>NC_142100.1:17027500-19527500 GCF_054644295.1 Miniopterus natalensis
AGCTGGTCTGAAGGGATTCATGAAACATCGGGATCAGAGTCACTGAGAGGCCTGGTTTGAGGTCCAGGATGGGGTCACTTGAGTGGGGAACTTGAGTAGTCAAAAAGTGTGTTAAGGGGGTGTGTGTTTTCGGGGGACAGGAGAAAAAGATAGTTGACAGTGGAAATAGAGATGTTGACCACAAACTTAACATATGTCATAATATCAGGGGAGGACCAGCTCTAGGTCAGGATAGGTGATGCAACAGGACGAAAAGTAAGGGAAAAAATGAATGACTACTATTAGTAAAGATAGAATAGCTTATCTGAAAAGTAAACAGCTATGTGGATTAACACAAATATGAAATAGACCTCATTGATAAGTAAATCATTAGGATGTACTTGTCACTGTTTTAATTGTTTGTGATTAAAATGTCTCAAGAAATTTAAATGAACCATATAAATGCTATCCCAGCTATAGTGATCACAAAACAAACAATTTAGAAGAACTGGGCTATTATGGAACCAGTGTTTCTAGTAAACAACTGGAACTATGGGTAAATTATCTGTGTCAATTTGAACAGAACTCTCTGACTTTATTTTTTAAAGTGGATCCATAATATACATCTTTGCATTGCATCATACTGGATTAAGAATGAATGAGAATGTAAAATCCTAAAGCTAATTTTTAAATTATTGCAAATCTATAGAATATACTGCTGACATTTATAAATTGATTAAAATAGGGTAAAATTGTGGAGAAGTGAGTAGATTTATTTTATCTTTTGTTTAAAGTTCATATGTAAAAGTTTTAACTATAAGAGATACCAGTTAAAGGAAGGATCTTAAATTATAGGTTACTGACTATGTGTAATTAGATATGCAAATATAATGAACATTTATACTGACCAGATAAACCAGGGAAGATTAATAGGCACAGAAATTGTAATATCTGACTATGGATAAGTTTTAAACATGAATATAAAATGTAAAAATTTTGGTTGAATAGAACCAGATATTTGTTCAGAGTTTAAAATATACATAATTTAATGTACTCTGCAGTCATTTTAAAGGCTTTTTCAATTATATGCTTCTAAAGGGAATAATTTTAAAAATCAAATTTCTTTTAAATGATTAAATTATTAAACATTTACTGAAGTTGTTTGGGATGCAAATATGAATAAAATACATTTCCTCTAGAAGGGAGGATAAGACAAGTGACAAATACCTGAAATATGTAGTGGCACATATTAAGTATCGCCAGAGAGACTGAATAAAAGGAGAGGTCACAACTGAGTTAGTGGAAGAAGGAGAAGGGCTTGGAGTCTGGGATAAGAATGAGTAGACCAAAAGAGCCTGCATGGTGGAGTGGCATTTCAGCTAGACTTGGTGGGCTCATTTTTGCCAGATGGAGACAGGGAGGCCAATCCAGGCAGTGAGAATAGTATCGAGAAAGGCAAGCTCTGAGCATGTTTTTACATGGTAAGGAATCCCAATTTGGCTGGGGAACAAACTTCAAATGCCAGCTGAAATCCAGATGGTAATTGGCCCCTAAGATGGTGAAATTAGGGTTTCACATGCTTATTCTCCTCCTAATGCTTGGTGAGTAACCGGCTTTTCTCACACTTCCTTATTAAAGGAAAATGAAAAGCTGAGTAGGTTGCAAATGGTGGGATTTTATTTGGCTCTGCAAGGATTTTTATAAATACTACAGCAGCTGTTAACATGTTTTTCATGATTGCCCTATGCCTATCAGAATGAATCTCCTCATTGTTTCATGCATAAGTCTCCATTTGACTCAAGTTTATCTTTGAGTGTTTGCCATTCTCTTTAGTTTGTACTCCTTTGGGTAGAATTAGTTACCTGATGATAAGAATATCATAAATTTGCAATTCCAAGCACTTCCAACTTCAGAATGTCATCTCTTTACTACACATATTATGTAGGACTGTTAAACAACCAGTTTGAGGCCTGTAGCACAATTCACAAAGCAACAATTTCTCCTGTTTTTCCAAATAAAGTATTTGAAGGGAATGATATTTGCAGAATGTGCTATAGTGGTAAATTTAGAGAGTACAAGATAATTACTTGTAATTATGGCAATTTCTGTAAGGGAAATCATCTTAATTTGTTCCTACCAAGAAACAGAATTGCTCTACTCATAGCATTTGAGTCTTTTTAGGAGATTAATGCTGTGTGCCTTCATTACTTTGAATGGACATTATAGCTTTTCACTGCATCTGAAATTACCCCTTTAATTCAAGCTTCTGTTTGAATTTCTGTTGAATTCAGTCTTCATTTAAAAAAAATGATATCCCAGAGCCCTTCTTGAAGAGAACTTACATGTCCGTCCTAAGCAAATTGTAAAAGAATAGTACATCTCTACTAGGAGAATAAATTCCCAAAGAAGCCATAGTCTGGATGGTGAAAAGAGCCTTTAACTCATACTTGGAGCAGTCTCCTGTCATGCTATTCCCTGAAGATTTTAAAATTTAGATGGCCTTAAGGCTGATGGGTAATTGCTATGGCTTAAAAGGAATGCTGTGTCTCTGGGCATTTTTATGAAGACAGAATTCTGACTACTTTTTTATTTTTAAGTATTTAATTATACCATTTGGGAAAGGTAACTTGTATGTAGTTAAGACAGAGAGAAAATTGGAAGGGGAAGAATGGGTTTACACCAGAATATAATTAATTGGAAAGAATATTGAACAAGAAATGATGGACATATGTCTACATAGGTGACAAAGGTGCTAAGTATGGAAAGTTAACTCATTGTTAGGCTATGATTGTCCTAAAAAATAAATGATTTCAGTCTTCAGAGCTGCTGTGTGACTTAAAAAATTCTGAGTTTTTCAATTAGCACCTATTTCTTCACATTATATAGGAATTTCTTTTGGCTTCACTGAGTTGAGGATGGTGCCTTAGTGCTAAAATTTCTGTCTTTCCTGTTGCCAGGTACAGTATTCTAATAACTTATGAAGCAGCAGTCATAAGCTGTGTGTGAGTAAAGCAGCTTTTAGGCAGATCAGATAGAACTAGTGAGATGTAGAAGCCACAAGTGACTCAAGGGTTCTTTGATTTTGAGCTTCTTGTCCCTTCCGCTAAGGCCTAAACTTGCAGTCAAACTTGGATTAATTGATTGAATAATTATTTCAATATGTATTTATTAAAGGTCTGTTACATGTCAGGTGCTGGCTATTTGTATCATACATAATGAGGAGGAAGAACGAGTAATGCTTAATGGTGACTTTCAAAATTTGGGACAGTTCAGTTTATCCTTATGAAAGTTTACTAAGTAAGTTAGTAATTACTAAGTTTGAGAGAACCAACTAATTTACTAATTATATGCACTCTAATAATTTATGAAGTGTTAGACTTTGAGGGTGCAGATTTAGATATAATATGAGTCACATTTTCAAGGAGCTTACAGTCTAGACAGGAAGTCAGATGAGAAAGTTTTGCAATACAATATGATAACAATGGTACTGTATACAGGGTGCTATGGGAACCCTGAAAGCAGGAGAAAGGAGGAGGAGGAGGTGATGTGAGCTATGCATGGAACTATGTGTAGAAGTTGTCTAGGTTAACAAACACCATGTATTTTTATATAATAGACTTTCTCACAACTTATCCTTTCATTTTTATTATAGTGATTTTGAAAAGTAAACTAAAATAATTTTAAAAAGGTTCAGTATTCCAATTTCATTTATTATTTTCATTCTATCACATTGTTGGTCATAGCTTGATTTCCTCTTAAATACTTTTGGAACGTAAATGTGCATTTCCTACACAATCCCCACCAATTAGTTACTTTTACAGTTGGATTCTTAATAAAATGAGTGGTACCTCTAGCCTTTTTTAGTTTTTAATTTTTTGCTTTATGGTATATAGTCTTTTTAAAAAACAATATTTTTATTGATTTCAGAGAGAGGAAGGGAGAGGGAGAGAGAGATAGAAACATCAATGATGAGAGTCATTGATTAGCTCCTTCCTGCACGCCCCCTGCTGGGCATCGAGCCCACAACCCAGGCATGTGCCCTGACTGGGAATTGAACTATTATCTCCTGGATCCTAGGCCGATGCTTAACTGCTGAGCCACACCAGCCCGGCTAGTGTCCTCCTTTTAAAAAAATATTTTAATATACAGACCTTTTGGATATATTATATCCATATTAATTTTTTTCTTAGTTTATTTTAAGTTTAGGAAATCAGTTCTTAAAGTATATTCCACTAGTCACTGAGGAGGAAAATATTCTGTGGTTAAATAAATTTAGAAGTGTACACACTGTCTCTTTTTTGGAGATTCATTTGGCATATTGTGAGGGTTCTCAGGAGGGGAGGAGAGGAGAGACTTCTTTATCTTTATTTTACCAAGTATTTCCTAAATATTACCTCTTTTTAAAACAAGTATGAAAATATATTTTGGGAATTACTTTCTTAACATATCTTTGTTTTTGGATTAGATATAAAAATTCACATAGTCAATATGGAAATACTCTTTTCTTATTAATTAGAAAGGAAATTAATTAGAAGGAAATAAGAAGGCAAGAGAAAGAAATAAAATGAGAAGAGTATAGGAATAGAGAGCTGTGAGAGAAAAATATTGGCAGCAGCAGAAAAGGTAAAAAGGAAACTTATCTTGTAAAAGTTACAAAATGTTATTAAAATGTGACATAGTGAAATCTATTTATCAGGTTCCTGGATTTAACATTTCCCCAGAGATATGAAAATACTGGTAAGTGCCAAGGTATTTTTCTTTTTTCTCACATTTAATTTTTTACAGTGTTTAAAACATTTCCTTACTGTTTTTCCTGAAAAATATTATGAGGGTTTCACTTTATTATTAAAGAACTAAAATTTTAACAATATAAAGTTAGATAAGAGGGCGTAGTTCTATTCATGAATTTCACACTTGGGAAAACATTTTCCCTTCTTGACTTTTTTAAGGGCAGATAAGTTTGAGGTGGTATAAAAAGAATCTCTAAGTGTGATGCTGCCTGATAGTGTGAATTGTAATAGAATTTCTTTAAGTCTTCAGTGAATATAGGAATTGTTCAGTTATTTCGTTACTTTTTTTTGACAGAGTGCTATTATTCTTTTGGACCTCTACAGGGATAAAAGGCCATTTCTGAACTTGATTAAGGGGGGTTAGGGAGGGCCATTGAGTCTGACCATCCTAGTTTTGCCAGATAGTTTATAGAGAAGAAAAAGAATTAAGTGGGAGGAACATGCTCTAAGTCTTTTCAAAATATTCCAGTTAGCTCTTTCATGGTGCATCATCAAGTAGTCACTTTACACCAAAGCAGCCTTAGGAGATAGGGGATAAGAAACTTTGGAAATTGTAGAGATCCTTTGGGGGTTATAGTATAGCTATATTAGGAATTAGAATGGCCTGATACAACTCCAACTAACTACATGAAGATAGATTTGGAAACTGTGTAAGTCAGACTTTTTATTAAATTAAATTAATTCATAATATTCTCTGCTTAGTTTTTTTCACCTTGACATATTAAGTTTTTGTTTTTTTTCTAAATGTCATCAACTGTATTGAAGAGAACCAAAGGAAGGTTTTATTGTTGTTTTCCTCCACTCCCACTAGTTTGGGTCATTCATTGAATAAATATTTACCAAGTGCTTATTGAATTTTGATAAGAGAAGCAACACACTTCTTGGTGACAGCCATTATCAAAGTGAATGGGCTGCCCGGCCTGTGTGGCTCAGTGGTTGAGCATCGGCCTAGGACCCAGAAGAGAGCGGTCTGGTTCCCAGTCAGGGCACATGCCCAGGTTGCAGGCTTGATCCTCGGTCGGGGGCGTGCAGGAGGGAGCCGATCAATGACAACTCTCTCATCATTGATGTTTCTATATCTCTCTCTTCCTCTCCCTTCCTCTCTCTGAAATCAATAAAAGATACATTAAAAAAAAAAAGTGAATGGGCCCCAGGAGAAAGTGAGACTAAGAAGTTATTGTTGGGCTCTGTTGTTTCAGTGAGGAAGAGTGCCCCTTACCCTTTCTCCAGCATTCCCCATTCTGTTTCAACTTGCCCAAACTGAACTCATTCTTCAAGGCCTTACTCAGGCCCTCCTCTCCACGAGGCTTTGTGAGATTCACTAAGTTGTAATTAATCCCCTCATTCACTGCACCATTTTGCCCTTATTAGAGCAGTCATTGCACTTTGATCAACTGATCAATGAATTGACTAGTTTATTCTTTCAATATGTTTGTTACACATTGTATCAGCTATTCGGCCTATCAGGGAGGGGGGCTGATGAGTAAGACTCTATCTCTGTCTTCAGTGAGCTAATTGTGCATTGCATATTGCTTGTCTATCTTGGTTTCTCCCACTAGATCTTGAACCTCTAAAGAGCAGTGATGGCTCTTATTCATTCTCTCCCTTGCGCCCAGCATTCTGCCTGACTATACAAGATATTCAGCAAGTGCCTTCGACTATACTGAATTTGTTTTTGTTTCTGGCACACAGAAGTGAAAATTCGTGGATATTGCTCCATTATAGTTGAAATTTGTGTAATAGGCTTATATAGGAGGAAACCAAAGTTCTGACAGCTTATATTAAGTGACATATCCAGCTGTGTTTAGTAAGTCAGTAACAGATGAATTCATATTCTGATACTTTTTGTTAGTTTGCAAGCCATTGAACTATTGTGCCTTACTTTAGCTTATTTTAAATAAACCAAATAACTGAAGAACTATGTTTTAGAAATATAATTTGTAGTAGAAACAAAGGGTTGGAACTTTGTTTATATGTACAGTGATTTAGTAAGCAATAGAGTCAGATGTCAAAAGGCTTTTAGGTCACTGGTTGAGTAGCTTTGTGGTTTATTATTTACCTTTTGTCTACCACAAATGTTCTTCTAATCCAAGAACCCAGAGTAAATGTTTGCTGAAAGTCTCTGAAACGCCTAAACAATGAAATATTCACATGCTTTAGTGGTAGCAAAATTGAATGGCCAACAGCTGCCAGCAGCCATTCCTTACTGATCTGATCCAGGAGGTTTGTGAAAGGGGAACATATGGATCAGGCTAACTGGAAATTAGCAAAGATCTAAATGTTTGACTAAATGTGGTTATAGTCTGGTATGGTAAAAACCAGAGGTGAGAAATGACCTCATATCAAAGCCTAGTGGTGAGAAAGAACTTTACTGGAAACAGCTATGGCACAAACACAGAACTGGGTTTAAGATGCCTTTACCTGGTACTATAAGGAAGTTATCAGCTGTATACTAGGGCCTGTATAAGGAGATAATACTTTAAAACTACATAAAAAGGCATGATTCCTGCCAGGGTGTAGTTGGGAAGCATATATATTAATATTCAATTAGATTACAATATTCTAAGTATTCTAATGGAAGTATGTACTGCTAATCATGGGAACACTGAGAAAGGAATGTGGAGGAAATAGAGGCTTCCCATACTTGAGGGTTTTGTTTGAGTCAGGGCATCACCATAGGCAAAGGCAGGAAGATGTGAAGCACTAGATTACATTTGTTTGTTTGCTTATTTATTTATTGTGAGAGTGTAAAGTATGATGGACAAGTAATTATAAGAGCCTGATTTCCTGTATTCCCTGATTTTTTATAAAATGGTACCAAAAATGACAATCAGGAAAATAAATTTTTCTTTGGGACTTAATAGTATTTCCTAATGTTTAATGCAGTATCTGTTAAATGAGTGAAAGGACAACCTTTTTTTGCATCCTTTTACATGAAATTATTTTATTAGATGTTTTTCTCAGTTATTTCATAAGGTTAATTTTACATGAGTCAGGTATACCAAAGAACCTGGCATTTTCAGATGTAACATTCAAGATTAAAATTGTTCTAGTCATCCCAAAGAGTGATGTAGAAATTTGTGATCCTGATAAAGCACACAGTGGCCCATGCGACACCTGTGAGTTACTTAGCTAATAAATGAGCATAGCTGGCTACCCAGCAACCTCCAACTACTTTATAAATACACATATCTGGGTTGCTGCTAGTGTAATTTGACTTCTCCCTGCTATGCAGTGTCCACCGTTCCCCATCCTCTGTACCACGAGAGCTGATGTGTTGTATATAGTGGCCATCACCAGCACTTGGAAACCTTGTTCTGGTTTTGCAGAGACAGATAAGGTTAATGTAGCAGTTGTAGTGATGTAACTTAATGGACTTTAGAGTTTATTTACATGACAGGATTTATTTTCATGGCATATAAATTACTTTATAATTATTGAACCATTGAAGAACTGAAGAGGGTTACCTAAAATCTTCAGTTATATTTTAGTGACTTTTGTGGGGAAGCTGTATGCTGTAGTATCCTTTACAAATGTGGGGAGTTAGAATGATTCAGAGATCTTTAGGAATGTCAGGGATCTATAGCAGTTTTAAGTTTTTCACTATTAATGTGGTTCCTTTTCATCTCAGATACATGATATGTAATATATGTATTTCTTCATTAAAAAAACTGGACTATGGCCCGGCCTGTGTGGCTCAGTGGTTGAGTGTTGGCCCATGAACCATGAGGTCCCTGGTTTGATTCCTGGTCAGGGCACATGCCTGGGTTGCAGGCCCAATCCCCAGTAGGGGGCGGGCATGAGGTAGCCGATCCGTGTTTCTCTTTCATCATTGATGTTTCTATCACTCTCCCTTACTCTCTCTCTAATATCAATTAAAAAAACACCCCAAATCTGAACTGTGCTTTCATTATTTTGACTGAAGAAGAAGATGACTGGAAATAAAAATTACAATTTGTATTATTATCCATTGATAGGAATTGTTAATGTTAAAATAAATACATTTTAAAAAGATAGTGAATTTTAAAATTAAAATTAGACTTGTAGTGTTTATGAAATAAGGGCTTGCTCTCTGAGTTTTGTGGCATTATACATTTGAATATACATCAATTCACATAAAATGTAGCAAAAAGAGGGCATCTCTTTTCAGGTGTGTCTTGGCTAAAATTGTGGTGTTTCTTGGTTTTGTGACTGTAAAAACAGGATTAGAGTTGCTTTCTTTCAACTGCTTGAGGAGACAAAAAAATCTAGAAGATCAAAGAGCTAAGGCTTGTGCTCTCTGTCTTTGTATTAAGTGTGATTTTGAGAATCACTGCAGCTGCAGAGAAGACTACCAGGAAAGTACTTAACTTTCACCTGGTGTTTGTATTTAGTAACTTCTAATTGGTATTGAGGTTAAAAAAATAAAAGTATTTATTCAAAGCGTTGCACATGAAGTTTTGTATTATCCTCATACTTTTTTTTTTTTTTAAACTACAACCCTAGTTATTAGTTAATAGTGAATTAAAAGTAGATTTTTAATATGGAGGGAGAGAAGTAGACATGTTTATTACTTAAGATGAATAGTTAGTCATCCAGCCAAAAGCTTTCATCTGTCTTCTTTTACAATTAAAACAAAATCTATTAGTCCTGTCAATCAGAAATCATCTGGGGTGATGACAAGGGCTGTACAAACACTAGTAGCAGCTGCCAAACAATCAAAGATGTAACTTTTCAGAATCAAGCTTGCCTAAACCTGAAATAGATCAGTCTTTCATAAGATTGGTAAGTTGGTTGCTCAACTTCTGATAAATCTATAAATTAATATCCTGTAATATGGATTTGGGGACATTTTCCTTTTACTTAGAATCATGTGCAGCTTTTTTTTTTTTTGAAAATGCACTGAGTCTCATTCTCATTTTAGAGCTATATTGGGAATATAGCATTCTGAGCTATCTGGATATTTATAATACTTGGAAAAAGTGAAACAGAGAAACTGTACAGTCTTACACTTTGAATATGACTCAGATTTTATTTCAAGTGAAATAAACAGTTTCTTTTGTTATGGTAAATTTGCTTATAATTGAGTATTCTGGTTTAACCAGAATGCCAACATACCATGCCTAGAAGGTGGTGGTTTTTAAATTTATGTTGTTGATTTGCTGTTTCGTGTAATGTTTTCAGCAAGGGTCTTAAATTAGCAATGCTTCTTAACATTGCCCTCAGACAGTAAAAAAGACTAAAGTTATCTTCTGGTTTGTAAGTTTAGTTCAATTAAACAAATATGTGTGGAGCATCTACTTTGAGCAAGGAATTAGATGCTGAAATAGGTTCAGATTCAATAGGTGAGGTCCAATCTATTACAGAGAGGTTAACTTCTTGTCAGGGTCACCAATGCAAACAACCGAGGGTAAAACAAGACAGAATATAAGAAACATAAAGTGCTGTGCAACACAGTTCCTGCTGAGGGATCAGAGAAGTCTTCTTGGAAGAAATAGCATATTAATTTGTCATGAAAAATGGGTAGAATTTCAACAAGTGGATGTAGGGTCTTGAAAGTATTTTAAAATAATGATATTCAGTTTTTTCAAGTAATGAGTTTGAAAGAGGGAAATATTGATAAAATGAAAAATTATGGCCTCAGATAGTTATATAGAAATTTTAGTTATGATTCCATATTTAATGGGCGTCATTTAGCTTTTAGGTTCTTAATAGAGACAAATATTCAATAGAATGATGATTTCTAAACCTGGTTGGTCATTATAATCATATAAACCTAGGAAGTCTTAAAAATTACATGTTTCTGGATTCTATTCCTAGAGAGTCTGCTTAGAAAATCATGGTAGGTTCAAGATTCTGATTTTAGTTTGCTGTGGTTCTGTCCAGCCATGTTTGGAAGATAACCTTCCTCATGAGCTTTCATTGCTCACTAAAAATACAACTTTCCTCTTATTTCTAAGTTTCCAAATAAAAACAAAATAAAACAAATGGACATTTTTCAGTCTATGCTTAGTTATTTGATCCTTGAAATTTCAAGTGGGATTGGAGCTTATTTTTAGCTGTAGGCACATGGATACTCAATACGTATTTGTTGAATAGATAAAAATGTACTAAAGAATCTTAAGGTTGTATTAAAGAGTACCCTACAATAAATTCCTTTAAGGGGCTCACTGGTTTTTGTTTTGTTTTGTTTTTGTCTGTCTCTGTTGACCACAGTAGTATATAACGCTCTTAGATTTTTGGAAAAGCCCTGCAGGTTCCTTGTGGTCCATGCTTTGAGCATCACTGATAACTAAGTTCCTATAACATTATGAAGGACAGCTAGATAAAGCAAGTCTTATTGCTGAAAATTTCTATAATTTTAAGCATCTTCTGTAGTCTGTATTTTTGCTTCTTCACTCAACCAAAAATCTGCTTTCTAGAGAGTCTGAAAAGGGAATGTATGCTGATGGGTATTTTGAAGTTCTAAGCAGTTCAACTGCTGTCATTGGGGGTTGAACTGTGCAGTCTATTTGATTTGTTACAGCTTCTTTATTCTACTCACTCAGCATTTTCCTGGCAGTTAATTACATAGTGGCTTTAGGGTGCATTCCATAAGATGCTGAGGACACAGCTTCACTGAAGTCTGACACACTTTCCTCCTTGGTTACATAGCTAATGGCCACTCTGGGATAATTAGTGAGAAGAAACTCCAGTGGCCCAATTACTGTCTTCTCAAGGTTTTCCCTCTTAATTTTTCTTTGCTCAAATCTTGAGAGATTGACTCCATTGTAGATTATCTTGTGTGCTGTTTAAAAACTGGGTTTTCCTAGTTACAGTCAGACAAAAGATCAAAGATCTGTATTTTCACTTGTACTGTAAGAAGTCGATTGTATTTTAGAGAAACCATAGAGTAGTACCATTCAGAGCAAGAGATAGCTAATATTTTCAAAGCCACAGTAATTCCTGGGTTAAGACTCATACCAACTGTCCTCATCTGTCAGTGAGAGGACTTGAAGTTTTAGGCTCAGAGCTATTAGGGTTTCCAAAGCTTGGCCTGCTATGTAGATTAGTAATCAAATGCTGTGCCATTTTTCTGTCAGGAAGCTTGACTTGGGGTGTTGTTACTTACTAATGTAATGAAAATGCATATGCATATGCCTTGGTAATAAAACTACATGAACATATCTACCACAGTGTTTGGTAGGTAGATAGAATCTAAGTGGTGTAAATTCCTGAGTCATCTAAATCAGCCATATGTCTGCCTTTTAAGAATTTCTTTCCAACATGGAACACGGTGATTTCATTCTTTTTCCGAAGGTCTGTGTCAACATAAGGTACTTCTCATTGGAATTGTGCAAGCAAATGTCTGTTTCTGAATTTTGTCTAAACTGGGGAAAAAATGACTATGTTAAAAGAAACATCTTTGAAAAATCTCTTTATGGAAAGTTATTAATATTATGGCTATGCTATGGATGTGCCATTTACTATGAATGTGTTCTTTACATAGAGAGAGGTACTCAGTGAATATTTGTTGATTGAATAAATGTAATGCAGCTTTATCATAGGAGTTCTAAATCTTTCTTTTTTTTGCAGTCTTCCTATTTGGTTCATGTATTCGCCCAGCTCTCTTCACAGAGCATGTTACTATCTCACTGAGCCTTTGTTTCAGTGTTGTGTGCTGTGCTGTCCCAAATGACTTGTGAGGATTGGTAGGGGTAACTTAAAACCCTGCAGTGATGAAACTGAGCCAACCCATGTTGCTGGAGCTCACCCTAACTTGTCATGTTTTATTGAAGCAATAAGATTGATGGACATAAGAAAAGAATATTCTAGGAGTATAACAACAACAAGTTCTGTTTTATAGCCTGGCAAATCTTCCTCTGGTTTGTCTCCAGTAAAGTAAAAGTTCTCGGGGTGTGGAGGTGTGTGTGTGTGGATTGTATTCAGTATGTAATAACCACATAAATTGTGACTGTACCAGTATGATATATTCCTTTAATATCCTGTCAATTAATAAATATTTTTGCTTAGAGGAAATTTTTCAAAGGGTAATGGAAAAACAACTAATCAATCCATAGAATGTTGCCATCTGCTATGCTGCAATTAAAGGACCAGAGGTGGAGAATAAGACAATTGAATATACTCCTTATAACCATAGAGATTGGCTTCTCCAATGTGTTTAGAGTTTTGTATACTTGCATAATGAAAAATCAGGCCATTTTTTGTTGTTAATCCTCACCTGAGGATTTTTTCCCCATTGATTTTTAGAGAGAGAGGGAGGGAGGGAGGATGAGAGAGAGAGAAACATCGATGTGAAAGAGACACATAGATTGGTTGCCTCCTGCACACGCCCCAACTGGGGTCGGGATCAAACCTGCAACCCAGTTATGAGCCCTTGACCAGGAATTGAACCAGCGACCCCTTGGTGGGTGGGCCAACCCTCTAACCACTGAGCAACACCTGCCAGGTCAGGCCATTTTTAAAATGGAATCTTCTTTCATAGGTAGGGAGATAATTAGGAAAATTCAAATTTTAATCTGGAAATGTTGGAACTTCTTTAAAAGAAAGCATTTAAGCCCTTCTCCTTACTCAAGGACTTTTCCAGAAATTCTATGCTCTTTGAAAATATGTACATTCTTAAACTTTTTATTGAAAGTTGCAAAATATGGAAAATATATGCATTTGTATTTGCAGTGTTTAAAAAATTTGTTTGAAGTTATTTTGGCCCTTTTATATGTATATATACATAACCCTTGGACACAAGACAATAGTGCAGTGAAGGCTGGGGGGAAGGGGTAGAGGGGTGTCACTGTGGGAAAAGGGGACATCTGTAAACTGTCAACAATAAAGGTAAATTTAAAAAAAGAATTACAACACAATCACAATAACAAAACTCAGCAAAAAAGAAAAATATTATTTTGCCCCTTTTAATAAGTTGCATTGTTATTTGGATTTTGCCCAGGTTAGTGGTTGAAGCACCTGATAAAGCACTGAAGGAAGATTTACAACTCTAGTAGCATAAACTTTTTGTCCAGTGATGTGACCCCTTTCCTTTCATTGGAATAGAAGTCAGCAGGTAGAGGTTTTCTGGCATTTCTTCTGTGTCCTATATATATATATTTTCTATTAAAAATTATAATTGCTTATCTGCATGCCTCCAAAGAATAGTCTCCACTTTTCTTTGATTGATTGATTAATTGATTTTAGAGAGAGAGGAAGGGGGGAGAGAGGCACACACACATTGATTTATTGTTCCACTTATCTATGTATTCATTGGTTGAGTCTTGTACGTGTCCTGACCAGGGATCGAACCCTACACCTTGGCGTATCAGGATGACATACGACCAACTGAGCTACCCAGCCAGGGCTCCACTTTTCTATAATTATTTCTTCATTTAAAATTTCTCCTATTTATCTCAAGGGAATTTCATTTATCTGATATTACCTTACATTTCTCTTGTCATTTAAGGAATGTGTTAATTAAACTCAGACTCAATACCAACCCTGGCACATGCAGCAGATCGCCTCCCATTTGACATGTTTCCCTTTATCATTTTCCTGTGTGATCTCAGAGCCACTTTTCAATCCATCTGGCACTGCTCATATTAGGCCAATTTTAATTAAACTTGTGAATTAGACTCTGAGACGCGGTCTCCGATATTTTAGTAGAATACAGTTTTAGATCATTGGTTTTTCCATAATTCAAATTACGCAATTAAAATACTAAAAGTAAATCAAGTCTGTCTAACCTGATTGCATGTTTTTTAAAAGTTGTAAATATTTTACTGATTATTGCTTACTACATTTATTTCAAAGGAAGACATTTCTGTATAAAATTAGAAATTGAACTATACAGCTTGTGAATTTTTTGGACATTTAGCAGGATTTTGCTCCACTTTTGGTGTTTAGATCATTACATATTCACTTTTCCTCCCTCAGGGGTTGGCTTACATCCCTGTTTTGTCCTCTCTTCAATTCTTTTCGCTCCCCACCTGCTAATATAAATGTTTGGACAGACAATCTTGGCTTTTTCAGTACTTATTCCTGTTCTATCCAGATTGTCTACAATGCTTCTTCATCTCCAAAGCACATGCCTCCAGTGGTTTGTCTCCAGTGAGAATGCTTTTCCCACCATAGGCAAACTTTGTTGCAGTTTTCAACTCAGAACCGACTTTTCAATCCTGAGATACCTTAGTCTGACAAGAACCATCTCCTTTGAACATAAGACATTGGGCCCTTCCCACACTCTCCATCACCTTGCATTATTTTCGAGGGTTGCAGTTAGCATCCCAGATGTTTCAAATATTCCTTCCTGCATGCACTCCCCAGTTACAGTCTGATCAACTTCAGATTTACTGTTGCTCTCTAGAGAGCTATGCTGCATCCGTGCAGGGTGTTTGTTTCTGAAAGGTCATTTCCTGGTGTGAATTCCAACCAAAGGAGATCAAGCGCGAATACAGCCTTTTTTCTTTTGTGTACTCATTTTACTTGGAAGAGAAATTAAGGCTCCATTCAGATGTGCTGCACAGCACACACAATTAGACAATGATGTGGCATATTAATGATTGACAGGTGAAAAAAAGAATATTTAAGCTCATCTAAACTTTGACATGTGCCTGGGTTTTGTAGTGAATTACTTCTGAGTTTGAATTAGTCAGTAGTTTATTCTCATTATTTATAATATTTCCTCCAAAGCTTTAAGATAACTTGGCTTTCTACCTCTGTTGGTTTTAATGTCATTTGGCTGTCAATTACTTTGCTTTAGAACAGCCCAAAGCAAATAGTCCTCCTTCATTTATTCATCATAATGATATGAAACACAGCTCATGGAAATGGTGGGGGAAAGTTTCCCAGTTATTTTTTAATCCTCAATCTTAAAAATTTCTGAAAACATACATTTTTTTTAGCATTCTAAATAATTTTGACAAGGTATTTTGAAGTATAAGGCTTTACTCCTGAATTAAACATTTAAAATAAGTTTTCCTGTAACAAAATTGATTCTCTTTAACCCCTGTGGCTGCCTTCCAGGCTGCTTCTGGTATCAGTATAAGTACCAGAGTTCATTGTAGCATTTAATTTTGTATCTCTTTGTATTTCCTGAAAATAAGGTCCAATTCACATTGTTTTTCAATGATACATCAGATGCCTAGAAATAGTCTGATGTTAAAGGAGTCATTAGGTACACTGGTGCCTGAATTCTTCATAGAAGCCCACCTGAATGTGCTCCCAGGCATAGCAAGTGAAATGAGTTTTCAAAAAGCTGGCAACCAACGGTTTAGATAAAATACATTAAATGGAGAGAATTTGTCTAAAACTCTTTTGTATTACTATCCACTTGGAGCCCATCTGACCCATTCATTCCCTGCCTATCCTGTCACCAAGCATCACCATTTCTAAATACAGAAAAAGTATGATAGAAAACCACAGTATGTGCTAATACTGTGGAATGAACAGAACAGCTGCAGAACAAGAAACTTTAACTCAGAGCCAAGCTGGCACTAAAGGAGGAGTAAAATTTTGTCATTTGGAGGAAGGATGGGGCGGGGGAGGGTTTATCTGGAACAGAATTTTGAAAATACCTGGCATATCTGGTAGGTGGAGAAGATCACTGTGGTGGGATCTTAATGAGTTTGGTGGGAAGTTATAAGGAGGGAAGGCAGGAAAGATAGATGGGGTCATATTGTGAAGGCCTTGTATGCCAAGATAAGGAGTTTTGTTTTTGTTTAGGAGCCAGTGAAACATCCAAGAAATGTTTTCCAAACTTGGCAGGGAACTCTGAGCATCTTTTCTCTCTGTTTCTCTGTCTTTCTCTTGCTGCATGGTGGAAGATGAACTAGAAAGGAGTAGCTGTGGAGGAGGGGTAGCAGGAAGATGTGCTAACCACCTGAGGCACTTTGCAATATAGTTCTAATCAAGGGGTAATGAAGTTGGACTAAGATGTTGATTCTGACCATCTGGCATAGCCTTCATTCATCTTCTGCACAACAGATCTTCAGGTGTCTGAAGTCAGTCTTGTGTCCTTTATCAAGGCATGTATTTGGGGGATTTATGAAGTCCCAGCAACTAGAACCAAGGTATAAGAGTTAGTGACTTGTCAACCTTCTTGTAGAACTTGCCTTACAATTTTCTTCCCATAACTTTTATGCGACTGTATTATTCTTATTACTTTGAAATTACAGTGCTTTAAAATATTTGATTATTTTGAAATAACTCCAGCAGGGCCTAGACTTTTGGACAGCAGGATCCTGGAGACTTGTGTGTTATAATTCTGTTGCCAGATCTCAGACTGGCAACAAAGAACTTTGGTTTTGGTTGCTTTTCATATCTCTTATAAGGAAAACTTAAATGTTTCAGGTATAACATTTGTTTCTGCTTTTATACTGCTACCTAGCAGTAGTTGCAGTTCCTAAAGTGGTTGGACATATTCTTTTTTAAGGCACTATTTACACTATCTTTTGCAACCAATGGAGATCATCAGTAGTAAAGGCCATTAAACTGACATTACAACTGTTGCTGTGAAACTAGTACTTTCCTACAGGCATCATTTAATATTGTGTCTTTTTGGAAAGGTTGTAGTTTTCATTTAGTCATGAAGGAACATAACATGGTGCTCTTATGAGCACTGCTTTCTGACGAACTCTTGCAGGAGGGACACTTTATTTGCAGAACCTCTTTGAGGTTCTGAGGATGAATAAAGCTGATCTTCTGAACCAAAATTCTTTGGACTATTGGAAGAAGCTTGCTTTTAGGTTACTAAATATGATAAACATGGCTGACCTGTGAGTGAGAATGGCTTCCTTTAAGAGCTGAATTCTCTGCAGTTGCTTTTCTTGGCTCCAGATAGCTAGGATTTCCAAGTGTGGCTGTCATTGATTGCAGCTGGACTTGAGAGACATTTAAAGGGTGACAAAACAGCATAAAGATATAACAATTTTATCCAAAATCTGTTAGAAGAATTTAATCTGGAGTTTTGCTGAATATGTTTAAAAAACTAATGTCTTCTGAACAAATATTCATTAGATTATTTAAAAATTTACCTATAAAGCAAGAGAATTTAATCCATCACTTTTTTTACAAACCTGAAAATAAAGGAATTGAGTAAACATTAAGTCTTACCTAATAGCGTACCCAAATTACTGTTTTAGAAACAGTTAATAGATTATCTTTTTGTGGTTTTAAAAAAAATTCTGTCCAAGGAGAGGAGAATTATTAATGAAAAAATTGTATATTAAAGTTTACACCATTAAAGATGGAATTCTTTTCCTTCAAAAAGATTGAAAAAAAGAAAGAATTCTACCCTATATATACACTTTACTTGCTAGTTCATTAAATTATTTTTTCCTCTATTTATAGGCATTTTATCTTTTTATCCTTACAAATGTATCCTAAACTCTTAATTTGAACACTTTTCCAATTTCGGTACCCTCATATTCCTTTAGTGTCTCTTGGCTACTTTCTTTTTTTGAATGAACTCATTTTTTCTGAATCCCAGACATTATAGTTAATTACTAGGGTCTCTGCTTAGAAGTCACAATTTCCTCTTCTCTCTCACATTTATGCCAGTCTGTGTTCCTTCTCACAATGAAATGTTCACTAGGGTGCCAGAATTTATTTGTATTCATTATTAGGAATGTTTATGATAGCTCAGCTGGAGTAACTCAGTGGTTAAGCATTGACCTAGGATCCAGGAGATCGAGGTTCGATTCCCAGGCAGGGCACATTCCCGGGTTGCAGGCTCGATCCCCAGCTTGGGGTGTGCAGGAGGCAGCTGATCAATGACTCATCATTGATGTTTCTATCTCCCTCCCTTCTCCCTTCCTCTCTCTGAAATCAATAAAAAAATATTTAAAAAAAGTGTTTATGATAAAGTAACTTTAAGATGAATGCAGATAAACTGGAGTATGCTCAGGATATCTACCACAGTCAAGATAGTAGAAGACAGGGGCAGCTTTTAAACTATTTCAAATGAGGAATGACAGAAGGAAATGGATATATTTAGTAGTAGGGAGGGGCATGTAATAATTATCTCAGGTATTTGAAGGATTATCATGTTTCACATTGTCTTGAAAGGTATGCAAGGGGTAAATTTTATGCTATTCGAATTATATCTTTAAAAATATTGCAAGGATCAGTTGGTGGAAATAACAGAACATGTTTTGGCTCATTTGTTTCATTTAAAGGAGAACTTTCAAAGAGTTAGAATGGTTTTAAGATAGGGTGCTCTTCCTCTGTAAGTAGTGTTTTCTGTTACTGGAGGTACTCAGTTGTGCTGTAGGACTGCTGTGATGGGATTTAGGCATCAGGTAGGAGGTTGAATTAGATGACCTCTAAACTGGATTTCTTTGATTCTGAAAGACGCACTTTTCCCAGCTCTTGAGTAATATAGGAGTTGCTAAACAATAGGCATAATTATGAGAGTGACCTCTCTTTTAGTTTTAAGAACCATATTATTTAACAATTGTTATTTTTCTTTCCATGATTATCACCAATTTTTCACAGTAGGAAAAGGGTGGAGTGAAACTCCCACATCTTGAAGGCAGATATTGTATAACATTGCAGGGAGGACAAGGAAGCAAGAATAAGAGTCATAAATTGCAGCTGGAAGCTTGAAACTGATTTCTTTACCGTGCAGTAGCTCTGAAAGGATTCAGCTCCAAGTTTAATGAAGAATGAAACATGATCTGAAGAAATTCTATGCAAGAAATACTCTGTTGCCTGGTTCTTAAGTGACTTCCAATAACTGTGCCTTCTGTTCCACATGAGAAACAGTTCTCCTTATTCACCTTCTTTTTCTGTTTGAGGTGATAGTTCAGGATTCGATTGAAAAACGTATTATAATTGCAGGTTAATTTCCAACACGTGTTGGTGGCCTGTGGTCATCTGCAGAACAGATGTAGAAAGCACTAGCTTGAAGACTGAGTTTTTAAAACAAAAGTTGGGCCCTGGCTGGGTAGATCAGTTAGTCAGAGCGCTGCCCTTACATGCCAAGATTGTGGGCTCCATTCCTGGTCAGGGTGTGCATAAGAAGCAACCAATCAATGCATAAATAAATGGAACAACAAATCTGTGTTCCTCTTCCTCTCCCTCCCCCAAATCAATCAATCAATAAAAGTTGAGACTTCTTCCTCAAATGTTTGCTGATTGTATTATGAAATGAAACATTACCATGAGGATTATGGAATCTCCTAGGTGGAAGGAACCATAGAAGACACCTAATCCAATCTCTTTGTTCTTCCTATGGAACTAAAACAGCTCATTGGGAAATGGGACTGAAAAGTTGTTTGCCACACGCACTAGTGATGTTTTAGGAACTTCCTTTATTTATTATTATTATTTTTCAATCGTTTGCAACTTTTAGGAAGTCCACTTCCTAGCATTTTATTAATTAGGCCTACTCTATAAAAATGTGTTTACAAATCAGGAAAAATAGAAACTATAGCTGACTTTATAGTAATTCTTCCATAATGTAACCAAAATCTAGGAGTAATTACTAAGAATTCGTAAACATCTTTTCTGGAATACCCTTAATGAACATAAGCAACTCTATCTATATCTCTACTTGTCATTCTGAGAGTTAATTGACACCCTGTGGCCTTAACTTTTCTACTCAACTCATTTCCCTTAGAGAGGATGTTGACTTTGTGGCATTCAATTCAGTTCCTTAGGCTGTGGTACTTGGCATTGTACCAGATCCAATAGAATGGCCCTCAAGGACCAAATGAAGTGATTGGCTGTGTGAGAATTAGAAAACCAGAGGAGATAAAAAATTTGTCACCAAAGTGATTCAGTCCTTGTATTCATTATATGTAAAAATTACAATGCATATTATACCACAAAAGTACCTAGACCAAAGATGTTATAATACCTTGTAACAAATGAGAGTTTTTTCTTCTTGTAAAATAAGATTAGAACTCTGAAGTGTTTAATCAGTGAAGCAGTTAAGTGGATTACTAAGTCACAACTACTTTGGCCCTGAGCCGTATAGAAAGCAAAGGCATTCTGTCTTGTCCAAACACCAAAACCTTATATAAAACACTGTGTATGTATGTGTGTGTGTGTGTACACTTAATAATTCTTTCATATTCTCAAACCTTGGAGCCCAGGAAGCCTGGGCATGCTGGACAGGCATGCCAGGGAAAGACCATTGTTTATCACTACCTTGGGGAAATACCAGGCCCGGAATACAGTAAACCTTGGAATTCTCATTCCCTGTACTTGTGATTTCCTCCTCCCTACTTTCTCCAGAAGTATGTTTGTCCCAGGTATAGGAAAAGACTAGACAGGCTGGAAGAAAACTCTATTACTTTTCTTCCTAATTAGGATAGACAATAAGTTAGAATAAATGAATTTACACTAGTGTGCCATTTTTTGACATATTTGCTTTCAATAGACAGGTAAGGCTTGCCTATGAAGTACCAAGAAGGATTAGTATTTATCCAGTTGCTAAAACTAAAATATGTTTCTGTTTAGTTGTTGCTTTTTGACACATCTCCATCTTGCTTCAGGCAGGCCACATACATACTTCCTTAATACAGGTTAGAATTTCTAGGGCATGTGCCTCCTCAGAGGGACAAAACTGAACCTTTATAGATTTCTGTAAATTTGTTAACAGCCTTTTCAAAGATTTAAAGCATTTCCATGAATTAATAGTAAACTGAAAACCTGATTTTCAAGAGGAAGTGAAACATGTAATGGAACTCCATTATGAATCTGGTTTTTTGTCCAAGGGAAGGGTGTAGAAGAGGTAGAACATAAACTCACCCAGGTTAACCAGAAGACTAAGGTTAGATCTTGACTCCTGATGTTCTCATTAGGTGTTAAAAGACTTTGAAATTTAGAGACTTGTTTCTGAGATAAAGCATTTCTTCCCATAATTCGATGTTTACTAGTGCCAGGTTTTGAACTTTTAATGTAGCAGATGTTATCAAAGTTTCTGAATGTTTTTCTGGGTGTCTCTAGGATTGTTTTGCTGGATCCCAGTGGAAAATGCATTTCTAGGCTACAAGGCTGTTCCTCTGCTACACAGCAGGGCCAGGCTCTTCTCCATCTGTTTCAATCATAGATTTCCCCCTGAAATTCAGGAAAACGTTTGCTGTGTTAAGTCATTAACAACTGTTTCAAAACAGTCTGATTTCTAACAGTTGGTGCATGTGGAGATACCTAATTAAAATAATTCCAGTCTTGTTAATAAGATAAGTGTGTTTTCTAGTTGCTGTGGGATCGTTGCTATCAAACACAAAGGACATGAGGTTTAGCTGAGTGAATTATGCTTGTATTCTAGTCCCTTTACCAACTTTATTATAATTTAAGAGTTTAAATCCTTAGGTGTTTCCCCCTTATATTTTCATTTCAATGAATGGCAGAAGTAACTAGAGAAATGTTATGAAGAGGATACTAATAACAGATGTAGTACTTGTAAATTCCACAGGAAATTTAGCTACCCAGAGAGGTTCACAGAAACTGAAATACCAGTACATGGTGAAATAGCCTATTATTTGAACTGTCCACTATCACTATCTTTTTCACAAGTCTCCCAATTGAAATTGATCTCTTCTTCCTCTGAACTCTCAGATTGCTTAATATATATCCTTCTTATGATACTTTCTTCTTTCTGCTGTAGCGATTTATATACACATGTTGTATAAATGGTTCTCCTTGAAGGCAGGCTCTATTACTGACCACTCTCTTTGTCTTCCATGGATTCTAGTGCAATGGCTTGCACGCACATTGTGGTTTACTCAGTAATATTTGTTGAGTGAATGACCAAAAGTAAGGAATAGCATTATACTGCAGACTTGAATCTATTTTACATAATCATATTCTAAGTCTTGAGGAGGGACATAGAACCTGTTATTAGGCATATAGGGATGTTTTTAATTTTTAAATCTCAAAAACATTAAGTTAAAATCATTTAAAAACTTTTGCATGCTGAATTTTATATGAGAAACTGACATATGATTTTCTTAGTATGTTCAGCAGAATCTTGCAGACCAAATACCAAGTATATCAAACCTTCAAGAAAACCCTGCATGAAATAAGCCAGTTAGAGAAAGACATATATCACATGATCTCACTTGTACGTGGAACCTAATGAACAAAATAAACTCTTGACCAACAAAATAGTTCCAGAGGCATGGATGCATGGAATAGAATGACATCTCAGAGGGGAGGAAGTTGGAGGGATGGGAAGAGATTAACCAAAGAATATATATGCATATATGCATAGTCCATGGACACAAACAGTAGTGTGGGGAAGGCCTGTGGTGGGGTGAGGGCCGGTGGAGGGAGGGCAAAGCTGGGAGGGGGGAATGGTGGACATCTGTAATACTGTCAACAATAAATTAAAAAAAAGAAAACCTTGCATGAAGACTTCTTCATTAATTCTATAGTGCTCAGAGCTATCACTAAAGTCTCCTGTCTTGACAACACACACACTATTAAATGGTAAACTAATGGGCAAACAGTAAAAACTGCCATACATTTAGGAGGCATTAGATACAGGGTCCTTCCTAACCCTGTATTACTCTGAAAACAAATTCTGTCCTTGCTGTCTGATTCTCTTCTGACCCTTGATGGCGATTATCATCCTTATTTCCCCAGACTCCGTCTTCCTTAAACCTTTGCCCTCCCTTGACAATTTTCATGAAACGAACATTGGGATTTTGTCAGCTAATAATAATGCCATTGTTTATGGTCCTAGTAAGAACTCATATAGGGACACCTGAGCAGATAGTGGGAAAGAAAACCAGGAATACGTGGGGGAGAGGTGATGGAACGAATGACTGGAGAAAGGGAGGAAACTAGAGGTTAGGTGCTAGGATACAGGCTGTGAGTGAGAAGCAGCAGGAAAGAACAGGATGGGCTGACAGATAGGCAGGCCTTGGAGAAGGTAACAAATGTGTATAGAACAGTGGTCCACATCTGCCAACAACACTTCGTTTTTGTGTGTATGTCTTAAAAACAATACATATATTCTAGTTGTCTCCATCTTATTAATATTCAGGATGTGTTTTTGTTAGTGCTGTGTTTCTTTTGCTTCTGGAAACTCATTTTAGAAGCCAAGAGATCAAAAGCCATGTCATAGTCATATGAAGATGGAAGCTTGTTACTTCAGCTTTTTGGACAGATGTTTCTTTACTTAAAAAAGAAAGTGTCTGTCTTCCCTATTGCCTTTCCAGCTCCGACTGACCCTCTCAGACTTGTGGTGTGAATGGCTGCAGAGATTGTTTTCACGACAAAATGAGACCCATCACGGCTTCGAACCACACAAAGTTGTTTACCTCTGATGACAAGAAACGAAGTAAAACCTATCTAATGCTTTCTCATAGCCTCTCATACCTTGTTATATGTGAAGCAGAAAAAGTTGGACATTTGTGAGGCAGGATGCTATTTACAATTAAGAGACAGCTTTGATTGGATGCCAGGTATGTTGGGAGTCAAAGAGGCCCTAATTTAATGCTTCTGAAGCACTTGGGTATGGTAGCTGGAGGAAGAGCTAAATGGGCCTTTGTGGAGATAGCTGATAAGATAGTATCTGTACAAAGGGCCTAAACAAGGTAACATGAACAAATATAAACCATGCTTTGACTTTAGAACCTGGCGTCATATTTAACAAGGGATCAGGGCAATTGTCCACTTAGTGAGTTGAACTGTCACTGTGGAATCCACCTGGCCATTCACAGCTACATCCCCATTTGGACCTTAATATCACTATTATTGTAAGTGGGGAACACCTTTGTTCATAACCGAATAGTCTGTGGCTAGAACAAAATGTTTTAACCAGTTATTTTTCCACGTGTCAGCCTTGTAGTAGTTATGTTAGGGATCTAGCACCAGTGACAGTAGATAGTTGGCCAGTAGCAAAAAGCAGTGATTGTATTCTGTGGTTCTTTTGATAAGTTTGGCAAGAGTCTGTTAGTGACCTTTTGTGTATGTCTTTTGGTTTACATAATAACAGACTAATGTATAGTTAAGACATAAAAGCACAGTATCTGTAACCCCTGAGATTGACGACTTTCATAGGTAGATTACCTTCTGGAAATTAAGAAATTGTATAGAAGTTATATGGACCTCTTACTAGTCTGTGATCCCCAAATAATTAGACTTACAATAATAAAAAAGAACATCTGAAATCTTTTTTGTAAGACCATGATTGGACATAAAACTTTTGCAATTTTTTTACAGTTTTGCTAAAACAAAGGCATAGACAAATTGGAGAAAGATATTAACATTAATGATAGTAATAGCCTCCATTTACTGAGTGCCTCTTATGTGCTAGACATTGCACTGATACCATTACCTACTTCATGTCTTAACAGCACTGCAAGAGGGTGTTAGAATGACTGTTTTACAGGGGAGGACACCGAGTCTAAGACTGGATCAGTAACTTGCTGGTGATCACAGAATTAGGAAGTACTTGTAGTGATCTGGGATTTGAACCTGGATCTGACACAGGTGTGCTGCACAGTTTCTATCGTTGTGTCCTTTACGATGGGAAAAAAATTAGTCAGGCCTACAAAGAAGTAGTGTTAAAGCTTCTAAAGCATAGAAGCCCAGAAAGCAGAGCTTTTAACATGTTATTGAAGATCAAAAACCAACATGTGATGATCAGAATGAATTATGGAGTGAGTTATTTAACTGACATTCTGGGGTAATTTCAGATAAAGAAAAATATTAATAGCTCTTATTTTCACATGTCTCAGCACAGGATTTTTATTGAACTGATTTTCTGTGCTTTAAAAATGACAATACTTGTAAGCACTGTGTCTCCTGTCACCACGTTAGGCATCATTCAGTGCAGACGCCAGGAACTTATTTTTCTCTTTCATTCATCTACCTCTGCTACTGGAAACAGATGTTCCCCTAAGCCTATCATCCCAGTGCTTCCTATGACAAACTATATAAAGTGGTAGTATTGTGTTTGTTCTTCCCGTTCTACTATTTCAGGGGTTAAACAGAAGACTTCAGTCTCCAGTGCATCAGCATTTATAAATCACTGTACTGTTTGGAGCCCATATTTAAGTTTAATTAGTATTGAAATTAGACTTTAAATTTGGACAAGTTTAGGGAACTTGACCAATAAGCAGGTGGGTGGGAGTTATTATACTGGCACTTATCTAAGAAAAGGGTCAACAGTTTAAAATTATATAATGTTGCCCAGCTGGGCGTGGGTCAGCGGTTGAGCGTCGACGTGGGATCCAGGCGATCCGGGTTCGATTCCCGGTCAGGGCACATGCCCGGGTTGTGGGCTGCAGCCGATCAATGACTCTCTCATCATTGATGTTTCTATCTCTCTCTCTCCCTCTCCTTTCCTCTCTCTAAAATCAATAAAAGATATTTAAAAAGAAATAGATTAAAAAAGAAATAAATAAAATTATATAATGTTATTAACCAGTGTTACCCCAATAAATTTAATTTTAAAAATTCTTGTGTCTAAAACATAATAGCTATGAATTAAAAGCACAGATCTTTTCCAACAAATTGATACTTAGGTTTGGCATCATGGATCAGTAAATAAGTTGGTTATGTCTGTGTTCTGCTGTGAGTCTAGTGGTGTAGTTTGTCTAATGAATGAATTAGGAGACGAGCCCACTGAGAATATTATTTGAGCTGGGTAAAATGATAAGTTAGTTGTGGTGGTGGTAATGATTCTTCCCCTTCCTCCTCTCCTCCCCCTCTTCTTCCTTCTTCTGCTTTTTAAACTTTCATTTATTGATTTTTTTCTTTAGGGAGAGAAAGGGGGGAGAAGAGCGGGGGGAGGGAGGGGGAGGGAGACACATTGATTTGTTGTTCTGCTTATTTATGCATTCATTGGTTGATTCTTGTATGTGCCCTGGCCAGGGATTGAACCTGCAACCTTGGCATATAGGGGGTGACACTCTAACCAATGGAGGTATCCTGCCAGGGCCCTTCTTCTGCTTCTTGTCTTAAGGATATTTTATTATTTAAGAATCATATTCATATGCCAATTAAGAGACCATTAATATGATAACAGTTATCTTGACATTAGGGTATGTGACATATGCATGTTTATTGCTCGGCATAGTGCTTTCTACATTGGGAGTTGCATTAAATATTTGGGAATGAAAGAGTACAGATTTGACTTCTGTGAATTTCTTTTAAGCACATTTAGAAGTTTTGGTTTTTATTTTTAGTTTGTTCATATGATTTGAATAAGCACTTAATGAGTAATAATCCTGATTCTTCTAATCTAAGGAGGTGCCTTTAGTGGAAAGGCCAGTTCTGCCGCTATATATCTGCTTCTCTCTCATTGGTTCCTTGACTGGCTATAATATGCCTTTGAATTTTCCCTTCTACCAACCTAACTTTCTGCTTCCTTTTTATTTATCTTATTTATCTTATTTATTTATTTATTTATCTTATTTATTTATTTATTTATTTTTAAAATTCTCACCCGAGTATATGTTTTTATTGATTTTAGAGAGAGGTGGGGGGAGAAGGGGGAGGGGGCAGATGAGGTAAGAGAGAAACATCAGTTGGATGCCTCCTGCATGCCCCCTACCCGGGATTGAGCCCATAGCCTGGGCGTGTGCCCTGACTGGGAATCAGTTGGCAACCTTTTGGTGCACAAAATGATGCTCAGCCAATGGAGCCACTCTGGCCAGGACCAAAACTTCTTATCTTTTAACTGATAGTATTTAAATTTATCAATTCGTATCAAAAAATAAATAAATAAAATTATATAATGTTATATAATTATGAGAAATTTACTTATCAAATTATAAGAAATTTACTTATCAGATTATATTTTAGAGTGATAAGAATATTCATTTTTATTTTCAGATTATACACAGATTGTATTGGAGAGAGCTAAAAAGATGAGCTGGATGACTGAGGAAGCCAGCCTGGGATTTAAATTTTATAGAGATAATGCAGAGTTCATGGTGTTAAGAGTTTGGCAGAAATCCCCAGGAGTTAAGAAATTTCAAACAAAAGCTGACAAGAGACAGTTGGCTGGAAAATGAACAAGTCTTGTAGAATTGAAGTGTATTAGGATCATCAGCAATGCAATGAATTTTCATTGCTAAATCACTAAAGTTAGAAATTAAAACTTTTTTTGTTTTTTTAGTCCATATTTAAGCTTTTAAAAAATCACATTATATTTGAACCAGCTATTGCAGTTTTGTTTTTCTAAATTGGAGTAGGAAGAAGGTATAGAAATGATATATTGGAATTAGAAGAAGGAATATTGGCAAAAGGCTGGAAATACTCAAGTGGTAGGGAAGTTACGTTTACTCTGAAAAAAATATTAATATGAAGCTGCACCCTACTTGGGAAGTAGGTTCCAAAGTTAGTACCTAAAGTGAAAAATGGAATAGTAAAAATTACCTTTACAAATTTCATGTTAGAGATTAGTTAATTCAGTACAGCACGTTTTTCCTCTAGTGTTAGAGCAAAGCAACAGTTCTTTGATTGAGCCCCAGATATACTTGGCTGGCATTTTCGCACCATGCTGTTTAGGGAAAAATAATGCATGGGAGCCAGTGTTCTAGCCAGACAGTTTATACTGCACCTTATAATACCTACGTTTCTGGGGCCATTTATTCCTGGGGCAACTGGTGTCACCTTGAAGATTGGGTCTAAAATGGGCTCTCAAGGTCATCTACTCTAGTGCCTTTACAATGTTCATACCTGGCTCATAAATTCTGAAGATGTGTGGGGATTCTAGGGATTGTTTTGGGGGCTACCTGAGACTTGGGATATATGCAGGGATCCTGGATTGAAAGGCCTCCGAGGTAATAGAGGAGTTTTTCCAAAGTGAAATTGATGTGACCTGGATTTCCTTTTATAGTCTGAGACACTATATTTTGCAGTAGAAAGAGCACTGAATGAGAGATCGAAAACTTGGTTCTGTGCCACTACTTATTTTCTCTGTGTTCTTAGGTCAGTGCTTCTTAGCTTTTTATGTTTGTGGCACATTCTCTAATTGAGTTTTGGTGACATAATTGAAGGGAATAAAAATCTCAAAACAGCACTAAACAAACCAGTAACAATTCAGTAGTGTTACAATTAGAATGTCACTGAGTCTTGGAGTCTATAAAAGCATCCTTGGTTGGTATATTGGTCAGTCTTTCATCACTGTTCTGCTGTTAGAGCTGTTGACTGCGTGACTTTGCTTGCTCGTATAATTACAATGCAACAGTATTTGCGGTTCTATTAAATCACTTTTTCTTTGGCACTAGCCATGTGGTTTGTTACTCCTCTTGCCTCTTGTTCATAGCAAATCTGTACTCTCAATTTGTGTTCTCGCCTGGTAAGAGGGGAGTTAACGAACTGTTGTACCTACCTTAGGACTGTTGTGAGGATCAGTGAGGTATAAAGGATGAAAAAGTTGTATAATACTTTTTATAAAGTTATGAAAAGTTTAAGAACTGTAAGGGATTTTTGTTTGCTTGTCTCTTTGCCTTATTAGATAGTAAGATTATTGTAACTATAGTTTGGAGTGGGTTTTTTTCTTTCTTTACTTTGTTCCTAACACATGGCTCAATCTTTGGCATATAAAAAAATAGTAAATACATACTGATTAAATTGAAAAATTAAATTATTTTTGTTCTTAATATTGGATTGGTTTGCCACATAGCCAACCTATTCTGTGCAAAGTGGCATCAGTTATACAGAGACTCAGCTCTGAACTGGTAGATCTCATCCTGTGTATAGAGGAATAAGATGAGTGTTTGGTGCTTCTGGTGGGTTTAAGTGGGGAGTAGGGACAAAAACAGTCAGATTTAGATGGCTCCTTCTGAGAAGCATTCTTCCTTAACGTAGTCAGCTGGATTATTGCATGGCTGCTGTGTGCATGTAGCGTGCAGCATTTTGTTTAGTCTGGTTCGAGATGTTCTGAGTGGTTTTTATTATTATAGTATGTCAATTTGAGGCTCTTCCATAGCCTTATAGATTTCTTTTTCTTTAATTGGGATGGGGAGGGAGAGAGAGAACAGCATTTGCTTGGCATTCTTGCTTTTTAGAGCTGTGGGTTATTGATTCAGGGGCCTAGAATAGTAATGCTTGAAAGTAAAGGTTCCCTTGGGAGCACCAGTGTTAAAGGGCAAAGGGAAAATGATTAGAATTTAAATCTCCAGACTCCACTGAATTTGTGGCTTCATTAAAAAAAAGGGGGGAGGAGGAGGAAATGATCTGGGCTGCTGCTGTAGGCTTTGTTTAACACTTGCATCCACCAACTGATAAGTCCGAATTACAGCCTTTACCACTTGAACTACATGGCCAAGTGTGAATAGCCAACCAGTGGACAGACTGCTTTTACTGCCAGGCATCATTTTGGGCCAGTTCAGTTAGGGCCAATCAATTCTGGAAGAGTATCTCTTATTTTCTAAGGGAGAATGTAACCTTTGGCTTTGGCTTTCTTTGAACTAGTGAAACCTCTTTTGCCTGTTTGTGGAACATGTAATCACCAAATTACACACATACTTTGTTCTTTGATGTGTCAGTCTTTAGAAATTCTTCTCTGAGGTCAAGTTTTCCTTTTAGACTATTTGATACCTAGTATTGCTACTTAACATTCATTTATATCATTCATACTTATCATTTATTGTTACATTATTATTTTATGAAGTGAAATGTAGTCTAGTTAATCTTTCAATTTCAGTTAATCAAAAAATTTGTTTTCTTATGGAATGTATGATTTCCTTATAAAGAGGCCCTATGTATAGTGGTTAAAAGCATGGGCTCTAGAGCTAGAATGCCTGGGATGGAACCCTTCCTTTGCAATTTACTAGTTGGTAGTCGATCCTACCTATTATTTAATCTCTGTACTTCAGTTTCCTCATCTATAAAATGGTGATATTAATAATGCCCATCTCCTAGGATTGGTAAAATTTAAATTAGGTAATAAATGTAAAGCACTTATTACAGTGCATGGTACTTAAATACTTAATAAGTGTTACCATTATTAATTTGTTGTTTCTCCAATGAATTTGCCTCCCTAATGATTCTACTTCAATAAATATTTAATGTAGCATGCATTTGCCAAGTATATCTTAATGGGTGGAAAGGCTGCCAAAATTGTTTGAGTTGTAGGGGAATGTCATCATGGTGTTACAAATATGAAACAATTTATAAAAGGAAAATACAGAGTTAACTAACAAGTATAGTTAATTATAGTAGTATAATTAACATATATTTCAGAAACCTGCAAAAAGTTCCTATCAATTATCTTTTACCAGTGCTTCAATTTACTTCAAAATCTGCTTTAATGCCCGGCCGGGCGTGGCTCAGCGGTTGAGCGTCGACCTGGGATCCAGGCGATTGGGGTTCGATTCCCTGTCAGGGCACATGCCCGGGTTGCGGGCTAGCCGATTAATGACTCTCTCATCATTGATGTTTCTCTCTCTCTCTCTCTCTCCCTCTTCTTTCCTCTCTCTGAAATCAATAAAGATATATTAAAAAAAAAAATCTGCTTTAAGATCTATCTTTCGCTCTTTTTTATTATTTTTATTTTTATTTTTTATTTTAGGACACAAAGTTTTCTTTATTTTTTTGGGGGAAGGAATACCACACTTCTACCCAATTAAGAGAAACATTTTTATCAGTATGGAGGTCTTTTTTTTTTTTTTTTTTTTTAAACACTTATCATACCATGAATTCATAGGGAATGGGTTCCAGCAGCTCCTTTTCATTGGTTCTCACAAAGTGTGCTTCCCTGGGTGGAGCGGGCTGATGCTTCAGTTGAACCCAGGTACCTTTCTCTTTGGCTTCCTTCTTTTTCTGATCATTTCCCTTCACACATTTCAGGAAGCTATCTCAGCTTTTAGAGTGCTTAATATGCTCAATATGTACATTAATTCTCTTGGCAAGAATCTTGCCCTTAACTCGTTTGTTCACAACAATGCCCACTGCAGGCTGGGTGACATTGTAGACTCTTCCAGTTTTGGCATGGTAACATTTGTGGGACATTCCTTTTTGAACAGTGCCCATTCCCTTGAACAGTATCACCTTTCTTGCAGATGTGCATGTATGTGGCCAAAGGAACAACTCCATGTTTGCTAAAAGGTCTAGAGAACATATAGTGGGTGCTTCTGCTCTTTCCCTTTGTGTTGGTCATTTTGGGGAATTACTGGAAGATGACTGTTCCCTCCGAAAGGGTCTTTTTTTTTTTTTTTTAAAAATCTGTGAGAAGAGGCATCATGGTGCTTAAGAATCAGCAGACCTGGAATTGTAGCATTGTGACTTTAGACCAGTTACTTCCTCACTATGAAATTTAATTTCCTTATGTGAAAATGAGATAGTTGGAATATCTGACCTTTAAAGTACCTTCAGGTTGATATTTTAGAATTCTAGGATTTAAGGCCTAAAATTGTAATTTCAAGGTGCTTTATTATTTGTCTGTATTAGCCATAGTTGTGAATATTTTTCAGATTCTAAGATATATGAAATTTATCAGTGCCTTTCCTTATTTTGCTTGCTTTGATGCAAGAGAAGCCACTGTTCATATCCAAATGGTGATTAGGTCGTCGGTGCATGGTTTTTTAAAATGTTGCTTTTGTTTGGATATATATTTTGTAATGTAAATCTTTTGGTTGATCAGCATATGTCAGGGATAAAATAGCCCTACAAGGACATAAGGGTTGTTTACACAGGATTTATATAAATATACAATAACAATGAATATTGGAATTGTTGCTGTTTTATAAAGGAAAATGTTTTCTGGCACCACGTCTGCCTCCCTCAAGAAGAAAGAAAGAAAGAAAGAGGAAGAGAGTGAGAAAGGAAGTAAAATTGATTTGCTCTTTAAGAAAAAAACATTATGAGCTCCGTCCTGGTAATTCAGTTGGTTTAGAGCATTGTCCCAATATGCCAAGGTTGTGGGTTTGGTCCCCGGTCAGGGCACATATAAGGAGCAACCAATGAATGCATAAATAACTGGAACAACAAATCAATGACTCTCGACCTCTCTCAAAATCAGTCAATAAAAACTAAAACAAATTATGTATGCCAGATTTTTGTGTATATTAAAAACAAGTCATGTTACTCTTACCATGAAAATATGCACATTACATTGCACATCTCTAAATTGGGTTTAGGAGCTTTGTCAGGCCTGATTGGGGATATAGTACATTGTACTTCTGATCTCCAAGATTTTAAATTGAAACTTAGGTCCCTGCCTGGGGACTTGAAATTAAAGATAAAAGTGTGGAGGCTTTCACTTAAAGTGGTATGTTGGTTATTGATCTTGTTTACAATAAGTAGATCATTTCGATGGTTCAGTAGGAGTCACAGTTACTGTTACAACACCAATGTGTACAGACTATTTTAAGGAGGAGAGAGACAAAATGTCGGAACCAGGAACAATATAATATCCTGAAGCCTGCACTATTGAAATGCTGTGTTCTATATACTATAGGTTTCATGAAAACAAAGCAAGAGATCACTCTCATTATGGAGATTGGGCAGTAGCCCAAGCAGCTGTGAAAATGAATAGGAAACTGTCCCTGTTTGTCTCAGTTTTTCCATTCATTTTGTCCAGAAGTTTAGCATCACCAAGCAGAGACGCCACATTGCTTATTGGGGTTTGAGAGTCATTCTGATATTGTTGCAAATTTGATTTTTTAAATAACAGTAAGTTGTATCTTGTATTAGCAGAAGCTGTTTAATTTAAAAAGTGATTTTGGTGTGATACATAGAAACCTTAGCAGGAAGACTGACTCCTCATTTTGGGCTGAGGGTTTTTAGGAATCCTAGAATTTGGATTTGAGATTTAATATCATGGGAACAATGGCAAAATAAAATGTTAATCATTTATTGTTTTAAAAATTAAATGCAATAGCCATTAAGTGTTCCATTCAAGGCACTGTGTTAGTGACTGTGGATCATCAGACATTTTACTGTAGCATGATATATGTCTGTTCTACAAAGTTGTACATTGGAAATAATAGGGTTTATGGGAAAAATAGGCTAAGTGTAGACTACTCAAAATCTATGCAGCTTTTAACCATGGAACCACAAAAACTCCCAATAGCTTGGACAGCCTAGGCAGGCAGCTCAACATGGGTGGAAATTGCCATAGATATTAAAAATGCACACAAAAAAGTGTTTTAAAATGCTGACTTGCAGAAACGTGAGATAATGCATTTGAAAGTGGAACCCTGAGCCAGTGGGGTTGCCATTAAGGTGGGCTCAGAAGGAAGTAAGACTTGCCCTGAGATGAGAACCAGAAATTACACCTCTCTTAACCTTCTGTGTAAGCATTCACTTTTCATATTTCTTAAATAGAGCAAAGAGCCTTGTCTGTGTAGCAGCCTAGCAGAAGCCATTTTACTTTTCCTTTGGAAGGTTACAATTCTATTCTATTCTAGCTCCTCTTTACTAAGAAAAACATCACCTATGAACTGTGGAACCAAGTTCCATGTTCTATTGACATGAACTAAATGGTGCTGTAGAAATGTTTTGTAGTGAATGGACTGTAAAAGTGCAGATATGAGCTCCACCTACATGGAATTGATAATCTAGTTGAGAATATGAGAAATAAAGTTAAATGATGAAAGATTTGAAAATGACTCAAGGAAATACTGTAAGAAATAACAAAATGCAATATATGAATATCAAATGGTTAATGTAAATGCAATTGCTCTAGGAATTTAGAGATGGGGAAAGAGCTCTTTAGAAGGGGGTGGTCAGGGACAGTTTAGGACAAGGTGGATCATTGATTTTAGCATTTTGGTTTTTTTTAACCCTTCTGGATGGAGCTAAATCAAAACATTCAACTTGATGCTCTTGAGGAGTTATGCAAGTCTTAAAATTTTATAGCTGTTAGATATTTAGTGTTCTCTCTCCCTCATATTTCCTCCCTTCCTTTCACTCCAAGGCATTTTTTTTTAAAAACTCTCAGTTTTAGTATGGAGTTATAGTATAGAAAAAATAACTTATATCTGACTCAGTACCCATTCAAAGATACATATTTTAGAGCTCACTCTTTAGCTTTCTCTTCTGGTATTGAGTAACTTGTGATTGTATAGTTAGTAAGTTCAGTTTAACAGTTTTTCTGAATAAAACTGTTGCATAGCGCTGTGCTAATTCCTGAATAAGATGTGGCTCTGGCTCGGCCGGGCGTGGCTCAGCGGTTAAGCGTCGACCTAGGATCCAAGCGATCAGGGTTCGATTCCCGGTCAGGGCACATGCCCGGGTTGCGGGCTGTAGCCGATCAATGACTCTCTCATGATTGACGTTTCTATCTCTCTCTCTCCCTCTCCTTTCCTCTCTCTGAAATCAATAAAGATATATTAAAAAAAAAAAAAGATGTGGCTCTGTCCTCCAGGAGAGATTAGGAAAACAGGTATAAACAAAGTAACATGAAAGTGTAGGAGAAAGGAAGAGAAATGTGAACTGGTAAAACTGTGGATATCTTCTTGTAAAAAATGGGATTTGACCTGGGCTTAGAAGGATTGCAAGATTTTGTCAGACATACTGGAGAAGAAAAGTATTTTTGGCAGATGTGGAGCAAAGAATAGACATAGGAAAATGCTGAATGTGATCAGAAATAGTGAATAGAGTTGTGATGTGGGTGGAGTATAGTTTGCATGGGGGCTAGTGGTGTGTTTAGTAAAAGATAAAGTCGGAAAAATAGGTTGGAGCCAAATTGTGGAAGTCTTTGATAGTAGACTGAAGAATTTGATTTGCTGTATATGTAGTCAGAAGCCTGTTAAAGTTTTGAGCCAGGGAATACATGGTCAGTGTTTGGAAAAGGGAAAACCCCCCACATAACAGTTGAATGCCTGCTTATGTACAGTGCTACTAACATTATATGCTTTCTATTCTTATTTTATTTTAATTTAATTTTAATTTTATTTTCTCCCCATAATAGTCCTTAAAAGTTGTTATTATGTGTATGGAGGGAGTATGTGGGAACTCACTGTACCTTCTGCTCAATCTTGCTATGAACCTAAAACTATTTTAAAAAATAAAGTCTATCCTTAGTCGGTTTGGCTTAGTGGTTAGAGCGTTGACCCATGGACTGAAGGGTCCTGGGTTTGATTCTGGCCAAGGGCACATACCTTGGTTGCAGACTCGACTTCCGGCCCCAGTCTGGGAGCATGTGGGAGGCAACCAGTTCATGTGTCTCCCTCACATTGATGTTCCTCCCTCCCTCCCTCCCTCTCTGAAAAGCAATGGAAAAATTTTCCTCCGATGAGGATTAAAAAAATAAATAAATGAAGTCTATAAAATTTTTAAAGTAGATTTTACCTTCATTTACAAGTGAGCAAACTGAAACCCTGAAAATTTCAAATAACCTATCCTCAAGTGAGAATAATAATAAAAAAAGAAAATGGGAGACGAAATAGTGACAGAAAGAACAGATAGAGCCCCACATTTTGAAGTTCTGTTATTAGGTGAATTAACATTTTTTTAATCCTCACCTGAGGATATGTTTATTGATTTTCAAGAGAGGAAAGGGGGAGATTTAGAGAGAGAGAAAGAGAGAGATTGGTTGCCTCTCTTACATGTCCTGACCAGGGATTGAACCCGCAACCTAGGTATGTGCTTTGACCAGAAATCAAACCCACAACCTTTTGGTGTATATAAGACGATGCTCCAACCAACTGAGCCACCCGGCCAGGGCAGTGCATTAACATTTTTGATGATACTGCCTTTCTGATGAATTTGCCTTTTTGTAATTATGAAATATCCCTCTTTACCTCTGGTTTTATTCTTTGTTTTAAAGCTTACTTTAATATAACCATTTGCTATAGCCAGTTGGATACCGATTTGATCTAGTTTAGCTCTCATTTTCATTTGATAATAAAGATTTTTAACTTGAAGATATTTGCACTGTGATATGGGTTTGTTTAATGTCGTGCATTCTAGCTTACCTCTTCATTTGCTCATTTATTTGTGTTGGATAGCTGATGAATTTAGGAGCACTTACCAAAGGTCAGGTCCATAGATAATCCTGTCAGAGAATCAAATCTACTGTTATGTATACTTTGAAGACAGCACAAGGTGAATATCATATTTGCTGTGCCTCATTTATATCAGAAACAGCTTTGGGGTTGCTAGAAATACGCAACTAATGATTTGGAGAAAGCAGCTCAAACCTCTTGCCCACTCTAATAGAGAGTAATAAAATGCCTTTGTATAGTTTTCATAATTGCTAATATGCTGCTGTAGATTAGTATATTCATATTTGTGTCTTGAGGGAAAATGCAGAGAATTTACTTGAATTTGACATTTGGTTGGTTTGGATGATGGTTTGCTTTATTTCTTTTGATGCTTGGATCATACTAGCAGTCATGTTCCTTCATGACTACTGCACTCATCCCTTAATAAGGTTCGTGTTGCTAGTTAAAATAGAATAATTAAGTGCTTATCTTTTAGCTGTAAATCTGAATGTTGGGCTGGCTATCTACTGGTGTCCATTTTAGCCTCTAGTTAAATAATGAAGAATAGATACTTTCTCTTTCTCTGCCACTATATGTCACATATATCTTATAGTAGCAGGGAGGTTGAAGGGATACTTAGTTTTTAATATAATATATTGAGGTATCAGAGAAATATATATTTTGAAATATAAATAGAATATAATTTTTCGACATGGACAATGGTGGGGAGAGGGACTGGGGAGGGGGAAGGAACGGGGTCATTGGGGAGAAAAAGGGACATCTATAATATTTTAAACAATAATAAAATTAAAAAAAATATATAATTTTTAAGAAAAAAGTCTTTAACTCTTGCATTTTTCTTTGGCAGAAGAATAATATTAACATCTGGTTACCAAACTGTGGTACCCTTAAGAGAATTGGAGGTGGCCCAATTTCCAGTAAAATATTGGATTAAGTGACTTCACTTGAGTTTTTATTATTTTTAAGTACATTTTAAAACTTCTGTTTCCCCTGTAATTTGCAGTTTGCATTTATTTGCAAGCAGTGATTTTAGTTTACATGATGAATCACTCTCTATACCAACATTTGCAGGATACCACAAAAAAATATTGTCAGAATGAAAATGCCAGGTTACCAAAATGCAGCAGACAGGAAGGCACCATCTACTAATAAGGCAGCTCCATCTTTGAATCCTTGTTTTGGAAGGGAGAGAACTGGTACCAGTGGTCACTGATCTTGTACCATCTTTACATATTTTATCTCTTTTAGGAGTGCAATAAGCCTATTCAAGATAGGCTCATTCATTCTGCACAACAACCTGCTGAATCAAGAAGGGCAGATACTAATTTCTATTGCACTGGTTTGGAATCTTAGAGGTTTGCGAGTTGCCTAGGACCACATAGCCAGTCAGTAGTGGAGCTGGTACCAGACCCCAAATTTCTCATCCCTAATCTATTCCACTGGGCCTCCTGATGCTTTTTTGGGTGAATATGATGGTAGAGTTGTAAGAAATTTTAGTGGTTCATTTTTCTAGTTAGTTCAGCCTTCTCACCTAACATTCTCTCTTTCAACAATTGCACATCTAGTGCGTGTATGTTTCTAATCCCAAGTTGAATATTGCCCCACTCTGTAGGACAGGTAAGGCAGACATGGAATAAATGCTAGCAGAAACATTTAACAGGTGTTGATTTCCAAGGGCACAGAGAGGTTGTGAGTCATGTAAACTTTCCCAGTGACATACAGAGAAAGCCAGGACTGATGCACTCATTTGTAAAAATGGGGATAATAGTACATTCCTCTTAGGCTTGTTGTGAGGATTAAATGGATTATCAGATAATCCATGTGTAAAGTATTTAGAACAGTACCTGACACAGAGTAGCTGATCAATAAATATTAATTTCAGTTTCATGCTTTTTCTATTCCATAAAACTGCCTCTCCAGATTAAAGTGGGTAAGAAGGTTGAGCATTAAATACATGGATTTCATGGACAGGAAAAGTAGACGAGAAACATGTTTTTTTTTTATTATGGAAATTTAAGCAATAAGTTATTACTTTTTAGCAGAAGGGATTGATTATAAGTGATTGGATGTCATACAACACATTCCTTATTCTTAGCTCCTTCTATAGTTCTTGTGTATCTAGATCTTCACATATGTTGGGTTAGTTTTGGGTTTTGTTTTACTGTCTGTCACATGTGTCACAACTTTGGGAAGGAGGCTTTTTAAAAAAATTGATTTTAGAGAGAGAAAGAGAGAGAGAGAGAAACATTGATGTAAGAGAGAAACATTGATCAGCTTCCTCTTCCATGTACCCCAACTGGGGATTGAACCTGAAGCCTGGTATGTGCCCTGACCAGGAATCGAACGCACCACTTTTGGTGTATGGGGCAATGCTCCAACCAACTTAGCCACACTGGCCAGATCCAGAAAGAAGCATTTTGTATTTTTATGTGTAGATCATGATTTTTATGCTGTTCCAGCAGTGTTTAATGACATTATTCTCCCGCATACTTTGTCTAAAATAAACAGAACAAAATTGTTTTTCTTTCCTCTAAGTTATATCTGAAATGTGTTCACTTTGTACTTAATTCACTTATATTAACAGTGGCATTTTTAACTTTTGTTTGAAAGTGGTATGCTAACCATGCTTTTTTTTTTTAAAAAAAAGTCTTATTTTGAAATAATTTTAATCTTACAGAAAAGTTGTAAAAACAAAATAGAGTTCCTGTATACCATTCACATAGCTTTCTTTAATGTTAACATTTTGAATAAGCATAGTATAATTTCAAAACTAGTAAATTAACACAGGTACAATACTATTAACTAAATTATAGCCCATACAGATTTCACTAGTTTTTCCACTAATGTCCTTATTTTGTTCTAGTATACAGTCCAGGATCCCACATTGCACTTAATTGTGGTATCTCCTTGAAGTTGCCTCTAATATGTGACTTACCTTCTTTGTCATTGTCAATCTTTCCTTTAACATTTTTTTTTGTAGTGCAAGTCTGCTGATGATAAATTCTTTCAGCTTTGAAAACACTTTTTATTTATTTTTAATTGTGGTAAAATACACATAACATAAAATTTACCGTCTCAGCCAACTTAAGAGTATAATTCTATAGTGTTAAGTGCATTCACATTATTGTGCAACCAGTCTCCAGAACTCTCCATCTTGCAAAACTGAAACTCTCTACCCATTAAACAACAATTCCCCATTCCTGCCTTCCCCCATTCCCTGCCAACCACCATTCCACTTCCTGTCTCTGAATTTGACAAATAAGTACCTTATATAAGTGGAGGTATCTCATATTGTAGTTGTCTTTTTGTGATGGGCTTATTCACTTAGCATAATGTTCTCAAGGTTCGTATTTTATGTAGCATGAACTTGTGCATCAAAGTTTCCCTTCCCTTTAAGGCAGAGTAATATTCCATTGTATGTGTATGCTTCATTTTGTTTATCTGTTCATCTGTTGATGGAAACATGGATTGCTTTTACCTTTTGGCTATTGTGAGTAATGCTGCTATGAGCATAGTTGTACAAATACCTGTTCAAATCCCTGCTTTCGGTTCTTTTTGTTACATGCCCAGAAGTGGAATTGCTGGTAATTCTATTTTTAATTTTTTGAGGAACCACCATACTGTTTTCCATATCAGCTTTTATATGTCTGAAAATGTCTCTTTTTTTGCTATGATATTTGAAAGATATTTTCACTAAGCCTAGCGATTTCTTTCAGAGATTTAAAGATGTTGCTCCATTTCTCTCTCTTCTCTTGTTTCCAGTGAGAAGCTTGCTGTTGTTCTTAGCTTTGTTCCTCTGTAAGATCTTTATTTTCTCTGGCTGCTTTTAAGACTTTTCTTTATTAATGTGTTTAAGAAAATTGATCATGATGTACGTTGTTGTAGTTTTTATTGCATAGTTCTTATTTATTTTTATATGTTTTTATTGATTTCAGAGAGAGGAAGGGAGTGGGAGAGAGAGATAGAAACAACGATGAGAGAGTCATTGATCAGCTGCCTCCTGCATGCTCCCTACTGAGGATCAAGCGTACAACCCGCAACCCAGGCATATGCCCTGACAGGGAATCGAACTGTGATCACCTGGTTCATAGGTCAGTGCTCAACTACTGAACCACACTGGCTGGGCTTAATTTTTTCTTTTTGATATAGTTTTAATTTAAAAAATAATAGTTTTTCAATGGTGGGGAGAGCGACTGGGGAGGGGGATGGGACGGGTGGAACGGGTCATTGGGGAGAAAAAGGGACATCTGTAATATTTAAAAAAAAAATAAAATTTAAAAATTAAAAAAAAAGAAAAAAAGAAAAAAATAGTTTTTATTAAACCTGGAAAATTTTCAGCTCTTATTTCCTCAGATATGTTTTCCTGCCCTCTCCTCTCTTCTTCTTTGGAGACTCCAGTTTACACATCCAATAGGCTGCTTGAAGTTGTTCACATAGCCCACTGGTCTCCTTTGAAACACTGTTGTTTTAATTGGTGTATCTTCAAATTTACTAATTTTTTTTTAGTTCTAATTTGCTGTTACTCCTATTTTCTGCATTTTATTATCTGAGATATGTTTTTGTCTCCAGACTTCTGATTTGTACCTTTTTAGAAATATCTTCCAGGTCTCTCCTTAACATGGTCATGTTTTCCTTTATTTTCTTGGACACATGGAATATTATTATAATAATTCTTTTTTATTTTATTTAATTTATTTTTTGGAATCCTCACTTGAAGATATTTTTTCCCATTGCTTTTCGGAGAGTGGAAGGGGGAGAGAGAGAGAACCATCGATGTGAAAGAGACACATTGACTGGTTTCCTCCTGCATGCACCCCAACTAGGGCCAGGGATTGAGCCTGCAACTGAGGCACGTGTCCTTGGCTGAAATCGAACCCAGGACCCTTCAGTCTGTGAGCCGATCCTCTAACCACTGAGCCAGATCAGCTAGAGCTATAATAACTCTTTCAATATTCTTTTCTGCTAATTTGTGTCATTTCTGGTTTTGGTTCCTGTTTATTTGTTATTCTCCTCGTTATGAGTTGTATTTTCCTGCTCATTTTCTTGCCTGATAATTTTGGATTGGATGTCACACATGGTGAATTTTACTTTGTTGGATGTTAGGCATTCTTGTATTTACAAAGTATTTTTAAACTGTGATGTGGAGCTTTGTTGCTCTTAACTTACTTGGAAATGGATTGATCTTTTTGAGGCTTGCCATTAACATTTGTTAGGTGGGACCAGAACAGCCTTTCCACTAAGGCTAATTTTGCTTCACTATTGAGGCAGTCCTCTTCAGAATACTTCATGTCCAATGTGTCGTGAGGAATTTTCATTCTGGCTTGTGAGAAGACTATTTATTCATTGCTCTGTGTGAGCTCTGGACAGTGTTTTACCTGCTTCTTTCTGGTGGTTCTTTCCCCAGCCTTGGATAGTTTTCCCATATGGATGCACTGATCAGTTCTCAGATGAATACTTGGGGTGGGAGGACCCTCTGAAGCTATCCACAATTTTTTCTCTGTTCAGCTCTCCCCTCTCCAGTATTCTACCCTGTGAATTCTACCCACCATAGCCTCTTTGAGCTCCCTACTTTGTCTTCACAACTAAGGGAGACTGCTGGGCTCTTCTTGGGTTTTTCCCCCCCAGAGCTGCTGCCTAAACTCTCTGTGCAGTGAACTTGGGCAGTCATAGGACTTACCTCTTTCTTTCTCCTCTCTTGGGAGTCATTGTTCTTTGCTACCTCTTGTCCAATGTCTGAAAATTGTTATTTCTTGTATGCTTCCCATCAGTTTTTTAGTTGTTTAAATTAGATAAATGAAATTAGGTAAATAAGTCTTGTTCCTGTTACTCCATCTTGCCTGGAGGCAGAATTTGAGCAAGTTATTTAATCTCCTTATGTTCTAGCTTACTCATCTGTAAAATGAAGATAATTATGGATCTGTGAGGATTGAATAAAATAATAGACATAAAGCACTTAGTACAGTTCCTGGCACATACTAAGTGCTCAGTAAATGTTAGTTGTTATTATTATTGGCACCAAAAAGGGGAGAGAATGTCTTGAACCAGTCTGGAAAACTAGGAATGTGAGCCAGTTCTTTTTATTCTGACTCACTTTCTCTGATTTGTAGGTATTAAAAAGCAAGAGCTATTAGTGGAAGCGTTTTTCTCCCTCCCCTTCCATCCTGTCCCCTTTATTTACTTATTTTTAAACCAGGCCTATAACCATAATTCTTAATACTCTAATGACTATAAAGTAGTAAGAAACACTTTTTTTTTTCAAAGTCAGAATAGTATAGCGATTAAGAGCACAGTACATAGAGTCAGACTTGAACTGAAATCCTTGCTTCCCCTTTTACTAATCTGCAGTTTAATTATTCTGCCTGCCTAATCCTCAGTTGCTGTATTTGCAAAATGGGGCAACACCACATACTTCATATGGCTGTTGGGAGAATTAACTAAGTTAATGTATACAAAGCCCTTTAGCACAGTGCCTGTTATATAGTTAGGACTTAGCTTTACTAGTAGTAAAGTTCACACTAGAGATCTAAAACTCAAATGACTATATTTAACTCCAGCTTTCTAGGCCATCCATGGTTTCCTTTTAGTGGTCTTTTCTTTGTAATATACAACTGAATAATATTTGTATATCACTTTATAGTTTACAGAATGTATTCACATACATTATCTTATTAGGTACTTGCATCTTTGTCTTTATATTCCAGTGAAGAACTTGAGACTCAGAGAAGATAAGCGATGTACTTACAGTCATACAGCTAGTAAATGACAGAGCCACAACTAGATAGTGATGAAAGGACTGTTTAAGTGTTCTTTGCACTATTCATGTGGCTTCCTAGTGAAACATTTTACTTGTGTCTAAGTTTACATACTATGTCATCAACAATGGGCTTTATATTCTTTCAGGGCAAGGATCATGAAGTATCTTATGCTTTTTATTTTGCTTAGCAGCCAGCATTCAATATAGAGATATTTTTTACATGTTATCTGTGAAAAGAAAAACAATTTTTCTTTTACTGTTTACTTTCTACAAGTAAGAGTGATTATTGATACATATTTGTGTAGGATACTGTTAAATGGTAATTCTTCAAAATGTAGATGTGTAACTACACTCTTGAGAGATTTTTAATTTTGAAAGCAAGTGTCTTCTGTGTAGGCAAATTTACTGAATTCTCTTTTTAGGGCAAAGCTTTTCTAGAATCAGATTAAAATTGAAATATTATTTGCCAATTTCATGGAAGTTGTAGTAATTCCTTTAGTAATTCCATTTACAGATCAAATGTCTTGGACTAAATATAATTATAGCTAAATCTTATCAAAGCAATAAGCTCAAAATAACTTCTATGGAATTTAAAGCAAAAAAGAGAGGCAGGATGTTTCAAATAATGGACATTTCCTACTGCTTCCTTTGAAAAATAGTTCTTATTTTGAAAACTGTCGGTGTTCCTACCTGTTGCTTTCAGAAAAACAAAACAAAAAGCACCTTCAACTTTTATCTCATGGTTCTTGTCTACAGTTGCATCCTTATGGGGAAATAATTTTTTTTGGGGTTTTGTTAATTATATGTTATATCACCATGGCCTATTTGTGATAATTGATTTTTTTCCTTTTACTTCCCTAGTATTAGAATAGTGGTATTCTTTCTTTCTTTATTTTTATTTATTGCTTTTAGAGAGAAGACAGGAAGGGAGGGAGGGAGGAAGAGAAAAGAACATCGATTTGTTGTTCCACTTATTTATGCGTTCATTGGTTGATTCTTGTACCCCTGATCGAACTTGCAACCTTGGTGTATTGGGATGACACTCTCACCAACTGAGCTACCTGTCCAGGGCCAATAGTTGTGTTCTTTTAAGGAGTCTATTTTTGACCAATTGTTGTTTTATTATTTATACTGCTTATAGATTTAGGCAGAGGATTGCTATCATTTTCTTAAGCATACTGTAAACTTCGTACAGTTATTTGGTAATAGTCTTATTTATTTCCGTAACTACTGGCTGTATATTACTCTAGTTAATAAATCTACATTTGGTGGTCCTTGCTCTTAGTTAAAATATCTAGTGAGTGCAGACGTTAAACAGTGCTATTTTGGAAGATGTGTTTGGCATCTATAGACCCTAGTGTTGTTCATCCTTTCTTGTCCAATGGAAGGATTCTGTCAATAGCCCTATAATACCCAAGGATGCTAAGTGTTATTATGTAAGTAATGCAGCCTGAGCATTTGGGATCCTCTTGATTTGCTCATCTTTTACAGAACTTTAGATGTTTATAAGAAATAAAACCCTGTGTACCATATGAAGGAAGGGCTTCATAAAGTGTCTGAAGGGTTTAAAATCAAAGTCAAACTCCAAGGTTCTTTTTTTAAAATTGTAAAATAGGAATAAAACTTGCCTTATATTTTTATCTTTTCTGTATATTGAACATCTGGTACAGTACTGGCATTTTAGTAGGTGCTTGATAAATATTTGTTATTTGAATAAATGAAAGGATTCAGTAAATATTGTGAAGGTAACGAAGGGTAAAGTTATCTTTGGGGGTGAGCTCACTAATATCTACTGTTCTTATACTCTATCTTTTACTTGCTCTTTGTGCTCTTCTCCCCTGCTCTGTGGTATTCTTTACCCCTCAGCCCTTTGCTGTATGTTAGAAAAAATGGGGGTTCCGCAAAATGCAAACTTCAGCTAGAAACATAGACTGTTCTGGAAGGGATTTAGCTAACCCACATTTTACTGATGGAGGCATTCCTAGTTTTGGAAATAGCTTGTGCAGTGTCAGTTGGTCAGTCAGTGTGTGGTCTACATCTCTGTTATCCTGACTTCAGTGTTTGTCCCCTATAGCACAAATCTTGCTGCTTTTCACATTTTAGATGTTTGCTACTAAGAAATGTTGGCAGGGGTGAGGGGTCACTGAGATTGATTGAGAGGAAAAAGGAAGGAGAAAGAGAAGGAAAAGCTGACCATCAGCATCCAAGAGTCCCCCTCCTGGTCCTTCTGTTAGGAATAGTTATTGTTTCTACCCAGGGCATAAAACAAAGAGCATAATCTTGGGAAAAACAGACATCAGTGTCTTATACTTATTTTCTTCCTTTTAAAAAAATGATAAATAGGACAAACCATGAAAATAGGGATGTGGGGAGAGAAAGTGGCAGCTGGCAGAGGGTTCAGAGACTATGGCTAGGACTCTAGGGAGGGAAAAAACATTGCCGTGTGGGGGAGTGAAATGCTGGAGTTTCAAAGTGGCAGTAATTTTACACTGGAAATCCTGTAATTACGTGCTTGGCTGTTTAATAAAAACATCCTGTAGTGAGATTACTATATATTTACGTTGTACCTGAAGTGCAGAATATCTTGAATACACATGTTGTCATGGGATGGGTGCTACATCTTAAATTTTTTGAAAAAGGAAATTAGATATTTTTAGTAGCAGCTGTTCACTAATTTTTCCAACTAGAATGATCAATTCAAAATTACCTGATTAAATCTATCATTTGTCAGTTTTGACCGTTTCCTGTTTTCTGAACTCTTGAAAGAAAGTTTCTGTGGAAACAAATGGTTGTATTATTAATTTCTTAGATGTGAGCCACCTATGAAAAACACTGGTAGCAAGGGTGGTTAGGTTGAATCTATATGTCTGCTTTCAGGCTTCCTGGCTTGAGATTGAAGTTTTTCCTGGATTTATAAGTTATGGAACCTTGGAATTTGCACATAGGAGCAACCATTTTACTGCTTTAATGATAGTTAAAATGATTCTGAGTAAATAGAGAGTTAACTGAAGTAGTGCCTGAATCACCAGGGAATGTTCTTAAAAATAACAGATTTTGATTCGGTGGATTTGGGACAAGACTTGAGCTACTGCCTTCTAACCAATTCTCAGGTGGTGCTAATGTTTCTGGGCCAAGGACAGCATTGGATAACAAGGGTTTATAGTATTGTTTGGCTGTCTTACTCTCCTCCTCTCTGTAGTTCTTTCTTGATCCGAATGTCTCTCCATCTCTTTCTCTCTCTGCTCTCAGCTTCTGTCTCTTAGTGTTTTTTGCCTTACCTTCTCTTTGTATCTCTGCCTTTTTATCTTTCTCTCTGCTTCTGTCTGCTTTCTTCTTCTCTGCTTTCCTGTTTTCTGTCTCCTCTCTCTGACAACTTGCCTCTCTGCTTATCTCCTCTTTCAGCTTTCTCTTTCTCGCTCGTGCATGTGAATGCTCATGCCCACATAACACACATACGCACATGCACACATACTCAGCACATTCAGAGAGTTACAATATATATCACAGAAATGTTCAATAAGAATGGTCCCCAGTATTTACAGTATTTAATGATGTTTATGTTCTCAGAGAGAATGAAAAATGCCAAGGGATGATGTGTCTGAATTTTTATTCACCATTGGGATTCTGGACACTGAGAGGTGAACATGGTTCCCTCACAAGGGTTAGAAAAGCACATAAATCCCCCAGGCTGGTTTGTTTATTACAGAAGGCTACAATGGTAATTCAGAATCCAGCCATCTTAGCTGATAAGCTGGATTCCTCCCCCTAATTTAATCACAACCATTCAAATAGCCATATATGTACTTCCCCGCAAGATTTAGTTCTGATAGAGTTCAGACCATCTAGCTAGTAATTTTGAACTCATTACTTAAACCTTGGGTAATAAGTGCCTCACTTGTAAAATAAGAGAGTTTGACTAGGTGGTCTCTAAGGTTCCTTTTAGCTATGATATTCTATGGTTTTAAAAATCATTAGGTAAAGAATATTTTACATATGAGCTGTTAGTTCAAGTAATTGGATCATTTTCCCATCAAAATATATTTTTTCCCCCAGACTAGACTTGATATTTTATGAGTTTAATGTGAAAATTAATATATTCATTCATTTCTCAGTGGTCTCTGGTAATGTAGGTAATGGATAATATAAGCAAAACATAATTTTTATTTACTTTAGAACACATTATCTAATTACAACAGAATTTTCTTCCTGGTTGCTTTGCTTGGGATGTTATTAGACGTGGTTTGTATTTGTGGAGCCACTTGGAGCTATCACTATCTGGACATAATATCTAACACTAGGTAATCTGAAGCCTAAAAAGCCCAGATGAGTGTCTTTTACATTTCAGTGTTCTGCATACTCTCTACTTATTACCACTAAACAGAAGTACAACTAATAACTGTTTAATAAGATATCATGGATCTTGGAAACATCCATTGTATTTTATTTTGATTTTGGTGGAGAAGATATGAGGATACAAAGTAGATTGAATAGGGCCTTGAAGAGCTGAATTTTTTATGCATCTAAGTTTTTTTCTGCTTGTTAGATGCAGCACTCATATATTGGTGCTAGGTCGAAAGTCCCTTGGATTCAGCATGTCAGAGTTTCACATATATGTTTTCTATAAAATTATTTAATTTGACAGATGATTATGTATCTTCTGAGATAAGACTTGTGTGTGTTTTTTTCTTCTTCAGGGAAACCTTTGGATAAATATATAACTGTAAAGATAGTGATAATGCAGGTTGGTATGTGCAGTTGTTGATATCACAATGAAGGTTCAGATTGTTGAGGAATATTAGATTGGATGAGGTGTAGAATAGCCTTTGTGTAAAATATGCATTTATTCCTCAAAACAGGTTGTCTTGCCTTAAAGAAATGCAGTATGCAGAAAGTCAGAGTTTAACTGAAGAGAAATTGATGGCATTACTTACAGAGGCTTGGGCAGGGTTAAGGAAACTGAAAAAGGATAGTGATATATTTGAACTAGCATCCCTGGGAAGCTGTCACCACTTCCTCTAGACCAGGATTAAAAAGAGGAAACAGTGTTATTGAAGCCTGATAAGAGGTGGCGTTGTTGAAGAGCTGTGTGATAGAAGCTGTAGCTGCAGAGGAATGAAGGCACAGAAGCAATTGTGATGAGGCAGAAAGAGGGAGCTGAGGGGTTGTGGGAGAGGGATCAGGAATAAATACTGATACCTCTCTCCTCTTGCATACTGATCTCTTGCCAGTGCCTCCCATTTGCTAAGCTCAACCCGAAGCCAGGGGGTAAGGGAGCCATAGTTTTCCACAGAAGTTGGTCTCCTGGTGCAAAGAGGGAGCTGACAAAGCAGGGTAGGATAAGAGGTGGGGGTGGGATGGGGGGACAGCAAACAAAGTAATCAGCATAGAAAGGATATATTTTGATTTATAGATAGAATTAAGTCTTAATGTAAAATGAAGCACATCTATGATTTCATCTCATGTTTACTATATATTACTGTTAATCTTATTTATATATTTTTAGCATTTATCCTTTAAGCTTTTTACAAATAATAATTTTCACTATGCCTTATAAATACTGTAAGATGGGGGCATTGCATATAAATGCTAAAAGCCAAAATCAGCTTTTTCTGTAGAGTCTGTTTATTTTCATAAATCTTTATTACACTCAAGAAAAGGAGACATGCCAGTCATGTTGACATTTTCTTTTAAAGGCGATGAAAGATACTTTAAGCATGAATCTTTGAAGAACCTGTGAGCTAATTTTTAAAACATGACCAGTTGTCAGATGTACATGGACTGTATACATAGGATTCTATTTTAGCACCTGATCTTTTGTTTTGAGTGATACGTTACTAATCTAATTACAATACTTGTTAAAACTGATCACATGGAGGATAACCTTTTTCAGATCTGTCTGTAATCAACGTACCTTCATGATACAACTTGGATCTCCCCAATATCTACTATTTTTCTAGAGGTTTACAAGCCCAGTTTTGTTTGTGGCCCATTAGAGTCACATATGGTGCTATGAGACCCTGTCCCTTGAATGAGAAAGATTTGTGTTAAAAACAAACAAGCCCCCACCCCCACCCTTGCCCCAAAGCCCAACAACTGTTTAGTAATTTACCAACAAATAGTGCGCTTCAGTTTGCCCTTAAATGTAGCCATTTTGTGTTCAAGATATAAGCGTTCTCTAGCCTAGCTAGTCTCCCTTGCACTGTCTACTCAGAGGGAGATAACGCCCCCGGTAAGTAATACCCCTGGGGCTGATAATGAGGCCAGATACCTTGCCAGTCACCTTGGTTCATTTCTAGTCCCTGATCATCACACTCTTTGGAGTATACTACTACTCTAGTATTAGCTTTTCAAATCTAAACTTTTAAGAAAAGAGCTGGGTGTTTTGTTTTTTTTCCTCAAAAATGGTTTAGGACAGACAAAACACAGTGGATAGTCTAAGTAGAGTCCTTGAAAAGCCAGACACCCTTTTAAGTCCTTGATTCAGATCTAAAGTACATTGGCTTACCATTGTAGTTTGAGAAAGTAACTTCAGGTGTTTGCACCCTAGCCAGGATGTGACCTCATCCTAGACTGTGGGATCTCTTTCCCTTTTAATATTGTTTAATAGTTATCTTTTTTAGAATCTTTTTTTTTTTTTTTCAGGGCACATAATGAAAAAGCTGAAGCACTGAATGGTATTTATTTTGTTAGTATATTTTTATAAACTCTTAAAATGGGTGTTGTTAAAATTTTTTAAGTCTTGTCACTCTTTTAAATGTTTTCTCACATTCTTTCAGCACCACCCACTGTTCTATCAGTTTAAACTCTCATCTTACTAGACAGAGTCTTTACATGTTGTAGTATATATACAGTATTCAAACGTGATCTCACAGTGCTATTGAAGCATCCTGTTGCTTTGACTGGATGGAAACATTCTTTGTAGTTTAAGGGAAAACAAAATTAGGAAAAGTAGCTACTTCATAATTACCAGCTTTTTTCAGGAAGTACATGAAAAGTTTGGTCTCTGTCAACTTGCATGTTTCATCTTTGTCTATTTTATTCAGTATGTCATGTGTAACCTTGTCACAAATATGGAAAACTACCTGAAAATGCAAACCTCAGATAGTGTTTTGTATTTTATTTTATTTTATTTTATTTTATTTTATTTTATTTTATTTTATTTTGTTTTGTTTTGTTTTGTTTTGTTTTGTTTTGTTTTGTTTTGTTTTGTTATTTTATTTTATTATTTTATTTTTAAATATATCTTTATTGATTTCAGAGAGAGGAAAGGAGAGGGGGAGAGAGAGATAGAAACATCAATGATGAGAGAGTCATTGATTGAGCCCACAACTCGGGCATGTGCCCTGACCGGAAATCGAACCCCGATCTCCTGGATCCTAGGTAGACGCTCAGCTGCTGAGCTACACCCGGGTGGGCTCAGATAGTGTCTTGGTTGTACTGTCTCACATATCAGTTCTCTTACGAAGAAGAATGAAATGATTGTTAATACTTGAATATAACTCTTTCATGTTTTTAAAAAAATAGCTTTATTGAGATAATAATAGCTTAATTACACATATTTAGAGCGTACAATTGAATAAGTTTTGGCATATGTGTATGCCCATGAAACCACCATCACAATCAACATAGTGAACATACCACCCCCAAGAGTTTTCTGGTGTGTGTCCTTTGTAGTTTTTTCTAGCAATGCCCTCCCCAGACAACAACCAGTATCCTTTCTATAAATCATTTTGTATATTCTAGATTTTTACATAAGTAGAATCTTATAGTATGTACTCTTTTGTGTCTGGCTTCTATCACCCGCATAATTATTTCAAGATTTGTCTATATTGTTGCATTTATCAATAGTTGATTCCTTTTTATTGTGGAATAGTATTCCATTGTATGGATATGTCACAAAGTAGTTATCCATTCACCTGTCAGTGAACATTTGGGTTGTTTCCAGTATTTGGCTGTTATAAATAAGTCTGCTGTAAGAATTTGTGTACAAGTCTTTGTATAAATATATATATTTCATTTTTACTTGGGTCAATACCTAGGAGTGGAATGGCTGGAAAGTGGTTAACTTTTAAAGGAACTGCCAAATTGCTTTTTAAAATGATTGTCTTATTTTACATCCTCACTGTCAATTTATGAGAGTTCTAGTTTCTCTATATCCTTGCCAACACTTGATATGTATTGTCCATCTTTTTAATTTTAGTCATTTTAATAGGCACATAGTGGTACCTCAATATGGTTTTAATGTTTCTAGGGACTAATGATATTGAACATCTTTTCATTAGCTTATTTGCCATCCGTATATCTTCTTTGGTTATCTTTTACCATTTTTTTCCATTGGGTTGTTTGTTTTTTTATTGTTGAGTTTTGAGAGCTCTTTTTGCCCTAAGTATAAATCCTTTATCAGATACGTGCTTTACAAAGATTTTATTTTAGTCTCAGGCTTTTTTATTTTTTATTTTAATTTTATTTTTTTGGTTAATCCACACCCAAGGATATTTTTTCCATTGATTTTTTTTAGAGAGAGTGGAAGGGAGGAGGGAGTTGAAGAGAGGGAGGGAGAGAGAGAGAGAGAGAGAGAGAGAGAGAGACATGGATGTGAGAGAGGCACATTGATTGGTTGCCCCAACCAGGGCTGAGGATCAAACCTGCAGCCCAGGCACATGCACCCCTTCCATGCTCAGGCCGACACTCTAACTGCAGAGCGACACTGGCCAGGGCAGGCTTATCTTTTTATTCTAATTGCCTTTTGAGGAGCAGCAGTTTTTAATTTTGACGAAATTTATTTTTTCAATTAGTTATTTTCATAGATTATGCTTTTGGTGTCATATGTAAGAAATCTTTGCTTACTCCAAAATCACAAAGGTTTTTCTCCTGATTTTCTTCTAGACATTTTATAGTTTTAGGTTTTATATTATACTCTATGGTTGATTATTAGTTGATTTTTTAAATATGGAGTGAGATATGGATCCACATTCTTTTTTTTGGCATATGAATGAATATTCAGTTGTCCCAGCACCCTTTGTTTAAAAGGTTATCCTTTCTTCACTGCATTGCCTTTGTCTAAAAACAGTGGAATTTTCTTATTGTGCTCTTCTGCTCTTCCACTGTGTTGTTCAATATTGTGAATAAACAGAAGAACAGATAAAGCCTGTACTTTTTGGAAAACAAACAAGACTTTTAATAATCTGTTCCCAATTGAACTCTCTTTGTTCGTATCCTACCATAAGTGGTTTCTTCCCATCTCCCCTGGTTTTACTGTGTGTCAGTGGCTTTCATGCCTCTACTTTTCCGCAGGCTCTTCCCTCTGCCTGAGATATCCTTTCCCTAGTGAAGCATCAAGGCCTTTTAGTCCATAAAATGCTACCTCTGAGAAACCTCCCTTTGCCTAAGTTAACTCTCCCTCCTTTGTATCACCCAGCACTGCAGACAGACCTCTGTTGAGTACCTATTACTTTCTATTGTGATTATCTGCATATCTGTCTTTCCTAACAGACTGTGAGCTTCTGAGAAGACAGGGACAGGGTTCATGACTAATTCATGTTTGTATCACGGTGGCTAGAACTCACTAGTAAGAAAATGTTAGGAGATTGGATGATTGAGAGGAAATTAGAAGTGAGTATTTGAAGAGAAAAACTCGTTGAGAAAAAAATACATTGTATTTAGATTTGGTTTGCTTTTGTGGGCAGAATGTCATGTGGGCTGTAAGGAATATTAGATAGGACTACATATTTATTTGTCCATGGGTTTCTTTAATAACTGCATAGTCTTCTTGGTTGAAATTTGGTGGTGTTTCTTTACACAGTTAAATGCAGTTAGCAGATGACAGAGGAAAATAGCTAAACACAGTAATCAAAAAGGGTAGGTTGAGAATGATATTTCCAACATATATTCACATAAAAGAAGAGGAAAGAAGTTGTTGAACTGACAGCTGCTGAATTGTGGCACATGCTTTCCTTTTGGGTTCAGTTTTACATAGTATTTAGCACTTAACCATGTGCAAATTGGTGTTTAATAAATATATGATTAATATATGCTGTAGTTTGTGTTATTGCTTTTTAAGCCAGTTGTGAATGACAGACATTAAATGCTACTGCCTTTTTACAGATAGTTTCTTAAAATTTTTAATCCTGATGAAAGGGATTTAATTAGAAATGTTTGTGGGATCTAATTTTGGTACTGTTTTTACATTGTATTACTCAGTAATGTTTGGCAGTATTTCTAATAGACTAATATTTCAAATTGAAGAGAGAAGCTATTAGAAGTAATACACAGACAAATATATATGTGTACATGTGTTAATATCCACACAGATTTTTTTTTCTTGTTTATGAGAATGGACTTCACCAAAGAGAATAAGATTTGTGTTCTTCCAGCATTTGCAGAAACAGCCTCCAAACAGAGGTCCTGAGCCCCATTAGCACTAATGAAAAGAGTCACCCAAGGGAATAAGATGGATATCTTATAGTTGCATGTATGTTTTCATGTATGTTTTCTGCTACAAAGAGTTTCCCAAAGCTTGCTTCTATGTTTTCAGGTACCTTTTTCCTGGTAGCTAAGCTGTTAGGAATGACACTTATATTTCAGAGCTGTCAATCATTTCATAACCTTATTTTCTAATATTGAATATCACCTAAATAAATCTATTACATCAGAGTTGTTCATGTGTGCTCATGGTATTGAAAGAAGATTAATGTTTCTGAGTTTCGGATTTAGTATCCCTGTCTTTGTTAGAAGGGTACCCTGTACCCAGCTTTGGGAATGTTGGACTTTATTTTAAAACAAACTAAAAAATAGGTGTAATACAGAGGATTTTTAGGGCAATAAAGTTATTGTGTATGATATTATAATGGTGAATGCATGTCATTATACATTTGTCTAAACCCATGTAATGTATAATACCAAGAGTAAACCCTAATGTAAACTATGGATTTTGGATGATAATGATGTCATTGTAGGTTCATCATTTGCAACAAATATACCGCTCTGGTGGGTGATGTTGATAATGGGGGAAGCTATGTGTGTGTGGGATTATATGGGAAGTCTCTGTACCTTCCTCTCAATTTTGCTATCATCCTAAAATTGCTTTTAAAAAAGTCTCTTTTTTAAAAACCAACAAACTTAAGAAAAAGAAAATGTCATCCCAATGTATATTTTACCAGTATTCAGAAAATAGTAATTTTTTTTTTATCCTCACTTGAAGATATCCCCCCCCTCATTGATTTTTTAGAGAGAGTGGAAGGGAGGGAGGAGAAAGAGAGAGAGAGGGGGAGAGAGGAGAGAAACACATCAATTGGTTGCCTTCCACTTGAGCCCCCACCAGGGCCTGGGATTGAACTGAGGTATGTGCCCTTTACCAGGAGTTGACCCTTGGTCCTTGGGCTGACACTCTAACCACTGAGCAAAACCGGCCAAGGCAGAAAATAGTAATTTTATGTAAAAATATTATGATCCTAATTAGTGTTTGAGACTAGCTTTATTGCACTCTATCAAATAAGACTATCCCATGATCTCAGGCCCTTTGTTCACAATGTTCTGCCCAGGATCCCAGAAGAGGCTACAGGCTCAGTTAGGTAGGTAAGATTCTAGATATACACTCTGTCTCTCTTCTTTGCATCTAAGCAGCCCCCCCCTCCCGCTTTTTAAAAATCCTTACCAGGGGATATGTTTTTACTGATTTTAGAGAGAGGGGAGGGGAGAGATAGAGAAATATCGATGTAGGAGAGAAACATTGATCCGTTGCCTCTTGACCGGAGATTGAACCCACAACCTAGGAATATGCCCTGATCAGGAATCAAACTGGCAACCTTTTGGTGCACAGGACAATGCTCCAACCAACTGAGCTACACCAGCCAGGGCAAAGCAAGCCCCTTTTAATCTGTTTTGCATATTACACTTCTGGTTAAGATTTTGTTTGAAGAAAGATATTGGATGCTTTGTGATGATGATGATGATGAGGGGGATGGAGAAAAGGGGGGAGAATGAGAGAGGGAGGGAGAAAGAGAGGGAGAAGGGTGGAGAGAGGAAGGAAGGAGGAGGGGAAGTAAATGTTTTAGATTAAGGATCAGATGTTTTAGAAGCAAACCTGACTGTGCTAGTTCCATGCCATCTTGGGAAAATGACTTCTGGGCCTTGATTTTTTATAAATGGGAGGGTATGTAGTATCTCTGTATCCTCTGCATTGCTTGGAATAGGGGCAACCTGAGCATACACAGGTTAGAGCTCTCTGCCCTGTCCCTGCCAGTCTCACACCCTAGGGGCCAAACAGTCTCATGAAGAAATATGGCAGTTTGACATTGATAGCAGGCCACTCCATTGTTGAAAAATTTCCATCTGGGCTAAATGGCACCCACTATGCCAGTCTGTCGTGATTTATAAACATAGTTTTTCTGGTTACCAAAGTGCATCTGTTTGACAGTTGGCAGGCGGCATGTGGTCTTATCATGAACCAGGTTTTGTTTCTTGGGATCTGCCTATATATTACAAACTACTTGATAGGCAGGTGAATGTGTTGAATCCAGGAAGAATTTCCCCCCAAGTGTCTTAGACACTAAGAAAAACTCTGAAGCATACACAGAAGCCTTTAGTCTCTAACTCTAGTAAAATGTATTTTATATGAGGAAAAATAGATTATTAAATTCTGACTGGGCAGCTCTTTTCCTTAACCCAATCACTAAACCAAATTTGCTAGGTCAACTCAGAATCTGATTTGAGAGGCTATCAAGGACAAAGGTTGTTGTTTAAATGGCAGGGCACCTGATCATAGTCAAACAAACCATTTTTTTCCTGATATTATCATGATATGACACCTAAGATAGTCACTGAAAATAATGGAAGAGATTTTTAAATAGTCTTTTAGACTTCCTTCCTTTGCTTATTATTTAATTTTAGTCATTCCAATCTATATTCTAGGATTCAGTTCATAGTTTCAAACCTGTTAGCAGTTAAAATTATACCAAATTGTTTTCACTCTTGCAGTGGGGTGTTCTTATTAATTAAATAATCCAATTATTAGAATTATCATTATTGTGATCTTAGGAATTAATTTTGTTATACAGCTCAATAATTTTCTAGGTTAGAGGCAACAGTGTACTTCTCAAGTAAGATCCTGTGCCATTTTGCTTAGAGAAGTGAAGACAGGAGATGTGAAGGCCATATAGAAAGGGGGAGAGCAGCATAATAAATAAGGATGGAGTTAAGAATAAGAATTCATTGAGAACTGAATACAAGCTACAAGTGAGGAAGGTCAGGAAACATAGTGGTCCTCATTTACTCACTGCCTGCAGCTCCTCCATTCTAGGCCAGTGGGAACATTGGTACATCAGGCTGGAGAAAGACAATTACTTCAAAATAATAAGTTCCTTGGCATAAAATGTTTCATCTGCTGCGTAAGAGAATGCATTTTGTGATATATGAGGATATTATTGGCTTAGGACAAGGCTTTCTTTCCTAATTGGAGGTGCTTTGTGGTCCCTCTATTAGCATACCAGCTGATTCCTCTTGTGCTGCACTGCAAATTGCTGATTAACTGCTTTTAAGTATGCAGAGCTGACAAGTTGCCTCATTTAGAAACAAACACTAGTGCTCTATGGAACTAGTCAGAAGTTCAAATTGACATTTAGAAATTGTAAACCCACAGACTTCATGATAAGTAATGCTGTCAATTTAAATTATAGCATTTCTACCTAGAGATAGGATAAAAAGAGCTAGAAACACAGCCTGTGACCAGTGTATTAGAGACGATTCTGCTCTAGTGAGCTGAGAGATTGTGCTATTTGGATCTAACATTCAGTCGCACTTCTTTTTTGCTTGGATATTTTCTGGGTGATCAGCCCGTGTGAAGGGTTGACACTTCGAATGGTTGTAACAAATGCATATTAGTTCAACCAAAAAAAAGCTTGATTCTTGCTTTCAGGGGAGAATTTTGAGTAACTGAATTAGGAAACAAGTAAGTTGAGAGTTCAATTCTTAAAGTACTTTATGTTAACAGGAGGAAGGTTAGCAATAATTTTACTGACCAGAAAGATTGAATTATATAAAGTATGTGGAAGGAGGGTAAGGAAGAGTCACGTTGAAGAAAATAGTTCCCTCCTTGATTTTGGTATCTCCCTATCATCCTGATATAACTATCTATCTGGCATTTTGATGAATTTACCCCCAGCTAAATCAAGGAATGAGCTCTCCTGTAATGAAAGTATATTGTAATGTAGAGTAGTATGGTCTTACCTGCTGGCTATGGAGTCCTTTGTGACTGACTGCTGGTGATTTGGGGTGGTGGTGGTCCTGATTGGTGAGTCACTGTGCACACCGGATGGTGGTACATTGAGCAAAAAGCTAACTTTATACCTGTTACCTTTTCTTTTTTTAAGTCTACATGTTTACATAAAGCTATTGAATTCTAGGATGTAAAAAAATCAATTGAAATTTAAAAAATATGAGTGGAATGGACAGAAATAATTTCTCCCTATTCACTAAACCAGTGACTTATGTAGAGAAATGGTCACTGTTCTAGCCCCTCCCATCTGACCTTTGTTTAGGAAGCTTGTTACACTGGAAAAAATTCTGGACTTGGAGTCAGGAGTGATGTCTTTAACACCTGCTCTTCCATGCCTTGGGAAAGCATTTTACCTTCTGAGTCAGTTTTTTCATCTGTAAAATGAGAATGCCTATTCATATCTATTTATAGATTTATTGTGAGACTATAAATGAAGTTGGAACTCCTTTGTGAACTAGGATTTTTTATGCAGATGTAAGGTGGTATTATGATTATTGTGTAGTATAGCCAGGATAGGCTTCCAGTGCAATTACACAAGATCTCATGCCCAGAAGGAGGTCCTTTGCTTGGAATTCAATGCTATGTGGTCATTGTCCTGAAATTCTGAACAATTGTATCTTTCAGTTTGTGAAGTCAGATAGGGAGTGGAGCATATGCTGGGGCATGGGCTGCTCTGATCTAGCCTCTTGACACTTCTTACTTCTGTGGGACAATTCTCATTCCCTGCCACTGCCCAGAGACTGCTGCCACCCTCAGCCCCTGGCAGAGACTTGGGTGTGGGCACAGGAGGAGTGGGATTTGGTGTATCTCCTGTATACCAAGTCATGGTTGGTTCCTATGAAAATATGCGTTGCTCCATGAGCTTCATCATGCCCTAGGGAGTACACTATTAAGTAGCAAATTAAAAAAACCAGCATAACTTTTTTAGAGAGAAAGCACAGAAAATCTCTTTTCCTGCTTTTAAACAAGAGCACCCATATTTTCATTTTGCATTGGTCTCCACAAATTATGTGGCTGCCCCACAAAATATGTAACCAGGCCCAAGTATACTAATTTTCAAATTCTGCCCTTCAGAGCCCCAGAATTTCTCAGCTCCCCTTCAGAGTCCCCAAGAGATAGGTAATAGTGACTTTGACAAGAGCAGTTTGGTAGGGGGTGGAGTAAGGAGTAGAGGGATAGGGGTGTATAGAAGAGTGAGTGAAAGGTGAAGGTGTAGACAGCAATTGAAACAAACTTACTCAAAAGACTGGCCATGAAGAGTAGGGAAGAGAGTGGTAACTGGAGTAGGAGATAAAATAGAGGGTTCTTTATTTTGTTGGTATTTTTATTTAAAGAGAACTGAGCATATTTAAATGTTAGTAAGATGAAGTTAGTTGAGAAGGAGAAATTAAATATAATTTCCAATATATTTACTGAAGATTTATCATGTAGTTTTTCTGTACGTTCTTGAACCAGATTTTAAGTTTTTATTTCCAAAGAACAGAAGGTGCCTTAGATTCTATTCTTTATACCCAAATAAGAGGAGGGCAGTGTAAGCCCCCTCAATGTGGCTCAGGGCCATTCATATTTGGCTGTCTTTTCAGCTGTCATGACTGATGCTGGAGCAGAAGGCCACACAATTCCTTCTTCTTGACTCAGTAGTACAGCAGGGTGATCTTATGCCCTGCACAATGTGTTTGGGTGTGAGATCTGTTGGGGTTTTGAATACTCAGCTATGCAGCATGCTGGGGCAGCTGTCATATTGGCTCCTTTAGGTATCTGGGATAGCTTTTGGCAGTGATTACTATTCTTTTACTCCTTGGGGAATTGAAATTAATTGGCTCCTGCTTGAATAGAATATTTAACAAAATTTGAAAGTACAGTAGTCCCCACTTATCTGTAGTTTCGTTTTCCATGGTTTTAGTTACATATAGTAAACCTCGGCCTGAAAATATTAAATGGAAAATGCCAGGAATAAACAATTGATAAGTTTCATATTGCATACCATTCTGAATAGTATGATGATATCTCTTGCCACCCCGCTCCAGGGCATGAATCATTCCTTTGTTCAGGGTATTTAGGTTGTGTGTGCTACCTGCCTATTAGTAACTTTGTAACCGTCTCGGTTATCAGATCAGTTAACATATTTTGAGAGAGAGAGAGAGACCACATTCACATAAATTTTATAACAGTATATTGTTATAATTGTTCTATTTTATTATTAGTTATTGTTAATCTCTTACTGTACCTAATATATGAATTAGACTTCATCATGTGTATGTATGTAAGTATAGGAAAAAACTTAGTATATATAAATTCAGTATTATCTGTGGTTTCAGGCATCCACTTGGGGTTTTATAATATATCCCTGTGGCTAAAGGACTACTGTAGTGGATAGCAGTATTTTGGATTACTATATTTTTGTTTATCTATAACATGGGAATAATAATCCCTACCTTACAAATTGTTGAGAGAATTAAATGAAGTAAGATATGTAAATGTTAGTACAGTGTCTAGCACATGATTAGATACTTAAAAAATATTAGTTTCCTTCCTCATTCCTCTTTTTCAAAAAATTAAGTGTTGTGTGCATATACCTTGTATGGATACACATTTCCTGATGCAATAGAGATGGTCACAAAAATTATGTGACCACAATTTTTAGTTTAAAGTTTTTAATTATGTTGGATGACATTTCCATTGAAAGAAAGCTTTCAGTGATAATTTCTTTACCAAAGGTGGCGAGAAGGAAAATACTTTTATAAAGAAAATATCTTCAGTTTTTTAAAAAAAATATTTTTCTCTAGCATTTATTTAAATAAAGGCAAATAGATTTTAACCTCTATGCATCTCCCTTTTCTTATTTGTGAAGTTGGGATAATCACAATGCGTAACATAGTGTTGTTATGACATTTATTCAAGAATGGTGGCTAGCACATTTGGGGTCCCATGAGATTTCATACAAATTTTAGGATGGGTTTTTGTTCTGCCTGCATTTCATACAGTCATTCATTTTGATTTTAAAAATAGTAGATTGAAAAACATTGTGAGTACTTCCCAAAATACAATTCTTAAGGCTTCCTGTAGTTGCCAATATATATGATAGTACAAAATATACTTAGTTGACTTATAATACTTTTTAAAACTCATACTCTATGTGTACAGTGAGACTGTGATGCAATGAAATTGATCTTTGTGTGTAACTTTTAGGAGTGCTTTGTTATTTTAAAGCTATATCACTATGGAGTCATATAGTGATTAAGAGGATGGCTTTTGGAAAAAGACACACCTTTGCTTGAATCCTGGCTTTGTCATTCACTACTTGTATGACTTTGGGCAAGTTATTTCTCTTTGAGCCTGGGTTTCCTTATCTATAAAATGAAAATAATAGTAGAGTTGTTTTGAAAATTAAATATAATGATGTACTAGGATTTTAAATTCTTTTTTTTTTCTTCCCAAATATCTTTATTGATTTCAGAGAGAAGAAAGGAGAGAGAGAGAGAGAGAGAGAGAGAAACATCAATGATGAGAAAGTCATTGATCAAGCCCACAACCCGGGCATGTGCCCTGACTGGGAATCGAACCCTGCTTGCCTGGATCCTAGGTCGACGCTCAACCACTGAGCCACGCCCGGCCTGGCTATACTAGGATTTTAGCACAATGTTAACTATAGTTAAATACTCAGGTAGAAAGATAGCTAAAAAAAAATTAGGCCAATGTGGTTTCTTTTTAATGGGGCTCTCCTTTTGGGTAGATGTTTGATAGTGGAAGAATGGGCAGCTGGTGGTCTGTGTTCTGCCATCTTTGCCTCTAACAAGCTGTATGATTGAAGATGATTCTGGGTGGGATTTTCCCATTTGTGAAATAAGGTGTCGTCTAGCTTATAATTCTTTAGTTATATATTTCTCTCATTTTTCTATCTCTTCTGGAACCCTTGTTAGATGTATTTCGAACTATCTTATTCCATCTTCCTTGTCTCAACTTCTTTTTCCTATATTTACCTCCTGTCTCTTCTGCATTTTGGGTGATATCCTTGTGTTATTCTTTCTAATTACTAATTATCAGTTGTGTATTGTTCAGACTACCTATTAAGGTTCCCTGCCCCAAGTGAGGTTCCTCCTTCTTTTATTTCTAGAATCTTCTTTGATTCTTTTTCAAATCTGCCTAATCAGCCTGGCTGGGGTGGCTCAGTGGTTGAGCGTCAACCTATGAGCCAGGAGGTCGAGGTTTAATTCCTCCTGGTCAGGGCACATGCCCAGGTTTCGGGCTCGAGCCCCAGCAGGGGGCTTGCAGGAGGCAGCCATCAGTGACTCTCCCTTCATTGATGTTTCTCTCTCTCTCCCTCTCCCTTCCTCTCTCTGAAATCAATAAAAACATATTAAAAAACAATCTGCCTGATCATTTTTCATACTCACTTTTCTTTTTTTAATTTTTTTTTACTTTGTTCTCTTCCTTTATCTCCTTCCACATTTTAAACATAGTTGTTTTTAAGTTTCTTTTAGTCTGTTAAATTATGTCTTACTCTTGTGGTGCAAATTCTTCCATCTACATCACAACTCTGGGTGGTATTTTTCCAGTCCCTATTTTACAGGCAGACCTTGTCAACTCTTGATTTTATTCAGATAGGTCATGTCCACTGAGCAGCATGCTTGAGGCCTGCAGCCTGGGCACCTCTCACTGAGATGGCATCAGGATGTCCCTCCAGTAGCTGAAGCCTATGGATTGATTGATTTTAATACTCAGTATTCCTGGGAGCTTTATTGGCTTAAGGTCCTGCTCACCACTGTCTTTATTTCCTCTTTGTTTCTAGCGCTTGGGGGGGTTTTCTTTTTTTGAACCTGAGCTCAAGCATATAGCCTAAAATGATTTTCATGTATTCTACCCATTCTGTGTTTTCACATTGAGAGCTGTCTTTGTCTTTCCACAGTAGCCCAGCACATTAACTGGAAGCCTCTACAAATATCTAGACATGTATATGTATATGTCCCTGTCTAATAAGTCTTTAGAATCTTTGATTAAACATCTCCCCTTTTTTCAGCCCTCGCTTAGTACTTTGTACAGAGTTCGTTGGTACTCAGTTCCTAGCTGTTGAATGAGTGAATGAATGAATGAATGACATCTAAGGCATTGATTTCCAGTTTTGAAGTTTATAGACCATTGGTGAAACTTTATTGTTGCTTAATTTTTGTTTTCTTCTGCCTTTTTCTCTTTTTAAATGAACTATGTAACCTATTTTAGTTAAAGTGAACGAGTTGGAGGGTGGGTCCTAGAGGGCAGAATACCCAGAAACTAAAACATAGCAGAGAGATCAAACTCTGCATCAGGAATTAGTGATCCAAAGAGGGACATAAATATCAATAAGTCACTAAGAGATATTCTTAGACAGAATCAGTGAAAGACCCTCAGGGACCCTGCTGAAAGGAGAGAGCAGTGTTTATCAGCTCCCTCTGTGTCAACCATTTGTGTTTTCCCATGAAATTCAGCTCCTTATCTTTATAAGCAGACACTGATAAAAGATTGCCGACTAAGTAGTGTGTTTTTTCTTGATTTCCAGAGTTGCTTTAATTTTCTCATAAATACCAAGATAATCTCAGTTAAACTAAGTGCCTCCTTCCATCTCATACAGAACCTATTTTCCTACTCTTCAGCTTGAGGAGGGTTAATATTGGCTCTGAATGAACATCTGCTGGCCCCATATTGACACAGGAATAAATTATTCAGCATGTAGTATTTGGGAATTTAAAAGCTCCATGATGAATTCTACAAAACTATATTATGTCTCTGACATTCTAGGGTTTCATTATTTTGTCTTCAATTATTCACAAAGGCTATTCACCTCTCAGAGCTTATATGGAATTCTTCACATCAAGTGAGCCCAAGGCTGAAACGATGGAGGACTATATTAAGACATGATGTTCTCCTTTTTGTTTTGATAGTATTTTTCTTTTTAGGTGGGCTAAACAACCCTTTCTCTACACATATAAAACTGAGAACTGTTTATTATGGAAGTGACCTCTTTTGTTTGTAGAATACAGGTTATCAGGAGACACTCTATGTGCAGTGTTGCTAGTCCTTTCCTGACAGCTCTGGAGAAATTTTTCTTGAGTATTGTAACAGTAATTCTCAAACTTTATTTACTATAAAAATTATCTTCTTCCTATATGTGCATAGAGTGGTGCTTTAAGATCTAAAGTTAAGCAAGGGGGTCTCCTAAATACCTTTTGAATCATTTTCATTTCTCCACTATCAGTGCATTAACTCTGGCCCTCTTTGTTTTTGATTGCATGGTTGTGATGGCTTTCCACTAAATCAGGGATTCTCAAGTGTGTGTGTGTGTGTGTGTGTGTGTGTGTGTGTGTGTGAGAGAGAGAGAGAGAGAGAGAGAGAGAGAGAGAGAGAGAGATGGACCCCTTTAGCAGTCTGGTAGAGCCTATGATTACAAAAAGACTGATTATAGAAATACAGTTCTATCTGTGGATTCCTGTATTGCTCAAAGTGTGAAATATCTTCCAGTTTAACTTAATCCAAACCTCAAAATATATTCCATCAAAACTAAAATTTTCCATTCATTGATTAACCCCAAAGTAAATTTTTAGAGTTTGAGCAAAACACTTTAAACTACAAAAAAACTTCTTTTTGATGAACAGATAATGAAATTGTGTTAGTACTTTAAAAAGACTAGAAATCAGCCCTGGCCAGTGTGATTTAGTTGGCTAGAGCATTGTCCAGTGCACCGAGGGTTGACAGGTTTGATTCCTGGTCAGGGCACATACCCAGGTTGCTGGTTCGATCCCTGGTTGGGGCACGTACAGGAGGCAGCCAATCCGTGTTTCTGTCTGTCTGTCTTTGTGCCTGTCTCTTTCTCTCTCTCTCTCCTCCTCCTCCTGCTCCTCTCTCTAGAATCAATGAAAGTCATATCCTCCGTGAGGATTAAAAAAAAAGACTAGAAATTAAAATAAACATCCGGATTTTCTTACAACATTAATCATTCACACAATACATTTGATTTCTAAAATTGTTAGTAAATCTGCTAGATGCACAGAATTTATAATAGAAATATAAATAAGTTGATATAGCTATGAGAAAATTATATGTTATCTGGAATGTAGTTAATGTTTAAACTGGCCACTTCAGTACTGCTCTTATAGCCTCCTGTAGGTGCTATTTTATATACAGTGTATGTAGGAAGGGGCAGAGAAAGGTGAGAGATATGGATCTGTTTCTCTCCAGTGCTTATACCGCTCTCTGTTAATGAGTTAGATAGGAAAAGAAGTACATTTATTTACTCTTTCAACCTTCCAGGTACATACTGGACAGATAGGCTGGTGTTGTACATGAAGATAACATTATTCTCTCATCTTCGTTCTAACATAAATGCTGGGTACTCTGGGGGATTAATAGTAATGCACTGAGATCATGTTATCTCCCCCTTCCCCCGTTTTTTGTTTTTTTTAACTAACCTATTAGTGGAAAGTTAATTTAAATCTTCTCTGGGTTACAGTAAGAAATTATTTGTTTTTATATTTTGCCCAAAATATATAATGACATAAATTATAATAATTGCTTACATTTGTATCTGACTGTTTACAGAAAATTTTTACTTGTTTGGTCTCAGTTTACCCTCCCTAAATGGGAGACACGTGTATGTCAGGACTGTTTTTCTGTTTCACAGCAGAGGAACCTGAGGCTCAGAGAGGCTGTGACTTGTCTAAGGTCAAAGAGTAACTAAATGGTAGAGCTGAAATGGAAAGCTGGGTTTTTTGGATCCTTTATACTGATCTTTTTTATAACTCTAGTCAGCGGATTTGCTCTTTGCTTTCTCTGCAGAATCCTTTTGTACCGCTCAGGCAGATGGATGGGCGTTTGTTCAGTCTTGGTAATGGACATGGATTATGTCCCCATCTGCCTGGTAGAAAATCAGTGACTGTACTGAGCATTGTCCATGTAAAATATTAAATTGCATCAAAACTTATGACATTTAAAGTGCATTTACAATGTAGTTAAGATAACAATTTCATCTGTTTCTATGTAATTACAGAGGTTTTCAGTCACTTCAATTTAGCAGGCTGGAAAAATATGACCTCTGGCTATGTGGCCTTTTCATTTTGTGAGTGAGTGAGTGAGTGTGTGTGTATGTGTATGTGTGTGTAACTAATGAACTTGGAGGTTTCTTTACTTTCTGCCCTGCTTTTCCAAGGGCTCTAATTGTCTCTACTGCAACCCCCAAGCCTCTTCCTCCTGTCTGCTGACAGCAGTCAGGATTTCCATGTGACACAGAGTAGCAGATTATTGATTTTGTTTTTTGTGTCAGGGCACTGTGTGTGTCACTGGAGGTGGTCTTGTGGGCCTTTAGTTCATTAGTGATTATGCACAGGGCCCACTTTAACTGGAGCTTAGAAGGAAATGTCAAACAGGAAAGGACTAAGATGGTTCTTTTAAGAGTTAACATCAGGGAATGTATACTAGAGAGAAACACTGAGCTGTCACTTCTCCTTCAGCATTTCACTTTGATTTCCACTTGGCAGGTTTAAAGAGCCTGACATTTCCTTTCTTTGTGTTCACTTGCGCAGGGAATATAGGATCAGAAGCCATCGATTGGTTAGCAGTAGTCTATAACTCTTAAGTAGCATTCGATCATGAATGAAAGCTCCACATGTTTGGAAGTCAGCCCCCAAACAATTGGGTATATCTATAGCCTGTGGAGGTCTGTTCTGTTCTGACTCAAACATGGAATTTGATTTGGTTCCACTAGGCTTCAGGGAAACCTTGCTTCCTCTCATATGAGAGCTAATTCTAGCGACTCCAGGGAATCTGTGTGCTTAACTTGGCTCAGATAACATCTGGAGGCTTGCTAGGCTAGGTTACCACCTAGTACCCTCTGGGATCCCCAGTGAGTCCTGAATATCATCTCTTTCCCTTGATCCCTCAGCTATACTCTACCTTTCTTTGATGGGAGGCATATAGGAGGACTTGAGAGCCACAGTGCATGTGTGCAAATGCTAGAGGTGCATCTATTGCTTTCATATTTTCTTTTGACAACCTGATGACAACATTTATGAGCTCTGCCATTGTTCCCAGTGTCTAAGAGAGTAACAGTTGTTTTTGTCTATAGATTTTACGTGAGGGAGACTCTTCTGTCATAGCCCTCAAGCAGTATGTGGACAGTTGGAAATCAAGGTGCAGGTTCTAGACTAACTTGGAACAGTAAATAGGCATGTGCCTGGTTCTTTCCTGCTTGCTTCATCCTCGAGTGGCAACCTGCTTTTGGTTTTGATTGGTTGATACCAACCTGATAGTTCTAAAGGGCGATGTCAAAACTCCTTGCTTTAAGTCCCTCTCCTAAGATGTGTGAGATGGCACAAGTGGCTGTTCTTCCTGCCACTATTCTCAATGGGCCTCACCCACTGAGTGCCCTGAATAGGTTAGGACTAAATTTGATGGTCTGGGGCATTAGGTGCTTTATGCATGTACATTGTTGCTGAGTAATATGTTGATTATTGCATCTCAAGCTACCTGTGGTGAAACTGGAGATGAAATTTGAAATTGAATGGAGTGCACTGTAAATGAAGAGAGTGGTAAGCAGAAGGAACTGAAGGTGCATGTACTAAGGAGAAAAGGGCAGTGACTTTCAAGAGCTTTTCCTTTACAATTTTTGGTTTGTTTTACCCTGAATATATGTATTTTTTGCTTGCTTGTTTCTTGACTTGTAAATTTTGTGTGTGTTTATTTTTTGTCCTTTTTATTTAAGTTGCTTTCTTTATTGCTGTGCTAAGCAGTGTGCTTGTCCAGTACTGTCCCCCAACTCCTACCTGAATTCTTGTAACAATGGTTTGGGCATCTTAATTTTATCCTATTCTTTCCCTACTCCCCTTCCTCTCAATTATCTGCATTGTCTGTACGTAAAAGTCTTATATGTTATACAAGTGTGTACCAAGGGTGACTGTCAGGTAGTTTTCTTGGGTATTTAAGGAGGTTCTTTCTGTAAGTTCCACTGGTTGTCACCTTGCAGGGGCTGTTGTCAGCCACCTGCCCTAACAGGTAGCTTTTGGATTCTTCCCTGACATTCCGTGGCCAATTATTAGCCAGTGTGGATTCCCTCTTCTCAAACTCTGGTGAAAGTTTGGAGCTGGTGTCCACCCTCCTCGCTTTCAGAAGTTTCCAGTGAGCATAAAATGACCCAGTATTTCAAATAAGAGCTGTTGGCCAGCAAGTTTTCATCCCAGATATTCAAGTTGCTGTACCTAATCTAATCTGACACATTAAAATGAAAGCAATGTAAAACTTAGGTACCCCATTTTGACAGTGTTGGTGATATATGGTATAAAGAATGATGAACTGTGAACTGACATGTGGAGAGTTAGACCTGAGGTCATGTCCCAAATCTGCCACCTTTTATGTTATGGCCTTGGGCAATTTATTTATCCTTTTGGACCTTAATTTCTGTTAAGTAAATGGGTTAATAGTACCTGTTTCACAGATTGTTGTAGAAATTAAATCATGATGTATATGAAGAGCATCCAGGATAGTGCCTGGCACTTAATGTTTATTTTCCTTTCATCCCACAAACCATCTTTACCACTGACTCCCTCCTGAAGATTTAATAAGAACCTATAGGTTTATGAGGCAGAATGAGTGATTCAGGTTAGTTATATGAAATGATTTCTTCCCTATAAATGCTGATTTTTTTTTTCTGAGAGAAGGATTTAACATGGAATGAATTCCCTGTTATTATAAACACTTTAATATAATTTTGTTTGAAGTGAAGATGATGGACTAGTAACTATTTAAGATCCCCTCAAGCACTATAGTTTTATGTTTCTTTGTTGTTTTTGAAAAACCAATATAATACGCCTTTCTGGATTTTAAGTTCTGATTTCTATTCTGTAAAAGCCTTTGAAAAAAGGAGTGAGCTTCATAAGAAATTTTTCTTGTTTATGTAACCGGAACATTAATGTTTTTGTGATGATGTTTTCTCTTAAAAATAAAAACAACTAAAAATGAGTTTCTCTGCCAAACTCTCAAAGTTGCTTTGCCTTGGACTCAGCAAGCTCAGGCAAATCCATAAAAGGTCATTGCTGGCACCTCTGCTAACTCAGTGTCCTTAGCTGTCTGAGGAGAATGGGGCTGGGGGAAGCAGGAGAACTAGAAGGCTGGGAAAGGAGATGGTTCTGGACTTGAGCTCAGATTCAATAGTCCATGTACTATATGAGGATTTTTAGGGGGTGATTATTAGCATTTTGGCAGTATTTTTTCCTTCCTGTGAGTTTTTATTTCAGGGGTCTAGCTTTGGAAGTTCTGTTACCCAGAACTTTATTGGCTGTAGTATGACATATTCCTTTGTGGTTCCAAATATTTGTGGCTCTTGTGGGTTTTTCTTTTTGATTTCAGTTCCTGTGATATTAAGACCAGCTGGTTAAAGTTATTTATTTTGATACAGAAAGGTATTATGACTAAACTGTGCTGAATAGAACTTTAGTCAGGGAGGCTGCATATTACCATGTTAAGTAGGTGCTTTGAAAGTTAGATCTGAGTTTGAATCCCAACTCAATTGCTTGAGGAATGTGTATGATGGAGGGCAAGCTGCTCAGCCTCTCAGACGCTTCCCTCCATTACTGGAAAAAATGAATTAGCAATTCAGATGTTTCAGGGTGGTTGAAAGCATTCATTTATATAGTATCATATATGTAAAGGTCTGTCCATCTTAATAACTTCCTTTCTACTCCTTCTTCTTCCACCCATTATTCAGCCTGTGATTGTGCCAGAGCCTTACCAGCAACCATGGACATGAAATGAGAAGAAAATCCTCCCTTCTTCCTCCTAATTAAGGCCAGGGAGATTCATTTTCTCACTCTTTTGGGAAACTTCCCTATTTCAGTGGTGGCCTATATCTTACTTCATGTAGATTTTAGAATTAGGATGATTATAATATAAGTTTGAAATGGAGCTCTTTTAGGTTGTTAATTGTAATAATCTCCATCACTAATAACACCAGTCAGAGAATGGATTTATTTTTTTAGTTAGATTTCCTTTAAACATTCTACACTTTCAGCATGTTAGAAACTTATTCCTACAATTTACTTAATGCTTTTTTTTTTTTTTTTTTAAATCCTCATCCAAGGAGTGAGGATACTTTTTCCATTGATTTGAGAATGGAGGGGAGGAGGTTGGGGGAGAAAGAGAGAGAAACATCAATGTGAGAGACACATCAATTAGTTACCTCCTACATGCACTCTGACCAGGGGCAGGGATCAGACCTGCAACCCAGGTACATGCCCTTGACCAGGAATGGAACCTGCGACCCTTCGGTGTGCTGGCCAGCACTCTAACCACTGAGCAGTGCTGGCCAGGGCTACTTAATACTTTTAGATTCTTGGGTTTGGCAGGTGATACCATGGTTCATTACTAGCAGCAAGGTATTTGTCATGTGTTAATTCTTCAGCATATTTCAAAAAGATCTTGACACCAATTCTTTGGATCAGGAAGAAAGCTGAAGAAATTTTGAGTTGAGATTACTTTAAAGAAAGACTATTTGAATTTGCTGTTGTTTTATTGGTAATGTTGCTTCAGGGAATATATGTTTCATTATTCTCTGTGGTCAGTGGGTCTTCTTCAAGACACAGCTTGAAGCCACTTGTTTTGAATATAGTCTAATATCTGTGTTATGTTGTGAGACACCACACTAGACTGCTGGACTGTGGATCACAGAACTGGTATACATTCTTTCATAGGCATAGACCAGGTGCCAGATGACTGGTAGAATGACTAAGGCTGTTTTAGAATAGTAAACACTATTTGTTTCTATTGAATTTTATAATATTGCTAAAGAGTGATAGTGTATATATACATATGTGGTTATGTTCATACATAAACATCACATATATTTAATGTTGAAGTAAAGAATCATTTTCTTTATCCTTCCTGTAAACTCCCAAGGAAGTTAAAAATACCAGAACATTGGGTTAATCCAAGTTTTTACTATTTGTGTAATTTTTTAAATAGATAGAAGCTAGTTTTATATCAGCATTTGAAAGCTGTAGAGCAGCTGTACAGGTGTGCAGAATACATAACTCAGTGAAAATGTTGCTGCAGAGAGAACAAGCTCCAATAGATGTGTATAGGTGTTTGCACATGTTCCAAATTAAGTTATATTCATCTCCAGTGCCATATTCTATAAATCTCACCAAAAGAACTTACCTGTGCTCCATGAAAGTAATCCATTGGAATTCTTGCATTAGACTGAGAACATTGTTATTCCTTTATATCAGAAACTTTTTAAGTCACATGATTTTCCCATCCAGGTTTTCCTGTCTAATCTCTATTGTATTGTATTTTATTCTATATTTAAACAACTTTGTGGATTATACATTTTGGAGAAAGTTCTATTAGGTAAATCTATAAATGTTATACATATCATTCATAAGGTGTTGTGCTTTTTCATTATGTATACATGTGTATGTATGGTCCCTTCTGCCACCAAGTAGAAGTTGTCATAGTGAAAATATTTCTTTTCACTTAACTCTTTTATTTTGTGAGAATAGCCTGGTTCTTTAGTAGCAGAGGCTAATGTGAATTAAAAGGTGTTTGGAATTTCCTCTCATGGGTCTAATAAAAATTTTAGTCTAGGTCTGAGTATGTGTATGTTAATTTCTCACATTTATTTGAAAAATACTTATACTTTGAGTTAGTTTCTCTTATCTGGTTAGTCTTCATTGACGACCAATAGTTTGCTCTACAAATTAGATATGCTGTGTGGATACATTTATTTGATAAACTTATGGTATGACTTCAGCTCTGAAATATAAATTTGATTGGATCTGAGTTTTTAACACATGATTTTACATATATGCACATGTATGTAATTATATACACTTTTTTGTGTATCATACATATATAAAATCATAAATGTCTTGAAATTAACTTCATCTTGCTTTGTTCACTTTTATCTATGAAGAGTGTAGAACCAAATTTTAAACCAATTTAAGTGAAAATCCAAGTGTTATGATAAATATATGTCTGAATAGAAAAATACAAGAAATACATAAGCTAAAATGAAAGTGGTGATCTCTGGGCGACAGAAAACTTTTGTTGTGCTTTAATATTTTTCCTAAATTTTCTAAAATGAACATATATTCTTTAATTAGAATAATATAAATCTTTAAAATAAATGTACTTTCAATCTCTTCGAACGAAACATTTAAACTTAATTTGGTCTGCCTTTTAGTTGAGAAATACATGTTATTTGATTAATAATGTATTAGCGTAAAGAACTTAGAAGTCAAAATTGCAAACTTGACGGTAAAATAATTTTGAAGTAGTAGTACCTTTTTATTTCAACATCACATTAACATCTTCATTATGATCTGAGAACATAGTTCTCTAACTCAGACCATAAACAACAATTAGGAAATTTAACACACGTAAGCCAAAGATAGATTACATTTTATTATAGAGTTTTAAAGTATGTTTGGAGTACAAATACATTCTGAAATTTGCTAACATTAAAATGCCTTTATGATATAAGCTGAGCTAGTTCAGAATTGCAAAAACCATTAAGAAAAGAATCAGGAAGTCTGACAAATTCCAAAAAAACCATGAAATTTACCCATGTTATTTTGACTTTGCAGTTAATGAGCAGCTTTTTTTCTTCCTCTGTTGTTTTGATGTATTGGTCTCCAAATGCTCACAATTTTTGTTTGCATTTATCTTCAGTTCATCTTAATAAGCCAGTTGACCTTAGAGGTAGTTGCATGTTAAGATCCTCAGGGCATTAGTCGTAAGGGATTGTTTTATTTTCTCTTAATAGTCATCTAGTTTAAGTCAATATTTCAGGGTATATTTAATGCTAGGAAAAAGGCATCTGAGCAATAAAAAATGTGATATTTTCAGAGCATTCATTAACTTGTAAAATGTTATTTTCTCTACTCCGGTCATTTTATAGAGGACCTTGAATATAGACCCTGTTTATTAGAGACTCCTGAATGCATAAATCAATTTTGGCATTTTCTTTCGTCTAATGATAATGTGACTTGTTAATAAGTACAGTAGTAACTTCCAATTAATGAGAATTGTGACTTCAGATTAGGTTCCTTCTAATTAGTATTTTGTCATTTTACGTCATCAGAAAATGGTGTTTGCTGGCCTGGAATTAAGGAAAGAGTTCCATTTGGCAGTAGGTGGTTCATTAACACATGGAAAGAAATAGACTGGCTCACACCCTTCTTGCCAATTGCAAGTGTTTTTATTAAAAGGAAAAGCTTGCCCTGCTTTGGGGGTGGGGATGGGAGTGGGGTGGATGGGGAGGAGGATAATCATGGCAGATTCTTATCCAAAACTTGTTAGGTTTTCTTTTTAGGAAAAAGATGTTTGAAAAGGAGACACTGAAATGAAACAAGGCTCTAAACTACAGCAAATGTAGAAGTACTAAGAAGAAATTTGAGATGCCTCAGCAGTTAGCCACTCTATAAATAATGAAAGAAGACTGCATTTCATAGCATAGGATTTTAGAATGTTACAGTTATAAAGAACCTTAAGAGATCACTTAACCCTAACCCTCCCTTTAGAAATGGTGGGGCTGAGGGAAAGTAATTGAAATTCACATAGGTTGTCAGTAACAGGTCTAGGACCAGCCCAAGGTTTCTGTCTAGTGTTCTAGTTCACTACCATATATTATTACTGTCTTAATTAGTGTGCTATCAGGAAGATTAAATTAGTATAATGCTTTGCAGAAAATGTGATGATTGAACTAGAGGCTGGAAAATATAGTGATTTATTTTCTTTAGGCTTGTCAAAAGTTTGGTACAAGATTATGCCAGAGAACTTAAACTTCTTTCACCATAAGGAACAAAGTAAGTGATGAATGAGTATAAGGATTTTTAAATTTGGCATGTAAATGCTTTTTAAATTAATGTCATTCAGCATAAGGAGCCCAAATATATAAGAGGTGTAGCTCCTACAGAAGTGTGGATAGAGGCACAAAATGATCAGGTTAGAATTGAATATTGGCAGAACAAAGAACATAACCTAGTTCATTTTCATATAGAAGTCATCCCCTAGTGTCCTAGGGACATTCTTACCTCATCTCTTGAAATGCTTTCTCTCCTGTTGCAGTGTGAGACAAACAGCTGAAAGGATCAGGTTTTGAGTGGATACTGATGTCTCCAGACTTTTGATTTCAAGTATATTCATATCTGTATACTAAGTTATATCTATTTATGTTGAAATCTAGAAGCCTGCACTCTCAGGGGAGGATGAATGAATGAGACAGTAGGAAGAGATCAAGTTTCTAAGCTCCCTTTTTGTATTTATTACAAGGTGTTTTTAAAGTTGTTACTTTTGTCCACTTTTAAAAAAATAAAATTTCAGGTTGTTTGAAATCAGTAAAAGAAAATTTGAATGATTTTCAAATAGACTAAATTGAGCTTTTATGATTTCAAATCATATTTTTTTTGCCTTGTCTCTGTTTATTGCACTTAACTATGTCTTTAGGAATCACCTATTCTGATCTGTGATCTCCCTGGCAAAATCAGTGTAAATACTTGAATTTCAAATACATGTTTTTTACTTTTAAGTTGCAGTTCTTTGCAATAGGAAGAGCTCATGAAAACCAGGTATAGTTCATAAGGCTGGTCTGTTGCAATGAAATTAGAGGCCATTAGAACTATTGGTCTTATTTCCAACTGTATTAGTTAACTGCCTGTTAAGGTTCAGAGCTTATTGACCAATAGGCATTTATTACTCTGGCCATAATGACACAATGATTTCCATTAAATTCCAGAGTTTATGGAAATAAAAAGGGATCTTGCAAAGAAAGTGGTTAGTGGTTGCATTTAATTATTAGGATTAATTAGGCATTTAAATATAGATATAAAGTATATTTCAAAAACAAGTATTTCTGTTTCATTGCTCTGAGCCAGTTGTGCTGAAGGGAATGAAGATATTGTTGTTCTTTCTTGAAAATACAACTGGTTTGCTTGTTTCACAAAGTGTATGCACTGCAATTGCTGAGCTATATCTTAAGAGAGTACTTATAAATATTACAGAATATTTGGTAGTTTAACATTCTCCATTAATAATATTCAGGATAATTTTGAAAATAATCAACATGGTTGCTATAGGACATTAAAAGTACTCACTTGGGAGCTTAAGAAAACGACTTGGCTTTTTTTCCAAGGACTTTTAATGTAATAGTTTCAGAACCTATATTTCCATTACTTCTATATTTTTATTTAATTCTGGTCACAATTTTATAATTGACAAGGATTCTTTACGTAAGATATCAATTGAATTAGGGACTTTATGCATTATTTTTGAACTTGTAGTGGTTAAAAATGCATCTTAGGACCTAGTTAAAAGAACTTATTAAAAAATTAATGTATCCTGAAAGAAGGTAGAAAAAATGACAGATTATGAAGTGGAACCTAGTTTTTAAGCTTTTGGGATTTTATCCATTACATTAAAAATTGATGTGGGATCTGAATATTCATCTCCAAAACCATTTGAAATGATAAGCTGCAGAATTAGGGCTACTTCTCTGTAGAAGAGTCATTTGCAGTGTCAGCTAACATTCTTTTCAAACAACGTGAAATGGGTTTCTTAATTTGCTTTAGAAGTGTGATTTCAGAAAGTTGATGCAACCAAGTTCATTTGCATTTCCTCTGGACAGGATAAATCCACTTCATTGATATTAGTTTGGATAATTTCTCCCCAAGGGGCAGTGCATCTTTTCAGACTCAGAGATCCAAGAGCATTATGGGTAAAGCTTTCTGGGTTAAATTCATATCTGTCCTGACTGGGGAGCATGCTGAGCCACATAAAAGATGTAAATATGGATTTAGGCTCTCTTGGGTTCAGCATCTAAAGAAAAGAAGGAGAAAACAGATTTTGAAAGACACTGATTTCAGGAAATGAACTTGAAAGCAGTCAGGATTGATAATTTAGGAAAAGCAGAATGAGAGAAGGCATGCTAGCGGTGTGGACTTTTTTAGTTAGTTAATATTTCTTTATGGATAGATCATATATCTATGGTAGGCTATAGTGTATGAATATGAATAAAAAATAATCCCTGCCTTTGAAGAACTCATTTTCTGTTAATTTTGTTCATTTGTCCATTTGTTTGTTTGTTCATTCAGTAATCATTGGTTATCTACTCTGTCTCAACACCATACTGGAGATATAAAGATGAAAAGGCATTGTCTCTGCACTTCAGAGCTTTCAGGCTGTGAAGCTTATTCCTGACATTCCCATTGGGAACTCAGAAAAAAATGCTTCTTTATGAACAGTTTTAAAGGGAAGCTGCATGCTGTAGGAGTGGAGGAGACCTGGCTTCAGAGCCAGATGTTTCTGGGTTTGAATTTCTGTTCTGTCACTCACAAGCTATTACCTTGGGCAAGTTATTTAACCTTTAGCAGCCTCAGGATCCCTATCTTTAAAGGAAGATATAATAATCTACTTTGTAGGATTACTAAGACTAAATGACATTACTTATATGTAAAAGTGCTTGTTACATACTAATGGATAAATCAGTTCCATTTCTTGTCCTTTCTGTAATACTGCTAGTCCTATAAACCAGTGACATTATGTATGAACTAGGTCATTGTGAACTGGGTGGATAATATAACCATCCTTTACAGCATAATTTCTTTGTATGGAAAAAAATGCTTAAAATGTGCTTAAAAAATGCTTAAAAATGCTTAGCAATTTGACTTGAAAATGAACTTTTAGAAAACAATTCCTGTGTAAGTTGGGGAGGACCCATATTCAATTTTTATGTGTACTTGTTTGTATGTTGCCTTGAAACAATTCCTAAATTATTTAACGTGCAGCTTTTTTATATATCTCCCCACGCTGAGTACATACATACTTTCTGAAATCTGAGATTAATTATCTCTTTTTATATATCCCTGTAGCACTGAATACTTTTATATGTAGTAGGTAGTGAACACATTTTAAAAATTAAATTTATTGGGGTAGCGTTATATAAATTTCAAGTGTACACCTTTATAATACAACATCTGTATACTCCATTTGATAAGGCATTCTTGATGAAATGTGAAACCATTACAGAAAAAAATGCCAAAGGTGAATTTAATTAAAAATATGAAATCATTTCGATTCTGCAATTTAAAACGTCGACAAATAATACTAGAAAATGTTTCAATTAAAAGTGAGACTAGCCTGGCCAGGCATGGCTCAGCAGTTGAGCATCGACCTAGGATCTAGGAGATTGTGGTTTGATTCCTAGTTCAGGGCACATTCTCGGGTTGCAGGCTTGATCCCCGGTTGGGGGCGTGCAGGAGGCAGTCAATCAATGACGACTCTCTCATCATTGATGTTTCTGTCTCTCTCTCTCCCTTTCCCTTTCTTTCTCTGAAATCAATAAAGATATATTTAAAAAAAAAAGTCAGACTAAAAATATAAAAGTTTTATAGAAATTTAAAGCTTTAAATGATGAAGGGAACAATGTTAGCAATGTGTGGTCTTTGGAAGAGGGTGTGGAATCACATCATTCCTGCACAAAAAGTACCTGTCAAATAGTATACCCGAATTATGTGGTGTAAGAGACCCTAATAGGTCAAAAAAGAGCATTAGTCTGGAAGTATTTAGCCAACTGAGGCACCAGCTATCTGTCAGTGTTACTCTTTATGCATGATTATCAAGACCTAGATTTATTGATAGAGTTATCCATTTGTATTTGGTGGTTGTGCTTGTTTTCAAAGGATTTTTGTAAAATATAAATAATCCAGTGAATAGGTAATTTTTAACACATTGATATTATACCTGAATAAAAATCTCTAACCATTTCTTAATCAAAATAATTTATTAAGTTTCTAGGTATGTAGGAACTGCTATGCAATTCTGATGGCTTTTTTGAAAGGAAATTCATCTACTCTATCTCTGCTGTTTCTTTTTTGGAATTGCTGCCATAATTTCATAAGAATGCATCACCAATAGGACTATTACTCTGATGAATGAAAACTCCTGCGCCTGTTGACAGGCACTAAGTAGGCTCTAAGCAAACTGAAATTCATTGAATCTTAGCAGAGCTATTAAGAAAATAAGTGCAAATTGTCAGGAGAAGAGAGATTTGTTCCTTAACATCATCACTTGACTCTTGGGTAAGAAATGTTAGGCAAGAAAAAGACTGTTTCAATTTGTCATCCTCTTGAGACCTCAAGATGTTATCTTCAGTGCTGAAATAAACCATTCCTTCCTATGAGCAGAGAAAATGAGAAAATGGTTTATGCCCAGATTGGTCCATTTAGTTAGGAGGACAGTCACATAAATAACTACTTAAGAAAACAAAAGCAAAGAAAGAAAATGGGAAACCTGAGTCCCTGGCATAGACCCTTTCAGGATTAAAGTCTCTGTAAATAGCATGTACAAAACAGAATTCTCTGTTTAGCACAACTATAATGGGCTCAGAGGCAGACACTGTGAACTTTAACCTCTGTTTACCTTAGTTTTTCTATCTATAAAATAAAAGTGATTTTTTTTTTCCATGTCTTGTAGGGGAAAGCTAGATTAGTTCATGATTGAGAGAAAGCCATGGCATCAAGGGGCTATAGAAATGTAATGAGGATGATAATGTAATTACTGAACATGTGTCAGCAGTTTGATGTGACTGTTTGGAAGTACATAAGATCCCTGGATGTGCACAGGCAGAAAAACAGCACATACATCAATGGCACTTGTTGTCATCAAGTCCTTTTTATTATGTTTTTGTGATTTAGTTATTTTTCTTTTTAAAAAATCTATTCATCTATCATCTGTCTATCTGTCTATCTATCTGTCTATCTATCTATCTATCTATCTATCTATCTATCTATCATCTATCTATCTATCTATCTATCTATCTATCTATCTATCTATCTATCTATCAATCATCTATCTATCTATCTATCTATCTATCTATCTATCTATCTATCTATCTATCATCTATCATCTATCATCTATCTATCTATCGTCTATCTATCATCATCATCATCATCATCATCATCATCATCATCATCATCATCATCATCTACCTTGTTGAAAAAGGAGACTCTTTGTAAGTGAGCCATAGGACACCAGTAAGGAAGTGGGGAGGCATACAGCATGATGTAGGTGAAAAGAGCTTTTGATTTTTTTTTTTCATTTTTAAATAATTTTTATTTTTCAATTACAGTTGACATAGATTATTATATTAGTTTCAGGTGTACACTCTAGTGATTAGACATCACATAACTTACTAAGTGATCATCCTGATAAATCTCACACCCACCTGACACCATACATAGTTATTAGAATATTATTGACTGTATTCCCTATGCTGTACTTTATAGCTCCATGACTATTCTGTAATAATTTGCACTTCTTAATGCCTTCACCTTTTTCACCCATCCTCCCAACCCCCTTCTGGCAACCATCAAAATGTTCCATGTATCTATGAGTCTGTTTCTGTTCTGCTTGTTTGTTTATTTTGTTTTTTACATTCGATTGGGATAGATATGTATTTATTGCCATTTTATTGTTCAGATTTAAAAATAATATATCTTTATTGGTTTTAGAGAGAGGAAAAGAGAGGGAGAGAAAGAGAAACATCAATGATGAGAGAGTCACTGATCGGGTGCCTTCAGCACACCTCCCACCAGGGACCAAACCCGCAACCTGGGCATGTGTCCTGACCAGAACTGTGATCTCCTGGATCATAGGTTGATGCTCAACTGCTGAGCCATGCCAGCCAGGCCATTGTTCAAAGTTTTGATCTCCTCCCCTCCTCCACCGCCCCGCCTTCTTCTTAAAGAAGATCCTTTAACATTTCTTATAATTTGGTGGTGGTGAACTCTTTTTATCTTTTTTCTTGTCTGGGAAGTTCCATATCTGTCCTTGAATTCTAAAGGATAGCTTTGCTGGGTAATCTTGGCTTTAGGTCCTTGCTTTTTATCACTTTGAATATTTATTTCTTGCCAGTCCTTCTGGCCTGCAAAGTTTCTGTTGAGAAGTCAGCTGAGAGTCTTATGGAAGTCCCTTGTAGGTAACTAACTGGAAAAGAGGATTGATTTTGGCATCAGTCCACCCTGATTGAATTTTTTCCCAGTAGGTGTGCAATTTGACCAAATCTCTTTACTTCTCTGAACTTAGTTTCCTCATTTTAAAAGTGGGTATAATAATGTCTACTTTCCAAAGTTGTTATGGGAACTAAATCAGTCATCTCATGCCATTCTTTCCCAATGTAGTACTTTTCTGTATAAAATTTTAGACTCATCTCTCTATATGTACAAATAATTTGATTTTGGTTGGAATTGCATTAAATCTATTTGTGCTGGTTCAATTTGAGCTGGGTTGACATTATAACTATATTTAGTCTTTCAACTTATTAATATGGTATATAGGTCTTCAGTGATTTCTTTTATGAGTATTTTGTAGTTTTCATATATTTTGCAGCTTACACATATTTTGTTAGATTTACATCTAAATATTTTAACTTTTTAAAAAATTTATCTTTACAGTTGAAAGTATTACAGATGTCCCCAATTTTCCCCCCATTGACCCTTTCCAGCCCCCTGCCCCCACTCGGCCTTCACACTATTGTCTGTGTCCATGGGTTATTCATATATGCATATAAATTCTTTGGTTAATCTCTCCCCACCCACCCACTTCCTCCTTCTCTCTGAGATTTGTCAATCTGATCCATGTTTCTATGTCTCTGCATCTTTTGTTCATCAGTTTATTTTGTTCATTAGATTCCACATATGAATGAAATCATGTGATACTTGTCTTTCTCTGACTGGCTTATTTGCTTTTGGAGCTATTGTCAATGGTATTTAAAAAAAAAAAATCTTTATTGTTGAAAGTATTACAGATGTCCTCTTCCCCCCCCCCCCATTGATCCCCTCCACTTCACCCCTGCCCCCCGCCTCCTAGGCCTTCACCATGCTTGTGCATGACCATGGATAATGCATATATGCATATAAGTTATTTGGTTAATCTCCTCTCCCTCTTCCCTTCCCTTCCTTCCCTCTGAGATTTGTCATTCTCTTCCGTGCTCCTATGTCTCTGGGTAAGTTCAGTTTCTAGTTATTCTTTGCTGTTATAAAATATGGTTGGTTTTTGCTGTTAATCTTGTACCTATTGACCTTGCTATGTTCATCAATTAGTCCTAAGAGTTTTTTTGTATTTTCCTTAGGATTGTTTATGTTGATAATCATATAGGCTGCTTATAGGAGTAGCTTTATTCTTTTCCAATTTGTTTGCCATCTATTTATTTAGACTTAATGCACTGCCATCTTTCCCTCTAGTGTTATTTCTCTTGTCTCTGAAGAACTTACTTTAGTATGTCTCACTAAGTTTATTGGTAACATATACTCTTCAGTTTTTCTTCATCTGACAATGTCTTTATTTTAGCATCATTTCTGAGGATGTTTTCCTGAAGGATTACAGAATTCCAGGCTTATGGTTTCTTTCTTTCAACACTTTAAAGATGTCCTTCCATTGCTTTCTGGCCTCCATGGTTTGTGATGAGAGATCTGTAATCATTTAAATTGTTTCCCTACATGTAATATGATGTTTTTCTCTGGCTGCTTTCAAGATATTTTTCTTTGTCTTTTGTTTTCAGTTATTTGATTTCGATGTGTGGGTTGATCCTGTTTGTGGTTTGCTGACCTTCTTGAATCTGCAGGTTTATATGTCTGCTTATATCTTTCACAAAAGGTGGAAAATATTCAGCAATTATTTGTTTAAGGTTTTGGGGGTTTTGTTTTTTGCTCCACACTCTTTATTGTCTCCTACTGGGACTCCAGTGACATAAATGTTAAACCTTTTGTTATTACCCAACATATCCATGAGGCTCTGCTCATTTTGTTTTTCAATTATTTTTCTCTCTGTTGTTAAGGTTGGATAATTTCTATTGATCTATATTTGAATTCACTGATTCATTTCTCTGTCTTTGTTGAGATGAGCCCATTCCTAAATATTTTACTTCAGTTATTGTATTTTTATGTTTTATATTTTTTATTTGGTTTGTCTTTTTATCCTTATTCCTTTCCTGAGACTGTCTATCTTTCTTCTTGTTGCAAGAATATTTGCCTTTTTGTAATGTGGATATAATGGTTACTTTAAAAATATTTGATAATTTTAACTTCTTTGTCATCTCAGAGTTGATATCTGTTGATTGCCTTATTTTCTTGTGAGTTGAGATTTTTCTGGTTCTTCATAGGCTACCGAACTTTGTTTATATTCTGGATGTTTTGGCATCATTTTTTGCATCTTGTTTACATTTTAAGAAGAATGTAGTTTTTGTTGTTTTGTTTTAATAAACAGTTTACCTGGTTGGTTCAGTCCGTAAGTCCCAACCCACATTTTGTCGACTTTGGTTCCAAAATCAATGAAGTTTTCAAAGCCCTTGTAGTTCTACTAGGACCTTTTGTATGTATCACTCAATATTCAGTCTGAGAATTAGGTGTTAGTCTCTCCTGTAGTTTAGTTCTGAAAACCTTTGGTATTCAGTTTAGGGTCAGATCCATACACCTCATAAGTGTCCTCCTATATCTGATCTCCCCTACACTTTCCAGTTATTTGGCTTCCCCCTTTCCGTCATCTAATCAAAAACTAGAACTTTATGTAGAACTCCTGTATCCCAATATTTAGCACTTACAGCAATATTTTCTGATAGACTGCTTCTTGAGGGAGTGGGTTCCCATTAATCTGACATGGTTTGGGTATATCTACATTATGGGAGGTGAGATGCCAAGTGTTTTTTTCCAGTAGTTAGGAGAATTCAGGATCCTTTAATTTTCACATTGTTGGTTTCCGTGTTTTTCTGAATCCACCATTCTTTCTGCTCACTCTTATTTTTTTCTATTTTGCTTCTGGTCTTAACCATATTCCCCAGAACCAGGTGATGTGTGTGAAGGGAGGATTGTTAAGATGGGCACTGAACTCATGCTGAAGCCAGATGATTCTTGGAGAATGTTCAGGAAATTCTTTTGGTTTTCTTCTTGGCACAACTTTATACTCCTCCTATGCCACACCCATAGAATGAGGGTATAAGATATAGGAAGTTCAGAACCATTGCTCTAGGAGACTTCAGACTTCTTTCATTGTTTATTTTTAAAGCTTAGAAGAGAAATTCCAGATTATGGTACACACATTTCATAATCTGACACAGACTAACATTGGAATCCCTCCAGTGCTAGGAAATGACTTACTTAGTTATTTAACTCTTGGTTGTCATTTCATCTTTTCTTTATCTTACCAAGTTTTTAATTTCTTTTAAAAATATGTTACCTTGACACTTTCGATACAATTCATTTAAAACTAATTTTGGGAAAAGAAATAGCTGATGTGATATGAAACAATCAGGATTGAGAACAGATTTCTTTTAGAAATTGATATCAAATGTACCAAAAAGCAGCGCTGGGGAGAAAAGCAATTCACAGCTGCAGCTTTGGTTAGAACATTACGTTGAGGCCATTTGGACCTCTGACTCTGGCTTGCAAACTAAATAATGGTGTTTTCTAAAATAGCCTCCAATCTCTTACATGTGCTTTCAGCATACAATAAGACAGACTAGTAAAAAATAGAATGTAGTTTTCTGGAGAGATAGGAATGATTACTCCCAGCTGAGCAGGTAAAACACATTGCTACATGAAGAATGTGTTCTATGCTGATTCTTAAGGTTTTATTTTTATTTTTAATGTAAAGTGTCAGCAAATAGAAGCTGAAATTTTCACTTGAAAATGTCACAAAATAAAAGAAGCATAGCAAATTGTATTGCAGGTAAAAATTCATTTTAGCTAGCAAACAACCAAGCATTGGCTGAGAAGCTTGCTGATGGCTCCTTTTGTTTCTCTTTGATTTAAAGCCTCAATCCTGTAATCTAATTAACATCGAACTGAGTTGCAAGTACAGTGGCCTGTTTGGTTCAATAATAATACATTTTTATGAAAGGTTAATGAAATGAATTTTCCTTCCATCCAATTCATTAAAAATTGTTCTACAATCAACGGTTGCTAATGGAATAGAGATTAAATATTCATGTTCATAAATTTTCTGTGTCATTTCTGATTTTCCTTCATTTCTGCCTCTATAGGTTGGATTTTGCAAGTACAAAAATTCCCAGACAAAAGGCTTGATTTAGAGGTTAATTACATACCATTAATTTTTTTTGTTATCAAAGAGATAATATGGAATAGTGGTAAGAATTTGGTAGCAGGTTTGTCTTTCTTTGTAGCGGTATGATTTGGTGCAGGTTACATAATCACCTCTTTTTGCAGTACCCATCATAAGAACTTCTTGTGGAATATTGTGAGGGTTAGTGATAAATTATGGAAAGCACCTACCACAGTGTTGGGCACAGATAGTGTGTGGTGGTTCAACAAATGATAACTAGAAAAGGTGTTGGAAAATAAAACACCTACATATATGCGCTAAAACTTACGGTACTTTATAGTGACAGGATGGAGATAGTAAGACTGGGCTCTTGTTAATTCTAAGATAGGTGTTAGGCTTGGGTATCAGAACATCTTATAATAATTGTAATAATCAGGGTATTAGGAAAAACTCTGAGAGGAAGGACTGTTCCATGTTTTGACAAATAAATTTTTGGTTGTCTTTTACACTTAGACCAAAGAACCTTATTTAACCTGCATGTGGTGTTTTCCCCAAATAATGAATTTACTAGATAAGTGAAGCTTACACGAGCAATTGCCAAAAGTGTGAACATTTTTGAAAGCAATTTAAAATAAAATGTTTATTATTTTCAATTTTAGTTTATATTCAATATTATTTTGTATTAGTTTCAGGCACACAGCATAGTGATTAGACAACCATATACTTTACAAAGTGTTCCCCCCAATATTTCCAGTATCCATTGATACCATACATAGTTACAATTTCTTATGCTGTACTTTATATCCCCACGACTATTTTGTAACTACTAATTTGTACTTAATCCCTTCACCTTTTACACCCAGTCTCTCAACCACTCCTCCCCCTGTCCCCTCTAGCAACCATTAGTCTATTCTCTGTATCTGTAAGTCTGTTTCTATTTTGTTTGTTCATTTATGTTGTTTTTTAGATTCCACATAGGAGTGAAATCATATGGTATTTGTCTTTCTCTGACTGACTTATTTTACTTAGCATAATACCCTCTAGGTCCATCCATGCTGTCACAAATCGTAAGATTTCATTCTTTTTTATGGCTGAGTAATATTTTATTGTATATATGTGCCACAGTTTTTTTCTCCACTCATCTATTGATGGGCACTTGGGTTGCTTCCATAGCTTGGCTATTGTAAATAACGCTGCAATGAACATAAGGGTGTATATTTTTTCTTAGTATTTTGGGTTTCTTTGGATAAATCCCCAGAAGTTCCATTTTTAATTTTTATTTTAAAATTGCCTTCAAATGTATTACCTACTTTATAGGCTTTTGGAACAGAAGATGCCAAACCTAAGTTTTAACTATTTCCTTAATGATTCAAGGTGATCATTCAGATCATTAATTTTTGTTTTGGGCTTAATTTTTGTCAGATTCCTAATCTGCAGGCTGGTAAAGTGGATGAGCCATCTGAATAAATAGAAAATACCAAACTGACAGTAACATTTAGTGAGAAATTCACTTCTGTTCAATTTTTTAAAAACTACTCTCCCTGTTTTATATTTAATATGTGATGCCATTAGCAACTACTGTTATAACCCTTTGAGGTCATCAGTATCATCCTCTCTGTAAGTGAAAATAGAACAGGAAGTGTGGTGAAGTTAAGTGCCTTGTCCAAGGCACACAGCTAAAATGTAACTGGGATAGGATTGCAATGTCAGCCTATGAGTCCTTTCTCTTTCACCACATCTGCCTTGGGAGTAAGTCACATAGCCTCAGTTCAGAGCTTTGGTAATAGTTACTTCACTTGTTTAGCAGATTTCACTTTCCAGTTTAGATTTGTGTTTGGAGGTTTGTTAGAGAAAGACCAAACTCTAGAACTGCGCTGTCTAATTCAGTGACTACTAACCACTGTCTAATTCAGTGACTACTAACCACATTTAAGGTATTTAAAATGAAATTTAAAATTTAGTTTCTTAGTCACACTATCCACATTTCAAGTTCTCAGTGTCCACATGTGGCTGGCTAGAGGCTACTGTTATTAGAGAACTGTTCTGTCATTGCTGAAAGTGCTATAATTTCTCCATTGTTCTAAATGAAACATGCATAACAAAACATAGCAAAAATAATTTGCATGTATCCATACAGGTGACTGTTTGATGCAAGATGGTAAAAACTTATTGAGGGCATGTGTTCTATGCCTTCATTTTTATGTCATATATATATTTTTAATCCTCACCCAAGGATATATATACACACACACGTATGCATGTATATGCATATGTGCATATATATATATATATTTTAGAGAGAGAGGGAGAGAGAGAGAGAAACATCCATGTGAGAGAGAAGCATAGATCAGTTGCCTCCCATAGGCTCCCATATGTACCCCGACCAGGGATCAAACCTGCAACTAACAGAGAATCTAACCCACAACATTTCTGGTATATGGGACAACGCTCCAACCAACTGAGCCACCTGGACAAGGCATTATGTCACATTTACGGCACAGAATCCATGTCACATTTTTATGTTACCTAATGTATAATTTGTAATATATAATAAATTTTATAGAGGTAATATGTGTATATTTATATTTTACTCATAAGATAGATATCTGTTTTAAGTACTGCAAGCAGTCTTTTATTTTCCCTTACAATGGGCACTTTCCTTATAAAGTACACGAAAGTGAAATATATGAAATATCAAATATGAAAATATTAAACAAAAGATTGATATGTTCAGTGAGTCAGAAGTGTTAATTACTAGAGAAATAAAATACAAAATCTCAAATTGTGCCTTTTGAGAATCATTTTTATAGATTCTCTAATTATTCTTTCCTGTCATGACTGAGTCTAGTTAGTTCTGTGTATATCCAGTGATGTTAAAAGATTTTGTGCTTTTGACATCCTATAAGCATTTTCATTTTTGGCCCACTTGTGTTAAATTATAGATTAATGATGATTTTTTTAAAAACTAGTATCAGCATTATTTCTATTTTCCTCATTTAGCATTTTTAAATAAAATAAGGGAAATTCGGTAAAATAGTTTGTAATTTTTAAATATTGCTTTAAAAGATGGTAATGGTGTGGTAGCAGGTGATATGATTGGCTTACAGGTATATCACCATGCTGTAGTTACAGATATTTATTCTTCAGAAGATGTAAAAAAAGTTGGAATTCAAACAGTGAAAGACAGATTAGGAACATTAAAATATAAAATTTGAAAATATAGATTAAATTGAAGGCACAATATTTGTGAGTGCCTGAACTAAGTAATAGACTATATATTGTACATGTAAGTGAATACTCTTAAATATCATTACATATTACATATATTCTATATTTTATTATGAATATATGTATGTAACTATGAGCATAGTAGTTTACCTTGTAACTTATTTGAGCCACAGGAGAGTAGGATGTTAGATTATTGAGTTTAGTGATGTTTTAGAATTATGAACCAGGAATGGAGTGTTGAAAGTAAAAACTTAAAGGTCTTTCATTGCTTCTCGTGGTAATTGAAGGGTGAAAAGCTTCCTCTTTCACATGTATAGTCTTTGAGTGTTTTTATTTTAACCCTGCCTTAGTTTTTTTGGACGGCTGTAACAAAATAGAGGCTGGGTGGCTTAAACAACAAACATTTATTTCTCACAGTTCTGGAAACTGAGAAGTCCAAGATTAAGGTGATGGCATATTTGGTGTCTGGTGAGGGCCCACTTCCTGGTTAATAGATAAGTATCTTCTTTGTGTGTCCTTACATGATAGAAGGAGAGAGGGGGCTTTCTGGGATCTCTTTTATCAGGGCACTAATCCCATTCATGAGGGCTCCACTCTCATGACCTCAGCCTCCTCGTAAAGCCCCACCTCTAAATACCATTACATTGAGGATTAGGTTTCAACATTAATTTTGGAAGGACACAAACATTTACTCCATGGCAAACTCTCTGAGGTGAGGAAAATGGCCACTTAGTAAAGAACAGATACCAACAGTTTTAACGACAGGGCAGAAGTACTATAGTCATTTGTTATATTTTTATTACTGCTTAAGTATTACAAAACCTTACTAGTAAGCAGTTCTATAGGTAGCAGTGAGGACATTTATAGCTTTTTATATTCTTCCCTTCTAGATTATGAGCACACTGAGGGTACGAGTCCTCTCTTTGTTTTTTTCTATTTGTGGTACACATCACAGTGCCTGGTGCTGTAGATTTTTAGGGAATATTAATTGAAGGAAGGAAGGAATGAGCTTACTTTTGTAACCCAGTTGTATTTATGAGGTGACTTGGTAGCATGTGTGGAATAATCACTGAGGGTTCTTTGTGGTGAACAGCAAAAAATAAATGAATTACTCTGTAACACGTGAAAATCTAGATATTCCACCTTTAGTCCAGTGTATTAACCAGCTCCCTATATGTTTATCTTCTTGGCTAAAGCTTCAGGTTAAAACCATTGTTCTCAGGGCATAGGTGCTCTCAAAAGTCAATTCACGTTGCCCTTCCCTCCCCATCTGTGACATAACCAGTGACCAGAACATAGTGTATGCATGGGGGGTGGTGCTTAGGCAGGGAAATATATTTTCTGAGGTTGGCTGGGCACCACGTGTTTAATATTGCTTGCCTTGGCAAGCTGCACATATATTGCCTCTGCTCAATCCTAAGTGATCAGAAATTTCCCCTTTCTCAGATGAAGCAGCTTCTTGTGAGACCTCTGAGTCTATGAGAAAAATTATTTAGCAGAATCAATAGGGGTGAAGCAGATAGGCTACAGCAGATTACATCAATTTTCCTGAAGCTGTGGGAAACAACTGAATCTCAGCACATTTTGACCTCTGCTTTGGAAGAGACTGGCAGAGGATCCTGTGGGTGGATGCTGCATCTCCCAAGACCTGATAGTACCAATTTCTTTTTGTTGGGTGGTTCAGATTTTTTTGGCAGCAGTGAGTTTCCCAGTTGCCAACAGTCTTTTATGGAGCAAGGGGAGGAGTGAATGAAGCAGTGATAGGAATTGAATAATACTATATTGAATAATAAAATATTTGTTGAAGTCCTTATATTCTGTAAGTTTGTAATTATGTGTTCTTGTTAAGATTCTTTTCTTATTAACTAATAATTAAAATAGTTAATTTTTTTCCATTGTTTTTTCAAAGAAAGTGGAAGGGTGAGAGAGAGAGACAGAGAGAGAAACGTCAATGTGAGAGAGACACATCAATTGGTTGCCTTCCGCATGTGCGCCAACCGGGGTCGGGGATTGAGCCTGCAACCGAGGTATGTGCCCTTGGCCAGAATCGAACCCCAGGACCCTTCAGTCTGTGGGCTGACACTCTAACCATTGAGTCAAACCGTCTAGGGCTCAAAATAGTTATTTTTATTGAGTACTTACTCTGTCAGGCACTGTGCTGAATTTTATTTTTATTCTTTTACATTAACTCACAGTCTAGGTTATATTTTCATCCACTTGAACCTCATAGTGGCATACCTCTCACAGAAGTATTGATAACTAATTTTTATTCAACAGCTATTTGTACATGCAATGAATATTTCATGGAACAAAGTTGGGAGAGCCCCACTCTGAGTTAAGAAAAGGGGTTTGTCAGAGCTTGACTTATTCTGTCTTGGCAAGGGTATAAACTAAGCTTTTAGCTGAGAAAAATATTGTGAAGTTGGGTTGGCCATTGTGGAAGGGAATGAAGGACGACCAAGGGAGACCTTGGAGCCTTCTATACCTCTTTGCAAAATCTTCTCCTGAAGAAAGGAAGCTAAGATTGTGGGAGACATGGTCCAGTCATACCTTTTCTCGTCTAGTTACTGAGTATCCTAAGAAAACAAAACGTGCACACTCTTTAACTGCTGTGTGAACTTGATACCATGTTTGTGTATTTTTAGTTTTATTGAGCTATCACTGACATACAGCATTGAGCAAGTTTAAGTTACACAGTATAATGATTTGACTTACATATGTTGTGAAACGATTGACATATAAAGTTTTGTGTTTTTTAAAATATATACTGAGGTCAATAACTAAAAACATCTTTTGTCTCTCGTCATAAATTATAATACAGTTTATAGGTATTTGGCATGTATATATTATAGAAATAAATTTAAATTCTTTTAGTTTAGTTTTGATATAGCATTTCTAAAATTATGTAAACTATAGTTATTTTTAGTTGGACTGTTGCATATATTGCCTCTTGGATTTTAGAAAGCACCTGAAATGTGAAAGGAAAAGGATTGTGAAAAATGCCTATAAAACACATTAAAGGTTAAAACAGTGGCTGAGTCCAGTGAAAGGAAGTGAGCTTATGAATTTGTAATGACAGTACATTTACAGCTTATTGTCTTACTGGGGGTCTGAATTTTAACAGCTGCTGATAGTTTAAACTAAAATAGAAGTCTAAATAGCCTGTAATAATCTATGAGTGTTCATTCTGTTTATGGATTGTTTCTTAATAGAAATACCGAATAGTATTGCCTATCTTAAATTACCTCAAAGGGTAGTTGTAAAAATGAAATAAGATAAGTAAATATGTTTGTAAACATTAAATGTGCTCTCTCACTCTCTGTGTGTGTATACGTAAAATAAAATTATGAAATGTGTTTGGTGAGTAGTCCTTTTAGGAGTTGTTTGAAACTTCATTTAGATTCCATGAATACAGTTTCTGACAACCCAAAGTGTATTGGTCTGAAAAGTTAAAATTGTGGTATAAACATGTAGTATTGTAAGAATGTTTAAGTTAAATAGGAGGCTAAGTATTTTAAAAGCAGATGTTATATAAACAGTGAATGAATTAATATGTCATTTTTATGTGTTATTTTATGCTGGTTATATACTAGAAACACTGTGTTCATTTACTTGTTTTTACTCCGTGTGCTTGAAAACGAACTTTGCTTCCTTAAGACTATTCTGAACTTTAAATATTTTATTAATTTTCTGGTTCTTTCTTCAGTTAGCTGGAAGGAGGGATGTTCTCCTATAATCAACAACTGATACTGGTTTTAAGACTAATCCAATTGAAGAATACAACAGCAATCTTATTTTATTTCTAAGAAAGCACATATATTTTAGATAACAGCTTTTAAATATTATGTCTGAAACACTACATTAAATATGTTAGGTTACTCATTATTAAAATTGTTTTAATAATCACATATTGACTTTCCCCATTAATTATATAAACGGGGAAGATATAAAATAAGTGGAATTTGAGTATCTCTCATTTATCTTGCACTGAACCACATACTCTGGTGAGATATAAAGAAATCTCCAAAACCCTGTCCTTGAGGAGCTTATGATATTAAAGGTGGGATAAGAAATATTTTTTAAATCATCAAAAATTATAAAAGCAGTATGTGAATAAATGCCAAGGAGTGTGATAAAATTTATAAGTGTTCTAGAAGTAAAAAGAATAAAATATATTTTGCCTGAAATAAGTATGCTTTCATTTTATGATGTTTTAAACTGTTTACTAGATCTTTGAATCAAGACCATCTCAATCATAGTTCAACTGACCTGTTTTTCTAATAAAGAATCATCACCAGCCTTGATGGAGCATAGTGTATAAGTAAAACATGCATTATATTGTCTTTATTTTCAGGCATACTTCCGACAGGGTGTTGCCCTCCAGTACCTCGGACGTCATGCCGATGCCCTGGCAGCCTTTGCATCTGGACTGGCTCAGGACCCCAAGAGTCTCCAACTTCTGGTGGGGATGGTAGAAGCTGCCATGAAATCTCCCATGAGAGGTAAATATAAAAGCATTTGGTCTGACACTAATTTAAAGTAGAACATTTCTAGCCTTTGAAGACTTTAGACTCAGGCATTGAGAATTGATAGGTTATCAGATTTGCTAAGTTGTATGTTTTATTTATCTATTTAAAAAATTTAGGATATTACCTTTATTAAATAAGTTAGACTGGTTTTTATACCCTGTTGAAAGCAATGGCTTTTTTGTTTATTTGTCTAAAGTCAGCGGTAGTTCCCATTTCTCTCTCACAATGTTATAGTTAAGCCTTAATTTAGTTCCAGGAAATAAGTAATAGGGTAGATTTTTCATATTTCTCTAGATCTGTCTATTAGAAAGATATTTCAGAGCATGAAGAAGAAATAAAAGAACATTTTTAGATACTAACAATTTATCCTTAGAACTTGGTTAAATTTGGCTTTTTCTCAAAATTCTGTGCTCATCGCCACAGAAATTTCTTTTGCAGTAGCCCTAGAAGAGATTATATATTTTAGACAAAGGAAGATTAAGAATCACTGTCAGTAGCTGACAGTGATCCAGAATAGGATGGTATAAGGCTACTGGCCTAGGAGTTTGTGAACCTAGATTACATTTTTGAATTTTGTATTAACTAACTGTATGGCCGTGGGTAAATGAATCGACATCTCTGGATTTTAGAGTTATCTGATGATTCCTTATGTTTTTTATAGTTCTAAGGTTCTGTACTTCTAAATCATAACACCTCTGGTAGTAAATTGATTTGTCTATTTGAACCAATATGCCATCTAGAAATATTCAAATAAGAGAAGACATTAATTAGACATTCTAATATTTTGTAAAAGGAAATATGGATCTAACTGTTGGCTGTGTGTGTAGTATTTTTCAAAGGAGCATTACAAGATTATGTTGTATTAAAGGAGAGAGAGAGGAACAGACAGACACTAGTTTAAATGTTTTTCTCCTGTTATTCTACTTTATACCAATTGGTATTCTGGAAAACAATGGATTGAACATAGTACTGTGGAGGTTGGAGAAGTTCTAAAGCTTGAAACAGATTGGCTTCACTTTGAGGAACATTGATTTTTGAGGAATGAGCTCTTGGGAAGATTGGGCTGAAAGTGTACACCAGTTGTCATCTTTGCAGAGTGATGGAGACACTAAGGTAGATTGATGGCATATAGTGGAAAGCTAATATTGTTTTGTATTAATTAGATTATATCAAGCAGAACTCTATTTTTGTCTCTGAAAAGGGATGTTTTTGAATGAACCTAAACATTTTGATGGCAGTATCATTAGACATATTCTCTTGTTTTGAAAATGTTTGCAGTATTAGACAGTTTTAATATACTGGCTAATACAGTATTTGGCTCAAAATGTATGCTAAGTAAATGTTTGATGAACTAAATGGTACTTATATGGTCTCTGGGCAATTCATAGCTATTAAAAATATTTTCCTGAAAGTCAAAGATTTCTTGTTTTAGAAAAAAGTGGTAAGGAAACCTCTCTTCATGTGATTTTATAACCCCATACAAAGCTGAGTCTTTGCTGCAGGAACTAATGGCTTCTCTCACTGGGGGACCTGCTGTTAATAAACTCTGACTTAGAGCAGATGCGCTTTAGAGCTCTAGGGCTTAGGGGTTGGGGGTGGGGTGGGTATGGACAAAAAAAATCAATTTGTCTCTCCCCTTTCCATTTTTCTAGTAGTTTCTCATTCTCTCCCTGTACCCTTCCACAAGTAATTTACATGGAACATTTTTTATTTAGTACATGAAGATATAATTTCTTTATTTTGAAGTGTTTCTGCTGCTGCCTTAGAATATTGGAGTGAACATGTTGAGATCAGCAGAATCATACTTACTGTTTTGCCTTTGAAGCAATATGTTTAGACAAATGTAAGGAAATCTTCCCTGTACTGTCAGAAATAGCTCAGTGTTGTTGTCACCCTTAGGGTTTTCTGTGCCATGTTCTTTCCCAGCTTATACTGTGTGACCTAAGGCCGACCCTGGAGAAAGCTGCAACTTACAGGTGCCTGGAGCGCTTCAGTATTTTCTTCTTTTCCTTAAGGCAATTTAATTTATCTCATTTATTTTTAGCATTGCCTTTACCACTATATCTACTCCAGGTGGGCTTTTCTTATCAACATTTTATAGGGATACTGTTGCTTTTCACAGTGTTATTCTATGCATCATTTCACATCTTAATGACCTACCTCTCTTTTTGTCATATGGTTATAATTCACAAAATCTATCATTATTTGCTTCCCATTTTTTACCCATTTTAGTTTAGCCTCCTGCAGCTTTCTAAGTTTCTGCCATTGTTGCATAGCAGTGCAGTCTGGGTCATTTTACATATAGGTCTGATCTGTTTTTGTTTTGTAATTCTTAAATGCAGCAGAGAAAACTCCCTAGTCCGGGTACTTGTGTCAGTGAGCAAAGCTCCCATGATAGGCACAATGTTCCTGTGATTTGGCCTTTTTTGGAAGTTTCAAGATTACATTTTTTAAAAAGGTAGGGCCAATCTATATTAATATACCCTTGTTCCCAAATAAATGTTATATTTATCCACATTGAAACTTACTTGATTTTTTTATATTGTTGCTGCCTAGATTGCTAACTGAATTCAGTCTGTTTTTCTTTGTTTTTATGGTTTCACTCATGCTTACTAACCAGATATCCAGATATCAGTTAAACTACTTCTCCTGTGGTTATATTTACATCATTATATATAGTGTATTTCCTTTAAATCATTAATGAAAATACAAAAGTAAGTATAAGTATGAAATGATACTCTCTTTTTCATGACTTCTGAAGTTATCCTGTTACTGTTTTTTCATTTCTCCTTTTTAGGTAGTCTTTCAGCAATTTCAGTTCATTGTATCTTGTAAATGTTTATGCAAATTTGGATGGTGTAGCATAGTACTACTGCCAACCACAGATTTAATAATATAATTACAAAGTGAGATTGAGTTTACATTTATTTGTTCCTCTAAAGACACCAGGGCTGCTTCTTGCCGAGGGTTCTCTTGTGTATATTTTCTCTTCTCCTGTTAATTCAGTAATCTAAAGACTATTACATTTATGGGCTATCACCTGTCATGGTGTTTCTACCAGCACCGGAGGATCCAGGGAAGCTGATTTTATGACATGCTAGTGGCAAATGATTGTTGAATGTATAAGCTTTTATCTAGGGGTCAAATTGGGGCTCACCTTTTATTTGCCTACACTCAGTGAACTCTTTCAGGAGGCAGTTACTTTTTACAGGAGGCCCCTTTCTGAAATATTATGTTAAAAATACAGACTCCCCCCCAAAGGATTGGAATCTAATTTCAGCGCTGCCACTTGCTATTCCATTGACTGAGCAAGGTTGCTTACTTTCTCTACACCTCAGTCCTTATCTGAAAAAGGGAAATGATAATATCTACCTCCTAATGTTGTTCGGAGAATGAACTACTAGAATGTAAAGGCAAACACCTTGTACTATTCCTTTTCCTCTGCAGTGTGAGTCCCTTCTCACTGAAGAATAGAAGGAGCTGCAGTAATGATCCTGCTCTTGTATTTATGGCAGGCATAGTGCTGTGGGTGTGGAATGAACACTGCACAGTACACACGGTCTTTTTGCTGACCACTCACTAGAGGAATTTCCCTCAGTCTCAGTTTCAGGAAAAGCTGAATTTCTTATGAATGTTGGTATATTTTTATCTGAAAGGTCTGGGAATTTTTAAAGTGAACATTTATCCTTTTGCTTTGTCCTCTATGAAGCATGGAGCCCAGTGTCCTGGCCGTCCTGGCCACCTTTAGGAAGCTTGTCAGGGCTTACAGTCTTGCCTGTCTATATGCTGAGTTTTATTGTCTTACCCCTATTTTCTACTCACTCTGACTTCAGTATTTTCCACCTTATTTCTATAGGACGCTTTGAATCCTTTTTGAATGAAATAGAGTATAGTAAATAGATACACAAACCGAGTACAATGTGAAGTGGCTTAGACAGAGTGCAAAACATGTCAGTTTTTATTTTGATTGTTTTTGAGGAGGGTTAAGTTTTGCTTTTAGTATGAACCAAAACCAAAGTTTTTTTAACTGTTGTAAAATATATATAACATAAAATTGATCATTTTAAGTATTTTTAGTTAGAAAATTCAGTGGCATTAAGTACATTTACAGTGTTGTGCAACCATCACAACTATCCATCTCCAGAACTTTTTCATCATCCCAAATTGACACTCTGAACTCATTAAAATCTAACTCCCCATTCTGCTCTCCCCACTGCTCCCGGCAAATACTGTGCTATTTTCTGTCTCTCTGAATTTGACTACTCTAAGTATCTTATAGAAGTGGAATCATACAGTATTTGTCTGTTTGTGACAAGCCCAATGGTTTTTAATTTAATTCCCTCTTTAAGAAATTAGCTTAAGAAAGGTAAAAATTAAAATTAGGCGAATATTATGAACCTTACTCCACATTTTATTTTTTTGGGGGAGTCTTTTACCTTAATAATACTTCACTTCTTACCTTATCAATAGTTGCTATTTTCTTTTTGGATCCCTATTTTAGAGATTCATTCCAGGATTGTTTCTCCCAGTCTTCTGGATTGAAAGTTATATCATTATTTTATGTATTACAAAGAAAAAAATGCTGATGATTAAATGATGACACAATTCTTTCTTATCCCTTAACTTTTTATTTTTATATAAACAGAAAGAGCTCTTTTAGTCCCATTAGGACACAGAAGTGACAAACCATTGTGAGGTACGATTGAGTTCAGAGATATTAAACTCCAAATTCAGAGATGTTAATATGTTAGTAAATGTGGATCTCAGAATTGATGATATATAGTATAGCAGGTCTTCACTTGACATTGTCACTAGGTTCTGTGACTTTAAGCTAAATGACATATAATTTTTATTTTATTTTATTGATTTCAGAGAGAAGAAGGGAGAGAGAGATAGAAATATCAATGATGAGAGAGAGTCATTGATCAACTGCCTCCTGCACGTCCCCTACTGGGAATTGAGCCAACAACCTGGGCATGTACCATGACCAGGAATTGAACTGTGACCTCCTGGTTCATAGGTCAGTGCTCAACAACTGAGCCATGCTGGCTGGGCTAAATGACATATAATGAAACCAACTTTACCATAGGCTAATTAATATAAATAAAATTTACGTTCCACCCTAGCTGGTTTTGCTCAGTGGTAGAGTGTCGGCCCTTGGACTGAAGGTCCTGGGTTCGATTCCAGCCAAGGGCAAATGCCTTGATTGCAGGCTGGATTCTCTGTCCCAATGGGGGCGCATGCAGGAGACAACCAATCGATGTGTCTCTCTCACATTGATGTTCCTTTCTCTCTTTGTCTTTCTCTCTCTCTCTCTCTCTCTCTCTTCCTCTCTCTCTCCCCCGCCTCCGCTCCCTTCTACTCTCTCTGAAAAAAAAAAAAAAACAATGGAAAAAATATCATTGGATGAGGATTAAAAAAAAAAAAAGTTCCTACAGTATCTCATCATCCCTATAATGAAATGATGTTGAATGAAATGACATTATTTGAGGAACTGATGTATAACTTTTAGCAGAGTGTGATTATTTGTTTATTGTTAGCCTCTGCTACATTCCTACAAACTTTTTAATTGTCAGGAAATATGACTTGGTTCATCTTAAATTCTTAAAGCCTTTACATTTTGAAAGAACATTATTGGTGTTCAGTGAATGTTGCAAAGGCCCTTTATCTTTTTATGGAGTTGGTTTGACATTGGCTATTTCTTATGTCATGCATAGTTTCTAGAAAGGAAAACATCTTAATAACTACAGGCTGCCAAAACTCTGTTCCACCTAGTCTGATAAAATCATAAAATTAACCTCTTTACTAACAGCCTAAGTTTACTCTAGAATAGGAATTAGAATAATAGAATAATATAGTTGGAAAGAATCTTAGAGATCGCCTAATCTAGCCTATATGTTTTTATACATTGAAAAAGTACTATACCACTTTTATTCATCAAAAGCATGTACAGCTGGCCCAGCCAATGTCATTCAGTGGTTGAGCATCAACCCAGGAATCTGGAGGTTATGGTTCAATTCCTGGTCAGGGCATAAGCCCAAGTTTTGGGTTTGATCCTCAGTGGAGGGCATACAGGAGGCAGCCAGTTGATGATTCTCTCTCATCATTGATGTTTTTATATCTCTCTCCCTTTCCCTTCCTCTCTCTGAAATCAACAAAACATATATATGTATATGTATGTATATATGTGTGTACATTTAATATATATATTATATACATTTAATATATATACACATTTAATATATATATACACACACATTTAATATATATATATTAAAAAGCATGTACAACTGCTAATCAGAGCTTCTGATTTGTGAGTGTGGACCAAAGAGACATAATTATAGCCAACAGTAGAGAAATTTGACATTGGAAAAATTTTTTAATTTACATTAAGGGAAATGGACTTTGTGTGTATATGTGTACACATGCATAGATGCATGCATAGGTACATACATGTATACACACATTGCATATGTGTATACATATATGTACATAAATGTGTGTGTGTATATATATATATATGCCACATAATATGTGTGTGTGTGTATATATATATATATGCCACATATATTTATGTAACCATCACACAATTGCAGTCTATACATTTGACAAAGTGAAGAGATTGAGGCTATGTGGCTTTGAAATCCAGGTCTTTTTATCCTTAGTTCAGTATTTTCTCCATTTTTCCACATTGTCCTTCTTTCCTATAAATATTCTCTGTTCCACTCAAGCTGGCCTGTTCATCATTCCTTATCATTCCATGTACCTATCTTCTCCTGGACATTTATTTAGAATAAACTTTCTGCCTAGAATACTCTCCACTCTTAGAAAAAATGCATTGACTTGTCTAAATCTTACCTTTTCTTCAAGAAATCAAGTCCTGCTTCTATGAAGCTTTCTGATTACCCTTGGTAATCATTCTCCTTTCCAAACTCTTATAACATGTGTTGTGTATGAGCTTGTATTATAATTTATCTTTTAGTGTATTTATATTCTCTTTCCTGTATACTGCAAATGGAAATTTGATCTTTTACCTCTTGTTCCTTCAATTTTATTTTTATTTAATGAAAATTTGTACAATAGATTCTTTTTTTGGGGGGGGGGGGTTGGGGAGAATATTCCTAGTATTTCCCTCAGTCCTCTGCGGGAAATTTTTTCCAATCCTCTAACTTTCTATTATTGTATAGTTTTTAGAGGTTCAATTAGATGGCTCTTATTTTGAACTTAGCCATGTTTGCTATGATTAAAAAAATTACCAGTGGAAGCATAGTATCTTTGCTTGCCATCAGTCATTTTGGGCTGTCAGTGTCTGAGCGCACTTCCTGTGTTTTGGGAATTCCCTCTTATACTCTGCCTCCTGCCTTTCACTATAAAAGCTGAAAACCTCAGATCCTAATTTTCCCATCCTCCTTTGAAGCAAGGACCCCACTTTGATTCAGGAGCTAAAAGTTCAAACAGAATTTGTCTTGGTGGTGGTGGGTGGCAGTGGTGACATCCATTTTCTAAGGGTGGCATTCAGTAGTGGTGAAGGCAGCATTGGAAGCTGTGCTGTCCTGTGTTTAGTTGCAACAGTTATGTTGCCTTTACTTAGGAAGGTTTTGTGACATGATTTCGACTGTGGGCCTGGAGGCCTGGTTTTCCACCCTTCCCAATAGCCACTTAGTGTATTTCTTTTCTACTTAAAACCAGCCAAGATTGATTTCTTTCGTGAGCAACTGAGAATTTGCCTAGACTTAGAGCCCTGCAGTGGGTTCTTGTTTTGGCTCTGTCCCACGCAGTCTGACCTTGGGTGAATCACTTAAATATTCAGATTCTTTATTTCTAAAATAAGGGTATTTTCAAGGTCTTTTAAGTTCTAACATTCTATTATTTTACTTCTGTTACATTGGTCAGTGGGATGGTATGATCATCATTGGCTGCCAGACTCATCAGTGGGTACCATCAAAATTCTCCTCAGTTATTTCAGTATAGCATTATTCTTTTCTATTCTAGCAATTCCAGGGTCCTTGTGCTTGTATTTAACCCTATTGGTTAGCTAGTATTTACTGGTTCTATATACTGCTTGCATCTTGACAGGTGTAAAAATGTTCTTTGTTTTCTGTTTAGTGATCTGATTGAGGGGAAAAAATTCTTTAGGCACCAGAAGGTTTTAAGGTTTACATGGAAATGTTGATTTAAACGAGAGCTCCTTAGTGGAGAGTTGAGGTCTGAAGTCATAAATTGTAAAAATTACATTTTAATGCAGTACTGTTGGCTGAGAGATTCACTATTTAAAGAGGCCATTTTTTTTTTTATAGTTTTCACATGTGCACAGTGGAACAACTAATGTGAAATAGGTTTTCAGGAAAGCTAGCAACAAATGTGCTGTAGGTGCAGCCTCATTGTAGGGTTATAGTTATTAGCTCTGCAGTTGTGTTGTTGTTTTTTAAAAAAAAGAAGGGGGAGAAGGATCCACATTCAAACCTCACTTCAAATGGAAAGAATCTCCTTTGGCTTCCTGACAACTAATCTGTGTCTTTGCAAATACCACATGAAAATAAAATGAGATCAACATTAATATTGTCTTCCACCTTCCCTTAGTAAACTTGAATGACTTCTTTATGGTTTCATTTGGCACCACAACAAAAATTGACAATATTCTTTTAATTTGGTCATACTGATCTCAGAAGCAGCAATGGACACTGGGTGGCTAGTGAGGAGGACAGGTATTTTGTTGGGAGGGCTTCTCTTACTGCATCTTCCAGGGAAAAAATGTAGATGGGTTTATTAATCAAGTCATTCAGATTCAGGCTTAACAAATGTTTTTTGAACTCCAAATATGGTAGGGTCTTTTACCTTTGTGGCAAGGTCAAGTTTTTTATTTAGTGCCAATTGCCATGGAGTTATAATAAAGTATTAAACAGTCCTACAGTGGTTTTCAGATTTAGCTGGGAAAATATTTTAAAAATTAACACACATGGAACAATTCTGAAATAGTTAAGGGCCAAACTGCACTACTAACTATAAAAGTGCAGCAGAAGTTTAGATACAAAGATTAATGTGGACTGGAGGACCGGGGGATACTATATAGTAGAGGTGGAACTTGAGGGATCTACTTGTAATGTTTTGAGAGGACAGCAAGACAGAGAGGGGAAAACCATCTTGATAAAGTATTGTGTCAGGTTCAAAGAAAGACCGAGAGAGAGGAGAAGTGTGCCATCTGCATTTGAGAGTGAAGAGAAGGAAGTGACTGGACTGAGGTTGGTGTTACTGGGTCATGTGGATAAATGGACAGTGAGGAAGTGCTAGATTAAAGGTTGAAGAGTTTGTACTTGAAATAGGCCGTAAAAAGATGTGATAAACATTTGTTTCTAGAGCATACTAGAAAAGATTGTCTTGTGTATTCTACATTTTCTTATTTTCTTTTGTTTTTCTTCAGACTCCCTCGAGCCCACTTATCAGCAGCTTCAGAAAATGAAACTGGACAAGAGTCCCTTTGTGGTCGTGTCTGTGGTTGGGCAGGAACTCCTGACAGCTGGCCATCATGGGGCCTCTGTGGTTGTCTTAGAAGCTGCTCTGAAGATTGGCACCTGCAGCCTCAAACTGAGAGGTTCCGTTTTCTCTGCCCTAAGCAGTGCTTATTGGTCTCTTGGAAATACAGAGAAGAGCACTGGATACATGCAGCAGGACTTGGATGTAGCCAAGACCTTAGGTAGAGTTATGCTTCTTTCCTTTATTTCAGTACAGAAAGGAAATAAAGAAAGCTGATTAACTTGGCATAAATGGGAATAACATGCGCAATGAAAAGTGAGTGTGTCTCTAGAACATTCTCCGTTTTAGAGCACTCAGGTGTTCAGGGCTTTTTGAATAACAAGGTACCAAGGTTCCCAAAAGGCCAAGAGATGTGAATTAACATATTCAGTCTCCTTAGAAATTTGCGCCCACAGATACAATATTCCAAATGATAGTTTCATCTTAATTTTTATTTTTGCCTACATTAGACTACATCATCATTTTATTGGAGGAGACAGTATAGTGCAGTGGTTAAGAGTGTGGACTTTGGAACCAGACTGCTGTGTTTAGAATCCTGGCCTTGCTACTTTCTAGCAGTGTGACCTTCAGCAAATTGCCTAAGCTCTCTGTGCTGCCATTTTCTCATTTGTAAAATAAGTGTGGATTATGATTATTGTTATTGTGATTATTCAAGGACTTGTAGGATTGCAGTAAGAGCAGGTGACTCTACCATCAGCGTACTTGTAAAGAAGCAATATATTATAGTAGGTTTGGAGTCAAATGACTGAACCAACAAGCTGATGGTTGTTCAGAACCAAAAGTCATTAGCAGAGCAATGAAGTGACTCAAACAGCAGCTGGTTTGTGTCAAGGTCTTTAACACAAGGTCTCATTTCCAGGACACTTATGTCTTTGACTGCAGTTGTATGACAGTAATAATAGTTGTTAGCCAGAGATTTAAGTTCTAGGACCATAACCTCCCACATAGAGTCTTATAGAAGAAGAAAATACTTTTCTAAAAGAAGACAAGTGAAATCTTAGCTAGTAAGTCTATGGCTCTTAAATTAAGATGGCCATTATATATTAAAATAATGCTATAACTTAGAGAAGTTTTATCTTTTTTTAAACCCAATCAGGTGACCAGACAGGAGAATGCCGAGCTCATGGGAATCTAGGCTCTGCATTCTTCTCCAAAGGAAACTATCGGGAGGCTCTCACTAACCACAGGCATCAGTTGGTGCTCGCCATGAAACTCAAGGATCGAGAGGTAGGAAGCTTACCTGTAGACCAAAATCATTTTTTTAAAACATGGAGTCTTTTTTGCTGTTCAAAATGTTTTAGGTAACTTAAAAAATTACTTTCAGAAGTGAATAATTATTGCTTCTATCTTTCACCAACAACCAGATGTTGGACATCTACCATTTATTGGCCTTGGGGATATAGAAATAAATAAGACACAGCCCTTGACCTCAGGTTGTAACAGTTTGATCAGATGCCTTGTTCTTATTCTATTCAAATGTGCTACGGAGTAGACATACGTAAAATTAGCAAAAATCTATATCTATATCATCATGATATATTCGTTAAATTAAGCACACATTATGCTTTGAGATGGAGCATTATTACTGCAAACTCATCACATTTCTTCTGTGGATTTTTAACTCAGGTGATAGATGTTAAGTCTGATTGAACAGACCTGAATTGTAATGATAAAGAAATATCATCCTAGTCTTTATTAAAAAAATGAAATGTGATATTCTCAGAGACTTGATATCTATAGATGTGATATGATGAGAAAGTGCCTACAGAGTAGGAAGAGGTGGGAAGGAGGGAGGGAGGGGGGAAGAGAGAGAGAGAGAGGGAGAAACATTGATGTGAGAGAGACACATAGATTGGTTGCCTCCTGCATGCACCTTGACTGGGGCCGGTGATCAAGCCTGCAACTGAGGTACATGCCCTTGGCCAGAATCAAACCCGGGGCCCTTCAGTCTGCAGGCCGACGCTCTAACCACTTGGCCAAATCAGCTAGGGCTGTAGTTGATTCTTGAACACCACCATGTTTAGGGGTGCTAATCCTTGTGCAATAGGAAGTTGGAGTATAACTTTTGAATCCCCCAAAACTTCAACTGTAGTTGTCCCTCAGTATCCACAGAGGATTGGTTTTAGCACCCTCATGGATACCACAACCCCTGCGTCCTTTATATAAAATGGCATAGGAAATGCATACAGCTGGCCCTCCCCATTCACGGATTTAGAAAAACAGTATTTTCGATTTGTGGTTGGTTGAATCCACTGATACAAAACCCAGTGATGCTGAGTGCTGACTGTATCTCTATTGAAAAAATCCACATGTAAGTGGACCCATGAAGTTTACACCCAGGTTGTTAAGGGTCGACTTTATTTTGATACTGAAATAAAATATGGGAAACTGCCTTTTGAAGTAAAAATTAACCACTGTGAATGCTATGACTGGCGAGGATACCAAGCTGCATCTTTCTGCCTCTTACATCTTTGGTTATAATAACTTTTAAGATTTTTCCCAAGTAGCAAGATAGTAGCCTGAAACCACTTTGCCCACTTACCTTAAAGAGCAATAGGTTTTTGCTTTTTAAAAATATATGATTACTCAGACACATAAAGGGGAAGTGATACCTTCACTATAGGATTTTTCATTCTCTCTAACCTGTCTTCTTTAATGGTTGCAGAATTAATTTCAGGTGTCCACAAAGACCTTTCTGTGAGCTAATATTAATTGTCAGAAGAGTGCATAAATTATATCGTACTTGAGATGTTGTTCTCTGTTCAGGGAATCTGATATGCAAATGTACTGATGACTCTGAAGTTTTTTTTATCAGTCTGATTTCTCTCCTGAGCTTCATATTTTTTTATTCAGCTGCCGCCTGGACACCCACCTTCAGTTCAATGTTCTTGACTTAGCCCTCAATCTATACCTATTTCTACATTCACATTTTTCCTATTGCCCCCACTACCTCACTCTGTTTGGCTTGTTGCTGGACTCTCTGTTTTTCTCTAATAGAAATATCTTTTCTGGCTCCTTCCTTCTGCCATCTATTGCCTGGAAATTTGTAGTAGCCTTCTCTCAGAATTTTAGACACTTTTTAACACTCTCCTGCAGGCAAAGGAGAATTGGTGTCTACTATTTGGGACTGTGAGAGTAGCTTGAAATTGCTGCCAAAAAAGATAATTTCTTTCAACTGGTTGAGAATGTGAATTTAGATATTAGACAGACCTGGACTTGAACTTTGGCTTGGCTACCTAGAAATGTGTGAGCCTTAAAATTACATAACTCTTCTAAGTGTGATGAACATGTGAGTTGTTTCCAATGTATGATTTCACTTATATGTGGAACCTAAAAAAACAAATGAACAAACAAAATGAAACAGAAACAGGCTCGTAGATACAGAGAACAAACTGAAGCATGCCAGAGAGGAGGGGGTGGGGGGTGGGTAAAAAAGGTGAAGGAATGCAAAGGTGAAGGGGAATGCAAAGGTGAAGGAAGGGAAATGCAAAGATGAAGGAAGGGGAATGCAAAGATGAAGTGAAGGAAGGGCAATGCAAAGGTGAAGTGAAGGAAGGGCAATGCAAAGGTGAAGTGAAGGAAGGGCAATGCAAAGGTGAAGTGAAGGAAGGGCAATGCAAAGGTGAAGGAATGCAAGTACAGACTTGCAGTTATCGAATTAATAAGTCATGGGGATGTAATGTACAGCACAGGGCATATAGCCAATAATATTGTGATAACTATACAGTGACAGACAGATACTAGACTTATTGTGATGATCATATCCTAAGGTATAAAAATGTAGAATCACTATGTTGTATGCTTGAAACTATCACAATATTGTATGTCAACTATACTTTAAAAAATGTGAGTAGTTTGAATTGCAATGTGCTTTAAATGTAAAATGCACACTGGACTTCAAAGACTTAGAATGAAAAAAGACTAGAGTATTTTGTTACAAAGTTTTTATATTGATTACAGTATAATGATAATATTTTGGATACATTGGATTAAATGAAATATGTCTTTAAAATTAATTTCGCTCTTGTTCTACATTTTTATGTGGTTACTAGAAAGTTTAAATTATATTTGTATTATACAGCATGGCTCTAGCCCATTTTCTCTTACTGTTTTGTTTTTCAAATGTTGGAATATATTGTTTTCCAAATTTTTTTCCACTTAATAGTGTTGAACCTCTTTTCATGTCAGCACATACAGATCAACTACATTCTTTTGAACTTCTGTGTAGTGATATGTATTACGGATGTACCATTCATCTGCTGATGGAATGTTCAGGGAGGGTTTTTTTTCCTTTTACAAATATGGTTGCAGTAAAAAAGACCTTGTATAAATCTCTGTGTATACATTGAGGATTAGAGCATTGTCTAACAAGTGGGATCGCTGGGTGAATAGGGATTATACATATTTAAAAGAAAAGGTTTCCAAAAGGCTGTTTTAAACCCATAAAACTGGATATCAATCTAGGATTTTTTCCCCCTAATTGATTGACAAACCATAGCCATGGTAATACCTCAGTTGCACTTACTGTTTACTTTTTTGTAATGGTGGTCTTCTCCCCACTTTAACTGGCAGCTTCTGGAGGGAAAAGAGAATTTTGATACTCATTCATTCAATTCATTCACTCACTGACTCATTCATTATTCATTCACACATGTTTTAGTGGGTGTTTACTGTGTTCCAGGTGCTATAATGACTTTGGGCATAAAGATAAATATGGCATTGTTCTTGCCCTCAAGGAGCTCAAATCTTCTGGCAGACCTCCTGTAGTGTCCTAGTCTAGTGTTGATAAATGCTTTTCGGCCTGGAGGAAAAACACTGAGGGCTTACCTTAGGTAAAGAGTGCTCTCCTCTCCTTGGTTCTTATGAATAGTAGTCTTTGTTTTACTTAGAGCTGAAGAAGAAGTTTATGAAGCCTTGTAGTAAATGCCAACTAAGCTTACTCATCTTTACTTTTTTGTACTTACTTTGCTGTCATAACTAAAATCTAAAATTGACATTCAACAAAGATACTTTTTATATTCCAATAATGCCTCCCACTTGAAAGAAATGAAATTTCATTCGTGTAATCTTTTTTTTGTTTAAACTGTGTTGAATGTTTATTTATTTTTTAAAATATATCCTTACTGATTTCAGAGAGAGGAAAGGAGAGGGAGAGAGAGGGATAGAAACATCAATGATGAGAGAGGACTGGGGATCGAGCCCGCAACCTGGGCATGTGTCCTGACCGGGAATCGAACTCCAGTCGCCTGGATCCTAGGTCAATGCTCAATTGCTGAGCCACGCCCGGCCGGGCTGTGTAATCTTGAAGATTAAAGGTAAATCATAATCATTATCAATTTATGACACCTGTGTGTTCACAGGAACAGTTACTGACCCATTCACCCCCCAAAAGACTACTTGACTTTGTGAGAAAACTGATCCTTCTGGATTTTCTTTAGGATGTGGCTACAGGAAATTCATTAGATGGTTTTTGATGACATCATCCTGACCATAGCACTTTCTCCAAAAGCAGTGCTATTTTTCTTGGACCTTTTTGCAGACATTTTCTACACCATGTATATTAATATATTAGTAGTGCTAATATGAAATCCACACAAAGGTTTATGGTGTGTGTGTGAGAGAGACAGAAGGAATGTAATGAGATAATTGTTTTACTTCCAGTAGTACAGGAGAGTGGGATAAAAGGTAAAAAGCATTCCATTTTAGCTGAGAACCATGTCCTCATAGGGAGTATTAAGTTCAGGAAGGGAATGCTTGACAACCTTTCCAGTGGTGTGTATCACAGGCTTTTGAAAAACAAGTTAGATTGTTAAGCTGTAACTCTTCAAATCACTGAAGACTGTAGGATTTGGAAAGTAGATACTTGTGAAGAATGGAGATAGGATATACATTTTTTTATTATGCTCTTTGTACTTTGTATTATAAGTCTGCTGAGCCATACCTTTTGGGCCTGTAATGGGTAATGGAATGTTCTCTTTTTCCTACTGATAAAATAGTTATCACCTCAAAAGAACTCGCATAGCCAGTGAATATGTGTGTATGTACAGTAGTCCCTCTTTAACTGTGGTTTTGCTTTTTATGGTTTGTTTGACTATAGTTGACTGCAGCCCACAAATATTACTTGGAAAATTCTAGAAATAAACAATAAGTTTTAAATCGCATGCCCTTCTGAGTAGTGTGGTGAAATCTCATGACTTCCCGCTGTGTCCTGACCGGGATGTGAAGCATCCCTTTGTCCTGTGTATCCACGCTGTTATACATTGGCCACCAGTTATTCACTTAGTAGTTGCCTTGGTTATCAGATTGACTATTGTATAGCAGTGCTTGTGTTCAGTTAACCCTTATTTTACTTAATAATGGCCCTGAAAAGCAAGAGTAGTGATGCTGGCAATTTGGATATGTCAAAGAGAAGCCATAAAATGCTTCCTTTAAGTTAACAAGCTGAAAGTTCTCAACTTACTAAGGCATTTCATCATCTCACATCATCACAAGGAGAAGGATGAGTGCAGTACAAGAATATTTTTGAAAGACCACATTTACATAACTTTTATTACAATAGATTATTATTCTATATTATTGTTTTTAATATCTTACTGTAACTAGTTTATAAATCAGTCTTTATCATAGATATGCACATATAGGGAAAACATATTAGGTATATGTTGTGTTTGGTCCTATGTGCAGTTTCAGGCATCCCCTGGGGATCTTGGAACTTATTTCCTGCAGTGAAGGGGGACTGCTGTATATGTAATGTGTGATATGTTTACAGATCATTCTACCCTCAGCTGTTCCATTTTTTTCAGGTTCTACTTTATCATCACTCCACCTGTTATATTTTTGGTTTTCCTTTTCTAGGCCATAGCATTTTGTAGTCTCTTCCTCTACAGAGTAGAAGGAACTTCAGACTAGGAATTGGGAGATCTAAATTTGATCCTGGTTTTGCCACTACTGGCTATATATTATGCGTAAACTGCTTCTGGAAGCCCTCTTGGTTGCTGGTTCATCATCTGTAAATAGGAACACCAGGTCAGATGGTCTTTAGAGCTGTATTGCTCAATGCAATAACCATTAGCCACATGTGGTTATTTTAAATTAAATTAGTTAGAATTCATTAAATTCAGTAAAAATTTCAGTTCCCCAGTCACAATAACCACACTTTAGGTGTTTCATAGCCAGTGTGTCTAGTGGCTACCATATTGGACAGCACAGAAAAAAATTTCTCTGGTAGTTCTATTGAAGAGTGCTTCTATAGTCTCTTGTAGCTCTAATCTTTAATCAGAAGGCAGTAGTACATCAGTGTCAATGATAGACTACCTTCATTTTCTATAATACCTGCTATTTATACTAGAATAATCTGTATTCTTTTTAGATACACAGGGAAAGAGGGAAGGTCCTGTTTCTAATAATGGCAAAGTAACTCATACCCAGCCACATATAACAACTATAAACTCTGGACAAAATATAAAACAACTGCTGGAAGGTACTGGAGAGTAACCAAAGCAGGCCAGATTTTGAGGACCTGGAGAATCCGGAGAATTTTTGCCAGCCCTAGACCCCACAGTGTTACTAAAATATGTATAAATACCTGTAGTCTTATTGGTTGTGGAATCAGAAGATAGAGTTTAGGCTCACAACAGCAATCAGAAAGTGAGGAGCAAATCCTGGAAAGGAGAGAGCTGCATAGAGGAGCCTCAAGTTCTGTCTGTAAGTTCTGACCAGCTCTCTGGGTAACCCTTGAAGTAAGCATTTGAGGGCGGATTCCAAGTAACTCAGTTAATGCTGAAATGACTGAATTTCAGCTACTGCTCACTTCAGGGGAAACAATTTGGTGTTTGAGTGCATTAGGGTTAACTGCCTGAAAAAAGATGTTGATACTCTGTAGAGTAATATAACAATAATATAAAGTAATATAAAAGTTATACTGTCCCTCTTCCCTTCCACTTATAAAGGGGAGAGGGACAGTATAACTTTCTCTGCTTTAGTGAAGGTGGGAGTGCCCCCCTTCATTGCGTGGCCAGTGGCCTTTTCTTACAGCATTGGCTGTGGGAAGCCACCTCTTCCTTGCCAAAAGATGGTGGGATGGGGCAGGAAGTAAGATATAGATCTCAGGGAAAAAGTACTTTATGCAAATTATTAGAAATCACCACAGCTAACCTGTTCATTTTATCCTAAGAAATAGGAAGCCCAAGTTTAGGTGAATTACTTCAATCTGTTTTATTAAAGAATTATTTTCTTTTGTGATTAAATATGGCTCTTTACTTCTAAAGATCCTATATTAGTCAAGTGTTTTCTTGATAATGATACAATTTGTAGAATATTAACTAAGTTCTACTCATTTAAAATGATGACCAGTGATAATGAATTATTATATGTATGTGGTTAATGTTTACTATTTACAAATAAATTTCTTAGACATTTTTTAATGTTATTCTTACGAAAACCCAGAACAAGTATTTGCGTTTTAGGAATGGATTTTTAGATAGTTTGATATACTTCAGTAATTTCCCAGAGAGATGGCCTCCCTGGGCTATACCAAAAGCCTTTTGCTTGAAAATACATGTGGTACCATTTTTAGGACTGTGAACTGAACCAAGTGCTTGCTAAGAGATTTGAGCATAGAGTCAAAATTAAAGGATTCAAACAGATAGAACCTGACATATTGGAGATTGCAGCATTATCTAAGGACTAAGAGGCATTTGAGTGCTATTGTTCCTGAAGGTACTGATGACCATCTGTAATGCTAAGATGCTGTTATTACAGTGTGACAGGTGGCAGGCTGCTCTGACAGAACAGCTTCTGGATTAATTTACACTTTTTTGATTTTTAACTTTGGATTTAACTATTCTGGAGACCATGGAAACTTGGAGAAACTGAAGCAAATTGGTGTATTCCTGTTTTATAGTTGATGAAATTAAAACTTAAAGAGGGAAGGGTGATTTTGCTTGAGGCCACACAGCTTATAAGTGTTAGAATCATGATTTTGGAAAACAAATGAAATACATTCTACTTGCTACTTGGAATAGAATTTTTTGGTGTAAATCATTAATCCTTGCTGAAATGAAACCAATTCTGTGTGTCCGGTTTTTAAAAAGATAATTTCCACAAAACAAACAGCAACAAAAACCATAATTACCTACAGTCCATTTTAATTTTGTAAGGACATCACCGAGGTTTGTTTAATTTTATGTCATTGTGGGTTAGAACAATTAAAGTCTGATGAGAATAGATTGTAAGAACAATACTCTTCCCATCTACTGCTGCAGATGATACAAATTAGGAATCCTTTCTTATTTTCAATTTTAGTTCACCGTAAAAAAAACCCTCTGTTTTCAAAGCAGTAATCAGAATCTTTTATTCTTCCTGAATAAAAGCACTTTCCTCTAATTACCATAAAACACATATGGATTTCAAAGTTCTTCTTTTCTCCAGAGAAATTGCATCCCAAAGAAATTATCATTGGATTGCTTATTGCTTTCATTCCTTAATCCATATTCTTCTGCCCAGTCACTAACCAGGTGTCCACTGGTTTCTGGAGGTATGTTAGAGCATGGCTTTGGGCCTTTCTTGGAAGATAGAAGTTGAGAGTGCCATGAATCTTCTAAATTTTACCATTTCAATCTCCGTTATCACTAATCAGTTAATTAAATGAACTGATTCTATTTAGCATTTGTAATAATTGGTTAAGCCTAAATTTTTACCTTTTAACTATCTTTTAGGAGGTTTTACTAGGCATACCAAAAGGCTTACATGATTACAGGATGAATAAAATCCTTAAGATAATAAACATTCCCCAAATCTCCAGAAATATTAGGTATATAAAGAATTAAGTATGCTGATCTGAATTTATAAGCAGAGCATGGTTAAGATCAAATAGACTTTGGTTGCTTCCTCACTCTGATACTTACCTAGTTGTGTGACTTTGAGCAAGTTACTTAAGCTTCTTTAAACTTCAGTTTCCTAATCCATAAAATAGCCATAATATGTAATAAAGTATTTAGCACAGTTTAGCCTAAAGCATGTGGGTGGTTGATTGGTGTTAGCTGCCGCAGTCAGTGTCACCATCCTCATCATCTTTGTTATCATCCTCCAGCCACTGAAAGCTTTTAGAGAAGTTCTAGTTACTGTACCTACTTGACAGTATCATAATCACCTATTTATTTAATCAAATCTTATTACTAATTCAGATCCATCTCTTTCGTGGGTCCAAATCAATGAGGTACTTATTTTTTCCTTTGATATATAATTTTACTCTCTTACTTGATCCCAGTGGCTTAGACTAGCCAAAATGTGAGTGCTGATACATTCGAAGTATTCCTATAATGAAAATAGTGGTGACAGTCCCTATTTTGTTGATCTTTTAGCCATCTATAAATCTGTCCTCTACAACCTGTTACTTTCTGTATATCACTTTGCTTATTGTAGTCCAGTGCTGTTTCAACTGGGGGATCAGCATCACTTGGCCAGTCTTTCTAAATCAAATCTACCAGATCCCACTGTTTAACCCACCTACTGATTTGATGTTCTCAACCATCATAACGTAGTGGAGTGGTAGACAGCATAGTTTGACAAAATCTTTTTTAAAAACTTCCTCTTCTCCCACAGTTGGTTAAAAACCTATTACTTTGCTCTACTGTAGAATACCTTCACTTTCTCCAAAAAACAACCATTTGTGCCTTCTTTCATAAAGGAGAGGAAGAAAAGGACATTTTCACGTAAGAACAACTTTAAGTTCCAGTTTGAATGCTTCTATCGGTGACTGTCTTTCCTAAGGCTCAGCAAAGTCTGGTAAGAGTTTCTTTTCTTAAGTAATTGAAATGGAAGAATATTCAATACCTATAAAGCCCAGACTGAGTTTCTGGTTCCTAAGATTGTTCAGTTTTAACGTCATCCTCACTGCATATGAGACCCTGTAAGAAAATGATTAGGAAAAACAACTGCCACATCAATAAGGTTGCTTTATTAACAGTTTGTATCACAAACCATGTACTGATTTTATTATTTTAGGCAAACCCGTGGTGGTGGATGGAATTTAAAGACCTTCTCTTTGTTCCAAGTGAAATATGCATGAAGTGCGAAAGGGTTTTGCTAAAGCTTTTATGCCAGACTGATAGATTTTCTAAAAGTTGCCTTAGAAATGTACAATTTCTTATTAAATGCATATGACACAGCCTGAATAGTCCCTCCTATTTTAAAGTTCTCATTCTTCTAGTGAGTGCTTATGTTCAGTCTATTGCAAATGGATCCCTTGCTGTGAGGTTCAGGATATTGTGTTTATTTTCTCGGTCCATCCTATCAAATTTCTCATTTTCTAATACATACTTGCAGTTTTCCTGCAGTCCATACTTTTTTTTGTTACTCTTACTAAATAATTCTTTTGTTCATGTCTTAGATTCTTTTTGTTTTGCTTACCTTTAAAATTGGTTTCTCATAGAAAAAAATGTCTTATGAGATCAAGTGCCCAGCCTGGCCCTCAGTACCTCATTACTTTATAATCTATAAATGAACTATGAGCTTATTTAATTTTAAACCCTAGCTGTAGAAATCATATCCCACTCTCTATATGTACCCTTCAGAGACCTAGCCTTTCCCCCAGATAATCAACCAACCCCTGAGGCAGCAGAAGACAGTAGCCAGGACCTTACTAATGGTCACATGTCCAGACCTCTGGCAGGCTAAAGATAACATCTTTACCTAAGTTACATTTCAGTTCCTGAACCCTAAGGTGGAATGACCCCCTGACTTTTTTACCATGATACTGGTTGGAGGGACACCAGAAAAGACCTCAAAACTGTCCTCAAGACCTGAAGAAATGATTTATTACCCTTACTTCATCTCCAACCAATCAGTTCCCAGCACCCCCCGGATACTGTGTCTTGTGATTTTGCCCTATAAAACCTGTAACCTACATGCCGTTGGAAAGTATGGGCTTTTGAGTGTTAGCTTCTTATTCTGGAATGGTGCTCTTCACCAGTAAAATAGCCAATATTCTCCCCTGCAATTCTTGATGTTTAGTGTTTGGCTCTCCTAGTGCCAGGTAGATGAACTCCTTCTGTTCTATAACACTGTATCTGAGACTCTTATTTCTGAGATCTTCTGAACCCAAAGAATGGATAGTTGAAAGATTCATTAAGTAGTGAGTAGAAAGGGGAAAGAAGTTGTGTGTGGATCACTTGTAAAATGAATTTGCAATTTGAGTAGTGTTATATATTGATGTATGTGTGTTGTTTAGCCTCTATGTGTTGTTTTTCCAGTTTACTTCTTGTAATTGATTTCTAGTTTTATACTGTGGTGATCAGAGAAGATGCTTGATATAATTTCAGTCTTCTGAAAATTTATTGGGATTTGTTTTATGGCCTAACATGAGATCTATCCTTGAAAAAGTTCCATGCATACTTGAAAAGAATGTGTATTTTGGTGGGTGAAATCTTCTAAAATAGCTATTAAGTCCATCTGGTTTAATATATTATTTAAGGCCACTTGTTGATTTTCTGTCTGAATGACTTATCCATTGGTGTAAGTGGAGTGTTGAAGTCCCCTACTATTATTGTATTTCTGTCAATCTCTCCCTTTATATCTGTTATTATTTGCTTTATGTATTTAAGTGCTTCTACATTGTGTGCATAGATGTTTACAAGTGTTCTATATGCTTGTTGAATTGATTTCCTTATCATTATGTTATTCCCTTTTTTGTCTCTTGTTATAGTCTTTGTTTTTAAAGTCTTTTGTCTGATATATGTGTTACTACCCCAGCTTTCTTTTTGTTTCCATTTGCATGAAATATTTATTTCCATTTTTTCACTTTCAGTCTGAGTGTGTCTTTTGATCTGAAGTGAGTCTTGTGGACAGCATATGCACAGGTCTTGTTTTTTTTATCCAGCCACCCTATGTTTTTTGATTGCCACAGTTAATCCATTTACATTTAAAGTAATTATTGATAGAAATGTAGTCATTACCATTTTATTATTTTCAGCTTGTTTTTGTAGTTTTCTATTCATTTTTCTTGTCTTTTACATTGATGTCTTTCTTTAGTGGTTTGTTTTGGCTCCTTTCTCTTTATTTTTTGTGAATCAATTATAGGTTTTTTTGTTTGTGTTATCTGTTGAAAGCCTAGAAATAACGTTGAACCAGAAAATTGATCTGATGAAACCCAGATCTGAATGAAATTTTTAATGCAATTTATTCTAGTTGTTCTTAGTAAATGAATTCCGCTACAAAATAGTCTGTCATAGTTGAAAGTAGTTTATTATGTGCTTTTTTTACTAATGAATATTTTGATTCCTTATTTTTAAAATTTAGAATCACAACTTTTGGGTCAGATAAGGATCTTAGAGAGCACCTCATTTTATAGCTGAGACAGCGAGGGCCCTGAGATAGATCTACCTAAGGACACGCAGCCCATTAATGGCTGTTCTTATATCCAGGACTCCCAACTTCTAGTCCATTGGTTTTTACACTGAATCACTGGTAATATAGTATTTGTGTCTTCTCACTTAGATCATAAACCATGTCTAACCAGCATTATATAAAATCAACTCAACCTTGACCTGGTTGAGTGATGATAGTGCACTGGCAGACTTCATATTATGAGAAAAGAGCTTACATTTTTAAAATGTGGTAACATTGTCAAATTGCAGGGCACATCCATGAAGCCCAGTCTATGCTATTAATATACCCACACTTAAGACTCTAAAGCTTTTCCCCCTTTTGTTAGACTCTACATGTAAAATGAGGGTTTTTTCCCAATCTAAAGAGGATATTTCATGAAGAACATTAACAGATTATGTCCATCTGTAGTGCTGTAGAGAAGTATATATTAATTACATTAGCTCAGCTCAGCAAGTGTGCCAGAGAAGAATAAGGTATATATGACTATGGAATCACATTCAAAGAATGCTAAACCAAAGAATAGTGTTTTGGACTTTTGCAATTTACTTTTGGACTTTCGCAGTTTACTTTCAGAATGTTTGAGTAATCTTAATCTCCTTTCTCTCTCTCTCTCTCTCTCTTCCTTCCTTCCTTCCTTCCTTCCTTCCTTCCTTCCTTCCTTCCTTCCTTCCTTCCTTCCTTCCTTCCTTCCTTCCTTCCTTCCTTCCTTCCTTCCTTCCTTCCTTCCTTCCTTCCTTCCTTCCTTCCTTCCTTCCTTCCTTCCTTCCTTCCTTCCTTCCTTCCTTCCTTCCTTCCTTCCTTCCTTCCTTCCTTCCTTCCTTCCTTCCTTCCTTCCTTCCTTCCTTCCTTCCTTCCTTCCTTCCTTCCTTCCTTCCTTCCTTCCTTCCTTCCTTCCTTCCTTCCTTCCTTCCTTCCTTCCTTCCTTCCTTCCTTCCTTCCTTCCTTCCTTCCTTCCTTCCTTCCTTCCTTCCTCTTTCAAATTTATCTTTATTGATTTCAGAGAGAGGAAAGGAGAGGGAGGGAGAGAGAGAGACATCAATGATGAGAGAGTCATTGATCGAGCCCGCACCCTGGGCATGTGCCCTGACCGGGAATCGAACCCTGATCGCCTGGATCCTAGGTCGACGCTCAACCGCTGAGCCATGCCTGGCTGGGCGATCTTATTTCTTTTATTAGTCCAGTTGATAGCTTCTCTTACAAAGGATAAACTTATTTGTAAATTCAGAGGATACATTGTAGAATGAATGGAGCTGACTCTGGCTAAAAGGTTTGATCTGGTTTATGATTCCATAGAGGAGTCATTGACAGTAGCTTTATAGTAACACAGCTTGATTTCCTGGCTTTGAATGGTATACAGGATATATAAAGTAGTATTTTGGTTTCATATCTTTTTACCCTTTAGTTTTTTATCTGAGGAAAAGTGAAACATAAGTAATGGAAATAGGTAAATAGAAAAGGACATTAATGGGGAATAAATATTACTTGGCATTTGACTTTTGTACATATAAAAGCTACTATGCTAAGCAAAATAAGCCAGGCAGAGAAAGGCAAATATCACATGATCTCACTTATATGTGGAATCTAAAGAACATACAAACTGATGAACAAAATAGATTTCAGTGACATAGAAGCATGGAACAGACTGATGAATCTCAGAGGGAAGGTGGGCATGGGTGGGTGGGGAGAGATTAACCAAATAATTTATATGCGTATACGAATAACCCATGGACACAGACAATAGTGTGATGAAGGCCTGGGGTGGGAAGTGAGTGTAGGGTAGAAGGGGTCAGTGGGGAAAAAAGACATGTAATATTTTCAACAACAAAGATAAATTAAAAAAAATAATACTATGGAAAAAGAATGCCATAGGAAATATGAATAATTCTTTTACACTGAGAAATCTGGTAAGATACTTGTAAAACTTTCATATTACATGGTTGTGTAGTATATGATGTAGATCTGCTTTTGAATATAATATGAAATCAATCATGTGGCTTTGGAATTTTTTTTTTTAAATAACAAATTTCTAGAGTATATCATGGTAAGAAAAAATGATAAAAGTTAGCATATAATTGATATCGAGTCAGCAAACTATGGCTCATGGGCCATATCTGCCTGCTGTCTGTTTTTGAATGGCTTGTGAGCTAAAAATGTATTTTGCATTTTTAAATAGTTGAAAAAGTAAAAATAATATTATTTTGTGAAGTGAAAATTATGCAAAATTCAAGCTTCAGTGTCTAAAAATAAAGTTCTATTGTAACACAGCTACACCAATTCATTTAAAAAAAAAAGGCTACTTTAAAGTGTTTTTTGCTTTGTTTTTAAATGTCAAAGTGTAATCTGTACTTGATGACAGTCTGGAAAAGAATTCTAGTATTGCTTTGGGTTTTTAGCTTCTTCAAAGTACGTTTGTTAGGCAATGTCTGATCTGGGGATTATTGCTACTTAATAGTATTGCCAGAGACATAATTTTATGTGCTTGTGACTTTTCTCATCCTTCTCTATTTTGTTTTAGAATGAATGTAGCCCCAAGGAGTAACATTTCTAATATTTGCTCTTTTTAAAAATGCAGTTTTAGGATTTAAATGCTTTCCCAATATGTCTCATTTTGTCTTTCGCCTTTTGCTTTTTTCACAAGAATTAAAGGAATAATAAACGAAGATAGTTAAGGTAAGCAAAAGGAAATAAATCAGTAATTTCTTTGTATCCAGGCCTGGGGACACATAAGAATTCTAGAAATTGAGTTTTAGAGGTGGAATGGAGTTAGGAAGATCATCTGTAGCACTCTTCTCATTTTATAGATGATGAAACAAAGGTATATGAGTTGTCTATGTAGCTGATTAGGAGTAGATTTGGAACTAATCTGCATGCCTTCTGACTCCCAACTTAATGTTCTTATTTGGTCCCTACTCTTCTGCATCTGTTTTCTTCCACCTTAAAGTCAGGGTGCTTTGGTATTTATCATTGTGCAGCTTGGGCTGTATCTTGGGTTTTCCCCCCCATTTCTGATTATATTGTTGTCACTTTCCAATTGAGATCTCTGCTTATCTTGGCTATTAAAAGTAAGCTTATAAGAAAATCACATAGTTCTCACCCCCCCATTATACCATTTTATAAATATCTTTCTTTATCTCAATAATACCATACTTGAAAACCACTCTACTTCTCCAAACTGTTTTTCTGATTAGCATAAATTCAGAGCCAGTCTTTCTGAAAGCTTCACCCCAAAGTTACATGTAGAATGACATCTAATAAATTTGGCATTTCTTCATGCAATGTCTTGTTCACATCTTGAGCTGTTTTATTGTGTTACAGAAATTAGTATTGGCACATTATGCAAGAAGTCAAAAACTCATCCCCCAAGACAGTGTTGTTAAATGTAGCTAAATAAGTCTGGCAAGAATGAGCAATGTATAAAAATAACTTTAAAGAACAAAACTGGGAAGACTGTTGAGAGACCACAAGGACTTAAAAGCAGAAATTAAAAGGAAAATGAAGAGAGCAAAGCAATATGTTTCTTGTTGGGCAAAGCTCCCCTAAGGGACCCCGTATTCAAATACTCTTTCACATTGCATTTGAATCCTTAGCTTCTATCGGCCACTGATACCACAGAGACCCAGCAGTGTGTAGTGGTTCCTTCATCTCCTGGTCCTCTAGATGCCTCCTATTACAGCCCTACATTTAAAAATAGCAGGGAAATGAGGGAAAATCATAAACTAGCTATAATAAAATTAGTGCTTGCGTGAAAGACTATTGCCAGAGAACAGCTTTTAGAAGGCCCAGTACTGCCAGAAGGCCGCTGGGTGTTGGCAGTGTTCAAGCATTCACTGGCCAGCACATTGAGACCCGAATTGGGCGTTTTATTAAAGATAGTGTCTTTTCTTCATGATCATGAGTGTGAAGAGGTGTTTTTTTTGTTTTTTTTTTAAGTAATAGAAAGTAGATCAGAAAAAATATATATTGTCATAATAAATAAATATTACTCTTTCTTGCCAACATAGAAAAGTAGAAATTAAATAACTTTGACTGAAGGGTGTCCAAGGGTGTCTAAGAAACTAGATGTATAGATAAAGAACATCACCACCACTAACAAAAACCCCGATTCTTCATTAATCTGTAAAGGGGGGGAAAAGCAGGAATTGGGCATGAAGGTATGGTGAGGATCATTGCATTTCCCATTAAATGCGTACTTGTAGAAGACCTGGAATTCTCATTATAACTTGAAAGGAAAACTGATTCTTTTAGAATCAGATATTTTCAAACTAGTATGTCACAGAGCCTGCTCTGGTTCAGTGGTTTCTTGCTACTAAGTTTGCATTACCATGGCTATTGGCTTTCATTCCCACATATATCATTAACATAGATGAGTCTTGAAGTCAGTCTGCTTCTCAAGGGTGTGTTTCAGTGACCTGGATGAAAAGATTTTTTAGCTAACCTCACGAATCAGTCTTTTAAAAGGACTTTTGTTGGCATTCGGCCTCACCCTGTCTCTGCTGTTGAACTTGTAGTACTCCTTTCCTGCACCCACTGCAGGCAGTAGTCTGGATCACATTTCTCTGCAATAATCTTGTTTCTAGCAGCCTTGGAAAGAATGAGTGGAGGATTTCAGCACTAATACTGTTATGAGGGCCATTCTAGTGAGAACCTTGGTTAAATCTAAAAAGTTGGATGGGCACCCAGGGCTTTCATTTTAAGTAAACTCCACTAGGGCTACAGGGGGCAGACCATTAATCTGGTTCATATACTCCATTTGCTTTTTAATCTCTTGAGTGTACGGAGTATGCATGTCCATTCTAAATGGGGGGAAAAAAAGCCTATCCTTGATGGTACACTAGACTTTGACATGCCCTTTAGGTTTAAATAAGGTAAAATACTTGCTATTGAACTTTGAAAATGTCAGTAAAAGGATTTTACTGCAGCTGACCAGCTCTAGTCCCCAAAGGACTAGATTGCTGTCCTGTATCTTCCATAGGAATGTGGTACATAAATCATTTTAGAGAGATTGCAAAAAACAATTACTGAAACCTTGAGGAAAAAAACATTTGAATTTAGAAACTATAATTGATGTTATGGGCTTTAATGTGTTTAGAGAATGCCTATTTCTGATTAGGTGCTATAGGTTTAATTCATGTGCACTGATTGGACAGCAGGATTAATAGTACTGGGTTATATATAAGATGATCTTCCACTGAAGAACTTAGTTTCCTGAGTAGCTATTGAAAGGAATGGATTTCCTAGTTTGTAAAGTTTTTTTCTAGATTGATATGGCAAGATTAGACTCTTGAATACTGGAGAAGCCTTTCCAGGAAATAGGAATAGAAATCCAGGTGCTTTTTCTTCCCTCTAGAAACCAGTGTTTCTGTGTAGTTTTCCAACTGATTTCTTTCAGGATATAGAATAAAAAATCACAGAAATTGGAAATAGGAAAGATACTGTAGGTCATTTAGCCTAGCATTTAGTACAGTACTCTGCGACTCCCTCACAGATACCTAGAAAGTCAGCTGTTATACAAGATAATTTTCTTAAATGAATGTAATCTTAGCAACTCAATATCCTTGATGCCTTCTGATTTTGAGTTTAGAAGTAGTAAAATGGGAAAGGCCCCAAATTTGATGCAGCTCTATTAAAATCTAATTGCTTTCAACATTTAAACATACAACTCATGTCATTGTTGAGATGTTGTCATGTAGTCAGTCATTCTGGTGGGGTTTGGGCTTTTATAGGGTTAATGAATAATCGTGTATATCACTTTTCTATTGCTATCGTAATACTGTATGATAAAACAACCACAAAACCTCAGTAGTGTACAAAAATACGCATATATTTTTGCTTACATATCTCTGATCAAAGCTGGGCTCAGTGGGGCTTGTACGTTTGCAATTAGCTGAGGTTATGTGGGTGGTGGTAGCCTTGGGTGGTTATCAGGTAGCTTCCCTGATCTTGCCCAGCCTCTCTCATGTATGTGAGACCTCCCCTGGGACAACTGTGGGTCACCCTAGGCATTCTCTTATGATGAAGGCAGAGGAGCAAGTGCTTGGCAAGCTTCTGTTTATATCACATTTGCTAACATCTTATTGTCCTAAGCAACTGAACTCGACTTAGCCCAGAGTCAGTACCATGTCTTCAGTTGGAGGAGTGAAGCTGTCTATGCAGTCACTCTACCACAGTGTGATGGCTTAATTATCTCATAAATGATACACCCAGGTTATAAATACCTTGATATGTATTGTTTTCTATATGATTCCTTTTGAGGAAGTAACAAACTTACTGTTCATGTCCTCAGAAGGAAGAGTGGGACAAAGGGTGACTAGGATCAGTTTACCTGACACTTTCACATTTTTGTTTCCATTTAATTCTCACAAAATCTATAAGAATTATTTTAATAACTCTAATAATTATTGCTATCCCTGAAATATTTGGGCTGCCTCACCTCTATCTGGGTACTATTGAAGAAATGTTGATGAGAACTTTTAAAGGCCATTTCTACTCTAAGATTTTTATGATTCAGTGGTTACTACATCGTTTTTCTGAGTATATATATCTCATTTATTATGTTATCTTGGCCAAAATGACTTTGACTTTTTGTTTCAAGATTATTCTCTCTACTATTTGTCCTGTCCCAAGAATGTTAAGGTAATTTTTTAATTTAAAATTTTAGTTTTCAATTACAGTTTACAATCAATATTGTTTTTTATTAGTTTCAGGTGTATAGCATAGTGGTTAGACAGTTATATAGTTTACAAAGTGGTCCCCCTGATACTTCAAGTGCCCACCTGACATTATACATAGTTATTACAATATTATTGACTATATTTCCTATGCAGTACTTTATATCCCTGTGACTACCAATTTGTACTTCTTAATCCCTTCACCCTTTTCACCCAGTCCTCCAATGCCTCTCCCCTCTGGCAACCATCAGTCTGTTCTTTGTATCTTAGAGTCTGTTTCTATTTTGTTTGTTTGTTTGTTTATTTTGTTCTTAAGATTCTACATATAAGTGAAACCAAGAATTTTAAGTTTATAGATAAGTTGAAGTAGGGCAATCATCAACAACAACCTTGCATAGGAGATGATTTTAGAGTAGTGCTACTGGTCATTTAGCAAAACTGTGACAAAATAACAATAGCTATTATTTACTAAACCTCTCTTGTGTCCCCTGGGTTACATGCACTATCTCCTCTAATCCTTAAGGTAAGCCACAGAAGTAGGGAATACCGTCTCTACTTTGCAAATGTGGAAACTAAGGTGCCTTCTTTGAGGAAACATTTCAGCAGGTGATCTGGTAATCACTTCTTCTCATTTCTTCCTTCCACAAAGACTGATTGGGAGGGAGTGAATTAATGAGCAGTGATAAGCCATTTGAAAAGCTGTTGTTACTAGTTCCTCACATATGCCAAAAAGTAAATAAATAAATAAATCAAAGGATGGATACATGGTATGCATGGCCCCACAAAAGACATTTGCTTGAAATTATAATTGAGCAATCCATCAGTCTTTCAGTTTCATTAATTGTGTAATTTGTGCAAGTTGCTAATAATAATAATTTCTCAAAATCACATTTTAGAAATGGACACAAGATATATAAGTGTATATTTAACCACTTTATTTCTTCCAGGCTATTTGTGAAATATCTGTTGCAGATTCTGTTTTACAAATACTGTGCATTTACATATTGTCTTATTTTCAAGGAGCTCATGGTTAAAGTAGATTATCTTGTTGAAATTACCATTTTGTAGGTAAAAGAAAAAGAATATTGGTAGTTTCATATGGTTTGACATAATATTTGGTACTGTTATATGAGAGAGAAAATGAGGAATCACTCAGAAGTCACTAGAGATATTTTCATCCTAGACCTTGCTCTTAAACTTCAAACCCATATTTCTGACTTCCTTTCCTTTAGCTCTATCAGTGTGTGTCATAGGTACCTTCAGTTCATCAGGTCTAAACCCAAACTCTTCATCTCTTCTCCCTCCTGTGTGACCCCTCTGATTCTCCTGGTTTCCTTGATGCCCATTGCAGAGACCTAGCAGTCATGCTAGCCTCTCACATTCTACACAGTCAAGGCAGTCTTCAAGCCCTATCCAAGCTCTATCTCTGTTTCTGTCTCTCTCTGTCTCTCTCTTCCCCACCTCCCTACATTGATATACATCATACATATGTGATATATATGTATCTATCTATAGCTTTTAAATACCTTTTGCTCTTCTTTCCAGGAGACTCTCATCATATTCCCCTGAACACATTAAAAATTTTTTTTGCTTATTTCTATGTTGTTCCACAAATGATGGAAGGCACAGCAACCGCTGAGTTGGTCCTTTTGCCTACCCACTTTCTCATTTTGACCCATTCTCCCTAAGACTTCAGAGCAGAATTTCAAAGTGCAAATCTAAACACAGCATTCCCCTGTATCAAATTTACCAGTGACTCACCACAAATCAAAGTCTAATCTCTTTAGCCCTGGCCCTTCCTCATTCAGCTACTAATTGCTTTTCCAGGATCATTTACTACTATTCTGTTTGTGGATCCTATCTTCTAGCTGGAACTAACCTCCTACTCTTTTTGTCCTAAGATCAAGCCTTAGATCAAGCTTCATTCATCCTCTCTGCTTAGCCTCCCCTAAATGCTGCGTCAACATGATCTCTCACCAGATGGACTCTGAGGAGGGTTTAATGAAAGACGTTATGTACCCCAGGTTCATTGATCTATCAACTTCTCTCCATTAAGAGTACAAAGCACTACATTCTTTTATCTGTTTTGTTCCACATGTATATAAAAATTGACACAGGAACCTACTGAATAGTGTAGATATAGGAAAGTAGGAGGATTATATGAAATAAAAGGCAGACTGCATCTGTATGTGGTGAAATTGTCCCAGTTCAGAATTGAATGTTCTTATTAAACAAAAAGTAATGTACATATTTGATTTTTTTTGCTCGCTATTCATTTTTGTGTCACTAGCCATGAGATATTTATTTCAGACTATTTCATATAGTAATGTATTGTAATATGTGAAAAACAAATGTAATAGATTTATTAACATTTTTTTGATTGAGGTATAAATGACATATAAATTGTATTAATTTCAGGTATACAACATAATGATTTAATATTTGTATACTGGGTGGGGCAAAAGTAGGTTTACAGTTTGTATGGAAAATAATACAATAATTAATAATAATTCAAGAATAAACTGTTTCGAACACTCACAACTGTAAACCTACTCTTGCCACACCCTGTATATTGTGAAATGATCACCACAGTCAGTCTAGTTAACATCCATCACCATACATAGTTATAAATTTTTTTCGTACGGTAAGAACTTGTAAGATTTACTCTCTTAGCAACTTTCAAACATGCAATACAGTATTATTATCACCATGTGGCACATTACATCCCCGTGACTTATGTATTTTATAATTGGAAGTTTTCATTATTTTGACCATTCGTTCTTCTCTCACCTCTGGCATCCAGTCTGTCCTCTGTATCTATGAGCTTGCTTTTATTGTTTTCAGATTCCACATATAAATGAAATCATACAGTATTTGTCTTTCTCTGTCTGACTTATTTTCCTTAGCATAACACCCTCAAGGTCCATCTTTGTTGTCACAAATGGCAAGATTTCATTCTTTTTTATATGATATATGTTCCATTGTACATATATACCACATCTTTCTCCACTCATCTATTGACGGACATTAGGTTGTTAAGCATCTCATGGCTATTGTAAGTAGTGCTGCAATGAATATTGCGGGGGAGGGTGTATGTGTGTGTGTGTGTATGTGTGTGCATATATCTTTTATAAAATATATATATATATCTTTATTGATTTCAGAGAGAGGAAGGGGAGGGAGAGGGAGAGATAGAAACATCAATGATGCAAGAGTTGTCATTGATTGGCTACCTCCTGCACAACCTCAGCTAGGGATCAAGCCTGCAGCCTGGGCATGTGCCCTGACTGGGAATCAAACTGAGATCTTCTGGATCCTAGGTCAATGCTCAACTGCTGAGCCACGCCGGCCAGGCTATCTTTTTGAATTAATGTTTTTGTGTTATTTGGATAAATAGCCAGAGGTGAGATTGCTAGATAATAAGGTAGTTATATTTTTAATTTTTTGAGAACCCTTCATACTGTTTTCCATAGTAGCTGCACCAATTTATACTCCCACCCACAGTGCACAAGAGTTCTCTTTCTCCACATTCTTGCCAATACTTACTTTTTGGTCTTTTTGATAATAACATGTTACCAGGTGTGATGTGATATCTCATTGTGAATTTGACCTGTATTTCCCTAATTTACTGATTAGAGATCTTGAGCATCTTTTCATGTACCTGTTGGACAACTGTATGTCTTTGGGAAAATGTCTGGATCTTTTGTACATTTAAAAAATAGGATTGTTTAATTTTTTTGCTATTGAGATTTATGAGTGAAGTTTTGTTATTTTTCAAAAAACTTCAGTTAGCTGCTCAAGCTCTCTAAACCTTTGTTTATTCATCTGTAAAGTGGAGATAAAAACTGAAAATATTTCACAAGGCTATTAAAGAGATAAATGCATGTAACACACTAACATCATATGTAGTACACAGTAAGGATGTAATAGATGTTAGCCATTATTATTGTTTATTTCTTTATGCCAGAAACTGTATCATTTATCTCTTACTCATCTCATTTAACATCTAACATAAAGCTTCACCATGAAAGCCTGTCTCATGGCTTCCTTAAAACAACTTTGTAGCCCTGGCTGGTGTCGCTCTGTTGGAGTGTTGTCTGATACACCATAAAGTTGCGGACTCGATTCCCAGTCACGGCACACACTTAGGTTGCAGGTTTGATCCCCGGTCCGGGTGCATATGGGAGGCAACCAATCAATGTTTCTCCCCCTCCCCCTCCCCCTCCCCCCTCCCCCTCCCCCCTCCCCCTTCCCCCTCCCCCCTCCCCCTCCCCCTCCCCCTCCCTCTCCCCCTCCCCCTCCCTCTCCCTCTCCCTCTCCCTCTCCCTCTCCCTCTCCCTCTCCCTCTCCCTCTCCCTCTCCCTCTCCCTCTCCCTCTCCCTCTCCCTCTCCCTCTCCCTCTCCCTCTCCCTCTCCCCCATCCCCATCCCCATCCCCATCAGTAGACATATCCTCAGGTGAGGATTTAAACAAAACAAAACACTTTGCACATCTTAACCCTTATTCTGGAATTCTTCCAGACCACCTTCTCTACTTGCCTGCCTTCCTCTTTCTGTCCTTGTCACTTCTCATTCCTGACCCATCCCTGCCTCCCATCCCTTATTTAGGCTCTATTACTTGCATCCTATCCTGCACCTAGTATGTTCTATTGTCAGTTACATTGGATTCTCTTGTGGTCTCATGAGGAGCTGATTTCTGTTAGTCATTCTCAGATCTTGTGAACCCCTCACCATAAGGAAAACCCTGGTTTTTTATTGCCAGTTGGGGCTTATGGGATGACAGATTTGTCATCTTTACCTGCCCTTAAGACAGAAATATCAGACTCCTCAGGCTAATGTTTGGTCAGTCCCTGCCTTAGGACTTGACTGAGTGATTTGTATATAACATATGACTCCTTGGAATTCTTAGCAAATGGCAGTCTTGTTCCTACATCTGTTAGTCTAGGTTTCTTCATTAAGACTGATTTTATTTTACACATATTTTTAACTTTAAGAGGGAAGTCTCATAGTTATTTGTATCAGGGATGAAGCTGTAGAAATAGTTTATTAGTTTATGTTAAGTTTCAGTGACTAAGAGATATTGTGGACCTATGAGACTTGTTTGAGATACTTTGATGTGAATAAGAGATGATCAAAGAAACAAATTGGATGATGAATATATTGCTTTGAAAAATGTAACTTTAATTTAGCCTGGCTGCAGTGGACAACTCTATTTTTCTGGTTTAGTGGCTTAGAACTATTGTTTGCATGAAGTCTAATTTACAAAATCAGTAGCTGAGATAAACATTTGTGTCAGACACAGATGGCTGCAGGGCTGTATTAGTTGTAATAGTTCAAGCTATAGAACTACTCTTACGTGACAAACAAGAGCCACTGGGAGATCTCTGTTCAAACTGATGACGTTAACTTTGATTTTCCCTACTCTCACAGTATGGTGAGGGAGAGTCTAGCCCTGGTTTTGCTTCCAAGTACTGATTCCCTTCTCTGTTATTATTTCATTGTAGCAAAAAGAATAGATATCTAAGGCCTGAAGTTGTTTCATTTATTTTTCATAACAAATTTTGTTGATCCCATGTAATATAAGTTTAGTTAGGAATCTTCTATTAAAATGTTTCTGATACAAAATCTTAGAATATTAGATCTTAAAGGACCTTAAAGATCATCTACCCCAGTGTTTTCTGGACTGAGTTCTAAACTATTTTGTAAGATGTTAGAAGGTGTTCCAATAATAAAAGGGTTTTATGGGCACAGTTAGTGTATGATATCCAGAGTTTAAAAAGTAAACTTAGTAGGCTTCTTTCTATAAGAGTTCTCAGAGCTTTAAATGTGCTGAGATACTGTGTTAATCATAAAGGGATTAAGTGAGGAGCGTTGGTTAAGTAGGGAGAGTGACTCAGATTTATTTGAGTTCTTTTTCTGTGGAGCACCTATAAACATCTATCAGAAGGATCCAGTTAAAGTAGTAACACAGAGTATACCTCTTTGCTGTTCAGAACCATGGAAATAGGTTCCCATCTCACACAGAATAAAAGCCTGGATCCTTTTTAAAATTTTTGTTTATTTATTATTATTTTATTGAATTTATTGGGATGACATTGGTTAATAAAATTATACAGGTTTCAAGTATACAGTTCTACACAATACATCATCTGTATGTTGTATTCAGTGTTTACCACCCCAAGTCAAGTCTTTCATCATCATTTATTTCCCCTTTACCTTCTTCTACCTCCCCCCACACCCACCTCCCTCTGGCAATCACCATAGACTCATGGATATAGAGAACTGTCAGCTGTCAGAGGGGAGGGACTTGGGGGCTGAGTGAGAAGAGTGAAGGGATTAAGCAAAGAAAAAGAAGAAAGGCTCATGGACAAAGACAATTCCAGGCTTCTTACAGTGGCCTCCAAGACCCTTCGAGGTTTGAGCTCCTGACTCTCTAACCTCCCTTCTTGTGACTCCCTACCCTGCTCCAGGCACACTGGACCTTCTCAGTGAGGCCTGCTTGGATTATCCAGTTGCCAATATTTCCTCTCCCCCTCCCTGCTCTTTTTCTTCTAGTATACTAACTCCGTCATTGCCTTATTTAATTTTTTTACTGTGTTTCCTCCTACTGGAGTGTTTGTTGTTCAATGACAACAGATTTTTTTGGTGTATTTTGTTCTCTGTCGTACCCCTAGCATCTAGAATACTGCTTTACACATAGTAGATACTAAATAACTGTTAAATAAGCTAATTGTCCTTGAGAGAAATCAAAAGTCTAAATTAGGGTGACATTCCTGAGACTTGGAAGAAGGTACAGATTTTTATCACCTCCATCCCCAGTGGAGGAGAGCAGAGGCACAAGCAGAGCAGGGGAATCCTCTCTAGGAAGTTCCTGTATGAGGAAAGAGTCTTGTTATGATCTTATACAGTGAAATATGGTGACATTTTCCTTTCCTGGACCAAGGGTGAGAAGGGGAAGCAGGGGGAAAATAGGACTGATGCTTCTGAAATAAGCATCAGTAGGTGATATTGCTCATCTTACTGTGCTACACTCTCCTGTAATTACAGCCAGTGTCACATGAAAGGACAAGGGCAGCCCTCTGGTGTGGCCTGACAGTGAACCCTTAATCTAGAGCTGATTTAGTCCTGAGTTTAAAAAACACTGGCCTGTCATTCTTTAAGCATATATTTGCAGGACACCAATTTATGCCAAACACATTGTACAAGGAACAGTTTTATTTGAGGGATGCTGTTTCTCCAGTGACAGATTTTATTGTTGTCCTGGTTTTTTATTTTTTAAAAAACAGGCTTAATTCACTTTATTTTTCTTGTATAAAATTATGTGGTGGCCACAGCTGGAGCCTGGGTCCTCTGCACAGAAACTCTGGAGTGGGTCTTTACACAAGATGGTCAGTGAATTCCTGATAGGGAGACTTGGTAAACATGGTCTCTTTCCAGAGATTGGGGGTAAGATAGCTGTAGATCTTAGAGATGGCATCAAAGGTGGCCTTGGTGAGGTTACTTAGGGAGGCAGTGCAGCCCCTGCCTGAGGTATAGCAGGTGTTGATACTGCCATCAGCAGCAGCTTCTTGGGCACAGGGGCTGAGATGATGCCAGTGCCCCTGGGTTCAGGGATGAGGCCCACCAGCACAGCGCCACAGTAGCCAGTTACCTTGCAAGGGACAGTGTGGGGCTTGTTGATCTTGTTCCCCCAGTAGCCTCACCCCACAGGCACAACAGAGAGCTTGGCCAGGATGATGGCCCCGCGCATGGCAGTGGCTACTTCCTTGGAGCACTTAACACCCAGACCAGCATGTCTATTGTAGTCCCCATAGCGATAAATGCCTTGAACTGGGTCCTCTGGCCAGCATCGGTCTGCTTTTGCATGGGCATAATCTTCAAAACCTTGTCCTTGAGGGATGCCTCCAGGAAAACGTCAATTCAGATTCCTTGATGGGCAGGGAAAAGAGGTCTCCTCCAGGGACTTGATCTTTATGTCCTCCCACAGAACCTGTGCCATCCACCATTTGATGTTCCCTCGGAGAAGAAGTGTTCTGTTGTGTGTGTTCTTGCAAAGCTTGTTCATTTGGTTTCAGGATTTTGATAATTTCACTTTTTATTTTCCAAATCCATCATGTTAAAAATGAATTCCTTTTTTGTTTTTCAAAAAACAATAGAAGGCGAGGTTGGAGACTCAGTACTATAATAATAATTCTAGTTCTTGGCCCAAAGAAATAGAGTTTTATCTTTTAGCTGTCTGGCTTGTTGGGATTCCTATTACATATTTATCAAAAAGAAATAAGAGAAAAACTTTTAACTGAATTCTTTTCCACATGGGTAAAATACACCAGTTGTGTTTCCTTGGCTAAAAAGAATGGATAAAGTAGTATCCTGGAGAATTAGTCCATAATTTGACCCCTGTAATGCAAAATGTTATAATACAAAATCACCACTACTAGTTTTCCACTTCTGCCTCATGAAAAGAGAATTGTTTAGAGGTATGTTTATGTCCCATGAGATTATGCTTTAGGACATTATTGCTCTAAACAAAGCACAGCTATACTATTCCTAATAAATTATTATGTCTTCCACATCTGTTCTTGTTTTTTCTCTGAAGAATTCATCCAAGAGAACACAGCATTAACTGAACATACCAGCATTGTGGTAAGACATTTTGCTGATAAATGCATTGACAGTTGATTTGTTGTGATTGGAGGAAAACCTCAGGAGTAGAGGGTTTGGGGCTAAAAACTGACTTTCTTTCTCTACTGCCAGACAGTGTCTCCTTCTGCCCTTTTCCCCTTTCCTTGAGATTTCCTCTGAGAGAAATCATGTGACCCTGTCACTACAGTTTTTAATGCCAAATATCTAAGTGTCTTTAAATGCAGCAGAACACTTTTAAAGGCAAATAGTGAAGTAGCTTCACCTGACATTTCCATTATAACTGCTCTTAGTGGATTCTAGACATCATACATAAAGGTGGCTAGCTGATTCTTTTTTAAAAAAAATCATGATGCAAACCCATTGAGCTGTCTTTTCATATTTGATGCTCCATCCATTGAACATGCAACACATCTTTTTCTTAGAAATGTGATTTGATCAGAGGATATCTATAATAGCCTGGACTAGATTTTTCTAGCATTTGTCTTATATTTTAGAGATGCAGCCATTTCTCATAGTTTTGTGACATACCTAAGTATTTCTGAACTAACATCAATTGCTTTGTTATCTCTAAGACTGTGAATCAAACTGAAAAACACACAGAATGTTAAATTGCCACCATTACTGTCAAATTGTTCTTTCAGTTTGTAGAAGTTAAAATTGTATTCTCAGACTTTGTATACACTGTTTTTAAACCTTAAAAGTTTTATTAAATTTATTTTTACTCATGCATTAAATATTTAATGTATACCTATTATGGTCTACAGACAGTGTACAATGATTTCAATACAAATATGTACAAGATTCAATCCTTGCCTTTGAAGAGCTCACAGTATAGAGAGAAAGGCAGATGGGTAAATAGGGAAATTTCTTTTAACAAATTCTTTGACCACATTTTACCAATCGACTCCCCCCAGTAATGGACAATAATGGGGGACAGTAATGCCTTCAGCTTCCCACCAGCACAGCAGTGCTTCTATGACCTTTGTATTTATTCCCGTCTGGGCCTGTATGAGAATTTCTTTAGAATATATACTGAGGGGTGGAAGTGGAAGTTCATAAGATATATAATAGTTGATTGAACCCAAAACTGCGAGATTCTTCTCTGGGGTGGATGTATCAATCTGTACTTCCATATGTGTGTTCCCACTTCCCACATCTTCATCAATACACTTAGCATTTGTCATCATTTTAATTTTTGTTGGTCTAAGAAGTGTAACATGCTTTTTTGTTTTTTTATTTTGTATTTCTTTTACTACTGATGAATTTGAGCATCTTTTAGAACTATGTATTAAAATATATTCTTGTTAGCCTTCGAGTTCCCTCTTCTATAAATTGTTAGCCATTCTTTGTTGTTGTTGGGGTTGCTGTCGTGTTGATTTGCAGGCATTCCTCTTATGCTCTAGAGTTCAAGTCACTTGCCAGTAGTAGACACTGCAAATATCTTCTCTTATTGCATCATTGTTGTGAGTTTATGCAATTAGTTCTATATTGCATTTTTTAATTTTGTAAAAATGAGTAGAAAATTTAAATATAAAAGTGCTACACAAAGGAGCCCACCTTGCCGTCAGGTTGTGAGAATAATTCCAGTACTTACGTTGGTAGGCTTATATCCCAGCCAGTCTTTCAGTTGCTATGCTGCCTCACCAAATTAAGTTACCCGCCTGCTGCTACCTCGTTGCTTTAAAAGTTTATCCTCAATATTGTTTGGGATGACATAAAATTATTTCCTTAGTGGCTATCTTTTAGAACTATGTATTAAAATATATTAATGATTCAAATTCAAGTATTAATATTTTTATGTTAGGGAATATGTACTTCTAAAGTTTAAGAGAATTTGGCCTATTAAATTAATGAGCCAGCCTTGCGATTCTTAATATATGTAATTGAGTAATTAATTAGACATGATTTTGAATTAGAACTCTAAGTTTGTAAACAATATTGGAATATTTTATAGAGCCCAAGAATCATCATGTTGGAACATTTATTTATAAGAATTATCTATATTTTTTGAAAGTGCTTGTTTATCAATCAGTTAACTAGAGAATTTAAAGAGAACTGAATATATTAAATTTCTTAATGTATTTTAAAGCATTTAAGTGAGTTTTAGTTAACATTAGAATAGTCTCTCTCTCTCTCTCTCTCTCTCTCTTTTTTAATCCTCACCCGAGGACATGCTTGTTGAGTTTAGAGAGAGAGAGGGTGAGGAAAAGAGAGAGAGAGAAACATTGAAGTGAGAGAGCAGCATCAGTCATTTGCCTTCTGAAACAAGTATGTGCCCTGGCTGGGAGTTGAACCTGCAACCTTTTGGTGTACAGGATGACGCTCCAACCAACCTAACCACCTGGCCAGGGCAGAATAGTCTCTTTTTAAAAGTGATAGTATAAAGAGAATAATAAAAAAACTAAACTTGAAATCTTAAGAATGAATAGAGTTTTTGAATTTTGAAATATAACAAATGGATAAATAAACTGAAGAATGTCTGAATAATCTTTTCTGTTTACGTCCTTTAGGACATTAAAAAGAAAAACCTCACACTGAAATGGTCAGTACGAATAATCATTGTGACTGTACTGTGCTGATAGAATTCCAGGCGCAGCAAAGAAATGTGACATTTAGTTAGACTGCACAGTTTATAGTTTCCTAGAGGCTTTTGAAATATTGAAAATGGTTTATGAATCTCCACGACTTGTCTTCCAGGAACATGATTTGCCGTTTACTTACATTAGACACCTCTCTTATGTGTAGAATTAACTTCTTAGTTGAGTGTTAATTGAAGTGCTTTATTTAAGTGGCTCAGAGTCCTCCTTTTAATCACAACAAGAGGAGTCAAACCACAAAGATGCTGCTCTGAGGATAGTGGTCTCAGCATGAAATAGCGAGTGAGTGGCTGGTCTTCAGGCCTGACCTCTGAGGTAATGTCTCAGAACTGAGTTTTCAGTAAAATAGATAAAGAATTTTTATTATGTTTCCTGAGCTGGAAACACATCCATCCTCTAATTTTGCTGGACAATGTGTTTACCATTAAGGGCCTGCCAGTCTCCGTGAGAACTCAAAGCGGCCATGGAGGGCATGCAACCCTGCCGCAGGGTGAAGTGAAGCTTGGCTGAATCCCAGTTGCATTACAAGTCCTGGTGGAGGTGCTGCCCTTTTGCCCTTGTCCTTGGGAAATTCATCAGTTCCTAGAGCTGCTAGAGATTGTAAGACATTATCTCATTCAGCCTTCTGACTCCAAGTAAGAATTTACTTAAATTTTCTCTGGCAAAGGAGAATGTCTTCATGTACTACTTGTATAATTCAAAATTAATTTTAAAGATGGTATTTTTTTTAATTACCTGTGGCAGATTTTGTTCTACCTTCTCCTACAATCTGCAGGGATAGTGAGTCACCTTGCTAACCTATGGGAAGTAATGATAATAAAGATAATTAGAGCTTACATATTTTGAGCATTTTCTGTGTGCCAGATACTGAAGTAAAAACTTTCTATGCATTCACTTATTTAATTCTCACAGCTACCCAGTGGGGCAGATACTGTTCTTGTCTTCATTTTGCAAATGAGAAAACTCAGGGTTAGGGCTCCCAAGTGGTGGAGTTGGGATTTGAAACCTGGGTTTGTCTCATTTCACAAGCTGTGCGCTCAACCTCTGTGTTATTCTGCCTTCACCAGTTATGGTACTTGGTTTGTCTTCTAATTGTGTTTTTCTTCCGGGAATAAATAATTAGGCTATATAAAGAACTATATGAGGCAGCGTGAATTGAAGGATTTGGGCGATTAAGGAATTAATGTTAGTCTTATAAATCCTACCTATTAATTAACATGTGCAGTATTTGTGATTAGAAGGAAGTATTTACTCACATGGTGAAATTGGTGTAAAAGTAAACCATTTGCATAGTTCTGCATTTCTCCCTTTCCCACATACCCCATACTGCTTTAAGTTTTAGTTTTTTCTTACTCTGTGGAAACGTGGAGAAGCTAGACTAGTGAATTATCAAGCCTTCATGAAAAGAGTTAGTAAACAAACTTACAAGAGAACTATGATTTGAAATAAAAGTGTGGACTTTTATTCTTGGCCCCAAATGAGTTAGAAGCTTTATAGGTTTACAAGGCACTTTGGGTAGGATCTTTTCTCTCTCCCTAAGTAAACATCAATGGAAAGCAAACTCCAGTGTGGCTTCAGTGCGTGTGTATTATGAAGGGCAGAGCTGCAACCAGAAAAGTGGGATCACTTTTGAACTGAAAAATAAAAAATTACCTGTTTACTTGGTTAGTGCATATAATAAGGAATATATGGGTTACCTTCACAATATTTTTATAGTTGTCAGTGTTGAGAATTGTGTTCTGTTTTAAATTCTGACCTCCCCCTTAATGTAAGAGCACCTTTGGAATTAACTCTCATTTTTCCATGGCATATAAAAGTATGAGAAAGTAGTAGAGATTAAAGTAAATTCAACCCCCAGCCTGGCCTCTGGTTTCCAAGCTGGCTACAGTGAGAACTGTCAGGGAGATAGATGGGGGCTCTAAGGTTTCCTGGAGTTTTCAGCCATGTGTGGGCACCACATGTGGTGTGTTCAGTGAATACAAATACAGGAACACATGCTGTTTCCATTAGGGACACTTCAGACCCCTCTCTGTCCCCAGCCTTACTGCAGAGTTGAATGGGTCATTTATCATAGGCCACTTACTGATACTGACTGGTGCTCAGGCCCTGCTATAAGCAAGCAGCAAAACAGTGTGACTTAGTTCTTTTTAGAATGCTTATCATACAATGGTGTTATTTCTTAACAACTCACAAGTTCATATGCAAAGAAGAAGCATTTAACTAGCTGCTTATAGAGTGGAATGTATTTAAAATGCAAATCTGACTATAGGTTTACCTTCCTTAAACCTTTCAGTGACTTAAGAGAGTCAAAATCATTCAAGACTGAGTTCTGTGTTCTCTGCAGCCTCATCCCCTTCTATTACCTGTAGAAAGCTGAACTGCTATTCACTCTGCACATATATTATATAAACTCTGGCCTTCTCTTGACCTCTACTTCTTTGTTCATTTTGTTGACAAGGCCTTTCTCTGCCTTCTTTGTCAAAGTAAAGCATCTCATTTTATAAGACCTACGTCAGATATTACCTCCTCCAGCATATTTCTCTTCCCCCAGTCTGGGTTTGGCATTTCCCTCTAAGTGCTCAGAGAATGGGGATAAGTCATCTGTCACAGGTAGCTCTTCTCTCAATGTATTGAAACAATGTTTCTGTCTCATGGTGTGAGCAGCCTCAGGTGCCCAGCCCAGTGCTTTGAGCAGTGAGGAGGCAACCACTACTGATTCTTGAACTGAGTTGAACTGCCTTGTAAGCAACTCTGCGCTTCACTCAGACACAGTCACATATGATTCTCATTATATTCCTTATCCCAGTGCCTTACACACCCACACCATGAGAAAGTTCATACTGAAGAACTGGCCGACAGTGTGACTCCCTCAGTTTTCCATGATTGAAGAGCCCAGATATACAAACTGTACAATCTGTTTTCCTATGTGAGTGTTGTCATTAGAAACATGATTGAGTATTGTCTCTGGTGGTCCTTGCAGGCAGCTAGTAGCCACATCATCTGTTGGTTACACTTTGGAGAAAAATAGCATCTTAGAAAGAGTGCCTGGTATCTTGATGATCTTAAACATTTCCCTGTTTTATTTGGCATAGCTGCCCAGGGTCAGACAGATCTTGTCCTCAGCCAGAGTTCTCATAAAATTTCTCACTGCTTCAGTGTGTGATTGCATGCTGTTTACTTTCAAGAAATGCATTTTCTTCCTAACCAGGTGCTGGGATGTGTGTAGAACAGTTTAAGAACTGTTTCCATTGAAGTGTAGCACAATCCCCACCTTTTATTCTATCTAATTATTTTTACTAGTTTGCCATACTTGGTCTTTCTCCTCCTTGTCATTTCTTAAAGAGGCCACATTAGCGCAATGAGAAAAATAGGAGCTTTGAAGTCTGAGACCTGGGGGTGAAAGCTGAACTTCACCACTTAGGAGATTGTGATTGTCTGGTGCCTTAACCCCTTTGAGCCTCAGTTTTCTCATTTGAAAATGGGGATGGTTCCTGTGTTATTAGGTTGGTGTGAAGATTCAGTGAGATAATTTATACACATAAAGTGCTAAGTACTTGATCACTGTGATCATTACCATGTGCAACTATGCTGGAGTCTATGTGGGATATAAAATACTGACACATGAAACAAGTAAGTAGCAATTTACATGGTATTATATGAATGGTGGCAAGATTAGCTTCTCAAAGAAGCACAGAATGTTTAAAGCCCAGAAAAGACCCTCCGGTTTGATCTTATCTCCTAAAAGACAAGGTTTAAGTTCTGACTGTATCATTAACTGTATCACCCCCGATTCACTTCCTTATCTATAAAAACAGGGAAAATCATTAATATGTAGTTCTCTACTTTACAGAAGTGGCCTAAGGATGAAACAGAGTCACTACTATGTGCTAGTAAACAATGGTATTTGTATTACTGTAATTCTGATTAATAGGAGATACATAATCTTCCTACTGCATTTTGGTTTTGTATTAAATATAGTTGAAGTTAATGATCCCCCCCCCATCGTGAATCATGGAAAACTGTTAAAATAGCTATTCAGTTCTCGTACATCTGTTAAAGAAAATTTTTGCTTCTAAACATTATCAAAACCCCAAAGGGAAGCTACTGTTCCCTGCCATTTGTGAATGTAAGCATGGCCTCAGAAAAACAACTTTCCACAACATAAAAGTGAAGGTCTGGCCTGCTTTCTCTTTCAGCATTCTGTTCTAGCGAGCTCTAAGGGCATCTGAATGATAACTGCTTTCTCTCTTAATACATAATGTCCCCACTTGAACTTATCTTGCTTGTAGGCATGACACAAGCAACATCAGGCTGGGCATTCTCAGTAGACCTCCTCCTAGGTGTGTGTGGACAGCCAGCTAGATCACTTTCACTTCACTGAGCTGTGAAATTGACACCAAATTGTGCCATTAGCTTATTTCTGAAGGGTATGTTGTGCTGGATGTTCTCTTCTTGCTTGCATGGTACATGAAAAAAAAGTGACAAGATAAAAATGTCCCATAAATGAACACGAGTGAAGAAATTTAGATGTAATTTGTCATGAGTTAAAACATTGAATAATGTATTAAGAGCCCCTGGAAGCAGAGGTGCTGAGAATTCAGAGCATGTATTCAGTACTTGGGGAAAAGAAAATGTAGAGCTTTGGGTTTCTCTTTGGAAGATTTTAAAGATTTTCATTTGCCTTTATACCCTAATAGCAAGAGAACAGTCTCTTTTGCAATCAATTAAGTCATTCAGTTGCACTTATCTATATTATATGTTCACTGATTTAGATGTAATCGTGTGTTTATGCTGAGTCTTTTCCCTGCCTATAATTGAATCCTTTTTTGCCTACCTTTTGATTAGAAAATCAAGATAACTTCTTTAACTTCTTTCTCGGTAAAATCTTCCCCCTATAGTTGAAAGACAACAAAGGGTAACTGTAAATGTGGTGGTTGGAAGAGTTTTCTCTGAGTGGAATCCACATCATCCTGGTGAACGCATCCTGCATTGTAAATCAGTGCTGGTCCTCTCTAGAGCATTCGTGCTTTCCCTTCACTCTTCTCCCAGATACCCACTTAGCTCACTCTTCCCTCCTTCAGGCTTTTACACAAACCTACTCCAATCCTGCCTGTCTGCCTTCCCTGCTTTACTTCCCCTCAGAACTTAAAGCTATCTAACTTATTGCCATATTTACTGCTTCTTGACACATTATATATTTCACATTTTAACATCTCTGAAATTGGGAGGTGTCTAACAATCAATGACATCTTTGATTCTGAAAAATAAATATGTATATTAGTTTCTTTATTTTATTTTTCTCATTTCTAGAATATAAGCTCCATGTGGGCAAAGAGTTCTATTTATGCCATACATTTTGTATCTCTAGCGCCTGTAACTGCCAGTATTGTAATAAGTGCTCAATAAATATTTGTTGAATGGCCTGTCTACCTGCAAGGGGTGACAAAGAGAAAGATCTCCAGAAATCAAGGGGACATGTGGATCCATTGAGTCTTTAGATGAATACTAAGCTCAATTTGCATAAGGTTGGTTTCCATAAAGCCAAACAAAAATAACTACGGGGGAAAAACACAACTATTTGTGGGATAGATTGAACAACTACCAGAACGGCTAGACTGGAAAAACTTTCTTGAGCATCCCGGGCATTTAGTAGGACCCTACAGAAAAACTAGTGGTAGGACTAAATATCCCTGGTAAAGGCTTTGCTGAACCCTAACACACTGAAAAAGAAGTCTTGAAATAAACTGATCTGCAAGTAAGTGATACAGGTGATGGAATTAACAGACAAGTACTTTAAAACAGGTATTATAATTATGTTCAAGGATTTAAAAGAAATAATGAAGTAATTTGATATAATGAAGAGAGAAATGGAAGGTATCAGAAAGAACCAAACGAAACTTCCAGGTTGGAAAAATGCAATATTGAAAATAAGAATTACTGGATGGACTTAATAACAAATTAGACACAGCTGAAGAGAAGATAAAAGAACCTAAAATTGGAACAACAGAACCCATCCAAACTGAAGAAAAGGAAAAATGGCCAAGGAAAATGAATAGAGCCTCGGTGGACTATTGGGCATGTCAAATGGTCTATCATACGTATAACTGAATTCCTAGAATAGGGAATACAAATATTGAAGAAATAATTGCCAAGGAATTTCTGAATGGTATGAAAATTATACAGCCAAGAAGCTCAATGAATCCCATTCATGCAGGATAAACATAAAGTAAACCACACCAAGGCACAACATAACCAAACTTTTGGCAAAAACATTATAAAGAATGAAGGGCAGCCAGAGAAAAAACATATTACATACAGGGGACCAAAGATAAGAATGATTGCTGACTTCTCATCAAAAGCAATAAAAGCCAAAAATCCCCAATAGAATGACATCTTTGAAGTGTTAGAAAAATAAAAGTGTCACCCTAGAATTCTGTATGTAGCAATAATATACTACAAAAATGAAGATGAAATAAAGACATTTTCAGGCAAACAAAAGCTGAGAAAAATTGTTGCCAACAGACTTTCACTAGAGAAATGTTAAAGGAACTTGTTCAGGTGAAGGAAAATAATACGAGAGACGTATATCTACAGAAAGAAGAGAGCTTAAAAATGCAAATATGTAGATAAATGTAAATAACTTTCCCCCCATGTTTCCCTTTTATTTAAAAGATAATTGACTTGTGTAAAGCAGAAATAATAGCAGTGTATTGTGCGGCTTATAACATGTTGAAATAAAATGTATTACAATAATAGCTCAAAGAACAACATGGGGAAATGAAAGTATATTGTAAAGTTCTTACATTATACATGAAGCATTGTTCATTTAAAGGTAGACTGTAATAAGTGAAAGATGTATACTGTAAACCCTAGCAGGCTTTCTCAACTGGAGTTCCTCATGTCAACCACAGAACACAGAAAATCCAGTAACTGTTGTCTCAATTCTCCTAAGAATGGAATGTAATTAGCACCATTCTGCTAAGCATAGGAGAAGAGTTAAAACATTACATACAGTGGATGCCTCAGGGCATTAGGGCGTAATTCTGTCGTAGAATCCCAGTTGAAGAGAGCTGTGAGAGCAACCGCAAAGAGAAAGAGGGGGCGAGAGTTGGGTATAGGAACAGGAGAGAGTGAGACAGAACATGAGAGAAAACTAAGCTAATAGAAGAGAGAAAATGAAATCCTAAAAACTGATTACTTGATCCAGAAGAAGGCAGGTGTAGGGGTGGGGGACAAAGTAGAGATGAAAGTTCCAGGATTTAGTCAGTCATCCAGATTGGTAGAGCCACTCCCAGTTGCTTCAGCTTACTGAACTTTTGTGAGTAAATATGTCCTGCATTACTATATCCCTTTAATTGACCTTAACACCATTAAGATCAGTTCTTATAGGTAGTCCTCAGTCTTCAGGTTTCTGCTGATAGGTATTGTAAAATCTTGAAATTCTACTGGAATTTGGCCCCTCTTCACAAGTTGCACTTTTGTACCTGACCCCCTGGAGCTACCAGGACTTAAGACTAGTTATTTGACTGTATTGTTGTTTTCAGCTGGAGGCAGTTTTGCCCCCATGGAGACATTTGGCCATGTCTGGAGACATTTTTTTGGTTGTTACAACTTGGAGTGGATGCTACCAGAATCTAGTGGATAGAAGCCAGAGATGTTGCTAAACATTCCACAGTGCATTTGCATACAACAAACAGTTACTCGGCCCAGAATGTCAGTGGTACCACATTGAGAAATCTTAGTCTAGTAGCAGTGAGAGGTGATGGGAGTGGAATAAGATCTCAAGGAGGATTAGCATCTTCAAGGTAGTTGCTTCAGGAGAGGCTATTCGTTATATGTTGTCAGGCAGAGGAAGACTAACCGTTGGGAGTCTGAGGTCCTCAGTTCCATCAGAATATGCCCATATGTCTTCCCTGTTTGTTTCAGGGTCCCGTTTCTTCATAGTCATTGCCGTAATTAGTTTTCAATAATCTAAAATCTCGGTTCGGAAAATAGGGCTTCTTTCAGGACAGTCATAGAAACTTTCTGGGCTGGGAATTTGAAGTGCTAAGCTCATAATTTTCTTTCTTCAAGTTTTTTACCATACTTAAGCAACCTACCAAGTCTACAGTCTTGATAATCTGTTTTCGTTTATATGGCAGCAGTTTCTTGGTTATCCAGTGTTGTCCTTTATTGGCACTTGAGTTCAGGTGACTACAGGTAATACTTTTATAATCGGTTGTGCTACTATATGCAATACACTGTCAGCATTCTATTTAACACGGGCAACAGGGTCACTAGTACCTTTAAGTATAATCAGATTAGGGAACCAACTCTAGATTCCTTTTTGTTCTCTTACCTTGGAGCTCCACTTTCAAGACTAATAGTTATACCAGTCATGCAAGCAAATCCACTCCCATGTTAGGGGGTAGGGATTTTATGTAGAAATTAGACCTTATACAAATGTGGGAATAGCTAAGGAAATGAAGGCCCAGAAATGGGTGTTGGAGGATCAGTGGGAAAGTCCCTACTCTGCCTTCCTTAAGCACTGGCACAGGTGGACAAGTTGGAGCTTGCAGAGGAATCCAGGAAGCTGAGCATGTCCAGCTGTTGAAGTCGGGTTGTGAAGGGAGAGTTCATGGAGGGGCCTGTGGGAAGCTGTTGCCTCTTTGTAACTACTGGCAAGTATCTGGGGATGGACCTCAGACTGCTGTTGGTCAGCAAGGCCAGCAGATAAGAAGAAAACCTGGATGTGGAGCAGAGGAGGAAGACAAGCTTGAATATACCAGGCACCTCTCTATCTCTTCATGATCATATTAGACCATTAAGACTTTCAAAGTATTAGCTACTTCTACCTCCCAATTTCTTACAAGTTCCTTTTTTTGGCCTGAAATCATACCATACAAGAAAGGGGATTCTAGGCAACGTAGTTCCAAGAATAATCAGGTTAATAGTGGAACATATATGATTGCAGTTTTTACATTTTTATCTATGACCTATTTTGAGTTTATTTTTGGGTATAGTCTGAGGTATGGATTGAATTTTACCCTTTTCCAGAAGCTATCCAGTTTTCCTCATCAACATTTATTAAAAAGTGGATCTCTGCCTCAGTGCCTTGAGATGCTACCATTATCATATTCAAAATTACTGCATGTACTTGCATCTGTTCTGGACTTCGTATTCTGTTTTATTGTTCATTTTGTCAGTTGAAGTGCCACTACCACACTGTTTTATTCTGGAGACTTTTAATGTGTTCTATCTTAGAGGGCTAGTTTTCCTTTATAGCTTGGAACTTCACTTAAATCAGTGTTTCACCTTGAATATTAGGAGAAAGGTAAAATTTGAGATTTAGAGGTCAGTTAACTTTGCCACTGATTACTGTGGACTTTCACTGAGAATGAAACTGCTTTTCTATATAGAGTTAAGTGAAGGCAATAGGCCACACCTCAAATGCTAGTACAGATGTTACTTCCTTCCCTGGTCTTTGTTCTTGCTGTTTTAGAATGGAAAACAAAACAAACCAAACCAGTAAAACCAATGAGGATATCATGAGAATAACTGGAGGAGCAGTAAAGTCTGGACTAAAAAGAGTGATCTGGAGACTGGTGGTGGCTTTGACACTGACACTCTGTGACTCTGGGAAAGTTGTTTTATCTCTTTGGGCTTTGATTTCCCATTTGCTAGATTAAACACCTCCAACAGTCTTTCCTTTTCTAATATTGTATGACATAACCTCATACTGTGTATCAAAAAGCCTTGGAGAAGAAGCACTTGTAATATATATTAGCCCCTTCCTTGGAGATGAAGACATCCAAGAACTCAACTTGGAGGTAATTATTGTCTATCAGTAAGTATAGTTCAAGAGCTTGTTACATATAAATTCACAACCCTGCTGGAAGAAGTAGGCATTATAGTTCTAATTTAGAAGTAAATTATATATGTGTGTGTGTGCTTTCCTAACATGTCTCTTAAGAGTTCAAGGATTTTATTCACCCCTTTGTTTTACTGTGTATAGATAAATACTTCAGAAGATGTCAGCCTGTCCCTAATTCTGAATAGTCTTGAAGTTAGGAGACGAGACCAGTGTAATAGAAATGGAGTTTTGGATTCTGGTGAATTCCCTTTTCCCTAATACTTCAGCAAATTCTTCCATTGTCATTTAGCCAATGATGTATTGGACTGTAGAATGCACATTAGTTATGGCTTCTTGTGCTCTTGTAACAAATACGAAACATGGCTTTGAGTAGGGTGATGTATTGCTGGTGAATTTTTAATGTCTGAACAATATTTGGAATACATATGTTCAACTAGGTAATCAACCCCTAGGTTGTTTTATTTTTCACTATTTTACTAGTTATATAATGGACACATATTTACATACTGAACAATATGGCAGTATTCTAGAAGAGTGTATATAAATAGTACATTAATCAAAATGTATGCATTTTGTGAGGTATAGAGACATGTCCTTGTAAAATTAAAATATGAGCATAATTATGTGATATATATGTATATTCATATATAATTACAATTTAAAAGCAGGAAAGTATGAGAAAAGTTACCCAAAACTCAAATATAAATTTGGAGCATTTTAGACCACTCTTTCTACCAATGTGCTTGATTTTTCTCCAAAATTATCATTGAAAAAACCCAGAATTTTAATGGTTAAATAATAATGTATTATTAATAATTATAAAACACTAAAGGAAATACAATTAAAAATTAAAATGAAAAAAATTTAAGTACATAAACAATGTTATATTATCATGGGAACCCCAAATAAAAGAAAGAAAAAAACATTTAGTCATAAATCTGCAAGAGACATTAGTCAGATTATTCATGTTTTCACACTAATTTTTCATCTTGAGCCACATACAGGTGTCAGTCCTAGTTCTACCACTCAACTGGTTATTTAATTACATTGAGTCTCAGTTTCTTCACTTGTAAAATGAAAATTGTACTTCTTTTGGTTTCAAGAAACAGAAATTTGTGAAAAGCATGTTAAGAGAAAGGGAGTTTATTATGAGGATACATGTACCTTGGAATGGACCAACAGCTTTCTCTATCCAGTGGGCCAGTTAGTGTCTCTGCTGAGATCTCTGCTGCTCTCTGAGAATCATTCTATTATTTGGCTTTTCCATGAGTGCCTATGCCCCAAAGGCTACCTCATGAAGCCTCTCTTTTTATGCATCCTTTCAACTTTGACTTTACTCTTAACTGCCTCATTCTCTTAATATTAGTTAACATTCCTGAAAGTGGTTTAATATGATTGGATAGAACTCTTTTTTTCATTCCAGACCACAAAACAGGTCATCGGTCATCCAATTGATTGGCTGTCTTTCAGTCAGATGCCTACACCTGGTTAAATCAGCTCTGATGGGGTGATTGAAATACTGTGGTACTCAACATGGCCAACTGTGACTTTCAGCAGGGATGAAGAAGCAGTTGCCCTTAAAGAGGACTTGCGGACTGGCATTCCCCATGTCTGATATAAGAAAACTGATACCTGACTTACATGGTTATAGGTTAATAATTTTAAAAAATTATCCATGGCTCCCAATTCTCTGCTGGATACTTTCTCAAGCATTATGAACTACTGTGGTCCCCTACGTGTATGAATCTAGAATAACTATTTAAGCCTTGCATTGAATCAGAAAGAGAACTTCTCTTTCATTTTCAAGATGTTGATTGATACTTTAAGTTTCATGTAAATAAATTAAACCATTTTCCCATGTTTCTTTGCTTTTGTCAAAGCTGGAATTAATGTATGGTTAGAAGGTAAATGATCTGTTGGTTGACTTCTTTGATTCCTTGGAAAAACAGATATCTCCCTGCCAGACATTTATTTTCATGGACGTTCCTAATGGCCATTCCTGGTCTTTTAGAGCTGAGTTCCTGATGGCTCTTGCTTAGCCTTTCCCCATCAGCCATGTGTAAACAAACATTCCATAATCCACCCACCCCCATAGGACTTGTAAACCACACAGAACCCTGAGCTGTTCCCAGCCGTGATCTACAGACACCAGCCCCTCTTGTATTGTAATTCTAGGAGTTAGAAGAATTACAGATACAATCTGTGTGTTTTGACCCCTGCAAGAATTTAGAATTAAAATTTAGAAATAGGACTCTAGGCTTATTCTCCTGCCTTGTGTTCAAAACCCAGTCTCAGATGTTCTCTTTGAGTTTCCTTAGCTCCTGTATTCAAGCACCTATGATATTATATGTTTACATATGTTTCTCCTCCTATAGTCAGTTGGTTTCTCAAGTGCAGAGACCATGTTCAGTTAATCTGTGTGTTCTCCTCTGTCCGTCTCACACTCCTGCTCTGTCTCTAGCACAGTAATATGTGCTGGGTTCTGTAGTCAACATTTGTGAACAAGTAGCTGAAAGAAAGCTAGAGATACTAACTTCAGAACATACCTAAATGAGAGCAAATGGATCACCAGTGTTATATACTAATATTTATTATAATTCACACATATATCTCTCTTACAGATTTTGCCTAAAACTCACAAGAAGAATAGAGTCATGAGGTTAGACTTCCTATTAGGTTGTTTTTCTTGGCTGAGGAGGCTAAGAATCCTGGGATTGGAATGAATGACAGCTCAATAGTTTGCAGTTATGGGAAGCTTTTCCTGCCCATAAAGAAAAACATTTGATTCAACTCACTCTTGACTTAATGTTCAGACCCTTTCCAGTTGGCACTATAGGGCATACTTCCAAGAGAAAATATCCCATTTCTGCTGAACCCCTCACAGCCTCTCTCTGTGTCCCAAAACATTAGTATATACAAAATAAGCCCCTGGATTAATCTGTCATGGCCTGTGAAGGGAATGCTGGGGAGGCATCTCCTTTGAAGACTCTCCTGTGATGTCTGGATATGAGGTTAGAATAAGAAGGTTGTTTTCTAGGCACTGAAAAGACAACTTCCCCCTGGTGTGAAGGTGCAGTCCTATGTTGCAGTCACCTGTGAATGGATTGTAATAAGTCTTGTCTGGATCTCTTGAGTGAGATTTAATAACTTGCAGAAAGCTTCAGCAGGATCAATAAGCCTTTTACAGCCAATAGAGCTCTATGCGTACTGCTGCCAGTCCACAAGAAAGCCTGCCTTGGCCTAGCTGGAAAGGGCCTTTCCGGGGCCAAGGATATTTGCTTTCACTCTTTGGCTGTGTCTCTTGTACATCATACTGCCACTTGGGCTGCTGTGACCATTGCAAGTAGAAAAAAAGCCCACATTTTTCTTTGTCAGGTTTTGTTACCTTTCACAGTAGAAGTGACACCAGTCAGAATCTGCTGTTGTAGGATGCATTGCAGGCTACTGCCACAATAGCTGTTTTCATTCTCTCATTCCAACTGGTGTCTGTCATCTGGTGACCAGGCTGGAGAGCAGGTTCCCACTATTTGAATGTTCTGTCTGGAGCCCAGACACATTGTATGTGTGCATCCTATTTATTACCACATCATGAGGCAGTCATTAGAATTTTGCTCTTTAGAGTTTTCAAAAATTTTAAGCATCTCAACATGTTTCAGGGGAAGACATCATCATTTATATCTGGTACAAGAGGAAATTTTTGAGAAGTTGGGCTGTGCCTAACCCAGAATGCTCAGAATGAGGCTTCAGAGTTCTTGCCATCCACCCTGAGTGATCATTCTTAACCCCTGATTCATGTGCTTGGAGAATGGAAGGGGGTGTGGGGATAAGCTTTCATGACTAGCAGCCTTTAGGAACCTGCTTTTTGCCTCTCACCCTACTAAACTGTAAATAGCGTTGGTTTGAGGACCCCTTGGCTTTAATGATACAATCTTAAATAAATAGAATGAGAAAATAATGAAGTTAGTTGAATCTGGAGTGTTTAAATAAGCTAGTTGGTTTCATAGTTTATTTGTTTACGTTAGAATGGGCTCAGGTGAATTGAATAGTTTTAGAGTTGGCCTTTGCTGGGGACAGTTGCTAGTAGTTCATTATGATAGCTGTTAAAAATTAATTATCTTCTTGAGCTACTTGATCTCTCTTATATTAGCTAGCTTAACTTAATCTTTTTGGTGTTTTAAAGCCAAATGGAGGGCTAATTTGTTCTTTGCGTGAGTTTTAAAGGTAGTAGATAATCTATTCAAAATTTACAAGATTAGCTATCATTTCCTTTGAAACTAACTTTATGATCTTACTGGGGGTTGCTTTTGTTTTTAAACAGTCTGGAAAATACTTATATTTTGTTTGTTGATTTAAATAAAAATTTAAAAATAGTTCCTACCAATAGAGAGGAACCTTCACTGTCTGAGAGTGACTCCTCAGATCTGGGGTGTAATCTGGCCATGTCTACTTTTTACATTCTGTTTTTACTGTGATAAAATATAACATAAAATTGATCATTTTAACCATTTTTAAGTGTACAGTTCAGTGGTATTAAGTTTATTCACATGTTCAACCATCACCACCACCCATTTCCAGAACTTTTCATCTTCCCAGTTTAAACACTGTGCCCTTTTAACATTAACTCCCTATTCCCCTCCCACCACCTTACCAGTCCCTGGCAGCCACCATTCTACTTTCTGTATCTGTGAATTTGACTACTGTAGTTATCTCTTATAAGGTAATTGTATACTTGTCCTTTTGTGTCTGGCTCATTTCACATAGCATAATGTCTTCAGGATTTATCCATGTAGTAGCATGTGTCAGAACTTCCTTCCTTTTTAAGTATATTAGATATATTAATATTCCATTGTATGTATACTACATTTTGTTTATCCATTCATCTGTGATGGACATTTAGGTTGCTTTCTACCTTTCGGCTGTTATAAATAATGCTGCTATGAACATGGCTAAAAGAATTAAAAGCAGGGACCCGATATCTGTTCAGGATTCCTGCTTTTAATTCTTTTGGATATATACCCAGGAGTGGAATTGCTGTGTCATATGGTAATTCTGTGTTTAACTTTTTGAGGAACCACCGTACTGTTTTCCACAGTTGCTGCACTGCTTTATATTTCCACCTCAGTGCACCAGGGTTCCAATTTCTCCACATTCTTGCCAGCACTTTTTATCCTCCCTCCCTCCTTCCCTCTCTCTCCCCCCACCCCCATCTCTTTCTTCTATATCAAATGGCTCTATTATAAAAGGAGAAGGGTCTCAAATAAATGACTTCGGCTTCCACCTTAAGAAATGAGAAAAAGAAGAGCAAATCGAACCCAAAGTAAGCAGAAGAAAGGAATGATAAAGATCAGGTCTGAAATCAATGAAATAGAAAAAAGAAGAAAATATGAAAACCAATAAACCCTGAAGCTAGTACTTGGGGGGAAAAAATCAATAAAATTGATACTCTAGTCAGACTGGTCAGTAAAGAAACAGAAGACACAAATTACCAATATCAGAAATGAAAGAGCAGACATCACTGTAAATATTAAAAAGGTAATAGGGAAATGTTATGGTTATGGGAATTTATGCCAGTACATTAAGTAACTTAGGTGGACTGGACAAATTTCTTGAAAGATGAAAACTACCAAAACTCACTGAAGACTAAATAGAGTGCCTGGATAGTCCTGTATTTCCTAAAGAAACAGAATTGATAAATTGGACTTTATCAAAATGAAAACTCCTTTGTTTTGAAAGATACTGTTGAGGGGTTAAAAAGAAAACAAACAACACACTTTAATAGCTGGCAAAAGAGGTGAACAGATACTTAAGCTAAGGAGGGAAATGAATAGCAAAAAACGTAAAAGTATGCTCAACACCAGCAATGTTTAGAGAAATGTAAATGTAAACCCTGCATGCCTGTTAGCATGGCTAAAATGAAAAGATTGTGCCAAGTTTTCGTTAGGATGCGGAAGTGCTGGAATTCCCATACGCTGCTGCGAGTGTAAACTTGTACCACCACTTTGGAAAGCAGTTTGGTAGTTTCCTAAAATCATTAAACATATACCGATAATACTACCCAACCATTTCATTCTAGGTATTTACCCTAGAGAAAAGAAGGCATATGTCCACACAGTGACCTGTACATGAACATTCATAGCGGCTTAATCTGTAATAGCAAAAAACTGGAAACAATCCAAATACCCCTCAACAGGTGAATGGATAAACAAGTTGTGGTTATATTCAAGTTGTGGAATGCTTTTCCTAACAAAAAGAAACAAACTATTGAAACATGTAACAACATGGCTGAATCGCAAAATAATTAAAATAATTATGTCGGGTGAAAGAAATACCCCTCCCCACAAAAAGAATACATACTATATGATTCCATTTATATACAACTCTAGAAAATACAAACTAATCTTCAGGCACAGAAAGCAAATCGGTTGCCTGGGGATGGGGCCAAGTGGGGAGGGGCTAAAGGCAGGGATTACAAAGTGGCAGGAGGCAACTTTGGGGAATGATAGGATATGTTCACTATATGGCCTGTTGTGATGGTTTCAGAGGTGTATACATATGTCAAAGTTTATCAAGTTGTACACTGCAAAATATTTATTTTTTATTTTATGTCAGTTTCCTCAGTAAATAAATTGCATGCTATTTTGAATTATCTGTGCAGTTCTGCCCTTCTTCAGATCATTATTATACTTTCCCATTGTATTTGTGTTATTGTTGGTTCATGGCAGATAAGTCAGTCTTAATTTGAACAGTTGATTGGAGACATTTCCCTAGGTGGAAGCAGGAACGAGTAACTTGGGATCATGGAATGAAAATATGAGGCACTCTTGTTTTTTCAGTGAGATGTGGCATAGTTGTGAGGTTTATTATGGGATCATTAATGTGCAGACAGTGTAGTTTAAGGAGCATGGGGTTTGGAGGCAAAGAATGTGTATTTTTTTCATTTGCTGGTTCTTACTAACATTGAATATGTTTGTTAACCTCCAAGCTGCTGTTAACATTTTAGGGTTTAGGACAATTGCTGTGAACACATTTTTTTCAGGAGTCAATTGTTTTAAGTGAAGGAACCTCCTTAAACTAATATAAGCAAAAAAAAAAAAAAAAAAAAAAGAATGTAGTCACAGGATATAAAGGTACATAATGAATTCTGGGGCTGGGAGTTCAGTGGGACTCTCAGGAGGGACTAGAACAAAGATGATTTCACTCTCTCAACAGTATTCCCTCCATCCCCCCCTTCCTTTCTTCCTCCTCCCTCCCTACTTCCCTAGTTCAGAACCTTCTGTTTCTCTGTGCACATTGGCCAGACATACAGCCATCCTGAAACCTAGCTCTACCTCTGTCTCTAGCTCCCAGAATTGGTTGCTAGCTCCTAGTTGTCAGCAGAAGCTCTAGACTCCCTGAAGCCTGATAACAAATTCTCAGAAGAGGTCATCTGACTCAGCTGGGTTCTGGGGTCCATTGAGGTATAATGAGCCATGGCTGGCCGTGGTTGGAAGGGTAGAGTCATGTAGCCCACTGACTAGGGGCTTTGAGAACAGATTCTTGAGAAGGGCTCAGACGGGCACATTAAAAGCTACATGTATTATAGAACCTTGCTATTCCATAGACCAGCATTGTCAGCATCACTTGGGAACTGGTGAGAAATGCTGAATCCCAGACCCTGTATTTTTACATGACCTCAGTTGATACACATGCACACTGAAGCTCAAGAAGCACTGCTTAGAGCAGTATTTCCCCACCTGGATCATTCTTTGTGGTGGAGGGCTTTCCTGTAGGGGGTCTTGCAGGATGTTTAGCAGCACCCTTGTGCTATACCCAACTAGCTGCGAGTAGCAACCCCCACCCCTACCCCACTTGAGACAACCAAACACATTTTCAGACATTACCAGTTATGCCCTGGTTGAGAACTACTATTATAGAGGATTAAAAGAAATAACATGTAAAGTGTTTTATAAACTATTAATATGTGTACAAATATTAGTCAGTTAGATGGGATTTGCCCTCCAGAAGCCAAAGGCCATGTAAAAGGGTAGGTTTACTATCAGGATTTAAGTGAATTTTTCTTTCTTTATTATATGAGGTTTTGTAACACTCTTACACACATCACTGCATTAATTTATAAAGAGCCATTTCTTTTCATTTTTCTGATACAGTGGTAAAATATTTATTCACATGGATGTCATGTACCCATTAAATCTTAGCTACTTATTTAATTGTATTTCTTTTTTATAAAATACCTTTTGTCATTTAACAGTGAGACTCTTTCAAAGAAATCTCTTTGGGAAGTTTTTTTCTTTTCTTTGGGAAGTTTAAGCTCTAATCATTCAGGAAGTTCCACTGCTGTGGCCAACTGTGGAGATGTAAAAACAGATCAAATCCAGTTCAAATAATTAAGTTCTAATGCACAGATGTTTGAAACCCATGCAAATGGATTGTAGAAGCCAGAATCATTACAATAGCTTTCCTTAAACTTTTAACAGTGAACAGTGGAAGTAAATATTTTCTCAATTTCAGTTTCTTTTTTTGGAGAAGTAAGCCAAGTATGCTTTCTAAAGAGACTTTGCTGGCTTCACCTAATGTGGTTTAAAAGTTCCTTTTTTACATCCTTAATTACTTACTTATGCTACTATATAAATTCTGTTCTTGGAGGAAGGAGTCTGTTGTAGTAATAGCATTGAGTAAGCTTTCAGTGAATATTTGTGGAATGGAAAGAAGGAAGGATCGAAGAGCAAGCAGACAAGCCATGAAGGTACAGGACATGCTGGCTCTGACCGACTATCCCCATGGAATGCACCTGCTGTGTTCAGTGTTGTGCTGAGAGCCTCTTGACAGAAGGGCCTTACAGTTCCTGGATATGTTCTCTCCATAAGTCTGACTCTAAGGACATATTAATCAAATTAATTCTTTTTTGTCAGCATGTTTAATGCTTGTCCCTCATTAGGAATGGAGCTCTTTGATCGTCGTAGGCCAAAGGGCCATTTTAAAATGTGGATCTATACATATTTTAAAATAAAATGAAAGGATCTGTGCATAATTTGTTCCCATTTCCACAGTTTAATATTCGTATTATGGGACTGAAAAGGGATCATGCAGATTAGCTGAGACCTTGTTTCCAGCCACTCCTTCTTGGGGTCATTTTGAGCATTAACAATCAGATTTGAAGGATTCATTTCAACTTACAGTCTTTCACCATAGAAAAGAATTGACTAATACTGTTGTGCATGTCTGAGGATGATGAATAGCCCTTTTCTTTCTTGCCCAATAGAAGGTAGCTAGCTTCAGAATATTTCTTAGTGCTGAACTCAATGGCTGGACTCAGAAATATTCATTGCTGTGTCTGCTATCCAACTTTGTGCTTGTACATTAGGTTTAGTCATTAAAATCTCACATGCAAGTGCAGAGGAAGCCATTCTCACATGCAGAATGAATTTTGAAGAGGAAATACTTTTACTTTAGCTTCGACACTAAAGATACCAAGTGCCAAGGCTTATGTTTTTCTTGTCAGCAAAGGGAGAGGGACTTAAAATCACCTTCAGGTCATGTGGATTTTCTGGGTTACCCACAGTGGCAGCTGTGAACTACACTTGGGATTTTCTCTCTTTTTAAAACATGTGGGTGTTGTGTTCTGCTTTACCTCTCACATCTGGTGATCAGAGCTCAGGGTCAACAGGGGAAATGTCTGACTGCACGCAGATTTGCAGTTTGTCCATAAAAGATTTAGTGCTGTTTTTTCAGCTCTCTATGTCAGGCTTCAACTGCATTAATGCTCATTAAAGAGCAGCAGTTATGTGAACCCCATCAATATTGCAAGAAGTGGGTTGTGTAGCAGGGGGATGAGAGGGTGTCGGTGAGGGTGGGGGAATAGAATTAGGCTCCTAAGGCAAGATCAATAAAGCATGATTTAATTGCTTCCTGTATTTGTTATTCCAATAATTTTTATTGAGTAGCCATGAGATACCAACCACTATTCCAGGTGTTAAGGATATAAAGTTAAATGGATAGATAAAGCCTTTTTCCTCTCATACTTATAGTCTATGAGGGTAAAGACAGTAAACAATCATAACTTGATAGGTGCTACAGTAGAGGCCTGGATAGTGGGCACATTTTAGAGGATGGAACATTTGAACTGGGTCTTAAAAGGGAAATAGGAATACTTCAGATGGAGACGGGGGATATAAGGCTCACCAGGGTAAACAAAAGATAAGTCTTAGAGGCATGCAAGTTCATGCCTTGTACAGGACATGGCAGGCCGTTCTAGTAGTTTCAACCTAAAGAGTGTCAACATGGAGGAAGACAAGACTAGATGGGCAGACTGAGGCTGGATCATGGTGGCATTCATACCATACTGTGGATGTAGACTCTAACCAGTGTTCTAAGCAATGGCAATCTATCAAAGCCAGCTTCTGTCTTCTCTTAGCCAGCACCAGTATCTTAAAGTTCAGCCTCACCTAAACAAGTCCTTCACCAAGCCAGTCTCTGGAGCAAAGGTGGTTCTGGGTTATCAGCTCATGGAATCTAGAACTAGTCTTGCTTCCCTAAACTGTGGTATGCCCAGACACTCACACCCTCCCTGAGCTCTTTTACTGGACCCTCACTCTATTCTTGTTTACCTGGTCCTTGTGACAGCCTTTTTTTTTTAAACCAATGTGTTTTTTTGTGTGTGTTTTTTTTAAAAGATATATTTTATTGTTTTCAGAGAGAGGAAGGGAGAGGGAGAGAGAGATAGAAACATCAATGATGAGAGTCATTAATTGGCTGCCTCCTGCATGCCCCCTGCTGGGGATCAAGCCTGCAACCCTGGAATATGCCCTGACCGGGAATTGAACCACAATCTCCTGGATCATAGGATGATTTTCAACTGCTGAGCCATGCTGGCCGGGCATGACTGGGCTTTTATCTGGTTTCCTAATCAGATTTCCAGTTCCCAGAACTAGAGCCTGCTCCAGGCCTCTGCCTTCTCTGGTAGAGCCCAGATACTGAGTCTATCTCTTACCAGTCCCCTTCCTTGAGCCTAGATTCTTCCTTCCATGTTCTAGCTGCTTGCTGGGATCCTGCTGCATCTGACAGCTTTCCTGGAGCCACACTGTTGTCACCTACTTACTGTGAGTGCCTGTTAACTCTTAACAGTTGTACCCAACCCACCAAGTCGTACCTCATATAGCACTACTGTCTCAGTTCTCACCTGGATTTGTTGCATCTCTGTAGATATAAATTTTTATTGATAATAGGCCTATACTCCTCCTCCATAACTGTCAAATTAATTAAATTTTCTCACCTTGATCTTGGCTTTTGTCAACTTCTTCTTATTCCCACTAGCCACATTGCATGCTCCAGCATATCTGTGGTAAACACACTCTTAAGGTGGTCCCATGACCCCTGCTTCCTGGTTTCATACCCTTGTATGACCCCCTTCCTTGAGTATGAGCAGGATCTGTGACTTGCTTCTACCAATGGGATATGGCAAATAGTGACAGAACGTACATGATTCTTTGTATGTGATTATCTCATACAAGATCATAATGCCCATCTTACTAGAGTCTCTCCCTTGCTGGCTGTGAGGGAGCAAGTAGCCATGTTGGGAACTCCTTGTGGCAAAAAACTGCAGGTGGCCTTGAGGATCTGAAGGCAGTCTTCATTGACAGCTAGCAGAAAATTGAAGCTCTCAGTCATATAACTGCAGGAACTGAATGCCACCAATAGCCACAGGAGCAGAGAAGCTCTTCCTTCCCCAACTGAGCCTCCAAATGAGAACCTGGGCGTGATATACCCTGATTGCAGCCTTGCAAAGGACCCAGTTAAGCTGTGCTGGGACTCCTGACTCACGGAACTGTGAGATAATAAATGTGTGTTATTTTAAGCTACTAAGTCTGTGGTAATTTTGTTACGCAGCAGTAGATAACTAATACAGTGTCTCAGTGGAGCAAAACAAGATACGGCAATTAGAATATGTGTTCTGGAAGCACTTGACATCTGGTAATTAGATGTGTAATTGTGCTTTATTAAACATTTTTTTCCCTCTTCTACTAACATTCCTAAGAAAATGGGAAATTTTTATTTTCTACAAGGAACTGGTTCATCACTTTAATTGTCTCATTCCTGAAACAGGTGTCCTAGATAAAGGACACCAGATGGGATCCAGCAGCTGGAGTAGGAAAACTAAAATCACAGAGTTTATATTGAGTGCAACCTTGTGTGTAGCAGAGAACAAAGGAAAAACAAATGAATTCTTAGAGATTTTCTTGCAAGTGTTGGAGAAGGTGTCAGTAGTATCTGAAGTGCAAAAATAAATGGTTCAGGATAAAATTTGCCATCACTTTTGAAGTTGAGACAGTTTACAAATGTTTATTGGCAGAAAATATAAACATTTGTCCAAAGCATTTTAAAATCTCTTCATTTCAGAACAGTATTAGATTGATCTGTTATTTCTGCATCATCTTGATAGTAATTTATCCATTTGTTGTTAGCTTTTCTGATCTTTGATTGTTTAACTTCTCATGGCTTTTGCATATGTGCAAAAATGGGATAATTTCAATTTTATGTTGGGGAAAGAGAGTTAAAAATAACATTTTGTGAACACCTACTAAGTACTATGCTACTTGTTTCAAATCTCATATGATCTTCACAGCAGATCTATGAAATGGGGTTATTTTTAAATCTTCATTTTGTTAAGACCAGAGAGTTTAAGTAATGTACCCAAGAGCACATAGCTAGTATGTCTTAGAGACAAAATGTAAATTCTAATGACTTCAATAATGTTTTTCCTCTACATCTGCAGTTTTTTTTTTTTTAATATATCTTTATTGATTTCAGAGAGAGGAAAGGAGAGGGAGAGAGAGAGATGGAAACATCAATGATGAGAGAGTCATTGATCAAGCCCACAACCCGGGCATGTGCCCTGACCGGGAATCGAACCCCGATCGCCTGGATCCTAGGTCGACGCTCAACCGCTGAGCCACGCCCAGCCGGGCTACATCTGCAGTTCTTAAAGTCTAATGTGTGGAACCCCTGTTCCCTGAAATCCTTTCAGGGAATCTATGAGGTCAAATTATTTTCATAATAATACTAAGATGTTATTTGTGGGCTTTGTTTTGTTTTTTAACTGTGTTAATGTTTGTTCTGATGTTACAAAAGCAATGGTGGGATAAACTGCTGGTGCCATAGCATGAATCTGGGCACTAGCACCAAGCTGTTCTAGAAGTCATTATACTCTGTACTGTTGTAAACTTTCAGTTAAAAGGGGGGAAAAACAGTTTCACTTAAGAATGTCCTCAATGAAGCAATAAAAACAATTTTATTTAAATTCTACCCTTCAGTACATACCTTTTGACTATTCTGTGTGACCAAAGGTGGTGTGTATAAATCACCTCTGGTGCATACCAACCAGAGTACCATGCTTGTCTCAAACCCAAAGCACTGGTGCAGTTGTTCGAGTTGGAAGCTGAGTGGCTGTTTTCTCATGGAACATATTTTTTTATTTGAAAGAATGACTCACAGAAAAACTGTGATTATACAGACTTGATTATATGGAGAGATTTCATGAAAAATGAATGAGTGAAATAAAATGAATGAGTGAGCCTGTCACTTCAAAGAAAACAGTGCTTCTTGCCAATTCAAGGTTTCAAGGAGAAATTAGAATTTTAGAAAACTTGTATTCACCATTGTGATTGTGAGCTTGACAACTTCCTAGTATTTAAAATTTTTCTGATGAGATTGGTGGCGAGTTTTTTGATGTTGTATAATGAAATGTGTCAACATTTAGAAGATCTATAAACTCAGCTAACAGTATTTTCAAATAACTAATGTCTGATGTTACCAAGTCATGAGTAGGTGAAAGATCCATTCAAAATGCAAGATAGACCAATGCATTTTAATGTAACAGGGTACAAAAAGTTTGTTGATACAGTCTCAGATTCTTTAAAGACTAATATTCACAATTTTTTTCCAGTTACATATCTGTATGAGGCTGGATTTTACTCTTATATTTCAGTCCAAACAACATATTGCACCAAATTGAATATAGAAACAGATATGACAATCTAGCTATTTTCTATTAAGTAAACATTAAAGATTTTTTTAAATATAGTGATGTCACTCTTCATTATTTTGTTGTTTTAGAGGATCTAGTTACTTTTCATAAAAATGTTATTTGTATTAACCTATAATGGATTTATAATTTTTAATAGTAAGTATTTAAAAGTTTTCACAATATTAATTTCTCACATCTTAAATATTGAAATGTAAACCCTACATAAACAAAAGCTCTTTAGTGTTGTATTTGTTAAAAGTATAAAGAGGTCCAAAGACCAAAAAGTGTTTTTAGAACTGATGCTTTATATTCTTTTTCTTGTTACCTACATGTCTATTCTGAAACTAAAATGAAGTGTTATAAGCAGACTAACTTGATAAGGCACTTTAAAGATGCATAATCCTGTCACTAATGATGATGAGCCTATTTCACCTTTATTCTAACTATTAGCTTGATTTTGCTGTTGAGAAAGAAATCTCCTGATGATATTAGAAGATTATATACAATTACCACTTTCCTCTATCACTGCAATTTCTTTTTCCTAAATGGAATCCATAAATTAGACATGACTTGGCTGAACTGATATAAATAGGTGTGTGATGAAACTCGTTTTATATTCATGTCTGAATTTATTGTTAAGTCATTTGTAGATTTTTCTGGCAAGTTACACTTAATTTTAATGGTGTAAACTGTAGACTGTTTTACTGACCAGTTTAGGTAGATTGCTATCAAACTTGCCATTGAAAGAATTTCCTTAGCTCTGCAGTCTGGAAGCAATATAAATTGGGGTTGTTATTAACCCCCTTCCATCTTTCTTGTATAGTAGAGTGATTCTTGGGACCACAGATTTAGGAGGACATGCATCTTTTGTAGTCATTGACACTCAGCTTTTGGGAGCAATGAATTCTCTAACTTGGACCATTTAATGACACGTAATGAATACGCTCAGACTGCCTGCAGCAAATATCTTGTCTATATCTAGGGGTATTTAATATTTTCTCCACACTTGAGCTAAATGTTTTCATTACTTAGAGTCTATATTAAATTAATATTTATTGTCATCAACATCTTTAGTGGACCTCAGGATCAATAACAACTTTGTGGAAGCTGCCAATATCCTTTCTTTCTCATTGACTGCCTCTTGCTTTTCTTTATTCTTTTTTTTAACTTTCCTTCATATATAAATGAGGTTATGTAAGGCATATACATTCATTCAGCTTAGCAGGATTAGGAAGAGCAAGGATGATATAAATACAATCTATTCCCTACTACACCCCATTTTGCAACACATAACTCATGTGTTACCACATACCTCACTCCAAATACCTTATGGCTAAAGGAGAGTTAGACTCATTAATGAGTTTATGCATTGAAGGCTCAGCCCAGGCTCACCTCCTCTCCAAAACTCTTTCTGACTTTCTTTCCGTACCCCCTCACTAAACCCAGTCCAAGTTGAATTGATCACTCCCTCCTTCATGCTCTATTTGAACTTTTTTCCAAATCAGCTATGATAATTACTGCACTTCTTATGTGCCAGGTCCCCATACTGTACTGGAAACTCTTCAGCAACAAGGGACCATGCCTCATTCATTCATTTTGCAAATGTTGAGGGTCTCTCTCTCGTAGTTGCTGTGCCATCTGCTGAGGATGCCTGTCCTCACAATTTAGGCATGTGTGTCCCCAGCACCTAGCCCCATTGGGTCTGCTATATAGTAAGGGCTTAACAGAAAATGTGTATTGAAAGGTACCATGCTTTTCATTCACAGTCTTTTTTCTGGTATTTAAGTTTTCAGCCACTCAAAATGTAATGAACTTGTACTCTGTGTAAGTCTAACATTTTTCTCTCTGATTTCAAGGGATCTTTTGTATATAAGAGTAAGAAAAGTTAATAAAAAAGTCTTGTATTTGCACTATGCCCAGTGATTAACAAGTCTTTTCCCATACCTATTTCATTTGATTCTTAATTGACATACACAAAGCTGCACATATTTAATGTATACAACTTGATGAGTCATACCCTTTTGTTTTCAGGGTATCATCACTCTTCCAGAAGAGTTTACACTTATAATCTATATGCTTTATTTAAGTGCATATTTACACAGAGAATTCCTAGGTCCTACACCAGGTGCAGTGTGAGCAAGGCCAGTTCCTTGATGGAGAAAATAAAGAACATTCCTGTGTGTTCCCTGAGCCATGTCTCTGTCTTCAGCTTTACAGTGTGTCTGCAGCCCACCTTTTGATGTTAATATTGATGGTTCTAAGACTAAGTTAAGAAAATGTTAAGAAATCTTTTTCTTCTTTATACCCATTTTGTTCTAGGTGCTCTGCTATGAATTTACATAGTTAAGAGTCTACAAGGGCAGGTAGCATTGGCCTCATTTTATAGCCTGAATAAACTGAGGCCCAGAGATAAAATAACTTGTCCAAGGTGATGAATATTAAGTAGTAGAGCCAGGATTCATTTCCACATCCTTCTGATTCCAAACATGGCCACTTGCCGTTTTTAGTATGCCATGCAGCGAAGGATAGTGTTTCAGGATCACTGTTTTTTGAGTCCTTTTGTGTTCCTCTGGTGCCATGCTACAGTGATTTTGGAGATGAATTAACCCATAGTGATAATACGATGCCACAGAAATAAAGAACTATTTATTGAAGGCCTGTTTTTGTGCTCCTTTCTATAGCCACTCAGCCCCCACAAAATCAAGTGGCATCCTCTTCAAAAGGCTTAGTGACTTGTTATTTGCACTCAGAATTTTCCCCATAAGGGCACTACATTCAACTCATACATAACCTCAGTAATAGATAATCCCCAACTGGGACAATCTAAATATCATTTACATTTGGAGGATTGTCCCAAATTTACGTTCCTAATAATATTTTATATTATCCAGTGTTGAAACGTTAGAATGAATTACTTGTCTTGACTAGTCCTCTTTGTCCTTCAAGTTTTACTGCCTTTGCCCCTCCCTTTCTTCTGCCCAGAGTACAGACTCTTCCCCATTATCTGTAACAACATGAGTCACTTGCACTTAAATTATTTTCGAAAGGCTGTTTCTTGTAATAGTGCTGAGTAAAGTACTAATGAGTACAGCAACTAGAATGTAGTATGGCTCCCAGGGTAGAAACAGGTCAGTTTTCTTTTTCTGGCTTCCCCATAGCCAAAATTCAGTGACTTTTCAAATCCCTGTTGAGAGGACCCATCTCTTTTGTTTATGAAGCCCTAGAGCTATTTGAGGCAAAATGCAGCTTCTAGATCTTAAATGATTTAACAGAGATAATACTAATCAGAGCTCATCTACTGCAAGGGACATATTAACTAGATTTGTACATCAGCAGAGTAGGCTAAATTTTCCTTTATGGCCTAACGTCTGAGCAATATGATAAACTAGGTTCTCTTATACTAGCTGTGGACACTTAACTGCTGCTTGGGCTAGCACAAATATTGTAATTAGCATCGAATGTTATTAAAGTAGAAAGATGATTAGAAAGTGGATCCATTATGATACATCTCCATAGAGTTAAAGAACAAAAGATTTGGAGGTGCTGTATGACCATAACTTGTGTCAGAGCCCACAAAGAAATCTGAGGCTAGAGCATTTGTTAACCAAAATCTTTTTAGGTTTTTCCCTTCCTTCTGTAAATACATTTATTTATCATCACTTACCAGTCTGTGATTATGGGTTTTTGTATTTTAATTAGGAATTACTGCAGAGTATCTCACAGCTGACCCAAAGCTTAATTAGAATAATCATGGGAGTAGATTTTGCAAGCTGGCTTGCAAAAGGGACTTAGTTTGAATTTTAAAGTAATGATGTGCTTTAGATCCTGGGACTCTAACCTCTCCCTTACCCAATTTCCAGTAATGTTCACTCTTTCTTGACATCCTGTGGCTGTTTAGGTGTTTGTGCAGACAGGATCTGTGGTGTCCCTCTTTTACTCATCAGATACTTATACCTTAGCATGAATCAGTAGGGGGAAAATCAATGTTATTTCATGAAAATCAGTGTGTTACTTCTGCCAAGGTGTTCTTTTCAGTTAAGCCTCATCTCTAATGGTGAAATAAATGATTTTGTGGCTTGTTAAAGGAATTCGTGCATAGGGAAACGAAGAGGATTTGGGCTTATGTGGACTCCTTCCCTGATCTAGGAAATCATACCTTAATTTCAGAGCTGCTCTCAAAAGTTTAATTTGCTTGTTACTGAATTTATTGGAATACAGGTTTCAAGTGCACAAGTCAATAAAACATCATCTGCACACTGCATCCTGTGCCCATCGCCTCAAGCAAAGTCTCTTTCTGTCTCCATTTCCACTCCCCCCTTTGCCTACCTATTCCCCACCCTGCTTTCCCTCTGGCTATCTATTTATGTGTTTTTAATTTGAATGTATTTATCCCATCAAATGTCTTATTTTGTTGTTCACTTAACAACTTCTTCATTGAAAATTCTCATTTAATTCATAACAGTCAAATAGGTCAGTGATTCATCTGTCTAATATTTTTCTATGTTAATCTCAATTCCCTCAGTCCTTTGGAAACCACTAGACAGAGGTGTTATTTTAGTAAAATTTAATATCAACTTGACCCTGGAGTGTGGGCAGCCAGGCAGAGTTATCATCAGGTGTAAATTCTAGTCTGGGGTTCAGGTACACATGATCTTTTTTGGTCTTGTCACATGTGTTAATTCCTGTGCTGCACCACCTTGAACAGAATTTCTGAGAAAAATGAGTCTTAAGAAATTTGAGGATATTTTTAAGGAAAAATATCCAACTCTACTACAGAGAAGCGAATGAGGGTGAATAAAGTCATAAAATAAAAAGTCATTGTTACTGTATCCTTCTGCAAGGTTTAAACTCTTTTTATTCCCTGTTTCAGTCTAAGAAGGAGCAAAGAAACGTGAAACACTACAGGTAATATTTCACAAGGACTCTTATGATGGAGATAAGGCCAAAGTGAGTTGGTTGTATGCTCTCTGTTAAGATCATATTTTACCTGGAGCACATATTAGTTTTGGGCATTTGGCCTGAAATCTAAGAGACTAAATAAATGATAAACAATTTTAAGAGAGGGGTAGGGAACATGCAACTAATAAAGTAGTATTTACTGCTACCAGGAGTCCTCATCATTTAGACATTTAATTTTCTTTGAATAAGAGTGTAGATACATAGCAGTGTTTTTCTAGTGTTCCCTGTAGTGTGTAGCATTTATGAGTGCTTAATAAATTTTTATCATAATTAATATCCCAAATGGTTGGGATTTTCTCTGGGGATGGAAGGACTAGAGGCTTAGGAATCTTGGGAAAGATTAAATGTGTTTTTTATGTTACTGTTTGGCTGTGTCTGAGGGCAATCCTGATTTCCTGTGTTTCTTGCCTCAAGCCCAGTTCTGTATAGCAGAGTAGTCGTTTGGTGGAGTAATGAGTCAGGCTAGTGTTTGTAATGTTGGATACATGGTGTGAGAAGAGCATGGACTTCAGAGTTAGACAGACCTGGATTTGAATTGTAGTTCTATTGTAGTGTAGAAAATGGAGACAATCCATTTTTCTTGCAGGGTTTATATGAGAATAGAACTAATGCATGTAAAGGACAAGGCATAGCAGAGGCTTCTGATATTAGCTATTACTAATACCCTTTAGATAGAGATATTGAATCCATGTGGACACCAGAGTAAACACATTGGCCTACTCTCAGGGATAGTTACAGTTTGCATATTGGCTAATGTCCCATCACAGTGTACCAAGTCCTGATAGTCCTCAAGTTCAATCAGCACATTTAAAAATTTATTATTTTTTCAATTACAGTTGATATTCAATATCATATTAGTTTCAGGTGTAAAGCATAGTGGGTAGACATTTACATATATATACATATATGTGTATATATATATATTTTAAAATATGTTTTTATTGATTTGAGAGAGAGGAAGGGAGAGGGAGAGAGAGATAGAAACATCAAGGATAAGAGAGAATCATCAATCAGCTGCCTCCCTCACACCCCAAACGGGATCAAGCCCAAAATCTGGGCATGTTTCCTGACCAGGAATTGAACCATGTCTTCTGGGTTCTTGGGTCGACACTCAATCACTGAGCCACACCAGCTGGGCAAGTAGACATTTATATAATCTATGAAGTGATCCTCTCAGTAAGTTTAGTACCCACCCGCCACCATACTACAGTTATTACAATATTATTGACTATATTCTCTGCTCTGTACTTTATACCGCCATAACATTTTTGTAACTGCCAACTTGTACTTCTTAATACTTTCACCTTTTTAACCAGTCCCCTAACCCTCCTCTTCTCTGGTAACCATCAGTTTGTTCTCTGCATCTATGAGTCTGTTCATGTTTTGTTTGTTCATTTATTTTGTTCTTTAGGTTCCATATGTAAGGGAAATCATAAATGTCTTTCTTTGACTGACATATTTCACTTAGCATAATACCCTCTAGGTCCCTCCGTGCTGTTTCAAATGGTAAGATTTCATTCTTTTTTTATGGCCGAGTAATACTACATTGTATATTTGTACCACTTCTCCTTTATCCACTCATCTGTTGATGGGCACTTAGGTTGTTTCCCTGTCTTGGCTATTGTAAATAATGCTGCAGTGAACATAGGGGTGCATATTTCTTTTTGAATTAGTCTTTTGGATATCTTCAGATAAATACCTAGAAGTGGAATTGTAATTCAGCACATTTTTAATGAGTACTTTTGAATCCTATGAGAGAAATGAGTAGGATGTCTTTCCCTGGAGGAGCTTGCAGTTTAATCAGGGCTATCAGGGCTATGTAAGCTAACTACTTGCTCAGTTCTGTGCAACAAGCATGTACTCTGATATTCAAAGAGAGCGATTACAACTTTGGGGGTGGGAGGAGTCAAGATGGATTTTATGAAAGAGTTGAGAGTTGGGAGGAATCATGAAGAATGGGTGATGTTTTGACAGAAAGTGGTAGGTATGAGAATTGGGATCAAGGTATTAAAAATAAGGCAATGAATAACATTTTTGGGGGGAGCAATAATAAGAAGAGCTTTTGAAGGGATATATCAATCTCCTTTTGGTGGGTGAGGCAGAGATGACATAAACAGCAGTACCTCTGCTGGTGTCAGACCTGAGCCTGAGTTTAACAACTGTATTGAAAATGCAAATGAATGCTCATCAAATTTATGGATAACACAGAATTGTAGTGGGATGGGTTAGTCTGCAGGAGTGGTTGGCAGGAAAAAGGTCTGAGGCTGGGGGACAGGATTAGGCTTTAAAAAAACCTGCAGGTTAAACTCCTGATCACAGTCATCTAGAATGGAATTCCATAGAGATCAGAGAATTAGCAGTTTAATTCTGCCATTAAAGTAAACAAGCCAAGCTGAGCTGGATAGGGGAACACATAAAAATTCATGGAACTTGACCTGGAAATTATCACACCTCCTGTTATAGAAGTACAGTCAGGCACAGGGGACCTTAGGGCCATTCTAAGACAGGATTCCTGAACAAATATGAAGAACCTTTACAGGTTACAGTAAAAATAGCTACCATTTATTTAGTGTGTGCTATTTTATTGTGACAAATAATGGTTAACATTTATTGACTATTTGCTTGGTGCCAGGCCTAAAGATAGTTATTATCTTATACCTGCCAATAGCCTTGGAAGGTAATTGTTTATCCTTGTTTTACACAGCAGGAAGCTGGAGCTCTGGAAGGTTCAGTAGCTTGCCTGCAGGCCTAAGTGAAAAAGCCACAGTACCCCTCTGGCTGTTCCAAAGTCCTGCTTGTCTGACTTTACCTTGTTGTCTTCCACCAAAAAATACAAATACGTGCAAATAAGTGTAGAAAATCAAATCTGCAGAATATGCACAATATGTTTCCATTTATATATAATTTGAAAATAGATGAAAACACTAACAATTTTTATGGATGCATAATATACAGTGATAGTATATTATGTATGGGAGTGATAAACACCAAATTCAGGATATTGATTACTCTGTATCTGTAATGTTTATTTTCCTTAAAAGAAAAGAGAACAAATCTGAGGCAAATATGGGAGAACGTTAAGATTTGTTAAAGCTAGATCATGGGTATTCGTTATATTTTTTTTTATACTTATCTCTGAAAAATTTTAAAAGTTGAAAAAGAAAAAACAGGCCTAAATTACCACATAGAAAGCTTTGGTAGCACTTGCATTAGAAGAAGGAAATAGAGCATGAACCTCTCAAGTCCCTCTAGGACAGCTGTAAAACTCTACGGTTCTCTGATGACAGGCTCTCTGCTAGTTTACATCTTTATAGCATTATAAATGTAAGATATAGAATGATGATGCAAAGAAAATTCTTTTACCTCTCCTTTTCTTGTTTTTAAACTATTGAATTAAAGCAGGATTTTGAAGTTTCTGAACCTATTCAGATGCAGTATGGAATTTTGAAAATAGCCAGGGCTCTGTGCAGTCAGACTGACCAAGGTCTGAATCCCAGCCCTGACACTTGACAACCATGAGTCTGAGAACAAATGACTAGACCTCCCTGAGCCTTTGCTTCTCCTGGGAAACAAGGAAAACACTACCTCATAGAATTGTCATAGGGATTAGAGATGACATGTGTAAAGGGTTGAGCACATAATGGGGACTCATGATAGGTTATTTCAATTGTCCTCTGAAGCTCTATACAAATACTAATTCTATTCAATTCTGTTGTTCTAAATATTTCTTGTATCTGCACACTTCTCTCTAAACCCAGGGCCATCATCCCTCTTCTGACTACATTCATCTCTCACCTGGACTTGATAAACAGCCTCCTAGACTATCATGTTCATGCTGAACTTTCCAAGTTTATTGCTTCCTGTAGTCAGATCTTTCAGAAACCCAAAATAGACCACACCCTTTCCTTGCTTATTTCTTCCTTTCCTGCTCCTTGCTGGTTGCTTCCCAGGCGGCTCCTGCCATCCTTTCATCTTCGTTCTCATTGCTCACAGTTGATTCCATGGCCCATCCATACTGAGTTTTTGCAGTAACTTGGAAGGTCCTTACTCTCTCTAGCCTCTGGCTTCTTGTCCTTTTCCCTCTGTACCTTGCCTCATCTCACCTTTCTTTTTTAAAAAATTTATCTTTATTGTTGAAAGTACTATAGATGTCTCCCCCTTTCTCCTCCCACTGATCCCTTCTACCCCATATCCAGCCCCCCTCAGGCCTCCTCCACACTTTTGTCTGTCTCCTCACCTTTCTAATTCTCACACATTCTTCTGGCTTTATTTTTTTCTCTTTTTAAAAATGAATAATTGAGATACAACATTGTATTAGTTTCAGGTATACAATGATTTGATACTGTATATATTGTGAAGTGATCACATTAAGTTTAGTTAATATCCATCACCACCCAGTTACAAATTTTTTTTCTTGTGATGAAAACTTTTATGATCTACTCTCTTAACAACTCTTAAATATGCAATACAGTATTATTAACTATAGTCACCATGCTGTACATTAAGGCCTCATGACTTATTTATTTTATAACTGAAAGCTTGTACCTTTTGACCCCCTCCTCTGGCAACTACCTGTCTGTTCTCTGTTTCTATGGGCTTGATTTTGTTGTTTTCAGATCCTACGTGTAAGTGAGATCATGCAGTATTTGTCTCTGACTTATTTCACTTAACATAATGCCCTCAAGATCCATCCATGTTGTTGCAAATGGCAAGATTTCCTTCTTTTTTTATGGCTGAATAATGTTCCTCTGTGTGTGTGTGTGTGTGTACCACATCTTCTTTATCCATTTATCCATTGATGGACACTTAGGTTGCTTCCATATTTTGGCTATTGTAAATAATACTACAGTGACCATGGAGGTGTAGATATCTTTTTGAGTTAGAGTTTTTTGTTTTCTTTGGATAAATACCCAGAAGTTGAATTTCTGGGTGATAGGGTAGTTCTGTTTTTTTCTATTTTTAGTATTTTGAGGAACCTCCATGGTGTTTTCCATGGTGGCTGTACCAGTTTACATTCTCACCAACAGTGCATGAGGGTTTCCTTTTCTCCATATCCTAGCTGGCACTTATTTCTTGTCTTTTTTATAATAGCCATTCTAACAGGTGTGAGGTGATATTTCATTATGATTGCATTTCCCTGATGATTGGTGATGTTGAGCACCTTTTTATGTACTTTTTGGCCCAGGCTTCATTTTAAATCTCCGTTTCTCTGAGAGGTCTTCCCTGATTCCTGCCTTAGGTTAAGTCTTGCTGTTTTCACCTCATCTGCTGCACTTCCCCAGTCTTCATCAAACATTGTGTTTTCTTGTTTGAAGTCTGTGCTCTAGCTAGCTTCACACTTTTAATGAAATCAAAATGCATCATGGTCTGGAATATGATGCAGCTATAAAGAAGGAGGATCTCATACCCTTTGGGACAGTATGGATGGACCTGGAGAAAATTATGCTAAGTGAAATAAGCCAGGCAGAGAAAGACAAACATCACATGATCTCGCTTTTCTGTGGAATCTAAAGAACTTAATAAACTGATGAACAGAATAGATTCAATGACATGGAAGCATAGATCAGGCTGACAATGTCAGAGGGATGGAGGAGGGCTGGTGGGTGGAGGGGGAGAGAGTAACCAAAGAATTTATATGCATATGTGCACAACCCAAGGTCACAGACAATGGTGGGGAGAGGGACTAGGGAGGGGGATGGGACAGGGTGGAATGGGTCATTGGGGAGAAAAAGGGACATCTGTAATATTTTAAACAAATATAAAATTAAAAAAAAAGCATCATGGTCATTGTTATATCCCCAACTTAGCTGGCAGATAATAGGTACTCAAAAATATTGGTTTGGTTGTTTAAATAAATGAATTTTGAGGTTGAGCAAATGCTGTCCTATACTTTTACTCACTGTGTGCTCTTGGTTAAATGACCCTACTTACATACCCTCAGTTCTCCAACCTTTGAAGTTATTGTGATTTGCAAGTGAGCCAATATATGTAAACTGCCTGGTACATAGTGGATGCTGAATGAATATTATTTTTCCTTTGTAAATGGATAAGCCAGAAGATAAGATATTTTCAAAGAAATATAATTGTGCTTTTTAAAAATAAAAACAAAAACATTATTTATATAACAGCACATAGTATAACTTTCTAGTTCTAAATCAGGTAGAGCAAGTCTCTGAGAACCTATTACCAGCTGCTTATCTCAGCAGAGCTGGTAATCTTCCTCCTAGGCAATGTCCAGCTTTCTAATCTGCCACTCTGTTTATAGTGCTCCTTAATTGCTAGTCGGAGATGGAGTGTTTAAGACTGCATTACTCCTGTTTGTTTATTCCCCATTCTGGGCCCAAAATGCCCTCCAGTGGTTCTTAAGTTCTCAAAGGAGGTGTTTTTCTAGCCCTGCAATTTAGAACTGTTCTAAACTGTCCTTTCCCAGGCTTGGTGTCTGATCTCTGTGGCTGGGAGTTTGAACTGCCTTGTAAAGGGAAGCCACGTACCAACACTATCTCTGAGCCAGTTTGGTCTTAACTTATTGTTTTGGGATTGTTCTTTTTAATTCTGACTTAATAAGACTAGGATTTTTAAAAAGCAAAGAAAAAAATTTTTGATTGTAAATTAGTACATGGTGCTATAGAAAAGTTGAAAGCAGTGATCAAAAAGGCAAACAAAAATGACATTTTATGTCATTTCCCATCCTCAAGTGCTGTTAACATTTTGTATTTTTTCCATCTTTGTCCCTTTCTTAAAAAATAAAGCAGTTTATTTTTAATTTTCTAAATCAATATTTATAGATAAGTTAAAAGAAACAACAAATGTCATCCATAATTTCATGACTCAAAGATAATTACTGTTAATAGTTTTTTGTTTTTTTTGACACATTTTAAAGTAAAAAGTATAGAAATAATAATACACAGATTCTCATGGTAAATTTTTTAAGCATTACAGGTAAAGTGAATGTACCCTTTGTTCTTCCCCCAATCCTCCCCCTCATCTTCACAGAGTAACAATTTAGTCCATTTAGTGTGTAGTCTTCCTAAGGGGTGGGGAGGAGGCAGTTGTTATTGGCATCTAGTGGGTAGAGGCCAGAGATGCTGCTAAACATTCTCCAGGACATGGGACAGCTCCCCTCCCCCCAACAAAGAACTAAATGGTCCAAAATGTCAATAGTGCCACTGTTGAGAAACCCTCCTCCTGACCTTGTTCTATGAATATGCACACACAATTTATTTCTGTGCTGGCACCATACTTTCTTTTTCTGCCTCTTGCTTTTTGCTCTTAACAACGTGTCTTAGAGATATCTCCAACTCAGTTCATATGCCCTTGACCCTTGAACAACACGGGGATTAGGGGTGCCTCTCCCCTTTGCAGTGGAAAATTTGTGTATAACTAAAGAGCTTATATACTTATATGCATAGCCTATGGACATAGACAATAGTGTGGTGAAGGCCTGGCGGGTGGGTGGGGGAGGGCTGGATGGAGAGGGACAAAGGGGGGAAAATGAGGGACATCCGTAATACTGTCAACAATAAAAAATATATATATTTAAAATAAGAATATTTTTTCTATGCTTATAATTTTTTTCTTATAATGTTATGACAACTTACCTGCAAAAATCTTCATTTAATTTTCTCATTACTTTGTTTATATAGAGAAGTGGTTCTCAGCTGGGAAATTCTCCGTGCCACCCCCCACCCCCACCCCACCAAGGGACATTTGGCAATGTCTGGAGACATGTTTGGTTGTCACAACTTGGTGACGGGCAGTGCTACTGGCATCTAGTGGGTAGAGATCAGGGATGTTGCTAAACATTCTACAATGCTCAAGACAGCCCCTCACAGCAAAGAATTATCCCACTCAAAATGTCAATAGTGTCAAAGTTGAAAATTCCTGGTCTTTTGTCTGTCAAGTTGCTTTCAGAAAGGCTTCAACAGGTTATATTCCTACCAGCAGTGCATGAGAGTACCCACCTCACTCCATTCTCACCAATATGGTGAGGTGGTGTGCTTTTTGAAAATGGTTATTTTACACTTTGCTATTTGAGAGTTGAAGTGAAATCTTACTTCTTTTGTGTTCCCCTAATTATTAAGGATGATTTTTTCCATGTTTGATTGTTTTTTCCCCCAGAAATTTTTTTGCCATTTAATTTCCTTTATGATGCTTGCCATGTTTTTGACAACAGAAATTAAAATTTCTTATACAGCCATATCTTTTTATTTTATTCTTTGGTATTTCTATTGTTTTTAGGCTTAGAAAGTCCTTCCCCACTCAGAAATTAAGCAATTACTTATATTTTCTTCTAGATTTGTGTGTTTTATGTTTTGTTTAACCTTTTTATCTCTGATATTTATTTTGAAGAACTGTATATTTTTAACCAAGTGTTCCATTTCTATTTCCTTAAACATAATTTTTATTTATTTATTTATTTTTAAAAATGTATCTTTATTGATTTCAGAGAGAGGAAAGGAGAGGGGGAGAGAGAGATAGAAACATCAATGATGAGAGAGTCATTGATCAAGCCCACAACCGGGGCATGTGCCCTGACCGGGAATCGAACCCTGATTGCCTGGATCCTAGGTTGATGCTCAACTGCTGAGCCATGCCTGGCTGGGCTAAACATAATTTTTAAAGAAGATTTTAACACAGTTTGAAAAAAATAAACTTGCACTGAAATATGTTTCTTATGATTAAAAATTTAACCCAAATATTAACCATGGCCTAGAAGCAGGAAATGAAGCAGATGTTTAGAGAACAACAAATATGCAGGAGGTCTACATTATAAGGAGGGAAATAATAGTAAAAAAGAAGATTGGAATTACATTGTGAAAATCATTACATGCCAAGCCTAGGGGTTGGATTAGTATGCATTGGGAAGACATCAAAGTTTTTAAGTGAAGGGATGGCATGATCAGACCTATGCTTTAGGGAAATTAATAGAGTAGTAGAGAATGGAAGGGGTAGAGATCAGAAGACCTGTTAAGAGGCTATTAAAGCAATGCAGGTGAGAGATAAAGAGGCCCAGAGTAGGAAAGGTCTAAAGTAAGAACAGTGGTCTCAAAAAGCAGGTGCCTGAAGGAGCAGAGGCAGTACTGCAAATGAATGAAATGTGTTTTGATGTGGGGAGTAGAGTTCTATGGGGAACTTGAAAATGCACGCACACATTGTCTGATGGGGACAGCCATTATTCAGTTAGGTGATTTTCCTATGTGAGAATATGGGTCAGTGTTGTCAATTTTTAAATTATGTTCCTAGGGAAGTTGAAAGCCTGGATTTTCTATGTGAAATTTCCTAATTAAAAAAACAAAAATCACACACTGTGTGAACCAAATAAAGCATGTTTACTGGGTACTCTGTGCAGCATTAGACATACCCCAGAGGTAGATGCAGTAGGACTTGCTCATCATTGTATATAGGGAAAGAAGATTTAGAGGAATCAAGATAGCTTCAGAAAAGGTGATATGGTCCAGTGCAATGTGGGGCAGCACACTATAGCACAGCTCATTCTTGAGCTGGAATAACTGGGCTTGAATCCTTGCACTGGATGACCTTGGACAAGTCACTTCATCTCTCACCTGTGAAATGGAGATGATAATAGCATCTATCTCATAGTGTTCTTCTGAAGATTAAATACGTTAATCAAGTGAAATGTTTAGGCCAATGTCTGACACAAGAGTACTCCTTAGTAAGCGATCATTATTATTTTAAGTAGTTATTAGAATGAACAATACAGTTAAGAGAATATGTTGTGGGCACAGCCAGCTTAGGTTTAAATCTGTTCACACTTTCCAACTGTGTGACCATGGATGCATTATTTTGCCTCTTTATGCCTCATTTGTAAAATGGGGAATAGCAATACCTTCCTAATTCTATTGCTTATAAAGGGTCCGGCACAGGGAAACTTGGACAGATACTTGGAGAAAAGAAAAGAAAAGAAAAGAAAGAAAAGAAAAGAAAAGAAAAGAAAAGAAAAGAAGAAAAGAAAAGAAAAGAAGAAAAAAGAAAAGAAAAAGAAGAGAAAATAGGCCACTTTCTTACACCATATACCAAATTAAAGTCAAAATGGATTAAAGACTTAAATGCAAGACTCCAAACCATAAAATTCCTAGCTAAAAAACATCAGCAGTAAAATCTCTGACATTTCTGTTAGCAGTATTTTTTATGATATATCTTCTCAGGCAAGGGAAACAAACAATCCAAATAAACAAATGGGACTACATCAAACTAAAAAGCTTTTGCACAGCAAAGGAAACCATCAACAAAATAAAAAGACAACGTACTAAATGGGAGAACATATTTGCCAATGATACATCCAGTAAGTCGTTAATATCCAAAATGTACAGGGGTGGGCAAAAGTAGGTTTACAGCTGTGAGTATGTGAAAGAGTTTATTCTTGTATTACTTATTTATTGTATTATTTATTATTATTAACCTACTTTTCCCCACTCCTGTATAAAGAACTCATACTACTCAACACCAAAAAAGCCCCCCAAAAAACCAAAAATCCAATTAAAAAATGAGCAGAGAACCTGAATGGACACTTCTCCAAAGAGGATTTACAGATGCCAACAGACATATGAAAAGATGTTCAGTGTCACTAATTGTTAGAAAAATGCCAGTTAAAACCACAATGGCTGTCATCAGTAAACCCACAAATGACAACTGTTGGCAAGGGTGTGGAGAAAAGGGAACCCTCATACACTGTTGGTGGATATGCAGATTGGTGCAGCCGCTATGGAAAACAGAATGGAGTTTCCTCACAAAATTCAAAATTGACTTATGACACAGTGATTCCACTTCTGGGGATTTATCTGAAGAAACCCAAAACACTAATTCTAAAGAATGTATGCACCCCTTGGTTCATTGAAATGCCATTTACTATATCGAAGTTACAGAAGCAACCCAAGTGCCCATCAGTAGGCAAGTGGGTAAAAAAGCTGTGTGTGTGTGTGTGTGTGTGTATACACAATAGAATATTAGCCATAAAAAAGAATGAAATCTTACCATTTACGACAGCATAGATGGACCTAGAGGGTATTATGCTGAGTGAAATGAGTCAGTCAGAGAAAGACAAATACCATATGATTTTACTTATATGTGCAATTTAAAGAACAAAATAAACTAACAAAACAGAAACAGACTCATAGACACAGAAAGCGAACTGGTGGTTGCTAGAGGGGAGGAGGGTTGGGGGACTGTGTGAAAGAGGTGAAAGGATTTAGAAATACAAATTGGTAGTTACAAAATAGGGGTGTACTCAATAATTTTGCAATAACTGTGTATGGTGCCAGCTAGGATACTAGAAATATCAAGGGGAACACTAAGTAAAGTATATGATTGTCTAACCACTACGCTGTACACCTGAAACCAATACAAAATAACATTGAAAGAAAAAATAAATAAATAAAAAGAATTTTGATGTGCCAAAAATAAATAAAGGGTCTTGCACAATGATCTAATTGTAACTAAATTTGTTGAGTCCTCTTGTTTTCAAATCCAGGGGAGAGGAGGAAAGGGGAACAGGAGAGAAGAAAGGGACTTTGGAAGGAAGAACAGAATCCTTTAAAAGGAAATTTTAAACATTGTTTCATTTGATATCCAAGAAATCTTTAGTTGAGTTAACATTATTTGCTAATTTGTGTGAGTTTGGAAGTGGAAGTGAGGCTAAGGAAAGTGTGGTATGGCATGAACTTTTAGTTTCACGTTCCTGTAGTTCATCCACCACCCCACCCTCCACCCGTGTTTTTGTTGTTGAGTCCTCTTGAAATTATTTAGGCTTTGTAATGAGAAAAGCAAAACTGAGGGCTTTCCCAGTTAATTAACTGTGATTATAATCACTCTCTTTTTCCCCTCACCTTTTAAAATATTTTCTTTGCTTTAGCTCTTTATCAGCAAGACTCTGGTTAAGGTTACAGATTGAGTTTGTATCTGAATAAATTACCCTCCCAGCTCTCCATTCCCATAAGTGGGCCCCACCTCCATCCCCACTACTGTTGCTCTGGTTCAGGCCCTTACAAGTTCTTCCAAACTTTGTCACTCAACTCCTAATCTATCTCCATTATTTCCAGTTATGCCCCTGCCACAGGTCATCCTTTACACTGCCCCAGTGATCTTTCTGTTTTACAAAACCGGAATTATAACTTTAGTTCTTATTGCTGTGGTTTTGCTTGCTTTTTTCCATGTGCCAGTCAATAAGGCTTTACAACTGAACTATAAAACTCCTTTCTAGAATGCCAAATATATCAAGTAATCTATACCTCCTCCACCCCTCACCCCTGCCCCCAGAGAAACCCTTCTTGCCAGTCTTTGTGTCCTGCTCCAAACTTGACCAGTTGTTCTGTAGGACCCTGCACAGCTGCCATTCTGACACTTCCCTCCCCTGTGATCTTGAGAATTCCTGTTACTTCTCCCTATCTTGTAGCCCCTGTTTCCTGCATTGCATCTTTTTGTTGGGTTTACACCTCAGTGTTGCCGGAGCACACCCTCATCAATTCCCTGAGAAAGGAATTTGAATATCTCAAAATTCTCTAATCTACCCTCAGCCTTGATTGACAGTTTGGCTAGGAAAAGGGCTCTAGGTGGAATGCTGTTCTCCCAGAATTTGACAATATTTGATCCATTGTCTTATAGCTTTCAGTTGCTATTTAGAAGCCAGATGCTGCTCTGATTCCTAATTATTTGTATATTAGTAGATTTTTCTCCCCAGAATATTTTGGGATCTTTTCTTTATACCTGTTGTCCTGAAATTTCAGAGTGGGTCTTTCCTTCTTCTTCATTGTCCGCACTCTCATGTGTTTAATTTCTGGGAAATTTTCTTTAAAAAATTTGTTTAATAATTTATTCCTCTCCATTTTCTTTGTTCCCTACAGCTGTCACTTTTGTTAGTCACATGTTAAGCTTTTTGGTTTGATCCTCTAATTGCATTATCTGTTGTTTTTCCTCTTTTCTGTTTCTTTTTTATAATCCTACTTCCTATGAAGTAATATTCTTCAATTTGTTCTACTGCATGTGCTACTTTTTGCTGTCATTAAACATTTTGAAGACTTCTCTCATATTTTCTGAATGTTCCTTTTGTGTGGCACACAGAAAATTCATGGCTGCAGTATGATATTTTATGTCCCTAAAGACTTTTTTTGAAAGTTTTTCCCCAGTCCTTTCATTGTATCTGTTTCCTCTTGAATTCCTTTTTTGTTGTTCATTTTGGTCACTGTCTTTCAAGTTGGAGGTTTCCTCAAACGTCTGCTAATCTTTGGCTGACTGCTTATATTAGAAATGAGGCACTAAAAATTGATTAGAGCCTCTGTATGGTTGGATGGGTCTTAGGCACAGATAGATTTCAGTGCAGCTTGAAATACAGTGAGGTTGTATTTTATTATTTTATTTTTATTTTTATTTTGGGAATCACCTCATGCTAGTATATGCACATCTTTTGTTTGGGACGGTTTTTACAGAAACTTCCAGTTTGCTGCCATATGTAGCTGCCAGTATAGCAGAAACTGATCAGAGCAAAGGGACTTGTAATGTGGAGAGGGGTGCCCAGTGAGGAGAATCTCACCATTCAGAATGCAGATTTTTCACTGATCTCCGTTTTTAGTGTAGCATTTTATTTCTCTATCCATCTCTAAACATCTGCAGAAAGGAGGCCTCAATCTTTTGCCAGACTGAGGGAGCAGATCTAGGCTCTAATTGCTTCTTATATAAGTTTATATCCCGTCCTGTGTTTCAGCCCTGCACCCCTTCCCCTGAACTTCAGAAGCCTTAGTGCCTCAATTCCTGCTCCTTTCCAGCATTCTGCAGCTGGACTTGGCACCCCTCCTTGCAGGCAGTTTGGTTTCCGTTTTCCCTGTCCTACTAAATCAGTTACCATTCATCCATCTGCTTTCCATCTTCCAAAATTTTGTGGATATCTCATCTGCTGGCATCTTTCTCAATCTTTTTGTTTTTATGGGCTTATAGCTTTAAAAAAAAAAATTCTTTCACTGTTCTTTTGCTGGGGTCTCTGACAGAAGTTGAGGAACTTGGGTGTTTCCACTTGTCCTAGCCACCCAGATGTCTGTTGCACTTACTTTTTTTCCAGTCTGTCTCCTAAGCTGTGAGTGGCTTTGCAGCAGATGTTTTGTCTCATTTATCTTTATATTCTCAGGGCCTAGGACATAGTAGGCACTCAAATGTTTGTTGAATGAACAACTGAATAAATACGTTTTAGCTATTCTTTGTTAGCTTTGCAAAGCGTTTATTTTCTTGATGTTTCTGGAAGTAAGTACCTACAGTGCCACTCTAGATTCTACCATAGTGGCAAGTCCTGTCTCCTTTGAATGCAGCTGGTATTCACAGTATACTCCAGTTACTTAGAATTCCCAGTGGACATTGTTATGCAGAGGATTTTATTAAGTATCCAATGATGAATATATCTCCCAGACTCTTATTACCAGCCCCCTGAAGCACATCCTTGATGCCCCCAGCTGACTTAATCACCATGTTGCTCTCAAGTATGCAACGCATGTTTAATGCACTACTCTAGTTTCACCTCTGATGGCACCCGTGAGAAGTGTGAGGACCACCATTTATCTTGTTAGAGAGAAGATGTTGGAAGAAGCATCCCAGGGAAAATGTAACTCACTGGGGCACATCTGGATTCTGCTATAAAAGACTGGCAAACCCCTGACGGGAGCCAAGAGTGAGGTTGTGGATGGTGTCCTCTGCCTGGTATCACTGGTTCAGCAAGTTTAATGTCCTTATACAAAAATTAGAATTTAAAAAAATAAAAGTTCTGTCTCTTTGACAAGACATCGGATATAAATTAAGGTTCTTTGTTTCTTTTCAATTAAAGTAGTCACACTTTCACATTTATGGAAAACTATTTCTGATGGTTTACTGTTTTAGTACTGGTGTTTTTGCACTTTCCATTTTTTATTTTGTATCCCTTCTATACATAAGAGATTAATTTTAACCTTCACTCTCACTTAATGACTCCCTCTATTCAGCATTTTTACCTATTTTTCTTAGATTCCAGGCACATAATCAAGTACTGAGTGAACTCACTACAAGTAGAGTAATCTTAGAACTTGGGAGGCAAAGCTTTATCTTCCTGTTTTCTCCTTCATTTCCTCCCCCTCTCCTCTTCTGGACTATTAAATTAAGTAAAATAAGCTTTAGGTGTAATCAGATATGATACAGCATGTGCTTTATTATGGGGAAAATGTGCTACTACTTTATTGGGAAGAAGTCAGAGCAGGAAAAGGCTGTATCCCACTCCATCTGGAAGGGACATCATAAGAAGTATCATCACTCATCACTTCACCTTCGCCCTTTCACTGCTTTCTCTCTTTAATAGTGACAGAATCATCACCTCCCCTTTCACCGTTTACTAGAAGCAAAGTAAACCAATGCACTCCTAATCCCAGATTTTTCCAGAAAGAGGCTTTTGAGGTTTCTATAAAACTACATGATTTCCAGCAGTTTCTATTTTAATACCTTAATGCTTTGAATGGAACCTTCTGGACATGGGCCCTGCCATTCTAGGAGCTGGGCTAATTCTTTCTTCCTGTTGAGCTCCCAGGACACATATGTTACTAAAGCACATTTAAATGGTCCTGCCTGAACTCATAGCCCAATACCACTGTTGTAAACTATCTCTATCCCTAAATGGAATAATTGTAAACCTGAATCATAACCCATCTTTTGAATGTCTGTAATTATAGACATTGGGAGCAGCTTCCTGGGATTTTTCAGTCATGCCAGACACATTAACCAGTCCAAGACTTGGCATATTCCCTAAACTTTTCATTTCATCCCTCAGCATTTATGTGTAATCCTGAGGATAATATTAATAAAACAAAATACATCTCTTTTTAGGTTCATATGGAGGTTGGCTAACTTGGAGAATTTCAAAGGTAGTTTTGATATCTGGGATGGGGGTGGGGAGTAAAAAATTGTAAGGTGCTAAAAAAATAACAGTGTAGTAGAATTGTTGCAGGTTTCTTCTACCTCAGAGTTAATAAAATTCTGAGTCTGTATCCAGTTTGTGATATAGTTTGACAATAGCCATTTAAAAAAAAATACTGCAAATTAGAAACACCTGTCTGCTAAGCTCTTCTAAGCACCTAATTGTAAACAGCAATAATAACCAGCCCTTTTCTCAGCCAATGCCCTTGCCTTCTTCGTGACTTTTTGTCTGGGATTTCTGGAGGAGGCAATGCAGTGCAATGGAAATACTCTGATTTGCAGTTAGGTAGGCCCGGAGTTCAATCCTAACCTTGGCTTTTAGTAATAATTATTTGACTTTGGACCAGTTGCTTAATGTTGTCTGTTTCCTCATCTGCAAAGTGAAGGTAAAAATTCCTTCCTCATAGGGCCTGGTGGGGATTTGGAATAATGGAAATAAAGCACCTGATAGATCATAATTCATTGATTCTAAGATGCTCATTTTATTTTTTATCTTTTATATTTTATTGTCTCTGAAATAAGTATGGTCTTACGAGCAATAAGTCAGCATACTATCATTGTTTAATTGCAACATGCTTATCTCTTTATTTGTGGTACATATTGTAAAGTGCTTCTTAAATTCATGGCAACTGTGATTTGGTGAAATATGGTATGCCTGGCTCTCAATGAATAGTAGTCATACTTATTATTAAGATATATTTTTTTCTAATGACGATTTTAATGATATCAGAAAGAATCTGAATTTTACTCGTTTTCCCAGAGCCTAATTTGGGTTACCATTATAATTATTCTTAGGAAAAATAGTATTATAACAAAAATAGTAGTGGCACCTCTTTAATCATTTCATATCTCATGTGAACAATGCAAAGGTTAAAGGGAGAGTATTTTGTAAGACTTAGCAAGAATGTGACTCATTGGATGAGGAGTAGTGGATAGAAGAATAAGGACAGATATGAGGGACCATGAGTCGAATGCAGACAGACAGCAGGGTGACAACTGAGAAACACCTGTGTCTATAGTTCCTATATTCCTGTAGGTGTAGGAAAGTTTTAATGTACCAGAATTTTGCTTAAAGAGAGCTAGAGGTTGAGAGATACTGGTACCACACAGTCCTTCTGGCATTCTTATGTTGGAGGGGTAGTTTTCTTCTTTTATATCCTGTGCAGATTGAAAGTCCCAAGACTATCAGTTTGGTTCTTCAAGTGTTTGCTGAGTGCCTGCTGTGCACCAGGCGTTGTGCTAGACTCTAAAGTTATGGAGATGAGTAAAACACATCCTGGCTTCAAACCCCCTAGTCTGATCTGTCTCGTGCTATGCTTCCCTTTCCTCCATCCATATCCTGTATCTTTTCTTATTGTTTCAAATAGAAAAATACACAAATCATCTCTTTTTGCTTTAGAACATATTTCATTGACATTTTAGTACATTTTCCGGTATTTACTTTCATCCTAAACAAGCATACCACTGAAAAACCAATTTAAAAACTAACATAATGAAGAATTTGATCACACTTGTAATTAGAAATTTTACTTATCTGTGTAACCTATATTTAATGTCAGGTTGGAAATTTTTATAGTAAGCTAATATATATATATTTTAATATATCTTTTTATTGATTTCAGAGAGAGGAAAGGAAAGGGAGAGAGAGATAGGAACATCAGTGATGAGAGAGTCATTGATCGGCTGGCAGCCCGCAACCCGGGGCATGTGCCCTGACCGGGAATCAAACCCTGATCGCCTGGATCCTAGGTCGACGCTTAACCACTGAGCCACGCCCGGCTGGGCGAGTAAGCTAATATTTTTTAAAAATTTAGAATCTTAATTGAAATTTTAGTTTGTCTTCAGTGAACATATTGTTTGTTTTTTAGACCTCGGTGTAATGTCTTTGTTTGGGTATCCCCAAAAAGAAATGTCTGTGTGCTTGCATACCCAAATAGTTTCTGTGCCACGGGGACAGTGACAAATGCCACACAAGGGAAATGAAATTGTCAGGTTTTTAAATTTATATAGTGAGAAGGGAAGGAAGGCACTCATTTAATGCATTTAAGTTTTAAATAAATGTACAAAATAGATTAAATGAATATAAATATAAAACTTTAAAATTACTTAATTTACTCAGTTTTATTGGTATTTAGCATCTATAATAACAGCAGTAATTGAATACTTGTTATGTGCCAGGCACTATTCTAAGCTCTTTAAATGTATGCTCATAACAATCCCATGAGATAGATATCATTACCCCCACTTTATAGGTAAGGAAACAGGACAGAGAGTCCGTAACTTCCTTAAAAGAACATAGGCAGCAGAGACAGGATTTAATCACTGTCTAATCACTGTATTACCCTGGAATTGCTAAGTCCATTATTATTCAGGAGACAGAATCAGTAGCTGTTAGAAAAGTTACTAACATTTGATTAAAGTTATTAAAGTTTGCCATTGAATTTGTCACTGAATACTGGCTTGTATTTTAGTGAGAAAAGCAATATGTATTTAAAATATATTACAAACCTAGTCTGTAAACATTGTCACATAATTTAAAAGGTAATATTATTTAAAATAAAAACATCAGAAATAAATTTTAAGTGGATCTAGTATATAAATAATTGGCATTAAAGTAAGGATTATGAAATAAAAACTAGCGCAATTATAATTTTAGGAGTCCAATAAAGCTGCTCCTGGGTGCCTGCTGAATATGAGGGCCGAAAGACAGGGAAAAGTCCATGATAACCCTGAGCTTTTGGCTGGTTGTTAGAAGAAATAGTGATAACATTTACTTCTCTTATTAATCACGGAAGTCACAAAAGTAAGGGAGACTTGGGAAAAGCAATGCAAGCTTGAGCTTGAGGTGACTGTGAGGTGTGATGGAATGTTGGCAAAGCAGAGTGAAGAGACTATCAGCTGGGAGCCTGAAGACCTGGGCTCTAGTCCTGCCTTTGCTGGTCATTACCAGGTTGGCCTTTGGCCAAAGTACTTGACATCTCTTGGCCTCAGTTTCTACATCTAAAGACACTGAGGAGTTACATTATTAAGTGGTTTTCAAACTGTGCTCTAAAGGAGTCCCACAGGGTACCATAGATTCTCTTAAGGTTATTTGGGGAGAAAATTGAACCTAAACAACTACACTTTTATCATACAAATCATGTGTATTTGTATTTTGGTTTAAATAAAGTTTGAAAACCAGTGGATTAGGTAATCTGTAGGGCCTCTTCCAGATCTAAAATTCTGTCTCTTGTTCTGAAATATGAGTTTAGGATTTCCCAACAGGAATAGAAGTTGAATTTGTGGGAATAAGTGAAAGTACAGAGAGCTGAGATTGTGGGTAGTTTATTCCTGAACCGTCAGAAGCCATAAATTTCAGAAAGTCTCAGCCTTCATTAGGACCTGTAATGATATTCCTTCATGGATGGTTGCAGAAGTTCTCAGTTGTTTCTTAATTTTGTAACATCTTTCCAGGTTCCTTGAAGACTCCTTTCCATCCATTTTAAAGACTTCTTTTTTAAATTGTCATCTGCTGGCCCCTGCAAATAAGCTGTCCTTTTCTTTTGGGCTTCTTTCCTTCTGAGAAATGTCTCTTCTGCCTCTTGTATGTGCACTTGCACACGTCTGTGTTTTCCATCCCTCTTCATCTCCAACTTTCTCCCTTATATCCTGCCCAGCCAATGCCAGATTTTATGATTAAAGTAAATACTATCTTCAAAGGATGATTGATTACATTCCAACCCCCTATAGAACAGTGTTTTATAGCTCACTAAAATTCAGGTTGGCTGGCAAATGTGGAATGGAATGGTTTTGATTGAACTAAAACAGTATTATGGTAGAATGTCTCCTAACCCAGGTCAAATGATTGCATAAGAAACTTGAGTGACTTGTATCATAAAAAACTCATTACAAAATTTTATTTATTGATTGATTTGAGAGAGAGAGAGAGATTTGTTGTTCCACTTATTTATGTATTCATTGGTTGCTTCTTGTATGTGCCCTGATGGGAAATCGAACCTGCAACCTTGGCATATTGGGATGATGCTCTAACTAGCTGAGCAGCCCAGCCAGGGCCAAAAACTCATTTGAGACTAGGTTATCTGCCTACCACTCTCCCAAATAAAACTGAAGGTGTAGGTGAAATTCAGAGTGAGAAATAAGTTTCCAAAAATAATCTTAACTGATTATTTCAAGTGAGTGAGAGAATTTATCCTCAGTCAAACTCAACTTTCTGATAGGACTACCAAGACTCTAGGATTTTTATTTGGTCATCATTTTGTGTCCAAAGAGCTTTGTAAAATGAAGTTCTTTGTAAAAATCTTCCTAGATGGATAGCATGTGCCTGCAGTGTTAGGCTGTAAAGGAGGGAGGAGAATCCTTAAGTAACCTGGAGGAGATGTTAGGGAGTAACATTTCTGTCCTCTGACATTCAGCATCAACCTTCCCATTCACAGTCCTTCATGAGAAGGGAACACACACTCTCCTATTGGCTGCAACTTGGCAGTTACAGCACATAGCACAGATGCTTATTGTATTGCATCAAGTTTACATGGAGCATCAAGTTTTTAAAAAAATGAAATCATTGTAAATTCTGGCAGTTTTTATAGTATAATTAAAATGTCTAACAGGATACCTCTGGGAAACTAAATGTAGTTTTACTGTTTATAGAGCCAGCAGAGGTAGTGTTTCTTGCCAACTTTCATATCTTATGACCTATAAATTGCTCTTAATAGCTAATCTGTCATCCCAGCTTCTCATACAAGAAAGGTTGTTTCCTTATTAATCTGTTAATTTGCATCTGCAAACAACATTTACAAATTCTTGGTTTGAAAACATTGCTGTATTAATGCTGGGCATTATAAATAATTTATCACCTGTGATAGCAACTCTTAGGTCTAGGTAATAGATCTCTCTGACAGTGTGTTATTCTTCCAACCCTAATATAATTTTGATAAAAATAATTATGAAAGCTCCTCTGGCCCCATAGAATTAGAAAAGGCTGGCATGTTACCATGGAAAAGCTATAACTATCACTAACCACTCTCTAAGCTCATAGTAATAGATTCAAACCAACTGTTCCAACTATGGTATAGTATAAAGGTAGAAAGAATGCAGGTGAACACAATTACTTTCTTACCTTTTCAGTAACAACTGCAGAATATTCCTCCAACCCTAGGTTTATGTAATGGGACAAACTGGTTAGATTGATTGTAGTAAACCTGACAGCAATTATTAAGTATTTACAGCATGAAAATGATTTAAGACTACTAAAGACCATGTAATTAAAATTTTCCTTGTTTGTGTGGTGTGTAAGCCTCTTCAGTTTGTGGCTGTAAGTTCAGAATTCTTAGAGATCCTATTTCAGGAAGCTTTCTCCCTGCCAAGAACCTTAATATTTACTATATTTTGTTTGTGTTTTGTTGATTTCCCCCCTCTATTTTAATCCAAGAAGAATTTTTAGGAGCAGGAAATAAAATATAAATAGGAAGAAATCAGAGTAATGAGAGGATTAAGGTCATATCATAAGCAGAAGCCAGGGCACAGTTTGCACACATTATGGGATTACACCTGGTTGTTACAAGAAGGTTCTGAATCAAGCCATAAGCTTCCTAGTGACCCAACAAAAAGATAAATTTGACTGCTTACAAGATTCGCATTTTTCTTAAGGTAAAACCATAGCAGTTGCTTGGTAGAAACAATCTGAAAGATTTCAGATTTCAGAAGCAATCTGAAAGAAATTTTTCCATTGGTCCTTATAGAGATGACATTGGGTAATGGTAATATCATGGACAATGTCCTCAAAAATATAGATTATAAATATTTTTATTTTTTATTTTTCTGTAGTTTTTTTCTTTTCCAAAATGTCATATAGTTGGGATCATACAGAATGCAGCCTTTTCAGACTGACTTCTTTCATTAAGCACTATACATTTTAAATTTCTTTAATGTCTGTTCGTGACTCCATAGATCATTGCTTTTTAGCACTGAATGATGCTCCATTTAAGGATGTACCACAGTTTATTTAATCATTCATCCATTGAAAGACCCCTTGATTGCTTCCAGATTTTAGCAGAGGTGTTATAAACATTCATGTATAGATTTTTGTGTGCACATGAGTTTTCATTTCATTAGGATAAATACCTGGGAGCATGAGTGCTGGATGGTATGATAAGAGTATGTTTAGTTTTGTAGGAAACTGCCCAGCCATCTTCCAAGTGGCTATCCTATTTTGCATTCCCACCAATAATGAATGAGAGTTCTTGTTGCTCCACATCTTCACCAGCATTTGGTATTGTCAGTCTTTTTGGATTTTAGCCATTCTAATAGGTGTGTAATGGTATCCTGTTGTTTTAATATGCAATTCCCTGATAACATATGATGTGTAGCATCTTTTTATATGCTTATTTGCTGTCTGTATATCTTCTTTGGTGAGGTGTCTGTTCAGATCTTTTGCCTGTTTTAAAACTGGGTTGTTCGTTTTCTTATTGTTGAATTTCAAGATTTTTTGGAGTATATCTTGGCTACCAGTCCTTTGCTACATACGTGTTTTGCAGATATTTTCTCTCAGCCTGTATTTTCATTATCTTAACAGTATCCTTTGCAAAGCACAGTTTTTAATTTTAATGAAGTCCAAGTTGGTGTTATATCTAAAAACTCATGGTCAAGCCGAGGCCTTCTATATTTTCTCTCATGTTCTAGGAGTTTCATAGTTGTGCATTTTACATTTAGGTCTCTGATTTAGTTCAAGTCAATTTGTGTAAAAGGTGTAAGGTTGTGTCTAGATTCACTTGTTTTCATTTTGTTTTGTTTTTTTGCATGTGGATGTCAGTTGTTCCAGCACAATTTGTTGAAAAGATTTTTCTTTCTCCACTGAATTACCTTTGCTCCTTTGTCAAAAATTAGACTATGTTTGTGTGAGTCTAGAGAATTTTCTTGAGTATACAAATGAATGAACAAATGAACTAACCAACCAACAGACCATGACACTCCAAGGTCCATAAACTTTGACCACTTAAAGTGAAGTGCTTTTACAGTGTCATCTCTTGGAAATACCAGTGATTCTAGAATGCCCTTGGGTAAAGGTGAATTTTCTTACACCTACATTTGCAGAAGGGTAATATGAGTAATATGCTTTAGTACATGAAGAGGATGACTCTGCCCACCACTAGTGGGACAAACTTGTGTTGTTTTGTAGTTGTGGTGACATAACTTCATGTTCTGTTTTCTAGTCATCTTCTACCACATCTTTGAAATGAATAAAGCTAAGTGACTTATCTTGGTTGGGGTAGGAAGAGAAACTAAAATCTAATTTTTTCTTTGTTTTGTTTTATTTTATTTTATTTTTCCCCCACTACCATTTATCCCCTATACCCTCTTCCCCGTCTACCCCTCCACCATTACATAATACAATTAAAAATAAAACATATATAAACAGAATCAATATAGTCTTTCAGTAGAGATGATTTAAAAAAACTTAAAAGAATTTTTTTTTTTTTCATTTTAGAGAGAGAGGAAGGGGGAGGGAGGGATTAAGAGAGAGGGGGAGGAGAAACATTGATCGGTTGCCTCTGGTTGCCTCCAGTTGCCTCCAGTATGTGTTCCAACTGGGGATAAAATCTAAAATTTTTGAGCATCTTCTGTGTACCAAGTACTGAACCAGGCAAGTTCTTTACAAGTACTATCTTAATTAGTATTCATCAAGTCTCTGTGAGGTTTACAGATGAGGAAACTGAGGCTCAGAGAGATGTTGCAAAACGCATGCAGTATCACAGTTTGTCATTTGAACACGTGCATGTCTAATTAGAGTCCCTATTATTCTATATCCTTCTGTCTCTTGAGTTATAGGTGGTTAACCCAGGACCTTGAATTTGTGGGCACTAAACTGGCAGGGAATAAAAGGTACATGTGGACTTGGGCAGTAAAGAAGAAAAACCATGTTTCTGGTACTAACTGCAGGTTCATTTCCCGCCTTTTAAAACTACATGCAATTAGTCAACCAGCAGTTATATCAAACATTCCCTATATGTGCATTTAATTCTTCCACAAAATATAACCCTATGAAATACAATAAGGGGGAAAACATGCTAGATATAAAGGAAAACATGTTTCAGTCTTCAAAATAATGTTTAATGATAGTGTCATTAATGTGGTTATAGTTTGGGTAGTTTAAACTCTTCTATTTTATGCCTCAAACTAAAAGTCCTTAAAGATGGTTTCAAAAAATATGAGTGAATTTTTTTCTTTAGCTCCGTGTCCCATGAAACTGACTTGTCAGATGTAGCTCTTTTGCAAATTTCCGGGTCACAGAGCAAGGGGTGATGACTCCTGTGTGCTAAGGCTGCAGCTGGGAATCATGCTTTGGCAAGAATATGAGTAATTTATATCTTGTAAAGAGAAAAGTATTGTCTTATTCCAACCAGATAGTTTGTTAGCATAACTGTTTGTGTGCATTTTAGTATTCAAATACAGATGTTTCAAAATGTTTCCACTGTGGGAAGCAGCTGCTGCTATTCAGGCACAAAAATCTCAAAGAGATTAATATACAAAGGCAGTGTGAACCTTAGTGGCAAATGCAGCATCTGCTTGAGGTGGGGCTTGTGATTCCCCATAGATATGGGTCTTCAGATTCTCGTTAACAGCCTGAAACCATGTTTCAGATCTAAGCTTATTCTACAGGAACAGGAACAAAGACAAGTGATTAATTTGTAATTCACTTAGCTGATAAATATCATCACGGGTTATTTGCTCAGGGGCTGTAAAACACTGGACTTTATTTCCTGTGGCAACTGATAGGAATATAGATGTTTGGTCATAATGACTAATGTTTTCAGTTGCCATTACTAGCTTCTGCTTGGTAACAGAGTTCAGCCCAGCCAGCTTGCAGTCATAAAACATCCATCCACACCATAGAGATGCATTCACAGAGAACTTTGCAGTTTACTCTGGGCACTCACATGCACTGCTTCATCTGATCCCATCCTAGCCCTGGAAAGTGGGTACTCTATCATTATCAGCACCATTCATATATAAAGTAAGAAGTGAAGAAGTGAAATGACTCAGACAGCCAGGGCCTCTGACTGTAAATCCTGTTCTATTCTTTAAAAAAAAAAAAAGTTTATTTATTTATTTACTTATTGAATTTATTGGGGTGACATTGGTTAATAAAATTATATAGGTTTTAGGTGTACAATTCTATAATACATCATCTGTATGTTGTATTGTGTGTTCACCACCTCAAGTCAAGTCTCCTTTCATCACTGTTAATCCTCCCTTTACCCTCTTCTACCTCCCCCTACCCCCTTTTCCCTCTGGTAATCACCATACTGTTGTCTGTGTCTATGTTTCTATTCATTTAAAAAAAAAATCATTATTGATTTCAGATAGAGAGGAAGGGAGAGGGAGACAGGTAGTTGAAACATCAATGATGAGAGAGTCGTCACTGATCTGCTGCCTCCTGCATGCCTCGACTGGGGAGGGCATGCACTCTGACTGGGAATCGAACCTTGATCTCCTGGATCCTAGGTCGATGTTCAACGGATGAGCCATGCCTGCCCAGGCTCTGTGTTCCATTCTTATACAACATCAAACTGCCTCTCGAATTTCAGAGACTATTATGTGTGCTTCGTAAATTATATCATCCTTTCTAGAGATGTTGGTTTCTAGGACACTGCCATGAGATGTCCCCAGCCTAGCTGCACTGCCTGGTAACTGGAGGGTGCCAGGGGAGAGCTAATGCAGTACTCCTTCCCTCTCTCCCCCACATCCCAGAGGGGAAATGCCCCAATACTCACTTTCCTTATGTTTGGAGAGCTTCAGCAAATGAGCTCCTATGTCTCCCTGGCACTTAGAGAAATGAAGACCCGGAAGCTGAAGATCCCAGGGCTGTCATTTGGAGTTGCCATAAACCAGAAGCTCTTAGGAACAGTTACGCCTGGGGTGTTGTGCCTGCCCCAGGCCTTATAAATCCATCCTGTGCTGTGTTCAAGGGCTCATTACCTCCAACCAGATCTACTGTTTGGAATTATCACATGAATTAGGTATGGTTTGCACATTTGACGAAGGTACATAGCTGAGTTTCAAAACACTCAGGTCCTGGCTTATGGCTTGGGCCTAGAAATGTCTGTCTAGGAAACTGAGGCTCAGAGAAGTTAAATTTCTAAAGGTCCCCAGAGCTAGAAAGGGCAGTGCAGTTTTGAACCTAATGTGTCTGATTCTAGGTTATACTAGCTCCACAGTCACAGAGCCATGTGTTTTACTTTGAGGGCAACAAAGATTTGCAGGTAGGAGGGCTTGTGGACTGTGCCCTGCTCCCTAATCATGCTTGTGTGGAGAAGAACCCAGACAGTGAGGTGGGGAGAGCCAGCTACAGAAGTAGAGGAAGGAGGCTGAGTCCCTGAGCTTGCAGCAAAGGAGGAAGAGGAGGTTGCCAGGCAGGGGAGAGGAGCTGTGAGTGGCAGAAGGCCTATGCACAGTGAGTTGATGTGAAGTTCTAACCTCCAGTCCCGAAGAAGCTCCCAAAGTGGGAACCTGAGGCCAGTACATCTTGAAGTGGCATGCTCTTTGGTGAGCATCACTGCTGCTTCTGCCAAAATTACACTGCTACAGCATTGTGACTGTCATGGAATTGTTTCTGCTCAGAAAAAAATGAAAATGTAAATTTGTAAGTATTTATTTCCTCTCTCTTTCCTAAATCTTTTGTTGAAACATCCGTGAATGATAAAAGCAACTCGAAAGGGTAGGACACACCCTTTGCAAACACATAATTTGCAAGCATCATAAAGATGGTCAGTGCCTCAGTTATTTTGATCAAGAACTATTTCACAGGCAAAGAAATAGGGTAGCAAATCACTCATCTATAGAATATTAATAAAAGTGTTCTGAAGTGTACAGACATAGAACATATCTCATAAAGGAACACTCTTAGTTCAGATGGGACAGCATCCTTCATTGTTCCTCCCTAGCCTGGAGGCCCTTGTGAAGACTACTTACCTACTTGTGACAGGGCATCCTTTGTTCTACCAGAACCACATGTGCATGTTAGGAAGAGGAAACAATATGAAGAAAGGGGGCTACATGGCTCTAGCTGTAAGCACATTATAAAGGAAGCCTCTAACTTACAGAATGAAAAGAAAGGCAGAAAAAGCCCAGTGTAACTCCCTTTAGAAACTAAAGACAAGAACCTAAGACTGTATGCACTTGGTAAGATTTTAGAACCTGTATAACATCTCCTTTATTATTTTTGTTGTTTCTATTTGGTTTACTGTCCTTATATAGAGTCATTTTCATTAAAACTTTTCACACAAAAAGGGCTAGTGCACTTTTCTTTAGACAAGAAATGCACTAGTAGCAAGCACTGTTTGGGGAGTAGGAAGATAGCATCTTTCTGCACAGAGGCTGGGGTCAGAAGAGCCTCTGGGCAAGAAAAACAAAGCTGGAAGAGCCAATGTGGGCCTGAAAAGGGGTGGTGAGGTCCAGTGGGGACCACTCCATTCAAAGGTATAGTTTGTAACCCACCCATTACTTTCCTTTGGGGTTTATCTAAACCTAAGCCCTCCACAGTTACCAGCACTGGTGAAGTCACATTAAAGGAACAAAGATAAGGAAACAGGACCCTCCAGTGGGTCTTAAGTCACAAAATTATCAATCATCATTCTGAATTTATCCCTTACCATTAATGTGTCCATTTACTTTGGGAGAAGACAAGGCTAGATAAATACCAGGAGTGCAAAGAGCCAAGCATGTATTTCTCCTATGAATGTCCTGTGCTATACTATAATTAATTTTGGTTTTCTTCAACATTTTCTTCAACTACAGAGGTTAATAGCTATTAATATAGCTGTAATATCATAATACTAGAAATATCATTAAGTCTTTAAGATGAAAGTTATATGGAGTACAACCTGTTTCTGTGAGATTAGGTATTGAAAGTTACTGGTTAAATTACCATTGTCTTTTATTAGGAACTTGCTGTTTGGATGGGCTCTTTTTCAGTTCTGCATAGGTCTGTGAACCACTGATATAAATCAGGGGTTGGATTGGATGGTTACAGGCAATCTCTGTAACATTTTATCTGCTGAAACAAACCAAAGCCATTTTCTGATGTGCTTTCATTTCTCTGCCTTGTCCTTCTCCAGGCAGCTTCATCTGCCCTGAGCAGTCTGGGCCATGTGTACACAGCCATTGGAGACTACCCCAATGCACTGGCTAGTCACAAACAGTGTGTTCTTCTTGCCAAGCAATCCAAAGATGAGCTTTCTGAAGCCCGAGAACTCGGCAACATGGGAGCTGTGTATATTGCCATGGGTGACTTTGAGAATGCTGTACAGTGTCATGAGCAGCATCTGAAGATAGCCAAGGACCTGGGCAACAAACGAGAGGAGGCCCGGGCCTACAGCAACCTGGGCAGTGCCTATCACTACAGGAGGAATTTTGACAAGGCCATGTCTTACCACAACTATGTGTTGGAGCTGGCACAGGAGTTGATGGAGAAGGCCATTGAGATGCGGGCTTATGCTGGCCTGGGCCATGCTGCCAGGTGCATGCAGGATTTGGAGAGAGCTAAACAGTACCATGAGCAGCAGCTGGGCATTGCTGAGGATCTTAAAGACCGGGCTGCAGAAGGACGAGCTTCCTCCAACCTGGGTAAGGATAGAATTGCTTGCAAGACCCAGGGTCAATTCCATGGGCTGGAAATAGCTGGAGTAGTCCACCATCTTTTACAGAAATCTGTGTGTTTATATTCAAAAGAATCTCCTCATTGTGTATGCTGTATATTTCTTTCAGATATATTTCCTTGGAGCCTGCCTGCTCTAAATCACATGATCCTTCCTGTCATCACAGTGCTCTAAGGATTAGAACTCTGAAATACTGGAAAAACAAAACACCCCAACCTTTTAATCTGTCTAGAGAGAAGAGTTACCAGATTTATCTAATTAGAGAGAAGGGGAATGAAATGAGGATATAAAGCTATGTTTGGTTTAAATGAAAGAGAAGCTGCTAGGAAATCATCAATGAAAGAGAATTTGAGACGATTTTTGTTGAAAGGGGTTTCTTTACTTGGTGACTTTAACTCCACAGGAAGTGTATTTTTCCTCAATAGTATGTATATTCACCAATGATACTGATAGTTTAGTATAAATGCAAAATTATGTTTTGAAAGATCTATTGAAATAAGATTTGCAGTCGCTGTTTTAATACTACTTGGTTACAGTTAAGACTTACACATTTGGGTGAATTTATATAGTAAGAGAAGATAAATATTGATAACTGGCTACTTTTTAGGAAGATATTGTTATCTTGCCTCTATACCCAGATACTGGTTCATAATGAGTGGAAGGAACAGATGTGTTTGGAAGTATAAATTGAACTCATTCCTGTGCCCACGCCCCGTGGTTTGTTCTGTTCACAGAGACGCTCAGGGTGGGGCGAGGACAAGGAAACAGTGACCTTTTTGGTATTAGTGTAGGTTTATCAGAGATTAGTAGCAGCAGAATGTAAAATCAGCCTCTTATGTGACCTACAAAACCAAAGTGCCTCATCTCTATGTAATTTAAGCACTGCTCCTCCCTCTCCCCACCTCTGCTTATTGTAACCATATGTTTCATGAATATGGTTGTTAGAAAAAGTCTGGAAGATCCCTGGGGTTGACTCTGACGATGGTATTAAGATCAGAATGAGAGTCTAGAGAGTCTGTAAGAACTATAGAAATAAGATCTTGGCCTTATATATTCATTCAGTGGAGCAGGTATTTATTGAATCAGTCATTTATTGAATCATGTGCTAAATCCTGGAATAGTTGCCTTAAGGGATAGAGAAGTTAAAAAAAAAAAAAGAAACCTTGCCCTCAAAAAGCTTATAATTTAGTTGGGGAAATAAGACTAATGCATAGGACAACAGTGGCCTCCCTGCAAGACAGTGTAATGATGTTGTAGTGCCATGAAATTCCTAGAAGGGAGACCATGAGGGCTGGAAATAGTCTAAAAAGCTTCTTGGTGATTAGACCCAGGTAGACCTTGAAGAATAGGTGAGATTTGGCCAGGAATGGAATGGCATTGATGGTAAGGAATATGGAAGAAGGTATGAGATGCAGTAGGTTGGCATATCTGAGGGATGGTGGCATGATTAGACCTCAGGAATGTGCTAGAGGGTGGTAAAAGATTAGTTTGAAAACTAGGCAGGGGTTATGCTAACCAATAGGTACTCCTGAAGGCTTTGAAATGTAGGCCTAAGAAGAAAGACTAGATATTTAAGGAAGACAAGTCAAGTAGTGGCACATAGGATAAATTGGAGAGCTTAGAACCTGGAGTTTAGATGGCTGTGTATATTGGACTATTCAGATTTTCTTTATCATTTTGTATCAGTTTGGGTTAGTTATGTTTTCTAAAGACTTTGTTCAGTTCATCTAATTTATTGAATTTATTGGCAAAAAGTTCTTTATAATATCCATATTTTCCTTTTAATGCTTGCAGGATATATAATGATGTGCCCTCTTTCATTTCTGTTATTGGTTGGTTGTATTTTTTTACACTTGTATTATTTTCTAGATCATTCTAGCTTGAGATTTATCAATCTTCTTGAGCTTTTTAAAAACTTGAGTTTTTGTTACTTTTTTCATTGCTTGTCTATTTTCTGTTTCATTTATGTCCAGTCTCTTTTTTATCATCTCCTTCTTGCTACTTACTCTTTCTCGTTTCTCAGAGTTGAACCTTAGGTCATTGATTCTAGACCTTCTTTCTAAGACAAGTATTTAAAAATATAAAATTTCCTCTAAACACTGCTATAGGTACATCCAATAATTTTTGATGTATTAGGTTTTTACCTTCAATAAGTTAAAAATATTATCTAAAATAATTTGTGATTTCCCTATAACCCCTATGTTATTTAGAAGTGTTTTTAATTTTAAAATATTGGGGATTTATTGTTATCAAATTTTAATTTCATTTCATTGTGGTCAGAGAACATATTTGTAGGATGTATATTGTATTTTTTATCTCTAGAATTTACAGTTGTTTCTTTTAATGATAATTTTAGTTTAACTGCTAAGATTTATGTGTTTATTCATTACATGTATATTTTTCTTGACATAGCTGAGCCTAGTTATTATGAAAGATTTTATTTTATTTTATTTTTCATGTGTGGATATTGCTTTATTTTATTCTTTTCAAACCTATTATAGCAGCAAAGAATAAGCATTAGAACACAGCCCTCGGTGGTGACTGCTTCATGCCCTGCATAATGAAGGGGAGGAAGGCTTTCAGCCATTCTCAGTTCAGGGAAACAAAAGCTTTTAAAACTGTCTGCTGCCCTAGCTGGTTTGGCTCAGTGGTTGGAGTGTTGGCCCCGGACTGAAGGGTCCGGGCCTTGATTCCAGCCGAGGGCATGTACCTCAGGCGCAGGCTCATTTTCCCTGGCCCAGATCGCAGGGCGCATGTGGAATTCTCTCTCTCACATCGATGTTTCTCCCCGCCACACATACTCTCTCTGAAAAGCAATGGAAAAATATCCTCGGATGAGGATTAAAAAATAAAAAGCAAAAAACTTTGTCTGCTAATTCTATGGTCCTTTTGGAGTTAGCCCATTCTGACTACCTGTGGTTTTGTAACAGCTTGTTTGAGATGTGATTCACATAGCATACAATTACCCATTTAAAGTAGATAATTCAGTGGTTTTCAGTATATTCACTGAGCTGTGTGTTGATTGATTGCCTTTTGTACTGAGTATTAGTGACATTTTATTGTTTCTTTGTATATCCTGTATCCAGTAATGTGGGATTATATCCAACACTGTGAATGATACTTTATAGAGATTCTGGATTCTGATATATTTCTCTTAATATTATTGATTTTGTTATTGTTTTACCAGTTAAGTTGACTGAATTTGGGCTCCAAATTCAGTCTTCCCTGTGGTGGGTGGCAGTTGAAATCTCTGTTCAGGTCTTTTAGCTTTAACTGGGCTGCTTAGATTCTGTCTTGCACATGCATATTTCAAGAGTTAGACTGAGATTCAGTTAAAATTTATACTCAGAATTCAAGGCTCCCCACTGTGGCTCTCTCTGGGATTTTTCCTCTGGTTCTTCAAGCCAGTAAGACTCTGTTTCTTCCTGAATGTTAGCCTCATCACACGATATTGAGGCCTGCCCTTTGGGAAAGAAAAGATGCTCGTTGGCATTTCAAAAATGGGAAGCTTACTCAATGCCATTCCCTTCTTCAAATGGTCAGCTCCAGCCTCCCTTCAGTTTCTCACTGCTTGTGGTTTTGCTTCATTGCCTTTAGATAGATTCCTCCTCCATGCCTGTGACCCTCTCCCTGCACCAGACTTCATAGTTATTATTTATAGGAGGGTTGGATTGAAAGGAGCTACTCTTCCATTACTGGAACCAGAACTCTTCCTATTCATTTTTAACCCATTGCAATTTGCCTTGCTTCTTTTGTTCCCTGAAAAAGATCAACAGTGATCTCCTCATGCTGACTTTTGTGATCTTTCAACAATTCTAAATTTTCCTAATCAGTATGCAGCATTGGCATACTTTACTGTCTCTTGAAATTCTCTCCTCTTCTAGTTTCTGTGAAGCATGCTCTCCTAATTTTCTTCTTGGCTGCTCTTTTTGTACCTTCTTCATTGTTTTTTTTTTAAAAATGGACTATTTTTAAAAGTTACAAAAGTGGTGCTTTTGTAAAAAAAAAATTCTTATATACATGTAAATAGTAGAAAAAAGAGAGCCACTCCCTTACATTTTTACCTTCCCCTTTCCCACTCCTCAGTGTTAACTACTATTAACAATTTAGTTAGAATCTTTCCAGACCTTTTTACTATGTACATAAACACATGGCAGTACAATCATATATGTAAATATACACGTGTGTACAGATTGTTCCTGTGTTTTATTCCTTGATTCTTTCTGTTTTTTCTGTATGTATCTTCCTTTATCATTTTCACCACCATACCTTTAATTACTACTTCAACTGTGCACTGTTTCTAAATCTATATTAACCAGCTCTCACCTTATTCTCTTACAGTTCTGGAGGGCAAGAGTCTGAAATCAGTTTCACCAGGCTAAAGCCAAGGTATCAGCAGGGCTGTTTCTTCTGTAGACTCTAGGGGAGAATCAGCTTCTAATGACTGCCTGTATCCCTTGGCTTGTGGCTTTTTCTTCCATCTTGAGAGGGCATCACTACAATCTCTGCTTCTCTTGTCACATTGCCTTCTCTTTTGCCCTGACTTCTCTCTCATCCTCTTATAAAGACTGTTGTGGTTCTGTCAGGCCCACTTGATAACCCAGGGTGATCTCCTCATCTCAAGATTCTTAATCAAACCTGCTAAATCCTTTTTGCCATGTAAAGTAACTTTCACAGGTTCCAGGGAGTAGGATGACGGCTTTTGGGGGAGGGGGGGCGGCATTATTCAGCTTATCATACCATACAAACTTTGAAATCTAAAGTCATCATTGATTTCTTCCTTTTTATTTTTCCAGTTTACTCTCAGTCTAAGAGTTTTCAAATAAATACTCTCATAAAGGTTCTTTTCTTTCATTGCCTCTTCCTAATTGCCCAGTCTGTTGTATTAACTTGCTAGTTGGGTTTTCTTCACAACCATCCCACCTTCCTATGTTTTTTCCATCCCACATATCGGTAAGACTGATCTGCCTAAAGCTATATTCTAGGCAGTAATTGCTGCACATGGCATACCACATTATGGTCATAGTCCTCACCTTTAAACCTGACATCCTTTCCATTCTTTAATTCCACTACTCCTCTGTACATGCTCTTTACCAAAAACTGCACTTTTCCATCTTCCATGATCTCATCACATTGGCCATGCTTTCTTGCTTTAATATATTTCCTCAAGCTATTTCTTCCACTGAGAACTTCTGTGTCCCTGTTTTGCTTGTTTACTCTCTTGATAACAAAAGTTTCTTACCTTGTTTGGGCCCTAATAACACTTTAAATATTTTTTATTTTATTTATATTCAATCATAAATTATGGTTACTCGTATACTTGTTATATTCAACCATAAATTATGGTTACCACTCCTGGGTTAAAATCATTAGAAGTATGAACAACATTCTCCTCTGTAGCCTCTGCATCACTGAGCATAACCCCTTACACAATATACATTCATATGGTTAGATTGAATGAGTCAAAGCTTATAGCAAGATATGTGTCCAGGTGATTGGAAGAATAGTGATGCCTTTGGAAAAAGAAAGGAAAGCTGGGAGGAGTTACTAGTTTTGGGAAACGCGTGATAAGTTTGATTTTGTACATGCCCATTATGTATTTCTCTCACGATGTAATATGAACAAATAGAACTGGAAACAACTATTAAAATGGCATCATCCTAATGACATTTATGAGATAGGGTAGGAAAGCCTGCCAGCGAATCTTAGTCAGGATCACAGAGAATGGAGGGGATCCAAGTAGAGCTCAGGGAGAAGAGAGCTTCAGGATGTGGAGGGCATGCCACTTACATCAGAGAAGCCAAGGAGAATGAAATTTGAGGCACTGTGAAGGTTTTTTCACAATAGAAGCTGCGGAAACGGAGAGAGAGAAGGTAGAAATGACAAGAAATCTTTGTCCTTTGGTGGTCAGCATATACTAATATTTATTTATCCAACTTTTATTTGCTCTTAAGTAAAACAAGTTAGAAATAATTTAGACTCTTTAGATTTCTTTTGAACAATAGCCTAGCAGTTTTCTAAGCATGTCTTACTTGTGAAATGTTAATGTAAATTTTGGCTTGGAAAATGTTCATCTTTTTCTTTTATGCTCAAATCAACTGTAGTTGCATTGCCTCTTCCTAATTTCCCAGTAGCCTCAGTATTGCTGCAGCCTCTGTGGTTGTTTTTTTTGTGTGTGTGTTTTTGGTGGCCTTCTTTATGGTTCTCATTTAGGCATTTGGGAGTCAAACCTCAGACTACAGAATAGGTCACTGGATTATAGCTTCAAAGCCCTATCACCCTGATCATCACAAATCTTGTCATTCTCTGGGGCGCCAGAGAGATAAACTGCAATTAGGAAAGTGAGAAGGGAGACAATTAAAAGGATGGCTAGTTTCATTTCTCCCCTCCTCTTCCCTCCCCTTCTTACCTCTCATTTTTTCTATCATTTTCTTTAATTCTTTTTCTCTTTCTTTCTCTCTCTCCCCCTCTCTTTTCCCTCCCTCTCTCTAAATAAAGGAGCCACTTCCCATATACAACAGTGTTGGGATTGGCTCTGCTTAGTATTGGGTCAAATATAAAAAATGGAAAGTGCTTCCCACCAAGGCCTGGGGTCAAATATCTAATAATTCATCTATAGAAAATAATTGAAATTTTAAAAAATAGCCGTCCTTTTTAAGTAAAAAAGACATTTTATATTTACAAAGTAACTTATTTGAGAAAGAGAAATGGGACTAACATCTTGTTCACTTAATCATTCATTCTTTTGCTCCCCAAATATTTGTTGAACATTAGGTATGTGACAGGCACTGTACTATCTTTTAATAAATAAAACTGACATAGTTCCTGCCCTCATGCAGCTTATAGGTTTTTCATTTAACAAGCTTATATTGAGACCTATTCTGTGCCACATGTTTATATTTATTTTCATATTTAATTATCTCCATAAGCCTATGAGATCAAGAGCATTAATTAATTTTACATATGAGAACATCAGATAGGTTAAAAAAACTTGATCCAGTTAGCCTCAGGAGACCCATAGCATAAAAGACTCATTAAGATCTCACAAAATGATGCTTGGCCTCTTTTCCCCATGGCTTCAAACCATCTTGGGAGTCATGTGTTAGAGTAAAAGTTTGGTAGCAATTCTGGTGGACATACATAATTCCTCATATTTACAGTGTACCAGAAATGGTGACACTCAGCTATTCTAATTCTAGGATTTAAGAAATATCACCTAAATAACTTTTATAAAAATTATATTAAAAAATTAAATTCTGCAAATCTGAATGAGAAAATTTTGAATTCCTAAGGAAAGAGGTAACAATATTATATATTCTCTACATGATACACACACATATTTCACCTTAATTATATATTACTCCTAAATAGATTTTATAAATTAAATCATTGTTATGAACACATGTAAAACTCAGAATCTTAAAAAAAAATCTTTTAATAAATTTCTTTTGTAAGAGAAAAAACAGTTTTATAATGTCAATCACTCTCTTTTACCTGTTTTTCATATTTCAGTTTTTACATGTTGAGTTTTCTTTAGGTGGAAAGAGGCATAGTTTTATAGGTAAAATGTTTATAATAATCATAGATAGTAATTGATTTACACTAATTGGGGGTGTTTCTTTGTAAATCCACAATATGTTTAACGGGCTCATGTTTAAAATAACCGCTCAAGGTATCAAAGGGTCTGTGAGACCTCACATAGAAATTCTTGGTATAGCAATGTAATTCCATTATATTTGTATTTTACAGTACTTGTTTGTTTTTCAAAGACCCCTATGAAGTAAGCTATTATTATTCCTTTTCACTGATGAGGATTCAGAGATTATATCAGGCAGAGTGGAGGCTACACTCTGGTAACGTAGAGTAGTAGATTCCAGTCAGTGGGAGCTATGCTAGGATTTCCTGTCCCACCCATCCTTCTACCTTTCCTCCCTGTCTCCCAACCATACACAGGAAGATGAAAAAGAAGAAGCACCACTAGAAGGGTTTATAGGCCACTTTGAAGCACTGGCCCCTGCTCATGCCAAAGTATAAGGCAGCAAGCATTCCTAGAGAAGTATTGGCACTGTCAGGATGGAACAACCCTTTCTTCTTTCCTAGAGAATCTATTGTCTATTGGTTACTAGCACTGAGCTAGACACTGTGCATACATTATTTCATTTTTTCCTCATTACAAAGCTATGTGGTGGGCATAGAATTTGTCCCAAATTCATACAGTTTATAAGCAACAGAGGCAAGACCCAAACCAAGGTCTATGTGCTCTCTTCTACTATAACCCACAGGATCCCTCTGAGATCTACACATGTATTTATTGAACATGTGTAGCTCTTCTACTTGAAAAGCATAGATGAGACTATACAGATTGTCAAAGTTTAATAATGTCCATAACATAGGAAGCCAAACCACACATCCTAGCTTTTCATTCAAAGCAGTTCGTATTAAGGGTCATGAAAAGGGAAGATATAAATATGGGGGGGGAAATGTGTCCCAAAGCCTGAAATGGATTTTTCTAGACATGTAAAAGAAAGTAACAAGAATATGCTTTCCCTGTTTGAAAGAAATGAGAAATGGACAGCATCAAAGCAGAAGATTTTTCTGAGCAAACACCAGAGGACTCACAGAAAATAATTCAGACCCTCATTAAGGTTATGACATACACATCCTGTGCTGTGGCCCATACCTATCAGTGCCTAATAAATATTAATAATATTTATTCTCTCTCTTAGGTCAAGATTTGTTACCCAGCTTGTCTAGACATTGCTATTTAAAAAGAGCTGTGATTTGCTTACAGATACAGCACGTCTGTAAACATGTGAGCAGAAACAGACGGGGCAGTAAATCTTGGTCAGAGCTGCACTTTGGACTGTTGCAGAAGAGGCTGCAAAACTGTTGTTGGAATAATGAAGTAGATGCTTGCTGCCAGGTCCCGGAGTTCTGTCTCCAGCAGGCAGAGCCTAGCAGTAAATTAGCTTATGTTTCAGCTTGGCAGTTGGCACTTGGTTCATTTGTAGATGCTAATTGTAATCTGATGTTATCAGCAGCAGGTAATTGAAATGGGCTTGATGAATTACTTAATTTCCTTTAATAGCTGAGTCTTCAAGAACTGAATAAAGAAGATAAGGTGATCTGGAAGAAAACACAACAGCTCTATCTTTCTAATTAGTGCTTGGAGGTTTTTTCTTCTTTATACAAATGATTATGAACAAGTGAGGCTGAATAGGTTTATGAGTCAAAAGCCCCCATGGGGGCATTTCCCATTAGGCAGCCCAGTCCTGAGCATTGATAACACTTCTGTTAGGACTTCAGAAAGGAACACTTGAGCCATAACTTTGAAGAGCATTGATTTCTGAACACAACTTTGTTTTCTCAGACTTAGGTGTTACTACCTGCTGGGGGTACTGCCACTTTGGCACTCACCCTTCCTTTAGCCTCTATTTTGTGGCCATTTTCTGTGAGCAGTGCAGCCTGGCAGCATGCAGTAAACAGGGGAGCCTCTCAATGATGTTAATCATTGGCTCCTACCACCTGGCACTGGCACCTTCCACACCTGCCTGTACCTATGTCTTTCCATCTGTAGCAGCTCCTGTCTAGCCCTTTGCTTTGCCAGCAATGGTGAGTGCAGATGTGACCCTGGGTCCTACCATCTGTGCTGGACACTGTATACTGGGCCCATGCCACATGACTGTGATAAGCTTTAGGGTCTTTCTCTGGAATCATTTGGCTTTTAGTTGGATTTTTGTTCCTTAAGGAATCCATCTGTTGTGAGGTGACTTTGGAGGAATTTATTTTTGACTGATTTCTTGAGAAAATCAAAATAGCAGAAAATGTAGGGTATTAGAATCTGATCTCTTAGACATTTGGAACAGCTGTAGCAAGTGATTATTCAGATCACCCCTATCGTTCTCTACAGCAAATTCTATTAAAGAGGGCTTATTGTTAAGAGGTGAAGATTCTACGTCTCTAAGCCACCAGCATAATTGTGGCAGTAAATGCCTTACAAAGATTCTTCTAATATTCTACTTCTTGATCTGAGTGGGAGAGTTACGTGGCTGTTCTTGCTTTGTGAAAAACTGTATGCTTAAGATTTTATGCCTTTCTGACTATATGTTATACTTTAATTAAAGGTTTACTTTTAAAAGGACATTGTACTCTAGGGCAGAGTAGAATTGGAATGTTATGCCTTTCTTGATCCCAACCATGCCCATGCCTTTCAGCACCATAAACCAACTCCCCAAATCCAGAGCTCATTCTGACCAAGATATCTATATATTCCTGCTTCCTATACCTGCTTCCATCTACCCCAATAGGCCTCTCTCCAAGTCTGTGATTTCATGTTGTGTATTCCCTGTTTTTGAAAATGGCAACACAGTCTCAGTGCCCAACCTAGAAATCTCAAATTTATCCTGGGATCCCTGCCTTCTTCCCTCACAGCCCAGAGCTAGTTGATTGAAAGTCCTCAGAATTCTGCTTCTCCTGGCAAGTTTTAATATATCTACAGGGCTGTGTTATCAGCTTCCCATCATCTCTTGCCTTGATCATTGCAACAGCTCCCTCTACACTGGTCTCCCAGCTTCTCTTTCAGCTCATTTTCCACATTGCTTCCATGGTAACCCTCTTGGAACCCCAACTGCTTAATTTTATCATGTCATTTCTATGCTTAAAATCCTGCAGTGGTTCCCCATTACCTTTAGGATGAAGTTCAAAATTCTTGGCCTGGTGTGAAATAATAGAAAAGAAAAATATTATATATATATATATATTGGTCTCTGCCTCCCAATTCCTAACACAGAGCTCTTAAAACCCTTGTGGATTCCTAAGTGATAAGAACACTAGGAGCATCTTTTGTTCTAATGGCTCCTGGATGGGGACTGGTCCCCAGAAAGACCAAGTCATGATTAGAAGCTTAGAATTTTTAGCTCCCACCCCTACCTTCCAGAGAGAGGAGAGAAGTTGGAAATGGAGTTAATTGATCATGCTTACCTGAGGAAGCCTCCATAAGACCCTAGTAGTAGGGGGTTCAGAGAGCTTCCAGATTATCGAACACACCCAGACTGGAAGGTGACGTATTTCAACTCCATGGGAACAGAAGCTCCTGCACTCAGGACCCTTCTAGACCTCACCCTATGTATTTCTTCATCTGGCTCTTCATCTGTATCATTTATCATATCCTTTAATAAAATGGTAAATGTAAGTATTTCCCTGAGTTCTGTAAGCTAATCTAGCAAATAATTGAACCTGAAGAGGTCACAGGAATCTCCAATCTGTAGCCAGTTGGTCAGAAGTACAGTTGATAACCTGAGCTTGCAACTAGTCTCTGAAGTGGGGGTGCAGACTTGTGGGACTGAGCCCTTATCTGTGAGATCTAATGCTCTCTCCAGGTAGATAGTGCCAGCAGAACTGAGTTGAATTGTAGGACGTCCAGCTGGCAATGGAGACTTGCTTGCGGGGCGGGGGGGGGGGGATTCCACATATTTGGTGACTGGAAGTGTCGGAAGTGAAGTATTCTGTGTGAGTAATAAAAGAGACTCACAGGAGAGAAGTAGTAGGGAAGAACCAGTTTTTTCCCTACATAGGAAGGAAAAAACTGAGTTTTTCTGTTTGTACCTGGCATATTTACTTTCCAACAACCCTCAACATTCAGGAAGTATTTATTGATCACCTACTCTGTGCTAGAAACTATGCCAGTGGCTGTTTGATAAAGCAGGCATTTCAAGTGCTTGAAGTAAAAGTGATTTCAGAAAGTATTACATGGGGTATAATTTTAATTGAGGGGGTGTCAGAAAACTCTTCCCTGAGTAAGTGGCCCCAATTTATCTTAATTATACCATTTTCTGCCATTCCCACCCTTCACACTCATGTTCCCCATACCTCTGAGTCCTTGTACTCCTCTCTGGCTTTCTTCATGCCACTTCTGCCCTGAGTACTTTTCTCCTTCTGTCAAGCCTGTGAAATCTTACTTATTCTTTCAAACTTCAGTCAAATATCTCTTTATTCTTAAGTCTCCCTCTCTGGCTCTTCCAGGAAATTTAGTGTTCCCCTACCATTTTTGTACATAGCACTTATTAAGTATTGTAATTATTTACCAACTAGATCATAAATGCCAAGATTGGGTAGGATATGTATCTTAGCTTATTTGTGGCCTGAACCTTGTGGCTAATGCTTGCACTCCGTGGGTATACCATGTCTGTATTTTGATGGATGAAGGGTGATGTGAGGTCGGAAACTAATAACTGGAGTCTAGGGTTCAAGTAATTACTCTTTTATATTTACTGTTTTCACCCATTTGTACTTTACTACTTTCTTTAAGTTCAGATATCATTCCTGCTACTTCTGATTCCATAGCCCAGGGTGACTAATTCTGGGGACCAGTGGCAATTTCTGTACATTTATGTTGGATCTTCACATTCTTGTCAGTGTAAATGATGTCTAAAACTCTTTACTACTCTCAAAAGCTCAAATTCTATTATTTTTCTATAGAAAGACCCTGTATATGGAAGCTGAAACTTGATTCCTAAAGCCTTTTAAATGAACCAAAAATATAATCAGTTTGAGAAATAGTTAAACCAGCAGGTGGTGATTAGGTTTTATGATATCATTTTAGTTTTACTCCTTACTGGTAGTAGGAATACTGAATTGAGTAGATTTTTCTCCTTCTTTTACATAGTTCTTTGGCCTGTAGCTAAATGAGATAGTCTGATTAGCAGGCTAACTAAAAATATATTAACCTTTTTGGATCTTTATCCAAGAAGTTTACAAAGTACGACTAAAATGAGGCCCTTTGTGCAGGCTTGAAGAACCCTAATATTTATTACTTTTGGACAAGAAAATCACTAGGGTCTTACACTGTTTCTTCTTTTAAGTACATGAACTTAACAGTCTATTCTCCTCTGCATTTAACATCTAGCCTTAGGAAACTTTTTAGGTATTCAAATAACAGGTTCCATAGAGAATATATGAAAAGCCTTTGTGATCTCTTCCACACACCTTTGAAGTGGCATAGAAGTCATTATAATAAGAAAAGGGATGACACTTATGGAATGCCTGCAGGGTGCCAACACTATACGTGGTGAAAATTCTTATGCAGTGTTTCATTATTTCATTTAAACATTCAGAAAGATAAGACTTATTATTCCCAGTTAGAAATGAAAAACCTAAAGAACAGAGAGGTTAACTTGTCAGAGGTCCCACAGCAAGTGTGTGGCAGAGCTGTCTGAATGGAAAGTCAGTGTTCTTTATACTGTGTCACATTGCTTCTCTAAAGAGAAAAGCTAAAATTATTTAGGAAAGAACTAAAGCTCTAGTGTTTTTACATGACAAGGACAGTTTGACATTGTAACTGGAAAAAAAAACTGGAAATTGAGCATTTCTTTTTGCCCACAGCTTCTGTTCATTCTCATTCACTGATCCCCGTTTTATACTGGGTGCTCATAAGCACACCTACAGACTGAAGGCAGTGCAGAAGCGTGGCTACTTATATACCACAACTTGAACTCTCCCCCGCTCCCCAGCATGAAATCCGCAAGAGGCTCAAGTGTTTAAGACTCTCTTCAGCATAATTAGTAATTTCAAGGTACCTTCAAAAAGTAGCTTTCACCAAGAACCATTTTCAGCATGTTGTTCCAGAAATCCTTCTTAAGGCTCTCTCTGACACAGCAGAAAATGCATTTGTTGAATTGGATTAAAGCCGGAATGCAACTTTTAGTTGGTAATGCTGACTCAGCCTGTCCCCACTTGACTTTTAAACAGCTTTGTTAGCTCCTGAGTACAGGCTCTCAGTTTTCAACGAATTTTAGAAAGTGGTCCTTTCTGCACTTCTTTGAAGAGTTAAGTTACTCTGAGAATGAGTGCTTTCATTTTCTCTTAAAAATTGCATTGGTGCCATTTAAGATGCTTCCAAGAGCAATTAAAAAGCAAAATAAATGCTTTGTTTCTATGTTTCCAATGTGCTTGTAAAGGAAGCCCTCATCAGAATAGCTTCAGTGGCAAAAAGTAACAGATTTGTGTTCTTGAGCCAGAATGTCAGAATTGGCCACTTATTTGAAACAACAGCAATTTTGTAATTGTGTTTTCCTGATTCAAATGGAACGTCCCATCAAATCCATTACCTAACACTGAGTAAGACAAAGACAGCTTATAACATGGCCCAGCTGTTGGAGTGCTCTGGAGGGAGGTATAATATGCTCTGTGACTCAGTAAGCAGAAGGTAATGGACTAAAAGTTATCAAGCCCTTCACAAGGAGATCTGGAGTTTAACCAGAAATTTCAGACTGTCAACCTTAACAAAACAGATGGTGTGCTCCAGTTCGAGGCACCATCCGGCGAGCTGGCATGTCTGCCTTGACAACTCCTGGTACTTCTTAAATGCCTGATGGAGAAAGACATTCTCTTTGTCATCAGTGAAGAACTCACTCTACTTTGTGTGTGACAAAGAAAACAAGAAGTGCCTGCTTACTAAATCCTTTACTAAACTTTTTATGATCTTTCTGCCCTCCGGGGCTTTGGCATTTTGCATAAAGAATCCTGTTGGACTATTCTTTTTCCTTCTCTTGGTACCATAGAAACCACTCAGATCGTATGTTGACTTCTTTTGATTTTGATCACCAAGAAGCCCCACCACCAGTGTTATGGATTTTTGCAGTGTTATTTAGCTACAGTGACTGTGTTATATAATTTATCACTAGGACAGTTTCAGGCACCACCAGGATATAGAATATAGGGTCACCCTACATCTAACATGCATGCGATGAACCTGACTGCTGGAGTCAAATGTGCTGGCTGTTGGTCTCTTCAGTGGTGAAAGCACTTGAGTCGTCTACACAGCAGGTCACTGGGAACCATGGACACTCTCACTGTGTGGCTGACACTGGTAGCTCTTGGTTTTCCTCCTTGTTCCTAGCCTCTGTATGGCTCAGCTTTGCCTGTTTCTGGGTGGGGTGCATGCAGTGCCCCAAAAGGCTGGTGAAGCTGGCGACGCACTCTGCTCTTACTTTCTCAGTGAAGGGCACTCTCTCTAGTTGGAGTTTCCTCTCGGCACTGAGCAGTGTCGGCCTGGAGAAGGGGAGTGGTGCAGGCAAATTGAAACTCTTCTTCCTTCCCTTTTTGTGTGATTATTCTCAAGTTGTTTGTTCTAACATTTTGCTGAAATGCCTTAAGTGGACTCCAGAGCTCTCCCAGAGCTGTTTTTGTTCATGGATAGTTGTCTAGTTGTTGGTCTTTGTAGGGGACAGAGGCTGGGGGCTCCCACTCCTCCATCTTGGTGGTGTCACTTCTACTTCCGATCTCTTCCTCTCTTACTGACAAACTCTGTTATCATTGGCTGTCATGCTTCTGACAAGAAACATTTCAAAGGAAGAGACCCATAAAAGATATCCAAAGTAAAAAACATTGACCAAAGAGAACGAACTCATCCCAGATTCTAACTCTGCCACCCACTGTTCACTGGTCTTTGGAGTGAGGCAATCAGTTTTGGATTCCAAGAAAGAAAAAAAATCAAGCACAAATGATAAGCTAATGTTCTGTGGTTCAGGGATAGACATTCAAGGGACTTAGACATTCAAGGGCCCCAAATAGCTCAGAACCTTACCTTTTGCAAGTTGCTTTCCCTTCCTGGGCCTTAGTTTTCTGACATACTAAAAAAGAGCCATATAATATATTTGTTCTTTACAATATGGTTATTAGACTCAAAATGAGAATGTGAATGTGAAAATGCTCTGATGACTATTAGGTACTAAACAAGTAAGAGTCACATTGGTGTGATTTGACTAAGAATCTAGAAGTTAGTGTGTGTGCTTTTGTTGTTGTTTAGTTTTTCCTCTGTGAGATTCCTCCTGTGGCAGAAGCTTTAAGGAGAATATTTTCCTGTGACACTACAGCAAGTGATGGGCTGAGTAAAGCTTTGAAGTGAGGCAAACATTGGCTCAGCCCACTTCATAGCTATGTACCTTTGTATTACTTAACCTTTCTGACCCTCAGGTTCCATCCTCAGGTGTTGTAAGGAGACACTACCTTTTTAAGAAGCTTTCTCACATCGGTGTTCTTCTGCATCCTTGCAATGCTCTGTGCCTGACAGGCAGGGAGCACATTTCTTACTGCCCTTGCATGATCATCTTCCTTGTCTATCTCTCCATTCAGCCTGCAAGCCCTGGAGAAGCTCTAGGCTCCCCATCTGATGCATTTGTATTCCCAGTGCTTAGCTCTCTGCTTGTTAATCTTTGATGCTGTGTGAATTGATGAGTAGTGCTTAGCACATAGCAAGCACTCAGTAAATGGTACTGCTGTCATTATGCTCCGAGAGATTTGTCTCTTTTAAAATAAGCTTACAGATGTCTCCACTCATCTCAATTAGCTGCATGTTAAAATGCAGACTTGAGTAGGGAATGACCATAGCACAGCAGTTTTGGCTTTCCAGAAGGTTTTTACCAAGGAAAGACAATAACTGCTAGTTATTCTGTAATGGTAAGCCCAGATTTTTGAAACTCTGACCAGCGATCTCAGTTCATAGTCTCGAAAGAACTTGAACTTGAAGGTATACCTGGTAGATATCCAAATCATCTTCCACTGTTAAGCCTGGTAAACCCACAGCTTCCTGGGATTCTCAGAGGGGAGGGACTGTGGCAACCAGGACACAGAAAAACCTGAGCCTGGGTGTCAGATAGGCCTGGATTTGAATCATAGCTCTGCCATTTATGAGCTGTGTAGCCTTGGGGAAGTTATATCAGCTCTTCAGGCTTCACTTGCCTCATCTGTAAAATGGAGGTAAGAATAGAACATCTGGGGTGGGTGTAGGAGCTGCAGCTCTTCTGAAGATTAAATGAGAAAATGTATGTGAAGCGCTTTGCAGGAAGTTGTGGCTGGTATTGCACTGAGACCTCCCTCTGTCTCTGGGCACTGCTGGGACCACTAGGTTCTTTTCTTTCTTTCTTCTATACTCCCTTTCCCTCCTGCTCTGAGTGATGTCAAAGCTCTAGGAAAACTAAAAGTATGTAGTGCTTCTTTGTAAAAAACTTGAAGATTTCTGACCTAGACAGATGATTGGAGCTAGTTCCTTTTGTGCTGTGGGATTAGCTAGAAGAAAAGTTTCCTCCCATGCTGGTGAAAAAATAATTTTCTTCCCTTACATGGCTTTAACTTGCATTGAGCCCCTTTTTCCTGTTTTAACATTTTAGACCTTCTATGCGACCTTGAAAAGCATTTTGTTTTCTTCTAAATATGTTTGTAATAATTGCAGAAACAGTGATGTGCTTGTAAAGTACATGCCTGACTTTTAGTACATCTCTGTGCTAGGGCCTTCTCCCTCTTCAACTTCCCTGTTTTCCCTTGAAGAAGACAGTCATACTAAATGTGTCAAATAATAGCAGTTCTCTTTAAGAAACATGTTCACCTATGTTTTTTCTCACACTCATTATTCCTTTTGGGATACACACACACACACACATATATATTAGTGCTCTCCAACACAAAGTTACACTTGAAAGAATTCTTGGAATCAAATTGGGAATGTTTGCTAAGCTTGATCCATCTGGCTTTTCAGTTCTTTATTTTATTTCTAAAGTATTTCAGTAGTGTGTTCTCTTTGACCTTTTCTGACTAGGAACATTGACCCACAGAAGATGGTTTTATTATTTCATTAATTTTTCCATTTATCTATTCATGCATCCATCTATTCATGCATTCTTCATACATATCAAATAATTGTCATATACCTACCATGCTTGAGGCATCATTCTGCAAAACTAAACTCAGTGGGTTGGGAGTCAAGAGATGTGAGTTTTTGTTCCAGCTCTGCCATTAACTCACTTTCCACAGAGAGGAGAAATGACTTACTCTAGCCCAGCCAGGCGTGGCTCAGTGGTTGAGCGTCGACCTAGGATCCAGGCGATTGGGGTTCGATTCCCGGTCAGGGTATATGCCTGGGTTGCGGCCTCGATCAATGACTCTCTCATCACTGATGTTTCTATCTCTCCCTCCCTCTCCTTTCCTCTCTCTGAAATCAATAAAGCTATATTTAAAAAAAAAAAAAAAGAAATGACTTACTCTATAACATGGTAACATAGAGCTCTTTCTCCCTCTGACATTTTATAATATATCCATATAGAAAATTTGACTATTGCCCGTGTGCCATGGTTGGACATTTCACACCCCTTGAGAATCACGAAAAATGTACAGATGGGTCTGTTGTACATTTAGGCACTTTATGTCAACATTCAAGCTTTCTTTAAAAAAAACTTCACATAATTCTAGGGAATCTCATGGTGGTAGTAGTGTTTATGAATGACAGTATGCTCATCATACCATTTTGGGCTTGTCTGATGGTTTCCTGAATGTTACATATTCATTTTGTGAAACCATTAACAATGGTGGACAAGGAATGTCAGAAAAGTCCAACCCTGGTTTTTCTTCTTTGCCTGTCCTTTGTTCTGTTTTTATGGCTCTAGTAACAGGGATTTTATTACAGCAGTTTGTGTCTTCAGCTCTTTTGCTGAGGCTCTGCATAATTTATGATCTAGATTCCAAAATGTTAGTGAATTGCTCCACCAGAAATAATGGAATGTGACAGCAATGGATTCCACATTCTTGGCCCAAATATTTGTGTCTGTGGTTTACAAGTCATTTCAGAGCACGATTGCTACATTGTTCAAGCTGTTACTGGGAATGAATTCTGACAAAAGAAGAGAATCTGGGTAATTATAAAAACACAGAATGGGTCTATGCAACAGTATTGTGCTTATGGGTATCAGGAAGAAGAGCATACCCCCCCCCCTCCATCTTTACTCCCTCCCACAGACATTGTTCCTTCTTCTATTCTAGGCCACACTGCTGAATATTAGCTATGTGATTTAGATTTCAGGGTATCTATTATATGAAAGGTATACATGATTGATGGATCAACATTTACTGGTCACTTATCTGCCTGAATAAAGTAGGTATGTGTCCTAATGATGTACCTTTGGAGGCGTGACTTTTTAGAGTTTTATCTTCCTGGGGTGAATGCTTGCTAAGATAATGAATGATAAGTCTCACATATACCCAGATGTCCCCAAAGCTCCATAATCTGTTTAATTATTTTTTGTTGAAACACATTTTTATTAGCTATATCTCCCAACTATTTCAGAAAGATGTGGCAATAGAGCCTACTTTAAATTCAAAATCATTTAAATGACCAAAAATTGCAGTTACTTGACCAAAAACAGTACTAAAGAGACTGTTTTGGTGTAATAAATGATTCCCTTGCTCCCATGTTGATGTGGCTTTTGTTGGTGAGTCAGAAGAGGTTTAGTGGGTGTGGAATTAAGTGTATGAAGGATCTGGGAAGTTTGTTTGGTATTAAATTGTCCTTAGAATGGCAAAAAAAAAAAAGGTAAAAAATCATTTTAACAAATTCTTGGACTCTCCATGAAAAGAGTCCTGTATATTAATTCTTATAACAGCTGATAGAAAGGACAAAAATACAGTATGGACAAGAGCATGCTTCTGTAGTTGTAAGGGTGTCCTCCAGTTTCTAGGAAATAGCTGCTCTTTTATGTTAGTAAAAATATTGATGAGTTGTCTCCACAACCAGTTTGAACCGTTACTCTGTAATCATACCACCCAGATCATGGACAGAATTATGAAGCAGAACGTGTGTGTGCGTGTGTGTCTGCTTTCCTACTGTACCCTCCAGTGAGATGTGATAAAAAAACGTGCGCACTTAGGATTTTTTATTCATTTGTTTATTTAATATTTAATGAGCACCGTGTCTCAAGCACTATTCTAGGCATTAGAGAAAAAGCAGTGAGCTAAACAAAATCCCCACTTAGCTTTCATTTTAATACAGGAGACAAATTTTTAAATAAACAGTTAAAGCCAGGGAAAAGAATAGAAAGCGGACGGAAAGGAAGGAAGGAGTCAGAGTGCTGGCTGGTATTGCAGGTGGTGAGGTCAGAGAAGGCCTTTATGAGGCCACAGTGTCAGAGCAGAGACCTGAATGAAGCACAGCGTGGACTTCAGGGTTTAAATTCCATAGTTGTAACGGGCTCGCTGTTGGACCTCTCTGAACCAGTCTCATCATATGTTAAAGCACAGTTAATCAAACCTTGCTTGCAAGAACGTATTTATTGATATTTCTCCTCCTGCTCCTTTCTTCTTTTGCGTTTAAAAATTAAATACAGTTTCATATTCTCTGATCATGCTGGTTAACCCAGAGTTTACATATTTACAGTAACCATATTTTCCAAGTGAAAATTCAAGATTCAAGAATCTGATCTGAAAAATACTTATTTCTGATTTATGAATTTATTTATATTAATAAATGTCCAAGGGGGTTATAAAAATTAATTATACTTAGTTATACATTTAATTAATATTTTTCTTTATTGAGAAGAAGGTGACATGAAACTGGTCATTTCTGGAAAGTCCAGGCCCACGGATACCTTAACTGTGTTAAATGCCCACAGCCCCAAAAAACTCTTCTGGGGAGTCCAGAAGTCAGTTTAACAGATCTTAACTTCTTGGAACTTTAAATGGGACTGTGGGTGGCATGAATGTTGACCTAAATGGGAAGTGACAGAAAAGTTCTACAGTTAGAGTTTCTAATGTGGTGTGTTCCAGAGACTGTGATCTGAGTGGGATTGATGTGGACAGCATTACTGTCAGTTCACAGTAACATTAAAAGCTTCTTTAGAGAAAGAGTCCACTGGGAACTTATTAGTTCTAGAGCCACTAGCTGCTCTGGGGAGAGATTCAGAGGCATATCAGCTTCAAGGCTCTGTCTGTTTTACATCAAGCTTCCTCTCAGGGAGCAATACAGCACACAGCTCAGTCCTAGCAAGACTTCCGGCTGAAGGAGCCCCTGAATCTGGAGCATTTAGTTATCACAGTCATCATCGTAATACTCTGTATTTACATAGTGCTTTATTTTGACCCCATTAACAACCCAGCAGAGAGTCAGGGCAGACCCTCTTGACCTGATGGGCGAGGAATTCACATGTCCAGGATCACCCAAGAATCCAGGACTACACCCAGATCGAAGCTTGTGAGCAAGGTTCCCCTGGACCATTGTGTTAGGAAGGACTACCCTCCTTAGCACTGGAGCCACTGACCTGTGGCAGATCCTTCTACAGAATATCATCTGGGTGGTTGTAGTTGGTGCTGTGATCCTGGTCATTTGTATGAGGTAAGTCAGGAGAGGAGAGAAATGAGGTTTGGCTCAGGGCCTGAAGCAGAAGAGAGCCATACCGGGACAGACCTAAGAGGGCTTTTAAAAGAGACTTTCCTTGGAACATTAGGATCACAAATTTTAGAGCTAGAGAGGGACTATAGTGATTGTATTATACAGTCCCCTTAGTATTTAGAAAAACAAAACCAAACCAAACTATAGCTCAGGGAAGTTGAGGGATTTAAATCACAGAGCTGGTTTGTAGCCAAGCACTGTGAGAGCCTGGTGTTGCTAATGCCAGGCCAACAGGTTTCTATAGTTATTTTCCTTCCTCATATCAGGCTTACTCTTCTTTATCTCCCTCCTGCAATGGAAAGCCTTTATTTTTGACAGTTTTATATTTTAAATTGATCATCTAGTGCTTATGGTTCCTAAAAGCAGTCCTGATTAAAATGTCATTAATTGAAATAAGAGCAGTGATTAAGGCCTCCTATCCTTGTTATAGTGGGTTTATCTTCCTTACCGTCATCTCCTTAATTTGTGAATGTACCACAGAAATGGAGCTCCCTGGGTGCTGTAGAGAGTTGTTCGTTTCATAGAGTGTGTTTCATTTTCTATTATTTCATGTATCACAGTGTGGTATTCTTATTTCTTTCCATGTCTCTCCTACCATCGAGGCTGTGACCTCCTTGAAGGCCTGGCATCAGACCTTTTACGTTTGTAGGTTGCGTCCCCTAGCACAGTGTATGACCCTCAGAGGCATTCATTAAATATGTTTGTTTGGGGAGCATGTTTACACTGCCTGTCCTTCAGCCCCCTCAACCTCACCTCATCCCCTTCCCCACACCCCGACCCCCTACCCCTGCCCTAAACCCAGGATGAAAGCAGTTGTTTTACAATCCTAATAGCTAACAGGGAAACATGGAGCCTCATGATTCATGCTCATGTTGTCCTTTTCAGTAACCTGTATTTTGAGAACTGGTCATTGTTATTCTTTGTTCATTTGAACTGTCCTCTGTTTTTGTTCGTTATCTTTGAGTTCAGTTCAGCGATATTGATTTCCTTTTAATGGAATAGAAGCCACCTCAGATCTTTCCTGCATATTGAGTTATGTTTTGATGTTTAGGGAGGCAACGCCGCCTAGTGATTAAGAGCTCAGGCTGTGGAGTCAGAAGGGGCATGGGGTTTCTCTAATCCTGCCTGTGGGGTTATCTCTGGGCAAGTTGTTTGGTCTTGATAAGTCTCAGGATTTTCCCAGACTATTAAAGCCAGAGCTGCACTGACCAAATCAGTATCATTCCAATTCTAAACAGCAGCATGTTCCCGGGTTTTTTTCTTTTTCGATCATCCATGCAGATGGAGAGATGGGCTCCTGCCAGAGTGGGCATCTTGATTTTTCCAAGTAGGAGGAAAAATACAGAGTCTTACACTTTCAACTCTCTTGTTTTATTAGTTATTAAAGCTTCCCTTGTGCAAATACTTGTAAACATTTGCTCAGTGTTTTTAAAAATTTGTAGTGGAAAGAGATTTATTAGAGCATTCAAAGATTTTTTAGATCTCATTTCCCAAGAGTCTAGCAGTATATCGCTTTACTCATTATTAAACATTTATAAAAGCAAAACTTTTGACTATATCTTGAGATTATAATGATTTTGGTGTCAGACTTTTATTTGCTTCAGATTGACAGGTTGATACTATAGTTCTTTTCACTGATTGAATTAGAAAGTGTTTAAAGAGTGTGGTGGTTTTAAAATCCATCCACAAATTCATTGACACTTCTCCCTTGAGAAAGTGGAACCTGATTCTCCTTCTCTTGAATGTGGGCCAGACTTAGTGACTCTCTTTTAACCAACAGATTATGACAAGTGTTGCAATGTGACTTCTGAGGCAAAGTCATAAAAAAAGATACAGCTTCTGCTTGGCTCTCCCCGTCTTGGATCACTCATTCTGGGGGAAGTCAGCCCCATAGTTTAACAATGCTCAAACTTAACCTCCCAGTGGGGGATAGAAGTGGGTATTCCCCTCCAAACGAAGAGGGAGCTTCCAAGAGAACTACTTACAGTGTTTGAGGTACCTGCAGGAATGGGAGTCACATTCTTTAGATAGATTTCTGATTATGTAATGAACTTGCTGGTCTCGTCCCTGTACCTTCCCTAGAGGGAGAGGAGAAAGGTGCAGGCAGGGGCCAGTAGCAGAAAACTGGCACTGCCTATTTGGCAAGTCAAGCACACACGAATTTCCCATGGACCAGAGTGTAGAAGTTGACTCAAGACAGCTTTCCAGATCCCTCCCAATGAAGGCTGCCTCTGGATGAGGAAACCCAAGCAGCACGAGGCTGTGGACTGTAACTCTAAGGATGGGATCTGAAAGAGGGTTTCCACATCAGTAAGCTGTGCAATGGGTAGATCTCCCACAGGGGCTCTAAGAACTTATACAAGACCCCCACAAATGGGGCCATTATTTGGATATCTGCATAAAGACAGTGTCAGTAGTCAGTCTTGGGCAAAAACCCAGCAACAGCCAAGAGAATGCTAGTTAAGTAAGAGTCACCTCTCCATTTCCATGCCCCTTGTCCCAACACACCGGAGGAGTGAGGGGAAGAGAGAAGTAGTTCTCTACTAGTTGCTTTCCAGTAGAACTTCAACAGACCTTCCTCTGTGTTGTTATGGTTGAAGTGGTATGCCTAAGTTTCCCAGCTTCCTTGGCAAGGATATGTCACTGTTGCTAGCCAGTAAAATGTGAGGCCCTGGAAAGTACACATGCAGTTCTCCACTTTCTGTTTCCTGCCACAGTCACTGAGGTGGTGGATGTGCAGAACAGAGCCTCCTGCCAACTCAACTTGGACTTGCAGAGTAAGAAACAGACATGTAGTAAGCCTCTGAGACTGGAGTGTTCTTTGTGACAGCATAACCTAGCCTACCTTGGTTAATACAAGCAGGGCCACGGAAATGGAATGCCCTCATGTTAGACATTTCCCTGGACATCTGGAGCCCACTTGAGAAGTGAGATTTTGAATTTGAGGTCTATGCAGCCTGAGTCCAGCTTTAGAGAGCATTGCTGCTCCAATCATGGGCTAGTGCCAGTTCATGAACTATCTATTCCCTGTCCACGAGAAGATAAGGAGAGAGAAAGCAAGAGGAAGCATTTCAAAACTTTCATAGTGCCCAGTGGGCATGGCTCAGTGGTTGAGCATCCACCTAGGATCCAGGAGATCGCTGTTCGATTCCTGGTCAGGGCACATGCCCTGGTTGTGGGCTCGATCCCCAGTTGCGGGCATGCAGGAGGCAGCTGATCAATGACGCTCTCATCACTGATGTTTCTATCTCTCTCTCACCCTTTCCTTTCCTCTCTCTGAAATCAATAAAGATATATTTTAAAAACAAACAAAAAACAACAAAACTTTCATAGCAGTTGAACATACCTGTGATATTTTATTGCATTTATAGTAGTATTAGTCTGCAACATACTGTAAAAAGCAAAAACCCCCTCAAAAGTGCCCTTCACCAAGATAGTTTGAGAAGCACTACTTTATAGTATATTCAGATTAGTCTTAGCTAAAAGAATAATCAATTTTGGAATTATTTCTCTTTTGTATTTATTCCATATATCCATTCTGTTTTAAGGCTTCTTGATCTTTGTTATGAAATAACTCTAATATAATAACAATTACAGTAGTAATATCAGAAGCCATCAAATGTAAATGCCTGTATTTCCTCCTTTCACTTTCAAGCTTGGCTTTACCTCTTCATTCCTCTTCTTTTCAGGTTCTCCTTCCTCAGCATTTACTTCTCAGCTACCCTAAATCTGACTGCTTCTCCCACCACTGTTTTATATTTCTTTTGTTAAATTCTCCAGTGATCTTCTAGATGTCAGATCTCTCAGCCTCTCCTTATACTGAATTTACTTGAACTCCTGCCCTGTCTGCCACTCCTGACACCCTTCCTGAATTCCTCTGCTTGGCGTCCCGAGCTCCTTTTTAGCCCTGGGGTTTACTTCTTATCAACTCTGCTTAGTAAAAACTGGGTATAAATCAGTAGGAGGGTACTTTTTTTGGAATTTAGTTCATTAATGGACTTAGTATTGTGCTTACTTTGTAAAGAATCCTTTTATAATATGAATAAGCATTTTCTTAGTTGTAAAAGGTAAGTTTTTTATTATGCTGTTGTTTTTAAAGGAAGTAATACTGGAAATGAAACACACACAGTAACATATACTGGTTCACTCTTAATTTATCTTCATCTCATGGCATTATGAAATTGTGTCTTCACTTTGAAACATTTCAATTTTTAAAAAAATTTTCTTCAGTCATTGTTAATTGTGTGCTTTCCATTAATTGAGCACTAGGCACATTAATTCTTTATTAGAGAGGTGAAATGTCTTGTTCAAGATTGTATCACCAACTTCCATTGGTAGAAAAATGGAATAGATATACTTTTCCTGTTTCTCCCACTAAGTATAACTAAACACTCTAGACATTACATATAAAACAAACATAAGAAGATTAAGAAAGGTAGAGAGAAGATGAGCCAGGGACCTCAGGACCCAAGAAACATGATGGTGAATCCCCTGGGTTTTCTTTTTGCTTACTATATATCCAGCAACCTGGACAATTCCAGTGGGTGAAGATAAAAAATAAAATAAAATAGCCTGAGAAAAAACTTACTCTCTAGCTGAAGCATCAGTCTACCAAGACAGAAAACTTTTAGACAGTCTGCTCCTATCCAGAAAAACATCACAGAAAGAATTGAGGCCTCACCCCCACCAGCAGGACTAAATGGAGATCCTAAACTTTCACCTTTCCCAGTCTAGAATGAGGTACCCTAACCCGCCTGCTGGGGTGTGTGGGTGGGTGTGTGTGTGCGTGCGCCAGAGAACACCAAGTGAGGAGCTGGAACTTTCCTGCAAACAAGAAATGAATCCTCCACCCCCTCAAGTACAACAAAAAATCTTGGGTATTATATATGAAAGAAACATAAGGGCCCTCAGAAAAGTAGAGAGAAGAAGGTAGGCCAGATAGCGACCTCCAGGACCTAAAGAATGACATGCTAATGAACTCCCTGGTAGTGAGTTCTCTCAGCAGAGACTAAGTGGAGAGACCTGGATTTCCTCCCCTACCTTGCAGTGACAAGGTAGTATTGCCCTCTTCACCTACCAGAGTGATGTCAGAAGAGACCTGCTAAAACACAAGATTAAAGTAAGATCCAGAATCTTATTATATAATACCCAAAAAGACTAAATTTCAATTGAAACTCATTCATCATACCAAAAAAATGCATTGAACTGAATGAAAATGAAAATACAGCATATCAGACTCTGTGGGAATCAACTAAAGTAGTGCAGAGAGGGAAATTTATAGCAATAAATTCTTAGTAGACAAGAGGAAAAGTCTTGACTAAATCATCTAAGCTCCCACCTGAAGAAACTGGAAAAACAAAAGCAACATAATCCCAAAGCAAGCCAAAGAAAGGTCAGAGCAGAAATCAGTGAAATTGAAAATAAAAAAACAGTAGACAAAAATCAGTGAAACAAAGACCTGGTTCTTTGCAAAGATTGATAAAATTGGCAAACTGTAGCAACATTGACAAAGAAAAATAGAAGACACAAATTACTAATGTTGGGAATGAAACATGGAATATCATTATAGTCCCTTCTAACATCAAAAGGACAGGGAAATACTATGAACAACTCTACATTCATAAATTTGACAATTTACATAAAATGGACTAATTCTTTGAAAATTTCAAACCACCACAACTTAACCATTGTGTACTAGATAATTTCAATAGTCCTATAACTACTAAGGAAATTGAATTTTTCATTAAAAACTTCCCCCAAAGAAATCTCCAAGCCTAGATGTTTTCATGGGGAACTCTACCAAACATGTGAAGAAGAATTAACACTAATTCTGCAATCTATTCCAGAAAATGGAAGAGAAGGGAATACTTTCTAACTCATTTTATGAAGCTGATATTACCCTAATACCAAAATCAGGGGAAGATAATTTTTTAAAGTTTTATATGCGTATATGTAACACATATAGATGTAAAAATCTTAAAATATCAACCCATAGAATTCATCAGCATATAAAAAGAATCATACAACATGACCAGAAGAGTTTATATCTGGAATGCAAGACTGGCTCAATGTTTGAAAATCAGTCACTATAAGTCACCATATTAACAGGCTCAAGAAGAAAAATCACATGATCATATTAACTGATGCAGAATGGAGAAATTAAAACAAAAACAAAAATACCTGACAATACCAGATGATGGTGAGGATGCAATTGGAACTCTCACACACTGCTGGTAGGATTGCAAAGTGGAACAGCCACTCTGAAAAAACAGACTTACCGTATGACCCAGTGATTCCACTCCTAGGGAAGTAATGTCTCTATACTATCTTTGCAAATAGGAAGTTTCAAAGATAGGAATGAAAGTATAATTATTTTGAAGTAAAAGATTAAAAAATAAAAAAAGATCACAGAGTCAGCTAAGATCAGGGCCAGGATTCAGAACAAGGTCTTTTTGCCTTTATCAAAAGCTTGGTTACCATTTTGAACCCTCAAGAAACAACTGATTTTACTCTTGCAATCTCAAACTGCCAAATCTGGATGCCAAAACTGGTGAACTCTTTTAATGCATCAACCTTCTTGACTTCCAGACCACGCAGAGACATTTTCAAGAGTCAATGGTATTTTCTTTAGGTCACTGCACTTGTATTTGCTGAAGAGTTTGAGATGGCCTCTGCTCTTTGGCGCTTGTGACCGGAATCATGCTGTCAGTGGAGTACTTCCAAGCATTGTCAGAGTCATGTTAGGAAATCAGAACATTAGGTTATCCTAGCATTAAATGGATCTTAGAACCCTAGAATGTTTGAATCAGAAAAGCATTTTGTAAAATATTATTCAGTTTAACTCCTTCACTTTACTGATAAGAAAACTTATGTTTCAGGAGATGTATTGACTAACCTGAGATCACACAACAGATTCATGGCTAAACCAAAAGAAAAACACATTTCTCCTGGCTGTTAGTATGTTTCTGTGCTGTAATGAGGGTCCTGTTGAATTCACCAGGCTGAGAGTTGTGCTTATGAAACATGTTGAGACCACTGGATGAGAGGTTATGAATGTCTCTCACCATTCAGTATTTCCATCTCAAAAGGGTTGCTTTATTAAAATGTGTAATTTTATGGAGTAACAAATCTGATAGAGCGTGATGGCTTCTACCATGCCACCCTCAGAGATATACATCTGTAGCATTCACACATTGGACTCCATGAGCCCAGAGCTGGCAATTGTGTTCTAAATATCTTTTCATTCTCTCCTTTCCTGGTTGTTTGTTTTTTAATTGCGTATAGCTGAACAGTTTTCCTTTTCCCTAGAGTGTGACCCTTGGAGACAGTGGTCACAGATATATCACAATACTAATGGTTTGCCTCTAGCTTACTGGGCATAATGGCCACAGATTTCTGAAATCAAAACTTCTGAATCTTTTGAATAATGAATGGTGTCTTTCCTCAGTGCCGTTTTAGGGATTAGCCCATGGACAGAAGAAACTAATTAGAACAAGCAGTTGAATATTCAGTGCTATACAATAAAAGTTATAATAGATGCCATTTATTGAGCATTGATTCCCTAGCAGGCACTGTGATAAGACCTTAATGTGCATCTCACTTAATCCTTACAGTACCCTTGTAGTACATATTATTACCATTTTATGGATGAGGAAATTGAGGCTTAGTGAGGGTAAGAAATTTACTCAGGGTCACAGTTAGTACATAGTAGATGTAATTATTTCACAAAATTGATCAGGAACTGATCTTCAGCCAAAAAATATTTACCTGAAAAAACTTTTTGTTTGTTTGTTTAGAACCAGAACCAAGCCTCTCAACATACACTTGATAAATCTTTCACATTAAAAAAGGCCTATTGAACTTATTTTACTCACAGTCCTTACCTGAACACCTCCAACACCTAGACTGAATTCCATACTATGTAGCAGGCACCACCAATGTTTATTGGGCATCCTGGCTATTATCCAAAGGGCGCTATTATCCTTGGTGCTATTACCTAAAAGCACTCAAATACCTACTCCTCTTTGGTGACAGACAAAGTCGTGTTCCCCCAAGAAAGTAAGAAAACAGAATGCATAAGGCTGGAGGTACCTTTGTAGAAGTGACTACTTAAGTGAGGTGTTTCAGTGCATTCATGTAACAAAATGGAAATCCAGATTTTCCAAAGACAAAGGAGACTTTCAAGGATGGTTTTTAGGATTATCTTACATAGAAACCTTAACTAGCCAGCTGTCTTTCTGAATCTAAAGTAGGGTTTGACTCACCTAGAAGATTTTTATGCCTAATTTTTGAGGACATATTTATATGTAAAACTGGAAAACAAAAATTCCACTATCATTCTGATAGGACACATCAGGACTAAGATTTTTATGCTAAAACAAAACTGTTGATGTTGAGAAACACCATTGTTATTACGAAGATAAAACTAGGGTAGTTTCTGAAGCATCAGAGAGACAGTTTATTGTTATTTTTCTTAAAGTGGTGAAAGAAGCCCAAAGCTCCTTGGAGGTTGTAATTGATACTCTGCTTTTCCTCAGGAGCAAACAAAGGGGTAAAGATGTTTAATTTCTGGGAAACTGGAGGGCAAGTGTGTTCTTTACACTCTTGTGATTCAGATGTGTGTTCAATAAATTGAATCAGATGTGACTAATGGCCAAAAGAAGACTATAAGGTGAAAAATAATGAGCTTAAACCTTAAGTTTTTCATGTAGGATCTCTGATGTAGACTGGTTCCTTTATACATGTTGAACTTCCTATGAAGTCCATCAAAATAAAAACCATTTTGAAAATTCAAAAGAGTAGGTAATACGATAATATTTCCCCAAAGTATATTAAGGAAATAGTAGTAGTGTTTTACTCTGGAAAGATCTTTACAAAGCATTTACAGTCTTGGTACTCAGAGTATGTCCTATAGATCAGTAGCTTCTCATCTCCTGGGAGCTTATTAGAAATGCAGACTCTCAGCCCCACCTCAAACCTAGGAAATCAGCTTCTGTATGTTAACAAGGTCCCTTGTGATTGTTATGCACATTAAGGTTTTAGAAGCCTTGGTCTGCAAAATACTTTTATGTGCATCATCTCCCCTGCCAGCATGACATGAACAGAGGAGAAAGTGATACTGACCTAAGCACACACAGGACTCATTTCCACTGAGGTGCAGGAAATGACGATGGCAACTGCTTTTCCTTAGGTCCCCGCTGCATAGGTGGCCATTTCCTTACCCTCCCTCTCCTTGTGATGGGGGGACGTTAGCTCTACCTCATAGCTGAGAAAAATGAAGCTCAAGAGGGTAAGTAACTCACCCAAGATTGTACCACCAAGAAATGCTACAGCCCAAATAGCTCCCTGACCTCAGAGCCCCTGCTCTTTCCAAGTGTTCAACAACATGCTAGAATGAGAAGGGGATTACCACAGTGGACTTCAGCCTTGGCTACATTTTAGAATTGCCTGGGGAACATAAAAAACCACTGATGCTCACTGTCTTAGTGTGTTTGGGCTGCTGTAACAAAATACCACAGACTGGGTGGCTTATAAACCAGAAATTTATTGCTTACATTCCTGGAGGCTGGAAGTCTGAGGTGAGGGTGCCAGCATGGTTGGGGTGAGGTTGAGTGACCCTCTTCCAGGTCATGGCAGAAGGGGCGAGGGATCTCTCTGGAGTCTCTTTTAAAGAACACTGATCCCGTTCCTGAGAGGTGTACCTTCATGACCTGATCATCTCCCCAAAGCCCCACCTACTAATACCATCACCTTTGCGGGTTAGTATTTCAACATACAAATGTTGTAGGAATACAACATTCAGACTATAGCACCCACCCTCAGAGATTCTGATTTAATTGATCTGGGTTCTGGGCCTGGCATTGGGACTTTTAAAAGCTCCCTGGAAGATTCTAATGAGTCCCACTGGTTTACAGACTGGCTAAATGTCTCTCTGTTTGGCACTGTGGACAGGACTTTCATCCAGAACAGCTCACCTGCCTTGGTTCACTTGTTGCATTGGTAGACTTTGAAGTTGCTGTCACTAATAATGCCAGAGTAGTGGCATAAATACCTAAGGCATTTGATGCATTGTTATATGCAACAACCACATTATGCTCAGGGTGAGAGAAATTGATTATGGCCATCCAGGTCTGGCTGAATGTCTAAAGGCAAATAGGTGTCTTTCCCAATCTTTATGATGAGTACATTCTTTTATCTTACTACTTACATAGCCTGGCCCTTATCGTCAAGGGAGGAAGAGAGAGAGAGAGAGAGAGAGAGAGAGAGAGAGAGAGAGAGAGAAACATAGATGTGAGAGAGACACATCAATTGGTTGCCTCCCACAAGCACCCTGACTGGGGGACCAGGTTGGAACCTAAAACCCAGGTACGTGCCCTTGACCGGGAATCAAACCCATGACCCTTGGGAGCACAGGCTGAGGCTCTATCCACTGAACCACACTGGCCAGGGCAGCAACAGGTGTTTTTAATAGAGCTTGACTTTGTAACAATTGTAGTAATATCAAACCTTTTAAGAGTCAGTGTAAATAAGTGTTTCACTTTATTAGAATATCTTCAAAATTGGCTAGATCACAAACTGTTCTATAGAACCCGTCTAACTGGAGATGTGGATAAGGCTGTCTTTCTGTGATAAAATAATTTGGGATATTAGATTCCCCTCCAGGAAACTTATCCTGCACATTAGCATATGAAAGGCTCTGAGAAGTCCTGTTAACTTTGTTTAACCCAGTGTTTCACACTCATTTTACCACAGAAGACACATGTGTTTTGACATCTATTAGCATCTTATAGAACACAGCTGCTCTGTGGAGCAAGGTTCAAAAAAACACAAAACTAGATGATTACTTTGCTATGACCCTGTATTTACATGATTGCAGCCTTTCCCACTAGAAAGGTAAGGCATAAAGCCTTTCCTTTTTCAATCTAAATTTACATAGTATAGACTAGAGAGTGAGTCTTCAGGCCAGGGCACCTTGAGGACTCTCATTATTTTTGTAGAAATACTGACTTTGTACCTCCTTATATTTGAATCTGTCTGTCTTTAAGTGAACTGTTGTAGAGAGCAGGACTGGAAGAGGAATGTGGAGCATGGATTAACTGCAAATACCACAAGAGGCTGGAAATGCTGCCCAAAACTGGGTTGCAAAACACTGGAAACCCATAGCTCTCTGTGGTCAAGCCCAACTATAGTTAACTAAATTTGTGATTTTGAGCAATCTGAATATGTCCAGGGTCCTGCCCAATAATTAGATTAAACTATTTCATGATTAGATTATTTTACTACATTAAGGAAAGGTCACTTGTTCTTTTGGGGAACCATGCTTATCCTTCACCGGCAAGCCCTAGCACCGTGTAGTTTAGGAACCATTATCAGGATGTTTAGTTCAGAAACCAGGGGAAATTACTTCATAAACTGGTCAGTGTAGAAACCATTAGGTGCTACTGAATTGTTTCACATCTGCTTGGATGGAGAGCCAAAATCGTTCTTTCTCTTTATTGCTCTCCACTCCTCTCTAGGACCAAAGTATTTTCTCTTGTTTTGTATGTTATTTTTTTGCCTCAAAGATACAGTGTCTTTCAGTAATAGAGAATATAGTAGTGACTTTGCTGCTTTCTAATTTTCATTTCCCCGGATCCTCTAAGGATTGCCGATGGGTATGTGCAGTCTCTGAGCCCCCAGTGTGGTAATTTATGCAAATACCTCATAAAAGAAAACTCACCTTTTGTCTCTTACCCAGTTTTTTGTAATGAGCTATGCAACATTTTTTAAATTTAATGGGTGGGTATGTTTAAAGCATTTGTGAATTACTTGTGAATGTATTTTTATGCTGAATAAATTTCATTAATGATATTTTAAAAAATCACTATTAAGCCAATTAGCTTATCTTATTAATGATTGGTGATAATCCCTTTTTCAAACAGACCTCTATGAACTATTGCAAATAAAAAGCACATTATAAATAGAAATATGAATCCTCTTGCTGCAGTCCTACACAATATTGATCTGTACTGTTTTGTGTTAGCAAAGTTCAGGGAGTAAAGCTTTTTTTCCTCTCTCCACTAGAAGAGCCTTTGGCAACATCAGTGATCATTACAGTAAGCACCTACGTGCTAGAGGGCTTTGTGTATTGTTTGTGGTGCTTCCATTCCTATACCTATGACCCTGTGTTATGATCGTGCCTCCCCCACCAGGTCGGGAGCAGGCACCTGTGTTCATCATCTCTTATCCCAGATGCCCACTATGGCACTACAGTAAATGTTTGCTGAAAAAAATCATACAGGCATTTTACTAAATTATGTCCAAGCCAAAAGAGAGGCATAAATAAGGTTACTTTTCACTCTCAGAGCTCAGGACCTGGTTCTGAGGAGGTGAGATAGGAAACAGGTATACACTGACATTAACCAGCTGTCTGACTTTGGGTAAGTTGCTCCCCTTCTTTGTACTTCAATTTCTCCACCTGGAAAATCAACGATGAATAACTTTGCCTTCCTCCGAGTAATACTGTAAAGACAAAGGGGAGAGAGAGATGAGAGCATAGTGAGCTCTTTGGAGGCAAGATCTATGTAACACTCAGTCATTGTAATTGCCACTGTTATTATTTCTCTAAGGTGTGCAATGTATTCAGTTTACTCCTTTCAAGAACACAAAGGAGAGAGCTGGCTGGAGTGGAGGGTTCATACTGGTAAGACATGGACGATGAGGCTGGTTAAGCCATTTAGAATCCATCTTTTCAGTATTAGGGTATCCTATGGGACTTTGTCCTAAAGAATTACCCCAATACCCCCATCCGAAGTTGATGAAGATGCAACTGTAGATCCATGGCTAGATCTCAGGTGAGCAATCTAGATATGATTTAGAAGTCACCTCCCCAAATTCCACCTTCTTTACCTGTAATTTGCTCCCTGAAGCCTTGGTTCACTGCCCAGATGCCATTAAATGCTATCAAATATACTGGTTAAGATCTTAAACTTGAGAATCAGACTGCCTGGGTTCATACCCCAGCTTGCTACTATCTAGTTGTATGGCCTTGGACAAGTTCCTTAACTTCTTTATGACTCATCTGGAACACGAGTTGACCCTTGAACAACACAGGTTTGGACTGCATGGGTCCACTTATACGTGGATTTTTATCAATAAATATACAGTTAGTCCTCTGTATCCCCAGGTTTCACATCTGTGAATTCAGCCAACTGAATTGGGCATCTGCAGATGCAGAGAGCTGACTGCATTCTTCTGCACCATTTTATATAAGGGACTTGAGCGTTCACAGATTTTGGTATCTGTGAAGGGTCCTGGACCAGTCCCCTGTGGATACTGAGGGATTACTATAGTTACGTTTTAGGGCAGTCAAAGGTTATATGTGAATTTTTGACTGTGTGGGGTAGGGAGGGTTGGTGCCCCTAACCTCCATGTTGTTCAAGGGTCAACTGTACTTAACTCATAGCTCTTGTGAGAATTACATTAACACATGTAAAACACCTAGAATAGCGCCTGACACATAGTAAGTCTTCAATAGTTTTAGCTATTAAAATGGATATTATTATACATTGGGAGTGGAGCTAGGTACTATACACATCATCGTTCTGTCATCTAGCTATAGATCTGAGACCAGGATTTGACTAGCCCCCAAGCTGGAGAATGGAACCAAATCCCATTAGAGCACAAACCACATATTTTATGTATGAGTAAATATTAGACACGGCTTGCTTTATTTGAAAGTCAAACAGAAAAAAAAAATAGAGATAAATGAAAAATTGCTACAGAATAAGGGAGAGGCAGCATTGATTCTCAGAAGGTAAGCAAACCTTTAAAAATTGTTTACTATAGGTACTAAGATAATGTGTATACAAGTTTGGCATCCTTAATAGATGCAAAAAGACATGAAATAGGAGTAGAAAATAATAATGAGAAAGCAGGTTGGAGGGGTTGGGGGGAAGGATCAGAGGAAAAAGAAGATGAATGAATTGCAAGGAATCTAAAAATGTAAAATCTGCAATGAAGTTAGAACCGAGCAGTATTGATATAGTGGGAAACGGAATCAGTGAAGTGGAGAATCAGCTCTGTTAGAATATAGAAGAAAAGAACAAAGAGGTGAAGATAAGAATTAGGAAGTGTTAATAGGGTTTTGAAGGTCTTTTTCTTGGGTTCCCACAAGTGTTGTAAGGTGACTTCTACCGACAAGAGAAGTTTGAACCGGTCATTTACCTGTGAACTGCCCTTCTTTGACTCCTTGACCAATATCAGAAAATGTGTTTCTTTCACCATACCCTTCACTCCTCATTTAGAATGAAATCTCTTGTCTAGTGTGATACCTCTGAAAGCCATACTGATAGAGTTCTGTCCCAGCACTTCCAAGAATGGCTTAGTTATTTTTCCATTGTGAAAACACTATGAGAAGAGCAGCTGAACTAATAACATTTTTTTATTCTACAGAACAGAGCTGTAGAGAGCAACATAATGACTACTTTCAAAACCAAGAAACTATCAAGACAAGAAATGATTTGTCTACATCCTGTAAACCCATACCGAATGACCTAATTCTAAGCAAAGAGCTAACGGCAGATATCTGTCATCAAAATACTTTTTATTACTATCTTCAAGAACCTGGTCTTCTTTTAATTTTATTTAAAAATCATTACATATAATATGATCTCAATAATATAAACAAAACAATCCACACCAACACAAAAACAAATCTTCAGTAACTATACTAAAACGTTAACAATCTCAGAGAATCGTGAAGATATATTGATAGATGAATAGATAGATAGAATTTTTCTGTATTTTATATTTTCTTCATTGAATATAGTAACTGTTTTTTGGCTAAGAAACAGAAAATCTGATTTATAATGGCTTAAACAAATAGGGGCTTATTTTTCTCGTGCAACAATAAGAGTGAGGCACCCTATCACTCTGCAATTCTCTTGTCCTTTCTCTCATGCTAGTCCCTTATGTGTCATGATCACATGATGGCTCCTGAAGCTCCAGGCATCAGGACTTACTCAAACCAGGTAAAGCAGGGGATGCTGAGCCAGCTGCTCTGTATGCTTTTATCAGAAAAGCAAAAGCTTTCCCCAAAATGCCAGCAGACTTCTGCTTTTGTCCCCTGACCACAGTAGTGTCACTTAACCAACCCTGGCTGCAAGGGAGTCTGGGAGAGTGAATATTTAGCTTTCCAGCCCTACAGCCAAAGGCAGCAAGGGAGAAGGAGGAAGTTGAAATGAGTGTTGGGTGAGCCAAACTTTGCTGTCTGCCAGAGCATTTTTTCAAACATGTATTATTTTTATAATTGAAAACATGTTTTTGAGATTGTTATGTTCAATTTTAATCTATTATAGAATCTCAATAATGTAAAAATATGCACACCAAGAGGACAAAAAAAAGCCACAGAAGCATTAAAGTTGTCTGCTCTGGGTCTTGACACTAATGGTATTCTACATTAGCATTTATATGTGATTAGGGTGGAGAGATGGAGTGGTTTCTTATTTATATTTATATAGAAGAAGTGGTTGGCTGGAGATGGGAGTGTAGATGGACAGGTGACTGGTCTGGGAGAATAGACAGACAGGGACCCAACCCTTCCTGATGTAGCAGGGTTGCAGTGTGTGAAGAACCAACAAACGTTTTGGGAAGCTCTAGGTGATTTCTACAGGTTTCTGTGACCTATGAGTACACAACTGGAATAAAGGAGGTAAATGGGGTTTTAGATTTAGAGTGGTCACAGAGCTTTCTAGGAAGACCTGTTCAAACATCAACTCTGTGTTGTACATGAGTAAGCCAGCCTCAGGAGCCTCTACTTTCCTAAGTAAATCTCTCTCAGTTAAACAGAAAGGGAAGAAAAACTGAAAGCAGGAAATGGATTCACAGTTTCAATCCCATTTTGCTCTTTTCCATGTTTTTGAAATTGCCCTAACCAAAGCCCATATACTAATAGAAAAATGAGCAGAATATATGAATCACTTGTTTTGATAGCATTATGCTTAATCTAGCTAGAACACTTCACACAGTCATAGAGTTTGAGTTTTCTATCCAGTGTGAATTTTTAAAATGAAGCTTTTCAGTCCTGATTGCCTTGGGAAAGCAGATTTCATAATTTGCTCTCCAGCCTTGCTGGAAAATCCATCTGTCTTTGCAATTGAATTTGCAAAGTGAAATCATTTTGAGGGGCTGTTCTTTGGCCAGCTTCTCTGCTCCTCCTCCCTTTCCCTGTCTGTTTCCAGGGCTTCCTGTGGGCCTGGGCAGACCACACCGTCCTCTCATCCTCCCTGGGCTGCCTGAATGATGTGCCCTGGGGGATGGGCTTTGTCCCCCCCACAGATTGCACAGCCGAATTCTGCAGCAGTTGCTGCCTCAGACTCTCAGAGGGGCAAAGGAACCCAAGAGAAAAGTGCTGGGCTGGGAGGGGGTGGACCTGAGTTCATCGTAGCTCTGTAACTTAGTGACCATATGGCCTTTGTGTCTTCAAAGCAGATCGAGCCTTTGTCCTAGAGTCAAATAAGATAATGGAGACCCAAGGACTCTGAAAACTGGCAAGTGCCATAAAATGTTAGGTTTAATTCTGTTCCACAATTCACAAACATTTTTGGAAACCTTGAGTTTTAGGTTATCTGTGGTATATCCAGTAGGCAATTAGATTTATGAGACTAAGATTTAGGAGGGAACTCTGAACTGGAATTACAGATTTGGAGTCACATAGTTGGGTTTTGGTGTCATGGTGTTAAATGAGATCACCAAGGAAAATTTTGTATATTATTATAATTATTATTTCTGCTACTATTTTTATTATTTAGGAGGGGTTCCCTTCGCCCTTATTAATTATCATAATGAAATTGGGAAGAAGCCTATATATAGGTGTCTTTTAATTTATCTTCTCAGTGAATCACATTTCACAGGTAAAAAACTGGTGAAGGCAATCAGTCAGTAAGCCAGATTTTAAAATTAAGGTTTCCAATTTCTCAGTCTTTTGCTTAGATTATTGGATACCAGCCAAAAGACTTACCAAGTAATTAGCTTTTATGATTAATTTTAACAACTTCAACTGGATGACAGTTCAGAAATGAAGTTGTGGGTTTTTTTTCAGACTATTAATTAGTGGCAGGGTATAAAATTACCTCAGAGCACCCAGTATTTCTCAGTGTGGTCTATTGGCATTTGGGGGTGTGACAGTTCTTCATTGTTCAGGACTTTCCCACATAGTACAGGTTGTTTGGTAGCCCTGAGCCAACCCACAACCCGCCAGTGTGGGCCTCCAGATATTTTGACACCCAAAAATGGTTTACCACATTCCCAAATGCCCTTGGGGGCCTCTTGTCTCACATGCACACACTGAGAGCTTTAATGAAATGGGTCCTATTCTCACACATTCTCAGAGCCCACGACTTTTCCTCTCCTTAGATGAGATGATCTGGTATCAAGTTCCCTTTGGTGTACTCACTTTGGAAATATGATGGCATCTGAGACTTAGAGTGAATTATATTCTATAGTAAAATAATGCTAGAGGGAGTGGCATATTTTGATTTTGTTATCTGTAATATTGAGGACTATAGTTATCAAAGCTGTTTGCAATAATTATAGCAATACCCTAGAAAATGGCGTATCACACAGACGAAAAACTTGAGGCCAGGAGAAGTAACTTCTCTAAGACCACAAGACAGTGAAATGGCAGAGCCAGGAATTTCCAATTCTGGTCACAGTGCCTTTCTACCATAAAATACTATTTCAAAGTCCTAGCTGGTTTTGCACAGTGGTTAGAGCGTTGGCCCATGGACTGAAGGGTCCCTGGTTTGATTCCAGCCAAGGGCACATACTTGGGTTGCAGGAGGGCATGTCTGGGAAGCAACCAATGTGTCTCACATCGATATTTCTCTCTCTGTTTTTCTCTCTTCCACTCTCTTTAAAAAGCAATGGAAAGAATATCCTCAGGTGAGGATTAAAAACAAAAAACACTGTCTCTAAGCAACTGGTACTTTTGGGTTATTAAAATTGATAGAACAGGGCCCATGAAACAAATTGTTGTAAAATCAAGAGGTGGCAGGCTATGGGGGTAGGCAATTTACCAAAGGCAGGCAGTAGAGCATGCAACAAAGGTCAAAGGGTTTTTTGATTGCTTGCTTCTTTATAACTTGATTCCATAAAGGATTTTACTGAGCTTACAATATCAAATGATGATACAATAGAAATAGAAAATTAAGATCATGGAAAAGAGCCAGAACATGTAGCTCATAAAGGCTAACCGTTGTTATAGTAGAGTTTCATATCCAGTCAGAGCTTCCTGGTGGCCAAAGCAAAAAGAGTAACACATAATTCTCATCACCCAAAAGATGGGAACATAGAATTCCTCAGAGGAAGGACAGCTGAATTCTAAAAGGGATTTCATATAATGTATTCTGGTAACAAAATTTATAGTATCAATAAAATTTTAACAGTAAAATTATAATAGATTTCTGTATGCTTCTTCTAATAGCAAGCTTGAATGAAAACCAAATCAACCCTGGCTCTGGCTGGGTAGCTCAGTTGGTTAGAGTGTTACCCAATATGACAAGGTTGTGGGTTTGATCCCCTATGAGGGCATATACAAGAGTCAACCAATGAATACATAAATAAATGGAACCGATCAATGTCTGTCTGTCTGTCTCTCCCTTTCTCTCTAAAATCAATCAATAAATAAAAGTAAAGAAAAAAACAAATCAACCCTAGGGCATTAAGATTAAATCTCAATTCATTGAAGCCAGTTCTATATGGGTCCAAGTTAATTTGGTTCAAGTTTATAGATTTTAGTGGGCTCACTTGATTCAGGGCTAGAATTTAGAACATCCAGAAGCGTGGATGACTCAAAATCCCCTCAGGAAACTTCTATTAATAGGTGTCTCTCCTCTCAGACTTTGTTAGGACAGTTTGAAATTGTAGGTTATGACAAGGGCTTGGAGGATTGATGTTATATAGCACATCCATCAGCATGTGCTAGGATCTGGTATGGTGACAACAGTCCACAAATCTTAGTGACCCAAAATAAGAAAGTATTATAATTCATACACTGCCTACCACAGGCTCATATAACCTTCAGGGGTAGCTCACTAATCCAGACCTGCTATGGCTCCATCTTCCTACAGCGGGATCATCTGGAACACATAGCTTCCCCAGCCAGTGAGGCAGCGGGAGAGAGAGCATGGAATATTGTACTCTAGCTCTTAAATGCTTGTCTGTGGCAGTAACACATGGCTTGTACTCAACATTGCAATGGGCACACCTAACCGCCTGAGTAGGGAAATTTATATCTGAATGTAGAAGAGAACCAGGGAGTATAGATTATTAATAAAGTCTGCCACAGATTGGGGAGACAGTCCAAGGCTAGCAGTTAGGATGAGAAAGTCAGGCATACAAAGCAGGGCAGGATTGAGTAGAAGGGCTAGTGGGGCTGCTTCGTGGCTGGCATAGCATAGGGAGCATGGGGCAGGAAGGAGTGGGTTAGAGCCAGATTCGGAAAGCTCGTAAATGCATTTAATTGGTGTACACTTTACTCTGCAGGCCACAGAGACCCTTAGAAGGTATTCCAGGGAGGTGGGATTGGCCCTTTTTTAGAGACTCAGCTCAAGGGAGGAGCAGAAGTGGCTATCTCTGCATTTCAGTAATTCTACCTCAGACTTTAAAACAAAAGAACTGTTTGTTTCATATTGAAACGAACTCCCTGCAACATTCTCTGCATTGTTAACTTATGAGGGTGCCTCCCACCTCTTATTGTGATCCAGAATGAAAACCAGGCACACTTTGCCTTTTCCAAACAGTGACTAATGGCGGAGCTTGGCCAGGCAGGCCCAGCATATTTTTCACTCTGCTCTGGGCTTCCCACCAAGTTCTCTCACAGTGGCCTGGCCACAGCCATTAGGGATGATTGTGCCTAGCACTTCCTACCTCATCCATCTCCAGAGCACCCCTCTCTAGCCACCCCCTTTTTAAACAGGTTTAATTATTATTTCCCCTGCTTCATGGCACAATTAATCTTCCCTACTGCCTCAGGATTTACGGCCATGCAGAACCAGGGAATTTCTGAGCTATTCACCTGCAGTCTTGGTTTTTAACTATCTGAGGGAAGTAGGAAGTGGGGCCATGTATGAAGGCAGTGAAATATCTCTGGGCTCCAGTGGGCTGCAGGCTGGCTTCTTGCCACTGTTATTCACCCCAGATTTTTAGGACAGTGGTAGGAGGGGACTAACTCTGCCTCTGTCCAGCCTCACTCCTTGAGGGCCAGGGAGTGAACAATTAGGGGCTCTCTGTTTTTACTACATTTCATTTCCTCCAAGTTTGGTTATAAGATGAATAAATTCTGGGGATCTAAAGTACAGCAGGGCAGCTATAGTTAATAATACTTACATATTTGAAATTTGCTGAGACTAGATATTTAACATTTTCACCACAAAAGATGATGAATGTGCTATTTAACTTGATGGTGACAATCATTTCACAATGTATATGTATATCAGAATCATCACATCGTATACTTTAAATATATACAACTTTATTTGTCAATTATACCTCAGTAAAGCTGGGAACAGGGAAAGACAGGTAGTTTCTAATGAAGTGTGTTTGTGGGAGGGAGAGGTGGCATCCTTGACCTTATTATAGCGGGCTCCTCAGAATGGAAACAGAAGGGAAGGGCAGTTGGGATCTGGGACAGAAGTGCCATTGAACTCTCCTTGTCACTGAAAACATCCTAAATTGCTGCTGAAGCAAAAGAAGATAACAGGCTCTTAACTTCACTTATCCTTTGGAGGAGCAGGAAGAGCTGGTGGGTTTAGTAGGAAAAGTAGACAGATGTAATTAAGATAAATGATGGCAGAAGAGACACGGGATGGCCCAAGAGGTGGCACCCACACAAGTGATTACATCTGCCTCCTCCTCCCACATTCCTTAGGAGTTTCTGGTCTCTAATGGGTACCTCTTTGCTCTAGATACGAATTTAGCCAGACCATCAGTGTATTCTTACGTAGCTGCCACAAGGTTGGTTTGGCATGACGCTATACTGTTAATAAAGAAGAAATGGATATAAAATCATGACCACTTTTCACCAGCTTCATTCCACAAGGGGAGCAGGTGAAACAGCATGGACACCTGAGTCAGAAGAACTGAGGTTCCAGTATCAGTCCTGTGCCTTAGAGCTGTGTGGTCCTGAGTAAATTCTTGAGTCTTCTGGGTCTTTCAGACCACAATATTGACCTCATGGGACTGTTTTGAAGTATGAATGACATCGTCAAATAGAGAGCCAGGCACAAGTTCTCAGGAAAAGCTTCCCTACTGGGAAGATGCTTGTAGCTGAAGTCCTATAACTGATTTTGGAATTTCTGCCATTTAAAAATATCTGTACCTTTGCTGTCCTTCAATGGTAAAAAATAATGGAGACTTGTCTCCAGGTCCATAAATAGTGACCAGAAAATGAGTTAGAAAACATCCAGTGGTTGCATTTCTAATACAGAGCACTTTGATTCCAGCCATCTGTTTACTAATCAGATCTGTCTCCTCTTTCCCACCCCAAGCTTTGAAATATTTTAGGTACAATATATAGGGAGTCTGTATGGAAACGTGAGAGGGAGAGGGTCCAGGGAACCTAAAGATGTCTCCAGCTGGAATAATGGGTGCCCTGGAGAAACGGCGGCCACTCCTGGTTAGGAGCAGCCTTGGGAAGAACAATTGAGAATGTGCAGTGCTGTTCCTGTGGAGCAGGTGTTCTCAGCTGTTTTCACCATCCCTCCCATGCTTCCTGTTTGATAGACAAATTATCATCCTATCCTTTAAGATCATTTGAAATGAAAGGTACAACTAAATATCATGATTATAAAATTAAAACAATGAGAAAAAGCACTGTGTTGTTTTCAGTCTATACATGTCCTCCTCCAGGCCTGGCGAAGAATATGGAGGTGGTTGTAGCTACAGAGGCTGGCAACCAGCTGATTTCTCTCTGTCCCAAGGTCCCAAAGACAGAAAAAATGAACTTAAACATCCACATCAGAACTTAGCTGTGAGAGTTTCCTGGTCCAGAATGGGCTACAGAAGAATGCACAGTACAGCTCTCTGCATATCTTTATTATTTGATTTAACTTTCTATTGTGGAAATTCATACACACACACACACACACAGATAGAACGGTATAATGAACCCCCACTTATCAACATTTTGCTAATCTTGTTTCATCTTTTTTCATAAACACACATGCCACACATGCACGCATGCACGCATGCACACTTGCTACTTTCCAACCCCTGCTAGAGTATTTTAAAGTAAATCATAGACGCCATGCCATTTCATTTGTAAATGCTTCCATATGTATTTCTAACAGATGAGAACTTTTAAAAACATAGCTACTGTCCCATGTCACACCTAGTGAGACTAATTAATAACAGTTCCTTCATGTCTTCTGCTTATTTTGAAAGCAGATAGGCTGGTACAGCTGAGGGCATGTGGGTTGAGTTTCTTCCTCAGCTCTGCCACTAACTCATTTCCTCTCACTGGGCCCAGGTCATGTCATGTATAAAGTGAGCCTGTGAGAAGGCCTCTTCCAATTCCCAAATCTTATGTTTCCCCTGAGAATAAAAGCTAGTAATATGGCTAGGATGAAAGCAGTGAGAACAAGTAGATGAGCTCTTAAACCCTCATTTAGATTGCGCTCTGTTAATAATCAGAACAATATTTTCAGTAAATGGGAAGAGCACTTCCATTGTTTGTGGAGGCACACAGAAGCCCTACTTTATAGAATTCACAAGTGAAAAGGCAGCCAGCATTCACTGCTAAAATGCTATACATTCTAGTTTCAGTAGAAATTCTTCTGCTTGGCTTGTCCTGTTTGCACCTCCATTGGTCTTTGCTGGTAATGGTTAATAAGAAAAGCAAATTGCATTGAGCACTTACTAAGTCCCTGGCAGTTGTGCTATCTTCTAGTAAGCATGGTATCCTTGGCTTTTACAATGGCTCTTTGAAGTAGGTATTGCTATTCCCAGGCAGTGACCACTCCTGACACATAGGTGGAGGCCTACTGTGCTGATACATAAATCCATAACCATTCGGCCTTTCTCCACACCCCCTGTGAGAACTCTGCTTTGTGGAGGATCTTCTGCCCCACTAATCTTCATTTAATTCCCCTCCCTGCCGCCCGTTGTCACCTAGCTCACCCCTGCTGACAGGCCCTCTGTAAGTCTTCATCTGAGTGACGGCCCTGGAAAATCAAGCTGTGGTCTCCAAAGGGAAGGAGGATCTGCAGATTATCTCCTCAGCATGTGCAGTCACTCTACTGGCAGCTCTCAGGCGCTTTTATGTTGCCTCAACAAAGAGAAAGGCTGCCAATTGTGTGTAATGTTCCGTTCAGAATTCTCCAGACTGGCAGCGGCCCGGACAGTAGAGACTCAGGGCAAATGAAAATTCCCACTCAGCCAGATCCATCCCCTCTTACCTTTGCCTGTGTCTGAAAGTTGTTGTTTTGAGAATTTTCCTATGATTCTTTATAGATCCTTTGAAGTGTCATACCAGGAAGAAGGGGACAAGAAAATGGGGGTGCACGGGCAAGCTGGCGGGGGGGGGGATCATTTTGCCATAACCAGCAGGCAGTTTCTTTCACAAATCATTGAACCCTGGGTAGCGATGATCATTCCAACTGCTCCCTATTAATCAGGCCAGACTTAAGGCCATGAGAGTAAGAGACAGCATTTCTTTTCCTTTCTCTCAGTCTCTAGATACTGCTCATACCATGTTTAGAGAGCATGATATAGTTTACACAGATTATTGATATGTACTGTTATGTTTCTCATACCATTTCTTTGAGATGATTATAACCTGGCCTTATTAATAAGAAGGCAAAAAACACCAAAAAGTTTTCCATTTAAAAAAGGAAGAAAGGCCCAGAGACATAAAGTGTCTGCCTCAAAGATGCTCAGCTAAATGAGGTGAGAGCCAGGCTTGTAAAACAGGCCTTCTCACTGAAGTTCTGTCCTTTTCCATTCTAGCGTGCCTTCTAGATACTTAGCTTCCTGGATGATGGGGTACAAGTAGGGAGAGTGGGGGCCAGCAAGGAGACCTGTGTCTTTGGTGGTAGGGAGCAGGCAAGAAACCCAAGCTTCCTTTGATTGCCTTCTCTGAAGGTCTCAACACCTCCCAGCAACCAACTAGTGATCATATTTGCTTAAAAATCATTACAGTGAAATCCAAAAGCTGTGTGTGTGTGTGCGTGTGTGTGGGGGGGTGTCAATGCGGAGACATCGTTGGGAGAGAGAGTGCTCAGAGGGAAATGTGGGCACTGCTACTGCCCTCCCCAGCTCTGGCTCTATCCATAACTATGGATTCATGGCGAGGCAGGTAGTTTGACCCTCACTTCAGAAATGCAGAAGCTGAGGAGAGAGGGAGTAAAATGATTCATTTTCTCTAAGGATACCTGGAAATTTGAAATCAAAATGTTTTCTCTTTAGATAAAAGCATTTTAAGGGTACAGGCCAAGTGCAGGTCTTTAGAGCTGAAACATTCTCATCACTAATAAGTTTTCGCCACTAAAAGGGGTTCCAGGTCATGCTACTACGGTACTGCCTCTCGAGCAGCTCAGAGTTTCTAACCTTGAGACAGGTTCTGAAAAATCCTTATCCTTCCAGCTAGGATGCTGGTGACATTTCCAACCCAGGGGAGTGGCTGGACCCAATCCCCAGGAATATTACTCCTCTTTTTGGATCAGAGTTTCAAAAATACTTTCAATAATTTTTAAACCAAGGTTTATGCATTCATTATAGAAAAAAACACTTGCAATACAAATAATCAAAAAGAAGAAAACTGCCATTCCATCACTCAAAACACTTAAATAAATTTTATGTTGTATGTGTGTATAAGTGTAAATATATACATTATAGTGTGCCTTCTAGATACTTAGCCAGCTTCCTGGATGATGGGGTACAAGTGGGGAGAGTGGGGGGCTAGCAAGGAGACCTGTGTCTTTGGTGGTAGGGAGCATGCAAAAACCCCAAGCTTCCTTTGATTGCCTTCTCTGAAGGTCTCAGTACATCCTGTTAATACTTTTATTAAAACATACTGTTTGTGACCATATATCCCATTCATATATAGTATTTTTTCCCATGTCAATATGTAAACTTCTGCTTTACCATTTTTAATGGTACCATTTATTACATTGCATAGAGTACCATGATTTCTTAGTTATTTTTAAATTATGAAATATTTGATTCAAGCAAATACACAGAAGAATTCCCATAGTTTATTTAATCTCTACCACTTCCAGAATTCCTTTTCCTGGAAGCATCTAGTAATTCCAGTAGCTAATATTTGAATTTCACTTTATAGTTTACAATACATTTGCACATACATTATTTCATTTGATCTTCACTACCACCTTGTAAGGTCGGTATCATGATTATTATTTTCCTCATTTTATAGATGAACCTTAAAGCTCAGAGAGGCTAAATGACTTATCCAGTACCCTAAGTATAGTTAATGTCAAAGAGATGGCTGGGCCCAGAGATAGGCACAACTCCTGTGGCAGGGCAGACCTCCATAGCAGAGAGGAAGTGGGGACCAGAAGAGTGGCCCTGACATGCTGTGTCCCCAGCTCACTTCAGCATTTATTATGTGTACTGACTTATTTCATGACTGTCTCCCTCATTTCTTTCTCTACCCCTGCTGCCCACCACAATATTAGTATACAATACTCAGTTAATGTTTCCTGGGTCAGTGTGCAAGTGAATGAATGAATAAATGAACAAGTGAATGAACAAATGAACAAACAAACTGATGAAAGGTGTCAGAGAAAAGCAAATTGTGGAGCTAGACTTTGACAGCTTTCTTTCTCAGTGCCTCTATTTTCAGTTCAGATATTTTAATAAGAACCCATCTTGGTGTCTTTGAGTTTTTACTTCTGCAGGTTTTTGTCAACACTGCAAAGCTCACATTTTCATACATGGAAAAGCATGTTTAAAACCAGGGGCAAGGAGAAACATGTTTGCATACTAGATTCCCTTTAGCTTTACCAGTGTCCCCACTTCAGCCCCAACTGGGATGAACCAGGCTCACCTTAAAGGCATCTCCGAAGTTACTTTTATAATGTCCCTTATTTGGAACTACTTGATATTTATGATATATCTCATTTGAATTGCTTGTGAAAACAATAGCTTAGCTTAGCAGCTTATAGCATAGTTTATGAGGGTTGTTTGAAGTGCTATTATTGTTGACAGTAAAAGCTATATAGCATAATTACAAGAAATTTTGGAACAAAAATCATTCAAATCCCATCACCTAACAAGGCAGCTATTTCTATTTTTGCATAATCCCCTCAAAGTCTTGTCTACGTGTGTACATTTTTCCCCCTAGTCATCACAGGGAGTACGCAGCATTGTTTTCTGCCTTTTCCACTTTTATTGTAAGAACCTCTTCCCCCCATTTTTCTGCATAGACTTCATAATTATCTTTTTAATGACTGCATAATCCTCTTTTGAATTGATATGTGTCCCTATTGTTTGCCATTTAAGATGTTTCTGATTTTCCACTAACCTGTGCTGTGGCAGTAAACATTGTTGTGCATATAGCTTCTGTATTTGTCGAATGATTTCCTTAGAATGCCGTACTCCCATGAGCGCATTGCAGTGTCTGAGTAGGACTGTGTTTGTGGTTTTTGCCATGCTGCTGCTTCAAAGGCTGTGCCAATTTGTGTCCAGCAGTTGATGTGTTTACCAGTTTCAGGGCAACCTCATCAGTATAGGATGTTGTTTAAATTTTTTGTTTGCTAATTTAGTAAAAGTAAAATGGTACTTCTTGATTGCTTTATTTTGCATTTCTTTGATTATTAAAAGAAATTAGCATTTTTCCCTCTGGGTGCTTTTTGGATTTCCTTGGATGTGAGTTGTCCGCTCCAGCAGTGCTTTACCTATTTCAGTAAATTTAATTCTTGATTTTTAAAAAATCAAGTAAAATCTTTACACACAATAGCTATTGAATTTTTAGTATGTTTTATATATTTTCCAGTATTATGTTTGCCTTTTAATTTTAGATATATATTTGTAGTGGAAAACATCTTATTTTTATAATCAAATCTGTCAGTGCTTTTGTTGTTGTTGCTTTGAAGCATAGAAAGCTATCCTCCCCCTGGAGACCTAATAAATATTTAATTCTACCTTCTGTTATTTTAAAGTCTTTAATTCATCTGGAATGTATTTGAGTATAAATTAAATTGCAAATTACATTTTTTGTCCAAATTGCTAATCAGTTATTCCAACCTTTTTCTGTTCCTTTAATTCTTTTTCTCAGGAATTATACACCAGATGAAAGGTGATTATGATACCGCACTGAAACTCCACAAGACCCACCTGTGTATCGCCCAGGAGCTGAGTGATTACGCTGCGCAGGGCCGTGCCTATGGGAATATGGGCAATGCCTACAATGCTCTGGGCATGTATGACCAGGCAGTCAAGTACCACCGGCAGGAGCTCCAGATCTCCATGGAAGTGAATGACCGTGCCTCGCAGGCATCCACACATGGGAACCTTGCTGTCGCCTACCAGGCCCTGGGTGCCCACGACCGGGCCCTGCAGCACTATCAGAACCATCTGAACATTGCTCGTGAGCTGCGTGACATCCAGAGCGAAGCCCGGGCCCTCAGCAACCTGGGCAACTTCCACTGCTCTCGGGGGGAGTACGTCCAAGCTGCCCCCTATTATGAACAGTACCTCCGGCTTTCTCCAGACCTTCAAGACATGGAAGGAGAAGGGAAAGTCTGCCACAATCTCGGCTATGCCCATTACTGCCTTGGAAATTACCAGGAGGCGGTGAAGTACTATGAGCAGGATCTGGCACTGGCCAAAGACCTTCATGACAAATTGAGCCAAGCAAAAGCCTACTGCAACTTGGGCCTCGCATTCAAGGCTCTGCTGAACTTCAGCAAAGCTGAAGAGTGTCAGAAGTACCTGCTGTCCCTAGCTCAGTCCCTGAATAATTCCCAGGCTAAATTCCGAGCCCTAGGTAACCTGGGCGATATATTCATCTGTAAAAAAGATATAAATGGTGCAATAAAATTCTATGAGCAGCAGCTGGGCTTAGCTCACCATGTAAAGGACAGAAGACTGGAGGCCAGTGCATATGCAGCCTTGGGCACTGCATACCGAATGATCCAGAAATATGACAAGGCCTTGGGTTATCACACGCAGGAACTGGAAGTATATCAGGAGCTGAGCGACTTGCCGGGGGAGTGTAGAGCTCACGGACACCTGGCTGCTGTCTACATGGCCCTTGGAAAATACACAATGGCATTCAAATGTTATGAAGAACAGCTGGATCTAGGGCAGAAGCTGAAGGATCCAAGTCTAGAAGCCCAGGTCTATGGCAACATGGGCATCACAAAGATGAACATGAATGTGATGGAAGAAGCCATCGGCTACTTCGAGCAGCAGTTGGCCATGCTGCAGCAGCTAAGTGGAAATGAGTCTGTGCTCGACAGGGGCCGGGCCTACGGCAACCTGGGGGATTGCTACGAGGCTCTGGGTGACTATGAGGAAGCTATCAAGTACTATGAACAATATTTGTCTGTTGCCCAGAGTCTGAATCGCATGCAAGACCAAGCCAAGGCTTACCGGGGCCTAGGAAATGGACACAGGTAAAAGTGACAGAGACACGTGTGGTTGGTAAACCTGCACAAAGAGCAGTTGTGACAGTAATGGCAACTTAATGTCTGTATGTGTTTTATTAGCTACAAAACATTTTCGTACATATCTCATTTGGTTCTTCCAATGATTCTGTGAATTTAGCAGGGGATAGTATTACCCTTATGTTATGGAGGAGGAAACTAAGGCCCAGAGAGGTTAGGTTTATCTCCAAGATTACATGGTTTAAAAGCAATAGCTGAGAATCAAACCCAGGGCTCTCTGACTCCAGCTGCATTGCCTTTTCGACTACATCGTAATGAGCAAGATAAAAGAAATAATAAGAGTGGGAAAGATGAATGAATCAATTTAACTGATCTTTTTTTGAGTGCCTCTCATGTTATGTGAATGTATTTTTTAATACATCATCTGTACCCACCAATTATTTGGTCCCCGTTTTTTTTTTGCTTTTAGGGAAAGCCACCTGATAGTGGCAGGAGTGAATAAACATATACTATCATGATGCTAGGTACCTTGCATAGATATCTTGCTTAATATTTATAGCAATACTGTATCACTCTACATGTATTATCATCTGCTATGGGATGTGGGATTTATTATCATTTAGAAACTGAGACTCAGGAAAAGGAATTCACGTGCCTCCACACAACTGGTTTGGTCTGCCGCCAAAATCTGCTCTTCCCAGTCTTATCATGTCATCTCTTAGTAGCACAAAGAGACACACTGTTGGCAAAGGTGATGCTTTTCCTTCTGAATGTGGGGAGCCCAAGAAGGTGTCTGTGTCTGCAAAATATACGGCCTTTCCAGATAGGCAGGGGATTAGGACTCCTGGAGTGGAGGAAGGGCAAGGGTCAAACTAAATCATCACCCACAGAGTGCTCTGAGGAACTCAGGGTGAAAGATTTATAGGCGTTGTAAAGTGATTTCAAAAACATAGTCTAAGCGGTAGTGGAAATTGGGAGGCCCAAAGAACCAAACAGTTCACTTGCTATCATTGTGCCTATTAATATATTTTATGTTTCCTCTGGGGTGTATATCCCATTGAATCTCAAGCTCTTGGGAAGGTCACTAAGGGATGACTTTTGAATTGCTTTCCAGATTATGAAATTCCCCTGCATCTCACTCTAAGGGCACATGATAGATTTTAGCTAGAATAGGAGTTAAGAGCTTCTATAGTAAGTGACAGTGACAAATGCTTTTCATTTTCTCAGGGGCTTTAGTATGTCTGCACCTGCACAAAATAATATCATTGCTTTTCTGTCTACATCCCCACAGGGCAATGGGGAGCTTGCAGCAAGCGCTTGTGTGCTTTGAAAAGAGGCTCGTGGTCGCCCATGAGCTTGGGGAGGCCTTTAATAAAGCCCAGGCCTATGGAGAACTGGGCAGTCTGCACAGCCAATTAGGGAATTACGAACAAGCCATTTCCTGCCTTGAACGCCAGCTGAACATTGCTAGGGAGATGAAAGACCGAGCTCTGGAAAGTGACGCAGCCTGTGGCCTGGGGGGTGTTTACCAGCAGATGGGGGAATATGATACAGCCCTGCAGTACCACCAGCTTGATCTGCAGATTGCAGAGGAAACCAACAACCCCACATGCCAGGGCCGAGCCTATGGGAACCTGGGTCTGACGTACGAATCTCTGGGCACCTTCGAGAGGGCCGTGGTCTATCAAGAACAGCACTTGAGCATCGCTGCCCAGATGAACGACTTGGTGGCCAAGACAGTGTCATATAGTAGCCTCGGAAGGACCCATCATGCTTTGCAGAACTATTCCCAGGCAGTCATGTATTTACAGGAAGGTAAGTGCAGATCCCGTTGTGGTCTCTGGGTCCACTCTGAGATGGAGTTCAGAGCCTACTCAGAAGGAAGAATACACCATCTGAGTAGCTACCTCAGCTTGCAGTGAGAATCTCAGAAGCCACTTTCGTTTTACTCCAAAACCATGGTGTGCCCCCCCCCCGGGTGTTCCTTAATATTACAAAGGTGTTCTAATGTCCAGAGTGCATTACCCAGCTTGTCTCACTCTGCCAACCAGCTGCCCAGTAGCAGATACCCTCCTTGCTTTTCAGAGCCCTCTACTGTGTGAACACATTCTCCCAAGGTGGATCAAATAAGATCTGACCATGTAAAATTTAAGGGTTGGAATCAGAGGAAAACGCCCATCTATTTCAAACCCTATTGTCCCTCTAGAAAATTCCTAAAATACAACACAACTATATAGAAGTCAATTTTGATGTAGCAGCTGAAGTCTAATCCTGAAGCATCAGTCTGAGGGTCACTCAAGCAGTTGACTGGACTTCCTCCCCAGAGCGTATTACCTTCAATGCTTGGGATGGTGGCACAGTAGTCTTGTTCCAGGCAGGCCCAGAAAGTGGCTGCTGCTGCTGTTCCTCATCTCTGCCCCCTCCCCTCTTCCAGGCTCTCCCCCTTTCCTTCCAATGTCAGGTTCCATGCAGTTATCTGAGCAGTCAGTCCTTGGAGGCTTCCTTCCTCATGAAGCAGAAGTCCCGTAACAGTCTGTTTACCCTTCACCTCTTTTCACTTCTGCTCTGGAAAGGAAAGCTCTTCTCTCAGAGGCACATTGCATCCTCTCATCCTGGGAAGGGAAAATGGCAGGTGTAATATTCTCTGCTCACTAGTAAAATGAAATTGTTGTTGATTTCATGCAAAAGCTCTCATTTATAGTTTCCAAGGGTTTTTACATATACATTTTATTTAATTGGATTTAATTCTCACAGTAACCTTGAGAGGTTTTTATTCCCATTTGCAGCTAAGTAACCTGAGACTCAGAGAGTACAATGACTGGATCCTGACCACGCAGTCAGTCAGTGGTGGAGTGGGGCTCAGCCCAGGTTTTCTGACCCCAGGAACCATGTAAGACCCTGTGTGGAGTTGCTCCTAACCTCCCAAGAACACAGCAGGGTTGGGGCAGTCATATTCTGTATTCCTGCTGAGCCCCAGCTGGGAAGGCAGCAGAGAAGGAAGCAGGAAGCAGTGTGGAAAATGGGCCAGAGGCTGACGTTTCTTTGCACAGACCAGGGACTGCTCTGGCCTGCAGGCTGAGAGGTTACTGAGAGGCTGAGAGCCACTTCCCAGACCTTATTTGGCTCCCATTCAATGGGAGCTTGCCTCAGTGCATTAAATATGAGAATTGGCTTTTGGTTTCCTGAAACTTGACTGTGGTAAAATTCCAACAGACTGGGGGCGATTTTCAGTTGAATTTGTGAAAACGATTAAATTCAGACCCAGCATATGACAACCTTTCAGCTGTGTTCTTTTGTGCTTCCTGAAATATTGTTTCCATAAAGCAGCTGCTTTGCCTGAGACATTGTACCATAATTCTATATTTATGGGAAACTCAATTTCATTTTTATTGTTCCATGTAGTTTTAAGTCTTGCAGAGACCTAAATTTTTATTGTGGCATCTCCACGATGTCTGTTTTGTGGATGTGCTCCACCAGAGCGCCTGGGTGCCCTGTGGGTCAAGCAAGATACCTCTTCTCATGAGCTGTGACAGAAGCAGGACACCTGGAAGAGTTCTCTGAGTTGGGTCTGTACCCTCTTGCAATGAGGGAACAGTTTAGTTGGAAACCACCTCAGTGCTTTCTCTCTTGGTTTTCAGAGGGGGCTATGGATCAGCCTCACCTGGCCCCAACTGCAGAAGAATCTCACAGGTGGAGCCTGGTTCTGAGTCTTTCGAAAAAGCTCTCCAGGTGACTTACATAGATGCCCCTGGTTAAAACCACTGGGTTTTGCAAGTGAAGAAAGGGAGCCTGGAACAATTTATTGACTTTGCCTAGAGTCATGCAACTAGTTCCTAGCAGACCAGCTCCAGGAGAGCTGGATGGGTGGATCAGATTCCTAAGAGGTAGAAGCAGATAGAAACTGAGGCATAACAGATATGATGCCTGTCCAGTGGGCTTTTAGGTCTTCATTGTTGAACCGCTGACTATGGGCCAGGGAGTGCCCTACATGGTGAGGACCGAGCAGGGAACAAAGCAAAGTCCAGCTTACATAGAACATACCTCAGAGGTGGGGGGAGGGGGGGGACTACCCCAATGAATTTTACTTCCAACTCACAGACCCAGACCTGGCAGGGATAGCTGTATTGAAGAGTGAGTATGGTTGGCTTGTTGAAGGTTAAAAGAACCAGTATCCTCCTGGTTTTCATCCAAGAACCATCTTCTTTCATTCGCGTTTCTATTCTGTGAGGTATTTTAAAATGTGAATAACTTGCAAGTATTATTTTTGTTACCCAGTGACATGATTTAAACTTAAAATGCTATTTCTAGATTTTCTGAGTTATGTGCATTTTGAAATGCATGATATCTTATGAGCTTGACACTGAGTATTGCTTTTATTAGCCTCTCAACTGACTCAGTTACTTTTCAAAAGTCTGAACTTCCACAGGCCCAGCATGCTCAGGGGCAGGCTCCCATCCACCCTGAATTAGGTTAGAAAAAGGAAGTCCTTCCTTTGTGTGCACAGTTGCAGTGCGGGAGCCTTCATGCTGACTTCTGAACAAGCTAACGCCTGTGTACAGAGAGCAAAGTAATGAGGGCAAAGTAATGCTGAGAACTGCTTAGTGGCCAATACAATAAATGATTGCCCTCCTGTTTGGCTCCCACAAAGCCTTGGAGGTTGCTGGTGTCCTGAAATTCAGAAGCTTACTGTAGGCAAGTGACCCACACTGCAGGTGTTTATCTGAAACCCATTAGAATGAGGACAGTCTCATTTAAGACTTTGGACTCATAATAGCACTTGTTCTGCAACCCCGCTGAGGCACATCAGAGTCTCAGCCTTAACGGAAAAACAGATTGGACATGAATTTTGTCAGTAACATAAGTAATAGGCAGTGTTAGGCAGTGTGAGTATGTGAGTATTCTACTTTTGGGAGGACATTAGATATGTCCTCCCATCAACACTGATTGGATCCTGTGCACGTGAAATAGGAAAATGCATCAGCTTGGCTTCTGTGCTTGACTATGGCACTGTCAGGAAAAGCTTTTGCCAGCAAAAGAATTGGGTTAGATCAATTTATAGGCCAAGGGTTTTCATTTGCAAAGCTAGGGATTTCACATCTGGGAGGGTGGCAGGTTAGGTTCCATTCGTTTCAGTGTTTCTGCCTGCCACGCAAACCTGTCTTCTTCTGATAGCCATCACCTGAACTCTTACTCAGACATCTTGGGGTGTCCTGGAAAGTTTGCTACCATCACAGAATTTGAAGAGAATGCTTACTCTGCTTTGGCTGATTCTATTCTTGTCCTGCACTTTATCTAGCTGTGTTAACATATTTTATTTACACCTGATGCAGAATTACCCTCCTGGACTCCTTGGCAGGTGGAATTGTGTATTTTCTGTGTATCCTTAAAACTTCTCTATCTAATTTCAGGTTTAAGGTTAGCTGAGCAACTGGGCCGAAGAGAAGATGAAGCCAAAATTCGCCATGGTCTTGGCCTCTCCCTTTGGGCTAGTGGGAACCTGGAGGAAGCTCAACACCAGGTGAGTAGGAGAACCCTTGCCCCAAGTGGATTTTCTTTTCAGAAGCATGGGAGACCTTGGGATTACTACCCTAATAGCAATGACATTGGCCAGAAGGTGCTGACCTTTACACTTGGGTTGACTTACAGGATTTCTAGCCTGTAGCAGCCCAGAAGTGTCAAAGCATAGTAAAGATTCTCACTCAGTGGTGTGATGGGTTTCTCGATAATTTCTTTGGTATTATGTGCTACTGTTCCTCATGAATCCTTAATATGAAATTATATATATGCATTTTATGACAGAAGTAAGTAATCTGACAATTCATAATTATTGGATTTAATGTCCTTCTGGTTTCTATTTATACCAATAGATACCTCCCCCCACCTCTCTCTCTCTGTCTCCCTCCTTCTCTCTCTCTCTCTCTCTCTCTCACACACACACACACACACACACACACACACACACACACACACAGATTTCACGTTTCTGCCTATGTACAAATACTTGAACGGAAGCCTGCTCTCATGCTGCTCTGGAGATTGGAAAGATCCCTAGAGTTATGGGTTCCTCTGGCAGGTTGGAGGACCTGTGAGATGGCATCATCTAAAATCACGCATTTAACCACTTAGGCAGTGTATGAGTGATGACTGGGGAGGGCATTGTGCTAGGCAGAGGGGGGAAGGATGAGGAATCAAGGCTCCTATCAGAGGTGCTCACAGGAATTGAGGACATGATGTGACTGAATTTGTGCCATAGCATCCTAAAATGTTATGATATTTTACTGTACTTTTTAAACTATTTAAGGCAATTTAAAGAATTCTCCAATTTCCTAGATTTAAAAATTAAAGCTTGTATTGATGTAGTGATTTATAATTTTCAAAATACTTTTTCACTTACTGAATGTATTCCTTAAGTGACCATGTGAGGTATAATGATAACTGTCCCCTTTAGAGAGAAGAAACTGAGGCTCTGAATCTTACCAGAAGTCACATAGCAAATCAGTGGCAGAGTTGGGAATACATTCCTCTGTCCTAATCTAAGTCTCTTAGTTTTAGCATTCTATTTTTTAAATTTGCATGAACTTAAAATTTGATACTGTATTTTCAGCATATAAATATCAGAGAAAAGTTTTGTGCTCTCACTGATAGAGAATCCTTTAGAGCAGGTGTCCTGTGAGTGTGTGTGGCTCCAGGGAAGCTTGTCCAGCAAAGACCTGACCCTGGGACACTTGCAGAAGTCAGTGTTTGACTTAGCTGAACCGCCTACAGAAAGCTACCCCTCTCCTGAGAGTGCACTCCATCTCATTTTCCCCCAGCCTCATCTATTCCCAGCCTGCCTGCACCACACCTGTTCTCACTTCAATCCTTCGGCACTGAGAGGTGTGTGAGTGCTGAATTATGGTTGCTTGATGACAAGAAGAGAGGCATTTTTTAAAATTCAAAATCAGCGCTTGGTTGGATTAGTAGCTGCTTTTTTTGTTTTACAACTTTCAGACTGTAAGTCTATAACTCATGTCTTTTAGACCCCTTTATCTGTCAAAAATTGATTACATAAACTATAGTTTACCAGGTATATGATCTGCTGCCTTTCTACTAGAACCTATCTGGAAGTAAAATACATCCTTTCAACCCTTTAAAAATTGTTTTTAGGTTGTATACCAAGATATGAGCAGAAGTTGTCTTTAGTCAGTGAATACCTGGAGCGTGGCTTCTGGGGAATGGATAACGTTCTTTGTCCCCTACTTGCAGCTCTATAGGGCATCGGCCTTGTTTGAAACAATCCGACATGAGGCACAGCTGAGCACGGACTACAAACTCTCCCTCTTTGACCTACAGACGTCATCCTACCAGGCCTTGCAACGGGTGCTCGTCAGCCTAGGTGAGAGCAGCTGGGGTTCCCACTTTGCATGTGTGCACTCATGTATCTAAGTCATTTAGCGATTGCTGTGATGAAATATGATTTGTTACAACAGACTATGAAACCACAATTTAGCCATTGAACATTTGTTCATTTACTCAACAAATTTTTGCAGAGCACCTACTATATGCTGTGTGCTAGCCCTAGGGATTAAAGTCAAGAAGGACTGGTTCCTGACCTCAAGAAGCTCTTAGCCTATTGAGAGACAAAAGTCAGTGAGACCAGTATGGTGTGATGGGTGCTAGGATAAAAGGAACTCAGGTGCTATGGAAAGAAAGATGATTGGCAGGCAGCCCCAGGGACCACAGAAGCTGTCCTAGAGACAGGGAAGCCTGAATCAGGTGTTCCCCCCAGGTTCCCTCTCAACATTAATAGGAAGAACCTGAGATGACACCTGGCCTGTTCTTTATTTCCTGTGCCCACACATCTTTTAGTTCCTGTCTAGTAAATGTTTTTAATATATGGGTCTGCCCTCTAGACTGTGACATAGTGATAATTCTCCCAGGCCTGTGTGCTGCATTGCACTGGAGCAGCATGCACCTTCCCTCACCTGCGCTTTAACTGTCTCAGCCACCCTCTTCTGGCTGTCCTGTTCTCTGCCTCTTCTCAGACAGACCTGTCCATCTCTGCAGACCATTTCCCCCAACCCAGTACTTGGGTTGAGGAGGTATTTATTAGAACTAACTATGTCATTGAAGTTGAATATTGAGGTCTTGTCAATAATCTGTCCTTTGCTGTGTGTGTATGAATACTCAAACTTCCCCTGGAAAAAGTACTAAATGTACTCATTGCCTGGGATTATAATTTATATCTATTATAATCACAGTGTTTAGCCTGTCTCACTCTTTGGGGCGGATTTTCCAATGTGCACAGAAATCATTCCTGCTGTTCCAGTTAATAACTTAATAGAGTAAAAGGAGATATTTGCATATACACATATAAATCCCCAGTTTCTACTGATACTCAAACTGCAGGAGGCGAGGAGGTATCCTTGAAGTGCTATCAAAGCTATTGCATCTGGTGTCCTTCCTCAGTCTGTTCTCTCTTTGGACCCTAGTTCTAGCAACTCTTACGTAGTTATGCTTATGACACAAGCAAATCCTTTGCATCATGTTCCTTCAGCACCTCTAAACAATTCTCACTTGAAAGTATGTTGCTTTGTATTTTTGTGCTCTCATATTTGTGCATTAGCTTTTAAATTAGATTACAGACTAGTTTCTTACAGAAAGTGGATTAGGAGTTGGATTGAAAGACTGAGGAAAAACTTAAAAGAGAGAAGCAATTTCAAACAACTAGAGACCTCAGAGGTTTAAACTCTTTGCCCATGGGGATTAGAAGAGCGAAGAGAAGTGTGTGGGAGCCCAGAATGGAGTTAGGTATCAGCTCTAACAATAATCACCTGTTTTATATATGGTGCTTTGAATAATGCCTACCAGGCATCTTCACATTTAGTGCCTCTTTAATCTTTACAGTAGCCCTTTAAGATGGGCAGGACAACTATTAGGATCCCTCTTTTTGAGATAAGGTCAATGAAAGGAGGAAGGACATGCTTAGCAGAGGGACCAGCATGTTTAAAGGCACAGAGATATAATTTGGGGGGATGAAGAAGTGGGGTTGAACAATGTAAAGTGTAGGGGGCTGCATTGAGGAGAGAGAAGGATAGTCAAGAGCCAAGGCCTGTAGGACTCATCTGCCAATGTCAAATTAGAATCAAAGTCAAGCAGGGAAGTAAGAGGGTAACCAGAGTCCAAAGAGCCAAGTGAATGCAGTCAGAAGCCAGGAAGCTGGAAGGCAACTCAGGATGTGGAACAGATGCTGAGGATGAATCCCCTAAACAAAGTTGGCTTTCTTGTGGTGTGGCTTCAAGATAGGGGAAGGCCCAAGACTTAGGGTGGCCTTACCTGGGAGTTTTATAAGAGTGGACACTACACCTATCATTTGAGGCAGGGGGTTGAATTTGAGATACTTCCACACATTGGAGTGCAGTGGTAGTGAGTTTTCTGCCCAGGACCTCTGTAGCTGATGGCCCTCTGTTAGTAAGCACACTCCCCATGAAGTCCTCTGTCTGTCCTTTTTGTCTTGTAGGCCATCATGATGAAGCCCTGGCTGTGGCAGAAAGAGGACGCACGAGGGCATTTGCGGATCTTCTGGTAGAACGACAAACAGGACAACAGGACTCTGACCCCTACTCTCCAGTCACTATCGATCAGATCTTAGAGATGGTTAATGGCCAGAGGGGACTAGTGCTTTACTATTCTCTGGCTGCAGGCTACCTGTATAGCTGGCTGCTTGCTCCTGGGGCAGGTAAGATCTCTTTCTGTAGGAACGGCAATTATACACTAGACTGTGAACGTCTAATGAATAGAGGTGGAAGAGGTGCATTACCGTAGATCAGACTAAGAAGCTGATGTGGGCTTTCAGCAAAATCTCAGCCATGGTGGATAGTCCGTGGTGGGGCATTCAATTAATAAGACAGTGCAGCTTTCTTGTTCTCCCAAGAAATCGTTGCTCCTCACCGGCAAATGTGGAAGCATTTATCAAGGAAGACTAAGAGCAGGAGGATTAATTTCACTAGCGGTCCTGTTTTTAGGCAGCTGTTGTTCATTAGCTAATAAAGTGATGACTGTAAGTCCTAACGAGTTCTTTCTAGATATGATTTAATGGTTTTGACCCTATGTCATGGTAAAGTTAAAGAGACTGAAATGATAATGGCAGCTCTTCTCACAGTATATAAATGAAATCTTATGCTTGACATTTCTGAGTTTAACAGAACCCATTTTAACCAGTTTTGTCCATTGTAAATCTATTTCAGAAATAAAAATCCCCTTTGATTAAATCGGCATTAAATGTTCAGGCTGTAACAGTTTCACTAAATACAGAACCACTAATTAGCTGTTAGGGCCATATTTTTTGCATAATAAAATGCTGATGGCTTTACCATCTTGGAGACACACCAGATCCAATTAGAGTTTATTGACTGGGGAAGTGAATCTTCTAATTGGGAATCTTGAAGAATGAGCTTCTTGAATATCTGTAAGCCAATTTCAAAAAGTTCAACTGCCAGGAGAATTGATTTTCTTGATTATGTTTCTATTTCTTTGATTTAAAAAAGTGATGTTTGAATGACAACTCTCAGATGCTTCTTGGGTTCTAAGCACTGCTGCTTGTACATTCTGTGCCTCAGCATTATTGTTTATAATCTTTTCCCCTTAATTCCATGTTTTTTTTATGGCTTTCAATATAGAACATTTTTACCTCTGACCTTTTTATGCTAAAGGTTTTAAGCTGTGATGTTCATGGTGACTTGGCAAGTGTCATCCACAGTGGGATGAATCCCTGTGTATTCCAGCCCCCAGCAGGGCACTAATACCCAGGAGGACACGGTTGACAACAGAGATACCAAGCTCTTTCTCTCTGTGGCTGTTACATTTTGGGAACATGATTTGACAGGTGGTGTATCCAAATCCCTGTAATAATGAGCCATGTATAATGAGGCTCCTATTGTTTCCCTTTCTGTTCCTCTTTGCTCTTAATGAGACTCTGAAGCTTTCACTGGAGCTCTAATCAAATCAGAGAGGACCAACATTTTCCAGGGCTGACACACCTCATTACCATTTGAGAATATGTCCTATGTTTATTGCTAGAAAACCACTATGGATTCTCTCAGTTTCATGCAGCCATCATTTTTTGCTTCTTTAAGCAAAAAATTGACCATTGACCAGTTAGTCTTATATAAAAATAGTTTTAAATGTTTTTATCTGGCCTTTGTACTACATATTTATTTTGATTTGCTTTTGTGAAATCCAAGGTCTTTGAGTAACACAATTTCCACTTGGCTGGTTATATTTTTATTTAGGATTTCAGTTTCTGGGGAGTCTGCGCTGGCATGCTCATGTACTGTTCCTAAAAGAAAACTTTCCCTAGTTGGTGCTTCTCAGAAGTGTCTGTTTTGAAATACCTAGGAAGTAGTCATTTTAGGGACTTCTGAATATATTGTCAAAAGCAAAAGCCCTGTCTTGAATTCCCTGGTTTCAAGCACCAGACCTGATGGTGAAAGCTGCCAAAAGGGTACTGTCTAAACTTCTGAAACCCTCTTGAGATCTTGGATTTCAGGATTTTTTCACATGGTTTGGAGGAAGGCATGCTTGTCAAAGAGGTTACATAGAGTTGGCATTGCTGTCCCATCCTTCACCTTTCCCTCCCCCAGCCTCAGTTGTATAACATTGGCTATGCCTGTCTTGTTTCAGGAATTCTGAAGTTTCATGAACACTACCTGGGTGACAACACAATGGAAAACACCAGTGAGTTCCAGGCTGGCAGCAGTGCAGCTCTTCCAATAGCCACCAGCTCAGCCCTGGAGCAGCACATCGCCAGTGTGCGGGAGGCCCTAGGGGTGGAGTCTTACTACTCAAGGCAAGTAGTACACCACCCCCAATCCCATCTACAGATACAGTCTCAGGGTTTTGTTTGTTTGTTTTTGTAAATATCCTATTTGAGATCTTTTGGAAGTCACACTTTTGTGCTTAGTCTGTTCAGAGTAGCTACAATGGAAAGAAATATGTCTGTGGAATACAAACCTTAGTGGGCTGTGTTTATTCTTTCTGGTAGTTTCCTTTCAAACAGGTAAGGGCCTCATCGGAGATGGCCATTTCTAAGGAGGGTTTGTAGAATGTTTAAACAGAAATAGGATTTTTAATTTAACATACTAGCTAATTAAAACTGAGAGGAGTTTTTGTTATAAACAGATTCATAATGAGTTTGTACTATAGCTGAATGCCTGTTTGAGAGATCCAATGTATGGATCTGTGCATTGAGGGGCAGAGGTGCAGGAAGTTGAGTTCCCAATATCAAGAACAGGGAAGAGGAGTGCTTTTTGCAAAGACTGTAAAAGTTATATGCTTATGGAAACACTTAGTATAGATGATTGACTATTTTACATATGGAAAATAATTTACTGGGGAAAATCAAAAGAAGAGGGTCCCTTAGAGCGGGTTGTGGCCAGATTCCCTGGCGTTTCAGTCCTCCATCCTGAGATTAACAAGTGTTGAGAAGGTCTGTGTGTCACAGAATCTGCTGTGTTAGCTGGTGTCAGGTCCCTAGGATATCTGCTTGTCTCTTGAATGATTTCATTTGTAATCATGAAAATCCTATGCTATCGTTGTGATTTCTTTAGAAATGCTTTTCCCAGGCTCCTGGGTGTGTGGTGGTCATTGCCAGCAACTGGATTGACCTTTGAGATGCTTAAGTTGAGAAGTTCTTAGATGAAAAATAATGATTGGATAATATAATGTCAAGACTGGAAGTGATTGTAGTGGTCATCTACTCCAACTCCTTCGTTTAACAGAAGCCAGCACTGTATCAGACTTGCTGACAGCTGAATTAGTTTCTGAGCCAGGATGAAAACAATCTAGATCTCACCCAGACTCGCAGGCCAGTGCTCATTTTGTTTTTAATTATCAAAATTAATATCATATTTTGAGAAAATAGCTGAAGCATGTAAGAATGCCATCTCTAGCTTCTGCTTGTATGAAGTCTGAACAGGCATCAGCCACATGCATACATTGTTGTCTTATTTTTTCTATGACTGTGGTGCATCCTGGAGCATTCCCATTAACCCTGAGTAATGGTGTGGCAATTACAGGGGCTTGACAGTGTAGAAATCCCAAGGACTTGGAAGCAAGGCTACTCCCTGAGATTTAACTGACCATAAAATAGGTCAGGTGAGGGGTATACAAAGCTGCTTCAGCAGACAGAAAGGCACTTAGGCCAGTCTGATTAAATTGTAACCTGACCAAAGGTGTTGCATGTCCAAAGCAAGTATTAAAGTGGTTGGCCAACAGTGGAAACACACAGAAAAGGAGAGCAAGCAGGGCAGACTTGGGCAGTTCCCATTTCTGATACCATCAAAGGGAAAGAGAATCTTGACTAAGGGACTAGAAGCTGTTGGAAAGCTGTTCCCATGGTGGACTTGCAGTCATCATACTCTCTTATCCTTCCCCCTCTTCCACAAATATCTGAGTGCCTACTATGAACTATGTACACTCAAGATTGAGAATAAAGTGGTAAGTAGACAGGCATGGCTCTGGCTCTCAGGGAACTGAAAAATAATAACAGAACATACAAAATCTTTTAATTAAAATTATTACAAGCGCTTAAATGAAAATGCAGAGTGTAATGAAAATGTATAAGTGGGAGTGGGAAACCTATACTGGGAGCTGGGGAAGTTTCTTGGAAGGAGGACCAGATATAAGACGAAGGCCATCCCAGGCAGTACATGCCAAGGCTTTCAGTAGCCCTCGGTGGAGAAGACCTCATAGGTTGTCCTAGTGCCTTCCCTTGTTCGGGTTCCATGCTTCTTGTGAAACTTTCTAATTGTTATGTGGTTTGGTTTCTTATGTGAATCTACTTGCAGATAGAGAACGTACATAATTAACTAGCATTATGGTTTGTACAACTCTGGATCTGTAGGTACAGCTGCCCACTAAACATCTCTGCCTGGCTATCTTCCAGGCACCTTTAGCCTAAAATATCTAAAGCCCAACTCTTGGGTTTCCCCATTTCTTCTCCAAATCAGTCAGTGTAATGCACCGCATTAACAGAATGAAGGACAAAAACCACATGATCATCTCAGCAGATTCAGAAAAAGCATTTGACAAAATTTAACACCCTTCCATGATTAAAAAACACAACTCTCAACAAACTAGGAAAAGAAAGCAATTACCTCAACATAATACAGGAAATATATGAAAAGCTCATAGATAACCTGTTCATTGTTGAAAACTGAAAGCTTTTCCTCGAAACTCAGGAGCAAGGCAAGGGTGCCCATTTTTGGCATTTCTGTTCAACATAGTATTAGAGGTTCTAGACAGAGCAGTTAGACAAGAAAAAAGAAATACAAGGCATCCAAGTGTAATTATGTCTGTTCATAGATAACATGACATTATATATAGAAAATTCTAAAGATCTGACACACACACACACCACATACACACAACTGTTAGAACTAATAAATTCAGCAAAGTTGCAGGATACAAAATCAACACTCAAAAATGGTTGCATTTCTATACACTAACAATGAACAATTCAAGAAGGAAACTAAGAAAACAATCTTATTTACAATAAGAATAAAATACTTAAGAGTAAATTTAACCAAGGAGGAACAAGATTTGTATACACTGCAAACTATAGAACATTGCTGAAAGAAATTAAAGAAGACACAAATAAATAGAAAGACATTCCATGCTAGTGAATTGGAAGATCTAATCTAAAATATTTATACTACCCCAAATAAATTACAGATTTGATGCAATCCCTGTTGAAATCCTGATGGCATTTTTTACAAAAATAGGAAAAAAATTCCTAAAATTCATATGGCAACTCAAAGAACCCTGAATAGCCAAAAGAATTCTGAGAAAGAAAAATAAAGCTAGAGGTTACATACTTCCTGATTTTAAAACATATCACAAAGCCACAGTAATCAAAACAGTGAGGTACTGGCATAAAGACAGACACATAGACTAACAGAGTAGAATAGAGTAGAATAGAATAAAATGCCCAGAAAGAAACCCTTACATATATGGTCAAATGATCTTTGACAAGAGTGGCAAGGCTACATATTGGGGGAAGGATAGGCTCTTCAACAGATGGTATTGGGAGAACTGGATTTTCACATGCAAAAGAATGAAGCTGGACCCTTGCCTTACAGCATATGTAAAAGTTAACTTGAAATGAATTAAAAACCTAAACATAAGACTTAAACTATAAAACCCCTAGGAAAATATTCATTACATTGGATTTGGCAATATTTTCTTGGATATGATACATAGGTAACAAAAGAAAAAAAAAAAAAGTGGGACTACCTTAGATTTAAAGACCTATGCACAGCAAAGGAAACAACAGAGTAAAAAGGCAACCTACAAAATGGGAGGAAATATTTTCAAGCTACTTGATAAGGGGTTAATATTTAGAATATATGAAGAAGTACAACCTAACAACAACAACAAAAATAATCTAATTCCAAAATGGTCAAAGGACTTGAATAGATATTTCTTCAAAGAAGATATACAAATGGCCAACAAGCACATGAGAAGGTGCTTGTCAACATCACTACTCGTCGTGGAAATGCAAGCCAAAACCATGGAGATACCACCTCACATCCATTAGGTTAGCCACTGTCAAAAACCCAGAAAATAACAAGCTTTGGTAAGGATGTGGAGAAATTAGAACTCTTGTGCACTGTTGATGGGAATGTAAAATGCTGTAGCCTCTATGGAAAACAGCATGGAAGTATGTGGGACTTTTTCCCACAATAAAAAAAAGTATAAAAAATATATTTAGACACACCTGCCAGAATGGCTGCCATCAATAAATCAACAAACAACATGTGCTGGCGAGGGTGTGGAGAAAGGGGAACCCTAGTACACGGCTGGTGGGAATGCAGACTGGTGCAACCACTATGGAAAACAGTATGGAGGTTCCTCAAAAAATTAAAAATGGAGCTGCCGTTTGACCCAGTGATCCCACTCCTAGGAATGTATCCTAAGAATCCTGAAACATTCATCAGAAAGGATATATGTACCCCGATGTTCATAGCAGCACAGTTTACAATAGCTAAGATCTGGAAACAGCCCAAGTGCCCATCAGTAGATGAGTGGATAAAAAAGCTGTGGGACATTTACATCGTGGAATACTACGCAGGTGTAAAGAAGAAGAATCTCGTACCCTTTGGGACAGTATGGATGGACCTGGAGAATATTATGCTAAGTGAAATAAGCCAGGCAGAGAAAGACAAATATCACATGATCTCGCTTATACGTGGAATGTAAAGAACTTAATAAACTGATGAACAGAATAGATTCAATGACATGGAAGCATAGATGACACTGACGAATGTCAGAGGGATGGAGGAGGGCTGGTGGGTGGAGGGGGAGAGGGTAACCAAAGAATTTATGTGCATATATACACAACCCAAGGACACGGACAATGGTGGGGAGAGGGACTGGGGAGGGGGAAGGAATGGGGTGGAATGGGTCATTGGGGAGAAAAAGGGACATCTGTAATATTTTAAACAATAATAAAACTTAAAAAAAAAAATTACACACACACACACACACACACACACACACACACATTTAGAATCCACCCACTTCTATCTCCACCGCTACAAGTGCAGTGCAGGCCCTGGCCTCTCCACCCTGAGCCCTTGCTGCCGCCTTCTCTCTGACCTCTCTGCTCCTTCTCCCTCTCATGGCCTTCCAATCCCCTTCAGCCAGAATGACCTTCCATAGATGTATTTTGAACTATGTCTCTTTGTTCTTCCACTCAGCACAAAATCCCCAAACACACGTAATCCCTTCAAAGGTACTGATGGTCTTTAGACTCCAGCTCACATTTCGTATGCTGGCCCCTAAGCCTGTGAGATCTAGTTTCTGTCTACCGCTTGAATGGCACTTCTAGTCCTTCTGCAGCTTGGCATCTCTTTGTGCTCCCACCGCACCTCTCCTAACCTCCTTTCACTGCCTAGGATATACCAGGGTTTTCCCACCTTAAAGTTTTGCACATGTCCTTCCGACTCTCTGCAAAGTTCTGCCCACTACTCTTGGTATGGCTGGTTCCCTCTCATCCTTCAAATTCCTGCTTAAAGTAACTCCTCAGAAAGGCCTGTCAGAAGCTTCACTGTTGGTTTTTTTTGCCTCTGTGTACACAGTCCCTAGGGTAGTCTGCGACATAGTAGATGCTTAATAAATGTTTGAGTGAACAACTGACTGACTCAGAATGAATGAAGTACTTCTTCCTTCTGTCTGGAACTGTACTCTTTTTCTGTAGATAGTCTAATCCCCCCCTAGAGCCCTGTTCAAATCTTACAGTGTTTCCATTAGGAACACCCAGATCGCTCTAAGTCCAAATCAGATTTTTGCTCCCCTCTGTGGTGCCTAATGATAGCACTTATTGTGTTCTTCCTTGTTTATAATCACCTGGTTTGGGTCTCCCCAAGCAGATGGTGATGCCATGGAAAGCAGGTGCTGTGTCCTTCTCTCTGAATTCTCACTGTCTAACACAGTTCCTGGCCCATAGTGAGATATCCACACATTTGAAATTTAGTCACCAGAAGATGTGCTGTGAGCAGACTCTCTGTTCATGCTGGGCTAGTTTACTGATTCTCTCTTTCTAGTGGATGTAGAATACACTGTACCCCTAGAAATTGAGTCTCCGTGCCTTGGGGAACACCGTCATTCAATTATCCGCAGCCTGGCTGTGGTGCCCTTGTTGTTCTACAGACCGTGCTTCCTCTCCTTGATGGCATTTACTGCTGAGAGGAAGTACAGTGTCACAAAGGAGTTTCTGAAAATGGATTTAAAATAAAAGAACTGCTTTTATTAAGTGTTTAATAAGAACTCCCTCTCCCTTCCTCACAGATCAAAAGAGGCGTAGATAGAACACAAACCTCCCATAAGGGATATGTTATGAATTTCAAAACACATCTTCAGTTTTTAATTCTGATATTTAACTAGAGTCTTGCTGCTTCCTGGGCACCTGGGACAGTGCAGGAGCTCTGGGGATGCTAATCTGACTGGTTAGAACACGCATAGGGCTGTTTTCAGTAGTAGGTCAGATCTGGAAGGAGTACTCCCAAGGGGTTTTAAATAAATTATAATTGTAGACTACCTTTATAATGGGGTAAATATTCCTCCATTGTAAATGAATAGTAAACATTATGGTTTTTTTCTTTTGGTGCTTCTCTATATTTCTAAACTTTCTGCAGTGAAAGTTATTTTTATGGTCAAATGCATTTCCTTATTTCAAAAACACTGATTAATTTAGATTGCACCAATTTATAAATCCTGGTGATTCTAGTTGGTTCTAGACTGATAATAAGTGGCCATTGTTAACAAGTCTGACAATGCAAAGTGTTGGAGGAGCTGTGGGTCCACAAGATATCTTATTTGTGGCTGGTGAGAAAGTAAATTGGCATATCCACATCAGAGGACAGTTCGGCATGCCTTCTAAAGCTGAATATTCACATACTGTTTGGTCCAGGTATATACCTTAGGTATAATATTTACGAGAGGCTATTGTACATGAACAAGAATGTTCATGACTGCACTATAAATAATAGCAAAATCCTGGAAATGCCCACATGCCATCAGTGAGAAAGTGGATGAGTATATGGTGGTATAGTTCCCAAATGAAATATTAGACAGAAGTCAAGAAGAAATGAGCCATAGTGAACTGAAAGATGTGGCTAAATCTTAGAAATGTAGTAGTAAGTGAAAAAGGTAGGTTCCAAAATACTACCTACAGCATGACATCCTTTTAACAGTTAAAACAACTAAAATAAAAGTATGTTTTTAGGACTATAGCTAGATGCAGTAAAACTTGTATAAAAAGGACAGGCAGGGAGTGATGGCCATGGGATTCGCGGGGTGGGACTTGCCGTGGGCTGAGGAGGCAGGGAATGGGCTTCATGGAAGTTAACAAATAACTTTGTATGTTATTCTCCAGCTTTTCTTTTGAGTGGTACTTTTATAAGCATTTACTGCATTATTAAAAATTACTAAATAAATGAAAGCAGGTTGTGTGCATGGATCAATGATGAAAGGGTGTCATGACCCAAAGATCATGATTAATCAGCCCCAAAGAGATTCCACCCCCTGCCCACCCCCCCCCCCCCCGCCCCAGAAGAAGAGAGGGAAAATGCAGGGATAAAAAAAAAAAAAAGAATTACAGAAGCAGGATTTCAAGTAGGACATATTTCATCAATGTAAATGGACAATTGATAGACTGATTTAAATTATTTATATTTGTCCTCCTAATCAAGTATACCCAAGCACTGGTCCTTGCTGCATTGTTGGCTTATATTAAGTGACAGTGAGTCTTTGAAAATTTAAAACCACCTTTCCCATATTTTCTGATTCTGGCTTTTTGCTAATCAAGGTTGACCTCCCAATTAATCCAAACTAATAAGGTTTTATTTTCCAAATCAAATATTTTTTCCAGAATTTTGTAGAGTGAAAGTAGATATAATACTTTGGACATTTAATTTTTCCTTTAAAACAAAGGGTTTTCTATTTCATTCTAAATTAAGATAATGCCCATTTGAAAATATTTTATGAGCATGTAGTCAGTCTGTGCCAAAGCTGGCACTGAGCCTGGAGATATATGCATGAATAATAGCTGAAATTCTTGGCCTTACAGTAGCTCACAGTATGGAACAATCAACAAATATGTAAATTATTAATCCACCATGGGCAAAATGTTACTGTAAAGTTCTAAACAAAGAAGGCCGTGCCTTGCTCTGCCTACTTGGGGGCAAGTCAGTGTTTCATGAGAATTCTAGGGAAGTGACCTTTGAGCTGGGCTCTGAAGAGCGAGGGGAGAGAAGTCATTCTAGGCAGAGGAGTTCCTCACTGGGCAACATCATGGAGGAAAGAAAGGGCCCAAGGCCTTCAGAAAACGAGTGGCGATTTCAAGAGGAGGATGATCTGTGCTTTGCTGTAGGAGTTGTTATCTTCTACATCAGTCACTCAGCTGCTGCCTCCTGAGGCTCACCTCTTTCTAACAAGATCTGAAGTCCTGGGGTGAGTTTGCCTGACTGAGTCTCTTCTGTACTGTCCTCTTGTGACATGACTGAGCTCCAAAAGGCAGGCCTTATCTATGGGGTGAGTCACTCAGGCTCAGCTATCTGTTTGAGGAGGAAAAAACAACAAACAGATGATGGCAGGTTAGGGATTAGAGCACTGAAGAGATGCAGCTGCAGAAATGAGTGGAACACACCGTAGACTCTGGTCTTAGGCCCCCGATTCCCGAATTTGGATTCCTTCCAAAAGGCTGAGTACAAAATAAGCTCAGAAGGCTTTTGTAAGCTTCTTAGTATAAGTCAGCAGCTTAGCAAGAAGGATAAGTGTGGTTGGTCGTCTTGTATGACCTCTGAAATAGCCTCAATTGAACCCCTGTTTGTATTGTTCATGAACTTTTTTTAAACACAGAATTCTTGAAATTGCCAGAAATGAGTTTTCCCATTTATGCATGGGAAGGATAACCTGGTGAATGGTAGAATCAGCCTTAAGATAAAAAGCAGATAGCAGCGATGTAGGGAAAACCGTTAGTGCCCGTCATTCTGCAAGGGTAAGTTAAGGGCCTGGAACTGGGAATGGCCTGGGCTTCCTTGGGTCCAGGGCCTGATAGTTCTACACCTGGGCCACAGGGCAGGGGCTAGTTTGGTAGATGCCATGAAGACCTGTCAGGGCACTCTTGGACACCAGACATTTCTTTTATCTCTTGTGCCAGATCCTTTGTTCATAGTCCCAAAGCCTAGAATGGCATTCCTGTTAGAACAGGGGTTGAAGGGAGAAAGGATGGGGCAAATCCATTGGCCACTCTGGACATTCAGTGTTTTCCTCTCAGTTTCACATCAACTGTTGGCTGGCTGATGCCATAACCAATTTTGTAAAAATTCTTTGAACTAATCAAATTTCAATATCCCTGACTTTGTAAATCCTTTCCTTTACTCCAGTGAAATTTCCTGGCCTTTTCTTTCTGATTATGTGTAGCTTTATCTAACAATCAATATTTAAGGCATTTAATATATAACTCTTGACTTATCTTGCTTTGGGAAAATAAGCCCAGTATAGCTACCAAGTTCTTCTTTGAACTTGCTAAAATAGGCATTGTTTTTCATCCCATTTGTACTTTTTTGATTTGAATACAGTGGTAAGGAGGCTCTGGAAGAATGCTCTCTTTAAACCAGCACATTTAACTGTGTCAGACTCACAACTCACGCTGTGCTAGCTGGGTTTTCCTCCAGTAATGCCATGTAACTCCTCAAAATTTCAGACTTGTAACCACAAACATGTATTTCTTGCTCTAGGTCTGCAGGTCACCTGGGGTTCTGCTTTAGGCTGCCTGTGGGGCTTAGGTCCCTGTGTCTCATCTTTCTGTGACTGGCAGTGACCAAACAAGACTCTGCATAGCAGAAGTCAAGATCACAAGAGACCAGGCAAAGCAATTCGGGCATGTTTAAAGCCCTGCTCAACTCTCGTCCTTTCATGTACCATTGGTTAAAGTAATGGAACTGCCTCTACATTTCTAACTCTTAACATATCAAGCTGAACATCAGTGGGGCTCGAAGATGTATCTCTCATGAGTGACTGTGTGCTGAACAGTGAGACATTCTCCCACTCCCCCCACCTGTGGAAACCCGAAGAGAGATAAGGATGATCTACCTGCAGGCTTCATTCTCTTCCCTGCAGCATCTGATGGCTGACCGTTTTCCGCTTATATCTCTTTCCCCTCAACACAGCACACACCCAGGTGTGGGTGAGCTCTGCAAACACTCTTCCATCTCTCCGGATGGTTCTCATCTTCCTCTTGCTCCAAAACCATGGGCATTTCCCCTCACTCACACCTGTTACTAGACTCTTTCCTGGGAATGTAATCTTCATCAAGGACACAGATCTACACCCCAGATCTACACCCCCAGCCCACTATCTCACTTGATTTCTGTACTTGACTTTCCTCCTGTATAAAAGCAGCTTCGCTGGAATTCATCTCAAGCTCAGCACATCCAAAATTATACCTTTTCTCAGCCAGCTCCCCAATCTGGCACACTTTTATTCCCAGTTTTTTCTCATTTATTTTAAAGCCTCCATCTTTTCTACCCAAGTTTGTTTTGAGACCTTTGAGTCATTTGTCCTTAAATTTCCCTTTCCTTTGTTGCAGTTTATTTAATCAGTCACTAAACTCTCTTTGATCTTACCCATTTGCTCCCTACTTCTCTTCTCCCCTACTTTCACTCTTTCTTCTTTCCTACTCTGGGCCAGGCTCTTACAAGAACGTGCCCACATGACCAGCCTGGCCTTCCTGCCTTCTGCCTCCTGATTCTCTTTCAGTGCGTTTGGCTGTCTACTGCCTGAGGAGGTTGCTAAAAGCTCCAGTGTTATCTGAGTGCTCTCACATACATCAGAGCCCACAGAGATAAAGTTGTGGAGTGCCTGGAGATAACGTTGGTCATCAGGCCCCATTGTTCCATACAGCCTGTCCCACTCTGTCTCCTGGTGTAATCCTTCTGTTCCAATAGGGGCCAGGTTTTCCCCCTGCCATCTGCATACCATGCACATTCCCATGAGTTTGCATTCACTTTCTTCTTCTGTCAGTGTGAGACCCCCTGGAGTTCTGTCCCTGGGACATTGCTCTTCCTCAGAGTCTTCAGCACACATTGAAGGCAGAAATTGCTCACACAGGTGATTAGAAGCCAAGATGGGGACGGCATTAAGGAGACTGGGTGAAGGGGAGAGGATACCTGCTGTGGAGCGGACCATCGGTGCTTTTCTCCATTTCCTCTCCCCCAACCAGGATTTAGAAACATTTGGGCACACAGTACATAGAACTCTGATACTTGCTGGTTAACTAGATTTAAATCATACAAATTACCCCAGTCCCAATGATGATGTCCCTGAATGCCATGTGGTCATGTCTTGTCTCTACATTACCAGCTATTAACAGTGCCTAGCACCTAAGAGGCCCACAGTGAATGTTCACTGGATGAGTGGATGATTGAAAGTGAAAGAACAAAGTGCTGGGAGCTGGGAGGACACCGTCTGAACACACCATCAGTATTAGCATCATTGATGTATGGTCAGTGTGTCATCATCAATGCAGCAATGCATCATGACACAGTGAAAACCTGTTTCATAGTTATTGCTCTAGCCTTTTTCCACTTTCACCTCTGTGAAGTATCATGAAAGCACAATATTATCCAGGAAGCTTAAAGAGGTGGACTTATCCAGATCAGGTAGTTAATGCAGACCTTGCTTGAACTAACATCCACTTTACAAAATTTGACCCCTGTGTAGGCTAGCACATGAAACGCTTCTGTTTCCCAGTAACACATTAAGTTCGTTAAGGCTTTAAAAGTAATGAGATGTTCTTTCCTGGCTTTTGATAGACTTATGCTAATATAGTGAGGAGTCACTGCTAATAAGCAGGGAGAGGTGGAATTGATTTAAGGATCTGTCATTTCAAAAACTACTGTCTGATGGAGACAAAGTTATCATTGTAAACTTGTCTTTTTCTTTATTCCTGTGTGTGCTGCTGTCTCCTCACTAATTAGAAACATCAGGAGATAACACTTCATTTTCTGGCAGCCCTCATAAAAGCTTCCTGCTCTTAGGAAAGACTGAGTACCCTCCCATCTCAGGAATTGGCCCACAGTTGTTCCGTTTCTTCCTGCCTCAGCACCAGGACTTCCTTCAGGCACGCTGCTCGTATGGTTCAGCCGTTTTCTGCATCCTCACCTCCAGTCTCACAGGTAGATCAAGCAACAGTGGAGCTTCCTCCTAAAGCCAGAAGTCGGATTGACATACCCTGTCCATGAACAGATATAGCATGGGATAACTTTCAGCTCATTGTAGTTTAACGTGTACATTTATGAATTTAAACTGATGAACCAGGTTTAAACTGGATGTGTCACATATTGATTGTCATCTCAAGGTTGGAGACAGCCTTTCTTGTGAAAATCAAATGGAAAGACCAAATGATACACAACATTGATTTCCTTTCCTTTAGCTATCCATTGCAAACCATCTCTTCTTCTTGACTTGTTTCTTAATGAAGCTTTGGGTGCCACATCCTTGTAGAGAACTTAGGAAATCTCTTTGGGGTTGTTTAAAAAATAGCTATTTGTTATGTCGGGTAGTTTTGCTGCTGTGGGTTTCCATAGTTTCTTCTACTTCAGCACCTGTTTCCTTCTTGGCTGTCCTTAATCGTGGTATTATTTATTGCGTGGAATTTGTTTTGGTAATGTCTGTCTCTCCCACTAGAGTAGAGCCCATTGAGGGTAGGTATTGGGTCTGTCTGATTTACCATTAATACAGTACCTGGAATGTAGTTAGTGCACAGGGAATAGTTATTGAATGGCTAATTGAAATGGCCTACTTTCCCCTCCCCTCCCGCCCATATAAACACTGTCTGTTCATAATTATGTTAAAAGCTGAAGCTAGGAAAGTTTCCAATCAATGCTAGAACTGGTCTGGCAGTGTACAAGGAAAAAGCATTTTAAAAAGAAAGACACAGAATGAGCAAACTGGGATAACTCTAGATCGACATGAAAAAGAACAAGAAGAGTGTGTGTGTGTGTGTACAGACTTTCTTTCAATCAAGCAGAAGCTAATGCTTTACCATAATTTTCTTCTTGTCTGCTTCCCCCTACTTTGGTTTAATGTTGAGTTTTAAGTCCTCCAGATAAAAGCTCAGCATAGTTTATAGCGAGTAAGGACTTAGGATTATGGTATGAAAATGGATAAGTTTAAGAGAGAGAGAATTATAGCTGGAAGAAAGTTAGAAGGAGGAAAAAAAAGATATTTGCCTAACTTGTATTTGAAAATGAGTCAAACAGGCAATAGAATCCAGATTCTGTAAAATATGAGTTTCCCATGGTAGAGGCTTTCTCGGTAGAGGGATACAATTTTGAGTTCATCTTATACTACTTAATAATATTAGTAAACCAAGATGCGTAAGATTCCTTGCTGGGTGCTCTGCTGTGCCAAGTTAATGTTCGTGTTTTAACTGACTCCCTATTAGAACCTCCCAGGTTGCTTCTTTTTGGACAAGGAAGAGAGAAATGGCCTCTGTTAGCCATTTTTCATGTGCTAGACACAGGTGTATACACTCATTATCCGTGTGTAATATCCTCTGAGGCAGCAATTGTGGTCCCCATTTTACATAGCAGGAAGCTGAAACTCAGAGCCATTCAATGACTTGTCAAGGGGTTCACGGCTAGTTAAATGGCAGAACTGAAATTCATGGGGCTTTGGAAAGGGCTTCTCAAAAACAAAGAGTGCCAACATGCCTCTCAGAGCTCTAGAGTTGCTGCTTTCAAATGAATTTGTTTGAGGATGAGAAAAAGACCAGACAGATAGAAAATGGCTCATTCACTGCCTGCCCAGACTTCTAGTGTCTCTTTGGAGATTTCGGTAGACTTTTCTCCTCCCCTTCTGGAAACTTCCACTGAGTCTCCAAGTACTAGGTATTCTCCACTGGCCTCAGCAGTAAAATGGAGCAAAGAAAAAATGTAGAAAAATATACAAAATGAAAAAGTAGAGAAACATTCTGTCACAGTGTAGTCTAACACATCATTTTTAAACATTCTGAGTGTAGTGAACTTGAGAGCAAGGAGAATGGTTTCTCATTGAGAAATAAAATTCCTTTGGCTTGAAGAGCATTTTCAATAAATAAACTCTTCATTACCCTAGATAGTTCTTGAAATGAAAATAGTTCATATCAAGCCATAGCATGAAAGACATAATTCAGCAGTCCTTGAGAATTTACCTATTTTCCATTCAAACATTAAAGTGATCATTTAATCTTACATACAATTCCCTGAACTCTCCCTAATAATTGCTTTGGTGATTTTAGCTCAACCTTGAAACAGACTTGGATCTGTTCTGTATTTGACTTCATTTGAAAGAGAGAGGAAATTTTAAAGAACTAGAGACTTCAGAGGTTTAAACCCTTTGCCCACGGGAACTAGAAAAGAGGAAAAGAGAAGTGTGTGTGTGGGAGCTGAGAAGAGAGTGAGGTATCAGCCCTAACAATAATAATACCACTTGATATATGTGGTACTTCAGATAATGTCTACCAGGCATCTTCACATATAGTGCCTTAGTAATCTTCATGGTAGCCCTTTGAGATAGGCATGGCAACTATTAGGATCCCTCTTTTTGAGACAAGGAAATTGAGCCTCAAAGACTGACCTGTCCAAGATCACACAATTAAAGAATAAAGTCAGAACTTGAACCCAAGCCTCCAGGTACCAACCTACTGCTCTTTCTGTCAAACCATTTGGATAAGCTCTTGTTAGATTTGTTAAGGCTTGTGCAAAATTTTTTATTATAATGGAGCTTTTCCTGTGTTTGAGATGGTTGGGTGTTGCCTGGAGTTTGTAACAGCATTTATAGAATGGAATTTGAGTTATAATAGTGCAGTTCCGAATTACTTTCTGTATAACACTAAGCTTTCAGGTGAGCTAAATATAAGTCAGCAGTATATGAATAAACTGGTCTGCTTCTACATAGCTTGGGCATGAGGGATCCAAGAAAAATCTGAAGCCGTTTAAATTAAAGTGGGATAAGAAAAAGGCAGAAAAGAAGAAATAAAGAAGATGTCACTTAATGTGATACAACTCTTAAAAAAACAACTGTGAAGTGTTTGGAATGAATATAGTGGGGACAATTTTAGAAGTACTGTTCTAAGTAAGTTAGTCTTGTGTCTAAATAGAGTTTGAAATCTTTTATCCATTCATTATTCATTTATTCATTCAGCAGCTATTTGCTGAGTATCCCTAAAATGCCAGTCACTATGCTGGGCCCCAAAAATTTAGAGAAAAGACACATTTCCTGTCCTTGAGGAGTTCACATACTGGTAGGTTTGTGGGGGTCATGAAGGGAGACACTCAGAAGCACAGGTATAAGAATGAACAGGCATTCATCTTCTGATGGATACCAACTTTACCTGCCCCCTAAATTTCCAAATCTTTTATTCTCTTGCTGTTGGAATTTTCAGTATTTCATATTACAGGAGATATTGCAGTCTAATTTGTAAGAAACCTAGTTGTTGAGACGTTCGTTCATTCATTCATTCCTTCGTTTGTTCAGTTTGTTAGCAAACATTTGTCAAATGCATACTATGTGCCTGTTCCTCTACTGGGTATTGAGGTTACAGAGATGAAACCAATAGATTTCCTGCTGTAAGGAGCTCTCAGTCTAACAAAGAAACAATAAACAAATATACATAATCTGGACTCTGCTACTTACTAGTTGCATGACCTTTGACAAGCAGTTTAATCCCATGGAATTTTTGTAACAATAAAATAATGCCTGAAAAGCAGTAGGATAGAGCTGGGCACATAAGAAGCCTTCATGTAGTCACCACTGTCAGTTATTATGAGAGAAGTGGGAGAGGCACACAGAGGTCAGAGGGGCTTCTTGTGCCTCAGAAAGGCTCAGTCAGGAGAGACTTCCTGGAGAAGGTGCTGCTCGAGCTGCATGAAAGGCACAGTGGGTTTTTCCCATGCCAACGAGGCAGCATGAAACTGAGGTGTAGGGTGCAGCACAAGCTGCATGGGATGGACAGCTCCCCCACTTAGGGAGATGCAGGGAGGGCAGCACAGCTGGAATATAAAATACAGGGAGAACTGTCCCGAGCACTCCTAGAAACAGGGTGGAGAGGCGCAGAGGTCCAGCTGCTGTGTGTGGGCATGGAGGTGGGGGTGTTTTCCTATAGCCAGGGCAGGAGGCTTGCATTTGAGAAAGGACACATGGTCCAAATTGTCCACTGAAAACTCAAGATCACTTTGCCCTGTTGTCTCTGAGGCCTTTGAGTTGAATATTCTACATGGCCTGTTATTTTAGGGGGAAAAAGAGAACCATTTAAAAAACCCGCTGGACAGTTAAAAGTCATTTTGAGCATCTACTTTCAAGAAAGGAATACAATGGAGAAGGCTCACTTTCTAATTCTAGAGAAAACTAAAAAATTAATATTCTGATTTGGTCCAGCAAATGCTGTAAGAGTAAGTCAAGTATAAAATATGTACATTTCCTAGTAAGGTCTTTGATTGTTTAGGCAGAAATTACCTATTTGGGATAAATGTTCAGGGGGACAGGAAATGTTTTGGGTTTGTACAATCCAAACCAAAATCCCTTCTCTTTAGACCCATCTGACACAGCTAGGGCCTGACTCAGTGACAGCCCACAATCTGAAATGGTATCAAACTCTCTTTTTACCATATTTTCTTTGAGAATTAAAATCAAATACTTTTGTCATGGTGTTAGTAAAAATAAATAAAAAAGAGAACAGTAGAAAGAATGGTCTCCTTTTTCTGAAGGGCAGACAAGGAAGGCTTTGACACTTTAGCTATCTTTAAATATGGCAGAATCAGAACTGACAAAGGAGCTCGCTGGCCCTCACTTTGACCATAGAAAACCATGTTTTCTTAAATTGTTTTTGCCTTAGAGAGTGTTTTCTTAAATGAAAAATAATCAAAGTTAGCATGCCTGGCCCTTGTCGGCGCAATCATTTTATGAGGTATAATAATATTATTATGGCCGAACAGCCTGGAACTAATGTCAACTTTCTTAAAGATTCTCAGTGGCCTCGGAGCATTCACTAAGTCCATGGAGAAAGAACTGAGGGCTAAGTATGTAGATTGTGAACTGTGGCAGAGTAACCAGTACTTTCTTCAGCATCCACGGGTTTTCACTTCCTTCTTTGGAAGAGTCTCATCTTGGTGGGAAGTGTAATTACCCTTGCATATGCCACTTTGGGAAGAGAACGTGTGTCCATAATCACTGAAAGGAAATATCCCAGCATGGTATGAGTCTGCCCTGGCTGGTCGAATGAGGTTTAGCAGCTGCTGCCAAGATGCTGTGCGAGGGGGGTGGCCTGGCTGGAACACCAGAGGCATTGTTGGTTTCTGGATGAGATAGGGAAAAACCACACATTTCTATGCGTAATGAATCAAAATGATGCATTGATGCACTGAGAGCTCTCTTATATGCGTCTCCTATTCAGTCACTATTTATATTTTTATTTTAGATTTTCAGAGACAGTCTCACTCATTTACTCTTGATATGACTGTCTCCTTGCTTCGTGAGCATAGCGATAGTATTTGACAATAGGTATGGAAAACTACTTTGCAACCTTAGTTCTGAACTTAGAGCTGATGTTGAAAGTGTCACGTTATTTGGGGAAGGGGTAAAATCAGGCCTGTTTAACAATAAAATGTTAATTTTACATGATATTTTATAGTAGTAAAATATTTTTATTTTATGTCTCATTTACTCATATTACAATCTCGAAAACAGATAAGAGGAGGTATTATTATCTCCATTTTATAGTTCACAAAACGGAGGTGGAGAGAAAGTAAGGACTTTTCATTATGTAGTATAGCTAATCTAGCTGAATTAGACCAGAGATGTTCTACTGATTCCCTTTGTGTCATACTTTTGTCCAGTGTTGCAAGCCTGATTTTAGGGGGATTCTCCATTCCTGTATATTTTGAGTTGTAAATGGAATCTTTTCTGATTTTAGGAATACTTTGTCTCTCACCTTCAACAAAATATTAGAAGAAGGACTACTGTGAAGGGTTGTTAAAGACCTAAACTGAGAAAGTATCTCATAACCAATATCTGAGCCCTTCTTTGTTCCAGGCATTGTACTAGGTGCTTTATGTATGCCATTTACTGCCACACAGCTTTGTGAAGTGGATGATATTGATCCATTTTACAGTTAAGGAAACTAAGGCATGGAGAGATGAAAAAAACTGCTAGTGGTTATACAACTAAAAGTGGTAGAGCTTGAATTCAAACCCAGATCTGTGCCTGTTTTGGCCAAGCAGTGATGATCTCCAATTGGATGCCCAGACCAGAAATGGTTATTATCTCCACAATACACATATTTTATTTATTTAAAGATCCAGCAAATACATATGGGTCTTGATTATTAACAGTTATTAAAAGATGACAAATTCAAGTGCCGAACTCTGTTAAAAATACCATAGAATATTAAAGAAGTAAAAGCTTGCCTCCTGCTTTCAGGATGTTACCATCGAGTTGAAAGCATAGCAGTAACATAAATTAGCTTTAGAACATAAATAACATGATCTTAAAACCACACTCGGAAACATAGAATCAGAGAGGTTGAAGTTAGAGAGGTTACTTAGAGACTCTGTCCAAGCCTGAAGTCATCCTTTTCCCTCTGATTTGTGTGTCAGTGATACCACTGGCCTCCCAAGACACCAAACCCACAGATGTTGAGTTCTAGTACATTCCTTCCACTCTTTCATCTCCAGTCTTCTGAGGAGCAGCCTTGCAAACTAAATTTAAAGTGATCATCAATAATATTGCATCCCTCCCTCATCCACAGGAAAAGTAATAAGCCCATGTCAGTTCTTTCACATCCATCCCCAGCCCTGCCTATCCTGCTCCTTCTGGTTCATATTCTGTCAAGCCTGGGCTTACAAAAGGATACCAAACCAGAATCCTAGACCCAGGAACTGTGTGATACAGGGCAACAAACTCTCTGCAGGCACAGGAGCCTTCCTAAACCACAAACCTCCTGCCACTCCCTGGATGAAGGCTGCAGTGACTCATTTCTGCATCAGTCCCCACTTCATTTTCTCCTCTGCCTCCCCAACACCATGCTAGTCTTCTCTCCATCTCCTCATGTGGCAGGTTCACATGCCTACCTCTTTGCTTTTGCTTGGGGTGGTATCCATCCAGATGCCTTCCCTCCACAAAGACGTGGTAAAAAGGACTGTGTTGTTTGTGTCGGTGGGGAGTCAGAGTCAATCAGTGTCCATCACTGGTAGAGCAGATAGATAAAATGTTGAGACACACCATGGCATATTATGCAACAATGGATATTGCAATGGCTCTATGTCCAGTGTGATGAAATAAGCTCCCTCCAGGACTTAAGGTCCTCCCACAAAAAACTAAAATCTTGGGGGGGAATGCCAAACACCTGAAGGTACTAGAGAGGTAAACAGATCCTGGAAGGGTGTCAAAACATGGAAGAAAAGCAATGGCACAGAGTATGTTTCTCATTTTTATGGCTGTTAGCCTAAGGTCAGACCACAGTCAGCAGCCACATTTGGTTTAACACTCCATTAGAAAACTATAGCCTTTATGGTCTGAAGAACCAGGTGACAGTGTTAAGGGGTACCACAGCCTCTGGAAAGTGAGGAGGTGCATGTATATGCTGGGATGATAAGACTTAGAGAGTGGAAGACCCAAATTTTGTGTATAAATTCTGTCAGAATCTCTGACTGACCCCTGAACTGCAAACGTATGGGACAAATTCTAGGTAAAGATAGAAGAACTGAGCTGAGATATGAATTGTCACTCGAGACAGACATTTCCAAAATCAATACTCTTTAGAGGAAAGTAACAGAATTCACATCGTAACTTTGAAAATGTTCTGGATACATTGAAAAATTATTTGGCATGCAAAAAACTTGAAAGATGTGACTCAATTTTAAGAGAAAAGACAGTAAACTGATACCAAGCCTAAAGATGACTCAGATGTTGAAATTAGCAGACAGGGATTTCAAAGCATTTATAACTATGTTCAATGAACTATTCCCACAATGAATGAAAATGTAAAACAATAATATATAAATATATAATATATTATCAGTATACTTCAATTATATAATAAAACATACAATTCAGCGGAGAACTAGAAACTTTTAAAAAGAGTACAATGAAAATTCTAAAATTGAAAAGTACAATATCTAACATGAAAAATTCACTGCATGGGCTTAACAGAATAGAATTACCGAAGGGAAGGATGAAACTGAAGATAGATCAAGTATCTAATCTTAAGAAAAGAGAGATTTAAAAAAAAAAAAAGTTGGACAAAAAGAATAGAGCACCACTGAAGGGTCCCGGGTTCGATTCCAGCTAAGGGCACGTACCTCGGTTGCAGACTCAATCCCTGGCCCTGGTTGGGGCATGTGCAGGAGGAGGCAGCCAATTGATGTGTCTCACATCGATGTTTCCCTCCCTCCCTCCCTCCCTCTCTCTCTCTCTCTCTCTCTCTCTCTCTCTCTCTCTCTCTCTCTCTCTCCCCCTCCCTCCCGCCCTCCTTTCCATTCTCTCTGAAAAGCAATGGAAAAAAATATCCTCGGGAGAGGATTAATAAAAAAAAGAATAAGGGAATATTGTGAACAACTTTATACCAGTTAATTTGGCAACTTAGATGAAATGGAAAATTCCTTGAAAAATGCATTTTACCAAAAATAACACTAGGTGAAACAAAATATGAATATCCCTATATATATTAGAGAAATTTAAATAATTCAAACACTTTAACAATAACAAACTCACTTAAAGCCTGGATGGTATCACTGATGAATTCTATCAAATACTTAAGGATAAAATGCTCAAATGTACACAAACTCTTCTAGAAAATTGAAGAGAATGAGACACTTTCCCACATGTGTTGTGAGGCCAAAATAACTTTCATACCAAAACCTGACAAGTATATTAGAAAAAAAGGAAATTATAGATGAATATTCTTTATGAACATAGGTGCAAAAATATTTAGCAAAGTATTAACAAATTGAATATGCCATGACCAAATAGGGTTTATCCTAGGAATGCAAGGCTGGTTTAACAGCTAAAAATCAGTGATCTACTTTACTATATAAACATATTGGAAGATTTAGTATTGTTAAGATGTTAACTCTCCCCAAATTAATTGTTGGTTCAACACAATATCGATCATAATCCCAAATTGGTAAGTTCTAAAATTTATATGGAAGTGCAAAGGACCTAGGACAGAGGTTCACAAACCAAAGATTGTGGACCAGCTGCAGTTTTGTAAATAAACTTTTATTGGAACACAGCTACACCCATTTGTTTATATATTGTCTGTGACTACATTCATGCTACAGTAGCAATGTTGAATAGTATGACAGACACCATATGGCCATCTGGCCCTAAAAAAAAAGTTTGCTGATCCCTGACCTAAAATGTCCAAAGCAATATTGAAAAAGAAAAACAAAGTTGGAGAACTTACCCTACATGGCTCCAAGACTTACTCTAAAGCTATAGTAGTCAAGACAGTGTGGTGCATAAGAATTAACAAGATCAGCAGAGCAGAACAGAGCACCCAGAAGTAGACCCACACATATATGGTCATTTGATTTTTCAACAAAGACACCGAAGCAGTCCAGTATGGGAAAGGAAAGTCTTTTCAACAAGTGATGCTGGAATAACTAGGTATCTGTAGGGTAAAGAAGGAACCTCAGCTCTTACCTCATACCAAACACAAAAATCAATTCAAGATGGATCATAGACTTAAACATAATAACTAAAACTGTAAAGCTTGCCCTGGCTGATTTTGCTTAGTGGTTAGAGCGTCGGCCCAAGGACTAAAGGGTCTGGGTTCAGTTCCAGCCAAGGGCACCTACCTCAGTTGCAGGCTTGATCCCCAGCCCCCGAGTCAGGACGTGTGCAGGGGTAGGGCAACCAATCCGTGTGTCTCTCTCACGTCAATGTCTCTGTCGCTGTCTCTTCCTCCCCTTCCCCTTCCTTCCCTCTCTTGCTTTTACTCTCTCTGAAAAGCAATGTCCTCCGGTGAGGATTTTAAAGAAACCACTATACAGCTTTTAGAGGAAACCATAGGAGCATATCTTCCTGACTTAGGGGTAGATGGGTCATAGAAAACAATAGCCATAAAAGAAAAAACGTATAAGTTAGACTTCATCACAATTTAAAACTTACGTTCCTCAGAAGACATCAGGAAGGAAATGAGTAATCAGGCCACAAAGCATGCATTTGACAGAAGACTGGTACCCGTAATAGGTAAAGAACTCCCACAATTTGGTAATAACATGGCAAACAACCCATTTTGAAAATGGGGGAAGAATTGAACATACGAGTCACAAAAAATTATGTGAATGGCTGCGGGCACATTGAAAAATATTTAACATCACTAGTTATCAAGGAAATGTAGTTTAACCACAAGAAGTGCTGTGGGATGTCACTCCAGAAACACTGGACTCAAAGACAGGGATCCTCTCTTTACTGTGGGTGCTCTTTCAGCTATTCTGTTGAACTATGGATAACATTTTAGAGCTGGAAGCGATCTTAGGTTTTATGTCTTCAAAACCTCAAATGCTAAAAGTTAGATGAAAGGATCTGGATGTTCAAAACCAAGTGGGATTAGTCAGAGAGATTGCCTCCATAGAGGAGGTAAGTATTAAGCAGAGTTTATTCGTGGGGAGAGATGTGGGTTGCCTAAAGAGAGGGTGGAACATTCCAAGGGTATAGAGTGACATGAGCTAGGGATTGGAGATGGCAGCAGATATGTGCTAGACGGGAGCCCACAGTGGGGTGTTGGCTGCTCATCAGGATCATTACATGACGTAAAGGGGGACAAAATGGTGAGTGGATAAGTTGGAAGCCGTCACCACTCCCCCTCTACTCTGTCCTGTGCAACACCCTTATCTCACCCTTGATTTGGTCCTGACCCCCTCTTCCTTTTACCTGGGCCAAAGGCAGGCTCAAATCCTTTGATTTTAAAATGAAATTCAAATGATACATTTGGATTCCTATATTCTAGCTCGGAAATGTTGGTTTTGCAATGTGTTTGGGGCAGAGAGCAGCAGCTGAGATGGCCCCAAACCCAGAAGGGACCTTTGGCACCATTTCAGCCTGATATTTCCGTGTTTTCAAATAAGTCCAAACTACTGATTAGGCGGCCTCATTCCGGCCAAGGTTCTGCTGCATGTGGGACTGCTCTGGTATCACCAGAGCCTTTTCTTTGGTCTAGCTCACCATCCCCTCTCCATTCCTGTGTTCACCACATTTCTGGATCTTGGAAGACAGCTGAGGAAACCAGCCTCTTTACTTTCTCTCTGGGAGGACCAGATACCCAGCACATGGGCCCCTCCTTCTCCTAAAGAGGTCCCTGTGTTACTTTCCTAACCCAGATCATCCCCTTTACTGGGTAAATACACTAGGAGTTTGTTCAAGCCTTCATTTGAATAGCAGGCATCAGAATGCATTTATATTTAAAAGAATTGTTTAATGTATTCTAAAAACTTTAAAAACAAAAATGTCTGTCAACGAGCATTACTTTTTGCTCCAAGTGATATTGCTGAGCAGTCTGTTTGGGTAAAAGCTCTCTCTCCAGAAGAGCTTGCTTCACTCTTGCCTAAGAATTCTTAGCCTATCCTTTTTCTTTTATCAAATCACTACAAAGGAAAAAAGAAGCATAGCTGCCCCAGTTAACTACTTTCTTGGATATCATGGCCCCTGGAATATGTGCAGTCGAGGGCAGGCAACCTGTGAAACACTTTTGAGTTAAGTAGGAGAGACCAGAGTTCAGGGTTTTAGGGATTCCATTTAATGGGCAACAGCATTTCTCCATTTAACATTGCTTCGCAGTTTATGCAATAAAAATAGATTTCTGGAGAAATCTAAGTTGTTATTACCCTGCTCTTTGAATTTGGATTTTCCAATATTCTATCTTGAGTCTTAATGATGCAAATTATTGCAGTATGTCACTTCTCATGATGCACATAGTAAATCCTAGATTCAGAGGTAGCATTGCTCAACCCTGTCCTATCTTGAATGGAAACTACTTTTCTTATTTGGTTTCTCAGCAGCGATAATCAAGTTATGCTTCTGTAAGGTTAAAAAATAAAAAAGACCACCAGCAGAGTAATTTTGGTCCATGCAGATTCTCTGCAGATGCCCAGTGGGAGCAGATAGGCCATTTTGATCCAGGGGGATGATGGATAAAGCCCCTGCCTCACAGGACTCACCGAGGCCTGGTTCTTAAGCTTGAAACAGCAGAAGCCATTTCATTCTTTGCATTTCTTTGTGACCAACATGCTGATACATTCACCGAGCTATGCAGACTGTCTCTCTAGCACCAACAGCTTTTATTCCTGCTCCTACCCTGTTATAAACCTAGAAACAAATATTTAGCTGGCTGTAGAGTGCCATCTACATGAGTGCTCTCCCTCTAGGGGTCTGGTGCACACACGGCGCCTGGCTGATCCTTTCACATCGCACAGGACGTATAATATATTTACGTCTCGCGTAACCATAGAAACCTGTTGTGCTGGAGAAGACTTTATGATTTTGCTGCTCTCCGGAAAGAGATGAATAAAGCCACAGGGCAACCTGCCACCTCTTGTTTAGTTACTTTGTAATCGTTTAGCAATTAAGACTGCAGAACATATTTACTATAATTTTCACATCTGTAGGCATTTTATGGAGTATTGAATATACATAAGGAAATAAAAACACTTGAAACATTATTTTAGAAGCCCCATAGTCAACTCAGTTTTGTTGGTATTACTTGCACAATTTGTACTTCATTAATTATTCTTGTAATTGGCTGGGTTTTGTGTGTTGTTTTTCCTCCTACAGTAGAATTTCCTTTAGGGAATCCCTACCATGAAGAATTCATACATTTTGTTTTGCTGGCTATACAGCGGGGCTGTAGAAAGAATACCAGTATGGGAGTTGGGAAGAGTTGGATATAAAGCCCAGTTTAAATCTGGGGTCTTCTACTTACCAGCTGGACTTCCTGGGGCAAGTGACTGAATCTCAGAGTTTTAAGGGGTTTTTAACAAAAACCTATTTAATGGAATAATAATAATATCTACTTGATGGATCTTTGTGACGAAAGCAATAACATAGGGAAAATACCTAGCACATGAAAAAGGATCACTATATGACACTATTATCATTTCTCTGATTCTTAACTTTCATGTCTTTTGCTCTAATACAGAATGTATTGCAAGTGCATTTTGATGCCTGCAAAAGGGTGTTTTGTTTAGCACATATATGATACTTTATACTTATCAAAGGCTTTACAAATATTTATTAATTATAAAACCCCCAAGGGGGCTGAGGAATACAAATTTCATCTCTTTTTCAATTAATTCTGCACCTTTCCATTTGGCAAATACATATGTTTCAGGGCTTTTAATAGAGCAAAGAACCCCCTTGGCTCTTTTGTCTATGCCTTGGATTGTTTAAAGGAATTATCCACGATGTCACTGAAGCTTCGTTTAGCTGCTAGATGACTTGGGCGACCCCTGCTGGCTGGCTGCAAAATCAGGAGTGCCCACCAAGCCAAAAACTGTGCCCTCACCCTCAGGCCCTATATGAATTAGCTGTGGACTGTGGGTGATAGTGTATAATCAGGGCTGACGAAGGCATGGAGTTTACTCTTATTGTTATTATTTTCTTTATTATTGTTATTTAAATGGAGTATTAGAATTCAGGGGATGTTTCCCACTAGCTAATAACCATTTAAGTTGCATTTGGGGGCTTTCATGACTTGACAACAGCTTTTCAAAACCTTGAGCTGTTAAACCCCCTACTGGGTTAATGCGGCAGAAAAAGACAAGACCGACATCAGCCAATGGCTTTTGTACAGTGCTCGCTGTATCACCAGCGTGTGGAATAGAAAAGGGGAAACGGATCCTTTTAGAAAACCCAATTAGAGAGAGAAGGAAATATGTTTTGGGGGGGGGCAGATTCTCCCCCAGAGGTACAAGACTTCAGTATTAACAAAGGAAAATCCTATATTACTTTGACTTGTTTCAGAAAACTGGTGTTTCTGGATATCTTCTCTCGAAACAAAGACTGCAAGTGAGCAGGGAACTGTCTCTACCCAAAGTTCAATTTAAATAGTAACAAATATGACTATCCAAAACCATCACCTAGTTGGGGCAATCAGAGACTTTCCACGATTTCTCTTAGAAACGTAGGGTTCACATTGCCCCTTGACTCTCATTCCCCCATTTTAATTAAAGAGTCTTATAAAAGATGGAGGGACAGGGAGCGGTTTTAGAAACTACCCAGCCTTTTAAAAACTGCACCCCGTATGATGAAGAACTGCCCTCCCCACAGCCTTTCCCTGGCATTTAGTCACACCTTGACTTTCTCTGTTTATAAGTGGCCTCATTACCCACACCACATAGACACGGTTTGGTAGCTCTTGGTGACATTATTTGTATAGAAATTTCAAATATGTGCAATTTACCTAGATTTAGAGGATTATAAATAAAACTACCACACAGCCCCTCCAGTGTTCCTCATTAAGGGGATCACGTTGTATTAGAACATGCATTTTCATTATGACATATTAGCACTGGTTGCATGTATAACAACTCTGAGGGAGCATTCTCACAGTGTTCCAAGGAGGGTTAGCTGCAGGACTGCCATTACAAGCAGACACAGTAGGAGCTTTGCTATAATATCCTCATTATCCTAAACCCTCATTTCTTTTTCATTTGTTACAGGGGTCATTTGGCTTTTTAATATAACTTGTATTAGTGCAATTGTAGGAAACAAAATTATTTAAACACTGGCTCAGGCAGGTCTCCCTTTCCCAGCTAGTAAAATATATGCCCATGCTCTACACTTTCCCTTCATGCTGCTCAAACCCCCCATGTGTAAGTGCTCTTAAATGATATGTAGCATGCACATCATGTATGCAAATGTTCCTCCCAGAAACCTTCTTGGCTTTTAGTGGACAAGGGAAATGGACCTCATGGTGATCTGTGAAGACCTTTTTCCGTCATAATAGCCTGGGTTTTACACAAGAACATAGAATCAAATGCAGTTAAAAACCATGCATAGCATGTGGGAGCTGCTGCTGCTAAGAGGGCCAAGGTTGTATATAGAACCACTTCTGTGAACTTTGGGCTTCTCAGTCCCTGATTGCCTTTAGAAAATGTATCCCTGGATCAGGCAGCTTTTGAGCCTCTAGAGGCTAGAACAGTGGCATGGAAAGGCATAGGCTTAAATTCAAGCCCACCTGGCTCCTGGGCCCCATTCCGCTGCTTATTACTGGTGGGGCCTTGGACAAGTGCCTGAACTCCCCTGAGCCTCCCTCTAAACATATTTCACAAAGATGATAAGATCTGCCTCCTAGCTGTGCTACAAGGATTAATGCCAGAAGGGCCCTGGCACTCAGTTATTGGCTTCTGCTGATATTAATAACATGTGTCAACTCCATTGCCCTTTGGATTTGGAATTGGGAGGCCCACAGATAAGAAAGGGTACCTTATTTCAGATTCCCAAGAGAAGGGTTCAGAGCTACTTACCTAATAGAATGCTTCATCTGCACACACCCTCACTTCCCCTCACACACCCTCACACAACACACCCCTCACAAGACACACCCCTCACACAATGTGCACGCTATACACACACTCCTTTTGTGCCCTCACTACCACACACTGTAGACACTCCCGCCCTCACAAATACACCCTCTTACCACCCCACCCTCTGCAGACATGCATACACACATGGCCCATGATGAAGTGAAGCAGGGCCACCGTGAGCCCTTAGACAGTCCCCAACCAGGGTGGGGAAAGGAATAGCTAAGGCCTGTTCTAGAAAGTGCCATGGGTTTGGGACCAGTCTCCAAGGGGTGCAGCATCTTCCTAGTGCTCCAGAAATCTGGTCCTAAAACCCAGTCCTGCTTAAAAAAAAAAAAAATTCTATAACAGTTTTCCCTTTCTCTGGTCACCTCACAGGAATAAAGTTCAAGATTCTAGGAAAGAAATGGAAGAAAGGTATTTTACAGTTTCTGTGAAGGCACTGTTTACTTAAAGGTGCACATTTGTTTTCTCAAGGACTGATTTGGTTCTCCGGGGAGGGGACAGAAGTTAACCTGTGTGGTGGGGCTTTGTGCAGTAAAAGCATTTCATGGCATTGTTGGTGGTGCAGTGCTGGTGTAGAGACAAGTCTCCCAGGTGCTGGGATGAGCCCACAGAGATCCTCAGTAATCCTTATGTAGCCACTCAGCCAGTGCTGAGCTCTGCCCTGTGTTAGGCCTTGTGAGGACCAGAGACATTCGAGAAAGGGCCCCTACCTTCACACCTGTCCATCCAGTGAGGGAGTTCAGATGAGCAAGCTGCAAGGCCTCTTATGTTTGGAGCTTGGGAGTTGTCCACTGGAGGTATGCAGAGGAGGGAGAGCTCAATTTTAGAAGCGTTCAAGAGAAGCTTTCTAAGAAGACATCTGCGCTGGATTTGAGGGAGAGGCATAATTTCCATATGTATAGGTGGGTCAGGCTGATGTAGAGGGGGAATCCAGGTCGAGGGCACAGCCAAAGAAAGCTGACAGGTGGCAGGTGTGTTCATGAAATGGAGAGTACCAGATCTGAATGGAGCAGGCTATCTCAGGTGATGGTGGGAAATAAGACAAATGGTAGACTGATGACAGTGGTCTTGAGCACCATGCTTTTGCACTCTTCTAGGACAGCATTTGTGGCACGCAGGCAGTTAATGCCTCATCAGGGAGATTAGTCTGGCAATATGTATGTATTTTTAATGCCACCTCTATCCTTTTGCATTATCTGTTTCCTCTCCCAAAATACCCTACTCTGTCATCCCCACCTTCCCCAACCCGAGATCATTCCTCAATACATCTAAAGTGCCCCTTCCTCTGCGAGAACATAGAGGGTCTTCCTCGACGATAGTCACCTCTCCTTCTCCTTAGCCCCCGTGTCCTTCTGTATGGGATGCTTTGTAGCTTCTGGCTTGTGGCAGAGTCACATGTTTCTGCATTTCAGCTCCCCATCCCCCAAGCTCCTGAGGCCACAGACTCTTACACTTGGTGGGATCTCTCTTGGCATCCTGCACTTTGCAGGTCCTTCAGAATATCTGAGTGAATGAGTACACCCTGTTTGGGACTGTTCTTCACACTTCAGCTCCCTCTTTTCTCAGAGTCCCAGGAGCCCAGTCATTTGTGGATTTACCCAGGCAGAAAAAAAGCTCCCCCACACATATACAAACACATCCACACATATGTACACATATAACTATCATACAAGTTTCTCTATTCACACATTGGGAGCAGTGTTCACAGGGGCTTTACATTTTCATTGGTTACCTTTTGAACCAATTTAAATATTTACAATTGTGTTTTACTTCTTGAGTTAAAAGAAAAACAGGATTGTCACCATACTACTTTTTCCTCGTTTTTGGCTTTTTCACCAAGGAAAGTACACATTGCTGCTAAATATTGGTATGGCTAAGAGTTCCCATAAATGTTTATAGTAACAACACAATGATAACTGTCATTTCCACAGTCTACCTTTTACAAGGGGTTTCTCCTATGTTCTCATTTAGTGCTCAAAACAATTCTGTGTAGTTGGGATGACTATCTTTCCTGGATGTATCTTGGCATGTGAGTGTGTGTGTCTCATTCTCATACAACACACATGTGTGTTCACAGAATTGGAAAAGGAGAAGTGTCCATTGAGTGCCCCCCAGGTTCCATTAGGTGATATACTCCCATAATTTCATCAATCCTATAATTATCCCTACTTTACCTGCAAAGAAAAGGGATCTGCTTGCTCTAGGTGACACAGGTGGTAATCCCCCCAGGAGGGATGGGGTTCCAACCAGGTGTCCCAGATGGCAGGGCTTTGACTCTTTCCACTGTAACATGCAGCAGCCATATGGGTTTAATTGGGCTGTATTGAAGTGATGGTGGAGAGGGTTCCAGAGTCATCGTTAGGGGAGCACTCCATTGCCAACACTTTCTCAGCAAAGATTTCAAAAATAAGAGACCAAGTAATGGAGACTTCTGATGGATTACAGTCTTTCTGTTTTCATGTGCACAGGCTATTGAGCTAGTTGGAAGTGAAACCTTCTCATTTGTTTGATCACTGTGTTTACTGAAGGAAGAAATGCTAGGAAAAAACCCCCACTTCCTCTTCTTAACACTTAAGTACAGACTAAATAATTCCAGGCCATGAGATAAGCAGGGTGTTCACAAGATGCTTCCGAGTTAAAATCGCACAATTGTAATGGATCCCAAAGGCTGGAGGACTTTTTGTTTTGTTTTCAATTCAAATGATTATCTTGAGAGGGAATTTCCAAAAGGGACTTTTATTATCAGTTTAACAACTGTAGCACAGACCAGAGCTTATTGATTCTGTGTGTGTGTGTGTGTGTGTGTGTGTGTGTGTTTGTGTGTAGATTCCTGGCAGGTAAATATAATAATTTGTCTTCAGACCAATAGAAGGTTTGTTCTATAAATAATAACTCTTAGGTAATAGTATTGATTACAATATTGAGGTGATACTGAGAAAAGCAATTTCTAGAGGGATATACAGAAGCAAGGAATTAAATCTAGTTTCATCTAAATATAAACGTTTCCAGAGGACAAATGAATGACAGTGATTTTGATTTTGTGACAAGAAACTGTAATACCACTTGGGCAGTGTGGACAGTGAATGCTGGAGGGCCACACTGCTAGGTGGGTTTGAACCAGTGGAACTGACTTTAGAGTCTGAGCTTGTGAAGTCTGGAATATGATGTGAGTGGACTCACTGTGAGGGTTTTTCTGAGGAGAACAGCCTTCATATTGTTCTCATGGGTGATTCTAGCACATTTTTCTCTAGTGTTACAGCTCACACCTTCCTACCCTGACTCTTGCTGGCCTACTCTCCTGTGTACTCCACAAATTTGAACGGTACTGGGGCAGCTTGGGCAGCTGTGGCACCAGCTCTCTGCAATAAGGCCGCACAAGTCTCTGAGGACAGCTCTTAACCTTCCTCTTCCTCTCCCCGCACAACAATCCTCTCAAACGATTGCTTAAACCAAAGGGGGTGGGTAGGTTATAATAAGGTTATGGGGAAAGGAGTCCCATAAAACCCAAGGGCAAGCTTAGAATGGAAAAGGAAAGCTGTGGGGAGCCCCTGGGCTGCACAGGCCAATCTGGTTCTTATCACTGCTCAGTCACTTCATTTTGTACCTCCTACTGCAAACCTCCAGTTTGCAGTTGGAGTTTCAAAATGCTCCTTTCTCCTAGTCCCTAGGGTGGGAAAAATGGCCACCCTAAACCGCTCTTATGTTCATACACGCCTGCAGAGCTGGCCACAGGAAGTCGCACTCAGCAATCCCAGAATTCTAGTGTACAAATTTTGTGGAAAGGAATCTGTTTGGCCTGCTTAGGGCAGATGTCCACCACTTGTCCAGTCAGCAGTGGGGATTGTCGGGTGTAAAGTTGGCACTGGGAACTCACCCCTGTGACCCTGTGGATCAGGGAGGCAATTTCTAGAAGTAGAATCTTTATGTTCAGGGCAAATGCCCTGAAGCTGTCTACTACACCACGGCTTTCTCCCATCCTGAAAATATAGCCCATTTTCCTGCTTTAAAGCCTCACACTAGCATCTCTGTTTCTTGGGTTCTTCTCTTTCTTGAGACAGCCCCATGGAAAAGGATGCTTTTGCTCCAGCTCCAGCTCCCCCTTTCCTTGCTGTCCCTAAAAGTAAGCCTCAGGTGCATTTCATCTTAAAGGTTTACTTATAATCACTATGAAAGAACAGACAGGGACTGACAAGTAATTCACATGGGAAAATTTCAAAGGTCTCAGAAATCTTGAGTTCCCAACGTCCCATGTCTTTAGTTTCTGGGACTCTTGCTAAGTGGCTTCTGGAATAAGTGGGTTCTTTCAGCTGCCTGCAGACTGGCCATGCAAAGCCCCAGTAAATACCCATGGTACTTGTTATCTGTATATCTTCATTATCTTATCTCTAAGACATTTTCTGCTGCCTAGCTCTGGAATCCTGTAACACAGGGTGTTGGCACAGTCAGACCTAGCCTCTCATTGTTAGGAAGGCCAAAATGATTATATGCAGTAGCAGCAAATGAACTAACTTTGCTTCCTCAAGTTTTGTCAATTGTAAAGAGGTTTTTGAAAGAAGGAGCATTTTTCTGCTTTTGACTCCATCGGGCCTGGCGCTAGTAGTATAGGAACTTCCCCACTGCCCTGTGCACTAGAACTGAAGATGGGGCTTCTCACCCATTGTTTCTAGCTTCAGGGTTGCAAGTGGTTGGTCTTTGGCAACTAACTGGTTATCAGTGCAAAAGAAGCCTAGAGATGGGGGTGGGGGAACAGACTAGAAGAAAGAATGAGTTAGCAAGGGGATGTTGAGACATAAATAAAAGTGTGCCTATGTGGAGCTTCAGTCGCAACTGTCAGAGGGATGACGAAGAGTGTGTACTTGGAGAGATCAGGAGGCCATGCTTGCAAATGAAAATCCTCTCTGGAGCCTCTTGCCAAGCCCTGTCCCTGAGGATGGGATGAGCTCTGGCACGACTCCGTGGCGCTTGATTCATGGGCTATTCCCATCTCTCTGGGGAAAGCTGCATGTGAACAGCATTTTGGAGCCTGCTTGGTGATGGCATGATTTATATTCCCCAGAGCAAGCAGAGGCTGGACTTCTCCCAGGGCCTCAGGAGCAGATGCTGGCAGGGTAGGTGGGCACCGTGAAGAAGTTGCTGCCCACCTGCTGGCCTCTCCAGCTCCCCTCTCAGTCCCTCACCAGGACCCATGCTGCCATCCTGCACTTAGGCCAGCTTGTATGGACTTTATTTTTTCATTTATTTAGGATAAATAGTGTAAATAAATTCATTTCTTCAGGAATGGAATTGCTGGGTCATATGGTAAATAATAAGAAACTGCAAAGTAGTTCCCAGAATAACTATACCTTTTTGTATCTCCACCACCAGTATATGAGAATTCCAATTGATCTGTCTCCTCAGCACCTGGTTATCATCAGCATTTTAAAATTCGAGCCATTCAAATAGATGTGTAGTGTGGTATCTTGTCATGGTTTTAATTTGCATTTCTCTAATGGCCAATGACAGTGAACTTTTTTTTTTTTCATGTGCTTATTTGCTGTCTTTATATTCTATTTGGTGAAATGACAGTTCAAGGCTTATGTACGTTTTTTAAATTGACTTGTAAGTTTTCTTATTGTTGAGCTTGGAAGTTCTTTGTATGTTATGAATACAAGTCCTTTGGCAGATATGTAGTTTGCAAATATTTTCTCTCAGTCTATAGCTTGTCTTTTTCTTTTCTTAGTGTCTTTCACAGAGCAAAGTTTTTAACTTTTATGATATTAGTTTTTTCAATTATTTATTTATGGATAATGCTTCTGGTGAAATGTCTAAGAAATATCACCCCAGGTCAAAAAGTTTGTCCTATGTTTTTCTCTAAGTTTTATAGTGTTACATTTTTATATTTGGATCTGTGATACATTTTGAGTTAATTATAAAGTGTGAGGTTAAACCTGTGGTTCATTTTACAAGGTTAATTTTTTTTTTGCGTATAGACATGCAGTAGTTCCTAAGCTATTTATTGAAAGGACTGTCCTCTCTCTATTAAACTGTCTTTGCACCTTTGTCAGAAGTTAATTGGACATTTTCAAGTGGGTCTATTTTTGGACTCTATTCTGTTCCATTGATCTGTATGTCTATACTTTTACTAAACCACACTATATTTATTTCTGTAGCTGTATAGTAAGTCTTAAAACCTGGCAGTGTCATTCCTCAAACTCTGTTCTATTTCTTCAAAATTGTGTTACCTAGTCTAGTTTATTTGCCTTTTCATATAAATACTCAGCTTCTCTGTAGCTACAAAAATATCTTAAGGTTTGTATTGGCATTATGTTAAGGTTATAAATCAGTTTTTGGAAAAATACTATCTTTGTTGAGTCTTAAAAATCCATGATCATGGTACATCTCTTCATATTTTTAGGGTGTTTTTTTGTTTTTTTTTTATGTCAGCATTTTGTAGTTTTCAGCATATAGATCCTGTACATGTTTTGTTAGATTTATACCTAAGTATTTAGTTTTGGGAGCTATTATAAATGGGATCATTTTTAAAATTTCAGTCTGCAGTTGCTTGTTACTAGTATATAGAAATACTGATCTTGAATCCTACAGCCTTAGGAAATTCACATAATGGTTCTAGGGGTCTTTTTGTATATCCCTTGGCATTTTCTACATAGACATTTGTGTCTTCTATGAATAAAATTTCTTTTCTTCTTTTCCAGTCTGTGTGCCTTTTGTTTCCTTCTCTTGCCTTTTTGCACTGGCTAAGACTTCTAGTACTGTGTTCAATATGAATGTGTGTGAGCTGACGTACTTACCTTATTCTCCAGGTCTTTCATCATTAAGTATGATGTGAGCTGTAGACTTGTTGCAGCTGCTCTTTATCAGGTTGATGAAATTCTCTTTTATTCCTAGTTTGCAAGTTTTTATCGTGAATTGGTGTTGGATTTTGTAAAATTCTTTTCTGCATCAACGATATAACTAGGTATCGTTTTCTTTAATCTTAATGTGGTGTATTATATTGATTGCTTTTTTTAAATGTTGACCAAGCTTTACATTTTTGGAATAACTCTATCCCCTTTAATTGTGGTATATAATTCTTTATATATGTTGCTGAATTCTGGTAATACTTTGTTGATGATCTTATGTCTGTTTTCATTTGACCTGTGGAATGTTGGTGTAAGTAGTTTTTCCCCTCTGTTACCTTTGTCTGCTTTTGGTATCAGGGTAATATAGGCCTCATAAAATGAGTTGAAAACTGTTCTTTCTCCTAGTTCCTAAAGGAGAATGTGTAGAATTAGTATTATTTCTTCTATAAATGTTAGGTAGAATTTGCCATTGAAATCATCTGGACTAGAAGATTTTATTTTGGATGGTTTTCAACTATGAATATAATACTTTAATAGTTATAGGACTATTTATATTATCTGTTTCATTTTGGATGTGTTTTAGTGGTTTGTGGTTTGTTAGTAATTGTTTTATTTTATCTAAGGTGCTGAGTCAATATTTGTAGAGTAGTTTGTGGTATTCCTTTGTTATCCTCTTAGTTTCTGTGGGATCAGTAGTTACATTTCCTCTTTCATTCCTAATATTGATAGTTTTGCCTTTTCTCTTTTGTTCTTGGCTGCCTGGCTAGAAGCTTATCAATTTTATTGATTTTTTTTCCCAGATATCCAACTTTTTCTTTCATTGACTTTTTAAAGATACTGATTTGCTCTTTTAGTTTCTTTGATTCCTGCTCTATTATTTTATTTCCTCTGCTTGCTTTCATTTATTTTGCTGTATTTTATTCTAATTTCTTAAAGTGGAAGCTTATAGCCCGGCCAGGTGTGGCTCAGCAGTTGAGCATCGACCTAGGATCTAGGAGAGCGCCGTTCGATTCCCAGTCAGGGCACATGCCCGGGTTGTGGGCTTGATCCCCAGTCAGGGGCATGCAGGAGGCACCCGATCAATGACAACTCTCTCATCATTGATGTGTTTATCTCTCTCTCCCTCTCCCTTCTTCTCTCTGAAATCAATAAAGATATATATATATTTTAAATGTGGAAGCTTATATTATTTATATGAGACCTTTCTTCTTTTCTTTTTTATTTAAAAAATTTTTTTAAATTACAGTTTACATTCAATATTATTTTGTATTAGTTTCAGTTTTTCAGCATAGTGGTCAACCAATCATACTTTACAAAGTGTTCCCAGATATTTCAGTATCTTCTTTTCTTTTTTTCTTTTTAAATATGTCATTATTGATTTCAGAGAGAAAGGGAGGGGAAGAAGGAGAGAGAGAAACATCAACTTACCACACAGTTAGTGGCTTGAAACAACTTCTACTTTTAGTTTCTCTCTTTGCCACCAGTTGCCCATCTGCCATATTTTGTTAGTTGTCTTTTTCCCTCTCCCTTCAATGAGTTTCCCAGGCAGATAAGTTCTTTTTTGGGTAATATTTCTCCTGTCAGTTCCTACTTTTCCACTCTCAGCCTTGCCACCCTGTCACATATCTGGACTAATGGGATAGCTGGCCCAACCACAGGACAAGCCAGAATCATCGTTGGTGATAATAGAGACCAAAAAATGGTGAGGAATCAGGAAGGTAGGGTTAGAGCCAAGCTAGTTTGTTTGCAGATAGGGGATGGGAGCTCAGGGCAGAAGAGAGAGCCACTATCCAGATTTCAGAGCCTAGGGGCTTATGGAAAACTTGCCTCTCCTGGCATGTTGAATGAGACCTAAGCACCTTAATGTATTAACACAGTAACTCCTCTGAGAAAGGGGCTTCTAGTAGGTGTGAGGAGCCAATTAGGATTCATTGAGCTTTACCCTGGGACTTCAGGGCTGCTTCTGAGCAGGTACTGGTAATAGCCATCTAACTCTTCTCCCCCCTCCCTATTTAATTGGCATTCTCCACTCTGGTCTAGTGGACTATCTCCCAAAGAGCAGCCCTGAGCCTGCTGACCCCCCTCTTCAGAGGCCTGGAATGACAGCTCTCCCCTCCACATTATCTCTTCTTTCTCTCCCACTCTTACCCTCTGCTCCAGCTCAACTAGGCTATTCTCTTGGCCCCGGATAGCCCCCACGCTGTCTTATCTCCACACCTTAGCTCATACCACTCTATCTGCCTGGAAGCTCCCCCCCCCCCAAGTGTCTACCTGTCAAAGTTATAGCCTTCAGAACACCTCTCAGATGCAGCTAATCCCAGGAAAGTTTTTATACCCTCCCTCTTTTGGTTAGGGGCTGGTGCCCTCCCCTTGCTCCTTTTTTAATCCACCATTGTAAGTGCCTTGAAGACAGGTATAATGTGACTCTCTTCCGCTTAGCCTCTAGTTCTTTCACATCAGTCTCACTCAGTAATCACTGTTGAATGGAAGTGAATGGAATCAGGGCCCGTGGTGATCAGACTAGGCCATCTCTAGAAAGTCTCTCAGAGAAATGGGCATGGGGATTGTGATATGAGGACCACCAGTGGCAGTGACTCTTGGGATCCCTGCTATATGCTATATTGATGAGATTTGTTTTGTAAAAGGGAGATTCTCTTATCTGTGACATAGCCTGTTTGTTTTTCCCTTCAGTGTTAATACTGTGAAGAGTCAGGAAATAGGAAACAACCCCATTAAACATGAGATTCAGAGGGCTCAGCCTGCTGCTGACTGCAGGAGTGGAGCTGCGAGATAACTGAGGCTGATGCAGTTCCAGCCCTTTCTGCTCTCCTTGCAAAGCGCTGAATGAAAAGCAGGTTTCCCAGCTCCAAGCAGGCAGTCACATTCAGGTGATAAATGTGTCCCTGGACAGAGGAGCTTGTTGAGTGATATTTACCAGGATCTCTGTGAAGGGCCCTCAGCTCCCAAGGGAGCATTTCAAGCCTTCAGCTGCTCAGCTGTTCAGTTGATGCCTGGGGGAGGTGAGAGGAGCAAAACTTCATTCTCTGCTCTCCAGCAGGATGGAAGCCGCAGCGATTGGTTCAGGTTCTCAGAAGCTTCTTGATTTCTCTTGCTTCCTATATTCACCCTCACCCCTGCCGTAGTCAAACCCAGCAGAGAGAGAAGAGGTAAGAAGCTTAGAGCCTTAAAGTGGGAGGGGTGGGGAAGTCAGTGCCAGGACCCGAGCTGGGTTCAGCCCTGGCTCTACCTCTTAGTGCTCCTTGGCCAAGTTCCTTGGTTTCTCCAAAGCTCTGTCTCCTCAGAAATAAGATGGAGTTGATGAGAGCTACCTCACAGGGTTGTCATACAGGTAAAATTAAATCAGTGTACAAATACTTTGACAAATGCTCTCTGGTATAAATCAGTCATTCATTCAGTAATTCCTCGTGGCATACCTACTGCATGCCTGCCATGCCAGTTACTGTGCTGGGTTTGAAGGGTTGTTTCCAAATTGTGTAGGTCAGGAAGAAAAGCAGGCTAATGGCCTTTACCAGCCATCAGAGTGGTTCTGGGGCAAAGGCTTGCCCCAAAATCATTCCTCTGTGCTGTCCCTGAAGACTACTCCATTCTGGACACTTCTCTAGGGCCTCAGCTCCTAGGAACCTTTCCTAGTGTCTGAGCCTTTGCAAGGAACCATGGCTGAGTCTGGACTCCGGTGCCTCATTACCAGGCATGTTAGTCTGGGTTCTCCAGAGAAATAGAACACACACACACACACACACACACACACACGGGTTTATTATAAGGAATTGGCTCACATGCTTATGGAGGCTGAGAAGTCCCAAGGCCTGTAGTTGGCAAGCTGGAGACCCAGGGTAGCTGATGATATAAGTTCCGGTCCGAGTCCAAGCCTGAAGACAGGAGAAAATCAATGTCCCAGCTCCTAGACAGACAGGAAGGGATTTCTCTCCTACTCTGCCTTTTGTTCTGTTCAGGCCCTCAATGGATTGGATGAGGCCCACCCACATTGGGGAGGGCAGTTTGATTTCCTCTGTCTGCTGATTCAAAGGTTAATCTCATCCAGAAACAGCCTTACAGACACACCCAGAATATGTTTGACCAAATGCCTGGACACCCTGGGTCCAGTCAAGTTGACAAAAAAAAATGTACCATCACACCAGGGTTGATGTTCATAGAGAAAATTCAGGCTTACTAGGCAGCTTCACATGCTGTGTCTCATTTGACTCCATAATGACCGTTCTCTGTCATATAATCCTGATGTCACAGACTCACCAGCCTGGCTGTTTGAAGTAGGTCATGTTCACCTTAAACCTAAATCTTGATGCAAGAACCTCTTCCCTCTGGGCAACAGGAAGTCCGTTCCTTTCCAGATCCCACTTCTCCAGCATGTGAGAGGCTGCATATTTTTGAGTCTGTCTTTGCCTCCAGTTCCCTGGTGCTCTCCACCCTTCCACACTGGTCCTTAGACAGCAGAAAACTTAAAACAGTCATCATGTTGGCTGAGTGTTATCTGCAGATTCAATGCCATCATCATGCTGAAGGAAGGTGGGGGCTCGGCACAGAGATCTGTCTTTGCTGACTACCCCATAGGTTGGGATATACGGTGAAGACCGCAGGTGGCAGCGCTCCCTCGGACAAATGTGCTCCTGTGGTATCTGTCATGGTCTCATAGGGCCACAGTGCACAGCTTTTACGTTTAATAAGTCTTTTGTCAGTTTAATAATACTGATGAATCAGGGCACTCCTGGGTATTTCTGTTTATTTAAAACCCATTGTGAGATGTTCTATTACATTCTGTCATAGGGGAAATATGAATTTGTTAATTCAAATACTGTAGCATCCCCATGCTGAGCTTGGAAACTGAGCTCCAATCAGCAGTGTCTCTCAAGCCTGCATTTCACACAGTGCTGCTCTGCCTGACATTGCAGCCACTGGTGTGCATGTCTGTCTCCTTGTCTGGAAAATGCCTTTTGGGGCTGTGTATCCCCCAGGCTTAGAATGGTGCCCAGCACATGGTAGGTGCTTAGCTACTATTTCCTGAATGGAATGGACTAGAACTCCTGCTAGGAGGATTCCCACACAGCCACACTCACCTGAGCAGAAGTCTGGGAGGAGTACCCCTGCCAGCCCACCACAGGCGCAGCAAATGGTGCTGTTTCTTCACAAACAGTTGTCGAGCACCTAGTATATGTCCGGACATGCTGGATGTAGGGAGTGCAGTGCTGGCTCCTGCACAGCAACTTCTTGTGGGTAGTTCCAAGCCCAGTGGGGGCAACAGCTAGAAGAAACAACCAACCAGAGTACATCTGGAGAAGCTCTGGACAAAAGAGGGAAGGCCGTGGGGACACCAGAGGACGCGGGTGACCTGGCCTCAGGGAGGCACTCAGTACCAGGATTTGTTGGGCAGGGGAATGGCACAGGGCCTCGAGGTAGACTTCCATGCTCAGTGCTCCCTCTCTCTGATTGGCTTTCTCTGCACTTTTCCCACAGGGCCTGTGCCAGCAGCGAGACAGAGAGTGAAGCCGGAGACATCATGGACCAGCAGTTTGAAGAGATGAACAACAAGCTCAACTCGGTGACTGACCCCACTGGCTTCCTTCGGATGGTTCGCCGCAATAACCTCTTTAACAGGTGAGTGTAGGCTCTGTCTTCCAGGCCAGTGCAGGGCAAGCTGCCCTGGACGCAATAACATGCTTTTGACCGATGCTTCTTTCAGCTGGTGGGCTTCTGGTCCATATCATGCATTTGCAGAAGTGAGCATGACACTACTATGGGTCCATGCTCCTAAGGGCCTCAGTGTCACAGCATCACCTCTGGGTCAAATAAGAATATAGTGCAGACTTGGTGTGACAATCTGCATTTGGCTGTGATGGGAGGTGGTTGGCTGCTTCTTCACAGAGCCTTGGAGCTGACTCCTTAAATAGTAGGCAAAGCCAAACAGAAGCATCACATACTTCTTTGCCAGCTTATGCTTGTAACGCATAGGCTGGCACCTGTGTTGACTCCCCTGGCGTGAGGTTGAGGGAGAGTGGGGATGCTAGCATTGCTGGAGGAAGCACTTGTCCAGACCCAGGCCCACATGTCTGCCTGAGGCCCCTTCTCCCTATTACTTGATAAAATAGGTCTTAGTAGTTTCGAGATGAGTTGATGTTGAAATTGCCACCAGCACACCCCTCCCTCTTTTCATCAGGGGTGATAGCTGGGCTGCATCCAGAAAAACAGGCAGGCAGTTGGGATTGAGGGGCACCTGTTCCATTGGATTTGGTTACCTGGCAACAACCTGGGAGTCACATTGGGGTAGACCTTTCCAGAAAGACACCTGGGACTCTCTCAGGCCTCTGCCACATCCCGACTTTAAAGGACAGCAGGTAAGACCTAGAACACATTGATGGTGCTCTGGGTGGAGGCAGCCTCTGCCTGGCGGCCCTGCCATGCAGGGCATTGTGTGCCCTGTCTGTTCCTGCTCCAGGCCTTGGTTTCCTCTCTTTATTGTGCTGTCAGAGTGACAAGTGTGTGTTTACTTTCCCAGGGGTGTGCTGAATGGGACTGGAGCCAAGGACCAGGGATGTAGGAACTGGCAGCTTGATTGAAAGGAGACCAAAACTTTAAGCTGGTTCACCCCCAGTTCCTCCTCCTTCCCTACCCCTTTAACAGGGTCCCTCACGACTTTCAGTTTTATGTAGGGACATGATCAGGTGGGAGGAGGCATGGGAGAGGGCCTGGGCTCATGTCCTCCTAGGCCAGCTTCTTGGCCTCTGAGGCAGGTGATTCTCGACTATACCAGGAGATGGGGTCCATGGTTGTAAACTAGAGTGGGGAGCGCTCAGGGCTCAGGTTCTGGCCTTGCCACATACCAGCTATAGGACCCTGAGCAGGCAATTTCACCACTGTCAGCCTCAGTTTCCTCATTGCTGAAATGGGTACAAGCTTCCTACTTTACAGTGTTCCTTTAATGTGGAAACTAAAGGAGTGAATATCTAAATAACACTGACCAGCTTCCTAATGCATAGACAGCACTGTACACACGTGGCTTTTTGCTGTTTTGCATAGTGGGAAGGACAGTGCTAAAGTTGTATTCTTAGGGTTATGTAGGTGGATAAACTTGGGAAAGGATGAAGTTTGTATGTGTTTGTGCAGCAGGTGTTGGCCACCTGGCTTGTGGCCTCACCTGCCCTTCCTCTTCCTGTCCCACCTCATGTCCTTTACATGAGTGAGTGCCAAAGGCAGGCCATCTTGGCACCATGGCAAGGAAGGGTCAAACCAGTGCACCTGGGATCCTAGCTTTCATCACCGGGTGGGAGGTGGTGTGGACTTTGCATCATGTAGTTGCTTTTTTTGGGAAAATGTTTGTCCTTCTGAGCAGCTGTAAGGTGGGCCCTATGAGCACAGCACTCTAGATTATATACTGGTTCATTTAAACAATGTCAGCTATGCCCCCAGCCAGATTGAAGACTTGGCGGGGAGCAGCCACGCTACAGCACTGGAGCCTACGCCTCCCTGTCCCACCGCTTTGCACCCAGCTCCCTCAGCAGAGCCTGACACGGCTCAGGACCTCAGGCCTGCCCTCAGGAAAGAGAAAGATTTGGAAGTGGTCTCCGTAGACCCTTCCAATCATGACCTTCTGGAGGCTTCTGAGGCAGTTTGAATGAGGGGAAATAGCTTGCATTCATTCAGCTTCAACATAGCGAGCAGTAAGACCCAGGACAGGTTGCCCCGCCATGTGCTTTCTGACACTTCCTGACAATCCCAGGAAGAAGGGGTACTCTGGCCTCCATCCAAGGGGAGCAGAGCTACTAGGGGAACCACAGAGGCAGAATCATCCTTGTCAGTCAGAATGGTGTGGGTCCTTGCAAACTTCCAGTCCAGCCTTGCATCTCACAGCTGAGGGGCACATGCAGGCTAAGGAGGGTGGAGACCTGCCCAGGAGGGTCCCAAAGCTGGGTTTCAGGTTGTGGCTCCCAGCTGCTTTGTTTGCCGCCTCCCTGCCTGCCATGTGTGCTTCCCTGCCCTGTTTGGGGTACCAGACCTCCCTTTCTGTCCTGTTCCATGTCCAGGGATCTCTGCTCCGAGGTGCTGCTTTGCGACTAAACAGGATGGCTAAGTAGTAGCTTTTCTGCAGACTCCCGGTATTGACTGTGGCTGATAAAGCCCTCATCCTCTGAGCCCATGGAGGTGAAGTGGAAGCAGCCATGTGCATAGGGCCTTGTGCACGCTGGAGCAGCCCCAGCTTCCCTCTGCAGGCCTCTCCAGCTCAGTGACTCATGGGTTCCTTGGCCCTTTTGTTCCGGGTGGTTTGCTGGACCTGTTTTGTGATAAGGCTGCTGCAGCTGATGCAAGTCAAGAGAGCATTGGCTTTAGAGATTTCTGTCTTGCCATTATAGACTTGGTCTTTGTTCTGCCTTTGCTTTTGAGTCTCTGCAACTACTCTTTTTCTTCTTGCTTGTGCACTTGGGCAGAAAACACACGTGCATGCTGAGCCCAGGGCAGGTACCATTCGTGAGGAGGAATGAGGATTCTTCTCCTGCTTAGCACCCTGAGCCTGGGCCATGGCTGGGCCTCCAGGGGGCAGAGAGCAGCCCTCAGAAAGGCTTCTGCCTCTTGTTCCTGCAGAATGCTTTGAAAGTAATGCTGAGGGCTGGAAAGCCTGTGTGTGTGTGTGTGTGTGTGTGTGTGTGTGTGTGTGTGTGTGTGTGTAACCTGGGGCAGTTAGCAGATCATAATTGCTGCAGAAAAGAAGAATAGGACAGGCTTTCAACTGCACCTGGATTCTGGGTCCTAAGGGCAGTACCTTGACACTGAAGGTGTACCCATCCAGGATCAATTAGGACCAGAATCCCAGAGCAATGTTCTTACTTCTGTTGCCACCGCTGGTACAACACACATCCTAGGTCTTTACTTTTCCATGTTATGGCTATATGTGTGATATGATGTGGAGAGGGGTTTTCCTAATGCCCAGAGATGAGTGACTAGAGCTGAAACAGAGGACAAAAAATTGTTAAGTCTCCCCATTCTAAAGAGAGGTGCCAGAGCCTTCCTTCTAGTTTCTGTGACTTCCACCTAGCACCTCAGCCACATACCCCCACCTCTAAAAGAAAAATGGGCTGAGGAATTGACAACTGGGATCCTTTGGCTTGGTTAGGGGTCTTCTAAGATAATCAGTCACAAAAATTGGGGGCCCTGAAAGAAGAGCAGAGAGACATCACCATCCCATGGGACCAGCCTCTCGTGACTGGTGCAGGGAGAGGAGAGACTAAAGACAGACCAGGCAAGAGTGGGCCTGCCATGGCATGGTCTGCATGCCCATCTCTGATGTGGTACAGATGTGTGCCTTTTCCAGTGGGTAGGTCACCCAGGCTCAGCCAGCACTGCTTCCCCACCCAGGAGGCTGCCTGTTGCGAAGAGGACCTCGACAGTAAGAATTATGGGGTGTATAGCCAGTGGTAGGACTAGGGGGACAGGGGAGCCAGAGCAGGCTGCCTTTTTGGGGGTGTGGTATGCATGGGGAAGCCCCTGGGCCTCAGAAGCCAGGGGGACACATGAAGGTATGATAGCAGTGCTTGCCTTCCTATTTCCTCACCACATCTACCCTCAACTCCAGAGCCAGGCCTTGACAATGGGGAAAGAGGAGTGCTTCCAGAGCCTACCCTGCCCTCCAAAATCCATGAGCAAAAGGCTGGCCTGCAGTAGGGGTGGGAGGGGATGTGGTGTGCACTGCATAGGAGGCTGGCGACCACTTCTGCCCAGGATTCCTAAAGGCCTGCGGAAGAGCACTGACTAGAGAGAAATAAAACTGTTCCCGCAGGGCCAACCTAGTCAGTAAACTGGAGCCCGTGCAAGCCTGTGTCCATCTTTCATTTGTGTGTGTGTGTGTGTTTGTGTCAGAGTCTACGTGGATGCATCAGCATCATACCTGCCTCCAGTGCCACCTTGGAGCAGCTGTGCAATGCCATCAAAGTCCATTGTAGGTCGGGAGGCTTATACAGATGGTGTTCTGTGTATCCTGTGTTCCTAGGTCTGAGCATTTTTCTGTGGTGAGGCACAGAGTGGAGGGGAGAAACCTTGGTCTCTGGGGCCAGACAGACCTGGATTTGAAACCTGGCTCTACCTTTTATTAGTTAGTGGGTAACCTTGAGCCTTTAATTTTTTCATCTGGAAAATGGGGGTAAAGATGCCTGTGGGTAGAGTTATTACGAGGGTGCAGTAACTGTGATGATGAATAGGCAGTCCCTGCTATGTAGTAAGTAGTTTCTTTCTCTCCGTGCTTGGGTCTGAGGTTTCTATGGCACCAAAGTGGATGAATCAACCACTTTTTGAATCAAATCTTTACCCCAAAACCTGATTGAATAGCTTGATGCTTCCTCCCCTCACAACCTCTCTCTGGCCCCCAGATACCAGAAAGCCTTTGACTAAATGCAGACTGATGATCTGATTGGATATCAGTTACAGCCACAGCTCTGGCCTTGTGTCTTGAGGTTCCATATTCAATTCTGGCTGGTGTCCCACCAGTCCTGTCCTTTGCGCTCTGTTGGTGGCCCCAAGGCTCCGGGCCAAAGTTCTGTCTGCCCTCCTGATAGCCCCGACAAGAGGGCGGAATGTTCTTTCCAATCCTGACCTGGGCCAGCTCTCATGGTGGTGGTTCTGGGCAGGGGCCTTCCCTGCCAACAGTGGCTACACAGGTGGGCCCAGTCACTGTTCTTCTCAGGGACCCCTGCCTGTCCCCATGCGCTGCCTCAAGGCTCCCACCAGGTTAACAGAGCCCTCATGTGTGGTTTCTCCATCTGTGCTTCTGTCCAGATGAGGTGAGGTGTGAAACTAAGAACTGTATCAGAAGTCACTCTAAAATCAGACCCAGCAGGTAGTGACAGGTTTGTTCAGAATGCAGTTGGATTCCCACAGGTTGCGTCTAAGTATCAAGCTTGCCAGTATGACTTAAGGCAAATTTAATTTATAAATAATTTTTTTTTAATGCTTGTATATTTGTTCACTTTCTTGTTCCACAACTGAAGACAGTTTACCAAAACATACAAATGCCACCAGATATATATTAAAAAAAAATCAATGGATGAGAAAACCAAGCTAGAAGGAAAATAAAGGTAAAAGAGAGGGAATGAAGTTTATATACATGTGTTGGACACTGGAGACGGATACAGATTGGACCCTGAGATTTCCCAGCAGCCAAAGTGGAGAAGGCAGCCCAGCCACTGTCTGCCCTGGTCCTGGCCGAGGACTGGACCTTCTACTCAGTCTGCATTCTAACAAAGTCCCCAGGTGCTTCACTTGGAAAGTACAGCTGGAGTTGAAGAAGTGCTTCTCCTCCTGCACTCCCCACAGCTGTTCTACCCCCAGTGATCTCACGCCCCAAGTGCAGTTTATCGTGAAGCCCTGCCACGTCAACCCTGTAACGTTTCTGGAGTCCACCCCTCTGTTTATTACCATTGCTACATTTATCCTTGAGACTCACTCTTCTCCAGAAATCACCATTTAACGTGACCCTAGGAGCATGCTCACAAGTTGCAGATGCTCAGCGAGATCACAGCCCTGGGTGCGGAGCTGGGCTCCCCCCATCTCCCTAATCCCCTGGCTGAAACTCCATTACCCGCACTGCTCTTCTTACCACTCACCTCACCACCTCCCTCTGGATGGAGTGCAGTTCTCATCACTCCCTCTCTTACCCATGGTCCCCGAGGCTGCCAGTGGAGTGGAGTTGAAGTGGCAGAGCTTGGCATTTGAGTCCTTACAGTCTGGCCCTGCCATCCTTCCCACCTCCTGTTACATTCTTCCCTTACCCTCTGTCCTAATCTTTGAGGACCCTGGACCTGCCGTTTTCTACCTCAGGGCCTCCACTTGGGCATAGGGACATGGCCAAAGAGGGCTTTCCCCTGAGGTGCCCTCTGAGACAGCCTCTTTCACGACTCCATCTTGGATCATCCTGACTGGGAGTAGTTTTCTACTTCTCTGAAATTCCCTGGCACTTTATCTGTTGGATAAGGAGCCACCACCTTTTGTCTCAAGTTTTAGTTATATGTATCCATGTCCTCTTTATCTCCTAGGTTGCACCTTTGCTCAAGGCCCGATCATGTCTGATTTCTCTCAACCCCCAAGGTGCCTCTCACTGTACCTTGTGTTAGGTAGGTGTAGATACTTGCTCATTTATGGAAGGAGGGAGGGGGGAAGGAAAGAAGGAAGGAAGGTTGGCCAGGATTGAGACAGACATTAAAAACAGCAACAATGGTGATGTTGATGACAAAGATGATGATGAAGGTCTTAGTGGGGACCATCTGATGATCACTTACCAAGAACCCAGAACTTTATGTGCATGATCTTAGTCAAGCCCTCCAATAGCTATGAAGGGTACTACTGCAACACTTTTGAAATATGGAACTTGAGGCTCAGAGAGGTTAAATTAGTTGCCTAGGGTCACACAGCTAAGAAGTGACAGAGCTAGCATTTGGATCTAGAGCTATCAGTCTCCAAAGATAGGGCTCCAGCCCCCCAGACACCCATCTAACACTCCTGCCAAACAATCACTTGGCCTTTGCTTGAACTCCGCAGGGACAGGGAGCATACTGCCTCCTGAGGTGGTGCATTCTGTCTTTGGACAACACTGACTAACATAGCTCTGGAGGTTTTTTATGAGCCAGTAAATGAAACTAGCTTGGCGTTTGCTCGGGGGGGGGGGGGGGGCATGCTTGGACCCACAAACTGCCTATGGCTGCAGGGCCCTTTTGAAGGGGTTTTTGCTGTGTTGCTGAACATGAATCAGCTGCGCAGGCCACCTTTTCTCCTCTCCATCCCTGAGCACATGATGAGCCCATCCCTCACTCCCTCACTGACTTCCAGCTCTGATCATTTGTCCTGATGTCTGAATGGGGTCAGCAAGTAAATTCTGTGCAAGACTGGCCTGGGCATCAGGTTTTCCCAAGGTGACCATCTCCAGGCTTGCCCGTGGAGCCTCATACACATGAGGCTGGCCACAGCAAAGTGCACTGAGTGGGCAGAGGATGTGGCTCCCGTGGGAGGGTGGGCCCAGGCCTCCTTGTGTGCCACAGCCCTTGACCTAGGCCATGAACCTACCCACAAACACAACATGCCTGGGAGAGCCTGAAAACCAGGGGAGAGAAGCCACATGCAGCCCAGATTCATTCCTGGTCTGGAGAGGAGCTCTGCTAAGCCCTCCCAGCCGCAGGCTCTTCTCCCAAGGAGGGAGCAGACCTAGTGAGCAGGCACTTGGTAATTAAGGAGGTGAGCAGGCAGAAGTGCCAACAGCTTATTGAATAAAGGCTTAAGATGCAGCTTTTGACAGCCTTTATCTCCCAGAGGGGACAACCCTTCGCATGAGGATGTTCATAGGGGAAAGTCACTGGCATCAGAGTCCTTTTCTTAAATTGAATTGAGGCAGCTCTGGCTTGAATATATAATGGATTTGCCAATTAATTTTTCCATTGGAGCCTTAAAACCCAGATACTTGTTCAAATCTGAGGCCAGCCATTATCCTCAAAAGACACAGATCAGCGTTCAGAGCCCTGGAGGGGATTTTGGAGCATCTTGGGCTGAGGAACCAACCATTTACAGGCAGCAGATCCCAATAGAACAGGAGCTCTGCTCACTGTCAGGTGCGCTCCCAAGAGCAATCCTCCTGTGAGGCAGGAAGTCCCCATTGGAGGGTGTCTGAGGCTCTTGAGGCTCATGAGCAGTAGAGGCAGGACCCCACCAGGCACAGGACAGGAAGCCTGGCTTACCCTGTGGCTGTGAGCGCAGATAGGAAGCCACCCAAACTGGCCATTGGAAAGTGAAAATGTGATAAAGACACCCTGAGAAGGTGAGGAGCCATGCGCCTGAGCAGAGGAGGAAATGTGGGTCTAAGTAAAGGCAGCTACACCTCGAATGAGCTCACCACCACTGAAAGCAGCCTCCTTCCTCCTCCCTGCTCCCTGCACAACCCTGGGAACAGGTGCTCTGTGCAGTGCTTGTCATCCTGGGGGAAAGGGAGCACTCCATATGAGTGCTCAGGGCCAGAGGTCACAGCAACTCTAGGCTTCAGGCTCCCCAGAGAACAGAGGCTGTAGGCTTCCTGGCTACCTAACCACTTTGAGGAGTAGGGCCTTGCTCCTGACATTGGGCCTTAGGTGAGATGCTTAACCTCGAGTCCTGTCTACTCATCTGTAACAGTGAAGGGAGCTGGGGTACCTTGTGGTGAGGATGCCACTGATGTACACTTGTCACAGCCTAGATCTGGCCCACATCAGAAGATGCCCCATATTGATTAGTTCCCTTTGTCCCCTCCCTTATGGTAGTGTGAAAGATGTTATGGTCAGATGTGCCCTGAGGTTAGTGTTCCTGGCTCAACTTATTCCATTGCCCTATATCCTGACAGGACTCTCGTGCCTGGTAGAAGTTGAGATCAGGAGGATAGGACATGGGAAAGGAGAAGACACTTGGTGTGCCTCGGCTCTCTTGCCCACATTCAAGCTTGAAGACCATGTACATGCACACTCATAGCAGCTCTCAGGCCTTGCTGCGTCCTCATGAGATCATAAGCTCCAGGAGGACAGGGACCCAATCTCCCTTTTGACTATGTCTCTCTGCAGTCATCCTGGGCCAGCCTCTGAAAGCATACATAGCTGAGGGCGTGAATGCCATCACTTCTCTGTGGTGCCACAAGGAGCAGAGCCCTGGCAAAGCTAGTCCCTGTGTCAGGTTGCCCCTTTGCGTTTTCATGAAGTGGCACCTTTCCTAGCTGCTCCCTGCACTCTGCCGGGGTCTCCTGCCCCTCCCCAGACCAGGTAGTCATGTTCGTTCATAGTCTACCAGAGTTTGCCGCTCGCAGTTTGCCCCTGCCTGCTTCCAGGTTCAGGCATATGTAGGGGAACGCGCAGCCAGCCTGTCCATGAGCTCTGCTGCCTCGCGATTCTTTCTGGTTGCGCCAAGCTCTAGGTTGCTGGTTGCTCTCTCCAGGTCTCAGAGACAGGTGGGGCAGACTCTCAGGGCCAGGTCACTCTGATAATCCCTGGAGTCCTCAGGGTTGGGGGACCCCTCCATTAGTCTCACCGAAGGGGGTGTCAAGCCCCTGCTCATTTCCGCCTGCTCATTGAGGCCTCCGTCTTTGGATGTGAACACCCAGAAACCAGTGTTGTGGTGGAGGCTCACCATGCTTTGCTGTCTGCAGTGGCCTGTCTCCCCTCCTAACAGAGCCCTGCCTGGAAGCCAGAGCAGCTAACATGTGCCCGGAGCACTGCAGTCTGACTGAGACTTCCAGCACGCGTTCCGCAGGTGACCCACAGCATCCCCTCATGGGGCTTGTTCACACCTGGCAGGAACACCATTCCCCATCATTGCCGCATGCGGGGCTGCATCAGTGTGTGTGAGTGTGAGTGTGAGGCCAGCACACAGGGTCTTCTGTGGGCCCAGCCCAGTTATAAATCTTCCTGCCTGGGAAATAGATCTCTTCATCCCTGAAAGGAGATTCATGAGCAGTGAGTGCTGCCAGGCCGCCTGGTGTTTGTCATCATTCCAGAGACATCAACTACACCCTGATGCTCTGCCCTCCTCGGTAGCGCTTCACATATCATCTCTGAGCTTTGCATTTTGTACGTGCAGGGACCAGGCCCCTTCCCCCTTGCCTGCCAGCCTGGACATGTGCTTGCTCCCTCTCCTTTTCCCATCATCACACAGATGGCTATGCAGTGGAGAAAATGAATATTTCTCCAGAAGTAGATTAATAAACATCATCTGAGGAATGAGTTAATAAAGACAACGTGGTGTGAGAAAATGCCGAGAGCTAGACTATCCATTAGTCCGACAGGGTCCCTGGCAGTAAATGGACAGGCCTGGAGGAAAGTAAGCCAGTGCCACCTGCTGGAGCTATGTGGTGGTGCAGCTGTGAATCGAGCCTGGCCCTCCTTCAGAAAGCTGCACAGGGCAGATGTACCTGCTGTCAGCTTCACCCTTACAGACCCAGCAGCCAGGAGGGCAGGGGTAGAGGCTAGTGTAGGCCTACAGGTTTCTCAGTGTGTCCTGAAGGTTGGGAAAGCAGAAAAGGTGAGGAGCAGCAGCAGGGAGTGCTGCTGCCTGAGGCTGGGAGCTGCTCGAAATAGATGCCTCCAGCTCAGGGAAAAAAGAGTCTTGATGAAAAAGTCTTTGACCTAAAATTATTGTTTCAGGTTGGTTGGTTATTTTTGTTTGTTTGTTGTTTTATTAACCACAAGCTGAGCATTTTCTGGCTTTGTTTACATTGAAAAGGACATCTTTAGGGCTAGATGCCTGCCACTGAAGAAGAGCACAGAGCAGAGGGGCAAACTCAGGACTCCCGCCTGACCAGTGAAAGAAGCCTTGTGACCAGGTCCAGGTGTGCCACCCAGCCTGGGCTAGCCAGGCTCAGTGCCCAGAATCTACTTCTTTAGAGACAGTTCATCTCTGACCTGCAAGGCCTCAAGAGGGCCCAGGGTAGTAGGCTGAGAGCCAGAGTTCATGCATCATCTGGAAGCAGAAGTCAGCAAATGTAGGTGGGGCACCAGGGGCTTGACAGCCTGGGAGAGAACAGGACAAAGTCAGGTGCCACAGGCAGGGTGGCTCTGCTGAGGCTTGAACATGACCACTTGGCCTCCATGAGCAGGTTTACATGCCCTGGGGTACCCTGCCCACCCCCAGAGGAGAGCTCTTGACGAATCTACACTGGCTAGAAATATACAGATACCCAGAAGGGTTGTCCTAGGAAACCTCTGCAGGGTAAGCAAATGCTTTGATCTACCTCATGTTCACCAGCTCTGGTCAAAGACATCTGGCTTCTTAACAGAAACTGGCCAGGAGTGAGGTTGGGTGTCACATGGCCTGATGGTGGATGCTTTGCACAGCCCTGTAAGACCTGTTGGAAAGTTCTCAGGGATGGGCGTATGTTGCAGTCAGCCTTAGGAAGGAATCCCTAGGAAGGAATTGGCCTGGAGGAAGAACTTCTGTTCAGGCTGGTGAACTTGGCCCAGTTACCCCTCCAGCCTGCAGCCCCATCCCTCTGTCCACTTGCCCCAACACTTATGGCCCCAGGCACCCCAGTCTCCAATCCCAATGTCTATGCCTTTTCCCATGTTCTCTGGGTTTGGGAATGGCCTTTTCCTTGTTGTCCACAGGCAGGATAACTCCAGATCATCCCTTGTGCCCATATCAAATGGTCTCTCCAGGAAGCCCTCCTTCTGCTCTGACTGACCAGCTGCTGGTCAGGGTCTGTGCCTTGGTTCCCATCTATAGACTTGTGTGCCTGGCACATCATGGGCAGCATTGCATGTGGAATGGGTTAGTGTTCTTGGGCCCTTTTAGATGCCTTGGGCACTTCATGGGGCTCAATAAAAAGACACCACTGCCATCCACACTTGCACTTGAGTCCCCAGTGCTTCTCTGCCCTCCCACCCAGACCTCTGTCCTACTCACTCCCCCATCAGCTAAGACTCCCACCGCCTTTCAGGTTCTGGATGCTTTGCAGTCATGCTCTCCAGTCCCCACACTCCTTGCCTGTGGGCTGCATTTCCCCTTTGGGCTGAGGCAGCGAGGGTTAACCAGACTCAGGTCTGTGAGTGAGGTTACAAGCCCACAATCCAGGCAGACACACTTCTAGGGAGTGAAATGAGAGGTGCACAAGGGAGAGCACTGAGTGGTCCTGCTCCTGTCCCATCCTGCTGGCTCTCTAGGCTGTGATTCGTCTAGAGATGTAAGCGCACACACAGACACTGTGTGTCACACCAGAACATCCCCTGTGGAGAGCAGTCTGCTTCTCTCCCCTTCAGGGGAGCATTGCTCTTTGCAGTGTGTTCTGTGGAATTAAGCCAGCCTCGGAATGTCACTCCAGGGTTATCTGTGCTTCACTGGCTCTGATGGCAAAGACAGGCCTCAGCCTCAGTCACTTGTAATTATGTATTTCCTGAGTGAGAGAGACAGAGGAGTGGACTGGAGCAGCTCTCAGGCCCCCCAAGTCCTTGGCACTTTCTTCCCTGGCAGCGATCAGGGTGGGGGGTGTACTGAGAGGGCTCACAGCTGGCTTTTCATAACCCTAGATTTAGGTCAAGGGGGACATTGCTGAGAACACCAAGCAGGATTGGGGAAGACCAGAGGGTTAAAGCCAAACCTGGAAAACACAACCGAATCTTTTAAATCATTCCATCTGAAGGTCGTGGATCCTGGCCTCGCCCTGGAGGGAAAGCTGCCTTCTGTTTTTTTCTTAGGTAACAACCAAGGAGTTGCCACTACTAGCAGCCCAGGATACTTACCAAAGCTTGGCAGTGTGTCTGGTATGAGAGCCGGTCTCTATCCTTAAAGGTCCTTGAGTACTCAGCAGAAACCCCAAAACTGTGCCGAGTGTCCTGATCAAAGTTAAAGACTGATGACTGTCCACTAGCCATGCAGAAACCTTATCAGAGACTGTCCTGGGGCCACACCAGCCAGGCTGTGGGGCAGGTCCAGATTGGAAATGGGTTTGTTTCCTCTCCTGCTGCCTCTTCTGCTCACCTGTGTGGTTTGTCCTTTGCAGGTCCCCAGGGCCTGTGGTAGCGCCCTGCAGGTAGCTGGTGCTAAGGAATCATTTTCTAAATGAAGCAACAAATGTCCTCATCCTCTGTCGGGAGTGTGAAATGGGGTCTTTGGGATCAAAAGTACCGTCTGTATTAACATAACATTTCCTGCAAACATTGGAACATAAATTAAAAAGCAAAACAAAGCCCTGCAGCCATGCTAGAGCTGACCCGCTCTACAGATGCTGCCCGGTCAGCTGTTCCCAATGTCTCACCTGATGGGATGGGGCCTCAGGGCCTGGAGCCATGCTGGGCTCATGTGGCTGCCCAGTGACTGACCTGAGGCTGAGAGGTTGGGGCCAACATGCTCCTTGTCTTGTCTGAGCCTCCTGCCTACAGATTAGTTGGCCTTGGGGCACTGTCCTCCCTGTCTGTGTGGTGGCTGCTGCTGATTCTAATGGTCCTCATGTTTGCCTGCACAGTCATGCCACACAAGGATGTAATTATATCCTGTGAACAGCACTTTGCGACATTTTATTATTCAGGAAAACTCCATAGAAATGTAAGCTGTTGTGTACAGCTGGTTTACCCTGCAGTTTCTGTCAGTGCTCACTGTTCTGTGAAAATTACCTGAAAAGGAGGGAGGAGAAGGGGTGAAGCTGGGAGGGAGCTGGGCCTGGCCCTGCTGTGCAGCCTCCACCTGCCTCTTCCAGGAGCTGGAGTATTGAGGGGTGAGTGGTGAGTCCCTGCCAGCCCTGCCTGTGCCCTGCTTAATCCCTGGCCCTTCTCTCCCCAGGAGCTGCCAGAGCATGACGAGCTTGGTCAGCAACTCCATGTCACCCACCAAGGATGGGACCTCCTCTCTTCCCAGGAGGCAGAGTTCATTCGCCAGGCCCCCGCTTCGTGCCCTGTACGACCTGCTCATAGCACCCATGGAAGGGGTAAGTGCCCCCTGGGGCTACAAGGCTTCAGAATGCATCATTTACTGCTCACTGCCCACGTGGAGGTTTTCCAGAACACCAGTCTTCTCTGTCCAGCTTCTCAGCCAGCTTTTGAAAGTTGGCTGCTCATTTAGACAAGGCCCTGAGCTTCCAATCCAGCAGACCTGGGTTCAAGCCCTAGCTCCGCTTCTTACTGGCCTGGTAAATTCGGCCTCCATTATCTCAGGTGCAAAATGAATGATGTTCCCTTCCCAGCTTCCTCAGACATTGGAAGGCTCAGGAAGGCACAGGGCACCCCAGCAGTTGTCAGTAGGAACCACCCGAGTAGACGTGATGGGGGACGTGTATGTGGCTTGCTACACCCTGCTGGGGGTCCTTCCCACAGCCCCACCTCTCATTTGAGGGTCTTGCCTGAGCAACTTTAAGCCAGGTCTGTGTTTTCTGGTGAGAACAGAGCCCTCAGCTTGTGCCATCGTCAGGAGTCGCTGACTCCGTCAGAGTCTAACATCTAAGATACTCTTGCACTGCAATTTCTCGAGGTAGTTGAGAGCAGCGGCTGCCAGGTTTCTGTGGCCTTGGTCTTTGCACATCATTTTCCAGTTCAGACAGGGCTCTCTAACGGTGGGGTGCTGAGGGCTCGGGGTTCCTTATGAACCTGAATATTGAGCCTATTAGATGCTTTTGTACATGTGTATTAGTCTGCTCTGGCTGCTGCAGCAAACACCATGGACTGGACAGCTTAAACAGCAGACACCGATCTCTCATGGCTCTGGAGGCTGGAAGTCTCAGATCAGGATGCCAGCATGGCCAGTTTTTGGTGAGGGCTCTCTGGCTTCAGACAGCCACCTTCTCATTATGTCCTCACATGGTGGGGGGGAGGGGGAGAGCACTCTTACAAGCGCGCTAATATTATGGGGTTCCTGCCGTCATGAACTCATCTAAACCAAATAACACCCGAAGTCCCCACCTCCAAATACCATCACACTGGGAGTTAGGGTCTCAACATATGAATTTGGGAGGACACAACCATTCAGTCCATAACAGGCTCCTGGGAAAGCGCAGGGTACCTGCAGCAAGTGGAGGCTGCCCCAGCCTCAGGTGGGGAGGGGCGTGAGTGATCCGCTCTCAGGGAGCAGGCAACGAGCCTTAGGGAGATGGGGGTGGGGAAAGCACAGAGCCTTTGGGAGCCTGTAGGATGGACTCGAGTCTGGCACTGCCCATTCCTGGCTGGGTGACCTTGGCCAGGCTCCCGTCCTTGAGTACTTCTGTCCTCATTAGAAAATGAAGATGCTGCTGCTGAACATGTCAGGTTAGAGCAGGGATGGGATCAGGTGAATGTGAAAAGCATGCAGGGCAGTGGCAGCAGCAAGCGTGCACCTGGCCAGTGGTAGCTGCTGGGAGCCAAGGCTTCCCGTACCTGGAGCCTCCAGTCACATCAGCACAGCCAGCAGCCCAGCTCTGTCCTCTCCTTCCCTGCAACGCACTCAGCCATCCTTTCCTTCTTAGAATTATTACCTCTCAGTGTCCTCCTTTTACTGAGAGGACCAAGATGCAGAGAACGCTCAGAGTGTCTCAGATGCCCTTGTAACAGCCTGATTTATGTGCTGTACCTCAGGAAAGAAACACACACATGTACCTTTAGGCTGATTTTTCAACTTTCCTTTTCTGCCATAAACCATCATGCACACCATTTCAGTGACTTACTACCAGCCCTGACCCCTGCATTTCGCAATGATCCTGCAGCTCCTCTGAAGGCTATTGGGACCCTCCATCATTTCATTCACTGGGGCAGTGAGTCCCTTTGCATTTTCTCTTTTGCTTTCAGGTCCCACATTATTTGCTCCATGAGTGTTGACTCAGTGGGACTGGGTAGAGCAGAGGGCAAAGATGGAGACAGGCTGTGACTGTTGGCCTATACCATGGGTCACTTCAGTGTGTACTCAGAGGTTCAGGCTGTCTGGAGCTGGTGAGCTCTTTGCCTTTCTCTGGCCCAGCTCTGGTGTCCTCTCCACTTTGAAGCCTTCCTTGCCCTCTTCTCCCCATACCCCACAGCCTTCATCCCTTCCTATCCCTGGGCCCCATATGTTCCTGATGTCTTTCATGGCACCTGATACTTAGACTCAGGACTTAGCTCTTGGCATGCCTCTCATTCTCTCCCTTGCTGCCCACCTCACTCCCTCAAGGCAAGGATGCCCCCTCAGTTCTCTGTCCCTAGCAGCTGGCATGGCCTGGTACATGTTGGCACTCAGCAAAGTTTATGCTACATGTTCCAAAGCTGCATTTGCTTTTTGGGTCTAGTCTGGCATAGAAAGCAGAAGACCCATGGCAGAAACCAGCTAATAGAATTTTCTGTGGCCCCTCTTGTGTGGCACCTGGGTACTTTCTGAGAGGTTATGAAGCAGAAGGAAAGGGCTGGGCCTGTTCTTGAGCAGCTTTGAATCTGGTGAGCCCCTCAACCCTGCCAATGCACAGTGCCAAGTTTCTGGCATATTCCACGGTAGGATCACAAGTCCAGCCAACATGCCTGCAGTTGACCCACAGCTGAGCATTGTTTCAGTGGCTGATGCTGCCCCATGACTGGGAAGGGGCTCTGCACCTGAGGCAGAAATCCTATAGGTGGAGAGCATTGCAAAGCAGCAGCTGGGGAGGGAGAGACAGTCCTTCCCTCCCCACCATAGTGTTTCTACCTGAGAGGAGCTGCTGCAGTGCTGGGAGTCATCCTTGAAAAGGATTCTGTGAGTCTATAAAGTCTGCACTGTGTTTTTTCAGACAGATTTTCTCCCTGAGGACTTTCCCCCGTGACTTAAAAAATAAAACTATGCTAATGAGATTAGTGGTAGCTTGTGTCTAGACATAACGTGTTCCTGCAGAGGTGCTAGGAAAGGGAACATTTATGGATTCGAGCCTTGAATAAGTTAGGACATTGATGGAAATCATCTTTATAAAGTTAACTAAAGAAGGGTAAAGCCCTGCCCCAGAAACGAGTCACAGAATACTAAAGGCAACAGTGGCACCCTGTGCATCCAGGAGCTACATTGTGTGAGCCTCTGTGACAGGGTTGCAGAATAATCTTGAGGTGAGGCATCTCGTTGCACATCCTTAGTTTCTGATATTTACAGCTGTTCTCTTTTGTGACTGAAGTGTTTGAATACAATGGAGGAGTTTGTCTGCTTCAAATGTGACACAGAATGAAACCTCTCAGAGACAATTGAAGTAAATGATCAGAGCAAGTGCTTTTCCTGGACTCCTAAAGTGATCCACTGTGCTTCACTAAAAACACTTAGCTGAAAAGTTGGGCTCTAATCAGGATTTCCTTCCCCTTTCACCCAGTCATTCAATCATTCATTGGCACGGTTCCGTTCAGGTGGGGTGGGTCAGAGTCAGAGGCGATGAGCCTGGGGAGGTCCATTAGCTCCTCCTCAGTGGGGCTGCCCACCTAGAGGAGGAGGCCTGGGTCATCCTCAGGCTTCCCATGGCAGGCACATCCACCTGCTCTGGAGGCCACTAGAGGGCGACACGACACCGTCAGCCACTCGCGTGCTGGTAGCTCCAGACTGAGCCAGATCCTCCTCCACATTGTCATTGAAAATATAAGTCAAAACCGAAAGTCCAAGATTATGAATCAGTGACACTTTAAGACTAAAACGATTAGCCTCTTCACATGGGCCTTGTAATTACTTGAACAACTACCTTTGTTTAGCCGCAGTCCTGCTGCTAAGGGACTAGGTCAAACAATATGAAAAGTGGAACAGAATAATATTTTACCCTAGGCTTGCACCAGTGTTTGATTTAATTTGGCTTAAGGGAAATGCCACCGTGGCTCTTTCCTGGAACTACACTGTCCTTTGCTGTCAGGATGGGGTGAGCATGTCCAGTTCTCTTTAAGGAGGGCCCAGTTATATCTGATGGCACATGAGCCATCACCAGTCATTAAGTCAAATCCTGTCTGATACCCAAAGGAGAAAATGGTACCAAAGAAAAGTTGCAAGTGTCTAGTGTAAAAGGGACTGGGACCCTGTTTATGTCTGTGGCATTTACTTTTAATCAAATTAGAGTGAAGGATAGTAACCCATGCCACTGAGCCTGGACTTCCCTGCTTTTGTGAAAGGTCAGACCCCAGACCACTCTTGTCCTAGCAGTGGGATCACTCAGACCACGCGCTGACAGATGTGATGAAGCTGCACAGGGCTGCTCTAGGGGAAGCTGCTCATTCACTCTGATCCCAAATCACCCCCTCAGTTTGCAGATGGCGCTTCATCCAAAGCCGAAAGCTGATTTAATCAAGGAACCAGATTTAGAATAGGAAATTCCTTATATTACTCCTTAAAGTTCCAGATTTGGGGACTTTCGGGATCCTTGGAGTTAGTGTTTCTTCTAGTCTTTATTATCCTTATTGCTATTGCCATTTCAGTTCCCTGTTTCCTATATGTACTGTCTGAAAAGCCAAGGCTATAGGACAGGTAGCCAGAGTGCAAGATTTTGATCAGAAAGAAAAGTGCTGCTTGTCCATCTCTGGTCTTGACAAATGAGGCTGCCTGTTGAAGTGGAGTTACCTATTTCAGAACCCCCAAAACCTGCTTAAAACTTGCTGATTGTGCTGGTTAGGTTGGTAAACTGCCTTCCTAAACACTGGAGCTCTGGGAATTCACCCCAACCTCTCATCTAAGAATGTGAGGCAGAGCTCTGGCTCTGCCAAGGGTGCAGACATGAGGAGAGCTTGGCTTTGGCTGGGTCATGACTGTAATAATTACTGCTCTGGGGGAAAGGACTCTTACAAAATCAAGTAATGTAATAACCAGCTTACTCTTGAACAGATGCCCCAGGAGACGAGACTGACCATTCAGATGCCTATTTTCTAAATAGATTGGAGGGTTTGGAGACAGCCAGGGAATGTTTGTCCATGGAAACAACCAGCCAGCCTCCGTGGTGTGGAGTGGAAGATTAGGCCCTTGAGACCGGCATGCTTGGGGCTAGCAGCCCCACCGCCAGGCTATCTAATTGATTTCTGATTGAGACATCTGTAGTAATATTCAAGTGAGGACAAACATCACCCAAGGACAGAGGCATTTCCACAGCTGATTAGGGGGAAAAATGGAAGCAGTTTCTCGCAAGCTATCTGTCCACTGGAACCAATGGTGAGCGCTCCCCAACCAACCAGCAAGTTCCCACAAGGTAAATGGTTTTCTCACCTAGGTCAGTGCTACTGGGTGAGAGTCATCTGGGTTCTGGCTCTATCCAAGCTGATGTTCAACAGCAGCCATCTCAGCCTTACCTGGCAGGTTCTGGGTAAACTGGGGCACCCCTGCCATTCAGGGTGCATGGGCCCATTTTGATAAGGTCAGCCAAGAAGGAGAGAGGGCCCCTATTGCACAAAGGCTCCTGCAGCGTGAGCAGCCCCTTTGGCTGATTTGGCTGAAGTTGGTCCCTGGATGGAGGCAGGCCCTTCTGACTCTTGCTGGCCATTGGTAATGATTCACCAGAACCCAGATTCCTCACCCCTCTCCTTCTTAGGTTTTGCAGGCAAGCCAGTGCTTTGTTGTTTGGTTGGCAAAGAATACAGTTGAGTGGAAGTGAATTTTTATTTTTGCATTTCTGGTTGGAATACAGTGTCTATAATCCTGGTAGATTCTATTTTATTTAATTAATTTGTTTATTTTTAATCCTCACCCGAGGATATTTTTTCCATTGCTTTTCAGAGAGAGTGGAAGGGGAAGCGGGGGGCAGAGAGAGAGAGAGAGAAAAACATTGATGTGAGAGAGACACATTGATTGCATGCACCCCGACTGGGGCTGGGGATCGAGCCTGCAACCAAGGTACGTTCCCTTGGCCAGAATTAAACCTGGGACCCTTCAGTCTGAGGGCCGATGCTGTAACTACTGAGCCAAACCAGCTGGGGCATCTTGGTAGATTTTAGTCATGGTTTGAGGGTTCCTTACAACAGGTACAGTAGTCTCCCCCTTATCAGTGCTTTTGCTTTCTGCAGTTTCAGTTACCTATAGTCAACCATGGTCTGAAAATATTAAGTGAAAAATTCTAGAAATAAACAATTTATAAGTTTTAAATTGCACACCATTCTTAGTATCATGATGAAATCTCACACTCTCCCTCCCAGGATGTGAATTATCCATTTGTCCAATAATTCTACCCTATATATGCTGCCCACTATTAGTCACATAGTAACTGTCTGGTTGTCATATCGACTGTGTTATTGCAGTGTCTGTGCTCACGAAGCCCTTATTTTGCTTAATACCACATTCACTTAACTCATATTACAGTATATTGTTGTAATTGCTCTATTTTATTATTAGTTATTATTCATATCTTGCTGTGCCTAATTTATAAATTAAACTTTATCATGGGCACGTATATATAGGAAAAACAAAATATATAGGGTTCGGTACTATATGTAGTTTCAGGCATCCTTTGGGATTCTTGGACTACTTACTGCATGTGATATGTGCTGAAACTGTATCCATCCATCCATGACGCCAAGATTCTTCTAAAGCATCACAGAAAAGGTTCCTTTACCTTAGAAGTTCTTTTTGATTAATTCAATCAAAAATATGAGTCAGGGAAAAATCCTTAGGCCCTGTACATGGATCTGGGGTATCCAGATTCTCAGCAGTTCTTTGCTGTTTGAATCTTTGTTATAGACAATCAAATCCATTTTATCCCAAATCCGATCTACCCAAAAGCTCACAGACCCAGTTTTCTTTCCTGCCCCCACAATGATCAGGGATATTCATTTCTCTGTCCTGTGATGCTGTGACACTCTGAGGGTTCTCCTGTGAGAAGGGGGAGGCTAAAGGGTTTCCACAGCACCAGGGCATATGAGCAGGTGGAGAGGACAATGTCCCCAGATGTCTGTGGATCAAGCCAGTTGGTGTGAGCAGTGGGCACGATATATCGTGTCATACAGATGGCTGTCTGAACCCTGGTGATGTGCATGGAGCACGTAGTTCCTAAGCCAGAAGTCAGGACACATGCGGCATCACATTTCTAAACAGTTCAGGCCTCCTAGTCACCATGAGTTTACATGGGAGATCCCCACGGACTAAAATGGCAATCAAATCAGAATTCGCCACCTATGCAAACATTCGGGACAGTGGGGGCTGCCTGGGAGAACTGCAGACTCAGATATTTGACTTCAGGGCAGTTGGTTGGTAGCAGATCTCACACGTGTGACATGTCATGGACACTCAGGAGTAGCTCTGGATGATGATGATGATGGTGATGAAGGTGAGGATGGCAGTGACATTGGTCTTCCAGTTCCTAGGTTAAAATTTGAAGCTGGATCCTCCAGAGAGGCCATTTACATGTTTTATCCACATGAGTGTTTATAAACACCAGAGGGAAAGAGAATGAGCTATTCTGGAAAACAATTGAGGCCAAAAGGAGAGAATACATTTGTGAATTCACACTTGGCCAGTATGTACCAAGTGCCCACTGGGTGCCAGGAACGCGCCCCACACCCTGCTGCAGCCGGCACTGTCCCACAGGCCTGTGAGGCAATGGAGATGAGTGTCTTTGGGTTTGGAAACTGAGGCTCAGGGAGTTTAGTGTCTTGTCCAAGTGCTCAGAACCACCACACTATCCCCAACCCTCAGCACATGCCCCACGATCTAGCGATTCCAGGTCCCCTAGAGCTCCTCACGTAGCAGACCGACCCTATCCCATGGTGAAGGCCTCTCGCGGATTGTGCCTTTCCTTCTGGTCAGTGGAGAAGGCTTTCCATCCCCTCAAACCCAGCTAGACAGACAGTAGGGTCCAGTCAGGAGACAGAAACCACTCAGTAGGTCAATCAGGTAAAACTTAACATGAAGGCTTATTCCCTGTGGTAAAAGAGTAACTGCGAGATATAAGAAACACTCTGTGGTTCTCTCTGGCTGAGGGTGTGTGCCCAAGAAAGGACAAACATTCGAGGTGTGGCTCATGGTTCAGCCCACTGGATAACGGAGATGTTGGCCAGGCCCGAGCCAATCTAGAGTTGCTAGGCAAACAACAGGCCACCCTCTCAGTGTAGGTGGGAGAGCTGGTGCTGACCTAGGGAGTCCAGGTGCCCGTGGGGACAGGAGGCCTGCAGAGTGCACAGGTTGTACAGGCCCTGGCTTCCATGCAGACAAAGCTGTGGAAAGGTTATTGCCACGTGAAGACTGCAAGTCACAGAAGGACCATGTTCTGGGCTTCCCTAGATGTGTACACCCCCCACCCCCACCCCACTCCCCGACCTAGGTCACTGGCAGGAGAGCCTCTTCGCCCGCACCCCTTGGGGGCCCTCCAATGAGAAAGCTCAGCACCTGCTCACCTGACAGGAGAACTGGCTGCAGGAGTCCAGTGTATTGCAGAGCAGGTGTTGATGGGGCATCAGAAGCTGAGGCTATAAACTAATAACAGCCAGCCAGAGCCATCTCCAGGGTGCCCACCACCCACCCCGTGTAAAGAACCACCCTCTCCCCTCTGCAAAGATGGGGCCTTAGCCGAACCTGTCTGCTCATTGCCGGGCACTCGTCCCTCCCCTTCCCATCCCGCTGGCCCTCAGCCAGCTCTCCAGTGCTATTCGCTGCCTGGACTCACTCTGTGATGGGCAGGGTCCCAGCCCGTTGGTGATGAAGGGGTGCTCCCTGGGGGAACAGATTGTAGTATACCTGGCCTCCTTGTCTTGTTCTACTTCAAAAGATCCATTTGTAGAAACTTCAGAGGTCAGAGAGTGTGAGTGTTTGCTGGAATTTGTTAGACTCTGTTAGCTGCAGGTGCAGGGGTGATGCTGAGCCCTTTTATCTTCCAAACCCAGGACTTAAGAAGCCAGCAAATACCCTTTCTAGACTGACGCGTGGAGGTGCAGAGTAGCATTTTCTTAAATTGTCTCTCCTTTTTCATCTAACAGGTGATAGGAATTTGGATAGAGATATCACTTTATTTTCTTTTTCAAGTTCACATTGGATTATAGCTCATCTTTCTGTATAAGGGCAATGCTCATATATCCTGGAGGCAAAATTCAGAGACGGTTTCCAGGGCATCCTTTCCAACACGCTTGATCGGTTTTCCCACTGCCTTTTAACGTGCTGTCATTGTGCCGTGTGACCTTCTGCCCACAGGCCAGTGCTGCTGTCACCCACCTGCTGCCTCACTGCCTGGACAGGGGTCCCATTGAGGGCCTCACCCAGGGCTATATGCATGTGCTATCTCAGTGGCAGCTACGAGGTACTGTCTCAGGAGGACCCAAATCTACAAATTGGGACATGCAGTTCAGAGAAAAGTCTCCCACTCTCCCAGGCTAGGATTTCAGGGACTTCTCCCTTTCCTCTCCATTACTCATTTCACCAAGTCCTGGCAAGTCTCCTTGTCCCTTCTCAGTGTGCGTCTCTGGGTCTGAATTACCACGCATAGTCTCATGCCGTGACGCAAGCTGTCAGCCTCCGTGTTATACCTCTTACCTTACCCATCACTCCTTGATTTGTCCTCGATTCACATGTGTAGGTGTTGTCATGACTGGGGACTTGTCCTGGGGAGGTCAGTTGCCTGTGGGATGATACCTGACAGAAACTTAATTGGGATTTGGGTCCTGCAGAGGTGGGGTTGGCACCTTGTCTAACAACCCCTGGTGACTCTAGATCAGCTGAGGATAGGTTTGGTGTTGCATATGGCAGGTGGCCTGAGTTCCCATGTTGCCCACAGTAGGGCTCTCGCTGAGCAGTGAGCAGGTGTCACTGTCATAGTTGCTGACCCATCACTGAGGTCAGGACATCATCAACCAGGCTGCTCCAGCTCAGCTTCCAGGTCCACTAGGAACACTGCAGCAGTGCAAGGCACAGCCTCCCAGAGCAACTTCCACCTGCCACACCAGGCAGGGGGCTCAATGTGGCCCATAGTGGGGACACCGGACCTGGGAGCTGACAGATGGTGTGAAGCAGGGCTGTGGGTACCCAGGCCTCCCCACCTCCCTGTGCCAACCCAGAAACTTACCATGGACAGAACTGGGGGCACTGTGACACCCCATTTCTTTCTTCCTGGATCCTACAATGATTTTTTAAAATCCCTTCTTGGAAAATAGCTCTTAAAGCAAGCAAGAAGCAAACTGGCCTAATAATTTTTATTTTTTGCTTTATTTAGATACATCTAGAATTTTAAAAAAAGAAAAGGCCACAGGGTGTTTGTACAAACTGAATGTCCTGCCAGGCATGTGTCACTTTGGGTTAGCGAGTGCCTTCTGCCACCCTCAGCCAAGCGCCCCCAGCAACACCTCAGTGGACTAGGCATGCACATTCGTTTCTCCCTAGGGGGTGCTCCAGTTGGTTGACAGACAGGGTTAGGGGTGAGGGGATCCTGGCTGTGACTCCTGCAGAGCCAGGGACAGGCAGCAGCCTCCGCTTCATCTCTTTATTCACGCTCAGCTCACCGAGTCCAGTGTTCCCAGTTGTTTCTTCTTTTGTCAAGATTCATATGGCCTTGGTCTTCACAAGCAATTCTTTTGGAAAGAAATGCATCTGTAGAGAATGGGAATGAGGGAGTGTCTGTCTGTCTGCTCAGGGTCTTCATGTACTCCTCCCTCAGATCCTCGAGACAGGCCTTCAGGAGTGATGGGGGTCACATCCCCCTGACAGCACTGCAGAGCCCCAGGCCAAAGGGCCATCCTCTTCTCAGAGGAGCAGCACAGCGGTCCAGAGGTCACGAAAAGTCCCAGAATCCAGAACTCTCTTCTCCAGGGGATGTCATCCTAGTTCCCAAACTGTCTCTTTGCACTGTGGTTTTCTAGCCTCTTGTCCACAGAGATGGACGACACGTCCCACTCTGGTTGAGTTCTCACTGCCTGTTTTGAGAGCAGTCATTCCCTGCTTCAGTGCATCCCCTGCGGTGGCCCATGACTTACAGAGCTCTTTCTGGGATAATTGCCCTTTGCATTAGTTCCCTGACTCCTATAGAAATATCTGGATCTGCTGGGGCTGGTCCTGACTTTGTGAGACGTCTCCTTTGTAACTGGTGACCTATCTCCCACCTTCCCCTGTGGACTTGAAGTGACTGTCCTCTAACCTCCTCCTCAGGGCCTGTGAGATCAGTAGAGCCCCCACATGGTGATGCTTCTGTGAGCAGCACCTAACCCATCACCCACGTGACTGTGTGGACCTTCAGATGTGCCTGTTCCTCCAGGCGTATTTCAGTCCCTGCTCAGGGTTGGCCTGGTGTGTGCAAGCTCAGGCCCTGCCAGGCCCCGTGTCAGCCCTCTGTGCTTGCTCTGCAGGGCCTGATGCACTCCAGTGGCCCTGTGGGCCGGCACCGGCAGCTGGTCCTAGTTCTGGAGGGGGAGCTCTACCTCATCCCTTTCGCCCTCCTGAAAGGAAGCTCCTCCAATGAGTACCTGTATGAGCGCTTCGCCCTCATCGCCGTCCCTTCCATCCGCGCCCTCGGCCCCCAGTCCAAGGTAAGTCTCCCAGCAGGCCTATGGGTGCCACGCTCTTGGGTCCATGAGGCATGCATGGTCTTTGGCCAGACTGGGCTCTGAAGTGATAGGATGTGCTCTTTTCAAACTGTTAATTGTATAGTGTGCAGCTGGGTAGAATGACTTTAGATCTATTAGAAGGCAAGAGTGTAGCCCTCCTGACCCCTGACAGTTCTTTGCTATTTCAGGAAGCCACAATTTGGGTCATTTATCTTTCAGTTTCTTTGCTGTGACATCAGGGTTGTGAGCTACTCAGAGGCACTAAGCCAGGCTTGAGGCCAGACTGAGTACCTGAGGAAGCTGGTTACCCACGCAGGACCCTAGTGAGGGGTCAAGGCACAGCCAGTGCCATGCTCATCCCACCCTCACGCTGCCCAGTGGAGGGGCCCAGGCAGCAATGGCAGGCAGACAAGAGTAGTGTCAAGTGGAAAAGAGTTCCATAGGCCAACAAAAGAACTGAAAACAAACGAGGCAACTTTCAGGGAACAGGAAAGGTCTCATTCAGCAAAAAAGTCAGTATGGGAAGAAACATTTGAAAATGAGGAGGGCAACAGTGGGCCATCCATAGAGTCGCAGGTCTCACCCCAGTCACCCTTGGCCCTGCCCACCTGATTAGAGAGCCGTTTGAGCCAACCCTAAATTATCTTCCCCTTTTCCAAACTCATTCAGAAACCCCAAGACCCTGGCTTCCTTCTGGCCCTTCATGGCCCCATGCTCCCTATCCACCTGGCCCAGTTGCAGGACTGTCATTACCAGCAGGACTTGAACTGCTCCAGCTTCAAACCAGAACATGCCTTCCGGATGCCGGCTGCTCTCAGGGCCCCTCAGACCACCAGGCAGGGCTTGGTCAGATGGGCCTCCTGCGGTGAGAGAGTGTCAGCAGGCTTAAACACCCAGGCCCGGCCCAGGGTGCAGGCGGCCTCCAAGGGACCTGCCTTGACCGTTGGCATAGTTTAAACCAGGTCATTTTCTGCTTCACGGGGTTCTGGAGATCTTAGTTTTGGCTACTTTCGTTGCTGAATCGTACCTTTCTTATGGGACAGAATCAATTCAACGCGAAAGAAATTATTTTCCCTGAGTTTTCCTTCTGTTCTTGGTTGACTAAATCCCAGATGTGAAGTGAGGTGGCCTGGCTGGATGCTGTCCCACACAGGGGCAGGCTCACTGCACCTGCTGCCAGGAGCACCCCGGGGATCAGAGATCACCTCTGTTGAGAGAGCTTCATGTTGGAGACAACAGTGAGCTGGCTGTTTGCCAGTGTCACCAGGAGATGGAAGAGTCTCATCTCCTGACAGGCACCCAACAGGCATTTCTCTTACTGAAAGTTTAAGACATCCCCAAGTGTAAACACCAAAAAGTTATTATTTTTTAATCCTCACCCAGGGATATTTTTTCCATTGCTTTTCAGGGAGGGGAAGGGAGAGGGGGAAGGAGAGAGAGAGGCAGACAGACAGAGACATCAATTGGTTGTCTCCTTCACACACCATGACTGGGGCTGGGGATCGAGCCTGGAACTGAGGTATGTGCCCTTGACCAGAATTGAACCCATAACCCTTCAGTACATGGGCTGATGCTCTAACCACTGAGTCAAAGTGGGTAGGGCACCAAAAAGTTATTTTGGAGTAATTTAATACTTGATTTTCCCCAGAAAGCACCAAAAGGCATCATCATGGGGGAGGAAATCAGAACTTTGTTGGACTTCTTTATGGTGATTTTATAATTCACTGATGTTTTTATTTTGCAGCACATAAATGGAAGGGAACTATAATCTTTTCAGTACACCGTGCCTATAAAGGACTTAATTTGGCCTTGTCGCCTCTGAGTTTGACTTGCTTTGTAAATAAAGCCACCCCCACATCCTGACTCATCAGGAGTGGGTTTCCCCTTATTTAGGGGTGAGAGACGAGGGTCAGGCAGGCACCACAGACCCTCACCTCCAACACATTCTGTCTCGTCAGTACCTCCTCCCCAGGCCTCCTGGGGTTTGACAAACGGGAAGCTCCTTTGTCAGTGGCTGTTGAAAATTAGAGTGAACAAGGTTATTGGGGAACAGGTAGAGCCAAGGTAGACCCAGCCCTGACTGAAGAGCTGACTGTCCCTGTGCTTCTGGAAAGTCCGGCCGGTCTGATGGTGGTGTGCTTGTCCTTCCTCCCTCCTAGTCTCACCTGAGGAAGACCCCACCTACCTACTCCAGCTCCACGTCCATGGCAGCTGTCATTGGCAACCCGAAGCTCCCTTCAGCAGTGATGGACAGGTGGCTGTGGGGGCCGATGCCATCAGCTGAGGAGGAAGCCTACATGGTGTCGGAGCTGCTGGGCTGCCAGCCCCTGGTCGGCAGTGTGGCTACCAAGGAGCGGGTCATGAGTGCCCTGACCCAGGCTGAGTGCGTCCATTTTGCCACCCACATCTCTTGGAAACTCTCGGCCTTGGTCCTCACGCCCAGTGCCGATGGCAACCCTGCCAGCAGCAAGAGCTCCTTCGGCCATCCCTACACAATCCCAGAGTCCCTCCGGGTGCAGGATGACACCAGTGACGGCGAAAGCATTTCGGACTGCCCACCCCTGCAGGAGCTGCTGCTCACGGCGGCCGACGTCCTGGACCTGCGGCTTCCCGTGAAGCTGGTGGTCCTTGGCTCCTCTCAGGAGTCCAACAGCAAAGTCACAGCCGATGGGGTCATTGCGTTGACACGGGCCTTCCTGGCTGCTGGTGCACAGTGTGTCCTTGTGTCTTTGTGGCCTGTGCCTGTGGCTGCTTCCAAGATGTTTCTCCATGCTTTCTACTCATCCCTGCTGAACAGCCTGAAAGCCAGCGCTGCCCTGGGGGAGGCCATGAAGGTGGTGCAGAGCAGCAAGGCCTTCTCACACCCTTCCAATTGGGCAGGTGAGAGCACGGCCACCAGCTGGCACCTGTCAGGGCCTCAGGTCGCTCCTCACAGCCCCTGGGAGGGGTGGGCAGGACAGGGCGGGGCACTGGGTAAGGCAGCATGGGAAGGTTCAGGGAGAGAGCCTCCTTTCCTGAGACTTGCCCTCTGCCAAATCAGTCTTACTACCATGGTATTAAAATCGGTTTTTGACCAAGGAGCAGCAGAACAGGTTGCCATCGGAGTGTGAATGTAAAACTCCTCCTGAGGTGTTTGCTGGATGACCCATTTTATGGCACCCTTGTGTAAAATCCCATGACTGTAGAAAACAGTGGTGTGGTAGAAAGACCCTAGATTCGGTATTCGGAAGACTTGGGTTTGATCTAGCTCCAGGTCCAGGCTGTGTGACCTGAGACAGGTTACTAACCCTCTCTGAAGCTCAGTGGTAACATGGGGATGATGGTGGCGGTGCTGATGATACCTCCCTGTCCACGTCTGAGGCGATCTTTGAGGAGTAGGTTGACTGTCTCGTGATGCGTGAGGTACTGCACATTCTGGAGGGCCAAGAGCGCATGCTCTGAGTGGGCCTTTCTGCACGGGGGGAAGGAAGGATGTTCCTGTGACAGCTGGTCACAGGAAGGAGGGCAAGGGACTCTGTCTCTCAGCTCTGTATAATGACCTTCATCCTCCAGGGTCCCTGTTGACCCTCCCATGCGGGAGGCCCCCCTGATAGGCTGCAGTCCAAACCCAACTTGAGGCCATTCTTCCACCAGCCTTCCACCCAGCTGGGGTGGTCTTGCTGACACACCTCATGACCTTCAGTCTGTGGTGGTCTGTCAGAATTGGCCCCTACACCTCCTAGGACTCTGCACCAATGCCATAACCATAGTACTGCTCCATAAAGCAGTGTCTTAAACCTTGAGAAACAGAGAAACATCAAATATACTATTTTCAAATATTTACAATTTGTTTCAATGGCAAAAAATGTACCATCCATGGGTATATTTAAAAGTTGGGAACAAAAGAGTAACTTACTCTTCCTCTCAAAATCAATCCAGTTGACATGTGCTGATATTGGTGCCATTTTCCAAAGTTGGATAAGCCCTGAAGTGGAGCCATGGTGTTCCCAGGCCCGGGCGGCCAGAAAACAAGAATGCAGGGGTCCTGGGTGCGGAGCTGTGCTGCCTGGTGCCAGGCACATGAGCTGTGTTGTTGATATACAGGAACATTTGTTTACATCACCAGCACAACACAGCTGCAGTAATTTTTCAAAAGGGCATCCAAAGACTATGTAGAATCCCTCCTGTTTCTTCTTGTGGCTGGAGAGAAACATTTAGTTGGTCTAACAGGTCTACTCTTTGGCAGCCCTCACCTCACGGGTGGGTAGGCACTGAGGGTCTGGGCCTGGCTACATTGCTGAGCTGCTTCTGCTGCCAGATGCAGAAATCAGAGGCGAAGCCAGTGGTTTCCATGCAATCACGGAAATCTCAGCACACGATGTCTGTTTTACATGCAGTGCAGTAATCACAAGGGGCTTTGGCCCTGCATAGTTGCACAGAACATACTGCAAGTTTTGTGGGAACCTGGTCCGTGCTTGGCCATTTATTCCTGATAGGTCCCCTGCCCCTGTGCAGGCCCCCTCCCTGTCTTCCCAATGTGCTTAGGGACATGGTAGTTTTGCCTTTTAGTTTTAGTGACAGATAAAGTCACCACTTTGTTCTGGGGAAAATGATGTTTAATGATGCTGTCCTGTTACCCTTAAAAACAGCCGTGGCTCATCTGTTCTTTTAGAAAGCCCCTTCCCTTCATTATTTGGGGGTAGGTTCGCCCAAGGTTGCTTGGTGGCTTGAGGAGACTGCTCTGTCTGTACCTCCTCCAGGCCCTGCTTACAGAAGCGGTGCTGAGAGGAGGGATGGGGTCTTGGTGGACATGCGGATCTTCCCAGCCTGGCTCGGTCTGCTTGCTCTTACAGCTGGAGGAATACCTTCTCTTGCCCTCTCATCCAGTGGCCCCAAGGCGTGGAGCATACCTGTCCCTCTGTCCCTGGGCATGTAACCAGACACAGAGGAATTTCAGTGAAAACAAAGCAGATTATTCCTTGGGATGGTGGCCAAGCCAGGGAAGGGCCCTGGTGGGCCCAGGACGTCCTTTTCCTGCCTTTGCTAACGGCACAGTGGGAAAGCAGAGAGTTTCCTGAGCAACTCCCATTGCAAATAGCATTGTCCACTCAGTTCTTAAAAGGGAGGGGACCAAAGGGTGACAGACTGCCCCTGCGCGAGTTAGATATCCCACAGTCCAGCCCATAGAGCAGCTGTCCTGGGCGGCCCCCCTTTCTAGCTGGGTAACTGAGGCATAGGTGAGCTCGAGACCAGCCCAGGCTGGGAGCAGGGGGGCAGGGTCTCTAAGCTGGCCAGCTGCGGTGATGATGGGCTCTGAGGTTCCCTCTGTGCTCTTCACAGGGTTCATGCTCATTGGGAGTGACGTGAAGCTGAACAGCCCCTCTTCGCTCATTGGCCAGGCCCTCACTGAGGTCCTGCAGCACCCGGAGCGTGCGCGGGATGCCCTGCGAGTGCTGCTGCACCTGGTAAGGGGATGGGGAGCCCTTACCCAGGCTCCCATGGAAAAGCCGCTGGACATGCACGAGAAGGGGGAGGCTGAATGGTTTCCATAGCACCAGGGCACATGAGCAGGTGGAGGGGACATTGTCCCCAGACGTGTGTGGGTCAAGCCAGTTGGTCCAGGCAGTGGGCACAACGTGTGATGTCACATAGATGGCTGCAACAGTCCTCACCAAGACCCTGGGGAGGAGTGATCTGGAGCAGGGGCCCACACCACAGCTATTTCTGGGCCATGTGGCTTTGGGCAAGTCACCTTGGTGCTCTGCGCCTTTATTTCTTCATCTGGAAGTGGGGATCAAACTTTAACTTTTCAAGGTTATTGCCAGGATTAGAAAGGTGAGTAGCTGGCACACAATAGGGTTCCAGTAGCCGAGAGATGGTATTTATAGTCAGATGACATTGTCCTTCCCCTAAGTTTAGTTGGAAGAGTCCAAGCCTGACCCTGACCTTGGCCAGCCAAGAGGGCCCATGACATTTTATATATATTTGTTATAATGGCAAGGAAGAGTGACATGAAACTTGATTCACCCTTCCACCTTGACAACCTGAAAGGCAGTTTCAAATAATTTAGAATTCTTAGCCTCCTTGGAGTTCTGCCCAAGACAGACCAGCCCAGGGGCCCACACCACATCCAAGCTCTTTCCAAACCCCATGCAAACAGCTGCCCCATGGCCACCTCACAGACATGTGCATGAGGGTTCTGTTCGTGCTCAGGAGGGTGGGCCCAGGGAAGTGCTTCACACAGGCCCTGGGAATGGGAAGTTTAGAGTCTGGAGGCTGGGATCTAGGTGGGCATGTGTAACCTGGAAACTTCTGACAGCTCTCAGGCCAGACTTAAGGTAGCCCACCTGCCTGCTCCAGGGTAGATGTGCCCACATGCCTTGAAAACTTACCTGCACCGGGAAACTGTGCAGAGCCCTTACGTTGCTCAGCACTGGGGCCCTTCCCAGGTCCCTGTCACTCCATCACCCTCCTCCTTGCAGCAGCTCCCAGACTTTTTTTTTTTTTTTTTTTAATACATCTTTATTGATTTCAAAGAGAGGACAGGAGAGGGAGAGAGATGGAAACATCAATGATGACAGAGTCATTGATCGAGCCCGCGCATGTGGCCTGACCGGGAACCGAACCCCGATCGCCTGGATCCCAGGTTGACGCTCAACCGCTGAGCCACGCCCGGCCGGGCCCAGACTGCTTTTCTTAGATAACTGCCCTGTTTGGCTTGCTTCTCTCTGGCCAAGTTGTGGAGCAAGAGCCAGGCTTCTCAGCTGCTTCCCATTTGGCCTTGAGGCTCCTCAGGCACATTTAAGGCTTTCTGTTCTTGGCTTTATCTGGTGTGACTACAGGGCCATAGGTCAAGTTCACCAGCCCTTATGTCCTTTTAATCATTCTGAGTGTGCAGTGTCTCCAAGGCCTGCCCAGCCTGATGGACAGCCAGCTAGCTGGTCGTCTTGCCCAGGAACACTCATTTCTTGCAGCCTATGATGTCAACCTCCAGCATCAGAATATTTCACTGTAATAATAAAGTGTCAGGTGACATCTTGGAATGATTTTTCTGTCCCTCCAGTGATGGCACATGTGCCGCAGGGCACACAGCATTTCAGGATGGACTAAAGTTCTCTAGCAGCTGGCAGGGGAAGCCCTGAGGCAGTTGGGAGTGCTGTGGTGGGCTCATGGAGAAAGTTAACATAGTAGTTACTTGATGGATTCAGCCCATGTGTCCCAGGCACCAGGTTAGGTCCTGAAAGGGGGGAGGGCCACTTGATCACGGAAGAGGAGGTGCAGGTTCTGGAGGCCAGTGCTGTGGGGTGAAGGAGGAGTTGTATGAGGAAGGACGGGTACTGCCAGTCAAGGCCCCGGGAGGGGCATTGCTTGGTGTATGGGACAGTGGATGGGGGTCTTGAAGGTCTGAGAGTTTATCGTAGTCATGGGGAGCCATGCATAGTTTGGGCAGGCCCCTGACTTGAGATTGGCTTTCAGACAAATCACTTTAGTGTCTGTGGAGGAGGGCCTGGAACAGGCGGTGGAGGGTTAGGGGAGGGGCAGAACTCCTTGTTGCACCAGCCTTTGCTGGCTCTGATTATAGCATCTCTTCCCTCTGTGCCCTCCCTTGCAAGAAGCCAAGCCTTATGTAGCTGCAGTGTCATGGTCCTCAGGGCACGGTGCCCTACACTAGCTTCATACATGAGGCGTTTTGTTCCCCAAAGCCACTTGGAGAACCAGGGCTGCCCCTGAGCAGAGCAGCGCCTCACTCCCCCTTCCCCTTCCAGGTGGAGAAGTCCCTGCAGCGCATTCAGAACGGGCAGCGCAACGCCATGTACACATCCCAGCAGAGTGTGGAGAACAAAGTGGGTGGCATCCCCGGCTGGCAGGCCCTCCTCACCGCTGTGGGCTTCCGGTTGGACCCCCCAGCCAGTGGCTTGCCTGCAGCCGTCTTCTTCCCAACCTCCGACCCAGGCGACCGGCTGCAGCAGTGCAGCAGCACCATCCAGTCCCTGCTGGGTGAGCCTCGGGCAGGGCAGGAGGGGCTGGCTGACTGCATGGGCAGAGGGGTGGGAGCTGTGGCCCGTGTACTCACGAGGTTGCTGGATCTCATAGCTGGGAAGGAGAGTGTCCTGAGAAACGGTAGAGCCCCACGCCCAGACTTCCGACTTGGAGGAAACCAGTGCTCTTGACTTGATCTTTTTATCTGTAATGGCGAGGCATTCTTTGCATAGCGGATGCTTCCCTGGCTCTGCCTCTTCCTGGGTGACATGAGGTAATGCTGGGCAAACAGCAGCTGCTATTATTTAATCAGCAACTTCAGATCTAAGAGCCATGCAGCCTCTCCAAGGTGAAGCGGGGTGCAGAAGCTCAGGGCTGTCCTTTGTGCATCACTCAGAGGGGTGATGTTGCCTCAGCAGCTGAGATGGGGTCCTGGGAATGTGACTGTGCACCTGGAGGACTGCAGCAGGGTCAGGACTGCCACCTGACCCCACCTACCTTTCTTGGAGACCATTCTCTGCTAAATCGACATGGATGTACAGGTCTGGCTGCCTGAAGACCACCAAAGCTGAGCATTTGGGGCTTTTTCTCCTGGGAAGGCAGCAGGACTGTGGGTGCAGAGGTTCCTCTGGATAACATCCATCTCCTTCTTGGTTTAGGTCTTCCCAACCCTGCCCTCCAAGCCCTCTGCAAGCTCATCACTGCCTCAGAGACGGGCGAGCAGCTCATCAGCCGGGTGAGTCAAGCCAAGACGGCTGAGCCCAGGCCTGAGGGCTGTGTCCAGTTGGAAAGAGAGTGACTTGGCCCTAAGTAGGAACCTGCAAGTAATACAGTCTCATTGCTCTTTTCAGCCTTTGTGATTAGAAGGAAAAGGCAAAAGATGGGAGTAAAGAGAATATCTCTCCCCAGCACATGCTAGACACAGGGGAACTAGGTCCCAAGAACTTTAGGGCCTTCAGAGGACACTTAAGGGGCTGCTGTCACCTGTAATCTCAGGGCACTTCCTGAACTCTCCATTCAGTGGCCTCCTTCACCTTGTCATCCCACCCACCAGTTTTTCTGCTGACTGACAAGTGTTAAACAGCCACCTTCCCTAAGCCAGCAGGTATAGGGCCAGCCTGGCTACAGGTGTTCCAGTACTTACTCTCAGATCAAAGTATGAACTCCACTTGAAACAAAATAGCCACTAAGGCACAGCAGTGACCCCACACAACTCTATTTCAAGATACCACTTACCAGGTGTTTAAAAATGTGCTTTCTTTTAAGAAAATATAGATCTAATGTATCTGGAGGATTCTAACTCTCTGCACCATGTAGGCCCTTCCCAACTTGGTCTCAGAGCTTCTGATCTTCCTACTGGCCAGAGGATCTGGCACATGCCCCAGCATGACAGCCATGTGTGAGGGCTTCTGGAGGGAGTAGCAACCGCTGAAGAGCACGGAGCAGTTTTCTCTGGTCATCCTTGTGTAATAATTTGAAAAAAACAAAAATATTATATATTTATCAGCAGATATCATTTTAAGCAGAAATATTTCTATGTGGAAATCAAGCTCCTCCATCTAGGATTAACCTCTGAAAACCTGAGTGGTGCCTGGAGTTTTGACATACCTGGGGTTGCTTCCAGCCTGGATTTGAACATAGCTCAGTGATCTGGCTCCTTTGTTAAGCGCCTACTCATTTTGTAATAAGTGTGTTACATCTGCTTTTGAATAGAATCAGGATGACACTTCTGGAATGTTGCATGTGAAAATGAACCCAGGTGGGCTAGAAGCCTATGCTCTACAAAAAGAGAAAGTGAGAATTACACTTGCAGCACAAGACTGAGAGTCTAAAAAGCCAGTTGCTTAATTTCTTGCCTTTGGTGGCAGTATAGGGACTTTCCACCTGATATCCTGCCTGGCCCCACGGAAGTGTCCTGGGCTGACCACTGTGGCTGGTGGATGGTAGACATTTCCTGAGTCACTGGAACTATGGACTTTGGTTTACAGAATGGCCTATTCATACCCGCTGTGCCCCTTCCCACTTGAGTCTGGCCTGCCCTGCTCCTCTCCTGGCAAGGAAGGGCAGGACCTGGCTGACCCTCAGCCCCTTGACCCCGGAGTGCTTCTGGCCTGGGTGTGGCTGTTCATTTTCCTGTGTGTCCCTGCTGACTCTTGCTCCTCTCCCCTCCCGGTCAGAGCCGCGGGCCTGGTGTGGCGCTTCCTAAAGCAGTGATCAGCTCGTGTTGCATAACAACCTGTGCTTGAGTCTAAACTGTCTTCTTTCTCTCTCTTTCTTTCTTTTTCTTATAATCTGCTGGCCGAAGGCTGTTAAAAATATGGTTGGAATGGTGAGTACTACTTTAAGTAGCAACTGTTGTCAGGTGAGCCCCTCAACCCACCCACCCCCGAGGTCCCCTTGGCATGTTCTGAGCTCAGTGCACACGTGCACATGCCAACACGCGCTCGGGCTGGGATGACCAGTGCCACTGGCTCAGATGGTCCATCCCCTTCCTCTGCTCTGGCTCCCTTTCCTGCTCAACCCTCTTGTGTTCTTGATTTGACCTTTCAGTTCCATCGGAACAGCAGGGGCAGAATCCCCTTTAAGTGAGTGACACTGTGAGCCCACACGAGACCCCTGAGTAGTGTTCATAGTCAGGAAATCTGAAACACCAGGGCACTTCAGTGGGTCCTGTGGGTTGAGTGCTGAGGCTCTAGAGAGTAACCTGGGATTCCTCTTCACCATTTACCTCAAAATCATACGGATGATTGTAATTAAATAAACAAAAGAGGGAGATGACCAGGCCTATGACCCACCCCTCTTCTAGGCCCCAAGCCCCTTTCTTGCATTCAATAGCCCCACAGTGAGTGTGCTCAAGGGAAGACGTGAGGCTGGAAGCAGAAACCCTGACTGTGGGCCAGCCCATGACCTTTAACACCCCACTGCCCCTTGAGCTTCCCACAGAGAGGACAATAGGCATGAAGGCACTATACAGAGAATTTCATATGCTATACACATGTAAGGTCATTAGTGATGACAATACAGGTGACACAAGAATAACAGGTGGGCCGGAGGGGAAGTAAATGTTGGGAAGGAGCAAGAACTCACATGCTCCCCCTTACTCAGCTCCACCAGGTGCTGGTCCAGCTGCAGGCCTGCGAGAAGGAACAGGACTTTGCGTCGGCTCCCATTCAAGTCTCCATCAGCGTCCAGCTGTGGCGGCTCCCGGGATGTCACGAATTCCTGGCGGCTCTAGGTAGGACAGACTTCATTGGTTTCTTTAGTTCCATTTTTAAAAAATCTACTTTTCTCCTAATTTCTGTTGGGTAAAGTTGGTAGACTCTTAGGGGTTTTCTATCTTCTTAGATATTTTATTACTCAAAAATAGTTTCCTCAGAGGTTCTAATGCTTTAGTACAATTCCCAAATGGCCCCCCAGCTTTGTCCCATTTCCCTTATATTATGACTTCATGTTTCTCATTTGTAGTCATCATTTGAATATGAATCTGCTAGATTCAGTATTGTTGGGAGTCAGGCTGTGATTAAAAGTTAAGAAAAGAGTCATAAAACAATGGTTTTAATTTGTTTTCTATCACTCTCTACTGGAAACCGGGAGAACGGATACTATTGAAACCACTTAGATTTGACTGTGGGGACCTAGAACTGCATGTACACGATCCTTGTTCAATCCAGGATGCTCACTTTTCATTTTTTAACACTGTGATTCTGCTGGGGCAGCTCCTGACATAACTCCATGGAGCCTATAGGCTGCTCTCCTGCTTCGCTCGAGTGCCTGTGTAACTTGCTTGGGAGCCATTCACACCATAGCTTTTTTCAAACACTTGTTATGTGCTAGGCAGTGTTCTAGGCACTGGGGATGCAGCAGTGAGCAAAGGACAAAAGGCCCTGCCCTCTTAGAGTTTTCATTCTAGTGGGGAAGACGAACAGACAGTAACTACCTAATCTAAGGGAGGCACCTTAGAAGGTGAGGTGCACCGTAACAGAAGCAAGCATCCAAGTCCTAGTGATTGGCCTTGGGGGGGAATGGGGCAGATCTGGGGGGCCGAGAGGACATGGGAAGACCTCTGGTTTTTAACCTGAGAGATGGAGAACCTTTGGAGGATGACACAGCCTGAATTCACTGTTACAGGGACCAGCCATCAGACATGGCAGGGCAGCAAATCCTTAAAGAATTTTTCTTCTGCTGTGAGGCCCAGGTATTCAATATTGGACCATCTTTTCTAACCCATTTTGTAGATGACCTTTCCCAGCCCACCTCAACTTAGTGCTGGCTCCATTTGTTTTTGACCCACAAAGCCCCTGCCGCTACATCCCCTGTGAACCGACACTTTATTGTCCTTTATGATTTGTACTATTTGTTTTCCTGTGGACTTAAAGCAGTCTTCTTGGTGTAAACATAGTAAATTTATATCTAAGTAAAAGTGGTCAGTAGCAAATGGAGCAAGAGTGAGAAAGGCCAGGTCTATACCCAGGATGCATCTCTTTTCACTTCCATGACAGGCTGTAGGGCTAGTGTTGGGGCAGTGACACAGGTGAGGTGAGAAGATGAAGCTAAGACCTTTCTTTATAAAGGAAAAGCTCTTCCTCACACAGGACATAAGTCTCCCTTGGGTGTGGGTGTGACCGAGCGAGCCCTCCTCACCTGTGAAGTGGATGTTTTGATGCCCTTTGCCAGGTCTGTCACTGGCTCTCTGGTCCTGGGGTTGTGGGTCATTTTCACTGATGTTCCTCTACTTCTCTGTACTTTCCAAATTCCACTGATACTCAAGGGGTCAGTCGCTATGCACATACTTATAATTTTCAAATTCTCTGGACTGAGATTGCGAGGGAGGAAGTGAGGAGTCTCTGCAGGCCAGGCATCTAGAGAGGTGGCTCTCATTCCAAGGGCTCCAAGGCCCCACGAGACGCCCCCTTTCCGGCCCTCGACTTTAAGCACATGCCATCACAACCCATCACAGGGCTGTCTGTTCTTTAGAGGACTCAGTTCTATTGGAGCAACCAATTAAATTATTTTGGCAAAAGTAGAGGTTTCTTTGCAAATTAATACATTACATTTACATTAATTTGTTTTTAAATGCTGAGTTCTCTGAGACATCCCTGTTGCTTTCAGGCACTGTTTGGATTCAGAGAGGAGAATGTTCCATAGCAACCAGAATGGTGACTCCTTGAGTAACCCTAATTCTCAAAGGAAAGACAGTGTCACACCAGTGTCAGAGCCCTTCAGGAAGAATAAAATATAGACATGGACAGATTTCTCCTTTAGTAGCTACTCTGCCATGAAATGCATAGCATGCCGACATGGCAGCATTACAAAGGACAGATCCCTGTCACTGGAACATTGTGAGATCAGAGGAGGGGAAGGGCCTGGTATCACAGGGCCTGTAACTCAGCCTTCAGCACCAAGTGTTTGTGCGGTTTCAAGTGGAGCTTAGTGATCTGCTGAGGAGGCTGAGTAAAGATTCTTCAGGCCCTACCTTCTTGCTTGGTGGTGCCTTTCTGTGGACACAGCCCTTAATCACAGGGTGTTTGGCTTCTTCCTCCTGAGTTCCTCCTGGGGCGATGTACTGGGTGCCTCTGCAACATCTCTTAATAAGTCTGAGCGCTGTGGCAATAACTCATTAGCCAGCCTCTGGCTCCGGAGGCTCACACCCTTTGTTGTGCCTGTTCCAAGTCTCAGTAAAACCCCTAGACTTAGGGAGGAGCCCCTCCTGGCCTTTGGCAGAGTGGAGTCCCTGCAGGGTGGTTCAGCCAAGATAGCAGATTCTCCACCATCGCAGACAGCTCATTCCAAAGCCCTCAGTGGTGGACACTGAGCACGTCTGAAGACATCGTCCTTACCCTTGAGAAGCTTCCACCGTCCCACACACCAGCTTTACATATTGGACCCAAAGCCAAAGACAGTGGCCAGTTTTTGTCCTGGACAGACTCCCTTAAGTGGACGGTTCTACAAAAGAATGGAGAAAACATGTTAATGAGCCTTACTACTAATTCCAACCCTCAGCTCTCAAGAAGGGAATTCAGGCAGGAAAGCAGCGTGCTCTATGAAGGGGCAAAGGGAGCCCCAGGTGGGGCACTTGCTGAGGGGCCTGTGGGGGTTCCCATGACACTGTATGAGGAACCCTACAACTCTCATCCTTTTCAGCTTATGGAATCTTCCCTAAGGAAGCAGATGTTTATACCCTTTGTTCCTCTAGGTTTCGATCTCTGTGAAGTTGGTCAGGAGGAAGTAATCCTGAAAACCGGGAAACAAGCCAGTCGAAGAACCATGCACTTTGCACTCCAGTCCCTACTCGCCCTTTTCGGTAAGAGCTCTGCCCAGTGCCCCTGGGGTCAGACACAAGCCCACCTAGCAACATTTTGGGAAGGGGAAAGAAATGTGGTGAAGTGTTTTTGTGTGTGTATGTGTTAGGGATTGTTCAAGAGCCATAAACAAAAACTCTCTGCTCTCATGGAAAGTACAGTTAAAATACATGTCCTGTATTAGGTGAGGTGCTGCCAAGTGCTATGAAGAAAACAAGCAGAATATACGAGACTAGAACGTGAGAGGGTGGCTGCAGAGCAGACAGAATAGGGAGGAGCGGTGCTCAGGTCACTCAGGCCTGGGAGGGACACCTGCCTGCCTGCCTGCCCTTCTCAAAGAGCCAAACTGGTGCTTGCTTCGGCAGCACATATACTAAAAGGACCAAACTGGCTGCAGCATGAAGACAAAATGCTGGCGCAGAGGGTAGCCATGGTTTGAAGGCAGAACCAACAGGGTCTGCTGAAGAATGTGTGTCAGACAGAAAGAGAGGATCAAAAGTGATAGGTACCCTGTATTTTGGAACAGCTGCCAGAAGGGACTACCTTTTGCTAAAACCTTGAAAGTGGCAGAAGGAATGAGTTTGAGTTTCACCTTGGACATACTCAGTTTCATTTTGTTTTTAATCCTCGCCCGAGGATATGTGTTTTTATTGATTTGAGAGAGAAACATCGATTAGTTGCCTCCAATACACGTCCCAACTGGGGATCAAACCTACAACCTAGGTATGTGCCCTGACCGGGAATTGAACCTGCAACCTTTTGGTGTCCAGGACGATGCTCCAACCAACTGAGCCACCCAGCCAGGGTGGACATACTACTCAGTTTTGAAGTATCCGTTAGGCACCTACATAGGCAGCTGGTTATACGAGTTTGGAGTTCAGGGAGAAGCCATGGTGGAGATAATACCATGGGGCATCATACAGGTCCAAGGGGAAGAGGGCTGAGTCCGGTGAGCACACCGGGGTTCAGAGGTCACAAAGATGAGGAGGGGTCTGAGAAGGAGCCATCATAGAAGGCAGGGTGCCACTGACTATGCAGAACTGAACTGTGAACACTGATGTGGTAGCATGGACATCACTGGTGACCTTTACAAGAACTGGGAGGACAAAAGCCTGAATGGAGCTGGGAAGACAAAGTGGGAAGAGAGACTGTGGAGAGTGACTCCTGAGGAGGCTGCTGGAATGTGCAGTGATGGGGCTGGAGCTGGAGGGATGGTGGGTTTGGTTCTAGGACGGGGACATCACAGATTGCCCAAAGGCTCCAGTCAGAGCAGGAGCAGATGTGGGGTCCTAAGAGATAGGGGGCAGAGTGGAGAGTGCATGGTGGTCAGCTGCAGGGCTGCAGGGTCTCCTAGGGTGTTTCTGTCCCTAGGAGACAGAAAAAGAAAAGATTTCCTTTTTCTAATAGGACTGTGTTTCTCAGGATTATAAGATGAGTTCAAGTTGTATATAAGTAGCAGTTGTATAATTCTCTGCTAGCTTCTATGCATATAAAGAAGAAAAATCAAAACCATGTAGAATTCTAACTGCCCTCTGGGCGCATACGTTTTGTCTTAGATTCTACAGAGCTGCCCAAGCGCCTCAGCCTTGACAGCTCATCTTCCCTGGAGTCCCTGGCCTCGGCCCAGTCTGTCTCCAATGCCCTGCCCTTGGGCTACCAGCACCCTCCCTTCTCACCCACCGGTGCAGAGAGCATCGCCTCGGACGCCATCTCTGTGTACAGTCTGAGCTCCATTGCCTCCTCAATGAGCTTTGTCTCTAAGCCTGAGAGTGGGTCAGAAGGGGGGGGCCCCCGAGGACGGCAGGACTACGACAGGTCCAAGAATGCTTACCCACAGCGATCCACCCTGCCTCGGAGCCAGCTGTCCCCCCAGACCCGCCCTGCAGGCAGCAAAGAAGAAGAAGAATATGAAGGGTTTTCCATCATCAGCACTGAGCCTTTGACAGCTTACCAAGAAAACAGAAAGACAGGCTTCTCACCAGATCACAAACAATCCCGAGGAGGTACAACTGGAGGTGTGAAAGTTTCAATAAGCTCCAAAGGGAGCATAAGCACTCCAAATTCTCCAGTTAAAATGACTCTGATTCCCAGCCCAAACTCACCCTTCCAAAAGGTTGGAAAACTAGCAAGTTCAGATACGGGAGAATCAGACCAGTCTAGCACAGAAACAGACAGTACCGTGAAATCCCAAGAAGAAAGCAACCCAAAGCTTGATCCACAAGAGTTGGCCCAGAAAATTCTAGAGGAGACACAAAGTCATCTTATTGCAGTGGAGCGTCTTCAAAGGGGCGGCAGTCAGACCAGTAACAACCCAGAAGATGGCATTTCCATGCCAAATAACGCTGCCATCTTCAGAGCGTCAGAAACAAGTGCGTTCAGCAGGCCTACCCTCTCCCATCAGAAGAGTCAGCCATCACCAATTACTGTTAAACCAAAGCCCCCAGCCAGAAGCTCATCCCTGCCCAAGGTGAGTTCAGGATATAGCAGCCCCACCACCTCGGAGGCGTCCATCAAAGACAGCCCGAGCCAGCACAGCGGCCGGCCATCCCCTGGCTCTGACTCCCAGACTTCCCTGACTGACCAGCCTCTCTTCAAACTGAAGTATCCCAGCTCTCCTTACAGTGCCCACATTTCCAAATCACCAAGGAACATGTCCCCAAGCTCAGGCCATCACTCTCCTGCTGGTAGTGCACCGTCCCCAGCTCTCTCCTATTCCTCAGCTGGTTCCGCTCGCTCAAGTCCAGCTGATGCTCCCGACATAGACAAACTGAAAATGGCAGCCATTGATGAAAAGGTGCAGGCTGTGCACAACCTGAAGATGTTCTGGCAGAGTACACCCCAGCATTCCACAGGACCCATGAAAATATTCCGGGGGACCCCTGGAACGATGACTTCCAAAAGAGATGTCCTCAGTCTATTAAATCTGTCACCTCGGCACAACAAGAAGGAGGAAGGAGTAGACAAGCTTGAGCTCAAGGAGCTGTCTTTGCAACAACACGGAGAAACACCACAAAAAGCCCCTCCCAATGGACACTGGCACAGTGAGACCACCACGTTGAGCACGCTGCCACTGCCCGCCAGCCCTCCTGCTGCAGCTCCCACACGCCCTTTGAGACTTCCTTCTGGAAACGGCTACAAGTTTCTGTCCCCAGGAAGATTTTTTCCTTCCTCCAAATGCTAAAGCATCTTTATGCCCAGTGACTCAGAGTGCAGCAGCCTTGCAGAGGATCTGTTGTTCACTCGGCCTACTCCCTTGTCTGAGTGCAGTCACCCCACAAAGCCACCAGCCACCTCACGAAGGGTGCACTCCAGGCAAGGGGCATTACCATGCCCAGACACCACCACACAACACAGCTGGTGGCTTCTCTGGGACTCGGGGCCAGATTTACCAAAATCCAGGACTTCTGTGGGATTGGTACAGGAGGCTCATGGAATTTCCTACACACTTCACCAAATGTTTACCTTTGAACTCTCTGCTTCTCATCTTTGACATGATTCTTCAACAGGATTTTTGTATTAAAAATGGTCATGGTTCTGGGGTGGGGAGAGGAAAAGGAGCACATATTTTGCTAAGAGGTATATATGCAGTACCTTTTATACACAGAAATTCAAATAGGCTTTTTTAAGGCTTTCAGGTGCTGGTTGGGGGTGGGATATATAAAATCTCTCTAACTTGAATTCTACATGAAAATGTTATATTAGCCAAAAACAGAATAATGGTTTTAAAAATGCCAATGATTTGAAATTAAAATATAGCAATTTTGGTCTCATGATATTGTAATATCACGGTAACAATGCAATAATTCACATCGAAACAGTGCTTCCATCCTGAACTCAGCTTTGTCGAGCTCTACAAATGTCCTTGGGGCCCACTGTCAACCAAACTTGAATTTTCTTAAAAAATTTATGTAACTCGGATCCAGGCATTTTAGAACTATGCAATTGTGATTTAAAATGCAACTTTGTGCTTTTAAAACGTTACTGACCTTTTTTGTACATGGATAAACAACTTGGTTTTATTATCAATAGTACTTTGCATTTATAGCTGTTATTTTTTAAAGCTCAAAAAGTTTTTTAAAATATCAAATTTTGAATAGTCATCAATAAGTAATTATCAAACTTTGGGATGGAAAGACTGAAATTATTATTTCCTTATAGGAAACAAACAAACAAAAATCCTCTGGCTAACTAGATTTAACCAGAATCTAGCCTTCCAGCTCCTATTCCCTTTATTAGCTGCTTAATTTTTTTCTCTTTTCCCATCTCCAGGCCTCTAAAACCACTTCTAACTCTGTTGGCAGGTTCCCACAATTCCAGCACCCCGGGTCTGTGAGCTACACAGGGACCCTAATCTTAGCCGTGACCAGCTCCCCTTGCTCCTGCGTCTGAAGGACAAGCCCCTTCCCTTCCCACAGAAGGCTTTAATGTCCATAGCCTGAGAAATGGGGCCTTTGCTAGGATTTACATCCAAATATTGAATAGGGAGAAACAGATATCCCTGAAAGTACTGTCACAGAAAACAAAGGTGGACTTTTCCTACAGCTGTGACAGGGCACTGAAAAGTTTTGCCAGCTGGGAGGAGACGAAAGAATAGTCTAGGGAGGGGTAACCATTAACACATCTGAATAAAGAAATGAAATGCTGAAAATCACATTAGTACTAAGTTTAGGTGGAGAATTTAAAGAAGCCTCTCTTAGGTTATTCTAAAATGAAAAGCCTGCTATCCTCACTGTGAGGGTATATGTATATCACACAAAGGTGGGCTTGGCCCAGGACACCAGCAATACAGGGAGTGAACATGAGCAGCCTGGCAGGAGGGACACTAACATCAAGACCCACAAGGGAGAGTTTTTAACCTTGGGTAGATCTTGCTTTATAAACATACACTGACCACTCGCCCTGTTCCTCAGTGTTCTCTGGAAAGAGGAATGGATAATATTTATTCAATTTGTGCTCTTCTCTGCCATGCCATAGAGGTTTTTGCACTTAACCCAATAGTCATGCTGACAAAAGCAAACAACAAGGATGTCCCATTTTAACCCTGATGTAACACTGGAAGAGAAATACTTTATAAAGCAAGCAAGCAATTATGAGGTTGTCTTTATAGGGAAAAAAATAAATGGTAATAAAAGTACTAGTGTAGCAAATGAAAGCCAAGTTTATAGCACTGTGCATTAGATAGCAAAATGAGGTCCTCAATAATGAAGACTGAACCTCACAGTAAATTTCTGAATCCATTCGTAGATAGTTGGGCTGTTCCTTTCCCAGCAAATCTCAGCCTCAGCCTCTTTCCCAAGTGCCAAGGAGCCCTGGAGGAAAGGCCTGGGGTCTGTGCTCCGTCTGTGAGGACGAGAGTGCTGCCCCATTTGCCCACCTCTAGCACATGCCCTCCACCACCAGACCGCTTCCCAGGGTTATCAAGCCAGCTAGGAGGATTTGTGGACCCTAACCTGGTTTTAGTCCTACGTACATTGTTGTTATAAGTCTCATGTTGAAAAGCCAAATGGTATGTGTGTGTTTCTGTTCTAGATATAAGCTTCAATGAAGGAAAGCTAAGACGATAAAATAATAGGACCAAATTAAAAATCACGGTAGAGTCATCACTTCTTTATGTTTATTGTCAGTCTTGGTATTTTCTACATGAGTGAAATGGATGTAAAATTAGAGTGAAATTTTCAGGCTACACTGAAAAAAGTATGCACTTAAAAATTATGTGAGATTGTATAATTCACAGATTTCTTTGTACAGATCAGGAATTGGCAAACTACAACCCACAGGCTAAATCTGGTCAGAGGTGTGGTTTTTTTTTGGTGTTTTTTTTTTAAACATATCTTTATTAATTTCAGAGAGAGGAAAGGAGGGGGGAGAGAGAGATAGAAACATCAATGATGAGAGAGTCATTGATCGGCTGCCTAGCCTGCAACCTGGGCAAGTGCCCTGACTGGGAATCGAACCCCGATCTCCTGGATCCTAGGTCGATGCTCAACCACTGAGCCACGCCAGGCCGGGTGGAGATGTGGTTTTTTTATAGCCATGAGCTAGGAATGAATTTTACATTTTAATGGTTATTTAAATACCTACATAATAATCTTGATTTTGCCTCTTGGCCCACAAAGCCTAAAATATCTAAATACCTGGTCTTTTAAGAAAGTTTGCTGACTCCTGGTATAAATAACAGAAAACACAATTAGAATAATGTGTTGTTTCTACAATCTAGGGGAAGTGAGTGTCAGGTTATGGACAAAATTGATTGGTATGCATGAGAACCCTGAGCCACATGGATAGAAGCGAAGGACACGTCTATAGTCTTTGGCCCTTTGTTTCACTTTGGATGTGGGTAAAATTTACAAAAATATTTTTCCTACTCCATATGCAGATACCATCAGATGCAATTCTTTTTCAGCTCAGGAAACTGGAATGCCCTGCCCCTACTGTACTCCATCAGATGCAAATATACTGAACACAAGCAATAAAATCTCCCTTTCCTAGAAACTTTGGTATGACCACAAAGCAAGGTAGTAGTAGACTATCTTAATTCTCACCAGTGAACTACTCAACTACTTTGCCAGTTTTAACTATGTCAAAATACCTAGATACAATTGGATACTAAAATTTAATTTTGATTCACATTAGTGTGTAGTAGAATGAAAAAAATCTCACATCCATCCCATTTGAAAAAAATGGTCCACACTGATACTTGCTGGGTCTCAGCAGGAGACCAGGTGCTGCACATACTGTCCCTATCCTGACCTTGTCTGTCCCAGTGACTCAGTAGGTGATCACAGTAGCAAGTCTCAGTATGGTGCCTGCCTGTCCCGCCACCTCCCATCACAAGAATTGTCACTTTGTTAGTTTCAGTTCAGGCTGGAAAAAATACCACACAGTAATCTGGTTTGCTTTTAATAAGTAGGCAGAAAGTGAAAACTGTATAATATTTCATCACATATTTTGTTGTTTTATCTAAAATGATTGTACATGTAGTTTGTGAACTGGGCCCTTGTTTGTGCCAGAACCTTCAAAGATGTTCCATGTAAAGGACACATGGGGTCACCTCTCCCTTCCTCAGACCCCTTCCCCACTTGGCACTCACACCCCTTGTATGCAGAGTTAGCCATCTTTGGCCTATGTGGACATTTTTGTAAATTACAGTTTCCAGATGGCATTAAACTTTTTATATTATGAAATTTATCATGTAAAAAGAACTTCATATTTTTATTGAGATTGCTAAGGCACTTGGCCTTCCTTTGTGATTTCAGTGTCTATTAAAGCATGAGTTCCCTCGGTTTTAAGTGCTGTATCTGAATCATTTTCTATACACAAATCACACTTTCTAGATGTCTTTGCTGTGTCATTAATGAGCCTGTATCTCTCTCTGGAGGTTTATCCTTATAAATACACTGGACCCTCACTTTTACCAGGAAGAGAGCCAGAGAGAGCGCACAGTGGAGCCAACCTGCATGCACGTTTCTCCAGCCCCAAGGCACTAGGTACTTGCTAGTGGGTGGTTATTTAGATGCTAAATGCTTCTGATCTTCTGTGATTATACTTGGAGGACTAGAAAATTCCACAGTTGTATAAGTATTTAGATAAAACTAAACAGAGTTCATTACAACCAGGTCCCTGTATCTAAAAACTTCCAAGGGAAGTATTTCATAAAGAAGGAAACCAATCCTGAGAAAGGGAGGGAACAACAACAAAACTATTTTAAAAGCAAGACAAACATAAAGTAAGATGAAAGAAACAAATAAAATTACCAATAATCACAAATTTCAGTGAACTAAAAAATCAAAAAGGAGACTGACAGATGATAATAATATGCTACATGCTCTTTAAGAAACTATGCTCTTTGGAAAAAAAGTTACCAAAGCATAAGGCCCCAAAAGGCTGACAGTAAAAGGGTCAGCAAAATAGATATTAAAGTAAAAGGCACTAATAAAAACAAAGAAGACTCATTTTCTAATGTTTCAAAAATACTTAGCAGAAAGGCAAAATTCTAAATTTGTGTGCAGATAACCATATAGCTTCAAAATTCATAAAGTAAAAATGTTCAGAACTACAAGTTTAGAAAACTACACTACCATAATTGGAGATTCTACCCTCTACTCTCAATTAGTGACAGATGAAACATAAAAATTTAGAAAGCATATGGTAGGTTTAAACAAATTCAGCAAACAGGCTTATGAAATGGAGGAAACCTGGTCTCTGATAGTAAATCTACTCTCTTCACAAGCACACATGGAGTATTTTATGAAAAGAGACCATGTACAGGCCACATAGCAAGTCTCAGTAAATACTGAGGAATCAGTGCAATTGCCACCATTTCTGCTACATGCTACTTTCAGGACACACATATATAGTATCTAACAGCTTAAGAATAAAATTAACTTAAAATCCCATGAAAGCTGATGGGATACAGTTAAAGTGGCATTTTAAAGAAAAATGTATAGCCTTAAATGTTTATATTCAAGGGTGGTAATATTCAAAATACATAACTGTATGAGCCCCAGCCAAGGACTGCCCATCCTAAGCAGCAGCGCTATGACGCTAGTGTACTGGTGTACATTAGGAAAGGGTGATAACCAAGCTAGGTGACCAATCCAAAGAGTTAGCAAAACGGCAAACCCAGAGAGAAAAGGAGGAGTAAGAACAGTCAGAAATTAAGAAAATATAGAAGATCAAGAAGGGCAAAGTTTGCCAAAAAGACAAAATATACTAATTATTGGGAAGGTTGTGTGTGTGTTTGTGTGTGTGTGTGTGTGAGAGAGAGAGAGAGAGAGAGAGAGAGAGAGAGAGAGAGAGAGAAAAGTGGGTATTGCTAAAGATGTAGCATGACTTAAAAAGAAAATACTAAGAACAATTTTATGCTCATAGATGTAAAAAATGCAAAATAAGACCTAATATGGTGTTGGCATACAAACATAGTTGTGATATTTAGAAATGCAGGGAATGCTGGACCTTAGCTGCAGGAGAGTGGTGCCCTGTCAGGGAGGGAAGCCATGGTATTAGAATCAGGAGCTGCATATAAGTAACTATATACAACTTGACTTATTCACAGATATGAATTATTTCATAATAAATTTAAGAATGAATGAATGGCCTAGAGAGAAGGCAGCTCCCAAGAGCCTCCCTGACCTGCATGTTGCATGCAACACCCCAGGTTCCCCCCCTCACTGAGAGGGTTCAGGCTGGAGCCCACATTGCCAGGGTGTATCACTGCCCACCTCACTGTCCACAGCAGAGTGTATCCCCAAGTGCCCAGGGCTTTCCTCAATGTCATGGCCCTCTAGCTGAGGGTCAGATATGGACCTCAGAAATATCATTTTGCTTCTATCATGGCAAAGAAGTCAGGGTGGGGGGACATTGGTGGCAGGGAGATGGAACACACATGTACTCCCCCAAGTTCCCAGCCTCCCCGTGTAGTCAGTCACTGCAATGTGGGGCTCCTTTACTGCAGCCCAGCCTGGGCACTGCCAACTGAGACAGATGCAGGGAGGGTGTGGGGTAAGAACATTAAAAATAATAAATGAAAAGTATCATTAGCAACTATACAGCAATAAATTTGATTATATACACTTTTAGGATAAAACTATTAAAAGTTCTGGTACAAGCAAGAAAACTTAAAGAAACGGAAGCCCGTGAAACTGAAATGGTAATCACAACAACTTGTCCTTTACCCAACTCTCCAAAGAATACAGGCCCAGATGCTTTTCATGTATTTCACCAAACTCATAGGCCAGGTAATCTCTCTTTTTCATACTGTTTAAGGAAATACAAAAAATAAAAGATGTTCAAATAATTTCATGGTGTTTTTCTTAATTCTAAGATCAATAATATAAGAACACAGTAGGTCCATTTCATTTATGAACCTGGACAAAAGTCCTAAATAAAATATTGCCCCTTCAATCCCTGTATTTTTAAAACTAGGAAAACAGATTGAACGTGAGTTACTGGGTGGAGCCCTGGCCCTAAGGGGCATCTATAAACACATTCACATATGGAAAACTAATAAGCACTAAGTAATGGAGAACATAACTTCCCTGAGAACTGGAGTAGCTGAATTCTATGGTTTATACCGTAACTAGACAAGAAGTAAATCTATTATACTCCTACTACAAGCACAATGCAATATATATATCAATGTAAAGGAAATTCCAACCAGTTCTACCAGTTCTCAAGAAACAATGTAAGAGCTAGACCCTGCTATTACTGTTAAAGTAGAAACTGACTTCAGTACAATAATCTATAGAGCAAATCTAAGGATGCAAGGTTAACACAGAGCTATACAAGGATTTATGAGCACAACAGAGTGGTCCCTATTACCTGAGGAAATACAATTTATGTTCTCGGTTACTGCTAAAGAATTTGCATATCCAATTGTGGAATACATGTTTTGTTACGTGCTTCCCTGGAAGGACAGAATGGCCCTTAAAGAAGATTTGGTTATGTGCTTGAGGACCTCATTTGATAGCTAATACAAAAGACATGTAAGTAGGACAGCTCTGAGCTACTGCAGCTGCTTTTTAGTGTTAACATTCTAATGCTTTATTTATAGTCACTTTGTTTTGTTGTTTTTAATCTCAGAATTTCTGGATAGGGACCACAGCTTGGTACCTTTCTCAATTTAAAGCCTTTCTTCAACTTCCCCATTGAGTACACATGCTTACAGCCTCTAATAATACTAAATAATGGCAAACAGCAGGAAACTGACAGGCTAATGCTGCATCCACTCCAGCAAATGAGGCCAAAACATCTGGGTCCAAATACATTAAAGGACATGTAGGCATTAAGGAAACATTTTGCCTCTCAAATGAATTTACATCCAATCTCAAAATATTTATTAAATTTGTAGCAACTGTGCATTTGAGCTTCAGGGAACAATAATATTCTTAAAGATATAAATATTTTCAATATATTAAGTAAAAAGTTTTATGATTCTAAGTAACTTTATGTCCCAGCAGCAGAACTCGGACTTTACCCTTTTAGTTAACTGGGTAAATGAATTTGATTTCTAATCTGCCTGGCAGCATTTGGCCAAAGTCTGATTTTTTAATACAGAGCTTTCTGAAATACGGAGCCACTTTCTTTTTGTACCAAAAATGCAAAGAGGCAATTCTTATTTATTTCAAAAGTGTTTCATTCCATAAATATTTGCTGAAGGTTTGTGATAAACAGAACATAGTCAATAAGCAATAAATAAGCAGAAAAACGATAAATAAGCAGAAAGTTAAAATAGGTGTTAAAAAGTCCATAAAACAAAGCTGGTGCACTTCCCTTAATCAGATGCCACTCTCCCCTGTATCACACACAATTCACACAGCCTGAAGAAGAATGCCAATTACCATGCCTTCCCCTACTGCCCCGCCTAAGAACTGCCTTGGCCCAGGCCTGAGGGATGAGACAGCACACCGGGCAACTGACCCTGTGGGGGGTCAGACCGTTAGGAAAAGTCCCTGCAATCACTTTCCTTTTCTCATGAGTCCAACCCAGGAATCTTGATCAGATCAGGTCTTTACAGCTGCAGTAAAAGCCAAATGGTAATGATGGAAACAGGTCAGTAGGACCAGCACGGGTATGTGAGGTCAGCACTGCAGAGGAAGCCAGCAGCAGAGAAAGGTGAAAAGAACGGATGCAAAGGCCCCTTGAGAGAGACAAAGAAAGCCCCTGACGCAGCCAAGTTTCAGGCCACTTTACAGTTCCATGTTCACTTACTTGCCACTTGGGGTAACTTGAAACTTTTTTCCCTTCTGATTTAATGGCCCTAATTTGTGGATGTCTGGACCTATGGTATAACAGAAGTTAGAACTGGAGTGTTGCTGAATTACTAAGTAGAGTGAAAGAGACCCAGGACCCTCATGTAGAAAGTAATAAAGCTTTATTAAAAGACGTTAAAAAGAAAGATGAATCATGTTAAAGGACAGCAAGCCTGAATATCATAAAGGGTCAATGGACCCAAAATTAGTCTGAAAATTAGGTATAAGTCCAATTAAAATCCCGAGTTTTTCATAACATTTAACAAGATCATCTTAAAGTCTGAATGGCAATGCGATGGACTCAGAATGGCCGTGACAGTATGAACAAGGGGTGTGTGTGCTCGGAGGGAGAGTGCTGTTCTACCAGATAATGAGACTAATTAATAAGAATCTGTGCCAGTATGCCTGTAGGCAGTTCATGCCCTCAGCCCCTTCCCTGCCCTCCTCTAACTCACAGGGCCTGATGTCAGGAGCTACATTTCCCCAGACCCTGCCTGCAAGTTTCTGGTTAGATTCTCAATGAAAGGCACTCGTATAATGAGGGCAGAAGAGATGCAGAAGAATATACTCGTGCTCCTTTGTCAAGGATGGGCAAATGCATGACGGACTTCGGCAGATGAGATGTGAGACTTTGCAGCACCCTCAGGTGTTTCTGTAAGTCACCAGCCTAAGTATTGGTGACAACTGATTATTTCCAGAGGTTTTCTGTAGTTTCTGCACCTTCCTGACTCCCTGAAAGTTAGTGGCAAACCTTAGAAGTAGCAGTCACTTCCTGCACCTTTATCCCTCCAATCCTGCCACTGCTTTTGTAAACAAACATCTAATTCTCCAAACTAAATCTGCTCTTGCTTGAAATACTTACAGGGGTTTGTTTTCCTAACTGGACCCCAGCTGAATGAAAAGTTATGGTAAATAACACAGTGTTGGAATGATTAGCACAGAAATAGACAACCAGACTAATGAAAGAGAAAGCTCAGAATTAGACCCATGATATATGGAAATTTGATATTACAGAAATGAAACTGATCAGTTTCTTAGTTTATAGATCAATAGCCCATAGATCAAAATATGAACTATTTAATAATACTTCTATAACCCATTTCATAATAAATACCCATCTCAAAAGAAAAAGAACTGGATCCCTACTTCTACCCATACACAAAAATCAATTCCAGGTGAATTAAAGCCTTAAATGTGAAAACAACTTTTATAAGCTTTATAGAAGAATATTTTTATGATTTCAAAGAAAAGATTTCTTAGTAAGACACAAAAAATCATAAACCAGAAAGGAAATTAACCTCTGCACATCAAAAAGCATCTTAAGCTCTCTCCCTCCCAAAACATTCAGAACAAAAGCCTGAGGTGGTTCTGAACCAGGCAGGTATCAAAAGACAGGAAGGAGCACAGTGGCCCAGGGAGGTAAGAGTCCCATCAGGGAGAGGAGGGCATCCCTGAGGGGCGGGGAAGGAAATGCAGGATGTCAGAGCTCAGGCAGGCTGAGGAGGATGTCCAAGTGGAGTAGTGATACTGGCCCCATGTGGGGTGCTGGGCCTGAGAGGGTGTGGGGAACAGCCACTAGAGCAGCGGTGGTGATGGCAATAAAGATGTGGTACATACAGTGAGATGACACAAATACACAAAATATTAAGGATAGTGGGAGTAAGGTTTCTCACTGTTGGAAATGGAGTTACAAATATAGAAAGGCAGAATGACCCCAAATAGTACTGGATTGAAACTGGAGGTACTGATGTAAACTCATGGCTGACTGACAGACATACAGATATATTTCCTACCTCTGACTGGGAGGGCCTGGTAGCAGCACCCCAATACGAATGAAACACCTAACACTCAGATTTGGGCTCCTAAATACTATTCTCCATTAAAAGGACCAGGGTTCCTTGGAAAATTGCTGATTCCAGGGGTAGAACATTTTGTGTATCAGAAAGTTAAAAAGTACACCAAGACTGTTTGGGCCATGTCAAAAGTACAGAGGACAACTTAAAGGGGCTCCCACTGGCCAGATCAGGTACAATTTGAATATCAAAATAAATATGCTAGTAACAAATTATACCGCATTGAATAAAAAAGGAAATCGTAAGTCCATACTGATATTAAAAAATGAAAGTCTGATGAAGAACAAGACAGTTTCCATCTGTAGAAAAAAAGTTTTTTAAAGATGTTTCCATGTTACTCCTTACCATGTTCATGCTCTCATCTTCTGGGAAATATTAAGTATACTTATAACTCCTGTTTTAGTGTCCTCGTTTATTTAATTCTATCATCTGTGACTTTCCTTGTCAGTTTTGAAAGAATTTTCTCCTCAGTAAAGGTTATTTTCCTACTTTGCAACCCTGGTAATTATTGATTAGATGCTGGACATTGTAACTTTCACGTTGCGGGATTTTTAGGAGGAGGGTACTCCTTTAAATATTCTTATGCTTTGTTCTGGGACATGGTTACTTGGAAACAATTTGATCTTTTCAGGGCTTGCCTTTAAGTTTAGTTAGGTTAGAACCTGAGCAGCCTCTAGTCCAAGGCTAATTCAGCTCCACCCAGGTGACTTCTTCTGAGAATCTATCCAATGCCTTATATTATCATGAAGTTTCTCCACTCTAGCTGGTGGCAACATGAACTATTTTCATCCCCGTGAGCTCCTCACATTGTTCTGTCTGTTCATTATGGTGGCCCTATCCCCAGTCTCAGGTAGTTTCCTCACAAATGTGCCAAAGGCTTGAGAACTCTCTGCAGATCCCCAGTGTTCTATGTAGCTGTCTCTTCTCTGATACTCTGTCCTGTGAATTTTAGCTGCCTTGACCTCCCCAAATCCTTAAGCTCAACTCAGAGGCCACTGAGCTTTTATGAATTCCCCTTCCTTGTGATGAGGCCTGGCAGTAAGTTGGGGCAATCATGGGGCTCACCTCATTTGAGAGATCAATATCTAGCACTGCTTAGCATCCAATGTCTCTGAACTACTATTTCCCATATTCTGTCAGATTTTCATTATTGTTTAAGACCTTAGGGGGAGTCTGGATCCTGTTATTCCAACATGGCTGGAAGTGGATGTGGAGAATGGGATATTTACATTGTTTCAAAGTAGCTCTCCACAAAATATTTGCCAGTTACAAAGAGAAAAAAGAGTAACTTAACATAGAGAAGCCTGGCAGACATCATTTTAACAAAGTTACCAAAATAAACATCATCAGAAATGGGACAAATTGGAATCGTGTGCCACTTTATGATGAAGGTCCTTATTGGATACACGAGGATCACAGCATTTACTTTTGTGGTATTCCTGCCAAAGATGTACAACCTGAATCTAATCACGAGGAAACATCAAACTCAAACTGAAAGACATTCTACAACACCACTGGCCTGTGAACTGTATAAACATTTTGGGAAGTAATTTGAGAACAGCTAGGAAAGATGTTTATACCTTGTGACTCAGCAATTTAACTCATAAATATATATTCTGGAAAAATGCATACATGTGTACAAGAAGAGACCTATTGGAATGTCCATGTGGTATTATTACAGCAAAATGTTAAAATCAACTTAAATACCTACCAAGAAGAGAATGATGAAATGTACAAGAATGAAAAAGAATGAACTAGATCTATACATAGGAACATGGATAAACCCCATGAACAATGATGAGAAAAACAGTCTATTACAGATATGCATGGGAATTATAACAGTGAATTTACAGGGCAGGTACAAGGAGAGAATACAATCTTGGAAGAATATACCAGCAGTTTCAACTCTACTTATAATGTTTTATTTCCTAGGATAGATGGTAGATGTGGGTTTGCATTATGTTATTTTCTTTCCTTTATGTCTGAAACATCTTTACTGAAAAATGTTAATAATCTAAGTTGAAAAATTCCATCCAAATTGGTTAGAACAAAAACACTGGTAGAATAGGTTTTCTGAAAAATGTACTCATAAGGAAACTCTATGCAGATAATATCAGATAAACTTTCACTGCATTAGTAAGTAATTTCCAACACATTTGGCTAGTTTTGACAGTGTAGCAAAGGCTATCAATTTCATCTGGAACCAGACAAAGCTGATAATTCGGCCAGATTTGAATAACTGATAAAGCTTTAATACATCCTGAAAGACTGAGTAGGATGGCTATTATCAACCAGCACTGACGAGTAATAATATGTACGTTATTTGCCACATAGTTGTAGACAGCTACATATATTCAACTTCATCCAAAAAAATTTAACTTATCAACCAAAAATTGTATTTTTAATTGGGAGTCATGCACCCATATCAGATGAGGTATAGGATAAGAGTCTAAAGTTTCCTATCAGAGGTAATAGGGTAGAGGTGTTTCTTTCCTAGTCTTTGGGCAAAAATACCTGTTTGAGAAATGAAAAATTCGTTTAGGTTGGCTATGTGGAATGCTTACTTTGATTTTAATGAGAAAACATATAAACAGAGCCATTTCAAAATGGAGTTGGAGTTGTCATCCCAGAGAAAAGGCCTTGCAGGTCTTGCTCCTTGTGAGCCTTTGGAATGTTTGAACTGGGCAAAATAACCTTTGGACTGGGCCAAACTAACACCGTATTCCAAACAACTGTTTGCAGACATCCTAAGAGGACTGGAATTTAAGGGCATTCTTGAGAATCAGCACCACCATGTAAAGCTAAAAATTAATCTTATTAGCACCTATAGAAATCCCTTCCTTCTATTCATGTAATTATTTCCCTTCCCTTTCTCATAAAAACCCCTTGCCTTCACCCTGTAATTGGTAGATAATTTGGGTTTCTGCCTGAATCAATGCCCCCGGATTGCAATTCTTTATGATATCATATCAAATAAATGCTTGTTGCCGTTAACTTTTGGCTTTTTAAATTTTTAGGTTAATTTTAATCTTTTAAAAAATCAGTAAGAGTCCTTATGTGCGCAGGGTTCTACAAAAGCCAATGACTTCAAAACTGACTGAGAGGATGCCAGGTTGCTTTCTGAGATCATCCCAATTCCCAACCCTCTATACCCCATTCCTACCCAGATCCTGACACATACAGAATTGCATATGGGACTGTTCAAACTTTTAGAATTCACTAGGATGTTGAAGTTCCTACAGAAGGATGTGTTTTTGATACATCCTCCTGACCACAAAAGAGCATCTGGCATCTAGCAAATTCTTTTTGAAGAGTAGGTTGCAAACAATGGCTTTTTTCTCTGAAAATCTGTAATAAAAGAATTCTTTTGGAAGAAAACCCACATGGCAATAAGATTGGCAAAATGCTTTCCACAAATCATGAAAACGCTGTTTGTATCTGTGTGTCAATTTGGAAGTCCTTGTTACAATAATGCACACAGAGACACACATACACGTGCGTTCTTCAGTTTCCAAAGGTTTTGAGATGTTTCATATAAAAGTGCAGAATAAAATCCATAGAAACGAAAATTAGAGTTGAGTAATGATGAGGGCGAAGGAAGGAAATGAGGGAGTTGCATGCACTAGGGGGTTTTATCAGCCTGAGGTCTGTGATCGTTCCCACAGTTTCTCCCAGGGGGTCCTCTGAGGATGGAACAGTGTGCCGCTCTTCTCTCTGAGACACTCCCTGAGTCCACACCAGTGACAAGTGGCAGCCACTCTCTGTACCCAGAGTCTTGGCCTGTGGCCCACACCCTGCTCTTTGGTGGAGTGCTTCTGCCAACCACCCCAGACACCAAGGAAGGATCAGGTGAATCCTCCTACACAAAAAGCCAAAGCTCTTTTACTCTTCGCTCTAATTTTTTTTTTTTTAAACAACTAAGAAGGCTTTGGGATGACTTTCAGAAAACAAATGTGAGGAGTCCCTGAATCCTTCAGACCACAGCCCTGAGCCACTGAGAAGTCTGACCGCAGCCAAGTTCTGCTGTTCCCAGCAGTGCACTCAGCACTAGACATCTGTCATCAGTTTGAGGATCAAAAGGTTACTGGGCCCGCCCCCCTCCCAGGAGCCTGTGCCTCTCCCTGCCCCCTTTTCTTCCCTCTCAGCAGCACATCATCTAAGCTCCAAGAACGCCACAGAGACTTGCAACCAGGGGAGCAATGGGCAGTAACAGCTTGTCCCAGGCTAACCCCCTGAACTTGTCTCCAAGGCCCCCTTTTCTCTGACTGCTCCGAGATCCAAAATAGCCCCGCCAAGGCTCTGTCCTGTTGCCTCTTCTATCCTAAACACTTCCTTGTTTCACTGTCCCCAGCTTTAATAAATGTACTATCAAAAAAAAAAAAAAAAAAAAAAAAGTTCCTGAACATCTCCCACTTACTATTTCCTGGATTTTCTGTTCTGGCTTTCCCCTCTCTCCCTTGCTGTGCTCTGAACTCCAGGCAGAGGATTTTATGTTCATTGTAGAATGAACTGATAAAGGGAAATGGTGGAGCTGAGAGGGCTTTCTGTTAATGTGACTCATAAACTTTAATGGTTTATTATCCTGAAAGAAATCTAATTACTACAGCTCTAATATCTTGTTAATCTTGTATTAAAAAGTTTTTTAAAGGGCAAAATGACAATGAAGAGTAGTATCTCTACTTTCCATTTGCTGAAAATTTGGCCGAACATTAAAATGATACCATGAAAGTAAATTTTTTAATTCATTAGGCTTAGAGAATGATGAACAGATAAACAAACATTTCCCTACTTTTTATTTTCCAGATAAGCTTAGAACCCCTCTTTCAGAGCATTATATCATGGAGTAATTTTCCAATAAGGACATTCAGCACGACTTAAGGGAACATCCAGGGTGTTCTAATTTCTTAACTTGAGAACACTCTGGATTCGCTGTCTCCACAGTTCACAGAAAGTAGAGCCTACATAAACTGAGAATTTTTTCTCAACTGGTCATGAAAAAGACATAACACTGCCCTGTGAGATAGATCTACTCCTTTTTGTGAAACAGATTATGTTTATAGATGCATACGTAGAAAGATAAAATAGAACCAAATCAAAACAATGTTACCTCCATCCCATCTTTATCAACTAATTTTATCCAACTCTAAAACTATAATTATGCTTGAAAAAGGGCAATAAAAGCTATAATATTTTTCTGTAATACTCCTCTGTCACAATCAAGCACCAAGTGGTGGTTCTGAGACAGGCCAGTCAGCCAGGACAAGTGGAACAGGGAAACTGAGACAGACAGCTGAACAAACTGACAGAGCAATTTGCAGCAGACACAGAAGGTCACCTCCCTGGAGATAACATCGAGGCTTCAGTTGTATTTCAGCTCCAGACACAGAAAAGCAGCAAAATCAGGTGGGAGACACCAGGACCAGCTGTAATGACTAAATGACCCACAGCCCTGGAACTGACCAATCAGTGAAGACCATGACCCTGAAGGAGCACACCTAGAAAATAGATGAATATTCTGTTGAAAACCTTCCTTGAGACCTCCCCTAATATTCTAGACTGTAAGAAAGAGATAAAAGCCTCAAGACAAAGGATCCAACAGGCACTCTCCATTTGGGGAACAGCCCCTGACATCCTCTCTTCTTCCCTCACAACCTTTCATTCCTGCAGTAAATCTCATTTGGTCTTTCTTCCTAAACTCTAAGGGACCTCACGAGATTTGCAACCAGGAGAGCAACAGGCAGTGGCAGCTCTTCCCAGGCTAATCCCTTGAACCTGTCCCCAAGGCCCCCTTTCCTCTGACTTCCCAGAAAGCTAAGGCAGCCCAGCCTAGGCTCTCCTGCTGCTTCTGTTCTAGGCCCTTTCTTGTTTTACTGTCCCCGGCTTTAATAAACACTCCCTCATAGTCACCTGGATTCGTGCTGTGAAATTTTTCCTGCAGGAAGTCAAGAACCCACATACTACTGGCCGGTCCTAGGCAGACCTGCTCAGGGTCAGGTCCCCTTTCAGAAGGTCGCAGTTCCAAAGGTTGGATTTATTATAACTAAATGATAGAAATTTGGCATTTCTGTCCATATTCTCTAAAGGTAAATGAGAATCTAAATTTGAAATTACTTCTAGGTTATGTTTTTAACACAATAAAATGGCCCATAGAATTGGCACCCTTTACTAACACCTAACAGAAAATTGTTTCTCATTTTGAAGGATATATTTTTAAACATTCCAAGTTTTGAATTATGAATATCCAGACTCCTTAAAGAGGAAAACCAACATTTTAGGGTGGAAAAAGTTTCACTGAGTTTCCTGTTTTATCAAACTAGATGTCATATACGCTCTCTCAGGATTAACTCTAAAAATAAGTATATTTTCTATTTACAAGAAATACATAGATTACAGTGAAGACAGGAAAACTCACCCAAAATACCACCACCATTTAGGTAAAATTACTTTTAACACTTGTTAAATAGCCTTCTAAACATTTTTTTTTATTGTGGTAAAATACACGTAACAAATTTACCATCTTAATCATTTTTAAGTGCACGATTCAGAGGCATTAAGTACATGCATGATGTTGTGCAACCATCACTACTACCAGTTTCCAGAATTTTTCATGGTCCCAAGGAGAAACTCTGTGCCCATTTGTTACGGGTTGAATTGCGTCCCTCAAAAAAATAAATAGTATTGAAGTACTAACCCCCAGTACCTCTGAATGTGGCCTATTTGGAAAGAGCATCTTTACAGAGGTAAGAAGGTTAAGATGAGGTCATCAAGGTGGGATCTAATCCAATATGACTGGTGTCCTTAAGAGGGAAATTCGGACATGGGCACAGACGTGCACGGGAGGAAGACGACATGGAGAGACACAGGGAAATGCCACGTGAAGATGGAGGATAAGATGGAGTGCTTTTTATCATCAAAGGTGCTGAATTTTGTCAAATGCCTTTTCTGCGTCTACTGAAATGATTATGTGCTACTTGTCCTTTATTCTACTAATATGGAATACTACATTAATTGCTTTTTGGATGTTAAACCAACCTTTCATTCCTGCAGTAAATCTCATTTGGTCTTTCTGTCTCCTGGAAAAATACTTGTTGGTGTTTTTATTGAGCTTGTTTATTTTTTAATATGGAGAGAAAATGGTATGCTGTGACATTGAAACAGCCTTTTCAAGAACACAGGACGTATTTCCTTTTGTTCAAGTCTATATTTGTGTATTTTGGGAATGTTGTAAAGTTGTCTTCATATAACTTTAAAGCATTTGCAATAACTTCATTCCTAGGTATCTTTTATTGCTATTGAAAATGAGAATTTCTCTCCCAGTATATCTTCAACATGGTCAGTGTTTGTAGATACACGAACATTACAGATCTGTGGGTTAGTTTGAAGAAAACACACTTTCAACTATACAACTTACAGTAGTTTGATTTCAAACTAGGTTAAAAATTGTCTGGTTCAAAAGACTTCTACATTTGCATTCAAAGCAAATTTAAAGTTTTGGTCTTGTTCTGTGTAGAAAGTATTCGTATCACAAAATGCATCCACCACTAACTACACATTCTATTAATGTCGGGAAGAAGTAAAAGACAAAATAAACCTAAAAGACAGAACTAGACATCTTTTCTTCAATGACAGTCTTCTGAGGCTAAAATTAGTGAAACGAGAGAATGCTTATGTTATCATCTGTATGAAGAAAAAACTTTAGAAGCGAGCATGTTAATATTATCACTTTTAAAAACATGGAATGGACTTAATTAGTGGGGGGGAAAAGAGGATCTCAGTGCCTGTATGATAGTGATACTAATAAAAATATCTGAATGAAGATCTACCTTAAGATAAGTCAATACAGGGTGCTTAAAGGTAACACTAACATTTAATCTAAAAACCTTTTCATCTTATACTAGACTCACTACAGACAAGTCACAGAAACGGGGACTTAGAATCCCAATGGAAAAAATCATAACACATAACACATGAAACATTAAAGACATGTCCTATAAGAAGTTCACTGTTCATACAACAGCAACAATTTAACTATGTTTCAGTTTTTATAAGGCAGAACATGTTCTTATTGGCTATGATTTTATGTTACCAACAATAAAAAAGTATATAGTTTGTTTCCCTTTCTTCTTTTCTTTCCCTACCTTGTTTTGTTGTTTTTAACTTTAAAGGTATGCCATCAAGATGCTCTAGTGTTGCAATACTAGAACAAGGTATTAGTTTTGCAATCAAGCTCAATGATTATTGATTGATTCTTAACCACTTTAATGACAAATATTTCAAAATTTGACAGTTTCAACATAGTATATGTTCTGGAATGTCTCTCCTGCCACTGCTTAATGTTAGGAGAAGTGAGTTGTAAAAAAAATTAGAGAGACCAGAAAATGTTATTTATTATGAATGGCAAGGAAAGGGAAACTCAAAAGTCACTGTACTACTCCAGTTTAACAGAATGTTCCCTCTAGCACCAAGTCTTATCTCTCATAGTTAATATGTGAGAAGATTCTAGCAAGTGAAAACAAAATGCAATTACATTTTATTGCAAGAAATTTAGAAACGTATTTTTAACAAAGTTAGCTATTCAAAAGTGTTACCTTAGGCTGTCTCTTAATAGCTCCTTCTCACAAGTGTGAAATTTAATGAAGGCAACAGCATTTATAAGCAACACCAAAATGGTATCTTAATTACTAGCTGCATTTTCTTAGGCAGCAACAGATTAAATGGAAAGAGAAATTAGTTTTACAAATGGCATCATACATCTTTATGTAACACCCCCCTCCATCAAGTCACAGATGGTGATGTATCTTGAACTTCCTAATAATGTAGGCAATTTTCTTTTCCTTGGGCACACCCAAATCCATCACTACTCTAAATTATATATTATTTTTGAATCATTTACAAGAACTGAAGATGTTTATCATAACGATTTAACATGAAATGGACCTTTCCCTTAATGGGCTCTACATGACTACGAAACAAGGCTTGTTGAAACTGCTGGTCCTGTAACTTTGCAGTGTGTTCATTACATCCAGTTTGGAGGAATACCTCCACCTGATCTAACTAACTCTAATTAAGGTTCCTACTTCCAAATCTAACAGCTAAAACCTGGGGTAAAGTCATGGCTAATGTTATTTTATGTCTTAAAATAGGGACTCATGAGGGCCCATGTAAGACTGTGCTCTTCAGATGAGTGTCTATAAATCTCACGCCTTAAAAAGAGCCCAGAGATTTTGCTTCTAATAATGGCCAATTAACTCATATTAGAACAACAATTCCACATATAACGCCTATGAAGTCTGGACAAAATATTTAAGTAAAACCACACAGCTACCTGAAAGCACTGGAAAGCAATCAAAACCAGTAAGACACGGTAGTGGATTGAGTACCGAGTTGAGTTGTCCATTTTCTACTGTGGGCAGGCCACAACCCATGCCAGCCAAGAGGCTAAAACTCGAGTAGAAAATCTATAGTTTTACTTTCTTGTCTCGAAGGAAAAGATTTCAGGGCAAAAGTAGCAGCTGATGAGGAAGAAAAATACTACAAAGAAGAGAGCAAGGAGTACCCTCAAATTGTGTTTATAAACAATCTCCAGTTAACCCATAAAGTACATACGTAAAGAGCAGATTCCCAGTAGCCCAGGTAAGGCTTAAAGGACCAAACAAAAACTCTAGCTACTGCCCACTAAAAAGTTTCTAGTTACAGTTCAGCCAATCTAATGGCCTGATTTAAAAAAAACACACACACAAAAAAACAATACACTTAGGAACATAATAGAATCCAAAGTCTTTACAATACATTACTCACAACGACTAGGATACAATCCAAATGTACTTCAGAAAATGTGGACCACACTGAGACATTCAACGGAAAGTGATCATGAGAGGACTCCAGAAGTTAAAGTTTACATACAAGGAATTGAAAGCAGCTATTACTACTATGTTCAAAGGAGATGATGTCCATACTGTATACTAGTTCAGAGTTATGCAATATCCAGCACATCATCTCTTCATTCATTTTATAAACATTTGAGTACTATGAGAAGCTGTGCTGTGCAGACAATGGAATTAGTGAACACTTGTGGGAAGACTCAAAATTACAGAAATGCTCAGCGGTGTCCTAAGTTTCCTTAATCATTGATAAAGCATGTGAACCACAAACGTACCCATGTTCTTAAAGCTAGTTATATTTTCAGCCTACTTAACATTTAGGGAGAAACTATAACATAAAATGACTAAAGTTTGGCAATTCACATTACCTCCTTGAAGCTTAAATAACGTCTTCTAACTCTAAAAATACAGGGTATAGTATTCAAATCTGTAATCTATTCTTATCTCTAAGTACCTTCTGATTTTGACTGTAACACCCTTCTTTCCATAATTAAGGACAATTATATGTCATAAAGATTGTCTGCATGCCTCAACTTTTAATTTTTTTTTAATCTAGAAAAAAAGTCAGGGTAGTGGGAAGACCCCGACACTGACGTTTTAAAAACCTGGACTTGAAACCTGGCTGCGTAAACAAGCTAGCTAAGTGATTTTTGCACGAGTCCCTTAACTTGGCTGCCTGAACCACCCTTTTCTAAAGAATGCTAAAATACCTTTCCTATAACGATGTCCTAAGGGTAAAATGAGATAAAGCATCTTCACTACCTAGAAGGGTACTTGGCGTATCCCAGGTGCATAATCAAAGTCATTTCCAGTTTCCGAGCTCCCTGAAAGAGCATGTATGCCTTGGAGTCCTCGCCAGCAACCAGCACAGTGCTTCACACGTCACAGAAACTCAGTGAATCCCAGGGACTGCCTTAGGAGGAAAGCTTCTAGCTCTTTGTTAAATACTTCACTACTACTTTGTTTTATTTTATTTTATCATTGAGGTAGCCCTAATTCCATAGGTGTATTCCAGTATCAGATATGCCACACAGGTTTATGTAGACGTGTTTTAACGACACTCTTATTCTTTTAATAACCTTTCAGTGGCTTCCCGTGGTTCTTAGAATACAATTCAAACCCTTTACTATGGCCTGGTGATCGGTTTAGTCCCGGCTTATTTCCCCCTCTCACTTAGGATGTTCCAGCCACACCTGACCTCTCCTTGCTCCTTAAATACTCAAAGCTTATTCTAGCCTCAGGATTCATTTCCACCCCCTCCCCCTCCCGACTGGAATGCCTCTCCCTAGCTTCACAGGCTGGTCTATTTATAACACGAAGCTCAAAAGTGGCCTCCGGAGAGTCCTTCCCTTGTTTACTCTGCCTCCCCCATCACTCTCTCTTATTTTATCCATAACATAGCACTTAGCATTACGCCAAATTCTCTTGTTCCTAAGTGAGGGCAGGAACTGTCTATTTTGTTTCCAGATGTTTCCCCAGGACCCAGGCCGGCCCTGGCGTGGAGTTAAGATGGTGACCCCCGGGCTTCAGCTCGTCCTCAGGTCCACCTCGCGGCCTTTCAGGCTGGAGCAGGGCGCGGGCGGGAGTGCTGCGGGGCATTCACCGGGGCCGCGCTAACGTCCTCCCAGAACAGGTCCCTTTCCTGGGTGTTAAGGGGGAGAGCACCCCTCTTCCCCACGGGGGGCTTGGTCGGCAGTGCTGGGAGCACCTCCTGTGAGTCACAACAACTGAGGGACTCTGGACTCCAGGGCAGAGGTGAATGTGGGCGCGGGGGACGCGCGTGGCCACAGCTGCATGCCCTCGCCAGGTGAGCGGTGGCCAGACGGCTGCGCTCACGCGGGCTCCGAGGCACGCACGTGAGCGGCGAGCCAGGTGAACCTCTTCCCGCGGAATCCGACGGGGCGCCTGAGGGGAGCGGAACCCGGGGCGGCGGCCTCCCGAACCCGTCAGAAGTTCTTAATGTTTACTTCGAAAGTGAGGTGTACGTCAAACAGGCGAACCTCTCAAAAGCAGCGAGAGAGTTTCTTCCAGGGAACCGACTGCTACACTCACCGGAAAGCGTAGGCTGCACAGACGCCCCGAGGGAACTTGACTGGAAGGAGGAGCCTTCACCGCGCGGACTTGGCGCAGCCGCAGTAGAAGGAGCACGCCCTCCCGCCGGCCGCGCAGCCTCAGTGGAGGCCTCTTGCGCCCAGGGTGGAGCGCGGAACTGGGGCGGAGCTAGCTCCTCTCCCGCGCCGACGCGACGGCTCTTGGCGGAAGGGTGTGGACGCGCAGGCGCGGCGGCCGCTCCTTGGTCAGGGAGGCGGGGCCGCGCAGGCGCCGTGAGCGGCGGTAGCGGCGGCAGTGGTGGTGGTAGCGGCAGCAGCTGTGTGGGGGTTCCGGAAAGATGGTGCTGATCAAGGAATTGTGAGTGGGTCCGTGGGCGCGAGCGAGGCTCGGGAGGGCCGTGGTGGGAGGCTCATTGATTGAGAAGTGATGGGAGTACTCCAGAGAAGGAGCGAGGCTCGGGCCGGCCGCTCCCTTCGCGCGCCCCCTCCCCCCGGCCCGCGCCCCCGGCCCACTCGAGGCTCCTCCACGGGGCTTCCCCAGGTTCCTCCTCCAGGCATTACTGTGGTAATAATTCTGCCCACTCCCCAGGGGTAGAGGCGACTGTGTCCCAGTCGGAGCTCGTGGCTGGGGAAGGCGCGGCCGGGAGTTTCCGCTGGGACCCGCCTTCTCACCAACCCCCTGCTCCCAGGCCTGCTGGTGGGACCGAGGGTGGGAGAGACGCGGTGGGTTTGACTGTGATTTGTCGTCTTGGGTGGAGCCTGCCTGTAACCGGCGGGAGATGGGCTTGCCGGTGAGGGCAGCACTGGTATCTGAACTCGAGGTGGGACCTAGGCGCCCTGAAGTTTACACCGGAGCCCGGGGAGTCGGGAAAACCTGCTCTCCACTGGGCATCTCAGTTGACTTGACAGCGTTGACTTGACAGCAGAGCCATTTCTCTGTTCTCAGTCTCAGTTTTCTCATCTTTAAGGCGGGGTGACACTCTAGGCTCCACCTACTTCACGGGGTTGAGATGAGGCGATAACACGTGGTCTGTCAAACAGAGGGGTTTCCAGGTGCATTAGACTAGCGAAGTGATTTTGTTGAAAAATTAGGCGTTTCCCACTCGCAAGGACTGACTATCACAGGAAATCTGGTTGGCAGTGATTGTTGAGCTGTCACAGCTGGTTCGTTTCGTCATCGTCCCTTGGGCAACTAGGGATTTCGAGTATGGTCCTTCGGTTTTTCAAAGGCTCCTTTCATTTTAAATTCTTAAATAAAAGTTTTGGTTTAATTTAACCATCTCCAGACACCTTACTTTTATTTTAGTGTTAGTTCTCAAACTTTCTTAAAATAAGAAGCAACTCCTGTCGCTTCTCTGCTTAAAACCGTCAAAAGATTCCCTATCTCACTGAGAATAAAAGCCAAAGCCTTTACAATAGCCTAGAAGGTCTTACACTGTTTTCTTTTCAGTGCTGATTTTATTTACTACCCTTCCCCTGCCTATCCCCAACTCTCATGCTTCCTTCCTGTTCTCCCACTACAGGAAAAAAAGCTTCTGCCTTCAGCTTGCTGTTCCCTTTGTCTCAAGTGCTCTTTCTGCATCTCACTAACTCACCTCTCTCCTTCAGGGCTTTTCTTAAATATTGTATCACCTTAGGGAATCCCTCTCTGAAGACATAATTGTAACCCTCATCTTTTGGTAACTGTTTTCTATGGCATAGCAGTTACCACCATCTACCATATATTTTCTATTTTACTGTATGTATTCTCTGACTACTGTAAGCTTCATGAATTTGTCTTGCTCACTCTCATATCCCCAACTCTTAAGAATAGCCCCTGGCATGTAGTAAATGCTCATAAATGTTTGTTAAATAAATTAATGAAAATTGTAACGTTAGTCAATGACTGGGATCCTGAGAAAAGACACATTTCAGTTAAAGCTTATTTACAGTATTGAACTTTGGATCTATATAGAAAACTTTTCCAAGTTGCTTATTCAGTGTATCATGCAAGTGTTATCTCATTTATTACTCTGAACATCTTTGTAATGTAGGTAGGTGGCAGATATTAAGACAAATTGAGGAAATGAGACAGAAGGAAATTGACTTGGCTCAAGTCACATAGCAAGTGAGTTGCAGAACTGATTTTAGATCACAAGTCTAGTCATTTTTCTTTTATTATAGTTATTTCCTTCCTCCTAAAATGTGAATTAAGTGTTCAGTAGATTCTGTTGACAGGTACGTGAAGAGTATCAAGCTAACTTACGGAAAGCATTTCCCATGGGGAAGTTACACACTATGTTTTTTGTGAACCATTACTCTCATTATAAAAATTTAAGTGCACTGAGGTAACAAATGTCAAAATGTGCCCAAAGTATAATATTTCCTAAAGAGTTATAAATTACATTTCTTGATATTCACTCCTCATGTATGTCTCCCCTAGAATTTATTTCCTCCTAGACTTTTTGAAGGTAGAGACAATTGTTTCTTTTTTTTTAAGTACTCCCAGTATCCAACACAGCATCTAGATTAGCATACTGTAAGTACTCAGTGTTGTTGAATGAAAAAAATGATTCTTCCTATTTGCAAGGCAACTTTCTAAAAGTGTTTTTGGTCAGGAGCAATGAATAGGTCATTCCTATGTGAAGATGTTGTTAAACTGTAAAATACTTTGCCAAATATTTGTTGTCTTTAAAAATGCCATCTATTTTTGACATGAATTAAAAGGTTAGAAATAACTTTCCAGGGTGAGGTGTTCCCTTTAAATTGTTACTTAAGCACTAGATCAATTTTCCATTAGCATAAAGTCCTGGTTTTAAATAACTAGTTGCTAGTTCCATTTGGAAAATTATTTTCATGAAAATTTTTAGAGAAGTTTGAAAAATTTCAAATACAGGCATCCCTCAGAGATACTGTGGGTTTGGTTCCACACCAGTGCAATAAAGTGAATATTATAGTGAAGCTAGTCACATGATTTTTTTGGTTTCCCAGTGAATATAAAAGTTATGTTTACCCTATATACTGTAGTCTGGTAAGTGTTTAATAGCATTATGTCTAAAAAAATATATACCTTAATTAAAAAAAGCTTTATTGCTAAAAAATGTTAACCATCATCTCAGTCTATTGGAAAAATGGTGCCAATAGACTTGCTTTTAACACAGGATTTCCACAAACCTTCAATCTGTAAAAAAAAACCACATTATCTGTGAAGCTTAGTAAAATGAGGTATGCCTGTTCAGGTTCCCCCCACTATCCGAAAGTAGAGCATTCCTATGAAACCTTTTGTTATGGTATAAAACAAAGAAGCAGTTACCATTAATACAGTTGACTCTTGGAACAATGCACAGGGTTAGGGACACCAACTCCTCTCCCCAAATAAAAATCTGTGTATATAACTTGACTCCCTCAAAACTTAGTGGTCCCTTTGGACCCATGGAGGATTGGCTCCAGGATCCCAATAATCAACTGATGCTAGGTCCCCTATATAAAATGGCGTTGATCAATGCATACAATAGGTGCTCTGCATCTTTGGGCTAACAACCATGGATTAAAACAGTACAGGTGTTTATTGGGAAAAAATCTGCATATAAGTGGACCCGCGCAGTTCAAACCCATGTTGTATATGAAAAATTTTTGAGCATTCCCAAATTCTCTCCCAAAACCTACACAGTCATATTAAATATGCTTAATTGCATCCAGTTTTACACTAAGTGTAATTAATAAACTTTACAATCTCTCTCAGGCTTCTCTCATACCTAAGGACACGTCTTGCTAACTGATGCACAAAGTAAATTGAGATAAAGCACAGATGCTCACAGACACAGTTGAAAGCTATGGCAGCTTAATGCTGAAATCCTGAGTGTAGTTCCCTGGGAGGGAGCTTGGTGGGGTCACTCTTACTGCCCGGGGTTGCATGCTCCTCTATGACAGTCCTGCAAAACAGACGCCAAACACTATTTTCACTTTTTTCCTTTATTTATGATAGGGAAAATCCTCTGTGTATTTCTTTCAGTTAGCAAAAATCGGTTCTAATATAGGTCTTTCCTAAAAGTGAAGTGGTGAACATTCAAAATGTGGGGGAAATCTGTACTGTTTTTAGACTAAAGTTGAAACTCAAGACCTTCTATTCCCTCTCTCTTTTATTTTTTACTAAGTAAATCTTGAAGTTACTCATAATTCATTCAGAATATCTTAATCTGTCACTTTCATTTTGTAAAATAAGTTTTCCTAGAAGTGTTATATAAACATGGATCTTCCTGCTAGTGAGTAGTTCCTAAAATTACTCAGCAGAGATGGTTTGGTTTTGTGACACTTCAGGGAAGTCTTTAACTCTCTCCTTTGTATTCCTTCCTTCCATTTCCTCTGCAGCCCATCATTGGTTCAGGCCTTTGTAGGGCCTTGCCCAGCCTCCCCAAAGACGGCTCTTCCCCACACTCCTGCTTCTCAACATTTTAACCACCTACCGATGACTTCTTCAGGTTAGCTGTAGTTATGTCTCACCTTTTTGAACAGCCTCCCAGGATTCCTTGTTGCTGACTAATAAATTTAATAGATTTCTTACCATTATATTGCAGGCTCTGATAATATTCTCTCAATTTATATCTTTGTATCTTCCTATATCTTTCAAAATACGCTCCCAACCTATAACCTAGCCTTCTGCCTGACCACTGCACACTCTCCACCCGTTTATTTTCTGTGACTGAGGCAGTGAGCAAGTTAGTGTGTACCCCGGGAGAGAGCATGAATGTTGGAGGAGAAAAGGGAGAGAGGTGGGTGGGCAGTGCAACTAAAAAGAAGTTGGAATGAGGAAAACTATTGGGAATTTTCTGTGAAATGAAAATCGAGCTGAACGTCATGAGATTTTTTTCTCTCCTTAAATGGAAAGAGTTAAAATAGGATTTTAAATCACTGCTGTGCTGGCTTAATGGTTTGGAGGGAAAGTCTTAGAAGGACCAGGCCAAAAAAATGTTGCTCTTTTGGACATCAGCTATTATGAGACAATTGATACTCAAGACAGTTTTCAGCGTTTATGGTGAGACTACATGAAGGGTACTTCCTTATAAAAATCTGGAGGTAAAATGCAGTATTCTGATGTAACATAATTCACCAAGGTATTTTATGGAATGCAGCTTCAGGAGCGGTAGCCTCCATATCTGTCCTTTTGTATGTCCAATAACAAACTCTGTTGGACAGTATCAAACAAATATCAATCTTACATTGAATCTACCTTGGAAGGGGTTGTTATATTTATAAGGCTCAAGATATTTTCCATAAAGTTTTTTCCTATTAAGTTTAAAGGTCCGTTCACTTGTTTTTCTGTTAATAAAATTGAGAAATAGCCGGGTAGTAGGGATCAGTTTTGGGACGCTTTCATTCATGAGATTCGACACATCTGTTGTGTGAGAAGTGTCAAAAAATACTTAGTATATAGTTGAAGAATGAATGAAATCATACTAAAAATTTCATGACGGCAACCTGACCAGACAATGTACGGATAGACAATACATTTTGTATCCTGCAGTTTTCAGTGATGAGTTTTCTCTGTTCTTTACTTCTCACAAGAATCTCTGCAACTGCTTTTTGGGGGCCCTGGTACAATTTGGATGCTAAATGCAGTGATCCGTTGAAAACCTGGAATGGTAATTCGATTTCCCCAGTTTAAAAAACAAACAAACACTTATTTATCCCTGGCTGGTGTTGCTCAGGGGTTAGAGCATCAGTCCTTGCATTGAAGGGTCTTGGGTTTGATTCCTGGTCAAGGGCACATAACCTGGGTTGCAGATGCCAACCCCGCCCCAGTCAGGCTGCATGCAGGAGGCAACCAATTGATGTGTCTCACGTTTTTCTCCCCCCCTCCCCCTCTCCCCCGCCCTCTCTCTCTCTCTTCTTCTCTCCCCCCCTTTCCACTCTGTCTAAAAATGAGCGGAAAAAATATATCCTCGGGTGAGGATTAACAAAAAACACACACTTATTTAGAGCTGTAGGCATTGCAGAGACACTCTTCCATAAATGATATCCTTGTACCATGCTATCATTGGATTTACAGTAGGTCTTTTAAGCGTAGAGATGTGTTTTAAAGCCAACTATTTCATGTGTCACTTATATGCTTTTTCCTTTTGTTTTTTTAGCCGTGTGGTTCTGCCCTGTTCTGTTCAGGAGGTAAGTCATGCTTGCTTCTGTATTATTTTATTGATATAGTTCATTTTGATATGTTAATCTAAAGTTATATTTTTGTTGTGTTTATTTACCTTTACATTTCAGTTTATGTGACAAAATGAATTAAAGTGTGTTACAGGTTGTTACACAGATAATTACAGATAATTGTAAATGAATTTCTGTTCCACTGCTTTGTTTTGGAACAGTCTAAAGAATGTAGTTTAACCTCCTGTCTAGTGCAGAAATTCTGCACTAAAATATCCCAGAGAAAGGAGGTCCTAGCCTCAACTTAAGCACTTTAAGGTTAAGTAATTTGCTGCTTAAAGAAGCAGACTATTTTACTGTTGGATTTTTTAAAAAACATTTGTCTTCATTTTAAACCAAAATCTGCTTTCTTATACAACTTGACTGTTGTTTAAGTTCCTTCCACTTGAGCAATAAGAAATAGGCCTGTTCTGTCTTGCATATGGTAACCCTTTAGGTTTTCTTATGGCAATTCTCTCTCCTCCCCCAGCCCCTTTTGTTCCATTGTCTCGAGGTTGCAAGGTTAAAAATTTCCAGCATGTTCATTTGGCCTGATATAACATGACCTCTAGACTTCCTCACCAGCTGATCTCACTACTGCATGGTTGTAGTTATTGCTTTCAACTGAAAATGGTATTCCAGACATGTTCTGACCAGCACTTAATGTGAGAGATAATTATCTCTCTTGATCTGCACATGATACAGAAATATATCTATCACCTGTTCAGAAGTTGCATATTTTGTAGTTTTACTTATCTGTAGTTTTATTTACCTGTAGTATAGCCAAAAATGAGGATAATAAAAGCAAAGAGACTTCAGAGAAATTAAGATATGTGTAGCAAAACATAAAGCCCTCTGGGTCCTTCTGTAACTTGCACACAGTTTGCCCTTGCTCAGTTATCTGGTTTTCTTAGAGCTGACAGTAAATTAGAAGCAGTGAATTGGAAGTGGGACAAAACAAACTGATAACCTTAGAAGTGACAGGTGACAGAAGACAGAAAGAAAAAAAGTAAAATGCAGTAGTAACTAAAAATGAATAGCGCTGTTTAATGTAGACTTGAACACAGCTGTATATATCTCAGTAGTGCCTGAGGTTTCACTGTAATAAAACACTCAAGACAAGCCAGGCACCCCTTTTCTTTACTTGTATAATTGATTGTTTGAACTCGAATGTGGAAATTGACATTTGCTTTTAATTTTTTTCCTTTTGGTTTTGGGTAGTTGGATCAACTTGTTGAAATCTTTCTGAATCTTGGTATTGTCACAGAAAATAATCTCAGCTCTTTGTTGTACTCAGACTTAATAAACATGCCTCCTGTCTTTATTTAGGTTAGTCTCTAAAATGACAATGAAAGCCTAGTAGCGTGCCATACATCATTAGTCCATTAAGAAAATTTTTTTGATACTATTGTTTCTGTGTAAATTTTTGTTACTCTGTTCCTGACCAAGATCAAATTTACCTTTTGACTTATTTTTGATTCATTTAAACAATGTGCTTGGTTCCAGCTTCCTGAGAGAGAGAGACAGAGACAGAGACCAGCTGAGAGACTGGGAAGGAGGGAAGAAGAGAGAAAGGAGAAGGGAGAGAGAATGAGAATTAACCCTCAAGATAGTATCATTCTCCCATGGGCTTTTTAGATATGAATATTCACGGAGCTTATCGCTACCCCAATTTTTTGTCCTTCAAATAAAATCTTGGTTTTGAATTATTTTTATAGGTAACTTTTCTTTGAAAATATGCTTATAAAAAAGAAAGCTATTTATTTCAGGCTGTCTTTGGGGAGGAAGAAATTCATCCAGATTTGAAGAGATTGAAGATACTGCCATGGTTGAGTCACTAGGAACAAATTAGAACACAAGAACTTTGCTTTTTATCATTTATTGGATTAAGTAGTGACTCCAGACTGGCATAGAATAATACTGCCCACTTACAGGTATTGGAACAGACCACTGAGAATTCTGGTTCACTTTAAGATGAAACCACTGTCAGCAATTTCTTGCTTTTTCTGGTAATACTTGTGTATTTATAATATTTTACAAATAGTTTGTTTACTGGAGAACTTTACAATTCACAGTTCTGATCCTGGATACCCAGTATGATTTCTGTTCAGACAAAAGTCAAATTGGGTATGTCATATATAAGTCATGGGGGGAAGACCCAGGGGTCTACTGAAATCTGGACTGGAATGGTTCTTTGTATTTTCAGGCCTTTATTATTATACTTTATATCCCTCCCCTTTATTATTGAGAATGGTACTCTGGTTGCTTAGCTTTCTGGTGTTTTTTTTTTCCTAATATATTTTTATTGATTTCAGACAGAGGAAAGGAGAGGGAAAGAGAGAGACAGAAACATCAATGATGAGAGAGTCATTGATCGGCTGCCTCCTGCACGCTCCCTACTGGGGATTGAGCCCACAACCCGGGCATGTGCCCTGACCGGGAATTGAACCCCGATCGCCTGTGTCCTAGGTTGGCACTCAGCCGCTGAGCCACACCCGGCTGGGCTGCTTAGCTTTCTTAATTGGCAAAGTGATAATTATATACCTGCCATACCTTCATCCGAATTTAGTAAGATTGATGAGATATAATAGATATGAAAATACTTTGGAAAATACAAATGCATATTTATTATTCAAAAACTTGAACTAAGTGTCAAGATGTTTTCTTGATAAGTGGGTATTGAAGTACATATTAAAGCACCAGAGTGTTGCCCAGCCAGTGTGGCTCAGTGGTTGACCTATGAACCAGGAGGTCACTATTTGATTCCCAGTCAGGGCACATGCCCCCGTTGGTTGTGGGCTCGATCCCTAGTGGGGCTGTGCAGTGCAGGAGGCAGCCGATCAGTGACTCTCATCATTGATGTTTCTCTCCCTCCCTCCCTCTCTGAAATCAATAAAAAAACACTAAAAAAAAAAATAAAGCACCAGAGTGTTTATACCTAGCAATTTTTTTGAATAATGGAAATCTTGTAAAATACTATTGAGTTTCTTGAAGCTGTATGAGCATCTGATGTTTGTCTTCCTAAACATTCATTTCTAATTTGAGTCACGTTTTCTCGTAGAACATATGTGCTGAGTGATTTGGATTTGCTTTTCTCTATCATTTGTGGTAAGATTTTAGCATAGGAAGTTTCCATAGTTACTACTGACTTACTGAAATTCTGTACTCTTTGAAATTTCAGTATCAGGTTGGGCAGCTTTACTCTGTTGCAGAAGCTAGTAAGAATGAGACTGGTGGTGGAGAAGGAATTGAAGTCTTAAAGAATGAACCTTATGAGAAGGACGGAGAGAAGGGACAGTATACACACAAAATTTATCACCTAAAGAGGTAAGCTCGGTGTTCACATTTGATACATAATCATTATGTTAATAATTAGGCTTCGACCACTCAACTTACTTAATTAAGCATGTAACTACCTAACTTACATGTGCTGAGGTACTTTTTAAATTTCAATGTGAAAATAAGTGACATTTTAATTTTTTGAGAGAACTCTCCTCTCCCTTTATTGGTTATTTTTAAATTGTAGAAGAAATATGTCTGCTTATAAAAAATTTCAAACAACAGAAGATAAAATAAAAACAGTCTCTACCTCTTGTCGTCATGTATCTGTATCCCCAAGGAAACACTACAATGGTTCAGAATTATTCTTCTAGAACATTTTCTGTCATTTTCAATTAAAACAACAACAATCCAGATATATCACTTGTATCATTTTTTGTTTTCTACAGCAAATGAGATCATACTGTGCATATGGTTCTGCAGTTTGCTTTATTTTTCATGAACATCCTTCCATGTTATTACTTAATGTCCATTTCATTCATTTTAAAATTGAGTAAAATTTCTTAGTATGGACATGGTGTAGTTTATTCTCTAAATGATAAGTTGACTTCGGGTTGGGTTGTTTTTTTGTTTTTGTTTTTTTTTGGTGTTTTCCAGTTACAAATAATATTTCTCTGAACATGGTTGTGTATGTTGTTATGCCTTAGGTTGCTGTTTCTGTAGAAGAAATTCGTAAAAGTAGGATTGCTGAAAGGACATCCTCATTTTAAGTTTTGTTATTATTGCCAGCTTGCTTTCCGAGGGTTTGATAGTGTTCATTTTCCCATATTTTTCAATCTTTTAAAATTTTGCTGATTTGATATGCAGAAAGTAATCTTATTTAAATTTGCATTTCTTTATTAGTGAGGTTGAATGTCTTTTCATATTAATTGACAATTTGAATTTCTTTTGTGACTTGACAGTTCAAATCCTTTGTTCATTGTTTTTATCTCTGATTCGTAGAAGTTCTTTTGCACATCTCCTGAGTTTGGCTGTCTAATCTCTATCTTTGGCATAAATATTTTAAAATAGAAAATTCACCAATACTTATTCATGGCCAAAAGATCAGTTATGGTTTTTAAGAGTCTTTTATCAATAGTTTTCTTAGTTTATTAAAAGTAGGAAGGAGTCCTTGCTTTTCTCTTGCCCTTATTATTGAAATGAGCAACACCCATGTTTTGTAGGGCTCTTTAAAGTTCTAGATGAGCTGTGATGATCAGTATTTTTCATGTTTTCTCAGTTTAAGGCTACTGCTTACTTTATAGGGACATATATTAAGTAGGTTATGTCACTTTATAGAACCTTAAATTTTATTGTTATTTTCTCTTAGAACACAGCATTTCTTTGTTTCTGATGCTGGTCTGAATGAAGGCAAAAACTCTGATCAATCAGTTACCCATAGAGACTGTCTTATTCATCTATTAATTTGTTTGCATCCTAAGTATACATTTAAAATGTGTCAATTAAGAGAAAATTTTGACATTCTAGATCGTATAATCTATATAATATTTATAGTATTGAACTTACGTATGTATAATCAGGTTTCTTTTCCTAGTGTTTTACATCTACCCTTCAATTGAAGTTTACAAAACTTCCTTTATTGTAAACATTCAATTCTGGGTGTTCTAAAATAAATCAAAAAAATTTGTTATATAGAATAAACTTGAAAAAGATTAAAAATATCCTGTATTTGAAAACTAAGAGTTTTGGGGAAATGTTTGATATATTATTACATGGAAAAGACTAGTTGCTAAATATATACATAAATGTAAATAAGTAATAGGTTACATGTTTTTTAAAAATTTCTTTACTCTTTTGTAATGAGAAAAAAAGAGTGATAAATATTACTTTGAAGCATTTGAATTAGGTGACACTCCAACCACAAATAATGACTCTCAGGTTGAAGAGGGATGTGTAAATACGGTTAGTGCAAGAGATATTATTGTTCTGGAGAGCTTACTTATTTGAAGATGAGAGGAATTTCTCTAGGCTTATAATGGACTAAATAAAGGAAAACCTTGGCTCTCTGGAGGCTTGCTCCCAGTGCAGTCAGCCTTCTGGAGCAGCTTCATGCCTAAAGGAGCCGAAATCATTCTGTAGTACCCTCTGGTTTTGCCCTTTTATGCACTCATTTGTACCTCACTGCAGTCCTGAGAAATAGTCAATATGCACATTGTACATAAGAAGACACTAAGGTGCATATTTATCCAAAGTCACACAGCTAATAAGTGGTAGAATGGTAACTGAGACCTGCATTTTCTGATTTCCAACCTCATGCTTTTTGGGTCACAAGTAGGCAGTCCCAAGTGCCTGACAGCAAGCACGCAACCTGATGAACACAGGTGTCCCATGAGAAGGGAGGGAGAGGGTTTGATTGGATGATGAGGGCTGAAGACACACCCATGGTTCCTGGAGAGTTTAGAGCTCTCTCCTTGAGGAAATTAAATGTGTCCAGTAACGTATGTTCCCTTTTCCAGTATTTATTCCATTGGATAACCTATAGTGCTCAGTGCACTGTCATTGTATAGCATCAATAGAATTGCAGACTTGGCAAACTTGGATGGCTTAGGTAGCTTACTAAGGCCACCAACACCTTATTTTACATTTGAGATACTGGAAGTGCTGAGGTCTACTTTACCCATTGTAGATAACATCTCTGGATTCCCTGGCCAGTATGCCTTCCTATTTCAGCAAAAACACTTTGCTGGTAAGGTGTACATACTTCATCTCTGAGTGACCATCTCAAGGGACATTTCTTTTATTTTTAAAAAAATTTTTAAAAATATATCTATTGATTTCAGAGAGAGGAAATGAGAGGGAGAGAGAGAGAGAAACATCAATGATGAGAGAGTCATTGATCGGCTGCCTCCTACACATCCCCGACTGGGGATTGAGCCTGAAACCCAGGTATGTGCCCTGACCAGGAATCGAAACCCGACCGCCTGGATCCTAGGTCGACGCTCAACCGCTGAGCCACGCCTGGCTGGGCTCAAGGGACATTTCAAATGTCTGGTTTCCCTCACTCTCAAATAATATTCTTCTTATGGGATAATGAAGTTCTTTCTATATCTTTTGATGACTTTCACTAGTGAGTAGTTGCCCATGGTAATTCTAAGCATAGGATCTAGTACTTGGTTTATTCTTACAGTGTGCTGATCACTGTAAGTGCTCTAGGTGGAAGCTCATTCATTCCCCATAGCACCCACTTCTAGTGAGGTAACTAAGATCCAGGAAGGTTTAAGTTGCCCTTGTGTCACTGCTATTTGGTAGTAGCGATTGACCATAAACCCAGGCAGGCATTGTGACTCCAGAACTTGTCCTCTTAATCACTTTGCTCTGTTGCTGAGCCCTGTGGGAGAGTTAGAATATTTTCCATTTCCTTCAGTGAACTGCAAAGGAGTCTACAGGGAAATTCTTCCAAAACCACTGTTTCACCATATCCCATTTTCTTACGTCTTTAAAGTCTCAAGCCTTCTTCTAAAATAAAGTTAAACTTAACATGGTACTCAAGATTATCCACATATCCTCAGTTGTAATAGCTGTCCAGAATACAGTCCTTTGGCTCTAAATAAGCTAGTCTCTTTATTGTCTTCCAGAGTGGTCTGTTCAGCCCCTTAGGCTATTTTTCCAATGATTCTGGGTCCCTCATCACCCGCTCAGGTTGCCGAGCACAGCTCGTGAGGCATTCCTTGGCTACCTACATTCTTCCCTAAATGTCATCCCTTTCATCACTGTTCATCTTGCTTCCTAGTCATGTATTTCCATGGCTTGTACCCACTTAACATGAAAGTTCGAGTATGTTTCCTCAAGTTGTTTAATAAGCACTTAATGGTGGATGGCAGGGAGGGAGGGCAGAATTTATTGGGCACAAAATTTGGAAGCAAGGGAAGGAAATGTGTTGCAATTTTTGAGATGGTATTTCAGAGAAAAACTTGCAGTTCTGAGACCTCATCAGACCTTTTGTTTTTTTCTTTCCCTTTTTGGGGAAAATTAGGTTTGCTGTTTCTGACTTCTCATGAGCATTATGCCTTCACCATATTCAGTCAGTCTGGCAGATGGAAAATTTGTAAAGCTTTGCCCACTCTAGAATGCCTTGTTCCCCAAAGGTTAAAAGAGCAGAGGTTTTATTGAAAATTGCTTTAAAAGTTCATCTGGTTCAAGTTAAGAGTTCATTTTTATAAGCAAAGAGAGCCATCTGCCAGGAAGTAAAGTTATGTTCACATTTAAAAATGAGATTAGCCCTGGCTGGTGTGGGTCAGTTGCTTGAGCTTTGTCCTGTGCACCAAAATGTCACTAGTTTGATTCCTGCTCAGGGCACGTACCCAGGTTGTGGGTTCGATCCCTTGTCTAGGTGTATATGGGAGGCAACCAATCAGTGTTTCTCTCTCATCGATGTTGATGTCTCACTCTCTTCCCCACTCTCTCCCCCTCCCTTCTTCCCCCACTCTCTCCCCTTCTTCCCCCTCCTTTCCTCCCTCCCCCTCTCCCTTCTTCTCTCTCCAAAATCAGTAGAAATATATTTAAAAAAATAACAAAAGCATCCAAGTATAGATTTTTTCATTGTTGTTAATCCTCACCCCAGAATATTTTTCCCATTGATTTTTTTTTTTAGAGAGAGTGGAAGGGATGGGGAGAGGTGACACAGAGAGAAACTGATGTGAGAGAGACACAGTGATTGATTGCCTTTCGCACCCACCCTAGTGGGTGGGGGATTGAGCCTGCAACTGAGGTACATGCCCTTGGCTGGAATCGAACCTGGGACCCTTCAGTCTGCAGGCTGATGCTCTGTAACCATGGAGCCACCCTGGGGAGGGCTCTCCCCATGTCTTTGTGTGGTTGGCTCTCCTCACAGTCAGATCACCATTGTAATGTCGCTTTCTCAGGGAGGCCTTCCTGAGCACCCTTGCCCTATGTACTCACTGCCCAGTGTGCTGTTCCTTCACTGCATTTCAGGAGAGGTAATTCTCTGCTTCATTTTGTTTGCCAGTCTGTTTTCTTTTCCCCTCCCTGAGCTCTGGGTAGGGACTATCCCTGTTTGCACACCATTATTTATACATCTCCTGGCACAGTGGACACTCACTAAGTACTTGAGTGAATGAATGAAATGCCCAGTGGATTTAAGGTATATTTCAGTTAATTGTAATATGAAAGTTTACTTTCTTTATTTATGGCAAAGTAGTCTTCAAATTCTGTCCCATGTTTTTCTGCATTTTGATGTTTTTCCACAGTAGGATGGAGAAGGATGGAAAAGTAGAACTTTGAATAGTTTTACTCATTTTCTTTACAAGTAGATGGAAACATTTTATGGGAAAAGTACAGTTTGAAATGATTTGCCAAGGTATTTCTCAGGAACAGGATTTAAACGAAAGCAAAAAAAAAGCTCCTAGATCAGAAGTTCAGTTGTACATTATGGTCATTTATTATGTATCTTTTAAGCCATATTAGCCCTTTGTTTTCTGGTACCACTGTGACAAAGTCCTCTGGCTGCAAAACAGACAGTTTCACAACCAGAGTTTAGATTAGATCTTAATATTATCTCCTCTCAAGACAAGCTTAGATTAGATCTTAATATTATCTCCTCTCTAGACACTTGATAAAGCACTTGGGTTGATTTTTACCCTGAAGTTAAATATTCTTAAATAACCCTCAGGTGGGGGGAGGCTGTGTATTGGCAAAGAACCTTGTACTCTTGGGCATTATGCTATGGCTGACTTTACCAGCTGAAATCTAGATATGTATCTATTGAGGTAGGCACTTTCATCAGTATTGGTTTATCATGAAAGGACATTTTGTGAATAGCTTGGGATGAACAAAAGGGAAAAATGTCCTTCCTAATTTGTTTTGTAGACCTAACTCCATTTTGTTAATTGAGCTAATATATGGCCCTTTTCTGAGACTCTCTAACCTTCCAAAACAGAATTTCTTTCATTTTACTAAAGTGATTTCTTAAGTAATAAAAATCTCTCCTGTACAATAGAACTGAAATTTAATTTTATTTACTCCATTTATGCATTTTCCTCAAGTTTAGTCAATTACTTTGATTCATTGAGGGAGAGATGTGCTTGTTAATGTTCTCATGTTAAATGTAAAAAGCCAGTAAACTTGAAACAAAATTGGCTCAAAGGTTTGTTGGTACGTAACTAAGTCAAAACATAAAATGAATTGTTAGAACTTATACTGTGGAAGAAGCATCCTGGGGGTAAGATAATAGGCAGTTTGGGGGGCAAAATGAAGAAATATTAAAGCTTTCTTTTAGATTTGGCTGTTGGGGGCCTTTCATGACTGACTACCAATTTTCTTCTGTTTGGGCCAGCAAATTTTAGAACTTTTGATGACTTTTAAGGTTTTCAGAATATTGGCCACCCTAGAAATAAATAGGATAGTGTTAAAATATGATTCTGAGCTAGTACACAGCTATTTTTCCCCCTGCCTTCTTCTAAGTTGACCAAATGAACCATTAATAGATCTGTTTGTCAAACTCAGAGAGATTGGTGACCTTGTAGCTTGTATTAAAAAAAAAAAATTAGCCCGGCCGGGCGTGGCTCAGTGGTTAAGGATCCAGGCGATCAGGGTTCGATTCCCGGTCAGGGCACATGCCCGGGCTGCGGGCTGCAGCCGATCAATGACTCTCTCATCATTGATGTTTCTATCTCTCTCTCTCCCTCTCCCTTCCTCTCTCTGAAATCAATAAAGATATATTTAAAACAAATAATAAACTCATTAAAAAAATAAAATAAAAAATAAAAATTACCCACATATGTTATATTATACCCTGATCACACCTCTCCCACATTTAAAGGGGTTTTAGATAACGGAAGAAGTAATTCGAACTGCTAGATGTTGTTTGACTTTTAATGTGATATTATTTCCAGTTATCCCGGCTTCATTTTTCTGTAGTGTTACCCCTTTGCACGAATCTTCCCAAGATTTAAAAAGAATAAGTGCTCACAGAATGAGCCCTCCTTCATTATTGTCTTTTAAGGATGTAAAGGCGCAGGTTAATCTCTTTATGCCTTTGGAATCGAGCTTGTACTGCCATATGTAATAGGAGTACTTCAGCTTTTCTTCTCTTGGGATTTTATTTGCCACAGTAATGGAAGCTCCAAATCACGTACCTGCTTTTGTGTTCTGAAGAGATAACAAAAGGACTGTGCACACTACCTCTTCTGTAACTTCACAGCTCTCTGGCTGGTATGGGGTTCCTTTCATCTTGTCTCTGGTCAGCTGCTCAATCTTATTATGGAGCCAGAAGTCCATTCTGGGCTTTATGTTTCCTTAGTTTAGGAAATTAAGTTGTGCTTGAAAGTTCTCAAAGAAGCAGCTCTGGTATAGAAAAAAATATGTAATAGGGCTTGTAGTTGGAGGATACAGTTTTGACATACAGTTATTTAGCCCTTAAATACTGGTTATATGAATGCTTACCTCACAGTGGTATTAGAGGATTTAAGTGAAGAAAGGCCTGTGAAAGTACCCAGTTCCATGCCAGCTTATAATTAAAAAGCGGTAACTACCATTATTGAGCACTCCTTATACTGCACAATGTGTGAAGCACATTGCAAGATATTATCTGATTGAATCCTCTCAATGGCTCTGCAGAGGAGGTAATATGAACTCCAACACATGAAGTTCAGAGAGCCAAGTAAAGTGCCCAAGGTCACACATCTTCCAAGTGGTGATGTTATGATTTGAATCTGATATGTGTGAAAAGCCTGTGCATGTAAAACTGTTTTTACATGATGATATCATTAATAATGGTCGTTTCATTTGCATGTTTGGAAGACTGGTAAGACTGATAAATCCATTTATTTGTTAACCGAATTTTCTATTTGTAATGTGTTTGGTTATCTTTTGCCTGTTTTATCTGTTGGGATCTTTCCTGATTATCTTAGGAATATGCACAACCTCATCATATATATTTAACCCTTCTCTGACCATACTTGAGGCAGCAAGTGACGTTCATCTTCCAAACCTGCAAAATTTTACACTTGGATTTGTAATATCTCATTTTTTGTGTGATTTTTTTTTTTTTTTAAAGGTTTATTCTGTAAAGTGTGTGAAAGACTTTTACTCAGGGATATTCCTTTATTCTGGGGTTTCTTTTTGTGTGTGTTAAGAAACAATGTAATGTAGTCTTAACTACACACGAGAACTTCTGTGTTGTATTGTGTACAGATTGAATGGATTCAGTTAACTCTTAGATTTCACATTAGGGAGGTAGATCAGAAGCTCGTAAAAAAGAATTGCTTCTATTTTTTAAAAATGCTGTATGCAGTTAAACATATTCATAATTACTTGGTGATTTTTACATTCACTTTCCACTTGATTACTTTGGGAGTGAGGATAAAACTGTTGAGTTCCTAAAGCTTAGACTAAACATAGTCACCTTTGATTATAATAGTCTTTGAAGCAGTGTGACAGATGCCAAAAAAGAAGTGATGGTGCTGTTGAAAATATATCCACTGTTTCTCTCCTCACAGCAAAGTTCCTACATTCGTGAGGATGATTGCTCCCGAGGGCTCCTTGGTATTTCATGAGAAAGCCTGGAATGCATATCCCTACTGTAGAACAAGTAAGCCTGCTTCCCAGTAACCATTCCCCCCAGGGAGGACACTTTTGAGAAGGGTGGCACCAGTCAAGGCCTTTTGTGGGTTCTCGGGCTGTCACTGCACTGTGGCAAAGGAGAGGTTGCATTGCATTCCTCATCCCAGAGCTTTGTGAGGGGCCTGGGTTCATTCCCAGATGACAGCACCTTGAGGTCCTTGCTGACTGCATAGGCTCCGGGGTGAGCAAATGAAAGGAATAGAGCATACCTTGTTTTATTGCGCTTCGCTTTAGTGCACTTCACAGATGTGTTTTTTACAATGAGAAGGCAAGACCCTCCACCAGCAAAAAGATTATGACTCACTTTGTTGTGGTGGTGTGGAAATGAACCCACAATGTCTCTGAGGTATGCCTGTACAGAAACCTTAAAGAGAGGCCATCCACACTCAGAAATGTCTCCTGGTGTAGTTTTAACAGTATTTTACGTATTTTGCCATGTAATAGAGGAGGGATATGGCAGCCTTCTGAAACAAGTTGTTTGCTAAATTAGTAGTATAAATGATGTTTTGCTTTTGTGACTTTTAAATTCCCTTTATAATTTAAATTTCTTTTAAAATAAGATTACTGACTCCATACTCTAAAGTATCCTACTGTGTGACTTGTATAGAAACTGTGCTTTGTGGATGTAAACTACTAAATGCTCTATTTTCAGGTAGTTTGATCTTGTGACATTAAATGTTGTGACAGATTGTTTTGACTCCGATTAATTTTTGACATTTTCCCCCTTTTATTGCCTACCTGTCCATTATGCCTCAGTTGTAACGGTGAGTAAACTGTTTTTGTGTCACAAACTCTTCGTTTTTAGACTTTGCTTTACATAGTAATTATTTTCAACTATTCCTTGCTTTTTTATTAAAACTGCCCACTGCTGCATGACTTCTCCTCTGTGCTTCTTCCAGCAGCCTATACTCTACCACATGTTCCCAGGTTTAATGGGCTCTCTCCAGCCATGTCTCAAAATCTCCCTGTTGACTTTATTTTGCTTCTGTTACTTTCTTTGAATGCTAGCTTTGCTCACCAAACCTCATAGCTTCTTTAATATTAGCCCTGTATGCTGCATGACAAGTAGGATTGTTTAAATTATTTAAAAGCATGTAGCATTTGCTTTACCCGACAAGTCTACAAAAATAGGTAGCTAATGATTCTTTGTCACTTGAGGATCAGGCTTGTAGAGTCAAAGGCATGGATGCGTATGCTGGGGAAGGCTCCCCAAAGAACTGGTGAAAGATAACTGTCATTTTACTGTTGTGTTTTCTGCAGAATGAATATATGAAAGATGACTTCTTCATTAAAATTGAAACATGGCACAAACCAGACTTGGGAACATTAGAAAATGTAAGTCTCACCTCTGAACTTTCAGTGAAGAAGCCCCTGGAAATGAGAATACTATAGTCCATTTTGTCATCACCAAAATGATGACACGTGCGTTAGACTAGTACCCGGCCACCCCAGGGGCGTGTCAGATTGCAGTGAGGCTAGCAAGCAACCAGAAACAAATGGCTTTTCCTGGCCATTCCCCTTTAGTTGGTGCATGAGTGGACTTTAGTGAGGTTGCTGTTTTTATCAGCAACTCTTTCTTTGGGACAGGGAGAGCACAGATAAGCAAAATTCACCGATAATCCCCAAACCAATCTTAGCCATTGAATTTTAGATTTTTAAAATCTTTTCATCCTGTTTATTTGCCAGAGATGCTCTCCATTGCAAAAATAGTTGCTTTACTTTTCACCTCCATTCCACTTTGCTGGGATATGGGTTGATGTCAGAGAAATGGCCAAAAGGAGGGAGAATGTACTTTGGATAATTTATAATAATGTTGACGAGTTCCTGATTTTTACAATTTGATACACATTATCTCTAAAATAAATTTCAGGAAAATCAGTTAAGACTCACTGTAATCATTAACTTTTGGTAAGATTTGTCAGGGAATTTGGGAGGGCATCTGGTATAGGTTCTTGCCCTTGGGCCAGTGGTTCTCAAAGTATGGTCCTTGGACCGACCAGCAGCAGCATCTGGGAACTTGTTAGAAATGCAAATTCTCAGGTCCCACCCCTTACCTACACAGTTAAAATCTCTGGGGATGGGGCCCAGCAATCTCTGTTTTATGGTGTACGTTTGAGTACTGGTTCCAACCTTAGGGTAGGTTTTTATGTATGAGAGTTAAGTTAATGGTAATTTTGGTAGAATCCGTTTTTACTGTGCTTTTTATGTTATTGGTTCCAATTAATAGAACTTTTGGATTATAATTTGTGGTATTTTGACTTGAGTTTTTTTTCAACGTGATCACTTAACATTTCATGTTGTTTTTTCATAGTAACTCTAAAATGTAGAGGGTCTAAATAAGATGATTTGATATTTTTAGTCTGTGTGTGTTTTAATGTTTTCAGCTTTCAAATGGGTATATCTTTGGCAGTTTTTAAACAATTCTTAATTAGTTCATAGATTTAGTTTCAGAATAAATAATTGAACAACATGAAGTATAGAGGAGTTAACATCATTCTGAAACTGAATAGCTTTAGGATAATCAAATTCAGAAGAGGTTTTAGACCATACAGTGCACCTTTTGAAATCTGATTGTAATGTCACTTTATGTTTATCTGTAATTTGGAGCTTACAAGGTCTTTGTCATGTATTATTTGAGTTAAACATGGGCCAGGTACATTTTGTTAAATAAATCATCTCTATGGATTACCAGAAAATATTGTGACAGATTTCTGTTGGTTTGTCAGCATTCTCACCCCACCCACCCCCTTATTATTTGGGGTTTCAAGGGATAATAAAAGATTTCTAGATCCCTCAAGACTTTGGATGACTAATTTAATTAAATAGCAATTTGGATTTTGGATTTTTTATTCCTCATAATGTACTCTAAGAGACTCAAGATAAAGATTATATATGTAAGTATGATAGTTTTGCCTAGCAAGAATAGTCTATAGTTTTTGTTTCATTTCTCTTTGTCATTTATAGGTACACGGTTTAGATCCAAACACATGGAAAACTGTTGAAATTGTCCACATAGATATTGCAGATCGAAGTCAGGTTGAACCAGCAGTAAGTACTATGAACTACTCAATGACATTTTAACCTGTTGCCTCTTACATCTAAGAATTATTTTATTTATTTCTTGTATGGCCTACATTTTTACACTGAAATGAGCCTGGAGCTTGGGTCTGGACTGTGCAGCAAAAAGACCAGAGAGTAAGAGAGAAGGTGATTTATTTTTTGTGCAAATTTCACCTTTGTACAAGTGTTCCCTTTAAGAAATTCAGTGTACCTGAGATATATAGATCATGGGGGAAAACGGTATTGTACAAAAGAGTAAGAAAGCAAAAATTGATTTTACGTACAAATTTTCAGTAATTTAGGTTACCCTAAAATTGTCATTTGTGGGAAATGGTTGATGGTAGAATATCTCAGTTTAATAGTTGTGTACCTTTCTGTTTTGATTTTTACTAGATGTAAATATTTGTACTTTAGGCTTTTGACTTAATGAGAAAACTTGTTTTCAAGAGTATTAAAACCTTTATTTCACCATCACCCCCTGCACATCTCCCCCCTCCAAATTAAGGCCCTTGTATTACTTTGCCACAGTTTGTAAATATTAACTCACTACTTGCACTATGCTTTGTGCTGCTTTGGTGTTGCTGTGCACAGCTGTGGACTTTTTATATGTTAAGACAACCTGTGATCCTCTTCTTGCTAGTCTAGAGAGAGATAAAGCTTTGAAATAAGAGCAATGCCCCTTGTTTTGTCATGAAGTGCAGCGTCTTCAGTTAGCAGTTCATTTCATTGCCTTTCCATTTCATTTTCGGTGCTTCCTCCCTGAACTTGAGCATTGTTATAAGCTGGACAGAAATAACTCAAAAACTAAATGTCTCATGTTGTTGAAATGTAAATGTAAACCTTCTAGAACAAAGGCCCCTGCCCTTTTCTCAGAAATCACTGCCAGCAGTGACCCTCTGCTAGGCTGGATCCTGTTCAGCTAGGGCCCCCTCCCCAATTAGAAGTGGGAGCACCGATAAGGGATCTTTGTCAATTTTAGTTGTGCTATGATTTGAAGTTGAATATTTCAATTTTAGGGCTATTTCTGCTTTTAAAATTATATAAGGCTTTTATCCTCAGAAGTAAAATGTATGTTCTATTAGTGTCTGTTTTGCCTTTTTATTTCTCTTGGTATCTTTTCCAGCCATGATTTACTGGTGATAGGAAGAAATATCATTGGGAGTGAGTAATGAGTGAGTCAGTTAATGGCTAGGTCAGGACAGCTTACATGCCTTGAGCAGCAGGTCACCAGATAATACCGAGTAGCAGTATGGCACACGGGGATTGGTTGGCCTGGGGAAGTCATTCAGATTATATTGTCAGTTTGAAAAAGGTTGTGCTGGCCAAACAAAATGGTCTGATATTGTGGCTCATAGGTTTGCATTCCATGTTGCTCCTCAGCAGTGCACAAGGCACCTTTGGTTTTGCTGGGGGCATGAGAGTAGTTCTTTGTTCTTGTTCTCAGGCTAAAATGTGCTCTCAATCAGTGTTTGTAGGCACCAATGCAAGACTGCACAGGCAGAGGCTGAGCAGGTGGCTCTCTGTGGGTAGACAGTGAAAGAGAGAATGGATTCGGCCCAAATGAGGAGGGTGTGAGTCCATGGAGCTCTGACTAAGCACATACATTCTGAAACTAGATTTAAATTCTGAGGTTTTGCCACCTGCTGGCTCTCCAATCTTGGGTGCCTGTTTTGTCTTGTGTAAAATGGGTAATTATCTCATAGGATTAAATGTGAGTACTTAGAGCAGTGCCTAGTTTAAGAATTGTTTGCCATTATTGTCATTATTAGTTATAGTTTTACAGGAGTTCTGAGAACTGTGTCCAAGCATTGTGAATAAGTGTTAACAACGTATGTGTGATTTCAGTGTGCATGGTTCCTGTCTTCCAAGTTACATTTTAGAAATTAGTAAGATATAATTTTTTTAGAGTTTATTGGATTCACAGTACCTTTTTTATTGTGATAAAATACACATAACATAAAATTTACCATTTTAACCATTTTAAAATGTACAGTTCTGTGCAGTTAGTACATGCACAGTGTTGTACAGCCATCACCACCACCCAATTCTGGGGCATTCTCATCATCCCAGTGGACACCCTGGGCCCATGAACAGTCAGTCATCCCTCCTGCTCTGTGCCCCCAGCCTTTGACTACCACTCATCTCGCTACCTGGGGGTGTATGAAGGCTGAGCTGGATATGTGTGGTAGGGAGAGAGTTGTAGGGCCTGACACTCATTCCAGCAAGGAAATGGGCAAGAGACCTAGTGGTCCTTCTGTCTCTGGATTTGCCTATTCTGGATATTTCATGTAAATGGAATCATAACAGTATGTGGCCTTTTCTGTCTGGCTCTTTTTACTGTAGCGTAATGTTTTCAGGGTTCATCCACGTTGTTGCATGTGTCATTACTTCATTCCTTTTTATAGCTGAATAATATAGTTCGGTGTATGGGTAGACCACATTTTGCTTATCCATTTATCTGTTGATGAACATTTGGGTTGTTGCCATCTTTAGCTATTGTGAATAGTGCTGCTGTGAACATCTGTGTCACAGTAGCTTCTGGTTTATGTGTTTTCTTAGTTGTGGATACTAAAAGTACAACTTATGTCATGCAGGAAATTCTCAGACTTCTTGACAATAAAATAAGAACCCCGACATGCACATTTTCTGCTATAAAAGGAGAGGGGGACTCTGTGGTGGGAGGCAAGGGTGCCCTTGACAGTTTTTAAGCCTGGGGGTGAGGAGCAGAGCATCAAGCTACCTAGGGATATATGAAGGCTGTGGTGGGTATGTGTGGTGGGGAGAGAGTTGTAGGGCCTGGCACTCACTCCAGTAAGGAAGTGGGCAAGAGACCTAGTGGGCTGGAGAAGCTGGGTCTGCCCTTTTCTTCTGCACATCTCATTTGTTCACTCTGCTTCCACAGGAGAGTTGCCCTAACACTCGTCCTTCTGGTTCCACCCCATCTGCTTGGCCTTGTCTAGTTAATGTTTGTCTTAGGATTAGCTTCTATGGCAAACACCTGCACCACCTGGCCATTCTTACTTTTTACCAGATCTAGTTTGGTTTTCTGTTGAGTTAATTTTTTCATTTGATTCTGCTTTTTTATGTTCCTTGAAAATTCTAGTCCAAGGTGTTGGGAAAGGGAAGCTTTAAGATGATACTTACAATTCTAAAATATCAGTGTTGTCATAGCAATCAGCTGGTATTTGGTGGATGCTCAGTCTGTGCTGATTGAATAGCTCTGCTGTAACTATCCAAGATTAATATAGTACCTTCAAGAGGCTTACAATCTGGGTGACACAAACCCAGTACAGTGAAATAGTTAACAAATGGCAGAGGCTTATGCATGGTCCAAAGTGCTGCAGGATTTCAGAGAAAAGAACAAATAATCTGTGAGGATAAATCTGAAAAGACTGAATGGAAGAATCCTAACATGCGGATGAGTAGAATTTTGTTGGCGGAGCAGTTCACCCCACCCCTATCACTACACTTTTCCCTCTTAACTCTCATTCTCCTCTCCCTTCCAAATAGAAATTGAACCCCAGAGGGAAGAATCATTGTACCGTTAGCCATTATCTCCCCGTCTCTTAGCACAATACAGATATGTAGTAGGTACTCGTGAACTGTGTTAAATCAGTATGAATTGTAGGCAGTGGAATAGAAGTGAAGGTACAAGTGCGTTATCCAACACAGAGAAAAGTTGGAATAATTTTTGGAGTTGAAGGGAACCTTGATGACTTAGGCCTGGTTGCTTTCAAACTGTGCTTTGCATAATTCTAAGTTTCTTGGAGCCCACTTGAATTGTCAGGATGGAGCAACTGGAACATGGAGCTGAGGTTCCCTCTGTCCCCTTCTCCCAGCACAATTCTGCTTGTCTGGCATTAGTCTTCATGCTAAGATTTACTTTGAACACACTTCTGAAGCTACAAAAAGTTTAGTTTCAGGGCTAACCTCTCTGTTTTCCAAGTGAGGAAACTGAAACCCAGCTAAACTAGTCTTTCTCAAGATGATTTAGCTAATGCCAGAAGTAGAAATTCTAACTCTCAATCCAGTGTTCTTTCCACTCTCTTGATTCCTTCCAAGCTAACGCTGTGCTTTGTCACTCTTTGAGCTGCCCCTTCAGCACTGTCTTCCTCTCCTCAAACTGATCCTCCATTGACCATGTCCTGGACTTTTCTGTTCTGGTGTGCTGCCTGTTTTGGCCTCCCTTCTGGGTCTCCTTCCACTCTGTCCACAGCTTTTGTCCTGCTGGACCTGAGTCAGATTTCATTTCCTGCAGGGAGAGTTCACCCAGGTTGGAAACAGTCTTTTCCTCTGCTGAATTTCAGCTGTTGTTCATTTCATTGATGTGTTTTGTTCTCTGTGTTCAGGAACCCATCCCCTTTTCACAGAATGGGCACCTCATAAATATTTGTTGAATAACAAATTTTAAGGGTAATGATGAAACTAACCTATGTGAGTGAAGAATTTGTCTAAAATCAGTTGGAAGTCAGTATGTTAACATCTGGATTGTCAAGGGGTGAGGAAACAGTCACTCACATACATTTACACTCCTGAGGGGGAGTATAAATCGGTACAACCTGTGTAGCAGAATTACAAATGCGAGTGCCCTCGGACCCAGAAAAATTCCACTTCTAGGAACTGAGCCTATTCATTTGAAGCGACAAGTAGGTTAACGTACCATTGGAAACAGCCTTAAGTCTAAATGTCTCTCCATCAATGGAGAACTGATCGAAGACACAGTTGACCCATATGATGGAGTTCCGTGTTGTCGTGAAAAGGGAGTGAGCTCTTTGCACTGATACAGAATCCTTTCCAAGGTAAAGTGAAGAGAAAAAGATGAAGAAGGGTGTGTATAATATTCTTCCATCTGTAATTATAAAAGGGGGGAGAATATATCTACATGCACTTGCTTATATAGGTGGTCAAGAAGACAGTGTATATAAGGCAGTTGTAACAGTGCCTTCTTGAACTGGGGACAGCTAGATGTGTGGGGAACAGGTGGAAGAGTTGAGGTCTGGCAGAGATGTGCGCAGTGGATTGAGGGGATGCCCTCTTCTCGCTAATCATATTGGTTTTTTATTGCTGCATGACAAATTACCACAAATTTAGTGGTCATGTAATGTAACCTAATCAAAGGAATGAGAGCCATCGCCTTTGCCATCATCTGTTGGTTAGAAGCAAGTCACAGGTTCCACCTGCTCTCAGGGGAGGCGATTATACAAGATTATGACTCATTGGGGTGGGGGGGTCGTATTAGGATATGTCTGCCATACCAGCAGTCAATATTTAGTGCCTAAAACTTTCTCTTCAAGGATTTAAGTGCCACTAGAATTGGGAACTTTGTAACTATGAATAGGCCAACAAAGTGGAATTTCAATAGGAAGGCCTTCTGAAGGTGTGGTGATCTCTCAAAGTTCAGACTGTGACACTCTAACTCCTGGAGATGTTAGTCTCAGTATGACTTATAATTCATTGCCTTTTTTTTTTTTTTTTTTTAATGAACGCTAAATTTGTCTTGAATGAGCTAATTTTTCTAAAAACTTCTTATTACTTGCTTTAAAAGAAATATAGTTAATTAGTAATTTTGAAAAGATAAGTAATCAAGCTTCCTTCCATATCAGGACAAAGGTGAAGTAGTTGGGAGGTCAAGAAACCAAGAAGTTGGAAGTGAAGCTTGAATCCTTTAACTCCACCTGGTGGGGATTTTCTGTCACTGCAGATGAATATAATACAAACAGCCCTAAACATTTTAATTCAGAATGATTGTTGATTACTTTTAGGGTTTAACTCTCTGCTGGGTTGCTGGTGTCAGACAGCTTGTATACCGCTCTGTCATAGACTTGCTGTTTTTTTTGGTTGTGCTTATGAACTGTACTTCACCATGCATAGAAGGGATATGATTAGACCCACAGTGTAACTGGATACTTGGGGAGATGCTTTGACATGTTTACATAATTGAAGGGAAACATGGGCCCAATAACTAGGAACAGGATTTATTGTAAGAATCTGTCAATATGACGCAGGGTTACAGAGTAATATGCTACAGAAATCATATATATTTAAATATGTGGGTTATTCAGGGTTTTTTGTTGATGTTTATGGAAAGTATGGTTGGGACTATTAGTATAGCCACTATTGTCTGTAATTTTCTAGACGATGCATCATTGCCTAATGAAAGAAGCTAAGCAGTCTGGGATTTCTGCATAAATATCCCTACCCAATTTCTTTTGGCCACCAAACAAAACAGATTTCCTGTTTGAGGGGAAAGAGGCATTGTAGTGAAGTGTTAAGATGTTAATTCCTTTAAGAGGGAAGGCTTTTTCTGCTTGGCATTGAAGCAGCCAGGGAGCACACTGTGTTCCAGTAGGACAGACCCCCTAGTTCTCACCCTCTTCCCATTTCAAATCTAACCTGAGTATCACTCCTGAAAAGGCTTTTTTGGTAAATTGAGTACCCTTTGGGGGCCTGGCCTGTACTGTTCTCATCATGTCTGTGTTGCCAGGACCTAGCAAGATACTCAATATTGAGTCTGATGTGGAGTGACTTTTCAATAAAGGCTTGATGGATCAAAGAGAATTTGCAGATTTTCCCCCCTCTGTGGTGTTAAAGGAGAAAAAAGTTTGAAGGAATTGAAGTTTTTGTTGTTCAAATATTAAATTAACAAAATGCTACTTTAGGTCCTTTTTGTAATAATCCTTGATGGTGAAGTGTATATGATTACTTCAGTTCTAAAAATTCTGTCATTTCTAAATGAGTTATATACCTTTCTGTCATATTAAAAAGTGTTTTAGATCAAATTGTAATAGAAGTCAAGGTATTCAGCATTCAGCATAAAACACCAGAATATAATTAAAGTTTTTTTAATTTCTAAAGTTGTCGTAAATACATAACCACAACAAAAAGTTGCGAGTTCTTTAAATGTCCTGATGAAATGCACATGCATATCTTCAACTCATTTCCAAAATATACACAAATGAGTCAGTTGACATCTGCTTCTGCTTTTTTTTTAAGGTATAAATTTGAATCTGGCCCTTTTTAATCATCTCCAGCACTTTGTCTAAGTAGCTTTCCATGATTTGTATACAAAAGTCACTTCCCAGGAGAGGAAGACTCTTTAAAGTGTAAGCCGAAGTGTACACACGATTAACATCAGAGAGACCTTCGTTTTTGGAAGTAATTTGAAAGAAAATGAGCAGGTTTTGTTTTTTTAAAAAAAGAAAGAAATTGGAACCATATTTTCAGATATTTATGTGAAACCAGAAAGGATTGTATCAGCCTCCCTCTATAGTATATGCTTCCTCTGTAGAACATCATATGTGATATTCTTATAATTTCCAAGGTTATTTTAGCAGAAATGTTTCATTCAAATTTGTAAGGTCCACCCACAGGTTTAAAATTGATCTAGCTTAACATCTATAAATGTCACTATTTATCAAATATTAATGATACGAAAGTATTACATTGTTTGGGAGGCTTAGTTTAAAAATATAGATGTATTTCATATTAAAATGCAGCAAGTTTAAAGAGGGAATGAATTTTTCCCCCTTATGTTTCAGCATGTTGGAGTGTACTAATTTGTGATGAAAGATTTTTCCCAAATGGGGCATTTCAAAACCAAGAGTTGCCCAGGTTTGTAACTGAAGTGGTGTTTCACTGAAGATGGTATTCCTAAAAGAAGAGACAAAAGCTAGAAACTCATATGCCATGTTGATTCTGGGTCACAGGAAGGATGTGCCAGGTGTGCTCTGATTGATAGGGTCCTTCACGGGCACTTCCCTGCAGAGCGTGAGAGCCCTGCTAGTGCTGGTGACTCAGTTAGCTTGTGCTCTTAATTTGATGAAGTTCAGATTTTATTCATACCTCTCCTTTGGTCCTTTTTAAACCTCTCCGCCCCAATTCTTTCTCCCATATCCCTCCTTCTTACCTGCTCATGAGTATAATTGCCATGTCATATTTACCTTAACTATCCATCCTTTTTTCCTGCTCCGTTTGCGAATGTCCCCCTGGGGAGTGATGGAGTCTCACACTGTGGGCTCAGAGCACAAAACCACCCTGATGCCTGCCCCACATAGCTAGACTTCTGTCCCTGACCTATGGTCCTTGGGTTGTCACTGCTGCTGGATTCTGGACTGCTTTGTCCCACCTCTCTCCAGCAGAACACTTTTCCTGAGCATCTTTTTTTAGCAAGAGCTCCTGGAGCAAAGTGGGGCTCCACTTATTAGTCACAGTTCTTTTCTTGATACTCTGGGGGACACAGGTACTCCCAAGTGAGAGGATGGGCTGCTGGTAAATCTCTTCCTCTCTGCTAGTACCTGGGATCACCTCCATTCAGAACTACTCACTCAGCCTCTCCCCGGTCTGGTTTCCTTTGGAAAACACCCCCACTATAGCCGGGTAGCAGGGTCTGTACAGGTGTGAATCCCTGTTTGAGGCTGGATCTGCCCATTGATCCTTGGAAGTTAAAAGGTTCTTTTTAGGGCCCTTGAGGTCCTCTGGGAAGCATTGTGGACCAGGCCTAAAGGCTTGAGCCCCTTTCCATTTAAGCAAGGTCAGCCCACAGGCAGCTTGTTAGAAATGCAAATTCTCACCACCACCACCCCTCCACCCATTCTCCGATGATTTCTGTGCATTCTTAAGCCTGGGATGTGCTGTACTACACTGTTAATGGTGAAGATTATAGAGGGGCATCCTTCTTCTAGGATTCTGTAAGCAGAAGAAATCTCAGTTGGAGGCCATGGTTCAAATCATTCACCCCAACCTTTATGTTTACTAAAGAGTTTTTGAGCCCAGGGAAGTGCTGCATCTTCCCCTGAGCCACATAACCAGTAGAAGGGGAGCCAGGACTCAAAAGCAGGGCTACTGACTTATTTTTTTCTTTCTAGAATGTTTTACTATATGACGTGCCTTCCTTTGCAATATGTTGATTAAGAGCATTCTTAATTCAGTTAAACAAGCCTGCTCTTCTGTGTGTCCTCCCAAGTCCCCCGAAATAGCAGTTTTCATCGGTGGCCTTGGTCACCTTCTCCCATAACTGCTGTATTTTGAAATTTGCATATGTACAGTTATAATGAAGGATTGAAGGCCCTAAGATGTCTTTTGGTGTGGATACTTAGAGCTAAAACCATTCCTACATTTACTCATGTTCATTTAGCCAACATTTATTGGAACTTGCTATTTGCTCTTTGGCAGTATGGTAACTTTTTCCAGATAAAGGAATAATTGTGTCTGTCTGAAGAGAGCGCAGGATTCTTAATCAGTGAGCAGCTAAAGTGTTTCTAAATGACTTTGGAGTTTGTCTGGTCCAGCTGTAGCTTATGTAGTGCAGCAGTGCTGAGGGCCCTTCTTCCAAAGGGCTTTTCTCTCACAGCTGATAAATACCTGTGCTGGGCTTCAGGCTGCAGCCAAAATCTGGGTTCAAAGGCTAACTAGAACCGGGAGCTTTGGAGTTTTGTACTTTATTAACTAAAGAGCCCCTGCCCACTTCATTGTATATCAAAAGACAATAATAGGATTGTTGGGCTCATCTAAGCTGCACATCTGTGTGTTATCGGTGGAAGTGGGGTTCTTGGGGTACCACTGGAACAGGCATTTCCAAAGGCCCCCATGGGAAGATGAAATATGATAGAAAGCTTTATTTCTGTGGAGTTACATCCACTCAGTAAAGCTAAAGCCAGAGCCGTTTCCAGAGTTTCCGTTCCATGTTGGAGCCTAGTCCAGTACAGCATTAGTGGTCCAGTACAGCATTAGGCTAGTTGCAGTCCATTAGTCCATTGCATGTGGGGTTCGAGTGGCTGTGGGTCATGTGGGTGAACACAAGGGGTCCGTACAGGCTGAGTCACACAAGTCCCAAGAGCACAAGAGAGTGAACTCCTTTGTCTAGGGGATTAAATATCCCAAATTTTGCTCCTTTGCAGTGGCCATACCCATTCTAGCCAATGACCTTTGTTCTCAGTGTGACCGACAGCAAGCACCTTCCCTGTGCCACCCCAACTTTACTGGGCATGCCTCTGTCTCCCCTTTGTTGGGCCCCTTGGGAGTATAAAGTTGTAGTTTCTTGGTGAAGCTGCCCAGATGACATGCCTATAATATCTGGCCTTCCCTTTGCTCCTTTCCTATTATTAATAGCTAGCTAGTTACAACAGTATGGTAGCCTCTTGTAGAAGTATCACAATTGCCTTCTTAATGATTGTGGTATCAAAGAAAATGAGTTGGCTTTTAAAGTTTGTGCTTTTTGGTTCTAGCGTTGACCCTTTCTTCTTTGATTGTGGTTCTTTTAGTTGGTATGTTTTGGGGGAGAGAACAATATCCCATTTTAGTTGAGAGCAGAAATATAGGGCGTCCCAAAAAATATAAACACACACTTGGAATAATGATAAAGGCGGTATTTATTAAAACACATTTCATTTTCAGAATTGAGCTCTCAGCTGTTAAAATGTGTATGCATTTTTTGTGTGACTCCCTGTATTCTAAGCAGTACCTGATTTTCTGAAAGTGAACACATAAGACACTTTTCTGTTCACTTAGCTGTTTTCATTTTGAACCGCCATTCCATTATTTGGGTGTTGAACAATCTGACACTTTTTAATTGTTACTTTTCCCCAAATGTCAGCCTTGGCAAGCTGATGAAGCTTAGTTTAGTTTGTTTAGGCATGCAAGTTTTGGTCACACCTTAAGCAGTGCTTGTTTTCTGTGCTCTACGAAGGATTCAGGCATATCTTTTCTTTTGATCAGACATTCTGTGAGGCAGTGCCCAGATGTTATATATTTGAGTAGATAGTCTTGGCAACATATGCTTTACTGCACTGCCTTTAGAAAAAAACTTCATAATTTTAAAGAAATGTGCTTTCTAAATGTACTTTCTAAATCATCTTTATAAGATTAGTTTTTTTTCCTTTCTTTAAAATTAAAAGCATGATGAAATCTGGCTGGAAAAAGTTAAATGTTAGATCAGACTATGTGTAATTGTTAATATTTGTCAGCTTTTGAGCTATGAAAATGACCTTGTTTTAATGGGTGGACCTAATGGATCATTCTAATTAACCTTTGGTAGATGATAACCTTAAATGGTCAGCACTGACCGTCGCTCTAGCTTATTCTCTCTCCTAGCTTTCAAAAAGCTGCGGCATTTTAGATGTTACTTTTGTTCCAACTGCTGCCTTGTACTTCCTAAGAAGGGCTTTCTGCTTCTCAGAGCTGTGCAGTGGCTGGCTACCCAGTCTTTAGCCCTGAAAAGAGCTTTTGTTTATTAAGTCTGTGGCTGAGGTCCAGCAAGTCCGAGGAGAGCCTGTGGTTGCCAAATGCTTCTTCAGTACTCTTTGGCGTGAGCATGCACTAGGTCTAGTTGAGTACCTCTTCCTTTTGCCATTAAAATGAACCTTGACATTCATTTCTATTTTTAAAGTTTGTAACTTATCTCTGGTGTACGTGTGAGAGCCCCAGACGATTTTTATTAAAGTGTGTGCATAACTTTATTAAAGTGTGAATTGTGACCCAGGTCCTAACTTGTAATAGGAGCCTCCTGGAACTCAGGAACAAAACAAAACAGCTCAAATTGAGGTTTTGAGGTAGCTGTGATTTTGCTTTTGCTTAAGAAATTTTCACTTGTGAAATGCTCTTCTCAAGAATCTTGCCTTTGCTATGCTGTGAAGCAAACCATTGTCAAGATCCTTTTTGTGGTAGTTACAGAGGTTTTTCCCCCCTATCCTCAAGGAAGATATAAATAAATGTTAACATGGTGTTTATTAAAAGAAGTGTAAAAATGTTTCCCACTTTCTTCTGCTGCCTTACATGGTCAAGTACTTGGGGAACACTTAAAATATTTGCATCCAGTAGTGGATTTAGAGAATGCCCCATAGACTTGAAGACATAGTTGGGTAGCAGTGCCCTCTTGTGGGATAATAACATACTGCTTATTTCATGCTTGCTTAAATCTTAGCAAGGTTTTTTAAATTTCTCTTAAAAATCTGCATGTACGAGCATATTTTGCACAAAATACCTTTACACTAGAACCTTGAACCCATTATTAACTTAATGTTTATTTCTAATCTCTTCCATCTTTTAAAAGTAAAAAGTAGGGATGGTGATGGAATGAATGGTAGGGTATTTAGTAGAATTGCTCCAGTTCCTTCCTGGCTGGGGGGAAATTTTCTGGTAGGAGTTAGAAAATGTTTTTGTGAGCAGCTAATGGAAGATATTTTTAAAGAAATTCATGTAAACGGCTCCTTAAAGTGAATTCCTTATAAAAGCCCCTTTTTAACAATGTAAACTCTTTCCTTAGGAAAGGCTTTCTGGGCTGAGATCCCTTCAGGTACTTAAGTCTTATCAATGATAAAGTGTAAATTATATCACATTTTTTCAGTAAAGTACTGTGGTTAACCTGGGTGTTGAGAGAGCAGCATATGAGTCCTGGCTCTTCTGAAGTAAGTTCTCCAAAAATAGTAGCAAGAATGATGCTTCTTATTGTATTTTGTTCTTGCTGTAAAAAAATAATGTTTTAATTTTTCCCCTGCAATTATGTCCTATTTGATGTTTGTTAAATTGGTGCTATGGGTTAAATGGGGTTCTGGGACTTAGGACCTTCTTTGTCTGAAGGCCAGATTGTGAACCAACATGGACGTTTTACTGGAGAGGGCTCAACCTATGAATTTTAAATAGGACATTCCCCTCCCCCCCTCCAATTTTAGTTTAAGGTATTTGTTGTAATATATTCTGCGATCTACTTTCATTTAAGGTAACAAACCCATTTTGTGTTAAATAAAACTTTCCTAAACATACTACTTACATTTTTCAGGGGCATGCAATTTAATTTTAAAATAATGTTTAACAAGCACCTTCAGCAAAATTGACTTGTTAATATGTTAAAACTTCATTGGAGTCAAGAGTTTATCTTCACTTTTAAATGCTACAATAAATATATAAACATATAGTAATAATAAGTATGTGGTTACAGTAATAAATATATTGGATATTTGTGCGTAAAACACAGGCTTATCCAAACCAGTAGCCCATCTGCCCTGAAGAGTAGCCCATCAGCCTTGGGCTTGCCAGGAACCCCCTTTCCTGTCCTTCAAGGACCTTTTCCCTTTTGCTTCATCTTCCCATCGGCTATTTGGTTTTCCTGCTCGGTTGTGGAATATGGAGTCTGTCATGTCAGGCCTTTGGTTGTAACCTCTTTTCACAGGTAAAATCCCGATATCTTTCTCTTTATGTTAATTTGTAACCCTCCAAAGGCTTAGGAGGCCTGCCTTGCTAAACATGACAGTGTTGGCAGTCTCTCTGGCTGTGTTATGGATAGAATGAGAAAGAATGGAAGAGGCGATTGGCCTCGCTGTGCTCTAGCCTAGCAGTGCTCTAGCCTAGCTGTGGCCACCTTTTAGCATAGAGCTTTGTTGACAGTTTCTGCAGGGTCTTTGTGAGATTAGAAACATTACAAAAAAGTGTTCTGTTCGGGCGTACAGGTTTGATTGTATTTCTCAGTTCTCAGTGCAGTTTAAAATTCAGCTTTTAGGATTCATTGGTGGAAAGCCAGTAAGGATTAATGAGAGGACTGAATTGAGAATATTTTTTAATGCAGTTTTGTTCCTCTGAGGTACATTCAGTAACAGAAACTAGGCCAACAAGTTATTGACAATTAGTGGTCCTTTGGGAATCTGCTTTAATGAATAGATAAGAATGATTTGTAATTAGCATAATAATTATATGCAAATGAATGCTTCTGAATTGCTCTAAAACACTTCTGAACTGTTTAAACAGCCCTCCTGAGATCTTGTTACTCTATTAATTTGTGTAGCAAATCCTTTTTTCATAGATCATGCAAAGATAAACTTCAGTCCAGCCCCTGTCCAAATTATTATGAATTCCAAGGTGGTAGGACCTGAATTAATGAGATTTACTTACACTATATTAATGGTACTCTGTGGGAACCTGTGAAATGGTGAGGAGTCATTGGGGAGATGTAATTAAAAATAGAAAAGAAAGCTGCTTATTTGAAAATAACTGTTCAAATGAGTTTCTTAAACAAGTTAGTAAATGTTATTTCTCTTAACACCTCTGTTATTTGCTATTGCAAAATTTAATGCAAACATTTTTTATTAATAGGCTTCCCCTTTGGAGTCTGGCTTGAGTTTTGTCAACTCCAGTTAGTTATGTACTTGGGTCAGTGGGGAAAGTATCCAAGAATCCCTTGTTTTCTAAGTGCCACAGTACTGAAAAGTGCAGGGCAGTGCTAATAAATGATGTTTGATTTTTACTTTTGTACTTAATTCAGCCTTTCCTCCATCCTGGTCTTCACTTTTAGGATGTGATGAGAGGAAATAAGCTTTGCTAAATTGAGCAGCAGTACCTGTGCATTTTAAACTTAGTGATTATCTTTGAGCTATTTGAATAGACACCTAATTAATCATGTTATGCTAAAGGAAAGCACTTTACAGCAGGCTGCAGGATCCTAATATCTCTCTCAAGTTTTTATGTTTACCCTGTAGAATTGTTTATCTTCTTTGGGGGGTGGGGGGATGCTCTTTTATAAGCAGGTGTCCAGGATTTACTAATGCTTGTGTTTGGGCACACTTTTCCTTAGTTTACACTTAGCTTTACCTGTGGGAACCCATGTGTGGTTCTTTAAGCAGTTTCTGGTGTCTGGAGTGTATTTTGATTTTTCCACAAGCTGTCAAGACACTCCTACCAGTCTGCCCTTCACCTTCTACTCACTTTCCCATTCATAATCATGAGTTAAATCTGGATTCAAGGACATTTAGATTGCCTCAGCACAAATTTTGCACTTGTATTTTGGGGGACAGCCACTATGCTTAAAGATTCATAAAACTAATATTCTTTGTCTTCAAAATGAATCTGGTTTCTGTTGAGAGTTTCTATTGAGAGCTGTAAATGCATACCCAAGAGGCAGCGCAACTTTTATATTCCAGTGACAGAAAATAGGTATTTATAAGAATTGAATGAAAATATTCTGTGGCTCCAGCTTGGAGACTCAGTAATCCATTTATTTACCATATTTTATGTGTTCTCCGAAGGGTATCTTGACTTTCACTTGTCTCCTTTTCTACTTAAATAAGAGTTTTCAATTAAATAGAGTTGTGGTAACACTAATCTGAATCTACCTAATGCTGATACCATTGTGTTTTTCTGTTGTTCAGGCACCAGTATTAGTGGAGTGAGCAGTGTCTAGGGACATTACACCTAACTTGATAATGATGGTTTTACTAAGCCCTTGTCCTGGCCAGGCCTCTGGGCATTATACAGATAATTAAAATTTGATCACAAAAAAATTTAAACACAATGCACCTTAGCAATAAAATTTTTCTACTTTTAAACATGATTTTAAAACCCATTTTACAAATACATTTCCTTGGCCTAGTGAATTTGCTTTCTTTTTTTCCCAAGGATTACAGAGAGTGCATAGCAAATTCAGCCTTCAGAATGCCCAGGAGCTGAGGACTCAAGTAGGCTACAGCTGTCTTCACCCACTGTATTCTAAAAGAGCTAATGAGATGAGAAGTCTGCAGCTGGTGGCAAGCACAGTAAACCGTGAGCCAAGGGCTTCTCTTCATCAGAGCCGCCCTTTCCCCATGGGATCCCAAAGGAGACAGAATACTAACAAAGCCAGCAGGCTGTCTCATTCCACACTATTGCTCATTTGCAGCTATAATTGGTAGCTGAGGTTGCATTCTCTATGCTGAAACTGTCATACATGAAGGAATATATTTGTTCATTGTGATACGGATATAAATCGGCCAGTTTTCAAATCCAGAAAGACCAAGCTAGATACCCAACAATAAAACTGCAGCAAAGAAGATACCATTTAATAAATTAAATGTTTGTTACGAAAATACGAAACTGAGGTTGCTAAAACTAAACCTGCTTCCTGCTTTTAAATATCTTGCTACTTAATTCAACTGATTAAACATTTACATATTCAAACTAACAAAAAAGCCCAAAAATTTCTAGGTTTTGACAAGATGCATTATTCTCATCTGTCAAGGTTAAGGTGCTATTGTTAATAATTGGCTTCTGTTACATTTTCAGTATATCTTTAATGTTTGCCGCTTTATATTCAAGAGAAAAAAGCAGAGAGGGAAGAACACTTAGCTTTTGAGATATGTGTATATGTAATATTTTATATGCATACACTCATTTCTTATAGGAAAATCCACTTTGGTTTCTGGTGCTGCTTTTTGGTGTTTTTGAAACGTGTTTTTGCTTATCTGGCATTTGTAGACACCCTTCTGCCCCTCCCCTGTGTCGTGTACCAGAGTGAGCCCAGAACAGAGGCAAGAAGCCTTGTGTTGGAGCCCTCAGTGAGCCATATCACCTCCTTCTCAGACTGTAGTGTCCTCATCTGTAAAGTGAGGCGGCGTGGATGGTCTTCAAGGTTTACTTCACCTGTATAATTCTGTGAATCCATAGTTCAGAAAAGCATCCAGTGAACAACTAGCACTAATAGTGAAGGCTCAGAAATACACTTTGTGAAACTGTATTGGTTAGGTCCAGAGTGAAGTTTTAAAGTGTTATTTCATGTTCTTCGGTTAATTATGCCAGATAGGTATGGAAAATCTGAAGTTGTCGCCCTCATGTGGAGCTGGGTTTAGGAAGGAGAGGGGTGTTGTCAGAGAAGTCCATGTAATCCATCCACTCACATTTTCACCTTCACTGGTGCCGTAATCATGCTTAGTCCCATCTCCTGGGGCAAGTCACCTTCTGAATTCATTTTCTCCTACATGAAAGTAATTTATGCTGGCCACAATTTAGACTAAGTTCGCTTTTCTTAAATCAGTTGTTTCTTGGTTTGTGTACTACCCTTATTGTATTCATTCCATCAGTGTTTTTTTTCTCCCATTAGCCCTACTGATATTTGTGTACACTTTGTGTTGTTGATTTTGTGGTTTTTGCCTCTGTTGGAGTGAGCAAGTTTCGAAGCCACAGAGGTAGTTCTGCAGTCTCTGGTTCATCAATTCTAAGATTCTTGCTCTTTGATTTTCCCCTCATATTTTATTCAAAATCAGAATTTGTCTTTCAGTTATAGCATGTTTTATTAGCTGAATGTTTTCCTTCTTAATGGTACATAAAATAATGGAGCATCCTCTCTTAGATTTAGGAAATGTGGTGTTGTTCAACTCACATGAGGCTCTATAACATTTTAGATTTTGAAAGACAAAAAAATGTGAGCATTGTGCCCACAGCGAGGTCACACTCAGTAAAATACAAAAAGGAAAGTATTTTCCCTCAAATGTGATGAAATACTAGCCAAACATCTGGGCATTGTACAGGTAATTAAAATTTAATCATAAATAATTTTAACACACTGCACCTTAGCAATAAGATTTTTCTACTTTTGAACATGATATTAAAACTCACTTTAAAAATACATTTCCTTGGCTGGTATCGGTTGGTTTCAATTCTCCATTTTTAGTCAACTCTCCATTTTTTCTTGGCAATTAACAGTTACTCCCTGGGCTTTCAGTTATGTTTATTTGTCTCTCTTTCTCCCAGCTAGACTGACTTTTCTAGGACCCAGGACCAGATGTTGGTTCTCCTTAACCCCTTGAACTACCTCTTAGCATCCTGTGCACTACCTTCTTCTACATGGTGGCTGATGAATAAATAGACCTTGATTGAGGGAGATGATGTCACAAGTGACTTATGATATGATGTTAAATGTTTTCAGTTTTGGAGAAAAGTGCGCTGGTCTCTGGGTTTTAATTCCAACCCTCTGAGATAGAAGAAAATGTTTTCTGGAGTCCATGATTATTTGTTAGCACGATGGCCGGTTTCTCACTGAACCCCGGGCTTGAGAGACCACTCCTGGGCAGTTGATTCTTTTCTCAGTCAGCAGTGAAGTTGTTAATTTTGAGGGTGTGGTTCTAAATAGGAGTTTTAGAATTCATTTTAGCTGACAGTAATTGATCCTTCTGCTGATGCGCCCAGACACTTGAAGTAACCCCAGTTGTCCGACCCCTTGCAGTCGGCTCATCCCTGTTTGTCATTCCTGGGTAACACTGACTGACCACACTGCATATTCTAAACAGTAAGACCCTGTGTGGCCTGCTAAGTTTGCTTGTGTGGTAATTTTAGCCCATTGTTGGGCCTTTTTATAGCTTCTTACACAACATTTAAACAGGCTTTGAGTTCAGGGTCATACATTTAACCCAGTTATCTTTAAAGTTTTGTTTTTTATCTGAACCTCACATTTTTTCTTCCTCACATACTTTATGTATAACTTTCTCTTTAGGAATTATTAATATGTCGTATGCACTTACTAACTGGCTGTTGAGGTTTTTTTTCTTGAGGATATTTTTTTCATTGATTTTTAGAGAGAGTGAGAGGGAGTGAGGGAAGCTAAAAGGAGAGACAGAGAAATATCGATGTGAGAGAGACACATTGATTGGTTGCCTCTCACACACACCCAGACCAGGGGATCGAACCTGCAATCCAGGTACGTGCCCTTGACTAGGAATCAAACCCAAGACCCTTCGGTGTGCAGGTCAGCACTCTAACCACTGAACACACCGGCCAGGGCTAGCTGTTGAGTTTTGATTGGCTATTTCTCAACATGTTTTCATTGATTTGTCAAAGTTTGTATTGTACTTTGGAGTATATTCAAAGCTAATTTCTAGAACAATGATTTTTGATATTGTCTTGTCTGGGCACTTCCCCCAAAGTGTGTGGTCCCTCCACAGTTGCTTTGAAGGACTTCTGGTTCAGAAGTTCTACTTGAGAAGGGAAGGGCTCTTTCTTTGTAGTATTTTCAAATGATCTCTGTTCACTGTTACTATTACAACTCATCTAAACCTGAACTTTAGCTCTTCAATGGTAATTTTTATTTCTTTCTGTAGATTGTCTACATATGTGTTTGTAAAGACAACAGAACTTTTGTAAAGCAGACAGGTTTAAAAAGATTTACTTCGTTCATTTTCTCTGTTCTATCAGGAAGAGTATATTAAGGGAAATAGAATTTACACCCACTAGAGGCTTGCATAAAACCTAAATTTTGGGGCGGTTCCCCTAAGGAGTCATAAACCCCTCCCTTATCTCCTTTGGCAGTGAGAGGCTTCCTCTTCCATGAGGAAGCCAAAGTATGTGTACCCTATGGCTCTCTGTGGACTCGGGTTTGGAGAGGCTGGCTTCCTGGTTGAGGCATCCACCATAGACCCAACCATGGAGGAAATGGGAATTGCCATGGAATCAACAGTTCTGATCTGTGTTCCCAGTTACGGTAGTTGCTCTCTAGGAGGGGAATTAGTCCAATGCCATCATCTATGGGTATTGGCAGAACTGGAATGGGTATGTTTTATTTCTCGAATGTGACTATACATATATCAAAATGCTGGAACTATTGAAAAATGTTTGGAGATTTGTTCTTGGAGATAGCTATCCAGTAACCAGTGGACAGCTAGTCAAGACTTTTGTTAGCTTTTATTATGTAGTCATTTTGCCTTAAGGTAAAAGTTTAAAACAAAGAGAATCAAAGTGAAAACTGAATGTCATATAGAAACATTTTCCTACTTTTATTTTATACAAAAGCACAGTAAGCCTAATGAGTTGCTGTCGTCTGTTCTAGTAGCTGCAAAGCGCTGTTCCGGCAAGGTTAAAGAATTTTCTCTGGTTTTCTTTTCTGCCTCTGACTTTGTTTTGCTTTGCAGGACTACAAAGCTGATGAAGACCCAGCATTATTCCAGTCAGTCAAGACCAAAAGAGGCCCTTTGGGACCCAACTGGAAGGTACTGTATGCTGACCTTTCTGACAGGCAGAGTCTTGGCAACAGAACACTTGACAGGTCTTGAGTCTGGAAGAACTGGTGACGTTTAAGTGAAAAATAGAAATGGCATAAAAATAGTTTTATTTGCGATAAGGACTTACAGCCAGTTGCAGTTGGCCAGCAAGTCTGCGTTGCATTAACAAACAGAACAGAGCCAGACTGTCGCTTTCAGCATAATGCTATTCTGATAACTCTTAAAAAGAGACAAGTGATTTAGTCTTTGGGGATTGTACTGTTCTCTTTTGAGACTTGAAGCAGTACAAAAATCCATGTTAAATGAAGGTTTATAGTTTAAATTTTGTCTTAGTAAAAACTGAACAAGCTCCCTTCACCCGAGCTTATGTTCCTGGCCTTTTAATAGTTATATTTTGGAAAGCAGGACACCAGAGAACAATTTCAATGAAGTAGTTGTTTTCTAATAAAGAGCACATCCTTACTTTATTCAGGGAATTAAGAAAAGCACCGTCCAGGTAATCATTTAAATTGCTGTAGAAATATAATGCATTTTAAAGACATTCACTAAACTAAATGACAAACCCTTAATGTGTTGATGGCAAGTTATTACAGCTAATTTGACAGGAGAAGAGGAGCATAGGAACTTAAACCTGCCCCGAGCAGATTTTCCACCAACAGGATTTTACTTAGTAACGAATCTGTTTATGTTGAAGCCAGTCACAGGTCGTCAGTAAAGGCTGTCGCTAGTTGTTGCTTGCGGGTTAGAGAATTACGGTAACAGCCCCACAAGTAACCCATTGCAGGGTTCTTCATGGGCGTCAGACTCTTTTGTAGACTATCTTGCATGTCAGTTAGAATGAAGAATGAGTCTGACTTTCTTCTATAAGAAATGATTCATAATTATCTTATTTTCACATTTGTTCTCTGGGTAAGTTCAGTTCAAGATTCTCCCAGTTTAATGGCCATGATTAGAGACTTTTAACTTAATGTCCAGTAAGTGATATATGCCACTTACAAATCAAGGAACAAATTCCATATGCAGGATCTAAATTTAAATGGAATTTAAAAAGTCCCCGCCCTTAGCCAGATTTCTAGCTGTGGACTTCAGAGGAATCTTAAGAGATTTAACAGTGGCCTTCTAAAAGAGAATGCTGTGCTAGGGCAGCAGGCAAATGGCAACTTCTAAGGTTGCCATATCTTCTAAAAGGCCATCTTGCTCCAATAAGTAAAAACTCTCTAGTTGATAATACTTGCATGAGGAATGAAGGACATGAGATTGAGACTCAGAGGTGCTCAGAGGTGAATTAAATACTGAATTTTCTTCAAATTATCTGTTTTTCAAGTGTAAACTTTGAAAAGGCATTGCTACATTACATGGTGGGCTATTATATTTGGGCTCAAGTGTTGGCTGTAGAAACTCCTAACCAGTTTTATAACAGGCAAAAAAGATAGTTTGACACTATGACTTTTACCTAATTTGCAATCTTTTAGGACTTGGAGTATGATTTTTATTCCTTTTTTATTTACGATTTTTACCTTTTTAACAAACATTGGTTTGTCTTTTTTATCCATTAATGATTATTTAAAATTCTCGAATAGGTTTTTGAAATAATGTGATTTTTACATTGTTTCAGGTTGTGGTATAGCAGTCTTCCCTCCCCCCCCCCCCTTTGTGGGTATGCATGTGTGTATGTATTAAACAGTACCTTATTATTTTTCTGGGAGAGTGCTGGCTGGTTGTGGTACCTTCCTACCCATTTGCCTGTTGGTTGTTAACTTAGCCAAATGATGGTGGATGTAGCTACTCTTGTAAATTGAGTTACTGCTTAACTGAGTTTCAGTGAATTACCGTGATTAGAAATAACTAGGGTAATCAGGTTTAACTAATTAAACCATCTGTTTACTGCTGTGAAGGGAAAGTAGAGGAAGAAGGATGACTAACTGATAATAGAACAGAAACATAGGGACCTATGGACTGACTTGACCTTGCCATGTTCAGGCGGCCCTGTGCGTCAGTAAATGTACTCATCGAGGCATTGAAGGCTGCGCTGGGGAAGGATGATAGTTGGAGATTTCTGTACTTTTGAAATATGAGAGCAGGGAAGAAATGCATGGTAGTTAAAGCAAAAGGGAGGAAGCAATCCTGTCCTGGACCCACTTACCAGGATTGTGTGTAAAATGCTTCTGTGTAAGTGCTGCCTGGCTGTTCACAGCTTGAAGGCTTTCCATGCCCCTCAACAGAAACTCACCTTACCAGTACACGTTCCAAAGTATATTCACAGCTAAGTTAAACCTCGTGATCTCTTGGAAACTTTTTCTTACTTATCCCACAGTGGTGTTTTCCTTCTGAATTATTGCAGTATTTACTGCTTGTCTACACCAGACTGGAAAGGGGGAAAAGAAACTTTTCCCTGGTGCCAGGCACTATACAAGGTCGTATTTAATCTTCACAGCCTTCCTGTGGGGTAAGTACAACTGCTTCATTTTATAGATGAGAAACTTGGCTAGAGAAACACGAATAGTAGTTGTAGAAGAAACCTGATTCAGTGTTAGTCGTAGAGATGTATAAGGTGTGGGTATGTTGCAAATTCCGACTCTTAATCCAGTGTTCCCAGATCACCAATCTGTACTTTTTATGCTGTGTCATATCGTGACAATTGTGTGTATCTCTGTATTCATGTTATTTGTTAGAATTTGATAATTCCTGTTAATACCACTTACATGTTCCAGTGGTCAAGGAATTTGTAGGTGACAGTGGCATTAAGGGAGATCCATTAAACACCCTTTTGTGAATCTGTTACAAACTGTGACTTAAATAACTTAATCGTAACTCTGAGCCTTTGTTTCCACATCTTTAAAATGGGAATGATATTAGTAACTACCTTAAGGTTGTTGTGAGGACTAGAGGAAGTAATGAATGAATATTACATTCCCAGCAGAGAGGAAAACTACACAGTAAGTTGTAGCTCTCATCGTTGTCACCATGAAAAGCCATCATCTGTTGGTGTCGATGAGATCAATATCTGTGATATCCTATTTATGACACATTTATTCTTTTTCTCTGTCTAGTATCCAGGAGTTCCCTGGTTCTAGTATCTGGGGATTGTCAAATACACCCTGGTTTACTTGTCCTTACCTCCCGTGGTTATGTGTTTAATGAGTGCTTGATTTGGGTTGGCCCTAAAGCAGAGGCAGCACAGTTTAGAAAGCCTTTGCTAGCAGGAGATCATAGGGTTGCCAGGGAGATTTAAATATTTTTCCACGTTGGTTAAGAATACAGACTTTTTTTTTAGCGTATGGTACAACGCATACTTTTTATTTTTCAAAAACTACAAACCGGGAGATGCAGACCTTAGTTGTATATTCATTTTCCCTTTGAAAACAAGAATTTTTAAAAATCTGAGCACATGAATTATGTTTTGTTATTTAGGGTTCAGCACATGATTAAGTGACTGTGCATAGTAAAAGGAGAGCGGTTTATAACCTGATAAAGATTTTTGCTTCAGGCAGAATTGTGCGTTGTTATGGATGTAAATGTCTTGCTTCTCTGTAGCACCTCACATGCATGAGTGTTGTACATGTGTACGTATTTTCGTTTGTTTGTGTTTTGGGGGCTTTGTGTGTTTTGTGGCATTGGTATGACTACCTGTTCTGATGGTTTATGAAAAACAATTTACATGTGGATTCCTTTAGCTTTCTAGTTTGCCTGCTGATCTGGTGAGGAGTTGTCATTTTAACAAATTGAAACACCACCTTTGAAGATTATGATGTCATTTTTATCCTATGGCAAGGCCTCATTTCCTTCTTCATTTAATCCAGATGCTTCTGAAGACTTAAGCTTTTTTGTGTCTGCATCTGTACGATGGCTAAAAATTAGGCCTGTAAGGGTCTTTGTAAGAGTCTTTGCCAAAGCATCTGGCCCTTACAGTGCTTGACGTGTCTCAGAAGACTCAGCCATTGTCTGAACGTTGGAGTATAAGGGGATCAGATAAAATAAAGAAGTTGATCCAGAAATTGTGGTGACTTTTATATTATCTGAATACAGGGTGGGGCAGAAGTAGGTTTACAGTTGTAAGTATGGGAAACAGAGTTTATTCTATTATTATTAATTGTATTATTTTTCATATGAAGAACTGTAAACCTATTTTTGCCCCATCTTATATGTATGTATATATTATATACACATATGTGTGTGTGTGTGTGTGTGTGTGTGTGTGTGCTGTTTCTAATCATAAAGGCATGTCCCGTTTCTCTTCTGCGTTAGTTAACTCCAGTCAGCAACAGTTCTGGCAGTTGGAGCTTAGTCTTTCAAAACAGTTTGTCATACTGTTTACCTGCTCAGTCACGCTTTAGACTCATTTCAGAATTGCCGGAAAAGCTGTTCTGGATCCTCCAAGCCAGTGGAGGGCAGCCATCTTTGTCTTTGTGGATTAGAGGGATGCTAATGTGTTTCCTGCCATACTACCACGACTACTTTCTCTTCCTACCTCCTATCTGTATAAAGAAGGGGATAGCTTTGGTTGTCGGTGACCTAAAATAAAGATACCACAAGGTTCTATTGGCTGGTGATTGGTAGAATAAAAGAAGGGGTGGGGGGCAGGAGAAGTTGAAATCTAGCTGTGGAGATCCCTTTGAGATTGAGACTGGCAGGAAAGTGGCCCAGAGAGTCCTCAAGATAGCCACCCAGGGAGAAAGACTGAGGGCGTTCTCGTGCGTCTTTATCTAGACATGGCTGTGAGTTCCAGGAAGGAGGTGAAGGCATTTTAAAAGCTGTTCCCTCCCCGTAATCTACAGTTGAAACCCCATGTGGGTGGTATAATGAGGCTTAATAATTAGTTTCTGATTAGACCACATTGTGGATTATATATAATAAAGCAGACCTTGAAACCTGGCTGATTATTTTGAGTACCTGGTTTGACAACTAGGTTTTTAAAAATATGTATTTAACACAGTATAAATTATGCAATTCCTTTAGAGGACACCAAAAAAGCCATTGCATGTCTTCAAGAAGCTAAGTGCCCAAGAGCGGTACATGATTAGTTCTAGACTTATATTGGATAGTGAATGCCTCTGTTCTCAGGCAGAACTGAAGGACTCGGGCCTAAAGGAATGAAGTGTCCTACTCAGGTTTGAGAAGGGATTTGGCAGGCTGGGCTTCTTGCAGAGTGTCTCACTAGCGCTATCAGGGACATAAAGTTTTCTTCATGAGTTTTATTTCAAGGGTGAACTTGTGGTTTCACTTGTATATAGTGTCACTCCTAGAGTAATTGGACACAAACATGAAGCATGTCATAGTCCTTATTAGTAAAATGGGTATGAGCTCCAAAAATATTAAGTTTGGAGACATGGAAAATGTGCATGATTATCTTCTCACAAGCAGTAAGCTTTTCTGCCTTAATTTCATTTTGCTTAGTTTTGTGACATTAGTGTAACTCACAGTTAGTTTAATCTTTTGAACTTTATTTCACATTTACTTCTTCCATTTATCAGTTCTCATTTGCCAAACATAGGAATCTCCCACCTCTGAACCCTCTTGGAGGCCTTTGTTGATGACCTCTCATGGCACTTGGTGTGTCTTGTGTCAGGGCCGGGGTTTATGTTTTCAACTCTGTCTTCCTTCTCCGACCTCCTGTGTTCGTCCCACATTACTCACTGAATTTTTAGCCATAGGCTCTGTGTCTCACTTAGCTTGCCTAGCACAGATGTTTGCTCATAGTGGATACTGGGTAAGTATTTGGTGGATTCCAGTTAACTATTTTAAACCAAATAAAAATCAAATGTTGGACTTAATATATGTCTAGTGTAGGTGTATCAGAATGGCTACCAAAATCTAAACAGAGGTGAGGGAATGGCTGTGAGTTGGGGAATCGGGTTTTGCTTGAAATTTCAATACACATACTTCACATATATTCTGTAATCCTGTTTTGATATTTACTGGTGCATGCACTGGCAACAGCCCCAGCAGATCATTTATTTTTAACTTGCTTAGTAAAACCTGGGTTGGAAACTTGCATTACAAAATTCAACAGCTGAAATTGAGTATTCAGGCTGCCTTAAATTGAAAAATTAAAATATGAAGAAAATGTGAGTCTTTTAGAAACTCCTGTGTCCTTGCAAAGTGTTACCTCTGGTTGAATGTAGCATATACCTATTCCGTCTTCATCCCAATATATTTTAAATAGGAAAAAGTGTACGGAGAGTTGATCTGTAGCACGAGACTGCGCGAGAACAGTATTTTTAGAAAATGAATTTTCAGAATACCTTTGGTTGTGGGTTTGGTTTTGTTTTTTAATTCTCTTACATTTGTATATATTTGTTTGTCATAGATACAAGCAGCTAGTTCCTGTGGCTAACGGGCTGATTGCTCACCATCCAGTTGAACATGCTGGGTTTTGTTTGGTTACACCACATGGCTCTAGTGCCCAGTACTCTCCCGTAGGGCTCATCCGCATACCCAGAGGAACCTGATAGGTGCTGTTAAATTAGAAACATGATTTCAGTTTGGGGGCTTCATTTATAGTAGAAAACATGAAATGCAAAGAATTCAGTGAGTACACAAACTATTTAAATACAGTTTGGGGAACATTTCACAACTGGCTATGTTACAGGTGAAATTTAAATTATGTAAAGATGAGCCATCATTTTGAGTTCCTCTGTTAGCCCATAATTTCCATTTTATAGAGCGTCTGATGATTCTTGTCTTCTGGTGACCAAGCATATTTTACCTTTTATTTTCAAGTATTCTTTTATGTTTTTATGGTTTAATCTATATAAATCTTGTGTTTATCAGCAACATAATTTGTTCACTGGTAGATTAGGAGTGTTAATCCTGTTTTGCCTTAGGTTAGGAAATGTTAGGTTTGGACTGGGTAGGAATTTATGTGTGAATGATCTGAATTAGGTTTTGGCTTTCTTTGCTTTCTGGTTATTTTTTCCAACTGATGAAGAGAAAAAAATCAGAAAACATTTGTATGATTTAAGGCCATAGAAGAAGCTTTGCCCTGCCCCCTAGCAGTGAGCCTCCTTGAGAGCTGGGAGACAACGTGGAACTCCTTTGGGTTCTGGGGATCTTGGAACATTGCTCTGAAGGGAGGGGGAATCCCAAATATTTGTCCCACTGAGATTTTTCACACTTTAAAAGTTATACATTTTCTTAAGAATATTGCTGACAACTGAGAATTGATTATATTTTACTCTGCATATATACCTTGTTTTTGTTTTAGAAGTTTGATTAGGAAAAATTAAATTCGGATTACACTAAAGTCATATATTAAAGACCCTAGTTCAGCTTTCAGCTTGATTTTGTTTAGCTTTGATTTATTAAACATCAAAAAGTAGGAAGGCAGGAAAACATTTAGGTTGTTTATAGTCAAAGAAGAATAAAGATTTGAAATATTACCCAGGTAATTTAGGGCAAAGTAAATCTTTGTCCAAAATACTCAGCTGAGGGGAAAAAGTTTTTTAGAGTTTTTTATGTATATTAGTTTTTTTATAAAATTATATTTATATATTAAGTTTTGAAAATAAAGAATTGCACACAGGAGAGAATAAAAATCAATTATAAGCTCACTATTTAATTACTGTTATATTTCCTGATTCATGTAGTTGATTTTGTTATAAATGTTTATATCATAGATACCTATTTGTATTCACATTAAGCTTTTTTGTTCTTTTTCACTTTGTTAATCGTTCATTAAAAAGATGGTTTTTAATGGACATTGTTTGGAAGGCCTCTGAGGTATTTCATCACTTTTCTTCAGTACATGTTGAGTTTAATATGTCTAGCTTTTTGCTGTTATAAATAAATCTACAGTGTTGTTATTTTCTTACCTGGTGAATTGGGATACATTTCTGAAAGTAGAATTACCAGGTTAAAAGTATATGATATACATAGGATATGAGCAGTTTTGAGGCTTTTAATTGCGTAGTGTTAGATTCCACCGTAGAAAAATGGTGCCAGGAGGGTTCCTTTAGCCTTTATTTATTGCATCTAGGCAGTTTCACTATTTTCTGTTTCATCGTTGTAAGTGTGGAGACTTTTAAAAGTTGTTTCTTTTATTTACTCACTTGTTTTAAGATCATAGCTCAAACTAAGAGGTGAATTGTGTAAGTCATTTTTAGGATTGGATGAGACTTCAAATATCACATATATTAATAATAATAATTGAAGAAAAAGATATAGCTTCTATATCCTCAGCTTTCTCCTGGGGACATTAGAGAGTCTGTTTCTGTAAGTGACCTATGCCTCATACTATGTGAGATATTGATACTGTGAAGGGTTAGGCCAAGAAATAAAGGCAGCAGGCTATTGGTTTAATTGGTTTACATATTCTTCCCTTAACTTTAAAAAAAAATTTAGTATTTTTTAAAATACATGATTTTAAAAATTTTGAGAGTATGTTTATTTTATTTATTTTTTAAAAATGATTTTTTATTTATTTGAGAGAGAGAGAAACATCAATCAGCTGCCTCCTGCACACCCCGTACTTGGGGATCGAGCCTGCAATCCTGGCATGGATTGCAGGTCATTCCCTGACCAGGAATTGAACCAGTGACCTCTCAGTGCATGAGACAGCACTCAACTAACTGAGCCACACCGGCCAGGGCTGAACTTTTTAAAAAATAATTACTTATTAGATGGAAAACAAAAAAACAGATTGAAACTGACTATACATTTTAGATCTGGGGAAGATAGCTTAGGGAGAACTAGTTCTTTTTTGTCCTATCCTAAAACTTACAGTTTTTAAACTAAATTTTATAGGCCATTATTACTTAATAAATTACCAGTATTACCATAATTGATTTGAGCAGCCTGCCAGACTCACTAGAAAGAATGTGAGAAACGATGTAGGTAATTGTTGAAGTCACATGTGTGCTCTGCTCTTGGAGCCCAAGTTTGGTATAGGCATGTTCATATTAAATTTAGCTTATTCTTTAATTAGAACCATGCTTGATCCTGCCGTTTTTATAAACTTCTGGAGTGGATGCTCTACTAGAAATACCTAAGGTTTTCATTTAGTACGGGGCGTCTAATGATTTGGAGTTACAGAACCAAGTTATCAGTAGCCCGTACTTAGTAGGACCTTGGAATGATTCATATGGTTCTCAGCCACAGAGGAAATTTGGCCTGAGTGTGTGGGCAGGGAGATATTTTGTTAATAAGCCCAGGAATATTATGAAGGGAAAAAAGGCAAAAATATAGGAAGTTTTAAGACAAGGCCTTGGATGTCTAAGCCACGTACGTTACCCCTGGGCTGACCCTGACTCTTCAGGAGGAACTAAGTTCACTCACTTCTAGGATGGAAAGCTCTGATAGAGCCCAGCTTTCCTTTTACTGACAGAGGAGGAAGCCCAAAGAGGTTAAGGGCCCTTCCCACCTTACATAGGAAGTTACTTTGCATAATGGGAGCTATTTGGCAGGTGTATCTCACAATTTTCAGTGCTGTATTCTACATATACACAAATTGTGTTTCATATGAAGGTTTTCAGTGACACTCATTGGATTAGAGAATACGTCAGAGAGACTGGCTCATTGCTTATCGAAAAGTGATCTCTGAAAGACCAGTTTTGTCATTATTTCAATAAGGCTGGGCACTCAGAAGCTACCTGTGTGCTGTGTAAGACTGGTTGACTATTTCCATAAACAGTAGTGCATGGGTCCTGTAGGTCGGGGGAAGCGGGGGGGGGGCGGGGGGGGGGGAAGACGGGACAGTTGCAAATACATGATTTTTGCCCAGCGCCACAGCAGCCACAATAGAAGGGTGTCCCTTCTGATTGTTGGCACCAAAAGAAGTGGTTTTATCATTGCTGATAAACATAATTTACTCTCCTCTCTGCCAGTCACTTTTGTGTCCTCTGGCAACACCTAGCACAGATTGGGTTGTAAATGGCACCCACTTAACACTTAACTGAATTAAACTTGTTCATAAAGTATGGGTGTGTGTGTACTGAATTTTCACAGTGGTACTCTGTTTTATGGGAGGGAAATCATGGAAAAATAGAGCTAAGCTAGCCAAGTTCCTCTGTTGACATAGAACTTACCTGGAAAAGGATGGTTTGCTATATGTAATAATCTTATTTAAATGCTGTGGTGTTACCCCATTGATTTAACCCATGTACCAGCTCATTATTCAGAAGATGAACTGTTATTACAGAAGAGATTTTCTGAGAAAAGCTGATCAATCATTTAGGACTCTATAGAACATTGAGTTCTATTAATAATACCAATGTAGAATTTTTTTCATATATATTATCCTTAGAATTCACTTGAAATGGAACATTATTGAGAGTTCAGGGGGGGAGAAAATGTAGTGTGGTGCTGTAATTCCACAGATGAAGAATAATCTTGAGGTTTTAGAATAAGACCTAGAAATTCATTTTTTGAATTTATGTATATGTGGCTAAGTGGAAAGAATATTTGTTCACACAACGAACTTATTGAAAGTGGGATAGGTGAGTGAGTTGAAGCTGACAGGAAGTGACAGTGGCACACAGTGTGACTGATGCTGGCATTGTAATGTCTTGAATGCCATGTGAAGCTGAGAACAATGGTAAAGAAGGGGAGAACGCTTGTAAAAAGGCTGCTTTATCTTTTCACTCAGTAATGTAGTTTTTATAAAAAGAGTTCCCATAGTGTTGCACATGATTCTCTACTCCTAAGAAGCTTTATTTGATTTTTTCCCCCAAATTCAAAGTGGTAAATACTACTATAACAGAAAGAGAGGACGGATATGTATTATGCCCTTGAGTTCTACCAACTAAGCATGGCACATACACTGCCTTATGGAGTCCTCACAACAGTTTTGAGATGCAGCTCTTATCTTGTAAGTACACCAGCATTGGGGCTTAGAGTTTAGGGATTGGCCCTCTCCCTAGGCCCTACCTGCAGTCCCCTCTGCTATCTGATTCTTTGATAAGTACCTGCCTTGGGCTAACCTGAGCTCTGCAGGCAAGGCCATGTCTGCATTTGCTTGCTGCTGTGAGCCCACCCCAGGCTCTTCTGGATCAGCTCAGAAGGATTTTGGTCTTTCGTACACACCAGCTTGGAGAACTCATGTGCTGCGAGCTCCTGGTTCAACCCCACATTCACCTCTTCTGAAATAAACATGCTACTAAGGCAGAAGCCTGCACTGAGTGTCACAGAAATGGATTGCAATCCCCCAATTTTTATAATCAAAAATTGCAGAACTAGCCAAAAAGCTGAAAGAATAAAACAGTGAACACCTCCACTTAGATGCATAACAGTTGTTAACACTTTGGCATATTTGTTTCCCCTCTCCTCTTTCTCTCTCTCTCCACACAAATACATATTAAAAATTTTTTTGACTGAATCTAAAAATTCTGAGTGACTTTCTATACTCTGAGTCTGAGGATCCAAACTCTTATTGCTCCCTTATGTTTTCTTCTGAATGTAAATTGTAGACATTATGTTTTGTTTCTTTAGTCTCTTTTAATCCAGATAGTCTCCCTACTTCTCTTCTGTGCTGTTTTGCTTTTGCTTTTTTTAAAAATATTTTCCCTTTTTTACCATAACAACTCTTGATTTGATTCCCTGACCTCACCATTTAAACTATGAGGTGTAATCATTTGTGGATATTAAAGCCCAGATGCTTGGGATTTTCCTTTGGAGACTTGATGTAGATCACATTTGCTGTACATCCCCTTGTATACTCCCCTTCCATTGAGAACACCTCAGTTAATAAAACACTGCCGTGCCACTTGCCAGTGTTTGAGGATGCAGAAGACAACTAACTTCATCGCTTCGTATTGTGCCTCAGCACATTCATGGTGGGAGTACAATAATGGCTTTATGAGAACACTTATGTATTAAAGGCTCACTATTGATAAGATGTGAATAGAATCTGGTGTTTAATATGAAATCTGAATAGTGTAATTTGAGACAGCAATGCGCCTATTAAACTGGAGAGTCAGGAAGTAACTTCGTCTGTGGAAGGAGAGTTTGCAGCAGGGGAATACTGCTACTTTTGCTAAAATGATTTCAAATTTCCAAATATCTGAATTAAACACCTATATGAGATTGTAATTTTCTTCATGCAAGTCTGTGATGTCGTTACACAGCAGTCAGTTTTAATCAAAACATAAATATTTAAGTCGCAATTTCTCCTTTTCATTGTTCCTCATCTAGAAGGAGCTGGCAAACAACCCTGACTGTCCTCAGATGTGTGCCTATAAGCTGGTGACCATCAAATTCAAGTGGTGGGGGCTGCAAAGCAAAGTAGAAAACTTCATTCAGAAGGTAAAGTCTGTTCAAAATGCAGTGACTGAAATTTAGGCTAAGATTTGAGGTAGCTACTTACCACTGTTTTATTTCTCTTGAGATAAAAATTATTGTTCCTGCATCATTCCTCTCTGCCCTTCTTTTTCTCCTAGGAAACAGCACAGTCAGAGGCCAGCACAGGTTTTAAGGAGCCTGTTTTAGGGAAGAGCCTTTTCTGTTCCGAGTGCTTTCCTGATGGGTTGCCCAGCTCTTCTGTAGAGAGCCTTTTCCACATACAGCATGTCCCCAGGGGGACCTGGGGTCTCAGCATTGGCTGGAGGGAGAGGCCAGGCCTCACCTGCTGAGGCTCTTCTTCGTCCCAGCTCAGCTCCCCTCACCCCTTCCACAGATCTCTCCCAACATACACTTTCTTGTATACTTTGTGCTCTCCTGTGGCATCTTCTTTAGGGATCCTCGCTGAGAGTAGTTACACCCTGAACCTAGGGTTTATGACTTCTTTATTGAAGTGAAAGCAACAGGGACAATTGAGGAGAAAGAGGAGAGAATTGCAGTTGTATAAAAGTATACATGGTTGTAAGCACACGAGGAATATGGAAAGTTCTTCGGTGTTTACTTTTCCTGTAGGGTGAATGTTTATCCCATTATCACGATAAAGAAGTCCCCTTTATATCTCTGAACCCACACTGGTTGTGGTGGGGGAGTTTCACCATAATGTTTTGCTTTTAAACTGTAACTGCTCTCACACTTTAAAAAAAAAAAAGGATCGTAAAGTCTGGAAACTGGTTATTCTTGGGCCTGCTTGCAGTTGGCCCACAGGAGGCACTCTGTAAATATTGGCTTCCTTCTTTCCTCTAGGATCATCATAATAGATGAACAATCTAGTTCTGATAAATAGAAGTCACACATATAATTGATGAAGTCCCTTCTGTTCATGGGAAAAAAATGGAGAAGTTGAGTATACAAAAATACTGAAGTACTCACTTTTCTCTCTCCTTGGAAAGCTTAATAAAACTTAATCTAGCAATTAAAATCACTGATTATACATATGGTTTATTTATATATACATATACTATATATGTTTATGTATATATATATATATATATATATATATGGGCAGTAACAGAGTAGAAAAATTAACTCTGGAGGGTATGTAATAATTCTCAATTTAATAAAACTTATTCCAAGAACCCAGAACTCCTCTTTCAGAATGTTGTTGTATCCCTCCTCACAGTATTTCTTTGAACTGCAGAGAAGTTAAGGATGGTAGTTTTACAACAAAAGAAATTGAGTTGACCTTTGGTGATTGACATTTAGAAAAGTATAATGAATCGAGTCCAGCAGGAGTTTATGCAGGATTAGAATGTACACAACACGTGTTTTTCAGTTTCTGGTAAATCATACTTCCTTCGCAAGGAGAGGTTGTTTCACATTCCACAGGGAAATCTTTATCTTGTTTTACAAAATGTTGTAATAGTGTGAAATTAAGATTTCCACTAATCGGCATAGTCTTTTCAAACCAAGTGTATATCAATTTCACGTGTTAATTGGGACATATAAAGTTAATGTGTCGTTAATCTTAAGAGTTTTACCATCTTACACTACTTTTCTTCTTTGTTTTAAAAGCAAGAAAAAAGGATATTTACAAACTTTCATCGCCAGCTTTTTTGTTGGATTGACAAGTGGATTGATCTGACAATGGAAGATATTAGGCGAATGGAAGATGAAACTCAGAAAGAACTAGAAACAGTAAGACTTCTTGTTTGTGGAAATTCTCTAATTTTTCCTCTCTAGTACTGTGTGTGTGCTTAGTAAGTATAGACTTAGAATTAAGAAGAGTATTAGAAGCCGTTCCTTCATCTATATACCCTCCTCAGAGTCGAGTTTCTCAGGCACTAATATCTCTTCAAGTGTTCTGATTTCTCTCTTGTTGAGCATCTTTTCATAAAAGTAGACTAGAGCTTTCTTGATTTAGAATTTGTTACCTGTAAGATGTTCAGTGGATTGCTTAATTCCTTTTTATGCATTAGTTCTCTGTGATGGAATCTGGTTCATAGCCTTTTTAGACACCCACTTTATCAGGCCAAGTTGCCTTTGGCTCATTTTGCTGTCATAGTAAGTTACTAACGTTAGCACCGGAGGTCCTAGTTCCCTCTTCTGTAGAAAAGATAAGAGGAGTGGTATTATCACTGATTCCAGAAAAGCCTCCTTCCCTCCCACAACTAGCAGTGAATCTTACTTCTTTTTAATAAAGCTTTAGGCACAAATACAGGTAATCCTTGGGCTGGAGGTTAGCTGGCCATGTTTCAAAGTTAAAGCCCACCCCAGCTCCTCACCACCAGTGAGCAGGCCCTTCCGTGCCTGAGCACCCCATTTCTCCCAGGGACAGATTCTTCCCCAACTTCCTCTTGCTTTTGCTTTTGCTCTTGCTCTGCGCTGCACTTCTCAGTTGGAAGTGAGGCCCCACGGGAGAAATGAACCCAAGGAATGTCCAGGGTAGGCTAGTGGTTTCCATGCAGTCATCTCGAGTCCTGCCAGCAGTTTCAGTTTTGGAAGCCCTGAAGGCGAGAGTGTTTGACAAACGCCTATGTGTGAGGCAGGAACTCCATTTAATCATAGGAGAGTGGCAGCAAATCAGGTTCTTTGGCACAGAAAGAAATCTATTTGTCTGGCACAGAGCATCGTAAAGAATCTGTTTAAAATTGCTTACTTTTGGTGATTACGGCAGATCTGCTTCTAATTAGCTTTATACAAACCTTCTGAGAGGGCTAGGACATACTTTCTTTATAAGGCAATAAATGTTTTAACCTTATCTTACACATAAAGTAAACTTCAGGCCGTCTCCAACTTATGAATGGATTTTGTTCCAAAAGTTTTTAAGTTAATTTTTTGAAATTTGGAACATGATTTCCCATAGATTAAACAATATAAATTGGGATTCGGTTTCTAGGCCAGCCAGTGGAAGCCTCTTAGACATCAGTTTCTCCTACTACTGGCCTGACTCTTGAGTTCTGGATCTTGGGAATGGGGTGATCGAATGGCAAGCATGGAAGACTCTCCCTTATGACCTTATTTTTAGGCTGGCCCAGTCAAAATATTTAAACAGGCAGGAGTAAGTCATGGGTATGTCCTGTCTTTCTTTGCCTGCCTCTCACCCGCTTCTGTCTTCCCTTACTCAAGAACCAGGTGCCCTTCTCTTAGAAGCACCCACCACCACTCGGTTTGAATCCCTTTTCCCCTGCCTTGCCTGGTTTCGCTTCCTCCCGGTGCTCCAGGCCCCAGCATTACCTGCTGGCTCTGTCTCTGGCCTTTTTGAGCAACTGCGGTCAGCCGAACATTAAACAGAAAGCAGCATGGTTACTCTCATTCTCACTAAACTCATGGTACAGCCTTGGCATCTCCAAAAGTGATTTACCAACACCAAGATAAAACAAAACAGACTTCTTTTTATTGATTTGACCTCTCAGGAAGGAGGCTTTTTTGGTTTTGATTTTTATGCTAAAGAGGTGTCCATACGTGAGGAAGAGTGGTCACAGTTGAAGTGATGGATGGAGCCCTCCGTGGTTTGGGCTCTGAACCCTGTCTATCTCTCACCCCTTGAACAGACCTTGGCTGAGACCCCAGGGAAGTACTCCTGCTTCCCTCACAAGTTTAGTCTCCTGATACTTGAACACAGGACAGCCCCAGTGTCAACATGAGAGCCCTACAAGGAGGTGATGACTCTCGCTCCCACCTATGGCAGTGGGTCTGCAGTCTCAGCTGCTGCTCCCTGCAAGGCAATTATTTGTGAGCTGGCAATTGCACTTGAAAAGGTGTAAGATAGGCAGGTAGTTTCACAGAAGCCCAAGTTATTAGAAGCTATCATCTATTGTATCCATATGACTCAACCTAATTCCCCCAAGAAGTTGGTAGGAACCTATCATTGGTTCAGGGTTGGGGGTACATATTTCAACATTTTAAGGCAAATTTCAGCATTAAGTACTGATCATCTTAACATAAAAATCCCATTTCAGTTATTTTGCTCTAGGTCATTGGGGAATGCTCTATTCCACATCACATTGCTACTCTTGAGTCCTAACAGTTGGTCCGTGAGCATCTTCAGAATCTGGGCATATCATGCCTGTAGGTGAAACCGCCTCCGCAGAAAGCACGTGCCTCCTAAAGAGGCTTAACATTTTCAAGTCCTCTTTACCACAGAGGAATTTCCCCCTTTCTTCAGGTCCTGTTTCCTGACACCTTGTGATAGAATTTGATACATTGTAATTCTCTTTTTAATTTGCAAATATTTAAGAATTGGATTTCTTTCAAATGTCTTTTGGCCCTGGAGAGAAGGAATAGCATCTTGAGAGGTTAGGCATGAGAGGAATGCCACTGCCTGTAATCCTGCAGAGAAATCCTGGGTTTAGGCTCAGCAACTGAAAGAATACTTTGGGCAAACCTTTTGTGTTTGTTCTCAACTGGCACTGCCATGGGGTGGGGGAGAAGGGTTGAGTTTTAGAAGTGTGTTTATTGCATTTGTTCCTTTCTATCCATTCTTTTGCTTAATTTTCTCATTGAGTTTTTAAAATTGTCTGTAGGCTATTGTTGTGAATGCCTGTCCTTTCTGATGCATCTGTGTCTGTTTTTCATTGTTTCTCATACATTGTTCCTGTGCTCACTTGTTTTTCCTTTCCACTTACCTCTTTTCAGTAAACTTCCCATAAAGAACTCCTGTGAGGGACCCTAGTCTCAAAAGCAGCAGAGGTGGCCATTCCTCATGGCTTCCTGTCTGGCCTGGGACTATAACAATATGAGCCAGACCATCTCACCTCCTGTTGGTGAACAGTTCATTTACCCTTGGCTGTCTTTGATAATTTCACATCATCAGTCCGCAGGCTTTTGTTTCCTAGATTCAAGAATAGATACACATTTTTTATGCTGTGTAAGAAAGTCCATTTGCAAGATTTTCTTTAGACCAAGATTACTAAACGGGCCTCAGAACTTCATTCTCTATGTGAAATGGTTATAAATAGGCAGTGGTCACTTCCCAATCTCTTCTAGATACTTTTTTCTCCCCTTGCTTACTAACCCAATGTAGTCTGTGATTTCAGCAGCTCATGATTTTATTTTACGTTTAGATGCGTAAGAAGGGTTCCGTCCGAGGCACGTCGGCTGCTGATGTCTAGATGAGTCCCCTGTAGGGTCAGAGACAATATCAAACTGTGTAAGTGAAGATCTGGGTAAAAAGGATATTTAAAAACCAATACCTTTTTGGTAATGGGTAGTTAACTTGCTGAGGAGAGACTGTTAAATGTGGTTTAATTTTTAGAATTTAAGAGATTATATTTTAGAAATTGACAGTGAACTGGAGTTACTGTTCTGTAAAAATGGAACAGGTTGGATTTAGTAATCACGAACTACGTCTAAGTGTTACTGGGTTAGAAACCAGCTGCCTGTCGAGTGCACTTATCCATCACATGGCATTGTCCTAGAAGGCAGCTGATTTTTCATCAATAGCCAGTTAATTGACCAATTATTTCTCAGTATGACCTTTTGTGGTTAGTAGGGAAATATCTTAAAGCATTTTAAGTCAAAGATCTTTTATCCCACACTATAAGGGCCAACCTCAATAATTCGTTTTAGTTGAATTTTTTTTCTGAACACCAGAAAGTCTTCCTTTATGTATGCTCTTCAATTATCTTTATAGTTAGCTTTAATATGCGTAAATGTACTTCGGTTTTCATTTACAATGTAAAACATTTCTAGGGTCTTAATCCTCTTAACACAAATTTATTTGCTCAAATTAAAGATTTTCCTAGAGGGGATAAAAGAGCCTCAAAATCTACCCCACACATTGAAACCAGTGTGAGTAAACAAAAATTGACTGTACACTTTTGTCATTTGTTAATAGTAAACTATGGGGTCTGTCGAGGAAAAGCACAAGACAGAACACTTCTCACTCCACTGTAGTTCTTGCTGCCCCCTTACATGTGATACCTGCTCTTTAATTATAAGACATGGGAGACATGATGTGTTCAGTAGTGAAGAGAAGTAGTTGTACCTAATAAGGATGAATAACCCTTGCCAGGATCCCCCAAAGCCCTTTCTTTAAATTGAGTTTTCCATTAAAAAAAAATTTCAGGTTATTATTTTTATTAAGTTCTTCTAAGTTTCTGTGATTTATATTTGCTTCTAATTTATTTTCCCTCTGATGTTATGTCAACATGTTAGACTAAAATCTTCAAGAGGTTAAATTTTTTAAGTGCAGTAGTTGGGGTCCATGTTCTGTCAAAAGTTTTAATACATTGAGGGTTTTTTCCAGGAGAATGTGTGCATCAAGCTATTGTCTGAAACATTTTTTGCATCTCTCTGAATTTTAACACATTGCACTCCTTTCACTTTCCTTGCAGTTACGTAATCAAGGTCAAGTGAGGGGAACAAGTGCAGCCAGTGATGAGTGAAGAAAACTGACCAGTATCCTGCAGTGTTGGTGTTTCCCAGACATGTGCTTGTGATTATGTATTCACATGCACAGGTTCCCAGCCACGTGTATATATATGTTTGTGTGTGTGTGTGTGTCTGTAGCTGTATATAAAACGCATGTAGAGCTACAGATCAGAATACACACACTTGTGTATATATGTACATATAAACCTACAAGGGATTAGTACAATTTCTCCAAAGTACTGTACCTATCTTCGTCAAGAATGCAAAAGAAAATATTTTCAGTATCTATACCTGAAACAGATTTTAATAATCAGAGTAATACCATTAATGGACAAATTAAATTGACTGCAGTGTAATACTAGCTGGTATGTTTCATAAATGTCAAGTTGTGGACCAATATATATATATAATATATATAGCCTTCTATTACTTTTCTGTTCTTTTAAATCGGTCTCTTAAAATTTTTATTTTAGTCTCATAAGCAACAGACTCCCACAGAAAAATTTATTCAAAATCTATTGGTATTCCAATGAATCTGGAATGTAAATGCTGAGTGTATATATAACGATTTATTTCTGGACGGTTATTATCTTACAGCCAAATTGGACAATATCTATCAGTAAGGAGTAAAGTTATAGGCCAGTTTTTACTTGTTTGCCCTGAGGGACAAAATCCTTTTAAAAGAAAAATCCAGTTTTTATTGGATTTTTGTATTTTAAATTTCAAGTATTTTTCTACATCAGACTTAGCAAAAAACAGAGATGATGGTTTGTGATGTATAATAAACACTATACAATTTTCAGGCTCCTGTTAGGCAAACAAAGAAGTTGATGAAGAAATTAATAGCATTGTAGGCTGTTCAGGAACATGGGAAGTGCACTGCTTCCACGAGTCTTGTTTTAGAAGAGACTGTTTTCTAAAATTACAGCTTGGAAACTATGCAAATGATCTAGATTCCTCACAGCTTACACGATAGACTATAGATAGTGACGGTGTTTTGCTCTTTTCGTGTTGCAACACACTTTAAGGAGGAGATACTGACTTTGAAATAGGAAGAATTTAAGAGGCAGCATGAGTTTGCCTGCACACAATTAGGAGGCCCTGCTGAGGGGCCAGTGCACCTCCACCCATTTGGCTGTGCTTTCAAGTAGGATGTCATTGGAACAGACCCTGAATAAACATCATGAAAATGCCTGTTAGAAGCTGCTGCCACCTTTTTGTTTTAAAGAAAGGAAGGACAGCTAGGTATGAATTTTATCAGCTTGCTTTGTCCCAATCCAGTTTTTCTCCTGTCAGTCCTGGAAGCTTGAATAGAATGATACTGTTGAAGCCTTCAGGTTACAAACTGTCCTCTTTAACGTCCCGTCCCTCCTACAACACACCAGCCCCTGTAGTCACATCACATTAGTAATCTGATTTGCTGACAGTCCTGCTCCCCCCACTTTCGCACATGTCATGTGTCCCCACTGAAGTGATCGTAGTGACTCAGACAAGGATGTCTTCTGCATTGTGGTGCGCTTCTCCTCGGCTACAAAACCACATTGCGTATGTCCTCTGTGTACTCAGGATCAAGACTGATGTTTACTCTCTGAGCACTGTTGTAAGATAGGTTTTGTCAACGCATAATCATTGTCTGCAAAATGTTTGATGCGAGGAAGATTATTGCTAATTTTGTGAAATAAAGAGTCTAGTCCTCCCTCTTAATGAACTTAACTCTCGCTGGCATCTGTAGCATCGTTGGGAGCTGGGGCGCACATGGAAATGAGAGCCCAACGCATGGATTTTAATGTTTTTCTAACAACTGTGGAGATTTGAGGGAATGTGTGGTGAATGTAAAATATCTAGTTTACTTGGCAGTCTCTTGTGTAAATTACAGTAAAACAAAGTAAATGAAATTTAAACAAAAAATAAATTTGATCACAAAATGCCACTTGTGTGCTTGAGTGGTTGTTTCCCTGATGCCACGTCTGCTTCAGAGCACTGCAAGACCGCTTCTCTGCTCTCCTTTCAAGAATTCTCTCATTTGCAGCATTGCCACTCTGGGAAAAATAAAGAAAAAAATGGTTTTTTTTGCTTTTTTATTTTATTTTATTATTTAATTGCTAACTCCTATTCTTGAAATGAGCCTGTGCCATATTAACTTGTTACATTTGGCTTTTTAAGTAATTTTCTGTCTTTAAAAGCTGAGCAGCAAACTAAAGAAGGATTATTTATTATTAGCCTCAGAGGCTTTTTAAAAATTATTTTTAAAGGGGAAAAATACAGAAAACCCATAGTATTTTTAAAAGCACTCAGTAAGGATTTTGCTTTGTTTTACCTCTCCTCTTTCAGGACTGCTGTTTTTGGACATGTAACAACTATCTTTCTCGGGGTTCCAGCTTACATTCTAGAGCTGCTCAACCTTCAGAGAGGTGGCCAACTATGTGGATGTACTTAATGTATAATGTTAAATTTCCGGGGTGTTCTTGTGATCGTTTTCCGAGGTAATTTTCTCAGTGTTGTATTTCAGACAGTGTTTCCATTCACACCGGCAGTCTATCCATGTGTTCAGCAGTCTGAGCACTTACAGTTGATTTGTCCATCCCTCTGCAGCCGAGCTGACGACGTCAGCATGAAATGCCTTGTTCTTAACCGTTTGGTGGGAGAACCTTCTGACTGTTCTTAGTCCTTCAGACCCGAGAATGCCACTGTGTTAAGAGATGGAGTTCAGTGGATACAAACTGAGTTTTTCAAGTTACCCTCACAGGCAGTTTTAGAGCTTGGGACTTCACATGATGAGAGAGAGGGAAAGTGCTAGGGGACAGGTTAAAGGTTGTCCCGCTGAGCTTGGAACTTCTGCTGATGGGGAGTGCTTCCTAGGAGCCTGGCCAGTGCCATTTGGGGTTTCGCTTTCTGACTTGGAAATAGTAAGCAACAGCAGTCCCTTCGAAACCATTTCTTCAACCAGATTGGATTAGGAAAAGTAGAAATTGCAGATATTCTTGAGCTGCCTCCCAAAACCAGTTTTGGACACCTGACACTTGGATGTTCATCGCCTCTTTCCTTTTGGAAGTACCGTGTTACAAGACATCTTTTATTGTTTGAAAGGAATGCAGAAGTAATTGTTTCTCCCACTCCTTCAAGATTGCTTGCACTCCCTGGAGGGGGTTGCGTGGGGAGCCTCTGCTTCCTCGTGCATCTCCCAGAGTTAGTTCATGAGTTAGAATGTGTCCTTCATCCTAGCCAGGCTTCTCATTGTCTCCAGACTGCATCTGTGGGCTCCCATATCTTGAGGGTTTATTTTGTTATGATAGGCTACTGGTTTGCAAAACTTCAGCTCATGTAAACCAGAGAGGTTCTCAACCCTGGCTGTACCTTAGAATCATGTGGGGAGCCTTTAAAAATAAGTTGCCCACCAGTTGCCTTTCTGTAGCTTGGGTTCTGTTCCCTGTTTGCAAAGGACAGGCAGAGAGAGCTAAGAATCCCTGCTCTTCCTGGAAGATCATTGAGAACTCTGCTTTCTCTCCAAGTAATCAGGTTTCTACCCATTCTTCAAAGCCAAGTGCCACTTTCCACACCGCCTTCCTTCACCTGGAGTGACCTCTGCAGCAGTCCTCAACCTCATTGGCTCTTACAGACTAAGCTGCCTTGGTTAATAGATGACATCTTTTGTTATGTATGGTTTGCATCCCAACTTAGCTTGGGAACTCATGGACAGGAGTCACACTTATACCCAAAAGTCATCTTCCCCGATGAAAACTTTGAAACTGCTCTGTTTGCCCATATCGTGTACCTCCCTACCTTTTTGAGTCTGGGGTTAGAGGAGAGGAAAGTATAACCAAAAACATCTTAAGATCTAATTTCTGCCCTCAGAAGCCTGACAACTAGCTGCAACAGGAGGTGAAGTTCTGGCTGCTAATAGTACAAAGTACAATGAGAGAACAGAGGAGGGAGCTCCAGGTCTGCATTTCCTCCTCGCTTTCCAGATACCCAAACCAGAGCTTTGGTAGGCTCTTCAAACGAGAGGAGCCTGAAACCAATCCATTTTCCCACCTTCCCCCAAGTGTACTAGCTTCTCCCATCAGTTAATTGCCTCACAGGCGGTGCTGCCTAAGCCAGAATCCTAGTTGCTCGCTGCGTCTTAAAAGTGTCCCCAAATGCCTGTGAAGTCCTATTGCTTTTGTGTGTCCTGGTCTAAGCCATGCTATGAGGAGCTGGCCTCTCATCTAGGGCAGGGGTCCACAAACCTGTAAAATGATAGGTAGGCCACAGCTCTCCCCTTGTAATGCAGAAACAGCCATAGACAACACATAAACGTAGAAGCATGTCTGTTCTGATAAAACTTTATTTACACAAACAGGTAGTGGGCCGGATTGGGCTGGTGAGGCTATAGTTTGCCAAGCCCTGGACTAGAGCATGATAACAATCGGCGTCAGCCAGAGGTGACTTTCTAGAACACCCCTGGTCGCACTGCACCCCTGCCAGAACACCTGAATGGCTCCCTAAGGCCCAAAAGGCCAGTGCAGCCGAAACCCGACGACAGAGCCTCGTTCCTGTCTATAAAGTGGAGCCAGAGATGCTCGTCCCCATCTTGGCCATTGGAGGGCCAGGCATGAGTGAAAGGGACTGAGCCGGTCTCTCTGCTGCCTGTGACCTGTATGTTGTCCTTGGGAAGGGCCCTAAGCGTAGGAAGACAGTCGCTGCACTTTGCCATTAGACTCCCAACCAGCACCAACCAGAAGTTGAAGGGTAGAGAGCGGTGATGGGCTAACAAAAGCTGGTGCTGTATGAAATAGGCTCAGATAATGCTGGCTGGCCAGGCTCTTCTCAATTGGCGTATTTTGCTTTACTATACGTCTGTTGTCCAGAAAATACCATCTGTGGCTGTTAAACTAAATGCTGTCCTTGTGCAAACGCTCATAGATGTCCTATACATAGCCCACGATTGCAGTTTACCACTGCTAACGTGTTAGCCTGAGCTTGGCTTCGCGGCTCCCAACGGGGCACGGGAAGGCCGGGTCTTTGCCTAGAAAATCACCCCAGAGTTTCCCCGAGTCAGGGACACTCGACCTTGGGTCGAATCTGTTTACTCCTTGAATTCCGAGAGGCAGCCAAGCTCCGTGACTGCCTCGGCCGCGTTGATCCCGTATATATTCTGACACCACCTGCTAATGAGTCCCGAGCAGAACTGCCTTGCGCTCCAGACCGAGGGAGGCTCATGAAGTGGAACGGAGGAGTGGCTTACGGTGTTTGTTAATGTATGTGCTAAACAAAAGCTTCGCCTCTGGGCATCCCATTGCACGCTGGCTCCCTGCCGCCCAGAATACTGATGGCATGTTCTCTCAGAGCCGCCTCCGCTTTCCCAGGGCCCCAGCAGCCCTGCCGAGATGTCCTGGGCATGTCTCCCATCCATGGTGCTCTGTAGCCATCACTCCAAAATGTCACTCCCAGAGAGGCACTGTGCAGTGCGACAGACTCCTCCCAAGTAAGGCTGGAGGGAGGCTCAGGATTGGGCCCAGAACAGCCCTGCGTAGACATCACCCAGGCCATTCACTTAGGTCAGGGCTTGGCAAACTCTGCAAAGGGCCGTATAGTAAATATTTTGGACTTTGTGGGACATGCAGTCTCTCTTGCAAATACTCAGCTCTGCCTTTGGAGCTTGAAAGCAGCTATAGAGGTTATGTAAACAAATGGGTGTGGTTGTGTCCCAATAAAACTTTATTTACACAAAAACATGGTGGGCTGGGTTTGGGCCAAGGGTCATAGTTTGCCAATCTCTGCTTTTAGATTCTTCCATCCCAAAGCCAACGCTTTATAGCATTATGTCAGGCACTGTTCTAAGCACAACACAGAAACACAGAAATCAGTGGCCGCCTCTGATCTTCATGACCACTCAGTAAAGGTAGATCCTGTTATAAGCTCCCTCTACAGATGAGGAAACTGAGGCCCAAATAAGGGTAATTTACTAGGTCATATTTCCAAGAGCGGTGGCACCAGGGTTATAATCCTGGGGACCTCTAAAGAGTGGGGCATCACCACTGCTCACTGAGCCTCCCTGTCTCTCAGAACCACAAAGTTCCATGCCTGTGGCATTTACTGAGGGTCCGTGTAAGGAGCAGCCATAATGATAAGAATTCTTTTGGGGACACCCTCTGTTCCTAAACACCATTTAGGGGCCAGCTTCCATGATTGATTCTTCCAAGAGCTTGGAGCCAGAAACACATTTCTTCCTACACAGAGTTGAATTCCCCTCAGTCCTGGTGTCAGGAAACACCCATGTTGCTTTTTCTGTCCCACTGAGGCAGCCTCTTTAGGTGGGGTTTCCTGACATGACTCCTTCCCCTTCCCCATCCAACCCCCCAGCCCATGCCTCATACTTGATTTTTGTGACGGCTCCCCTGTATCTATCCCTCCTCTGTAAGTCACCCTGGGGTACCTGGGAGTAAAGATTTAGCCATAATTCTGAAATGTGTGTGGAAATACAAACAGTCTGCAGCGTGAGAAGTCAGGACTGCAGTCACTGCTCAGCTGCAGGAAATCTCGGGCTGTGAACATCTGGAGGGAGCCGCACAGTTGTTTTGCTAGTGTGGCGGGGATTGTGGGCAGTTACCCTTCACCCCTTAGAATTGTCTTCAGTGTCTCACTGTACAAGAGGATCTTGGTTAAGACTATTTTTGTAACACACAGGCCTTGAGAACACTTCCCCATACACGACTGCTCAGCAGGGCCTTCTATCACTGGGGATAAGATTTTTCCTTTCAGCATCTGGTGGGCCATGAGCTCACTCTTCTTCCTAGGCGTGTGCCAGAAAGCCGTCTGGGGTGGGGGCTGGAGGGTGGGATTCAGGATTCCTCCTGGCCCCTTCCAACCCTACAAGCTCAGATTTTCCACTTGTGCGATTGAGGTCAGCATTCCGGCTGGCGAGCTCCCCACACATGCAAGCGCCGGGCCTCCAGCAGGGGCTTCTCCCACTTGCCCTGGAATTCTCCCCCTTCGTTGGTCCTCTGCATCCCCAGGCTGTTTGAGCTCTGCCTGGCACCCAGTTTCCTGGGGATGATGGGGGTGCTGGGGGGGGGTGTGTGAGGAAGGCTTCATTGATGACTTGGGCCAGCCTGGCCCAGCCTTGGCTCTGGGCCACCAGGATGAGATGGTGGCCCATGTGTTTGCTCAGGCCTTTGTGTGAGCAGGGAAGGGTTGTCTGGCCAGGAGAGAAACAGTAGGATTACTGTTGCTTGCAAAGAGCTTCGTTCCCTTCCTTGTCAGCTTACCAGAGAATGTGGAGCTCAGGGACCATGACTGCTGCCGTTGGGTTTTACAGCTGGTCGCTGCCAATATCTCCCTCCGAGAGGCCACGTTGAACACGGGGGCTTTGGCACCCAATGCCTGCATTCCAAGCCTGCCACGTCCACTTACTGAGCAACGGCCAGCTAGTAAGTCTTGGCCCCTCTGAGCCTCTGTGTCCTGCCCGTGGAGATTTGGGGTAATTATACCAACACGGAATGCAGTCATGAGACAAGTAATGTATAAGTAATGCGTGAAAAATCTCTCCAGCACCGGGTTTGCCCCTTGGTTATCCTACTAATCAGCTAGGGCGACTGGCCATCCCAGTTCGCCCAGGATGGATGGGTTTCCTGGGAGGCTGGACTTGGGATGCTAAAACCAGGGCAGTCCTGGGAAAACTGGGACAGTTGGCCACCCTATTTTTAACCCTGAATGTCAGCGTTCTTTAAGCCAGCACCTTTCATTTAAAAACAAATTTAAAAGCTGAGCTGACATTGTATAGGAGGCAGGCAACCTTGTTTTATAGTCCGATGTGCCCCAAACCAACCGCTTCCTCGAACCCCAGCCCTAGCAAGGTGTCAGGTGGGGGGGGCAGGTCATGTGGAAGCCAGTCTCTGAGGAGGTGCAGACCAGGAGGGCCCAGCAGGACGACTCCTAAGGGGGGAGTGCAAATCTCCCCACCACCCAAGCCTCCTCTGCTCCAGCTCACGGTTCCAACCTTGACCTTGTCCGGGAAGCCAGGGGTTATGGCACTTCCCTATCTTTGAGGAAACTGGGGTGCACATAGGTCAAGAAGCTGCCCTCAGCTAAAAAGAGGCTGAGCTCCCTGCAGCCAAAGGACTTTCAGAGGAAGGTAGATCGGTCTTTCCATCTTTGCTCTCAGGACAGAGACAAACCTTGCTGCACCCGAGGGGCCCTGGGTGTTGGTTTGGACACCCTCTCCATCCCACCTCCTCCCCTGCCTGCTGCAGCCACTCTTGCCTTGTCCCAGGTTCTCCGAGACCAAAGCCCACAGGGTCCTCTGGGCCTGGAGCCCTTTTCCCCTCCCCTGTTCAACCATTGACCTCAGCCCAGGGACCATATCCTCAAAGACACCCAGTTAGGCCAGCATCTTCCCTCTGCCATAGGGCAGCTACCAGGAGGGCCAGTGCCACTGGCCAATGCAGGCTCAGGGCCTGCCCACTGCCTGCCACGCACTAGTCCACGCTCCACAGATCTGTCTCGGAGAAGCCCAAAACTTAACCCCTCTCCTCCCACACTTTTCCCACTGAGCATCCGGGCAGTCAGTCTCCCTTAAACTCACTGCTCACCATTCCCCCGATCCCGCTTGCAGCCCAGCCGAGGCCCCAGCCCAGCAAGAGCCACACCACCTCGATCCCCTCCCATCCTTCTCTAGGAAATATTTCTGTTTTATGACTACCTCTGCTCCTCATTTCTCTCGCGTTATCTTAATGAATTAACTGGGTCCCCATCGCTCCCCCGGCCCCCCACAGTTTATGGGCTCTACAGCGATATCTGCGATCTTAGTCAACCCCGCGCAGTTGTTGTGCTGGTTCCTATTACAGTAATTGGCATAAACTTTATTCTTTTGCAGAGAGATTTTTTGGCCCGCTGAGACTGCATAACCATCTGCCATAAATTGAGACTAGTACGGCTTATTTTGGTGAATGCAAAATTGGATTCCATTCTTTACTCCGTGGCTCAATTCAACTTCCAGATGGTTAATCCACATGAAGTAATAGGAATGCACCACGGCTCTGCTTAGTTGAAGATGGAGACGTAATATTTATTTGCTGATGTGGAGGCCTCCGCACGCTGCCCTGTCGGGATGTCAATATATAACACAGCCGCGCAAAAATGTCAGCCTGTTCTGCAGGAGCCACAGCGTTCCTCCCAGTTGCCATGGGGGACCCCCGATGTCCTTTTTTTTTTTTTTTTTTTTTTTGGTCTGCCCTTGACCTAATCTCAAGAGGTTTCCTTCTCTCCTGGGCTGGTTCTTATCAGCTATGTCTGCCCGTGTAGCCGGCTTCACATCTGCTTTGACTTTAGTGCCTGTGACATTTTCATTAATACTTCTCCAAGGCTGAGCGTTTATTCCAAATATCCTGCAGCTCACGGAAGCCGTAGCTCAGCTGCGCTCAGCTGGGGGCTGCGGGGAGCTTGGCCGGGTGACATCCAAGGGCTCGGCCTTCTCCACCCAGCTGAGCTAATCAATCCGTTTTCATTTGTGCCTCTCCCCACACTAGCCCACCACACTGAAAGGCATCCAGGTCAGCAGATTCCGGGGCTTGGACCCCATGGGTGCTTGCTTGTACTCCCAGGACTCTTGCCTGTCCCCCTACCTGGATTACCCACGCCTGCCAACCCTGCCCTTGCAAGCTTCCCACCTCCTTTACCTCTGGACTCCACAGCCTGGCCACGTTTCCCCCCTACCCCAGGGAAAACTGGGTCTCAGGGCCTCCTCTCTGGGCCCCACGTGACCATCTGGACCACCTGCGTTTGAATCACTTGCGGGACATTATAAAAATGCAGACTCACCAACAATTCCAGTTTGCTCAGGACTGTCCTGGTTTTAGCACTGGAAGTCCTATGTCCTAGGGAAACCCCTCAGACCTGGGCAGATGGGGACGGTTAGTCACCCTACTGAGCCCTACCCCAGACCCCAGAATGAGATCCTCTGAGGACTCAGGCCTAGGGTTCTGCATTCTGATCCATTTTCATGGGTGATTCTGATGCGACTTGAACTTGGGAGCCACAGCAGGAAGCCTCAAGTGCCCCCAGGGCCCATGCTCTCTCGCTCACGTGCCTGGCACACAGTGGATGTACCGAACATCTTGCATGAATTTAGCACGTAACACCGTCATCATCGACTTATGTAGAATATTTGCTTTCTGAGCCTGAGATCCTCAAGGGAAGGGTTGGGCCCAGCTCACTTTTGCATTCTCAGTTCCCAGCTCTGTGCCCGGCCTGCAGTCGAAGATGCAAACAGACTGACTGAAGGAATTAGACACAAGCGATTATTCACGGAGGGAAGACCTGTTTCCCGCATACTTTTCCAGAATTCTGGGGCAGACTCATTAGAAATCAGATCAAGGAAATTCTAGTAGGGCAGGGATTAGATGTAGGATATTTTTTTAAGGGAATGAAAACCTTGAAAGCTCCGAGATGGAACAGATAAGGAATTAGACCTAAGACATTCTAAAATGGAATGGACTGAGCCTGCGAACGTTCTGGGACACCCTTGTTCTTTCTTCCTTAATCGTCGCTTCTACAGGCAGAAAGAACATGAGGCCGGATGCCTTGTGCCCGATTATCAAAGCCCAACATCGCTTAGTGCTTTCAAATGTTGAAAGTCTGCAGCTCCCCAAATAATCACAGCTGCGCACTCAAGTGTGAGGTCTCCGGACTGGGTAGTGGGGACCAGGGAGCCCAGGAAACAGGCTCAGCCAAGGGGGAGGAGTGGAAACCAGTGTCTGGCCCTGAAGGTCTCAGAACCACGATCCTTCACTCCTCAATCTGGGCAGGGCTCAGCCAGGTGATAGCTGCCTCCCTGCCACCTGAGCATAACCCCAGCTTTTTCCAAGTAGCCCCGCTGCCTTGGGCAGCAGCTCTCCTCACCTCTGAGTTTACTTTCTCATCATATCATAAAGATGGAAAGACTCTCCTCTTTTCTGGGTTGTGGGTTTAAAGTGGGCACAAACGTGGACATTTGGGGTGGGCTTTATCTGGCTGAAAACACTGTGGTTGACCCAGGGCCTGGTCCCACGCCTGGCTTGAGATCATCTTCTTGCAAAAGTGAGTGGATGCGAGGATTCGCGTTTGCAGCTGCAAAAAGGAACCCAGAGATCACCTTAACAGGGGAGGGAACCTGCTGGCTTGAACCCACTGGGCGCAGTGGCCGTCAGCAGGGTTGTCTGAGTGGATGGACTAAAGCTCCAGTGACAGTGGAGAGAGTCTGGGCCACAGCAGAGCAGGATACTCGGTTCAACCCCCTACTCCTTGGCTGGGTCAAGTGTGCCTCTCATGCCCCACATCGGATCCTCTCTGCTCTACCTTCAAAATATGTCCAGAATTTGACCCTGCTCACCATGTCCATCACAATGACCTGACCTAACCTGGCCACGCTCTCTCTTCCTGAATTCTTGCTCAAAACCTTCCTGACTGGCCCTCTCCCCTCCCATAAAGGAGTCAGGGGCTTCTTTTAAGTATCAAACAGGTCACATCCCCCTTCTGCTTAAAGCCCTCCCATGTAACTCAGAGTGACATACAGATCCCTTGCTGTGACCCCCCTCTCTGTCCCTACCTCCTCCCAATTCTCTTCTCCATCACTCCACTCCAGCCACGCTGGCCTCCTGCTGGCAGCTTCTCCAACACACCAGGCAAGTCACCCCAGGGCCTTTGCACTGGCTGCTCCTGCTGCCTGGAACACTCTTCCAGCAGAGCCCCTCACAGATCCCTCCACTGCCTCACCCAGATGCTCCAATGTCCCCTCTGCAGGGGGGCCTTCCCAGGCAACCTTATATAAAATAGGTCCTCCTCCCAACGGTCACAGCGCTCTATCCTTCATCGCACTTCTCTCTACCTGCTGTGTGTGCGTGTGCATGTTGCTTGTCTCTCCTGACTGGACCATAACTTGTCCTCAGAGCCTGGAACCGGGCATGGTCTGTACTAGCAGCTCAGTGAGCGCTTGGGAGTGAGTAACACCGATGTTTCCCCCATGTTAGGATAGGCGGGCAACTCTCAGTGAACCACACGGTAGTTGCAAAGATCACAATATAACCGAACAGGGCTGTCCAAATGTAATCATGGCCATTAGCGTCTCGGCACCCCAGAGCGACGATTCTGGGGCCCTCTGTGTAATTGGAGCACAATTAAGCATATGGCAGCGCTTCCAGCGGCTGTAGATCTGATTCTGAGCTTCCTCGACGTGGCTCTGGTTTCTTTCTCTCTCCCTGTAACAATAAACTTGGATCGGCCATCGGGCGGGCCCCGTGGTCTGGATCACAGGGGAATACTGGGGAATGAGCTTCATGCTTCCAGGGCTGAATCCCGAGACGCTGGGCTATATATTCAGTGGCGATTTCCTGGATTTTGCAGCCAACATAAATAACGGTGAGAGGATTCCCGCCGCGTGACGCGAGGCGCGTCCTGCTGGGCCGGGGCAGGAAGCTGCCCAGCCTGCGCGGCTATGGATGGATCAGGCCGGGCCCCCGACGGACTCAGCAGCCACCCCCGGCTCCCCGCCCGTCTGTGTCAGACCACTCGCTGGCCTCGCTCGCTCATCTGGGGGTGCCAGGCACGCTCAGGGCGAGGACGGTTGAAAGGCCAGCAGCAGAGATAGGAATTAAGACACATATTTGGCACCCGATTCAGCTGTGTAAGAAAATGTCTGTACGTACAAATCATGTCTTTCCAACTGGACGGCGAACTTCCTGGGGGTGAGGCCTGCGTTTTCGGCAGCTTGCTTGTGAAACTTGGAAACCATCTGGGGCACCTCATTTTTATAGGAGGAAAGCAAGGTGTCTAGTAGGGCAGGGTTAGAAGAAACACATGCCCCCATCTGTGGGGAAAGGGACAGGTAAAATAAGGGATGTTCATAAACTGGAATGTTATCCTAGGATAACACAGTACTATAGTAGTTAAAGGGAGGGAGCTACCCCTGTGCTTTCTAGCAAGGATGAGCCTCGAAAATTAATGTCGACGGAGAGAGGAAATTGCAAATGAGCCGTAGAGGGTGATATCAGTAATGTTCATTTAAAAACCACCTACTCAAGACAATGTTATTTGTTGTTCCTGGGTATATAGGTGACAAATGTCCTGGAAAGATGAAACTATGTTAAATACATGATGTCTATAGCATCAGGGAGGGGAACAGACGGCCGGGGGAGGGGGGGTGAGGGGTCTGCCTAGGCCTCTGATAATATTGAGCCACTCACGGATGAGTGTCCTTGAAGGCATCAGTCCCTTTTTTAAATTTTTTATTCAACCCACTTGTCTTGAATAGCTTCCCTGTGCCATGTGCGATGCTGGGTGGGATCTAGATGTCAATGCAGGTTAGCTTCTCCCCTCGAGGGACTTCAAATTCAATAGTCCCCCTTCCCCAGGTAGGTCAACAGCTTTATAAGGCCAGACCAGGCGTGGAGGAAAAGCAATGTCCAAAGAGAGGGGTCTGTTCCAAGCAGAACTTTCTCAAAAGACCATCAACGCAGAGGGAGGGCAGAGGGGAGAGGGAAGTGGGAACTGGGTTTATGAGAAACGGTGGAAGGACCTGGAAGTCCACATTCCATTTAGAGAGAGGTATCTCGCCTCTGCAGCCCTCAAGGATCCAGTCATGCAGGTTTGGGGGGTGGAGGGCCCCAGCTGGGAGTCCACGCAGGTTGAGACAATTAGGGGGATAATTTGGGCTGAGTCATCTTGGCGGAGGCTAGGAGGGCTGTGTTCAGTGGGTGGGGGCCTCATAGGCATAATTGCTCCAAATTTCTGCTGCTTTTTGACACAGCAGTAAAATAAGTTAATACATGGCTTGAAAGGGGCTGCGTCTCCTCTTGCAGTGTGGCATTCATAGTAAAATCTGCCTGAACTTGACACCGGGGTGACCTGGTGAGGACCCTGTCCCAGAGCAGGAAGCAAGGAACATAGGGGGGAAAAACAGAATTATATCCCTGCCCTAATATTGAAAACAGGAATAATGCCATATTTTATCGATTCTAAGACGACCTTATTTTTCTCTCACATTTTCATATTTCTAAAATTGGAATGTGGTTTATAACTGATGGTGTCTTAGATTTGGTGAAATATGGTGATAAGAGAAAAAGAGAAAAGTCAGCACTGTTTATGGAATGCTTCCTCTGAGCCAGGCACTGTCACCAAGAATATTCCAGTTTCACCCTTACAACCACCCTATGGAAATGGATACTGATTCCATGCCCATTTTATGGCTGGGAAAACTGAGGTTTTGAGAGTGATTCACATGCCTTGGATCCCATAGCCTTGAGTAGGGGATGCAAAATCTGGTGAAGTGGTTTTTGACGTACACCCAGGCACAGGTCATTTAAAAAGATAGTGTATTCAAATTTTTTCAGCTTGGTGCTTGACATATAGTAGGCGTTTGATCGTTTTTACTCCTTCAGGTTGTCTCTGTTCAGAGAGCACCCAGTTCTGCCGCTAGAGGCTGCTTAGCCCGTGGATCTTCTGAGGCTGCAGAGAGAGCCATAGCAGCAAAGATGACAGGGGATCAGACAAAATCCCTCACCCACTTCAGTGCATAGGAACAGAAACAGCCTGGACCTAGGGACAAGCCCACCTGGATTCAGATCCCAGCTCTGTGGCTTCCTGGCTCTGTGGCCTTGGATGGGTCACATGCTCTGTCTGAGCCTCACTTTTCTCATCTGTACAATGGGGATAATAAAGGTCCCTGTGTCATAGGTGCTGAGAGGACTCATGGAAATAATGGGTTTAAAGCGCCTCACACAGAGCCAGGCACAGAATGCCCCTCCACTCCCCCCTCCCAGTTAACTGCCAATTTTGGGAACTGCCCCCATCTGAGTTTCCATTTCCTTCCACTGTACCATAGGGGAAAATACCCTCATCCTGGAAACACTGTAAGGATTTAAAAAGATTACGTACAAGCAGCTCAGCGTCAGGGTACAGCGGCCACATGGCAAATGTTAGCTGGAACCACAGGTGTTACGAGTTCATCAAAATTTACTTCATTCCCTGGACACTCCATGTGGTCCTGTCACACTGACCTTTTTGGGTCTCACCACGGGACCTTTGCACGTGCTCTTTCTGCTGCCTGGAATACTGTTCTCTCCTTTCTTTGCTTTGTTACCTCCCCCCACCTCAAGCTCTTACCCCCTTCGGCAGTTCCCCAGGGAAACCCACCAGGACCCCAAATTCTCAGGGTGTCATGTACCCTCCTTATCGACTGTTCAGCTTCTTATGCTTGTCGAACGGTGCCTCTCTCTTTAGTCCATAAGCTCCATGAGGGCAGGAGCTGTGCCTTTTTTGCTCATGACACCTTCCCATCCTCCATGTCCAGGTCCTAACATAGTCAGTGCTCAGTACATGATTGTTGAGTGACTGTTTGAGGAGGGGGCTTTTGTCTAAAAAAAGTCCTGAAGGAGTGACTTGAAGGCAAAGAATTGGGGCTGGTTGGGTGAGGGACGTGAACTGGGTTGTTTAGGCCATCTCTGGGCTGGAGAAAGGGACATGTCTGGGGCCAGACAAGCCTAAGTTCAAAGCCCAGCTCTGGCTCTTCCAAGTACAGGGACATTGTTCACATACTGAGTTTCAGGTTCCTCGTCTGTGGAACAGGGAAACACAAAACTCAGTGAGTTGTCAGGAGAGTAAATAAGATAATGTAAGTTCATGGCCTCCAAAGCCAGCTCTGTCCACAGATACCTTACTTCGTCTGCTTCCCTTATTTCTCTTTACCCAGCGCCTGCTGCTCTAGAATTCTCCAGGGAGCCCGGAGCCTGGGGATGCTCTGCGGTTATGAGGCCGTCGCCTACCGCGAAGTCATAATTGCTGGGTCAGATTTAATTGCGATCGAAAGAGCAGATGGCCACGCCGGGGCAGCCCTGACATATCGTTCTGTTTACTCGCCTGGCAGCGCGGCCCGGTGGGCACAGGGGCCTTTGTTCCTAGGGTTTGAGCAAAAGTCAGGCTGCGGCAGTTGCGGGTCTTTTCCAGCCTATTCTTGTCTGTCACGGAGGCTTCTCCGGCCATTGCTCCTCCTTGGTCTATGGTGGGGGACTTGACACCAAGTCTTAGGGAGGGACAGTGAGGGGGTGGGAATGGTTGGTGAGGAGGAGAGAAGTCCCCAGAAGCAAGAGTTTTGCCTTTAGCTCTCAGGAGGGCTGTGGAGGCTGCAGCCCCAGGCAGGGGACAGCAAACAGAATCACGCAGGGGCTCAGTGTACCAGCTCGGAGCCAGCAGCCACCACGTGCAAACTGCTTTCCCTTCCTGGGCTTCGCTTTTCTCATCTCTAAAATGGAAATAATAGTAATATAGAACCGACTGCCTTGAGTGGCAGTGAGCCTCTTATGCCTGGAGGTATGCAGGACAATTGGGGCAGCCATCCACTGATCTGACAAGTATTTGTTGGGCCCCACAGAGTGCCAGGCCCACATTAGGTGCTGAGGACACGGGAGACACAGTCCCCACCTTTCTGAAGTTCACAGCTCAGGGGAGGAGACAGACGGAAAGGGCAATGGCCTTAGGGCTGTTTGCACCCCTGCTCATGCCGTGGGGGCCCCACTCCAGGCAGCCACAGCTCCGCACATCAGACTAAACTGTGACTGGGCGACAATTTACTGTGGTATCACCTGCTTAAGGGACCTCGGCTCCATCAACTTGCAGCTCTTTCTTCATGTGTCACACATGTAGTGATTGGTTCTGGGGGCTTCCAGGCCCTGTTCAGTCCTGACTCTAGACCAGAGGTTGTTGAGGCTTCCCCACTTCTAATAGTTCCCTGAAGAAGCATTGGTTTTTGAGATGGGGCTTGCAAGAGGGTAGCTTCTCTGGGCTGATTCCAGGGACTAAACAGCTCCCACCCTGCAGGGGCCACATTTGTGAACTGTTGGCCTTAGTGGTTGTCTGAAGAAGTCTGGAGACCCGACGTCCTTGGGTCTCTGTGTGATCTTCCACCGGTTACCTCACCTCTCTGTTTCCACTTCAGGAAGTGGGGATGGTAATCCAGTGGGCTGCTTCCCCCTTTCTCCCTCATGGTCCATGATCAAGTCTCCCGGAAACAGAATCCAGATTTTCCTGTGGGACCAGTCTCCCTTCCCTCACTCCCTTCACAGACTGTGGACTGGGGTGGGGCTGATCCCACCCCCTAACTCCAGGTGTGGGCCTTGGTGTAGACCTGGGCAATCACCGATTGGCTGAGAGATGGGCCTATCGAAGTCAGCAAGTGGCAGCATTATGACTTTGGCTGAAAGTATTATGTCACAGGCATTCTCTTTCTGGTGGGGTTGCTAAGCAACAGGAGGCAAGCCTTAAGTTTCTGGGGGCTCTCTCATCATCACACAGGGAGGATCTGTCTGGGAAGTTGCAAGAACAGAGCCAAGACCCAGAGAGAGACTGGTTTCTAAACTGAGCACCTGGATGCAGCCATGCCTGAAGCTAATTATGTGAATCCGTGAATTGGCATTTTTGCATCAGCCAGTTGGAGCAGGGTTTCTCTTCCTTCCTAACTATTCTGTCTCTGTCCATACCCTTTTCCAACATAACTGCTGTCCAAGAGCTGGAATCATCTTTCCAGTGTATACATTTGTCACCACTGTTTAAATCCTTCCTTTTCCTCTCTGTCCCTCCAGGGTGTTCTTTTCAGTTCCAAGGCCACCAGTCTCCGAAACTTTGTGCCCTTCCTCACGCTGTTCCCCAGTGCGGATGCCTTACCTTTCCACGCTCAGTTCCAGGGCCGTTCCCAGTGGAGCCTGCTTGGGTTTCGCACATTGAAATCATTCGCTCTTAGTACCACCGGAAGAATGTGTTATAAATTACTGAGTGGAATTCTCTGGAGGAGGAGCCCAGAAATCAATTTTAAGAAGAGCCCCGGAGGATCTTCTGCTCGGCTCCCTTGCTGTGTGACATCCCGCTCTGAACCTCAGTTGCCTGGTCTAGACAATGGGCATGATCTACCTGAAAAGGTCGCCAGGGAAATGGTGTGACAGTATTTACATAAAGCCCTAGCGTGGTGAGGGGCACTTTGGAGATGCTCTGTAATTCTCTCTTGTAAGGTGCCAACTGTCCCCAGTTGCCCTAGACCCAGAGGTTTCCTTGAATGCGAGGCTTTCAGTTTTACTCCTGGGAAGGTGTCTGGCAAATCAGGACGAGTTGGGTGCCCCCACCTCTTGCTTTCTTGTTCCCGGATCAAAGACCTTGCGTGCCTGCCTTGGCCCCACCGGCCAACAGAAATCGCTAAACCTGGGGCCCCAACGGAAGGGCTGGAGTTGAACCTCAGTGAACAAACAGTTTTGAAAATACTAAGAATTGGTGTGTTTTTCCTTCCAGGGGTGATGTAGTCTGCGTGTTGCCTTTGTCCCACTGAAGAGGTCACATTATGTGCCACCCCCCTCCCGGCCTCCCATGCTTGATGGAGCCGAGAAAGCCACGTTGGCCAAACTCCGGCTTGAGTTTTGAGTTCTCGACGCTCCAAACTATACATCTAAATATTTCCTCCGCGAGAGTCTTAAGGATTTATTTTTTTCTGCATTGACTTCCTGGATTTATTTCGAGCCAAATAGCTCCTCACCCAAACTCCTCTGCCTCCTTTGAAAACCCAAGGCCACGTCCAACCTCGCAGGCCCAAACCGCGCTTACATAACCCGCAGTGACACTAAGTGTTTGTGAGGCCAGCGGAGCGGGGCCGGGCGGCCGGCTCTGGAGCACAGGGGACATTTTGTCCTGCAAAATGATGCTGTTTGGGGTGTGTGCGTGCGCGTGTGTGTTTTTCCTCTCTTGAAATTCAAAAACAGCTCCTTTTGCTCAAGCTGTCAAAGAGAAGAGAAAGAAGGGAAAAAAAGTCTGCACTAATTTCACTGCTGGGCCCAGATCAAGAATTGCAAACGCTAAGAGAATATTTTCCAAAGTCATGAGGCGAGGAGGAGTTGCCGAATTATGGGAAATCAGAGGCCCACCTTGTGTAATTTCCAGGGGCTCTGTCTCCTGTCTGGTTCCTCGTGGCGATGGGGTTTTTCACGATGATCTAGTCCTTACTGTGTGCCAGGCACTCCCATCCCCTAGCTTATTTCCTCCTTACACGAGCCAAATCAAGTTCAGAGAAGCTGAAGGGACTTGGCCAAGGTCAGTATATTGATTATTGGAGAGCCATGATTTGAATCCAGTTCTACCTCTCTCCAAACACCAGACTTTCACCACTGTATGTAAGCACCTACTGTGTGCAGATGGATGTGTTTTCATCTTTCATGTGCCTTTCTTGCTGAATATCCAAGATTAAGTTTTCAGGCTTCTAACTAGTCCTCCAAAGGTGGCATCTGGTACTTCCACAGGCTGAAGTTATGTTCAGGAGGGTGGCACCTGTAGCCACACTGTGCTGCTTGGACAGCTGGGCTTATAACAAATGATCCAATCTATGTCTTTCATGGAGAAATCCAAGGCCTGGGATCAACCCCAAAGAGTTACTTAACTCAGAATCTGTCTCCATGAAACGGGCCAAAGAGGTGCCGTTTGGTTGAACACCTACTATGTGCATGATAGACCTGGTCTGGTTTAATTCTTGCAAGAATTTTAGAAGCCAGGTGCTGCAGCATACACACACTTTAGAGCTGGTAAAACTGGGCTCAGAGAGGGAGAGGGATTGCCCAAGACCACACAGCCAGGAAGTAGTGGAGCTGGGATGGAACCCAAGTTCACACATTCAGCCAACACTGTTCTGAGTGTTCACATCCTAAATCCTGGAACCTATGAAATATGCTTCCTTGCATGGCAAAAGGGTCTTTGCAGATGTGATTAAGGTTAGGGATCTTGAGGTGGGGATTATCCTGGATTATCTGGGGCAGGGGGCAATGTAGTCATACGAGCCCTTCAAAGCAGAGAACCTTTCTAGGCTCTGTGCAGAGGGAGCCACAACTATGGAAGAATAGTCAGAGAGATGCAATGTTGCTGGCTTTGAAGATGGAAGACAGCCCACGAGCCAAGGAATGCAGCAGCCGAAAGAGGAAAAATACCAAAAACCAGAAAACAAAAATGATTCTCTCCTAGAGCCTCCTTCATTTTAGCCCAGTGAGACTCTACCCTCCAGAACTGGAAAGACTTCCAAGCTTCAGGACTCTGAAATAACAAGTTTGTGTTGTTTTCAGCCATTAAATCTGTGGTCATTTGTTACAGCAGCGACAGGAAACTAATACAGTGGAAGAGATTTCTAGGCAGAGGGAACAGTGTGTGCAAAGGCCTGGAGGTAAGAAGGAACATTCAGAGCCAGCAGGCAACCCTGAGGCAGGTGTGCCTGCTGCTGCTCCTTGCCCTTACTTACCAAGACAGATTGCCAAGGAGACAGGCGGACACTCACCAGCACAGGCAGGCATCTGAAGGCTCCCCTGGGTCCTCCATGTGCGCGCCCATGGGACGTGCTCTGGGAAGTGGGCCAGGGCTGATACATTGGCAGGTTGCACTCCCTGCCTTCTTTCCAGGGATTTTGTGAGAAAAACGTGAGGTAGGGCCCTTAGGAAAAAGGAGAGAAGCTTGACCCGTGAAAGGACGTCAGCTGTCTGCGTGGAGCCCACAGGTCCTGTTCCTGTCTGCTCTCATTGTCATAACACTCTCTCTTTAAACAACACGGGCTCCTGCATGAGCTTCCCCTGAGCCCTGTGAGGTCTGCAGGGCCAAAGGCAAATAGGCCTGACCCACAGAGGAGAACACAGACGCTCAGAGAGGTGCACTGACATACCCAAGGTTGCCCAGCCTGTTGGGCAGAGCTCAGCTGGGACCTGCCTCTTTTGATATTCTCTCCTGTCCCCCATGCCACCTCTTGCCTAAAACGGAAAGTGACCTACAGGTTTTTTTAATTTATTATTGTGATAAAATACACATAACGCAAAATGATCATTTTAAGCACTTTCAAGTGAACAATCAGTGTGGCATTTGTACATTCACCCTGTTGTGCAACCATCGTCTCTAACTAGTTCCAGAGCATTTTCACACCAAAAGGAAACCCTGGGCCCATGAGCAGTCACTCCCCATTGAGTCAGCTCTCAAATCAGTAAACATCTAGAGTCTGTTCAGATGCTCACGATGCATAGGACCCTGATCCGATGAGAAAAGTCAGAAGCAACGGCCAGACCAGGCACAGGGTCTCAAGCTGTGGCTTGACTTTGTGCTAAGAAGATCATTGGATGGCTCCTGACAAAGTACCCAGCCAAGGGTAGGGAGCTGGCAGCAACTTTTAATTCGAGAATCCTCTTTTCAGGAGATGTCCTTTCTCTCGGGCGTGGACACCGCTGAGGTCCAGACAGAGCTGGGTTTGAGGTGTGCCACAGCCCCTGCCTAATTGTGTGACTGGCCAAGTCACTTCACCTCTTGGCAACGAGGCTGGCAAGTGGTTTTCAGGATTAAGACAAAAAGAGCTGCCACCATTCACTTAGTGTCAGGCTTTAAAAATATGTCATCTTGTTGGGTTCTCACAATAGCTGTGCGAAGGTAGAGGAAACTGAGGCACAGAGAGATTAAATTAAATTTTTATTGTGTTATAAAATTCACATAACAAAATTCACCATTTAAATTTTTTTGAATTTAAAATTTTTCAGCTTTATTGAGGTATAATTGACAAATTAAATGTTAAGAATTTAAAGTGTACATTGGGATGATTTGATATATATATGCATTGTGGAAGGATTCCTTCCATCTAGTTAACTATCGTGACCATCGCCTATCATATATACATATTACTTTTTGATAAGAAAATTTAAGTTCTATTCCCTCAGCAAATTTCAATGATACAATAAAATCTTATCAACTATTCTCATCATGTTATACATTAGAGCCTCAGGCCATAATCATCTTATAGCTGAAAGCTGTACCCTTTTACCAACCTCTCCCTATTTCCCTCTCCCAAACCCCCACCATTTTAACTGTTTCTAAGCGTATAATCCAGTGGCATTTAGCACATTCATAATGTTGTACAATCACAACCTTTATCTAGTTTCAAGGTGTTTTCATCACCACAGAAGGAAACCCCGCACCCATTAGCAGTCACCCCCCATGTCCCTCTCCTCTGAGCACCGGGTGGCTGCGAATCTGCTTCCTGTCTCTGTGGATTTGCCTGTTCTGGACATTTCATGTGAATGGAAGACTACAATATGTGATCTTTTGTGTCTGGTTTTGCCACTTAGCATGTTTTCAAGGTTCATTTTGTAGTTTGTATCAGTATTTCATTTTTCACTGCTGAATAATATTCCATCCTATGAATACACCGTATTTCCTTTATCCATTCATCTGTTGACGGGCATTTGGGTTGTTTCCACCTTTGGGCTCTTATAAATAATGCTGCTACAAGCATTCATGTCCAGGTTTTTGTTGGAATACTTGTACTCGATTCTCTTGGGTGTGTATGCCTAGGAGTGGAATCCCTGGGTCCTATGGTGATTCTAAGTTTGACTTTTTGAGGAATCTGAATGAACGCCAGCTTGCCCTTGGTCACACGGCTTGTGAAAAGCAAGGTAGAGCTGGTATTTCTGACTCAAGTCCAAGTTCTTTGCCACAGCTGATTCTGAGAGGTATAGAAGCATCTGGATGCTTCAGGCCACTGCACAGGCCTGAAGAACTGTCCCTGTCATTTATTAAAATCTCAAGTATAGGCATGGTCTGGGATCAATGAAGTTGCTTCAGAGGAGGGGAAACTAGTTGGCTGGAGAGGTTCTGGGGGAGGTGCTCACGTGGGCACTTGAATAGGGTGTGTGGGGTCACGTGGCCATCAGATTTCCTCCTGGGTGACCAATGGGGTAAAGGCCAGAGGTGAGAATGTGACTGTCAACAGCATGACAGACAGGAAGCAATTTAGAAGATACAGCAGACCCAGTTCAAGCCTGGCTCTACCACTTGGTACAAGGCTCCCGTAAACCTCAGTTTTCCCATCCACAGACTGGGACCATCCCATCTAAGTCTCTAAGTGCTGAGGACTGGAAATAACAAGCATCGGCGGGCCAGCACCTGTTAAGGGCTCTGTAAATCACAACTGGCATTGTTGTTATGAAGGCTGTTAGGGTTATTTTGCCTTAGAGACTTCCTAGCCCGGGCCTGAGGCCCAAGTCTTCCCTGAACTAATCTTGGTCCTGATAAAAAAGCATGGGGCAGATTTCATTTAAATGATCGCTCCCAAATTTAAAACATGTTCCTTAAACAATTTCTGAACCGTTTCACAGTGTGATCTCCCTTGCCCTGCTAATATCTTTAGGGATTTAAAAAATATATTTGCAACAAAGACGCCTTTGTCTGCTGAGCTGGGGCAGCCTGGCGGGGATATTACTCGAAACCTGATCATCAGACGCTGGCCACAAACCTGCTGCACTGTGCCCCAGCCGTGGCAGCGGTGACGGCTGCTGGATTAAATTGGGCCTTTTGTCAGGGTGGAAGGGCCACTAGCCGCATGACATGGTGGGACCTTAGCCCTGCACGGGTCAATGACCCCCCCCTTCCCTGGAGTGTCCTGGCCATGGTGATCCATCACAGCAGCCCGGGGAAGGGGACCAGCTTCATACCTGCTTTCCAGATGGGGAGAGGACCAGGGACTTGGTCAAGGTCATCCAACATGTGAATGGCACAGCCGGGATTTGAACGTGGATCTGAACAAAAGCCCTGAGCCACTCCGCGAGACCAGGCATTGGGTTTTAGGTCCAGTCATTTAGCAAGTGTATGTTGAGCACCAACCACATAGAGCCCCTGTTCCAGGCACCTGGGATTCAGTAGTAAATAAGACAAAGACATTGGTTCATTCATTCATTCAACTGATATTTATTGAACTCCTACTGTGTGCCAGGAGCTGGAGAAGCAAAGGGGGAACTGTCCAACAGGTAACCCACTTCATATTTCACACACCTCATCTCATGTTGTGTTGCACAAAACCAGAGCTCAAGGGAGCAGCCATATTTTTAGCTTTTACCCTGTTGCTTTCCTAGGGCCCAGCACTATGCCCACCACATAGTAGGTTGCTTCAGAAAGGAGCAACTCTGTGTATATGTATGTTCCCAGCAGCACCATTCATATTAACCAAAATGTAGAAATAACCTGTGTCCATCAATAGATGAGTGGATACACAAATGTGGTCTGTCCACAGAATGGAATATTATTCAGCCGTGAAAAGGAATGATGCATGTTGCAATGTAGATGAACCTCAAAAACATTATGCTCAGTGAAAGAAGCCTGGCACAAAGGTCATATATTGTACGATTCCATTTATATGAAATGTCCCCAATAGGCAAGTCCAGAGACACAGAACTCAGATTGGTGGTTGCCAGAGGCTTAATGGGTACAGGATTTCCTTTTGAGGTGATGGAAATGTTTGGAAGTAGATAGAGGTGGTGATTGCACAACATTGTGCTGGTAGGCAAAAGTGTCTAATAGGTCTTAGAAATGTTGCTCTGGACCTCAACCTTGCCATGTTGTCTGGCTGGCACAATGCCTGCTTCCCTCCCTCCCTCCCTCCCTCCCTCCCTCCCTCCCTCCCTCCCTCCCTCCCTCCCTCCTTCATCAAATGTATATTGAGGACCCATGTGGTGCCAGCAAATAGTGGGGACCCAGAAACAGGCAGAGCACCTGCCTACCTGGTTGGTGCTCACTATTGGGTGGGGCAGACAGAGATTCATTAAAGAATCCCATGAGATAATGCCCAGTCCTCAGGCCAGGTGGTCATCCTGATGTGGCAGGAGTGGCTGGGGAGGACTTCTCTAAGGATGTGGCGACTGAGGTGAGGGATGGCTATGCCTTAACTGAGCCAAGAGGGTGCGGACAGGAAGGAGCCCTCCAGCCACTGGTATAGCGCCTGCAAAGCCCTGTGAGAAGCGAAGGCCAGAAAGACCAAGTAAGGGCTCGTGTGGCCAGGCTGGGGAGCAGAGCGAAGTCTCCAGGGCCGGGTGCAAAGGGCCTCTCAGGCGGTGGCGAACAATTTGATCTTTATTGCCAAATGATGAGATCCTTTGACTTGTTTTAAGGATGGGGCTAGGGTGGGGTGGAATGGGCGGGAGGAGGGACGTGTGTGACTTGCCTTGATCAGATTTAGATCCTGGGCTGCTGTCCAGGTGGGGAGGGCGGTGGCCAGGAGCAGGGGAGGGATGGAGCTGGGAGAGATTTCAACAGGACCCGGGGATGGACAGGATTAGCGTGTGCACGCGTGTGCATGTGAGTGTGTATGTGTGCACACATGCAAGCACCCTAGTGAGTGTCCAAGTCAGACCAGCACCTTTCTCCTTCCACCCGAGACTTTCCCCAAAGAAGGGCTGCCATGACAGCGATGGCAGGAGGAGGTCCAGTGCCTGGCCGTGGTCCCCCCTTAAGGCCCTACCTTTGAGGCATCAGGTTCCTGCCCCTCCTGCCCCTGATGTCTCCTGGCTCCCTGTGATTTAAGAGGCATTTTCCTTTGGGGTGATATAGATTCCAAAACGCCACATCCATCTCCTCGGCCTGGTGAAGCCAGCCTGTCTGAGTTATAGCAGATTGCTTTGCTTTCTGCATGCGCGAGGGGGGCGGAGGGCACCCGCTTGCTCTCTCTGCTCCCTGCGCCTGGAACATTTGAGCAAACATTCCTGGCTGCTTTGGAAGTTACCAAACCCAGATGAGCTCATCCGAGCCAGAGGTGGGGGCAGCTGGCGCCTGGAGCCTGCCTGGAGCTCACCAGGTGGCCCAGTGGCAAAAGTCAGAGGCGGCTGGGCCTCAGCTGGGGAGGGTGGGCCCTGCACAGCTGGGCCTGGCCCAGAGAACCCTGGGTGGGGCCGTCTGCGCTCCTCAGACCTGGCAGTGTGTTGGTGTTGCAAGGTCTCTGGATGCAAGCTGGGAGCCTGGGACCGCACAGCCAGGGTCTGAGAGGGAGCAAACGTGTGATACAGGCACCTCATCAATTCTCAGGGCTGCCCTGTGGGAGCCCGGCCCGCCCTGCAGGGGCCTCACTCCATGTAGTAGCACTGCCATTTATTGAGTGTTAACTATGTGCTAAGTGCTCTGTGCCCAGCTCACCCGCCCCGACAACCCTAGGAGTGGCAGATGGGGAAACTGAGGCTCGGAAAGGTAAAGTGGCGACTAGGAGTGGCCGAGCTGAGGCTGACCCTATTTACCTCTAGACTGTACAGTACCGGTCTTCCTGTTACATGGAAAACAACGTTCAGAGGAAGAGCTGCCGGTCCTGTCAGGGGCCAAACAGTGATCGTTCACGAACTGTTCCAAGGAGCTGACTCAAATAAGCACGATGCTCTCTCTCTCCGGGCTCTGGGCCCTCATTGGGGTGGGGAAGGCTTTCACAGCCCACCAGGCCCTGGTGCACTTCCCAGCCTTATGGCAGGGGGCTGGAGGGGCTCCACTGAGCCTTCCCTGGGCAGTTCTGTTTATTTCCTACCTGGGTCCTTTGGGCGACAGGAGCAGGCTCTTATTTTGAAGAAACTCTCCTAATGCTCCCTCTTTAAGCCGTGTGCCTTCCTCTAAGTTCCCTTCTGTAAAATGGCACATGCATAACCCTGCTGTAGGGTGGGTGTGAGAATTACAAATAATCTCTGGAGAAGACTCAGCACGCGGGCGAGGGCTCAAAACCGGAGACCACTTCCCTCCTATTGTGAGTGGCCAGAGTCCCCTTCCCCTCCCGTTTCCTACAGGGCCCACACTTCCAGGAAGCCCTACAGAGGAGGCCTCTGTCTCCTCATAACCCCCCACTTACCGCCTAGGGAGGGTGCGAGACTGTGATACATGACGGCATCGTTTCATTCCTTCCTCACAAGTGCCTTTTGGTGTAGGTACTGCTTTTACAGATGAGGAAACGGAGGCACAGAGGGGGGAATGGCCTGTTCGGGGTCAGAGATCTTAGACCTGTGTGACGCCTTGAGCCACTCGAGCCCGAACCTCTGTGGCGCACAGCGAAGGGGAACAGGGCAGTTCTGAGCACACCGGGACGGGCCTGGCAACTCCCGTCGCTGTCGCTGCTGCTCATACACAGAGCGTGGCTTCAGATTCCAGTGGCTCCTGGGTTCCTTCCTGGGAGACAAGTCCTCGGCTCTGGGCACTGAGGGGCCGAGTCTGGGTGACCTCCCCCTTGCTTTGGGGTGACTCTCCCAGTCTCTTCCCAGCCCCAATGGAGACACCACCCTGACAAGGCCTTCCCCATGGGGGGGGGGGGGGGGAGGAACAACGAAGGATGGATTTGAAAGGCTTCGGCTAATGGCAGGTTGGTCCAGAGTTTTCCCATCATATATGCTTGTTTAGTTCTGTTTATGAGGCTGGTTTTCCAGCCAGATTCTCCATGGTAATGAGCCCCTATTGCTGATTGCTGCAGGGAGAGGAAAGGAAGAGGGGTGTCTGTGTGTGTGTCTGTGTGTGTGTCTGTGTAGGTCATGCTAAATAGGTTTGTTGAATAATTATGAACCCTGCTGAACTTTCACATTTTCTGACTAATTGTGTGGTGCATGACGCTTTATGTGTGATGCCTGGTTTTTGTTGCCGAGTGGGAACTTTTTCAAGTGGAGGCTGGACTGGGCCATGGAGTCGCCGAGGCCTCCGCTCCAGCCGTGGAGCTGGTTTGAGTTATTTTGGGACCGGGGCCTGGGTTCAGCGCACTCCACTTAGAAAATGGAAAATAGAAGCTCATAGCTGGATGCTGTCTGAGGAAGAGAAAGCCTTGTAGATGGAGAGGTTGGCTGAAGAGCTTTAGGATCCTACAGACCCGAGTTTGAGATGGGGCCCTGCCATGTACAAGCTGTGTGGCCTCCAGCAAGTTCTTAGGGATAAAGGAGGCTGATCTCCCAGATGTTTTTCAAGATCAAATGAGGTCTAGGGGTGCTTCTGTGCTCAGTGAAGGGGCAGCTTGCATCAATGTTGCTATTCACACTTTCAAGCAGTGGTCCAGTTTCTCATCCCCCAGGTCATAGCTGAGCATGTTGGTGCTGGCTCTGAGCTAGACTCCTGAGACGGGAGCATGCCCAGGGGAAGGTTGGGTGGTCAAGGAGAGCTTGATGCTGGAAGCAGGTTTTGGAGCCCTGGCCCCTGTGTGTTGAGTCCCTGGGAAGCTGAAATGCCTTAAGTTGGCCAGAGCTCTTTTTCTGTGCAGGTTAGCCTCCTGGCCTGGCCAGGTGAGCTGGTAAATAGTTACTTCCCATTCCAAGTATCATTCAAGGGGCATTCAGTGGTTCCCTCATATTAAAACCCTGTGGTCAGGCCCTGGAGGCCTCTGGGAAGCAGGGAGGGGGCCGAGTGTGCTGGGGGAGAGGGGCTTGCAAGGAGGAACAAAGAAAGAGATGATCCCTCCCCAGAGTGGGAGTCTTCAGGAGCAGCGGCTGGGCCTGGGGGAGGGTGGGGTTGGTGGTGTCTTGGGCTCTGCAGTTGATTGCCCCTCCCCAACCCCCTCTCTGGGGCTCAGACCCAGGCCCAAGCTGCATAGGCTGTGGGCTGGTATGTGGGCCCATGGTGGGGTCATGCAGGCCTGATGTGAGTCTGGTTCTGTCTCTTACTTGCTGGATAATCTTGGGAAATCCCTCACTTCTCTGTGCTTCAGTTTTATCCTTTATACAATGGGAGAGGAAAACAACAACAGCTACCTCACAGGGTCAGTATAATAAATATAATAATATAATATAATATAATATAATATAATATAATATAATATAATATAATATAATATAATATAATATAAATAATATATATAACATATATAATATACAATATAATATCGATATGTTATATATATTACAAAATGTGGGCTGGGTGCATCCCCACACTTGCAGCCTCCCTGACACCATTGGAGACAAGTGTTACTATAGATCCAGAAATGGAAGCTCCCATCTAGGTCTTACGAACTGTATGTGGTCAGGTGAGGGAGGATCTGGGCTTAGAACCTAAGACGTCCAGCTCTCTTGTGAATACCCCTTGGCCTCAGCTGAGGGACTGGTGGGAAGTCCTGCCCAGTACGGAGTAGCATCTGAATTCACTGAGGCAGGAGGGACCCTGTCGGTGCTAACAGCCCTGAGTGGGAGAGCCAGTGGGTACTGCCTTGCTCTGTGCTGGCTGCTTAGGGACAAACTCAGGACTTGAGCTCTCCCAAGCCGTTTCCAGAAAAACCAGTGAGATAGCTTCTGGGACCACCTTGAAAGGCAAAGAAATGGGAAACCCTCAGGTCTCCGAGGACATTTTTAAACTCACCTCTGACTATATCACTTGACTTTGCTTAAAACCCTTTCATGGCTCCCCAGAAAAATGTCCAAACTTTCCCACCTGTCTTTGTGGTCCTCTCGATTTGGGCCCTGCTGACCTCTGGAGCTTCAGACCCTGCCCCCCCCCCCACCTCCCACCCCATCTTACTCTAAAAAACAACAACTGTTGCTGGAACATTCCCATATCTCGTTCAACCTGATTCCTCTGCTTGACCCTGATTTGGTTATTAAACTCCTATTCCACCTACAAAACCCACCTCTGGAAACCCTTCCCTATTATTCCTCCCTCCCAGCACAGTTATTTTATCCCTATAGTGTATAATGTGTTCCTGTTAGAATAGAATACTAGGTTTACCAGACTCAGGGCTGGGATTGGGTCTTCCACTTTTTTCTTGAGTTCCCAGCCCGAGCTCTAGCACATAGTAGGCACTCAATGTACATTTATTCAATGGACAGATGGAAGAGAGACCCCCAAAAGATAAAAATGCATTGTGCATAGAGAGAGGGAGGGGATGCTGTTGCTTAGCAACTGGCAGGTCCATGAGGGTCTCATCCTTTCCAACCTCTAGGCAGCTCCTATCCTCTGCCCCAGCAATAGCTAGACCTTCCCCAGAGGCTTCAGCCTTGGGTGCTCCCTAGACAGATGCCAACCAGCACCCATTTATACCAGCACAGTGTGGGGTAGGAGAGGTGGAGGTGACCACCTGAGAGAGTCATCCCATCCCTGGGGAGGCAGGGCTGACTTAATCAAGGAAACCCGATTTCTCTGGGATCATTGTTCTGCTCTCCACATCCCTGGGTCCAAACGCAGAAGAAATAATGATAATAATGGTAATAAGAGAGGCTACCATTTAACCAAGGCCTGCCATCTGCCACGCTCTGTGCCACTTTTAAACATTGTCTCCAATCCTTATGCTCCATATGAACTGGCTGTGATTCTCCTTTCCAATGAGGGAAACTGAGGCTCGGAGAAAGAAAGGATTTCATCCAAGGTGGAGCCAGATGGTAAACGGTGAAGACCAGATTTGAATCTGGGTATGTCATGCCAGAGTTTATATCCTTTCTACCACTAATTCGTGAGAGGGAGTCATTCTGGGACCCTCTACCCCAGGCATCAGGGGAAGTAGGTTCCCCTCCAGGCCTCCTAGGGGAATCTGCCTGCCAGAGAGACTTGGTCTGCGGGTGTCCAAGCTCTAAAGGATACAGGATTAGGGGGGAGAAGGCTGAGGCTATAAGTGCGTGTGTGTGCGCGCGCGCTGGTGTTGGGGGCCTGCTGGGCTAGCATGAAGGCTGTGTGTCTGGTGGGTAAAAGGTGTGAGTGCAGGTTGTTTTGTGCCTTTGTTGAGCGGGGCTCCCCTTTTGGACTGGAGCTCCTGGGCTGGTTCAGGTATGTCAGGCTCTCAGCCCCAGGTAATTCCCTCGGGGACATCCCAGGAAGCTGGGAGCAACCCCCTTCAGCTCTGGGGCCCCAGTCCAGCCGTGTCTCCTCCTTCCCCTGCCAGGAGGCCCCTCGGACTGGGGCCAGCACACTCCGTGCCCCTAGAGGGGAGGGCCGAAGGAAGGGGCAGAGAAAGGAAAAGGCCCCGGGGCGCCTGCTGCTCCGGGCTCAGTGCCGGCGGGCGGGAATTGGAATTCGTCTGAGCGCTAGGGGGCAATGTGTCTGTTCCGAAGAAACGGCGGGCCCTCGCAGGCCTGGCGGGCACACAGGCACATGCAGGGGCGCCCACACCAAGGGGGCTCACACACCGCGTGTCCATGGGCGCAGATGGGCACAGGCAGGGCACTGGCTCTCACACTCGCAGAGAAAACAGACACATGTGAGCAGAGATGCAGGCGCACGCGGTTTGAGGCGGCTGCACACACAGGGACAAACACGGCTGCGTGCACACAGAGGCACAGGGTTGGGGGACAGACCGTGCTCCTCCCCCAGGGACACTCACACCCAGAGACACAGGAACACACGCACACACAGGCACGCACACAAACACATGCAGATGTCCTGCCACCCCCACACAGGCGAAGACACAAATGCAGGCACATGCCACAGACTTGCACAACATTTGTAGTGTTACGGAGAGGCGACCCAGACACACAGCCTGAACAGAAACACAGCCGGGCCCAACCAAACACACCCTTCTTTCAGACACTCACACACCTTGTAGACTGAACTCTTGGAAACGACCCCAGAAACAAACTCCCACACACCCCTCCCTGGAGTACACAGAATTATTCCACAGGAAACCTGCCCAGGTGTTCAGGGGACCCCCACCCAGCGCAGTGTGAAGTCATGCCTCAGGAGAGAGCACATCCCAACAGGGGTCTCCCCAGACTGCTGGTCTGTGGGCCATTCTTCCCACTGCCCTGGCCCACCCAGGGCTCTAGACAGGTCCCAACTTTCCCTCTTCCCTCTAGACACACAGCGGGACATAAGGCTCCTCACATAGGTGCCTCTTAAGATACTCCTAACCCAGAACCAACCACAGTGGACCAGTTAGGTGACCAGGTGTCATGCACTTTGCACAGGCTTTTGCCCATACAGGGGTCCTCCTCCTGGCAACCGGTCCCCCTACTGGTCCCCTTCCAGCCTAAGAGGCTTAGTGTCTCCCAGGCTGTGGCCTGGGGCCTTGTGGGTGGGAGGTGTTGCTGGAGGCCTACCCAGGCCCTTTATTTCTTTGTGCCTAACTCAGCCAAGCCTCACTCTTTTTTCAGTCTCTCACTTCCCTGTCACTTTGCTAAGTAATAATTTCCATGTCCAATTCCATTTCTTTTCTAGTTCTGAAACCTCTAAGCTATCAGCAAGAGGATAGTTCACATGAAAACTAATTACACAAAATCAATATTTAATCACAGACCAACAACCTGATCCTGCAGAAAAATCCTTTTAAAACTCCACCGCCCTGTACAAATACTTCTCCATGCTTATTTATGGACCCCATTTTTGGTGGGGGTAATTTTCATTTTTAATTTCAAAAAGAAAAAAAATATCTGTCGACATCCACAACAGGGAGGTCCCACGAAGGACCTTGGATCTGAGCTTGCTTCAGCTCTCTCAGTTTTAAAGTTGCGCGTTTTTATTGTTTGGTTTTTATTTTTATTCTTCTTTTGGGGGGTGGGTGTCATTTTCTTCTGGAGTTCCCTGAGATTCCGTTTCCTGCATCCTCTTGCCCTAAGTCGAGCCCTTTCCCCAGCATTTCTGAAAAATCCAGCATCTGTCTTCCCAGCAGCAACTCCGGGGAGCAATGAATCCGCCTGCACGAAGTGGTAACTTTTTAACTCCCTCCCGCGTTCGTGGAGTGCTTAATCTGAGGTTTTTAAATAAAAAGGGCTCAGGGGTTGGTTTTATTATAACGTTTATTTCATTTCAGATTTCATGCGTAATTTAGCAAACGCTAGACAGACTCGGGCGATAAACACTTTCTTTTGTGGGGGGAAAAGGCATTTTTATACACCATGCTTAATTTTATTTAGATTTAATAGCGATATCAGGGGCACTTCAAAGAAAGTTCTTTTTCTCTCTCCCCTTCTCCTAAGAATGCTGGTCGGCTCACAAAATTGCCTCGCGCTATTTTACAGCAAGGAAAAAATTAAAGGCCCTCCCCCCCTTCCTTCCCTACACACACTTCAGGGAGGAAAACACACACAGGCAGGCACACAGGATAAACACCCCCTCTACCCTCCATCACCTCGAACTTCCAACTTCCAATCGCAAGACAGACTTCAGCCTCAGTGGGGATCAGGAAGATCTAAACATTTTAACTAAGATTATTGGGATAAATATTTCATAAAGAGCAGGGCAGATATTAAATTACTCCTATTGATTTTAGTATCACAACCCAATTCCGTTCCTTGGCCTCTTCAGTTTAATTGATCTCTTCAAGGAGGTCAACCTCGCGCCCACCGAGGGCCTGGGCCCGGGCCGGGGTGCCAGAGCGGGGTGCTCCACCTGGCCCGTGCGTCCTCGGCGCGCAGGTCTTCCCTGGGCTCCTGGCTGCTTCGCGGCTCTGCGCAGGACTTAGCCAAAGTGCCCCCCACACATCGACCGAGTGGTCATGGCTCTCCCCCGCGGAAGCCAGCGACGGAGAACTGGGAACCCCAAGCAGTGGGATTAGGGAACAATTGTGCGTGCCCTAGTGAGGGAGGAGCGAGCAAGAGCCCCGGCCTCTGGAGGAGATCCCTAACTTCGGGGTTCCCAGCCTGCTTTCACCTCCAGGAAAATCCGAGGGACGGATAAGTCGGGCGCCACTAGTAAGCAGACGGCGGTGGAGAGCCAAGGGCTCTCCTCAGGCTGAAGCACCGTGGATACTTAGTGACTTTACGTGGCGAGTCCAGGAGCTTTGCCTGGCGACCCCATTGTCTGAGCGCCCCGCACCGCTTACCGCCCACCTCCCCGCCCCCTGCCCACCCCGCAGGTCTCGCTTCAGTTGGGGGTGGGGAGTTGGTAACTGTGTGAATAGGAAAGGGGGTGAACAAAGCCAAGCTCCCGCCATTCTAAGCCTGCGCCCTCTCCACCCTGACGCGCCGGGAGGCCAGGGCGCGCCCCCAGCGCGCTGGCGCCGGACCCCCAGGCGAGACCCGCGCGGGGGACCCCGGAGTTGCCCAAGTGCGGGTACGGAGCGGGGGCCTCAGCAGCCAGCACCCAGGACCACCTTAAGAGCGAGCCCCGCCCCGGACCCGGAGCTCGGGCTGCGCTGATTGGTGCAAATGTAATGGCTGAAATTGATTGCTGAAATGCAAAACTTGTTGCTGCTTCTCTCGGCGCTGGGCTAGAGGCAGACACAGAGAGGGGAGCTGAGACCCTCGGAACGCCCCACGCAGAGCCCCCTCCCACTAGCCAGGAGAGGGGTGCGCGGACCCCCCAGAGCTGCCCCCGCCCCCCATTCCGGGCTCCGAGAGCTCAGCGGGAACGCCTTAGTCGGCTCGCCCGGCGTAGTCCCCCCAACCCGCGTACGCCCCCCTCCCCGGGTCCGAGGGGGACTTGCGAAGCACCTCGGCGCGGAGGCAGGGAACCCGAGCCTTGGAGAGACCCAACCTCTTGTCTCGCTGTCTGTCCGTGCCTGGAGCCGGGCGCAAGGACCCCAGCAAACTCAGAGACCAAACCGCGAAGGACCCAAGCGGCAGGCGGCTGACCTGGCAGCGAAGCGGCGCGCGGGGGTGCGGCGCGCCGGGGTGCAGCGCACCCGCCACGGAGCAGGGGAACCGTGTCTTCCCCCAAGCCCTCGGCTCCAACCCTGGGTGCCCGCCGCCTCCCCAGCTCCGCTGCGCTCTCGGCTCTGGGGCCAGCGCCGGTGATGTCGAGCGGAGCCTCCAGTCCTCCGACCCGCTGAAGAAACAGTAGCCGCTAGCTCGGGGCCGACGGGGACTGTGCGAGCGGATCGTGTTTGGCAGAGGCTCGAGCGACGGAGCGCGGGGACTCCGGGGGGAGGGGGGAGGGACCGCTCTGTCCGCGCCCGGTCGCCAGCCACGGCTTTAAAGGGTCTCCTTGCCCGGCCCCTTAGCAGCTCCGCTACGGACTCCGAGAGGCTTCGGGCGGCGTCCTGGGGCTCCCCACCCGACCCGATCGGACTTGAGAAGGTGATCGCTCTGCTTTCCCTGCCTCCTTCCCGCCTCCTAACCCCCACTTAACTTTTTGTCTCCACTCGCCTGCAGCTCTGTTCCCTCCCCGCAAACCCACCCGCGGCTGTGCCAACTGCCTGGGGCATGGGCCCTCCAACGCGGCTCCTGGAGGCCCCGCGGCGCAGCAAGATGTGAGAGGCCGGTGCGGGGCAGAGCCAAAGCTTCGGGAGAGGAGCTGATAGCCCCCAGCCTCCACAGGCCAGGAGAGGCGGCGGTGCGCGCTGCGCCCCCGCGGTGCTGAGCGTCCCGGAGCGCCCGACCCAGGGCCGGAACGAGTAGCTGGCCGGCGGCGCGCGGCGGAGAGCAGGCTGTCATGCCCTACTGATTCCCCCACCCCCCGCCAAGTATGTTTGGGCTGGACCAATTCGAGCCCCAGATCAACAGCAGGAACGCTGGCCAGGGCGAGAGGAACTTTAACGAGGCCGGACTAAGCATGAACACCCACTTTAAGGCCCCGGCTTTCCATGCGGGGGGACCCCCTGGCCCCGTGGACCCCGCCATGAGCGCGCTGGGCGAGCCCCCGATCTTGGGCATGAACATGGAGCCTTACGGCTTCCACTCGCGCGGCCACTCGGAGTTGCACGCGGGGGGGCTGCAGGCGCAGCCGGTGCACGGATTCTTCGGAGGCCAGCAGCCGCACCACGGCCACCCGGGAGGCCACCACCCCCACCAACATCACCCTCACTTCGGGGGCAACTTTGGTGGCCCGGACCCAGGGGCCTCGTGCCTGCACGGGGGTCGCCTGCTCGGCTACGGCGGCGCCGGCGGCCTGGGCAGCCAGCCGCCCTTCGCCGAGGGTTATGATCACATGGCGGAGAGCCAGGGGCCTGAGAGCTTCGGTCCGCAGCGACCCGGGAACCTCCCGGACTTCCACAGTTCGGGCGCCTCAGGCCACGCCGTGCCTGCCCCATGCCTGCCGCTGGATCAGAGCCCTAACCGAGCCGCCTCCTTCCACGGCCTGCCCGCCTCCAGCGGCTCTGATTCCCACAGCCTGGAGAACCGGAGGGTGGCGAACCAAGGAGCCGTCGACTCTCTGGAATACAATTACCCGGGCGAGGCGCCCTCGGGACATTTCGACATGTTTTCGCCTTCCGACTCCGAGGGGCAGCTGCCTCATTATGCGGCGGGTCGCCAGGTTCCCGGGGGCTCTTTCCCGGGTGCCTCGGCCATGCCCAGAGCCGCGGGCATGGTGGGTTTGTCCAAAATGCACGCTCAGCAGCAGCAGCAGCAGCAACAGCAGCAGCAGCAGCAACAGCAGCACGGCGTGTTCTTCGAGAGGTTCGGCGGGGCCCGCAAGATGCCCGTGGGCTTGGAGCCGGGCGTAGGCGCGAGGCACCCGCTGATGCAGCCTCCGCAGCAGGCCCCGCCGCCCCCGCAGCAGCAGCCCCCGCAGCAGACTCAGCCGCCGCCGCCGCCGCCGCAGCAGCAGCCTCCGCCGCCCGGGCTTCTGGTCCGACAGAATTCGTGCCCGCCTGCGCTCCCGCGGCCCCCGCAGGGCGAGGCGGGCACGCCCAGCGGCAGCCTGCAGGACGGAGGCCCCATGCTGCCCAGCCAACACGCGCAGTTCGAGTACCCCATCCACAGGCTGGAGAACCGGAGCATGCACCCTTACCCCGAGCCCGTGTTCAACATGCAGCATCCCCCGCCGCAGCAGGCGCCCAACCAGCGGCTGCAGCATTTCGACGCGCCCCCCTACATGAATGTGGCCAAGAGGCCGCGCTTTGACTTCCCCGGCAGCGCGGGAGTGGAGCGCTGCGCTTCGTGGAACGGCAGCATGCACAACGGCGCTCTGGACAACCACCTCTCGCCCTCCGCCTATTCGGGGCTCCCCGGCGAGTTCACGCCGCCCGTCCCTGACAGCTTCCCCTCGGGGCCACCCCTGCAGCACCCGGCCCCGGACCACCAGTCCCTGCAGCAGCAGCAGCAGCAACAGCAGCAGCAGCAGCAGCAGCGCCAAAACGCGGCCCTCATGATCAAGCAGATGGCGTCGCGGAATCAGCAGCAGCGGCTGCGCCAACCCAGCCTGGCCCAGCTAGGCCACCCCGGGGACGTAGGCCAGGGTGGCCTGGTGCACGGCGGTCCGGTGGGCGGCTTAGCCCAGCAGAACTTTGAGCGCGAAAGTGGCGGCGCGGGCGCGGGGCGCCTGGCTACCTTCGAGCAGCAAGCGCCGCACTTGGCGCAGGAGAGCGCGTGGTTCCCAGGTCCTCACCCGCCCCCGGGTGACCTGCTGCCCCGCAGGATGGGCGGCTCGGGCCTGCCGGCTGAGTGCGGCCCGCACGACCCCGGGCTGGCGCCACCCCCTCCGCCCGGTGGCTCTGGGGTGCTGTTCCGGGGCCCTCTGCAGGAGCCGCTGAGGATGCCCGGAGAAGGCCACGTGCCCGCGCTGCCCTCCCCTGGCCTGCAGTTCGGGGGCAGCCTGGCGGGCCTGGGCCAACTGCAGTCCCCCGGGGCCGGAGTGGGGCTGCCTAGCGCTTCCTCCGAGCGCCGCCCCCCGCCGCCGGATTTCGCGGCGCCCGCGCTCGGGGGCCAGCCGGGCTTCCCGTTCGGCACCGCGAGCCGGCAGGCCACGCCGCACAGCGGCCCCGGCGTGAACTCGCCCCCGAGCGCGGGCGGGGGCGGCGGCGGCCCGGGCGGGGGCGGCGGCGGCGGCGCGTACCCGCCGCAGCCCGACTTCCAGTCCAGCCAGCGCGCCTCGGCCAGCAAACTGGGCGCGCTCTCGCTCGGCTCCTTCAACAAGCCCAGCTCCAAGGACAACCTGTTCGGCCAGAGCTGCCTGGCTGCGCTCTCCACCGCCTGCCAGAACATGATCGCCAGCCTCGGCGCCCCCAACCTCAACGTGACCTTCAACAAGAAGAACCCGCCTGAGGGGAAGAGAAAACTGAGCCAGAACGAGACCGACGGCGCGGCCGTGGCCGGCAACCCGGGCTCGGATTACTTCCCCGGAGGGACTGCTCCTGGGGCCCCAGGGCCCGGAGGCCCGTCGGGGACCAGTAGCGGTGGCTCCAAAACCTCGGGGCCGCCCAACCCTCCCAGCCAGGGGGACGGCACCAGCCTGTCCCCCAACTACACCCTGGAATCAACGTCGGGGAACGATGGCAAGCCGGTCCCCGGGGGCGGGGGCCGGGGCCGGGGTCGCAGAAAAAGGGACAGTGGTCACGTGAGCCCGGGGACTTTCTTCGACAAGTACTCGGCGGCGCCGGACAGCGGGGGCGCGCCCGGGGTGAGCCCGGGGCAGCAGCAGGCCCCGGGTGCGGCCGTCGGGGGAAGCTCGACGGGCGAGGCGCGCGGGGCGCCGACGCCGCACGAGAAGGCGCTCACCTCGCCGTCGTGGGGGAAGGGAGCCGAGCTGCTCCTGGGGGACCAGCCGGACCTCATGGCGTCCCTGGACGGCGGAGCCAAGTCGGATGGTAGTTCCCCGCACGTGGGTGAGTTCGCCTCAGACGAGGTGAGCACCAGCTACGCCAATGAGGACGAGGTGTCATCCAGCTCTGACAACCCCCCGGCCCTGGCCAAAGCGAGCAGGAGCCCCATGGTGACAGGCTCGCCCAAACTCCCTCCCCGGGGGGTGGGCGCAGGGGAACACGGACCGAAGGCGCCCCCGCCCCCGCTCGGCCTCGGCATCATGTCTACCTCTACCTCCACCCCTGACAGCTACGGCAGCGGCGGGGGCACCGGCCACCCCGGCACGCCTGGCCTGGAGCAGGTCCGGACCCCTACGAGCAGCAGCGGCGCGCCGCCGCCTGATGAGATCCACCCCCTGGAGATCCTCCAGGCACAGATCCAGCTGCAGAGGCAGCAGTTCAGCATCTCCGAGGACCAGCCTCTGGGGCTCAAGGGGGGCAAGAAGGGCGAGTGCGCCGTGGGGGCCTCCAGCGCGCAGAATGGGGACAGCGAGCTGGGCAGCTGCTGCTCCGAGGCTGTCAAGAGCGCCATGAGCACCATCGACCTGGACTCCCTGATGGCAGAGCACAGCGCCACCTGGTACATGCCGGCCGACAAGACCTTGGTGGACGGTGCAGATGACGACAAGACGCTGGCACCCTGGGAGAAGGCCAAACCCCAGAACCCCAACAGCAAAGAAGGTATTTGCGCTCTCGTTCTGGTCCCTTTCTTACCTCCCGCAGACCTGCCCCGCCCCCACTGCGGGCCTTACCCTCTGCCGCCTTGACGTCTCCATGAAAGGGGAGAGTCCTCTGGGATTAGGAGACCACAGGGCCTTCTTCATGCCCAGCTTAGAGCCGGATACCCTTCCTTTTACCTACACCAAGGGCTCTGTGAGCCTGCCCCCCCCCCCCCCTAGGTGCTGCCAGGTAGATTCTAGTTCCACTGGGTGGTAAGAACTTAGGTGGTAGCCCTTTGGGGACTGTTGTAGAGTCCCCTCCCCCCTTAAGCACCCAGCTGTGTTGCTGGGTGCTCAGAGGTCTAGGCGCCTTTCCTTTCATACGAAGACCCCTCATCACCCTCCGCCTTCAGGCTGGTTCCACTTTTTAGGGATTGTGTGCCCCCCTCCTGGTAGGACACCTGAGAAGTTATGTTAATGCCTCCCCACCTTTTCCTAGTCAGCCAGCCTCTAGCTCCAGCTCCCTTCCCTGTGCCAGCATCTTTAGAAAAAAAAGTTGCCAGCTCTGTCGCAGCAGCATCACTCAGAGGCAACGCCTAATTTGACATTTGTTCCTAATGAGTAGCTGTTTTGTCTCTTCTTAACGGTGAGAGTTTCATTGAAAAACTGGATACCTGTAGGGGCTGTGGGAGGCCGGCAGCCTTTGCCAGGTGCATCTTCTTGACATTTGGCGGGGCCGGGGTGGGGTCTGCTTGGCTGAGGCCAGACCACTCAACCGGGGCATCATTTGTGTATGGGGACATGGATATATATTCTTAAGACACAAAGGACCCGCGTTTGTCAATATCTCCCTGGCTTTGGTGACAGATGTCCGGTCCCAGCTCTCCTTTGCATTCTAAACACTCCCTCCCCATCAGGCCTGGAGGCTTTTAAGGTGGGCGGGGTGGGGGCTAGTCAATGAACTGCCACTGCAGTTAAAGTAATAACAGTTTTTTAACCTAAAGAAGACTGGGCTGCTGTAGATATCAATTTTATTTTAATGGGACCTTTTCCCTGCCCCCACAGATAATGGCTTCTTAAAGTTGAGTAACATCATTTCTTTTTCTTTTCTTTCTTTCTTTTTTTTTTTTTCCATTCCTACCTTTTTCTTTTAAACCCTAGTTGAATCCCCTTGGTTTCAGCAGGCTGAATATTATCACGAAGCCAGTGGCTGGCGATTTAAACCATGTCTTTAAAATTACATCCCTTGATTCTTGCCCTCTCTTAGAGTTCTTTCCCTCTGCCTTCGTTTTCGGAGTCCTCCCCACATCCTGCCTTCTCTTGACCCTGGGTTTAAGGTGTGGGTAGGTCTTAGGTGAGTGGGATGGGCAGGAGGGGGAGGGGAGGTGCGCAGGAGTTGGGTGGCTCAGAACTCAGGGCTTTCAGGGCGCCAGCCCCGGGTAGCTTTCCCGCTTAGGTTTTCTAATTCATGAATGCGGCCTCCCTGCTTTTCTCTTTGTTCGCCTACTGCCCAGCCCGGGATGCCGCTCTCTCATTTGAAGCCGGGTGTTTAGCATGCACAGCAGACGCTGGAGCCAGCATCAGCATTCTCCAGGCTTCTCCCAGGCACGGCCATAAATTGGTTAGTTTGGGACCCTCTGCTTCTTCCCTTTTCTCCCCCCCCTCCTTTTAAAAATGGAGTTGGACACAGCATCCTGCTTGCTCGGCCCTTCTTCTCTTTTATTTTCTTGTATACAACATCTCGATCCCTGCCGATCGATAGCTGGTTAGCACAAATCCAGGCCCCTGTCACTTCTACCTGGCTTGGCCTGGCTGCCCCTCTTCCCCTCCCTTCTCTCATCCCCCCAGTAATTAAGAACATATTCACCAAAATGGGGTGAGAAAAGTTAAAAAAGAAATCCCGATTTAGTGAATTAATAAAGAAAAACCAGTAGCACTTTGCCTGCCAGTCTTCAGAAAGATCTTAGGTGGAGAGGAATTGAGTGATTTTAATGAGTTTTTTAAAGGTGTCCCACCACTCCCTTCCCAGTCCATGCCACTAATCTTCCTTCACAGAAAAAAAATAAATGAAAAGATGCAGGCTGTGAATGAAGAAATGCCATTGAAGAAACGTGTTATTTTGCTTGTTTCATTATCACAGTCAGACGAAGGAAAATGTTTTCTTGGAAACAGATGCTAGTCACTTTAGGCTTGATTTGCCCAGTACGCCCAACGCAGCCCTACCCTGCACCCCGGAGGACAGGGACTTCCTTACACCCACTTGACCTCCTTTGTTTTCCACTCTGTGATGTGGGAAGGACAGTTTCCTAGATAAAGCCCTGAACTGAGGTCACTTGCAGCTCCTGCAGCCTTGGGGCTGCTAGTTAAGGCTTTATAAGGCATTTGCGTCCGATTGCTGCTCCCTTACTGATAGTAAATAAAGATGATTAAACTTTTCATTATGATAACACCCTACAGTTCCATCTGCACATGTTGTATAAATAGGTACACAGAGACTTCAACAGGCCCCCGAGAGTCAGTCCCCTGGCTGAAAATCAGAGTGAAGTGTGCCACTTCGAAGCAGAGTGAAAAAACACAAAAACACATTAAAGTAAAACGTTCCTCTTTTTCTTAAGCACATCCCCGTATGGTCCCGTCAGCCAGGAAGCAGCGGTGCCCAGCGGCTCTGAATGAGACCTTCTCTAGGTCCCAGCCCCAGCAAACACTTTCCTTCACCCACCCCACCCCCCTTTCAGGCAGAGCCCGTTTTTGTAATGATATTTTATTTTGTCACGCCGTAAAACACGCCAGTACTAATGTGATTAAATATTAACACCGTTTCTGAAACCCTTCGCTCCGATGACAAAATACTAGTAGGTATTTAGCAAAATGATCCGTGCTCCGATTGGAGAGCACGAATAAGTCTTCAGAACTGCACAAGCCGTGCAGCCACCGGGACGTGCCCAGATTGTCTTATGGGGTTTCGATGTCCTTCAGAGGGGAGGAAACTCGACTGGCAGGTCGCAGCTCTGGAAAAGTCGAGGCCAGCACGACATGTGATTATGATTTTTTTTTTTTTTTTTTTACCAGGAAAGCGAGCTTCTCCTATTCATGCCTCCCCTGACTTCTTAATCAACCCACCAGACAACTTTTATATAATGAAACTCTGCGGCTCATCATGAGGTTCTGTTTGCACAAAGTTGGGGTGGGGGAAGGGTGAGGTTGTTGGAAGGAAAAAAAAATATATCCAGCCTGGGTTTGGGCCTATTCAGACATCTCTTAAATCAGTGAGGGTGACATACATTTGAAATCAGCTTGCAGAATTGTCCACCTATCTTTGTAATAGGTGTGTGGCTGTGGAGGAATTTCAAAACGGAGAGAGAAGGGAAAGTAATGGTAGATTGGAGATGAAGGATGGATGGAGCGCAGAAAAAGCGTGCTTCTCCCCCCTCTTGCCCCTTCCCCAGAATTTTCAAAGCTTAACTTCCTATTCAGTTACAAGTTTGTCCTTGCCAAACTTCCATTCCGTTGGTTGCTCTCTATCTTAAAATCTGGAGCAGTCTAGAAACGCTCTTTCACATACATTGAAATGGGAGAGGTCTCGGTATTTGCTCTGCATGCAATGCTGCCCTTTTTGGAAGTCTGACATTTTTACAGTGATGCGGGAGAAATTTTTGGAATTTCATGCTCCCCTCAGTGTTCCAGTCGGAACACGGTAAGCCGTGCTGAGAAATAATAGGCAGGCAGGATTTGAACACCGACTTTTCTTAGACATGGGGCAGGCTGGGGGAAGGGGAGGGGTGGGGGTGGGGGTCCTGGTGCCGTTTTTTTTCCCCCCGAATCGCTTCCTTCCCCCACTCCCTGCACCTTGGAGCGAATTTTAAGGCTCACTCAAACTTGTTTGGGGGAGGCAAGGAGCCTTGCATTCCCGTTTCCCTGTGAAATCATCCAGCCAGGGTTGCATGCCTTCGTGTGACTTTTGCAGCCTCCGGAAGATGTAACCCAAAACTTCGCAGGTGTTAATCGGGGGTAATGTAAACAGGAGCCCCCTTTGTGCAGCTGACGTTAGGGCCTGCCTGCTCCCTGGCTAGTCTGGGACATACTACTACTGTTCCTGGTGCTTGTTTAATATTTCATGGCTGTAATAAACCTGTCTTCTTTGCCCGCCTCCCGACATAAAACCCCAACCTAGCACACATCTGCAATTATACATTTCTACTAAATATTAATAAAGCACAAGGATGTATTAAGGGGCTGAAAGCTTATCAGTGTTGAACTTGTCATGGTTTCTGCCACTGGATTTTTTCTGGCTGTTTTGATTTTAAATAGCCACTGCCTTCTAATATGTAATATATACTTACGTGTTCTCCTCTATATAAGTATATACAATTTTTGTAGATTGAAGGGTTTTCCTCAAGGATAGCTTTCTTTGGTATAAATTCATGTAGATTTCTTGTGAGGCCCCTGCAGACCGGAAGTAAGAGACTGTTGAAATGTACTTCTATTTTATTGAGGTTTCTAGGAAAGGAGCGAGGGTTGGTTAATCTAATTTCTCTTTCTAGCAATGAAATTCTATGGTTCCTGATATGATTTTGTTTGCCTGACAGAGGTATTTAAATTTCCACAAAGAATCTTAATAGGTCCTGAAAATAGGGCTGCCCTCGCCAAGAAGTTACTTGATACTCTGTGCTGATATTAAATCTACATCTTTAATAAATATTCTGGGAGGACCAGGTGAAATTAGAGGAGGGAATTTCTTCCCACTGTGGAAAGGCAAACTTGAATATGTATCCTTGGAATTTCACAAGACCCCCTCAACCCACTGCATGCTGGAAGATTTAGCAAAATCACCTTCCTCTCCACTTGAGTGACAGTAACTTTGGGGTCGTGTTCTTTGCCCTGGGAGTGATCTCCTTTGCCCAAAGCATTTAGGAGATAAATACTCCTAGAAAAGAATACTGTATTTAGCTCTGTCTAGTTAATTTTAGAGATGAAAAGGCTATAGCTTTATGTCATAGGATCAAATGTTTGGGGAGTGTGTGAGGACAGGCAGGCCTCCCAAGCACATTGGAACGTAAAAAGCATCAAACCCTCTCACGCCAGAGGGGACCTGGGTTTACTGGGGGCCCCTGTAGCCAGTGGATGACCTCCTTATAGCGTTTCCCTGCTGCCCCCCTGCTTATTCCACCCACGGCTTCAGTCTGGAGGGGCTGGAATAGCCTCGCTTCATCATTTTGACTCAAGTCAGGATTTTGACTTGCCCAGCGATGTGTTTGTTTTAGGACGATGTCTATTTTTAGGCGCGTCTTAGGCCGACAGATTTGAGTGTGGGTTTTGATTGCTAGTGGCTGAGATGTTGATATATACATGAGTGCGTGATTGAGAAGAGAGACATTTGGGGGAACATTTTCAAGTTTCCTCACCTTCTCACGCACACTGGAGCCAAACGAAGTAGTCTGGGGGCCGGCTTGGGAGAGTACGGCCGCGGTGGGTGTTGGGTCTGGGTCTGTCTGTCGTCCACAGAGGAAAGCAGGGCCCTGTGCAACTGCGCTGGTGGAGGAGCCCCCCCCAGCATACACACATATCCATATGCATGGCCAAGAGTATTTCCATCAAATCACCCAGCTACTCCCCCACTTTTCCCTCCTCCGCTTTCTGGAGGCGAGCGGGGAGGAAAGCTAAGTCTTCAGTCTCAATGGCCTTAACTGGCAGGTTCTGATTCTGTAAGGGACTGAATGAGTGCAAGTCCTATAAATAGAGGGAGGAATGTGAAGATCCCAATTATGAAATCTGGGCCTCCCGGCCCTCCTGGGCTATGGGTGACTCCGATCTGGAGTATTTCGTAGCAGACGTACATCGCCTCCCGCCGGGTTTTGTGCGTGAGCGCGCGTGGAGGTGTCCCTCCGGCCGAGCGCAGCTAACGCTGCTCTTGGGCCAGGAGAGGAATCTTTGAATCGGTGCCCACCCGCCCAGCCCTCCGCTCCCCCTTCTCAGCTGTGGGAAGCGGACGCCGCTTCTCACTTATGGAAATTCTTCTCCTTTATTGTCATCTTTTGGTACCAACGACGTGGCACGTTTGGCTCAATGGGTCGCCCAGCGCAGAGGTGGCCCTGATAATTTTCTGCCGTCTTCCGATGATAGGACAGCACGCATCCAACACGCAGCCCCACCCCTGGCAATCCGTTACTGGAGGGTGCGAGTCAGAAGGTGCCTGTGGGTGTGCGCCTCAAGGGGCTCAAAGTCCATACTTATTTGTGACCGGATTGAAAAGCAGAGTTAAGTTTAATTTACTTGAGCAAGGAGGGACGTTTGAGAGACACCGTTCTCACGGGGTGTAACCGTCACAGGCTCGCTTTGTTTGCTGGCCTGCATTTTAATCAGCGGCCTCTGAGGTTTGGGAAGCTAGCAGAGGATCTGCTCCCAACACCGTGTTTGCCCAGAAAGGACATGGGGGGGGGGGGGGGGCGGTAGAGAAAATGTTACAGGTTTCTTCCCATTTTGAAATCCAAGGGGCTGTTTCTAACCTGTTCCTGATAGCTTCAAATTTTCACTGAGCAAGTCCATGTTGGATCAGCACCCCTGGCATCTACTGAGTGGGGGGTCTGTCGTAGCCACAGTGCCCCAAACTCTCATTCCCCCACTTGGCTGAGAAAGCCGGTAGATTTTCACAATCCCTGCTTTCTTGAGAAGCTGGCTCTGAGAGAGAAGTTTATAGCGATTGTGTGAGTATCCCTTCATGATTTTATACATCATCGTATGGACCCTAATGCCCTTTAAACATAAAGGCGATTGAATTTAATAGTTTGGAGGTCTGAGTGCATTCACGATAACAAATTGGCTCTTTCTGAATGTCCCAGAAGGAACATCATACATAGAATAGACTTGTCCAAAAGAGGGCGAAAACTCTCAATAAATATCCCAATACAAACTCACATTGTTGGGGTGGGGGGGCGATGCAGGTTTTTTATGTTCTGATCTTTAAATAAAAGCTAAGGGGTCCAACCACATCAGCTTTCCCCATGCCCCCCAGAGCTGGTAGAATCTGCTATGTGACTCCAAGCTGCCGTCTCCCTTCCCGTCTCCGATCTCTCCGTGGAAGGTCTTGAACTCCTTGTGAAATGTTTGGCTCTGGGATTCCGACCCTTGGAGCGGTCTCAGGTTTTCTGGGTTGCAGTCTGACTTACTTGTACTAGTGTTTGGTTTGGGTGAAATGAGGTGTGTTGGACAATGGTTTACGGAGGCAGGGAGACCCTGTGTCAAAGGCATATTTGGGCTTCATTGCCATGGATGGTCTTTAGAAAGTCGAGTGCTTTGAAGATACTGGGTGAGGGGAGGAGGGGGGTGCAGCTCTTGCTTTTATCCCGCACATCTCAAGAACTATCTCTGTGGTTTCTCAGAAATAGACAGCTTTCGGAGGAAATGTGGACTTTCTCCCCTGCTCCGTCCCAGCAGCCTGTCTTGTGAGAACTAAGTGGTCCGGAGATGCGTTCAATTCCGAGAGTTTAAAATGAGTTTTTCCTTTTCATTGCTAATCATAGTTTAAAGAGTAGTGTTGGGGTACAAAGATTTCATTTGATCTTAGAGCTTGGCTCAAGAATTTCGCTGGAGTGACACGGTCTCAGGCCCTCTGACGCAGTTGGCTTTGGGTGATGTGCCTGGGGAAGTCGTCTGCCCCAAGTTGAGGGCCCCAGTGCTGTGTTCCTGGCCATATTTGGGAGCTCCTGGAATGTTAGTAAGTGAACAGTTAATGAGTGACGGTTAGTGAGTGAACCCCTCCACACACACACACACACACACACACACACACACTCCCTGTTCATCCAGTCACCCAGGGCAGGGTGAGATGTCAAAAAATATGACCCTTTTCAGTTACCGTGAAGCAGTGTTTTCAGGCGCCCTTGGATCTTGGAACACAAGCATTGTCAAGTGATTGGCAACGACCACCAGGAATAAAATACTTCTGAGGGACCATCTTATGATTGGAGAGGGGGTGGGGGAGTTTGCAGAAAACATAGCGGCTTTGAATTCCCCAAGGCTCAGCCTTCCAGAGAAAGCGAGAGTTGGTTGAGATTTCGCTGAGAAGTTAGCGGGTTCTACCCTGTCTGGGGGGGGGGGGGGCGGGGGGGGAGGGTTGTTTAAAAAGTCCTTGAAAAATGTTAGGGCCCGAGTCCTGACGTGGACACTCCGGCCTCCTTTCCTATGAGCCCGAAACACCCTCAGTTAGGAAGACTGGATGGAGATTGTGGTGCAGTTTATTTTTTTCAGGGGGTGATAGTTAAGGGGGGGAGAAGTGCATCCATATGAGTTGAAAGCTATTTACTGATACTTGTGGGGTTCAGGAGTGGAAAACAACTTATAGATGTGGAAGTCATTTATATAGCCCCTCCTGGGCAAGGCGAGGGTGAGTGAATTGTTTAGGGGCCAGTGTAGGCCATTGTAAAGGACAGAAAGTTCTTGGCCGAGCTCTCCCTGTTGGGCCTGGGGCTTCCACATGACCGCAGATGTTTTGGGGGAAATAGATGCGGAAGACCCAGTCGGAGACTGCTGACCGCGTCGTGGGTCTGTTAACAATCAGGGCCCGTTGCTGTTTAGTTAGTGGCCGAGGCAGACACAAGGGGCAGGGGGGATGAAGACCCAGATGGGGTGAGTTGAGCCCTGGTAACGTGCCTGTGGCTAACTTATCCTGCAGAAGAGCCGACCCCACGAGGCCTGCTGCAGACACATCAGGTTTCCCAGATGCGCCCAGATTGTTCCATAAGAGAGGGATGATGGGGGTGAGAAAAAGGAGTGACCTTTCCCCTGGTGACCCTGTTAAGTGACCACCGAGGTTTTCCGCCCAACCCTGAGCCTCTTCGGGGAAATCTTGCCTTTCACAGACTTTGCAGGCAAGGTCCCACTGCCTTGAAACGCAGGCAATGCCCTCCCACACAATATACTGTATATATATATTTTTTCATTTTTCTGAATGGTAGGCTGAAAGAGAACGAAAGTAAGTGACGAATTCAGCAAGAGGAAGATTTCCCTGACTTGAGATAAGCCAAGTGTGGAAAGGAGCTGGAGAAATTAGAGTCTCTCCTTTCCTCCCCTTCAGGGGACCCACGGCCCAGCCATCAGCAGCCCTTAATGCTTTGGTAGCGAGGCTTAATTGGGGCTCAAAACAAATCGACCATTTTCATCCCCTGCAATGTAACTTTTGGTGGTTGTTTAGTATTTGAGGGGAGAGAGGCTGCCGACCAGAATTTGGCTTTTTTAAACAGGAGCAATTTCACGATCCTTATGCCGTGACTATTTCTAAATTGTCTGGGCATAAAGCTTTGGATGCCTTTTGCTGGTTTCGGCTCGTAGGCAAGCAGGCAAGCACACACCCACCCACCCAGCCATGTACACACATACACACACAGGCCTGAGAAGTCTTTTTTTAATTTCTCCTCTAAGAAGAAACTCATACCAAGTTTTGGCCTCGTTTAGTTTTAAGTAGAAGCTTATTGATCTCATTGTGGTCAATTTTTGCCGAATTTGTAATCCTGTTAGGCCTCCGGGAGAGGCATGATTAATTTACTTGTATGTTTCACTATTTTGGGTCAGTTGAGTTAATAAGCATTTATTTTGTGCTCAGTGTGTGTGAAGCATTTTGCTGGGATTGGAAGTACGTGTGTGCGTGTGTGTGTGTGTGCACACTAATGGAGCTGCTTACCCAACAGGGAATAAAGGCCCCCAGTCTTGGTTCCCATCACCTCCCCAGGAAGAGAGGGCGGGTGGCCCCTTCAACCATCACTCGGGGAGGAGGGAGGGAAAAGCCCGACGGTCAGGCAAACCTGGCCCCTCGGAGACTTGGAGACAGCCAGGGAACATGGACTTCCTTGTGGTGTCCTGGTCCCTGGAAAGTTTCTGAGCATGAATTCTTAATAGACTGGGAGCTGGGCGCCGACATGGAGAAGTGTTCGGAATCTTAAACCGCATTGGAGCACCTTCCATTGCTGCTGGGTGCTGGGGGGGTGGGGGTGGGGGTGTAACTTTTAGAGAAACGCATGGTTTGACTTCCAAAGAAGGAAGAAAAAGTATGCACACTGCTCGAAAGCCGGGATAACGGAAAACAGAGCAAAACAGCCCGCAGCTCCGGCCTTCCCGAACACCCAGTCTCTCCGAAGGGGAGCGTGTGTCATTTTGATGGTGCGGGCCCTTCAGCTGGGGGTCTCTGGGTGCCCCCCTCTTCCTCCCTGGGCTCCCCACAGCCTTCCCGTCTCTCTGTTTCCAGATGATGGGCTAAAATCCCACTTTTATTAATATTATTTTTTTAAAACACAGGTTTTGGCCATCACAGTTTTAGAGCAAATGGTTTCCTGAGCACCCCTACCCCCCCATTTGCTTAATTCCTCGCACACATTTTCTACTGAGGTCCTGCCTTTGCAGAGTGAGGGCCGGACAGAGTATTTTCGGCACCTAGCCAGCCGGCCGTGAACTTGAGGCGCTGAAGAAACAGGCACTGGGAGAGATGAAGATACAATTTCTTTTTTTTTATGTTGGCCCATTAAAGTCTAATGGACATCGGTGCCTGACCTTAAGTTTGGAGAGGGTCTTCATTTAACCCTAAAACCAGAGTCGTTTCCGGTAATTATGACACCCCAGGCTAGACCACTAAATCTTCCAGAAGCTTGTCTGGAAGACCCTGGCGGCAGGTGTGGGAGGGGACCGAGGGGCACACCTGTTACCTGCATCTGCTATAATTATGACATTTCTGGACTCCTGGTTTGAAAGGAAGAATTTAGGCACCGAGCAGTGCCAGAAGAGAGTAGCCCGAGGCGTTCTGGCTCCTGGCAGCGAAATCACAGGGGCCCCCACGCCGGGTGCCCATCATAGCCTCTGCATTTCCTAAATGAATTAATTTAGCTCCCTGACATTTGGTATTAAGTAGTTATTTTGGGAATCCAAGAGAGAAAGAACTGGAAGACTTTTTTTTAAAAAAAAACTTTTTGAAAAAAGAAGAAGTGTTGCATTTTGAAGTTTGAGACGACTGGGCCTTCAGGCGAGCGCTGTCACCGGGAGGACAAGTTCGGTGGCCTGTGGCCTGGCCCCATCCCTGCCTGTGTGTTTTTGCTTCTCTGCGGAGGGGATTTTTCCGTTGTTAGGCACGGCGGAGGCCCCGACACCCCAACTCCCGGCAGTGTGTTTGGAAGTATTGTTTAGATTACTCTCGCTTTTCAAATTGAGAGAAACTTAGTTTAATGGGAAAATAGCAGTATTGCTATCTTGGTGTGTTTGCTTTAGTGTTTAAAAATAGTTTGTTTTCATATCCTGAATTTCATCCTTTCTTGTTTGCTTGTTTGATGGAGTGTGTGTGCGTGTGTGTGTGTGTGTGTGGTACCAGCACACACATCTCTACACAAGCAGGCAGCCAAATGGTTGCAATCCTGCACCCCTGAATCGGTTGCAATTTCACAGCTGGCTAAAGGGATCCAGAGCATTTGCTTTTAACTTAAACCATCTTGTCCCTTCGTCTCCCATCAGCAGACCACTCCCAACACCCCCACCTCCACCTCCACCTCCCTCAGAAATATTTATTTCTTCCTTAAAAAAGGCATGCCGGCCTGTTTGCTGAGGTCCCTGTTGGAATCGATTTTCTGGGGTTATGTATTAAATGTGTTTGAGGGCGATTTCAGCCCTCAGCCCAGTCGCCCCAGTACTAATGGTAGCAGGGCCGATTATAGAGAGGCAAAGAATATTGTAAATGGCTTATGCAGAAAAACCATTTAGATAAAAATGCAATTTTCTCTTCTGCATAGAGTGTTAAGAATTAATAGCACATTCTTTCTAAATGGGTATTTTTATATTATATTTTCCTCCTAATGAAATTCTTTTCCCAAACAGGAGCATGTTTCATTTGAAACTTTAGAGTAAAATTGATCTGTTTTTAAGCCTGCAAAAACTGGTGTCCTTTCCCTCCCCCTGCGCCCACGATTTGTGAAGTTGGATTGTGCACAGGATGGGGATGGTGGTTCTGTCATTTTCCTGTCCGCGGTAAGGCTGAGGACAGGGAGAGGGGCTGGTTTGCCCACATTTTGTTTTTCCTTTCTTCCTTCCTGGGGTGGGTTTGCGGGTATTTGGCGGTTTCAACACATGGAGGAAAATGGTGTTGAAACTTGAGCTCTTTGTGCTTGGTGCCCCTCGGCCCTCTCACCTGCCCTGAGCAGGAGGCTCACCTCCCTTGTCCCAGGGAATTTCCCACCATCCTCTGGGTGCTTCCCCCTCTCCCTGGCTTCTCCACTACTTTGGGGAACACCCCTGCCCAGTGCCTGCTCCTCAGTCCATGGCAGCCGTGAGAGAGGGTGCTTTTAGCCCCAGCACCCTCCGAGGGGCCGCCCTCTGCCAGGGCCTATGTGGCCACTTGGGGAGGAGTGGAAACTCAGAACTTCTTAGAAGCCCGACTTCATGCATTCCAGCAGGAGCTTGCGGTGGCCTCGTTGTGGAAAGTCTTTGAGAGTTTATTGTGCTGGCTGCCACGGGCCAGTGTCTGCTGACCCAGTTTTCCTGCCTGGGTGTGTATATGTGGAGATATTGGGTAGACCTGTGTTGGCAGCTCAGACGGCCAGACGTGCGCCAGTCGAAGCTGCCGTGTCGTGGTAGATGACCATTCTCGAAGCACGTGCTTAGTTTTCACTACTGACATGGCACTAAGGGGAAAGTTTAGGTAAAACTTCAGAACGGGAAAGAACTTCTCCCATTTTCATGCCCCTTCTCCACAACGTTTTCCAGCTGAGAGGTCCAAGGCCCAGAGAGGGCGAGCAACTGGGCCCAGGTCACACAGTACAGCTGCGGAATAAGGATCGGACTGGAGCTGACCCTCAGCCTTGGCCTTCCCTGAGTGCCTCTTGACCCCCTTACCTGGGAGCTAGGATCTGATTTTCTTGGCTAAGCCTTGTGCAGATCGGGGCTGGGGGCTCCTTAAAGCAGAAGTTTCCAGACCTTTTGTAGAAAACACCACGACATACATCCCTGATGACAGCAGCACTGGTTCCCCTTCCTCTTACAGAGACGGACATTGTATAGCACACAATTCTTGACCTTGGAGAAACCGTGGTCATACCGGATCCTGCCAGACAAGTGGTCTAGGTTTCAGGCCTGGCCCTTTGACTGTTCTGAGCTGTGAGGCCTTAGCTACTTCTGTGCTCCCAGCTCGGTTTCCTCGTTGATAAAATTTTAAAAAGGGGAAAAATAAGTCCTTACCTCATAGAAGTATTTTGAAGACTAAATAATATGATTTTAGCTAAAAGTAGGATTAAAGAGGATGATCATAATGATGTGGTTAAGAGCATAGGCTCTGGAGCCAGACTACCTGGGTTCAAACCCCAACAACTCTACTTCCCTGCTGTGTGACCTTGGACAGGTTGCTTAACCTTTCTGTGCCTCCCTTTCCTCATTGGTGAAAAGGGGACAATAGTTCCTACCTCATAGGGCTAGGTGAGTTAATGTATACATGAGCAGATACTCAGAAGGCCGCCTGACACAGAGGAAACGCTATGTCAGGACCAGCTTTTATTGACCACCTACTGTATGCCAGATGTTTCATATGGAGCGTCAGATGACTCTTCAGAGTCCATGATGGCTATTGTTTGTCCCATCTTGGGGATGAGAAAACGAACTGCAGAGAGGCTAGGTGGCTTGTCCTTGGGGACTGAGAGGCTGAGGCTGGCAGGGAACCACATCAGGCTGTGCATCAGTTAGCACAGGGCCTGGCACCTGGGACTTGCTCAGTAAATGTTATCATATCATAGGGCAGGGTTGGGCTGGGCTAGAACCCGCTGCTCCTTCGGCAACAGTCTCAGGCCTCGCTGTTGGGTCCTCTCCTTGTTTGGGGCAGTCAGACCCTGTGCGGACCCTGGTGTGCTGGTCCCAGCCTGGTGCGGCCAGCCTTGGTCAGACACGGGTGGCTGGCAGCGGATGGCAGCGCCGAGGTCTTTAGGTATTTATCTTCCTCTTGACAGTTCTCCCTGTGCACTGAAGGAACAGTTCCCTGATATGAGTGAGTAATGGTCAGCCTTCTCGTTGAAGGAATTCATGAGATGAGCTGGTCCCCAGCCTCCGAGCACTTTGCTGGGAGCCCGCACCAACCATAAACAATCTGGGAGCTGGCAATAGAATATTAAACTCCTGTGTTGGAGCCTAACACAGGTGGGGCCTTGGGAACCTGGCAGGCTTGGGCTGAATAGGGAGAGTGAGAACAAGAGAGAGAGTGAACTTGAGAGTGAGTGAGCATCCCAGCCCCAGGTGAGAATGGGAGGGTCTAGGACCCAGCAGGCCTGGGTTCAAATCCCAGCTCTGCTACTTGTGTGCTGTGTGACCTTGGGCAGGTGGTTCAGCTCTCTGAGCTTGGGTTTCCTCACCTGTAACACAGGTGTAATCCCTGGCCCCTCTCAGAGGGTCACTGTGGGGCTGATGAACCCTGTGCCCCGGATGCAGTGAGCAGCAGGATAGGTTGGTGACAGAAAGACCTTGGAATCAGCTGGAGGGGAGTCACTCTCTGCTCCCACTTGGGGCCGTTGGCCAAGTCTCAGCACCTCTGCCAGCCTCAGTGTCCTTACTGCAAACTGGGGAGAGTAACACACTGTCCTGAGGGCTCTGGCTGTGGTTCTTACTCTGGGGACACTTGGCAGTGTCTGGAGATGTTTTCAGGGGTCGCAACTGCAAAGGAGGGAGGGTACTACTGACAACTAAAAGGCAGGGGCCAGGGATGCTGCTAGAATCCTCCCACGCACAGGACCATCTCTCAGCCCCCCTCCTCCCAGCAAAGAATTATCCAGCCCCAAATGTCACAAGTGCTGAGGTTGAGAAACCCTGAACTACAATGAGGGACTGAAGTTAGGTTCAAGATAATGCTCAAAACATGATAGTCAAGTCTGAATTTAAAGCGCTTGGCATATTTATTCATTCAACAAATGCATACCCAGCGCTTATCACATGGCAATACTGTTCTAGGTGCTGGGATGCAGTGGGGAACCAGATAGAAAAAAGCCCCTCCCCTCACAGAGTTTACATTCTAGGGGAGGGGCCAGATGGCCAGACAGGCAACAAACAAGATTAATGTCACAGAGCGAGCAGGGCTGGGAACAGAGAATTAGAAGGGGGTGTGCCTGAGTTTCTAGACTGGGCCATCAGGGAAGCCTCTGTGAGGCAGTAACAGTACCCCGAGACCTGAATGATGGGAAGGAGCCAGCCAGTGGTGTGCTGGTAACTGCTCAACAACCGGCTCTCTGGGGGAGGCTTGAAGGGTTTGCTAATTCCCCTGGTGTAAATACCCCCACCATGGCCAATATCAAGCTCCCAATGTAATGTCAGCTGTCAACCTGCTTGCAGAATTCCTGGATATTTAACAATAGGTTCCCACAGCCGGAGCCAGCCCTGTCAAGCTTGCAGGAAGGGTGTTCCAGGCGAGGGGACAGCAAGTACAGGAGCCCTGAGCAGGACTGAGCTGGCTGTTGCAGAAACAAGGAGGGGCAGGTGTGGGGGTAGAGACGATCCAGGAGGAGTAGGACCTGACGGCACATAGTAGATGTGCAATTAATGCCGGTTGACTCAGCTCAAAGTATATGAGAAAATGTCTGTTTCCTTCTCTTTCTTCATACCTAGCCCCTTCTGAGGGGGCAGAAACTCTTCCAATAGTTTGTCGGTGCCTGGGCCACAGGTTAGGGCAGGGGGTATCCTCTCCTTCCCAGGACAGGGTGCTCAGGTCACAGGTGGGGGGCTTAGGGGATGTCTGTCATCTCCCTGATCTGGGCAGGCCACGATTTATGTCCCGGCCCAGGGAGACTCTGCTTCCTTCTTTTCCCAGGCATTGTTTTCTAGGCCCGACAGAGGTCACCGGACAGGAAGGTGCAGGCCCTGGTGGGGCCTGCCTGAGGAGGAGCAGGGGGCCAATCTCTGGGTGACCTGGCCTGGCATCCACCCTCTGGTAGCTTTTTTTTTTTTTTTTTTTTTTGCTTTCCTCCCTGACTCTCTTAGTTGCAAAGGAATCATAATAGTTTGTGGTCATGAGGGCCAGTCACACCAAGCCCCGTTTTATAGATGAGAAAACTGAGGCTTGGAGAGGCAAAGCGATTTGTTCAAAGTCTCCCAGCTGGGAGGTGGAGTATAGATTCCCAGCTGGGCCTGTCTGACTTGGGAGCTGTGCTCAGAACCACTAAGGACCAGAAGGGAAGCTGATTTCCTACCAACAGATGCTCGAAATGAAAACCGACGCGCAGTCTCGCCCCCTCCCGGCGATTGCCAGCCATGTCATTGACTATTCAAAACTCTACCATCTGTTCCCCACGATTGAAGGGACAGCGGCCAGAGCCCTGGGCCTCGGCGCCTGGGAGGTGGCTTAGTGTGACTGGGGCAAGGCCGTGCACCCTCGCGGAGCCTCGATCTGCTTGTCTATCAAATGGGTCAGTTCAGGTCTCTTCTAGGATTCCTGTGAACAGGGAGCATCTGGTCCCTTCTTTCGGTCTGCCCTGCACCACGCCAGAACCATATCTGTGAGCAAAACAGACATCATGCCTGTTGGGGGAGGGAATTACCCTGAACACATGTAGATAAAAAGCACAATTGCATTAATGTTCCACAGGAAACTGGCCAGTGTAAGGAGAGAGGGTCTGGGGCGGGCCCGTTGACCAGGTGGCTCTGATGTAAAATGAAGACAAAGTGGCAGCTACCCCCAGCACCTGGAACTGGCTCAGCCAACAGTAGGTGCCCTACGGTTGAATGAATCAAGAAAGGGGCTTTGTCAGCTGCAGGGGTGCATACCTGCCCGGCCCCAGGGCTGGGGGTGAGTGTCCTGTCCAGAGACAGCGTGCAGCATGGCCACACCAAACCCCAGAGACCCGGGAGGGGTGATGGGTGTTTCTTCCAGAGGGGCAGGTGTGGGGGTGGTTCAGGGTCGAAGATCCCAGCCCCATTTCTGCAGGGGTGAGTAGGGAAGGGAGGGGGCCTGGGCATTGGATTTCCTCCTTCCAGACCCTCTCTCCTCCTTTCTCCATTGCCAACACTGGTCCCTGCCAGCCCTTCCCTTCCATGGATTGTGCTTGCCCGAGACCCAGTGACCCTGGACACAGCCACTGTCCCACCCAAAGCATGCTACAGACATCAGGGTGGGCTATAAGAGGATGCCAGAATTTCCTTATTAGTCACCCAACTGCTGGCCTCTGGAGCTGGTTTATTACGTTCCAGACCTCAGGGAGGAAGACAGCACAGGAAGCCAGGGCCTCGGCTGTAACAGCTCTGCCTCCCCCTGGCCTGATCCCTTCACTGCCCTGGGCCTCAGTTTCCTCATCTGTTTTTTGGGTTAAATGGGGTCATGGTGAGGATCATGGGAGAAAATGAAAAGCACTCAGCCCTGTGGCTGGCATATCCTAGAGGTCACCAAACCTTGACACCATACAGAGGCTTTCTACCTCCTGGGCAGGAGGAATTGGGGACCCAGGACGGAGAGGGATGGTGTGCTGTAGAAACCGGGGGAGCGGGCGCCCCTCTACAGGATCCCTCTGCCTGTAGAGTTTTGGAGGCTGAGCTTGGGTGCCGTGGAGGGTAGAGAAGGTGGCCATTGTGGTTGGCAGAAATTCCCCAGATGGACTAGATGTTTTAGAATGTACGTCAGCAAGAACATGGATTTGAGGTTTTAAAAACTGCATTTTCTGGAACCCCTGAGAGTTTTCAATCCCCTGGCTCCATACACCCACTTCTTAGATTCTCTGTTTGTATAGGGTTTGGAAAATCAATCCCTTGCTAGTGTTAGGAAGTTTTTCTAAAAATCATCACTCCTACTCTGTATGTGGATGGTGACGTGTTCTCCATGGGTCCCTGGGCAGTTAACGAGACAAAGCAGGTGTGGCCCTTAAAACTGTGCTGGCTGGTAGGAAGCCCCAGTAACTGTTGCCTGCGACTTCGTCATGGGCCTGGGTCACCCTCTTGGGACAGACCCCGTAGGATTTTTCCTCTTGATTCTGTTTCTCCCCAAATCCACGCGACGGCATGCAAGCCCTGCTTGCTGGAGACCTCTTCTTGATTTTGCTTTTTGGAAAGAAATCTCGTCTGATTCTCCTTCAGCGTTAATTTACAGTTTAATCAAACAAAGGCGGGGTGGTGAAGAGGCTGCGTAGGGAACGAAACCCTGCCTCTGCCTAGACTGGGGTAAATCCTCACGCCCCTTGAGTTTTAAGGACCCGGTGCATCCACTCTTTGCCTGCCCGTCCCTAGGGGACAGAAAAACATCTCCGGCTGTGGTTCCCCAGGTGTTGGCTCCGTCTCTCTCCCACCCCAGCCATCCCCCCTCCTCTTTTCCCTTCTCTCCCTTTCATTCCTGGAACAATTGTCCAGGCCAGTTCCTTTGGGCCCCTGCGCATTCCTGGCCAAAACCGAAAACCATTCTTAACCCCCATGACCAGGCCTGCAGTCGTTTTGTCTGGTATGTGGCGTCCGCCTGGGGTGGGGTGGGGGGCGTGCATGCTTCCAATTTATATCCCGGCCTGCCAGCCTCAAGGGGAGCAGGGGCTGGGGTGGGGGGAGGCCTGAAGGAGCAGGGAGTCCAGAACCACCAGATTTCAAGAGAAGAGAGAGAGGGCGAGGGAAGGACCACAGCTCAGAGGTCTCAGGCCAGGGGCACCAGGGGATTCTTGGTCAGGCCAGGCCCTGGCCCTTCACCTCCCCTCACCCCCACTTGTTAGCCATGTTGTGTAGATTTTGGATTTCACTCTGTATTTTATTTGGTTTATTATTATTTTTTAATGAGGTCAGACTGGAAATCCATCTGCCTGGGCTGGCCTGCCTAGGTTTGAAGGCAATTAAACTGGAGACTAACCTCTTAATTAGGGTTTCCCTGTGTAAATCTCATTTGATAAATTCCTATCATCCTTGGCTTTAACTCCAGCGAGGCCCTGAGAGAGGGGATTGGGCTCCCCCTGGGACCTCTAAATGAATTCCCCCAGAGAGGCCGCCCCTCTCTGCAAACGGGGCGCCGCCAGCCAGAGCCTCCCCCAGGAAAGGCTGGGAGAGAGGCCCCTTTCGGGGTTAATCAATCAGAAAACGTGGTGGTGCCTGGCGACTCCGCGAGCCTGTCTGCTACCTTTTCATTCTCCTGGTCCCCCGCCACCTCCCTTCCAGGTCTTTCATTTAAAAAAATTTTTTTTGGAGGGAGTGAACTGCACTCTGCTAAAGGAAATCTGCACCTCCCTTCTTTGCCATTCCCCGTCTACCCAACCTGTTTGTGTGGATGGTTAGGTTTTTTTTTCCTTCCCTTTTTTAAATGCAAGTGCGGCTGGGAGTGGAAATGTCAGGGGTCAGGCTTCAGGCAGCAGGGAGCAGAGGGGCGGCCTCAGCCGCTCTCTTTGCCTTTCTGGAGAAATCAGAGCTGAGCTTAACCCCTTGGAGCCCAGCGCCTGCCTGTGGGTCCTGGGCACCTCCTACTCTCTTCACTAGAGTTCGTGGATTTTGTCACCAGGACGCCTTTTTTAGGAATGGGGTGGGGCAGTCACAGCAGCCTCCCTTAGGTGGACCTGTGGTCCCAGCGGCATGTGCTGAGCACCTAGGGTGGGCTGGGGACTGAGCTCAGGTGCTAGCCATTCGGCCAGGCCACTGTCAGCATCCCAGGAGACAGGCCATTTTACAGATGGGAAAACCAAGGCCCAGGAGGTGTGATGTGGTAAGGCCCAGCTGATAACAGGTAGGGGTGGGATTCTGGCCCAGCCCTTCCTGTTCCAAACCCTGGATTCCCTAGTACCAGACCTCCCCCCTGTTCTCCCACCCCCCCCAACCTCTGGGAGCAAGAGGAGAGGCCCAACTCAAGGATGGTGTTTGGACTCCACACCACTTCGAAGCCATTAAAGGGGCAGGGGGCCCGTTTGAGAGCCGAACATGACTCAGCTGTGGCATCCTCATGCCCCTGTGAAGCAGCTGCTTCTATTAACCCATTTTACACGTGAGGTGGGTGAGGTTTGGAGAGGGAAAGGACCTGACTGTGGGTGTGGTTGGTGCCAGGTGGGAAAACCGGCTCTGCCCCCCATCTTTCTGCCCACTGGTTCAGGCTGTCCCTCCACCTGGAGATACCTCCAGGCCATGGAAACAGGAGAAGCAGTAGAGCTCAGGTCTACCTGGTCTCCTTCACCTGTGGAGTTACCCAAGGGCAATGGCATGTGGATGGTCTGAAATGGGGCTCAGGGCTCAGGGGAATGTGCAGGGGGCGGGCACAGGGCCTGGTCTACCTGTGGCTTAGGTCAACCCCTGGCTGCACTGCCCCCAGTCCACAGGGCCTATATGGTAGTGATCACAAATGTTATCGCCAAGCCTCAGTTTCCTCACCTGTGAAGAGAGGGTAATGGCAATATCATCCTCGTGGGTTCCGTGGGGAAGGACTGCACTGTCCATACACATAAAACCTATGATCAGTGACTCACACCTGGTGTCAATACACCTTCACTGTTATTATTATTATTTTTTATTATTTATTCTTAAGTATGGAGAAAAAAATGTAGGTCCCAATGTAGTCCCAAAGGGAACAAGCCCCAGGATATGACTGGTGCCTCCCCCTGCCCCTCAGATAGCCAGGAGTAGGAGGGTTTTCAGTGGGAGTCAATGAGGTCTGGGAGGTCTCGGAACCAGGGCTGTGTCACTCTGGGCAGCTCACCTCACCTCTCTGTGCTCTGGTAGCATGGAGCACATGCCACTTTCCTCAGTCGGAAGTGGGGTGGGTCTGGACCTGGAGTCAGCAGGGGGAGCAGAAGAGGGTTTGCTTCCTGCCCCTGCCCTTAATGGGTCAGTCAGTGGCTTTGGGACTCACTCTGCTGGCTGGGCCTCAGTTTCCCCGTCTGGAATGGGGAAGCTGCGGTGAAGCTGAGAGGAAGCCATACACCCAGACGTGTTTTGCAGCCTCCAAGAAAGCTGCTCAGATATGAGGGGTTATTATTAGAATAATTGAAAGTGGGATTGTTTCTCTGCAGAGAGGAGGGAAATCTGAGCACACGGCAGGCACAGCACCTGGGAGCTCCTGGTTTGTCCAGGGGTCCATTTGCTCGGTGTCTGCCCTGGAGAAGGCACCGTGGGGGTGGTGAGAGAGTCATGTAGATAAAAGGACCAAGAGGATGTTTGGGGTTCTGGCTTTTAGTCTTGGCACCTCTTTTGTTGTGTGGCTTTGAGGGAGTCTGCACCTCAGTTTTCTCATCTCTAAAATGGGTATAATAGACTTCCTACCTTGTAGGGTGGTTGTTTGGACTAAGTGAAGTGAGTCATTCAAGATGCCGGCCTGGGCTCCCAGGGGATAATGCATGTTCTTGGTCACTGGTCACCTGTCACCATGACAAAGACTCAGGCAGAGCTGAGCCTGGAAAGGTCTTTGGAGCCGCCTGAAGCGGAACTTGAATTCTCCCCTTGCCAGCCTGTGGCCTCCCTTCCTCCCTCCCTCTGAAACCAAAGCCCAGCATCTGTTTCCCCAGGAGCTGTTTAATATTCTGCCGCAGTAAAATGAACTCACTGGAGCCACCCGAAAACAGCTGAATGAACCCTGGGCGCCCGTCAGCCTTTCAGAGCTGCTCCAGACCCCCTCGGGCCTTGGGAGGCTGGCAACAACAGCAGCTGTGGGAGATGGGCCCCTCTCCTTCTTGATGCCCCAGGGAACCTGTGCCCCCAGATGGGGCTCCTGGAGCGCTGGGTGGGGAAGCTGGAGCCCGGGGAGGGGCGGCCTGGGTTTCCTGGCCTGTTCAGGGCCTCATCTGTACTTCTTGGCTCAGAGGTTCTGTGCGTGGGGCCTCCTTAGGGGGGTGAGAAAGCTTGTCCTTCCCCCAGTTCTTTTCCTGATCCTCTCCTACCCCAGCCTCAAACTGGGCCCCGTAGAGGCAGGAGGCCCCGGCCTCAAGTAGCACTGTTTGATGACAATGATGACAGGGATGCTGATGGTATAGTGATAGCAGCATCCAGTGAGCGCTCGCTGAGTGCCAGACACTGCAAGCGTGTCATCTGTGCTGTCAATCGACCTCTCAAAACCACTGGGGCAGTTTACTATTCTTATTCCTATTTGACAGATGAAGAAACTGAGGCCTAAGAAGTGAACTGGCTTATCTAAGATCACGCAGCTAGGAACTGGCCAAGCAGGGCTTCATCCAGAGCCCGGTTGTTTCCTTGATGGCACACAAATGTCTGCCCTTGGTCCTTTGGGACTCAATGACCTCATCTATAAATGGGGGGCAGGAGGGTCCTAATATGCTCATCTGCGGGGTTTTCTGAGGTTAAGTGATGTCATGCTGTGGAGCATTATTTTTTTTTAATTCTCCCCTGAGGATATTTTTTCCATTGCTATTCAGAGAGAGTGGAAGGGAGACAGAGAGAGAGAAACATCGATGTGAGAGAGACACATTGATTGGTTGCCTCCTGCACATGCCCTGGCCAGCGCCAGGGATCGATCCTGCAACTGAGGCACGTGCCCTTGGCCACAATGAACCTGGGACCCTTCTGTCCACAGGCTGATGCTCTAACCACTGAACCAAACTGGCTAGGGCCTGTGGGGCATTTTGAACAGGCATACAGTTGGTGCTCACTTAAGTGCTAGCTGTTATCATTACTTGATCACTGTATCACCCGTGGCTTGTTCGGTCCAAATCTCAGCTCGCTGTCCCTGTCCCCATCCCCAGTTGCTCCTGCGTGCCTCGATTTTCACCCTAGCTCCCTCAGAAAGCCAATGGTAATAAAGTGCTTCCAGGTAGAAGCTGAATTAATTTTATGTAATTATCCCTGATAAAATTAAACATTACTTGCAATTAGTCTTGGGCAATTTCTCTATTGAGAGGCAGCAAAGCAGTAGGGTGAGACTGGGCTGAGTTGGAGCTCACTGGGCCTGGTACTGGGCCTGTGGGCATCTGGGTATGAGCTGCCCCATCAACGTCGCCTTCACCAGAACTTAAACCCACAGCGGTGATTTTCCCCCCAGGCAGAGAATGCTGGGGAGGGCCAGGTGGGAGCTTGACACAGCCCCTTTCCACTGTCATTATATCTGAGGAACCTCAGCTAGAGTACCGGGCTTGGTTTTTCCAGCAGGTGGCCTGACACGTGTCTTGTCCCACAACCTTTCTGGACTATCCCAACAGTGGATCTCCAGAAATAGAATCCAAGGTTTGCTGTTTTCTCTCCATTGTTCAAGTCCCAGCAACACCATTTTCCAGCTGTGAGATTTTTGGCCAAATCACTTCTTTTCTTTGAGCCTCAGTTTTTCTCATCTGTAAAATGGGGATAATGTTGGCCATCCAATGAGTTACTGAGGGGGTCAGCAAACTTTTTCTGTAAAGGATCAGATGATAAATATTTTGGGTTTTTCGGGCTATCAAGTCTCTGCCACATTTACTTAACTCTGCCCTTGTCATGGAAAAGCTTCTACGATGTACAAATGAACAAGTGTGGCTGTGTCCTGGTAAAACTTTATGGACCGTGGTATTTGGATTTCATATTTTCACTTGTTAAGAAATATTCTTTTGATTTTTTTCAACCATTAAAAATGTAAAAAAAAAAAATTCTTAGCTTGCAGGCTGCTAAAAAGAAAACCCCAAACCAAAACTCAGGTGGTAGGCTGTATGTAGTTTGCCAGCCAGTGAATTCATACATGGAAAGTGCTAAGCACAGTGCTGGGCACAGAGAACAGACTACTCTGATTATTTTCTGGACTTGAAATACCTTTTATTGGTATATTTAAGAGTAAGTTCAAAACAGGTTTGTACTGTGGGGTTTGGGTGATGATGTTAATCACCCCTTTTTACTGTTTATACGGCATCTGTACATTTTTTTGGTATGTGTTCTTTGTCCAAGGCAGGACTTATTACCCTCATTGCAGGGAGACTGAGGCCCAGAAAGGGAAAGTGCCTTGTCCAAGGTCACACAGCTGGAAAGAGGCAAAGGTGGGACCTTTGCCTAGCCGAGGGCCTGTCTGGGAGGGCCCCAGGGTCACTTCTGGCCGTTTGTGTGCTGGAAAGCTTGCTGTCTGGGAGGCAGAGTTCTCCTCTAAGCCTCAGTTTCTCCACCTGGGATGGCTGCCCTTCCAACCCCTGTCTGTCTACTAGAGTCCCCGACTGAGTACTTACTGAGCGGTGGGTGGTAAGGCTCTCTTCCCATCCTCTTTATAGTGGTTCTGAAATCCAGGTTACACCCAACCAACATTTTCTCCACCTTGTGGCAAAGGACTGTGGGATCTGTCTACTGTGCTGGCCAGAGAGGACTTTGGGGGGCGGGAGTCTTGTAGGCTGAGGCTAGGGATTGTGTTCATGGGCTGGGGTGAGGACTGTGAAATCCTGAGTGGTCAGCAATGAGTGCCAGTTATCAATATCAGATTATGATTGCCACTTAGTGATTATGTGACCTTGGGTGGGTCCCCTCGGTTCTTTGGATTTCCTTTCACTCAATATCAAGAAAATGGGGCTATTCACGCATACATTGTAAGTTGTCACAAGAATAAAGGTGAAGGCTGAGGCTTGGGGCTGGTCACATAGCAGGTGATCATTACACAGACATGTTTGTTATTATTATTGCTATTATAATCACCATTCTCCCTACTCTTCCACCACTGCATTTCCAGGCCCCTTTTTTGAGGATTGTGAACTTTGACTATCCAGAGCTTTAATAGGGGGGATGAGACAGGAGAATAGGAGGCGGGAGGCTCGAGTTTTAATCCTGGCCTGGCCTGGACTCACCGTCTGACCTTGGGCAAGTCACTTGATTTCACTGGGCCTCAGGTTCCTCCTCTCCGTGGTTGGACGAGGCCAGATTTACAGATTCACTGTCACGTGCTAATCTGGATGGATTACTTCTGGCCACCGGGAGCATTGTGTTGAGCAAGACTCTGAGGCTGTGTCTGGGTTCCTCTGGACGGAGTCTGCAGTCGATAAGCAATGTCTGCTCAAGGGGAAATAAGTCTTGGTGGGAGCCCCAGGTGGTTGATAATCCTAACCAAGATGACCCTTGTGGCTCCTCCGGCCCCAAATTGACCTCAATCTATGGAGCCTTCTTATTTGAAAAATGACGGGGGCTTGGCTTTCGTGAGAAAATTGGTAGTCAGGGCAGTTGGGGTGAGACTTTGTAGATTATGAATCTAGACGAGCACTGTCAGATAGGACTTTCTGTGATGATGTCCCGTATCTGCACTGTCCTATACAGTGACCAGTAGCCACAGATGGTGTTGAACACTTGAAATGTGGTTAGTTGTGAAGGGGGAATTGATTTTTAAATTGTATTTCATTTTAAATTTAAATTTGAAAAGCCACTTGTGACCAGTTTTAGATTCCCAGAGCCCCTGAGCCTATAGGAAAAAGGAAGGTGTTTCCAGATGTAGAGTTGGTGGGCCAAGAGGGGAGACAGGATGACAGTCTTTAGGAGAGTAGGAATCCGTTTTTAGTCTTTCCTTCCCTCCTTTTCTCTCTCTTTCCCCGATCCCTCTCCCTTCCTCTCCGCCTGATGTGCAGCAAAAGTAGAAGAGTTTTTGGAAACTGCCTTGGCTTCATCCTGCCTGGTCGCTCACTAGCTGTGTGGCGTTGGGCAAGTCACCCTACCTCTCTGAAACCGTTTCTGCATTCTTTATAAAGGAACAACATGTGTACACACAACCAGCCAAACAAAAATGCAACGGCAAACACTTAAGGAAAAAACAAAGGACTAATAGTCCCTCCCTCTGAAGGTCAGCAGGAGGCCCTGATGCAGTTGTATAGATGAACCGCTTAGAAGGGAGTCTGGGATGTGGTTCCCTTCCCTGGAAAGATAGAAAAAAGATAAGACGGTGTCAGAGCTTTGGAGGGTAATCAAAGTGATTGCCATGCCTGGTGTCAACTTAAAACTCATCCCAGAGGTTACCCCAGTGGGTCCAGACTCGGGGTCACTAGGCAGGCACTGTGGGCTGGGTGGGAGTATTGGATGGGGGCCTCCCTGGGTCATATCCTTGGGCAGGAGAAAACTCCTGCATTCGTCAGCTGACCCCCTGCCCCCCCCCCCCCGAGATTTTCTCTCTATTAAAGGCACCTGCATCTTAGAGTTTTCTCATATTGAGTTGGGGTTCTAGAGAGTCAGTGGATGTGATTTCTGGATGGTCTGTGGGAGGGTGTGGCCCCTCTCAGTACACTTTGAGGAGGAATGGTGAGCAAACCTCCCAATGAAGCCTTTTTTTTTTTTTTTTTTTAAATATATCTTTATTGATTTCAGAGAGAGGAAGGGAGAGAGGGAGATAGAAACATCAATGATGGGAATCATCATTGATCGGCTGCCTCCTGCATGCCCCCGACTGGGGATCGAGCCCCCAACCCTGGCATGTGCCCCTCCCTATGAAGTCTTGTTTCACTGGTGCCCAGGAAGCCTTGAGAAGCCCCTACTCAGGCTGGTCTGCAGGCCCAGCTGATGTGGTCTGAGTCTTCCTAATTTTAGTGATTTTTTTAGGGTTCGTTCCTGCTCCCAGGAATTGATGCAGTCAGCATATATTGGGTGAGAGCCTACTATGTGTCAGCTGCTGGCACCACCGTGGTGAATAGGAGAGACAAGGCCCCTGATTTTGTGGAACTCACATTCTGGAGGCTGTGGCGGAGAGCAGGAACGATTATGAGAAGTTGGGGTTAGCACCGGGCGTTACAGTGTTGAGAGGTCTGGAGGGACCTACCTGGGGAAGGAGGCCGTGGAAGAGTCAGCTAGGTGAAGGAAGTCACAGTACTGGTTGAGCAGGAGGGGAGAGCCAGCCGGGGCAATGGTGCTGCCGCTTGGTGACTGTACTACAAAGTGTTGTCAAACCTTCTGAGTGAGGAGAGGACTGAGTGCTGGCTGGGCAGCCAGGCTTGAACCCTCTGATCCGGTCTTCTTCTGCCCCTGACTTAGCCTTCTCTGGCCTCAGTTTTCCCAACATACAGCACCAGCCAGCCCGGTGTTTCTAGGGCCCAGTTCTGCCTTCCTCAGAGGACCCCAGGGACAAAGGGCTGTGATCTGTGCCATGGGAGGAGAGGTATTGGGTCTTAATCCTGCTTCTCTGTGCCTGAGACATAGGCCAAATCCGGAAAATCCTTCTAAGAAGTGGGGTGTGGGTGTTGCAAAATGTGTCATGTCTCGTGTTCTGGGGAAAATGTGACAGAAGGTGAGGCCAGGGCCGATTTAGTCATTTATCCCTCACCTGTGCCCATTTCTTCCTACGCGCCCTGCCTGGAAGCAAGGTGGTAGCCCCTGCCTTCCCTGGGAGCCCACACCCCACTTCCCAGATCCACCCCAGAGATGTATACTCAGGGCGCTAGCAGGCGCAGTGGGAACATTAGGGACAAGCCAATCCCCTCTCCTGCCTCCAGGGTACAGATTAGCCAACATTTCCCATCAGTTCACAGCATAATTTGGGGTAGGGACCACCAACCTGGATGGCCTCTTAGGTCAGAGTCACAGGCCTGGCATCTGGGACTCCCGCTGCTTACAAAGGGGATGGCAGACCAGAGAGGGCAAGTAATGCACCTGAAGTCACACAACCAGCTTCTGGCAAAGTTGGGCCTCAGTTTCCTGGAGTAGGGGAGGAGAGCCCAGCCTGGAGGGAAAGCAAATTGGGTGTTGTTTGTGGCAGACACACCTACCTCTCTGCAAAAAACCGAGGCCTGATCTGTTGGAACCCTTAGGCGATGGGGGCTGAGGATGGGCGTGGCAGCTAATGGGCAGCCCTGGAGCTTTGTTCCTTATTGTTTTGAAGGGAGTGACCAGTTCCTTCTAAGCCCAGACTAGCTTCTGCTGCCCCACCCAGATCAGGCGGACTCTACCCAGGCGTTAAGAAGGCACAGGCTCTGGATTTACACAGACCTGGTTTGAATCCTGGCTCTCCAGTCTCTAGCTCTGTGACCTTGGCCCGCGTAGGGCTGTGGCGGGGATAAGTGAGATCAGCCAGTGAGCAGACCCTGGGCAGCTCAGATCCTGCTTGCCCGGCCTGTCACTGTCCACTTTGCCCATCACTCTGTCCTTCCCTGGGTCAAGGCTGAGCGAGGCCGTGCAAGGAGTGAGCCCTGAGGCCACCCAGCTCCCCTGGCCTGACATGTCCAAGTTTTTCTTCCTTAGAGAGTTTACCTTTTCCCCCTTTTGCTGCATTTATGGACACATTCTGAAATGATATTTCTTTTTTTTTTTTTACAACCCTCACGTTCCCCAATCAATGTTTTAATGATTTTAAAGTAGGGAGGCAGGGGGTTTCTGCTGTATTTGGAGAAGGGAGACCCGGGCCCCAGTGAACAGGGAGGACATTTCTGATTCCCTGAGGGTCACAGCGCGAGTGTTCGCAGATCAGCAGTGTGGTTTACACATAAACACATATCTAGGGAGCGTGTATTGAGTGCCTCCTGGGTTCCTGGCTTCTCCTTCCTACTTGTGTGAACTTGGACAAGTGATGCCACTTTTCTAGGCCTCCGGTTTAGGCAAACTATCAGGAAGGAGAAAACTGAGGCTTGGAGAAGTTCAAGTCCTCAGAGCTGAGGCTAAAACCTGGGCGCTCCGGACTCCCTGCACAGTGCTCTCTCTGCACGCGCACCACTGTGGACGCGGTCAGGAGGAAGGTGCAGGCTGAGGGGTCTGTCCGCGGCCCCCCTCAGCCTGTCACATCTCGGCAGCAGGCAGACCAGGAGAGGCCCGGGGGGTGCGCAGGGCTGCATCTGTCACAGGTCACTGGCCACGTGGCCGGAGGCACCAGGAGAAGGAGTCCAGCCGGGCTCAGGCTGGGGTTAGGGGCCTGCCCCGTCCGTCCTGTGGACTCCGGTCCTCGTGTGCCACCCTTCGTGTCACCTCCATCAGGGCTGGGGAAGGGCTCGGAATTCGGCCCCCCCCCGCCCGCCCCCAGCGCTGGCCGCCTGCTCCCAGAGATGCTCTCGCTGCTCCGCCTCAGTGGAGCCCTCAGCCAGTTCTCAATCTAAATGACAGTCGCCCTCAGCCAAGTCAACTCCAATTAATTTCCGAGGGCGTCCAGGGGCCGGCCGAGCCTCTCGCAGACGGAGCGGCTCTAGCGCCTGGCGTGGGCTCCTCCACCCTCGTGGGGCCCGGGAAGGTGGGGTCCCAGGGGGCCCCTTCCAGCCATTGGTGGGGGGCCCTCCCTGCCCCTCAGGAGCCCCCGTGCATGCCGTGTGTTGTCCCCTGTCAGATGGGGCTGATGTGGAATCTCTCAGGCAGCACCCATGGGGAAAGCATTGAACGGGCCTCGGGTTTTGTCTTTGGCTACTCTGTCACCTGGGTCATTTTTGTCCCATTGGTGGGCGTCAGGGCCCTTTCCAAAAGTTAGAGTGTTGACCTCAGAGAAGGAGAGGGGAAGAGAGGAAGGGAAATGACAAGAGACATAGAGAGATTGAGAGAGCATGGGGGGTGGGGACAAGACAGAGATGGAAAGAGGGAACAGGGAGGGGTAGGACCTACCACTTTGGTCCATGACATTTTACTTTTTCATGTGACTTTGATAAAAACCAGACACTTTGGCCTCAGACAGACCTGGGAATGACTCTGTCTCTGCCATGGGTCGGCTTTGTGACTGGACCAGTGACGTTCCTCCCCGAACCTCAGTTTACTCTCCTGTAAAATGGGCTGGAGTGTGGGGCCCTCTCTCCCTGGGTGTTAGGGTGACCTGATGAGAGCAAACGAAGCCTGGCCTGTAGGGAGCCCAAGGTCAGGGTTCGCTGTGACAGCCCTGGAGCTGACCGGCATAGAGACGTGGTCAGGTCCCTTTTTCTGTTTCGCAGTTGTCATGGTGATGCCATTGCTAGAAGTTGATGGGAGGGCAGAGAAGGGGTGGGGGATACAGATAGAAAGCTGGGCTGAGGAGCGGCCAGTCCCCTGACCCCTATGAAATGCCCAGGTGGAGTGTCACTCAGGCTGCCAGCTCTCTGTCCCTGATCCCTGGTTCCCGGGGCTTAGGTTAAGGCATCTTAGTGTCTCTCATTTTGGGAGGGCCCCAACCTTCTGTCTGCATTGAATGTAAAATCTCATTGCCGCAGTGGGATAGAGTCGGGGGGTTGTACATCCATCTACCACCCTTCATTTTGGAGAGGATCCTAGAGAGCCCTGGCTGGTTTTGCTCAGTGGTTAGAGCATCAGCCCTTGGACTGAAGGGTCCTGGGTTCAATTCTGGCCAAGGGCACATACCTCGGTTGCAGGCTCAACCCCCAGCCCTGGTCAGGGGTGCATGTGGGAGGCAATCAATCAATGCGTCTCTCTCACATCGATGCTTCTCTCTCCCTCTCTCTCCCTTCCACTCTCTACAAAAAAGCAATGGAAAAAATTTCCTCGCATGAGGCTGAAAAAAAAAAGAAAGCCCAGAGAGGGGGAGCGACTTGCACAAGTCACACAGCTAGCAGGTGAAGAGCTGGGATGAAAATGTATCATTTATTAAAATATGTAACAAATCTTTATCAGGTGCCTCCTGTGTGTCAGGGACCAGAGAGACAGCTGGGAGCCACATGGGTGTCCAGGCCGGGCTCCTCTGATCTTTCCAGGAGGGAGTGTTATCTGCTTCTACAGATGGGGAAACTGAGGCTCAGCAGGTTGAACTTGCGCAAGGTCACAGAACTGGTAAAGAGTAGAGTGGGATTTAAATCTAGGCTTCTGAATGCAGACTAGGGGCTCCCCCAAAGCTGCCGAGTGTTGGGGAGGAGTCGAGTGGGAGTTTGGCTTTGCCGTTTTTCTGCTTGGTTGGTGGCTGTGTAGGCCCCCTTTGTGCTGCCTGACATTTAGTGTAGATTTTCTGTCCCTGCCCCTGAGCCTAGAGTCGGCGAGTCCCCGTCTACCACATGGCCCAAGATAGAGCATGGCCAGGCACTGGGGTGGGGTCCTCCTTGGGGTTGTGTGGCCCTGAAGAAGGATTCCAAATGGGTGTGGGGACCAGTTTCACTGGGGTTGGTTCCCCCACATCCCCAGCAGTGGGTTATTGAAGATGGGCCTCAGTGCTGTATAAAAAGCCTTGTGACTTCGCTTACCACTGGGCAGGACACTTTACTTCTCCTCTGACAGCTGTTGACCATTACCTGGTGTGATAGAACCTGGGGTGATTCAGCAAGGAGCTGGATGCTAGCGTTATCCCATTTTGTGGAGAAAGAAGCTGAGGCTCAGAGAGGGAACGTGACTTGACCAAGGTCAACCTGCTGGGAAAACGTCCTAGGCACCTAGATGCAGACCTTGGTCACCTGACTTCAAAGTCCCCCACGATGTTTTCCATCTTTGGCAGCCTGTGGCCGAGGGGCTCTGAACTCAGGACCTCCCTCTGCCAGGGTGAGGTGTGTCAGCACATTCCTGCAGCACATTCCACATAGGCAGTGGCTGCCAGTCTCATTACCATGAGGGGGGCTGGGGGCGGGGTGCCACCTGAGAGCAGGGAGTGGGGTTCGTGTATATGCCTCAGAGTAGGGGCGTTGGAGAAACATCGACACAGGGCTGACAGCCAGGTGGGATGGTAGGAGTGAGCAGGGATAAGAGGGGAGGGTGTTCCAGGCAGAAGAAACATCAGGACCAGAGGTGCGGAGCTGGAAGGATCAGGGTTCCCACGAGGGACTGTATAGCTGGGGCACTGAGAGATGAGGCTGGAAAGAGACTAGGTCATGTGAAGCCAGGGACTTTATCCTGGGGGCACTGGGGAGCTATGGAAGGTTTAAGCAGTAGAGAAGGTCTGCTCTGGCTGGTGCTTCAGGAAGCTCACCTGGCTCACAGGGAAAATGGGCTTGGGGACCAGCGTGGAAGCAGAGATAGTAGCAAGGCCACTGTTGCAGGCATGAGACAGTGGGGACCTTGACCAGGGTGGGGACAATAGAACAGGAAGCAGCCTCTTCCTTCCCTGGTACTTGGACTCTGGGGCATGGGAAAGAGTGAAGAGCGACATTCAAGGCCCAGGGCTTGCCTGGGTGCAACGCCCAGCCTTTTTTGGAGATGAGGGATAGCAACCACGGGAGTCTGGGGACACGATGCGTCTGAGGGACCTAAGGGACTCCCAGGCTGCAGGACAGAGGTGTCGAGAGGACGTGGTTCAGCCTTGTGGCTCCCAGGCCTGCCTGTGCTTCTAGGCCCAGTGGCCCAGCCCCCCAGCTGAGTGGCAGCTGTCACAGATACCAGCGTCTCCCCCGGTCAGGTCCAAATAAAGAAAAAACCAAAATACATTTCCCTTTGTCGGAATCCAGCGAGGGTGAGTGGGGCGAGAGTCATTTGCTATTGTGTTCTGGGGCCCACACTGCTCCTTACATAAGCTTGGAGTTAAAAATACACACGGAATTCTAATTCGCCTGCTCTGCCTGGGATCGCATCCCGGGTACCCAGCCCCCACCCCCCAGTCTCGGAGGGCAGGGGTGGGGCGGGCCCCTGGGACCCACGGAGATGAAGAAACTGTCCCATAGCACAGAGCTGGCACATGGCAGCCCCAACTCTGGCTGCCTCCAAAGCCTGGGGCTGTTAGAGAATAGTAAGTAATAATCCTGAGAGCAGCACACCTTTTCTGCAGGTTCATCATGTGCTAAAGTCTTCACCTGCATTATCCGATTAATCCTCCAATGGCCTGTGAAGTAAGTTCCCATTTACAGCCAGGTTCCCAGCTTGCCCAGGCCACACCCCACCCTGGATTAGCACCCAGGGACTCCTTGACCTGGGTACTAGTTGGAGCCCACTTTTGACTCCCACCGTCTCCACCCTTCCTTTTGGTGGGCGGGGGGGACAGGAGGAGGCCAGGCAGAAGTCCCCTTTCTGAGGGTTGGGGGACAGAGCAGTGGCTGCAAATCCCACAGAGGTAGTACTTCATGTGTGGGGAGTAGCAGCTGCCCCCAGCGAGTTCACCACACCTGAGCACGTGGCTCCCCCACGTTGGAACCCAGTCCCAGGAACGTTGAATGCGGAGCAAGGTGGTGACAAGGCCTGTCTCGCTGACTTGAAAAAAGAAAGAAAAGTTGGCCTCCTGGGTGGGCTGCAACTCCAGAATTGAAATTAACCGTGAGATGTCCCCAGGTAAACAAATGCGTGTCTTTTCCCTTCTCCCTTCACCCTGGTCATGCCAGCAAAAGGGTCACTGAGCTGACCCTATGGGTCCCTATTCGGGCCTGCAGGCTGGTCAACAGCGCAGGGCCGCGCCAGGCTCCCAGCGTTGGCAGGAGCGCGCTGCATGCTCGGCGGCCTGCTAAGCCCTTTCCTTGGATCATTCCTCCTAACTGCCTCCGTGGCAGCCAGTTCTGTTATTTCCCCCATTTCTTGGACTGAAGTTCTGAGAGCCCAGATGATGTGAGCAGAGTCCTGTGCTCCACAAGCGGCAGGCGCTATCCCTGTCGGACCCCGTAAGAGAACTGGAATCACCTTCCTTAGTCACGCGCTCGCTTTTCTGGCCCCGCTGTGGCCCTCTCCTCCCTTTCATGGAAGTTACTGTCCCCGTTGCGGATGGAGAGGCGCCGAAGACAACGTATCCGAAGCAGGGCTCGTGATCTCGGGGGTGAGCAGGAGGCCGCCGGTACCTCCATAGCGTGATGCAAAGTTGGTGGCAAAAACGATTGAGAAGAGAACTGTGGCATCCAGCGAGGGGGCGTTGGGGAGGGCTGGAAGGATCGGCGAGGACTTGTGCACATGAAGAAGGGGGGAGATTATGTGGTGACTGATGTGGTCCCTTCTGGCCAACAGGAGGATGTCCTTAAAACTACCCGAGTCCTTCCTTGCTGGGTACACACTCTATCCTGTGAATTAGAAACCCCTCACCTTGGCCCCTGTGCCACCTGCTCGGGGTGAGGCACAGTCAGGGTGATACATTTTGAGTTGATGACACCCCTGCCTCCCTCTGGGACTGGCTCCCCCACCCCCGACATGCACGATATCATCAGCTTTTTTATGGTCTCCCCCAGCTTCTCTGCACAGGGAACAACAGGAATCACCACCCTAAGTTATAGATGGGGAAACTGAGGCCCTGCAGTTAGGGGCCAGCTGCCCAGGTATGGGGGATCCAGGAATCCACCTTGACCTGACCCACCGCTAAAAATCCTGGGCCGAAAGGAGAGGGCAGGCCTCATAGGTGGTAACCTGGCGCCAGGTGACCCCTGGACAGCTCCCTGCTCCGTGGAGCCTCAATCTTCCCATCTGTCAAGTGGGGGTGAGAGTCACTTCACTGTCAGCACGTAGGCCCCAGCTGAGTGCCGGGTGCTGCTCTGAACATACCGAGCCTGGCCCTCCCCATGCAGCCACAGTCTTATGGGGGAGGCTGACAGCTAACAAGTGGAAAACATGACAACACCCATCAGGTTCCATGGTGTCTGCCTGTGCCAGCGCTGAGTAACTCCAGGGTCTCCCCTCAGTCCTGGGAGGTAGGTGAGGGGGAGGTTTATCTCTGGGTCCTGGCGTGGGGGGCCAGCGTGCCTGCCGCCCCAGGAGCAGAGACTGAGGGCCTCTCGGGAGCTGGGGCAGGCCCTGACTTGAGGCGGCTTCCGCAGGACTGATTTATCGGCAGCCACTCAGCAGCCTGGGGGAGCTGCGGTCCTAGGGCGTGTTGGGTCCCCCCAGCTGGAATGAATCCGGTGGGAGGATGAGTTTGGTCATGCTTGGGTTGTCAAGAACTGAAGAATAATATTCTCTCTTAAAAATATTCCCCGTGGATACCAAACTCTTGCTCGTCCCAGGCAGAGGCTGGGGAATCCTGCACCAGTGCTCTGTGACGTCAGGCAAGCCCCTCACCCTCTCTGAGCCCCAGGGGCTTCCTTGAAAGTGGGGAAAAGGGTCACCCAACTGCTGGGCTTGTGAGGGGATGGAATTAGATAAGTGTTCAGCTGTGTGCTGATTAAATCCACCTTACGTAAGAAGAGCAACTGTCTTGGGTGTTGGCGTAGAACTTACTTCTGAGTCATCTATAACTTGGGAACAGAGTATCTTTAGGAAATCTGGCCGTTTCGGTCAGTCTGGCATCATCACTCAGCAAACCCAGGTCGCAGAAAGAGTCCCTAAGTCTCCTTGTAGCTCAGAAAATGCTGATGCCCCTTCACGACCCTGGCACTGCAGCCTCAGAGCAAGGGGACCAGATGGCAGGAGCTTGGGTCTGGGTCTTGTTTTTCTTTAGCGGTGCAAACATTAGCAAGAGGTTTCTTGTCTGTAAAATGGGCACACGTGTTGCTGTGTTGGTTCCTGAAGATCATGTGTGTAAAGTGACGTGAGGAACCCCTTTCAGAATTGCTCTCTTTGGCAGACGCCGTCCCTCTTGCCAATCCAGATCTTGCAAGGCTTGGAACAGAATGCCTTTGGGGGTGCTAAGCAGTGGAGTGTCACTGGGAGCAAGTCAAGCGTAGGTTTGAAAGCAGAGGTGTGAAGGCTGCGTCAGCATTGCTAGAATCCAGGGCTTGCTGTGCGCTCGGGACCCTGAGGCTGATGCCACTAGCTTCTGGGTCATCTTCTCCCCGGGGAGCCTGGCTGCGGTGTTTGTGGCATCCCAGCTTCACCACTGCTAACCAGCTTTGAGACCTCAGGTTTCTCCTGTAAAATGGGATGAAGACGCCAATTTGATGGACAGGAACGTGTCTGTCTGGCCATTCCCAAGAAGGGGAATGAGGCTTGGGGGCTTCTAGATGGCTGCAAGGACCCCTCACCTTCTGACCTCCCCAGATACTAACAACAGTCCCAGTGGCCCTCTCTGGGGATCTCTCTGTATACCAGGCCGTGACAAGGCCCCAAGGGAGATGACATCACCCCGACTTCAGTAATGAGGAACTGAGCCTAGAGAGGGAAAGTGGCAGACACCTAGCCACATAGTGGTGAGACTGGGATTCAAGCCCCAGTCTGAGACTCCAAAATGACTGTGCTATGACTGTCTCCTGGCCTCCTCAGCAGGAGGAAGACAGTGTCTGCCTTGTTTCCTGCTCGATCCGCGGGGCTAGCACCACACCTGGCACATGGTGGGGACTCCATAAAGGCTTATTAATTGAATGAATGAGGGAAGGAGCAAAGGAGAGAACCTTCCTCCCCAGCCCCAGCTCCTCTCAACATCCCAAAGCTGAGTGTCTCTAGGGCTCCAGGGTGGGGGCCCCAGACCCTGTTAGTCACAGCCCGGCTTTGGCTGCCTGGGCCCGTTCTTCTGGGAGGATTTTCTCAGCTCCTGAGGGAGGCCTTGCTCTTAATCCCAGAGGGTGAGATGGGTGAGGTAACTCCTGCCTGGCACAGGGCCCTGGCTGGGCCTGTGCAGCATACTGAGGAGGGTGGGCCAGTTTTGGAGTTCAGTATCTGGGTGTGCTCTCTTGGCCCAAGCTGAGCCCTCACCCCCAATTCCAGCTTTTCTCACATCTACTGAATCAGAAATTCACCATCAGCCCATCTTCAAACCCAACTGTGCCCCTTCCTGGCTATGTGACCTTGGGCAGGTCACCCCTCCTCTCTGAGAGTCAAGCTGTATAAAAGGAGGTTAATGAGAATATTCATCAATATACAGTGGGTCTAACAGCAGAACCATTGGTCACCAGCCACAGTAAGTTAGCAATCCTCCAAAATGACACCTCCATTCCTTCCCTCCTCAGAACTCCCAGTTCTTGCTCGCATTGAGTCTAATTCATACTAAGGTGTGAATGGCTGTCAAACTACTTTCCCCTTCAAGTGTGTCTAACCCTGACATCACTACGATCTGTGGTGTTTCTGGTGCTGTGTGACTGAATGAGAAGGAAATGGAGGGGATTTTTCACTAAGGGGGTAGGGAAGGAATAGACTCCCTCACCCTTACCGCCCAAAGTCCCTTTATGCAGCAGTTGGGGATGGGCAAAGGGCAAAGGGGGAATCCGGACTTTTAGTCTTTACTGCTCTGAGCAATTTGGCTCCTTGTTAAGGAAGTTCCCAATACATAGTAGACCCTTAGCAAATGTTTTTCTGGAAGATGACAAGAGAATTGGCTGTGGTCTGGACCTGGACAGTTTTCCTGCCAGCCTTTCACTGCATCTAAAGAACTCCTACACATCCTTCAATGCCCAGTTCAGATGCTCCTTCTCCAGGAAACCTTTCCTACTTTGTTCAGGTCCAGTGAAACTTTTGGGAACTCTAGTTCATCAGAGATGGGCAAACCCTGTCCAACAATCCTATTTCCCAAGGGTGGAAAATTGTGACCCAGGAGGATGGCTTCCCTTGCCTGAGGTCTCACAGTCGAATCAAAGGCAACGGCAGGGGGATTTTACCTAAACACCTCTGGACCTCTTCAGGAAGCCTGTAGGCATGAAACGAGAACACAGACACTGCCTCTATTCTCGTGCCTCTCCCACTCTGCCCCCAGTCGGGCCTCCCGCGGAGCCGAGCTTGCTGCTAACATCCTCTCTTCCTTCTTTCCCTGCAGCCCATGACCTCCCCGCGAACAAGGCCTCAGCAGCCCAGCCTGGCAGCCACTTGCAGTGCCTGTCTGTCCACTGCACAGACGACGTGGGCGATGCCAAGGCCCGAGCCTCCGTGCCCACCTGGCGGTCCCTGCATTCTGATATTTCCAACAGATTCGGGACATTCGTGGCCGCCCTAACTTGAATTGACGAGAATGCCCCCTCTCCCGCCAGGCCCTTCCCTCCCCCCTCTCTCTCCCTCCTCCCCACCCCCTGACCCCCACCCCTCTTGATAATTTGAAAGGGCCACTATTGCTGAGTGGATGAATTATTTTCTAGATTGGTACCTGCTTAGTGGCATATGGACCGGAAAGGGTTAATTTAAAGGGAAAAAAAAAAAAAAACCTCAAAAAATTTTTTTAAAAGAGAAACTCTGTCTGCCACAGTATGTTACCAGTGTTAACCCTGCTGCAGTTAGCAAACTTTTGCTTAAGCCTTTCCCTGCTAGATAATTCCCGTTTTTCTGTCATCTTGGCATACGTTTTTTAGATGACCTCTCTCTTTGTTTTATTTCCACGCTGCTGTATGTCCAAGTATCGTTACTTCATAATCAGACAAGAGTTGCTTTCCTTTTTTAATCTCTTTTAGTCTTGCTCCTCTCCCCACCCCCGCCGTTTTTTTCGCTTTTTTTTTTTCTTCCCCTTTTTTTCTTTTTGCTTTTTGCTTTGTTCACTGCTTATTAAAATGGAAATCCTGGAGCAGAGTAGTTCTGGAATATTGCCGGGTGAAAGTCAAATTGTCATCACAATATTATATATTGACATCCAACTGTCATCAGGCAGGCAGGAGCCAAACAATGAATGCCCCCCTTAGGTATTCCACCGGGGATTTTGTTTTGTCTGTTGCCTAAGAAAATAGAGAGAGAGAGAGAGAGAGAGAGAGAGAGAGATTTTCTTTCTGACAAACACACGCGCAGCCTCCAGCTCCCTTCTCTCTGCCGCTGGAAACTGCCCCTCTCTGCGATCGAGGTGATGACTGTGGGAAGGAGTCAGAGAATTTGACAGTGGTGTTTTCTCTCCTTTGCTGGGCCTCTCCTCAAATGCCGGGGCTCTGAATTTTCACGCTATGCTGAGCAGCCCCGGCCTGCGTGGGGGATGGTGGCCTTCCAGTTTGCAGAGTCCGTGGGGCTGGGGGCTCCAGACTCCAGCTCTGCTGCAGCCAGGCTGCTGGGTCTTGGGTGCTGGAGTCGGGAGCGCATCAGTTCTTAACCCTTGATCTTTCCTGACAAGCTGTTCCTAGCCCTGCATCCCTAGGGAAGGAGGGGGGACTTGGTGGATCTCCCCCACCTTTCCCAGTCGGTCCCTGCTCCCATCTATTTTATCACCCCCAACCTGGGCAACCCCCCGCCCTGGAAGGGATGAGGGAGCCCCAGGCTCAGCTGGCTGAACCCCCCTCTCCAAGCCTGGGAATAGCTCTTGGCCGGGTTTTGCAGACTGCTGAGGGCCAGAGCGGGGAGAAAGGGAACATAGCTCATGACTTTGATACCCGGGCCTTGTTTTTTGAACCCTGCAATTCCCCCCCCTCCCTTTTGATTTAATCTCACTCTATTGCAAAATTAGAGCCACATCCCATGTGTCTCATGAAGAAATGACTTCTCCTTTGAGAAGTGATGAGGGGCGGCTGGGTGAGCAGGGCTCCTGGACCCAGTGAGGCATGTTACCTGGTCCTCCCAGAGCGGTGGTTACCAGAGGCTCACGGTTGACAGGAGCGGGCACCTTTGGGTGCTGTTGATGCCTACGAAGGGCTTGAATGATTTATGGGGGGATGGGGGGCACTGAGACTCCAGGGTGGGTCAGACAGGAAGTGGTGGATATCACTTCACCCAAATCGGCGACCCATATTTTATTTGTTTTTGTTAGCGACCACGTCTTAATAAATTCCCCAGTCTGAGCCTCCCCCCTTCCCCCCCAGGTCCTCAGTTTGCAGACCTGGCTTTTTTTTTTTTAGCAGGTGACCTGAAGGCTTTGGGCTCACCATACAACACCCACATTGTTTATTTCAAAGAACTTTTCAGCCAAGGGAGAAGAGCGTCCAGAAAAATCTCGCTCTTTCCATAGCCCCCTCCTTCTTTCCTTCTGCCGGCCTTTTTGGCTCAGGTCAGAGTCTGGACAGTGTGAGGTTCTGGCCTGGACAGTCTGACCAGGGGCTGACCCCCGGCCCGCAGGAGCAGGCGGTGTGAACTGATCAGAAGGAGGTGTGAGCTGATTCAGTTCCTGAGCTCTGCCGCCAAAGGAGAGAAAAGGGGAGAGATGTCCCCCCTCCTGCCCCCCGCCCCTGCCACCAGCTGCAGGAGAATCAGCCAGTCTGAGCAAAGCCCCATGCCCCCTCTGATTCTGCCATGTACAGCTGTCTGAGAGCTTCATCATTTTATTTTTTTTAAAACAGGAACGATTTCTCCTTAATTGCTTAAGGCCGGGGAGCCAAGTGTCTTGACTTCTGTCTTTGACTTTCCCTGCGTTGAGTCCATCAGCACTTGGCCACCAGCTAGCTCATGGTCTTAGCAACCTCGGAAACCCCTGAAGTTTAAAACTTTCTCGCTCCCCATGACCCCAGAATGGAACAGCTTTAAAAATAGCCTTAAGCAAAAGGATGTTATTTCATTAAATTTGGTTAAATGGAAAGAATAAAAGCAAATTAAAAACACACCCAGCCCACGAGACTCCGAACACTGGTAATTGGTACTGCATAGCAAACTCTTTGGGAAAGAAAATGAAACGTTATTGCACATGTAAAATATGAAAACTTAACTCTGCTGTGTGTTAGGCAATCCTGTAATCTTTTTTGACTCTTAAAAGAAATTCATTTCTGAAATGCTTGGTTGGAAGACTGTGACAATAGCTCATGAAATTGAGTGTTATTTTTTTCTTTCTTTTTTAAAAAAATATGTAAAGTGCAGTCTTCTGTATTCATGCATATTGTATATACCTGTATATGTTTTCCTGAGCAGCTAAATAACAATAAATATGACGTTAATGGTGACTGTGGTACATTTGTGGGTGGGGCTCGCTTTGTTTTTCCCCACCCCTCCCCTTTGTGTGTAGGTCTTTTTTTAAAATCCACAGGGGATGGGAGTATAGGCCTGGATGCTGCAGTTTCTGTGTGTGAGTGTGTGTGTGTGTGTGTGTGTGAGAGTGAGTGTGCATGGGTGTGTTGATGGTAGTCCAAGCGGGGTAATCCCAGGATTTCTCCACTCAGCATTATTGACATTTGGCAGGGTAACTGTGGTGGGGTCTGTCCCGTGCACTGTAGGATGTTGAACAGCATCCCCGGCCTGAAGATGCCAGTAGCATCTCTTCCCCTTACACCCCGTCTCATGACAATAAAAACATGGGCCAATGTTCCCTGGGAGGCATCTGAGAGCCACTGGTGTCTGATTAATGCAGGAGGGGAGACCCAGGTGGCTGTGCTGTGTAATGGTTATTTTTTGGGTCTTAGAGCTCAGTTTCAGAAATCAGTAAGCTTTGTATCCTCCTGCACATTACGCCACTTCTCAGTTCCTCTTTTTTCCTGCCTGTGAAATGGGTCTAACTTGTGGAGTTGTTATAGAAGACAATACAGTATGTGTGGACACAGCACATAGGAGGGCTCCAAACGCATAAATTGTTAGTGTCGAGCCATGATCAGAGCATGGCGCAGCCGACAGCGTTTTGGAGTCTGTTTATCTTGGGTGGGTTGCTGCTTCCTCCGCTTATAGCCATGGGCTGTTGTAGACAAGTGGTTTTCACCCAGTCTCCATTTTCTTGTCTCGAAAATGGAGCAAATAATATCTAGCTTGAAGGTTTCTGTGAGCACCAACCAGCCCTGTTTCAGGCCCTGTAGAAGCTCTGGCTGTCCCATGGGCCACCCTGTGGGCAGTAGCTTCACTCTGCCACCTGCAGTCTTAGGCTTGAGGCCACTGCAGAACCTTAGTCTACAAAGGGGAGAATGGAGGGAAAAGGTAGACAGGTTAAAAGGGAAGGAAATATGCACAATAGCCCATGGTACAAAGAATGGAAGATACTCTGAGAGATCCATGAACCCCATGTAGGAGGCTTGGGGAAGACTTCCTCCAGCAGGTCATGCCCAGGTGGGGTTTTGAAGGATGACTAGGAGTTCATCCCAGCATATACATTGACCCTAATTTGGCAGAAAATTTTGTTGTATTTCTTCCCTTCAGCTTTTAAAGTTTTCTTTATATGTACAATGACCTATTTGTCAGAATAGAAAGTTTTAAGGACAAGGCCTCTATATTCACTTTAATTTGGTGGAGCTTAAAACTCTCTTTAACCTTTAAAGGTCTCCTGCTCAAAGTGACAGTGGTATATGATCATGTTCGGTACCCAAGGAAGGGAAGAAACGTGAAAGAATGATGAGCCGTTGGTGTGGGCATTTGGGAGGCTAGAGGTTGGTGTGAAATGAATGGATGAGTGAGTGAATGAATTCACCTCTCAGAGGACCCAGGACCAAATGGGGCTCATGACATGGGGCTGTCACATCGGGATGGATATTGGTACTGGGGCTCCAGCAGCAGGCTGGTACATCTTGCAAGTTGGCCTTTTCATGTTGGTAGAGAAACTCCATCTTAACCAGACGTCCCACCTCAGAATGGCTGCCTCCTTCTCAGGCGCCCACAACTCCAGAGGGCTGAGAGGCTGTCTCATGGGAGGGGGTGGAGGACTAGTCAGGGGGACCCTCAGCCCTTGGAGAGCTAGGGGCAGGTGTAAGAAGGGTGCCCCATCCCACTTTCTTTGAACAAAGATTAGAAATATTCACAAGACCCGAGTGAAACACGGATTTCTGTAACTGACAAGGGGATCAGCAGGAAGGACCTCACCTGGAGCACCCCAGTTGGGTGTCGTGGAGACCTGAGCTGGAAGTAATTGAGGGTGAGTACAAAACTCTGCAATCACATATTAACACAGTGCGATAGGATGGATTTAAGACCCCGATTCTGCCATTATGTCCTGTGGGCCTGACCCAGGAACCTTGGGAAATTTTTGTTATTGATATGAAATTTACACAACACAAAATTCTCCATTTTAATGATTTTAACGTGCACAATTCAGTGGCTTTTAGTATAGTCACAGCGTTGTGCAAACACGATTCCTATCCAATTCCAGAACATTCTTATCACTCAAAAAAAGAAACCTCATAGTCATTTTCCGTTCATCCCAATTATCCCCTTTTCTAGCCCCTGGCAACCACTGATTGACTTTCTGTGGCTTTGCCTATTCTGGACATTCCATATAAATGGAATCCTCCTGATTCGTGGCCTTTGGTGTCAGACTACTTTTACTCAGCATAATGCTTTCAAGGTCCATTCTTCTTTATGGCTAAATATGGCTCCACGTTTTGTTTATCCATTTCCCAGTTGATGGAAGTTAGGGCTGTTTCACCTCTTGACTATGACACCTAATGCTGCCACGGAACATTCGTGTACAGGTCTCTGCGTGAACACACATTTTCAGTTCTCTTGGGTATGTATACCTGGGAGTGGAATTACCTGGCTGCGTGGTAACTCTGTGTTTAACTTTTTGAGGAACTGCCAGCCTCTTTCCACAGCAGCTGCACCATTTTACCTCTCGGAAAGAGTTCTTTGTTTATATAACCCGATGGTCCCCAGCCCTTTTTCACATGTTAAAAATCGAGGGATAATTTTTATACAGTGAAATGCACAGTTTTTAAAAAAATTGACTTGAGAAAGACAGAAAGAGGGGAGAGAAACATCGATGTGAGAGGGAAACATGGATCGGCTGCCTCCTGTATGTGCCCCAACTGGGGATTGAACCTGAAACCTGGGTATGTGCCCTGACCAAGAATTGAACCCACCACCCTTTGGTGTATGGGACGATGCTCCAACCACTGAGCTACACTGGCCAGGGCTGAAATGCACAGCTCTTAAGTATATAATCTGGTATGTTGTCACCAATGTCTACACGTGTGCAACCGAAACCTCTGTATAATTTTAATATTATACAATAGGACAAGCTCCCAGAAAGTACCCGTCAGCTCCTTTCCAGTTAACAACCTACCCCTAAAGCAACAACTGATTGTATTTCTATCATCATTGATTAGTTTTGCCTTTGTTCTTGCATCTTGAACGTCATAAAAATGAAATCACACAGCCTATTGATGGTTTGGGGTTTCTGGTTCGATTTCCAGCTTGCTGGGATAGCGAGGGGACTGTGAATAACAGTGCTGACTGCCATTGATTGAACACATGCCCAGAGATGTCCCCTCATTTTCTGGAATTCGAACCCAGGCCTGACTCTCCATCCAAAACCCTGCCTGCTTGGTCATCTTTTATTTGTACCTATTGTAGGGATTTGAGCAAACAGGGATAACCTCCCAGCTCCCAGCAAGGCCCTGTGGCCTTGCTTTTCTAGGGAGAGTGGGAACCCAGGAGGAACTGGAACTGGGATCTGTCAGGATCCCCTTGCTTGTCCAGGGAGGGATATCAGCCTCATTCTATGATATGGGAGGTGCTGGGAGAAGATAGGGGCTGGGTTGCAGACAGTCCATTAGCTCTAAATCCTGTTCATTGAGTGGGTGGCTGCTCTCTGAGCCTCAGTTTCTTCATCTGGAAAATGGGGCCAATTTTAGCCCCCACCACATAGAGATGTAAGGATTCAACGTGGTAAGGACTTTGCACAGGAGCTGCTCTAAGCAAACATTCCATCCGCATCAGCTGCTCTGGTGGTAGAATGCACCATTACGTGCCTCAGTTTCTCCCTGTGCAAATGGAGGCACAATAATTAATAACAGGAAACACTTGTGTGATGAGTTACAACAGCAGAGGAGGCAGGCTCTCTGATGAACCCTATTTTCCAGAGAAGGAAGCTGAGACAGAGAGGTGAAGCCACGTGGCCACGGTCACCTGGGCACCTGGTGGCAGCTCCTTTTCCGAGGACCATGAGGATTCAATCATGCTAAGCACAGGGCCAGGCTGGGCCAGCTCCCAGTGAGTGACACAGATGAGGCTCACAGAGGCACCACCATCTACCTGAGGCCACACAACCTGCCAGTGGCAGAGCCCGGGACCAATCTGGGCCTTTCAGTTTCAAGGGGCCAGGTCTTTTTTGCTCTCCCTGCTCTGGTCTGTGCCCTGCGTAGAGTAATTGCTGGATAAGTACTCTGTTCCCTGCCCTGGGCAGAGCCCAGGCGAACCTTCTCCCATCCTTTCGGCTGCTGTTGGCTAAGGAGGCAGGGAGGGGGGGCTGGGGAGGAAGAGGCTTTGATTTTCCTGCCTCCCTTCGCTTGAGCACAGGTATGGGCTGTGGGCTGAGCCAGGAGGTGCCCCTGGCAGCTCCCCTCCAGCCCTCGGACAGGAGGGAAGATGATGGGAGGTGGCTCCAGCCCCTCCTCTTGGGGCTGCCGTCCTGCGAGGCTGGCTGGCGGTATGGAAGCTGGGGGGCCGCAGGGACCGCCCGGATCAATGCCACCGTGAGCTGTGGCTGCGGCCTTTGTTCTTTTCATTATAGCCCCTCCCCATGGGCCGGAGGAGCCTGACCCCACGGGAATCTCACCCGCAAGATCGCATTCTTCCTGGTGGCTCCCGAGCCCCCTCCAGCTGCCCCAAGCAGCCCCCACTCCTCCAGCCTTTGTTCCCAGGAGGAACCCTCAGGAGTTCTGAGCCCCTCAGAGGACAAAGGGCCCATTGAGGCGCCAAGGCCGGGCAGGGGGGGAGGAGAAGGGTGTGGAGGCCGAGTGGTTGACAATAGCTGACAAGGCTGGAGCGCCCAGGGACCAGGTTCAAATCCTGCTCCTGCTGCACAAACCCTGCACGGCCTTGAGGACCTTGCCTCTGGGAGCCTTGATTTACCCATTTGTGAGATGGGGTGAATAGGGGATAGTGAGAGTCCACAGTGGCTGGACATTGCCTGCAACTGTTATTTTCATAATGCATGGGGTTGAATGTTGTTAATACAGACTCTAGATGTGGAGTCTGGAATTCTGATTTCTGGGCCAGGATAAGAACCCCAGCTGGCCTATCCTGGTGACTGCTGACCCTTTACAGCGGGGAGGCGGGCGGTGGCCAGGTCAGCTGCGGATGGGGGACCAAGGGCTGTGGGCCGCGAGCTCAGACTTGGCTTGGCCGGCCTTCTTGCCAATTCAGGGCAGGCCGGCTGCATAATTGGTGGGGCCCAGTACAAAATTAAAATGTGGGCCCCTTGTTCAAAAAGCAGGACCCCCCCCCCCCACACACACAAAAAGGCACTAAAATATAAAGCTTTTCTCTTCCACAGTCTCTCCCTCAACTTATGGAGTTCTTTTTTGCTATTTAATGTGGCTCTAAGTAAAGAAAAATTAAATTTTAAAATTATTAGCATGAATTTCACCCTTCATCTGCATATTGCACAATACCAGCTTTAAGTACAAATATGAGAGCATTTAATTCGTGTGCGGAATCATCGAAATTACACAATTTGTATTTGTAGTTCATACATGTATTTTGTTTGAACCAGAACAGTGGAAACGCTGCTCATACAAACCCAAACATTTTTATCTCACGTCTTGATACACACACATTCTAGCAACACTCAACCTTCCACTTTCCTTCCCTTCTATGTCATCATTTCAGCATCAGTAAATACAAATCAGAAAGGATACCATAAAAAAAAGAAAGAAAGGATACCATAGAGTTTCCTGGTTGTTTGGGTTTCCTAGAGTATCTTTTTTCTGCATTAGAGGTAAGTTTGGGTGGAAAGGGGCGCCCCTTGGGGCTGACAGCACCCCCACTTAACCTTAGATGTAAACTGCTTACCTCGTACTTGCTTTACATCTCACCAAACTCCCATGCATAGTGGGTCCACTGGCTTCTGTGCTCAGGAAACAGCAGTGGACACGAATATTGCATGTCCCTCATTGGTTCCCATGCATGCTCCAGGGCCCAGTGGGACTTCACTTACAAAACACCAAGTTCAAAGATAAAACTATCAAGAATTTTAAGACGGTGACAGCAAAGCATGAACCCAAGTGTGGGGCCCTTGTGTGTGTTGGGTCCTGTGCACTGTATGAGTCACATGCCCACGAAGCTGGCAGCTACAGCATTTATCACCACCCTTACAACACCTTGGCCATGCACACTTGATTTGGCATTTATAGTCTAATGATGTGGGACTAAGGCTCAGAGAGGTTGAGTAATTGGCCCAAGACCACACAGCTGGGAAGTTCTAGAATTTAAATACTAGGGGTACTGCTTCCCTTTCAGATGGGGAAACTGAGGCCCAGAGAGGGGCAGGGTCCCTGATGAGGTCATAGGTGGCCAAACTAGGACCTCCCTGAACCACAGTTTCCTCGTGATTGGTTTAGAGGACATCAGATTTGTCTCATGGGGATGGAGTGCTGGTTAGGAACAGAAGTGGAATTGGGTTTACAGAGTTCAATTACTCCTCTCTCTTCTGCAATTTTAGCACTTGCTCATTCATTCATTCATTCATTCATTCATTCATTCATTCATTCATTCAACAAATGTTAGTTAACTACTTACTATGTGCCAGGCAAGACTAACCTGGTTGAGGAAGTTCGAATCTAGTGCACAGGCCCTCTCTTCCAGGCCTAGATTCACTGTCTAGAAATTTCCAGATCCTGAAACCCTGAGACCCTGAGACCAGAGGCCATGACTCTGATCACTCCTTGATAAGTGGCCAGAGAGTGGGGCATAAGTGACAGCATCGAGCCGAGGTGTCATTGGAGAGAGGCTGTGGATGTGCTGAGAGTTTCAGTAGCTAGAGAAAGGGCATTCCAGGAAGACGGCGTGGCCTGGGCAAAGGCTGAGCAGTTAGAGAGGGTTTCACGGGAAAGCTGCCAAAGCCTAGAGCCTTGAGGGTGAGAGGGAAAAGCAAAGAGGGAGATTTGAGCCAGAGGCGATCCTCAGGGGTCATGTGACTCTAAATCCCATCCCCCACCTCGTCAATTCTTGGGCCAGGACCCCAGCCAAGGTTTGTCCTTGGAACTTGGCTTTTGGCACAAAGCTGAAGGAGTCCTTGACAGCCCTGCCTCGTGGCCTAGATATGTCAGGTTCTCTCTCTCTTCACCTCTTTTCTTTTTTCTCTCCTTCCTTCCTTCCTTCCTTCCTTCCTTCCTTCCTTCCTTCCTTCCTTCCTTCCTTCCTTCCTTCCTTCCTTCCTTCCTTCCTTCCTTCCTTCCTTCCCTCCCTCCCTCCCTCCCTCCCTCCCTCCCTCCCTCCCTTCTTTTTTTCCCAGGCCTGGGGTCTAGAAGACCCTTGACTGAGTTTCTGCATGAATATATCGGCTACTCTGTTTATGCAGCTGACAGTGTGTCCAGCACTACATCAAGCCCGTGCATCTTCTCACCAAATTCTCCCCTAACCCTATCTTCTTAGAGATGAGGAAACTGAGCTCAGAGAGCTAAAGCGACTCCCCCAAAGTCATTGTGAATGAGGGAACTGGATTTAAACCCAGGCCATTTGAAGCTCACTTGTGGGCCCTGAACAACCAGGCCATACTGCCACAGGCCTATGTGCTCACATCTCCCTGTTCTTTCTGCCTCCATTACCTCTTGGGAACTCCTATTCATCCTTCAGAACCCTGATGAAATGGCCTTTTCTTTGTTTCTTCAAACCTCCAAGCAAACGACATTCTAGTTCTCCATCCCACAAATATTTGAGAGCCTCTGTGTTCCAGGCATGGGGATAGGTCCTGGAGAAACACCGATGATTGAACTAAACTGGTTCTGCCAATTAACAAGCAAACACAAACCAATACATTGTTACTAGTCGTGAAAACAGTATGAAGGACTTGAATTGGGTATTCTAATAAAGAATAGTGGGTTGGGATTTCTATGTACCGGGTGATCAGAGAAGTTCTTTTGAAGAGGTGAGATGTGACAGTGACTTTCAGGCAGAGGAACTGGAAAGTGCAAAGGCCCTGAGACAGAAAAAGCTTGCTGTGTTCAAGGAACAGCAAGGAGGCCAGTGTGACTAGAGTGGAAGGAGAAAGGAAAGGGTGGAGAGTTGGCTCGCTCTGCCTCCCTCCTGGGGCTGAGGGATCAGATCAAATCCTCAGGGCATTCCCAGAGCAGGCCTGGCACCCAGGAGGTGAGCAGCTGAGGTGGTTTGCATCATTGGTGGGTCAGCAGGCAGGAGACAGACAGCTCTGCCCCTTCTCTCTTTTCCTCTGCTCAGGATGGTGGCTGGGCCCTCCCCACTTGGCTGGCTGCTTCGGGACGCCCTCCTGAGGGGCACAGTGGGTCAGCTGGGCTGGGGGCACATGAGAGATGCTGATGGAGGACCCAGGACGGGACAAGGACAGCACTGGTCGGGAGTCAGGCACCGTCTGTAGTTCATTTTCTCGTGTCATTTGCATTTTCTCTGAAATCATTTTTTTCAAAGGTTCCAGCCAAGCGCTCTGTCATGCGGGCTACAGCTTTAAAGGAGCATCCGAGGAGCTGGTGGGCATCAGGTGTGGCCCCTCCAGGCCTCGAGCCTCCCTGGGATCCCTTTCCAACCCCCTCTCCTGCCCGAGGCAGCTGGACTTCTGGAGCAGAGTGGGTAAGAGGCACAGATAATGCACAGCTAGTGTGTGTGGAGGCTTCCCTCGTGCCAGGCTCCGGCTTCAGAAGGCACCCTTCAGTCCCCCGCAAGAGCCCCATGCGAGGGGGAGGCCATCCTCCCCACAGAGGCTCAAAGCATGCTCACAGTGAGCAGAGTCGAAGCTTCCAGGGAAACTGCAGGGTCGCTCCGCTCTCCAGTTCAGGCTGGGCCGCCCTGCCAGATGGAACCCGGGTCCGCCAGGCCCGCAGGCTGCTGTCTCCCTGCGTTGGACAGGAAGGGTCCTCTGAGGGCCTTCAGTACAACCAACCATTGTGTAGTCGAGGAAACGGAGCCCTTCAAATAGACGGGAAAGGGTGGGGTTGGGATTTGAACTAGGAATGCTGGCTTCAGGGAAGGATTAATGATGTAACTTCAGCCATAAAAAAGGCAACCCCCCCGAAAGCGTAGGGCTGGCTCTGTGCATCTTAAATGGCAGGGTGTAGCTTTGAATTCCCTCGTGAGACGGTTATTTCCTCTCCGTTCCTCTCATGACATCAGAGCACGACTCCTGTTTATGCTAATGTGTCTTTAACACCCCTCTCCAGCTCTTGCCCATCTCCCTTTTAAACAAAGAAGCTCAGAGCCTTCTGTGGGCAATGGTCTCTATCAGAATTTACTGGAAGTTCTTTCAAGAAGGAGCCTTTTGAGCAGAGCCCAGGAGGGGCCCTGGGAGGTTGACAAGCAACAGGGGAGGGGCGTTCTGGGCAGAGAGAACATCAGGCACATAATCCCGGAGGCATGAGGGAGTGTGACGTATTTGGGAGAGTGGGGAACCATTTGATGGGACAGAGGCTGTAGGGTGTGGGTGACAAAGTGGGAAGGGGTCTGAGGGGGAAGGACACCAGTGCCATATGAAAGATCATAGGATTTGTTCTACGGGTGACAGGCATCGTGAAAGGGCTCTGAGCAGGAGCAAGGGTTTGGAGGGAGCGAGACTGGAGACAGGCAGGTAGTTAAGAGATTCTACTAGTGCTCCGGGTAAAAGATGATGGTGGTGATGGTGATGGTGATGATGGTGATGATGACGGTGATGATGATGGTGGTGGTGATGGTGATGATGATGGTCATGTTAACGATGATGGTGGTGATGGTGATGATAGTAATGGTGACAATGATGACTACTATGGTGATGGTGATTGTGGTGCTGTTGATGATGATGATGGTGGTAATTGTAATGATGTTGGTCATTGTGGTTCTGGTGGTGCTGGTGGTGGTGATGAAAGCAATGATATGGTGATAATGCTGCTGCTGGTGCTGATGATGATGGTAGGATGGTGATGATGATGGTGCTGGTGATGATTGTACTGATTTGATGGTGATTATGATGGTGATGGTGATGGTGGTGCTCTTGATGAAGATGAAGGCGTGATCATTGAAACGGTGATGATTATGGTGGTGACAGTGGTAGTAACATCACGAGTAATACTATCAACTAACATTTAGTTTTATATTCCTCATTTCATTCTTACTATTAAAACAATATCCCGTAGGATCAGCACCATTTTTATGCCCATTTTTTCAGACGAGGAAGCAGGCTTGTTCATGGCCACCCAGCTAAAGAACGGCAGCGTAGGGACTGGGTGCCGGGCTGGCCTGTTTCCTGAGCACCGTCCTCTGGACTCCATGCCTCCTGTTTCCAGGCAGCAGATGGGAGAGGCTGTGCCCCAGTCTGCCCCCATGCCCAGGACACTGAGATAGCAGCTTTCTCTTGTCCCTGGTTTTTGTCCTGCTCTGACCCTACGGGTTTAGACTTTGAAGGCACTGGCTGCATCTTTGGCTGGGGACTTGTCATTCCCTTGGCCTCGGTGGCTGCACTCTGGTCCCCAGGGAAGGAGGAGAAGCATTTCCACAGCCCTCGGTCCTTTTGTGCCAAACCCTGGCCTATGTGAGATGAGCGCTGGAGGAATTTGGCTCCATATGGATCCAATTTCTTTTGGGATATCCAGCAAATGATGCTGGACAAAGGCAGGCTGCCTTGGCCAGACCTAAAAGATGTGGGTGATTGCTTCTGAGATGTTTGACAACTCCAAGACTCAGCAGAATGGGCCAGCCACCCTGGGCTGTGGCAACTGGTTCAGAAGTGAGTAACCAAATGCCATAGCTCATCTTGTGAGCGTGGCAGGGACACATGAGCAGGGATCAAGATGCAAGGGAATTCGGCCAGGTTGGGCAAAGTGCTGAGCAGGGCTGCCTGGGGCATGAGAAAGTCTTCCTTCCAGGAGACACAGTATCACATAGTGTTGGGAGTGATGTTTTATTTTCCTGCTGCGTGACCTGAGTGAGTCTCTTGACATTGCTTAGACCTAAGCTCCGCTCCCTGTCAAGTGGGGCAAGCAGACCAGCCAAAGCGGGCCTTTTGGTTTTATCTAATCTCCCTTTCCTTCAGGAATGTGCTTCTGGTGGGGACTGTCAATCATAACATCCCACCCTCTGACTGCAGTGGTTGGTCTAAAGATGGGCATGTGAGCCCCACTGGACCAATTAGAGCCCTTCCCTGGGATTTCTGCTCCTGGGCTGGACATGAAGGTAGCTCCTTTTCCATAGAGGTGAGCCCTGAGCTGCCTGTGACTGTCCCCCACTCTGTGAAGAGGTTGATCTGAGAGAAAGAAAGTGACCAATAATAAAAGAAGCAGGTGAAAACAAAGAAAAAGTCCAGGGGAGGTTGGCATCCTGGAGGCCTGCCTCACACCTGTCCTCCTCACAGAATTTTTGGTGACAAGAGCTAAGAACATCTCCTGTTTTGCTCAAGCTAATTGGACTTGTGTTTCTGTGTCATGCGACTTAAACTGTGTGATAAATGCCGGCCTTTTCTGGCTTACGAGGCGCCTCCGTGGTTCATTACCCTCATTGTTCCTCAGAGCTGCTCTCTGAGATGGGTATTAATATTCCTATTTATAGGTATTAATAATCATAATCAACCCCATTTCCTGAGAACTCAGTGCTGTGCCGGCCACTGAGCTAAGCAGGCCTCTCGTAGGAATTATTTTATTGCCTCCTACAGTGCCCTTGGTGGTGGCGTTTATCAATGTCCCTATCTGACAGGTAAGGAAATGGAGATACAGAGGGGTCAAGGGACTCACTTCAGGACATACAGCTGAAAAACGTGTGAGTCCAAACTCAAGCCGAGTTTTCAACCCCCCGTCACTGACCTGTGAGGGTGGTGTTGATGAGAAAAGATTTATTGAGCACCTACTGCGTGGCAATCACTTCCAATGCATTGTCTATTTTAGTTCTCATGATGGCTCCGTGAGATAGATATCATTTCTATCCCCATTTTGCAGATGAGGAAAGAGAGGCTTAGAGAGGTCGAAATGCTACAAGGCTAGAAAATGACAGAGCCAGACTATTGCGCTATCCCACAGCTGGTGCACGTAAATTCTACGTATGCTTGGTGGAGCTGCACTGATTGAGAAAGGCCTCAGCTCCCTCTCCCTGTCCCTTCCCCCATCTCTGCCTCTGCGATATGGCTCTGTAGCCCATTCCATCCAGAGGGAGAAGCTATTTCCCATCCCTTAAGCAGTGTGGCCACGTGACTTGTGTTAGCCAATAGAATGTGGTGAAAATGACACTCTGTCCGTTTCAAGCCGATCTTCAAGGAGGGGGTGCAGGTTCTACGCCTTCTCGGACCCCTGCCCAGCTGCTATTGGGAATAAGCGTGAGCCGGCCGGCTGGGGGTGAGAGGCACGTGGAACAGAACCAAGTCGACGAGGCCAACGGGAGGATCGGCCAACAGCCAGCCGAGCCCTGGACGTGATCGTGAGCTCGGCCAAGGTGAGCGGGGCCGCCTGACCGGCCGCTCTCGATGTGGGAGCAAGAACGCTTGGCACTGGATGCCACGGAGGTTATGTCATTATTCTGTGACACAGATTTATTGTGACAAAGAGAACGGGCCGCGACAGTGGGGGAGGAAGGGAGGGTGTTTTCCTGGAGCCATCTCTGGCTGTGCCTACTTCGCTAGATGCCATAACGAATGTCCGAGGGACACCATCTTTGTCCCCCCCCCCCCCCACCTTTCAGCAGCTGCGAAGGTGTGACATAAGTTTCTGGAGCTGTGCTGAAGTGCCTGTAATTAATAGCAGGGCAGACTCAGAAGGGCCGTCCTGCCTGCCTGCCCCTCCTGCCCACCCCACTCCGAGTGGAGTTTGCAGGAGTTGAGTAATTGTATTGTTTATTGCACTAAATGGGACATTAATCAAGCAGCTGGAAGGCGCTCGGGCTCCTTCCATGGGCCGTGCTCTCTGCTGAGCATCTTGATGGGAAGCAGGCACTCGCTGGACCAGCATGGTGGACACGGGGGCTTCCAGCTCCATCCTTCCAGGTGCCCTCCCCCCTGTGTCTCCCTGGTCTTCCTGTGTTATGGGTCCCATTTCACAGATGTGGAAACTGAGTTCCAGAGAGGTCAAATCACTCTCTTAAGATCACCCAGCAGAGGGAAAGGATTTGAACCCAGGTGTACCCATGTCCAGAGCCAAGCTGTGAACAAGACCCCTGCAGGCTCCCCAACACCAGCTGACCCCCTGAGGGCTGCAGGCATTTTTTCTCAGCCCAGGAGGAGACAGAACAAAACTAGGAAATGTCACTGATCACAGAGATGATTTACCTAAAGCCCCAGAAAGCCCCACCCAACACGGGCACCAGTAATTCTCAAAGAAGTTTCTACAACTGGGCTCAGGGTGGTGAGGAGGGGGTGGCGTTGAGAAGTGTTGGTGACTTTTCACCTCACGCCTGTGGGGGGTGGTGGGTGTCTCTCTTCCCTACAACTCCTACAAAGTGACTATTTTTAAGCTCCTCTTTTTATAGTTGAAACTCATGTCATAGCCACCACGTAAGGGACACCTTGGGCATCCTGGGAAGTGACGTTCAGGAAGACAGGACCGGGAGAGGCCTCGGGCTGACGTGGGAGCAGCTGAGCTGGCAGCCGGATTGGGGCTCCGATGAGTCATCCCCTCTTCCTCAGGTCTCACGCTCCTCTGTCCCTGGGAGTTGCCTTATTGGAAGTTTCCCAGTGACAGGGAGAGTGGCCCCAGCCAGATCTGACCATCACTCCATCTCCTAACTGGAGCCCTAGGTGCCCATTCCTCACCTGCCCTGGTGACCGAGGGCTGAGGGTGCTGCCTCCCTCTCCAGCCCCAGGATGACTGAACCCCCTCCAGCCTAGCATCCTTCCCCACTCTTGTCCACACCACGGCCTGAGTGCTCCTTCTACCAACCACGTGTGGTCAGATTCTCCCCTTTCTGCTTCCCTCCCTCTCTTTCACTAATCTTCCCTGGAAGATTTTATTTGGAAGAAATGTTTGGAAACAAACAAACAAAAAAGTTTGAAAATCTTAGATTTTGAAGCTAGACTGCATGTGTTCAAAGCATAGCCACTTAGCTGCGTGACTTTGGGCAAACTACTTGTCTTCCCTGAACTTCATTTTCCTAATCTGTAAAATGGGAACGATAATCGTACCCGTCTTGTTTTGAAGAGCATGACAACTTGTAGTTTCCAAAGATGGTCATGACACTCACTCCCTTGGAGAACCTCGCCTCTCCCACATCGAGAGGCCGAGTCGAAGCGCCCTTCCCTCGAACCTGGGTGGGCATCTGTGTTGCCTCAACCTATAGAATAGAGTGGAGGTGCTGCTATGACTTCCCAGGCTAGGTCATAAAAATGTCATGCACTTATGCTTGCTTCTTTTGGGGTGTCCCCTCTAGAAACCATGGGGTGAAGAAGCCAAAGCAGCCTGTGGAGAGGAATGGGAACCCCACCCATTATATTTTGGGGTGATCTGTTATGTAGCAGTAGAGTACTGGAACCGTTTTAGGGAAGATGGTGCACATAGGGGACTTAGCGCAGGACCATATGCATTGTAAACACTTTTTACATGGGAAGAAATTGAGCACAGAGACGGTAGTGGCTTGGCTCAAGGTCACACAGCTCTTGGGCATCCATCTGCTTCTGCTTTTTCTCTGAATGGAGGTGGTGAGGACACAGCTGTTGGGTTCTGAGCCCATCCTACGGCTGGGGCTCTAACATCTCTCCCCCAAGACTTACCTTGCAGCGGTTGCTCAGAGCAGGGTTTATCAACTGGACGTAGGTGCCTCAAGACGGGTTTTCTGCAAGCCATCTCCTCTCTGACTCTTCCCTCCCAGGCCCTCAGTGGCTGCCCTGGAAGATGGGGCCAAGCGGTCCAGCTGGGCATTGGCAAAGTGAAGGGCCTCGGCGGCGGGGAGGGGGGCATCTCCTGGCACCGGCCCCTGCTTCCTGTCTGCTGGCCGCTTGTACTCCCGGGCGTGAGTTGCTATGAGAAAGGATCTGGGTGACTCTTTCCTCTCGGCATTAATAATACTGTTAATTAAGCAGCCGAGAGAAGAGCACGGCTGGCGCCAATGAGAGGACAATGGTCTGAAAAGGGAACAGAGACACATCAACAGCTTCCCATGCAGGGCTTTCAAAAGAGCAGCTGTAGGGAGCAGGCGGCTGAGAACAGAAGGGACGTCGCCAGTGTGGCGATCACAATGTGGCCGGGCAGGGAAGTGCCGCGAGGAGCCCATGCCAGCCTCCCAGCTGTGCTCCTCCCTGGCACCCCCTGCCTGCCCAGCTGGACGAGGGCTTCTCTGGAGCTCCTGGAGAGGCCGGGCGAAGCAGGCACCAGCTGGTCCACAGAGCCTCCTCATGACACCTCCTTTGCTTTCATTTCCTCATCTACAAAACAGGTTGAAAGAAATCCCACTTCTTCTTATGTGTTGATATTGATTGGGGGTGCTGCCTCCATTGAGAACAGAGAAGCCAAATCCATGCTCCACTGAAAAGCACGCTGGAATTGATTAGTGATGTCTGCTGCTGGTACGGGATTGGCAATTTATGGCACTAGTGTTATCCACGGATTGGATCTCCAAGGCCCACTTGTTTACCCAGTAAGTAGTTAAAAAAACACCCACTATATCAGTCATTGTGGGCTGGGTTATGCCCTAGTATTAAACATCCCCACGAGCCCACACCTCACTCACACAAACACTGTCTCACTGACTCACTTCCATACACTCTCACATCCCCTCACTCAAACTGACATGTAGTCCCTGTATCAGTCAGTGTGGGCTGGGTTATGCCGCAGTAACAAACATCCCCAAATCTCAGCATTGCATAGCATTAGAGGTCTGTTTCCTGCTAACACTCTTTCTCCATCATGGCTGAATGAAAGCTCCACTGCACCCCATCTTTCTCCCCATCAGGCTGAAGAAGCAAGTTCTCTCTTCCAGTGGTCATAGCAGAGGAAAAGAAGACAGAGGGCCATGCACACATTCCCACACCCAGCCTTGCCCACACCTACATCTACCCACACTCACAATGACATCTAGCTCTCAGACACAAACATGCACACTCACACCTTCAAACATGCACCCCTCCGGTCACGCCCCCGCCACACCTGCACACATGTGCTTGCAGTCATGTCTTCTGCACACACACACACACACCCCCCTCATACTCTAATGCTCACATACAACAGCGCACACAGATATCAGGCCATCTGCTCCCTCCCAAGTGAAATGGTCTCACAACCTTCTGCTCTCTGGGTCTGAGTGTTCAAATCTGAATGTCTTGAGCCTGCTGGTACCACACCCTAAGGTCTGGCAGATGGGTCTGTGAGGAGCCTTGCTCCGTGGGAAGTCCCCAGAGCCAACCCCCATCTCCCTTCACTGGAGCTGAAAGCTGTCACCTCCCTTTGCCACCCTCAGGAGCCTTGATGCGGAAGTGCCTTCGTAATTGGCAGCTGGGGGCAGATCGATCAGCTTCTGTGTACACTGACCATGGGAAACATAATTAACAGTGTTTGGGATCCATTCATTGCATCAGGTAGGAATTCCAAACGGTTTAACTTGGAACTTCACTTGTGAGTGTGTCTTCAGCTTGGTTGCGCACAGGAGGCTGAAAATAGCTGCAGAGGGCGAGTCATTGGGAGTGGGAGGCAGCAAACCCAGGCCCAGGTCTTAGCCTGGCAGACAGAAGTCTGACTATTGTCTTGGGGGGGAGTGGAGCTCACTGAGGCATGGGGAGGAGAGACTGTCCTCGAGGAAGTCTAGCAAAAAGCTAGGCAAGCAGGCTTCCTCTGGGGCCCACAGGAGAGGTGAGCATGGCCTGCCTGGGGTGCTGGCAGAAGACGAGTGTGTTCCAGCTGCATTTAGGGGCCCTGACTTCCATCAGGGCCCAGCACACACCCTGCACTTTTGCCTGGCTTGAGCCACCTATTTACACCTCCAGCCTTTGCTCCTGCTGTTCCCTCTCCAGGAATGCCCTTCCTCACTTTGTCTTCCAAGGACATTCCCACTCATTCCTTGAGCTCCAGCTCAAGTCTCTTTTTCTGGGAAGCCTCCCTGGTCTGCCTTCTCCCCACAGGCCAAGTTGATGCTCCTTCCAACCTGTCACTGTGCATGTTCATCTGTTATTATATAAATCAGACCACATTGAGACCCGGAGCTGAGGCCGAGGACTCCTTCCTCATCTCCACTTCCATTTCCACACACAGGTGTCTGATCTGCACCTCGGACCTGGCTGTTGGTTAGTAAACATTTGCTGAATGGACGAATGCATGAAAGGAGCCTCAACCTGTCTTTCTCAGCTTCCTGAAATCCCCCCGTCAAGTATACATTTGGGAGCGCACACAGGTTGTGCACAGATAGGTGTATGAATGTGTGCTGTGTGTGGGCACCCGGAGTACGTGTCTCCATGCCAGTGGGAAATGGGGCGGGTGTGCACCCAGGTGGGGAGCAGAGTGTGGTGCGTCTCTGTGGGGGTAGGAGGGGGCTGCTGATCTGCAAGCCTGCTTTTAGTGTGAGTCTTCTACATTTTTAACCATCTCCTAGATTCTGCTGCTCCACATACCATACTTGGTGTCAACCAGGCTTCTGGCACCCAGGATGGGCAGCTGGCCCAGCCGGCCAGTGCTGGGATGGAAACCCAGGCCTCTGCCCCCAGCTCCGGAGGCTGTGGCCGTCCTGGGGGCTCTGCGGTTCCCAGGGAGGCCCCATTCTCTGCCACCTCCATTTTACAGGCTCTGTGAGGGTGGCTCTGGCATCGAGGGGTGTCAGTGGATGGGTTTAATGTGCCTGGGTAATTCTCGCAGCTAGGTGCCAGCAGCCATAATTCACCTGCTAAATTATAGCCATAAATTTCCTCTAAGAGATGGGTCCCCAGGCAGGTGGGTGGGGTGATGCTGGTATCATTGAGCAGAGTTCAGTCTTTTATTTTAATTAAACAAGAGCATGGGCCTGGGCATGGCCAGGGTAGCCCTGATGGCTGGGCCCCACTACCCCCGGGCCCACTGTGCTGGGCATGAGGGTGGTGGGCCAGGCAGCCCGTGGCGGCATGGGCAAGGGAGGGGAGCTCTGATGTGTGTGTGTGAGTGGAGAGTGGAGAGAACCAGGAGGCTGTGCTCTCAGCATCGATCCTGGTCCTGCTTGTCGTGGGTCGAATGGTGGTCCTCTGAAAAGGTGTCCTAGAACCTGTGAATGTGACTATTTGGAAAAAGTCTTTGCAGATGAAACTAAGTGAAGAATCTCAAGATGAGATCAACTTGGATTAGGGGAAGGCCACATGAAGATGGAAGCAGAGACTGGAGTGACGCAGCCACAAGTCACCGACCGCCTGGAGCCCTGGAAGCTGGAGAAACAAGGAACAGACCCTCTCATAGAGCCTTTGTCCCTGCCGACACCTTGGTTTCGGACTTGCAGCTTCCGGAGCTGTGAGAGAAGGAGTTTCTGCCGTTTTAGGCTACCATTTTTGTGGCAATTTGTTATAGCAGCCACAGGAAACACATACCTTGCTCTGTGACTTCGGGCAAGTCCCTCAGCCTCTCTGAGCCTTGGTCTCCTCTTCCAGCAGATGGGTTTGTGTCACACCCTCCTTGGGATGTGCATAAAGTGTAGTCTCATAATGCCTGTAAAATGCCCCTCACAGCCTGTGATCAGCAGTAGGACGCCTCACAGGATGTGGCCATTGGCGAGGCCCTGTAAAGTGGGGTCACTAGGCGTGGGATGCATGAACTGAGATGGTACTTGGAAAGGACTTTTGCAGATTGTGAAGTGTGGGGTTGTTGTTAATGGCCATGGAGCTGGTAGCCCCCATGTTCCCCAAGAGAGGCCCTTGGCCGAGGCCCTCCCACATCTAACATTCACCTTCGACTTTGCAAGTTTCCCCAATGTCATTTCCACCAACACTCACATTTATTCAAAGCTTTTCTTTATATCAGCTCATCCTTCCAAGCTGAAGGAGTATATTTGAAGAGGGCATTTTACGCTGCTATAGCAAATGAGATGTGCTTTTCACTCGCCCTATGTAGACGGTGCCCTTAAACCCAACTGCAATGAAAACAGAGCAGAGGGATATTATGAGAACCGGCCAGGTCCTGCTCTGAGCCTGAGGCCCTCTTGTTTTTTGTTAAACAGGGCGATTGCCAAAGGAGATGTCAGCAGCAGATGGAGACTTCCTTCTATTAGTAATCAGGAAAGTGATCAGAAAGAAGACAATGCTTTCATTAGGTAATTCTTAAAGCTGGGTCCATGAGTCCCCCTAAAATGATCTCTCAGGGCACATCCCCCTCACCGTGAGAAACCTGCTCTAGTCCCACCCCCTCCTGTCTCTCTCTGCTCCTGGGACACTGGGGCCAGGGCCGGAGTGGGATGGACTCAGTCAAGGTCATAGTTGAGAGCACAGCTACCACTAGAATCTGAGTCCTTTAGCTTCTAATCCAATGCTCTTTCTATTGTGCTAGACTCTCTTGCTGCTACTTTTAAGAGGCCTTCAGACAATACATTGCTCTGTCCCAAATGGGTGAGACTAAGGGTGGGATTTTAGGCACTGGGTGGCAGACTAGTCACTCCTCACATGCAACAGCCTTGGAAGAGGTCCAACCCCTGATGATGACCCTTCAGAGGTGGGGACCGGGGTGCTTAAGGCTGAGCCCAGTGCCTTTATCTCTTCGAACCTTAGTTTGTCTACCAGCTAAATGGTCACGATCATCCCATCCTTGAAGATTTTTGAGGGACTCAGTTGTGATAAATGGGCAGTGCCCCCTGAGGCACTTGCAGGGTAGCTGCTGCCAGCATGGCCCACAGATTCCAAGGCCGTTATTGCCATGGGCAGGGGCCTGGACCTGCGACAGGGCAGCCTGTGTCATCTATTGTGGTTTAATGGTGAGCAGTGTTGGTTTGGTAGACTTGCGAGTTTCTGAGGTTGACACAGAAGTAGGAAGCCCCTGCCCATCCAGGTGGGCTCAGGGGGCTGGGTCCTCAGATGTGGGTGGTCTGTGTAGCTGCAGAAGAAGGAACACTGGGCAGGGGGCAGGGCAGCGTTCCAGTGCTTTAGCTCTGCTCCAGACTCCCTGGGGACTTGGGCTCGTCATTTCTCCTCTCGGGCCTTGCTTTGCTCATCTGTGAAATGGGGACTAATCATCAGATGTCCTGATTCTCACTCAGTCACCCGTTCAGGCAACTGACTGAGCCCCTCCTCTGTGCAGAGTCAGGTGTTGGAAGAGAAGTAGAATAATAACCCTGGGTCCAAATCACCGCTTTAGGTGACATGAGTGAGAAATGCCAGGAGCCATGAGGTGACCTGGCCTCGAAGCCAGGGCGATGTGCGGGGAGTGTGGAGGCCCCAGGAGATCCTGGGCCTGAGATCTGGGAATCCCAGGGGGCCAGGGTCAGTGCTGATCTGATGTCAAGCTTAGCAGCGGCTCTAAATGCCCCCACACGAGGAGAAGGGGTGGCACAAAGGATCTCGGGCCGTGAGACTGAACTTGATACCACTCCAGCCTGCTCCCCACAAACCGCTCCTTAGGGTCCTTACTCTGTCATACGAACAATGGCTGTTCTCTCAACTTTCTGGGAAATGTGAAGAGCCCTGTCTCCTGTTACTGAGCTGAAACGCAGTGGGCTGGCGATGCACCTGGGCTTCCAGATGGGGCCACCGGCTCCCACCCCTGGCCTGGGTGCCACCCCAGCTGCTAAACAGAAGCCTCCGGGCGGCGTATGGGGCTGTGAGGTTCAACCGCAGAGACTGTCCAAGGAAGAAGGTGGTTCTTGAAACCCTCTTCCAGGCCCTCGGTCTACCCCAAGCAGAAAGCCTCCGCTCCAGCCCTGGCCCACCTCCCTTTACAACAAAGAGAGAGAGGAGGCTCAGGCTCGGAGCGTTAGGCAGACTGCAGCACTGGTTGGCTGGGATTTGGTGACATTCTCTTTTTTCTTTTATATTTATTTTTATTTCCTTTTCAGAGGTTATTTTACTACTTTTCCAGTTTTCTGTAATGATGAGGTAAAGTTTCCTTTCAAAATAAAGTTATTTTTAAATGAACCGATTTGAAGAAAACATAACACCCAGACACGATTCCTTCTGGCACCGCGTGATAAAGCAGGACTCCGGAGATGGGCCTGGAGCTTGGGAACCACTGTCCTGGGTGGTGGGAGCCACTGCAGGTCTGAGTTCCCGGGAGGGACCACCCGTGACTGTCCCCCTGGAGGCTCAGGGTACCAGGCCTGTCCTGAGCCCACGAGGCCCCAGGCCCCGAACTTCTACGGTGATGGAGAAATATAGAGAGACAATAAGGCAGTGAACCGTGGCGGAGGGTTTATGAGGCGGCCATGCTCGAATGGTTGAAAGTTAGGGAAAATGTATTTATTACAACACTTTTCATGGGCAAGTTATCATTTTGTCAAACTTTATTAGAGGGACTAATTAATGGGTTGTAAAAAGTACTAGTGCGTGGCCAGAGAAAGAGCTGGTCCCAGGGACATTGGCAGCCCCAGGATTTATGACCCCTTGGTTCCCCATTTATTAACGCGAGAAGGCACGTGGGGTGGGTTATATATGGGTTGGTGCGGGGCTGCCTCCCCTCCCCAGAGGCTGAGGGCCCGGGAGGGGGGTGGGCAGGGGTCCTCCAGCCACTGCCTTCTGGGGAAGGTGGAGAGGCAGGTGGGGAAGGGCAGGAGCCTGAGTTAGGAGAGGGACGCCCGGCTGTGTGACCTTGGATGACATTCTCCTTTCTCAGCCTCAGTTTCCTCATTGTGCACCTCTGGGAGGATGTGAGGAGCCAAGACGGTCCTGAGTAGGGTCGTGCCTTGTAAACTGTGAGGGCCCCTGCCATCTGAGACCAGCTGCTGCAGGATGGTGTGGCCAAATGGCCGGAGGTCAGGCAGACAACCATGACCTTGACGGAGCCCCACTCTCTGGCAAGGGCTGGGCAAATACTCTCTTGCTCCATTCCCCTAATCCATACTCTTCCCCCAGCCCTTCCCACGGTGGCTCCTACTCATCTCTAACTTCTCAGCTCAGGGGCCTCCTCCTCTGGGCAGCCCTCCGCCCGTGACTGTCCCCATGTGCTGCACTCTCTGCCCAGTGCTCAGCTCATTTCTCCCACGCCTTGTGCAATCTTTACTTATTTAGTGATGGGTTTGCCTGCCTGTGTGTTGTTTCCACATGATAACAGAGCAGGGACTGTGTCCATATGTGCCTTGCTCTGTCCCGAAAGACGGGGGGCACAGTAGGGGCTCATGGAGTTTGCTGGGAGGATGACGGGGGACCTGTGGGCATAAAGGCTGGGAGGTGGGACCCCAAGGGACACAAGTAAGGAAGTGCCAAACAGCCACTCTCTGAGCAGTGACCATAGTAGGCATTCAATAAATGCAGGTCATTGGGTGGGAGAGTGGATTTGGGAGGGTAGATTTGGGTGTGGGAGAGGGTGTCCCTAGGCTAAAAACACTGGCACCAGAGACTCACCTAGGTTTAGAGGCTGGCAGGATCAGAGTATCCTGCAGACATGGGTTTAAATCCTGGCTCCCCCACTTCCTAGCTGTGAAACCTTGGGCACGTCACGCAACACTCAGTCTCAGTTTCCCCATCTGTAGAGTGGGGATGCTAAAGGTATGCACCTCACCGGGCTGGTGTGGGGGTTCAGGATGACGTCTGGAAGCTCCTGGCACCCGCTGGAGTGCCTTGCCCTGCTCTGTCCCAGTCTTGGCTGGGCTGAGGGCAGGAGTCAGGAGCCTCAGCTACTCTTGGGCTCAGCTTTCATCTGTGTGGAGCCTCGTGACTTCTGTGAAGACAGCTGGCCCCTGGCTGGGGACAAGTTCTCCTTTTGGTCTCTTGACTGGTGCTGTATGAGGTCAGCGAGTGTTAACCTGGCAGAGACCACTCTGAAGAGTCAGGGGCAGGACAGGAGGGGAAGGTGGCCTTGAGGAGTACATGACCCACGGTCTGCACTTCTACTTGTCACCTTTGTTTCCCCAGCAGGGGACTGATGCCCACAGGTGATGCTCTCACCCCTCTCCAGGTGGGGGCTGTTGCTGCTCTGGCCTGCAGGCTACTGTGAAGGGCCGCTGGTTGCTTCTCCTGTCCCGGCATCTCCCGTGTGAAGTTTCCTGTCCCTCCTTCCCCCAATGCTGGGTGGTTGGTGTGATGATCCCATTCTTTAGCTGAGGAAACTGAGGCTCAGGAGTTTAAGGCATGTGGCATCGAAGGACCGCTGGTACCAGGCGCTGGCAGACTATGAGGGTGTAAGTCTTCCCCGCCCTGGAGGACTTCTTTGTCCAATGGCAAAGATAGACCCTGAATGACAGGCCCGGATCAGAGGCACACCCAAGGCAGAAGGGGGACATTTGAGCTGGGTACTGAGCACGAATTTTCTAGGGACAGAAAGTGGGGAATGGTGCTCCAGACAGAGGGGCCAGCATGGGCAAAGGTGCAGAGGATGGGGAGGAACTTGACTGCTTTGGTGAGGCCGGGGTGAGGAGGGAAAGTTGGGATATGGAAGGAGCTGAGGCAGAGATCAGCAGGCAGAAGCCATGAAAAGCCGGGAAGGGTGGGCCAAGGGGTGTGGCTGAGAAGAGAAATCTGATGGAGGAGTCGACAGCCTCACCATTGACTCATCTGTGCCTAAGATTATTCCGGAAGGAGTGTGCCCATCTTCACCGGCTTCGATAGATTCAACTCTTCCAGGCTCTGTGGGCAAATCTTCTAATTCCTGGTGAGGGGAAGGCCTGGCAACAACTCACACATCCAAGTCTGGGGCCACAGGTGGAGGAAGAACAGGGCCCCCCGATATTTCCAAGTCACCCACAGATGGCTGGAAACGTGTCTCCAGGAGATCTCTGAATTTCGATTGCCCACCACTTCTGGCGACCAAGCTTCATCATGGCACGTTCTGGGCAGGTTTGGTCAGTGGCGAGGACCATCTTGTGTGAGAAGCCCGTAGGAAGTAAAGCCCAATGCCAAGTTCACCCAAAGAATTGGGCACCCACTAGAACGAGCCAGAGCTGTCCTTGGGAGTATGTAAGGCAACCGGGGTGGGCAGGGCAGGGCACTTTCCACCCACCGGATGCGTGATGTGACGGCTGCAAATTCTTTGTTCCACCGTGTTGTCATTCTCACCACCATCCCTGACTTGTTTAGTGTTGTTTTCAGCGATTTAATTCTTTCGAGAGGGCGGTTGAGGATTCTAGGTTTTGAGAGTGTGCCAGGAACAGTCAAAGATTGTGAGCAGCCGCCCGTAGGAAGGGTAGGCAGGATTATTTGGGGAGAAAGGGCCAGATGTCCACAGATGCCAAGACGAGCAGACACGCGCTTTAAGCATCTCTGATGGGGGGCTTCCTGTTGTCTTAGGAATCAAACCCCAAACTTCTGACCTATCTGCCAGGCTCTGGGGGACCCGAGCCTGCCCACCTCTCCCTCCTGCCCTCAGACCAACTGTCCCAGCCTCTTGGATCTCCCTCCTCATCTCTCTTCTCTCCTTCTAGAGACATCTAGGAATCTTCCCAGCGCTTCGCTTTGGGCTGTCCAGGCTCCAGCTGTGGCCAGCTGCTGGACTCAGCACCCACCGTGGGGTAGAGGTGTGGGGTGAGCCTCCAGGCCTCCCAGGCTTACAGCGGAGGAGGGAAAACTGTATGCGTCAGCAAGCATTAGGCGCCTACTGTGTGCTAATGGAGATGAATGGATAGGGTGGGGACTGTGGCACCAAAATTAGTGTCAGAGGAGCTGGATAGCGAGACTGCTGGGTTGTGCAAGAAAAATGCAGTAAGGAGGACCCAGAAGGGTCCTGCTCGACGTGCGTGTGGAAAGATATATCACTGTCACATCAGATGAGCAAAAGGCATTCCAGGTGGGGGCACGACCTGGACAGACACGGAGGCAAGAATCTACTCGCTGCCTCTAAGGGACTTTCCCGAGTACAAGGGGACCAGTGGCAGACGGGCTCTTTCCGGGGACCCACATCAGGAGTCGGGGTGACCCTCCCTGGGTACCTTTGTACTATCCACAGAGGTCAGGGAGCCTGGTCTTCACAAGCAGGCGCTGGTTGCAGGGGGCACATTTAATCCATTTAGGAGAAGAAACTCCCCAGGTATATTTTGATGCCTCCGTTATTTGCATGCAAACGGAGGCCGCTAATTGTAGCAGGAACTTGGGCTCCATGAAAGCAGCCCCCAAGGACTAGTTAGAAAGCTGTTGGCAGTGTGAACGCCTCGCACCTTCCGGAGGATGCCCTGCGTTCTCTAAAAAGCTGATTTATTCAGCCATCCACTCAACAAACATTTATCCAGTGTGCCCGGCACGCCAGGCTCCGTGCCAGGCTCCAGAGACACGTGGTGAGCGGGACGAGCCCAGCCTTGCCTCCGTGGGGCTGACAGTCCCAGCGGGAAGACGCAGAATTACAGCTGTGACAGGCGCGGGGGACAGAGGAGAGGAGTGGTGAGAGAGAAAACGGGGCAGGAGGGGACTTGGTTTGGGCGCATGATTTGTCTGAGAGATGATTCTAGAAAGCACCTGAAGAGGACTGAGGCAGCGGGGAAGGGAGGGAAGGCAGCTCATACAGGGGCGTGAATCAGTTAGGTGGCAACTGGAGTTCCAGCCTGAGGGACCTCGGGGACCATGCCGAACATGCCTCTAGAGACGTGCCGGCCGCAGGGAGAGGGAGCTGGGGTGTTAGCCACCAGCTCCTAGAGCCATCAGCTCCCCAGCGCTTCCAGATCCTTCTGCTGTTCTGGAAAAACCCTCCGGTGAGCGATGCCGGGCTGGCAGCGGGACGTGCCCAGAGACACGGCGACGGGCAGGCCTGAGGAAGACGGGGCTGGGGGCACTGTGCTCATTTCTCGTTGTCGCTGTAACAAGTTACCGCAAACACAGCACCTTGAAACAACGCACATTTGTCCCCTTAGAGTTCTGCAGGCCAGAGGTTCGAAAATCGAGGTGTGGGCAGAGTGAAAAAACACAGTTCAGCTGAGTCCGTTTTAAAGATCTTAATGGTTAGCAGTGGCCTTCAGGCTCCCGGGGCGGGCCTCGTCCTGCCGCTCACTGAGGGTGTGACCCTGGCGCCCTCGCTGCTGAGCTTCTCTGAGCCTTGGTTTCCTCATCTGTAAACTGGGGATGACAGCAGATCCTGCATCACAGGGTTCCTGCCAGGGTTAAGGGAAGCAATGAATGGGATGCACCCGGCCCTGCCTCCGTGGGGCTGACAGTCCCAGCCGGAAGACACAGAATTACAGAATTGCCTGAAATAGAGCACACAAACTCACTGATAACAACTGGCTACGATAATAGGTGTCTTTTAGTTTTTCACAAATGGAAACTTAGGAGGTTCATTGTTCTGCAGCCTGCTTCTTTTTTTTTTTGTAAATTGTTCCATATCAGCCCAAATGGCTCCAGGTCATCCTTTTTAATGGCTGCATAGTACTCCCTCGCCATGAACGCACCACGGTTTATTTAACCCTTGCTTTCTCGGTGGGCATTTCAAATGTTTCCAGTTTTTCACTATGACCAATAACACTATGATCAGCATCCTTCTATGTCCGTTTTCACCATACATTCATTCCAGCTCACCTCCAGATCAAGTCCACGAGGTGGGATTGCTGGGGGGAAAACAAAGCTTCTTTTAGAGACAGTTTCCCTCCATCATCATTTCTTTGTCTCCTTCCCTGACCGAGACCCAGGGGATGCAATAGCTGAAGGAAAATGCACCAGGAAGGACCCAAAAGTTGGGTGCATGAACATTTCACCCTCTCTCCAGTGTTGCTGTTTTACTGCAGTGAAAGATACCTTGATTAGACAGTAATTAAGAGTGCTTTGGACAGCACGAGGCACTAACAGCCTCCCAGGTGTTTTTAAGTGCCAAGGCTGCCAAGAAAAAAATTTATTTAGCATCATAACAGGCTCTGTGGGTGCCAAGTTTGCCTTCAGCCATGGCACTGTAACAGTGGTGAATGGAAACAGGGTCAGGATTAATGCCCACTGGAGAGGGCAACTGAGGCAGCAGGGTGGGTGAGGCAAGCCAACAGGTGGGAGCCGGGCAAACTGGGTTCTAAGCTAGTCACTGCCACTTACTAATTCTATTCCCATGGCTAAGTTGTGGACCTCTTGTGAGTCTCGGTGTCCTCACTGGTAAATCAGGGCTTGTAATATCTACCTCATTGGGCTCTGATATGCCGTGAAGGGGAGCAGTTAAGAATGTGAACTCTGGGTTCTAATCTAGCCACTTGCATTTATTAGCTGATGACTCTGAACAGGCTTCTGAATGTTTTTATCTTAGTTTCCTTGTCTATGATATGAGAATAATAATAACCCTATGAGCCCACCTTCTGGAATTGTGGTTAAGCTAAAGAAAAAAATAGATGCAAAGGACTTAGCCCAGTGCTTAGCACAAATTATACGCTTAAAAAATTAATAGTTTGCATTATTGGTATCAGAAGCTGGCTGAGTAAAGAGGATAATGTATATGCACCTGAAAAAAATATGTATAATGTATATATAATAGTTAAGGCAATGCTGGTTGTATTAACAGATAAAATTGATACTTCTGTGGCTTAACAATAAAAGTTGATTTCTTACTAATGGTACAGCCACTGCCAGCATTCCTGTTTGGGTAGCCATCCTCCATGCAGTGACTCAGGCACCCAGGCGCCTTCTATCTTGTAGCTCTTCCATCTTCAACATGTGGACTGGAGTCCACTCTGTTCAGTTGGTGGCTTTGGAAAGAAAGGACAGGGAGACACACCACTTGTTAACCACATCAGCCAGAAAGTGATCCCTCTCTTCCTCTCACAGCCCATTGACCAAAGCCTGTCACATCACACCACCTAGATTCAAGGGGTATTGGGAAATGTAGTCCCCGACTCATCAGTCATTTCCCAGAAACAAGTCTATTATACGGAAAGAGAGCAAGAATCCTTGGTAGTGACCTTGACTTAGCCCAGCACCCTCATTACTAGGGGGTGACCTGGAAATGGCCCACGAATGGGATAGCCCTGCCCAAAGCCATCTAATGGGTTGGAGCTGGGTATGTGTAGGGGCTGTCTCCCTTCCTTGAACTAGGGTGATTCCCCTTGGAGCCTTGTGATCACACTTAACCCTCTGAACAGTCCCAAGAGAGTGTTTTTATTATTACCACCACTCATGTCACAGATGAGGAAACGGGCACAACACAGCTAAGTGCCCCTTCCAAGTCATCACAGCACAGCAGGGGCTGACCCGAGACTTGAACTCAGATCTTGAGATGGATATGATCATCTTGGGAGGCCAGGGTCATGGCAGAGGGTCCCACACTCGGGGCTGGGGAAGGGGACCCCTCACCTCCCTCAGCAGATTTCAGACACAAAGTCCTGCTGGATGAGGCCTGGCGCCTACAAAGCTGAATAAACAAACTGGTGGTGGAACAAAGAAGAGCAGTTGTTCTTTCTGGAACCTCTGGCCTGCTCTTTGAGCAGGTTAAACATGCCCTCGCTGACCTCTTCATTGGCTCTGTAAGCCGTTGGGTGGCTGCCGTGGGCATTTTTGGACACCCAGCACTTAACATGGAGCCAAACATGTGAAGAGGCTCAGCAGATACTTGTGGATGAAAGAAAGGAAAGCCTCAAGGGAAAGTTTATCTAAATGACAACTATTTCTACGTTTGTGTGTATAGCTGTGGACTGTGGAGGTTAGCCAGAGCTCTGGCTAGGTACTGTGCCCTTCTCTGAATCCTCACATAGCCCTGCCTTGGCCGGTTTGCTCAGTGGTTAGAGCATCCTCTTGTGGACTGAAGGGTCTTGGGTTTAACTCTGGCCAAGGGCATGTACCTCGGTTGCAGGCTCGATTCCTGGCCCTGGACAGGGTGCGTGAGGGAGGCAACCAACTGATGTGTCTCTCTCATATCGATGTTTCTCTCTCTCTCTCTCTCTCCCTTCCATGCTCTCTGAAAAGCAATGGAAAAACCCCTCAGGTGAGGGTGGAAAAAAAAAAGACTCCTCACATAGTCCTGGGAGACAAGTCCCATTGATATCCACACTTAGCAGACAGGGAAACTGAGGCACTCCCTTGCATCTCCTCACTGGTCAGGCCAGCCTGACTCCTTTCCCTCACGCCATCTGCTGCCTGGTGTTGCCTCTTACTGGCCAGGTCCTTCGGAGCTAGGAGTGAACAGGGAGTGAGCCAGCCTGCAGGCATAGACCGTGTGACCACAGGGAGACCCTCCCTTTGGTGGGTGGCCCAAGCTTCCTTGGCCCAGTCCAGAGTCACAAGGGGCTGAAAAGTGACCTCTGGGTGTTTATAATTAGGCCTCGGTTGGCACCAGGGGTGCTGGATTTTCTGTCTGGGCTAATGTTGGCTGAGAGCTCACTATGTGGCAGGCACCATGCTAAGCCCTTTACACCCTTGCTCTGACCCTCACTGTAAGTCCCCGTCAGATACACTAACCTCTCCATTTTCCAGAGAGAAACTGAGGCCCAGGAGGGGCCTTGCCTGAGATGGCTCAGTTGGGAGAGGATTGAAGTAGGATTTAAACCCAGACCCAGCAGCTGCAGCCCCCAAACAGTAACCAGCAGGCTCTGTCATGAAAGTAGCTCCACATGTTTAGAGCAATGCAGGGTTTCAACTGAGTAGGCAGGAAAGAGGCATGCTCAAGGCTGCTCAGCACTGACTGGTCTCACGGGCTTCCCCTCTGCCTGGAATGCCCCTCGTCCAGATCTACATGTGTCTGGTTCCTTCTCCTCTACTGGATTTCCGTGTAATTGTCACCTCCTCCAGGAAGCCTTCCCTGACCACATCCATTCCCAGTGTGCCTGGTTATTTTCTTCTTTGAACTGATCTCCAGGTGAAATGATTTTTACTTATTTATTGTTTGTTGCCCCAGCTAAATGCAAACTCCATGAGGGTAGACTGTGTTTCTCTTCTTTCCTGTGGGACCCATACTGTCATATAGTAGGTGCCCTATAAATAGTTGTCAAGCGAGTAACTGACTGGGGGTGAGAGATCCCCAAGGGCAAGAGGCCACCAGGGTGGAGGGGCAGGTGATTGTCTGTGGAGACAGAGCCTCAGGCCATCTGTGTGCTTGGAGTGGGATCTCCTCCAGCTGTGGGGGGAGAGGGAGCAGGATCCAGCCCCCTGGGAGGGGGAGTCCGGGCTGTGTGCAACAGGATGCCAAGGGCAACTGGGCCCAGCTCTAGGACAGAGTGACCTCTCTTTGCCCCAGCTCACTTGGGAACATCGGACACTGGTAGCTCCTGGAGCAGAGCCGGTTCCTGAACTGAGGCCGGGGTGACCTGATGAGTCACTGGACGACTCACAGGTCTTTGTTAAGACTGGTCAAGGCTGGCTGCAGGGACCTGGAGTTTGGGCAGCTGGAAAGTTAAGATATGGCGGGACCTAGGGGTAAGGAAAGAAGGGCATTTGTTGTGACTTGGGCAAGCTTCCCCCTTTCCCAAGGCCTGGCATCTCCATCAGTAAAGATTGTTGAAGAAATGAATGAGGGGTTGGTCCTAGACAGAGCCCAAACTGCTCTTTCTTTTATTTATTTATTTTTTAATACTCACTCAAGGGCATGCTTGGGGGGCAGGGAGAGAGAGCGGAGCATCAATATGAGAAACATCAATTGGTTGCCTTTCATACTCTTCCTGACTGGGGATCAAACCTGCAACCCAGGTATGTGCTCTGACCTCTTGGTTCCTGGGTCGGCATGCAACCACTGAGCCACACTGGCCAGGCAGTATTCTAAATATTTCTAACCTTCTAAAGAACTCTCTAGAACAGGAATCAGCAAACTATGGCCTGTGGGCCAAATCTGGCCCACTGCTTGTATTGTTAATAAAGTTTTATTGGAACATGGCCACACCCATTTGTTTACCTCACATCCATGCTGCTTTTCTGCTATAAGGGCAGGAGTTGAATAGCTGTGATGAGGCTGTATGGTCCACACAGCCAAAAATATCTGGCTCTGTATAGAAAACAATGTGTCTAACCTTGTCTTAAAGCAGCACTTTCTTCCATGATGGAATATTCTAGGCCCGTGCTATCCAATATGGTAACCAAGTGTGGTCACTGAGCACTTGAAACTGGCTTCTCTGACTGAGAAACTGAATTTTAAAATTTTTCCTAATGTAAATTAATCTACATTTCAACTGCTTGATGTATTTTCAGTGCTAATGGATTCTAACATGGGGACACTAAAGGTTCCAACACCACACATCCTGAGGGCAGCTAGCATTCTGAGCAGGGGCACCAATGTGTCCCCAGGCTTGGGTCTCCTGGAAGTGGCCCCCTGCTCTCAGGCCAGCAGCTTTGGGGTTAATGAAGCAGTTTGGGACTGCTGGAATTTTCTTCAAAGATGTTGTTTGTATTGATAGATTTTTGGATGATGCTATAGCATTTTTTTAAAAAAGAGAGAGAGACAGAGAGAGAAGGGGGGGGGATAGGGGAAAAAAAAAAAAAAAAAATCAATGCTGGGCTGATTGTACCAGGAAGGGCAGTCGATTGGTGAGAAAGCTCCAGCCGCATATTGGGAAATAGATTTTTCTGCCCTCCAGACATTAGCTTGAAATTCTTTGAAATGAGGGACCACAATCTGTGTCAGAAATGAAAGATTAAGGAGGTTAATATGCTGAGCCTTCCCTCCTCCCTTTTAATTTCCACGTCCTGGGTGCCCTTGGCCTCCTGAGGAAGACGCACAGGTTCCTGCCACACTCACCTGGGTGTCCCCTTCCCCCATTTCTCTGGGGGCTTGTGGAGGGGCAGATGCCCCATCACTTGCTCCTGAGGCTGGATGCAGACCGAGGGAGAGGTCGGCCGGCCTTTGTTTAGGAGGAGGGTGGTACTCAGGGCCTCCAGATCTGGCGGCCTTCTCCCTGGAGGAGCTTTTCTGCGGGTTGGTGGCCGGGCCTTGGTCCCACTCTTGGCTCCTCACAGACCTTCGGGGTCCCTGGGCTGCAGGCATCCTCAGTGCAAACCCTGGGGAGGCCCTGTGCTGATAACACGGCTTCCCCCAACCCCCCAATTTCTCGAGTTACAGATTTGCATGCATGATATGAATTCACACGCGTGAAAACTGAGCACTAAGCTCATACATTATAAAGAAGCGAGGATTTTATTCCCCGACAACTGAATGGTATGAGTCAATCCCTGAGTAGACCGTGTTTAGGCGAAATTGTTAATAATCTCTTTCTAGAATTTTGTACGTGTCCACTTAGCTCTGTCCTTTAACAGCTGAACATATAGTCAGGGGACTTTCTAGCCAACAGGCAGCTGATGGAGGTGAAAGATGGGCCACTTTGGGCCTGCTCCGTGGAGTTTCCCTCCTGGTCTGGAAAATACCAGGGTTACGAGACCCGCCCTCCTTGGCCCTCGGCTCAGGCCTTCCGCGTGCCTGCTTTCCACTCATTCTGCTCACACCGTAGCGAAATCAAGGGCAAGGTGATACTCGCCCAATTTTGCAGAAGGCTGTGCAGAGTACAGCAAATGGAGAGAGGGGGGCTTGAGGGACTGAGCTCAGGATTTGGACTCTTTGGGAGGACCCAGGACCCCAACCAGCCGCAGCAGCTGCCTGGCATGTGCAGATCTGCAGGAGGAAGAGACTCAGCTATCGGGGTGCACAGCGAGGAACAAACGGGGCCACTAGACATTTCCTCGGGTGGGTCTGGGCGCCTCTATCTTGGGATCCAGAAATAGGAACTGCCGAGCCAGCCTTGCTGTCCACTCCATCCTGTCACCTGCAGCCACTGAGCACCCCCTGGGGTCGAGTCCTCCCAGTTCAGCGGGGATCCCATTCCAGAGCCACTGCAGCAACACTGGGGAGGGCTGGGGAGGGCCAGACTGCGGATGCTGGAATGGGCTGAACTCCCAGCTTCAGGCGGTTCTGGGCATCAGCCAGGAAGAAGGGTCCGTCCGGGGGCACATGCCCACTGCAGGCACACCCCAGGGCCGACCGAGGGTGTGTGTGAGATAATCAGGGAAGGGAGGCAGAGGGTGTCTCCTGACCCTTCCCCTCCACAGGCCAGGTCAAGCCCCGTCTCTCTCTAGCAGCCCCAGCACCTTCCACGTAGCAAATCCTACCAGCAGTTTTTTTCTGTGGTTTCGGTTGGTGCCATTCCTGGGTAGGGGGGTCTCCCCCCAAGACTGGACGCTCCCCGAGGGCAAGGCTGATGTCTCTCCTCACTCCCCACATTGGCCTCTCCATCTCTCTCGTTTGTTGCCATGTTCTCGGAACCCAGCGAAGCGCAGGGACGTGCAGTAGACGTCAGGCGGCTGAACCAATGCGTGGAATCGCTGTGAGGGGCCAGCAGCTCATCCAGTGCTCGCCGTGTGCCAGGCGCTGCTCCCCGCAGTGCCCTGGACTAACCCCAAGAGAAAGCACGAGGCACAGGAGAAGGTGCTCAACGAATGCTTCCTGACGCCTGGGAGCTAAATTCTACTAGGGGCCCTGGGGAGACCCCAGAGCGCCCCCTCCCCCCAGACTGCTGTCTCCCAGATGGAGCCCCGTGTGAGGTCATCCAGAGCAAATGGATTCAATTCTCCCTTGCTCTGTAGGAGTGAGAGCTGCTTCACGCAGCACCTCTGGGGAAAGTAAGGCTCTCTGGGCTGCTTTGACCTGGGATCAGCAGGCCCCGGAAGCTCTGTCTGTCCCTCAAGCTGTACATTTCATCCCGGAGCCCTGACCTTCTGTCATTCCAGCAGCATGGAGGAAACAGGGCAGGCGGTGATCAGCATCAGGTTGCCTGGACCGGCAGGACTTGGAATTTTATAAGGGATCTTGAACAGAAGGTATGTGAAAGCTCATTCATTCATTCATTCATTCATTCACTCTTGTGGCCAATTCTGGCCAGCTGCTCACTAAACCCATTTCCCATTCTCCAAGGCACACAGATAGCTCCCATTTCCAGCCTCCTTCACACTTCGGTGCAGCCATGTGGCTGGATTCTGCCTAATGGAATGTTGGCAGGAGTATCATAAACCACATTTAGGCCTGGCCCCATAACCTCCTGGCCCCTAAATCCTTTATTCTCTTTCTTTCACCATCTACCAATTAAATGTAGGCGACTCTGAGATCCTAGAGGAAGGAAGAGTCACAAAATGGAAGGAGCTTGGGTCCTTGGATGGCTGCCTACTAATTTAAAACACCATGTGGCCTTCAGGGGAAGAGAATAGAGTCATTGTGTAAAACCGATGAACTGTTGAAGCATCTAATGTTATCCAAACTAACAAAGCTCTTTGTGCAAATATTTACTGAGCATCTACTATGTGCCAGGCAGTGGGCTAAACGCTGAGACTTAGCAGTGAACAGGGCAGACAAGGTCCCTGCCCCTTGGGGGCTTCTGTTCTAGTTAGAAAGACAGAAAATAAACAAAAAGAATTATTTCAGACAGTGACAAAGGCAACAAAGCAAGAGAAGAGATAATGGCCTGAGGTTTGAAGTCTGGCCATGCAGGATCTGAAGGAAGGGCATTCTTGGCAGGGAGAACAGCATGAGCAAAGGCCCTGAGGTAGGAAAAGAAAGGAGGCCAGGGAGGCTGGAGGGAAGTGGGGATTGGGAGGAGATGGGTTTGAAGCCAGAGGTGGTAGTCAGAATGGCAGAAGCATGGAGTACGTAAAAAGAAATTTGGTTGCTTGTCAAGAGTTTGTTCCGTATCTTATGAGCCTTGTGTTTTGCTAAACACTAAAGTTAAAAGATGAGCAGAAATAGATGCCACCCAAGTCTCCTGGTGCTCAGATTCTAGGTGACCGACTGCCCATTTGAAACTTGAATCCTCTCAAGTGTCTCTGTCAAGTTGCCTTTGTTTGTTTGCCTCCAGTGACAGGGAGCTCATCACCTAACAAGGCAGGGCATAGCATCTCTGCACGGTTCTGATGGTTCAAAGTCCTTTCTTAAATTGCTTCCTGAGAATTTTCACTTTTACTCAGTGGCCCTAGGAATAAATAAGGAAGTCTCTGCCTGCTTTCTTATGGGAGCAGGGCAGCTACAGTGCCAGGCATTAGGGAACATACAGATTGGCTCAGGGTGAGTCCCAGCTCCGAGGGTGGGAACTGTGATCTGAGGGCGTCAGGGAGATGCTTCGATGTCCCGCCCCCCATTCCCACCCCCACCCTTCCTCCATTTCAGGCAGCCACAGGGCCCTCGATATTTTCTGCCTCAGGGATGGTGGTAACAGCAAAAGAAGAATAAAAAAGAGTCAAGTTTGTGGTTTTTGGATCTCAAAAGTCAGGTTTAAATCTCTAGAATCTGGCGTTTGAGCCTCAGTAGTGTCAGTCTTAAAAGACCTGGGGCACAAAATTTGGAATATTATAGACAGTGTGGAAGAGCGGTTATTATCATCCTGGAAGAAAGGGCGGCATTTCCTGGGCTGGGGGCAGAGGGAAGGGCAGGGAGATGGGACATACCCCACGGAGGACAGTGGGAATCTCACCAGGTAAGCAGGAGGCTTGGGCCTGTTGATGAGCAAATTCTCTTTTGAGAGGCTGCCACGATTGGTGAGGGTAACAAAAGCAGAGGCTAATATCTCACAAATATCCTGCTATGTGAGTCTGGGCATTTCTTCCCACCTCCTGCTGGTCTTGTGGCTAATCAGAGTTTTCTCATGTCAGTCCAGGGCCTACTGGAGAGATCTCTCTTCTGCTGGGTCTTCTAAGCTACTCTGAGGGACAAGCCTGCAGAGAACAAGGCAACCAAGAGGAAAGTTGACTTGAAAAAGCCAGGCAGTAACTTATACAATGTCATATGTCAATTATATCTCAATAAAACTGAAACGTAAAGAAAAAAGAGACAGGCAGCTTCTTGTTGGCATTGTTGTGGCCCTGGATCCAGCCATACCTGAAGTTGTAGCTTCAAAATTTTTTCACATGTGTGAGAAAATAAATTACTGTTCTTGTTTGCTTGTTTCTTAAGCGACTGAGTTGGGTTTCTGTCACTTGCTACCAGGAGTCCTAATCATGGTGTGTAGCAGTAAGGAGTGCGACACTGAGTCAGGCAGGATGTCTTCTTATTCAAGTCTCCCCTCAACTCTGTGAGCCGGGGAGCTCTCTCAGGTTACAGAAAAGGGGGCTGGAACTCAGAGGCTGCATGGCACCGCAGTGGTGTGCCCAAGGTTTGAACATGGCTCTGCTCTACAGTCCAGATCCGCTCCGTGCTCCGAAGTGCTCCTCCCGGGGGCTGCCCTGCTGCTGACACTGCAGAGAAAAGATGGGAGAAGGCGGGTGTCCGGAGCGTGCAGTCTCGGAAGTGAGCCATGAGGAGGCGGTGAGCCGCTGCGCGCATCTGGATCGGGGAGCAGAGCAGATGGCCCATCTGACTCCAGCACATCGTGTAAGTTTATGGCGTCGTCGGCAGGTTCTCCTCCCTGCTGCGTTTATAGGGATGTCTTCAGGATTTCCTTTTTGATATACGAGAGAGGCTCATCGGCTGGGGCCCCCTCCGTCAGAGGGTAATCTGTGAGTAAATCACTACAAACCAGCCGCAAGTGTTTGCGCGGGGCCCGCGGCCTGTGCGCGCTCTGGGATAAATCTTCCGAGTAACGTGCTTACACGTGTGACCCTGGGGACCAAACAGCATGGAAAGGTCAAGTACAAGGGGCAGAAGGGAACTTGTCCTTTGCTCCCGCTCTGGACCAGAAGACAGAGCAGAAAGGAGATCGTAGGAGGGTGTATTGGTTTCCTGCGGCTGATGTAACTAAGTACCACAAACTGGGGGAGGGGGAGGGGGGTATAAAACAACAGAAATTTGTTCTCTCACAGTTCTGGAGGCCAGAAGCCCAAAATCAAGGTGTCCATAGGCCTGTGCTCCCTCCGAAGTCTCTACAGGAGAATCCTTCTTTGCTTCTTTTATCTCCTGGTGGTTGCCAGCAATCCTTGGTGTTCCTTGGCTTGTAGACGCATCACTCCAATCTCTGACTGTCATCCTTAGGTATTCTCCCCTGAGTGGGACTCTGTCTCTGTATCCAAATCTCCTCTTTTCTCTTGTAAAGACACTGGTCACCAAAGAAGGGCCCACTCTATCTGTATGACTTCATCTTAACTTGAACACATCTGCAGAGACCCTATTTCCAAACTGAGTTGCATTCTGAGGTCCTGGGTGGACATGAACTTTGGGGGGACACTATTCAACCCAGTACAGAGGCAGATAGGGCAGCTCTTGCATGAAAGAAGGGCTGGTCTGGAGGTGGGAAGGGCTTCAGAATGTGCACATCCCCCTCTTTGGGGGATTTTCCTAGGATAACAAATCTCCTAACAGCTTCTGTTCATCCTGAGAAATAGTTAGGCCCCCATGGGCCTATGTAGGCTAAGTAAAAGCATCCTCTGTAACCCAGCATGTGCAAAATGGATGACTGTTTTTTAAAGCACAAAGCTTTGGGAAGCTTTGTTACTCAGCCATAGCTAACCGGTGCATCACCAAGAGAAAAATGGATACATTGTGGTATAGTCACACAATGGAGTAACACACAGCAAGGAGAATGAATGAGCTATTGCCACATACAACATGAATGAATCTGATATACTGAGCCAAAGAAGCTCAACACAGCGGAGGGTGTACTATATGATTCCATTTAGGCAAAAAGTATAGAGATAAATAAGTGAAAATAGTCTATGGTGAGGTATGTCAGAATAGTGGCTACCTTGGGAGATAGTGACTAGTAATGGGGGCGGGGGTACTTCTTGGGGCTGGTTATACCAGTATATCCACTTGGCGAACCTTCACTGAGCTGTATACTTGTGATGTGTGCATTTTCGTGCACATAGGTTATGGCTTGGTAGAGATTTAAAACTCCAGATCTTTTGTTTCTTTTCTAATTGTCAGAAAGTCAATGGGATTGTGTCTTATGTGGAGATCAGGTGCATATGGGAAAACCACACACTATAGTCAGAATGCCCTTGAATATACCTTGGGACGCTGTCATATAGGAGCCAACTGTCATCTCTCAGTAAATCCAGCATGGCCAGTTTTTCCTCCTGTGTCGGGACAGATTGCTGTTTCTCTGTCAGACTCCAGACAGAATAGACATTTGTGTTTAGGGGTCACGTGTTGTGACTCTCACGGGGACCCAGAGCAGCCAGGTGCTCACACCCAGAGGCGTGTGGGACCAGAAGAAAGGGCTTGGCTCAGGACAGGGGCCCTTCAAAGACAGAGGTTTGGGGAATTCCCCCATCCTACAATCTCCCCTCTTTGGAGGGGGGAATAAATGTGTTTAGTTGAGTTGACCTTAACCAGAATTAGCTAAATTAAGTTAGATTCGTGTATGTTATGAGGCCAGCGTATTACGGACTTAACTATTGATTAGCCTACTATTCTTCACCTATCACCCCAACACCGGCTGCGTCATCCTGAACTTCAGGATTTGTCAGAAAACCTGAACTGTGGTCCTCATGGGATCCTAGGCAGGGTCACCTCATCTGTCTGGAACTTGGAGTGGAGGGTGTGGACTTGGACAAAATGGGCACCCTTTGTCATTTTAAGAGCCTGGGATTCTCAGCTGTACTTTGGGAGATAAAAACATCCCATGACCCAAGTCCTAAGGGCTGTCATGGACTTTCTAGGTGACTCTGGGCCAGTACTTCCTTTCCTGCTTTATTTTTTATTTATTTTTATTGCTGGCCAAGGCTGCAAAGAAGGCTGTGATGGCCACGTGCAGGAAGGAGGGGTTGCTTGAAATAAAGACAGTGGCCACACTCTGCAGGAGGGACGCTCCAGGTGCAGGCAACGGGCTGGGGGCTCTGGGGTGGGATCAGGGATGGGCGGCTTCCTCAGCAGGTCGCCTTTCTTCATTCCTTTCTGGACTCAGCCCTGGCTGGGGAATGGGCGGTTCCAGCTGCTGGGGGTGGCCCTGGGGGAGCCAGAGACACAGAGAGCAGGGATGGAGGGGAGAGAGGGAGTGGGAACAGACAGACAAAGGCGACAGAGAAAGCAGAGGAAGACCACCACACAGAGGCTTTCTTCCAGTCAACAAATACTTACTGAGCACTTCCTCAGTGCCTGTTGTGCTTGAGGCAGACGGAGAGCTGGAGGGAGGGAGAGAGAGAGAAATGAGATTAGACCGAGAATAGATGAAAAGACAGAAAAAGCGACCAAGAGCAAAATGGAGATGTGATTCACGCATTTATTTCACAGTATTTTTTGAGCACCTACTATGTATTAGAAGCAGATAGAGGCAGAGTCAGAGAGAGAAAGAGAGAGACCAGGGAGCCTAGAGGGCTGAGTGTGTAGCTGGACGGTGCCTTCTGGGTCCCGCAGAGTGTCACAGAGACACGCACAGAGCCGGGTCTGAATGCCAAGCTCCCCGAGCTCCTCACCCCTCATCTTCGGCCCTCAGGACCTTACCCGGGCCTGGGTGGGAAGCACAGGGGTCCCCAAGCCTGGCTGCTCCCCAGGAGTGTCTGAGAGACCCTCAAGGGAACTCTGGACTCGTGGGCCCCGACTCGGGCCTTGTGGCTGCGGGGTCCCGGGCTGGGGCTGCGGCCCAGCGGGTCTGGGAGCCCAGGTGGTGGACACGTGTCCCTAGGGGGCCTCCCCCGGGGCTCCGGCTGCTGTCACAGCCACACACGTCCTTTGGCAAACACACACGGCCCGTGATTGATTCTCTGCCATCCCCCTCCCAGCCCAGCGGGCCTGATTGAATGGCCAACGTGCCGCCCAAACACCCTGCTGGAACCACTTCTCTGCCCTCTGCCCCGGAAGTCGTTTGTTTGTTTTTAGACACAGCCTTTATATCCAGCTGAAAGGCCACCGGCCTCCCCGAGCCCGCGTCCCAGCCGGAGCCGCGCGACAGGGCCCGGGGCCGGGGGTGCTGTGGGGGACCCTGACTCCAAGCCTGGGGCTGGCTGGGCGTGGGGCCCGGGGGAGCCACTCACACTTGAGGGTGGCCATGCGGTCACCCTGAGTCCAGAAAGGACACCCCGTGCCTCCTAGATGAAGGCGGCCCTAGACTTACCGGGGTACTTGTCCTGGAGGAAGATACTTTCATCCACCGTTAAGCTGGGTGGCTCCTGGGCAGCCGCGCTCCCCCCACTCGGGCCTCTCCTCCCGAAACCCCTATTTATGAAGTGCCCACCGTGAGCCTGGGCTGGCAGGCCCAGCGCCTTCGTCTCCCTGTCCCTGTGAAGGAGTCCGTGGGCGACCTGTTGTTAAAACTCCAGGCTGCAGGCAACTCAGAAGCGGGCTTGAATCTCAGTCCAGCCCTCCCCCATGCCTCAGGTTCCTCACCCACTAAATGGAGGTGATAAAGCCAGCCTTGGAGGGCCCCCAAGATTCTGGGTGAGAGACAAATGCCTGGCACCGGCCTGGCACACAGCGGGTGCTCAGAATGTCTTCCTTTCACCACCCCTCCTGTCCCCATCTCTCTTGGTCTCTGTCACCTGGCCTCCTGCCCACCTGGACATGAAGCTCCCTATTGTAGAGAAGGGAGCCCCAGGCCAGGCATCTAGGACCCCCGGTCCTGATTCTCTGCTGTGAGACCTTGGGCAGACATCTGCTCTTCTCTGGCCTGGCCACATCATCTCAAAGGCTCTTTCTTGGGCTGTGTGTCCTGGTTGTGGGTTTATGGGGACACTGGGCTCAGTTTCCCCTTTCTGTGCCCTTTCTATCTTTTCTGGTACACAGTGGGTGTCCAGGAAGGAACACGGGGATGAGATGCGTGGGCCATTAGCCATGTGCAGGCACCAAATAGTGCCGATCTCGTTGGAGGGCTCTGGCTGTGGGATTGTGGTTGTTCTCCTGGGAGAGCTGGGCCGGGGTGAGTGGAGCGGCATTCTCTGCTGCATATTTTCATGGAAACACCGCAGCCTTGGCCTCCACCACTGGTGAGGCAAAATGGGGATGGGCCTGCTCTGGCTTCAGAGACACCCCAACCACCTGGTGGCTGGATAGACATCCGGATGGTCCAGCCCTTCCCTCCCCTCTCAGGGGCTTCATCCCGCCGCTTTACTCTCTCCCTTCCTGGGTCTAGCAGGTCCAGGAAAACAGGGCCCCACAAACTCACCTGCTACTCCATCCATCCATCCATCCATCCATCCATCCATCCATCCATCCATCCATCCACACGTCTGCCCATCCCACAAGCACTGGCTGAGCCAGGCAAGGCCTGCGCCAGGCTCTGGGGATGCAGGGGGAACAAAACAGCAGAGGTTTTGCCCTTTAAGGTCACTGATCCTGGGGGCTGGGGTGGCGGTAGGTGGTGATAATTCAGGGTTTGGGGGGCTGTGATGGGGATGCACAGGGCACGTGGGAACCCACAGTAGACCCCTAAATCAGCCAGGGTGGTGGCTTTCAGGGAAGGCTGCCTGGAGGAGGGGATGTTTGAGGAAACATCTGTAGGAGTTAACCAAGGGAGGACTTGAGAGGTGGAAGCGCTCGGGACAGAGGGAACAGAAAGTTCAAAGCTCTGAGAGTGGCACTTGCAGCCCAGAAATAACCACCTTCCCCATGTGCATTATCTCACTGAGTCTGCCCAGGCATCCACCCCCATTTTACAGACAAGGAAACAGAGGCTAGAGAGGTGGAGACTTGCCCAAGATCCCTAGTGTGAAGGGACTCAGGTCGCAGCTGCGTGAGTTCACCTCATCCCTGGGACAAACAGCCCAGCTCCAAAGGGGGCTGGAGAGGCAGGGTAGACAGGCTCCCTCCCAGAGCTACCTTGGGTTGGGCTGGAGGTCCCAGGAGGCCCCAAGGGTGGGGGTGGGGCGTGGGAAGGCTGTAAACTGGTTTGGGGCGGTAGGGCTTTCCTGTCGCTGCCGGTGGCCCCTGCCTTTGTCCTCATGTGTCACTGAGGAATGCAGCTCCAGTCTGGATAAAGGCAGCTTTGTTTGGAGGCCTCCGGAGGGGGTAGGGGGAGGGTGATGGGAGGGAGGAACATGGCCAGGAAAGGGTTACTGCCCTTCCCTCTGGCTGGCTCTGTCTCAGCTCTGGGCAGGAAGCACCTATGCCCTATGGACACCCACATCCTCTGTTGTGCCCTTAATGTACTTCCTGACCTTGGGAGTAGCTTCCCTTTTTCTTAGCCTCAGTTTCTACATCTGGAAAATGGGGATCATTTGCCAGCCTCTCGGATGGTTTTGAGGTTCCAGCCAAATAAGCCACATGGTTAACTGTGTCTGCAAGGTGTACTGATGAAAGAGAAAAAGGCAGCCCAGAGAGATGCAGTGTCTTGTCCAAGGTCACACAGCTTGACCTTGAAGGGGAATGAAGTCAGGTACTTGCCAAGGGTGGTGGGCAGCCAGATGAGCACCTGTTTGTCTCTACCTGCAAGTGACCAGAAGCCAGGTGGCACCTTTTGCCTTGGTGAGGAAGGGTGACAGGAGTTACTGCATGCATCCACTTGGTCACAGCAGCCTCCTGAGGGTGCGCACTGAGCTTGCCCTTGGTCACTGCTGCCCCCCAGTGCTGGCACAAGGTGGGCAGGAAAGCCCAGTGGTTCAAGCCTAGGGGCTGTGTGACCTCAGGCTGGTGTCAGCCCTCTCTCTGTCTCAGTTTCCCCCTCTGCAAAATGGATCTACCAGGAGCACACACTCGACAGGGTTGTGGGCAAGTTCAAGGAGATAATGTGTAGTCTGCTCAGAACCCTGCAGTGGTTGGTAGGATTAGTGAGACAATGACGATCTGCTTGTTGGCTGCACAATTTTCTCAAGGTCACAGTGGAGGGTGAGCTGGGATCAGCCCAGGGCTCCTCCTGGCTCTTCCTGCGCAGGAAGGAAGGGTGTGAGCCCTGGAGGGGCCATAGGCCTGGGGTGGGACCATTGAATGGAGGAAAAGTAGGTGCCTCTGCCACTTGTGTGGAGGTGTCATGTGGGCTGGAGCTCTAGGACAAGGCCCCCCGCATGTTCCCCATGGTGACGGATGTGGACAGACAGATGGGGCAGGGCTGAGTGTGCTTAGTCATAGCCCTGATATAACCTTGGTCCCGGGGGGCGGCTACCTCTGTTCCCTTCTAGCAGCTTTAGTCAATCCCAGTGAGTCTGAGGCCTCACTTTGCTCAGTGAGTGGGTCTGAGCTCACTCACTTTGGGTACAAGAGGAGCCCAGAGAGGGGGAGTGATTTACCCAAAGCCACACAGCAAACAAGGGCAAAATCATTCTCTCTCTCCCTCACTCACCCACTTGGCAATACTTTTGGGGTACTGAGGGAGGGCAAGTCCTTCAGGGAAGGCATTCCTGGGGAAGTCTTGCCTGTGCAAAGGTATGGAGGAGAAGTCCTAGGATCGTTAAGGGTGTCGCTGCTGGAGCTGGTCTGCAGGGTCAAATCCTGGCTCTGCCACTTGCTGTGTGACCGCGAGCAAGTGAGTGAACTGCTCTGGCCTCCATTTCCTCACTTATAGGTTGGAGATATTCATGGTGTTTATGTCATGGGATTGGTTCGAAGACAGCAGTGAGAAATCCGTGTAAGGTGCTTACAGTGAGGCATGGGACATAGTAGGTGCTCAGTAAACAGGAGCTGTTAAGAGGGTGTGGGAAATGAAAGACACGTGGAGCTTGGGAACTGCCAGCCAGTGGTTGGCAGGGAGTGTCTGGAGCTCAGAGTGGGAGGCTGTGGACCAGTCTGGAGGTTTGGGGAACCACAGAAGGAATAGAATGGGTCAGGTGGGTGGACTTGCCACTGTGAGGCGAGCGGGTGAGGGTAGGAGAGACTAGAGGCCTAAAGGTCGGGGGGGGAGGCAACCCAGGGGGATAATAATAAGGGACAGGGTCCAAGCAGAGGCAGGGGTAGGGCAGGGAAGAGAGGGTGGCATCATCCAGGATAACACCCTGGGTTCTGATGGAGGTGAGATGCCCACGGAAGGAAAGGGGAGATGGAGCTCTTGACCGGAGCAGGGGCCACTCCAGGGAGTCTCCTAGGTGCCCAGCTAGGCCTCGAAGGGATCATTATGCCCATGACTGGCTACATAATTTTTGGGGCCCAGTACAAATAAAAATTTTGCGCCAATAAAGGTGCTAAACTATAAAACTTTTTTCTTCTATTATCTCGCTTGCTCACACACAAGCTTTATTGTCCCATCTGACTTCACTTACAAAACACAAGTTCAAAGATAAAATTAAGAATTTCAAGACCGCAACAGCAAAATGTTAAAGCAGGTGCGGAGCCCTTCGGAGTGCAGGACCCTGTGCGACTGCAGAGATCACAGGTCCATACATACAGCTGACCTTGACCATGCCCATTTCACAGATGACAAAACTGAGGCTCTGGGGAGGGAAATGCCTGGGACTATTTCTGATTTCAGAGTGTACTATAATTTTCCCCATCTGTGTCTACTCATGTCCAGTTTCTATTTACCAAACTCCAAAGAAAGGTCTGAGGCAATTTGTGTAGAACACAGGAGCTTTTAACCTGGGCGCAAAGAGAGAGGCAAAGAGCCCTGTGGGAGGACCTGGCCTAGGAGCTGTGTGACCTTGGACAGGCCACGGGAACTCTCTGTGCACGCAGTCTCTTGACAGAGACAGGCTTCGAGACCAGAACCCCTGCCTGCAGCCCCTGCCCCCACAAGGCTTGTCCACCTCCACCCGCATCCCCCTCAGCGTCTGAGGCTTGAAACAGACATAAAAAATGAAACCACAGCCCCCCAATGTGCTTGCCGGCTTCTCAGGCCTTATTTTTTTTGGCCGCTAAGGAGACTAATAAATGGTTTGCCACTTGACGTAATCATTAAGAGCTCCACTGAGCTGTGGGCAGCGTTTCCTCCCCTCCTTGGCCGGGCCTGGGGCACCCAGCCACCGAGGGTGGCAGTGATGGATGGTGTCATCACGGGGCTTGCCCAGTGGGGAGTGCGGGCGGTGGGCGGGCACGGCTCCCTCTCCTGCGGGCTCCCGAGCTATTCATTATGGGAAGGGGGAGTTGATGTGTGGGGACGACGGCCAGCTTCCAGACCGGGGGACTGTGGGCCAGGGTGGATCGCAGGACTAGTTTTTAGGTGCAAAGAGTCAATTGATAAATGGCCAAAAAGCAGATGGAAGGAAAAAAGAATGATCTCTTTTAGGTAATCCAAAAATACACCTTAAAACATATTTTTTAAAGCTATAAAACTTCTAAAAATCTTTTAAATTTTAATTTAAAAATATATGATAAATTGAATGCAAAAACATTCTCAATTCTCTAGTTCTTCCTGTATCTTTTTTTTTCTTTTTTTTTCCCCAATGTGGCTTTGCAGGTCTTCATATCAAGAGATGGTGTCTATTTCCCATCCTTGAATCAGGGCTCAGTTTTTTATTTTTTTAAAATATATCTTCATTGATTTCAGAGAGATAAAGGAAGAGAGAGAGAAAAAAACATCAATGATGAGAGAGTCATTGATCAGCTGCCTTCTGCACGCCCCCCACTGGGGATTGAGCCCACAACCCCGGGCATGTGCCCTGACCGGGAATCGAACCCCAATCTTCTGGATCCTAGGTCAATGCTCAACCCCTGAGCCACACTTGCCTGGTGGTGGTGTGGGGGTAAATGGGCTTTCTCACACATAACCAGCAGGAAGGCAATTTGCTAAAAGTTTGCATATCCATTGAAGTCACTAAAAGATGAAAATGTCTATAAAGCAAAATGATATTATAATTTTGTGGGCCTCAGTTTCCTTGTCCAGAAAATGGGCATAATAGTACCTATCTCATGGAGTTATTGTGAAGATTCAATGAGTGGGTCAAATGCTTAAAAAATGTCCCAAACATACTGTTCTTTTCTGGAAGCTTGTCTCGGGGGCAAGAATGCTCAGGGCAGCTTATTTATGGTCTCAGTTTGGGGGATTAATTCCTTTTTAAAAAATTGATTTTATTGGGGGCGGGGTTAATTCCTTTAAAAATCCTGGAGCGTGTGTTTCTTGTGGACAAAGATCTATCCTCACGGATGCCCGTCACAGTGTTATTTATAGGGAGCAAATGGAAACCGAATGATCAGCACTGAAGAAACCATTGTTGCTTAGGTTCTGTTTAGGGTGCTTATTGCTCACTAATTTTACCTAATATTGCTTGAATAAATGAAGATAAGGCCATAGCTCAACCACAGTTCAGCCATGAAAATCAGGTTTTAGAAGAGCACTTACTGACATGAAAATAGTCAGGCTGTTAAACTGTAAAAAAGATCATGTTACAAAATAAAATTGTGTGCTCCTCCCAATTCTTGTAAAAAATCGTGCTCTCTCTTTCCCTCTCCCTCTCACTCAATCTGTGCAGATAAAAATATCCTGAAAGATAGAACCCCCAGTGTTGTCTGGGTTTGTCCCTGATGGCGAGGCTCTGTGCTTTTTGTTTTTTTTGTCTTTTTCATATGAACACATTTATTTTGAGTTTCTCTCATGCCAGGTACTTTATTAAATGCATCCATCTGCGGTCTAGTTCTTGCAGTGAACCTTAGAGCTGGGTACTAGAAACTGTCCCCATTTCTCAGATGGGAACATTAAGGTTGAGAGGAGCTCAAGGAATGTGAGTTAAATTAGAGAACAAGTGAGTGAATGAATGAATGAACGAATGAATGAATGAATGAAACCAGAAACCTATGGCCAAGATGAGGGGGCTCAGGAGGCCTCAAATGAGAAATAGTGAAGATGCAGGTGGTGGTGTCTCCCCCGTGAGTCTGCTGTACTCTCTGACACCCCCCAGTTTGTGTTTCCTTCTTCCTTTCTTTGGAAATGGACCAGGATCCTCCTGCCCTCTTTTGCTCAAACCCCAAGCTGCATTTTTCAGACCTGGAGGAACCCTGAGAAATATCTAGCTCTACATTCTCGGTTAATTTTTAGAGTATTTTTAAAAATAACCTTTTCACTCTGATGAACAAAGACCTATTCATTGTGGAAAAGTTGAAAAATGATAAAAGTATGAAGCACCAGGACTCCCCTCCCCCACCCCATATTTCCCCCACTAGAACAATCGAGGTTGACGTTTGGCTGTATTTCCTCCCAGGATTTTTGCCTCCTGCGTTTCTCTTTACATGGTTGGCATCATGCTGGATGGACGATCTGTAACATGCTAGCTTTACATCATGTCAATAAAAGGCCACATGAACAAAAAACAGCAGTGGGATATTTCAGTGTGTGGGAATCTCGAATCAACATGTCCCCGGGGTCTGAGGACCCCACAGTTTTGTAGGGAAGGGTGGCCAAGGAGGGACTGGGCATGTGGGGCCCCAGATCTCCACTCTGAGCCCAAACAGCTCTTGTCTTTGCTTAAAATACTGTGTGTGGGGGGGATCCACAGTTTTTATCAGAAAGGAGAATCCTTTGTTTCAAAAAGGTCCAACCCTTTCATCTAGAGAGAAGGTGAGATTGGTGCCCAAGCAAATCAGAGGCAGGCAGACCCAGGCCTGGGACCCAGACCTCTTGCGTGTTCATGGGAAGATCATTAGCGGGCACCATCTGTATGCCAGGAACTGTGCTAGGCCCCGGGAATCGGTGCTAAACCAGCCTCAGACCCTGCTCTCCTGCAGCTTCTGTTCTACCAGGGAAGCTGCAGGATCCCGGTCATCACACAAGTGATCACACAGTGGTACTGTGATTGGAGCTGTGGGAGAGGAAGCTGGAGTGAAGCTGGGGAAGAACAGAGCAGGAGGGACGGAGGGAGGGTCTCTGGGAGGTGACCTCTGGGCTGGAGCGGGGGGAAGGCCAGAGGGACCGGCAAGGGCAAAAGCCTGAGACTGGCTAAGTGTAAGCCAGGGAAGGAGCTGGAGGAGACCGGGTCAGCGAGCTGGGCCCTGGTGAGAGGTGAGCAGAGGGTTTCAGCAGGGAGGGTGTGACCAGATTCACGTTCAGAAAGGTCACTAACTGCCACGGGGCCGTGGCTGGAAGTCTGCCTGGGCCCTGCAAGTCCAGCCCCCTGGTAAATGGCTCTGAAGGGACCCTCCCCTCGCCATCCCTCTGGCATCCCTCCTGGGTGGAGTGCCCAGTGAGTGGGTCCATCAGCTCAGCCGCAGGCCAACTGCGCCCCACCCTGCACCTGTGAGGGTTGGGGATCGCCTGCCCCCACTGCAGGGAGACGGGAACAGCAAATCCCGTCCCTGGCCTGGCCTAAGGCCTGACTGTCCTATAAGGCCCTGGTGTCACCCCTTGTTCTGGGGCATCAGCCAGAGCCAGGCTGGCTGTCTCTTGCTTTGCCCAGCCTCCCAGTGACCCTCTGACCTCAGTGATATGGCAGGATGTGCCTGATGACCAGAACTCACCAGGCATGCAGGTTGGGACAGAGCCTGAACCATGTGCCTCCCTTCAGCCCCACCAGCTCACACTTGCCCCACATGCTTGGACTCTACAGATAATCAGGGTCACGGAGCCCATCAGGGGAACAGCTGGCCTGTAGGACAGGTCTTGGCAGACCCCATGTGCCCCATCCTAGTCTCTGCTTCTCGGTCCCTAAGGGGATGCCTGCCATTGGTCAGAGGAAGGGAGATGGGGAAGGGTGTTTCTCCAGTGGGAACAGCATTTGCAAAGTCCTAGATGCCACAGTGTGTAAATATGTGTGGTTTTTTTTTTTAGAACTTCTTTATTGAGATGTAATTCACATACCATACCATCTATTTGAAGTGTACAAGTCAATAGTTTTTAGTATATTCAAGAATTCTGTAGCCATCACCACAATGAATTTTAGAACATTTCATCACCTCAAAAAGAAACCCTGTTCCTTTAGCTCTCATCTCCCCCCCCCCCCCCAGTTCCTTCATCCTTTCAGCTCCTGGCAACACTAATCTACTTTCTGTCTCTGTAGCTTTGCCTATTCTGGATATTTCATATAAATGAAACCATCCACGATGGAATCTTTTGTGACTGGCTTGCTTCTTTCACTCAGCGTGTTTTCAAGGTTCACCCACGTCAGAGCATGTGCTAGGGCCTCATTCTCTTTTATGGCTGAATACTATTTCGTTTACGAATACACCACATTTTGTTTACCGTTCATTAGTTGATGGACATTTGGATCCTTTCCGCCCTTTGGCCATTAGAAATAACGCTGCTATACACATTCATGTACATTATTGTGTGTTCATGTGTTTTTATCTCACTTGGGTATATTCCTAGGAGAGAAATTGCTGGCTCAGATGGTAACTCTGAGTTTAAATTTTGAGCAACTGTCAGATGGATTTCTGAAATAAGTGCTTTTAAAAATAACGAATTTGTGGGCATGGACACTTGAATTTGTACATGCTTGTTAGGAATGTAAACAAATTTGTACATGTGTCTGAGTGTTAAATTGCCCTCTTAAATCGTAGCTATTGTGATTGTTTTTGCCCTACATATAGAGCTCGGTGGGTCAGGCCTTCCTGGCAGGGGGATCAGTGTGGACAAAAGCTGGGTGGTGGGAGTGAGAGAAGTGAGCTCTCTCTTTCGAAAGTACTGGAAAGTGACTGGGTTCACAGCAGACCCCCACCTTTGAGACCATGTCTTCCTTCCACCCTCCCAGCCTGGGCCACCAAACCCACCAGGCATCTCATGCAAATCATATGCAAATCTCCCCCCTCCCATCAGCCCTGCGGCACCCGGAAGAGTGGGAAATATTCTCGGTTGTGTCCTTCCCTTCATTAATTTCCGAGCCGTAGTACATTACTCATGGATAATTAAGAGTGAGCTATTAATACAACATTTAATATTCAAGTGCAGCGAAGAGGAGAGACCCGTAAGTCACAGAAGCCTATTCCACAGGATGCTGCGGTTTAGCAACGAGAGATTTTTTTCAGCTTGCAGATGCTCAGGACTGCTTGGGTGGAAACGTGGGCCAGAGAACTTCATTTATTGATAGAATACGAAGAAGGACCTTAAATCACCAGGAAATCCATCCGAAGGGCCCAGTGGAAACTGCCGGGCAATAATTACACCCAGGATTGTAACTGTCTCCACGGGCCATGGCCAGGGCCGGGAGATGGCCCAGTCAGTCATCCCACGTTGGCAGGGGGACTGATGGCAAGGAGGTGGGGCAAAGGTAGAGACAAAGGGAGAAAGGTGGAGATGTCACTGTGCTCAGCCACACCTGGGCCAGGGGAGGGGATGGAGTGTGCAGCAGCTGGATTCTCACCACCCGCATACAGTGTTCTTCCTGGCCAGAGGCTGAGGCAGTCTAGACTGGCCAGCCCCCCCCCATGTGACCCTGAAAATAAGGATGCTCCTGTGGTGCAGCCTCATTGATCCCCAACACCTGACACAGGAAAGGAGCTCAACTAAAATGGGGCCGCAGGTGAGATGACTCAGCACTTTAAGGCCTCAGTCTCCAAAGCTGTGAAATAGGCTCTCTGTGGGACAATCTCTAAGAACTAGTTTCTACCATCCTCTGCCTTGAGGGGGGTCACTGTGTGTGGTATGTGGGGGGGGGGGTGACTTAAATGCCAACGGCTGTCAGTCATGGAGGCCAGGTGGCGCGTGTGGGTGGCAGACCTGGGTCACTTCTTGGGCCTGCTGCTCACTGGTTGTGAGTGAAATCCTGTCCATCTCACTGGGGTTCCCAACTCCCCATCTGTAAGGTGGGGATAAGTTGTCCGCAGTTAACACACACACACACAGAGCTTGGTGAGTAGGTGATATGTGCTGCTGGTAGTAGATGATTTGGTTCTTTTGGCAGTGGTTTTGGCTGTGGGCTGATTGAGAGGCCCAGGGAATGCAGGGGTGGGGTGGCCAGTGGAGGGAGGTGGGCCTGCAGGCAGGGATGGGGAGATGGAAGGAAAGCCACTCTTTGCCAGGTGTGAGCTGGGTGCTTCCACGCGGATGGTCTAACTCTCACACCCAATCTGCAAGGCATGTCACCTTCCTTCATTTTATGGGTGAAGCTGAGGAAGCCCAGAGACACTGAAGAAGTTGCCCAAAGCTGCCCAGCAGAGCTCAGTTTGGGGACTCTTTGATCTATGTCTCTGGGACCTGTGCTACGTGCTCTCACTTGGGATCCAGGGGAGTGCTTGGTGGGTGGCAGGGGCTCAAAGTCAGACTAATCGGGTTCAAATCTCAGCTTTGCCCCGTTATATCCCGGTCACATTTATTTCTTATCTCACCACTCAGGGCCCTCGTCTTGAAGTGGGAATAACTGAGTGAGAGCCAACCGGCTGGGGTTGTTCTGGAGGTCAAATGAAGCAGCGCTCTCTAGGCTGTGTGGGGGCCCAAGGGAATTGCCCAACGCACCTCAGCATTGTGAATTATCCCTCTACCCACTTCACAGATGGGAAAACCGAGCCTCACAGAGGCAAAGCAACCCTTAAAGTCATGAAGTAGCAGATCTGAGTCCAAAGTGAGCCTTATTACACACTGGCCATTATTCTATTAGCTGAGCTAATAATAACAGTGATTTCATTATTGATTTTTCTCTCCCGCTGACCCCTAGGGAAGCTCCTCCTCCTCCTCTGCACCCTCAGAATTTGTTGCTGATAAGCCTCTGGGGGTTGTCCAGGGTAGGAATCCTGTGGAAGCCAAATCTTGAGGGACAGAAACCCAGGTGGACAAAGCAGGCCTCTCTCTAGCCCCACCCTGGTCCTACCTTCCCCCGGCCAGAGCAGGAAGAGGGATCTGTCACTGGTCCCCCTTTCTTTGCCCGCCAGGCCTAACAAATGGTCTGTCACGTGTTTCCTCCCTTTCCCAGGCTTCCTGGGCCTCTTCAGGCCTCACTGCCTGCCTTGGCCACTGCAGGAGGGTGAGAAGAGAAACTGTTTTTCTCTCTGTTCCAACTCCAGAGAAATGGTTTTGGATGCAACAGGAATTTAGCAGAGGGAATGGGGCCTTCGGCAGTGCGGCCTAATAATCTTAGAGTGCATATTGAATCTCTGAGTCAGAGATGAGCCACCGATCAGTCCAGGAGATCCTCACCCCACCTCGAGTTAGTATTTGGAACCTATCTGATGTTGGCTCAATTGACTTCAAAACATCTGCAACCCCTTGGTTCAGTGATGAAACAGCCCCAGAGCCTGACGTGGTTGCCCAGGCTGCAGGGCACGTTGGCTGCACAGTTAGAGCATGTGAGCCCAGATGGGGAGTGTCTGCAGCCCAGTTGCAGAGCTGGGACTGTATCTCAGGGTGCCCTACTCCCTGTCCAGTGCTCCTTGCTTCCTTGGATGGCTCACTTTGTAGAAAGTTGGGGGAAATTGATTTTCAAGTGGGGTACTAAAGCCTGGCAATGTAGTAATCGGGATATAAATGGACCCCCTACGTAGGGTGTGCACAGGGTGAATTTGCATCCATATGTTAAATGAGAAGCTCTTTGCACAGGTCACGAGCTCAGGGACACTCACTGGAGGTGATGGGGAGGGAGCTTCCCAGGACCCGTTAGATCCACCCCAGGGACCCTGTGGCTCTTTGGAAGGTGGAGAATTAAAATTAAATAACTCTTGCCCTGGCCCATGTGCTCACTAGTTAGAGCATTGGCCTGTCACAGCCTCACCCCGCACCACAGCACTGCTTAGGGCACATCTCAGCCTGCTCTTGGGACTCAACCCAGGGCTAGGATGGGACACTTCTGTAGACTTCCCACCCATGGCACCTTACCATGGTAATCTCTCTTACTCAGATGTCCCGCAGGGATATCCCGTTAAGTCATCCCGAACTTACCCTCCAAATTTGATTAAAAAAAAAAATCCAACCGCCATTGCACCATGAGGTACCAAATAGAAGATTAATTTTATTTACATAAATAGGACTGATTAAAGCCCAACAGCTGTCCAGGTAGCTCATGCTGCAGAGGCCAGGCTGGCCTGGAGGAGCGGGCACCTGGGGCTGGCAGAGGCTCCCAGCAGCCTCTCCCACCTGCTCCGCCTCGGCCTTCCCAGGCCTGCTCGGGGCAAATCGCGCAGGAGCCTCATTTGCATACACACCAGCTCATTTGCATACCCCCAGCCCTGGGTGGCTGGGCTGCCACAGGCCTGGCTGACAGCAGCCCCTTTTGTTTTCGCACGCCATCCAGGGAGTTGCTCCTTCATTCTTCGAACTGGGGAGGGAAGAAAGCGAGGAAAAAGAAAAAGGAAGGGAGAAAAACCCTCAAGACAAAGAGACAGGCACCATCTGGGCAACAGGAAGAAAATGCCACTGTCTGGAGTTTGGGCCCTGGGGGAAGCAGGCGATGGAGGGACAGGCCTGGGGGCTGGCGGGAGCAGAGCTTAGACTTGCCAGAATTGGCTCCAGTCCCGGCCTCGTCATTTACTTGGCTCTGGCATCCTGGGCAGGTGACTGTGAGGCTGGTGCCTCTGTTTCCCCATTTGGGAAATGGGTCCCTCACCCCAGCGTGAGCTTGTTGCCTGGCATGTGACAGCCCCCAGCCTCTGCTCCCTGTGTATTCCCGCTGCTGCAGACCCTGGGAAGGGCAGGGACTGTGAAGTACGTGCAGACAGAGCTGCCCCTCACACCCCCTTCTGTGGGGCAGGCAGTGTCCAGCTCTGCCCTGCCCCTTCGTCTCTCTGCGCCTCAGTTTCCCCCAGGGTGGTAGGACCTCCAAGGGCTGGTTCCCTTGAGTTCTTCCCTCCTACGACTGTTCAAAGAGTAGCAACAGAACCCAATGTGTATGGTGGTCACCATAATGATGTGTGACGATGATGATAATATGAATATTAATAGCATATCTAAGTGGAAATCTGGCCCTGGCCAAGCCCTGTACTTAGATTTTCTCATTTCACCCTCGTAACTACCCAGTGGCCCAGGTTTTACTGTGATCTTCATTTTATAGATGAGGGCACGGAGGCCCAAACCGAGGCCTCAGCTTGTGCTTCCTGCAGGCTTCAGGGAGCCAAAGCTCTCCCCTCCTAGAGGAATTTGCCTGCCCTCCACTCCCACCCCCTCTATTTGCCTCCCCACCCAGAGGGCGAGCCAGGTCCTTGCCTGAGGAGCAGAAAACAGACCCCCTGTGGTGCAGGAGTGGGGTGGTGTACCACTCTAGCTGTGCCAGGGTGCTGGTGGATTGGGCCTGGGGCATAGGTAGGCAAGAAGTTGGGGTCCCTTGGGGCGGGGGAAGGAAACCAATGTTTGATCCTGTGCTTTGTCCCTGACCTTGTGACCACTGATCCCAGACCCCAACTCTGAAACTGTCTGCCCCCCACATTTCTCTCTTCCTCCAGGTTCCCGGATGGGTGAATGTTGTGCAGATGCCCTGTGGTCCACACCCCTGGGTCCTTTCTGTCTCCTGTTCTCACACACTAGTTGCCTTGTGTGTTTGCGTGTGTGTCCGTCTCATGAGCAGAAAAAACATGCTTCGGTGCATGTGTGGTCATGTATATGCAAGAGCCCTTGTGTCTCCATGGTGATGAAGAACACGGATTCTGTTGCGAGCCTTCCTGAGTTCAAATCCCAACTCTGCTAGTTGCCAGATGTGTGACTTCAAGCAAGCTGCTTAGTCTCTCTGAGCCTTGGCTGCCTCATCTGTAAGAGGGGATAATATACTTACTGAGCCTTGTGGTGAGAATTGAATGAGCGACATATATAACTATGGAGAACGGTATTTGGCCCATAGTAAGCTATGAGTTAGCTATGAAGACGGTGGAGTGTGTGTGCGCGCGCACCCACTGCAAGCTGGGTCCAGACCCTTACACGAGTGCACACATATGTTATGCTCATCAGTGCATATTCACACATGCCCACATGGGCAAGTGTCTGTACACACATATGCAGGCACACATGGGGCACCCGGACCTGCGTGCGTTGTAGGTGAAATGTGCATTCCTGATGAGCCAAACCTAGTAGACAAGAGACACTTGTAAGGTATGGATTTGAGGTTGTTTTGAACATTTCATATTAGTATTCATTAACTTGATTAATACCTTAATTTGTGTCAAGGGTTTGTAGGGAAATATACCTTCTCCTTCTGTAGGAAGTACTAGTATTTGCCTCAAGGGCTGCTAAAGAGGGCCTCTCTCTCTCTCTCTCTCTGGCCCTCCTGCTCTCCTTCTCTCTCTCCCTCTCCCTCTTTCCTTCTATCCTGGAATTGGGAACAATGCCCCCCAAGGCAGAAACCAGAGAGTCGATCACATGACCAGGACAGGCTGGCAAAGCCCTTTGGGCGGGCTGGTAACTCTCCTGCTATCTGCAAGGCTGGCTTCGGGAGTCTCTCTCCGGGTCCACCTGGGAACTACCTCCCTCTGCTGCACTCAGAGGGCCTGGAGAGATGTCCGAAGCTCTCCATTTGGCCCCAGCCCTCCCCCCAAGTGATTTCACTCTGTCCCCAGGTTCACATTGCAATTTTAAATTTAGCAACATGCAAAGCCTTGTGTAACCCTGGCTGATTTATCTTTTCAACCCTGGCTCCTATGTGGGATCTAGGGATCTCTCAGAACCTTTTTGGAAGGGGTAGAATTGGAATGATCAGGAGGGGGATGAGAGGAGCAAGAGACCCTCACGTCCCTCTCAGGTCCCCACGAACACGCCCCACTTCCTAATCATTCCTCCTTTTCCAAGAGCCTCGGGGCCACCTGACCACTTGCTTCTCTTTTGGTCAGATGAAGCTGGGTACCAGGACAGGAGCACTGAGCCAGAGGTCAGAAGATGTGGCTTTGAGGTCTGGCTGACTTCAGAGTCTCTCTGAAACCTGTTCAAGACCCTTCAGCTCTGTGGACCTCAATTTTCCCACCTATCCAGTGGGATTTTCCTTCCTCTTCTGGTTGCCTTAAAGGTGGTATGAAGATGAAATGGATGGGAGGGTATCTGTGATCTATGATTAACTGTGTCTTCTCTTGAGTTGCCCCAGAAGCCCTAGCTCTAGAAATCTGTGTTGATTCATCTGTTGCTGGGGAGGGGAGTATGGGGTGGCAATAGGGGACCCTGCGGGGTACATAGAAGGTGCCACGCAAGTGGTGGTCCAATGAATGACGCCTTCCAGGACTGATAATTTTCTGGAGTGTGGCCCGCCCAAGGTCACTCGGCCGACGAAGGCCAGCTGATCACTGTTGTCTCTGCTGTAAGCCCTGGGAGTGACACAGGCCACCGTTGTGCAAGTCCTGTGTGTGCCTGTCCGGGAGGAGGAGGGAGAGGGATTAGCACCCAAGGGCACATGGCCACTTGAGGAGGCCTCCTGCTCCCTGGGAGCCAGCTGGTCTCAGAGGGAGGGAGGAGGGAGAACATGACACCCCCGCACACTTGGTCCTGTCACTCCCAGGGGATTTGGTGAGCTTTGGGGGAAGCTGGTCGGGTACATGCCGTGCTGGGTGGCTGGGAGGTGGGGGAGTTGGTACATTTTTTGTGAGTCCAGCACAGTGCCAGGCACATAGTAGGCATCCATACATACTTTTATATGAATAAATAAACAGAAGAATTCTTCACTTCCACCTGAAACCTCAACCATTCTTTCCCAATCAATATATGTTCCTACCATGATCTCAAACCCTAAATGCAGAATCCTGGGGTCACCCTCACTTCCTCTCATTGGCTCACTCTCCACATGCCCTGTCTCCAAGACGTGGCAATTCTACCTCCAAGCATATGGAAACCCACCTTCGCCCCCCCTCCCCTCCCCGCCATCTCTCGCCTTGCTCCCTCTCTTGCTCCCACCACCCTCTCCTCCACCAGGAGTGACGCTGATCCTGGCCGTGTAAGTGGTCATGTCAGTCCTCTGCTCAGAACCTGTGCTTTTAGAACCCAATGCAAACTTCACCTGGAACACCCCCTCCTCTCCTTACTCACAAGGCCTCACAGCCCCACCACTCTCGGTTCTGCTTCTTAAATGTGCCAAGTGCAACCAAGTCCCCACTCTAGGCCATTGCTACAACTGTTCACTCATCTTTACGGTCCCAGGGTGGGTTTCTTCTTGTCTGGCAGGGGCCACCAGTGTTTGAAGCTTTGTCTTCCCTTGTTTCCTTATGGTTCCTTCTTATAGTCATTATCCTGATATTAAGTTGTACGGGCATGCCTTGATATTAAGGATTGGGATGAAGAAAGTGGAGGAAGGTTGGAATGATTTGGAAGGAGGAGAGAGGTATCCTTTCCTAGAACGCGCTGTTTGCCATGTAGTCATTCATTAAACCATCCCCCCTCTCTCCTTCCCTTCCATTTACTCATCCGTCCATCCATCCATCCATCCATCCATCCATCCATCCATCCATCCATCCATCCATCCACCCACCCACCCATCCTTCCATCCATCCACCCATCTGTCCATTCATCTTGCCCATCTAGAAATAGGGGCATGGTGGACATACTTCTCTCCTGGGCTGCTGTAAGGATTAAAGTAGCTGGTTAAGGTGGGCTGAAGGCTTTGAAAGGTTAGTAGTTCCTCCCGACCTCCATGCTCCAGGCCATTTGAACAGCTGTTCCAGGCTGCATGGGGGAGGTCCCCAGGCCCAGGCCCACCCAGGCCTCCCACACCACTGGTGCCCTCTCCTCCCCCTGCTCAACCTGGCCCAGGTGGGAGCCACTCAGGAAGCCTCCCCTGAGCTGAGCCCTGTGGGGCAGAGGCTCAGGGAAATTTATGGGCCTGCAGTTCCCTCCTCCCTGATTCCTCCAGCAGCTGGGCTCTCTCCTATCCCTGGCTGTATTTCATGCCCACTGAGATTTAGGGTCTCACCATCTTCCTGTAGGGAAATCGGGCCGAGGGGAATTTTAATGCAGTTTTATCAGCTATATCACGCTCACTTGTAGGGGGAATTACAGGTGGCGTTGGACAAGTGCTTGGAATAGGAGGTAAACTTCCCATGCCTTTATTCCCTGCAAAGAGCCGTGGGCCCTGCGGACCTCAAGGAGGCTGCGACTTCAGGTGGTTTTGAGTATCTGCGTGTAGACCTTGCAAAGGATCCTGGGACTTATCCAGATGTGACAGGTGTGGTTCATTCATTCATTCATTCATTCATTCATTCATTCATTCATTCAACCTGTCTTTAACCAGTGCTTGCCCTGGGCCAACAGAACACTGTTCCTGCCCTCCTGCAGCTCACATGTGCAACAGGCTTTGTCTTGGGAAGCCCAGGGTGCACTGAGAGCCCTTAGGAGGTGCCTGGCCCAGGCTGGGAAGTCCAGGAAGGCTTCCTGGTGGTCAGGTGCTAAGAGAGCATGTAGGCTGAGTTACTGAAGGGCGAGGAGGAGCTGTCCAGGCCTGATGGCTGGGAGTTGGGAAGGGGTGAGGGAGAGAAGGAGTGGAGGGAACAGCATATGCAGAAGCCCAGAGTGGGGAGAGTGAAGGGGGTCCTTGAGGAAGCGGTCGGAGCAGAGTGTGAGTGGGAGATTGTGGGGCATGACCCTGGGGAGCAGGAGGCAGGGCTTTTGGCCGTGGCAGGGACTGGGTCCAGAGGGCCATGGCACCATGGAGGCAAGGCAATGACCAGGAGAAGGGCCTAGTCAGCTGTGAGAATGGGGTTTGGAGGGGTCAGGATAGTCATAGGGGGACAAAGTGTCCAGGAGAAAAGGGGACTGGGGTTGGAGGGACACACTTGGAAAAAATTGTGGGGGGAAATCCACAGGACCTGGGCATGGGATCAGAGGGTGTGTGGCTTGACAGGTACAAGCAGAGCAGAAGGCCTAGACCTCAGACCATTGGGGAGCTTGGGGCACGGGAAAGAGCATGGTGGAAAGAACCTAATTCTTCTCGGCCACGTCTCATTGAATTTTTATATCTAGGGCTACCCTGACTCAGATATGAAAAATCTCTTTTATACCAGGCAGGCAGGCTCACCATGGCCCTCATGGACCCCACCTCCTGTCTTCTTTCCCAGCTGACTGGGAGCAGGACTGTCCTTGAAGCATAGGCTTCTCTCCCAGCTCCAGGGAGGGTGTTGGCGTGGGTCGTAGGCATCCTCAAGCCACAGGATGGGGCAGAGGTGATGGAGGAGGTGGCCTTTCTCCATCCTCTCGGGCTGCTGTCTGATTCTGTCTGGGGCTCTGTGGTATTGTATTGTGTGTCCTTCAGCAATGCTAACTTGTTCCTTCTCATGCATTTTTTCTCTTCTCCCTCCTTTCTTCCCTCTTTTCCTTCTTTCCATTCAATCTGTATTTATTGAGAGCCCATGATGTTCCAGGCACTGTTCCAGGCACTGGGGATACAGTCAGATCCAGATCCCTGACCTCATGGAGCTTACAGTCTAGGAGAAGAAAGGCCAATGATAAACCAAATGGTTAACATACAAAATCTGTCTGACGGTGATAAAAAGCAGAGAAGGCTGACAGGGAGCCCCAGTTCCCCGAGAGAGCCGCTGTCCTGAGCTGGTTCCTGTCCTGCGCATGCCTGGTCTTCACTCCCACTACCTGTGTGCAAACCTCCAGATGCGATAGGCGTGGGGGACACGGCCTAAGCTTCCTATAAGTGCAGGCCTCCCGCGTGCATCTTCCGTGTTGCTTTCTTGGCTCACCATCTTCGTTTGAGACTGATCCTTGTTGATACGTGACGCTCCAGTTGCCACACTGTCACCATGATAGGCTATTCCGCAGTATGAATATGTCATTACTCATTGAGTCATCCTCCTGGTGATGGACGTTTAGGTTCTTTCCAATTTTTTTTCTCTTACCACCCAAGCTGGAGTAACTTTCGTGTACCAGTCGACATCCCCAGCCCCCCATGTTTCCTAAATAAAAAGCACCTGGCGACAGAAAGCCAATCACATCTCTCAAACTGGTTAACATCCTGCATAATCGTGAGAGTGAGGATGATTATAAAAAAAAAGCTCCTGGTCCCAAGGCTGACTTCATCCAGGGCTGTTCCCAGCACATCCAAACCCAATCTCACACTCCACGAGGGAGATCTCAGCATTGATCTCCTGTGACAGAGACCAGAGAGGCTAAGCAGCTCCCCCAAGGCTCCCCAGCCCAATACAAACCCAGACCCTCTGAGCTTAACCACTGCCCTGCGCCGCCTGGTCCCTTTCCCTACATCACTCTGCTCCATCCAGAGTGGCCTGCATCATATCCCTCAATCACCCCCAGCTTGGTGCTAACTCTGAGCATTCACACCAGCTGTTCCCTCTGCCCAGAATGCTCTTCCAGTCTCATCTCCAATGCTGTCTCTCAGGACCCTTCCCGGACCCTCTGCTCTTTCTCTTTTCACATCAGTATTGACGACATGTGTCATTGGGTGATAGTTTAAGGTCTGTGAGTTCCATCGGGGCAGGCCCTCGATCCTGTCCATCTCTCTCTTTAGTGCTTAGCGCTGCAATGGCATGTAGTAGATGCTCAGTAAGTGATGCTTCCACAGAGCGCTTGCTCCATGCCAGGCCCTGGGCTGGCTGCTTTACCGATATGATCCCGGTTTATCGTCACAGTTATCTCTTGAAGTGGGGGAATGGTCCTCATTTTGCAGGCAAGGAGGAGCTGAGGCGCAGAGACATTAGTAACTTGTGCCGGCTCACCCATCAAAGGCAAGTAGAGCGGGGATTTGAAACCAGGCCTTCCTATGTTACCACTGCCTTCACGTGTCTCCCTGGACACATGAGCGCCACAGGATTCACACATCACAGTTTAGAGATGACATCACTTCACAGGAGGGGAAACGGAGGCCCAGAGAGGAACCAAGACTTATCCAGTGTCACACACAGGGTCGGCAGTAGGCAAGGCCAAACTGCCATCATCTCCTGACTCCTAAGCCCTGGGCCACTCTGCCCCAGGCTCGCCCATCCCATCAGAAGGAGAATAACTCGTGCCACATCTCTCTCTACACACTGGGGGCCGGTGGCTGGGGACATGGCTCAGAAGACAAAGCTTGGTGGCGGAGTGCGAGAGGCACGGATCAGAGATGTGCCTGTCACTGCGGCCGGATGTTCAGGGCAGCTCCATTATTCAGGTCACCAGGCTGGAGCCACCAGGCGGGGGAGGGAGGCCCGCTGCAGCCTGGACGGTCAGCTGGCCTGGCTGCGGGGGGCCGCAGGGCCCTGGGAGCTGTCACCGCTGACTGATGGATGGGGACAGCTTCCAGTCGCCGGCCATCCCAGCCACGAGCCCCGTGGCCATCTTTGTGGCCACCTACGCGGGCCTCCCGCCCCGCGCCTTGCTTTGAACATCTACAAGGCCTTTTGTTCCCACAGCAGGGGCTAGGCAGGCGGTGCAGAGGGCCCCCTCTCAGAGGAAGGAGCCGCCTGCTGGGGTTCCCCCTGCCCTCGACCCCTACTGCTTTCCTCTAATTACCTGTGGGCAGGAGGGGCCTGCCAAGGGGTCCAGCTGTGGGGGGTGGTGGCGGCTGGAGTAGCCTGGAATTCCGGCCCCCAGGTCACAGATGGGAAATGGGGCCCAGAGAGCGCAACAGCCTTGCTCAAGGTCACACAGCAAGTTATAGGTAGGGCTGGAGCTGGACCCAGGGGTGTTTAGATTCCCCAGGGTAAATGTCAAGAAGAAAACTGGTACTTATGTTTTGGACACCAATTATGTGCCAGGCACTTGAGCCCCACTGTATCCTTGAATTAGACAGACCTGTTTCAGGCGACCCTTGCTTCCCAGCTCTGTGCCTTCAGGCAGACTGATTTCCTTCTCTGAGCCCTGTTTCGTCATCTATGAAATATACTTATTTATTGAGTGCCTTCTATGTTCAGGATCACGCAGAGACATAAATCAGACACAATCTCTAACCTCAAGGATCTCTCTGCCAAGTAGGGGGACAGATGAGTCAGTAAAAAGCTTGGCACACAACGTAAGTGCTGTGGTGGTGGTGGGTGCAGAGGCAGTAATGGGACCCCAAGGGAGACCCCTACCCAGCTTGGAGTCGAAGAGGGCTCCATGGAGGGAACCGCACAGAAGCAGTTTATCCAGAGAACAATGGGGAGCCATGCATGGTTCTAGGAGGCTGGAGGAGCTGAGACAGAGCCAGGGGGTGGCAAGGGGCCTCCTAGGAAGGTCCAGGTGAGAGGTGACCAGCACTGGGCCCCAGACCCTACACCTTCACACAGAATAGGCTCTGAGCTGGGGGAACGAGGGCTCTTGATGCAATTGCAGTTTGGTGGTTCCTCAAAAAGCTAAACAATCCTTGTACCTCAGCAATCCCACTCCTAGGTTCATACCTAAATTAATTGTAAACAGAGACTCCCATGTTCATAACAGCATTATTTACAGCAGCAAAAAATGGAAACAGCCCAAGTGCCCATCTCAGACGAATAGACAAACTAAATGTGGTCTATCCATACAATGGAATATTACTCAGCCATGAAAAGGAATGAAGCACTGACACAAGCTACAACACAGGTGAACCTTGAAAACATTAAGGGCTTTCCAGATGCGAAAAGCCAAAGAAGTGTGATTCTACTTTTATGAAATATCTACTACAGTAGACAAATTCATAGACACAGAAAGTAGAAGAGAGGTTAACAGGGGTTGGGGAGAGGGGAGAATGGGGACTCTGCTTAATGGTGCAGAATTTCTTTTTGGGGTGATAGAAAAGTGCTGGAAATAGATAGTGGTGATGGTTGCATGACATTGTGACATTATGAATGTGCTTAATGCTACTTAATTGTCCACTTAAAATGCTTAAAGTGGCAAATTTTATATTATATATATTTTACCACAATTTAAAAAATTAATCATGCAATATATCAAAAGCCACTGAATTTACACTTTAAATGGGTAAATTGTGTAGTATGTGAGTTATATTGCAATAAAGCTATTAGAAACCAAACAAAACAAGTGGGAGCCATGCTGAGGGTCCTCCGGATCCCAGTGAAATGGGAAGGGGAAGTCACATTTAGGGAGAAGAAGGTCACGATGTGCTCAATTTGGCAAATGAGCCCTGCCTCTGACCCCTCCCTGAGGATGTACAACTTTCCCAGAGCCTTTAAGACATCCTAGCCCTGCTCCTACACTGGCTTGCTGTGTGCCCTTTGGCAAGTCACATAACCTCTCTGGGCTTCAGTTGCCTCATCTATGCATAAACTCAGTTTGCTGAGGGCTGACTGTGTGCTGGGCACAGGGTCAGAATTGTCTCTTTCAGTCCTCACCATATTCCACAGTTGGACCTGGAGGCCCAGAGAGGCTCAGAGCCTTGCCCTAGTATCCCAGGGGCGCAGTGGCCGAGCTGCCTCCGAGCCCTGAGTCCTCCTCTCGCATTGGCCCAGGTGTTCCCCGATCAGCTTCCCTTCCTCCCCTCTGTGTCCGTTTGGAGCCGGTCACGGATTTTGTTCCTCCTGCAAATGATCTCCATGTGTCAGGGATTGGGTTTCCCCTTGTCTGGCCCTGTCCCCCTGGGGACCTGAGGCCCCCCACGGTCTGATGCTGCCGGGCGGGGCCTCCCCAGCAGCTCCATTGCTCATTCTGACCTGAGATGGGGCCCAGGCGGGATGGGGCCTGGGCATCTGGTTTAACGATCAGAGCAGGGGCTTGTTTCGGTTTCAGTGACCCATGGAGCCCCCGGGAGAAGGAGAGAGAACAGACTGGCAAATGGGGGGCAGTGAGGCAGCAGGGGGGTGGGGAGGGCTGGAACTGAGCAAACAAATACCAGAGCATTAATGGGGGATCTGTGGCGGAGAAAACACACACACACACACACACACACACACACACACACACACACACACACACACACGCCTGATGAAAAGCCACCTTTCACACACCTATTTGCAGACCTTCACGCACCCTTAGCTCTAGCCGTCCAGATGGCTTGCTATTTTCCACGCATGCTCCGTGCTGGCCAACCTCTCGCCTAGGCTGGTTCCTCCACCCGGACTGTCCTCTGGGCCATTCTTGCAAATGCCAGTTTTGCGATTTCTCACGCCCAGGCTTCTGGGGACTCTCCCATTACCCATCGTGCCCACCAGTGGCATCTCCGCCTCCCTTCCTCAGACCCTTTAGTGGGTAGGGGAAGCGGGTGGCCTCTGCTCAGCCAGTGCTTTCTGATTTTGAGCAAGTCCCTTGACCTCGAGTGTCCGGTGCCTCACCTATAGAAATGTAGCTCCACACCTCCTGTGTCACTGGGTTCGTCACAAAGCTCCTATGAGTGTCTGTGTTTTGAAGATGAGAAAAGAGAGTTCAGAAAGGTTTAGTGCCAGGTTAGCAGGAGCCTGGGTTAAACTCCAGCACCCACTTCTGATACTGAGAATGGCCAGCCCAGGAGTCAGAGAGGCCTGTGTCTACTGCCCCTTGGCTCTGCCAGCTGGTCCCTCACTGCTCCCTGGCTCCCAGAGTTGTCATCCTGACAGTGGCCTATGCTTTACAAGGGCCCACTGGGTCCCTGCCCAAGAAAGGGGCCTTGGGCATCCTCTAGCCCCTCCAGGTCTGAGCTTCCCAGTCTGCAGGCAGGGCCTTGCGTTCCTGCTCTCTTGACCCTCTGTGCTGGGAGAGAAGGGGTGTCCAACTTCTCAGAAGGGGAAACTGAGACTCAAAAGGCCATGGGACTTTCTAATGGGCCACAGCCCAGCCTGGGGAAAGCTGGGATGCAAACTCAGGGTTTTGGCTTTGCCTGTCAACCCCAGGCCGCCTGCTTCCACTCTGCAGGTGTGAACCAAGCCACAGGGGGTGGGGGCTGTGCATCTTGCTAAGCCCCTCGCTGATCCAGGCCTGGGCCGGGGGCGGCGGTGCAGCAGAGCAGGCGCTAGAGCTGGGAGGGTCTCAGGAGGGAAAGGTTCACAGGGGCCTCAGGGCTCCATGGCCCCTTCTGCGCAGATCTCAAGTCGGGTGGCAGCTCTACTTCATCTATCAAATGGGGGACTATTAGGACCTGCTTTGCTGGTGCTCCTGAAGGTGGAATGAGATAGTGGTAAAAACCAGCCATGCTCCCCCTGTTCTTGTTCTCAACGGATGCGCTTGTTTTATGTAAGTGTTGCCATTACTATCGGTCATCCGCTTGGTACGGCATGGGTTAGGTACTGAGGCTGCCTTTCTAGCAAAAGTCTAGTTCACGGTCATGAGGCTATGATACTGGCCTTGGCCTCTCCAAGCCTCAGTTTCTGCATCTATGAAATGGGATGAAACCCTCAGCCTCACCATTCTTTTGTGATCACAGAGTCTCAGGCTATTCTGAACCACACGGTGACAGGTCTGATGAAGCCCACACAGGCCCCTCTGCCCCTAGCCCAAGGCCCAGTGGGACCAGCTTCTCCAGAGTGGGTGGTGGGTGGTAGTGGGATTATGTTTCAGCACCTGAGTTCTCTGCCAGCCTGACCCTCCATCCATACCGAAAATGCCCGTGGAAATTCCCTGGGCCTCCCGGGGACACATCAGAGGCTAAAATAAGACCTGAAGTCAGCAGGAGCCTGTCCCTGGCTGCCACCCGATTCAGCCAACCCCTTGGGAGCTGAACTCTCCTGGCACAGCCAGATTCTGAAAGGACAGTCAGCACGTGGGGGCCAGGCTGAGCCATCTCCAACCTCTGAGAGGTTTTAGGATACAATTCCTGCCCTGACCCCAAGAGGCAGCCAGTTGTCTGAGGAGGGCCTGGAAGTCTGTTTTCTACGAGGCTCCCAGATACTGCTGCTGCCAGCGAGCACTGGCTGCCCGCCTTCTACTACCCTGGACAGTGATTTGCACTATTGTATTCACACCTCTATCTCATTTGCAGCGGCACTGGGGGTCGCAGAGGGCGGGGGTGGAGGTGGTCTGAGTTACTTCTGTCTGTCTGAACAAATGCTGTGTGGGATGAATGCATGCATGAATGAATGAATGAATGAATGAATGAAGGAAGGAAGGAAGGAAGGAAGGAAGGAAGGAAGGAAGGAAGGAAGGAAGGAAGGAAGGAATGAGTGAATGAGTGGATATGCAGCTCACTGGAGAATTATGGACTTTCTTCACCACTGACAGCAGGAAAAACTTTGGGACCGATATTTTCCTTGACACCTAAGCTCAGTTTGGAGGCATTTTTGAGATTGCTGGGGCTCCCCTCCTCCAGGCAGTCTTCCCTGATGCCCATGACCCCTGGGCTTCCCTCACCCATCTCATGTCTTTCCCTTATCTGTCTCTGTCCCCCAGCGCCCACCTCGGGCCTGGCACAGAGTAGGTCATCAGAAACTGTTGGTGAACCAGGTGAATGAATGAAGGACCCACAGGACTGAATGCCTCTCTGGCTTCACCTTACAATGGTGGGAAGTCACGGAAAAGGCTGCCTGCCTCTTGCCAAGCTCCTTCCTTTATCTTTGCTTAAGTCCTGTTGCATTTCTTTGAGTTCCTGGCACTTTGTCCAGCCTCCAGGCCTTCGCAAGTGCTATTCCTTCTATCTGAAACTCCCTTCCTTCTAGCTAATTCCCCCTCCTCCTGCTCTTCCACATCTTGACTTTAATGCCTCAGCTGTGAGGGTCTCTGATTGTCACTCAGAGCCCCAGGTTCTAATTGAAGCCACCATCTTCCCACTTGAGACCCAGTCCTGGCTTCCACCTCACTGGCCTCAGTTGTCCCCGTCTCTGCAGTGGGCACTGATGACAGACTGGGCCCCTGTCCCTACCCTGGTTGTCCTGCTCCCCGGGCCCAGACCCTCAGGCCTGATGACATCTTCATCACCAATCTGGCCTCAGCATCTTCTCCTGGAGCTCAGCTGGCTGGCGGCTGGGGGGCCGTTATCTGGCTCGAAGCAGGTGGAGGGCCCGCTAGCTCAGGGCCTGCCGGCCGCCTGGTTTATATTTTTAACACCCGGCTCTCGGGCGGTGACAAGGTGTCTGCTAAGTGAGGTAATAGGCAATTGAGTGGGTTCCGCTTTGCCGAGGGCCCTCATAAATCACGTCTGTCAGGGGCCTGTGTCACGGTCCAGGGCAGCGGCCGCGCGTCGGTAATTAGCCAGCCTGCACCCGGAGCTGGACCACAGCCCACTTGCCCAGCACCGGGGCCTTGGCAGGGCCCGGGGGCGCTTTGCAGCCACCTCCCTCTCTGTCTTCCCAGCTTGGCCTGGCCTCAGACCAACAAGGAGGGGCTGACACGGTGCAGGACCTGCCCTCAGGATGGTGCAGCCTCTCTGCTCAGGAGGCTGTGGCATGACCTCCGCAAGTGTCTTCTCTCTGGGCCTCAGTTTCATCATCTGTAAAGTGGGTAGGATCATTCCTGCTTGAGGACTGATGGGTGGAAATGACAAGGAGGCAGGTGCTTCTTACCAGAGGAAGTGTTCCATTCTTTGAGTGATGATGTTACAATAATAATGATGACAGTGAACACTTTAATGGCACTGCCTCTCTCCAACCCACCTTGCCTAGTTCCAAAATTTGGGGCAGGGGGAGCTCAGGAGGGATGGACAGCAGCTCAAATAGTGTTACTGGCAGCTATTAAGGCAGAACACTGCTCCTGTAATCACCCCAAATCCTTTGCACTAGACACCCCCATTTTACAGAAGGAAAAACTGAGGCCCTGTTAAGTTAGTAACACAGCTGGGATGATAAAAGGCAAGTCTTGAACTCAAGCAGTCTGGCTTCCCAGTCTGTGTACATCTCCCATGTGGCTCAGTGGGCCAATAGTGCAACCTGCTGCTTTGGGAGGGAGGGAGCACCCGTCTGGAGAGCAGCGTAAGCAGCAGCTGGGCAGATCTCTCGTTGGATATCGGGGGAAGTGGTGAGTCCTATACTAGGAGGGAGTGGGATAGACCCTCTCTGAGAGCTAAGCTGTTGGCAGAGGGTGCCGACAGGGAAACTGGGGCCAGAGGGGGTGAGGAACTTGCCCAAGGTCACACAGCCAGTTGGTGGCAGGTATGAGACGTAAAGCCTGCTGTAGTCTTTTGGGTTGGGTTCGATTTGATTCCACAAACATTGCATCTGATATATAAAATTCAGCCCCAAAGGGTACCAGCCCCTCAGAGAACCTAAATTTCTTTCTGTCTGCAAGGCAGTGTTCTCCTCAGGACCTGGCTTTAATCTGGTCCTGGCATCCCCACTCAGCAGCCCAGCCCTGAACCTTGGCTTCTCCCAGACTCACTCTGCTCATCTGTAAAATGGGCTCATGTCAGTAACTGCCCCACAGGATTGTGAGGACAAGGAGGTACATGGTGAGGGCTCAGGCTCAGGCTCAGGCTCAGGCTCAGGCTCAGGCTCAGGCTCAGGCTCAGGCTCAGGCTCAGAAGTACTAAGTGAGGTCACTATAGGTGACTTCTGTTTTATTCTTTTTACATCACTTTGTTTTTCCAAATTTATATTTCACCAGGCCTGGGGCAGGTGGCAGAGGCCTGAGGCCTGGTCTCCAAGGTAGGAAACAAAGTCCTGAGGTTCCTTCTTAGAAACACACGCTTGCCCAGAGGGAGAAAAATGCCACACACACACACACACACACACACACACACACACACACACACACTCCCTCACAGGCCCACTTCCACGAGCTTAGAAACACAGATCCCACACAACACCCATTCTGCACATAGTTCTTGGTACTACTGTGTGCTCCACACGGGGGCTTCAGGATAATCCAGACCCAGAGAAATTCCTGCCCTCTGGCAGGGTACCCCTGAACCCCACACAGTTGCATACACAACCTCACACCCCAACCCCCACACACTCCCACCAGTGCAGGAGGCCCCTGTCAGTCTCCATGCCCCACTCCCCCCCAGGCACCCTCCTTGGTCCCAAAGCTTCCATCCCTGCTTCCTGGGGGCTCGGACAGCAAACAAGGCAGAGTGGAGATCCTGCCCTCCCCCTGGACCCCCATGTCCCCAGGTGGAATCCTGTGACTACTGCCAGGCCCCTTCCTGTCCCCCCTGCTAGCCTGACCAGGCTTTGTGATGGGGAAGGGAGCCTGGGGAGGCCCCAGGAAAACATTCTTCAAAGGAAGCTTGGGGCCCGTCCTCTGCCAGCTGCATTCAGAGCCTCTGGAGCGACTGCCCCTGGGGGTCCAGGCCAGTTACAATAGGGACCAGAGGGGGCATTGGGTGGTTTGGAGGGATTAAAGATGCTCTGGTTGGGGAGCACTAGGACCCCAGCAGGACAGTGCTTCCTGAATATTTCTGCCTCTTCCTGGGGACCAAAAAGGGCTCACACGGGGCCCACCAGGTGCACAGGCCTCTGTCCCTCTGGCCTCCATCGGTCCACTGGCAGACAGCCCTGGGTGGGGATGGGGACCGAGGGCCCCGGAGACTGCCATCTGCATGGCCGTCTTGGCTGCCTCTCCTCTCTGGGGGGTCACTGGGGGCCGGGATCGATGCCGGGCCCAGCTGCCCAGCGGCGCCCCATTAAGAGCCCGGCCTGGCCTGGCTCTAATTGATTACACTGGGGCGTCTGCACGGGCCCAGGTGGCAGGGCCTGGGCAGCCTCTGGCTCCCTCAAGGCACGGCCCGGCTGGGGACAGGGGAGTGGGAAAGAAAGAAGGCATGGGGCGGGGGCGTCTGTGAGCCCCAATTAAGCCATGAGCGGTGCAGCTTGGGCTGCTCCTAATTTGGTTTGGGCTAATGAGCTGGGAAAATTAGCTCCTGTCTGACTGGAGTTTAAACCCCATCTGGACTGGGCCCTGGGAATAGCCTCTTCCATCCCTGCCCTGTGCATTGGGGGGCGGGGGGCGAGGGCTGGAGGTAGAGCAGGCTCCTCTGGTGGGCACAGCACTCTACAGGGTGCTCTCAAGGGCATCATCTTGGGGAGTGTGTATATGTGTGGGGGGTATCATTACCGCCTCATTTTACAGATGGACAAACTGAGGCCCAGGGAGGAGACATAAAGAAGTCCCAGTTGGCTCCTGGCTGGCTCTAAGACTTGGACCCTGATCACACACAGGTGCTTCTTTTTCTTCCTGAGATATATTTTTAAAGGCTTTTAGGGTTGGCAGATTTAACAAATAGAAACACTGAATGCCCAGTTAAAATTTAATTTCAGATAAACAATGAGTAGAAATTACATATGTTAAAAAAAATGATTTGTTCTGTATTTTATCTGGCAACATAGTTCACTACTTTTAAGGGCCTTGGGGGACTCTGGGTGGAGTGGAAACAGACTTTGGAGCCAGTCAGACTTGGTTCCAATTGATTTTGGCACTTTCTTCTTGTATGGTTGTAGTGGGCAGAATAATCTCCCTACACCACCTCCCAAGATGCCCTTGTCCTAATTCCTGGAAATTGTGGTATGTTGCCCTATGTGGCAAAAGAGAATTTGAGGTTAGGACCTTGAGATTGGGAGATTATCCTGGATTATCTGGGTGGGGGGTGGGGAGCAGTGTACACACAAGGGGCCTTATGAGAGGAAGACAGGAGGGTAAGTCAAAGAAGATGTCCTATGAGGGAAGCAGAGGTCAGAGTGACTTGTTCTGAAGATGGGAGAAGGGGCCAAGAGCCAAGGAACCCAGGAGGCCTCTAGAAGCTGGAAAAGGCAAGGAAACAGATTCTCTCCTAGAGGTCCCAGGAGGAACATGACCCTGCTAACACCTTGACTTTAGCCCCATCAGATTCTTGGAATTCTGACCTCTAGAACCCGAATAAATTCATGTTGTTTTCAGTCACTAAATTAGTGGTGATTTGTTATAGCAGCAACAGTGAGCTAATACAGTGGCCTTGGGTGAGTCACTTAAAATCTCTGGGCCTGTTTTCTCATCTGTAGAATGGGCATGGTCCTCCTTTTCGCACAGGGAGATGTGAGGTGTGCCCAGGACAGAACAGCCAGATGTCCCCCTTGGCTGTGGTTAGGGTAAACCTTCAGGGGGTTCTCACGGCCCAGCTGCATGCAGCCCCCTTCCCCAGGCACCTCATTCAGCCCAGCCTGAAGCGTCTTCGGTGATTTCTCTGTGAAACTGTGAAATGCATGTGGGATGGTGATGATGCAGCCCCTCCTACCCTTAGGTGAAAAGGTCTCCAATTTAAAGTTCTCTCATTTGAAGAGCTCACACCTCTCAGGACTCTGAGATCACAGCTCCTGAGAACACATAGTTTCAAGTCCCAGGAGCCACAGGTCCACGCTGTCCAGTTCTGGGTTTATGCTCTGACAGTCAGTTCAAAGCTCCATGACCAAGACGTCAAGTCTGGAATTTTAATCCATGACAAAGCAGGAGGTTTTCTCAGGTTTCACTGTGAAAATCCTGGACTCTGAGCACCCAGGGCACCCCCAGCCACCCCAGTCTGGAAGGAGCATCCAGGATCCAAGTGGATGGGGTGGTCTGGCCTGCGTGGCTTCCATGTGCCACCTACCCTTGATTTCCCAAAGTACAGGGTACGGGCAAAGACCCTCAATGTCCTGATGTCCTTGAAGGCCTCCAGGACCCCTAGGAGAAGATGCTCGGGGGTGGGGTTAAGCCTGATAGTGGCTGAGAGCACTTTATAAACAAACAAACAATGTTGGTTAAAGAAATTTCAGACATCAGGGCATAAAGGGAGGAGAGGTGGGGAGGTTTTGGAGGTGGGGGACTGAGGGAGAGAGGGGAGCCCCCTCTGACCTTACTCCGTGTAAAGGGAGCTTTCTCTTTGGATATAATCAGCTACACCTGACACACTAGACATTGTTAAGAAATGGGGAAAATCAGTCATTGCCTTTTTTTATTTTTCTTTATGTTTTTCTCCTGTCTTGAGATTTGAATGTACTAAGAAAAAAAAATCACGGTGTCTCATCAAACTCATGTTTAACTAGACTATGTGTGGAGCCCATCACAGGATATCCTTGAGGCAATCTTCACTGTACTCGATGTTAGAACCAGCCTGTTTCTAACGGGACGGGCCCTAGGACACCTCCCCATGCCCACACCATGTCCTTGTGGTGAGTCTCCGGGCTGACCCTTGATGAGCCTGTGTGTCCTCAGTCACAGAGGGCGACATCATTAATCACAGTGCAGCTGTTTGAATTTAGGGCCAAGTGCCTTGTTGCCACGATAAGAGCGAGCATTGGGGTTGGAACAATGAACTTGAGGAAGGCTGCTGGGCACTCCTGGGGGGTCGCCTGCTGCCAGTGGGACACCTGGTACCCCTCCTGGCATCCCTGGCAGTTCCAGAATCCCAGGCACATCGTGGGTTCCAGAATCAGCAAGCATGCTCAGATGGTGTCTGCTCCCTTCTGCCAGGGTTCCCTTCCAGGGTCAGGGCAGGAGGCAGCACCCAAACTTGCTTCTCAAGTTTCCATAGCATTCGGGTTGGGGAGCCCATGTTTTGGGGGAGACACCCATATCATGGAAGAAAACTATTCCTGATTTCAGGAGCCAGGAAATTCATCCTTAATTCATTAAGACACCAGACTCGGGGAAGATGGGCCTCCACTGGTTTCCTCTCTCCTTCCACTCTGCCTGGTTTGGTCCTGTAGATCCCAATGTTTTCTTTATTCTTTTACTTTTAGCTGTGGCATGGTTGGTTCAAGCCAAATCTTCGAGAACCCCAGAGATGAAGCAGGCGAGAAGGGCTGCCCTGGCTGCGGAGGAATGGGGAGCTCTGCTTTCTCCCATCCACACCCCACAAGGCTGCTTGAACAGTTTGAAAAGCACCAGTGGGAACTCTGGCTCCTCTGTCTGAGATTCAGAACTGGTCTGAGTGCCAGCACTGCCCTGGCCTTGCTGTGTGGACCAGTTCCTTTCCTCTCTGGGCCTCAGTTTTCCCGCTTTTTAGGGAACCTCAATGCTCACAGGAGCCAAGTTGAAAAATAAGCCCCTTACCCAACAGTAAGGAAGACAGGAGGCCCAGAGAGGGCACTCCACTTGACGCAGGGCACACAGCTTTGTCCTGAGGCACAAATGGTCCAGGCAACTCCCCGAAAGAAGGGGTGTTCCCATCTTGTTCCAGGCGGGTGCCCTCAAGGCTGTGTCACCCAGCAGGATGGGGGCGGGCAGGATGTCCACACGCCAGCCCTGCTCCCCCGGAGCTCGGAGGCCCTTTCCCATCTGGAAGGAGGGCCCTTTCGGGGTATTTATTTTATTTCTGCTGAAGTGGGAAGCGGCTCTCCAGGGCTGTGCGGATGACCTGGCAGGCTGGAATGCCTTCCCTGCTATTTCAGGATTAAGACAGTAAATTCCTTCTCTGGGGTGTAATGATGCAAATACCGGGCTCGTGGGGGAAGGTGGAGCAGCCCCTGGGCCCCTAACTGTGAGTCTGCGGCTGGCCGAGGTGGGGACCCGGGAAGGGGCTGCAGGCCTTGGGATGACAGTTCCTCCTGCCTGCCAGGGTTCGAGTGGGCTGGGGCCCTCCTCTTCCTCACTGGGGTTGGAAGCAGAAGACAGCTTCATTTTCCTAGTGATACCAAAGGGTTGGGAGCCCTCACCCTGTGGGCCACGAGTGCCTTTCATTCTTAGTATTCTAAAACGGGAGTAATTGTAAAGCGCTTAGCACCTTGCTAGGCACGTAGTAGGTGCTCAGTGCATCGCAGCTACAATGATTACTGTTATCATTACTACTATTAGTATGAAGTGTGGTTGAATAGGACACACTCGCTGCCCCAGATATTCATGGAGGAACGGGATAGAGAGGAGGGAGGATTCACAGGCTGAGTGATAAGGGACGGGTGGGCCAGGCGAAGGAGCAGGGAGAGAAGAAGCGGTGTTCCAGGCAGAGGGAACAGCATGGGCAAAGGCCTGGCAGGGAAGCAGATCGCTGCATCTTTGAGGGCAGAAGGCAGTTCAATGAGGCTGGGGCATGGTGCGTGGGGGGCGAGACTAGGACATCCTCAGAGACCCCATCGCGTGTGACCCCGGGAGCCAGGGCAAGGAGTCTGCAGTTTCCCTTAAGATTCGCGTGTTAAGCACCAGATGGGACATTTACCCCAAAGGACAGTTGTCAACGGCGAGCTTACTGGCATGGATGAGAGACAGAGGGTTGTTCTTTGGGAACATTGGGGTCAGAGCAAGGGCCAGTGACACAGTGAGTGACTACGTGGGGCCTTCCAGCAGCCTCCATGGTTAGGGGTACAGGCGGCCAAAGGAGAGGCTGAAAAATTCAGGTCAAATGATGCGGTTATTGTTACGTGGGGAACAGAGTGTGGCTCCTCATTTCCGACTCTGTGGTCACTGTGACACTTAAGTATCTGTAATTGGTAGCAGCTGTTAAGGGGATCTTCAGACTCCTTTGAGTGTGACAACTGGAGATCCTGCTCAGTGGGGTGGCTGGCATTCAGATTTCATCATGGCTGGGGGTGGGTGAGAGGGCAGGAATCAGCCCCAGGGGGACTGCTCTGCTGGGATCTAGAGAGGGAGGGTGGGGCTGCCCCCAAGGGGCAGGGATCTGGCCCTGGGAAGCCAAATATAGCCCCTAGCTCTGCAGTCTAGAGGCGTTAGTGGTAAGGACCCTCATGCATGCACGGGGATTTTTACTTTATAGTGTTTCCTGGGTCCTCTAGCAGAGCATGGTGGTGATGTCTCTGGGTTCTAAAGCCAGAAATTTGGGGTTCAGATCTTCTGCCCCCAACCCCCTGAGAGCCAGGGGACTTTGGAAAAGTCATCCTTTCCTCTGAGTATATTTTCTCACCTGTAAAATGGGTTTGTCACATTCCCAACTCCTGCTATTATTGGCAAGGGTACGTGATAGGAGGCATGCAGAGGGCCCTCAGGGCTGGTGCACATGTCAGCAGCAGGGTAAAAGGATGATGATGATTCTATGGTGATGTCTCTGCTCTACGCCTGGTCCAGAAAGTTGTGGCTCTGGACCTCAGATGCCACCACCAAGGAGAATCTGTAAATGGATTTGTTCTACCAATAACCATGGGGGCTGAGGAGGGACAGGCCCTGTGTCCACGGGGACACAGGCAAGACAGAGCTCTGTCTTGGCTCTGCCCAGGGCTCAGCCCAGGCTTTCTTCTTTTTCCCTCTTGCCTACCTCATCTCCCACTTTCCACTCCTCACCTCCACTGCCCCTTCTGTTCTTCCAAAGGGGCAGCCTTTTTCTGTCCCAGGGCCTTTGCATCTGCTGCTCACTCCCAGGGCTTGATGCCTGTTTTCTGCTAACTTCCAATCTCCATTTCCATCCGGATTCACTCATTCATTCATTCGCTCATTCACTCATTCGTTAGCTCACAACTACAGATGTTCCTTGACTTACGATGGGTTGCATCCTAATAAACCATCATAAATTGAAAATATCATAAGTCAAAATGCATTTAACACACCTAACCTACTGAACGTCGTAGCTTAGCCTAGTTTACCTTAACCGTGCTCAGGACACTTACATTAGTCCACAGCCGGGTAAAATCATCTCTCCGTGGCTGCCCATTGTCACAAGACAGTATTGTACCCCATATTGCTAACCCAGGAAAAGACCAAAATTTAACATTTGAATACAGTTCCTACTGCAGGGCCAATGTGTACAGCTTTCGCATCCTAGTAAAGTGAAAAAACTATAAGTTGAATGATGCTAAGTCAGGGACTGTCTGTATTTGTTGTGGAAATATTGTCGCTGTAATGCAAACTCCATCATGGGGAGCTTGGTCTTGCTCCCCATACTCTCCCCAGTCCCAGAAACAGGGCTGGCAGGTGGGAGACCAGCACCCCATTTGCTAAACGAATGAATGATTGGTGAGCCTCTCAGGGGAAGACTCACTTTTTCAAACTTTGACAGAAACAACCTTTACCCCCTGGAATGAAGAGGCCTAGGAGGAGACCAGCCTTCTCATCTGAGCCCCAAATCTCATGCAGGAGAGTTGGAAAGGTCCCTCAAAGCTCATCCAGCTCATCTCTTCCAACCCCACTTAGCAGATGGGCAAACTGAGGCCCCGAACAACAAAGCGAGTCACACTGCAACTCAGTGGCTGAGCAAGAACCTGGCGCACAGGACGGCGCTCTTGCCTCTTGTCCAGGAGACCTCGGAGTCGGGGTGGCCCCGGAGGCCTTGCAGCAGCAGCGAGCCCTGTCGTATTTCTGCCACGTTATGTAACGGTGGGCAGGTAATAACCACTCCGTCGCTGTCGTCTCCGCACATAATAGGTAGAAAAACGAATTCAAACGTCATTCACAACAATAAAAGAAAGTATTCTTGGTGCTCGCAGCGTTCAGCGGGGCCAAGGCGAGGGCGAGGCGCCTTCTCAGTGAGTCACCGGGCAAAGCAGGAGCGAGGGGGTCTCAATTATTCCCTGACAACGTCAGCCGGCCACGTGTAAGCACCCAGGTTATTTTTACGAGCGAAGCGGATGATTACGTGTGTGCAAAGGCTAGCGAGGCCAGGGCACATGCATGTGTGCATGTGCATGTGTTCCCCGGGAGAGGGCCAGAGTGGGCTTGTGCAGGTGTGCATGAGTGTGCGCACATACACACGTGTGACACATATTTCAGCATATAGTGTGACTGTGCAGCCCCTGGACTGTCGGCCCCACGAGGACAGGATTCCTTGTCTCCCTGGTGCCCAGCCTGGTGTCTGGTGCAGAGCAGACACTTCATAAAAATCTGTCACCGCATGAGCAGGTCACCCAGCCCTCTCAGATGGGACCACTTTTCTGCACCTGGCTTTCCCCGCCCCGGTCAAAGCCACTATCTTTTCCACCGCCTCTCTTCATTGTGACCCCATCAGTCCATGGTCCAAGCAGTGGCCAGGGGTGTCTTCTTAAAACTCAAATTGGAGCAAGTCACTCTCCTGATTAAAAAAACACCACCACAAAACAAAATAAAAACAACCTCGTGGTTGCCCCACCGCGCCCAGAACAAAATCCCAAATCCTTCCCAGGACCTTCAAGATCCTGAGCGGGCTGGGGCCTGCCTGCCTCGTCTCCCACTGTCCCACCCTTGTCCTCGTCACGTCTTCCAAGGGGGTGGCCTTTTACTGCCTCAGCTGTCCCCTCTGCTGTCAATGTGGCCAGCTTAAATACGGCACCTCCCCCGGGAGGCCTTCCATCTGCATTCCTGTCCCTAGGTTTTCTCACCCGTTGGTTTCCCTGTGAGACTGTAAGCTCCGGAGCGCAGAGCCTCCTCTGCTTGATTGCAGAGTGTCACGAGCTGGCAGCCCAGCACCGGGCGCGGACGGGCACCTCCTGAGTGTTAGCCCGTGGCTGCTGTGGGTCATCCTCTGGGCGAGGTGGGGCCCAGAAGCTACCAGTGTGTTGAGCTGGGAAAAACCCACTTCCCAAACTTCGCGTGTTGCCCTATCCACACTTCGTCTGCACTGTTTTAAGAGATTCCCTTTCCATTTCAATAGGAAATTTTCTATCGCTATTTTGAATTGAAAAAGTGCTGTAAATGAAAAATAACCACTGAATTAGAAATGCAAGTGTGTAGCAGCCGCGGTGGCCTGCCCTGGGCTCCTGAGCTCACGTCAGCTCCCTCCCTGTTAGGTGTTTAGGACGCGGTGGCACCTGGGTGAGGCTTTCGTGCTGCGATCAGGAGAGATGGAAGAGAACCGGGAGCCTTTGTGTCGCCCTGACGTTCAATGCCGTTTGTCTCGCTGTCAGGGAACAGCCCCCAGCCCACTCGGTAGCATCTGCTTTTCTGCCCAGAACTTTCCAGTCCAGAAGGAACTAAACACTTTTCCATCCCTTCCTGGTCACCCCTTGTCATCCCTCAGCATCATTACGCTCCAGGAGGCAATTCAGGTCCAGAGGACCGGAGCGGTGGCCACTGGCCTCTGCTCTTGGGGGCCTCAGTTTTCTCTTCTAGCAAATGGGGACCCTGCTCCGGGCACGACTGCCTGGCTCTGGAGCAGCCGTGAGGATGAACCGGGATCCCAGAGCGCGAGCCCGCGTGCCCAGGGGGACGGGCCTTGGCTGCAGTCTTTCCTGAGCCTCCAGCCGCCTCCTGGGACAGTTTGGAATTTTTATTTTTCGGTCTTTGTCTGCAAGAGAGAAGCGTGGGCCTCTTCACATAATTTTCATTCCATGAGGCCGGAAAGGGAGTCTGCACAGGTGTTTTCGGGAGGGAGGAGGGGGAGCCGAGGGCCCGGGGGCAGCTGTCTTTGGCAGGAGGCCAGACGTGCCTGCTTTTCAGAAGGACAGAGGGAAAGGAGCACAGCAGCATGGCTGAGCGCCTACTGTCTACTCATTCGGGTGCTAGCTGCCACACGCTCCCTAACTTATTAACTCCTTAAGGAATCCCCTGTAGTCACCCATTTTACAGATGCAGAAACTGAGGCTCAGAGAGAGAAGGCACTTGCCCAAGGCTACACAGCAGGGAAGTAGCAGAGCCAGGTTTTGAACCCAGGTCTTCGTGGTTCCAAATCTGTGACCTTAACCACTGTGCTTTTAGTCTCCTTTCCAAACAACAAAGATGCTACCCATAGGAATAATAATACCCCTTCCCTTTGCAAAGTGCATCCTGGCTCGCAGAGGGCTTAGGGGACACAGGGGAGGCCCAGAGAGAGGAGGTGACATATTGGGGATCACACAGCACCCCCCAGTCCCACAGTGGCTGGTGTCACTGCCCTGTTGCTTCTCTGTCTTTTCGGGAAGAATCCAGCCATGATCTGAAGAGCCTGTGCCCCTGGCCCCAGCAGGACTGGTGGGCGGTAATTCCTCAGCACCCAGGAACTTGGGAAACACTTGTTTCCGAGGCCCCCGTCCACCCCATGGTGTCAAGAGCCCGGTTGACTGAGCGGGGCTTGAGAAGTTATTTTGCCCAGAGGAAGCGTCTGGCAGGGAAATCCTTGCTCTGATCCTGGGCTCCATTTTCCACTGTCTCTACAGTGACTCAGCTCTAGGGAGGGAGGCCGCAGAATTTATAATAAAGTCCAGAGGGGTTCCCTAAAACCAAGGGTTCCACCGGCTTCGCTGACCAGTGGCCGCTTAGGCCTTCAGGGCCCTGCTGGGGCAGCCAGGCCCCGGCTTCTCTGCTCTCAAGGATGAGAGATCCACCCCTAACCCTGTCCTTGCTCTCAGCTCTCCTGGGCTCCATCCCCTCTCTGTCCCTCGGTGCCCCTCCTCTGGCTCTGCCAGTCTTTCTTGGTCTTGGTCTCCATCTCTCTCACTTTCTGTTTCTGCTTCTTTCTATTTCCCTGTCTCTTCCTTTCTCTCTGTCTGTCTGTCTGTCTGTGTCTTTCCTTCACTTCCATTTTATTTCAGATCCTGAGTGTTTTATCCTAAATGGTGAAATAGGAAAACAGCTATAAAAGAACACGAACCATAGCTACACAAATAACCCAGCATCTTTTTTTTTTGAAAGGGGCCTCAAAGGGAAACAATCTATAACACACAAAATGAACATTGTATGAATTGAGTAAAAGATAAGAAAAAGGAAACCTCTTAAGACAATTAAAAACTGAAATTCAGCTCCCCCTTTCCTCTCAAGCCAGCTCTGACTCCAGTGGCCTGGGCTCCCCCGAGCCTAGTTCCTTGTCTGAGAGATTGGAGAAAGACCACTCCACCCCCCAGTGGCCATTAGGTGAGATGCTCAGGAGTAAGTCCATGCGGAAGAGGGAGGGTTTGTCCCCCTGCCTTGTGCCTACCCAGAGTAGGCGCTCATGGGACGGTTTCAGCTGTGTGTCCTTGGACAGGTTGCTTGCCCTCTCTGGGCCTTAGTTTCATCATTTGCAAAATGAGGACAGGTTTGGGGGCCTGGCCTTATCCCCCAGGAGTGTCTCTCTCTTGACTCAGGAACCTGGGAGAGATGGGGGAGGGGAGAGGGGATAAATGAAGCCAAGCTGGGGTAGGGAGCCAGGAGGAGGGAAGAGATAGCTGCTGAGCCATCCTGGCCAGGTGTGGGGCAGGGACCCCTGACAGCATCTCTGGGCACCTTTCCCCATGTGCCAGTCCTGGGTTCAAATCCCGACCCCTCTATGGACTCTCGTATCTGGCTCCCTTGCCCTCCCTGGAGCAGGCTCCGCTCCAGTCACCTGTGCATCTGCTCCTTGCTCGCCTTCCAAACCTGCCCACCTCCTTCCTACCGCTTTGCCCCAGCTGTTCCCTCTGCCGGGAACATTCCACCCGCGCCAGCCTGATGCTTCCAGCCTCACTACGGCCGCCTCCAGGAATCCTTCCCCGGCCTCCCAACCTAAGAAGGTTCCCCCCCTCTCGTCGCTGCGTTTCTTCCAGCGGGAGCCTTTACCTGGGTTCTGACTGTGCTGCCCATATAACACCTGGGGCTCCGTGAACAGTCCTGAAAGCCTGATGCCCTCCTCTGGGTGCCCACCAGGCCTGGGCTCAACCCTGAAGAAGGAGAACAGAAAGTGGTGAACCCCCACAAATCCCAGAGGAGACCAGGCAGGGGGTGCAGAAGGTTGCTGCTCAGGGCTCCCTCCTCCCTGCAATACACCTGCGCCACGCAGGACCCTGTGCAGCCCAGGGAGCAGTTTGAGTTCTCACCTCAACTCCACCAGCCAGATTTTATTGCACTTTTCCAGTGAAAAAAGGGACATGCCAAGGGCAGAGTGGGGATAGGGGAGGTCAAATCCCTGATCCAGGCTACCCAGCCAGGAGGTGACAAAGCAGGGACTGGAACTCAGGCCCTATGGATGAACCAATTTGGGGATGTTCATCCTACCTGCTACCTTCCAAGTTTGTCAGGGGAGTCACCTGGGCCAGTCTAGTTCGCTGCAGGGGTATTCTAGGTAATACTGAGGCACAGAGAGATTAAGCAACTGGCCCAAGGTCACACAGCAGGTTGCTAGGGGTCCTGGCTAGAGCCCATTAGGTCCCACACAGGAGTTGGGACTGAAGTTGAGATTCTGCCAGGCAGCGCCCTGCCCACTCTCTCCTCTCTGACCCATAAGGGAGTGCGGCACCCTCCCTTGACATCGGTGGGGGGGTGGCAGCCAGGCCTGTATTTCAGCTGGCACTGCTGAGCGCTGCCGTGGGTGCCTGCAGCTAATTATCGGGGCTCGGAAAGTTCATCAATAACAGATCTGGTGGTGGTGGCTGGTTGCTTGCACGCAGAGGGCAGAGAGCACCCATAAATCAGCCAGATGGGGGGGTTGACCACGCTGGCCACAGAGCCACCAAAGCGCTGCCCTCAGAAGCCAACTGGGTTTGAGGCCGTGGTTCCAAGCCTGGCCCCAGGATGGGGGTGCCACACAGCTCTGCCTGCCAGATCTCTTAGTCCCTGGCTCTTCTCTCTCTCCCTGACCCCTGGCCCCCCCTCTGTATCTCCCCACTGTCACCTGGTCCACCGGGTCCCCCAACACTGTGCTTGCTCTTGGTGCTCCCTGAGCATGCTCAATGCTCCCTCCCAGCCAGCCCCATCCACTTCCCTGATAGTTACAGGCCCTCTTGGGTCAGGGTTCAGATTCTCCAGCGAGTTCTTGCTGCCTCAGTTTCTGCCTCTATGAAATGAGGATAATATAAGTAATGCCCACATGTGTGCCAGGTACATGTTAGTCACAAACACAATCACTTACATATGCATCACTCACACACATGTCTACATGTGTCAGATCCTCACATGCATCTTGGTTAACTAAGCAAATCATAACTTGGGGAGAAGGTGCACCTGGCAGAGGAAACAGCATGTGCCAAGGCCCTGTGGTGAGAAAGACTAGATGTGTTCAGGGACTGAAAGAGGCAACTGTGGTTACGGTAGCCACATTCCCATTTTCCCCAAAGGGACCTCAGATACCAGGCAATTTTGTAACCTAACGCAGAGTGTGACTCAGTCTCTTGCACAACCTGGCCAAGCAAATGTTTCTCAGACCTAAGTCTTTCAACTCGCTGCCACCCCCCCTGAGTTTTTCTCTAGCCCCTCCTACCCTGTCCCACAGAGGGGCTCAGATCTCCATGGCCAAGCCCAGGGACCCCAGCTTAGTGAGAGTGGGGTAGAGAAAGGGAGGGCTAGGAGGAAAAAGGCCAGCCATAAATTTCCAGTGAGTAGCCGCTGGCAGCTCTCTGCCTGCTCTCAGGCTGTAAAATTTTACTAGAGGGGCAGCCACACAGGATTAGAGCCAGCCAGGGTGTCACCCTCCACACCTCCATCACCTTCCAGGCTGCCCTGCCCAAGGGCTCACCCATTCTCCCTGCCTCCCCACGAAACTCAGGACTGGCCTCCACTTGCCCCAGGGCAGGGACTTCACAGTTCAGGAAGAAATGCCCACTGACCTCAAGGGGCCTCTCAGGGAGCTGGCAGGGCAGAGTCGCAATGCTCATTTGACAAATGAGGAAACCAGCTCAGAGAGGGTGACCCCACCAACCAAGGCTGCACAATGGACTACGTTGAAGTGGCAAACTTGAATCCAAGACTCCTGAGTCCCATAACAGAAGAATATTTTTTCACCCTTGGTTTCTCCCTTTATATCCATCCATCCACCCATCCACCCATCCGTCCGTCCATCCACCCATCCATCCATCCATCCATCCATCCATCCATCCATCCATCCATCCATCCTTCCTTCCATCCATCCTTCCATCCACCCATCCAATAAATATTTGTGAAGCATAGACTACATGCAAGGCAAGAGGTAAATAAAACACAGCCCTGCCCTTGAGGAAACAAACAAATGATGACAAGGGAGAGGTCAGCACACACCCCTAAGGCACCCACTGTGTGTAGAGCGGTGTGCTGAGTTCAAGGCTGAGAGCATATATAATGACTATGGGGCAATGGCCACCCACCGTCGCTCTAATCCTTCCTTTTGTCCAGGGCTTGTTGTGTGTCAGACTGTGAGAAGTATCCTGCAGTAACGCCCAGGATTTGCATCAGGAACCTACCATGTGCCAGGCCTTACACAGTGGGTCTAATTTATTGGCAGCCTCAGTCTTGTGACGTCTGGGTGTTTTGACTCTTGTTTGGGCAGTAGGGAGCCGAGGATGGTGGATGGGGCAGCGGGGGGGAGCAGCGGGGGCCAGGTGGAATGTGCAGGGGCTCCGTCCCTCGGCGACTGACGAGCGGAGGCTTCTGGGAAGGGCTTGCGGTGGCACTGGGTGGGCTCAGCCTGGCTGCACAGGAAACATCTTTGCCTGGCAAACAGGATGGTCGTTTGACATCTGGGCCTTGGGGTGCATGGGTGTGAGGGGAGAGGGGCCCAGAATAGTTTCTGCCCTCCCTCTGCCCTCTGCCTCCTGCCAGGCCCCTGTAGACCCAATTCCCCCCACCCCCCAGTGCCCACAGCTGGGAACCTTTACCAGTGAGGCTGCTTCCTCTGAGCCTCCCACAGTCCTGTGCCCACAGAAGGGAAGTAGAGTCTCAGAGAGGGAAGTGGCTGGCCCTACGTGACCCTGCCAGTGCCTGGTGACCCCTTGATTAGACCCAGCCTCCAGCTCTAGCTCCAGGCCCAGGGCTGTTTCAGGGGCTGGGGATGGAGAAGAAGGGGCTGCATTTGGGGGTCTTCCTTCCTCTGGCAAAACTGCCATCTGAGCAGATCTAGGTCCCCCTTTTTTTGGGTCCCCCAGGGCACTGCCCTGAGCAAGCTCTCACCATTGGGAGCAGCTGGTGACAGACCCTTCTCAGGTAATTTAAAGGCAGCTCTGATGGTGGATCTCTGTCCCCTGGCATCCTGCTGACACAGGGTATATGTGTGTGGTGACCCCAAGTCTGACAGACTCTGAGTCTAACCCATCCTGACTGCTTTTCCCTCCATGACAGTGTGGGGATTAGAGGAAGAGTGGCAGCTTTCCCCAAACCTAGGCTGCCTCTACGGTGCTGGGAACCCAACCTTACCTGCTGTGCAACCTTGGGCAGAGCACAGACCCTCTCTGGGCCTCAGGATGGCACTGGAAAGGATACCAGCTAGGAGTCTCTGCTTGCTCTTGAAATTTTGGATTTGATGATTTTAAGATTCCATTACCCTCAGCATCTATGAGTTTCTTACATGAATATTTCAATTCTGAGATTCTTTGATTCCCAGACTCAGTCTTTCCAGAGTTTTCTTACATGTTTTGTCAAGTGAGTATTCTGAGAAGTACCCCGGGGTGAGCTAAGGCTCTGAGAGGGCCCATGATCCCCCAAGGCCACACTTCACAGGAGTCCCTTCATTTTGGTCCTGCTCTTGTCCCCAAAGTTATATGCAAGGTAGCTCATCCGTCAGCAGAGCTCCTGGGAGAAAAGGACACTGCTGCTATGACTGAGGGGAACCCAGATTCCTTCCCCCCTTCCTCTTCCCACCCTCCCTTCCTTCCTTTCACATCCACTTTCTCATGCTTTCTCCTTTATTCAGTCACTTATTCATTCAACAAACAACACAGAAACAATCTCACATGCGGTTTGTAGGCCTTCACATCAGACAACATGAAAATGACCCAGAACCCCTTTTCAGCGAGGTACTGATATATCAGAAAAGGCAGGTTCTTTGGAATTCATCAGATTAGTTAAAACTTCTGCCCAACCACTTCGGGGCTGTATGAGCTTGGGCAAATCACTTCACCTTTCTGGACCTCAGTTTTCTCATCTAACAAGTGGAGATAATAATGCCCACCCTGTTCCCTTCCCTGCTTGCTGGGGTGGTGGTGGGGTGAGTATTGCTCCTCAGGGGGAAGAATGGGGCCCTGGTGAGACACTGCCACAAGGGCTACTATTTTGGTGGGGAGACAAGGCATCACTCAGGAATGGGACCATCCTGGGAGCTCAGCAAGAGGCCTGAGAGCCGAGGAGGCACCTTGGCCTCCTGGCCCAGCCTCAAAGACCCATCTGGGCCTGAGCCTTGGAGCTCCTCGGGCCACAGACGCCGAGAAGCTGGGCGTGAAATCTGGGCGCATGCGGCGCAGCGAAGCCAGGCTGGGCAGACGCAGACCATGCTTTTGATGTGCTTTTGGGGTGTGTAATTAACTGTAACTGAAATATTATTTGATCTTTTATGTGGAAAATCAAATTGTGTTGTGTCAGACATGAATAAATACACACCGTCCGCTTCTGCAGAGGCCGCAGCTCCTCCCAGCCCGCCCCCACCTCGGACTCCTGCCCCACCCCCTCTGCCATGGTGGAAACATAATTCTCGCCTTTTAAACTTTTTCCTTTTGTCTGGTTCTGAAAGGCTCCATTGTCCTGGGGGAAGGGCCTGGAGGGGGCTGGGGCCGAGCTGAGGGGCTGGGGAGGGGGCGTCTTGCCCGCAGACAAGGCTGGGGCTCAGGGACTCAGGGGCTCAGCCTCGGGAGCTGCATGTCTCTGTCCCGGGCACCGGGTGACCTTGGGCAAAGTGCTTCAGCTGCCTGAGCCTCAGTTTCCCCGCCTGGGTTCCTCCAGCCCCTGGGGGAGTCACATTTTATAGGTTACTGGCCATCCTACCTCTGATGGTGGAATTTGAGGCCCTAACATTTCCCTTTACACGGAGGTAACAGCCTCTTTGGACCCTAAAACCACTCCCAGTGGATGATCTGGGTTCTGACCTTTTCCTCCAGTGAAGCCAGTGAGAGAGGCGGTGGGGTGTTTTGGGAGGGGAGGGGCACAGTGTAGTGATTATGGACCAACTCTGAAACCAGGCCTGGGTTCAAGTCCTGCCTCTGCTATTACCAGCTACGTGACCTCTCTGAGCCTCAGTTTCCTCACCTGGAAAACGAGGATGACCTTCCTCTTCACACATTCTATTCCTCCTGCACAGGATGCCCTTCCCTCGCCTCAACTCCTAGTTAACGCCTCTCCATTCGACAGGGCTCAGCTTAGACAGGGCTCACTCATCTTTAGGGGAGACCTTTGCTGATCCATCTGGACTTGCTTGCTTAGGGGTTTCCTTGCCCCTTCCCCCTGCTTTTCCTAGCTACCCTCCCATTACACCCGTGGCCCCTGGGCACACACTTATTCTGCGTCTGCCTCATGCTCTGCACTGTGAATGGATGAATGAAAGATGCCTCTTATCTTTTCAGCAGAGTCCCGAGGCCTGGAACAGCCTCTGGCACAGAGCAGGCCCTCAGGAAGCAGCAGGTGAGATTATGCCTGGCAGTCTCTGGCTTCAGGAGGCTTCCCTGGCCCAGGCTGTGCCCAGGAACCCCCTGGGAGAAGTTTTACCGGTGTCTACAGGGCACTCTGGTGCCGAGAGCAGGGATCAGAGATGACCAAGCGAAAACACTGGGAGCTGGGCCCGGGCCAGATCAAACATCCGGGAATTAAAAGAATAAACAAAAAGAGAGAAGCCACAATCATTGTCTGAGCCCGTAATATTTACCTGACTGGGAGACGAGCTGGGTTTGAAGAGTGCGCTGTCTTGCTGCTGCTGCTGGGCTGCCCACCAAGGGCCACGTGAGGCTTCTCGCTTCCCTGGGCGGCAGGCGGAGAAAGAGCTGGAAGAGAACCCAGACTCCAGCACTCACACTGCACAGCTGGGGAAACTGAGGCCAGCTTGGGACAGCTTCCAGAGGTCACAGGAACAGGACAGAGCCCAGAACAGTTTCCATGTCCTGACTTCCAATCAGTGGCCTTGCTCCTCTAAGAACAACACTGACAACGGCAGCAATAAAAGTGTTTGCTGAGCACATACGAGGTGCCAGGTCTTGGGCCAAAGGCTTTCCACACAGGTACCTCCATCATCCCCGTGTTATAGGGGCCACAGTATGGCTTCTGGGCATCCCTTCCCCCATTAAAACTTTTTTTAAAATTATATATTATGACTCTGTTGGTATACTTTTATATATTAAAACATTACCTTCAAAAAGTTTTTTTCCCCCCCCTGATTTTAAAAGAAATGAAGATATTCTTAAAGCCCATAAAACTACTGTGGGCCCTAGTCTCTGTGACTACGGTGCCTGATGGATAAGTTGGTTCTGTACAGAGGGGAAACTGAGGCATAGGGGGTAAACTCAGGCTCAAAGAGGTGAGGCCACTAGCTCAGGGACATAGGACCTATTAACAAAGGAGCTGGAAAAATCTAGTGTACATGTGTGTGTGTGTGTGGAGGGGGTGCCCTCTGGGTTCCCCTTGCAAAGAATGGGCAGCTCTGCTGGGTCCCCAGGCTTGCCCCTCCCCGGGGTCTTGGCTGCCCCCGTGTTCTTTTGGGCTGCCTGTAGCCACGCTGCCTGGCGTCCTGTGTCTTTGAGGCCTATGGTGATCCACAGGGTGACACATTCCCACTGTCCCCAAGAAGCCAGTTCAGAGGCCCCCCTTTTTCTCTTCTTTGCTTACTGTCTGTCTGATGAACACAGGGACCTTGTCTTGCTCACTGCTGTATCCTCAGCTTCTGGAAAGTGCCTGGCCAATAGTAGGTGCTCAATAAATATTTGTTAATTATGCACACGGAGGAGATGAATGAAAAAATAGGCAGATAGAGAAAAAGACAGAAAAGTAGGATAGAGATATTGATGGACGCATAGCAGGCAGAGATAGAGAGGGACCAGGAGGGAGACACACAGGCTTGGTGAGACAAGGTCAGGGCCTGGCAGGGGGCCGTTGATGGTCAGCTGGCCCAGAGGCAGAAAGGCCCGGAGGCTCCGGCCGGGTGCCGCAGGGAGGGGGCAGTGGGGCGGATCCTGGGCCCTGCAGCCCGAGGGCCGAGGTGGCACCAGCCCATGGTCAAGGTGACCGAGGGCTGCGTCCAGCACGGGCTGGCTCGGCAGCCAGGGCCCGCGGCCAGCTGGGGCCTGAGGTGGCCGCGGTGGCGGTTGCAGGAAGCTCCCTCCACCGGCAATTTCCCTCCGGCCGGAGCGGCGGCGACCAAGAGTAATGAAACAGAGGAATGTGGGTGACATTTTGCTACAGAGGAAAAATGTGGCGTTTCGAGTCAAACTGAAAGACTTATTGGGTTCGCAGCGAGGGTAGAGCTCACTTTTGAGAACAAACTGCTAGATAAGGGACACGATTGAGTCCCTGGTAATGTTCACTCCCGGCTGGCGGGACGCCCGCCGACACTGTTTTGACTACATGGTTCACATTGATTTTCCTCCAATTCCTCAGAAATGGAGACTCGAACATCCCTGGGGATCTCCGTGGGGGGGGCTGGGCAGGTTCTTCACAGAGCAGAGCGATTTGCCCAGCATTTCCTATTATCTCACCCAGAAAGTTCTCTCTCTCTCTCTCTCTCTCTGCCTTATTTCTGATCCTCGTATCAACCCCAGGAGCCTCAGAGGTCTAAAAGGACTCACCCAAGGTGACACCACCAGCCAGTGGCAGAGGCTCGACACAGGCCCAAGTGTCCTGGGTCTCAGGCCACTGGACCTGGAATGGGGCCTCCCGGTGAGCAGAGTCTCTGGTTAAGTGAGGTGCCCTGGTCAGTCTTCTGGATTTAGGCCCCAGCTTTCAGAATCTGCACTCAACACCCCGAGACGCCTTTTCGGCCTCATGTGTCCATTCTGTGGGCCCTCGTTACTCCGTCATCTGCCCAACATGATGTCCACGTCCTGGGTTTAGTTCCGGAGCAGCTGCTGTGTTTAACTGTGGACTGTTGATGTCTTTTTGAACTCAGCATGTCTCGAACTGAAGCCACCATTCCCTCTCTTTCCCTCTCTTTCCCTCCTCTGGGGTCACTTGTCTCATGAAGAACAGAGCCACCTCCGTCTTTCCTGAAGGACCCTCGACTTCTCTCTCCCTCACCCTCAGACACAACCATCCCCAAGGCCTTGAGGATGTTCCTTCCAAATCTCTCTTGCAACCACCTGCCTCTCCACATGCCCACAGCTGCCAACCCATTGGGGCTACCTCTTCTCTCTCTTTGAGGATTTCATGGCCTTCCCCAGGCCATTCTTGCCCCCATGGCCCATCTTCCATAGCCCCCCACATAGCAACCCAGGCCCCTCTCTAAAACACAACTCACTCCTTTCCTTAAAATCCTCTGCTAGGTTCCCAGGCAATTTGGGGTCTGGACCCCGCCTACCCACCGGCCCCACGTCTCCAGCACCACCTCTCCCCTCTCCAAGTCCCACCCTTCAGTTTCCCAAGTACTCTCCTCTGTCTCCTGCCTCAACCTGCACACACTTCACGGCCCTTTCTGCTCAGAAAGCAACACATTGAAATGCTTTCCTGTTCTCCTGTCCCAGGCTGAGCACTCCTTGGAGACAGACCTGGGCTTTATCCATTTTTTTGCCCCTGGCACCCAGCACCCAGCTTAGCCCATCACAGGGGCTGGGTGCTTGACTCCAGACTGTTGGTCATGACTCCAAGCCCTCAGGAGAAGTGGTCTCAAGCACTGGGGACTGGCCCAGGTGCATGTTGGGTCCCAGGGGTCTGGAGATCCAGCCCAGCCGTGTCATGGGGCCCAACCACGTGGAGACAGCTTTAGGGGCTGGGGATGAAGTGGGGGTTGGCATCTGGGAATTGGGAATGCATGATTGTTCAGGGGAGACTTTCAGGCAAAGGAGCTTTGAGTCTTGTTTGAGGGACAGGGAAGGGGAGTTTGAGGGGGAAAAGCATCCTTTGGAAAGTGTAATGACTAGTGCAGAGGTGTGGAGTCTTGACAAGGAAACTGGTAACAATACTAACAGTCTGGGAGGAGGGAGGTATTTAGCTTTGGGGTTGTCTGAAGCCAAGGCCATGCAGTGTCAGAAAGTCAGGCTCAGAGAAGGAAGGACCTGTAGAAACATCAACCCCAATCCTCATTTACAGATGGGGAAACTGAGGCCAGGGAGCCAGGAGTGGGGGGATTGTCTCACCATCATATAATGGAGCCCGAGTTGAAAGTCAGGACTGTGAGTCCAGCTCCTTTCCTCCAGGAATGAGCTTGCAATGCATCCTGAGGAAGAAAAGGAAGGTTCTTGGCTGCCAAGGCAGCATTCGGGGCCAAGGAGGGAAACGCCAGTGTTCAGGCCTGTCCAGATCACCTCGATGTTACTTGAAGGGTGGGGGTCACAGATGCACGGACTGCAATTTCCTCTGAGGAAATGAGCTGCCATCTATGGGGAAAAATGCCTGGGGATGAACACTTGGAGACTGGACGGGTTGAAAAAGGGGAGCAAAGGGAGGCGAACCTTGCAAATATCTAGGTCACTTCCTCTGCCAGCAGCTGCCCAAGCCAGGGGTAACGGGAGTCGCTAGGTTGGAAGAGTGTTTTCTTTCCGATGGCCGTACAGCCCGATCTAGAAAGGCTGGGCGGGGCTGTTGTCTGGCCCCTTCATCAGCCGAGGTCCAGAAATAATAATAGAAACAATAAATAATCAATGCTACCATTGATAGAACACTTCCTCCAAGCCTGGCATTACGCATCATTGCCAGTCTTACTATATTTAATCCTCAGGAGTTAGGAACTCATGATTCTGCCCATTTCACAGATGAGAAAACTGAGTTTCAGTTGTTTTCTGGATTCAAACCCAAATCTGCGGGTTCCAGTGCTCTGAGGGATTAAATGTGGGGTGTCACAGACAGTCTCATGACCATGGCTCAGTGTTCTACCTGCAGGTGCGTGTTAGAAGCTGGCTAGTGCCAGCCTCTGTTGGAGTCTGTCTGGGTGTGTCAGTTCCATGGTCTAAGAATGTTGACAAGACACATGCTTGGTCTAGTGGGAAGGCAAGGCTGCCCTGTAATGAGCCTCACGGAGCACCCCCAGGATGTGCTCCCAGAGCCTCCCCCACTGCAGAGCAGGACAGCACGCTCGACCCCTCCCGCACAGCTCCGGCCCACCGTGGTGTGCAAGGCACTGCTTGATGTCTGTCCCTCCCATTAGATTAGAGACTCATGAAAACGGAGCCTGCAACCCTCGCACAATGCCCGGTCCTCATAGGTCCTCCATCAATGCTTATTTAATACTGTAAAATACCCCTCACCCCCACCCCAGAGTAAGCCCAGACATGTAATGAAAAAAGCCAGAATATGTAATGAGTGGATTACAAGCAGGAAAGTGCTTTGAAAGGGCTATTTTATATGTTCTACATAAATGAACCATGTTCATTACAGAAATACTAGAAAATCAAGACAAGGGGAAAAAATCATCCTCCCCAATAGCTGTTATTATTATTTTGGTAAATAACCTTTCATACTTTTTAAGCTCTATGCAGGGATGTCTCATTGCCCAACCCTAGCGGGCACCCTTGATAACGAATTCTAGGTGCCTGTAGTTGTCCATGGCAACCTTGGGTATAGATATGTTTGCCAGTGTTTATTCTTTATAGAAAACTACATATACTGTTTGAAAAGTTGCATTTTTTCATTAAAAAACACTATGATCATCTTATGTGTTAATATCTAATTTTTATTAGGTTATTTTCAATTTTTATTCCACTTAAAACAATACCACAGTGAATATGCTTTTTGGGCATTTGCCCTTTTAAGTTCTTGGGATAATTTCTAGGAATTCCAAGCATGAGGATATTTGATGTTCAGGGCTGATGATTATAAACGGCCAAACTGTTCTCTAGAAAATTACAACAATAATGCAGGAAACCAAAGGGCTGGGAGAAGTTAGATAAAATTGGGGGTGCTTGACCCACTAGGGGTCTGCACAGAAGGCTCCCGCTTTCTTTAGGAGGTTCAAAGAGGAGCAACCTGTTAGTGAGGGCTCAGCCTCCCGGCCTGTGGTAGTAAAACCTCAGCAGCTCAGCTTCTACCTTAGACTCTGTCCTGAATCTCAATTTGACGGTTGAGCAGGTCATTTCCCTCTCTGCAGCCTAGTTTCTTTCCCTGTAAACTAGAATTGGGCTACATTTGGAATGGTATGAAAGACCTTCCTGGGATTGATTGGTAATGCCTGCCTTGGAGGGCCCTGTTGAGCCGGCCAAGCTCAGGCAGGAAAGGGCTCTGTGATCAGTTAGTAATGTCTGCCACGGGTATGGGAAGCGAGGGGGTGGCACCTTTGCCACGTATTTGCTATTCCGTGACTAGACACTCTCAGAGGCCGTCAAAGCTCTGAAAAGGCAAGGAATTTTTCCTGATATCTTGCTTCTTACAGATGTCCAGATTCGAAGGAACCATTCTTTGCGTTAGCCAAGCACTCCCACGCTGGTCTATCTCGTTCTGGGTGGACTGCCATGGAGCTAAGAGGCAAATGACATCCAATCTCTGTCTCGCGACCCTCGCCTGCATCTCACGGCATCGTTTGCAGCCTGCAGAGGGAGGACTGGGGATTTCCTGCGATTTCAGTATTCCATTCAGTTTTTATCATTTTAAGGTTCATGCGTTTCTAATTGTTATGAATACCAGGGCAAAATTAATAGTTCTATGGTTGGTTTATTACATTTAGTAAAATTATGTGCATGCAGTGTTTGCCAAGAGAAGACGCGGCAGGCTCCTTAATCATGTAAAGATGATAATTTAGTTGTTACACTTGTTGAAATGATGGGATTAATTTTTTAAAAGTTTGCAAACTGGAGGAGAAATGTAAAACATTAATTTAGTTAGACAAGCCAAGCCGACAACTGACAAATCCTTTTCAGCCAAACCCGGTAATGAAGATGCTGTGGACCCAACAGGGAGGAGGCTCTTCAAGGAGGCGTAGGCACTCTCAAGGAATTGGGAGTGTGGTGATGGAGTGTGCTGTGTGACTTCTGGGGAGCCACGTTCCCTCTCTGCGCCTTCATTTTTCTTCTTTTGTAAAATGGGACTAGAGGCGTGGTTTTCAAATCAGGGCCAAGGTTTCAGAAAATGTCCTGGGGGCTAAAGAAAGGAGCTAAAGATGGGGTGAGCGTTCAGTGGCGAGAACATCAATTTTGGGGAGCTTGTCCAGATACCTTTTTGGGTACTAGCATCCTGATTTTACCTTGGGGAATCTCTCTTCCCTTCTTGTCATTAGTCCATGCTGTTCTGGAGGCCACCCCTGGCCCTAGAGGGTGGCTCTGACTAAGGACTGGCCAGTGAGATCAGCATTTTGCTCTGGCTACGGTGACTGGTATAGAGCAATCACAGGACTCCCGTCTGGCCAGTCAGAGCCAATGAACCTTTTTTTCCTAGCGCCATTGCTGGAACTATCTAGACTGAATCTCTCTCTTTCCTTCAGGTGTGGCTGAGCCAGGGGGATGGGAAACTAGAGCTTTGGGGGACATCTTGGTCATGGTTTGGGAAGAGCCTGTCTGAGAATGAAGCCAATGCAAAGGAAAGTAAACAAAAATACGAAACAGATTTTCAGTATCATCTTTCCAGTGATACCTGATGTCTTGGACTTTTCAGTTAAAAGAGCGTCTGTGTTCCTTTTGTGGCTTCAGCAATCATGAGCTGAGTTTGTGTAATTTACGACTCAGAGCCCCAACTAATGCGGTCTCATGGCGCTTCGACTGAAGCCGACCTACATTTACCCATTTTATACTTTGGAATTCCATTTGAAAATTTTGTTTGAACAAAAGATTCTCCTACTGAAAAGAACTGCACTAGGACTGGATGATTTCTAAGGTCCCTTTCAGATGTGACCTTCTGGGCATCCGTGGGTGAGGACATAGGCGTGTGTGTCCACAGTGTGGAGGAGGCTGGAGGAGGAAGGAGGCTGATTCTGGGTCGATTTCACTGAGGAGGCACCATCTAAAGGGGTCTTGAAGGATTAGTAGGAGTTTTCCAGAGGGAAGGAGGAAGCAATGAGGTTCCAGGCAGAGGAACAGCATGTACAAATGATCTGGAGTGCTAAAGACTGGAAGGCATTTAGGGAAGGCTGCACAATCTGGTGTGGCTGAAATAGGGGATTTGTGGGTGGTACAGGGTGGAGGTCCAGGAGATGAGTTAGAAAAGCAAGTGGGGACCCACTGCGAAGGGCCTCGAGTGTCAACACGAGGAGTTGGACTGTGGCAGGCAGGGAGTGGGCAGCCATGGGAAGTTCTTGAGCAGGAGAGAAGCAGGGCCCATCGAAGGCTGGTTGCTGGGAACGGGACAGACTATTGAAGGGAAACAGTCTCCCTGGGCTTCCCTGCCCGAGACTTCTGGTCCTTTGCAGGAGGCAGGAGGTGAGGAGGACCAGACATTCAGCTCCAGAGGGATCCCAGGTCCCCGTGGCCTGCATTCCAGAGCTGGCTGGGCCTCACCATTCCCAGGCCTGGAATCTGAGCACTATTTTGAGGAGGGGGCCTGAGAGGCTGAGTGGTGGAAACTGGGAGGAAGGGGAAGGAATTCTCGACTCTGCTGGCTCCATTTAACTGGGTGTGATTTACGGGATGCTTCCCTGGTTCCCAGGGGAAACCAATCTTTTCCCAGCACATTGGGGACTTTGAAGCTAAGGATATTATAAAAAATTTTATAAGCTCTTCAGGGCCTTGATGGTCCCTTCCTCTAAATTGGCCATATGGGCCATGCTACATTATACTTCAGGGGCTTTTACTCATGCTGTTCCATTCTCCTGGGTCACCCTTCCCAGCTTTTTCTCACCCGAGGGTGATCGTGACAATAATAACAACAGGAGCCCCAGCAGCCTGGACAATAGCCGTGAATGTGTATTGCATGCCTACTAGGAGCAACACTGAGTGCTTTTGTGCATTTTCTCACAAAATCCTCTCAACAATCTGATGAGGTAAAAAGACTTTGTTATAAGGAAGTCCAGAGAGGTGAAATAATTTGCCTAAGGATTGTAGCCAGGAAGAAGAGGGGTGGGATTTGAACCCAGGCGTCCCACCCCTCGTCTCATCTCTCCCTTTCTCTCACTCCTCCCCTTTCTCAGATTCCTGGCCACAGATTCCCAGCCTCGGTGCACGTGCATGTTTGTGCAAACACACACAAGCACACACAGCAGGCATGCCTATATGTACACATGCATATACACATACACCCAAACGCACTTGTACTCTCATACATGTGTGTCCACACTGTAGGCACGCCCACACACACACTCACAGGTACTCATACATATATTTGCACACACATATGCCTCTCTAATCCATGTACACACTCATATACAGTTTCGTGCCACACACACTGTTCCTGGGCCAGGCCTGTGGGTGTGGAGAGGGCCTGAGTGAGCAAACACAGGGACCTGGGTTTGAATTCTGACTCTTTCCATTCCTAGCTGTGTGGCTTTGGGTAGACTTTACCTCTCTGGGACATGAGAGCCAGCTCTCAGTGTGGGCTCATAGTAGGGCGTAGGAAATGGTGGCTCTTAGAACCAGGGGCTGGATCACCAGGAGCCATGACTCTGGATGGTGTCCCTGCTTCTCAGCTGTGTTGTTCAGGCCTTTTCTGAACAGGCCTAAGCAGTCACCTCCTCTGTGTTTCCCCATGCACCCACCCTCTGGCTATCTAGAACTATTTATAGTTCCCCGAGCCCAGTCAGCCTTGCAGACCTGCAGAGTTTTAACCATGCTGTTCTCACTGCTTGGAATGCCCTTTCCTACATCTCTGGAAAACTCCTACTCATTCTGCAAAACCCAGCCTAGGAGTCATCTCCTCAAGGAGGCCCTCCATGAATACACCCACCTCTCCATGCACTCCTGCAGGCGCCTATTTATTTGCCTGTTTCTTCCCTTCAGTCTTCAGTACCTAGTATGCAGTAATTACCCAGTCACCCCCTTTAATAAGAGATTAGCAAATGAATTGGCTGAGGGAACTCAGTCGGTTGATGTCTTGAGCCTCCTATCCTCAGGTCAGGGCTCTTATCCCATCATTGAATTGTAGGACTGGTGATAATAGTAGTGGCTGACACCAGCTGCTTCAAGCTGGGCCCTGTGCTAGACACAATACCTTCACCACCTCCATGAGGAAGGGACTCTTACTGTCCCATTTTACAGATAAGCAGGGCAAGGCAGGAGAGGTTAAGTGGTGGGCCTGAGGTTGCCTGACAGTGAGGAGCCGAGCCTGATACCTGCTGGACTCCAGCGTCTGAGTCTTAGCTGAATTTCATGGGGGGCAAGGAGACGATTAGCTGAGTGAATGAATGAGTGGCAGGCTGAATGAATGAATGAATGAATGAATGAATGAATGAATGAATGAAATGGTGAGTAGGCAGATGAAAAAATCAGTGGCTGCTTTATCTCTCAAACCAGGTGTGACTTGCTCCACAACAAGCCCCCTCCATGCCACCAACCCGAGGGCAAGTGCTGTAGCCCCCTCCCAGGCCAGGTGGCCCTAGGGGTTCTGGGCAGCCTCCGTTTCCTGACAGGCCCCATCTATCCCCCAGCTCACCACTCCTTTCATTTGGTCTAGACTCCAGTGGACTCTGGGCCACTCTGTCTGTGGGATGTGGACCCTGGGACCTGAGCCCTGGCAGGTACATTTGGCCAGGTTGCCAGGGCCTCATGAGCAGGCACAGGGCAGGCATCACCCCAGTGCCCAGCGCTCCTGTAACCGAGGGACAGGAATCCCTGCATAGTGAGTTAAGACCCCCTCGGCCACTGCCTGCAACCTCCTGATCTGTCACGAGAGGGAAGTAGGTCAGGGGGGGCCTCTCGCCTGTGACAGGGGCCCATAATTCATATGGGGAAGGTGTCAGGGGTGTATTTTGACTACAGAGTCATAAGCTCCAGGATTCGGGTCTGTGAGTGCCATCCTGACAGTTAAATTGGTTGGAATTCAATTGTCTGTGACAAGAGGGCCAATTTCCCCAACCGCTTTCCTCCCGGGACTGTGTGGCTCACGGCAGGGAGAGTTGGGAGTCCTGGGCTCGCATTAGTCCAGCTTCTGGCCGGCTGCCTGTCACGGTGCCTTGCCCAGCTCCCGGCACGCCAATTGCCAGCGCCAGCTCAGGCCCCCCTGGTGTGTGCACCAAAGATGGGAGGGAGGGTAGAGAAACGGGGCTGTGTTGAGACACTCGATACTTGGTGACTTGGTCGCTGTCTTGCTGTGTGACCTTGGACAAATCTTTTTCCCTCTCTGGGCTTCAGCCTCCCTTATTTTAAAATGTGAGGTTTCATTGACTCTCCCTTCTTTCTTCCCTTCCTCCCTCCCTCCATCCCCCCTCTCCGAATGATAAGGCCTTGTTGAGACAACCTCTGTCCCCAAGCCCTGAGGAAACTTCTGGTGTAAACAGCCAGGCAGGGCCCAACAGCAGCAGCATCTGATTAAAACCTGGCAGGGCCTGGCCTCTGCCTCGTGGCCAGGGTGATGTGGACACAGAGGTGCTTTTGCCAAACCTGGGTGATTTATGTTCCTGTCCCGAAGTCCTCGATGTTTGCACTTTCTCAGCATGGGAAGCAGAGGGGCCAGGAGGGGCCCGGAAAGAGGGTGTTTAATGAGGCAGGTAAATATTAGGTGAGCGGAGGTGATGGCCACAGGCTAGGAAGGCCTCTCCCTGCTGGGAAGCATGAGGGGTCCTGACTGTGTCTGGAGCCTGTGGTGTCTGCCAGCCACCAACTCCAGAGCATGTGTCTGAGATAAGAGAGTCTAACCCTCAAATGGCTTTCCCTGAACCAAATTCATGTCTTGTTCTCGATGGGAAGGAAGGAGGCTGGGCCTATGGGTCAGAGTATTGGATTCAAATCTTGTCTCACTACCTATGTGATGGTGGGCACTGTACCTGCCACTCTGAACATCAGTTTCCTCCTCTGTAAACTGGAATGAGTCAAATGCAGCTGAGAGCTCAGCAGGGGAGCCAGCTGTAGGTGGAGGGACTGTATTTGGTACAAACCATGTGCATCAGAGCCTGGGAGAGCAAATCCGGGGAGGTGGGAAGACTAAGCCTGTGAGTCGGCTCCCAAAATCCACTTGTGCTTGGTCTGGAGGCTTGAGAAATATCTCTCAGAGATTTTCAAAAAGAGGCTGCGATGTGATTGATATTGCCGCAAGGAAGGGCATCCTGGGCAGAGGGAACAGCATGTGCAAAGGCCTGGAGGTGGGGCAGACCTGGGCTTGGTCAGGAAACCATGACATGTCCTGGGTGACAGGAGAGAAGGGGAGCAGGGCAGGCAGCGAGGCTGGGAGATCAAAGACAGAGGGTGAGGTGGGATGGTGGGGGCAGGGTCAGATCTGAGTTTTCTTTCTGTCCGATTTTTTTGTTTGATTCCTTTATATGCTACCCACTTATATAATTTTATATACCCACGTCCATGCCATGTCACCCGTGTGTTTCTTTAGTGCTGACAGTTTCCTTTTCCCTCGGCTTCCTCCAGCCTCTGCTCCTCCCTCAGACAACCCTCCCAACCAGGTCCCCCACGTCAACAACCCAGTCTTACTTCTCCCCCAATTGTCACACGCGTCCCCATGTTCCTATCATCGTAATCAGGCGCACACGAGTCCCCATGTGAACTTAGGCGATTGGTTTCCTTTTATAGCTCCAGGCGCAATCATGTTTCTCTGCCTCGCTCTCCTCATCAGAGCATCTCCCGGCCACCTCTGGAGCCGATCGGCACAGCTCCGCTCCCTCCGCCGAGGACCGTGTATAATTCCCCCTCGTGATGCGCCCCACGCGCTCTCCGGTCCCCGACTCAGGTCATTGCTTTGGTTTTGCCTTTCTGATTTTTTGCCACTACAAATGATGCTGCAGGGAACATTCTCGAGCACGCGGCCTTAAGTGTTATGCGTTTGTTTCTGGGGGAGAGAATCCCAGGAGGGGGATTTGCTGGGCCCTAAGGTAGATTTTACATTTTCAGGGATGTAGCGCAATCGCTTTTCTAAGAGGCTGTAGCACTTCACATCTCCAGCGGTGATGATCGAGAGGGTATTTTCCTCGATCAGGGGTTTGGGTTTTCCAAGGATCTCGCAGGCTGCAGAGGGGGGCGTGGGTTAGAGAGTGAGACGCACTGATTTGGTTGATCAATGATTAATATCCGCCAGACCGTGAACTCCATGAGGGGACAGTCTGGTTGCCTTGTTCAGCCCTTCCAGTAGTGGGAGGAACAGAGAAGGTGCTCAGGGGACACTGGTTGAAAGAGAGGAGGGATGGGAGGGTGGGTGGGTGGGTGGGCAGAGAGCTGGGTGAGCAGAAGGGAGGGAAGGTGAAGGAATGAGGGGTAGGGGGGTGGATGGAAAGGTCAGTATATGGGAGGGTGGGTAGATGTGTGGATGGATGGGTGGATGGATGGGTAGATGGGTGGGTGGGCGGGTGGATCGATGGATGGATAGATAGATGGGTGGATGGATAGATGGATGGATGGATGGATGGATGGATGGATGGATGGATGGATGGATGGATGGATGGGTAGATGGATAGATGGGTGGGTGGATGGATAGATGGGTGGATGGGTAGATGGATACATTCTGAGAACAAACCATGATTTATAGGGGGTTCCAGCCTTCTCCAGTCCTAGGTATCAACAAATAAAAAATTAGTAGATTATCAGCTCCTCCCTTCACACTGAGGAAATAAGAGCAGGACAGGTCAGGGAGATGGAAAAATGTGTCTTTGAGAGGAGAATCAATGGGAGTCATGAGATGATGGACAGAGGATTTGGTTCACTTTGCCCTCTGGTGCTGGCTTGAGGCTTGTTGGGTGCAACACCAAGGCAGCCACATCCCCAAGGGCATGCCAGTGCCCCACGGCAGAGGAAGGCCTGTCAAGTGTTAGAGATGAGGCTCCTGGTGGAGGGTCCAGCAGTGTGATGAGACGCTGAAGAGATGGCTCTTCTCAAGACTTGATAATAACCAATATTTATTGAGCACTTACTGTGTGCAAGGGGCTGTGCATTACACGTACCTTATCATGTCTACAACAACCCTACAGGCGGCTCTCTCTTATTATTGCCTTGTCACAGATGAGGAAATAGGGGCTCAGGGATGGTGGGTCACTGGCCTGAGGTCACACAGCAAAGACATGAGGAGCTGACCAAGTCTCAGCTACTTTTCTCTCCACCATTCTTTGTTCCTTGTCTAAGGCTCGCCCAGCGGCATCCAGTCTCTGCAGGAGCAAGTCCAAACTCCTCCCTTGCACATTCTGGTCTTAACCTACCTGCTTGATAGCCCCAAGTGATCCTTCTCCAAAGGCCAGGCAGTGTCTAGTCTCTTCCTGCTTCCTCTAGAACTATGGGAAATGTGGCTGTGGAATGAGCTACTTCCTAGCCTCACTGTCCCCATCTGCAAACTGGGTTTATAGCTGCCGTTGCAAGGATGCTGTGAGGAGCTGCAGAGTTACTGTGTTCTTGCAAGGAATATTGTCATCCCTGACCAGGGGATCTTCCTCACCCACCCTGGTGGATTTTGAATCTGGCTCTGTGAAGCTCTCGGGGTCACCTCTACTATGACCTCATGGGCTATAGCAGTGAGACCATGATTCCCCAGTTTACCCCCCGCTTTTCTCCTGGACCATGCCCTCAGTCCTTCTTGCCTCTACCTGCTCTGATCATCCAGACCTCAGACTTTATCTCTTGTTTTTTGGCTTTTGCCATTGTCTTACCTTGAACTCAATATCAGGTATTCCTTCTTCGACTGCTATTGCTATTCTGGGTAAGGACTCTTTCCTGAACCAGCTCAGCCTGGGAACTTTGGCTTAAACATCTATGGAGAAACACTTTCCTGTGTGTTTACCCCAGCATCATTCATTCATTCATTCATTCATTCATTCATTCATTCATTCATCATTCGATAAACATCTATTGAGGGTCTCCTGTGTGCCAAGCACTGTGTTAGGAACTAGGGATATAGTGATAAAAACACTCAGGTAATGTGCATGGAATTTATATTTTTCAACAAAGGCATAAAAAACAAAAATGTTGTAAATGGGACCTGGACATTTTTCAGCCTTGTTCAGTGTGGTCCAAGGGGTGTGAGTAGGGGCTGATTAAGTTTAATATTAAACAGATTTGTCTGCACCTGAAATGGGGCATGAGCTCCCTGTCATTGGAGGCATGCAAGCAGATCCTAGACAACTTATTGACATGGCTCCTGGCATCAGGGAGGGGGTTGGGTCCGATGACTTTAAGGCCCCTCCCAGCTTTGGGCGTCTATGATTTGGCCTAGACCTTGGCCAGGATCCCCTCCCACGGAATGGCCCCAAGCCTGATGGCTCTGAGCCTGTTTGCGCCCAGGCTTCCTGGCTCCCAGCGTCACACTGGCTTCTGGCACCTCAAACCTGTATGGTGCTGCCAGGCACCCACCCCCCATCCTCAGGCTAGAGGGGGCCCTCCTGCCTGCCTCCTCCTGGGCCTGTCCTGTTTATGAGGCCGCTGTCCTGGGTTGCTGGGGCAACATTGGATCAGTGCCGCACTCCGAGCCCACCGACTTCTGGCCCTTTCCATGCTCTGGACAAAGCAGCTGCTCCTGTCTCCTGTCTGGGAGGGGCCCCTTGGGTGGAAACCCATTGATGTGGATGTTTGCAAGCACCCTGAGCCCATAAGATGCCAGGTTTTCCCCTCCAGCTGGGGGACCCTCTTCCTGGCTGCGTAGGACGGAGTAAAAACCCAGGCCATGCAGCCGGGGTGCCTGGGTTCAAATCCTGCCCCATCGGCTGCTGCCTTAACTCTCCCCGTGGAGATACTCGGCCCCAAAGTGTCTGGATCCTTTGTGTGTCCAGAGAAGAGCCCACCGCGCCTGTCCCAACATTTCCACCCTAGTGGGTTCCTCTCTGATTCCTGGCAGAAGGCTGGGTGTCCGTGGTGACTGATGAGCCCACTTATTCCCTGAGACTCCCCCAACATCCTCGCCTTTCTCTCCAGCCTGTCACCTGACCCTGTGCTTGAGGTAGGGCTGGTGTCCAGGGGGCCTTGTCCTCCTAAAGCCCCTCTCCCTCCAGGACCCCATGGCCCCACCCTCAGCAGGACAGAGGTTTACAAGAAGCTCTGGACCGGGACCCTGACCACCACCCACTGAACTAAAAATTCACCGTTCAGCTTCCAACGGGTCACATCCCATCTCCGCACCTTAGTTTCCTGTCCACCGTCTGGGTTCGGGCAACCCGGCGATCTTCGAGGTTCTCTTTGTTTTTCTCCATTTATTTGCAGCAACATTCTTCCTTTGAATGAAATCTTACGTGGAACAATATGAGCAAGACTGGGGCCGATCAGGATGCCGATGGGGATCTGGAAAATTCTGCCCAGGAGACAGGCAGAATTAGGGGCTGGACAGACAAGATTTAGTCACCTCACCAGGCCCCCCTCGTCCTACCCAAGCTCTCCTCTCCCTGGCCCCACTCCCTCGGGTCCCTGTTACTTTGTTTAGAGCAATCGGTCCCATGGAGCTGAATGGCTTCACATTTGAGCTAAAGCTTCCCAGAGCCTTTTATCTGAGAGTCGCCACCGAGAAGGCCTCCCTGGTGGGGCGAGAGGCCGGTGAGCTCTTTGGGGCAGGTGGACTCTCGGCAGAGATGTGAGCAGCTCGTTTTGTTTATACCCGGAGGGTTTCTGACTTCACAGGGAGAGTATTTTGGGAGAGATCGTCTCTCCAACATCTGGATTAGGGTAGGGACCAGCTGTTGCTGCCGTCTCTGCTGTCACATGCTGGGACGGGCCGCCAAGCGCTGGCACGGAGGCTGAGCAGGAGGAATTCATTCTCTCTCTCTCTCCCGCCGCTTTCTGTGTGTCCCCTGGTGTCCTTGGAAGATTCTGGCTGGGCAGCAGGACTCGGAGGCCCAGGTTTGGATCCCGACTCCCGCTGGCTTGCTGCGGGGCCCTGGGTAAAGGGCTTCTGCTGAGGGGCCCTGGGTTCTCGTCTGTAAGATGGAGTGATGTGTGGGACTTGCCTGGCATGGAGCAGGGGAGGTGAATGGAGACCATGCACCAGGACTTCAGGGGTCGACAATGTGACTGCCGTTTCTCCCTGCGCCTGGGCTTCTGCACATGTTGGAACCGGGGAACCACACGGGGAGGCCCCTCCTGGGCTCTTGCCAGGGGATTTAGTCGTGGGGCTTCCCTCGGTACACACTCACTCTCTCAGGCACACATGACATGAACACACATCCATGTTGGGATGGACTCAGACACAGATGTATTTACATACACTAGCACATGAGCCCATATACTTGCCCTAACACACACACACACGGAACTCTGCAAGGTTGATAAGGTTACTCCCATTTGACAGATGAGAAAATCGAGGCTCAAGTCTCATGGCCAAAGTCAAAGAGCTAGGAAGTGGGAGCCGAGTTAGGAATGCCAAGTCTACTGCCAGATTTGCAGGAGCCCTCATGGGGTCCCCATCCCCAGCAGATGCCTCTCTCATCCTTCCCATCTCAAGCCCCACCTCGCTCAGTCCAGCCCTGAGCACTCTGTAGGTGACAGCCTGACTCCCTTTGAATGACAGGGTCTGGAGTCATGGACACAATTAGAGCCCAGGATCCTCTGGAAGGAGTCGGATCCCCAGTGTTCCTGTCAAGTTCAGCCCCAGTGAGTCCTTCCATCTCACGGAGGTGCCCCTTGCATCTGTGTTTTCAGATGAGGGCAGTTGGGGCTCCCTTAGCCTCCTGGACAGCTGTGTCTGCCAGCAGGGGCAATGGCGGGAGCCTCAAGGGTGACAGTCACTGTGAAAGCCTGAGCACTGGACACAGACTTGGGCTCACATCCCAGCCCCACCTAGTCCTAGAGCCTCTTGGCTGTGACTCGAGGATGTGGAACAGCATCGGCCTCACTGCAGGGCTTTGCCTGCAGGTCCCTCCGGCACCTCCTATGCCTGGAATCAAGTAAGTGCTCAATAAACATCTGCTGCAAGTATGAACCCGAGAACTGCTGTGAGGGTTAAATAAGATAAAGCATGTAAAGGGCCCGTCACACAGTAGGCATTTAGCAAATGACCACCACTATATTCACGTAAAACGCTTGGAACAGTGTCTGGAAAATGATAATACAATTAATAGTAATATGAATTATTACTATTAGTTATTTGACTATGATTTGAGTTTTACAATAAAAATTATTACACTGGGCGTCAGTTGTGTGCCAGGCATCATGCCAAGCACTTTATAAGTCTCATTCTCATTAAATCTCCACCCCCCCCCCCCCCCCAGACTGGGAAGGACAGGGACATTTTATCACCTCCATTTAACTCAGGAGCACACTGAAGCTCAGAGAGGCCAGAACTTCTCCCAATTTTGAAGCTAGGAAAGGGAGAAGCCAGGATTTGAACCGAGCTCCTCTACAGAATGCCCAGGGACAGTTTCCCCTGCCTTGGTCCTTCCTGGGCCTCTTAACCACTTTGGCCCCATTACTTAGCCAAGGTCATTGTTCAAATCAACTTTACACTAACTCACTTAAAAAAGATCTCAACCTCAGCCTTAGCAACAATATCCATGACTTCCCAGGTTGGAAGTGGTGATATATTTAGTACGTACTAAAATAAATATTTAAGAACTACCCCAAAAAATGTTGTTGTTGTTTTTTTGCCTGTGTGTCACCTGCCACCATCTCTTGGCCACAGGGGTGTTTAAAACTCATGTTGGGACTCATCTAGCTCAACTATCTTACTTCATGGGAGGAGGCACAGAGAAATTCAGTAATTCACCCAATGCCACACAGCAAGCCCAACTCATACCTCCTGACTCTCAGGCTTGGGAGTATCCCCTGCCCCTCAAACAGCTGTATCAGGGGAGGCAAAGCTCCCCAGGGAAGATCACTGCCTGACTCTGGAAGGAGAGCAGGGGGAGCTTTTTGGACCTCATCATTTTGGGCATGCTTTCTTGTTCCCATTTTAAAGTTGAGGGAACTGAGGCTCAGAGAGGTAAAGCAACTCTTCAGATGACACACAGCAAGTAAGGGGTGGAGCTGGGATTTGAACCCCAGATCTGGGTGTTGTGCTGTAGAGAATGCAGCTGAGGACATGTGGACCCAGGAAGAGGGACGATGCTGCCTGGGGGACGATGTTGTGGACACTGGCCAGCTGGGGGGCTTTTAACTCTTGGGTCCACCCACCCCCTTGGCTTCCCAGCCTGAAACCTACGTGTGTGTGCCTTCCTGCTTTCTGGAATAGGTTTAGGTGGCGGAGGCCCGAGCCGAAGCTGACGTGCTGCATCTTCTGAACTCGGAGAGGAATGTCCCAGCCCTCGAGCCCCCCGCCAGCCAGACCTCCTTGGGCCCAGGAATGCAGCTCGCTTCCTGCCTTCGGTAGCCTCTCCTTTTCTCCCCGGCCCCAGCAGCCCTGGCTTCTCAAGTCGAGACGGCAAAAGGTCTTGGGAATTTTCGTAAAACTCTTAAACCTGGCTGCGAGCCAAAGGGAAACGGCTCTGAAAGGGGCTGATGCTGTCTGGGAGACGATAGAAATATGGCATTCCTGCGGCAGGCGGGTGCTGAGCTCACGGGGACGGCAGGCGGGCCGCGAGCGAGCGGGCCGCCCCGACGGCCGGGTCTCCGCAGCCCCGGGGCCACAGCAGGCAGGAAAATGGGAATTACTGTGGTCACTTAGGCAGCTTCCGCCGTGGGCCGGTGTGAATCGGCCTCGGGAGCTGGGTGAGGTAGGCGTTATCCTCAGCTGCCCATCATCCCCGATGAAGAGACGGAGGCTCAGAGAGAGGTAGTCACTGGCCTAAGGTCACACAGCCAGGCAGTGGTGGAGCTGAAATTTGAGCCCAGACTTTACCATTGTATCATCTTCACGCACACCTAGACATCCTCACATACCACATGTGCACATACCAACTCACGCAGACACAGGACATGCACACACAATCACAAGTACACATACCTACACACACGCGCGCATAGACATACTGCATTCACATACAATGCACACATACCTACATTTACACACACACGGGCACAATACATGCGCACACACAAGCACACTGGTCACAATAATGGTGACGCAAATAAATGCACACACATGTACACATACGTTCACACATGTGCACACACACTCTAACTCGTGCACACATTCTGAGACCTGAAACCAAAGTGCTCACCTGGCTCCCTGGAGCAGGGCCAGGACTCTGTCCCTGGGACCCTGTGAGCATCAGCTTCCTTCCGCCCCTCCCACCTTCCCTCCCCCAGATGTTTGCCGTGGCTCCCGCCAGCCGGCCAGATGTGCTGGACGCCTTGGGATGTCTCAGAGACCCAGAGGCTGGGGGGATTTCCAGATTGCCCCCAGATGTCTCCACGACACAGCGACACTGGGCTGAGAGGAGCCAGACACTTGAAAGGGACCCATCACCCTGCAAGGTCACCGGGCTTTCATCACTCAGGGGCAGCAGGCCAGGGAGGCTAAGTGTTGTGCTCCATGTGGGACCCTTGAGTCTAAGTTCACCTCGAAGCCACTGTGAGACTTGGGCCTGACCCTCTGCCTTCTCTGAGCCTCAGTTTCTACATCAGAGCATAAGGGACAGAGTGGCCAGCGTGGCTTCATGAGGGTGCCATGGGGACCGTTGACACTTAGAATTGAAAGGAATCCCAGATCTCTTGGATCCCCGTCGGCAGATGGGATCACTGAAGCCTGAGACCACTCTGCAAGACAGCGGCAAAGCTCGGCTCAGAAAGCAGGTCCTGCAAATCTCGGGTGGATCACATTTTATGTTACACCTACCCAGCTCCTTCCACAGCAACATGTAACAGCAGGAATGAAAAGATTGTTCTTTTGGTAGCAGGCCTGTTCTGACATTTCCTTTTTTTCCCAAGACATTTTTCTCAGGGATTACTGACCAGCAAGACGGAATGTCTCCGAGAAGGGTCCAGTTGGCCCCAGTGCTGACGCCGTCTATATAACACCTGTCTCTCCCAGACCCTGGGCTTTGCTGTCTCCCCGCAGGCTCTCCAAGCCAGTCTTGGGGTTTCAGAGGCTTGGGACCAGGCAAAGAACATCACAGCACCGTGCATTGACCTGGCTGTGTGGCGCTTTTTTCTCTGGGAGGCATGTAGACCACAGCATCAGGGATATGGGCTCCCGAAGAAGAAAATATGAGTTAAATTCCTGGGCAAGTCTCTTACCAGCTGGCTGACCTTGGGCACATCACGGGAACTCCCGAGCCTCAGTTTTCTCATCTGTAAAATGGGAAGACCACATGTCGTGAGGCTTAAAAGAAATAACATGCGTGGTGCTCAGTGGGGCTGGCCCGGGAAGCTCTTGTTCGTCATTAGTGGCCTTGGACATTAAGCCGGTTTCCAGTGAGGCAAAGACACGCCCGAGGGAGCCCAGATTCGGAAGGCAAGCGGCCAGGGCGGGCTGACCCGCAGCTGGGCTTGGGCTGCGGGCCAGCCCGCTGGGTGATGTGCGATGTCGTTTTTCCGGGCCTTCCCTCTGGAACAGACCTCAGGTTCTCTGCAGACACTCTGATTGTCTGTCCTGACTTCCCTTCTCAGACAGAAATCCCTGTAACTCACCCTGGTGCCACTCGCTCGGGCTTGGGCCTATAAAAAGCTGACCGGGGCTGTTATTTTAAGGGCTGTCACTGTGATACCCTCGGCGGGTTCCTGCTGGAAATGGCCTCTGGTTCCCATGGCTGGTGGCAGAGGTCCGAGCTGGCTTTCAAGGGCAAGGTACACACAGAGGGAGGCAGCTGCTCCCAGGTGGCGGGAAGGGCTAAATTTACACCCTAAGGAGGAGCAGCCCTTCCTCTTCTCCCTCCAGCCTCCTTCAGCAGTGTGAGCACCTACTGTGTACTTACTTTTACAGAGAAAGGAGCCATGGCTCAGAGAGGGACAGGGCTTTCTCCAAGGCCACACAGCGCAGTTCTCTCAGATTTCTATTATAGGGCAGGGGCAGGGGAACACTGTCCAAGGTTACACCCCCCCACAGCAAGTGGGGCTCACTGTCAGTATTATTAATATACCAGAGCCTCAGCTGCCCCCCACTCCAGGGAGCCTTGGAGGCTGATGTCACCCATCGGTCCCCAGTCCCTCCCTGAGTCCCCAGCCCCAGCCTGAGACGCCCCCATAGCCGGGCCTGCTTCTCCGGGGAAATGAGGCACGCAGCCCCTGACCCTAGCCGTTTGCCTGACCCTCCGACCACAGCCTGCAAGAGGCTAACCCGCTCCCCACTGCCTGGGGCCCCCCTTGGTTGACGGGGCTGCGCCTCCTGCTCCCATTCATGTATTTTGTATTATAAAATGACTGCCGTCGCCATGGCAACATAAAAGGAGCCGATCTCATTACTGAGGCCCCGACACATTATTTTCTCCAAGGAATTTCTTCTCTTCTTTTCATTATTTCCCTCCAAAGGTCAGTTATCCTCTCAGGCGGGGCGGGGGCGGCGGGGGGGTCCGCGAAAGGTGAGCCGGATTCATGGCAGAATTCCCCTGGCGGAATTTACAATCATTTTGCCTTTTCCCTGCTCTAACGCCATTGGAGAGATTTTCTTGCAGCCAAGAGGTTCTCTTTAACCCCTGCAGCCCTGGCAGGCAGGCCTTGCAGGCGGCAGATGGGGCTGGCCCTGCCCAGCCACCCTGGGAGTTCCCGCCCGTGTCTGTGCCTCCAGCAGATGGTCACCTGAGGCCACCTGACTTTTTGTCCTGAGGGCAGGGGAGCCTGGGGTTGGTCCCATTGGCCATGGAAAACTGGGGGGCTCCAAGACAACTAAATTTCTTAGTCTTCCCACTGAGGAAAGCACTCCTTCAAAAGTCAGTACTAGTGATTATAATAATTCATATTAATCTATGGAATGCAGTGAGGTATAGTGGTTGAGAATTTGGCTCTTGCCCAGCCAGGCGTGGCTCAGCAGAGTACCTGGTACACAAAAAACAATAAATATCAGCGATTGCTTATCTTTAGGTCCACATATGTGCCAGTTACTGTGTGTATCAGTTATCTATTGCTGTGTAACCAATCACCCCAGGGTTAGTAGCTTAAAACAACATAATCACTTATTGTCTTTCATGGTTTCTATGGATCAGGAATTTGGGAGAAGCCGGGTGAGTGCTTCTGGCTCAGGATTACTCCTGCTGTTGCAGTCAGATGTCTGGGACTGCAGTCTTCTGAAATCTCGACCAGGACTGGAAGATCTCCTTCCAAGAGGGCACACTTATGGCTAGCTGTTTCTCTGGCTGTCCACATGGGTCTAGCCTCAAGGCTTCTTGAGCATCCTCACAATGTGGCGGCTGGCTTTCCCCAGAATGAGCAATTCAAGAGAACACGGTGGAAGCTATGATGGCATTTATGACCTAGCCTCAGAAGTCACACACCACCATGTCCACCAGCTTCTATTGGTCACACAGGCTAGCTCTGATTCCGTGTGAGAGGGTTCCACACAAGGGCATGACTAGCAGACTCCAAGGATTATAGGGGACCATCTTGGAGGCTGGCTACCACACAACACTACCTCCTTTATGTAGATGATCTCATTTAATCTTCACAATGAAGGTTTGAGGCCGGTTCCCCATTTTACGGAGGAGAAAACTGAGGCTCAGAGAAGGCAAGCCCAAGGCTTGAAGACTATCCAGTCTGATTCCAGGCCCAGATTCTTTCTCCCCCACCCATTTCTCATGGACCCATCCTGGTCAGCTTCTGCTGGTCTGAAGGGAGAGAGATCTGCTGGGAAAAGAAAACTTCGGGCAGCCTGAGTCTGCATTGCAGCTGGTCGGGGCAGAGCAGTGCACAGACACTCAACAAGTGGAGCCAGTCAAAACACTCCCCCCGACGAAGCCAGTGGAATAAGTGTGTTTGTAAAACTGACGGCGTTTTTGTTGACAGGCAAATGTCTATATTACATGGCAACAAATGGCTGGAAGATGCAAAAACGCAGTCAATCATCAGGGATATTTTTCCTCTTTAAAAAAGAAAAGCGCTCCCACTACTAAGCAGGATGAGTGATGTCTGCAGATCTTCTGCCCTAATCGGGCGCGTTCCTGGGGTGCAGCGTGAAGACCCAGGAGGCGGCACAAACCCATTTCAACCAAACAGAGAAGCATTGTCAGGGTCTTTTCAGGAAGTGGGGAGTTACTGACCCGAGGGAGGAAGGGCTGTCCTGAGGTGTCCTGAGGAGCCCTGGGGACGGGAGGTGCCAGAACACCAGATCGGTTGTCAGCAACTTGCCCCTTGGCTCTGAGTTTCTGGCTGACCTCGAGAAATGCAGCATTCCTCAAACTCGGAGCTTCCTAGGGTACTTGGTGAGAATGCAGATACCCAGGCCCTGGATCTGACGATTCTGATTTCTCTAGCTGGGGAGGGGAGGGTGGCCCAGGTATCTGTATTTTTAATACCTGTCTGCCTCTTCCAGGAAACACTGATGCAGGCTTTCCTGGGGCCACTCTGATAAGCACGGGGGTGCCTGCTGTTTCCTTGACCTGGCGCTCTCCTGGTCATGCTTCAGGTCTGCCTGATATCGTTCTTTCAAATTTGGAAGTCAGTGGTTCACTGGTTTGTTCGTTCATGCATTCATTTGATGTCTCAGGGAGCATCTACTATAGGAAAAGGGATCAGCAGTATCTCAGACGGGCTGTTCACCCCTGCCCCCACGGAATCGATAGTCCAGAGGCGAGAAGGGTCAAACAGGCCCAAACAAGTGAAATATCTGTAAGTTTAAGTGTCCCCGAGAAAAAACAAGGGGTTAGATGGCGAATGAGAGGGCAGCTGCTTGATACTCGAGGGCTAGTCTGGGAAGACCTCTCTGAAGATAAGATTTTTGGTTTGAGATCCAAAGATGAGAGGAGGCTGGTTACATAAAAAGTTGAGGAATGCCATTTCAGGCAGGCAGAACAGCATGTACAAAGGTCCTGGGGCAGGCTTACGCTAGGAGTGTTCAAAGCATGGGCAGAAGGCCAGTGTGGCTGCAGTGGAGTGGGTGAAACACAGAGAGCATGAGATAGTGGGGGACTTGACCACACATGGGCCACAGCAGAGTTTGGATTGTATTCTGAGTCTGATGGAAAGTCTTTGGCAAGTTAGGGGTTAAAGAGCTCACAAGAGACTATTCTTTGGGCCAGAACTCCATCCTTCGGCAGGTGTAGTATTATCCCTTTACCGGTTGAGTAAGGTTTGGGGACAGTCCCCCACAGCCTCTACTGCTCCCATTGCCCCACGCTTGATGGGGGTTTGGCTCATCAAACCCTCCCGCATTGGCCAGGGATGGGTTTGGGTTTGCTATCTGGCTGTTCTTTTAATTTCTCGGATTTAATGTTGGCAGGATACACTCATACATATACACTCATACACTTTGGAAATCTGCATGAGGATTTATGGTATTCTGGCCCCGTTATGGTAAAACAGCTGGAAGGAGCCGGGAGAGGGTCTGGGGCTGGGGAAGCCAACGACTCCTGGGTCTTGATTCCTTGGTATCTCCTCCTTCTCTTCTCCCCCCTCCCCTAACAAGCAAATATTAATTAGGCGCCTACTAGGGTAAACTCTGCAGTGACTAAGGGTATAATATCTGGGTTAGGAGAGTCTGGGTTTGAACCCATCTCTGCTACTGAGTGTGTGGCCCTGGGCAAGTCCCTTTACTGCCCTGAGTATCAGTTTCTGCATTTCTAATGCGAAAAGGTTATTTGATGATTCAATAAGATAGAATATAGAAATTTCTTCCCTTGTAATTATTAAGGGGTGAGTCAGGGAGACTTTAGAATCTAGGAAGAAAATTGCTCTCCTTAGTAGAGCTCCCGATGACTTGCTAAGAGCAGACAAAGAGCTGTGAACAGTAACTGAACTCCTCTTATTTTATTTAGCCGTCAGAGGAACTTTGGAAGGATGCCTATCACATATTTATTGCTGAGAACCAATCCAGGGACAGGAAGAGACAATTTCATGAGGTGAACGTCTGAGCCTCACCTCCAGAGCCAAAGCTCTTCTCCCTGGAACTGCAGGATATTCTGCAGCTTGGGACACAAACCTCAGGTTCCCAAGAACTTCTGCTGTGTGGATCTTATTAACCCTCTTCTGTTCTTTAGTACTCCTGCCAGGCCTGCCCATCTGAGAAGCCCCATTCATTAGGCAGATGTATCAATAATCAGATACATCTCTTTTTAAGTGATTTTTTGTTTTTTTCTAATGGATGTTGAGCATTTGTCTCATTAGGGCCCTGGAAAACACGAGCTTCGGTGCTGGCTCGTTCAGCTTACGCAAAATACCACGCGTGCTAAAATTTGCTTCCCTTTGATTTAGCCTCTTGCTAGCTTGAAGGACTGGATTTTATAACAGGTCAATTTCAGACCATTTGATATTGATATATGAAGATCCTTAGGGATTATGGAATGCATTTTTCATCCAGCTGCGATAGTATCATATAAGGAAAATGGGATTGACTGTTAAGTACAAATTGAAAAAGACATGGTCATTTAAGATAACTCCTTATCTGTATACAAGGAAATAGTATCAGGGAAATAGACCACCAGTTGACAGAAATAAATTTCACCTTGGGTGCCTCCTCCACACGCCTCCTCCACTTCTGTTCCCACTCGTCTGGGATTATTCAATTATTCTGAGAGCCCTTTCCTGGGGCCCCGTTTAGAGGATGCATCTGCGGAAAGAAGAATATTCTCTGCTGCTTTACTCTGGAAGGAGAGATTAGATAGGAGGAGCTGGGACCATTAATGGAGCAACCTTTGGGGAATTTGGAGTGGGGAAGCTCTGGCTCCCTCGCAGAGCCCCTGACAGCTTGCTAAGAGCAGGTGAAGAGCTGGGAACAATGGGCACATGCCTCTCCTTGCATCCATTAGGCTCACTCACATGCACTCAGCCGCTTACACTACGACCGCTGGAGTGGTCTCAGCCAGGCAGGGTCCCTCTCCAGGTGACACGCGGGCCTGGGAAACAGTGTGGCCACCGAGGGGCCTGCGGCCTGGATGCCGGGTTGAGCGTTTCCGCTCAGGCACAGTCAACCCCTCTGCCCGGCTCACATCTCTTTGGCGTGATGCGGGTCACACGATCTTTAGGAGTGACGTGTCAGCCCCGTGAGGTTGGCGCTGCTCCTCTCTCTGCCCAAGTCACAGTCGAGGGACTGGAACTGACTGGATCAAGCAAATGTAAGTTCTGCCTGATTCCACAGCCTGTACCATTTCCTGAGTTTTACATAAGCAGAGTGGATTGAAGGGTCACTTAGCAAATCTCTCAGATTCCCAAAGATCTCCTTCACTGGTCTGTGGGGAGGCGGGGGACTTGTGTCTGGTGCCCCTTCTCCAGCTCCTGGGGCGCAGGGTGGAGGAAAAGGCTGCTGCTTCTACTTCCTCCTCAGGTCCCACCTGCAGAGAGATCGGCTGGGAGGTGTGCGCTGGGGACCCTCCAGGCCCATGCAGTCCTGAAGAGGACAATTCTTGGGGTGGGTGTCTGCCTCGGCCTTTGGGTGAGCAAGACTCATGGCCCAGCCTGGCTCCTCTTACCCCCTAGTGGGAGTTGACATCAGAAATCCCCTCTGATTCCACTGAGGAAAGGGCACTCAGAGCCCCAAAGAGAGCCAGGTGGTCTGGGGCTTACAAGTCAGGTAGCCCCTAAGGCTTCCTGAGGACCTACTGTGTGTCAGATGTGCCACCTCTAGGAGACTCTGAGAGGGGGTGAGGAAGATTGGATCAGTCCCTTTACATCATGACTTTGTTAGAACTCACAGCAAACTAAGCATCATCACCCCCATTTTACAGCTGAGGAAACTGAGGCTCAGAGACATAAAGTGAACAAATCACACAGGTAAGTTAATGGAGGAATAAGAATTTGAATCTGGGTTTGTTCGACTCGAAAAGAATTCATGCATGCATCCATCCATCTATTCATTTATCCATTCATTCATTATCCATCCATCCATCCATCCATCCATCCATCCATCCATCCATCCATCCATCCATCCATCCATCCATCCATCCATCGTTAATCAAGCATGTACCAGGCAATTACCATCCTTCATCATTATGAGCGATGTCTTAGGGACCTGAGGGGACCCCAGGGCAGTTCCTAGGGCCACCACATCTGGGGTCTGACCATCAGACTTGGACCATGTTGGAGGCCTTGGTCTAAGCCAGGAGGAGGCAGAAGGCAATGGGCTGCAGGTGTCTCCCATCCAGCCTGGGCACCGGGGTTGGGCATCAGAGGTACCACCTGGAAGATGATGTGTGTGGGGACTGGGGTGGGGTGAGGCTGGCAAAGGAGTTCACTTCCCCCCAGAAACCCACAGGCAGCAAATCTGTCCGTCAGCCTATAATTCCAGCCCTCCTGTCAGTATACATGGGGCACCGGGCCAGTTCTTCCTGCGGCCCATGAATCATAGCACTTGAGTCTCTAATACTAATAAAATGCAGCCCCTCTCCAAGACTCCACTAAATGAACCAGGGTCCGTAGAGATCGAGGTATCTCCCCCTCCCAATTTCTCTTTCTCTCCCCCCCCCCGACTCTTCACTCGGGCAAGGACTGAAGTGCTGGCTGAAAGGGTAGCATATTCTCTTGGCAGGAGCTGTCACAGGTTTAGAAGAACCTTGATGAGGTCCAAGGCTCTGAGTTCAAGTTCTGCCAGTGGCACTTAGGCAAGGCTCTGCCAGTGAATTAAGGAGATTGTTCCTAATGCTTCTGAAGTCAGCATGAGCCAGCAGGGACCGACTTTCTTGAACGCAGGATGGCGAGGGGACCCTTTTTGTCTGAAGCCCCCAAAGCTTGGTCCTTGCATTCCAGGAATTCATAGTCTATAGGAGAGGGCAGACGTGTGGGCAATTGCAATTCATAATCATAGTGATGCAAGAATAGTATTAAGAGAAGCAATTCGGTATTAGTTTCCTGTTGCTGCTGTAACAAATGACCATGCACTCGGTGGCTTAAAGCAATAGGAATGCATTTTCTCACAGTTCTGGAGGGGGAAAGTCAAAATGGAGGTGTCAGTTGGACCAGGCAAGCTTCCTCTGAAGGCTCTAAGGAGGATCCTTCTTTGCCTCTTTTAGCTTCTGGTGGCTCCAGGAGCTTCCCGGTTGTGGCCACGTCACTCCAGCCCCTGCCTTTGACTTCACGTGGTCTTCCAGGCATTCCATTAGTCGAGTCCCCATCTCAGGCTCAGTATGAGGCATTTCACACTCATCCTCCCCATGACTCACCAAAGACTGCTCTGGGATAAATGTCTAGGAGTACAATTCCTGGGCTGTTAGAGTGTTTACTTTTTGGAGAAACTGCCAACCCGTTTCCACCTTTTACATTTCCACTGGCAGTGTATGAGCGATCATTTTCCTCCATCTTCACCAGCATTGGATGTTCTCACTATTTTTTATTTTAGTCCTTCTGCTAGGTGAGTGGTGATATCTCATGCGGTTTTAATTTCCATTTCCCTAATGGCTAATAATCTCCTGATCTGTGGTTTAAAAAAAAATGTTTGAACCACTCCTGGGTTCCCACTGGCCCATTTCCCAGGCGAGAGAAACTGAGGCCCAGGGATTGAAATGGGCTTGCCCAGCTGCAGCTAGATCCCTGACTCCTGGCCACATGCTCTTCTGAGAAGGGAGGGAAGAAACGAACTCTTCTAAAGGATGCTGACTTTTACTCGGAGGCGTGGAAGGCACTATTTTGATGTGATATATCCCATCCCTCTGTCTTCTTGCCCACAGAGAAAGCTGGCTTCAAGATGTCTACAAGAAATAAGTTGTCACAACAGAACTTTGCTGGATGGCCATTGGACCACGCTATGTGACACACTCTCTTTACAGACTTGGAGCTCTGGTAAGCTGCCCTGAGAATGACAGTGGGGCCTGGCCGGTGATGGGGCTGCTGGGCCCTGGCTCTTCAGAGGGACAGAGGAGATGCACCCTCATGCTAAGGACGAGTCACTCGTTTCCACCCTGAGAGACAAAGGTGGCCATCTGTGAGGTTTGAGGCCAGAGCAGGCCAGGCTGAGCCCTAGGTCAGCATTTAAGCCCCTTAGCCGGCAACCCCCCCCTTTCTGCCCGCCCCTTGCCCTCCGTGTCTCACCTCCAAGCTATCTGCTCCTCACAAAACATCTTCTCTCCTTGGCCCCCTCAGTTATTTTGTCTTATTTTATCTTTGGAGCAAGCTGCCTCCAGGAGACCCGGGATGGGGCGGGGGAAGGGGGGGACACAGCATCTGTGAAAGAAGGGCGGCTGCAAAGAGACAACACACACAAAAATTTTTAAAGCTTGGTAATAAATGCTATTCAAAAAAAAGAGAAAAAGAAAAACCCAGCCCACAATCTCTGAAAAACACAGCCCATTGAAATGACAAGCCGAAAATCATTTGCTAAGCGCCGAAACCGTTCCCTTTGTCACCCAAATCCTTCTGTTGACAGTTACCTTTCAATCCCGCAATTGTGCGGAGAAGGCTGATTTTTATTCAGTGTTCTGTTCACCCTGCGAATTAATGAAAAGGGGGGAGGCAGAAAAAAACTTGTAAGAATGGTGTTTAATGGGCTGATAGACAAGCTGTCTGGCTTCCCTGGCCGAGCCCCTCTTATCAGTGGCTCGCACGGTGGCTGACTGGGTCGCCCTGTCCCAGCTCAACTTGGAGCACCCACCCGGCTCCTTGGCCCCTGCAGTGGAGATGCTGTGATTGATTGATTGATTGATTTTTATTATGATTTTTTTTAAAGGCTTGATGAACTTTTCTCTTTACCAGGAGAAGGGGACAGGTGCAGGTCCTGACTTGACCCTGGGATTCATTCATGCACCAAAACATTTATTGAGCACCTACTGTGTTCCGAGGGGCTGTACTGGGTGCCGGGGTCAGGCACAGCTGGGACAGACCACATCCCATGCAGGGGGTCTCCAACCTGGGCAGAGATCAGCAAACCAGGGATTTTGCCCTTGTTGGACCAGGTGTCAGAAAAGGTCAGCGTGAGCCCCACTGACTCCAGGGAGACTGTGAGCCCCAAATTATTTCCTCTACGTATCCCCTAAGAAAGAGGACCCTGAGAACCATCTGGCCCCATCTTCACACCAATGGGCTGTGTTTTGGCATCTTCATGCCAGTTGGGATGCAGGAAGCTGGACCAAGTGACCTCCCTGGTCAGTTCTGTTCACAGGCTGCTGGGATCATGAGGCTGTGCTAAAAGTGGGGCCCAGATCTGGGTTTGAATCTTGTCCCTGTGGGGGACTTTGGGCAAGTCCGTTCACCTCTTTGGGCCACAGTCTCCTTGACTGTCACATGGGAATGGTGACATCACTGTACAGGAGCAACTGGGAGGATGTTACAGACAGAATGTGTGTCCTTCCTACATTCGTATGTTGAAGCCCTATCCTCCAAGGGGATGCTCTTTGGGGCCTTTGGGAGGTGATGAGGTCATGGGGCTGGGCATGTAGTCTGGTGAGATTAGTGCCCTTAAAAGAAGAGGTACCAGTAAGTATTTCTCTCCCCTCTCCCACCACCACGTGAGGACACAGTGAGAAGGCAGCTGTCTGTAAGCCAGGAGGAGAGCCCTCACCAGAACTTGACCACACTGGCCCCTGATCTCAGACTTTGAGAACTGGGAGGAAATAAAATGCTGTTGTTTAAACCACTGGTCAATAGTATTTTGTGATTACAGCCCAAGTTGACTAGGACAGAAGGAGAAAGTGAGGTTTGCAAGCCAAAGTCCTGGCCTGGCCCCTTTTCCTCTCTCCCTCTTTCCATCCCTCTCTCCCTCCCTTTCTTTCCTTATTTTCTTGATGGATTCTAGAAACCCAAGAGGGGTGCTGTGCTGGGGTGGGGTGGAGAAAGCTCAGGAAAGCAGAGGGTTTTCATTTAAAGGATATATTTGTGACACTGAAAGCCGCTCCCAGGCTCCCCAGCATCGCAGGGCAGTAAGAGGAAGCTGGGCGACAGCTCGGTGAGGATGTGATGGCAGACGCAGAGACGGACACTGTGGCCTGGGGGGACCTGTACCTGCTTGCCAAGCCAGCTAGCTTGTCTGGCGTGATCATCGGGTCTGGACTTGCCCAGCCTGTTCTGTCCCTCTGTGACACACCTGTTGGCATCAGTCATTTTGCCTCCAGCCCTCAGGCCCCGCACCCAGGAGGCATCTTGGAATCTGCTCCTTCCCTCTACCCCACACCCAGTCTTTGACGAGCCCTGACAACTCTGCCTTTAACTGATTTTTTTTTTTTTTTGAGAGAGAGGAATGGAGAGGGGGAGAGAGAGAGAAACATTGATCGGTTGCCTCCCATATGCACCCCAGCTGGGGATCGAACCCAAAACCTCAGCATGTGTCCTGACCGGGAATTAAACCCGTGACCTTCTGGTGCACAGGATGACGCTCAACCACCTGAGCCCCAGCGGCCAGGGCCCGGCAACTCTGCCTTTAACACACCCTGAGCTCTCACCCCCTTTATCACCGTTCTTACCTGATACCTGCAGTGGCCCTGTCCCTGGGCTCCCTGCTGCCCTCGTTTATCCACCCCCCAAATCAGCCCCACCTGGCAGGTGACCCCCCTTTGAAAGATACTTTCTCAGACCTCCGCCTTCTCCTGGGCCTCAGCTCCACAGCCAGGATAAGTCCAGCCCCAGTGGTGATCATTCGGGGGGGAGCTAAGCAGGAAACCCTCCCAGCACACAATGAGGTGCCTGCCCCCCAGTCTCTTGGGGACGGAGTGATAGATAATCCAGATAGTCATTCGTGTTTCGGGCCCCACATGGCCCCCTCCTTTCCCCTCCCCTCTGTGGTGATTGCTGACAAGGCGGATTTTAATATATTCACATTGGCAGAGCTATTTGCATTCAGACGCAATTATGAGGCAAGACACCGCTTCCTCAGAGCGGCCCCCGGGAACGTGGGGAAGACATGATACACTTTTGAGGGATGCGGGGGGCTCTGAGGCTGGGCCCCATCTGCCTCCTTTCCAGAGAAAATGGCCGGACTGGTACAGCCCCCAGCCTCCGAGCTTGGGTGGATCTGCTTTATGTTCAGCCCAGGGTGGGGAGCAGTGAGGCTGCTCATGGAACTGCGGTCGGGGCAGCGTCCTCTCAGTCTCTACCTCGGCGTCAGGCACTGTGCTTGTCTGGGTCTTGGCCCCCAGGAGCTTACATTTTCATAGGGACACAGACAAGGAGAAGTTAACAACTAAGTAAACAAGATAACACATCGAAATAAGTGCAGCGAGGGAGGCCACGGGTGAAGTGACACTGTCTCGGGTGTTTCTCTAGATAGAGGTAGGCTGATGGCAAAAGCGTGCTCAGCGTTTCATTTTCCCCTGGAGCCACCCCCTTGCCTTCGCAGCTCACTCCATCAAGTGGGGTCTGTTTCCTGACCCTGGGATCTGGGCTTGGCCATGTGACTTGGCCGATAGGGTGTGGTGTAAGTGATATAGGCCCAGCTCCAGCCTGAGGCCACAAGGGACCTTGCGCATTTCTGCTTGCTCTTTTGGAACCTGCCACCACCTTGCAGATAAGCCCAGACTTTCCTGCTGGAGGACGAGAGGCACACCGAACTGAGACGAGCCATCCAGTCAAAGTCAACCTAGACCAGGTAGAACCCAGCTCACCTGTCAGCTAACCTCGAATGCAGTGATCTTTTGATTAGCCCAGATCAGAAGAACTGCCCACCCGACCTGCAGATTTGTGAGCTAAGCAAATGCATCTGGTTTTAAGCCATGATGTTTTGGGGTGTTTTGTTATGCAGCAGAAGCTAACAGATACAAAGGATCAGTCTGAGCAAATGACATGTCATCTGAGACTCAAAGGATGAGAAAATTAGAGTGGTGAGAAAAGCTGCAGGAAGAATTCCAAGGGGAGGGAACAGTAAGCACAAAGGCCCTGAGGTGGGAAATGTGGAGGCCTGTTTCGGGCACAGAAAGGAGGCTTCTGTGGCTGAGGTGTTGCGAGTAAGCCGGGTGGAATGGGACGTGGGTCAGAGATGGGCAGGGGCTAAATCACAAGGGACCATGGAGATGTCCCCAGTGCTTGAAGAGTAGTAGTCACGGATCTGATTTCTCATCCTAGGAATCTAGAATAAGGCCAGGGACGCTATTGCTGATTTTAACCACGCCGGTGATGGGATGCAGGAGAATGGGTGGCATTTGTAAAAATGTGGACTTGGTCTGAATGGGTTCCAAGAATGGGTGTCTGTCCTGCATGTGTGCAGACAGGGGACATATAGCTTTTGAACTTGCTGTTCTTTCCACTTGGGACTCTAGCTGTCTTCCTGATGGCTGGGTCAGCCCTGTGAATTATTTTTTAATTCAGTTTTTGAATCAGTATCACATTCAGATGGATCAAAATTCATCAAGGTACAGAAAGGCAGGTACTGAAAGGATCCCTCCCACTCCTGTCTTCCAGCCTCCAAAGCCCCTTCCCACCTGCAAACCCTGCATTCAATTTGCATGAGTCCTTTCAAAGACATTTTATACAAATGTAAGCAAATACTTAAAAAGAGTATCCACCTGCTGCCTTTTACACTAATTGTACCATACTCGATCCATCTTTATTCACTCACCCTAATTGGAGATCTTCCATCTTGGTGAAAATAAAGCACTTCCTTGTTTATTTTACATAGCTGCATAGTATTCCACTGTGCAGAAGCATCAGCACTCACTTATCTAGTCTCCCATTGATGGCTATCCAGGTGGTTTACAGTTTTTTTGCTATTACTTAAATGCTTTGCATAACTTTAAACATGTATCTGCATGTATGGGGGAAACTCTATAGCATAAATTCCTAGACCTCAAAGTATCAATTTGTTATATTGATAGGTTTTTTTTCCTCAGTTATCCCCCGTCCAGGATACTGATGGATACTCTCAACAGCAGAATATGAGAGTGGCCTGGCTGAAACTTCATAATTTTAAAGACCATAAACAGCTGTCACCTCCTCCAGGAAGCCTTCCCAGACCTTCCAGCTGGCTTAGGAGTCTTGTCTGGGCCTCCACCTCAGCACTGAACATGTGGCACCTGGTATTGCAATGGCCTATTTTCTTTTCTGTCCCTGTCATCAGATTGGGAGCTCCCTCAGACCAACCTCTCTTTATTTAGGAGTCTTCAAGCCTACCCAGTCTTTAGCACAGGGCTTAGGGCTGAGTAAACACCAGTTCCCTTTCTGCATGTCCCCAGGGCTGGGGTCCCCCAGGGTAGGCAGCCTCTACTTACATACTGAGTCCCTTGCCCCAGGGAAAGGGCTTCGGCCTCTGCCCCGACACCTGCAGGCCATCTCATGTGCCAGCTCCAAGCCCCTTCTCCCAGCCGCCAGGGCCTCCACCCTCTCCCTTGAACAAATAATAATTGTTAGAAAAAGGCCTGTGGATAAATTATTATCGTGACCCTCATTCCAGTGCAAAAAACTTTTGCTAGCTGCCAAGTGAAAAGTCAAAATTTGCATTTAAATAGAAAACGTTAGGCCAGCTGAACAGGGAGGCCAGTGCCCCCAGAGGCCTGTCCCTGGCGGGGAGCACCAGCCCAAGCACCCTCCCCAGGAACCCAGCGAGCGCAGGGGGAACATTCAGAGCCTGAGCTGAACTGATGTTTATTGTGGTTGGTGGCCCCTTGGGGCCTACAATTTCCAGTCCCTGCCACAGTTTTGCAAGGGCCCTGGGATCCAGTCAGATACATCTCTTAGATGCCCTGTATTCAATCCACCTTGAACCTCAGTCTACCTTCTCCCGCCCCACAGAGAGCAGATAATCACAAACATTAAAGGTGGGCAGAAACTGCAAAGCTCACGTCAAGCGGAATGTTTAGAGCATGGTTTTAGCACTAGACAGACAGGGTTTGGGGCTCCGCTACTTGCTAAGTCACTTGACCTCCCGAAGCCTCAGTTCCCTGTTTGTAAATGAGAGATTATAATACCTTTTTGGCTAGGTGTCATTATATTATCAATACAATTTATTCTCATTAATACATGTCGTTATTTCTGATGTTCGATTCATAATGCTGGAATTCCACTCTGGCACCCTGACAAGAGCTTGGATACAGGGTGCTCACTTCCACACAGACCAGTGTGTCACACACGTTGGCTTCTCCTTTTCCAGGAAGGTCCCTGTAATTGTGAGAAGACCTAGGTGCTACATTGTCATGTTCTCTCACCCCCTTTTCTGGAGAAACCCCAAACTTCTCTTCACCAGAGAATCTGTCCCAACACCCAGGAGGTTCGCTTCCCTGGGCAGCCAGGAAGTTGATAGCAACTTCCCAATACAGAAAGTAAGAATCACAACTGATGTGTGGTGAGGAGTCTAGACTCAGAAGGACTTGATGTTGTGTCTCACTTCTACCTGGGTCAACTTGGGTGACCTAGCTTCTTTGAGTCTCAGTTTTCTCCTTTAAACCTGGCCAGCATGGCTCAGCGGTTGAGCATCGACCTGGGACCCAGGAGATCGCTGTATGATTCCCAGTCAGGGCACATGCCCGGGTTGCAGGCTCGATCCCCAGTGGCAAGCGGGCAAGAAGCAGCTGATCAATGACTCTCATCACTGATGTTTCCATCTCTCTTTTTCCCCTCTCCCTTCCTCTTTCTGAAATCAAATAAAGATATATTTAAAACAGAAATAAATAAAAATAAAGTGGGTCTGTTCCGAAGATGGACTGAGATCACTCATGTCCAGGGCACAACATAGCCACACAAATCAGTTGGCATTCAATGAAAACTCACAACCAGCTTGCAGTGATTTAAATATAATTTGCATAAGGTCAAAAATAAGTTATTTCTATTCAATTCAGCAATTGTATTTTTAACTCCCACTCTGCCCAATGCCAGCATATGGGCTTCTCTCACAGATGTGATTGAATGCATCTAGAAGAGGGCAGGAACCATGTCTGCATTGCAACCATTGCAACCACACTACCTGGCACATAGTAGGTGCTCCATAAACACCCAGCAGGCAGGAGGAGGGAATGCACTCCTTGTAAACTCCAGGTTTACATGGTCATCCCATTTAAAACCCCAGCAACTGAACCACATGGGCATTCTTGCCCCCATTTTCCAGCTGAGGAACTGATGCTCAAAGAGGTCAAGAAATCAGCCCAGGAACACACAGCAAAGAAGCATTGGAGTGGGGCATCAAACACAGTGTCTGTTGGAATCTCAAGGTGTCCTTAAAAAGAAAAAAAAAAGGATATATAATATTTTTATGTAGTTAAAATTGAAATAGCAGAATGTGTAATATACACAATACTCAGGAATAGAGCTAAGAGACAGCTGAAAATGTTGAAAGTAACTGCCTCTGGGGAGCTGTGTGGGGAGTGAGCAGGTGGGGGCAGGAAATCACTCTTGGCTAAAAAGCCGTTTAGTTCCATCAGATTTAAAAAAAACAATGTGCCTGCATTCCTTTTACAGAAAATAAAAGATTAATTTTAAAACGGACAACTGCCTATAATTTGCTCTTCTAAATCGTCTTCAGGGTCCTTAGGTGGAAACGAGCCCAGGTGAGTGGCATTTGACATCAGCCCATGGAGGGTTGCCCTCTAGTTTCAATGGTTACCTGGCATCCACCAGAAGTGGGGGCATCGTGACTCCTAGAGCCAACCCACTGTTACTAGACCGGGCAAGTATGTCCACAGGTTTGCAGGAAGCAGCCAGTTGGGACCCGCACTCGTGAGCACTAGACCTGGGTTCTCGGCCACCTGCTCCCTGGTGCCCACTGTAGCTCATTGACCCCAAACACAAGGCTGGGCCACACTGGCTCACTGTTCCAGTGCCTAGCTCCCAGCCTGGCACAATGACCTTCCATCTGGCACAGTGACTGGGCAGACCTGTGCCTGCCTTCCGAGGGCCCTCAGTTGAATTCATGGAGACAGATAATTACCTGGATCAACTTCCCAAGTTACAGATGGTGACCTAGCCTTTGAAGGAGATTGCTTGTGGTAAGAGTGTGGGTGACAGGGACAGCTTCCCTGCGGAAGGGATGTTTGAGCTGAGCTCAGAGGAATGGAGGAGCATTAAGCTGGCAGAGAGACTGGGAACAGATTTCTAAGGCGAGAAAACAACGTGGGTGAGGGCTATAAGGAGGGAAAGACATGGGCTGTCCAAGGAAAGGCCTGGACACTAGAGGGGCTGGACAAGGTGCAGAGGGGAGGGAGGAGAGGGAGGAGGGAGGTAAGGATGTGAGGAGGAGGGAGGGGGGATGCAGGGAGGAAGGCAGGAGGGCAGGGCCGGATCAGGGAGGCCTGTGGGACTTCATCTCAGGAGGATGATATTGGAGCTCAGGGCAGCCAGGGGGGCCTGGTCCAGGGACATTCTACTCTGGGACAGGAGCAGGGAGCTCTGGGGGTTGCAGTCCCCTTTGTAAGCAAGGCGAAGTATCTCTGTGGCGGGCCAGACCTTGTGAGAGACACACAAACCCAAGTCCCATGAAAAGGTTAATGAGGTCCCCACTGTCCCTCGCTAAAGTCACTTCACACGTTTACAATGTACCCGTCAAACCAATTAGCTGTGAAAGTGTTGTAGGGCCTGCATTTTATTGGATTCTGGTCATCTCGGAATTGGTTAAACACTGTCAGCTAAGAAACATAAAAGAGCTCTGCATGGGGGGAGATGGGGGCGGCTCTGGGCATTCCCGAGAGGCCTGCAGCACAGACAGGGGAATGGGCCTGGACTTGGGGGGGCTGCGAAAGGCTTGGCCAAGCTTCCCCAGTGAAGGTCTGCACCCAGCAAGGGGATTTCCTCAAGACCCACAGTGGGTGTCGACCCTACCCTATCATTGGAATCACTGCGAACTTAAAAAAATACAGCCCTGGTGCCCAGTGCCCTCCCCCGATCAGTTGCACCCCACGAAAGTGGGCAGAGCATCATCGCCTTTTCCAAGTCCCTCAGGAATTCTGATGTGCAGCTAGTGGGGAGAACAGACCTATTCCAGGGTGCCAACTGATAGATGTCCTCCCCCACCCCCAAAGGGGACATTTGGCAATGTCTGGCGACAGTTTTGGTTGTCTGGAGGAGGCAGCGGCTGGCATGTGGGGGATAGAGACCACACAGGATGGTCCCTTCCACAAAGGGATCCAGCTCCAAATGCCAACAGTGCCGAGGTTAAGAAAGCCTGCTCTAGCCTAATCCACCCATTTGACAGATAAGAAAACCGAGGCCCAGGCTGGCTGATAGGGAGTATATGAAGGCAAGCAGGACTCATGAGCTCCTGTTCTTGGACTGTGTGCCTAGTTCTGGGTCAGGGGCCGTGCGTTTAGAGATCACTTTATGAGATTCCGTAGGCCAACTAGCTCAAGTGGAATTTGGGGGCTGTGGCCTGACTCAGGCGGGGGTTTTTCTGAGGGTTTGGGGACTGAACAACCGCTAGAAGCTGCTCATCCTTCCCTGTGGAAACCCCAGACAGGTCCTATCTCTTTAGCAACAGGCTTGACCCCAAAAGATGGTTCCAGAGAAAGAAAGAGGCCTGTTTTGATGTGGCTGATGGGGCGGGTGACCCCTGGACTTGGGGGGGCTGCGAAAGGCTTGGCCAAGCTTCCCCAGTGAAGGTCTGCACCCAGCAAGGGGATTTCCTCTTGGTCCACCGAGAGGCCGTCTTTTTGTGTGTTGGTCCATCCTGTGGCAGTAACCTGAGTCGCGTGCAGGGCTGGGGAGCCCTGCTAATTGCAGGCTCGGGAAAGCCAAGCAGAGGTTAGCCCACAGTGAGGAGCGACAGCGGGCGGGGGTCCGGGGCAGGACGGTACCTGATTAGTTAAATTGCCAGCACCTGCTTGCTTTTATTGCAAACATAAACACGCCGCGCAGGCGACAGCCAGCGACCCTAATGCTTTCCGCGTTTGCCGCATCTGCAAGGCCCAGGGCCGGGCAGGGGAGGCTCAGCCCTGGACGAAACAGGGAGGCAGAGGGGTTTGGGTGAAAGGCCCTGGATTAGGAATCAGGGGAGGGAATTTACACTTGGCGACGCCTCCTCTGTGACAGGCACTGAGTGAGGCCTTCCTGTCCCCGTGCAAAGCCACCTGACCCTCACAGCCTTCCTGTGGAATATTGGTTTGGTTGTTGTCGAGACTCCTAACAGTTAAGCAAAGTCCTCCAAGCGATCCAGCCCAGGAGGCAGCCAGTACAGGATATGAACTCGGGTCTTTCATTTCCAAAGGCCCTATTCTCTACTAACTGGGTGTTGGGAACCCTGGGGGTTCCTACTGAGCTTTAGTGACCTTGGCACTTGTAGGACCCATCCTTTGGCTGACAATTGCATGGGTGCTCAGGACAGGGGGACAGTTTCTGGCCCTCCTGACAATTTGCTAGGTGACTGCAGGCTCTCCGTTTCCTCTTCCCGTGCCTTAGTTTCTCCATCTGTAAAATGGTCATCTAGTCATCCACCCCCTGCTCTTGAACCCCAAGAAAAGAGATTAGAGTGTGGAAGCTTGGATCTCAAATGGGTCTGAGGTCAAGTCCAGTGCTGGCTGAAATTACCCAGAGTTCTCAGAGGTTCTCTAAACAGAGCCATGCTGCTCGTCACATGGGCATGAATCCGAGGCCTGCAGGTCCCCACCACGCATGGGCAGAATTTACTTCAGCCATCGCCCAGCAATTGGCCAACAAGACAAACAGCCAAGGAAACCATTTCAAATTAACTCCGTCTCCATTACAGGCTCTTTTATTAGGATAAACTATTTGGGGGATGTTTACAGGAGAGAGCCCTTCGGTACCGACAGAAGGTCAGAGGGAAAGTCCCCGGGACTGCACAACTGTCACTCAAAGCTTGCGGCGCTTCGCCCGCATTCAGATGTGCGTCTCTCCCCTCAGTGACAGATGCGTCAAACCCGTGACAGGCTTTGTCAGAATTTCATTTGTCCCAGCAGCTTCTGGCTCATTCTTGGCAGATGCGGGTGATAGGGGAGAGTGTGTGTTTAAATTCCCTTCTGTGGTCCTTGGGAATGAAGTAGGGGCACTTCTCCATCACAAAGAGAAAAAAACAAAATGTGCCTCAAACTTGGAAGCAGGGAAAATTTCATTCATTCATTCATTCACTCACTCACTCACTCATTCACTCACCCATCCATCCATCCATCCATCCATCCATCCATCCATCCATCCATCCATCCATCCATCCATCCATCCATCTTTCCTCTTACTTATTAATTCATTGTTTTATTAAATAATTCAAATAATCTTTTATTCATTTCTCCAATCAGGTTTTTTCATTGGAATCCTGATTTCTTATGCGTCCTTATGTACATCAGAGCCTCAGTTTCTGCATCTGGGAAATGGGACGATGCTAACCCAGAGTTGTGCTAGGGCTAACTGGGTTAATTCGAGTGAAACGCTTGGCTTACTGCCTGGTACAAGGCAAACATCCACACAATAGGACCGGCACTCCGGGCGTGGTGGTGGACTTGAACTCCTTCCCGAGAGGTTAGGTTGTTGTTTACTGCCACACAATGCGTGTGTGAGGCAGGTGGATTGAGCCCAGGGCATCGGGTTCCAGGTCCTCTGCCCTGCTCTTCGGCTAAATCTCAGCACGCGTGTTACAGGGCCAGCTGACCCAGCCCTGGGCCATCAGTCCGCGGCTGAACATTGTTTGTTGAATGCAGATCCAAACCCAGATTCTTGTGTGTCTCCTCTTGGACTTGTCCAGGGTGGGGCTGCCTTCTCTCAGCACAGGCCACCAGTGGGGCTCAATGCCATCTTTCCAACAGGCAGTGCCGGGCAAAGACCCTCCTGGGCCTGAAGGACCCCCTTTCTCTTCACCTTTGGGTGAGCCCTGCTCTTTTCTCTCAGCCTCAGTTTTCTCCTCTGCACAGTGGGCACTTAGGTGGTCTCTGGACCTCCTCCAGGCTCTGAAACCCTGATGTTTTGAAGAGAAAGGATAGGTGTCACTACAACTCAAGGACCCCCTTTTTGGAATGCTCTGGGGGCCTTGGTCACACACAGTTGGCATTAACCAGTACCCAGAAACCATCTCACCTCACCTTTCTGTCCCCAGGGATCTTTCCAGGGAGCCTTAGGTAGCTTGGGTCACCTATCCCCACCTCTGAGTTGCTTTCAGAACCTGAAGATTCCCCCTAGGTCCCCTCCTTCTCTGTCCCAAACAAGTCAGCAGCAAACGCCAAAGATACTTACTTCTGGAATTCTCCGAGGGTAGCAAACACCCCCATTTCTCCTGCATTGAATTCTTTCTCGGGGAGCCCTATTGAGCTGGACCATTTCCCCTTTGCTGTAGGTGGTGTGTCCCTGACACAATCTGGACCTGGGGAGGGCTGAGGGTGAGGTGGGTATCTCAATGCACCCCAATGGGCTACAGCACACTCACAATGTGTTCGGGTCGAGAGAGTGGGCTGTGGCTGGCAGGCAGAGGGAGAGAGTAGAGGATGGCTTTCCCCTGACTGCTGGAGCTTCTCTGTCCACATAGGGCCCAGAAAAGCGGGGAATTCACAGGGTAGTCGTGGCAATGACAAAGCCAATGGCAAGGGAAAGAAAAGCACATTTCTCTCCATATATATTTAGGAGGCTGGAGAAGGGAAGAGAGAGATCAAGTTAGATTCGAAGAGTTCACAGCCTGAGCAGGTCTCCTGGGCCTCCGGGAGAGGTTGTGGGATCCAGATGTGGCTGGGGGAAGGCGGAGGGGGGAAGGGAGGCGGGGCAGGGGGTGGGGTGGGGGAGGTCTGTTCACAATTAGCCTTGATTTTGTGTGATGACATTGAAATTGTGGGCAAACATGAAAGCGGAGTTGTGAGGACATGTCTGTCCGAGCAGCCCCGGGATTAATCCAACGTGAAGGACACGGGCCCAGGCTGGCACCACATGGAAGCATTTTGTGTGGGTTTTGATGTCCCGCCAGCTGAAGGGGCTTCGCAGCCCAGGCTGAACGGGCCCTCCGCCCCCACCCTGGCCTTGCAGCCCCCTCCCCACCCAGGACTGGCTGACTCTGGGCCAGGGGGTTAAGTCAAGAGCACCAGAAGATTCTGCCTCCTGCAGGCCTGCCCTCTGGCCTACCCAGCCCTGAGACCAGCATGGCGGGTCTGAATGTCCACACAAAGCCACGCGTTGGGGGTCCCCTGCTGGCCCCCTAGGCAGCAATGGTGGGGGTCATGGAAGGAAGAATCTGTGAGCCATTTTCAGTATTTCTGATATTACAAGGGCTGGGCTCATCCACACACTGGGCCTTTGGCAGGCAACAGCTGTCTACCAGGGCTCGCTGGGATGGGCACCGATTGGGAATCTTGGAATTTTATGAGGACAGTGGGGGCCGGGAGGGCATGTGGGGGCCCCAGGGTCACCTCCCAAGGGCTCCAGCTCAGGGAGAGCCTTCTTTTGGAGCTCAATCCGGGAAGAAACATCACCTTGACATCACCAGGCTGTGCTGAATGTTGGGAGTAGGTGCTACCTTTTCCCACCCCCTCTGAGCCTCAGTTTCCTCGCATCTGTAAAATGGGGAGAACAGTTAGCCCCCCAACTTCACAAGATAGCCGTGACAACGAATACACTAATGTTGATAAAATGTTAGCATCGGATAAACACCCGATAAATAGCAGTCACGGTTTCCAGCTGTCCTGGAGGCAGCGAGCACTCCAACAGAGCCGGTATGAGCATCAGCTTTATTACCGCTATTCTGTTAGTATTTCGAAACAATGCACAATGCGCCTGTTGCTGAAATCAGAGCCAGGATTTCTTTCTGTCAGTTCAGGCGGTGGCTCAGCCCGAGCCCCGGGCCCCGCCGATCGTGACCTGGGGCCCCATCCCGTGCCGGCGGGCGCACTGCCAGGCAACCGAAGCCGGCTGGAAGCCCGGGGCTCCGCGATCAGAGCGGGGGAGCGCATTTCACGCAGTCCCCGTGACCCCTGGAGGTCCTTGGGGAGACAGGAAGGAAGGGGCTCTGTTTGGGTGGGGGCGGGGTCAGGAGAGGCTCTTTGGGGGAGAAAAGGAGTTGATGAAATTTCAGGATGTACGGAGGTCAGCTTCCAGCCGGCTTGTCTAGGTTAGAGAAAAGTGATCGCCACCCCAAACAGGCTTCTTAATGAAGCACAGCCTGTGCGGACAAGCCTTTCCCTTCCTGCCTTTTCCCTTTAGGAGGAGATTCTAAATCCTGAGCACAGACGACCACAGAATTATATTTACATATATTTATATTTTTCTAGCCACACGTATTTAGAGAGCTGGAAGCCAGGGAAGAAGAGGCAGCTTATCCTAAATGGAAGTAATGTTTCACCACTGAGCCCCTGACCGTGTGGTCAGAGCAGGTGAAGAGAGGTGAACAGTCAAACTTGTCATGTTTGGTGCTTGGGCTTTAAATCAACAAAGAGCCTAGTCTGTCCTGAGGAGTAGAATTAAATTGTATGCAGCAATAAACATGACGAGATTTTCCAAGGAGATATGGATGGGTGGGGGGGGGGGTTGGAAGGCGAACTTTATACGGTTGTTAGTGAGGTTTGCTCCAGCTGGGCTGGGATACTGGATCCGGGTGTGAGGTCTAAGGGGCTCAGTGCCCGACCAAGCCAAACGCTGGAGCCTGCCTCCCTCTGGCTTGCTGTGGAGGAGGCAGACCCACGAGGGAGAGCCAGCGAAGTCCGTTCCTACGTGGGTAAATCACAGAAGAGAGAGAAAGCAAGGCTGCTTGGCCTTCTCCACGCAGGAGGCCCCGGCCCTTCCACCAGGAGGGGAAATGCAGGAGTTCCCAGGGAATCTGCCCATTAGCAAATCGGGCCCAGTCTCCGCTCCAGGTGTAAGCAGCTCAGGGTGCCTCCTTCTCCCCGGGGGAGGAGACAAGCTGGGGAGGGTGGTGTCGAGGGAGCAGGCACACCCGCTCTTCTAGAATAAAACTTCGGAAGCAATGGGCGGTGCCCTCACAGAGCCGAGCAATTGGAGAAAGTGGCCACTGCAGAGTCCCTATAGCAAAGGGGGGTCCAAACACCCAAAGGCCCTGGGAGGGCATTTCCCAGGGGAAGGCACCCCAGGATACGGGGTTCCCTGCCCATCAGTCTCCATATGGAAGACCCCAAGGCTCAGGCATTTGGAATCGAATTGGACTTGCCGGCCTGTGCAAGTGGCCACTAGGTGCCCTCCTGTGCTCCGGGGCTGCTCTAGGCCGTGATGCATGTATCTGTTTTGATTCCTCCCCCAAGTGCTATGGGATGTCAGGAGGTTCTGGGAGGGCAGGTGACTTGACCAAGGTACTTGGCTGCTGAGGGTCAACGCTAGCCCTTAACCCAGGCCTTTCTGACTCCAAAGACCAAACCCTTTTTAAAAAATTTATTTTTACAGAGATATTGTATACACATAAAATAAAATGCACAATGTCAGCGGAAGACAGGAAACAGAAGAAAACAAATGACAGCCTCCCCACCACCACCGAGCCTGGAAAATGAAACGTCACCCTCGTGGCCGAGCCTCAGGGCCCCTCCCCGGTCGCCTCACTGCTGCCCAGGTGAGCGCCTCCCCTGAGTCCAGGTCTGACTCTTTGCAAGTCTGACTTGAAACACGTGTAAGATTCCCGCCCGTGACTTTAACTCAATGTAAATGGACTCACAGCACGTGCTTGTTTTTTTCTGGTTTTGCGCCTGCGAGTCCTTCAGGCCGCTGCGTGAGTTGTGATGAATTAATGAATCATTTTCAGTTTTTGTTTTGAAATAGTTGAACACTCACAAGACGTTGGAAAAGTAATACACAGTGTTTCTGTACCCTTCCCCCAGATAATCATGCCTTACATGGTCTCAGGACAGTGAGCGAACCCAGGAAATTAACGTGGGGACCATACTGTTAACTCAGGCAAGGCCTTATCTGGAGATTTTTATGTGCACACTCTGGGGGATGGCTCTATGAAATTTTGTGTATATTTGAATTACCATCATAATGATCAGGGTACAGAACTACCCCCCCCTCCCCCCAAATACTCTGTGATGTTACTGCTTCGTAGAGTATTTCTTTTCACTGCTGTGGGGAGTTCATCCCTTGACCATCCCACAGCTGATCTGTCCATTCTCCAGTCCATGGGTGTCAAAGGCAAGGTTGTTTCCACCTTGGAGCTCTCTTTTAAAAATTTTTTAAAATTTTGTTTCTAGTTTTATCGAGATACCATTGACATATATCACTGTATAAGTTTCAGGTGTACAGCATGGTGGCTTGACTTACATATGTTATAAAATGATTCCCACAATAGGTTTAGTTAACCCCCATCATCTCATATAGACCTAATAAAAAGTAAAGAAACAATTTCTCCCTGTGATGAGAACTCCTAGATCCACTTACTCTCTAAACAACTTTCCCATACACCATACAGCAGAGGTAACTGTAGTCACCAAGCTGTGCCTGACATACTAGTACTTATTTATCTTATAACTGGAAGTTTGTACCTTTTGACCACTTTTCTCCAACTGCCGCTTCCCCCACCCCCTGCCTTCAGGAACCACAAACCTGATCTTTTCTCCTATCGGTTGGGCGATTGGCACTCTCCTGGGCAGAATTGCTGTGAGCTTGGGTGCACTCATCTCCGGGAGCACATCGTCCAGAATTCTTGCGTGTATTATAAGGAGTGGAGTTGCCGGGTCAGAGGGTTTGTGCACCTGCCACTCGAGGATGCAACACCAAATTGTTTTCCAAGTGGTTGTAACAGCTCTCACTCTCGCCAGCAGCGCACTATGCTATTTCCCAAGAGGCCCCAAACCTGCCACAATAAGAGCATCTACACAGAGCTGCTAAGAAAACCCCTTAACATCCCCTACCCTGGTTAACCCCTGCAGGCCCCCATGACATAGGCGTGAGCGATCAGCCCATTTCTGTACAGATAAGGGAGTCAGGGCTGAAGTTACTTGCCCAAGTTCATAGAACATGCAAAGTCTGGGCTGTTGATTTCACACCTAAGATCTTCCCAATCCTGGTAAAATTCATCCCTTGCTTAGTGCTTACCATGGATCAGGCACTGTCCAGACGGCTTCTCATGTATTAACTCATTTTATAGATGAAATAGAGGTGTGGATGGAGAGGTTAAGTAACTCGCCCAAGATTGCTCAGCCAGGAGTGGCCAGGGCTGGGATTTGAACCCAGGTGGCCCCCTTGGAATCTTGTCTGTCCAACCCCCTGTTCAAGGAGGCACCCTGACCCCTCCTGGTACATGACTTACAAGGGATCCTGAATTTTCATTTTGCACTGGACTTTGCAAATTAGGTAGACAGTCCTGGGTGTAGCAATTAAGAGAAGAGACTCTGGAGGCAAGGGGACTTGGTTCAAATCCCAGCTGGGCCCCTTCCCAGCTGTGGGACCCTGAGCCAGTCACAGCCCCTCCCTGAGCCTTGATGGCCTCACCCTGTAGCTGCAGGTACCCGGCAGCATGGTGCTGTGCAGAAAGCACAGCTCGGCTGGACGGGGGAGGCATCAGCCTTCCCTGGGCCTGGGCTAGGTGTCTGGTGGGAACCCAGAGCTTGGAGCGCGGCCCTGGCCCCAAGGAGGCCACGGGGAAGTGGGGAGCGCGCAGAAAGCTCAATCCTATTATGCTCTTAGCTGGGGCGTTCTGAGGTTGCGCTCCGCGTCTACTTGACAGAACGCAGCCCCCGAGCGGAGTCCTGATCTCTTTAACCAGGCGGAATTGAGCTTGCACTTCAAGCGGCTTCTCTGTTATTACTGGCTTAGTGCGGCTGAAGACCAACAGCTACAAACACGCCACCAATTTGCTCTCTCGGTGCTCTTATTTGCAGCACGCCATGCAGAAAAAATATTAACAAAAAACAAACTCCTTGCTTATAACCGGCCTCTTTAGAGTGGCAGTGTTTGCCTCCATCTCCTCGCCCCTTGTCTTGCTTTTAAAAGCAGCTATAATATTAGAGACAGGCAGCGCTAGTAACGCTCTCCTGGGGCATGGAGCTAAGAGAGGCGGATGACTTGGGAAAAGACGGGCCTGTAAGGGGAGCAATGAAAAGTGGAGAATCCTCCTTAGGGGGCCTGAGGCAGGGAGAATGGGGGAAGCTGTCAGCTGAATGGGAAGAGCCCAGGGCCCAGAGAATTGTCCTCAGGGGTGAAGGGGGACCCCGGGCTCCTGGACACCAGGAAAGTCACTACTGCTCTCAGGGTCTCAATTTCCACATCTGTAAAATGGGTTGATTCAATGACCTTTTCCAGCTCCAACACTCTGTATTTGCCAAAGCTATTTTTAATTTTTTCCTGATCTTCTGGGTCCTGATCTAGCAAGGATATGAGGGCATGGATACTGTTCTGTGATTCTGGGATTGCCAAGATCCTCAGACTCCAGAATTCTGTCATTCTCTTGTTCTCTGATCTGAAGCCTCCAGGAGTAGAAGAGTATGAAATTGTAGTAAGAATAACAGCAGCTAACATTGCCTGTGTAGCCAGGGCCAGTGCCGTGGGCATGTGATCTGTGCAGTCAGGGCCCTGTGCTCCATAATGCTCTGCTGTCACTGACGTGAGCAGGGGACCCTGCGTTTTCATTTTGCACTGGGCCCCCCAAATTAGGTAGCCAGCCCTGGGTGTACCATTTAAGAAAAAAAGACTCTGAGGCAAAAGGACTTGGTTCAAATCCTGGCTCAGTCCCTTCCCAGCTGTGGGCAAGTCATAGCCCCTCTCTGAGCCTCAATGGCCTCATCTGTAAAATGGAGCTAAAATCTCACGGAGGTCATAACTATGGAGCCCCAGCCCCAAATTGAGCTCCCTAGAAAGGCTTAAAGATGGGACAACTTATCCTGGCTGTTGAGTACTCTGGTCTGGCCCCTTGGCCAACCAATTCACCTACGTGTTACAGATGAGAAAAGTGAGGTGCAGAGAGGGCATGACTCATTTCCACAGCTGAAAACAACCAAGGTTCAGAGGCTCGGTGATGAGCCTTAAGTGCTTTATCTTGGGTGAGCCAGGGCTTACCCCAATAGGTATGGCCCTAACCATGAAGCCTCACTGCCTCCCCTCTGACATAACTTTTCAGGACGGGAAACCTCAAACACATGGAAGTCAAAAGGTCAACTCCAAGAACCCCCAGGTCCCCAGCACCTGCCCCAACATCTATCAACTCTCTGTCAATTGTGTTCGTTTCGCCCCCACCTCCCAGGCTGGATTATCCAGAAATAAATCGGCTGTTGGAATGAACGTGCCGGTTTTCGCAGTCCGTGCCTCTGCGCCTAAAGAGGCCTGGCTTTTCGTGGCTCCTCCACTCAAGCTGCCGACCCCTGGGACACTCTGACCTTTAGAGAATCCATATGGTAACCTCGCGGCCACAGCAGCCTTTCGCCGGGCTGAGCCTGGCTCTCCGGCTCGGCGAGGCGTCTGGCTGAGCCACAGAAAACCGAGCGACTGCCACCCTAGGGAACCTGAGATCGGGGTTCACGGTCCAGCAGCGTGCGGCTGCACTGGTTACATGAGATGACCTCAAGTGCAAATGTTTCCCTTTCGGGGATTCTCATAAGACAATTAAGGTAGGTCCCATTGCCAAGCCGGTGCTAGGGGGAATGTGTCCTCATGGTCAACTGCGTCTGAGCTCCTGAGGACGGTTTTAAGAGCTTCCCTCTTTCCCTCGACTCCCAGCCCCAAAGAGTTTTCGAACTTTTTATCTTAATATTCCTGGATGAAATTACGGAAGGGGAATTGGTTTGTGAATGAGCCAAACTGGGAACTGCGGATGTTGATGGCTGTGTATTAGTTGTCTACTGCTGAGTAACAAATGATCACTCATTTAGTGGCTTAAAAAAGACATTTATCATCAATTTCTGTGGGTCAGGAGTCCAGGCCTGGCTCAGTTGAATTCTCTGCTTAGGGTCTCAGAAGGTGGCCATTAGAGTGTCAGCCTCTGGCTGTGGTCCCATCTAAGGCTGGACTGGGAAGGGACCTGCTTCCAAAATCACTCAGGCTTTGGCAGAATTTAGTTCCTGTGGTTGTGGAACCGAGGGCTTAGGTTTTTTGCTGGCTGACTGTCAGAGGCCACCTCGGGCTCCTATTAACCGCCCACATTCCCATGCCATTTGGGTCTCCCCACATGGGTAGCCCATGAAGAAGGGCAGCTTCCTTCTTCAAAGTCAATCAGTGAGCAGAAAATTCCAGCAAAATGGGCCCTATATAATCTTGTGTATGTAATCACATCTATCCTGTCATGTTTGCCATATTTTATGGGAGAGAAACAAATCACAGGTCCTGCTCACACTCCAAGGGAGGGGACTATGCAAGAGCATAAAATCAGGAGCTGAGGATCATGGAGGGGCCACCCTCAGGTCTGTCCACCACAATGGCTCATTCATTCATTCAACTAATTCTTATCAATAGCTTGTTCTGTACAGGCATGGATGCAAAAACTGTGAGCAAGACAGATACAATCCCTGGCCTCTGGAGACTTCTATGGAAGAAGTCACCCAGGTATTTAATCAGGATCCCAGGGTAGGGGAGATGGAAGACCCGGCTCTGGCCCTTCTGTGTCTTCTCTTCTGACTTGACCTTAGCCTTTCTGGGCCTCCCTTGGCCCATCTGTCCAGAGGAGTACACGCCATGGAGCCCTCCTTGACTCAGTGGTGATGCAAGGGTCCAGTCATCCTGGTGAGCGTCTATTGAGCAGGTATGACGTGTCACACGCCAGCCAGGCTGTTCTCAGCTGTAACTGCGATCCCATTCTGCCATCCATGAAAAAATGTATGCAAATGGCCTCTGGAAAGAGATCAAAGGAATGAATGTTGGGTGTCTTGTGTGTGTAAAGAGGTGGGGGGGAGAAGGAATTGGAAGAGAGGTCTCGTGGTGGAGGCGTGCTCTGGAGCCCAACTCCAACTCTTTGAGACCTTGGTCTTGAGCGTAAACATCTCTATGGGGCAGTGTTTTCATCTCTAAAATGAAGGGGATGCTGTGCCTTCCTCAGGGATCAATAGGACAGTGATCCATGATGAGAGAGTCTCAGCATCATGCTGGGAATGCCCTAACTGCTCAGTGAATGGTCTCTGATCATGAAGCGCTTACTATGTGCCGGCTGCATACTGGGATGTTCCAGGCCAAGTCCACACTGGGTGGGAGGTCTGAGGTGGGATTTAGCATGGGTGGTGAAGCAGAGTATGCTCAACAGCTCACGTACACGAATAATCACTATACTTTGCATTTTCTGAGCATGTGAGGGTTTCTGGCACTGTGCTGAGTTCTTGTGTTATCTCACTAACTGCCCCAGTTATCCCGTGAGGGAGGAACTATGGTCATGCCCATTTTATAGATGAGAAAATTGAGACTCAGAGTGGCAAAGAAGTTGCTTTCAAGAAGTCAGTGCTGGAGCCATGAATGCAACATAACTGGGGTCTCCTCTGACCCCCAGCTCAGGTTGCTGCTTGCCCACAGGGCCTGCAGAGCCCAGTAGGTGCCAGTCATCCTTCCTGGGACACAAACATCCACAAGTAATGTTTCTACCATGGAGCTTCTCCCCTCCTTCCTTTCTGAGCCTGGAGCATGAAAGCCTCATATTTTCAACAGCTTTGAGGGAGCAAACAGTCTCTAAGGAGGAAGGCTTTGTTTCTCCCCTCCCCTTCCCCAGCGCTGCCCCCAACCCCCAGGTTCCCCAACAGGCGGGAGCCAAGATCTGAACGATTTCAGCTGCTTTGGCAAAGAGAGCCTGTGAGATCATGGGTGGATCCCCTGTGTGCAGAGTGGGGGTGGGAGGCAGGGTCTATGGGGGCAGAAAGGGACAGCGTTCTCCCTGGAGACCCCGGGAGGACCACCTGGGGCAGGTGGCTGTGATGGGGTGACGGGGCCCTGAGGTTAGGGGAGGTGCAGCAAGTTGCCCCTGCCCAGCTCACCAGCTGAGAGGCATGGAGTAGGACACCCCACTCCCAAGCCCCACATCTTCTAAGAAGTTGCTGAGTGACGTTACAGAAGGTGCTCCCTCGTTGGGCCTCAGTTTTCTGTTTATAAAATAGGGGCATAGCTTTCTGCTCCCTCAGGAGGTTGGGGTGAAGACACAAGAGGAAAACAAAGAAACCATGTTACCAGTAAATCAACAGCTTCCACCAGCCACCTCTGCCTGCTGGTCTTTGGACTGGCTGTCCCCTCAGCCTGGAACACCGTCCCCCAGATAACCACCCACTTAAAGTCTTTGCTCAAATGTCACCTTAACCCTGAGACCCACCTCCACCTGCCTATTTAAAATGCAGCCTGTCTCACCCGCCCTGGGACCTACTCGCCATGCCATCCCTTAGCTCTGTTCCTTGTTTTGTTTGTTTGTGTGTTTTTTTTTGTTGTTTTTTTTACACAGCACCTATCACTTCCTAACTTTTAATATATTTTTAAAACACTTATTGGAGTAGACTTGTAACCTGCATTTAGAAAGTGCCTGCTCCTTAAGTGCTGCTTGGTGCACTTTGACAAACCAAACACAACCCTGTAACCAGCACTCAGATGACGAAAGGCAACGTCCCAGCCCCCAGGTCCCCTTTCATGCTCCCGTCCTCCCACACTCTAATATTCACTTATTTACCATTCACATTGTTTGCTCCTTCTGCTAGGGCGTCAGCCCTGGGACGGCAGGCATCCGGATTGTTCGCAGGTGTGTCCTCAGCACTTAGAACAGTGCCTGGTGGCACACTAAGTGTTTTACGAGGTAGGTGCTATTATGCTCCCATTGTATAGATGAGAAAAACTGAGGCCGAGAGAGGTGAAGTTAGGAAGGATTTGCAAATTGTAAGGCTCCGTGCCCGTGTAAGGATGTGATCAGAAGCGCGGCCCCTGCTGAGACACAACTCAAGGCCGATTTCTGGGAAATGGTGCCGTGGGGCCGTACAAGGTCTTCATGACCTGCAGCGGTGGAACCACCGTCTCTTCTTTGTGGAGAGGCCCTAAGTTGAGTGGTCATGCTGGGGCAGGGAAGGCTCAGGAAGTGGGGGTGCCCTGGGCTGCTCCAAGCAGCCTCTGCCCTGAAAATTCAGGAGAGACTCCGAGGCCCTGGCGTGTGTTCCTGCCAGCCCAGCCCCTGGGAGAGAGGAAGGGGGGCTTGGAACCCAGGGATAGGGAGTGGAGGGATCAGCCAGGATGCAGTGTGGATTTAGCTGTAGAGCCAATGATGTCACATTTGGAAGAAGCCAAGACCAATGGAATGAGCCACAAGAGAGTGGTTGGAATGAGACCCTCTGGGTGAGGTTGACATGACAGGCCTGGTCCAGCAAGGGTGCTTGCGGGCATTCCTGTCCCCTGGCCATGTTAGCAAGGAGGGGCTTCCCCTGTGCTTGTAGGAAGAATGGTGGAAGTGGGAGCTTTGACAGGGGAGCAAAGGATCTAGGGGGTCCCCCCAAAGGAGCTTAGATAATCAGGGTGGACCAGGGAGGCACTGGAAGAAAAATGTGGATTATTTCCATAGGCTTATCGCCATTTCCCCAAGAGTTGGCCAAAGAGAACCTTTGCGAGTATGTAGGTCAGGTCTCCCAGAGCTGATGGGGTTACTCTAAGATGCCTCTTTGTTTTTCTTCCTTCTGCCAGATTCACTTTCTGGAAACACGTCTTACATCATGCCATTCCCCCAGCCCTGGGCCCTCAGGGGTGCCCCATTATCTGTACTCTTGTTTTCAAGTTTTAGTCAGCAAAAGAACCTCCTGGATGCTTGTTAGAATGCAAATGTCCAAGTTCCAAGCCCCAAGCACTTTCTGTAACAACTTTATTGAGATATAATTCACACACTGGGCAATTCATCCATTTAATATAGTCACATCACCATAATCAATTTTAGAATGCTTTAACCACTCCCAAAAGAAACTGCTTTTTTTAGCTATCTTCCCCCAAGCCCCATTGCACTTCAGCCCCTGGCAACCACTAATCTACTCTCTGTGTCTATAGATTGGCGTATTTTGGATATTTTGTAGAAATAGAATCTTTCATTGGGTGCAGTGTTTTCAAGGTTCATCTATATTGTAGCATGTATCAGTGCTTCATTCCTTTTCATGGCTGAATAATATTCCATTGCATGGACATACCACATTTGTTTTCCATCCATCCATTGATGGACACGGGCTAGTCCCACTTTTTGACTGTTATGAATAAGGCTGCTATGAACATTGGTGTACAAGTTTCTCTTCAGCTCTTTTGGGTACATACCTGAGGAGCAGAATTGCCGTATCATATGGTAACTCCATGCTTTACCTTTTGAGGAGATTCCAGGGAGGTCCCAGGTATTTTGACTTAATAACTCTGGAGTAGGGGTGAGGATTCACGTTTTCAACCATTCTCCCCTTGTGCCACAGAATAAAGAATAACCTCATCTGACTTTGAACTCCTTGTAGGGCCCGATCCCAAGTTGCTGTCCCATATCTTCTGCTCCCACCAGTGAGGCCATTTGTTATTTCTTTAACAGCATCTTCATAGCCCCACTTCTGCCCCTTGGCTCATAACCAGTTCTCCCCTTTAAAATGTCTTCTCCCCCATATCACCCCTCTACCCAAATCCTCATGGCCTCCAGACCCACATCAAAGGCCACATTTTCCAAGAGGCCCTACTTAGCCTTCCCGGGCTCTGCAGCACTGTGTCTGTTTTAACGTGAAGCACTCACTTCCTTCACTTTGTAATTATTTATGTACATGCCATATGTGACTGGATGGACTTTCTAGGACCCTGAACTGTGACTTCTTCACCTTCTCATTCCCCAGCCTTGAGGCTGCACCTGGCATGCAGGAAGGGCTCAGTAAATGTCTACGAGGTGCCGAGGTGGCTGCAAACCCTGTTGCCCTGAACTGTAAGCTCCCTGAGAATAGGGAAGATGCCTGGGCTTGCTCTTGGCTGTCTTCCTGAACCCCAGCACGGAGCCCGGTGCATAGTAGGTCCTCAGTGACATTTGTGAACAAATGAATGACTCAAAGACCCTCTAGGTAGGACAATGAGAACTTTGGCTAAGAGAGAACCAACCTGGGATTCAAGGGACATGGGTTTGAATCCTGGCTCTGCCTCTAACTCTCATCCTTTGACCTTGGGCAAGGCCATTTCTCCCTCTGGGCCTCAGTGTCCTCATCTGTAGAATGGAGGCATTGGACTATATAAAGTTGGGGCAATTTGCAGCTCTGCCAAGCCTAGGCCTGCCTTTGCCAGTGTGAGGAACTGGCCTTGGCAGGGGGCACTGGGTGGCCCATTCCTGCCTGTTCCAGGAGAGGTAATCAAGGCGCTCTCAATTTTTATTTAAGAAATTCCTAGGGACATATGGGCGTGCAGGGAATACTCACTGTCCCTGGAGCCTGACCTCCAGCCTCTGATCGATCAGGACATATTTTCTATGCGCATTTCACAGTGGAGTAGCTCAGAGCACGCGAAACACCCGCTCCAACTCTTTCTGACTCGGACCTGGACTGGACCATGCAGGTTGGTCTAGTTTGTCAAGAAGGACTTGGAAGGGCCAGGGCCCAAAGGCTTCGGGAAGTCAGGCCCCAGGGGTCTGGGCTCTGGTGTGTCTAATGACATGTCTGTTTCCTAGGGAGGCTGTGCTCTTTTGTCCTACACCTCCTACCACTATTATTGTTGATCATAATAACCAGCCTGGATTGAACTCCTGCTGGGCAGCAGCAACTCCATTTTCCAGGAGAACCACAGTCCCAGACAGGGGCTGCTGTGGCCCACGCAGGAGGTGCAGGCCCTGGTCCTGATCCTGATCCTGTCAGCCCAACCTCTGCCGTAGGTTCCCTGGGCTGGGGGGTTACTGGTGGCTGGATGTGTGCATCCAACCTCAGAGTCATGGAGGCTGCGAGTGGGGGAGGGGGTGGGGGAGGAGGACCTTCTGTCGCCCCATGTGTTTTGAGTTCAGGACTGGCTGAGGCTCTGGGCCCTGTTTGCTTTGGAAGGGCCTCCAGTTAACTCCTTCCTGCCTGGCAGACTGTCCGTGGCTGGCTGGAGATGGAGGGGCTTGGGAGCTGGGAGGTGGTGGCCAGGTTGGGGAGGCTCTGGCTTCATTTCCTTACCTGGTACCCCAAGAGGTGTTGGAGTGAAAACAAGGACCTTGACAAGGGCTGGGGTTAGATGCCTCCTTCAAGGATGTGCCCTGGGCACTTCGCTGGCCTCACTCTGGCCCAGCTGTGGCACTCAGGCCTGCTCAGATACTCACTCTGACTCAGGTCCCTGCATGTGGTTTGCACACTCATGCACACACACTCACACTACTAACAAATTCTGCACACACATTTCCCTCCTAGCCTTCACCATGACCCAGCCGGCCAGGTGTCTCGCAACCTACACAATGGGGAAACAGGCTCAGAGAGGGTCAGTGACTTGCCCGTGGTCACACAGTAAGTGGCTGAGCCAGAATTCAAACTGGGGTCTCTTGGGCAAAAGGGGCTGATTTAAATACGCCCCCTTCTCTACTCTAAGGTGAGGCCCTGGGTCTGGGGTGTGCACCAGCACGGGCCTAGCCCTAGAGTAGGTGTGTGCTATTGTTATTGCTGTTGTAGAGGGAAGGCAACTGAGGCTTGGAGACCTGGAGTGGAGGAACAGCTAGGTTGTGGGTGCAATGCCTGCAGGAGGTCAGCTGCAGCTCTCTGGCTTTCTCTCCCCCTGGATAAAGTCCATCGGAAGGCGAGAGGGTGAGGAGATGTCATTAGACTCCACGCTGAGTAAGATGAAAATGGAACTAAGTCATCCACTAGTGTCAGCACTTGGACTGCTATTGGCAGCAAGTGACTTGGGCCATAGTTCACAGCCAAGGGTACCAGGATGGCCTTAGTCATTGTCTACTTGAAATCAGAAGTGATGCTTAAAACCAGGTACATGTGGAGGGGGGTTCTGTGGAAATATTGGGCATATGTAGCCAGGAAAGTAGGCTTTGAGATGGGCTGCTGTGTGACTTCAGGGGAGCGACTCACCTTCCCTGGTCTCAGTTTCCTCATTTGTGAAATGAAAGAGTTTGAATCAAACCATATCTAAGGTCCCTTCTGTCTATGTGTTTAAGAGGGTGGGCACAGGAATGTGGCCAAGCTGGCTTTAAGCCCCGATGAAAAACCCTCTAAGGAGCTTCAACAAAGCAAGACAGAAAATAAGCAATAAAAAAAGTGAAAGTTGGAGGAGTAAGAATACATTGGCCGAAGTACTTGCAGCAGCTTTCAGGAATGGATTGATCCAGGTGCTCAAATGAGGTCAGCAAGGCTCCCATTCTCTGTCACGCCAGCATTCAGCCACTGGGGCATCATTTTACAACCCATGGTGTACATCGTGGTGCAAGACAGCGCTGAGGCTCCACGATATAATTTCCTCCCCCCACAGCTCCGCAGGACAGGAAGAGCTCCTGTAAATGTGTCCTGTTTCATTGGCTCTGATTGGATTGCATGCACCTCCTAGGACTTATCACTGGGGCCAAAAGGATGGAGAGGCCATCCTGAGCCCATCAGGAACCACCTACGCCGCGTGGCTAATAGGACAGGCCTTTCCAAAGGGAAAGAGTGATGCTGTTGGCTGGAGAAGAGGCGAATGGATGCTGGGGCACTAGAAATATTCACCACAGCAAGTAACAGCCTCTCTGAGACGTCATTATTTTTTCATATATAAAGGGAGCTAATTCTTGCATTTACCTGGTGAGAGTGTGATGGGAAGATATACGTAAATATCTAGCTCAGTGCCTAGCACAGAGAGAAACCCCTTGTCTGTAGAAAGAGATGGTTACAAAACCCACATAGGGCGCTGGCATTCTGAGTCTATAGTCATTGGCAGGGGCCCGCAAATGTGCGCCGTGATAAAATACAAAGGCGCTATAGTCAAATGGCTTGAGAAACACGGGATTGCATAACATTTAGTGTGTGTTTTTCCTACAGGACTTGTCAATGCCTTTAGCATATTAGTTGACTTTGGGGAACGATAAGAGGGGATCACGGCAGGCAGAGATAGACACTAGACGCTAGACACACACACATACACGGACAAGAAAGTGAGACAGAGAGGGAGGTAACAACAGATACTGAGGACAGGAATAAAGGTGGACTCATAGACCCCGCATGGTGGAGCTGGAGAGACCCAGGGATACCAGGAGAAGAAAAAGGGAAGGGAAGGGAAGGGAAGGGAAGGGAAGGGAAGGGAAGGGAAGGGAAGGGAAGGGAAGGGAAGGGAAGGGAAGGGAAGGGAAGGGAAGGGAAGGGAAGGGAAGGGAAGGGAAGGGAAGGGAAGGGACACCCCCATACCTCTGTGGCTAATAGCTGGGGGATCAGCCAGCATTTGGGTAGGGCTGGGGGCTGGGGAGGGCTCTTGGCTTGGTTCCTGCTGGTCTGAAGCCATGAGCCTGGCTTGTTTGTATAGTTCTTCAGGCTTCTTTCCCCTATCTTGGTGTTTTTGGCTCCAAACTAGCCCCCTCCCAGCCAGGGAGGAGATAACTGCGCTCAGCCCAGGCCTCTGGGCCCTGGGAAGGACGTCAGGAAATAGCCGGAGCATTACGCACCTCCCGCTCCCCCAGTCCCATCTCACTTTCCTGAAGGGCGGGGAAAGAGCGGCTGCTGGGGAGGCTTCAGCATGCGGAGTGGCTTCCTGTTTGCCCTCAAATCGCTCCTTTTCCGAGACGCTGTCTCTGGGCCTGTCGAACCCTGCCTTCTGGTGGGTGTGTGCCCCGCATGTCTACACAGGCCCGTGCTGGTGTGTGCACACTTGTGTGCCCTGTACTCAGTGAGCCAGTTGACAAAGAGCCCTAGCAGAACCCTGGAGGTGGACTCCTTTTCTCTTGCAACTTCCCAAAAAAGAAAGAAAGGAGTCGGCCTAGATGGCTCTTCTTCCAGGAAGCCTTCCCAGATGCCCCAGCAATCCTCTTTGTCTCGTTCACTCACATCTGCGCCTACCATGTTAATCACCGAATCCAGTATCCAGTAAGAATAAATGAACGAATTGCGGCTACACTTTTATTATAGAACTGAGAACAATTGTGGTCCAGGGGGGACAACAATTTGCCCAAAGTCATGAGTGCTCTAGGGGCTCCCTGAAAACTGGAACTTAAGTGTTCTTGATCCTTAGCACAAAGTTTATTTTAGGTCATCCTGTAAGATGCTCAAGAAGCTGACTGTTACTGAGCAATGACTTTATATTTTTATTTCTTTGGAACGAACTACAAAGAAGGAAGCTTTCCTTCTCAGGCATTACTGATGAAGAAACCGAGGTTCTATGAGGCCGGAGCTGCTCAGGGACATTCCGTGGGAGCCCCTGGACTGGGCCTCCGGGGCCGCTTCCAAAGCCTGATTCCTTGTTCAGTAGCAAACAGAGAGCCGGCCAGTAGCTGGTGAGGGCAGAGCCTTACCTAACCTTGACCAAAACGCAGACTAGGACTCACATGCTATTTTCGGCTTTTTTAGCAAGAGATCAATGGCATTCAACTGAGTCAGACTTAAAAATCTACTCTTTGGGGGACTTTCTGCCAAGCCAGCCTGCTCCTTCCGGAACTCACAGAGACGCCTTGTGTTGGCTCTGGGAAGAGCCACCAGGCCACAGGGCCTGGGAAGTCAAAGGCCCTTTCTGTCCTGGTGTCAACAACCATTTCCAGCTGAGCTCCGGTGGAGCTGTTGTTGGAAAGCGGGAGAAACGTGGAGAGGTTCCCGGAGAGGTGGGGCACCCCTTGCAGCTGCACTCACTGAAGGTCACCTGTTCTGCATCCCCAGTCCTTGCTCTCCTGCGGTATGGCACCCACATCCGCGCACGCCCACACTTAGCTCACTCACAGGCACGCACATGCCCCCAGAAACCTGCACACACGTGTGAACGGGCACCCACGCACACATGCGCACGCTAGGCTGAAGACCTTGGAGCCCCGGGCCTGGTCTTCCTTGCTCTCTGGAGTCCCTCAGTGACCTCTCGAATCAGCTGTTACTTTTATCTGTTAAAGGGGGTGAAATTCCTAATGACAAGTTCAGGACGCACTGTGATATGCCTAACTGCTCCCTAACATCACCTGAAGTCATATGTGACCTTGTGGCTCTGCACTGTTGACCCCACCCCACCCCTCTCTCTCCTTGATAGCATCCGCCCCCTCCTGTCCTCTTAGGAGACTTACTTACTGGCCGTTCTCCTAGGAGACATCTGAGTCGTCCAGTGAAGTCTTTCCAGCCAGACCCCCACCGACGGGCAGCTCGCCCTAGGCAAAATGCCCATCCCTTTGTCCATTCAGTGTGCCAGGTACAGGTCACATGACCCAAGCAAAGGCTACTTAGGGAGGTAGGGTTGGTGGATGGGGGTCCTACCAGCAATGGACGAGGGTGGTCTGGCTGCCTGAATCGAACCGGGAAGAGGGGCTCGAACCCTGCTCTGTCCCCCGTCAGCAGGGTGCCTTTGACGAGTCCCTGGAATGGGCCTCTGTGGTGTCCTTTGCAAGGTGGCATAGTAATAATAACAGTACTGTTTTCCCAGCACCACTGTGCCCATCCAGCTGTCTGATTCTAGCCAGGCTCTTGGCGCAGAGCCTGGCACCAGGTATATTTTCAGTAGGTTGCCCCTCGGTGTCACGGGGGATTGGTTCCAGGGTCCCTGTGGCTACGACAATCTATGGATGCTCAAGGCCCTTAAATAAAATAGGGTAGTGTTTGCATCTAACCTATGCACATCTTCCCACATATTTTAAACCTCCAGATTACTAACAGTACCTAATACAATGTAAATGCTCTGTAAATAGTGTATTTGCTATTGTTTAGGAAATAACAACAGGGAAAAAGTCTGTCCATATTCAGTACAGATGCAACCCTCATAGGTCTAACTACACAGTGCACATTAGCAACAATGTAACATTGTTTTTCTGAGTATTTTTGACCCGCGGTTAGTTGAACCCACGGGGGCAGAACCCGCGGATACGGAGGGTCCACCTTCCTGCGGATTCCATTTGATTCCTGAATTCAGACACTGAGCGGCTTGGGCTTCCTCCCCTCACCCCCTTACTGAAGACAACTTGCCCAACGCTGACAACAGTTTGAACCAAGAGGGTTCATCTAATTTTAAGTCCTAGTGTGCCACCGATTTATTTTGGTCCATGAACTGTTGCTCGGCACCTGTTGGCATCCTGGAATGCAAAGTCCTTCTATTTTTAAGCACCAGCAGGGGCAGGACTAATTTTAGAGGGCTCCTGTGCTGGGGCTCCCAAGGGAACGCAGGCTCTGTCATTTAGAAGGCCCGGGGCGAGGCGGGCAGAGATCGAGGCGGTGATGCGTTCCAGAGGGACTCACGCAGCTTATGCCCGCATATTAAATCACCATTTCTCCAGGACTTTCATTTCAGCAGGCGTTTTTCATGTGTGATCAGATTTGCTTTTACCTTGAAGTTTCCATCAGTCAACACTTACGGAGTGTTTACTATGTGCCAGGCGCTGGGGTTGCAGAAGAAATGAGCCTGACACGGCCCCGGCTGCAGAGAACCCGCGGTCCAGTGCTCACGGGCAAGTAAAAAAAACGGTTATAGTGCAGTGTGACCGAGGCCCGAACAGTGCCTGGCGCCCGGTTGTCTTTGAGGAAACCTCTGGCAAATGAATGAAAGCGATGCTCATGACAGAGACAAGATAAAGTTGTTTCAAGAAGGCACATTCTGATTTTTCTTGGGGGCCTGGGAGACTGTTTCACAGAGGAAGTCGTACTCTGAGCTGGTCTTGAAGAAGAGTGTTTCCCCACATGGAGAAAAAAGGAGGGTGTGACTCGTTGTCGGGGCCCCACCTGCGTTCCCTCGGCACCAGGCGTTTCTGTGCGCGCCAGCCCCATCCGACGGCCAGCACCAAAGGCTCTTTGTCTGTCGGTTGGTCTGTCCTCTTGAGGGCGGCAGGAATGGGCTGGGAGTGAACCCTCCCGGGAAGCCCTCAGCCACTCCCAGATGAGAGCTGGTGTATCAACACCCCAGGGCCCTCCCTTCTCAGGCCTGATAACTCCGAGGTGTGTGTTCTGTAGAATTTCCCAGCGTTCCCCAGTGGGATTGAGCCCCAGTTGCGAATAGTTTTTATTTTGTTGTTGTTTTTTTGGGGGGGGGGTGTTAAATTATTTTTTAGGAGAGGGGTTAGGTTTATTGAGGTGTAACTTACTTACAGTAAAATTCACATTCTTTAGTGTCCATTCCATGCATTTTCCCAAACACACAGTCACGTAACCTCTATCACAATCAGGATATATAACATTTCCATCAGCCCCCTCTCCCCAATTCCCTTGTATATTCCTTCTCTGTCCTTTCTAAAAGGCCAATTGGAATTTGGTTTTCTGTAATGCCCGTAGCAGGAGTCCTAACTGATAAAGGGGGTCACGGCCATCCCCAGGATGAAGTTCCCAAGGTCACGGTCACCCCCTCCCCCCCTTCCTTCCCCCCCTTCCCGCACAGACTGGCTAAATGCTGGCCATGCACTGTGCTACATGCCAGCCCACACCCCCACCCTCCATCCAGCAGTCAGGTTGCGAACCCCATTTGGGTTTGGAGGAGACAGTCGCCGTGCAAACAAGGTTTGCTCGTGTGGGGCTGTTGGCAGAAATCCGGTCCATCTCAGCTCCCACTCAAGGGGCTCCCGGGAAGGCTGGGCCTTTCCCAAGCCTGGGAACCGGGAGCAGGAGCCCGGAGAGCTCGGATCGTTAAGATCCTGCAGCTGGTGAAATGTCGGCATTTTGCAGCCACTTTCTCCACTGGGCGAGGAGGGAGCTGACCTTTCCCAGCTCAATACGCCAATTGCTGCTAAAGAGGAGGCTGCCTGGTGAGTGGGGACCAAAGCAGTGATGTAGGTGGCACTTCTGGCAGGAGGCAGCAGGGGGGAGGTGGAGAGAAAAAACAGGCGTAAGGGGCTGGGGGTTGGTAGCCCTGCTCCACCTGTGGCGTGGGGCAGCCACTCCCTGAGCGTTTCAGCTATGTGCCTGGCACTCTGCAGATGGGTAATGGGTTGTTGTCATCTTACAAAAGGTCTCATGGGCCCAGGGCTGGAGGAGACCTGCAGGATGGCTTTGTCCAACCCCCTGCCTGCACAACTAGGGAAACTGAGCCCCAGAGGGAGAGTCACCCCCTTAAGGCTGCCTGGAGCCAACTCCTTCCACAGGCTTGCAAAGCTCTCAGTGATCCACCCTGACCATGGTCTCCCGAGATCAGACCTCACAGAGGATGGTTCTTGGGCCGGTCACCTGGCAAAGACCGAATTCAGCCTCTACCTCTCTCCCTCCTCCCGCAGTCCCTGTTTCAGGGTCTGACAGCGCCGGGGACACCTTCCTTCTCCTCGGAGGAGACCTGTTCTAATCTATCTTTAGCTCTTTGACAGAAAGAGCCCCGGATGTCAGGGAGTCAGACAGACCTGGGGTCCAGTCCCGGCCCTGGCGCCAATGGGCTGTGGAATCTTGCCCTTCCCCTCAGGATGGGGTAGGGGCCACAGAGATGACGACTGTGAGGATAAGCCTGTGTGGCCCTGCGTGTCTGCAGTGCTGTGAGCCAAGACTGCCAGGGCTCCAGAGTGTCCCCCGGAGGTGCCCGCGATGTGCCCAGCCTTCCTTCTAGTTTCTGGTCTCTGCACTTCTGGAAGCCTCTTCTCACAGGTGAAGCCACCCCCCAACCCTGGAACCTCCCAATTTCTGCAGCTCAGGAATGAGGTTAGAGGATGCGTGGGAAGAGAGACCCTTCCCTACTTTCGAGTCACCTGGAGCAAGCCAAGCCCCCTTCTCTAGAGCCTCAATGGCCCAGAGGCAGAGATGGAGGCTGAGAGTGAACTAATCAGAGGCTCTCAAACTTGAATATGCATCAGAGTCCCCTGGAGGGCTTGTTAAAACAGATCGCTGGATCCACTCCGGGCAATCAATCGCTGGCTCATTAGCTCAGGAATGGGGCCCAGAATGTGCATTTCTAACTAGTGGCAGGCGGAGGCTGAGGCTGCTGATCTGGGGACCACACTTGGAGAGCCAGAGGGCTAGAGGAACCCAGGTCCCTGGGAGTAGGGACATTGAGTGGTTTCACCCCTGTACTGCTGAGCCCACCTGCTCGCAGCCCCTGCGACCCGTGAGCCCCAGCGAGGTTTGGAGGGGCTGGCACCCCCAGAGCCTCTGTCAGCTTTCAGCAAATTCAAATGCAGCGCTGCCGAGAAGATGACATAGAGCTTCGGGATCAATATTCCCGCAAAGACCTGGAGAGCGGGGCTGGGTGGCATTTGGTCGAGGTGTCAGCTGCCCAGAAGCCGCTGGCCCCCCATCAGGCCGCAGGATTGGCACCGCCTCTGCCAGGTCGCTCTGATCTATCGGCTCTCCCCTGGGAACCTCCCAACTTGCCGTTGGTAAACAAAGCCTTTATTTCCCAGGCCGGTGGGGGAAAATTTCAGGCCTTTATAATTAAGTGTCCCCGTGAAGGGCAGCTGCTGAAGTCTGGCGCTGGGTGCCCGTCAGGCGGGTGATGGATGGTAACAACACATCATCCCAGTGGCGGCCTGGCTGTGAGCTATGGGGGTCATATATCACCGAGGGGCCGCTGGTCTTCCCTGTACATGGGTGCAGGATGCTTGGGCTCTCTCGGGTGGGGGTGAAGAGGGGTCTGGGCTAGTCAGGGTTGGGGGTCCTCTCACTTCCCATGGTGGAGATGAAGCAACGAAGGCCAGAGCAGGCTGGGGTGAGCCCCCAGGCCTAGTCACTCCTGCCTCCCACACTGCTACTCATCCACCATCACTCCAGGAGAAATTCAGAAGCCAGACTCCATCCTGCCCTTTTCCTTACTCCTTATACTCAATCCATTGACAACATTCCTATTGATTCTGCCCCTCAACAGCTCTGGAATTCATCTACCTTTCTCCACCACATGGTCACCATCCTCACGCAGGCCACCGTCTCTCTCTCTCTCTTGTTCTGCTCTCCCACTGTTGGTGGGATGTCTTTCCCACCCTTGAAGGTAGCCACGTGGCTTGCTTTGGGCAATAGGAGGAAGCAGAAGTGTAGCAGTGTGTCAATGCCAAGTCTAGGCCTCAAGAAGCAACTCCCACTCACTCCCTTGTGCTTCCACTATCACTATGAGAAGGACATGCCTAGGCTAGCGCTCTGTCCCAGGAGGACCAGACACATGGAACCAAGACCAATGTAGAGCAGAGCACCCTCCAGCTGACCCTCAGAAGTGTGAGCTATAATAATAGATGGCAGTTCTTATACAAGTTTTTACAGCCAGCTTGGGGGCTGTTTGTTAGGCAGCACTAGCTAACTGATACATACAGCCTACAGCCACTGCCTGATGTGAGCCCTTCTGACCTCTTCAATCTCATCTTATGCCACTCTCCTCTCTGTGATTATTGCCTTTTCCTGCCTCAGGGCACTGGTCCATGAGGTGCCCTCCACCTGGAAACCTTTTTAAAGTTTTCCCAACTCATTATGTTTTCTACTTCAGTCTTTTATATCCATCATGAAACTTAAAAATCACACCATGTCTGGCCCAGAACAGTCTCTATAACTATTGTTGGCTCAGTAGATGAAAGAAGGTCCTCAGCTTAGGGCTTAGATGAACCTCAAGGGGTCCATGAACCTTTGAAATGACAAGCGCATGGTAGAGGTCACAGCTCTATGAAGGGCTATGTCTCAAGACAGTGTGGAGCAGTAATGTCCTCCTGGGTTTCGCAGAGTTAATCAGGTCTCTCTCCTGCAAACCTTTTCAGAGCCTTTAATATGCTAATATTCACTGGGACTCCCAGAGGGTATTAAAAATGCCTTGTTGCTCAACAGTATTGACTATGGGATCCTTTAACCAGAGACTATTTTGTGGGATTACTGGTCTTTAGGACACACTACTTTGGAATAGTCACAAACAACTGCCTTACTGGCCAAATCCAGTTGTCAGATATTTTTCATTTGGCTCTTGCGGGGTTTGGAAAGTTAGCAACTTTTTAAAAAAAAATCTAAATTTCTAGCCTGGCTCAAAGAACTAAGAAGAAACGGGCAGTCTGGCTGCACATTCCTGCATAGCAATAACCAACTAGAGCTGCATAGCCTCTTATAGGCAGGGCCATAAGTTTGCCATAGTCCCCACCACTCCCTACTGTATTACACTCTGTTCTCTTTATGCATTTCCTTTCCTGGTTCGGCCCTGAGCCTCCTAAGATTGTTACCTGGGACCCAGAATGTCATGTGCAGCCCCAGCAAGCTGGCCTTTGTCCTGGAGGAGAGTACCAATGTCTGAATCTCCTTACTGGTTGGCACGTGCCCTAGGGAAAGGAGGGAGCTCAAGGGATGGCCCAGGGGAAGAGTCTGTGAGCCTGTCTGGGCACAAGAGATGGCCCCAGTGACAGCCCAACCAGGGGCAGGACAAAGCGAAAGAGAGATAAAAGGACAGCTCAGATTTCTTTTCAGACGTCTTTGGGGGAGTAGGGGTTTGAAGGCAAGAATGGGGGGATGGGGCTGCAGGTGGGAGGGCCTGGGGCCTGAGACCAACTCATATCTTCCCAGCAGCTAATTGCTTTGCCTGCTTCTTGCCAGCAAGGTCAGAACTGGGGGTGCTAACTGGTCAGCTTGTGGGAGCCTTGGGGAGGCCAGGGACTGCCTTTGCTGACCCAGGGCTATGACACCAGCCGGGGGCTTGGGGCTAGCAAAGCACTGGGCACAAGTGTTTGAATCAAACTCCAGGGCCTATGTCCGTCTTCCCCTTCTTTGTCTGATGGGTCAACTCCTCTCTGTCCTTCAAGAGCCAGGGAAAATGTCCCTTTTGACTTCTTTGATCCTCGCCAAAGCTGGACAGGCTCCTAAATGAGATCAGCCTCATGCCCCCCGAAGGCCTTCACCGAACACCTCTTCCCCAGGGCTCGGGTGAGGGACATGCAGTTCCTGCTGGCGATCCACTCTGGGCCTCATACCCCCCATTACAGCATATTTCCCTCTGGGCCGTGAGCTCTGTGGGGCACCCGCCGGGTTGTCCTGTCCTCCCCACCCCGCCCCCAGCAAATCAGGGATCCTGCACGCCTGGCACCCATGGCCGCTGGATGAATGGACCAGGGAGAGGAGTCCCTGCTGCAGGCCCGCTCAGGGCTGTGTCTGAGCTGGGCTGGGGGTGGCCCCGTGAATGGCCGCCCTGTCTGAGCTGCTTACTGCTCCTCACTCCCAGGCCATGCAGTCATGTCTTGTATGGGGCTTAGGTAATGGGGTAGCGGGTGGTGGAGCGGGGTCCCCAGCAAGGCCTGCCTGGCCGGGCTGCAGGATGAGCCGACTTTTCCAGGCTCTGCCGAGCGCCGATTCCTCCCACCGTCTGGCCCAGCTGCCAATGCAAACATGGGGTCCCTTCTCTTCAGGGCTCTGGCTGCTGCAACTGGGGTCAGGACACAGCACACAGGGTTCCCTTTACCTGGTTTGTGAGGAGTTAACCCTTTGCATCCCTTCCTGGCCTCGGGCCTGGGACACCAACAGAAGGACAGTAAAAGCGGTGACTCAGTTTCCCCCGGAGTTCCACAAAGAGTCTGGGCCCCCGCGTGCAAAGATTGGACTTTGTGCCTCTAAGAGCATTTCTTGTCCCACCTCCTCACCTGACAGATGGGGAAACTGAGACCCAGAAAGAAAGATGGGCTTCTGCGGGATTCTGGGAATCCCAGATTCTATCCACATTCTGGCCTGCGAGCAGGAATTCTAGATGCACAGAGCTGTGAGAGACCATCAGGGGTTATTCTGACCATGGAGACACTGAGGCTCAGAGAGGCAAAGGGCCTTACCTAAGGCCCCAGTGCTGGTTGGCTGCAGGGCTGGGATGATTATGGTGATGATGATGATGATGGTGATGCTAATAAGAGCCAACAGTTCTCCTGCTTGCCTCAAGCCAGGGTCTGTCCTAAGTGCTTTATGTTTATCAATTCATTGAATCCCTATAATAGCCCCCAAGATGTAGGAATTCATTAGTCTCCCCATTTGACAGATAAGGAAACCGAGGTACTGGCTGAAGGTCACATAGCTGATCTGGAGCAGAGTCTGGATCTGCTCCCCACCAGCCTGACCTATGAATCGCTGCTTCCACCAGTTGCCTCTGTCTTCTGCCCAACCCTCTTCCCAGCTTAGTCCTGGTCCACTCTGAACTCAGGACCCTCATCTGTTGAGTGTAGATAAGAACCTCTGCCTTCCCCACCTTGCCAGGCTGCTCGGAAGAGCCACGAAGCTCTCCCGAAGGGAAAGCATCTTACCAACTATGAAGGCTGTGGACTTGCCTCTAATTTGCATGTGCCGATGAAGCTGTTTTTTAGGGTGTTACTTCCACACTCCCTTTAGAGCTCTGCCATCATCAGGATCTCCTGGAGGCCCTTTACCCAAGACTGATCCCCAGAGCCATCCAGAAGCAGGTTCCACTTTGCCGTCATGGGACCCTCCCTCCAGCCCAATGTGTGGAGCTGAGACTTCATGGACTCTCCCAACCCAGGTGAGCCCACCACAGTTTCACTGTCGGTGAGTTTATTCTGCACAACAGATTATTATCTTCTGCCCGATTTCCCACACATTCCATGAGCCCCAGCTGAGGCCACAACACTAGACTATGAGTCCTTCTCTTTGGGCAGAAAAGCAAGCTTTCCTTCCCCATTTCTTAAATGTTAGGGGCCCCCTTTTCTATAGCCAAAGAGTGTGCCTAACACCTTTAAAGGAATGGACCAAGGCATTTGGCCAAAGTGCCTCCAAGAGAAAGTGAGGAGCAAAAACTGCTGGCTGGGTACTAGGTGACCCCAGGAGTCCATTCACCAACTTGCCCTGTGTGCCCCCTGCCTCAGTTTTCCCTCTAGAGAGGGGATTTCGACAAAATGCTCTCTCTCTGAGTTTCTTTCTATCGGTGCCACTTCATGGCTCAGGGTCGACCATGACCTCTTTCCAGGTCCGGGCCCCTCCCGTATTCTCAATGCCCATCAGTGTGCATGCCCAGCCCCACAGGCTCCTGGGAGCTTCCCTGCAGACCCCCCACCCACCTCTCCCTTCAGCATTTCCGCCCACCTGCTCTGTGCGTCACCACACACGTGTTTGTCACCCTTTGTCACCATCTTAGTGCATCGTCCAAACCCAGGGATTGGGTCCCAGTTGAAGCCAAAGAAACTGAGTGTCAGAGAGGTGTAGACAGCTGTCCAAGTTCACCCAGCCCTCGACAGCCAAGCCGGGCCTCACACCAGGACCCCCCAGTCCACGCCTGCTCGAAAAACTCCCCTTTTTCCCATTGTTCCTTGCTCCCCCCCAACTCCCCGTTTCCAACTTCAGGGCAAAACTCAACTCACCAAACCAGCCAAAAAGGAAAAAAAAAAAAAAAAAAAGGCTCTTGGCTAAACATCCCTGCTCTGTTCCTTCCAGAGACCTGGGATTCTTTTTTGGCAAATGTTCAGGAGGTGGGGGCCCAGCAAAGGAGGAGGGTTCCCCTTCCATCCACTCTTTGTGGCCAACTCCGGGGAGCGGAGCGGAGAGAGGCCCCTGCAGCCCCTCCCCTTCCCCAGGCAGGGCCCAGGGGGGCCTGGGCGCTTGTCAATGCATCTTAGCAATAGGAATGTGCCCTCTGACCCCGCCTTCGCCTCCCCGTGAGTTTCAGAGAAGGTTCTTTTTTTCCATACCGCTGCCCCTCGGCCTTCTGGAAACAAATGGAGCTTGATTCAGTCTGTGTGTGGCTTGAAAAGCCGCTGGATGGAGGGTTCCTTTAAAAAAAAGAAGTCTTCGGAACCCCCGCACCGCGTGAAGGACTTTTATTTTCCGCTGGGCTGGGGGGATCCAACTGGTGCCAGGAATGCGCTGTGATGGGAGGAAAGGGATCTGGCCCATCTGGGGAGAAGGGACCTCGGCCGGGCCGCCCACCTGATAGGCCCCGATTGGGTTTCTCACCGGCTTTTCATTATATTCCCAGTCACAGCAAACGGGGCTCCCTTGGGGACCAGAGGGCCCCGGTGACTTAGAAGGTCAGGGGCTACATTTTTCTAGAACATGCTGAAGCCTCGGGAGGAGCTGGATGGAAAAGTCGGAGCAGGCGGCATCTCCTGGCTTTGCCTCGCCCCAGCTAGTCGAGAAGTTTCTTCAGCAGAGGGGGAGACGTGCTCAGCCTCCCTCGCCTGGCCATCAGGGCGTCCCTGCCCTGGGTGCCACCTCGCAGCATCCTGTATCTTGAGGGCTCCGCCAGCTAACCGGGTTAGGGGCTGAGTCATGGGGCCTCAGCGAAGGAGGTCCCCCCCTTTGGGCACCTTCCTCGTTTTCATAATGAGCAGCCGGGATCAGACTGTCTTTACTCTGGATCAAACTTTGTAAAGGGCCCGATAGTAAATGTTTTAGGTTTTGCAGCGTCTGCGCTACTCAACTCTGCCATCGGGACATGGAATCAAGCAGACAGTGTGTAACAAATGGGAGGCTGTGTTCCAATAAAACTCTATTTCCAAAACAGACAGTGGCATGGATTTGGCCCGTCACGGGCTGTGCTTTGCCAGCCTCTAGTGTAGATGCCGGGGTAAAGGTCCTTGGGGTTGCCATGTTACAAGTTCAAGATGAGAGCATCGTTGTGTCAAAGATGGTGATGGAACAGTTGAAAGCTGGGGTTTGGGAGGCTTGGCTTCTAGTCCTATCTCTGAAGCTTGACTGCTCTGTGACCTTGGGCCAGTCACTTCCCCTCTCTGAGCCCCAGGTCTCTCCAGGCTCACAGGGTTGTTTGTTGGGATGAAAACTTAACAACGCCTGGTGCACGGTGAGCCCTCAACCAACACCAGCCATGTTCCTATTTGTAATGGAAAGGCAACGTTTCCTGGCTAGCCCCTTAGGTCCCTGGTGAGCAAGGGGGAGATTCCTGTTTCTCAACCAAGGCTCGAATCCCAACTCTGAGACTAAATTGCTGTGTAACAGCAGGTGAAACCACTTCACCTCTCTGAGGTTCACACTCTTCCATCTCTAGAGTGGGGCTAATCACACCCAACTCTGGGCATCATTGCACATGGGGGGCGCTAAAAGGAGGGGCCCCTTCCCCTTCCCCACGCAGCCCCGTTGTTAAGGTGGCGTCCAGGGGCAGCTCCGCATCCGCAGAGCCCAGGCAGAGCTCGCCATTCTCCTGTCCACCACTCGCCTGTTTCTCCCTCGGTCTCCCTCAGCTCCACTAACGGCCCCAGTCTGCCCAGTGGTTCCGTCGACCCTCTGGGAGCTTTCCTGAGCCGTTCTCCAGTCCACCCACACCCCATCTGTGCCAGTTGTTGGCAAACATGGTTGCTGTGAATTCTTCCCCTGCCTGCCGTCCCCCCCATCAGCAGGTGGGGCCTATTGTAGCCAATGGAATGCGGTGGACGTGGCTCTGGGCAGGCGGACGGCTCTGGGTTTAGGCCTCAAGAGGCCTTGCAGCTTCTGCTTTCACTCTGTGCTGCCCTGAGCTCCCAGGGAAGGAAGCCCAGGCTATCCTGCTGCAGAGACAGGCCACCTCCTGGGGACTGAGATGCCCCAGCCCACGGCCAGCCCCAAAGCCTCAGGCATACGGGTGGAGCCTGCTCCAGGCTGAAAGCTGCCCTATGAGTGGGTTCCTGTGACACCGCGTGGAACAGAGACGAGCCATCCCCGCTGACACTGCCCGAACCTCTGACCCGCAGAATCGTGAGAGATGAGAGGATTGCTGCTTTTAGCCGCTGAGGTTTGGGTGGTTTGTTGCACAATGGACACCGGAGCACCGCCCACCAGCACATCTTGTCAAAGGTCCCCCGTCATGTCCCTGGAAACTGCCTTTCTTCCCAAGTCCAGGTGCCTTCATTTGTCACCGGCACGATGGCACCAGCTTTCTCCCCAGTCTCCCAGATTCCATGCTGGTGCCTTCCACACTCTCCTCCTTAGGATCAACTCTCCTTTAAAGCAGATCTCAGGCTTTCGCATCTGTTCAATAACCCCCCTTGCACTCGGAACAGAGTCTGCCCCACCCCAGCCTCCAAGTCCCTCATGACCTCGCCTCTGGGTAACTCTCTGACCTCAGCCTGCACCAGCCCTGCCCCATCTACTCTGCGGCAGCCGCACTGACCTTCCTGCTGTTCTTCGGAGACACCTATCACTTCCTCACCTCAGGGCCTTTGACCCAGCTGTTCCCTCTGCTGGGTCACGTTGCCCTCACACTGGCTCCTTTTTGCGATTCAGATCTCAATTCAAGGCTTCTCTGGCCAACAAAGGTGCCACTGTGCTCACTGCCTTAGTCGCTATCATCTCCCTCTTTTATTTTCTTCATAGCACTTGAGGTCCTTTTTATAAACTCCTGTATTACCCTCCTGAGCCCCTTCAGAGATGGCCATCTCCATCATAGGCCAGGATATCTAATTGTCCTCAGACCTGGTGAACAGGTGAGAAAGAGCTTTGCCTTTTCATTAAAACGATAAACAACCTGCCTCTTACTAACCCCTGGTGTATTCTGGGCCTCTGGCTGAGCACATGCCCATCTAGGGCCTGATTCAGTCTTCCCAAGGGATGGCTAATATGGACCCCATTTCACAAATGAGGAAACTGAGGCTCAGAGAGGGAAATGGTTTGCCTGAGGCCACCCAGCAAGTAAGCAAAGCCGGGATGAGCCTGGGTTTGTGGGACCTGTGCATGGGCACTCACCACCACACTGCATGGTTTCCTGGCTGCCTCCAGCCCACTGCAGCGAATGAATCGGGGCCTTGGGGGCATTCGAGGGAGGGGACAACCTCGCCTCTTCTTCCTTCCCATGCTCTCTGCTCTCTTTAGACCTTCTTGTCGCCTTTTTGCCTGAGAGCTCGTTTTATAGTTGGGCCTATCCCCTTCCCTGTCCCCTCCCCCAGGCAACCACTCTCCTGCCCTCCAACTCTGTAGTTTTGTCCTTTCAAGAATGCTTTATAAATTGCCTTCTCTGAACTTCTGATTCCCACTTGAGACAGAGCTCTCAGCTATTCCTTTTCAAAAATGCCACCATCCTCTGGGAGGCTGCAGGATACCATCAACTGGGCTTTCATCTCTGTCTGCAGAAGAGAGGGGTATAAGGCAGATGAGGAAACTGAGGCCCAACAGGGGAGCCTGACTGGCCTCAAGCCACATAGCCAGTGGACCCACGAGCCCCGCTTGCTCCTTCTTGGGCCCCTAGGATTCCCTCAGCCCAGTGAAAACATAAACAGACAGCTTGACCAGGTGACAAGTCTTCAAACAACTGGTCGATCTCCCAGACGCCCAGCTCTGTGGGTGGCATCTGGCTTCTGGGCTCTCCTGGGCATGGGGTGTGGGTCCCTCCCAGCTGAGGACAGTCCTCCGAAAGGCACACACCCCTGGACCCCCAGCAGTGCGGGTGGAAAAACGGATACCCTGGAGCCAGTTTGGAGAGAGCCCGCAGGTAGGCCCAGCCCCCGGCCAGGTGAGCGGGCCGCCAGCTCCGCGCACAGACGGGCCCCTCAGAGTCGGGCACCGGGCAGGGGCTCAGACACGAATGTCAATAAACGCCGCTGTCAGAGAGCTGACCCACGCCCTCGCTGGAATTAAGAGCTTATTCATAACTCTCTCCCGCCACCAAAATACACTTTGGAGAAGACTAAAGTAAACAGTGCCGTTTAACCTGACCTCCTTGGGGCTCGTGGTCCTGCCCAGGCCCTGCCACTCAGAGGGGAAATTTGGCACCTTTCCCCCCAGACCACTTGGACCACCCCCAAAGTCTCCCCCTTAGAGAAATAATCAGATCATCTTCACAGTCCAGCGAGGGGGGCAGGGAGTGGGGCGGGTGGTGATGGATGGGTTTGGAGAGGAGGTGACAGCCCACTATTGATTGAGGGCACGTTGCGGAATCTGGATCCCATTCCAAGAGCAGTGGGAAGCCATGGAAAGGATCTTAAGTGGGGGGGTGATGTGAAATGATTTATGTTTTTGAAAATATTGCTCTGACCGCCGTGTGGAGAATTGACTGTAGGGGGCAGGCGTGGAAGTTGGGAGGCTACTGGAGACACTCAAATGAGAGGTGACAGTGGCTGGGGCAGGGTGGGAGCTGAGAAGTTAGAGGGAGGTGGTCAGACCCGTGGTGGATTTCACCTGGATGAGAGGATAGCCGGAGGGGATGGAGGACCCATCTTTAGCTAGAGGAAGATGAGGGGTGGAGGCTTTTGTGGAGGGGGCTGGAGGTTGGGTAGAATTCAGCTGCAATTCTGTGTGGACTTGATGAGCCTGAGATGCTCAGGAATCTTCCAGGCGGAGTTTAACAGGCCACCAGCTACACATACGTGGACTTCATCCTGAGATGGGGATTGAGCATCTCAACCCAAAGGTGGGATTTAGTCCCATGAGTAGAGATGACCTAGGCTATGAAAATAGAGTTAGAAACTCCAGGACCCCCGTATGTCCGGTAGGAGGGACACCTGGCTTAGGAGACCCATGACAAGGGGCCTCAAGCCTGGAGAGAATGATAGGAGAGAAGGAGATGTCTACAGGATCTGATACCTCTGAGGGGTCTAATGGACTGAGGCCTGGAATGAGCCTATGGAATTGGGCAACAAGGAAAACACTGGTGACCCCTAACTGGAGCATATTCAGTGGTGGGACCACTGGAACAGCGACCATAACAAAAGAGCCCAGAGACAGGCTTCGGCGTCTATGAAAACTTCATACATGATGCAGGAGGCATTACCAGGCAGCAGAGAAGGGGTGGACCATCCACGACAGAGCAGGTGGGGATTATCCAGCACTGAAATGAAATGAGCTATCAACCCATGAAAAGACACGGAGGAACTGTCAATGTTGTCACAGAGTGAAAGAAGCCAATCTGAAAAGGCTACATGCTATACGATTCCAACTTTATGACATTCTGGAAAAGTCAAAACCATGGAGACGATATAAAGATCAGTGGTTGCCAGGAACTGGGGACGGGGGGAATAGGATGAACAGGCAGAGTGTGGAGGATTTTTAGGGCAGTGAAAGTACTCTGTGTGGTAACATAATGACCGGTACATGTCATTGCACATTTGTCCAAACAAATAGAATGTTCAGCGCCCAGGGTGACCCCTAAGGCAAGCTACGGGCTTTGATAGATAATGATGTGTTGTGGGTTCCATCAATTGTAACAAATGTCCCGCCTGGGTGGGGGGTGTTGATTCTGGGGGAGGCTGTGCATGTTTGAGGGCAGGGGGTATGTGGGAAATCTCAGTACTTTCCTCTAAGTTTTGCTGTGAGCCTAAACTGCTCTAAAAATATAAAGTCTTAAAAAAAGAATACTGAAAAGTGATGATCCATGTGCACAGTATGAGGTGCCTCATGATCCCACCTCCTGATGTTCAAGCCTTTGTGTAGCCCCCTTCCCTTGGGTGTGGGCGGGACAAGTGACTTGCTCTATCCAGTAGAATATGACAATGGGGATGGGCTGTCACCCCCTTGACTATCTTACATTACATAAAGCTCCACCTTGCTTGCAGACCCTCTCTCTCTCTCTTTCTCTCTCTTTTTCTCTCTGTTCCCCAGTTTCTATCTTTGAAGAAACAAGCTTCCATAAATACTATAGATTCAAGGAAATAAATTCTGCCAACAACCGGAGGCACTTGAATGTGGATCCTTCCCCAGTCAAGCCTCTGATGAGAACGCAGCCCCAGCTAATACCTAGATTGTAGCATTTTGTCACAGTAAGCAGAAGCTCAAGCTAAGCTGTGTCCAGACTCCTGACCCACAGAAACTGTGAGATAATAAATGTGGGTTGTTTTAAACAATCAACTCTGTGTATAACTTTGTTATGCAGCATAGATGAGTAAAATTAACAATACTATGTTATATTCTAAGCTATACAACACACATCACTCAAACAAATAAATTCAAAGTGTATTAAAGATCTAAATACAAAAAGAAAACCTTTTTTAAAATTTCTAGATGGAAGTATAAGATGTCTATAACACTGGGGTAAAGGAAGATTTCTTAATCATAGCACTAAAAACATAAACCCTAAAGGAAAAGATTGACACATTTGACTGCGTTGAAATTAAAAAACTTCTTTTCAACCCAAATCATCAAAATTAAGTTAGAAGAAAAGACAAATAACTAGAAAAAGATATCTGAACACATATAGAGAGGTTGAAATCTATAATATGAAAAGAGCTTTTGAAAATCGACGGGTGACACTAACCACCCAGTAGAAAAATAGACCAGATAGTTTTCAAAAGAGAAAACCCAAGTGGCCGATAGTCACAAACGAGGTTTAACTTCACTAGTAACCAGGAAACACAGGTTGCAACAACCACAAGATAGCACCCCATTCTCTGCTGCTGATGGGAATGTAAGTTGGTACAACAATATTGGAGAGCCATCTGGGAGCAGCTAGTAAAGTTAGAGCTACGTGACCCACCTAACTATTGCTTCTCGGTGAAAATCCTCTAGAAATTAACCTGTTGCCCAAAGGGACATGTTCTGAGATGTCCAAGTGCTGTTAGCAACAAATGATCCTCAATAGATGGATAAAAAAGAAATGGAAGTATGCTCACACCGTGGAATACTATACAGCAGTGAAAATGAACCAGTGCTCTGTCAGTTGGGGAAACAAAACTGCAACAAAAAAGCAAGTTGCAGAAAAATGTGTAGACTAGGATTCAGTGCATCTAAAGTATTAAAATGTCGTATACATCGCTGGCGGATCCATCTCTATACAGCAAAAGCATGAAAACATAAATGGAAAAGGTAAATCCCAACTTCAAGACAGTGGTTAACTCAGCAGAAGAGAAAGGGGATCAGAGCCGTAACGTTTAATTACTTAAAAAATTTGAGGCAAGTTTGGCCAAATGTAGACATTTGGTAAAGCTGATGGGCGGTGGGTAAGCAGGTGTTCATGGTATTATTTTCTAGTGCTGAGTGATTCCCTGGAGTAGCCACTAGCCATATATGGTTACTTAAATGTAAATGTAAACGAGTAAAAATGAAATAAAATGAAAAGGTTGGTTCCTCAGTGACAGGAGCCACACTTCAAGTGCTCAGTGGCCCCATTTAGCTATGGGGCAATGCGGATGGAGAATATTCCCAATATTGTAGAAAGTTCTTTGCGGTTCTGGAAGGTTCTGTGTATGCTTTTGCTATTTCATAATTAAGGCTTAGAAGCAGGGACTGGAAGGTGAACACAGTGGCAGGGAGGGTAAAGAGTTCTTTTGCAAAGTTGGGCTTTGGAGGGAAGAAGCGAGGTCTTAGGAGAGCTGTAGGGAGGAATCTTCGAGGCAGGAGCAGTAGAGAAGGGACGCCGGGTGTGCGTTGGTTTGGCGGGAGATGCCCTTGATGCCGATGGGAACGGTCAGTAGAGGGAAAAGTTGACAGTGGAGCACACAGGGGACCATGGGAGGCTCCAGGCCCGAGCGGGGGAGGGAGGACGCCGTCCCCAGCAGCCCCTGAGGCCCGATGTGGTGCCCTCGGTGAGTGGCTCCCACCCCTCACCCCTGCAGGCGCCCGCGGTGGAGATAAATAATGCCTGCCACACCTGTCACAGACATCTGAACAACATATTAATCACTTTAACAAATATTAGCTCAGAACAGCAATAAACAGTCTCTAGAATCTCCTCTTTCCGGCTGTATTACAATGAAAAATATGCTAATATGGGCGCCTAATTGATTGTGTTTGAATAACTTCCTTTATGACAGTAAGTGTTTGAGGGGGCATCGCTCAGAGTCATAACTGGTGTCTCCCAAACCGGGGAATGCCTCCCTCTATTCCTGCAGAATTATACCCTTTGGACAGAAACTCTCCAAATCGACCAAATCCCAGGCCTCGTGGCTGCCCTTTTAGGGAGACTTTGTGGGGGCCCACGAGGGGGCTGGCACTTGGGCTGTGGCTCCTACGGGCTGGCACCTCACCCACCATATCTCCTTTAATCTTTCTAGCGGTTCTAAAAGGGCAGAGTTGTGGTCCCATTTCACAGATGGGAAAATCGAGGCTGTGAGGCATGAAGGGACTCACTCGGGGCTCCTGAGTGGTGCAACCAGGACTCTCCTGGTGCTGGTGTGACCCTAAGACTTGCTCAAGTTCACTGTCTCTTCTCCACCCTGGCTGCCTTGCCCAAGCCCAGGCTGCAGCCTGTCCTACCAGGTTCCTGCCGTAGCCCCCACAACTCCCCTGTGGGCCCGGAGGCTGTCCCAAGCCTCGCAGGGGAGGTACACTGAGCCCCATGGAAAAGCAAAAAAAAAAAAGCACAGCTCATATGACCCAATGATGTCATCCATCAGAATGGACCCACAGCACATTCGCACACTCGTGTGCAAAGATGTGTGTGCAAGACAGCATTTCAGCATTGTCTGGAGTAGGAGAGACTGAGAAAAGGTAAACACAGACTAACCCAATAAAGGACGCTGCTTCCAGAGATGTAACACACAGTCACTGGGAAGGACGACCTGCTCCTTGAGCTCATGTGGAATGTTCTGGTGCATCAAGCAGTGAAAACAGAAAAAAAAGAGTGCATATTGAAACTAAAAGAGTGCCATTAGTATACGAAAAAGGAACACACATGCGCGCTCGCAGTTGTGTACATAAGCAAGAAAACCTTGCTGGAAAGATAGACAAGGGGTATGGACTTGGCTGCAGGCTCAGGGTGGGAGCTGGGGCTGTTTCAATTCCTTTTTGCCACATGCCTGGTGACTTGACTTTAAGGACAAAAGAAAAGTAAAATAAATCAGGGGCATGGTTCCCATACACTGAGTACCTACTAAGCCCCCAATATTTCCCACCCCTCAAATGAATCCTCTGGTCCATCCCAGGAGGCCCCTCATAGAACTTGAGACAGCCCAGCTGCTCCGCAGGCCCAGCGTGCTCCTTGCTGGACCGAGGGGCGCAGCAAGGCCGGCTGCAAGTCGAACAATGGGCAGGACAAAGGACCCTTTGTGTTTTTCTCCTGCCCCAGCAGAGCCCCAAGACCCCGGCCTCTCCAGTTACAGCCCCAGAGGGCTTTCCTGCTCAGCCCACAGAGCCCCAGGGCAAATGCTCTTCCAGGATCACCTGTCAGGCGCTGGGGGAGGGTCCCCTTGGTGTAAGAGTTACCACAGCAAAAACATCAGGTCCCTGGTGGTGTGGTTTGAGACCAGGAAGTTGGTTGGAATCCTGGGACTCAGGCTGAGTGACCTGGGCCAGCAGCTTCACCTCTCTGAGCCTCAGTTTCCTCATCTGGACGATGGGGTGATAGTCGTGCCCAGCTACTCTCTAAGTTGTGGTGAGAACTCAATGAGATGATGTGTGTGACCCAGTGGCTCAAGCAATGGTACCTCTGAAAACTGGGAGAGAGTGGGAATGAGATAACAGGTGCAACTGCTTTGGGAAAAGGCACAGCAGTTGCTCAAATGATTGTACCGAGAGTTACCATGTGACCCAGCAATGCCACTCCTTGGTATCTACCCAAGAAGAATGAAAGCATACATTCACACAAAAACTTATACACTAATGTTCACAGTAGCATTACTCACAATAGCTGAGAGGTGGAAACAACCTACATATCCATTAACGGACAAATGGATACACCAATTGTGGTATATCCATACAATGGACTATTATTCAGTCATGAAAAAGAATGGAGTGCTCACACATGCTACAACATCGATGAACCTTGAAAACATCATGCTGAGTGAAAGAAGCCAGGCACAGAAGGCCACATAGTGTGTGATTCTATTTATATAAAATGTCCAGAATAGGGGAATCTATAGAGACAGAAAGCAAATTAGTGGTTGTCAAGGGCTGGATAGGAAGGTAATAGCGAAGTGGCATGAAGTTTCTTTTGGGCTGATAAAAATCTTCTAAAATTGGCTGTGGTGATGGTGGCACATATCTGTGAACATACTGAAGATGATTCAATTCTGCTGCTTAGACTAGGGCTATGGAAGGACTTCAGAGTAGCAAGGGTGCCTGCTGTCACCAGGACTTGTCGCTGATGCTACTTTTGATCACCTGGCTGAACTACCATTGCCAGGGGTCTCTACTGTAAGACCACTTCTCTCCTTCTTTTTCAAGCTGTACTCTTTGGAAGCAAATCACCCTGTGTACCCCGTGTTGAAGTTTTGGGGTTACGTTCCCCCTCCTTGGGGCAGAGGAGCTACATAAGTGTTTTTGGAATTCCTCTGAGTGGGAGATTTGTGTTTTCTCTCCCATCTTTTAATGTATTCAATCATCAATAAAACTTTTTTTTAAGCTTACAAAAATAAGCTGTCAGGGGTTTATGGGAGAGTGCTGGGTAACTCGTGAAGCTCTGTGGACAGGCCAGGAGCTGTTAGCTATGATTATTAGTGGTGTGAAGGTAGCAGACACTCTTGGTGCTCACCCATTACCCTGTGGCTCTCACCATCCCCATGGAGCCCAGCCCATGGCCCTGACTGCCAGTTTCTACCCAATGAAGTGCCAGGGAGCAAACGCACCTGGGGAGTACCCCTTGGCCAATGGCAGACCCTATAGGAGTTGGAAGATAAATGCCCCAGCTCCCTCCCTCCTTGGGTGGGACTCTGCCAGTCATGGTTCACAGGGCTCCCCGAGCCCCCAGCAGGATGGAGCCCCGGTTGCCCCAAAGGGGAATTTTAATGGTCCCCCCCACCCTTGCTCTGCAGTTCTAGTCTCGGTGTGAGTCTGGGACAGTCGGGAAGGGGATGCTCCTCTGAAACTAGCGTCCCGGTAACCCCTTTCCCTCCCCCACCGGGGCAGGGATGCATTCCAAATTTATCACCTCGATGAGGAAATGACAATTCAGGGGAAGGTCACTTTGAAAGTCAGAACCTGGGATATAAACAATAGATTGGAAACAACTGGTAACCAGTGACCCCCGCCCCCTCCTCAAGCCCCAAACTAGACAGAGGCTCCCCCATGGGAGGAGCAGCCAGAAGAGAAGCGGAGTGGAAACTGGGTGCCATGGTCACCACCGCCCCAGGATGTGAGCTGAGTGGCAGGCGGGTCAGAACGGAGCTCATGCAGCTTCAGTCCTGCAAGTTCAGTTACAGGAAACTAACGTTCGTGTCCTGCATACTTGAGCTCAGGCCAAGAGATTCTTGATAGTATTTGGAGAGAAACTTGTTTTCCTGACGCACAAAGAACTCCCCCCACTTGCACCCCCGGCCTTCTCCCCACCTGGCCCTGAGTCACCTCGCTCCTTCCGGCCTGGAGGCCCCAGGATATTTACTGATGAGGCCCAGCCTGTTTGGGGAAGGAGACACCTGGGGGAGCACCTGGCTTGGGGGCGCTGCCTTCCTCAGACAGGAAGGAGCACCCTGTTAGGATTGGCCCCAGGGGCAGAGGAGACTGGGAGGGGGCTGGGTGGGGCGGGAGGCAGGATGCCCGGGAACTGGAGTGAAGCTGGGGGTTCAGGGGATGCACTGTCTCCTGAGGTCTTTTCAGCCATGATCTGCTGTGTGACCCTGGGGAAATCACAGCCCCTCTCTGGGCTCTGTCCCTACAGAGTAAATTGCTTGAGGCTGGTCTTCTACCTCCCATATTGAACACTCATTGAGTTTGGAGCAGTGTCATAAAGAGACACATGCTTTTCTCTGTCTCTCTCCCTTCCTCCAGCCGTTCTCCCTCCCTCCTCTGTTCGTTCATTCGTTCCCTCCCACCCTGTGCCCAGCTTTGCAGTGTGCTGAGGGTGCAATGATCATGAACACGGGCCCAGCCTGGCAGCAGACAGACATTTAACAGCCAGGTACAAGAGAAGGTGGTACTGGGCATGTTATCAACGGCTGGCATCTCTTCTGGAGTCCCGCCTGGGTGCCAGGCCCTGGGTGTGTCTGGCTTCATTGAATTCCCAGAACTTTCCCAGGGTCAGATCCTTGGTCATTTCCATTTTCCAGGTGAAGAAACTTAGGGGTGAGGGGTTAAGGGGCCAGCTAGACCAGGAAGGGAAGATTGGGATTGGAATTTGAACCAAGCTCAAGGCCCAAGTTCAGAATCACTTGTTTGTTTAACTTCACCTTAGGACAGGAGGGAGCAGCAGGCATTTGAGGAGCCCAAAGAGAAGGCATCTAACTGGGCCCCGCTGGTAGGGTAGCGGGGGAAAGGCACGGTCTCCTCTGCCTAAGGAGCGCAGACCTTTTCAGTACATTGTCTCTTCGGCACCTTAGTGGGACTCAGCTTGGGGAGTCAACATTTGTCACAATAGTATAACTAGTGCTGGCTAATGTTTGTGGATGCTGACCTTCCTGAGCTCTGACTGGTTGGCTTGAGTCAAGGGCTTGACCTTAACAAGTCATTACAGCTGGACTAGTGGGTTCTGCTGACTGGCTAGTTGTGCGGGACATGCCCAAGTTCTTGCACCCCTGGGCTTGGCCAGAGCCATCCAATCCACGTTGAAAATCAAGGAGGGTGCTGCAGAATCAAGGTGTTCTTAGCAGAGAAGGTAAGAACAGAGACACCCCCTCATCCAGGCCTTTATGGAAATCAGCTCATTAATTTCCCTCAAGGAGGCTGGGGCGCAGAGAGGCTAAGAGACTTGCCCAACAGCCTGCAGTTTGTAAGTAGCCACCCTGGAGTTTGAACCCGAAAAGTCTGGCTCTAGAATCTGTGTTTTTAACTGCAGGGTTCATCTAAGCTGCCTGTCAGGTTAAAGTCAGAGTGGAGTGGGGGAGGAAGGGGGCAGGGAGAGGAGGCCATGAGGCTATAACTTCACCAAGCTCCTCCCTTTGTTAGCCTCCCCTGAACCCCAGAGTTGACTCAGAGATGGCAAAGACGGCCCAGCCCGGCTGGCACCTGCCGCTTGACCTTGGCTCCGTGGTTACCGGCCGTGGGACCACTGCAGGGTCTGAAGAAACAGATCATAACCGCACCGGTTCCAGCCCCAGCTGCCGCCTGTCAGCTCTGCGCGGGGGTCCCATTTGGGGCAGTGTCTGAGACAAGTTCAAGTGCCTTCTTGAGGACACATCTTAGAGAAGGACCTCAGGGTCAATAGCCCAGCCTTCCTTTCTCCACTCTGCGTGTGCGTGTGTGTGATGGTTTAGAATCTACCTATCTTCCCTCATTAACATTCTTTACCCCCCTGAGGATATTTCTCTTGCTTTCATGTATCCGATTTTATTGTTGCTTACCTAGCCACGGAGGTGTCCCTAAACTAGCCCTTTTAGCCCAAATGTCCTTTTGGTGGCCTTGGTTAAACATTCTGGAAATAACTCCAGAACCAACCTTCCTTGTTTATTTCCCTTCCTCCCTCTCTTCTCTCTCTCCTTCCACCATCTGGCCTTGAGTAAACCTGTATTGTGCATTTACAGTCTGTCAGGTCCTGTGTTAACATCCCGGGGAGACAAAATGAACTTGTCCTTGGTTTAAAGGAGCTCCCAGTCTTTTAGGGGACACAGATGAACAAGCCTCATGTGGTGGGGGCCCTTGAGGGCAGGAGGGAGGGAGGACATCCCTGATGGGAGGGCTTTGCCAGGCAGATACCAGAGGTTGGGGTGGGGAGGGGAAGGCATCCTTTGCAGAGGGCTCAGCACAGGTAAAGGCAGAGAGGTGTGAAGTCCAAGTTCAATTCGCAGTGGGAGTCACAGGGGTCGAGACAGGAGGCATGGCCAGGGCTCAGACAGACCACGAAGGGCTTCGTCATGGCAAAAGGAGGACATGTGAGTGATCCAGGGCCAAGAGAGCACTGGACAAGGAGTCCAGAGATGCTGTCCAGGCTCTTTATTTTGAGGCCGACTCAGCAGGTCATGGTTGCTGTGTGAACTTCGGTCTTCTCATGTATAAAAACAGAGGCTTCTTCTGTTGGCCTTTAAGGCACTTTCTGACTCCAACATCTGATGTATTTCAGTGAGATCCCTTTCCTCCACTTCCCTGGAATCCCTCCCCAGCTCTATAATCCTGCGAAGGTCTTGACCCCCAGACTTCAGCTGGCTCAGAGGTGAATTGATCTTGCTGATCCTGGTGGGTCTATCCATCGAAGCTTCGAGGGGGCGCTCCTGGGGTGTCGTAGAACACCACCTAATTGATTTTTACTTTATTTTCACAGGCCTGGTGTAATTATGAAAGCCTGCTGTAATTATCAAAACATAACTCCAAGTATTTCATTATTAAAATATCCCTATGGCCTATTATTAATTCATTAGATAAATTTGGGTTATATCATTCAATAATTAATGTGCAGGCATGGATCCGGGGAGCCTGGCCACTGTGAGTCACGTGGCAACTGCAGCAGGCAGTGGGAGGCTGGGGGTCGAGGGGATAGAAGGGGGAGAAGATAAAATAAATAAGAGGAAAGCAGGCGCTCGTGGAGGGTTGATGACCAGCTGCTGTCTGACATTTATGCAACCATTAATTCAATACACATTTATTGCCTGCCTACTATGTGCTAAGAACTTTGAGAACATTACCATCGGAATATTAACTATTACAAGATGGTTCCTGGGGTTTTCTTTCATTTACCTATGCATTTGTCAACCCATCTAGCTATCCATCTAGCCACCCACCCACCAACCCATCCGTTTATTACCCACTCAGTTCATCCATCATCCATCCGTTCATCAATCCAGCCAGCCAGCCACCCGCTCATCCATCCATCTACCAAACCCCCCATCCCCTACTCAACCATTCATTTATCACCCACTCAATTCATCCAACCATCCATCTATCCATTTATTTATCTATCCATCCATCCATCCATCCATCCATCCATCCATCCATCCATCCATCCATCCTTCCATCCCTCCATCCACCCACCCATCTACCCATCTACTATCCCTCCATTTGTTGATTGAACACCTTCTAGGTTCCAAGCATGGGATGTATATTAAGAAACAACATATGGCCTCTGCTCTCAAGAAGCTCGCCTTCAATGTGGGGGACAGGGGACAGCCATGTAGACCAGTGTTTTGATGGGGAACAAGGGTGGGGGGCTGTGGGAGCCCAGGCTTTGCTTTGAGGGGAGGGGAGTGGTCAGGGAAAGCCTCCAGAGGCAGAGCTGAGGCAGACGGGAAGGGCAGGGTTGGGGCAGCCAAGAACGGTGTATGGAGCCATAGGCCTGAAATGGCTCAGTGTGCACGGGGTGGTGGGAGGCGTGGAGCGACGGCTGGTGAGGTCAACAGGGTCAGATATGGAGGCCTCGCAGCCTTATTAGCTTTTTAGATTTCATTTGGAGAGTGATGGGTGTTAAGCAGAGAGTAAAGTGGTTCGATCTGTGTTTTTAAGATGTTTCTCCAGCTGGAGTTTGTGGAATTGGTTGGAAGGGACATGACCAGAGACAGAGAAGTTGGGGAGAAGGTGGGGCAGGCATCTCTGTGAGCAATACCGGTGGCCTTGCTAGGGTGCTGGCAGGGTACAGAGAAAAGAAACTGTATTAGAGGGACACTGTGGAGTTAGCATCCTGGCTATGGGGGTAAAGGAGAGGGAGCACCAAGGATGTCACTTAGATGGCCTGGGCTCTGTCCAGATGGACTCCAGCTGGACAGGTTGGTTCAGTCCAGCAAGCTTTTCTACAGGGCTTGTGTGTCAGGCTCCGTGTAAAGAATCAGTGGCCCCTAACGTGATAATTCAAGAAGCAGCTTGGTATGTGCAGAAATTTAACTAAGAACAGCCTGGAGGGCAGAAGTACCACGTGCCAAGAGCGAGATGGACAGTGAGGCTGTGGAGGTCAGCAGAGGTCATATCATTGAGGGTCTCAATGGTAAGGCTAAGGAGGTTAGATACTTCTTGAGAACACTGTGAGCCATGGGAAGATTTGTAGCCAGAAACTGCCATGACTAGAAGTCAAGTTAAGTGAGATGGACGGTGTGGCTGACATGCTGAAGATGGGCCTGAAGGGTCCAGAGGCCAGGACATGTTGAGAAAGCTGCTGCTGGCATTTAGGGAAGAGACTGAATAGGCCTCTCAGGAAAGCATGGCTCCTACACTTGCTTGCTGTGTGCTCTTGAGCAAGTGACTTATCCTCTCTGTGCCTCTGGAAAAGGAGAATCATAATAGTTTCCCTCTCACAGGGCTATCAAGAGGATTAGATGCAATAACACAGGTAAAGTGTTAAGGGTTGGATCAGGGCCTAATGCTTAGCAGCTTGTATTGGGACCATGGGGATGACAATGACCTTAGACCTTTTGGGACTCAGTTTCCTCACCTGTTAAACAGAGATCACAGCAGTGCCTGCTTCAGAGGATGGTCTGGGATTCCAGATACACACAGCACACTGGAATAGAGACTGGCCCAATCGCTATGGGATAAATTGTAAAATGAAAACACGGGGGGGCGTCTTGTTCAAAAACAATTTCAAGACGGCAACAGTACAGCAGTAAACCAAGCACAGGCCCTTACATGTCAGCTTGACAGGTTGACAAGGGAAATTCTAGGCAAAGGGAACAGCTTGTACGGAGGCTTCCAAGGAGCCTGGAACAGAAAATCTTGAAACAGAGATTGTGTCTGAAAATCCAAGCCTGCCCTGACCCAGGACATTTGCAGGGTGCCTCAGGCTCTGGGTCCCTGCCTTGGAGATGTCCACTCCCAATTTTGAGTGGGGTCCAGCTGGGCCACATGTGTCCCTTCCCAAGCCATAGATCTTCATTGGCTTCCCAGGGACACAGCCCATTAGGGGCAGAGCCGGAGCTGGCACTGGTGCTCAGGACTCCTCACCAGGACCCCTGCTGACTCCGGACACTACACAGATGACCAGGAGTGGAAACAATTCAATGAAGTTGAAAAAAAGTCCAGCTGGCCAGTCATATTGTCATGATCACGCTCCAGAAAGTATCTGCTGGGAGCAATGAGAGAGGAACAGTCTATAAAACGTGGTGCTTCCCTGTTAGCTTTTAAAAGTTTTGCACAACATATTTTATGTGTGTTTATAGAAAAAAAATCCCAGACTCAAATTGATTGAAAAAATGTGTTGTTATTGAAAGGGCTGAGCTGAACTCTCCACAGAGCGCGGTGCTCGCTAAGACTTGGAAGGCAGACTCTTCACATAAATAGTTGTGCCGAGTTGTTATGGCAACTGAAATTTGAAAAGTAAATAGGTTTGGGGGAAATATTTCTCCTTGTCTCTGGAGGAATTTTCTGTTGGGGATCATTTGCAAAAGGTGGAGTTAATTCAATGCCCAGCGGGCTTGATGTAGTTTGTGGAGGGACAGAAATGGGGTGCTCCCTGTGCAGGGTTCTCCATATCGATGGGAAAGGTTCTGTCCTTTCTCTGAGTATAGGTTTATGCTAGGTGACGTGGGCTAGGTTTTGCATGCTGTGTGGCCTTGGGCCAGTGACCTGCCCTCTCTGGGCCTGCCCTTTCCTGTCTATAGAATGGTATGGGTTGAAATGAACAATCATGCTGTTTAAAGATTCTCTTTTGGGGACAGGCCCCTACTTGTAGATTACACCCTCTCAACAGCCTGCTGAGGTTGGCATGCTCATGCCCATTGGAAAAATGGGGAGACTGAGGCCCAGGTTAGAATGGAGGCTTGATGGCGGTAACACAGGAGTGAATGGCGACATCAGAAATCCACTTGAGTTCTTGGCCCAGGTTTTTCCTGCCACATTCCTATGTGCTGTTGCTCATGTGTGCTGGCAGCCCGCCCATTGCAGGGAGCCCCAGTGACCCCGGCCCCAGCGCTCCCTGGGGGCTCCTGGCCAGGGACCACTCACCTGTGGGAGGCCAGCAGGGCCATGTGAGGGCTGGAGACCCTGGGGGTGGAAACGGGGCAGCTGTCGCCCAGGCCTTGTTCCAGCTCCAGCGTCCTGGGGTACAGGGCTCTCCCTCTACACAGAGAGGCCCCGTGGCCCTGTGGGTCCCTGCTTCTCCCCTCTTCACAGCGGGGACACTGCTCCAGGCGGGAAGGGCTGCTCCGGAATGAAAGGCCATCGTGAGAACCAGTGACTCACGTGTTCACCTCTTTTGGGAAAGAGCTGTACATCCTGCTTGAGCCTCACAGTGGCACAGACCAGGTGAGTGGGTGGTGGGGGCTACGACCCCGTTCGTGGTTGTGTAAACTGAGGCATGGAGAGGTGGTTTGCCAAAGAGGATCCTGCTCATATTGCGAGCTGCCTGGCACTGGGGCGGATGCCCAGGGAGGTAAGGCTCCCCGCCCCTAGGGGCTTTCAAGTTCATATGTAGACTTGGGAGAAGTTTCTTTAAGATGGAGGCTGAGCTGGGTGACTCCAAAATACTCCAAAGACCCCCACCTGGTGGCCTGAAGTGTTGAGGTTGAATCAAGAGATTCGGGTCTTGGGGACTGACCTTGGTTCTGGGCTGTTTGCTTTCTCCATCCTCGGTGGAATCTCCAATGTGACAGGCCACAGAAAGAAGGGCCTACGAGCCGTCCCCTACCTCATCCTGGGGTCAGAGAGACTGTGTGCCTGCTTGGGACATAGAGTATGTGCGCATGTGTGCATGAGTGAGCATATGTTTATGCCCGTGTGTGCCCGTGTGCATGTGTGTGTTTGTGTATATGTGTGTGCATATACACACGCATCTCTGTGTGTGTGCCTGCATGTGTGCACACATGCTTGCACGTGTCCCTATACATGCCTTCATTCACATGTGCGTGCTTTTGTGTGTCCAGGTGGGTGTGTGCGCGACTGTGTGGCAACTACACCCCTTCTTCCACTTCCGTCTGGCTCACCTGGGCCTTTGCTGGGCCGACAGGTCACTGTGGATTTGAAGACCCAGCAGCACCTTGGGATGGACTGGGATGAGGTCATGAGGGTAGTGATTAAGAGCTGGAACTCTGGAGCCACCTAGTTGGAACCCAGCTTTGCCCCTTTCTGTCACAGAGGCTGTGGCTCTGGCTGGGTAGCCCCTAAATCTCAGTTCCTTACTACAAGACGGAGCGTCCCACGCTTCAGGCCACCAGCTGGGCTATTGCAAAGGGTCAGTGATGTCTGGCTACGGGGTCCCCCCACCTCTCTTCCCAGGCTGGTGCCCTAAGCACATCTGCCTCCGCAGCAGGCCCTGATGGCTGGGGGAAGGGCACCGCGGCGCCGGGTCCTCGGGGCAGGTGTGGACATGCTCCCCCAAGGCCCGGGACATCCGGCTCCCAGCTGCTCCCAGCAGAGCCCGGCCCCATGCCCAGCCGCCCGTTCCCACCTTCCTGTTGCTTCCTGGGCACGGATGGGGAGACGCACAGTGGGTGGCGGCCCTACTTGGGGAGAGAGGAGGCAGAGCGCCTGTGCTCATCAGGGGCACCTTGTCTGAGAAGGGTCAGCCTTGGTAAACTGAATTTGTGAATTATTCACAAGGGGAGAGGAGAAAGAAGGGAGAGAGAGACGGAAAGAGAGACACACAGAGCGCTATTTCTATGTGTGTACGGATGTGTGTGTTTGTCTTTCCACCTGTTTCTCTCCTTTCCTTGTTCTCTCCTGAAAAACTATCTATCTATCTATCTATCTATCTATCTATCTATCTATCTATCTATCTATCTATCTAATCTATCATCTATCATCTATATCTATCTATTGTCTATCTATCATCTGTCTATCTATCTATCTATCTATCTATCTATCTATCTATCTATCTATCTATCTATCATCTATCTATCTATATCTATCGAAAGACAGAGAGAAACATACAAGGAATCAAAACATAAGTTCAATAGCTCAGGCTGAGCTATATTGGAAAGTGGCCTGAGCTTGGTCTCCCAGAACCCCAGCCCCAGCCCTGTCCTTGGCCAGCTGGGTGACCTTGAGGAGGCTCTCGCCTCTGAGCCTGGACTCCCCCATCTCCTCCTTTACAGCATGGGGATGGAGGGCCCTCCGAAGACCATGCTCCAGTAGGTGGGTCCCGGGCTGCCCTGGGAGGCCACCTTTTAAATAATGGGGGCAGCAGAGATTCTGAGTTGCCTGCTCGAATGTGTTTGCTCCCTCTTATTAATAGAACCTGTGGTTTTTGGCTGGGCGCATGGCCTCCCAAAATAAATACTATATTTCTCAACTTCCCTTGTTGCTAGGTGTGGCCAGGTGACTAAATTTTGGTCAAGAAGATGCAAAGAGAGTGATGTGGAACAGCTTTAAGGAAATCTCTTTAAAACACAGCTGGTGGTTGCCCCTTTGCCTTTTCTTCCTCCTTGCCAACTTCCTGATGGCTGGCACTCAAGCAGCCATGTTGGACCATGAGGAAAAAGTTCCCTATAGAGCGTGGACTGCCTCCCCCTGGACTTCTGTTATGTCAGTGAGAAATAACCTTCTGTCTTGTTGAAGTCACTGATATTTGGCTTCTCCCTCGGTCAGTCTTAACCCTAATGGATAAAGTAGGGAAAAGATAATTTTTCTGGCCTTCTATCCGAGCTGCTCAGAGTTGGCAGAAACATGGGAAAGTCTACTTATCTTGAAGTGGTTACTCTGGCAGAAAAATACCATCAACAGCAATGATAGTACTGTAATAATCATAATGACAAAAACAGCAGAATTATCTATTGAGCACATACTCTGGTCCAAAGCTATACAACCTTGCAAGAGGCAGGACCCAGATCCAAACCCACATGGTGCCAGGCTGATGCCAAGACTTACATGGCATTTTGGACATGGCATTCATGGCCTTTCCTATGCTGGCATGTCCCTCCCTCCACTGCCTGTTAGAACCCTGCCCAGGGCCACGGCCACCTCCTCCAGGATGCCCAGGCACCCTCTGCCTCTGTCACGCTGACCACAGCCTCCCCTGCCTGGCCCACAGTGGGTGCCCAGGGGAGGCCCGACAATGAGTCACGGGTCTTGTGCCCGGCTGGAGCTTAGGCCGGAGCTTGGCAAACTACAGCCCACGGGCCAAATCCTACCTGCCGCCCACTTTGTAAAAGAAGTTCCATCGGAACCAGCGCGCGTGGATTCATGTGTTGTCTATGGCTGCCGCATTGATGCTGCGATGACAGTGAGCAGCTGCGACAGACACTGCGTGGCCTGCGGTGCTGAAAATATTTACCCTCTGGTCCTTTCGGGCTTCCAGTTGCCAGCCCCCGATACTGAAAGGAGGGACAGAGGAGCTGGCTTGGAGGCCTCGGGGCCCAGAGGAAGCGCTGCGTCCCCAGTGCGGGCTCTCCGGCTGCCCGGCTGCCCTCAGTGGGCAACTAGCCTCCCCCAGGCAGGTCCCCGCCTAACACTGGGCCAGAGGATGGGGGCCAGGCCAGGCAGAAGGCCGCAGGGAGAGGAGAGAGCAAGAAGACAAAGTCACTGCAGAAAAACCCAGCCCCCAGCCCCCAGCCCCCAGGCCCCAGCCCCCAGCCCCCAGGCCCCAGCCCCCAGGCCCCAGCCCTCAGCCCCCAGCCCCCAGCCCCCAGGCCCGAGGCCCCAGCCCCCAGGCCCCAGCCCCCAGCCCCCAGGCCCCAGCCCCCAGGCCCCAGCCCTCAGCCCCCAGCCCCCAGCCCCCAGGCCCCAGGCCCCAGTCCCCAGGCCCCAGCCCCCAGCCCTCAGCCCCCAGGCCCCAGACCCCAGCCCCCAGGCCCCAGCCCCCAGCCCTCAGCCCCCAGACCCCAGCCCTCAGCCCCCAGCCCCCAGGCCCCAGCCCCCAGCATCCCAGACCTCGAGGGCCGGGCCGACTGTCACCCTGGCGGCCCGGCTGGAGGATCCTCAGCAGAGGCCGGTCGGGCTGCACCCAATTTCCCCGGGCTCCTCATCGAAATGAGAAATCTGAGGCCCGGGCGGCCACGGGGAGCTGATAACACGCTCCCAGGTGAAAATCCTCACTTATCGCCGCCGGGGTCACCTCTGTCTCCAAAGACTTGTTTTCCTTTTTCTTTTTTTTAAAAAAAAATAGCCTGGGACATGTGATGGGTTTGGCTGTGATAGGAAAGGGCAAGGGCAAGAGGCAGAAGAACACTTTCTTTTTCCAGACTCGGGGGGTGGGGGGAGTGGTGCACCCCTCCTTGCGCCCTTCCCCCTCCGGGAGGCGCGCCCCGCTCACATGGGCCCCAGCTTGCCAAGGGGGAGCCGGGGGAGGAGGGAAAATGTGGAATTATTTAGATGGGGTGTCTCTCCACATGGCAACAGTTGCCACACGAAAGAGATCGCAGCCCAGGCCCCGCCCAGGGTGGTTTGGCCAACAGAGGCGTGTTTGCGCAGGAGGCCGCGGGGTGGGTGACAGGAGCGGGCACAGGCGTCCGCCAGCTGGGTCCCCCGTGCCTCTGCCCCTCGTGGGACCGCCCCCTCCTGTGGATCTTCATCTGCCTCTGAGCCACTGGCCTCTCTTCCCTTCAGGGTCCTTGGCCCCCCGTTTTTCTCTCCCTGAGTCTCTCTGTCTCCCTCCTCTGCCATTTCTCTCTGCCTTGGTCTCTCTCTGTCTCCCCGTTGCCGTCTCTCTCTTCATTCCTGTCCTTTGTCCCCTGTGGTGCGTGTCCCTTTCCATCTGTCCTCCCCCACACTGTCTGTCTGTCTCTCCTGGCTCTCACCTTGCCCACGTCTCATCTTTCTCTCCCTCTCTGTCTCTCTGCCTCTGTCTCTGTCTCTCCCTGGACATTTCTCTCTTCCTCGGTGTCTCTGTCTTTCTCAATATTTCCCTCTCTCTCCCCACCCTATGTCTGTCCCTACGTGTCTCTCCTGCAGTGTTTCTCCCCGTGTCTCTGTCTCAACCTTCCCACTCACTCAGAGGAAACTTCCCCTGCCGCTGGCCTTGCTGCCTCCCCGGGCCGAGGGGCTGGTCCCTGCAGACCCCTGTGTGGACTCTCTCCTCGGTGCTCGGCTCCCACCTGGTGCCCTCAAGGGTCTGAGGAGTGGCTCCAAGTGTCAGAACTGCCCACCTTTCAGGGTGACCCCGCTCCAGGACCCTGCCCGATGAAGGGTGAAGTGTGACAAATGGGACCAGAGTCCCTGAGAGTGAGGGCGGGTCCCAGGGGCATTAAATCAGGCCAGCCTCACTCTCTCTCCATGAGCTCAGGGTCCCACAGAGCACACTCGGTCCCACGTACCAACCAAGTGTCAACCAAAGACCAGGCCTTGTCAAAACCAGAGCAAGGCTCAAACCCTGTCCATGCCACTTACTAGCTGGGTCACCCTGGGCAAGTCTTTTCATCTCATTTCTTCATCTACAAAATGGAGGTCACAATAATATCTGTCTCATGGGTCAAAGTGAGGATTAAATTACTTAAATTATGTAATGCTCTTAGTATACCACCTGCCATATAGTAGAAATGCAGCAAATATTAGCTTTTATTATGACGATGGGGAAATCACAAGACATGAGAGCTACTACATTTTATGGAAGGGCAGAGGGGAAAAGCAAAAAGCACATTTTAGTTGGGGTCTTGAGGGTTGAGTAAGAGTTTGCTAAGCTTACAGAGGACCCTCCAGGTTGATGGTATGGCATGAGTCAATAATATTTCATACAATAAGAAATAGAAGTTCAGAGAGTGGAATGGGCCTTAGTCATAATTATAAATACCAAAGAAGGGAGTGTGGCCAGTCCACAGGTCGATGCTGACGTTCACTCTGGGTCTTGCGTGGAGGCCTCAAGAACAAAAGGCTGAGTGGGCTGCCCCATCCGAAAATGACCACTACTCTTCATGCCTCTTGCCCCCATCCCATCCGATGCCATTCGTTCCCTACGCTGAGAGCAAGCTCACAGCTAGCTATCCCAAAGGCCGGGAGAGGGGCAGACCCAGAGGAGTGGGAGCAGCCAGCCGTTGGCAGGTCTACACAGCCGTTTCTCCAACTGGAGCATTCTTGGCCCTGAGCAGCATGCAGATGCTGGAAGAAATGAGAAATGTGTCTCAGATCAGCTGATTGGTATTTAGAGCTCTCCAGCGCTAAAGCTGCAGCCCCTCGCCGGCCCAGGCAGCTGCAGAAAGCTGCTGGGGTGCTTGGAGGAGCTAGTAACTTACTGTTTTCTCTGTCCCTACCTTGGTCTTTTCTTTTCACTGTTTCCATGCAGCGAGGGGAGCTCAAGGCAATAGAAAATAGCTCCCCCTTCTCCTCGCTGCCTGGGGTGACTCCTTGCGCCTGAGGTCTGCCCACACACTCTTTCTTCAGAGAGCCTGTGGCATTGAGAAAAAACACGCTAAGTTTCCAGTCCTTACATCTGGGTGACCGTGGCGCGCAGTTTCTGATGTGGCTCTGGGGGTCCGCCTTCTGGCATTCGCACCCCAGAATCCCTCCCCTTGGCTTGGGCTGTGCCCAGTGACTCACTTCTAAAGAAGAGAGAGTTGATGAGAAGTCATTTCTGAGACGAGGCTCGGAGAGACGATGGCTTCCTTCTTGCCGGCTTGGCCTCTCTCTCCTCAGCTCGCACGCTTTGATGATGCAAGCTGCCACGCTGGAAGGTGCCCACCGGGCAATGAACTGAAGGTGGGTGACCTCTGGCCAAAAGCCAGTGAGGAAACAAGACCCCCAGTCCAGCAACCTGCAAGGAACTGAATTCTGCCAACTGCCATGCGAATGAGCTTGAAAGCACACTGGACCCAGTCGAGCCTTGAAATGAGACTATAGCCTCTGCCCACCTGTCCCCAGCACTGCTCATCTCTAGTTGGCATCAGTCCGCAGACTGGCTGTGTCCAGGAGGCCGGGAGCATGGGTGCCCAGAGTCCCCACACGACATCCCCTCAGTTTAGCACCCTGCTCTGTTCTTCTATTGGTGCATAACAAACAACCCCAACACTAAATGTCTTAAAACAACATCATTTATTTTGTTCACAAATCTGCAATTCCGGCAAGCCTCACTGGGACAGCTTGTCCCCGCTTCACTTGGCATCACCCACAGTAACTCAAAGGCTGGGGTGGGAATCATCCGAAGGCTCCTTTGCTGACGTGTGTGACAGTTCATGCTGAGCTGTGGCTGGAACCTCAGCTGGGCTGCAACACCAAACATGTGGCCTCCCCATGTGGCTTGGGCTTCCTCACAGCATGGTGGCTGGGTTTCAAAGATGAGTGTCCTGAGAGGGAGAGCCAGGTGCAAGCTGTGTCCTTTTGTCACCAAGCCTTCGAGGTCATACAGAGTCTTCTGCTGTAATCTGTTCACTGGGGCAGTCACAAAAGGCCGTTCACATCCACAGGGAGAGGAATTAGATTCCACCTTTCGTTGGGAGTGAACAAAGAATTGGGTGACATGTGTAAAACTATGGTACAGCCTCTGCTCTGTGGACACCGGTTGTCCTTGCTTGGCTCCCATGCGCACTCCTTGGACCAGTCCCTCTTATTGAGATGGGCTGTTGTGATTAACCAAGCCTGGGTCGAACATCCATTCCAGGGGCTCAGTGTGCATGGGGGGGGGGGGGTGGAGAGCAGAGTCTGTAACTGGCAGCCAGACTGGAACCGCGTGCAACAAGAGACTTGAGATTGCTCCAAAGAAGGGAGGATGGGAAGACAAAAGCAACATATGTCTTGTCCAGACAGTAAACAAATAAACAAACACTCAAGTACATAATTACCCAGGATAATAAACGTTCTGTTGGCACAGGACAGGATGCTTGAAAGAGTGACGAATGGTGGGGATAGAGCCTTGAACTGACTAATCAGGGATGGCCTTTGGATGAGTGATTTACCCTGAGCCAGCTGGGGAAGGCACTTCTGGGTTTAGCCTGTGCAAAGGCCCTGTGGTATGAAAGCTTGGCATATTCAAGGACTTGAGGCTGGAGCAGAGTAAGCGAGATGGGGACCTGGCAGAGGTGAGGCTGGATTACATGGTGTCTCCAAGGCCATGGTCAAGAGTTTGGCTTTGAGTCTATGAGCAAGGGGAAGCCCCTGGTCCGTTCCAGCTCATGTACCCCAATGCCTGGCAGGAAGTTATCTTACACACATTTTCAAATCCTGTTGGTTCCTTTCCTTACTGCCTTTTGGCCACTCCTGACTCCCCTTCAAAACCACTCCCAGCTTGGATGTGACACCCCCCCCCCCATATTCCTATCATCTTTCCCATGACTCCCTCTTACCCCAGCTCCCTGCAGCTGCTCTGCCCCCCTGCATCAGGCATGCTCCATCTTCCACAAGTTACCGGGGCACATCCCACTGAACCAGAGACACGCACGACGTCAACAGGTGGCAGCGTGAAGGTGACATTTCCTTCACCCAGCTGCCACCCACGGTGCCAGCCCATCCATCACTTCCTGGCGCACCCAGTCCATCCAATTTAAATAAACAGAACCCCAAACACGGCCCAGTAATGGAAGCACTGACAGAGCCTTATCTACAGCGCGTCTGGGCGTGCACAGGTCTGCGGTAATTGGGCCGCGCCGAGGCGGAAGAGTTATTGCGATGGCGCCTGGCCTATGACAGTTTAATCAGGCCTCGGAAATCGGGGCCGTGCATGGCGCACCTGCTCGTGGGGTCAAAAGGGGGGAAACGGCTGGTGGGGTTTCTATCGCGCACTTTAAACAAATACTCAGGCAGGACCTTCTGAATATATGATTCATAGAGCGGGGGGGGGGGGGGGGGGGGGAGGTGAGTGGGGGAAGTGGGAGCTAAAAGTATACCGAATGGCCACTTGACAAGAATGAGGGAGGATGTCCAGGAAGGGGCTTCTGTCCACACAGGCTGTACCTGGGGAGGACACTGATGTCTCGGATATGAAGCAAAACACAGCAGGGTTCAAGACCCGCACAGTTCTCCCCTCCCCTCCCCTCCCCTCCCCTCCCCTCCCCTCCCCTCCCCTCCCCTCCCCTCCCCTCCCCTCCCCTCCCTCCCCTCCCCTTCTGTTCCCCTCTCTCCCTCTCTTCTTTTTGTTAGTCCAGCACTAGGCACTGGGATGATGTAATCACCCTAATGTGTCCAGGCTCTTTCTTCAAACAACCGGCGAGTATGGCCAGGGAGGGAAATGGCTCACAGAATGTCTTAGCTTGGGCCCCTCCAAAGCAGGACCCGAGACACAGATGTAGGGGCAGGAAATTTATTTAGATGTGATTGCAAGAAGCAGAAGTGAGGAGAGAGAGAGAAGGAAATTCTAATAAAGGTGTGTTTTGTTGATTTGGTCACCACTGTGGGCAGCTAGGGTGCAACACTGCTGGGGACTTTCTGAGAAAGCACATAGAACATACCTCAGCTTCTAGAAAATCCTGAGGCAGGAAAACATTGATGCCTACGTATGGGATGCTGTCTACAGGCAAGAGAGTGTTCACTTCTGATGCGCTGGGATCAGCGGGTCCAGAGGGTGTGGGATGGCGCACCATGGACAGCTCCTACGTGTGCACAGCTGGGGAGCCTGGGCATCCGGGTGGTCAGGGTAGGCTTCCTGGAGGAAGTGACACAGGAGATGAAATCTGACCACTGAGAAGCAGTTAAATAAGCAATAGGATGGCGTGGGGTGGGGAGGAAGAAAGAGCATTCCAGGAAGGTGGAATAGCATGTGCAAAGACCCAGAGGCAGGAAGGAGTGTGGTGCATTTGAGGACTGAAGCCACATGGCTGGGGCAAGGAAAATGAGGGGAGAAGAAGCCGAACATGGGACAGATGGGGGTAGGACCCAGGCCCTGTGGGCTCTGTGGCCCTCAGTAGGGGGCAGCCATTGGAGGGCATCCGAGACACCATCCTGGCCTGTGTGGGGAATGAATGCATGTGGGGGTGGGGAGATGATACAGGGAGAGCAGAGATGCTGCTGCTGAGGTTGTGTGGGGGGAGATGAGGGTGTTCTGCCCTGAGCTGGTCGCCACTGACTCACTGTGATACCTGGATCCACACCCCAGACTCCAGTCTCTTCATAGCCTGAGGGCTGGCACAAGGCATTGGCCAGGACAAAGCTGTACGCATAGTGGGCGCTCAGAGCCAGGCTCTTATGCAAAGGGCCTTCCCAGAGCCCACTGCCCCTCCGTGCCACCCCCACTGAGATCTTGTCTAGGATTCTCCCTTAATGGGGTTTCTCTGTCTGAAATCCTAAAGGGCTCTGCCACAAAGAGGCCCAGGGTTCAGCGCTTTCACTCTCAATGGCAAACACCCCAGGGGTTCGGAGTACTCAGTCATCCACACCTTGGTGTGAACTGGGCTGAAAGACTGTGAATGTGCTAAATGCTAAAGGCAAGTGGCCAAGTCAGCAGCCAATCAGCCAAGCTAGCTGGATGGGCCCCTGCTAGGCTGGGGAGGGGGGAGGGATGCTGAGGGCGAGGGGACGGGAGAACCAGAGATCCCTGCTTCTTTTCTCTTTCTGGGCCTCCTGTTCCCATTTTGTATAATTGGCAAGTTGGGCTATGGGCCCCTAAGGCCTTGGCATCTTGGGGTTTCAAATGGTATTTCTATGGCACTCAGTACCCAGCACAGTACCTGGCAGGGGTCAGGCACCAAATACACATCAGATGGATGGATGGATGGATGGATGGATGGATGGATGGATGGATGGATGGAAGGATGAATGGACAGGTAGACAGACAGGCACGTGATTGAATGAGTGACTCAGTGGTTGGGTGAGCAGCTGCTCCAGAGCATCACTGATGAAACTCTGGTGAAACCTATTTGGGCTGGTAGTTTGCATCCCAGAAGCCAAGGCCAGGCTCCTTGTGTTCGCAGCCTGTTTCCCAAGAGGGCTCCCTTACCCTGGGCTCTGCAGAATACCTCGTTTTGCCTCGGCAGTGATTTTGGGAGATTACCCTCTAGATGGTTTTCTCTCCCAGGATTAAAAAAAAATTTTTTTTAAACCTCCTTCGAGTACATTTTTTTCATTGATTTTTAGAGAGAGAGGGAGGGAGGGAGGGAGGGAGGGAGAGATGCTAGAAATACCTGCTACAGTAGATAAATCCAGTGTTGTCCAGGGTCTAGGGACCAAAGTAGCTGTTCAAGCATCTGGGATTCCATAATATTCATGACACCTTCTGATTCCTGAGCACTCGTGTGTGCCCAGCAAGACTGAAGGCAACCACCATTTTACAGATGAGCAAACTGAGGCTAAGAGAGGGGCAGCCACTTGGCAGGAGGAGGCAAAGGCAGGATCTGAACTTACACCCCAGGTACCCACGTTCTTCCTGGACAGTCTTGATGGAGACCCTTGCGCCCAGGGCCATAAACAACAGTGCCTGCCTGTTCCTAAGTTTTCTCTTGCTGGGATCTAGGAAGCCTAGAGCGGGAGACAGCTGGGCAGGGATGCAGCTCTGAGACTGAAGTGAGCCATTACTGGTTTCACGGTGCTAATGACCGTGCTGGCACGTGGGGCAGGCTCGGAAGATGGATAGTGTCTCCGGCCTCCCTCGCCGTGCCCAGACCTGTCTCCGACCTTCCTTAAGGAATGTGGTCCTTGCCACGAGGCTGCCTCTGGCTCCTCTGCCCTTTCCCGAGAGGACATGCGGGGGCTGGGCACACTTACCTCGGCCAAAGCATTCTCCCATTTTACAGTGGAGGAAACTGAGTCCAGGCTACATTGGAAGGGCCTCACCAAGGACAAGAGCCGACTCTGATGCACCTTCGTAGTCCAGCAGTCAGCTGAGGGCCTGTTTTGAACAACACAATGTGATCTGGCAACCTTGTGAGGCTGGTTCTCTTCCATCTTATAGATGTGAAAGCCCAGGCTCAGTCCACAGGAATTTGCCAGAGTTCACGAGATTGCAAGAGGTGGGGCTGGGATTTGAACCCAAGCACCCGTATTTTCATCATTCCTAGTGCTTTGGTCTCCACTGATCTCCTGGTCCTTGAATTCTCCGTGTTAGAAGTGGAACTAGGAGCCTGTGCCGTGGGGTGGATATTTCTTGTTAAAAGTCGGAACACTGGAGTGACCACTCCCTGAACACTTTCCCTGAAGCAGGCATCCTTAGCGCGGCCTGAAACTGTGCCTAGAGCCTTATTGCCTCCAAACTGCAGATGAGGGAAACTGATGCTGCCCCGTGATTTCCCTCCAGGCCACACCTCTCGTAAGGACAGGGTCAGCCCCACCCTGCCCCCCAAGGGAAACACTGCTCATTTCACTTTTCTTCCTGGCATGTGAGGGCGGATCTAGGCTTGGGGCCTCCTGGGGGACAGCCGACTGAGGCGTTCCCAAGGGGCCTCTCTCCCCAGGGCCCGTCTATGGCTCCGGAAGCCAACAGCCAGATGTTTGGTGTCCATGGAGCAGGCCCCAGCTGTGGCCCTGGATGCTGCAGGCCTCCTTGGCTGACCTGGCAGAGCCGGGAGGGCCACATTTGGTGACAGGGTTCAGCCTGAGGTCGGGCGTGGGCTGGGGAAGCACTTGTGCAGGGGTGAGGGTTTGCAGGAGCCTTCTGGATCCATCCGCCTGGCTTCAGCCGGCCTGGCTACCTGATTCGCGGGGCCCAGTGCAAATTGACCACGCAGGTCCCTTGTTCAAAAATTGGTCAAAAGAATTTGAAGACACGGACAGCATAGTGCTGGGCCCTTCTGAGCACGGGGCCCCAAGGGACTGACTGCCCAGGTCTCACACCCATGAAACTGTCCTGAGATCCTGCATTTCTGATCAACTCCAGGCGAGCTGCTGCTGCTAGCCAAGGGCCACACTCTGAGGACCCGGGTTTTGGGGTTTCAGTGGCAGCCCAGGGGAAGCATTAAATGCTCAGTTGTATCGGGAGACACCCACCGGATCTAGTCCTCTGTCTGCTGTGAACTTGGACAACCACCTCAGCCTCTCTGAGCCTCATCTGTCCAACAGGAAGGTGGGAGGCTCAGAGACAATGGCCTCGAAGCCACCTCCCCTCTGGCACCCTGTCCCCCCATGAAGCCCACAACCTCTGGCCAAGATCAAATTGCCAGCCACTTCCTCCCCTCTGCCCTGCTGGAAATGATTTTTAAACAAAGCCCACGTCCCTTTCAAGCCTATTGACTTTCTGCGTTCCCAAGCCCACCACTGCGCCTGCAATTTCCTCGCCAAGCCACCGTCTCAGATAAACAAATGGCGAAAGCCCAGCAAATAAATAAATAAGCAAATCCCCACTCCACCCCACCAAGCCGCCTCCCTCGGCATCTTTTCAGAACAAGTGTCCTGGTGACAATGTCGAGACAACAGGGGCCCTGCAGGGGGAGGGGGCAGCTGGGGGGCTGGGGAGGACAATTGGAATAAAATGAGGTCAGACCCCCAGGAAGGGCCAGCCGCTTTAATCCCATAATGGAAGTCGGGGAGGATTTTGCCTTCGAGGGCTCCCAGTGGACTTTTGTCGTGAAAACAACAACGCTGTACACGGATAAAGTGGCTTTTAGGACTATTAGAAAGTGGGTGTGCGGGAAGGGGGGGCAGGATGGGAAAATTAAAATTCTGCTCCTGCCCAAGGTTTCTGGGCTCCAGCTCGCCGCGCAGGCATCGATCTGTTCCAGCATTTGACTTTCAACCATGACAAAACTGTGGGCAAATTAATTGTTCTCGAGGATATTAAGCATCAGACTCCATTAATCCTTTCTGAGCGAAATGCCTGCTGCATACTAATTGGGAGGGCTCCGGGCCGCCATGGGGTGTTTTTCCTGCCCACGGAGGCCCCCGGGTCCCACTTTCTCTGTCCCCCCTGGGTGTGGGTGCTAAGGGCTGAGGACCCCTCCCTCGCCTTGTGCTCGCTTTATTGCCTTTTGTGGCCAAGGACAGAGAGGGGACAGGTGGGCCCGACCTGAAGCCCTCCTCCCCCGCCTGGCCGCCTTCCTCGGGAGAAGCCGTGGGACTGGTGGCAAGATTGTTTTATGCAAATTCCAATATCTGTATGCAGGCGCGGCCCGGAGGATGAACGCGAGAAATAATTACCAAATTATGCACGGAGTTGAGTTGGTTTTCCTGAATCCCAAGCCCTTAAGAGGAAAAGCAAAAACAGCGGCGCGAGTGTATCAAACAGAAACAACCCTATCGCTCTGGTCACCCAGGAGTGGGGGGTGGGGGCTGCTGCCCTGGCTGAGGGCCTCCTTGGGGATTTTGAGACGGATGAAGCAGAGGGTCCAGGGAAGGCGTCAGGGATTCCAGGCTCTGGGCTGTCACCAAATGGCAAGGTGTCCTAGAGCAAGTCACGTCCCTGCCTGGGGCCTCAGTTTCCCCATCTGCAGAAGGAGAGGAAGGCAAGAGGTCTGATGATGCCATGTCTTGAAATGTGGGTGGAGGTGTTGGGGGGGCACTGAGCTCTGTCTGGGCTGGCCAGATGCGCCCAGTAGGGCTCCATGGGGACAGGGAGGACCCCTGGGGTGTTCCCCTTGCCCAGCAGATTCCCTGTCTCATGTTCAATGCCAACATCCTTCTTATATCCACAGGGTTTCATCCCATCAGCTCATCTCAGGGTGGTCTGAGGTTATGATCCCGTTTTGCAGACAGCAGCGCGGAGCAGGAGAGGGACCGTGCCCTGGAAGAGGCAGGAAGACTCGATGATTTATCTGTTCCCGCATCCCGGGACATCTCCACCCCCTTTAATCCCAGGATACCTTTCCTGGTTAGCTGCTGCTTGCTTTCCTCCTACGTGGGGAGGGCTCAGTACTGCAGGGAACAGGGTGCAGGTCTTACCTCCTACGGTCTCAGCTATGCCTAGAGCATCCTGCACACCTGGGGTCAGGCCCCAGCTTAGAGAATCAGATATAATCATGACAGGAGGCTAAATCCACCACCATGGCCACCGGCATCCACACACATCGTGAAGCAATTTGTGCAAAGCTCTTTCTCCGTGGCATCTCATCAACCTCTCACAACCACCCCATAAGGTGGGTCCTACCGTGATCACTGTTTTCCAAATAAGGAAACTGAGGCTCAGAGAGGCCACACCACTGGCCCAAGGGCACACAGCAAGTCAGTGACAGTATCAGAATTCAAACTGCCTCTGTCTGACTTCCCAGCCCACTAGCTCTGTTCCATCTTCAATTCCTCTTTCCCCCTGCCCTGAGCAGGTGGGGCCTGGGGACCACTGAGAGGGGGAGTCTGATGCTTAATATCCGGGATAACAGCCCTTCTTTCCCCACCCCCACACTGGCCCCGCTGCTCCCCATTTCTCCCACGATGCCTTCTCAGACCACAGTGGGCAGCGACGAAAGCCGGGCAGCGAGGAAAGCGTGCCAGTCACTTGCTAACTGAGCGGATATTTATGCCTGTGCAAACACCACACACGCCTTCTGCATGATTTGGAGCTAAATGCAGTGTTACTTAATTAATGCGCATGTAACACACGAGAATATTACACCTATTAGAACTCACAGACAATTAACACTCCCAGGGCTGCCGCCGCCACCATGTCCAATAGACAAAGGCTCCGGAATCGCCCCTGTGCTGGGTTAGTTGCCCAGGAAAATGCTCTGTCCCTTTTGTATTTTGTGCATAAAAGTTTCTACGTGCTATGCTACCAGGGCCAAAGGGTCATCAAATGTTTTTCAATTTCCAGCTTCCCCAGACCTCAAGGGACTCATTGTCTATCTTGTTTTGACTGTTTATAAAAAAACAGAACAAAAATCACCTCTTCCAGGGAGCACCCTCCACCGATATCCTACAGCACCTGATATAATAGGCTCCTCGAAGGCAGGGGCCCCATCTGTCATCTCTCCACACCCCTGGGATATCCCAGAGGGCTCAGCTCTCACAGCTGTGAACTGAGCCCCAGAAAACCCTTTCACCACTCTTTGGGGCTGCGGGGAGAAGGGAGCAGGGTGTGGGTTTTGTGCAAACCTGCAGTGAGTTTGATGCACCATCTTCTCCGTGCATTCATCTTTCCATCTGTCGAATGGGCACGCCGATACCTTCCTGGGAAGCCTGGTGTGGGTGCTGAAGGAGCCGTCCTCACATGGAAAGAGCCCAGCCTGGTGCCAGTTCTGGGGCGCATGACCCAGGGCCTGGAAGAGTACGTAAGTCAGGCATATCCCACCCATTTGAAAAAACATTTGCTGGGCACCTACTTTGTGCAGGGGCTGTACTGGAAACTTAGACAGACATGACCTCCTGCTTCAGGAAGCTTCCAGTCTAGTTGGGGACCGGGTTATGGGCAATAATCCCGCGAACAAGTACATGGATCATCCTGGCTCATGACATATGTTAGGAAAGAAATAATCTGAATGACAAGTGATGGGTAAGGTCTCTTTTGGGGAGTAGTCAAGGAGGGCTTCCAGGAGGAGATACCCTTTGACCAGAGACCTGAAGGAAGAGGAGAAGTTGACAGGTGACAAGGATGAGGAGCAGCCTCGTGAAGTTGGTCTTTGAGCCCATGTCCCCTTGTCACTCATTGTTCCCTGAAAGCAGATGGGATGGCTGCAGGTGCATGTTTGGTCTCTGCTATGGGTGCTGCTTGGGATCTACTGCCAGATAAACTGACCCTGGGGTGCTTATTGCAGGGCCTACCGCTCACCCCTCCCAAGCAAAGACTCTCAGGGGTCAGGGAGTAGAAGATTGCTCTGGGGTCCCAGCTTGGGGCACCCCTAGAATCCTCCCAAGTCGAGCCTCCTCTCAGTGGCCCCCAGGCCATGGGACTAGGAGGGTCCCCAGAGCTGCCTGTCAGGTCCCTCCCCAGACACTGTTTTCAAAAAGGATTAAATAAATACGTCCAGCAGGAGGGGGAGCCCCGGCTTTCACTGCCCGCTGGCGGGAAATTAAATAATGTTCATTTCTGCCGCTGTGAGCCGGAACAAGGCCGGCCGAGCGCTGCGGGGCCAGGCCGGGAGGCGGCCGCGATTGGCAGCTCGTGGCAAGTCCTAAATCAGAGGAGCCGATGAAATTTCTAATAGCAGGAGCGCGACTGGCATCGGCGAATAAATAAAGTTGCCCTCTTGAAAGGCAGCTTATTCCAGCCTGGCCGCCAAGGATATTAAGCTGGGAGGACTGGCAGCCGCGGCCAGGCTGCATATCAGCCAGAAGCCAGCTGGGCCCAGGGGCTGGGCCTTTCCCCAGGGGACACCCTGCTGCCCCTGAAATCATCCTGGGGGGGGAGCCCCCAGGTGTGCCCAGCCCTGAGTTGGGTGCGTGTGCATTTGCAGCAGGAGGGCGTTCATTTCTAGGGCAGGTTTCGTGATGCCCATTGCCCAGGTGAGTGAAGGCTCAGAGAGGTGAGCTGGCCTGACCAAGGTCACACAGCTGGGAAATGGTCCCTTCCTGTATGTAGGGCCGAAGAGAGGGGGATTCAAAGAAGGGCCTGGTTCTACAACTCCTCGAAGCTGTAAAATGGGCCCAAATCACTCCTGGCAGACCCTGCAGCCACTTTCTTGGCTGCTCCTTGCAGAGATGAGCCTCCCAGGGACCCACAGTCCAGTGGGGGTGGGGAGACAGTTCCACAAATCACTCTCATGACCCCTTTCACATTAGCTCCAGTCTAACCGAGTAAGTGAGCCCTTGGACTCTGGAACCAGACAGCCTGGGACTGAATCCCGTCTCCACCACCCTGGCTGTGTGGCCTTGGAGAAGTTACCTAACTTCTCTGGGCCTCAGCTTCCTCATCTTAGAATGGGGTAATAACAGAGCCTGCCTGCCTTCTAGGGTGGATGTGAGACTCCAATGCGGTGATTTGTGTAGAGGGCTGGCATAGGGCCGGAGCGAGTGCCTTGTAAGCATGTGCTTTCATTTCTTCCTGTCCATTCATTCATCCATCTATCCATCCATTCATTCTCTGCTGGCCACAGTGCCTGGCACGTGACTGGTGCTCTGCACATATTTAATGTCCTATCATTAGACTTACCACTGTGGTGCTGGGGTCACCGGCAGGTTGGGGTCCCAGTCCTCAAGATCCTATCCAGAAGGTCTATATTAAACAAGTCTTCATAGAAAATATAGGGCTGAGAAAGGGAATGTTCGGGGCTATGTGAGTGCAATCTGAGGCCCCTGGCCTGGGGGCATTTCCTTAGGAGGAATCCTATCCCCTACGGCCTGTGAATGAGGGGAAAGGCCCTCCAGGTAGGAGGGACAGCCTGGGCCAAGGGAGGAACAGCAGGGTAAGTCCTGTGAGCCCCTCTGTGGGCCAGACTCTAGGGCAGGTGAGGAGACTAGGAGGATGTGAGAGGGCTCAGAGTCCTGCCTGCCCATTTTGCTTATGGGCAAACTGAGGCCCCGAGGTCACCCAGGAGAGAGATGAAAGCCAGAGCCAGGATGGATTCCGGGTGTGTGCCCTTGTAGCAGGAAGAGCTCACCCCAGCCAGGAGGTGTTCAAGCCACCAGCCAAGTGGCGCGCATGTCCCTGCTCAGCGAATTCTGCCAACAGCCCAGGAAGGAGGCATGTGGGTCCATGTAACAGAGGAGGAGGCAGGGGCTTGGTGGTCCCTCACAGCTGTCAGCGAGGGAGCTGGGATCGAACCAGGAACCAAATGCTGGAATCTGGGCTCAGGCCCCAGGGGGGAGGGTGGACATAGAAAGGTGTGCGGGTGGCACTTAAGGGATGGCCAGGGGGGAGCTGATCCTTCAGTCCCCTCAGGCCTGGCCACTGCCTGGAACAGACACTCAGGTCCCTCCCCCTTTTTCCCTTCTTCCCCATTGTCTCTGGATTCTGGTTCCATTTCAGAATCTGACTTCACATGGCCCAGGCCCTTTTGTGCAAACCGCAAAGCCCTTCTCTTTGTGATTATAATTTTTTTTTTTTTTTTTTTTTTGGAATCCAAAATCTCTTGACAGGAAAATCGGTGCTGGAGGTTGGAGAGGCTTATTTCCTTCTCCATGCGAAAGCCATTACGGGGCTGTCCGGGACGGAGCCCACGCATGTGTGCGCACAGACGGTCCAACTCCCTTCCCTGCGCCCTGGAAAAGTGCGTCCAGCTGTCAGCCTGGAGCCGGCCCGGCGGCCGTAATGCAAACCAGGCCGCGCTGGGAAGCATTCTTTAATCAGGGCTCATGTCCGCCCGGCCTGGCCCCAGCCCCGCTTCCATCAGGTGCCTGCTCTTTCACTGGGGGGGCTCCTTCCTGGTGGCTGCAAATCCAGTGGGCCCTGGGCCTGGTGGTCTCTGGGGGACGTGGGGAGCTTCCTGGCCTGTCCAGGTCCCCTCTGGGCTGGCATGGCCATGGAGCTAGGGCTGGGGCATTTGGCAGAGGCAGAGGGCACCCTCTGAAGGTGGCTGTGGGGACAGGGTGGATGGGTATGAAAGGAAGGTGCAGAGGGGAGGGAAGGGGGTCTCAGGAGAGAAAGGGAAGACATGGCTAGAATTGAGGGTGAAGGGGGGGAGTGGGGGGCAAGGAGGTGGAGAAATGCAGAGAGACGCACAGAGAGAGAGGTAAAGAGGGAGAGAGGGAAGGAAGGAACAGGGAGGGACCTAGGAGGAGCGGTAAATTGAGGCAGGATTGAAGGAGGGAGTGGAAAAAAATGGAGAGAGATAAACAAAGAAGAGCCAAGCCAGAGTGAGAGGAGAGAAAAGTGAAACAGATCCTGAGATTACTCTCCAGAAGTCTGACTGGAGCCTGGGGTGGCTGGAACCTGGGGCCCGGGTTTGACTCACACACCGGCTGCGTGACCTTGGACAGGTCCTTCCCCGCCCAGACCCAGTCTCCATATCGCGGGTGAAAGGAGTGTGCCAGGCTGTGAAAGGAGTGTGCCAGGCTTGTGGTCTCTGAGGCTTCTCCAGGGCAGACCACGGAGGGCCGAAAGCGGGTGGGAAGAGAGGCTGGCTGGGCACGAGCCCTGGTGCCTGCCTGAGAAAGTGCATAATTTTGTCACAGTGTCAGGGTCTTTCATGGCCCTGACGTGGAAGGTTCCTCAGCCCCGCAGGAGGGTGTTGCAAGTGCTTCTGGGAAAATTTGGTTTCTGTCTTTACTTTGGTGCTGGTCCTGGTGTCCCGCAGCATGAGCCGCGCTGCTCCCAAGGGCAACGAGATTGCGTGTGGGCGCGTGTACATGTGTGCGTGTCGTCACACTCACCAGAGTAACACGCCCATCCCCGAGGCTTCCCGGAGCACCCGGAGTCCCCCACTGCCCCAGGGACTGGGTTCTGGTCCTGGCTGCGGAGACCCTTTGAGAGCTGCTAAGGCTGCTGGGCCCTTTGGTTATGCTGTGAGCTGGGGTGGCCCAGCCAGGGCTCTGCCATCTCCCATGGGCCAGCCTTCAGGACCTAGGGAATCCAAGCCTGGGCTTTTACTGAGGATGAAGAGGGCAGCGAAGCGTGGAAGAGGGAGTCCGAGGTGGGGGCCCCAGTTTCTCCATCTGTAAAATGGGTCTAGGCGTGCCTGTGTTGGCCATCCATCCCGGCTGTGGAGAGGACAGGGGAAAGGTGGTGCTCCATCTGAGGTCCAGGGGGCTTGCTCTCGCTGCATCAGGAGGCTGTAGGTCGGGGTCTGTGCCCAGACTGGCCCGAGGGGCAGTGGGATATGGGACTGGTCCATTTCCCACAAGGGCCTCAGATTTCCCATTTGAGATTAGTCCATCTCATGGTGTCTCCTGGTTCCCAGCTCCCCGTTGTCCGCTGGCTCCTGACTCTGGCCCCACCACCCCAGCTGCCTTTTATGTTCTTATCTCCCCCCCTGTTCGGCCGCCTTGTCTCCCACCCCCGAATTCATCTCTGGGTGGAGGTCATGTGTGGGGGAAGGATCGCCCCTGCCTGCCTGCCTGGCGGGGCCTTATCTGTAATCTAATGCTGGCCCCAGGGACAAGGGGTCAGGGCACTGCTGGAATGAAACAGGAGGCTATCTAGTGGAGCCCTGGAAGAGGGAACTGGGGGAAGGGGACCTTGTTAGAATAGAAAGAAAGAGAGTGGTAGGAGGTTGGGGCCGATTTGTCTTTGCTCCCGAAAGGGGGAGGTGCAGCTCCAACTCCAGGCCTGTCTGCATGAAAGTCACATGGCTTTGGGCAAGTCATTCCACTTCTTGAAGCCTCAGTTTTCTCCCCAGCAAATTGGAGTGAGGGGAGGGTCTAATGAGCCCTTGTATTTCTCATGTGGCTTGATGAATTATTTCCCACTCACAGACAAGGGGCTCTCCTCTGGGCTGCTGCACCCCTTCCTTTGGCAGCTTGCAGCTTTCCTGAGAATGTGGCACTTGCAATTATTTATAAAGGAGTTTTATAAAAATTACCAACATCAGAGAGTTAGGGAAGAGCATTTTGGCAGTGGGAACAGCATATGCGAAGGCACAGAGTCATGCCACAGGACAGTGTTTGCAGAGAAGGGTGTGGTAGTTCTGTGTGTTGGAGTGAAGGCTACTTGAGGCAGTAAAATATGAACATGTATCCGGGGAGGCAGGCCAGGCTGGAGTGCATTTCTGGCTGTTGGTGGATAGTTTGAAACAGATTCCCTTTTAGAAATTTCTTCCCAGGGTCCTGGGTGGATATGCAATTGGCAGGGACAAGTCTGGCTTGAGAAGTCTAGTTCAGAGGAAATAATCCAAGTGTGAGAGCCTAGTGTTCAGGCGAGACAAGTCCAAGTCCAGGGACATTCATGGGTGGAAATACAGCACAGCACCTGTAAGAGGGAAGGGTGATAGAGAGAAAGAATTGGAGGGCAATGCCCAAATTTTTGGCTGGAGTCACTGGGTGGAAGGTGGAAGCGTTCAACCAGGTGAGGCTTCAGTGGCCAGAATGAGGACAAAGAAAGTGAGTTTAGCTGAGCACATGCCAAGCCCGAGGAGTTGGCGAGTTATCAGTTATCTATGATCATGATAATGCTGAGTAACAGCCAGCCACTAACGCTCAGCTGCTTTCACTTCCCAACCCTCCTCCGCTATCTCACGGGAGACAAAACCTCAGAGCTCAGGCCAGTGGAGCCCTCACCTGGCATGAGCATAGTAGTAGGTGCTCAACAAAACATCAGTGGAAGGAACACAGCTGGGCAGGCTGGGAAATTAACCCCTTGTGGGTCAGCAGGTAAACTCCGGTGCCAGCGTGCACGGGGGGAGGCTACGGAAACCGGTAGGACCCCCCAGGGAAGTGCCCACCCCAGGCCCTGCTTTGAACATCAATGAAGCCACCTTTTCAGACCAGAACGGTCTTTGACCTGAATGAGCTCCTAGTTGTTTCCAAGGTTCCAGAACCTTCTGATAGACCTCATTCCACCCTTCCAATGGCCCCGTGAGGCTTGAGACACTGTCCCCCATTTTGCAGATGGAGAGCCTGGAGGTGCAGCCAAGCCCAAGGTCGCCTGGCTGGTGACACTGCAGAGCTCGGAGTCGAGTCCAAGAGGCCTGCACTGTGGCCCCGCTCTGGGTGGCTCCCTCCGTCGCTGTACAGCACGAAGCCTGTGTTTCACGGGGGAGTGTTTAGTCAGGCTGCCGGCCTGGACGGCGGCCCCCCACAGAGCCCCCCAGCCCTCCCCCTCCGCCAAGATGTATTTCCTTGGAGGGTATTTTTTTTTTTTTTAAGGCAACAGACAGCAGGAAGCTCTCTCTCCTGCTGCTTCTTGTCTTTCCTTTATAGTTTCCTTTGTTCTATATTTAATTTTTTGTTTTAAACCCAGTTGAAGAGAGATGGGCGCACCACCGGTGGCTATGGATTTATTATTTATGGCGAATCATACGTCGCTTTAATCCCGCCTGCTGTCCTTTTCTTATCCTACGTAGTTGAAGGACAACCCAAGGAAATCGTCCCAGATGTCAGAGGCTCTTGGCGACGTTTCTGTTTATTTCTACATGGCAACCTGTTGGAATGGAACGAGACTCACTTTTTGGGGGGTGCGCGCTCTAGTTTTTCTCACAAGGGCAGAGATGTGACCCTGGGCCTCGGCCGAGTGCGTGGAATGAGCCCGGGTGGCCTCTCCTTAGCGATGTGGTGTGGCCCTTGGGTCATGCTGAAGGGCGCCAGCAGGCTGCTTGTTAGCCCTGTCGCCAAGTGGCCCCCAACCTCTGCGTCTTCTTACTCTGGCTTCTCCTTCCACGTCAGAGGAACCTCAAAACTTGCTTTGAGGAGCAGCTCCCTGCCTCAACCCTCTCCATGATACTCACTGCAAAAGAGCAGCCATCTCCCAAAATAATTATACAAATAATAATAATACCGATTCACTACTCCTAAGATCTGACATTTATTGAGAGCTTTTCTGTAGACAAATGCCAAGTGCTTTACTGACTCATCTTAATCAGACTCAGTCCCTTGGCGTGGGTTCTTTGATTGTTCCGATTTCACAAGGGAAGATGCTGAGGCCCCTGGAGGTGAGGAGCTCTCCCAGGGAAGTGGCAGAGCTGGGCTGGAACCTGGCTCTGTATGGTCAATGAGTATGGACCTAATAAAGGCACTGACAAGTTCTGGAGGAGTGAGATCAACTTTTAGTGAGCTTACATTCTCTCACATTAAAATGAGAGCGTAAACACATAAACCCTAAAAGCTGACAGTGAGAATTACAACTATGGGCATGTATTGGGGATTTACCATGGGGTGGGCCCTTTCTAAGCTCTTTGTATGCATTTACCTCATTTAAATTACACGAGATGAGGTAATGAATGTGAAACCTTTTCACAGCAACATGTAACATGACTTTCCATCGCTAGGGTGGTGGCTGAAATCCTGGCTGTTGGCGGTGAGCACGTCCTTCGGGGATACTGGGAAAAATGCTCTGGGTATGGTGCTCAGGGGAGGAGATGTTGGGGTGGGGGGAGAAGTAAAGAAAGACAGAACAAAAACCAAAAAGGTTTTGCTGAGATTAGCAGAGGGTGCGCCAGCCTTTCCTCTATAACAGAGTTCCCAAATCTTCCGTGCTCAGACCTTTTATTAGATGCATTTCACCAGAAGCTAGGAAGTGAAATTTCCCTGTGTGTCAGGAGTCTTTGGTTGTAAAATAACCACAGTAAGCCTAGCTCAAAGCGCTTCAAACCAAAAAAATAAAAATAAAAAGGATTCGCTGACTTCCATTGCTGAAAAGTTGTGCAGGACAGGATTCAGGTCCAGTGTGATCCAACAGCTTCCTTCATGGTGGCGGATATGGCCTCAGAGGCCTCACAGCCTCACTCTGCACCAACTAAAAGGCAATGAGTGGCCCTCTGGTAACCTTCACTTAAGGGAGAAAGATTTTTTCCCCAAGCCTCACCTCTTTTTTTTCATGCCAGGGGTCTGATCAGGTACCGTGACTTTCTCTGCGCCAATCTCTGTGCTCAGGAGAATGAGAAGGGCTATAGATTTAATCCAATCAGGCCTCCACCCCTTGAGTGGAGGGTGGAGCTGTTCCCACCTAAGCACACGGGGCTGCCAAGGGTGAGTGTGTGCTGGGGGGGAAGGGTAAGGGGGGGAGAGCTACACCATCAGCTCCAGGAGGTCAGAGACCATTTGGAAAAGAAAACAGCAGAGATGTTGGAATCAACAGACTGGTTGGAATCCTGGCTCCCCTATTTATTAGCTGTGGGACCCTGAGCAAAATACCCTCTAGGAACCATTCTTTCTGTGTATGCGAAATGGGGATAATTACACTCCCTCGGAGGATGGCAAGACACCTGCTCCACGCTGGCTGCTCATTGGTGCCCATCGATGGACAAGAGCCCACGGGCGCCTTACCTGGAACAAGGAGAGAAGTTTCCAGTGCAGGGGTGTGTGTCTTTGAACCCACAAGGCACAGGCTCCTCCTTGCCAGGCCTAGTTTACACATATGCTGGAGACGACAGTGTCGAATATGGTGATTGCAGGCAGCCAATCAATTAGCCTGTGTTCAAGAATCTGATCATAGCAGTCAATGGGTGATTGCCAATCTGCATATTTATTCAGTGTCATTAATTATGCATCCTGTGGCATTAATCCCCGTAATATGCATGTGTGCATGCTCTGGAACAGGGCTTTGGGCCCTGTCTAAGGGAGGGTGCTTGAGGAAGCCCCTGGAATGGAGTTTGAGGGGGGGAAGGAGGGGGCCACACCTCACATGGTGGCAGCCAGTTGACATTGACCCATTGCTTGCTGCCTTTGCGTTGGCTACAGAAACAGGGCTTGGTCTGGTTCTTTAAATCCGGGGTTGCAAACGGGTGGATGGCAGGAATGATCCAGCCTGCAGATGTGTTTTCTTAGGCCAGAACAATTTTAAAAAATGGGCATAATCTATTATTTATACAATGTGGGCATGCCAATTTGCCACAGTCCCCACTCCTCCTTATTGTCTCGCACACGTAACTTCACTCCTTACATATCCTGCCAGGTCCCTGTGGGTATTTGAATTGGCAACCTGTACATCAGGGTTCCCTAGGGTTTTTAAAAATTATTGTCTCCCTAAGGAGTCCTTTTAGACATTTTCCCCTACTTGCTCTCACCCCCTAGTGAAACTTTAATCCCACAGACGTATTGCGTATTTGTTTATGTACATCTGTAAGACTTCTTTAGCCCCCAAGGAACAAACTTTACCCCTGTTGAGAATGTGTGTGTATGTTATAAGGCCTCTGCCTGTCTCCAGTGGTCCCCATGGTGGGGTAGGGGTAGGAAGGGAACTGGCAATGAGGTGATTTGATCTGTATAATTATTTCTCCCTTGTATTCCATCGGATATCTCCCTATTGGGCCCACTGTTCTCTTTATTTTTCCTTAAACTAGCTCTAGGGGATCCAGATTCCATTCAACACTCCCCTCACCCCCATAGGACTGCCCAAATCCTCAAGGCCCAGGTCCGATGTCCCCCCTTCAGAGTCTTCCTGACCAATTAAAACAATCGTACATGAGTATTTTAGTGTCAGAGACGGAAGCCTCTTAGGGAGTCGCAGTTTCTCAACCTGCATTTATGCAGATGAGAAGAGGAGAGCTCAGAGAGGGCGAGGGACTTGCCCAGGCCGACACAGCAAGTCAGCAAGAGGTAAAAACCATGAGAGATTTTAAGGCCAATACCTTGTACCCACCTCACTCACTCCCTAAAGTATATGTATTCATTCTCACACCACCTGGCCTGGCGCAGAGGAGGGGCTTGTGGAGAGCCACAGTGCACAGCAACAGATGAAAGCAGTAAAGGCTCTGAGAAGTCCCGAAGGGAATCAAGTAACTTCAGTTTTGTGTAATGCTGCTTTTCTTAAATTCGTTTGGTCACAGAACGTGTTTGTGACTGTAAAACTTACCATGCATTTGGGCACCAGAAGACTATTTGTAATCTTAAAATAGCCTCAAACTGGAAACAACCAAAACTCCATCAACACTATAATAGATTTTAAAAAAACTTTGGTATGTTCAAACTATGGAATATTATACAACAGTGAAAAATAGATAAGCTATAGCTCCTCATGACAACATAGATTAATCTCACCAGGCAATGTTGAAGGGATGGAGCCAGACACAAAATAATGACATGACTGCTATTATTACTATTATTATTTTATTTATATAAAGCCCAGATATAGGCAAAACTAAATCACATTGTTCTCGCGTCTGAAATAAACCTCAAGAAGATGGTAATCACCCAAATCAGGGGAGCAGTGGAGTCTCACGGCAGGAGGGTGGCGAGGGGCCTGGAGGGGGGACAAGCGGGTGCTTCTGAGTCTCTGTTTCTTGTCTGATGGTTACACAGGTATTTACTTGACATTAATCACCAAATTGTGTAAAACGAGATCGTCTGCACTTTGCTGTATGTTAGTCATATTTCACAACTGAGGGAATAAAAAAGGTTGTGCTGCCTTTGGCTCAAAGAGTGGTGTCTGGGGGCAGGAGTGGAGGCTGGGAGGCCGGAGAGGAGCCTGCTGCAGCCACCAGGCACGAGGGGATGGTGGCCTGGCCTGCAGCGGGGGCGACCGGGACACAGGAGTGGAGGGACTTGGGAGGGACTTAGCAGATAACTTGGCGACCCCCAGCATGCTCATTGATGCATGTGGGCTCCTGGCTTTTAACCGCACCCTCCGGGACCCCTTTACCATGGTCCTTGGTCATCAAAACCTGGAGGCGCAGGCTGCCCGTCTGGGGTGCCCGTCGGGAGAGGATGCGGGGAGCCTCGGGGAGCCCCGTGGAAAGGCTGCCAGGGAGAGCGACGGGGACTGAGTGCCAAGAGTGGCGAAGACACTGACCCTCGCAACTGTCAGCGGGGGGCCCCAGGCCCCCCAGTTCCATCAGCTGTTTCTTGGGCTCGTTTTATTGACCAGCGAGCACAGGTGGGCTGGCCAGGGTGACCTGTGCAGATGTGGCCAGGGTTGGAGGTAGTGATCAGTGGGTGCCCTGAACCTCAGCTCCCAGCCCCAGCCCCCTGAGCCCCCAGCCCCCAGCCCCCCGAGCCTCCCTTCCTTTCCAGGGCCTTGTCCCCCGCCTCCCGGGATGACCGCAGTGTTTTCTGTCTGGCCGGCCAGGCCTGGCCGTGCTCGGGAACACAGGCCCCTTCAGAGGTGCCCCCCAGCCCGCCGAGCTGTCCGGACCCTGACAAACTCTTGAGGGAAGCGGGCGTCGCGGCCCCAGCTGTGTAAATGTTTTTGGTTTTCCTGCTGGGGCTGGGGCTTGAGCCGGTGCCAAGACAAGCCTCGCCGGAGTTTTCTTTGGCAAGGCGGCCGGCTCAGGAATGTCAGGCGAGCTTTCCAAATGGGATGCTTGTCGGTGGGACCCGGGGCTGAAAGCTGAGCCCTGGGCACACTCTGCCATCATCTGATTACTGCGTCCCCAATTAGAGTCAGGACGCCGCGGCCCAGGCCGCTCAGAGGGGAGCCATTTTCTCTGGTCACTTTTTAGAGGGGCTGGGGCTGCTCGGGGGGCGCTCTGTGGGCTCCTCAAGTGGGCATGGGAAGGAGATGGGGCTTTCAGGGAAGGGGGCGGGGGCTGAGCTCCATTCTGGGCCCTGGCTGTGAAGTTGGGAAAAGAGTCCACGGAACCACTGCAAGCTGAGCGGTTTGCTTCTCGCTGAGCTCCATTTGGTTGACTGGGACTTGGACCCTTTCTCAGTGGATCTCATAGAACAGAAACTCTAGAGTTGGGTTTCCACATGCAGAATCCTCCAGGGGCGAGTGAACTACCTAAGTGAGCGAAACTGGCCAAGAGTGAGGCAATACGGAGGGGTGGGGCCTGGGGCAGCCTGGGGAGCTAAGGTCTCATCTAAAGGGGTTAAAACGCTCGTCCATTCCAGCTGACCTTGGCTCTGGATAGGTGAATGTCGTTCTCATGTGGCCAAAACTTCCGAAGTTCCAAGAAAGAGCCCAAATCTCTCAATCTTTAAATGTTGGCAACTCATTCGGTTTAAAAAAATGGACGAGGCACTATATTAGCCAAACAAAACACATCTGGGAGCCGGATGGGGCCTCCAGACCATGCATGTGTGACCTCTGGTTCCTGACTTCCTGACTGATGACTGCAAGCGAGTGGACAGATGGAAACGAAGACACCATTCAAGACAATAGCAATAACACAAACCTTTTGTCTGCGCTCTGGGCTGACCCGGGCTTTGTGCTGAGCACTTATATACTGAGCTTTGTTTAATTCTCATGTCAACATGATGCGCAGATATTATTAGGCCCACTTCACAGATGGGAAGACTAAAGTCTCAGAGAAGGGACGCAACTTGGCCAAGATCACATGGTTAATAGGCGGCAGAGCAAGGGTGTGATCCCAGGTCTGCCTGACTCTTAGCACTGAGCTATAGTCAAGAGACTTGCTTTTGTTTTTGTTGTTGAATTCATTCATACGTTCAACAAACGTTTATTGAGCTATCACTCTGTGCCAGGCACTAGGCGAAGTGCTTTGCAAAGATTAAATAAGGGAATATATGCAAAGTGCAAAGAGTATGTAGTAAGTGTTCAGTGTGTTGGCTCCTATTATTATTACTAGTATCATGCACCTACTATAAGGATGTGTCCTATGCAGGCCATGGGGGGGGGGGGCAAGGTTGAAAATATATAAACAGTATGTAGCCTCATGTTCTGAGGATGCCCAGCCTGGTGGGTCTCAGCTAGATGCTTCCAGTGACTCTCTCCATGACCCTGACATTGAACTTCCCATCTCCAATCTGGGAAAGGGACAGCAGTGTGGCCTGATCAGAGTCACTGGGCAAAGAAGCTCAGCTAGGAGGAGGTGGCCTTGACCATCTTGACTCCCCGAGGGGCAACAGTGATACTTGTGAAGGTGTCCAGCCATTTCAGGGGGTTAGTAGACTTGGGGAGAGGCCAGCTAGCCCTGCAGTGCTGGGGAGGCAAAGCCAGGCAGGTACAAGGATGGCACCAGCTGAGGCCCTGAAACCTTTGTGGGATCAGAGAGGGTCTGTACAAAGGTTTCCACAACAACCTGACATTTATAGTTTGCAAAGCACTTGACAGTCTGCAAAGCCAGACTGAATCCAGCCCTCCCCTGCTCATAAGCATTCACTGGCTCCCCATTGCCTCTCACATTGCTCACAGTGAGACCTGGATGAAATTCTGAAGGAGTGAGCATGTGTGAACCAATGAACACCACACATGCGCAGGGCTGGTTCTTCCCAGCCCTCCTGGCTACAGTTTCAGCTCCATGGGGAAGGCAGTTTGAATGGGATTGGGTGGGGAAAGTCAGAACTTGCTCCAACAGAATTCCAGGGAGACCTAGGAGCGGGATACCCAGGAGAGAGGCAAGGCAAACCCAAACGCTGACTTCTTGGGTTTATTTGGCTCCCATTTCATAACCAGAATTCTTGCTAGGAGAGTGCCTTCATCAGCTCAGACTCCTCAACAAAAAAAACCACAGTGATTGTGTGGCTTAGAAACAGTCCTGGAAGCTGCAAGTCCAAGATCAGGGTGCTGACACAGTCAAGGTCTGGGGAGGGCCCTCTTCTGGGTCTCAGACTATGGACTTGTATGTTCATATGACAGAGAGCTGAGAGGAGATGCCTGCTCTCCGCTGACCCTTAGAGGGACAGTAATCCCGTTTATGAAGACTCCATCCTCAGGGCTTCATCTAACCCTCATCACCTCCCAAACGCTCCACCTCCTCATAACATCACATGGGTGGGATAGGCTTTCATCACATGGATTTTGAGGGGACACAAACATTTAGTCCATAACAGAGAGTGAGCTCATCTCAGACCTGGAGCTAACGCCAATCTTGACAATGACAATACCGACTTGGGTTTATTGAGCACTTATTGTGTGCTGGACGCAATGGAACGTCATTGGATCCTTATGCTTGCCCTGTTAGTCTCATGCTACAGAAGGGAAGACTGAGGCTCAGAGAGAGTCATGTACAAATGAATGGGGAAGCCGGGACTCGAACCCAAACCTGTTTGCATCTGGACACTGCTCTTACCAGCACATCCTGTATACCCACAGTCCTCAACAGTGCAGATGTCATTGTCATCCCCAATTCATAGGTCAAGGAGGCCCCAGAGAGACTGTTCCGCAGGCCCCCAGCAGTGTGCAGTGGACTCAGGGCTCTCAGGTCCACCGCCCAGCATCACTGTCCCCCAACCTCGCCCCCAGCCATGGCAGGTCCAACCAATGGCCCCCACCCACCCATCAGATGTGGGTAAAAGCTGATCAAGCTTGGGCTCCCCCCAACAGGGCTCCAGGCGCTCCCAGGCTGAGGGTGGCAGGGGGCGGGTGCCCAGCTCCTCCCGGGGCTGTTCCGGAGCCTGGGGCCCAGTGAGCCTCCAGAGGTGGGCGATTTGGAATCGGAGCCCCTGGCTCTTCCAGGTATGTAATGAGCAGGGAGTGAGCTGCTAGATATGCTAATTTCATTATTCATGTACATAATTACAATCTAGACGTTGGCAGCTTTCTAGGTAATGACAGGAGGGAAGGGGAAATTTACCTAACTTTTATAATATATGCGTGGTATTATTTAACTCTTAAATTAGGACCGGGGACCTAATTCATTTCACAAGGCTCGTGGAAGTGAGGCACGGGAGTCGAGCTTCACGGCACCTCTGCTGGGTAGTCCACCCTTCAGCAAAGATCTACGGGTGCCAGGCTTTGGGCCAGTCTGGAGGTTGCCGTGGGGACGGAAGCCCACCCTGCCCTGGCAGCTCATGGTCCAGGACACAAATAAGTGAAGCAAGAAGTTGACACTGTGAGAGTGGGCGAGGTAGAAGAAAAACAAGCAGCAGGAGGGGCGGGGAGCACAGGGAGAGGCAGAGAGGGAGGCAGAGAGGGCTTCCTGGAGGAGGGGGCATCTGCACTGAACTTGAAAGGTGATGGGTAAGAGTTGTCCATTTTGAAAGGGGAAAGGCATTTGTGAGATGGATGATGGGGGGAACAGCTTGGACAAAGGCCAGGAGGTGAGACCATGTGGCATTTTTGAGGATGCTGGGCTAGAAAAATGGGAGTGGGGAGTTGGCATGTAGTTCTGAGAACAGGACTCTCCAGATTCAAATCTGAAAATCATATGCGCTCAGTCTCACCAGGCAGCCCAGCGTGCAGAGCGGCAGCGTCTGGGCCCGCAGCCCTTCCCAACCTCCCACCAATAAGGCCTGGGAAAGGGCAATGGGAAGGCTCTTTGAGGCCCATTTGGTGCCTGCTGGCCCTTGGGGGAGCACCCAGCTGGGGCAAGCAGAACCCAGGCACAGAAAAGCCCTCCAAAGATAGTTTGGAGCCCAACCCTCTGCATGGGGCGGGGCACGGTCTGGAGTGGGGCCCCTGACTTCCCCAGCAGCCTGTGAACAAAGCCAGCTTTGGGCTTTCACCCAGCTGGAGCTGGGGGCTTTGCAGAGGGGCCCGTCCCGTTGGGGGTGTGAAATTCTTGATTAGGGCCACTGTGCCCTGCCCCCTCCCCCAGGTTGCTCTTCCTGCCCCCTCCCTACACTTGGGAGAGAGGGAACAGCTGCACAAACACAGGCCCAGGCGGGGGGGCAGCTGAGATGTGAGCCGCAGGCTGTCCAGCAGCCCAACACCCCAACTTGCGCCCCATGGACACTTTCCTGGGACAATGTGTGTGTGTGCGGCCCGTGTGAGTGCAGCGAGCTGGCCAGTGGAGGGCGGGAAGGTTGCTGCGGGAGTGTGTGTGCACACGCATGTGTTGGCACATGCACACGCCGTGAGTGTACACAGGTGTGTAAACACAAACGACTGGGAGTGTGCGTGCATGTGGGTGCGTACACTGAGTATGCACACATATAGGTGTGTGGGCACATGGCAATTGCATGACACGAACGTGCAGACACGTGTGGGGTGTGGCTTGCGTGTATATGCATGATTATGTTGGCACATGTGTATCAGAATGGACATGTGTGTGCCACTTGTGTGTCTGCGTTGGGGTGTGTGATTGTGTTTTCCATGTGTGTGAGGGGTGGGTGCTTGTGTGCACATGTGTGAGATTGTGCTGGCCTCTGTGTGTGTGTGTGTGTGTGTGTGTGTGAGGTGCGCTGGAAGGAGAAGGGGTTTATTGGTGATGTCGTGGCAGGTGAAGGTCTGAGTCAGGGCTCAGCCCTTGCCCAAGCCCCCGAGTGACAACCACATGGCATGTACCCAGCTCCCAGGGTACCCCCTGCCCAACCGCCTGGCACGTCCCCCACGGCTGACCCCCTCCCTCCCCCTGGCTAGGCTTGTGCGGCTGCGTTCCTGGGAGGGAACGGCTTGTTTTCCTTCCAGTCCATCTTTCCGTAATTGTTTCCATGTATTTGCCTTGATGTGTAGTTTGAAATCCAGCCCCACCGCGCTCTGCTCCCCCGCCCCGGGCCCAGCTCCCTCCACTGGCGAGGGAGGCTCGGGGAGGACCCTGATGGAGGCCCCGCCACCCCGCCAGCCACTGGACCCTCCCAGGTCTTGCTCAAAAGCCAAGACTCGTATAAAACAAGAGGCCCTGGGATGTATTTGGTCATCGATTAGACGACTCGCCCGAGGCTCGCAGAAGTTGGGGGGCCTGCAGAACAAGCCAGGATGGGAACCGAGATCCGGCCTCGGAGCCCAGGCCCCCCGTGCCCCCTGCCTCACAAAGCCACCGCACTGCCCCTTCACGCCCCCCGTTCTCAGTCCAGCCTCCTTCAGGACAGGGGCAAAAGTGAGCACACGGCTGTTAGAGGTTCAGGGCGATTCTGCAGTAATCCGGGTTAAAATAGAGAACGAAGGAAATTTATAGGATTCCACTTTCCCCATCTCTCTGGATCCCTCATCGAGCCAGTAATATATTCACCCTTCTTGCTAACACACTTTTTAAAATGTTAATAGACTGTAAATTACTTTTCTTTTTATACTTCTTAAAATAAGCGTTTCCTCTTGTAGATGGAAGACCACGCTGAGAGTTACGGGCTTGGTTTTATTACTGTCGAGATGAGATGGACTGTACAGAGCTCATACAGCTTTTATAGGAACTATTTTATTTATAAGAATTTGCCTAATGTCAGATGGATGGGACATGCCTGGCTTCTCTCTGCCCAGTCTGGAGAGAAGAGGCGAATTCAGCATGGCTGGCTCTGGGTTGCATTTCTTCACCCTGTGGAACTCCAGAATTGTAGAAGGAATTCATTCTTTAGCGGCCCTAATACAATAGTTTTCCAGTTTCTACTTGCATACTTCTGGTGACGGGGAACTCACTTCCTACCAAGACAGTCAGTCTCCAGTGAAAGCTTCAACTCCTTTCCTACAGTAACATCCGCTTATTGGTCTTAACTTGGCTCTCTGAAATGAGAGAGCAAACCTCCCCACAGATCACCTTGGCAGCCTCCCAGAGACTTGAAGGCAGCCATCAAGACCTATTCTGGGTCTTATTTTCTCTGCATGAAAATAGCCCCCTGCTTCTTTACATATTTCTCCATCACTTTCTTATCTCACCCACCTTCCAAAATGTATTCAGAGTTCTTTTCTCCAAGGTCAGAAGGATCATCTTAGCTTCTCTAAGTTACTGAGACCATTATGTCCCATTAGCACTCCTGAAAAATCTCGATTCTGGTCATGTTTGTAAGGATATCGTGCTCAAATAAATTTTAGAAAGGCTGGGCTAAGGAAATAGAAGCAGGTTCCTTTGCAGCAAGACTTATCAGAGCCTTTAAATGATTCATGCACACCACGACTCTTCAAAGGGGCTACTGTAGGCAGAATTTTACAAACTCAAGTGGCTGGAGCCATGGATTTTCAAAGGGCATCCTAGAGGGTATGTGTACTCCACACGGTTTAGAAATGCTGTGTTGGCACGGCTCGGGAGTGGTAAGTGTGAAACAAAAGGATGCTGCCCCTTAACTCAGAGAGAAGCAGCATGTTGGCTCTGCCATAGCCGTTACTCTGGTGGTGTTTGTGTCCTGCGGGTGTGTCAAATGATGCCTGCGGAGGCCAGGGCAGGGACACATTCCTACCCGATTCTCAGGGCAGTGGTGTGCCCTTGGCCTCCTTGCTCCAGGCTCAATTTTTCCCGTTTGCGCAATGAACAAGGTGATTCAGAAAGCCTTTCAAGGTCACCTCCGGCCCTGATCTGCTGGAAAGCTGTGGTATGAGGAAGGTGGGTTTGGGCTCATGGGACAGTCATATTAGAAAAAGAACCCAACTCTGCCATGTATTACCTACTGGACCTTGGTAATGACTTCACCTCTCTGACCTTCAGACACCTCATCTGTGATCTGATCCATCTCAGCGTCTTCTTCACAGGGCAGATGGGGCTCAAAGTCTGGCACAGAGAAGACACTTGAGAAATTCAAAGCTTTCAGAAGGCACCATCTGATGCCATCTTCCTTGGGCATCCTAGCTCCAGCCAGGCTGTTCTTCCTACCTGGCCTCAAATGTGCCATACCTGCCCTTGCCTCAGGGCCTTTGCACACACTTCCCTTTCTGCCTGCAACACACGTCCAGGCTGGGATACAGTGGCACATAGTAGATGCTCAATAAACACTGAGCTGTTGTTAAATGAAGGTCCTAACATGTCTTCTTCTTCCTGAAGCCACCAGGTCATGTCCAAGGTCTAGCAAAGCCTCAAATCCAGTCCCAAATTCCCATTAGAGCAGTTCCCTGCAGCCTTTGGGGCCTGGAGGATGTCAGCTGTGGGGTTGTCAGTCGTGCACCCTGGCTACCCAGCCCAGTCGTGACCCCTGGTCAAAGCCACCTCTGCAAAATGCAGGCGATGTGATCAGGGCAGACTGCTGTCCCCTTTCCCAGTTGCCTGTGCTGGCCACCAATGTAATCAATCCTGAACAATTGGCCACAGGCTTATTTCCTTTAAAATGATGTTCCCTCTAATTATCTCTGACAGGACGTGATGCCGGCTTTTTGTTCTTTCTTTTCAACTCATCAGAGCACGTGTGAGCATCGTGGCTGAGATCATTGAGCATCTTCTTTGAACCAACAGGCTGACAGGGGGGGTCTGGCCTCCCCTGGGCTAAGCAGACTTAACATGGTTCCACGAGGCCAATCTGGGGCATCCCCTGAGAAGAGGGCAAAGTCTATATCCCTGGAGGGCTCTGCTCACCCAAACATTACCTGACATCAATTTGTTGCATGACTGATAATCCACTGTTAGTTGGACCTTTTGGTTGAGGGGCATTGGGGCTCAGAGCCTGATAGCCTGGATTCAAATTCCAGCTGGGCCACTTTTGAGCTGTGTGATCCTGGGCCAGTTGCTTAACTTCAGCTTAGAGAATGAATTTAGAAGTCTGCCCCATTCATTCGTTCAACAAATATTTATCAAGAATCTATATGTACCCAGCACTGCTAGGTGTTGGGTGGTGGCAGTGACTTAAGAAGACAAGATCCCTGCACTCATAGTTCTCATGCTCTCATGGAGGAGACAAGCATGAACTAAGGTACTGCGTCAATAAAAAATTCCAGCCACCTGAGGGTTGGTCTGTGGGGAACTGAGAATATCTACTGGCAGGATGAGGTTGGAGATGACAGGAGGGCTTCCCTGAGGAAGTGGTACTCCACCTGGAATCTGAAGGATGAACCAGATGTAAATAAGTGAAGAAAGGGAGAGGAAAGCATTGCAGTCAGTGATAACAGCATATGCAAAGGCCCTGTGGTGAGCAGAAGCCTGGTGATGAGATCCCTGAGAAAAGCAAATTCTGTGTCTAGAAGGGGTAGTGTGGCTTAGAGGGGCTGGCAGGGGCTAGTTCTTGTGGTTCCTCTGGGTTTTGGCCTTTATTCAAAGAACCCAAAAGCCACGAAAGATTTGAAAGATTTGAAGAAGGACGTGACAGGCTCATATCAGTAAGTTCCCTCTGGCTCCCCCAAACCTGGGTGGACAGTGGCCTTGGGATGACATATACAGCTGATCCTTCCATGTCAATGGGTCCTTCCCAGGGCACCCCCAGGAGAAAACAGGCTGCACAGACTGTTGGGAGGCAGGGAGCCAGGAGCCCCCCTCACCCCCAAGCTGGTGGGCTCATTTACATGATCCCAGCTTAATTCTCCCAGGGTATGCAAATATATGCAAACCACAATCCAGGAGAGGCAAAAATAGCAGGGCGCATTAGCATCCCCCACAGGAATATTGCTTTATGCAAACGAGGAGCTTGGGGCTTGCGGAGTGGGTGGAAGCGAAAGCTGCGAGGCCTGGGGGCTCCAGTGAGCGCACCCTCCTGGCCTTTGCCCTTCTGGACCCTGGCCAGACCCCTGCTGCGTGGGGGGGGGCTCCACAGGGCGGGGGCAAGCGGTGGATGGAGGGCCTTGGCGGCCCAGTGCTCAGGGGCCAGGTAGGATCTCCGGGGGGAGGCCCCTAACCCCACTGCTGCCCTGCCCTGCCCTGGCCTCCTCCCTCTGACTATCTTTTCCCTCCTCTTCCTCGCTCCAGCCCCCCTGCCTCTGCTCTTAAGTCTTAGCTCCCTCTCTTCCAGGCCTGCCTTTTCTGTGACTTCTCTCCCCCTGACCCCTGGTGACTCTCCCCCGCGAGTTTGCTCTGGGTCCTCTGGGTGCTTGTCTCACTCTGGGCCTCCACCTCCAACACGTCTCTCTCTCAGCTCCCTGACTCCGCATCGCTTTGTTCCTGTCTGTCCCACAGATTTCCTGGCTCTCCCTGTCTCGGTCGCTCAGTCTTTCTCCCCTTCTGTCTGTCTCTCTCTTGATCTGCCCCTTTCCTTGCCCCCGTCCTTCTGGCTCTGTGGGTCCCTCTCTGTTTTGTTTTAATTTGGTTTTCTCTCTGTGTGTTTCTGTCTGTCTCTCTGTGTTTCTCTCACTGTCTCTCCTCTCTCTACTTCACTGTCTTCCTGTGGTTTTTCTCTGTAGTGACTCTCCTGGCCTCCTCCTTGCCTCTCTCTTGTAGCTTCTCCCTTCAGGGACCTGGAGACCTTCCCAGATCCACATCAGCACCCCCTTGCTCATGTCTGGACCAGGGGGTGTTGAGCCACGTGGAGAGGTGCAGGGACCACTCCACCACGAATGCCAGTTACACCCAGACCCCTGCCTGCAGCCCTGTCCAGCCAGCTGTGGGTTTGTGGGTTCCCAGGTCACTTTTGGGAACCCAGATCTGGCCATGCTGGCCTGGGGTTGCCTGAGGCTGGGGTACTGGGGAGAGGGCACAAATAAGACAAATCCTCTCTGGGCAGGAACATGTCCTGGCAGCAGATACTTCCTGGCTGTGTGACCTCTGCAAATGGCTGTCTCTCTCTGAGCCTCAGTTTCCATCTCTGTAAAATGGGCTTGTTGTGGGACTGGCCTGATGCTCTGACACTGTTTATTTGAGTTCAGTGAACATTATCCACAAATGTTATTTTCACTGTCACTGCTTTATTTCCACTTAAGCTCTCTGTGACTCAGTGTCCTCATCTGGAAAATGGGGAGAACATTTCTCATGTGATTGAGTGTTTGTGAGGTAGCTGCATACGTGGCACATAGTAGGTGTTCAATAAAAAGCCATAGTAGGTGTTGAATAAAAGGCCTGGTTGTTTTTTTTTCTCCTTCCTTCTGACACTAGCTGTGTGACTTTGGTAAGGCGTGCCGCCCCTCTCTGGGCCTGAGTTTTCTCAACTGGAAGCAGATTCGCACAGAGCAGCATCCTTTCAGTCCCCTTCTGTCTCCTCCCCGAGGTCTTTTGGCTGAGTCAGACTGGACTGGGGCTCCTGGAGTGGCTGCCACTTGGTGGCGACTCCACAGTGCCACCAAGTGGCCACCCAGGTCACCACGGGGCAGGCTTGGGGGCTGGGGCTGGGGGCAGGGGTGGGCCTGACCTCTGTGACCTTGCCAGAGCACCAGGACCATTATACAGAGGGAAAGAGATCTGCCTAAGGCACACTGCCCAGAGAGGAAGGAAAAGTCGCTGGTTCTGGGTTGTGGTCCTGGACCTGCCTCAGACTCGCTGGGTGATCTTGGGCCAGCGCATTCCCCCCTCTAGGCCATGCTTTCCTTCCGCATCACAGCAGCACAGAGGCTTCCTCCGGTGGCCATGCCTGTGGTGGGCCCAAGGCTACATTACACTGATAGCTCACAATTTTATTAGCTCCTACTCTTCTGTGCTGTATACAGGATAAACAACAACGACGGCAATGATAATAATAGTCATTATTCACTGATGATGAGAGCTTATTCCAGGCCTTGGCCTTGTGCTAAGCATTTGATGTGCGCCAGTTCATTTATTTAACATGAAGTAGAATTTCCCAAGCTCTTTACAGAAATTAATTTGTTTAATTAACAGCAAAGTGAGGCTTAGGAAGGAGAACTGAATTTTTTGGTCATTAAATGTATTCATTATATATTTGTTGAGCACCTACTATGTGCTAGGCACTATGCTCAGCACTGGGGCCCAATAGCAAGTGACACAGATACAGTTGCAGCTCAGGTAGGTTCACAGCTTAGTGGTGGCAGTGGTGGCGGTGGTGGGGACGCACAGTAAGCCGAAGAACACACGGATGAGTGCAAGATTGCAAGATGTGCGATCTAAAGGCAAAGAAGAGGGAACAGCATCGGTCGCCCTCCCTCCAAATGCTCCGGAGAGCCCCTCGGAGTGTGTCCACTCCCTAGCGGGGGCTGGTGCGGGGCCTTCTTTCCCAAGGCCGGGGCACAGCCTCCATCTGCTTGCAGGATGGATCTGTCACCCAGAGTGAAAGGACTGATTTTCGGCTTATTTTCCCTCAGCTCCTTATTCACACGTTGCCCAGCAGGGAGCAATCAGGGCTCCTGGTCCTCCTGACTTGCTCAATTCATCCAAGACCCCTCCCTCCTCTCCCCTTCCGCCTCTCCCCTCTCCCCTCCTTTTCCCTCCCACCTGTTCTCCCCTCCCTCCTCTCCCCTCCCTGCTCTCCCCCACCTCCTCTCCCCTCCCTCCTCTCCCCTCCCTGCTCTCCCCCACCTCCTCTCCCCTCCCTCCTCTCCCCCCCACCTCCTCTCCCCTCCCTCCTCTCCCCTCTCCCTTATTTCTTCCTCCTTGATTTCTCTCTTTTTCTCTTTGCTCCTCCTTCGCTTCAGGTTTCTCCATCTCTGTCCCTGTCTCTGTGCCCCCGTCTCTCCCTCTTACACCTCTCTCTAGTATTTGCACCCCACCGACACCCCTCATTTCACTTCCTTCCCCTCGATGGCTTACCCCCAGGGAGAACAGGCTGCTCAGTGCCTGGGCACCATTGCTCAGGGCGTCTGCCTTGCCCTGCTGCATGTAGGAGGGAGCCTGGGAGGGATGTGCCAGCTGCCTTACTTGCTTATTTTACTTAAAAAAGTTAAATCGAGGTGAAATCCACATGAAATTGAATTAACCATTTTAAAGCGAACACGTCTGTCGCTTTTAGCGCTTTCACAATTTGTGCGACCATCACCCCCATCCAGTTCCTAGGCATTCCCATCACATAGGGGAATCTACAGTTATTGTGAGTCTTAGGTGTGGGACACAAGGTCAATCTGGTGGAAATAATACTGAAATGGTTGGTATGTTTCTTATAAAATAACCAAAGCCTATTAATAATATGCTAAGTAACCTGAGTTCTCATTTTTGGGTGGTGAGAGCCATCGAAAGATTTAAACTGAGTGATTAGAGGACATAAATGTAGCCTTCACTTCCCTGTTTATAAAATGGAAGAACTGTAGAAGCTTGTATCAGTCAGGATAAACCAGGTTTTGGTGCAGTAACAAATAATCCCACAATCTCAATGGTGTGAAACAACAGGTTTGTTTCAGGCTTACCCTGCATGCCCCTTGCAGGTTGGCTGGGGATCTGCTGTGCAAGTCTATTACCTGTAGCTTAGAACCCTGGTGGGTGGGGCAGTCACTTTCTGGAGCACGGCTGGTCACCGAGGCAGAAGGAAAAAAGAGAGGAGATCAGCAGTCCTGAAGCTTCCATGCATGAAGGATATGACAGATGACACTGAAGCCAGTCCCGTGGCCACACCTACCTCTGAGTGGGCAAGGGACTGCAGTTCCACCGTGAGCCCTGGGGGCCAACAAGACATAGGAGGTCAGCAACATGGGTGGCTGCCACGGAGGTCCTCTCTGAGTCCCTTCCACGTTTATGAAAGCAGGACTTTCGTTCACTGCAGCATTGGTTGCAATGCTAAAGCTGGAAGCAATCGATATGTCCATCAATCGGGGATTAATTACATTGTTGCTACAGGCACACTCTAGAATATTACGCAGCTATTTAGAACAAGACCAGGCAGATTTTTATTTGTTAAAAATGGAAAAAATGCCCCACATATATTGTTAAATTTAAAAACATCATTCCAAGGTGCAGAACATAGTGCCCAGTATGATCTAATTCATTAAAAAAAAGATCATTGTGTATGCAAGATATATGTCTGTAAGTATGACAAGCATGTATGTATATGTATGTGTCTCTCTATGTGTGTGTATATATAATGCATAATTAACAATTTCTGGAAAGATAATGCAATAACAATCAACATTAAGTATTAATTACCTCTGGGGATAGGGATTGGGTCAGGGACTTTGCTGTTTGTTCATATCTATATTGCCAGAGTCCAGCACACAGTAGGTGTAAAGTATTGCACATAGTAGGGGCTCAAAAATACCTGTCAGACGGAGAAATATTTTTAAGAAGAGCAATTAACCTTTTAATTGTTTGCCCTTCTGTGCAGTTAGAATTTGCTTTCATCGTATGTGACTCTATAAAACACAAAATTTGATTTTTTAAAAAAAAAGACCTCATAATAATTCCATTTTCTGATCTTGGTCTCCCATCGCCTCTCGTAGAAGCCAAGGCTCGGGTTCCCTTTTTTCTGAAGCGGCACAAAGAGCAGTAAATAAGTGTAGCTTTGAAAAATCAGGGGGAAAACTGCCACGTCAGTCCTATTAAAAAAAAAAAATCCCGAAAAATAAACGAGGGCGCACGGGCCGGCGTGCCTGCGCCGCGGGGACATCAGTCTTGCGGGTGCCGGGCCGGCCGCCCCTGCTCGCGCCCGGAATGAGCTGCCAGGGGAGATGGATCACCCCCGAGCTCCCCCCGCTCCCCCGCTACATGGGGGTTCAATTAGCAGAACTTGTCCCCGCGACCGAGCAGCGCCCAGCATCTGCGCAGCCCTCCGCCTCCATTGCGCGGGAAGCAATATATATATTTTTAAAAATCGTATTTGTTTTAATTGCTGGTGCGCTGATTTCTTGCCTGCCCCCCCCCCCCCAGCCCTCCCAACCTCAGAACCTCGCTTTTCAGGCAGAATGATGTTCTTGCTGGGAAAACAGCTCAGCTTCACTGAATCATGGGGCCCGGTGTGACTGTGAGGGGCAGGGAGGGGGGGCTGTCTGGGTGGGGGGGGATGTTGGAAAATTGAGGGTGACGGCCTATGGCGCTGGGACCTCCACCCTGGCCGAGGTGGGAAGACCTTGCTTGGTACCTCGGGCAGCCTGGGTTCAAATCTCGGCTCCGCTCAGGCCCTGAAGTGCAAGCCTTGGCCGAATGACTCCGAGGTTCTGGCCTCACTTGTCCCATCTGAAAAATGGGGGGAGGGGGGATAATGACAACTTCATAGAGCGTTGTCAACACTTAAGAAGGTAGGGATTGCCAAACAAGCATTTGTATGTGTTCCCTATAATAGTTAATATTTTTATTTCATTGAAAAACGACTTCCTGATAGACTGGCCACATATGGAAGAGTGATTTGGGGGCGAATGCAAGTATCTCATCTTAGAAGATTTATATTCGGAAAGCCAGCAGCCAGCTCTCTGGGGTCTCATGGTTGTGGACATGATATTGGACAAAGGACTCAGGAGTTCCTTCTAAAATGTTAAGCAGAAATCAAGAGAATGAACAGTCACTGGGGGCCCGCTGTGCGCAGGTACAGTGCAACTCTGTGTATCAGAAGCTGACACACAAAGAGCCAAAAGTAATTTTTACATTTGTAAGTCGCTGAAAAAAATTAAAGGAAAGAATACTATTCTGTGACACCTGAAAATTATATGATATTCATATTTGTGTCCATAATAAAGTTTTATTGACACACAGCCACACTCACTCATTTACATCTTGTCTAAAGCTGCTTTGGTGCTACCGGGTTGAGTCGAGTAGTTGCAACTGAGACGACCTGGCCTGCAAAGCTGAAAGTATTTAATATCTGGCCCTTGACTGAAAAAGTTTGCCGAATTATTCTAGCTTTTACTGCATTGAAGACTCAGAGCAAATCTGTGAGATTTGTTATCATTATGGATCCATTTGAGGGGTGAATAAACTGAGGCTTTGAGAAGCTAAGTTATTTGGCCCCAGGGTTGCAGGGAAAGTGGTTATTGAATATTGATGTTATACCCATTTTACAGATGAAGAGACTGAGGCCTGAAGAGAATATAGTGACTCGCTGAAGGTCATCTGATGAGTGGAGTAATGGCGGTGTGGGCACCGGAATCCTGCTCTTAGGACAGAGGATATTTTCTTTGCTTCTGCCTCTTCCCATGGGACTTAGAGGTGAATATCCCAGGGTAATTGGAAGGGGCTGTCACTGCTGGCTGGCTGATTCCTGCTCAGGGAGACCAGATGCCCCTGTAAACTGGGCCATTAATGGATTGGGGGGGGGGGAGAGGTTGCTGGGCCAGACTTCCAGGAGAGGGAGTGGGGAAAAGAGAGTTGGAGGAAGAAGAGGATCGGAATGCTTATGTCGCCTGCTTTCCGTCCTCTCCATGGACTCACCCTCTGTCTTTCACCCCCATATCTGCCCACCATTCCAAAGAGCACAGCGGGTGCCACTGGAGCGCATAGCACACGTGTTCTTGTCACCGCTTGGTAAATACTTAATCGCCTGTGTCATAAGTTACATTCTCCAAACACAGGCTCTAAAAAGACAAGTCCTTCCGCTGGAGGGAGTACACCGTATTTTTTGGCCTTAAAATGATTTTGATTCAGAGTCAGCCTAAAAGCCCATGGAGGGGGGCTTGTCCGGGGCCCTGCACATAGAGACCAATGCTGCTGTTGATGCCTGGGGACATAGAATCGTGAATGACTCGGGAAGTGCTACTATGTTAAAGAACATAGGAGCAAGTTGTAAAACTGCATTCGAGGGCAATCACGTCGCTGTGGCAAACACACTCACGAACACGCATGCCACAAAAGGAATACGTTAGGGGTACGGGCCTGGTGACAGCAGACAGGGTCTGAGTGTGGACACTGCCTACAAGCCATTAACCTTCACCCTTTGGGCCTCCTAGTTTTGTGACCTGTAAAATGGGGATATTGAGAGTACCATCTCTCAGGGTCACACAGCTGGTTTCAAGCCTGTCTGACTCCAGAGAAAATTGCAATGAGATCCCCCAGGTTGGGGACATCCGGACACCTAGGCCTGGAGAGGCGACGGGCAGCCACTGGAGTGCCCCTTCCAATGGGGAAGGACTTTGGAAAACAGCAAGAGGTGCTCAGGGCAGACACGTTTTTGACACAAAGCACTGAAAAGAGAATGTAATTTCCCCCTTTTTAGGCTGGTTTGGGGGAGGTCCCACTATGGAAGGAATAATTTGCTTTGCAAAATCCAAGTCTCCCAGTCCCTCTGCTCTGGGGCCTGCATTGATATGCTAATATGAGAAGCCCCAGGGACCAACTCCTGGGTCTCTTTGTTCCCAGAGCATTTGTGGAGGAGCCTTTGTGCTGCTCTGTGGTGTGTGTGTGTGTGTGTGTGTGTGTGTGTGTGTGTGTGTGTGTGAGAGAGAGACAGAGACCAAGAGAGAACAGAGAGGTGTGCACAGGTGGGAGCCCCTGGCAGGAGCCCTGAGAACCTGAGCGTATGTAATAGGCCTATACGGGATGCAGAGAAACAGTAGTCATGCAGAGATAGGAATGGCCTTTTGGGGAGAAACAACACTTGTGGCATGCAGGGGGTATTTCAAGGTTCAGCTACCCTTCCTTCCTCACTTCCTTCCTTCCGCCCACCCATCTACTCACCTAGCTATCCACCCTCCTACTCACTCAACTGGCCATCCTTCCACTCCTCCACCTATGTGCCTACCTATCCACACATCTACTTACTCACCAATGCACCTACCCTCCCATCCATGCATCCATGCATCCGTCCATCCACCCACCCATCCACCCATCCACCCATCCACCCATCCATCCATCCATCCATCCATCCACATCCATCCATCCATCATCTGTCATTCATCCATCTGTTATCATAATTAGCTAGTTTAATAATAGGAAGCAAGAAAAGGGGAAGCCAGATATTATAGGCATGGTCATGTGGGCATCTTCACCAGGAAGCTACAGCTTCCTACTCCCCAGGAAACCAGCAGTCCATTTCCTGCAGATCACTGGGGGAAGGGATCAAACAAAGGGGGAGATGGGGGCATGTGCAGTGAAGTTGGGGTGACATATGGAAGGTACTTGCCTGGGATAAAGATCCTTGGCTAGGAGGGTGGAGCCAAAATCTTGGAAAGTTAAAATCCCCAGACAAAGAGTTCCTTTGCTCTTATTTGCTTTTGCCCCTGCTCTCTCTTGCTCTGTGACCCACACTTGCCCATAAGCATGCCTGTTGTCTCTCCATAGCCATGTGGCCTTGAGCAGCCACATGGCCCATGGCCCTGCGGACTCCACACACAATGGACTGCAGCTGGGAACACAAGCTAAGCTGAGCTAGCCAGATGCTGGACTGGACTTTAATGTGGAGCAGAAACTATGGGCAGTGGCCTTTATTCTGGCCTTCCTGAAGACAAGATTGGACTTCCTCCATGGTAAGACAGAGATGGGTGGGACCTTGGAGGGGAACCCCCTTAATTTTGCATCATCAGTAAAGCTTTCCACGAAACCCATCCTTCCCCAGGGGCCTCAGGAAATTCTTTTCCTTGTGGCACCTCAAGAACTCGATTTCCACTGATAACACCTCCATCCACCCATTCATATTCTCCATGCATCCAGCATCCATCCATCCATCCATCCATCCATCCATCCATCCATCCATCCATCCACTCATCTGTCCACTCACACATTTCCTCTGGGGATCAAGGGCCTTGCTGATCCCCCCTTTGGGGCATCTTCAAGTGGCTTCCATCATGTTCCATCCAGAAACTAATTCCCAGTGGCATCTTTTCTGCCAGCTGGAGAGCAGGAGCCTGCTCCATTTCTTAGAATTTTCCCTTATTTTAATGATCTGCATTTCAAAATTATGTCCCCACATCCCAAGGCCCTTGGGTACCAGGAATATTTCTCCAAATCCCAATAAATAAATACAGTAAATCCATGTGCTTTCAGCGATTTTTATGAGCCCGTCTGCCAGGGAAATGGGCTGACTGCCTCGGAGGGCCGAGCCAGTGGAGCTGGTGAGGTAATTAGCTACTGAGTTATGGGGGCCACTTGAAGTCTAATTATTAAGAGATCTGAGGCGCCCGCCTCATTTGGGCCTAGATTTACATGGCGCTGGGCGGGCTCCTCGGGTGGGTGTCTCCATGTGGATGCACATGGAAGGGAAGTTGGTGGGGCTCAGAGAGGAGGAATCTGGAGGTAAGTGGCCAAAGGGGCACCTAGTATGGGTTGTGCCTGGGCCAGGGGGGCAGTGTCTCCTCCAGGAGCCATCTCCATTCTTCCAGTAGGTTCCTGCCGCCCTTCCATTGTGCCTGTGGTTTAGGGCTAGCCCATGATATCTATTCATTCACAAGCCTCTCTGTTCTACTAGGCCCATTCACATTCATTCATTCATTTAATAAAGAGATCATTGAAGACTGTATAGGTCTAGATTGTGTGTGTGTATGTATGTGTGTATGTGTGTGTGTGCACACACCATAAGCTCAGGACAATCAGTGTCCCCTAGAAGTCACCGTCACCTCTGTCCTAGAAGAGTGTGACAGCCTCCTTCCTGGTCTCTCACTTTCTCCCCTCCCCACTCAAATCTACCCCCATACACAACATCCAGGATAAACTGCTGAAAGTGAGGCAGACTGTGTCACCCCTTGTCCCTACCCTTCAGTGGCTCCTCCCCAGGGAGAAGTCAGAGTCCCTGGATGGCTTACAGGGACCTCCTACTACCCACCCTCCCTGACCTGCTCTAGCGACACCCTACACTCAGTCCCACCTCCAGGCCTTTGCACTCAGAGTCCTCTGCCAGGGGTGCCAGGCCCCCACTTACACGCCTGCTCCTTCCCTCCTCTCTCTCATGTCTCCGCTCGACTCTAACTCTTGATTTCTTCTCTGCTTTATTTTTCTTCTTAGCTCTTATTACTGTCTCTCATATTTATTTCTTCCTGGGTTGTTGTCTGTCGCCTCCCCCTCTCCTCCTAGAATTTCAGCTTCACAAGAACAGGGGTTTTGGATCTTTATTTCACTGATACATTTTTCAGCACCTGGAACAGCGACTGGAACATACTAGGTGCTCAATACATAATTTTTGAATGAATGAATGTGCCACTTAATCCATAACAGCTAGTGCAGTAGCTGGCACATAACAGGGGCTAAATACTTGTCCAACTAAATGTGAGGACAAGTGAATGGAAAATATGCTAAAATGAAATAAGAATTATTCTGCCTGGGTGACCAAAGAGCACAGGCGTGTAGGGGTGCCCATGGAGGTCCTGGGGGTGGGGCCTGTCAGGGGCATTTTCCAAGTGCTCATCACACTTGAGCCGACTGAGGAAGGCTGAGCGGGAGTTTGGCAGATGGCTTGTGTGGCCAAAGGGTCCAGAGGAGAGAAACACCCCAGCATTTAAGAGACCTGGTGGTGCTCAGTGTCAATACTGCAAGAAGGGTGAGGGGCCCAGAGCTGAGACTGGGTCCCAATCTCCAAAAACCTTGAATGCCACACTAGGATTTAATCCTGAGGGCTCTGGAGAGACCCCAGATAGAGGCACCCAGGACAGGGACACAGTCACATTGGGACTCTAGAGCAACTTCTTCAGCGCTCACGGAAACGCACAGCAGCAGCAAGACAGCCCAGGAAGGAGAAAACAGAGGCTGACTCAAGTTGGTGACACTGGGGACCAAGGAGAGGGACAGGCCTGCCAGGGGGCATCATCCCAAACCGCTAGGTGCAAAGGGAGCCTGGGCACCTGGCTCCTAACTCAATTAACCAGATTTTTAAAAATTGTAATTGCGGCTCCCGTCCTTCTTCCCTCCCTCCTTTGCTCTTAAAATTTTTTATTGTATATGTTTTTCGACAGCCGAAGACGTGATGTGCTGTATATTAAACAGAGTGGCAGCTGCGACATTGCCAAGCGAAACAAAATACAAAATTTACAGCAGTAAATCCCTCTCTCTTCGGGGTGGTTAATTATCTTAATTACTTTTATTATCTTTTATCTTTTAAGATCCTAAATTGCTTATTTCTGCCTCTCCCGCCAAAGGCGACCACATATCTTTTATTGGTGCCTGCTGAGTAAAGACAGTCATATGTATATCTTCCCGGTGAAATGTAAAGGAACTTTGATTTATACCTGCCTCTGCCTTGTGACTTTAATTGTGGCAACTGGTGAAAACAAAGTTCCGTGCAACACTGACGCACACGCGCACTCACGCACTGGCGTGTTTTCACACGTGCACGCGCGCACACTCCAAATCTGACAGGTGCTGTCTTTAATTTTTATTTTTTTTATATATCTCCTCCTCTCTCTCCTGCACTCTTCATGCGACGTGGGGAAACCATTTCTCTCGAGCAAATCTTAACTCGGGAGAAAAGAATTACAGGCCCCGCAAACCGTCACACTTTCCTGGGAAACCGGGATGGTGATTTGGTTGGAAATGGGTCCGTTTCTGGTGAACATTTTAAAGCAAAGGGGAAAAGGGGGGGCGGGAATCGCCAGGCCGCTAGAACTGGGGATACCTCAGCCTGGGGATTTTGAGACAGTTCAACCCTGAGGATGGACAGCGGTGCAGTCTGAGCTGGCAGAGTGATGGCGGTGAAGAGTTCATGAAACCTCCACCCGGAATGGCAGTTTCAAGCCCCCCCACCCCCTTCCACCCAGCTGCACCTCACTCTATTCCTGCTACTCTGTGGGGTCCGGGCATTAGGAGGGGGAGTGATGTTTAGACCCCTCCTCTGATTGCTGGTTGGTGGCTCACCCTCAGAGAGCTGATAAGTAAAGGCCCAGGAGAAAAGGGACTTTGCCTCTTGGCTCCCAGGCTAGTGTCTTTTTTAGGACAGCTGCAGTGCCCCGAGGAAGCAGAAGCAACTGGCAGGCGCCCAGAGAGATGCCCTAAGCCCGGCAAGAAGCTGATGGTCAACAAATGCACTCTGAGTGTCTCCTGTGTGCCAGGCACCAACTGGGCCGACAGGGCCTCTGCCACACTCACTGTCGATGGGGAGACAGATACTGAACAAACACGTGCACCGCTAAGCAACGCTGTTCCGGTTGGTGACACGCATTATCTCATCTAATTGCCATAAGGTGAGGCCTGCGGTGTTCCCCGTTTCACAGAAGAGAAGCCTGCGGTCAGAGGGGTGGGGAGCTTTGCCCAGACTGTGCACACTCCTGCAGCTGAGGCTCCAACCCTGGCCCGTGTGGCTCCAAAGCCCCATGAGCCCCTCCCCTGAGCCTTCTCCTGAGTGCTCTCAAAGGGGCTGGGATTGGAGGTGCCCCTGCCCTCGTGGCCTCGCCTCTGTCTAGGCCTGCGCCTCGCCTGGCTTCCCCCCAGTGCTCTTGGAATCCACTGTGCCTGCTTTTCGTCGGAGCCCTCCGTGAACCAACGTGTATTTTTAGCTGGCACCACCTCTTGGGCTAATGAGCCTCAGACGTTTCCTTCCCACTGAGCAAAGCGCTGCAGCACTTTAATTTTTCCTAAAATGCCTTTGAGTGTCCCTGGGAGATGGAGGTAAGAGGAGAGGCGAAGTCGATTGGGCTTCTCCTTACCTTGCAGCCTGTCTCCTTGAGGGTGGGCCCTGCAGTGGAGCCTGCCCCCTCTCCTGGGTCCCCTGTGGGGGGCTGTGGGCAGGAGACTCCAGCTCTCCAGGTATTGCTTTGCTCCTCTTCAAAGGAAGGACAAGGCAACCATCCTGCAGGGGGCAGGGCTACTGGGCTTCCTCCCAAAGGGTTGTGTGAGGGGGAAGGGGAAGCCTTCCCACCCCCCTCAGCTTTGGCATGGTGGGCCTTCCCGGGTACATGTAAGGTAAGAAAGGGGTCGTGGGGAGGGGGGGGGGTTGTACAATTTCTAGCCCTCACTCTTCCCCAGCTCCACTTAGGGGCTAGGCATATTCCTGCCCCAGGGCCTTTGCACTGGCTGGATCCCCTTCCTCAAGTACTCTTCCCTCCAGAGGCCTGAAAGGTACTAATGCACTGTGGTGAGCGCTGGGTTTAGGGTGGGACAGAGGTTGGGAAGACAGGAATGTGGGCAGGGGCCCCACACAGAGATGGCCGTTAAGTTGGGGCCAATAGTAAGGCTCATCAAGGGATGTGACCCACCACCATCCACAATTTAGCCCCCTCCCCATCCAGGTATAGACACAGGCAATGAGGCTCTGCTGTGCTCTGGGCTGCTGTGCTCTGGGCTGCGATGGGCTCCCCCCAGGGCAGTTCCTGATCCAGCCTCCAGGGTTGGGGTTGTGGGAACACAGCCAGCTGAGGAAGCACCTTTTCGTCCCCTCCCCTACCAGCAAGAACACCCACTTTCCTGTCCCTCAGACACACTCAGTGCACCCCCCTTGTAAAGGCTTTGCATATGCTATTCCCTCTGCTTGGAACATGCTTCCCCAGATCTGCACAGGGCCATCTTCTCCTCATCATGGAGATCTTGGCCCGGATGTCACCACCTCAAGGAGGCCAGCCCTGATTGCTCCTCAGAATTGCCCTCCTGAGACCCTGCTTTCTTCCCTTCATGGCACGAGCTGTGGTAGAAATGTCCGGGAGTCCTATGCCTGCATCCTACGCCCTGATTCTCCACCCTGGCGGCAGGAAGGATCCCCTGGGGGCTTTCAAGAGTACTGATGCCTGGACTCTGCCCCAGGCTAATGAAATCCGGACCTCTGAGGGGTGGGTGGGGGCCTGGGTTTGTATTAAAAGCTCCCAGGGGGGTCTAACATGCAGCCGGGGCTGGAAATGTGGCTGCAGAAGGTTGCTCATTTATTGCACATTTAGGGCCTGTCCCCAACCCCCAATGTGAGGGCACCAAGGGCAGACACCATGCAGCGTGCCCACTGTTTGCCCCGTCCAGACCCTGCCCGGTTTAGGCTTATCCAGCCTGCTTCGTTTGCATTTGGAAGTGACTTTTCAACAAGAGGCCCCGACTTGCACAGCTCAGCCACCATTTAGCAGTGTTCCCATTTCCCAGATTAGGAATCTGAGGGTTGGAAATAGGGAGCCACCTGGCCACAACTCCTCCTTCAATTGGAGGCGAGTATTAAATAAACCTCTGGGTAGGGAGGGGCATCCCTTTGTGGATTGAAAGACTGACAGTCAAGATTTGAAAAAATGGAAGAGAAATGAGCCAGCTTTGCTTCTCTCTCTTTGGAAGAAAGAAATAAAAAAAAGGCGCGCCCGTCCTGAAGGCCTCGGACGTGGGAAAGAAATAAAGGCTCCACATCCTGAGCGCGCCCTGGGCTCGTCTGCATTCCGCCGGCGGCCCGGCCGCATAAACATGCGGCACACAGCACTTGCAGACACTTTTTAATAGAATCGCTTAAAACAATTAATTACCAGAGTTTTCATTCAAGCTGCAGTGCAAAAGATACGCAGGCAATAAAAGGCATTTATCCGCGGGTTTCTCGAGGCCTGTTTGTTATTAAGATGTAAATTAAATCATCACAGATGTTCCATTTTTTAATCTAGGCCTGGGAAGATCAGGGCCAAGCGTGGCCTAAACGGGTTTATTTCATTACCCACACATTCATTAGAAACCCACCGCCTTATTGGATATCATTTTTCTTGGGTGCCTTATCCCCCCCTTTTCTTAAACAAATTATCAGGATAATTTGTTCATTTCCCTTTCTATTTGTCCTTGATGTGTGCCAGCCCCTGGGGGTGGGGTTCCAGGGCTCCCGGGCGAGGGGCTCTGTTTGTTTGGGGTCCTCTGCCCTCCTGGAGGTGGGGGAGACTCAGCATCTACTCCAGGAATAGACTTGGGGAGAATCGTCTGGAAATTTCTAGAAAACCATTGCCTTCCCTAATAGTGGGGCAAAGTTGAAATCCTTGGCTCTAGCTCATGAAGTTTAATTTCTGAGTTGCAAGAAACTGTCATGTGATTAATAACCTCCACCACCTCCCACCAAAGAGCCCACACTCTCTCCCCGGTCTCTACTGAAGTTACCCAGAAGCCTTTGCTCGCTCGTTTCTGCCTTCCTGTCTGGGTTGTGGGCCCTAGGAGGGCTGTATTTGTCCTGGTCACCACTGTATGCTCAGAGCCTAGCGCCGTACTTGGCATATAGTAGGTGCTCAACTAATAAACAAATGTATTTTAACAGTTATCATTAAAGTGCCTGGCCTGGTGCTCAATACATGCAATCTTATTTAATTCCCCAACAACCTAGAAAGGAGGTACCATTATCACCCCCATTTAACTATGGAGCTACCAAGCTGCAGCAGAGCCCATGGTCCTGACTGGCAAGTGGAAGGGTTAGGATTTGAACACGGGACTGGATGGCTCCAAATCACTGTGATTCAACCCCTCACCGTCCTACAGGTGGGCATTGGGCGTTGAGTCCGGAACTTACTAGCGTGTTTAAACACATGCTTATTTAGTGCCAAGCACCGTGCTAGGCATAGGAAAGTGCTCAGCGCAGCCCAGGAAGGAAGGACCCCAGGAGAGCGCAGGCTTCGCCATGAGCACCATTTGGGCCACCACCCAACGAGCCTGCTTTGTAGATGTGGAAGCTGGACACTGGCGGCCTGTGTAGGCTGAGGCTCAGGGCTGGCCGCATAAATTTGCAGAGCCCAGTGCAAACGGACAATGCGGAGACCCTTGTTCAAAAATTATATGAATTTCGCCTGGCCAGTGTGGCTCAGTGCTTGAGCGTCAACCCAGGAACCAAGAGGTCACGGTTTGATTCCCGGTCAGGTTGCCGCCGGACCCCAGGAGGGGGCGTGCAGGAGGCAGCCGATCCATGATATTCCTCCCTCCTCCGTGTTTCCATCTCGCTACCCCGAGTCTTCCCCTTCATCCCCTGGAGCGTCAGATCGAGGAGGAATGTTCTCACCTAGAGGTTTGTTCTTTGCCAAGTTCAAACGGTTAGTAAGAGGCACTTGAGCTTGGATGTGCCAGTGCCTCTGGACATCTTCTCTGCTCAGGAGTCCTGCGCGCTGGGCCTTTTCCACTCCTAAGGCCTCCCTGCGGGGGGGGGGGGCTGCAGCGAAGAGCCAGGCCCTGCAAACTTCACCCAGGGAACTTGGAGCATCTGAGACCATCCGAGGAGGAGGGTGGGAAGGACAGCAGTGCCGGGGCCTCAGAGAGGGGAAGGGACCCCACCGGGCTGAGCAAAGACGACCATCCTTCAGAGGCACCGGCCCAGAGACCCCCCTCCCGCTCCGCGGCGCGCTGCGTGCAGGCGCGGCTGCCGCCTGCTGCGAAATGATCATTTTCTGCTTCCCGCCTGTGCATGGGCTCATGTTTTCATCAAGTTCTGGGGAGAAAGAATGGAAAAATATCGCGGCTTTTATCCCCCCCTGCGTGCTGCAGAAATTGCCTTTTTATGAAAGTCCTTGCGGTTTCACAGACTCTCAAGGCCGGGAGACCCCTTAAGCATCGAGCCTCACGTCCCCCAAACTCCCTGCCTTCGGGGATCCAGAAAACAGGGTCGGAGTTCCGAGCGAGAGCAGCGCACGTGGGAGACATGGGGGGGGGGGCTGCCTTTGGAGAAGACGGTTGAATTCAGACGCATGATGTCAGCTGTTAGGATGAGGCGGAGCCACTGCCCTTGGCACTCGGGGAAAACCTGGTGTCATGCAAAAAGCCACAGGCCTTGTGAGCACGCGGACCAGGCTCCCCATCGGATCTGCGCGGGCTGAGTGACCTTGGGCGATTGCCAGGCCCTCTCTGAGCCTGGCTCCCCATCCGTGAAATGTTATGCTGATCCCCACCACGGAGGGGGTGATGCGGGCTAAATGAGGGGCTGCTTAGAAAGACCCCAGTGTGGTGCCTGGCACACAGCATGCTCTCAATACAGGACAATTTGCCACCAACCCACCCCATTTCCCTTTAAATCAAGTTAGGGCGAAAAATAGTCTCATGAGATGAAAATCTCTCTTTTTACCTGCCCCGCCCTTACCTCCCCCGACGGGGTAAATGCCGAGAGTATAAATAGTCTGGGAAAGGCTTGGACACATTCCTGCATAATCGCGCTGCGCAGCTATTAAGGTAAAACACCTGCAGGAGCCGCTCAGCGGGCCGAGCACGTGGCCCTGGCTGCGGGGGTGGCCTCCTGCGTGGCTGGCACGGGAGAGGCCGGCCCTGGCGTGTGGGCTGCCCAGCAAAGCCTTTATCAGTATGCAGAGTTAATTGAAGGATTAATATGTTTTCTCATTGAATTTCCTTTTTTTTTTTTTTTTTTTTCAAAATTGAGGTCTTCACAGTGAGCGGATAGTCACGCTTAGATTATTTCCTTGCATTCATCCCTCCAACAGGCAAATGAAGCTTAATGAATAAAGTGTAAACACAGGCACACATCCACACGCCTGCAAGTCCATATATGTGCACACATGTATTTTATTAGGCTTCCTATATTTTATTACATATGTGATAAAATACAGTTTAAATCCTATATACATACATATATGAGCACACATGTATTTTATTAGGCTTCTTATATTTTATTACATGTGATAAAATACAGTTTAAATCCTATATACATACATATATGAGCACACATATATTTTATTATATACCCTATTAAACATATATGATAAAATGTATTTTAAATCCTTCAGTAAGACTTTGGTACCAACTGGGGTCTTTCTCACTGTTCTTGTCTCTTTAGCTCCAGGTTCCTCTCAAATCACACAACCAGGACTGTTCAGCAGCTAAAAATGAAGCGGCAAGAAAAAAGGAAATTAGAAGGAGCAGTAAGAGAGAGAAATAGCCCACAGACCCTTTGGCAGAATTGTCTGTATTGAGGTGACGTCATTATAAAATATTACTACAAATTTTGCTCCTTGGAGGGGACTGGACATGAATTCATTCCTTGGGTCTGTAAAGCCCCACACGATAAATTGCTTTCAGAGTTCAGAATATTTGGTCAACATTAAGATTACATTCTTACAAGAGTGTTGCAACTTGTTTTTTAATCCATTCATTTTATTTTTGCCCAGGCCTCTAGGAAGTTCCAAGCAAGATTTTATTTCCGATGCCAGAAAATGCTTAAAAAACAAACAAAACGTTTTTCTTTTGAAATCGCATAGTATTAGTCCTAAAATACGATTCTTTTTACTTTTTAAAAGAAGTTTCTGAAATCTTTTCCCCCCAAATTAATGGGGGTACAAATATTCCTCTTTGTGTTTTTAATGTTCAGTTTAATTGGTGTTTTGTACAATTATGATGTTCCCTGCTCTGCGCACATGTTGCCCTAAGAGATTTATGTAACAGAGACTATGCTGAAGTCTCTTACTTTGGGGAGATCATCCAAATGGGAATATAATACACCTTTGTAATAGTTTAAAGTCCACATGTGGCAAATGTAAGTGGCATCAGAATCCCTGAGAAGCTGGAGGATGCCCTCACCCACGGGCGAGGTGTCCTTCCACTCTAGTCCGGGCCTTGGAATGGGGACCGGGAGGCACAAGAGGACTGGTGAGGCCCTGGGCCATCCGTGGTGGGTGTAGACCTGGCCCACTGGCAGACATGATCTCATAGAAAGGCAAAGACCCAAGTTCTTTTTGCTGCTGGGCCGCTGCTTTAACTCTTTCCTAGGGCCGCCAGGGAGCTCATTGTGGATTTGCAGCCACATTTAAGTCCTAATTCCATGCTGAAGGGCAGAGAGGGCAAATTCACTGGGACCTGGGCACCTTCCCTTCTGATTGGGCCTCAGGGTGTCCCCTGGATCAGTCCGACAGGTGCCAGCACTAGTTGGGCACAAAGGCACTTGAGGGCCTCTGAGACCCCTGGGCAGAGCTCTGGAATCTCCTCCCCTCACTCTCATCTTTCTCTTTCCCCTTTTCTCTCCCAAATCGCTTCTCTATTTTATTTCCTTCCCCCGCCTACCTTTTCCCGCTTCTCTCTCCATCATTTTTTTCCCATTTCTCTTTTTCTCTGGCAGTTTTGCTCATTTCCCTCCTGTTTCCTCCTTCGATTCTCTGTCCCTCTCCTCCCTGCTCTGCCTTCTCACCTCCTATCACCTCCTCTACTTCCTTTCTCATTCATTCATTCTGGTCATTCATTCATTCATTCATTCTGGTCATCCATCCATCCATCCATCCATCCCTCTCTCTTGTCTTTCTCATTCTAGATTCTTCTTTGCCCACCTATCTGCACCCGCCTCCCGCACCTCCCGGTCTCCCCGCCACCCCCCTTTCCTTGAGAACGCGGCAGGCTGGCGGAGGGCTCAGGATCCAAACGCTTTGTGACTTTGGTATGTACCGAAGGCACAGCATCCTTACCAACCTGACAGACCCCAAGGGAAAAAAAATAACAGAAAAGGGAAAAAGTCCTCCAAGTCTCGCGAGCCTCCGGGGCTGAGCTGCGTGTTTGACACGAGCACGAGGCAGGTGAGCTCTCCTATTGATTAGCTCGGAGGGGAATTAGCTCGTCTCCCAGGCCTGTCAGCCTTTCCACCGCTCTGAAAACGACAGGCAACAAAAACACCTCCCCAGGCTGCCTGACATCCTGCTTCAAGCAAAGGGACACGTCTGGTTGGGTTCTGGAGGCCCAGACCACTTGGTGGCTGAAGGTCATGCGTTTTGTGACTTTAACAGGTGGGAGTGGCTGAGGCGGGCATGGGGTGGCCCTTTGGAAAGGGGAGGGGCCTGTGAGTTCTGTATGGTCTGGCCTTTGCTCACCTCCGCACCCTGAGCACATCTCCTCTCACTGCCCCTCAGCGCACGCACACACACACACATACACACACACACATATCCAGCCACAATAGCTTCTTTCCAGTTTCTTACACATGCCAAACACTTCCCTGCCTCAGGACCCTTGCACGTGCTGCTGTAGCTTCTTGGAACTGGAACTCCTTTTCTCTCTCTTTCAACTCCCCCATTTCTCTTCAAATGGTTGTGACTTGTCATTCATCAGGTCTCAGGGAAGCTTCCTGGGCCACCTTACTGTGGTTACTTTTCTTTGTTTCCAAAATCACACTTGTTATTACTTGTTATTGTTTGCTCATTTGTTCCTTTCTCTCCATTACACCCTCAGCTCCATGAGCACAGTACCTTGAGCCTTTGCTCATGCACTTGCATTCCCAGCGCCTGGAACCAGGGCCAGGCCCAGAGCTGTTAGTAGGGTGATCAACTGTCCTGGTTTCCCTGGGACTGTCCTGATGTTGGCACTGAAAGTCCTGCGTCCCAGGAAATCCCTGAGTCTCAGGCAAATGGAATGGTGGACGCCCGAGCTGTTGGGGTACGTCTGTTGTCCCCGTTAACTTTCAGATATCTAGTCTAAGAAAATAACCACTATCGTTGAAATAGTTTACATTTATTAAGCCTCTTACATATATGACCTTATTTAAATTCATTCTTGGGATAACCTACAAAATATGTGCAATTATTCACACACCCTGTTGGATACCCAGACCCTTCAAGAGCAGGGAGGCCCTCGCCTTTCCCAGATGCCCGTCACTGCACTGGCCTTGACTCTGGCCTGGCAACGTGGAGGAGCCCGTCGCTTATCATAGTAGTTGAACTGCAGTAATCGGGCTTTGTATGACTTTAGCACTTTGTAAAACCTCTGTCGACCAAGAAATCACAACAAGAAGACAAAAAAGCCGGGCAAATTGCTTTATTAACTGAGCTAAAAGGCCCAGTAGGTGCAAGCCTTGCTACCTATCGGGTAATTAGCTGCCTGGAAGCCTTCTTTGTCCAGGGTCTCAGAGAAGAGAAGCCCTCCTTTGTGGCAGGTAAGCAGCCCATTTTCCAATCAGCGCTCTAATGGCCCCATCCCGGGCTCACACATTAGCTGCAGGCAGACCTGCTGGGTCCGGGAGGTGTGTAGACACACAGTCCCCAGGCACCTGGTTACCGGGGGCAGTGGGGGTTGAGTGGGCGTCCTGGGCTGAGTGCTCAAAAGTGTTTGCAGCCAGGGTAGAGAGAGGGGGACTCAGTCCCTCGAGAGGTGCCGCCTCTGTGCTCACAGCTCTCCCTGGCTCCCCATGTCCTTCTGAAACATCCAGACCCTCACTTCCCCAGCATGAAAATGCTTTCCCAGGGGGTCTGGTCAAATGCTGATGCTGATGCAGTGCGTCTGGGTGGCACCACGATTCCTCATTTTCAGGGACCTCCAGTGTGACACGGGCTGCTGGCCTGTGCACCACGCTTTAAGGAGCAGGGTTTATTGACTTCCCTGGGTGGCCTGGAGAGCAGGTCCAAATGCAGACTCCATCTAGCCACCCGTCACGTTTCAGCTCCGAAGCCCCATCTTCCTGGCATCCCGGGCTGCGAGGTGGCCCTTTGGTGCTCTTATGTCCTCACTGAGGCCCATCAAGTGTGATGGGACCACATGGTGTTGTAAATACCCACTTACTTGTCAGGCCTGGGCTCCTTCTGCAGGGCCACCTGGGCCCTGCACGTCACATCACGGTGCCACGGTCCAGCACAGGGCTCGGCAGAGGCGCCCATCTGGGCACAATCAGCCAAGTGGGCACAGTAACAGGCACCCCTCCTCCCCACCCGTCAGCTGGAGGTCCCAAATGAAGTCACGCTGCTCCTTTCTCTTGCCTTTCCTGCTTTAGTTTGAGGCTTAACTGATGTAGAGTAAAAGGCACAAATTACCGGATGCGACCTCACATATGTGCCTGTCTCAGCTCAGACTGTCGAAACCATAGCACAGACGGGGTGCCTTAAACACAGAGGCCATTTTCTCATAGACCTGGGGGCTGGAAGCCCAAGATCAAGGCGCTGGCTGAGTTGGTTCCTGGGGAGAACCCTCTTCCTGGCCTCAGGAGTCCTCCTTCTCACTGTGTCCTCACATGGCCTTCCCTTGGTGCCCGTGTGTGGGGGAGAGAGCCCTGTGGCCTCTCTTCTTACAAGGACACTAGTCCTATTATGACCTCACCACTCTATGACCTCATCTAACCTTAGTGACCCCCTAAAGGCCTTATTTCCAAACACAGGCCCACTGGGGGCTGGAGCTTCAATATATGAATTTTGGGCAACGCTACTCAGTCCATAGCAATTTCCAGATAGGGCAGCGGAGGTGGAGAAGGGACTCGTACCTCACAGGCCTCCAGGACGCAGGGAAGTGGCGGATGTCAGGGCAGCGAGGGCTGGGAAGGAAGAGAGGGGTGTTGGAGCAGCGATAGGGACGCACAGTCAGATGTGCAGGAGGGGTGCGGGCAGACAGCTGGGGGCTGCAGTGGGCTCTAGGGAGGAGATGAGGGGACTTTGGACTTGGGGTTGTGGTGTTTGGGTCCTCAGATCCTTGGGGGGAGTTGGAGGTGGTTGGGAGCAGGAGGTGAGGGAGCAACAGCAACCCCAGCCTCCGTCTGTGTTGGTGGCCCTCGGCCAGCTGGGGAAGACGGAAGACAGAAGGGAACTGGGGGGCTGGGCAGAGGTGCAAAGTCGTAGGCTGGGTTTGGCCGTGTTGTGGTTCAGGAGACGTGGACTTGGAGTTTGCCAAGTGGAGATTCTGTTTGGGCATCACTCGTGTCCCTCCACAATTCATATGTTGAAGTCCTAACCCATAATACTTCAGAATGTAACTGTATTTGGAGGTAGGGCCTTTAAAGGGGTGCTTAATTTAAGATGAGGCCCTCAGGGTGGGCCCTGGTCCAATGTGACCAGTGTCCCTATAAGAAGAGGAAAATTGGGCCCACAGAGAGACAACAGGTATGTGTGCACAGAGGAAAGGCCGCCTGGGCGGCAGCCAGGAGGTGGCTGCCTGTAAGCCAGGGAGAGAGGCCGAGCCTGCGACACCGTGGCCTTGGACATCCAGCCTCCAGAACTGTGAGCAAATAAATATCTGTGGCTTCCGCCACCCGGCCCGTGGTTATGGCGTGACAAATACAGGCGAACAGGAGGCCTCAGCCCTGGCTCGGAGGCGCTGTGACCGGCAGTGAGGAGCACCAGGCTGCGGCCCACCCTCATCACTCCCAGCCCGGAGCATCGGCCTCAGCTCTGCCAGCATCGGGGGCCTGCCACTCAGACCACCCCGAAGGAGAAGCCTGGAGGGGCAGGCTGGAGCCAGAGCCCTGATTTGGAGGCATCTCACTGCCTCCTTCGTTCATCCTTCGGCACTAGAGATGCCAAATTCCCGTCCCCTCCCAGGGCCCACGTCTGTGCTGCTCAGGGACCCCAAGGTGGCCTCTCATGAATATCCGCTGAGCTGCTCAGGTTATGCAGCAGCGAGAACAAATAGCGGGGAGAGGGAGAGAGGACCCGCCCTTCCATTTGCGTCTCCCGCAGACAGGATGGAGTGCGGGATGCTGGAGCTCGGGGAGTCTGGTTGGAGAGCTTGAGCTTATCCAGGGGGGTGAAGGAACAGCTCTGGTATAATGAGATTGACTCTTAAATTGAAAGTGCCAGCTCTGCGCTCAGTTCAGGCTCCCTGCTGCGCACTTATTCCCAGGGCTCTAACATTAAGACATCGCACATACAAGCTGGGAGCGTTCAATTAGGTTTTCTGTTATTAATCAGTCAATTAAGCCGCAATCTCTGGGATATACATTTTCACTCTCAAGGAGGTGAGAAGCATGGGGGGGGAGTGTGGGCAGTCAGGTTTGGAGGGAGAGTCCAGGGACCTGGGGACTGGGAAGGAGAGAGGGGATGGGATGGGGAAGCAGGAGAGCGTGGGGCCTGTGGGCAGCAGGGTGTTTTGATTCTGGAAGCTTCCAAGAGGATGACAGTTTGAGGTTTTCTTGTGGAGGAAACTAGGCAGGAGGAGGCCCAGGAGCTGTGGGGTCTGGCAGGCTTTGGAACTAGGTCTGGCAGGAGTACTATGGCTTCACTCCCCCGGGCCTCAGTTTTCCCATCTGCAAAACGGGAAATTCCAAATCCTTTTCTTGATTTCTCCCTCTTTTGTGAGAAGCACGTCTAGTAAGATAAGGAATTTGGAAACCTGTGTAAGCTGTGACAGGCTGGAGGGGACATGAAGAGGTGGTAGTGGCCACGATGGACAAAACGGTGACATTTATTGTAAATAAACTGAGCACAATGGCCCCTTGAATGAGCAAAATGACTGCATAGACTGAGTGCCTAAGAAGCAGCTGTACTTGATTTATTAATTTCTTTGGATGCTTCTAGACAGACAAAGGCAAGAGAGTATTCTTAGCCTGCAAAATGCTTCTGAGCTGCTCTAAGAGATGGTTCCTGAGGTCCACAGCACCCCAAAATGGGATCTATAATCGCATAACCAATAATTGGGCAGGAGTGAGGGAGCAGGGGAGGGTAAGGAGAGGGCCCTAGAACCTTTCCAGTGTGGACTAAAACTTCATTTATGTTCATAATGAGCTTCAACCAGAAGAAAGCTGTCAATCTGTCGATGACAGTGGATCCTTAAAGGAAACAGATAAGAACAACTAATAATTAGTCCATAAATCAATTGCAAATAAGTGTTCAGATTTGTGATTAGCATACAAGTAATTTGTTGTTTGACATTTTTGAAATTAAGTATTGGTGTAATTAGCACATAAATCACTTGCACATGGGTGTTTCCGAAGTGTCTGGTATGTAATTAGACATAAATCATTTGTATTTGAGGGCTCCTAAGGTGCTTTATACGTCATTAACACATCATCTATACATTAGTTTTTTTAAAGTGTTTATTGTGTAATTAGCACATGAATTATTCGCAAACAGGGTGGGGCAAAAATAGGTTTACAGTGGTCCATATGGAAAATAATAGAATAATTAATAAATAATAATACAAGAATAAATTCTGTGTTTCGTGTACTCACGACTGCAAACCTACTTTTGCTACACCCTGTATGTGTTTCAAATTATTTGCTGTGTAATTAGCATAGGGATCATTGGTGCATAAAATTTTCTAAAGTATTTAGTGGGCAGTGAGCACATTTAATTTGTAAATGAGAGTTGATAAAGTGTCTTTTGTAATTAGCACATATATTGTATATTATACAATATACCAGTCATATACGTGTGAATTTAGGTTGCTTGATTTGTAACTTGTGCACAGATAGTTTTGTGAATGAGCTCTCTTATGTGATTTATAATTTACACAGAAATCATTTATCAATGGGTGTTTCTAGAGTACTTGATTTATAATTAACATATATGCAATTTGTAGATGGGTCTTTAATAACTGCTTGAAAAAGGTTTTTCCTCCCTTAAGAGATACTCTTTTATCCTGTTTACATTGGCTTAGTCAGCTTAATTGCACTTGTAGAAAGATTTTTATCAGTTGTTGAATTTTTATGCCTTTTCATTCACTGAAAGTTCAGAATGCACATCTCTATGTTCAAAATGTTTCATGAGACTCTGCTGTTGGTTTGATGGGACCTAAAGCCTGGTGCTTCCCTAGAGATTCAGGTTTAATCTCAAAACCTCTTTCATTGAGGTGGAGCTATCTCATGTGTTTCAGAAGATAATAAAATGTCCTGTCTTGGACATAATACCAGGGATCTGATTAATATAATCAGGGGCAACACCAATTCATGAGTTAATATGACCTTTCCCTAAATAAGAAGCCAAACTACCCAAAAAATGACTATGAAGGAAACTGAAAGGGGGTAAAATCTTGAGCACTTAGTGGATGCCTGGAATCATTCTAATTTTACTATGAAAATTAAAATCTCAACTAATAATAACCATTCTGAGAGGTAGTCATTATAGCTCCAGCATTAATCAAAGATACCAAAGAAAGAAACATTCCAGAGTTTAAAAGATCTTCAGAATGTATCTTGAAGAACACAACCATATATATATATAAAATAATGAAAAGATGGCTATGACTAGCTGAATTCTGGATCTGAATCCCAAAAGTAAATAAAAAATCTTATATGACCCTAGAAGAAAAATTAAACATTAAAAGAATCCTTTTACCTTCAAAAGACTAATATTTCTTGTCTGCAATAATAAACACCTCCCAAAAAAAGAATAGTAAAAGAATAAAAGTTGTGAACCATGATTTTTATACCCAGCCAAACTGTTTTTAATTTATAAAGTAACAAAAGAAAACATTCTTATACATTTAAGGATTTGAAAACAAAACATATTCTCATGTATCCTTCTTGAAAAAAGTTACTTTCTAAATATGGATTGAATGACCTGAGTCACTGGGGTTTGTTTAAATCAAGAAAGAAAAACGGTTGCCTGGTGGTAGACATTAGGTGACATCAAACTGCTAAATCTCCTGCCTGGGATTCCTAAATGATCACATATATATATACACATACACACACACACACACACACACATACACATATATATAATCTCGGGAATCGAACTGTGATCTCCTGGGTCATAGGTCAATGCTCAATTGCTGAGCCACACTGGCTGGGCTTTCCCCCAATATTAAGAAAGGCTTGGAAAATACAGCATGCCTGAGCTTTGCCAAATCATTTGTCATGGGGTTTCCCATCCTTAGTGGTTCATATACCAGCTTGCAGCATTTGTATCAGTAACGCCATCATTCCCTTAAGATTTTTCTTCAATAAGTATATAAATTTATTTAATACACATACTTATTAAATATTTAATTAACAGCAGTTTATATTAAATAAACAAATTTAATTATTAAAATTTTAATTTAATAAACAAATATTTTAATTTAATGTTACTATTTTATTTAATAAGCCTTTACTTCTAAAGCTAATTGATGTAACCAGTTTAAATGGAAATTCCTCATCACCAGTCATAAATAGAAGGCAGCCACAAACATAAAAACAATGGCAACATTGAATTTATTGAATCTTATGATTAACAGGATATGTAGGAGGGTTTTTGTTGTTAGCTTGTATTTGTTTTATTTGTCTCCCCATTTTTTTGTACATGTTAGCAACTTTGAAATTGGGATGTCACTTACAATGAATGGTCTTTCACAATTAATTGGAATATTTTTCTTCTTTCTTAGAGGCACGCAAATAATAACAGGGCATCTTACCATCATGGCACCTTAGAGTGGGTGAAACACTGTCACACTTAGTTCCTTTGGCTGGTCAGATACCATCTCTTGCTGAAAGTTTTGTTCGAAGGCTGCTTGCTGCTAAAAAAGGGAGATTAGCGAGTTCTGGAGAGGTGTTAAAAACAGTAGTAACACACAGTCAGAAAGATGGAAGGGGCTTGTGGCTGGCCTCCCCCATCCCATCCCAAGGGCCGGCTACTGGAAGCCCCCCGCCTGTGCCCAGACGCAGCTCTTCGCGTGCCCAGCGGGGAGCAGCGGTGCCCGCCCTCCCTGCCACCGCTCCTGCAGCGCAGGCTTCCCGGCCACAGCCCGGCCTCACCGCCAGGACAGCTCGTCCAAACCAAGCGGACGGGCTCCAAGCCCTACCTTGAAAATAAAACAATTGGGGCTCAACGAGCTCTTTGGTGGTGTCAGTGGAGAGGCCCAGCTCAAGGAGGTTTTCCGGGCTGTTGCTTAGCGCTGGGTGGTTAACTCCTGCTTAACCCTATGCTCACCGCCGCCCGGGTGCGGGGATAGCTGGTGGAACGCGACCGTCCGTCCCAGCGCTTGTCGCAACAGTGGAAACGTTTACGGGGTGGGGTGGGGGCAGGGCCCTCACTGGGACAGAGGGGCGCAAAATGACATGGCCCGTGCTGTGTCTGCAAAAGCAGGGCTTCAGAGAGAGGCAGAGGAGCTGCGCTTACTACTCAGGAAATTATTTTCTAAACATCTAACGGCATTGAATGACCCGAGTCACTGGGTTTCATTTAAATCAAGAAAGAGAGAGGGTTTTCTAGTGGTAGATATTAGGTGACATCAGACTATTAAACCTGTCGCCTTCTGCCTGAGATCCCTAAATGACCCAGTGTTGATGTATATGTAGTATATATGTATATATAGTATATATGTATATATCGTATGTATAGTATATATGTATTCAGTATATATGTCAAATATATATTTAAGCTAATATATGTTGGATAATTAAGTATAAATGGAATATACTAAATAACATTGAATATTTAGGCTAATTGAATATAAATAATTATACATTTATAAATTATAACACATTTATAGTATAATGATGGATGATATGCAGTATAGATCATGCACACAAAAAGGTATTGGAAAGTTAAAAAAAAGTCCCACCAAGTTTACAGAACGAGGCCCTTGGTGGTTGGATTCTGATCAATTATTTCCACTTCGTACTTTTCTCTCTTTCCCAAATGTTCGGCCATGAGTATATATTGATTTCAGAATCAGAAAAAATATATAAGGCAAACATAAGAATTCACAATATTCACCTATCAATCTTGAGGATATTTTTTTAAAAGCTCAGCAACAAAAGCAGGTTTGGGTGATTTTATTCCCCCCCCCCACTTTTTAAATATATTCTTAACATTATTCTAAAACCTTTTGTAATGGCAACAATAATGCCATTTTAAAAGGGAACAGACACAGGGGAGTTCATCTTATGTCAACATATAACATATATAACACATAACACATGGTATATAATATATAAACATGTGTATAAACACACATACTTATTGATCTAGTCGAAATTAGATTTTATCATTTACAACAGAAAGAGTCCTAATTAATACACCCCTGGACACAGATCACACTTTATCTCGCTCCAAACTCATGTTTGTTTCTAGGTCCCTCTCCGCCTGAACCGAAAGGTCCCTTAACGTGAGTCATTTTTAATGGTTTTGCTTCCAAACGGGCTCTCTAAGAAAACAGTCCTGGCAGGTCAGCGAGGGAGAGCGGCCCGGAGCCTGGGAGGAGAGCCTTGCAGATTAAGTTACAGCTGCAGGGGAAAGCGGCCGGAGCGTGTTCTCTAAATAAGTCCCGACACAGCCTAACTGGATATCCCGGCTTTATTTCTCCTCGTTAGCTCTGACCTCTCTCCCCTCGCCCGGAGCTCCACTGCACGCTCCGGCCTAATTTGTCCAAATAGAACCCGACTGTTTTGCAAGCCCAGGTGAGAGAGACATACTTGAATACATCTTTAAAGCCAAATATTATACACACACACAGACATTATTGGAATGCTGTTCTCGCTTTATGAGCCTCAATTGAGTAAGAAGAGCGAGAGAGTAGAATTTATTTCAGGGCTGATTCCCCGCCTGTGGGCTTTAGGTAGATTCGTTGCCTTCCCAAGCCCCTGAAATGGGGCAAGATGGGGTCCAGGTGTTCCCTTCCGGCCCTGGCATATTTTATTTTTTATGAGAAATTAGGGGGCCTGCATGCTAAACACTCTTGCATGGGTTCACTCATTTCATCCTATTCATTCATTCATTCATTCATTCATTCATTCATTCATTCATTCTGGCCCTGGAGTGAATTAGCAAGGAGGTGAGGTAGGAGTGCAAGTATAATCGGACAGACCTGCATTCAAATTCTTGTTCTGTGACCTAGGACAGCTCCGTCAAAGTCCTACGCAGTAAAGTGGGGGTAGCGACACCACCCTTGAGTGTTGGAGAGAGATGACCCATGCAAAGGGCAGGTTGAAGGTGCTGGCACCAAATAAATGCCTAGATTACACCAATTTCAGAGCCCCTCTTTGCATTCTTTGTTTCATCAAAGCTTGGTTATACGAGGACTTTTGCTTCCAGCCAAGACGGAATAACAGAACCTAGATTTATTCTCCCATCTGAAAACAAAATAAAAGTACGTGAAACAATGGTTTTTAAGACATTAGACATTAGACAACAATGAGCAGTATTCATGGAGAGGTGGCAAACCAATGGAGTGAGCCCTACAATGACCTCAGCTTGTTGCTCAGAGAGAGATTCCACGCCACGGGATTGAGTGGGGTAACCCAGACAGTTTGGGGTGTTCTTGAGTTGAGATGAAGCTGGGTGTCCAGGGAGATCAAGAAAGCTACAATTTGCAGAGCAGAGGACCAGAGAGGAGAGGACGGCACATAAAAAGAGCTCCGGAGATTTGCAGAGGGTTATCGTCGAGTATTTGGCAGGAAACATGAGGCGAGGTAGAGAGTACCTAGAAGGGATAGGACATTATTCAAAACAACCTCTGTTCTCTCAGGTGGAGCTCTGAGAAGGGCATTGCCTCAGCAGTGGGGGGCAATTAATCTTAGACCAAACCCTGCTGTGGTCCCACCTGACAAAGCTGAAAAGCAAGACGTGAGAGAACCAAACTGTTTCCAAGTAATTTGCATCCAGGAACAAAGCTCAAAAATATGTATAGAAATGCAAAAGTATCCAGCAACTGCAAGGGTAAAATTCACAATGGCTGGCATGCAATCAAAATATTACCAAAGAAGCAGGTACACATAACCCATAGTAAGAAGGAAAAAAAATCAATTGAAATGAACTCCAAAATGATAAGAACAGCGAAAGAGCTTTTATAATTATATTTCATATGTTCAGGAACCTAGAGAAAAGAAGGAGCACATTAAATGGAGCAGTGGAAGATATATAAAAACAAATTCCAGAAATGAAAACTCCAATATCTGAGATGAAAAATATGCTGATTGACATGAACGGCAGATTAGACATCACAGGAGAAAAGATTAGTGAACTTGAAGATGTAGAAATGGAAACGATCCAAATGAAACACACACAAAAAGAGAGCTCAAGAATTGAACAGAGCATCAGTAAGCTATGGGAAAACTTCAAGCAGCCTAACACACATACAATTGGAGGCTCTGAAGGATGGGGCGGAGCCAGATAAATCCTTTGAAGAAACCGTGACCAAAAAAATTCCAAATTTGATGAAAACGCGAATTCAAGAAGCTCAACAAATCCCAAGCACAAGAAACAAAAAGGAACTACCCCAAGGTAAATAATAATTAAATGCCTAAAAGCAGTGATCAAGGTAAAATAATCTTAAAAGCATCCAGAGGAAAAAAGACACATTACATACAGATGAAAAAAAGGTCAGAATTATAGCAGATTTCTTGTCAGAAAGGGCAAACCAGAAGCGCGTGAAGCAGTTGCTCTAAAGTATGGAAAGAGAAACGTGTCTAGAATTCTACATCCAGACAACATATTTTTCAAAAGCAAAGGTGAAATAAATGTTTTCTAAAAAAGGACACATAAAAGTTGAAAAACAGATCTATGAGAACTGTTAAGGAAGCACTTTAGGTTAAAGAAAATGATACCAGAGGGGAGTATGGGTGCATAAAGCAATAAAGAATACTGGAAAAAATGACTGCCTAGGAGAAAATCTTTGCAATCTTTGGTTGGGTTAAACATTTTTTGATACAACACTCAAATCATGATCCATTAAAGAAAATTCTGATAAATTTGACTTCATAAAAATTAAGAACTTCTACTCTTTGAAAGGCATTGCTAAGCGAATGTAAATATACACAGACTGGCAGAAAATATTTGTACATCACAGATCTGAAAAAATTCCTATATCTCTAAGGAGAGACCCACATGGCAAGGAACTGAGGACGGCCTCTAGTTAGTAGCCAGCAAGAGCCTGAGGCCTTGTTCCCGAGCCTTCAAGGAACAGAATGCTGACAACAAGCGGGCGAGTTTGGAAGGGGGTCCTTCCCTAGTCAACCCTTGAGATGAGACCACAGCCCCTTGATTACAGCCTCATGGGAGATCCTGAAGCAGGGAATTCAGCCCAGCTGGACTCCTGGCCCACAGCAACTGTGGGATATTTGTTACACGGCACTAGGTCACTAATATAGGCAACGGCCCTCTCTGTTCTGTTGGTGTTTCTAACGCAGGTGTCTCTCCTGTAGTAGGTACATAGTGAACACCTGTTGGCTGAATGACTGAATGCATGGTGCTCATCCCAGGCAGGGTGTGTGTGTGTGTGTGTGTGTACTCTACCTATCAATTTATCTATCAAGTTAGACTTTATTAGACTTTCCAAAATATGAGCAAGATAGGTAGAACGAGATTTGACTTGGCCTCATGGGTGATTAGCTCCCATAATTCTCCCCCACGGCCTTCACTTCTTATTTATTTTGTAACAACTGTAAAGTGATGGGTTGAATTAGACCATCTCTAAGGTGTCTTGCAGTTTTACTTTCTAGTCTACCCTTTGACTGAGTCTACCCTTTATTGTCAAATAAATGCTTTGTTTTCTGTATTTCTTTCTTTGGCTGGCCTCAAAAAATGTAAGATTGTTCAACTTAAAATAACTGAGGGGGGGGGGCAGGCAAGTCCTCCGGGCTGAAGCCTAGCGAGATGCTTATTTAATATTAGGAGAAGGGTGAGCAATTAGGACATCCTCTCCTTGTGCCTGCAGACTCCATCCCGGAGACTAATAGGTATTTACTTAGTCTCGTCGGTCGTGCTGTGTTTAATATTTATCCATCACAGGAAGCTGCTACATGTTAAATGTCAGCCTCTTGATTTTGACAGCTCACAGCGACGTGCAGCCGGGATTTCACAAATAGCCCCCGTGGTCCCTGGCCTCCAGCCCGCCCAGCTTCCTGGAGAAGCCATCCCCGTGGCTACGTGGCGCTCAGGACTGGCCACTTGCTGGGTCCCTTCTGGCCCTGGTGGGCCTGGCCCAAAGCGCCTCCAGCCAGGTATTCTGTTTGGGGTGTTGGTCAATGTCAAGGAGGGCAGACGAGGGAAAGAGGGAGGGGCCTTACCTTCAGTGGCTGAACTTGCACTCGGGACTGTGCCGGCTTCTGAGCTCCGCTTTCTCATTAAATCTTCAGCAGACATGTGCTCCGTCTTGAGCATTTGCCCCTTTGGATCCCCTCTGCACCCTTCCTTTTGCTACGTACCCCGGGAGCTGTCTTTTATGGACTTTATGGAACGCCCCTTGACCTCCAGCTTTTGGCTGGGTCAGCCAGTAGGGAGCCTCAGCCAGAGATCTGAGGGCGGGACGAGAGAGAGGTGGGGGATTTAATTCCCGGTCCTGTCCTTTCTCCCTGCAGTGTTGCTACAGGCTGGCTTCTTCCCGTGTCTGAAGGCCTCACTCCTACTGCTGGACAGCCCTCCTACTTAGCATTTTGTCTCTCTGTCTGTCTTTGTCTGTCTCTCCCCCCCCCCCCCCAGGTACCAGCAATCCCTCCCTGCTCTAGCCTCTGGGGGTGGAAATAGCTCCCCACTATTACTAACCCTGGGATGCCGCACCATTTCTTGTGGGCCCTCCATACCCTGCCCCATCTTGGTGAGTCCTTCCTTAAATGGACAGTCCAAATCTGAAACAGGCCACCTCTTTCCTGCAGGGATTCCGTCTATACATCCCTGAGCGGTAGCTGTTTGTTACCTTTTACAAAACAGGAGACTCAGGCTCAGAGAGCTCGGGGGAATTGCATGAGGTCACAAAGAAGTTATGGGCAGAGCTGGAATCTCCTGACCATCCATTGGGTGAACTATGCCTGAGGCCATCTGACCCACTGGCCACAGGTAGGGATGGGGCAGGGCATGCTTTGTGTGAAGCTCCATTACCATCCTTCACCTGAAAAATTTACAACTGCATTGGAGTGAGTGAGCTCCCTATCACTAGAGGTATGCAAATAAAATAGAAGTATGGCCCCAGCCACCTCTCCAACCCGTTTACACACAGACACACGTTAATCCGCCCCCATTCAAGTTAACCTGTGCAAGAGCCCCTTCTACAAGGCCCCAGAGACCAGCATTGGGTGTTTCCTAAGTTTCAGGTTTGAGCTTAATGGCTATGAAAGTGAGTGAGGTCCCTGTCATTAGAGGTATGCAAATACAAATAGGCCAAGGATCTCTCTGTCAGGGAGGCTGGATAGAAGCTTCATACAACAGGTGAAGTTAAAAGAGCCAAAAAAATGACCAAGCCCCAGAATGCCAGCCTGGGATCTGAGCTGCTCATGATGGAGTAGGCAATATTGAAAATACAGATTCCTGGGCCACACCCCTGCAGATTCTGATTCCACAGGTCTGGGTAGGGCTCAGACACCTGCATTTTATATGAAAACTTCCTCAAGGTTTTAATGGCAGGTTCCATCATGTCTGAGGTCCCCTTCAGCTCAGTAATGAGGTAACTCCAATCCCAGCCTATAGGGTGAAAGTTGTAAGGTCCTTTAGCCAGTCAACAAACAGTCTGGTCAGTTAACTGATCAGGGACAGGGATGGGGCAATAGAACAGAGACCTGGGTTCTAGTCCTCCTCAGGACACTCAACCTTGCACCGGGCCCGAGGGGGAAGAAATGAACATGTGTGGGGTGACCGGGGCTGCTGTTTTGATGTAACAGACAGATGTGGGCTCGAATCCACACCCGTGAGCTGTCTGACCCTGGGGTGACTTATTTCCCTGCCCAACCTGTTTTCCACCTGTGCAACGGTAGAATTGGAACACAGGTCCACAACCCCTCATCCAAACCTCCCAGGGCCCGGTCTCTTTCAGAGTTTAGAGATTTCGCCACGGTTGAGCCAGCAGCGCCTGTGACCATCCCAGCAGCATTTTGGCAGCAGACTGTGCAGGTTCCCACCACGCAGGATCCTTAAAGACCCCGGAGAGTCTCAAGTCAGTTTAGGTCAGGATTTGCCGACTAATGTGTTACTTCAAGACTTGACGTTTTCAGAGCCTTTTGGATTATAGACTTGAGGACGAGGGATTAAATCTACCTAAAAATGTTTCTTGTGAAGATTAAAGCAAATCCTGCCCACAAAGTGCCTGGCACATGGCACTGCTCAGCAAAGGTTGGCTGGCTCTGATCCTCATTGGCAGTGGTGTTTCGAGCAGTAAAATGCTTAGTGTAAGTGTTTTTGAAATAAGCGCTAAAAAGGGGAAAGTTTGCTGTCATTACTATTATAACTTGAGACTAGCTTCCAGTTCTGCCTTCCCTCTGTTGCTGCTTTGATGACTAATAACAAAGGCGGGGGAGATGCTGGCCCGGAGCTGTGAGATTTTGTCTGGGGGGGGGGTTCTGATCTGTGCAGAGCCTCAGACCCCCCCTCCCAATCACATGATGCAACCAGCGAGGCCCCCTCCTGTTTCTCATTCATTAGAGCGGGGGGCCTTCTGTTCCGTTAACTGGATATTAAAAAACAAATGCACCTAATTAGAAAGAAAATGTTTCCCACTAGCTCAAAATAAAATAAAGTGTAATTACTAATGCTAGTTAAATGTTGTAGATATTTTATTTTTTAAAAAATCCCTTTAATTTAAAAAGAGGTATGACTTTAATTTAATGGGGAACGAATTAACTTGAGGCCAAAGTGGCCTGGCTCTTGGCCCAGGATCTTCTGTCTTGTCAAAAGGAAGACCAGGGCTCCCTAGAGCAGCCGGGGGACCTGGCAAATTGGCACGAAGGTTTATGGGGGGGCGGGAGGAGTGCCTTCCGAGGAGCTCTGTGTTTCCTATAAAGATCTTAGTACGGAGGAAGTTTCTGTGAAGACTTTAGCTGATCAAAATTTATGTCCTGGCTCTGTCATTAACCCACCATTTGGGCAGGTCCCCGCACATCTCTGTGCCTCAGTTTCCTCCTATGCAAAAGGAAAATGCCAATAATTTTTTTAAGAAGGTTTAATGAAGTTAAAGGATATGAATAACTCTGGACCACAGGCAACACTTTTCATAAGAGAGAAAATGCTACCAAAATGTATCTGATGTCACTTTCACTTCATGAGGACATGAACCATGTTGATATTTCTCTCTTTTGTGTCCCAGCATTTAGCCCAAGCCTGGTGCATAGTAGATTATTATTCAATAATCAATGAATGCATGTATAGATGAATGAGTGAGTCATGCATAGGATATTAAGGTTGGAAAATGTAATACAGGACAGCTGGTATAGTCCCTACTGAAAGCTTAAAGCCTATATATATATGCAGTGATTGATTTATTTCTGTTTGTTTGCCTCCAGGGACGGGGAGCTCCCTACCACATGCCCACGGCCAATTTCAACTTTGAAGCACTTGACTGCTAAATACATTCGTCACACAGGCTCCTATAAGTTTCGTCAGTTGGCCTCTCTTTGCCCTCTGGGGTCACATGGGACAAGACAGGGTCCCAGGAAAGTGATTCATAGACTTGTCATTTTATGAGATAGTTGCTCATCAATTGGATGGCCGAGTAACATAGTGGTGACTATAACATAAGCCAGGGATTAAGCTGTCAGAAGATTTCAAACCCAGTACCAGCTATGTGATACTGGATAATTCACTGTGTGGCTTTGGGCAGGTTACCTGGCCTCTCTGAGCCTCTATTTTCTCATCTTTGAAAGACAGGCAGCGTTTACGTCACAGAGCTGGACCGAGGTTAGTCTCCATGATGCATGTCGACCCCCGAGCGTGAGTAAGGACTTCCTTTGCCATTATAACTAAAGCCACCATAACACCTTGTCCTGAGGGCTTCCCTGCAGCCCCGATTACTCTCCAGGCTGGTAGGTGATCAGACAAAAGAACCTCAAAATGTTTAAGATCCTTGCTTGATTATGCTCTCAGCCATATTTAAGTCATTTATTCATTCAACATGTAATTAAACATTTACTATGTGCAGGGAAGTTTTCACCTTCAAGGAGTAAAGGAAATTCTCCACGCACCCGCCCGCCCATCCGCCACCGTTCCCCCACTTCCATTTGTCGTGCGGCCTTTCTGTTGTGTGATTCCGCCTTCGGTCTGTGTCTCCGTGTCTGTCCCATCCCGCCCATCTGATGCTCTTGGCAAATGTCTCCCCTCTCCTCTGCTCCAGGCCCTCCCTCCCCTTCGACCGGGGCCCTCCTGTCGTTTTGTGGTGACGCCCGCCGGTGTGCACCTGTCTCCAGGCCTGGCTGTGAGTTCCCCTCCGGCCCCCAAACCAGCACTGGGCCCCTCACGCACCATGTCTGTAAACACCCACTGAATGAGCGTCTGTCCTTGGTCCATCTGTCCTTCCCTCTATTTTCTGTCATATTATCTACTTAAAATGATTGCGTTAAAAAATTTACACACGGGTCCTGGACTGGGACCTCAGCGGTTAGAGCGTTGTCCCGATACACCAAGGCTGTGGGTTCAGTCCCCAGTCAGGGCACATACAAGAATCAGCCACCGATGCGTAAATAACTGGAACAACAAATCCATGTTTCTCACTCTCTCTCTCTCAAATCAATTTTTTAAATTTACACACAGGAAAGTGTATTCCTAAGTACACAAATCTTCAGGTTATAACTTGATGGACTTTCACATACGTGGGCGCCCATGGGACCATGGGCTAGATCAAGATTTAGAACATGTCCGGCCTGGCCAGTGTGGCTCAGTTAGATTCCTGGTCAGGCCACATGCCCGGGTTGCGGGCTTGACCCCTGGTAGGGGGCGTGCTGGAGGCAGCCGATCGATGTCTCCTTGTCACATTGATGTTCCTCTCTCTCCCTCTCCCTTCCTCTCTCTCTAAAAATCAATTAAACAAATATATTTTTAAAAAGATTTAGAACATTTCCAAAGGCAGATGCCCCCAGAGGTAACAGGTCTAATGCCCCCAGAGGTAACAGGTCTCCGAGGCCTACCGCACGGTTTAGTTTTGCCTGGCTTCCAAATCACGCACATGCGATTGTACAGTTTCTCTTCTCCTGTGTCTGGCGTCCTTTGCTTATGTGTCTTTCTGCGAGATCCAGGCCTGGAGGTAGCGGGAGACGGTCCTTCTTTGTTGTGTGAGATGTTATGGGGTTTATACAAACTCCCCTCGCTTCCCGTTCTCCCTTCTCTCTCGCCTCCTTCCCTCCTGACGTGGGTCATCTACTCCACACCAGACCCTGTGCCCGGCCCCAGCCCCACCGGGCTTGGTAAGGCTCAGCCCCTAGGACACGGACAGGGACAGGGACCTTCACCGTCCAGGGAGGTGAGTGTGATGACAAAGGTGCTGTGTGTCACAAGGGCCCAGGGAGAAAGGGAGCCTCGAGGATGGGTCCTGGTCTCATCCGGTCCAGACTGCCTGCTCGGTGTTTGTCCTGTCTCTGTCCCTCTGTCCATTCATTCCCTGACTCGCCCCACACCGATGACCCTACCCAAGGTGGCAACAGGGACCATCTCCCTCCCTCGCCTCCCCTCCCCTCCCCTCCCGTGTTTCCCTCCTGAATCCCCCCTCCCTGTGTGAGCAGCCACTCTCCCTGCGCAAAACAGCCAACTGCACCCCAGCCAGGAACCTGCGTTGGAGCTGGATCTGCTTTGGGGTAAGAAATAAAAAATATGGCCAAATGTTGGGAATCGGGCGTTTGAAGTTCGCACTCCAGGACGCCGAGCCTGGGGAGATCACACCTCCCTTGGCTGGGAGCCCCTCAGTCTGCCCATCCGGCTGCTGAGCCCCAGCCTTCTTCTTGGGCCCCCATCCCCTGCACATCTCGCCTCCCCCAGAAGGAGGGTGGGCTTGGCTGCGGCGCCTCAGCTGTCGGAGCTGACACCCCAGGTTTGGGAGCCACGTGGGGACCTTCTGCTGGGGAGTGTGGGCGTCGCTCCCACCCCATGTGGGCTGGTCCCCCAGGGGGTGCCAGGGGGAGAATGGGTAGAAGGAATGCCAAGGTCACAGCTTCCCAAGCCAGGGGAGACCCGACCTGCTTGAGGCCCGGCCAGATGACAAAGACCCACCCCCTGAAGCCATGCAGACATGCCCAGGTGGTCCCTGCAAGCCATTCCTCCCTGAGCCTCTGTTTGCTCTTCTTTAATGAGGGGCTAGGGAGGGGGCAAAGCTCTCAGCCGAGGGACAGCCCCCAGTACGCCCCTCAAAAACATTATTACAGTGGCTTTGAGCAGAAAGCGACGCGCTGGTGGCTCTGTGACGAGCCTTGTCACTGCTTCGAACCTCAGTTTCCCCATGTGCCCCGTCTGCGGCTCCTGGCCTTCAGGAAGAAAGGCCGCAGGCACCATCCCGAATCCCGGGTGCGTGGGGGCCGCGTGGCCCGGGTTCCGTTTCCCTAACCGCACGGTGGAGAGATCTGCCAGCGCTCCTGAAGGGCATCCTAACCATGGCAACCAGGTTCATTTTAAATTCATGATATCAGAGGGTCTTTATTTATGAATCTCAAATATAGACATTTTGCATATGTGCAAACTCCCATCTTTCACCAGCAGAAAGCTCCTTGCTGCTCGGGGGGTCCCGGGCGAGCAGCGTCTGGTGGCTGCGTGCGTCCCCAGCAAGCCGTAGCGTGTTCAAGCGTCGCCGGGTCACAAGCGCAGCTGGCCCCCTCCTCTCTTCTGTCATTATTTTGCAGTAGGTTCTCCTCTCTCATATTTTTCACTTGCTACTCTGGTCTCTCTTCATTGTCTTTTCATTCTGTCTGCGTTATGGACTGAATTGTGTCCCCGCTGAAATTCATCGGCCGAAGCCCTGTCCCTCGGAGGGACTGTGTCTGGAGATGGGGCCTTTAGGGGGTAATGAAGGTTAAACGAGGTCATAAGGGTGGGGCTTCGGTCCAGCTTGGAGCTCGGGGTGCGAGCTGCATTCATCGCCTCAATCAGCGCTCGTGGCAACCCTGGGAGGCCCAGCCTGGCCCTGGTCATATTGTCACAGTTTCAACCCGGCCACCAAACTCCAAGTCCCCACTCTGAAATGACACTTGCTCTTATTTGCAAGATGTTCCCATCTTCCTGACATCCCTGTTGCCTTAACGATGAAATCCAAATTCTCCTCGGGTCGCTTAGATTTCTTCAAGGTGTTGTTGTGGCCACGTCCTCTCCAGCCTCACCTCTTGCCCTTCCCTTTGATGCCCCTGCCAGATCTCAAAATGACTTTCCATTCTGGAACCTGCCACCTCTTTCCTGCCTCCAAGCCAATGGCTTTTCTGGTACTCATCCTTCAAGGCCAAATTTAAATATCACCTCCTCAAGGAAGCCTCCCAGGCATTCTCCTCATTGTTCCCACAACCTCCCCACTTGCATCCCTGGTCACCCGATGCCTGCTAACATGCCCACTTGCCCATTCCCCTCCAGGTGTGAGCTCCTTGAAGACACTGATTTTCCAGGGGCTTCCATGGTTCCTGACACTTGTGTGTGCTGAATAAATACCTACGGAATGGATGAATAAATAAAGAGCTAACTGGGAAAATGGGCTAGAACCATGCTATAGTGTTCCAAAGTCCCAAGAACATTGTTACATTTTATTATTACAACTGAAAACTTTTTTTAAAAAATTTATTTTTTTTTTTATTAGCACCTGGGGAGCTTATTAAAATGCTGATTGCTGGGCTTCACCCTATCCATTGACTCAGGACTAAAGGGGAGGGCTGGAATGTGTATTTTTAATTTTTTCCCATTCCCACTCCTCTCTCCTTTGGCAACTATCAACATGTTCTCTATATCTAAGGATCTGTTTCCATTTGGTTTTCTTTTTTCGTTTGCTTTGTTTTTTAGATTCCACATATAAGTGAAATCATACTCTAATTGTCTTTATCTGATTTATTTCACTCAGCATAATACCCTCTAGGTCCATTCATCTTGTTGCAAATGGCAAGATTTCATTCTTTTTATGGCTGAATAATATTCCATTGTATATATGTACACAGCTTTTTTATTCAGTTGTCTATTATTGGACACTTAGGTTGCTTCTATATCTTGTCTATTTTAAATAACACTGCAATAAAGATAAGGGTGGACATATCTTTTTAAATTAGTGTTTTTATTTTTATTTTTTTGGATAAATACCCAGAAGTGGAATTGCTGGGTCATAAGGCAGCTCCATTTTTAATTTTGTGAGAAACCTCCATACTGTTTTCCATGGTGGCTGCACCAGTCTGCATTCCCACCAACAGTGCATGGGGGCTTCTCCGCATCCTCACCAATGCTTGTTATTTGTTAACTTTTTGACAATAGCCATTCTGACAGGTGTGAGGTGGCATTTCATTGTGGCTTTAATTTGCATTTCTTAGGGACACTGAATGTCCTTTTATATGTCTCTTGGCCATCTGTAAGTCATGTTGGAGAAATGTCTATTCAGGTCCTTTGCCTGCTTTTTAGTTAGATTGTGGGTTTTTTTTGGTGTTAAGCTGTATGAGCTTCTTACATATTTTAGACATTAACTGCTTATCAGATACATTATTTGAACATTTCTTCCCCCATTCAGTAGGTTGTTTTTTCATTTTGTTGATGATTATCATTGTAACTTTTTACAGCCTTTCTGAGCAGTATCTTTTGTAAAACAAAATATTTTTAATTTTGATGAAGTCCAATATATTGATTTTTCTTTCTTTTATAGTTTGCATTTTTGTTCTTTCCGTGTCTTAAGAAAGCTTTACCAACTCAAGGTCACTAAGAATTTTCTCCTATGTTTCCTTCTAGGAGTTTTTTATTTCTTGAGCTCATGAGCTATGTCTGTATATGCGTCTGTGTGAAATCTAGTCCTTAGCACAGTGCCTGGCATAAAAGTCTCAATAAATGAATAAATGGATGGATGGATAAGCAATGAATGAATCATTCACCCCACTCCCCGCCTGCCAAATCCATGGGCATCAAGTTTCAGGAGGCAAACAAGTGAGCAAAACACAAAAATAAAGACAAAACCAAAACTGCCCAACCAATTTATTTGGAAGCTTAACTGAGACCCATCTTGAGCAGATTCCCTTTTTAAAAAGATGATCAAAATTCTTTATTTCCCAGAAAAAGCATTAACCGTAAAAGCAGTTTTGCAAATTGAACTTTTTCAAAATTTGAAAATATGTCTTCATCAAAAGACAATAAGAGAGTGAAAAGACAAGCAGCAGAGCAAGAGGAGACCTTTGTAATGCATACAAATGGCAAGGATCTGTATCTAGAGTCGGAAAGGTACAAACAACCCAAGAGCAAAATAGTAAAAATATTTGAACAAACCCTTCACCTCAGAGGACATACAAATGGCCAATGAACATAGAAAGAGGTATGCGACCTCATTAGTTACTTGGAAAATGCAAGTAAACATACACTGTGATCCCATTACACATCCACCAGGATGACAAAAATCAATAAAACAGATACTATCAAGTGTTGACAAGGATGTGGAGCACCCGGAACTCTTGTAGACTGCTGATGGGAACCTAGAACGGCACAGCAAATTTTGGACATCTGTCTGGAAGCTTCTACTAAAGCCAAACAGCTCACCTGTGGCCCATACTCCAAAGTATACACCGAGGATCTTATGCTCACCAAAGATGTGCACAAGAATGTTCATAGTAGCATTATTTCCAAGAGACCCGCACCCAAAACTGCCTACATGTCCCCCAACTATAGAACGAACAAACGAATTGTGGCATATTCCCACAGTTGAATATTATCTAGAAACAAAAATGAACGAATCACTTCTACAAGCCACAGATATGGATGACACTCACAAATTAATATTGAGCAAAAGAAGCCAGACACGAAAGAACGTATTGTATGATTCCATTTATGTAAAGTTCAAAAATAAGTTAAAGTCATCTATGGAGGTAGAAGTGGAGATAGTGGTTTTCTCTGGGGTGCAAGGAGGGGTTGGTGCTGGGAAAGGGACATGAGAACTTCTGGGGTGCTGGTCATTTCTGTTTATTTATCTCCATGCTGGATCCTGGGGTGTCCACTTTGTAAAAGCCCATCAAGCTTCATACTCATATTCACTTTTTTGTATACTGGTGGCACATCAAAAAAAAAAATTATTTAAAAAAATGCTGCCTGTCAAGTTAAGTTTAGGACAATTTCGCCTGCCGCCCTGGGACGCCTTAGCGCCCTCTGGGCCAGGGGGGCATCACCTTCACTTGCCATTCCTCTGAGCCTGTGCTGCGAGGGAGAGGAAATCTTTTTTTTCCCTTCTTATGCTTTCCTCTGCCTTGGCCTGAAGCTATTGTACATATGCAAATGCGGGGATGTCAGCTATTGAGGCAAGCTCAGCTATTTATAGCTGGAGTCTTGCAACACTTATCACAGCTACTGCAGACTTTAGAAAGCCGAAACACACACACACACACACACACACACACACGCGAGCGCGCGCACACACGCATGCATACACACGCACTACACAGAGTATATTTTTTCCCCCCAGGATATAAATTTCCCATCCCATTGCAGTCTGGGCCGTCGCATGCAACATTGATTGTCTGTTATATTACATTTATTAAGAAGTGATAACTTGTAATAATTGGATGTTAAATTAAAGAACTCTCTCCTAGTTATTGCCGTCTCAATTATAACTGTCGTTGGCTGGCAGTTATAATGATATATGAGGGCTGTATTTTACGCAGCCGACCATGACCTGGTGAGTAATATTCCCCCAGCTATGGGGGCACTCATGCACTCCTTGGCTCCTAATGCCTTGCTTGGGTGCTGATTGGAATATTAAGTTTCTGCAAGACTGCGGCGCCGAAATCCACACGGGAAACCACGGCTCGGCAGCTGAGAGCCCCCTCCGGCGCTTTCCGCCCACCTCCTGCTTCTCCGCGCTGGTACATGTCCAACTCGTTCGGCTTTGTTTTATGGTTATAGGAATCAGGTTTATTTGGTGAGTTATAAAGTCGTAAAACGTGAGCGAGAGCGTGTTTGTGGTTTCCTTTTAAATGAAGCCGCTGCAATTAGCTCTGAGGTCCAAGTGTCAGCGGATGGGGGGGGGGGCAGTCAGGGGTAGGATGCGGTGGGGGTGGGGTGGACGGGCTGGATTTATTTAGAGGCCCCCAAGGGCGACTTTGGCTGTGTTTCTGCAGGGATGTCAGGGAGAAGTGACTCCGTGGTCTCTGGATGGTTGTAGCTTCTTCAAGAGTTCTGGCCAGTCCACAGGTGAGAGGGATTGACCACAAAGCCCAGTGGGCCCCTCTTATGCCCAGATCTTGGGGACAAGTCCCAGTTGGGAACAAGTCCTTCTAAAGTCTGTAAGGGAGGATTCTTCCTTGCCTCTTCCAGATTCTGGCAGCGGCAGATGTCCCTTGGCTTGTGACACATCCCTCTATCCTGCCTCTGTCTTCCCATGCTCTCTTCTCTCTGTGCCTGTCTTGTGTGAGAAATTTCCCTTGACTTAGAGAGACATCATGAGTCACTGGATTTAGAGCCCACCCAAATCCAGTGTGACCTCATCTTAGCTAGTTACATCCACAAAGACTCAATTTCCAAATAAGATCATGTTCCCCGGGGTTAAAACGTGAACATATCTTTTGGGGACACACAATTCAACCGATAACATGTTCCAATTTTATGGGCAAGAAAACTGACTATCAGGTCCCCGGGGTGAGGGCCCAAGTTCATACAACCAGCCGATGGCAGAGATGGGATTCGAGGGGGTCCTGTCAAGCATGATCAGTTTGCTATTTCTTTTGCTCTGGACACCCTCTAGACATCCGGGCCAAGGGGCATCCCTAGCTCAAGGGGTCATACCTCACAGGTGGGATGCTGGACGTGGGAGGCTGAAGTTCAGGAGAGAGACCCGGTCTGGGGTACACCCTGGGAGATGCCACACCAGCAAAGGCCCAGAGCCCTGTGACGTGTGCTGAGAAGGAGTACAGACAGAGAGAGAAAAAGCCCACAGGATGATACCGGAGTCGGGTCAGGAGCAGCGTCAAAGCGACCGAAGGCACAGCCAGCGATGGAGCAGAAAGCAATAGGCACTGCCCCCTCCACCACCCGCCACCCCGCCACCCAGCACAGCCCACCAGGACCTTCTACACCTCTTACCTTGTTGTACTTTCCTTCCAGCTTTTATCACGACGGGACATGCTACACCTCCAGATGTTTGCTTCCTGTCCCCCACCACTGGGTCACCTCTCCATGGCAGGACCCGACCGTCTTCCTCACCGCTGTAGCCTCGGAACCCAGCCTCATACACCCGTGAATGAGTGGGGACCGGGTAACTCTTCTATGCCTCCCCTTTGCCAGGCACCTAACTGAGCCCTTGATACATATTTTCTCTTGAATCCTGACAGCCATCCTTGGGGGTTCAGCCTCCTGTTTTGCAGATGAGTAAACTGAGGCTCAGAGGCAGTAGGTGACTTATCCGGAGCTGGGACCGATGTCCACCCACACTTTGAGCTTCCTGTAGAGACCAGCCCAGAATCGGGCCTATAATAACGGTTGACACCTAGCCGTCTAACAACCGTGTAGCTGCCAGACAACCTTTTTTATTTTTTATTTTTTTTGTTGTTGATTTTTAGGGAGAGTGGAAGAGAGAGGGAGAGAGAGAGAAACATCGATGAGAGAGAAACATCAACATCGACTGGCTGCCTCCTGCGTGCCCCCTACTGGGGATCGAGCCTGCACCCTGGGCATGTGCCCTGACCTGGAATCGAGCCGGTGACCTCTTGGTTCCTAGGTCGATGCTCAACCACTGAGCCTCACTGGCTGGACCAGACATCCTTTTCCACAGACATTTGCGTTTCCACCTTTCCCCAAGAGCTTACAGGAGACATCACTGTCCTGTGAGGATACCTCTTAGAAAGATCTGTTTTCTTTCGGGCTTTTCTGTAAACAGAGCATCCATTCTCTCCCACTCTCTTGAATTTTTATTTTTTTTAAAGAATTAATTGCCCTTTTTATGGCTTTGGTGTGTTTGTACTTGCGAGCACCCTGGCACCCTTAATCACAACAACAACATTTTCTATGAAGAGAGCAAATCTGAGTCATTAAGCACCAGCGAATGTGGAGCGTATTAATGGGCAAACAGTAAGTCGGGGAGAGGAAAATGTTTTTCTCTTGCAAAGTACATATGAAAAGTTGATCCAAACCAAAGCGCTGCCATAAATCTGTTAATTTTGGCAAATTATGGCGAGGTAGCAGGGGCGGCGAGAGAGAGAGAGAGAGAGAGAGAGAGAGAGAGAGAGAGAGAGAGAGAGAGAGACAGGCAAAAGGTTGCCGGGGTGCTGCCCGACACCCGTTTCAGAAGGGAGACTGCCAGCCGGAGGGAGCTGGGCTCTTGGCCGGGAGGCTGGCCCCTCTTTGCAGGGGTTCTTCCTTCTTGAAGCCTGCGATCCACAGTCTCTCTAGGTAAGAGGGGGGACGGGTGGGCTGTGAACGGTTACGATTGGACCCTGGTGCTGGGATGAGGGGAGGCCCAGATCTGGGGGGCCGCAGCCCACAGAGGGCCTCCAGGGTTCCCCCCGTTCCAGTTGCATTGCGGTCCCGTCTGGGCCCCTGACCTGGACCGCGCCTCCTCTCCTCTCCTTCCCCTCCCCTCCCCCTTCCCCTCCTCTCCCCCTCCCCTCCTCTCCCCCACGCCCAGCCCCAGTCTGGTTTTGGCCTGTTTCCTTTGGCGTGGACCGCTTATTGCTCCATCTATTCTGGGACTGAATTGTGCGCAGGGCTGGAGGTGGGGAGGGGATTGACAGCAGGCCGCGTGTCAGCGTGTGCGTGCGTGTGTGTGCGTGCGTGTGTGCGCCCGTGTGAGCGTGGCAGCCAATGTGTGTGTGCCCGCTCCCGCTCCCACTGGCCTGGGTGCTGGCGTGTTGGCGAGGGCCTCTGGGAGTCTGCTGGTGTCACTCAAGGCTTTTGATAACAAAGAACATTTTTTCTTCGCGGTGGAAACAAAACCCAGCCTTGCAAAGGCAGGCTCCTGCCCTGTGGATCCCCGCCTCCCTCCTCCCCTCCTCGGTCTCCTTCAGAGTGTTTTCTGTCTCCCCTGCTCTTTTCTTCTCATCTGGGAGTCTTCTCTCTTTCAGTTTCCAAATCATTTCCATTTCTTTTCTGTTTCTCATTCATATTTCTGTCTCCCGCGATCACTTTTCTCTCCCCCTCCTCTCCCTCTGTCTCTCTCTCTCCCCCCCACTTTCCTCCCCCGGTTCCCCCAAACACACGCGTCCTGTGGAGTCTGGAGTTGCCACGCCACGGATTTCCACTGGAGCTGGAAGAAACACAGACTCCTCGCTCCTGTCACCCAGTCTTAATTCACAGATCCCGTGGGGGCACAGAGGCGACAGGGAGACACAGAGCGCCAAATCCCCTTCCAGCCCCGTCTCCCTGGGATGGGGCCGCGGGCCCCGCCGTGGGCTCGTCTGTCTGTCCCCAGCCCTTCCGCTCCCCTCTCCCTTTGCCCGCAGAGGAAAGTGCTCACCCCCTGCTCGCTCCTTCCCAGGCCGGCTGGGATTTGCGCTCCGCTGCCTGCGAAGCGGCGGGCTCCGGGGCCATGTGCTGCGGCACGAATAGGTTAATGTATTTACAGTAAATCCCTTCTTGGTTACGCGGCGGAAGGGGCCACTTTGGTTAACCATTTATTATGGAGGCGGCTATTTTCCGATGTGTTCCACATGATTATTCGGCAAAGCTGCAATTTGGCACTTGTTCTGGGCTTGAAGGAATCGCTTCCCCAGAGGTGACCCTCGGCGGGAGATTGCATGTCACCGCGTGAGGAATGGCCGCAGCGGGGCGTGATGGGTAGGCCGGCTGCCTCCCCTGACCTCAATCGCTTTCCCGTGGCGTGGCTGCTGGGGCGGGTGGGGGTCGACACCGAGTGCGTATAGTTTCTGTTGGAAGGTGGTGGAATGACAATGGGGTGCCAAGCCCCTACTGGCTGGCCAAGGGCCTGGCCTGCGCTGGCCCGGGCCTCCTCCTGGGAGCGGCCGCCCTGGCAGGGGCGGGCAAGGCTGTGGTCAGGTGAAGAGACGCCCAGGAGGAGGAGAGGGGGGCTGTGGATTCAGAAGGCTGGCTCTAAGGGCACTGAAGCAAGCAGGCCAGGCAAGGACTGAGTGTGTTCCGAGCACCTACTGTGTGCCCCGCACCTGGCCAGGCTCTCCCACAAACGTCCTCCCATCCAGGTGCCTATGGCCCCATCAGCACGCTGCCGGGTCAGGGAGCAGCCCCAGCCCTGAGCTCACATTTCAGGGCTGCTGCTCCCTAGCCCTGTGGCCCTGCCCATGTGACTCGATTTCTCATCTCTAAGAGGGCCAAGGATCACTGTCCTCTCAGGGGGCTTTATGAGCATCCAGTGAGCCAAGGTCGTAAAGTCCTTAGAACAGAGCCAGGCCTGGAGCGAGCCCTGTAGGAGTGTTATCATTATTGCTGTAGATGTGGCTACTGTTGTTTGTGAATGGATTAAGCGGACTTCCAGCAGATGAATGGGAAAACTGAGGCACCGAGGCAGCAAGAAACCTGCTGACAGATGAAAAACTCTCAGGAGCTGGAACCAGGGACAGAAATCAGCTCTTTCACATTCAAGTTCACCTCCCTGGGGGACTGTCCTTCTGAGGCTAGTCTCCCTCTTTCCTTCCTCCCTCCCTCCTTCCCTCTCTTCTTTCTTCCTTTCTATTAACTTTCCATGTTTCTCCTTTCAAATCATGAGACACACCGGGGACTTGGTCATGTAAAAGACACTTGTGGGGAATTGCTGATTACTTTGGAGAACCCAGCAGACAGGGGTGTCCACAATCCCCCCTTGGCTTGACTACGTGACAGAGCAGGTGTCATCGGCTGCCAAGGTCGCAGTAGTCCTGGGTCCGGAAGCCTCCCTGACTTCTCTGGGCCTCGACACTCCCCTCTCTGGGTCTCAGGTCCCTCCTGACAATATGCCAAACCAGGTGGCTGGGAGCTGGGACCTCCTGACCCCAATCCTGCCTCTACCTTGTGACAGCAGAGTGACTGTGGGCAAGTCACATGCCCCCGGGACTTCAGGGTTTTCATCTGTAGAAATGCCTCGTGGGAGTCGTGAGGCTCACAGGAGGAGAGGAACGCTGTCCGGGATCCAGAGGGGCTAGCGCATCCTGACCTCATCCTTCCAGCAGAGGTGGGCCTGGCTGTACCCAGCATCTATACGCATTGGTCTCTCCTTGAACTTAAAAAAAGTTAGCAACTGTGGCTGCCCAAAGTAGAGCCTGAAAATATTTGAGTTCTACAAGGTGTGTTAGGGAAGGGGTCTGAAAGGAAGGTTAAGCTAATTTATGCTAATTTGTGAAATTCACTCTCTGCAGTAGCTCATATCCCCCCTGATTCATGCATGAGGCAGCATGGGAGCCGGGGCGTGTGGCCTGCAGCTGGGTTCATTCTCAGTGCAGATGTTCCATTGTGTGTAACCTAAAGGTTGCGTTAAGCCGACCAGGACCATGGTCACGGACTGTCGTTAGTGCTTCCAGGTCTAGAAGGTCAGGCTGTGTCCCAGTGGCCAGGCAGACCATACCTGGCTTTATCTCACCTGTCCACTTTGAGAAGTTGAACTTCAACTCTGAGATTCCTCCCAACCACAAGGGAACCTGAAAGCATCACTGTGCTCCCTGCAGACTATCTTAGTTTGAATTTCCCCAGAAGCAGACTCCGAGCTAAGAATTCAAGGACAAGTAGTATTTGGGGGAGGGGATCCCAAGATGCGCCAATGGGAGAGTGGGGAAATGAGGCGGGTAAGAAAGGGTATGTTATAAAGCCAATTAGCACCGAGGGTGACTGGAGCTTAATCCTGCAGAGAAATTCTGGGAAACACCATAAAACTGAACGTCAGCATCATCCCACCAGAAGAGTGAGGGAACTGGGGTGTCGATACACCATCCCCCCAGAGGCGCTGGGTGAGGTCTGCTCTGCGCTGGGGCTGGTGAATTCCCTGGCACCCTGATCTCTGGAACAGTCCCTAAGACTCAAAGACACCTACGGCTGAGCACAATGAATCCGTAAGGTCCGAGGGATGCAGGGAGGGTCTGCCAGAGGTGTACACAAACCTCCCTCAGTCTGGATCCCCTCGGCCCCTAGAAGGTCCCTAATTTTCCAGGCTGTGTTCATGCCTCTCCCCATATTTTTGTGCGCCCCATCTGCGGTGCCTGCTCCCTACAACCGTGTTTAACTGCCGGATTATTCGTCTACTTGCCCCCATCCTGGGTTCCAGCTGCGAGCTCCATGAGACAGAGCTGCATCTCATCCAACTCTGCATTCCCAGAGTAAATGTTCAACCGTAAAAAAAATAAATAAATGAGTCCATGGAGATGGGGAGGGCAGAGGCCTTGCAGAGAGAGCAGAGCTGCGAGGAGAGATGCCAAAATCCTTGTAGGTAGCAGACATCTCCGGCGGCCAAGATGAGGACACTTTCCTCTGGATTCGCCCCAGTTCTGACCATCAACGTCCCCACCCAGCCCAATTTCAGGAACAGGAGAGGGGGAAAGGGAGCCGCACCCTTGTTCAAATCCAGGCCTTTGCTCACTGTGATTGGGAACAGATGAATCTGAGATCATCCTTGGCAAGAAACGCTGGGAAGCAGAATGCTCCTTTTTTGGATCTTGACGGCCGAGGCTCAGCTCGGCTCCTGGCTTCATTTCCATGCTGTTGACACCTGTAATCACTGGGAAAAGCTTGAGATCCTCGTTGGGCCCTGACACCCCCAGGTGGGGGAGAGGCAGTGACAGTGACGGGGAGCTCATGCCCAGGCCTCTGCTGAGCTCACCTTTAGGGTTAGAGCACCTTGGCTAAGATGCCCAGAAGATGGGAGGGGGCCACCTTCTGTTTCAATACTTCTTGCAAAACAGGAAATAAAGAGAAATAGGCAGGAAGTGGGAAGAAAAATTACAGGGGAGCCGATGTTCAGAGCAGGGCTTGTTTGTGGGTCCATAGAAGCTCTTGACAGTTTTCACCCTGAGACGTTAGGAAGACAGGACATGGTGACCTATTAGCTCCAGGTCAAAGCACTTCTTCATCTCCCAGTGCTGGGAGCACTTTCTGGGCAAGGAAGGGAGGAAGACAAATGGGCAGAGAGGCCAAATCGGGGAGCTCGAGGGGCTTCCAGATCCTTCGGAGGTGGCTGTTTCACAACAACCCTGCCACACTTCCTAGCAAAACTCCCTTCCTGCCCTGTCAGACGCCGGCGAGAGGCCTACCCCACTTTAAGCAAATTCAACATATGGATACGCAACTTATTTCCTTTATAAAATGAATTCCCTACGGTAATCATTGAACAAGCAATGTAAGTCCTCAGTACCTCCGAGAAAGCAATCTGGTTTCAAAATGGATTTTATTTTTGAGCAATTTTCTCAGAACTAATGTCTGTGATGTAGCTAACAGAGATTTAACAGCACTGGTGTGACAGGCGTTTCTTCAAGGACTTTGCCAACCCTCGTTCGGTTCTTGTAACAATCCAATGAGGCAGATACTGCTTTTAGTCCCATTTTACAGATCAAGAAACCGAGGCATGCAGAAATAAGGTAACTTGCTCAAGGCTATCCAGCTCATAAGCCTAAAAGCCAGGTGCAAACCCAGGCTGTTGGGAACGGCGTCCACAGTCTTGACTGAGGCATTTTTTTTGGCGTCTAGGAGTGGGAAGGAAACTGGCTGGTACCTGGGTCTAGCCAGGCTGGGAAGAATCAGGCTGCCATTTGTCATGTGTGAGCTTCCCAAAAGAATGAGACACTCTGGGTCCTTCACCCTTCTCTGTGTCCTGCTCACCTCTGGAGCTTTTAATTTGGCAGATTTAAGTCCCTCTGAATCTCTAGCCTCTAGCATGGAGCCTGGTACCCTGTAGAAGCTCAGTGAAGTATTTGCTGAAGGAATGTTGGGTAAGAGAACACAGACATGGATTTCTCAGCCGTGGTGCTAGCTACTCAAATGATGCACACAAAGAAACGAGGGAAACTGAGGCTGTTCTTGGAAGGTTCAGGCCAAACCCTTCCCCGACTTTGATGACTTTCACCTTTCCCGCTATTACCTGGGGAGTTCCATATGGAGATTGCAAGTTTCCTTGAGTGCAAACTCCACAGCTGACTGCCATTGGGTGCCCAAGACATGGCACAGTGCTAGGCTCTTAGTAGGGATAGTCTACATGCTGAATACATGGACACCTGGGGAAGTGAGTGAATGAATAAATGAGTGAGTGTGTGAATGGCTGAGAGAACGGATACACATTCCCTGCCCTGGTAAGGTCTAGCTCAGTGGCTCCCAAACTTGTAGAAACACCAGAGTCTCTTGGAGAGCAGTGCCCATGGCTGGGTTCGCCCCAGGAGTGTTCGACTCAGCACATCTGGGGTGGGGCCTGGGAACCTGCATTTCTAACAAGGTCCCGGGTCCCTACTTTAAGAACCACTGGTCCAGCAGTCACCGGTTCTCAATCTCTGTTGCACATTGGAATCACCTGCAGGGATTTAAAAGCAATCGTTTCCCAAGATCCTCTGGCAGATGGCCTGATGGAATTATCTGGGGTGTGGCCCGGGTTTGTAAAAGCTCTCCCCATGCTTCCAACGTGCGGCAAGGTAACATCCTCTGGCTGGGCTCAGCGTTTATCTTTCGGCTCCTTCCCTTGACTTTCTTTGTGGCTCACATGTAGCTTCGCTCACCTGGGGGTTCCCCCTTTAGTGTCTTCTTACCCCACCCCCAAACCTGACTCCCCCGCCCTGCCCTGTGGTTGTTTCAAGCAGCATCTCAGGCCGCAGCTTGCCCGGGATCTGAGGTCTGACGGTTGCTCCCAGATGGGTCCCCATCCCAGGCCTGGGCCCGCCTGTCCGCTGCGGTGTCTATTAGGAGCAGATGCTAAACCATTTGCAACAGGCCTCGGAGCTAATGCGCGGCGGAATGGATTCGGAAGGGCCTATTGCTTCGCGGGCCGAGGGAGGGAGTGAATTAATGCGGGGCGAGAACCTCCAGAGAGCCCGAGTCGGGGCTGGGGGGGGCGCGGTGGCTAAATCAACGCTTATAAACTCGGCCCGTCATTTTTCATTATTTGCTACATCGGAAAGATATTTTCCTTTTCAAATGCACTTGGAAATCCGTTTGGTCAAAAGTCGGTCGGCAACCTTTTCAGTTCCCCCTGAAAACTCGCAGCCTCTGGCAGGGGGTGGAAGGGAAATGGCCCAGGTCCTTAGCCCAGGTCCAGGCGATGGGGCCACGATGGGGTGTCACGGGGTCTGCTTTGGGCAGAGGCTCCATGGTTTTTCAAATATGTTGCCCGTGAGCCCAAACAAGGACCCGAACAGGGTGGTTTAAGCTGCGGCTTTGAGAGAACGAACCTGGGCTCTGGCTGCCCAGCTCCAGCCTCGTGGGCGCCTTTTTTCTGGCCAAGGTATGAGAGAGCATCCTAAAGGGGCACTCCCAGGACCTCATAGGAACCGGAGGTGGGCCCCCCTCTCTTAGATAGCTCAAGGCCATGCCTCCGGGGTGGTGTTTGAATTGGTGGCGTCAGCCACTGTGATGGAGAGGAGGGAAAACCCTGGATGGGGCAAATGACCCTGGTCTGAGCCATGGCTCTGCCTCCACTCCAGGCTGTGCGACCTCAGATGAGTCCGTGGGTCTCTCTTGTGAAAATGAGAGAAATGCGGCGAGGAGTCCCTGAGGGCGAGAGTGTCAGCCGATGTGTGGGAAGCCGAGCCTGAGTCTGGGAAGGTTATATTGTTAGGGATCCCGGCCAGGAAAAGGTTGAGGTTGGGGGAGAGACAGAGAGAGTTTCGGGGGGATGATGGATCTTAGGGCCAGCATGCTTATCTTATATGACAACTGAGACGCTCCAGGGGACAAAGCTATGAGTCATCCAAAAGGCTGCGTACAGAGGAGATGCCAAAGGGGGGCTGCCTCCTGGAGAAAGGGGAGGCCGCCTCGTCTCGGAGTTCAGCCCCGATGGGCCCAGTGTATCTGTGTAGTCACTTGTTACTGTGTTAGGTTCAGGCCTTGGGGGTGGGGATGAGAGGCACGGGCTGCCTCCTGTCATCACAGACACAGCCCATATGGTATTTCTGGAAAAAGAGACCCCTCTTCAGATGGACCTGGCCCTGCCCCGGAGTCTATTGCTCTGACCGGCCCTAATGCAGTCAGCAACCTGAACAGCTGTACTTGACACCCATCGTTTGCCCCTCCTTTTATTTATTCCTCTGGGCCAGGAAGGAAAGGCCTCCTAATTCGTCTCTTTGTTTCCATGCATAGCCCCCTCCAATGCTTTCCCTACATGAATTTGCTCAGGCAGCCCTCCCTCCAAATTAAACTTTCCGTCACTGTTGGAATGAAGACCAAACCACCTCCAAGGACTATAGGCTCCTGGATGGCCCAGCCCCTGCCCACTGCCCCCACCTTGCCCTGCACTAGTTCCCCCACTACATCTGGGATCCAGCCACACTGGCCTTTTCTTGGGCTCCCCCTGCCCCAGGACCTTTGCATGTGCCATCCCCACTGCCTGGAACATTTCCTTCTGCCTCCTCTTCCTTGGCCTATTTATCCTTCTTTGGGTCTCAGTTCCAGTGTCACTTCCTCAGGTAGGCGTTTCCTGATCCCCAGCTATGTCCAGTCCCCCTCTCATGACACCATGTCCTTGTCACTTGACCTCTTATCACAGGTGCAATTGAACATTTATCTGGCAATGATCAGAATAGTGCCCATCTCCCCACCAGACAGGAGTGAACCCCAAGGCAGAGAACATGCCTGCTCAGCTCACCAGTATCTAGCACATAACAAGTGCTCAATAAATATTTGTTTAATTACTTAATATACAACCCAGTTGCCAGCTCCCTGCCTTTTGTAATGTGGGGGACACTATTCAACCCACTACCATAGGGCAAGTCAGCCAGTTCTAGATTTTATCTGCTAATACTCTAGTAATTAGAGTAATCAGGGAGATAAGAACATGTATAAAGCACCTACCATGTGCCTGGCAGTGTTCTATGCTTTTATATATATCTCATTAACTGTTAAAATAACTCCATTAAGTGGCACTTAATCCCATTTTACAGATGAGAAAATTGAGTTCCTGAACATTTCCCAGCATCTGTCAGTACTGACCGTAGGCCCTGGTGTTCATGCAAAGGCCGAGTCTTACTCTCTAGAGCCCTGCTGGGGACAGGCAGGACTGTCTCCTGTCCAGTGGCCCTTGGGGAGGGGGCACTGCCACCAGGTGGACTCCTGCCCAAGCTAGGCCGAAGCGAGGCCGCACTCCCAGGCACGTCACTCTTGTCACCGGCCAGGCACAGGCAGCCCGCAAGTAAACAGTGTCTGAAACCTATTCTCATTAGGCTAATTTACGAATAAATTACCATATTCAATGGCCTTATTTTTACTGCTCGTTAACAGGCCCATGATAGGATGATAATTACGGGATTTTAAGTGGCTAATGGCAGCTGGGGCGTCAAAAGCAGTTTTTACGAATCTGTTTATGGCAGTGAAGGTGACAGGAGGGGAGGGACATTGAAATGTTGAAATCACACTTTGGGAAAAAAAGCTTTAATTGTTGAGTATTTATTAGAGAGGAGGGAAGGCTGTAATTTAAAAAATGAAACTCCAAAAAACAAAAGAAATTAATTAGTCTTCCTCCGGCGCTGTGACCTTCAGGGAGTGGGCCAGGGGTGGGCAAGATCCCAGGAGCGAGGCGTCAAGTTCAGGGGCACACCTGGGCTTGTCCTCTCTCTGCTTGGCTTCTGCCGAGAAGGCCTGTGAACTTCCTGGAAGCCTGTCCCCCTCTGCCTGGGCTGGAGAGGCCACAGGCTGGGGGTCCAGGGGGGAGCCCCTGAGAGAGGAAAGAGCCTAGCAACCTTAAAACCTTAAAACAATGTCAGTGTTAGGCACCTGACTCACCCTTTCTTCCTGATCCGTGTCACGTCCATCAGGTCCCATCTATTTTTGGTCCCTGCTAAATTTCACGCGCATTATTCCACCCAAGCTTGCAATAATAAAAGATAACTCTTAACACATATTGAATGCTCCCTATATTTTTGTGTGTAAGACCTCCCTTCAATGCTGTGCCAGATAATCCCATGGGATTTGTACCATGATTATAATTATTATTCCTATTTGATAAAGGAGGAAACAGTCACAGAGAGGTTCAGTAACTTGTGCAAAGTCACACAGCCAAGACTTGGAGTTGCATCCACTTGAACTGCCCAAGTCCACTCTCCTCTCATCGAATCCACAGCAAGCTGATGGGATGGCTATAGGGCCCTGTGCTTCAGAGGAGAAAACAGACGCTCAGAGAGGGCGAGCCACCTGCCAAGGGTCACAGAGCACGAGTTTAAAGGCAGGTCTCTCCTCAGTGCACACCGGAGGCTGACATGCCCTTGGAACGGGACTCTTAAGAGCAGAGAGGAGCAAAAGGCAGCTCAGGAAAGGGTCCTGGACTTGTTAGTCTGTGTCTAGGAGGAGCTACCTAGGGGCCATTGCCCTGCTCTCTTTAGGTGTCTCCCGGTTCCTGTCTCTCCCGCCCACCCGGCCCCGCATGCCCCCGCACTGGCCCACCGGCCTGGCTCCTGGCGGGCCTGGTTTAGTATGCAGGCCTCGGAAAACAAACTCGCTGCAGCCTGACAGTGGGAATAAATATCCGGGCTCCGTTGATTAGCATTTGATCCCAGCTGGGTCTCTGGAAGCTGAAGTACTGGAATGTCTTGGCAGTTTTTTAATGCTGAATAATTTGATTAGATCAGTGACTGAGCCTGCTGCTCCTGGTGAGATAAACCCTCCCCACGTTACAGGGGAGAGAGGCAGGGGGGAGCGAGCGAACGGAGCCCCCCCACCCCGCTCCTCCCCCAGCCCTCTGGCTCCCTGCTCTGCCTGCCTCGGAGCCCAATCAGCCCCTTTCCCTCTGCCCTCGCCTCTCTTTTTAATCTTTTTCTCTGCACTTCCTTCCCCTACCCTTCTTCTCTGCTCCTGGTTCTGTCTCTCCCTTTATTTCCTTTCCTTCATTTCTTGCCCCCCCCCCATGTCTCATCTGCCTTCTCTCACCTCCGGAGAGAGGTGAGAAAAGGCAGATGAGACATGATTTTCGTTTTGATTCCCCCTTGCCCCTTCCTCTCCCTCTGTCTCTCCCATTTTTCCTCTCCCTTCCATCCCCCCTCCTAGCTCTCTCCATCTCTCCAACTCCCCCCCACACTCCCCCAAACCCCAAACCCACCTCCTCTTTTTATGAAGCTTTAAATACATCATTTAATCAACTCCACAATTTCAATTTCACGCGGTTGTCAGCTCGAATGCCTGATGAGGTGGTGAAGACCTCACAGATTGCAGGCAGGGGTGACAGGGCCACCAGGCCTCCCCCTACACACTCCCCCCCCCAGTGGCTCCCAGGCCAGCCTCAGCCCTGCCCCCACCCAGCCCTCCCCAGCCAGCCTGGGAGGAATTCCAGAGGGTTCTGTTTCCTCCTGGCAACTGTCAGTCAGTCCTGTAGATGTTTCTCTTGTTATCAGCGTGAAATTACCGGAGTGGCCTCATTACGGCCTCACTCCAAATTCGGAGGCAATATTTCTGTTTGAAGGGTAATAATCTCCATTTAAAATGAAAATAACCTCTCCTCAGGTAGAGGTGGAATCAGGGAAAGGAAGATGACATGTGGGGACAATCCGAGATGAAAGGAGTTACCTGGGTTTTTCGATGGAGACATATACAGGGTGTCCCCCAAAACGTATACACATTCTATAGCTGGCAGCTCAACGGATGTTTTTTTCTTTTCAGATGTAACCCACTGGAATGAATAATTATTCAAAGTGTGTATACATTTTGGGGGGACACCCTATATATACAAAGTCCTTTGCTGACCTAACACAGAACATACCGTTCCTGAAAACTAATTGTTTTTCCAGTTGGGGGACACGGGGAAGGAAGCCCCGTGTGACTTTGAAACAAGCCGCCCCCCCATTCCTGTCTCCTTAATCTTATCTGAACCACATACTAGAGGCCTTGCTGCTATAACACAGAAGTAATCAGCTCAAATGGACAGGAAGGGGTGGCGAAGGTTTAGGTTTTTATGCAGATTCAATTACCAGCTCTCCCCCCCCCAGCTCACGTGGGGGTGCTGCCTGAACCCCATTAGCGGTGGGGAACGTGGTCTGTTCTCACCAGTGGCATTGCAAAGCCATCTGACCTCGCTCTCCATCCGCCCCTGTCATCTCATCACCGGAGAGTCAGGCCCCAGCCTTATTTATTTTTCTCAAATGGATCTAGAAATAGCTAGGAGAGGCACTTCCCAATAATTGAGCGCTGGCTTTGTCGGGAAAAGCCACACTCAGGGCTCCAAGTGTCCTCAGGCTGCTGTGGATGGAATGAGTGTGTGTGTGTGTGTGTGTGTGTGTGTGTGTGAGAGAGAGAGAGAGAGAGACAGAGACAGAGACAGAGAGAGACAAAGAGAGAGAGAAACACCTTGGGGGAGTGGGGAGGGCGTTGACACCCATCCTGGAGCACGTTTCCTTGCTGCTGTGTGACCTTAAGTAAACCTGCAGCCTCTCTGAGCCTAGTTTTCCTCATCTGCAAAATGAGGACAATAGGAAAACCTTCCCCACCCTCCTCGCGGGGACTGTATTACTACAGTCCTTATGGGTAAAATGAAATGAATCAGTGGCCCCTTAACCCCCCTGCCACCCTGTTGTGAGGGGAACATCATCATTATGGTCTTGGCCATTTACTGACCACACAGGCACCATCTTCCTGCTGCGTGAGCTTAATCCCGCCTCTTCATCTCTCCGGGCCTCAGTTTTCCCATCAGCAAATGCTGTAAAATGGGGATATTCATGCCTAGTTACAGGGTGCAGGTGAGGCCCGCATGAAATGTGTCTGGTGCTCCTCACTCGCATCTCCTCTAATTTAACCTCCAGGCCCTGAAGCCTCTCCGTGAAATGGCCCTTGCTAACTTCGCCCTCCAACTGGCTTTCCTGCTATACGTAAACCGAGGCTGGCATCTGCAAATTGAAGTGTGGCCTCTTTGAAACGGGCTGCTCTGAAGCTTGCATCTGTGGTCCTGCTGCCCAGCGTGGTGCCAGGCGCACAGAAACCCATGAACAAATGAATGAATGAATGAATGAATGAATGAATGAATGAATGAAAGTTCCTAGGCGGATGCATGCTCCAGGCTTACTATGTGAATGAATGAGTGAGTGAGTGAGTGAGTGAGTGAGTGAGTGAGTGAGTGAGTGAGTGAGTGAGTGAGTGAATGAATGAATGAAAGCCCCACTCTCTGCAAGCCAGCCCTCACCTTGTTTCCCCGGGGCCGGCTTCGCCCCCCCGCGGCACCCTGAATTTCCAGAACACAGGAGCCGACAAGAAACCGGGACTCACGGGGTTTGATCTGCACCGCAAACACCTCTTGCAAAGAGAGGAAGAAAAAAAGTGCCAGCTCCTTTTCGGGGGAAGAGAAGGCGCCGGGATCTGTGAAACGGTTGGGAGGCGGGCGCTTGCCTCCGCCTTCTGCGAGCTGGGGCGGCGCGTCATTATTTTGCGGCTCCCTGAAGGCAGGTGAGCCGGGAAAGGCAAACTGCAGCCTGGCACCGTGCGCGCGGCTTTGGAAAATGTGGAGCTCTCGAGGCAAGGGAAGGGTTTGACGCAGTTTAAAAAAGACAGGCTCCCACACCTCTCGATCCGCAGGTTTCCATCGGATCGGGTCCCCTGGAGGCGGGCTCTGCAGCCTGGCCAGGCTGTGCCGCGGCCGCTCCAAGGCCCTGTGGCCCCCAGAGGAGGCCGGCGGGCCCAGCAACCTGACGGGTGGGAGCGAGGTGACGACAGCAGACTCTGGGCCTGGAGGCGGCAGCAAAGTGGCCACGCGGCTCCACTGGGTGCCGGGCGCGTGTGCAATCAGGTGGTCGCTCTCTGGGGAAGGTAAGACGCTGGGGAAATTCGGGGTAAATCGATGAAATGGTGTAGGCACATGGCCCGGGCACGTGGCCGCCGGTCCCTCCTCTCTCTAATGGGGTCAGCCCTCCGGTAGGTTTTCTTTCCCAAGATGCATTTTTTGTGTTATAAACAAGTGTGTCTGGCAAAAAATTTTGTGACTAAATGAGTTCACCTAATCATTACCCTTCCCCCCTCCCTCCTTTCCACCCCTTCCCTGAACCAATAATTATTAAGAGCTCAGTTGTTCAGACAGACCCTGCCCCTGCCCGCATGGTGCTTACCTTCTAATGGAGAAGGCAGGAAACCAGGAAACAAACGACCAAGCAGATAAGTTCACCTAGTGACAACAGCTATGAAGGAGAACCCCTGGGCGATGGACCAGGGCATGACCGGTCACGGTTGGGGAAGACAGCATTGCCTCTGCCTCCTTCATGGGCAAGTGGAGCTAGCCCTGCTCTAGTGAGTTGGAACCGATTCAATAAAGCTCTTGACTGCAGGACTTGTCAGAGCCTTCAGTGCACGGACATGCCCCTCACTTTGAACAGTGGGGAAGCAGTGGTGTCTTTGGAAGCCCTGGACTCGAGGAGCATCTGGAGGGGCACGTCTCCTATGGGGTGCATGTGGTACATGCCAAAAAAGGGCTGGCAGCTCGGATCCCTGAGCAAGAGGGTGGTAGCTGCTGCTTTTCAGGGGCATGACCCTCACAGGCCCTGAGCAAAAGGCCCCCTCACAGTGCAGGCTGAGTCCCTTGTGTCACCCCCGCCTGTGACCTGCGAGCCCCCTGCATTTGCCTCCTCTGGGGCTGACCTCACGCTCACACCTGAATCTCTGAGTCTCAAATTCTCACAGTGGCTGAGGGCGGAACCCTCGTCAGCCCATTTTACTAACAATGCAACTGAGGCACGCTGGTCTTGTGGGTGGCCTGAAAGTGAAATTATTTTCTCCCCTCCCGCCTGTGAGCTCGCGGGGCCCACCCTGAGCCCTCCCCCCTTGCTCAGTTTGCTTCACCCTGCCACTCTCCTGTTCTGAGCAGGACAAACCTCTGTCACTTTGGAAACTTTTACATCTGCTTCCCCTGCCTGAGATTTTTGTCCCTGAAACCGAAATCACTAGTTCTCACACACAAGGGCTTTTTAAAAGGCTGATGGTGCCCAGGCCCTGCCCTAGAGCAACGACATCAGATCCCCTGGGATGGGGCCTGGACACGAGTATTTCCAAGCTCCCCAGTTGGTTCTAAGGTGTCACCAGGATGGAAAATACCTGCTCTTTATTCCTGTCACTTATCACAGGTTCACCTCCAACATGGTGGCCTGAGAGAGACCCATATCTGAAGCTACCCCACCTCCAATTCTCATCACGTCACTGGGTTTAAGTTCTGAGCACTTATCACCATTGCCAATTACCTCACCTAGTCATTGGGTAGCAGCCGTCTATTGTCTGACTCCCCCAAATGGGACGTGAGTCCCTAGGGACAGGTGGCCTGAGCTACTGAATTTACTTCTGCATCCACAGCCTCAGGAGCGGGGTCCATCTGGCACATGGCAGGAGGGGGCGGGTGCTCAAATCTCTGTTGACCTAAAGGAGGCTCAGAGAGGTTTAGCTACTTCCCTAAGCTCTCCCAGCTGAGACTGGGACCCAGGCCGGGAAAGCTGCACCCCCCAGACTTCCCAGCCACCACACAACACACTCAGTCTGTATTTCTTGTTGCACAGATGGGAAAAGTGAAGCCTGGGGCAGGAGCACACTCCCACCCCCAGGCAAGGCCTCAGGTGCTGTTTGGGACCGAGCCTTCTGCCTGCCAGCTGCCCCTCATCCTGGCACTGCCATCAGCAGAAGCCCGATTGCCTGAGCAGACCAGGCTTTGTGTCTGGCAAGGGGAGTTCTGGTGACACCCTCTAATTGACAGGAGACCTCCATGCGGGGAGGGGGTGGGTGAGACGCCGCATGGGCATGCCTCCTTTTGGATGAGCTCTCTGTGTCTGCCTCTCCAAGCCCATGCACAAGATCAGAATGGAAAAAAGAAAAACCACTCCGCATCAATATGTATTTCCTTCTATCTCCCCCTAATCCCCCCCTTTTCTATAGGATTCTGGGGGATATCCAGTTGATTTTCTCTGATGGTAGAAGACCCAGGTGGACCATGTGGGAGGGAGAAGTTTTGGGGTTCACAGGCAGGACACCTTGCTCAGTTTCCGGGCACCTAGGCTAGTGGTTTTTTCTCTTGTAAAATGGGATCCATGCCTCCTGCCTGCAGTTTTACACTTTGCCCATTGTTTGACACAATGGTCTTACTTAGTGGGAGAAAATGAACATGAACATGTACAACAAAGATGTAGCTACAAGGATGTTCGACACAGTATTACTTACCTTAGGAGAAAGCGATTGGAAACAACCTAGCTGTCCAATACTAGGGGATGGGTTTCATAAAATAAGCACATGAATGGCGAAGCTTAGAGACATTTAAAGACCTGCTGTAGAAAATGCTGAATTTTGTGGAACTGGTTGCAAATCATGAAACCACAAGCTATTTCTTTTTCAAATGATACACACTTACCAAAAAAAAAAAAAAAAAAAGAACCAGAAGGATATAGGTTAAACTATTAATCTTAGATATGTTGGGGGTAGGAATTACAGATCTATTGATGTCTTGCTTGCCTGTATTTGTATAATATGCACACTTCTCTTTTGTAATAAAATAACACAAAAAGAGAGTTACATGCCATTGTCATCTCACCATATTGTTTTGCGAATCAACTAAGAGAATATGTGAAAATATTCGCAAAAGTTCCAACTGTGACATCAATGTAAGACATGACCACACTTGCCTAGAAATGGTATTGCGTATGGAATTTAATGATATTAACTTATCTATCTATCTATCTATCTATCTATCTATCTATCTATCTATCTATCATCTGTCTATTCAATGTCCTAATCCTAATTGTTCAATACTAAGGGAATTGATAAGTGGTGAACTCCTACTCATCTCACAAGGCCCAGCTCACATTGCCCTTTTTCATGGAAGTCTCCCTTCCTATAGAGAGGGCAGTGGGCTCCTTTGTTGGAGCCCAACAAAGCATCGATTCATTCTGAAAGCATGACCCATTCTTAAATTAAAAACTTCATCTGTTTATCTCTCTGCCTTTCCCAGCAGACTTGGTACCCCTTGAGAGCTATGGCCACGACGCTTGTCTCTGAATCCCTAGTTCTTTATACAGCACTCAGTACTTAGTAGGTCTCAATAACTGCTTGCTGAGAAGTTAGATGAATGAATGACGTTCACACCAGCTTCTTCTACTGAAATGAGGGCTTCTGAAGGCATGTGTGTAATCCCGAGCTATAAATTGAATTGTATTTTTAAATGCACTGGGATTTGCTATTTAAAGGAACTCTGATGTAAATCCTTTTTATAAAATGAAGACATCTTGAGCAATGTGAATAATTGCTCCCTGACATGTCTGTTTATAAGTTGAGATTTTTACGGATCAGGAGACGGGTGCGCTTTTAAAAATTTATTTGACAAACATTTGCAAATTGCATGCTCTGTGCCAGGCTCTGGGTTCGATGTGGGCATGATGACAGAGCAGCCCCAACCCTTGAAAACGTAGAGGTCTGGCTCCGCTCATCGATAATGTCTCGGGAGCTCAGAGGCCAGCCTCGAGCTGCTGTATTTGAATTCTGCCTTCCCCATTTGCCCGCTGTGTGTCCTTTGGCTACTTACTTAACCTCTCTGAACCTCAGCTGCCATGTGTATAAGCTGAGTATAATAGAAGTGTGCATCTTTCAGCCGTCATGAAGATAAAATGAGACAGTGCCTATAAACTGCTGGGAAAATGCCTGGCATGATACATATTCACTGTTATCATTAGGAGGCAAGGTGGAAAACATCCACGTGGGTGCCTTTCATGGGAAACCCCTGGCCACTGGAGAGTCGCAGATGTGTGTGGCTTTGCTTTTTTGTTAGGGCTATTGGACCTCATGCCTCAGTTTCTCAGACCTGCCAAATGAGGGGAATAACACCTATGAAATGAAGATAGCTGAGTTGTAAGAAAAAAAGGCATGTAAGGTGTTTCAGAGATAATTAAACTAATATCAATGTTTTAGTTGAACAAAAGATTATTAATTTAAGCCTGTTCCTATCTCCCCCTCACTCCCCTGTCCCCTGCTCATGGAAGAGTTTCTTACCTTAGGAGGGGAACGTTTCTCTCCCCCCCACCATGGGTGCTTTTAGACAGAGCTTTCCCAGATGTGCTCAGATCTGAGGCTGAGCTCTGTGAGCACCTGCGTCAATGGGGTCACAGGCACAGTGCCTACTATGTGCCCAGGCTGGGCATGCAGGGAAAGACGGCTGTTCATTAGTTCTAGGAACCACAGGAGACAAAAGGGCTCTGGTTTTAGATAGATAGAGGATAACCGTGTTAGATAGAGGTAATCATCTTTTGCCCCCATTTTGCAGATGGGGAGACTGAGGCTTGAGGTCTCATAGCTGTTCAAAAGCTGCAGAGCCACAGCGATCCGTGATACAGGAAAGTTCCAGTTTGGAAAACAGCTTTGACAGTGGCTACAAAACCACAGCTGTGTCTGAAGAAGTTTCCTTACCGGCCACCATGAGGCCTTTGTTTCCCAAGTACTGCTCTCCGAGAGCAGAGCACCAGGCTGGGGCTTGCAGATGGGCTGGGGTGACAGACAGCAGGAGGTAGGCTGCAGGCTGGTGTCTCACTGCGAGTCCCACCCCAGGCAGCTCTCCAAACAGCCCTGCTGCGCACCATAAACCAGGGAATGTCACCTGCCCAGTCTCTGGTCCCAGGCTGCTGGGCAGACCCTATAACATAGAGGTCCCTGAGGTCATCTAGCCTAACTCTGCCCCCCAAACCCTCCTTCTGTCCTAGAAGGGGGCAAAGAGACTGCCAGGCCCATCCATTCCGTGAGATTAGATGCCCAGGGACCACACCTCACTGGCTCTCTTTGTAGCCTCATAATGGCTTGATAGTCCTTGGGCTGCATTTAGCCCCTGATCGTGTATTTGTTTAACAAACACAGAACATGTATCATCTTTCAGCTCTAGTGCTTTCTAGACATTAGCTCATTTCTTCCTGGTCAGAGCAATGCCTTAAAGTAAGTATCATAACCCCCATTTCGCAGATGCAGTAACTGAGGCATAGAGAGTTACGTCCTTGGTCAAGGTCATGCATGGCTGGTGAGTTGCAAGCAGCTGGGCCCCCAGGTCTCCACCCCAACCAACCCCATGCTACACAGTTTGGCCTCTTGCGAACAAAAGAAACCTCACTCCGTTTTGACTTCTCTTTTTAATTTTTTTTTATGGCTTCGTCAAGAAGAAAGTCTCAACTTGGTGTGACTCCATCTTCAACACCTTTCCAATGCTTACTAATATTTTTTAACAGAGAGGTCGGGCCTCGGGCTCAGTTTCTATTTAACGGAAAGTGTTAAGGTGGCTCCGTCCGGGACCAAATTTACAAAACACGACTCTGTAGAGACAGATTCCGAGAGATCCCGAGACTCGCTCAAGATCTCAGAAGAGGCAGGTCACTCAACAAGGACTGCAAAAAAATTGATCTTCTGACCACCTGCCATCCTGAGCTCTTTCAATCCAATTCAGATAAAAAACGACTCGACAAACAGCTTCAGAACGGCCGGCCAGGGGCACAGTGATACATGAACACGGCGAGAATCTTAAACATCCCCCAAATGCATCATGATTTCATTACTATTTTCTGTGGAGGGGATGATTCCTTTCACAATCCTTCTTTTCCCTCGGATGCTTTCTCCCGAAAGGGTTACAATCCCGAGGCAGGCTTTTTTTTTTTTTTTTTTTTTTTCTGAGCACAAAGAACTAATATTAGCAGATTGGGCTTTCTGTAAATATTCATTGTAATCTGTGACTTGGTGAGCGTCAGATCCCACCCTCCCGAAAGCTGCACATTTATAACTTGTGAATTCATAAATATTTACGAATTCACACAATCATCGCTGACAAATTATTTCATCTGACAGCTCCACCCGGGCTCGGCCTGCTTTCGTGCGATTCCGATCAAATCTCGCGTAAACTTCCCCGGTGACAAGCGGAGCCGGAGAACGGCCAAAGTCGCAACCAGATTCTACAGATGCGAATGGGTCAGTAACTGATATTCGCGACGACGACATCCCGGCTGGAGGGATTTTGTTGTGTGATGGGGCTGCCGGTGTTCGCAACGACCGTGCGCGTGTTCATAGCGACGCGCCTTTGCGGGCGTCGAACGTGAGGCCTTGTCAAGAGCAGGCGCGAGCACGTGCTGTGCAGAGATGACACTGGGGCCAGGCGGGCTGGGTTTGCATCGGAGCTCGGCTGCTGGGGTCCGTGTGATCTTCAACAAGTTTCCCATCCTTGCTCAACTCAGCTTCTTAGCTTTGAATTCGGAATTATAAAAACAGCACAACAAACAGGGCTGTCATACTAAGGCCAGGTGTCGCTCGTGAAGCCCCCAGTCCGGGGTCTGCCCCGGAGCAGGGGACTCAATAAATCTTGGTTTTATTATTTTACTGGTGCAAACGGTCGTTTGAACAATCACGGTTTCTGGCATGACCATGTTTCCCGTGATTTTTGGCACACACGCAGAGGACGCCCTGCTCCAAAGTCCTTTTCCCGTATTGTTGTTAAAAACATTTCAGAGGGCCGCTCCTTGTGTGTGGTTTCCGTTTTTTGTGCCCCAGAAAGCAATCACGTGCCTACCACATACGGACTGCAGGTCACCCCAAGTCTCCATCTCCCCACTGGAGTCTTTCTTCCACCCACCCCCACCTGCAAGGGCAAGAAATAACCTGCCTTCTGTTTCCCCTCCCTCTCGAATTTGGTGATCGAATGTCATCCTGGTAAATCCGAGTTTTCTTGCAGATGAGTGGGAATAACCTAGGCTCCCTCCGGTGCCCTGGACCCCTTCTGCTGTTGGCTAAACAACTTATTCTCACCTCTGGGCTCTTGCACTTGCTGTTCCCTCTGCCCGGAACGTCCTTCCCTCTCAGTCTTCAGGGATCTGCCATCTTCTTGTCACCTAGGTCCCCTGCCAAGGGCCGCCTCTTCAGAGAGGCCTTCCTGACCCCCTATCGAGAATTATCAGGCTTTACCAAATCACTCTTTTTATTACCCCCATTTAACTTTCTCTGTAGCACTTACTAATTTCTTTCTTTTCCTTACTTTCCTTCTTCCTCCACTCGCTGTGAGCTCCATCCACCAGGCCAGGATCTCCTCTCTTGGTCACAGCTGTACCCCTACTGCCTAGAGCAGCATCTGGCATATATTAGGTGCTCAATAAATGTTTGTTGGACTGAACACATAGACAAATGAGCATGGTTACAAACAGGACAGGCGCAGGATTCAAATGAATGACGGGTGAGCCCTCGGCTCTACCACATGGAGGTTTTGTGGTCTTGGGCAACTTAAACCCCAGTGAGCCTCAATTTTTCCATCTGTAAAGTGGACATAGTAGCTGGACTTCTCTCTAGCACTGTGGGACTTTAGAGGCCCCAGACACGGAAAGGGTCTGGCCCAGCACTCGACATGGGGAAGAGTCATATGCAGCTGATGACTCAATTTAGTGGTGAAAATTAATACTACGTCACTGACAAGAGTCCCAGATTTGGGGGCAAATAGTGTGGGGGCTTAAAGACTTTGCATTTGTGTTAGCCCCTCTGACCCTTCCCGCCACATCAGGCTTCTGCCATCTTCCAAGTGTGTTTCTGGGGAAAACCATGGCAATTTGGGGAAAACAAGCTTGCAAGGATATTGCAGTCGCGGGGCTCCCACAAGTACCGCGGTCGGGGCAGAAGGACGTCCCCGAGGAGATGCTGACAACAGGATTGACGACAAGCCAACATTCCGCAGGAGAACCGACTGTTGAGTGGAAGTTTTGCGACGTGAACTTTTCCAGCTGCAAAGTCTCTGGTCGAGGGCGTGTGTGTCCAACTCCACATTTAAGCACACGTGTGTGGGGGGGGTGCACACAGGCTTGTGCACACACACACACATTTTCCAAAGTTCCTTTCAGCCAAAACGAAGGGAAAAGATTTGTTTCTTCCTAAACCTCTGCAATTTCAACATCTGCCTGTTGGGGTAAATTTGACAAGGATTATCTCTTTTGTCTTCTCTCTCCTTTATTTATTTTTTCCCTCCCAAACCCAGAAAGTCCTGAGAAGTGCTCCTGAGAGTGCTGGCTGACAGGAGCACACAGCCGGCCGCAGCCAGGGAGCGAGCCGCCGAGTAGCGAACTTGTTAGACAGCAGCTAGATTACGATCATAAATAAATGATTTGCTGTCTCCTCGCATTCAGACTTGTAGCTTTTAAAGTGTGCCTGTCATCGCGGAATCAGATTTAGTCAAATGCTGTGTAACTGCAAAATTATCCTATCCTTACCTTTTTTCTTCTCCTGATAATGGACAGTTAAATTGGATTTTCAAATTCGAAGTGCATATGTTTTTCAAATCCCCAGAGGCTGTCTATTTTTTCATTTCTAAAGCAACTCACTAATGTTTATCATTACCACACAGAAATATTACAATTCTTAAGGGGCGCCTTACAAAATCAGCGCGGGAGAAATGTGCTTTATCGTCTCAAAATGAAACCAATTTCTCAGCTGATTTGCAATTTATTTACATGTTAGCATTTGATTTCCGGCTGATTTATAACCCCACATGGCTCTGTCTCATGGTTTATTTAGAAAGCAGACAGCGGTGGTCGGGGAAGGCTGCGGAGAGCTGCGTGGCGTGGGCTGGGCGCATTCCCAGGGCCGGGCCAGGGAGGCCAGCCGGGGCCGCCTGCTTTGCCTCCAGTGCCCCAGCCTGTGCGGATCCGCGGGGTGCTAGGCCCAGGACCCCGCGGAGGTGAGCTGCCGCAAGCCAGCCCTTCCCGAGGAACACCTTCCCTCCTCTCAGTGAGAGGGACTTGGGGGGGGGGATGGGGAGACGGCTGGGTTGGCGGGGGCTCGCCTTCCTTGGCTCACTCACGTAACTCCAGCGGCTATACTGGAATTGTCGGTGGGGCTTTTACTGGGACTTATTGCTTTATCCGCCTGACCACTTATGCATTGATCCATTCTTTTAGCCACCCATCCGGCCATCCCTCCATCTTCTGAACCATTCACACATCCATTCTCTTATACCTTCTACCCCTGCTCCATCCATCCATCCATCCATCCATCCATCCATCCATCCATCATCCATCCATCATCCATCCATCTGTTCATCCATCCTTCCATCCATCCATCCATCCATCCATCCATCCATCCATCCATCCATCATCCATCCATCATCCATCCATCTGTTCATCCATCCATCCTTCCATCCATCCATCCATCCATCCATCCATCCATCCATCCATCCATCCATTCACCTATCTACTCATCCAACCTCCTACCAATCTAGCTACCTACCCTTATAATTACCCATCCATCCATCTATCTATCCCAGCAATTTTCAACCAGTGTGCTGTAAGAATTTTAAAACCTGCAATTCCTGACTATTTAGCCAGGGCCACTAACCTCTTTTCCCTTAGATTACCAAATGGGAAAAAAAAAAAAGACAACAGCCAATATCACAATAGCCTTCCAGTGTGAGTGAATCAAACTTATACCTATTTTTCTGTCAGGTCGGCAAAAAATAGAATGTGTTTTTGGGTGTGCTGCAGAATTTCAGCAATTAGTTTATGTGTGCCATGAGATGAGAAGGTTGAGAATCGCTGATGCGTCCAACCATCTATCCATCCAATACGCAGTTACCAATATAGGCCTTCAAGTTGAGAGCTAGGGTTACAAAGACGGCTAAGAAACGGACATGGTCTTCACAAGTCTCCTGGTTAAATGAAGGAGACACATACATATCTCTCAGGGTCATCGTGAAGCTCAAATTACTTAATGCATGTAAAAGTGCTTAATAAACTGAAAGTCAGCTTTAAAAATACAGCCTACACGTGGAATGATGTAATGGGTTAGAGTGTGGGCTCCCGTCAGCCTGCTTCCTTCTAGCAGTGGAAACGCGGGCAAACAACTTTATCTCGCCAATCCTTGGTTTTCTCATCTATCAAATGGGAGGAGGGGGTAATAGTAATAATAATAAATAATAATAATAAATAATAATGTCTACTTGGCCGGGAAGGTTGGGAGGATTTGATGAGATAAGCCATATAAAGTGCTTAGCATAGTGCTGGGGCCGTAGTTAGCACTTCATAAATGTTCCTCTTACTGTTATTATGATTATTGCATATTATTATATTACATTATTACATTTTATTGTAGATTATTACATACGAAGTAGGGTAATTATGTCTAACTGAGAAGATGAGGGGAAATGTTACAGAAAAAATGGCTTCTGAGTTGGGTTTATAGAAGAGGAAAGTTTGTCTCCAGTGCCAGAGGAAACGGTATTTCCATCTGCAAGAACCGTGTGTACTAAAGTCTTGCTGTCCTGAGGGTGCGAGTGGAGACTCACCGAAAGGAGAGGGGTGTGTGGCTGGAGCTTGGACCCCAGGGGGCAGAAGGGAGAAAGCAAGTCTGTTGAACTAGACCTCAAAGCCCTCGCCTACCAGGATGTGGAACTTGGGCTCTGTCCTGGGGATAACAGGCGGCCGTCGGAAGGGCTTAATCAAGGCCGTGGCCCGATCCGATTGGCTCCCTAGGAAGGTCTGCCAAGCGGAGAGCAAATTTGGAGCCAGGGAGCCCTGGGGCAGGGAGTGAAGAAATAGCTCCCTGGAGAGCAAATAAGACAGGACCCAGGGAACCGGCGACAAGGGGCAGATTCAAGAGATGGGTTTTTAAGTAGAATCAGCTGGGACCTGGGGGACCAATTGAAGAAGAGAAGAGTTATAATGAGGGTTTCACAGGCACCTCCAGGAGCACCCTATCAGAGGCAAAATCCCTGGGACTGAGATGAATTTTCCTCCTCACTTTGCTTCTATCTGCCCATGCCATGCAGAGCTAACGGCTCTGAATAAATTTGCATGCATTTATGCTCCAGGCAGCCAGCACGCACTCCTGCGAAAGGAGCATCTCTCTCTCTCTCTCCCTCTCTCTCTCTTCCCCCCTCAATCTCTTTCTGAATATGTATGCACATCCAGCACCATTCCCCGTCTGGGCAAATAGTCAGGAGCCAGGAGCCTCCAGGGACTTCCCGAGTGAACTTGGGCGCACCCCTCACCTCTTCCGGCCTCAAACAAGATCATCTCCGTCTCATGCCCCTGTGGTCTCTAACTCTAGGAAACTGGGAGGAGAGCAGGCTGGCAGAAGGCCTAGTCCCCTCCCTGATTTCTAAGTGGTGTACCAATTAGGACAATTGATGTTATGAGTAATAGGAAACTTGATTCGAATCACCTTAAAAAATGAAAGGTCCTGTGAATGTAACAGAAAAGTTAGAGGTTTCATGTATTAGGACAGAAGATGTTACACTACAGTAACAAGCAGCTCCCACCCCTCAGCGGCATGAAACAATGGTCTGTTTTGCCACCTTACTTGCATAGAGAATGGCTCTGTGAAAACTGTCTGGTAACTTGTAAGTGTAAGTTGTTGTTGGGTTCATCTTCTGGAAAAGCACCCTTTGTAAAGGAGGCAATTTGAGCTATGACTTACCTTTCATCATCAGACTCTCCCTTACTTCTAGCTTGGATGGAAGATGCAATTGCTGGAGCCCCAGCAGTCATTTTGAAAGCAATAGGAAGCAGGTCACACTTTAAGGAGGGCAGGTAGCACAACTGCTCAAAAGATCCTGGATCTCAAAAAAGATCATGGAGCTGCCATTCTTCCAACTTCCTTTACATGAGGAAAAAGTCATCCCCTGTCATATTTACGGCAGTTATTTTAGATTTTTGGATCATGTGTGTTCAGTCCCTGATGATAAAACATTTCAGAAACCTGCTGCCCTGTTGGTGACCAAAAAGCGGCTCTCTTCAAGGGGCGATGAGGAAAATACACTGGAATCACATAGACCTGAGTTCCCATTCTGATGTTCACCAGCTGTGTGACCTCAGGCAGGAGACTCAGCCCCTCTGAGCTCCTGTTTCCCCATCTGCAAAAGAGGACAATAATGAAGCACACTCCTGCCCTGTCCCCACATTATATTTGTATGAACTCAGTGAAATGACACTCACAGCATCTGGCACATAGTAGGTGTTCAAGTCACAACACCACCAGCAGTAGCTCACATCATTTCCCACTGACTCTGTGCCATGAGTTGTTCTCGTTTAATCCTCAATAAGTCTCAGGAGGGGGTGCTTTATCACCCCATTTTACAGATAAGGGAACTGAGACAGTGAAGTATGTGTTGAATAATGATTTGAATAACATGTTGAGTGAATGATTTAGTGCTCCAGGGGGCCCTGACTATCAGCCATTTTGCACACCGCCTCCATGCCTTCGTCACATCTGACCATTACCTTGTCACCAGTGCTATTATTACTAACAATATTTTTCTTTGATGTAATTTTAGATAGTATCCATTCAAAAAAATATATATTCTCATTGTAAGCAATAAAATATGCCTGGAACCACTGCAGATTTTATATATATATATATATATATGTATGTATATATATATCCACAAAACCATATGGCACTACCTTCCAGAACTAAACATACATTTATGCTACATGCTCATATGCTGTTCTTGGGCCCAGCTATTCCAGTCCCCGGTGTATAAACTATAGAAAGAATGCTCGTAACCATCAAAAGACATAAGATGGAATTTTATAGCAGCTCTTTACCTGGACAGCTCAGACGCCCATCCGTAGTGCAATGGACGCATAAATCGGGATCCACTCACGCAATGGAATATTACTCAGCGGCAAAAAAATACAATACACGCTACACGCTACCGGCTCCGGGAGCAGCACCCCGAAGATGTTAAGTGCGAGTTTCATACCAAGTGGCCTATGCTGGGTAAATGCACGCAGAGCACCTTCAGGACGGCGTAGAAGCAATACCGGGCAGCGCAGTGGTTGCATCGGGTGGCTATTAACAGGAAGGGGCACGAGGGAGTTGCCAGGGGGCCTGGGGCCTTGACCTGGGTTGTGGGGGTGCACGTGCGAAAAGTAACTGAGTGGTTCCCTTGATATTGGTGCCCTTCACTATAATTAAATCGCACCTCAATAAAAAAGTCTATTAAATTTTTTAGAAAGGATCAAAGGAGTTATAGGGCCACACAAAGTCACCCCACACTCCGGGCAGCAGAGAGCCCCGCACACGGCTGGGCACGCAAGATACTCTTGGTGAATGCCAATTGAACAGGAGATGCGGTGGCCCCCGGGACCAATATCCCGTAGGAGGACCGGCCACGTCGGGGCCCTGTCCCAGGTCATCCCAAGGCATCCCAGGTTCCAGGGGGAGGGCTGGGCTCCCCGGCTGCGGGGTCCTCGGGGCCAAGGCTCTGCCAGTTAGAACCAAGCCCTTGACCTACAGCTGCGCGCCCGCTCGCTGCACCCGTCACGCCTGCCCCTGCTTGACCTGCCTCCCCCCCCCCCCCCGGCCCCTCCTCCCGCAGCTCCCTTCTCCTGTTCAGCCTTAGGCAGACCGCGGTACTTGGGGAAACGCTTTTCTTCTTCACTGAGCTCAGTGGGTGAAGAGGAAAGTTTAAATGGGGGGATATGATGCTGAGGCACGTGCGCCAGTTTAGGGAGCATCTGCGTCGGAAGATGGAAGGGCTGTCGAGGAGGGAGTGTCCGGAGTAAAGGCATCTTCATCGTTGACCTTTACAGTCCGTGCGTGTGCATGCGGGTGTGGGGTGGGGCGGAAAGAGGCAGACAGGGGAGACAGCAATAGAGAGGCAGGCAGGAGAGGCTGGCTGCTGGGGACAGACAAGGGACAAACATCCCAAACCGGCCCCTGGACTTCCAAACCTGGTAAGGAAGAGAGAGCGAGCAAATTAAATTGGTCGTTCATTTCTGAACACGCACAGCAAAGGGATGATAGAGAGGAGGCCCGAGCAGAGACCTGCAGCGACCCAAGAGGGTTAGCTTCTGAAGGCTTCAAGGGGGAGGCAACATTCGGCCTGCATAGGTGTTGGCCAGGGGAGAAGGGATGTGCCAGGCTGAAGGAACAGCATGTGTAAAGGAGACACGGAATCTGAAAGGACTGGGTGAGTTGAGAAGGCTCAAATGGTGCGGAGCTCTGTTTGGTGGGCTGGGGCTCGTTGGATCCTGCTCAATGAGTTAATGTGATTATACCCATTTACCAGCTGTCAACACTGAGGCCCCAGCCATGAGAAACTTGTCTGAGATCACACACCTACCAAGTGCCCCACTAGGGTCTACACTTCCTTTTCTCCAGAGAAAAGAAAGATTCTAAAAGGTTAGAATCCTCTCTAATTTTTTAGAGCAAGGTTTGACTCCATAAGTTTTGACATTCTGCCTTTTCCCCTTAAGGATCCACCCCTTCCCCATATGTAGGAGTGCCAGGAAGAGTCCTCATTGCTCCAGTTCCAGTGGCAACTCTGATTGCATGCTAGTGGCTACATGGGACACTTAGGTGGCTGACCTGGGTTGAATGTTCTGAGATTGATTAGCAATGTCTGCCCTGGGCGCTGTGCATAGAACCAGTGGTATGTACACCATGGATTTGCTAAGTCCAGGCTAGTGGCTTAGTGAAAGAATTTCATTTTCTCTGGGCTTTCAGGACGAAAATCTCCATCCTTAAGGGGGACCTTCATTAAGCAGTAAGCAAGCCAAGAGATTTTCATGAAGAAGAGTGACTTGTTTTCCAGCTGGGAGTTGTACCAAGACAACCTTGCCTGCTTCCCACTGGAGATTTGGAGAGTCCCTCGGTGTCACCTAGCCTTATGCCCCTTCTCAAGCCCCGCTTTCTCCTGTGAGCTCTTTCTGACTCTTATACAAAGCATTTCCCCCATTCCATCAGGTCGAGTTTCTCAGCAGCCAGAACCGCAGCCATTCCACCCAAAGTAACCTGCTCTTTTCTAGCGGCAAGCAGAGGCAGGGAGCCAACAAGCAGATATTCTCAACCCTCCCCCCTTCCCACCACCGTTTTTGCTATTTTTCCAAAGGAAAAGGGAGGTTGAGTCTTTGAGAACACTGGCCTCGCCATCAGCACATCTCAGACCCCCACATGTCTAGCTCGACACCCCAAGTGGCAAGCAGCATGCACCACCAAGAAAAAATTCTAACAAGACATTAATAGATAAATAAAAATAGCTTCGGCAAGGAACGATGAGGAGTCACGCAACAAAATTATTTCTTTCTGTGCGCGTAAACTCATAAATAATTAAATTGCACGGTCCCCAAAGGAGCCCAGTGCAGCTCCTGTCAACCTCATTCCAGACTCCTCCTGGAAGGTCACCTCAAAAACCTTTGCAGGCCTGGGTGGCTCTGCCCCTCGTGTCTCCTCCCCCCACCCCCTCCCAGCAGCCCCCCTCCTCTTTAGAGGGGAGAAATTAATTCCCAGTGCTATGGAAACGTGCAGAAAATCTGAATGAAAGGCTGGGTAGTGCTCATGAATCATCAAGCAGAAAGGGGAGTTCGATAAAATATCGGGGGCGGGGGGTCCTCAGGCCATGGCTTTTGTGAGCTGAACCAGAGCCCTTGCTTCCAGCTTCTTTCGTGTCACATTTTAACCTACCAGCTGCCTCGAGAAGCAAGATGATCTTCCCTGCCTTTTTTTTTTTTTTGCCTTTTGCCTTTAAAAAAAAAAATTATTTTTTTATTTTTCCTCATGTGTTAAGGGAGGAAACAGTGACAGGGACAAGTGACAGCTCGCTAATTATTCCCTTACTGCCACTGCTGTTCTGGCTTTGGACGCATTGCTCATTTCTCCCCGACTTCGCACTGAATAATGCATGGGTCCCTATCTGTATGCAGGCGGCACCTCCGGGGACCGCCAGCCTAACTAGCTGATAACTGATTCAGTTTGTAAGCAGGGCCTCTGGGAGTTGCAAGGAAAAGTAGCCAAGAACAAATTTAACACTTCTTTCTCATTTCTTCAGAACATCAAGGAGAGGCAGGTGGGGAAGCGGCCTGGGGTACGTGCTGGGCCCTTGGAGGGCACTTGACCTCAAGTTAGGAGAGAAGACCTTGGCTCCAGCTGTGGGGAGAGGCTATAATCATGATGATGATGATGATGATAAAGATAGTTAAGGTTAGTTGAAGGCTTATTGTGTGTCCACCATTGTACTGAACTCTTTGCATGCATTAACTCTTTTAATCATCAGCAGAACCCTTTGACCGATGTATCAGTTACCTGTTACCATGATAATGCTGTGTAACAAATGGCCTCCACATTTCCATAGCTGTCAATAACACGTAGTTATTTTTCTTGCTCAGAGGTCTGCAGGAAGGTCAGTCTTGCACTGATTGGCTGGGTCAGATCTATTCCACGTGTCTCCTTCTGGGGCCAGGGCTGGAGGGGGAGGGAGGCTACCCGATGGCAGAGGTGAAACACATGTCCAGCCTCTGCCTGCATCACGTCTGCTAACAGCCCATTGGCCAAAGCAGATCACACGGGCAAGTCCAGTGTCAAGGAGGGGGCTGGTGAGCACTGCCCACCATGAGTCACAGCCAGGGTGTGCATGTCTAACAGCTACAGGGGAGTGAAGAGTTAGGTTCCAAGAAGGAATCCCCGGGACAATCCCTTTTAGGAATCAGCAAATACAATTTTTGCAACAAGACTTATTATACCCTTTGGTCTCCAGACTGGGCTCTTCATTACATGATGCCAGGAGTCTACAATCAAATAATAATCAGAATCAGAATGGCAATTCCTCATGCAGTGTCTAAGTACCAAGTACTATTCTAAGAGCTGTAGATGTATCATTTCATTCTCTCCTCCTAATAACCCAGTAAGGTAGGTACTATTATCTCTTTTACAGATAAAGAAATAGGCCCAGAGAGGTTAGCTAATTTGCCTGAGGTCACACAGCTGGTAAAGAGCAGAGTCAGGATTTGAACCCGGGCTGGTTGCACAGAGGCTCTGATCCACTGTAGGTGAAAATGGATTGTCATACGTCAGTCTGAATTTTGAATGCAGATGCTCTATTTGAAATGTCAGAATGCAGTTGGGTTTGAGAAATATAATTGGACAGGGTCAGGGTGGTGTTGAGTCAGGGCCAACCAGTTTCAGAGGGGTCTGGATACCCTTGAGAAGAGCCACCCCCACTTGGCTCCAACCTGTGGGCAGAGCTACCTGCCCACCTCCCTCTCTGGATCAACCTGAGTTTTCAGAACACACACGCTGGTCCCCGCCAATGGGTGGCACACCCTGGAGGCTGCTGGTAGAATCGCTGGCCTTCTCCCAACAGGCCAGGTGCACCCAGGTTTCTCTGGAAACCACAGGCACTGGGACAACACCTAACTTTCCACTTCAAATGCACCCTTCCCCATTTGGACTGGTGATCGTCACAACCTTCCCTCCTTCCTTTCCTCCGGGACTAGACCTGACGGTGGCGGGCAGCGGCAATAAAGCCAGCTCTTGTTTTATGAATGACAATGGCTCTAAGGAAAAATCCACCTGTTCTGAGGTCAAATAACCAACAATTTGGTCCATTTTTACACTTCGGAATTTCATCCCGCGCCAGATGAAAACAGGCCCAGTCATGCTCCAACAGGGGTTGTACATGTTTGCAGAACTTTGAGTTCGTAGAGCCTCAAACAGTGCTCGGTGCGTAGTAGGAGCTCAGTGACTCATGGGTGAATGAATGTAAGAACGAACGAATGAATGAGTGAATGCATGAACGCTCACCCGTTTGAACAAATGCCTTACAGATGAGAAACTGAAACTTAGGGAAGTGGGACTATTTAACAAGGACCATCCCTCTTATTCGCTCTCAACTTATTGAGCACCTACTATGTGTCAGACACTGTAAAAGATGCTAGGGATCTGCTGTCCTGGGCCAACAAATAGCTAATACAATGTCAGGAGGTGAGGAATACAGCAGGAGAAGGGTGCTGGGGGGTGAGGACGATTAGTACAGATGCTCTCCCTTCCCTCAGGTGCCTGCTCTGTGCCAGGCTCTGTGCCAGGCATCTGACATACGTGATCTCATGGAGAGCTCCCCAATCACCCTGTGAGGTAGACTCCCTTTCGTTCATCACTATGCCTACTTTACAGATGAGAAACTGAGGCTGTGACAGGAGAGGTGCCTTACCACAGTCACCCTGCGAGGGTAGGTGAGACCTGAGACTGGCACCCAGGTCTGCCTGCCCGGTGGCTGAGCCTAGCAGGATGGTGGGTTTCCTTCAGCCCCGACCCAGAGGCTTCTGGGCCAAGGACACTGGGCACTAGGGGTGGGAAGGGCAAACGGGGTCCCCACAGCTGTCACCCGCCTGGGTGTGTGTCTGCCTCCAGCCGCCCAGCGCTGTCTGCTGGGGCGACACCAGGCTGGCTGTCAGGAGCCGCATGTCAAGGAAGCAGCGGGGGAGGCAGGCAGGCTGTTGGCAGGTGGCTTAAAATAGCAGTGCGTCCTCAGGGCGGCAGGAGCTCAGTAAGCCCAGCCCAGAACACTCCAGGAGAAGATTCCTTAGCCTGGCAGCCGCCCCCTCGCTGGTGCCCCCCTGCAAGGAGCCAGAGAAACTGTGGAAGCTGCCCCATTGCTTCTGTGTGATTACAACCAAACTGCAACCTCTAGAACCTTCCTGAGCTTCGCTCTGTTCTCCTCACACTCTTTCTCTGGTCACGCTCACCATGCGGCATTCACGCTGTCCCTTGTCCCTTTGCTTCGACTGATGTGGCTGCCTGCAGGGCCTTCCTTGCTATCTTCTCCACCTGGAAAATTTAAGGAATGTAGTAGGTGCTCAATAAATGCCAATGAGCTCCATACGCAGACGTTGAAATCTTACCTCTCCTTCAAGCTCAACTCACTTGTCAGAACCACTGGGGAGCCTTCTAGGTTCTCCCAGGAGCAGGAATCCCTTCTCCCCCCAAAACACAGCCCATACTCAGATCGAGATTGGAGACATCCATGACTCTCCCCAAACTTGCTCACTGGGTAGGCTGCCACAATTCATGAGAGTGGCATTTGCTCAAGCAGGGGTGGCAGATAATTGGCACACAGGCCAGAACTCTCCAAGCCGTGCACATGGCAGACATTGCTAATCAATCATAGCATCCTTCCTTTCTGAGCCCCGGAGCCTCCAGGAAGCTGTGAGCAATTGACTGGAATTGGCACCAAGATGATGTCTTAATGGGTTCTCACTCTCAAGTGTCATTAACTACAGTCTTTAGATAAATGGCCTCCAGAAGCTTGTCTTCATGGCTGCCTCAGCCATCAGACTGGGAGGCTCTTGAGGGCACAGCAATGCCGTTTATTTCAGCAGCTCCTCCTCTTGGCACAGAGCCTGGCCAAACACTAGGTGCTGAAGAAATGCCCTTCAAGTGCGGGAATCTGGGAAGTGTGGTGAACCCTTCAGACTGTGCTGACATGTATAGAAGCATCTCACCACATCTACTCTAAGCCCCAGGAGCTCTCCTGGATCCTGATTCCACTCTCTCCTCTCTGGTCCCCAGGGAGCAGAGCCGGGAGCCTGGGCAACCCGAAGCACAGGCTCGTTGAGATCAGTTCAAAACATGGTCTCCCCATGACTGCTTGCACAGAGATTCAGGGCCGAAGATAAAAGATCCTTAGACCAAGAAGAGAACAGTGAGAGGGACAGGGGACCCAGGAAAGCCATCTCACCAGGTCCCATCACCTCCCTGGGCCTCAGTGTCCTCATCTTTAAAATGGGAATACTGGGCATATCTACCCTACAGGACTGTTGTGAGATAATGAATGGAAAGTCCCAATTGGTATCCGATAAATGGGAGTTATTAGTATTAATAGGACGGTGTTGTCGCACTTCTCACTGAGATCTTCTCTGGGAGGAAAATTGCTTTCAGAGACCCATGAGCTGGAGCCCTTCCCTGATTCCCATCCTCCTGGGCCCTCTCACTACTGGGAGAGGTGCCAGGGAGGGGGTCAAGGAGGCAGGGCCCTGTAGAAAAGGGACAGGAGAGAGCCTTTCCCCTGGAGATGGTCTGTCATTACATGGGACACTCTGTGGTCCCATTTTATAGATGGGGAAACCGAGGCCTGAAAAATAACAGAACTAGCCTACATGAGTAACAGCTGTCTGAATCTGAACCCAGGATCCGTTAATTCCAGCGCTCATGGTATTTATCTGGAACAATCATACCTCGTTGAAAGGGTACCTGTTTGATCACTCATTCACTCGCTCATCTTCTCTTCAGTTTTATTGAGCATGCTCTGAAGGAGTTCACAGTCTAGTTGGGAAAATGGGGTATGGTTGACATGCTGTAAAATTATTTTGGTATTATAGGAAGAATGTTGGAGATGAGTTGGGGGGAAATTCCACAGAAGGGCTATGTTGACTGGGTTTTGCAGTGTGAGTAGGAGTTCATTAAGTGGTTAAATAAAGGAAGGGCATAACAGATAGAGGAGATGATAGGAGCAAAGGCAGGGATCCATGAAAAAGCATGGTGTGTTTGGAGACAATTTAGCAGAACTGTGTGCCTCATCTTAGGGAGTGTGGTGGTGGAGATGCAGGAGATGATGCCTTGAGGTAAATAAAGCCAGAGCCTGGAGGTCCTTCCAGGACACTTAGGTTTTTCCCTGTAGGCAGGAAAGTCATGAAGTTGTGTTATAGTTCAGCTGTTCACACCACAGCTTCCACTTACCCTCACGCTTAGCTGCCTGGTGCCACGTTGCTCTCACCAAGGCCAAAGAGAAACTAGGGATGGCTCTAAGACCACCATGGATTTTTCTGCGTAGACCGTGCTACTCCCCCAGACAGAATTATGCCCAATTTCTGCTCCAGGAACTTAAACCAGAGAGACACAGAAGCACAGAATCCCACCATTAAGTTTTCTCCAACTCACGGGCCCAACAATCTAAAGAACTGCATCATTCATCTATTCCTCAGTCACTGGGTTAACAAAGTTGAAAAAGTCCCAGTAGAGAATGTATCAGTTGGTTATTGCTGCAAAACAAACCATCTCAAATCAGTGAGTAAATAATTTCTTCTTTTTAAAAATCCTCACCTAAGGATGTTTTTATTGATTTTTTTTTAGAGAGAGAGAGAGAAAAAAACATTGATGTGAGAAACACTGATCAGTTGCCTCCCATCCATACCCCAACTGGGGATCAAACCCACAACGTAGGTATGCGCTCTGACTTGGAATCGAACCCACAACCTTTTGGTGTCCAGGATGATGCTCCAAGCAACTGAGCCACCCGGCCAGGGCAACAACAACTTCTTGATCGGTTACTTGCCTGCCGAGGCTCACTCTTGCATCTGCTGGTCAGCAGGGGGCTCTGCTCTAAACTGAGTTTGTCTGGGGGTGGGGTTCTGTTCCATGTGTCTCTCATCCTTTGCTTGGGGCCAGCAGGGAGCCACTTAGCAGTGGCTTGGGACCTGAGGGAGGTGAGGGAGTGACAAGGGGAGATGAGGGAGTGACGAAGGGAGAGTGGATGCCCCTCTTGAGAAATTTGGCTGCGAGGACTGATAGAATCTGTGACCCAGAGCCTCTCTGATCGCTCTTATAGGTTCCTGAGGGGTGAGCCAAGGCCTGTGCCAGTGACACCCCCAGCCCTGGCTGTGGTGCGACAATCAGGAGCGCGCAGGCACGGTCATGTCTGGACTAGAGAAGTCCTCATTTGGATTGGCGGGTCCCTGTTGTCCAGTTGACGCTTGAGACCGAGTCGGCCTTATCCAGTGGTCAAGACCCCACCCCAGATCCACTTCGCCCAGCATCCCAGCCCTCCGAGCACCCCCACGGGCCGCCCGACCAGCTGCAAGAGCAAGCGAGCTCCCCGTCTTTCCTCAGTGGCAACCCCCTCGGGGAGGAAGGAGCAGATAGCAGAACCGTGCTATTTACAAGCTTTCAAATGGGTTATTGAATCATAAACCGAAATCACAGGCTATAACCAAATCAGCAAGGACCAGATTCAATAAAGTGAAAAGGGAGGGGAAGAAAAATCCCACCTAGAAGCTTGTTAAAGCCTCTGCCTCTCCTGGCCCCGCGTTCTCCGCGTCTCATTGTTCCTGGCAGTCACCCAGCGGGGCCGGGTGTGATGCCAGCGCTGTGAAACCCACGTGCGGTTTAGGAGCGGAGGGGAGGACCATCGCTGCGGGCCTTTGGAACTTGAAAAGAACCCGACAGGCGCTTCCTCTCTGCTCTTCTGGGGCGGCCCATGCCCTTGCTGAGTTGTGAGTGTCTCGAATTCCGACAAAGGAAAGCTTTCAGGGTGGGGGCGTGAACCCCACCATCGTGTGGTGACTGGGATCTCCATCCCCTGCTGCCTCCCTGGGGCCGGCCACCGTCACCTCTCAGCTGGATGCCGCCGAGCCTGTAACACACCCCCCTTCTGCTTTCCAGCTCCCTCAACCCATTGCACGCTCAGCAATAAGTGTGATCCCTTCCAAACCCACTCAATCACTTCCCACCCCTGGTGAGTCCCTCCCATGCCTCCTCTGGCCCCCAGGGAAGGACCAGAGGGGGCCAGAGTCCCTCCCACTGGGGAATGGCGGGCCCTCCCTACCAGCACCCTCCCCCGCATGCCCCTTCCGCGGCTTGCCACGACACAGGTCGCATTGACCTTCTTTCTGTGATCTGTGCTTCTCTCGCTTGGTCCACCCTACCAGCCTGCCCACATGCTGTGTCCTGAAACTAAGTCCCCCTCCCCGCTCCCCTCAGCCCTGGCACCCACCACTCCCCCTTCTGTCTCTGCGGCTTTGACGGCTCTAAGTACCTCGTCTAAGTGGAATCACACAGTATTTGTTCTTCGGTGTCTGGCTTATTTCACTCAGCTCATTGTCCTTACGTTTCACCCTTGTTGTACCGTGTGGCACAATTTCCTTCCTCTTTGAGCCTGAATAATTTTCCGTTGTGGGCACACTGCACACTTTGCTCACCCATCCATCCATCGCTGGGCACCTGGGTTGCTCCCACCTTCCGGCTACTGTGAATAGCATCGCTGTGAACATAAGCAGCGACGTTTAACCTGCAGCCCGCGCATTAGACAGAGTGTTCGCCTTCATCACCAGCTCCGTGAGGGGCTGCGGAAAGGGCTTTAGGATTAGGCTGTGCTCAAATCCCGGTGCTGTCACTTACTGGCTAGTGACCTTGGCCGAGCCACTTGATCTCCAGCGTCTATGTCCACATGCCTAAGAGAGGAAAGAATGCCCGTCTTGTGTGGGTGCGAGGGTCAGAGCACTGGCCATGGCGCGGGGCGCAGAGCAGGCGTCAGCAGTGCGCCAGGCCTCACGCGTTCCCTGCTGCCCCCAGGTCTGCCTGGTGCAATTTTGTACCCTGTTCACTGCCCCAGGGCACCTGGCCCAGGTACTCAGATTGCCAGCCTGGATTCAGAGGACAGCTTCCCACTGGAGTGGGACCTTTTCCCCCACCCACACAAAGGCACACATGTGCTAGCGTGGCCCCAGCCTCAATCAACATAGACACATAGGCTATGCCTGCTTGGCGCATGAGCGCTGGTAGGACACTGAGAGGCTCACTCACCAGCCCAAGGCCACACAGAGGCTCTTGAACCCCTCTCGGTGTGAGGATTTGGCTCCACGCCTGCGGAACGGAGCAAAGTGTGCAGCCAGGAGCTTGTACAGGCGAGCAGAGGAGAACCCCAGGCTGCCCCTCAGCCCCCCCTCTTCCTCCCCCTCTCCCATTAAGAAGCGGAAACTGAAATGAAAAATAAAAAACGCTGTCTCTTTCATGGTCAGGCTCCGTGTTAGGGAGGTGGCCTTAGGGTGGCTGCTGATACAGGGCTCTGTGTGGCTGACTGTGTCCCCCCCTCCTGGCCCCCTCCCTCCCTGACTTGTTCCTTCCATCCTGGGATCATTTTCCAGACAGCCCCGAGCCCAGCCCGCCAGACTATTTAGTCTGGCTTTGGTGACCCCCGTCTGACTGCAGGCAGGACGCGCTCAGGTTTCCCGGCCTCCTCGGTATAATCACGGCAGCCCCCTCTTGGCCCCCACCCTGCTTCTTACACAAACACTTACCTTCAGGCGCAGGACTTCCTGGCAGCTGACTTTAGACCCAACCACCGGCTTCTAGAAGGGAGCTCCGATGCTCTACAACACAGCTCTGTCCAGAGCTCTGTGGGTCCCTGTTTGTCACTCTCATGCATTCAAACCTAGCTGTGTGACATTCCCATCTTGGCTACCTCTCTCTCCTCGGCCCCCTGGGGCCCTGACTACTGGATATGCAAGTTCATTAAGAAAAAAAAAAAAAGATGGTAATTTACACTATTTTTCCATCAGTTAATGGATAAGCTATTTGTTCTTGCTTTATGTCTCAGGTGGGGAAACTGAGGCCTCAGACAGAAAGGAATGGGCCCAAGCCCATGAGGTGGGACGTGCCAAAGCCGGGAATTGAACTCATATCTTTGGGCATCCCATATCATCTCAGCCTTGATGTAATTCAATTGTAGGACTTCCTCCCTTGTCACCACCTCCTCTCCGTTCTGGGTGTTGAACTATCTTTTAACAACTCTTTCTGAGAATCTCCTGACACCTCCTTAGGCATCAGGAAATTTGGTACCTTATTTTTGTTGTCTTTCTTGGGAGCAGTGGAGGAGGGAGGGAAATGGTGGTGGCTCCTGCATCCCTGGGGGCTTTAATTCAGCAAGTCAAGTTCCTTTAAAGACCTGTGTGCCTGGCACCTAGCCAGAAAGGGTGAGCAGTAACCAATATTAATGGCTCCAATTTGTTAAGCACTCACCGTGTGCCAGGAACTGTGGGAAGTTCTTTATGTGCAATTCTTTCTGTCTGTACTATGTCTACTCCCCATTTTACAGATAATGAAACTGAGGTCCAGAGTGGGCAAGTGACTTAGAGAAGGTCACACAGCCAGCAGGCAGAGCCTGGATTCTAACCCAGGAGCCACGCTCATCCCCACCAGGCTATTTCATTTCAGGGTCACTAGTCCCAGGTGGGAATGGGAGGCTGGAGTTCAGGAGTCTTTTCCATATTTCTGCATTTTTCCCCTTAACCATGAACATGCTTGGTTTTCATAATACTCAAAAAGATGTAATTCACAATAACAACAACATGACCCACCTTGATGCCCATTCAACTTTTCTTTGAGTGTGTTACATGTAACCAGGTTTCCTTTAATTTCCCCTTCACGTGAGTGCACACACACACACACACACATGCCTGGGCTAGCTGTTGTTGACAATTTATTGTATGTGGCTGCACATCTCCCCCTTATCAAATGCTAACATATATGCAGATGTATCATTTCACAGGGCTTTCTAAGCAAAATTTGCAAAATTTCGTTTTTCAAAATCGATAGAAAATGTATTGCTTTTGCTATTGGGAAGAGAAAAAAGATACTAAAAATTAAATCAAATTTCAAAACGTCCCTGGGTTGGGCGTTTCAAAGTTGCAAAGGCAAAGTTCTATTCCAGAAAGCTCCACATCAGCACCGCTGCATTCTCTGCAGAGATGCTCAGATCCCTACGGCTGGCCTTTGAGAGAGGCGGGGGTGGGAAGGGAGCAGAGGATGCCTCTGCTCCCATCAGCCTGCCTAGCACCCCTCCCCACTGCCCCTGGTCGATTCGCATTGTGTTCAGTTTGTCAACTCAGCAAAACACACCGCCCCACTCGCTCCCGGCTCGGATTGGAAGGTGATTGCCTACTAGCCAATTAATTCTGCTTTAATTGCTCAGGCTCTAAAACGCAGGCTTGAGCAGCTAATCTGGTTGCGGGGGGAGGTGGAGGTTCGCCTGGCAGATGCTGCTCTACCAGCTCTGGGGAGATGCTCAAAGGGTCTGAGAACAAAACAGCGATTCTCTGCAGGGCCCTCCGGGCAACCTGGAAAGTGAGGTGCCACTAGCCAGTGCGGGTGTGACCCAGAAAATAGGCCCAAGAGAAGGCCTAAGAGAGCAATAGAAAGAGGCATGGTGAGGTCTAGTCACTGTCCATCTCCCCACTTCCGGCATTTATGGCCACCTGGAGGGATCTGGTTGCTTTCCCTCCTGTGGTCTGCCTTCTCCATTCAAGGGTCAGCGGCCGGTGGGCAGGGGCCTCGTCTTGCTCACATTTGTCTCAGTGCTCCTCCAGTGTCTGGCATATAGTAGGTGCTTAATAAAGAGTGGTTGAGCCCTAGCTGGTTTGGCTCAGTAGTTAGAGTGGACTGAAGGGTCCTGGGTTTGATTCCAGCCAAGGGCATGTACCTCGGTTACAGGCTCGATCTCTGGCCCCTGTTGGGGCACGAGGTAGAAGCAACCGAAGTTTCTTTCTCTCTCACTCTCTCTCCCCCTTCTACTCTCTGAGAAGCAATGGGAAAAATAGCCTCAGGTGAGGATTTAATAAAAAAAAAAAAAAGAGTGGTTGATGTAATGAACATAGTCTGCCCTTTTAAAATCCTCTCCTACCTGCAATAGTTAGGGAAGAAACCCAAAAGATAGATGGGGAAACTGAGGCCCGGAGAAGAGATTTGGTTTGTCCAGGCCAAGGCCTGGCTCAGGCTATCTTCCAAGTCTGCTCTGTATGAATGGCCCTTTTCCAAATCGCCCTCACTCATCTTTTCGGGAGTGGGGTGACCTGTGTCACCGGCTGCCGGGAAAGGCGGTGGGGGCGGAGCCTCCGTGCTACTTTTTTGGTGACAGTGGTGACTGTATCAAACCCCTCCTCGATGTCGCCATGTGGGCGCCTCTCCTCCGTCTGCGCCTGGGCGGGGGGCGGGGGGGCTCGGGCCTGTTCTGGGGACCCTCAGCGCAGGCCCTGGAGGAGGAGAGGATATGTACCTAATCTCCGCCCTTCGCATGAGGGCGGGGACGCTTCAAGGACTTCCGACGGCGGGGCCCGGCCGAGCACCAGTCCCGGCTGCTGCCCCTGCTCCAGGGCTGGCGGGGCGCGGGGAAGGGGGGCTGGGCAGGAGAAAGCGAGGCGGGAGCTAAGGCAGGAGGGAAGGGGGCCAGCGAGGCAGGGAACAAAGGGGGCAGGAAGCAGGGGAGGGGGGGAAGGAAAAAAAAGACAAGACGATGGACAAGAAGGCAGCGCACTCGGGGTGGAAGGAGGCGCAGGAGGAACGGTGCACGGGAAATAAGGGGTACGGGGGGCCCTCGGCGGGCTGGAAACAAAGCCACGGAGAACACAAAGGGAAGGGGGAAGCAGGCTGAGGAAGGCGCGTCACAAGCCAGGGGACAAGGCCGCGGAGGCCTCCCGAGCGTCACCTGTCCCTGCGGAGGGCGCGCCTGGGCCGGCAGCGTGGCCGCAGCCGCGCGGGCCCCGCCCCCCAGCGCCCAGGAGCCTCCGCGCGGGCAGCCGGCCCTCCTCCCGCCCCCAGCCCTGCCGCTCCGATTGGCCAGGCCCCTAGGGCAGGGAGCAGGCCACGCCCACCCACCTTTGTCCCCGGAGGCCGAGGCCCCGGGCCACGCGGGCTCCTCGAAGGGGCGCGGAGCCACCCCAGGCCCGCCCTCCCCCTCCTCCCCCGCCACCTCCAAAGCTGTCCAAGTGGAACAGCCTGCAGCTATTACAATAAACACCTCAGCCGCAACCTGTCTCTCATTTGCATATTAGCAGCCTTAATTCTGATGAAATATGCAAATATATGCAAAATGAAATTCATCTCATAATGACACAAGGCGATTAAACAATTTTTATGCTTAAATATTCTGTTTAATGAAATCAAACAGACCTGCGGGTGTGACAAATTCTCCACAGCATGGAGAAATTAGTGGGGATTAAAAAAAATGAAAAGGGAAAAAAAAAAAAAGAATGCCTACCCACTAGCACCCCCCATTCCCACCCCCCCAGCACGGCCCGGATCTGCTCCACCTTTTTTTTTTTTTTTTGGTAAGAAGAAAGGGGGGAAAAGTGTGTTTTTGATAACCAAATGAACTGAAAATTATATTACTGAAAACTGCTAAAATAAGTTAGAAGCAATATGCCTTTGTTTTCCGTTCTTGAGAGGAAGCCCCGAGCCCCGCCCCTACTGCGACAATGTGGCCATGGTACAGTTCTGCTCTCCACGCGTGGGGTGAAGGAGGCCCACGCGGGCAGCTGGGAGAGGGACCCAGCCGCAACCTCGGTGCCCAGGAGAGGGAGGGAGGCAGCAGCCCTCTGCCCGCCTCCCACCAGGAGGCTGGCCCGCAGCAGCCCGCAGCCAGGCTCGCCGGGTCTGCTCACCTGGGCAGAACGAGCTCTTGCTTTGGCCTCCGGGACATGGCTTGAGGGCATCTGTGTCCTCAGTCCTGCCCAGGAAAATCTACTGGGAGGAGAGGGAGACAGGAAAGAGGAAAAGGAAAGGAAGTGGGTGGCAAAGAAAGGAAACAGATGAAGATAAAGGCGACGATGACGCCGGTGGAGGGAAAAAGTGGACAGGACAGGAGATGAGATGATAAAAGCCAAATAAATGCCGGCCGACACTTCTGAGCTGCGGCTATGTGTTTTCTTCTGTACGATCTCACTGACTCCTCCTACCAGCCCTTCGGGTTTGGTGTTGTTATTGGAACCGCCTTGTACCGGCGATGGGAAAGTCAGAGTTCAGAGCGGTTGGGTATGTTGTCCGAAGTCACGCCGCAGACACAGGTGGAGGGAAGATTCGGGATTTGAGTGCAATGCAGACGCACTGAACCATGGAAGCGTTCTCCTGGGGTCTTGGGGATGGGGAGCTAGTCTACGGGCTCACCTTAGGGGCTGCGGGATATCTGAGCAAATCCCCAGAAGTTAATTTGCGTGTTGACCGATAGGTTTCCTGGGGAAAATCCATTTGAAGACTGAGTGAGGGCCCGAGGCACTGTGTGCGAGCCTCAGTGGTACAGCCTTCTCCGGTCTCCTCTTCTAAAGGGCCCAGTTCCCGCTATTTCATCACCATTTTGATGTCGGTTTGTTCCTTGCCATGTCCCGAAGAGAATGTGCTTTCCAGAAGGGCAGGGGCTGTGCCTGGTTCCCGGTGTGAGCTGCACTCGGGAATTGCTCCTTCCTTTTGTGTCTTGACCTTTCTTCCAGAGTGAACACTGCCTTCGAAGTGGCTGGCAGTGCACCCCTAGGACCCTCCTCCCTCCTCCTGGTCCTGGAGGTGGAAGAGCAGCTCTTTCTAGAACCCTAGGGTTTGGGGGAGGGGAGGACAGTGATGATACCAGGAGGAGGGGGCAGCTTTCCCAGATGAAAGTCCTTGTTGCCAGGTAACTGATGACAACCCCTGGCTCCTAAGGGGCAGAAAGGTGTGGGAGGAGGGCCTCAGTGAAGAGTCAAAAGCGGGTCCCCTATCAGTACCAGTCCCCACCCAGCAGCCTCCCATTGAGGGGTTCAGAATGGGGAGGCTGGGGCCAGGGAGCCGTGCTTTTATTTGGGAGTTGTGATCTCTGGCAATTGATCTAACCACCCTAGGCCTCTGTTTGGCCAACCAAGAAATGGAAAGAATCTCTTCTCATGATTCCTAAGATTTCTTTTGGCTGTAATCTCTTAGAATCTAGATTCTAAATCCAGAACAAATAGGCAAATTTTAAAAAGGCAATAAAGGCAACAATTACCCCAGCATGCCTGTGATTTCCTGAGCACTCCCTGTGTGCCTGCCACTATTCTAAGTGCTAGTCTACATTTATTATCTCATTTAATTCTCACAACAACCTTGTGAGGCAAGAACTGTTAGCATCCCCTCTGGCAAATGAGGACATAGAAACACAGAAACGTGGAGTTACTTATCTGGGGTGGCCCAGCTGGTTAAGAGGCAAGGCCGGAATTGAAACCCAGCAGTCAGTCTTCAGCTGCTCTGCTATTAACAAGAGCAACCACAATAATAACTGTTGTCACCTGGTGCGTGCCTGACTCGGCATGTAGCCCCCTCGTAGCAGCTCTGTAAGATAGACAGCGCATTTATTTCCATGTTATCATGGGGAGATGGAGGCTCAGTGGAGGTCATTGATGTGTCCAAAGCCATACGGCAGGTCACTGGCTGTGGAGACAAGTGTACAGACATCCAGGCTTGAGACCAACGATGGTGATGGCAAGGAAGCTACCTGGATTCTAGGGATTCTTGGTCATTTATCATCTCCATCTCTTCCTGGTTCTAAGGTTGATGGATTTTGAGTCAAGGACGTTTCCTTAGAAAATTAGGAAAAATATTTATAATTAATATTTCAATTCTAAATATATATAATTGAGGAGCTATCAGCTTCATCATGCTGCTGGTGACAGCCCAAGGAACAGAGGACATGTTGCTTCCCTGGAAGTGGGGGAGTGGGGTGGGCTCTTTCCATCTATTTAATGGGGAGGTCACATTGCACTGGAACAGAGTAAAGAGCATTGTTAAATCCAGCTGAGCACCATTGTGATAAGACATTGACACTCACATGTCTCTATTTCTTTGCCTGGTGTCGAAGGAGGCCGCTCAGCATAATCGTTGCCATTTTAACAGAGAGTTAGGAAAAGAATATTCACACATTCAAATTCACTCATTCATTCAACAAATATTTATCTAAGGAAGCAGAGCTAAATAGGACCTAGCTGCTTCCTTCAAGAACACCCATGTAGTTGGGGAGACACATTAGAACATTACAACACTAAATATAAATGGTACAAATACGGCACAGGAACAGGGGAGGCATTTCTTCGCTGTGAAATCTCAGGGAAGGTAGTCTGGAAGAAAACTGAACTCAGTCTCCAAATACAACCTGGAGGTTGCCAGAAAGGGAAATGGACTTACCAAGGGAGGAAAAGCATGGGCAACAATGTGGAGACGAGGAGCTGCAGGGTTGGAGGTGTGCATGGTGTACAACTGGTGCTGGCTGGGCAAAGCTCTCTGTGGAGGAAAATGGTGACAAAATGAAGGCAGAGAAATAATAGGGATGGCGCATGTGAGGAGGCCTGCACATTTATCTTTCTTCTGCCACTGAGTAACCATGTGGCCTTGAGGAGGACACGTCAACTCCCAGAGCCTCAGTTCTCCCGGTTTGGAGAACAGGGAAAGGAAAAACGCTCAGCCTGTTGTGAGCATCAAGCGTGCCTGGGAGTTCTCTGCCATTGGATGTTTTCGTCCTGTATAATTGAACATCTCAGATTCTAATTAGGAGATTATCATCAGAGACAAAAACAGCGAGGAGAAAATTATCCCCTATTTGGGCATCCAGATGCCACTTTCTTTTTCATGTACCAAAAACAAGTGGCACCGGCTTGCCCAGGACATGAATGAAAATCAGAGCCCTGTGCCCTCATCACCCACCCCTGTCCACCCTCCTCTTGGTTTCTTCTGTGTATCCTAGAAACCACACCCTGCCTGTCCCCTCCCTCCCTGGTACCTTCCAAGACTACATAAAGTGGACTCTGGCACAATCAGCAGAGCCTGTCCCCTTCAGGGACATAGCACCAGATCCTGCAGAGGCAGGAATATGTGCACAGGGAGGGTCCTGCCTCCCTCTCTATGCTGGGCCTGGTTTCCAACCGAGTGGATGTAAATGGTTTTCCTAGAGGAATCCCCAAGGTTCCCATGTTTTTCTCCGCAGGAGCGCCTTTCCCCCTGCAACCTGGGGGTACAGCTCTGACAAGACACAATGCCCCCAACCCTCAAGGGGCTTGCCGTCTACAGGGACTAGTCCAGAGCCTCTAAAGGACAGCTCCCCTTTTCTCTTTGCACTTGTCAATGTCTGTCCCTCCTCCGCTCTCCATCTCTTTCTTCTCTCCCTCCCTTTTGTTTTTTTACACAACTGGAAAGTGTCAATTTTACAAAAACAATAAAACTATTCCCAAAAGCAATATTAATGGTCACCAACCCTGGGACAATTATTTTGCCCAACTTCCCATGTCCTGCCAGTGGAAGGCTGTCAGGACCATGGGCCCCCTGGCCGGACAGCGCGTCATTGCAACACCCAGCTCTCCCTCCTGAACTTGGACTCTTAGCAGTTGCTCTCAACACCTCCCATCCACTCAGGCTCTTCTTTGAACTCTGTGCCTTTGAGGTGACCACACAATGGAACCAAGTGTTCAGAACATCCATCGTCCCTCTGTCCCAGAGGGGACTCGCCTGTTCTCCAGGGAAAAGATGCAAAGAAATCCAAATGGATTCTTACTTTGATTGGAGCCCACCCTGTCTTTCCATCAGGTTGGCTGAAAGTCAATATTTCCTTTGGAGCCAACAGAAAAAATTGCGACTAAAATCCCCAGCAAACCCCAAACTCCCAACCACTACTGCGTCTCTGCTTTTCCATGGCAAGGACGAGCGGAGAAATCCGATCTCTGTGCTTCGTGGGGCCAAACGAACTCCGTGCGGATTGTGAGTAAGAAGGGCTGGGCCCTGGCTGAGCCTCCTGCCTGGTGAGGGGGCTTAATGATTTGTGCAGACCCGCCATGCTCCAGCCGGGGTCCAGAGCAATGAGCATCGATTGCAGGGAATGAAAGCCCCCATTGCTGTCCCCTGGGCCTTCTTGCATTCTTGGTTCTTACATGCTCCCCTTTCTCCCCCAGTGACATCCAAGACGCGTGAGAAAGCCTGAGGTAGACATAATCACTTTCCCAGACCTTAATTAATTTAGTGTCACTGGCTAATTAGCTGGAGGTGTCATTCAGTCCATCAGAGGGGTTGCTCAAGCTAGAATGGTCCTCAGGGTCATCAGACTTGATCCCCTTCAGTTCACAGAAGGGTGCACGAAGCCAAGGAAGAGAGGGAAAAGCCCGGAGTTACCCTGAAAATGAGGGGCTGGCCTAGAGTTTGAGGTTGGGTTTCCTGGTTCCCAGTCCTGCAGGTCTAGCTCTAATTTTCACTCATTTAACTGCATTGCCTTGTGCACTGCATTTGTTCATTATATGGAGAAGTTCTATTATATCATCCCACCCCCTTTCTATTCAATATATTCCCGTTACCCCAACTTTTAAAGTTTTCTGCAAACTCATGACCACCTTGGGGGCTTTGCACTTGATGTTCCCTCTGCCGGGAAAGCTGTTTCCCTGTGTCTTTGCGTGGTTGTCACCTTGTGGTTATAACCATCAAGTGTGGTCATAAACCACCACTCCTCAGGTCTGCAGAGGGGGGGATGTTGGCATGTGCAGTGGAGAAATGAGATCTTCCAGTGGAAGAGGCAAGAAGTTCCTCAAAGGGTGGGATCCATTACAGTGGGAGCCAGAGGATACAGAGCTGGAGCCCACAATCGCGGTCTAATCGTGGCTTTGCAACTAACCAGCAGTGCGACTAGCCGGTGAGCAAGGGGCCCTGCCCTCACCAATGCTCAGCTCTGTATGAAACGGGAACATCAGACTTGGGGCTTTCTGAGGCTCCTTCCAGCTGGGACGATTCTGTGGTTATCTGGGGAGCATTCAGAGTTCACTCTGGGCCCCTCGGTCTCAGACAGATTTAGACAAGTTTGAATGGGGCCCGTGCAAGTCAGCTGCCATGATTAAGGGGAAGGGGAGACTGGCTCCAGGGAAGATGAAAGGCCCTGACACATCTCTGCCCAGCCAGCTGCAGTAAAGGGATGGCTCACAAACGTCTGAGAAGACATAACCGGCTGGGAGCTGGGGGCAGCAACCGGGAGAAAGCTCCTACTGTGAGCCTGGAGCGCACTGACTTGTGTGATGGCTGGTAAGCCAGGCAATGAAGATAGTCACCCTCCCAACAGCCACCACCCTCGCCTCTTGTCTGGACCATGGCCTCCTAACCGTGTCCCTGTGTCCAACTTTGCCTCTTTCTTGTGCACTCAACACATCAAAGTGCTCCCAGCACCAGGTGTCCCCAGAACACGACCCCCTCGGCAGAGCTCACAGCCGGGACAGAGTCTCCACCAGCAGCAGCAGTGAACAGAGTCTGGCTCTCCCAGGCCACCCCGCAGTCATGTTATTTTCCATAAAGGCCATTTGAGAAATGAATAACTAAATGCGATGTCAGTTTTATACCAATGTAAGATGTTACACATAAAGAAATTCACAAATCAGGGAAATAGCCCTCGTCTTTATTTCTCTGTCATAAAATGTGTTCTCGGTAGGCATCCCTCCTTCCCTCCAGGGCTATTTCCAGCTGCTCACAGCTAGCGGGCCGTCCCCGGACCCAGGGACACTGGTTCATGGGACAACACTCACATGGCTGGAGGGGCTTCGATGCGTCCTTTCGGGTAGAACCAGCTGCACCCGTCTCATCGTCTCTAATCCTCATAACTACACTTGTAAACCCCCTCAACCAACCTTGGGCGCGCCCACTCGGTGCCAGGCGCCGCGAGAGACAGCCGTCCATGCCTGGTCATTCTGCGTCGCGGGGACACTGAAACGGAGGCCTGGAGGAGTGAGTGCGACCTGTTCAGTCTGGATCCAACCCAGGTCCGTGCGACTCCCATATCCAGGCGTGTAGCCACTTTCCCCAACTTGTCACCTGAGTTCAGAGCAGGCTGCCTCCTTTCTTTGTATCAGGCAGCTGTGGGGCCCTGAGATAATATGGAACAGATGGGGCGATTTGCTCCCCAGACCTGATGGAACTTCCTGAGCACAAAAGGAGATTGCGTTTCCCAGACTCCTTGTAGGTAGGTGGGGCCACGTGACCAGCTCGGGCCAATGGGATGCGAGAGGAGGTGATGGATCGCTTCCCGGGGAGGCAGCTAAGAGCCAGGTGCATCTGGCAGCCCCCCGGCTCCCCCCATTTACTCGCGACGGTGCAGTCCCAGCAAAGGGGGAGGGGGCTGCTTCCTCGAGTCACCACTTGCTGGACAGCCGCCAGCTCGCACTGGACTGAGACATGGCTGAGAAAGAGATGCCCATTATGTTGTTATTAGGATTTAGCTTTATTTAAGTTTGCAATTATGTTCACTTCCCTTGATTAATAAGAATAATATTTACAAGGAGGCTTGTGACCTGAGAAGGAACATCTGCCTGTCACGGAGACTTCTCTGCTGATTTAGCAACTTCCAGGCTGCTTTGCTCATTGATTCATCTACCCATCAGGGTTGGCCATTTTCCTCCGTGGCCGGATCTCACTCTACCCCTCCTTGGCTCTGTTCCTGCGAGGTTTACCCCTGTGGATTGCATGGCCTGGGCTCCCTTAGGCAGGTGACAGCGGGTCAGAGAGTGGAGGGGAGCGAGAGTCAGTATTTACTATCTCCCGGGCCCTTGTTTTGGCAGTGGCTCAGGTTTTCCACCCATAGTCATAGCTCCTGTCAGGCCACCGTGCAGGTTCTGGGACAATTCTCCCTCCCTCTGCCCTCCAAGACCAGGATACTTTAAAACCCTGCTAGTCTTTTTTTGGCTCCCTAAACCCTGCCTACATCTCTGTACATAGTTCTCTCATTAATATCTCTTCAGGGAGACCATTTATTTCCCACTGGGTCTCTGACTGATATGCCATGCGTAAGGGGCAGATCCATCCAGCACCTGAGCCCTGGGGTCTATGATTCTTGCCTCCCTCTCTGGTCAGCTGTAACTATTGGCACATATTATGGGATGGTTAATTTTACAGGCCAACTTGACTGGGCCCGGGGTGTCCAGGTATTTGGTTAAACATTGGGCCTCATCCGTGTTTGGGTTGGTGGTGGCCTTCACTTTCAAGATGCTCTCAGGGAATATCCCTGGAGTGGGGAGTGGGTCCTCATATTCCTAAGTAAGGGGTTGTATCCCTAAAGCTTAGGTTCTTCCGTGAGTAGCCTCCAAGCCCACTCTCCAGGCCACCAGCCCTTGCAGCCAATGTGGGAGGAATCAGAGCTCCCTAACTAAGGGTCACCACTGATTTTGGGGGTCCTCAGGAGGCCACAGGCAGCAGGGAAGGGTGGAGAAAAAGGGGGATCTACCAAGGCTCTCCACACAGCCGCTTCCCCCACAGCAGCCTCACTGGCCAGGAATGCAGGGGCACCCGGAGGCCAAGCTTATCACCCTCCTCGAGCCGTCTGGAGCAGCCTGGTTCCTGTCGGCCATCCATCCAGATGGGCACTAAATCAGTGAGTTCTCTGCTCCTCCAGCTGCAGTCGGCACAGGGCCTGGAGCCCGGCCAACGCCACAGCCCAGAAGCCCAAACTCCAACATATCTTCCTCCCAGACGCATGGACAACCCCAAGACGCGCCCTCCCAGGGCAGCCAGGGGTGGCTGGGCATCTGGCCTGGCTCACGTCAGCCAAGAGATGTCGCAACACAGGGAACAGCATGCGATCCGACAGGCCTGGGTTGGCAGCCAGACTCTGCCTGCCTGGATGCCTTGCCTCAGTTTCATCATCTCTTAAATGGGAACATTAACCAGATCCATACCCCTTGTTTTATGGACTCAAGGCGATTAGCTATACACAGCTTTGCACAGAATCCACTTCTGGGCCAGCGCCCCCAGATTTTTCCATAAACGGCTCGAATACCTTCTCTTAATGTATTTGCACATGTTTCCCATTTTACAAGAACCTGTTTATTTGGAAACCGCTTCTTGAGAAGGAACCCCAGTCCTGGAGGGGCAGCACCTCATCTCCCCATCCTCTAGTCTGACTTCATGGTTCTGGAGAATGCATAAGTTATAAATCACAAATTATAGGATCTGTTTGAAGGCGATAAGTGCTATAGGAAAGAAGCAAGTAGCCCAGGGCAAGGGAGACTGGCTTCCTGGGGCAGGTGGGGTGCTAGAATCTTAATAGAACTTCTCCATATAGTTGTTTTTCTTTTTCAAATTTCCATTTTTGCATCTGTTGTATAATGTACATCATCTGTGAATACAGTGGTGGGTGATCATAATATATAAACATGTACATATGTTTATATATGTATATGTGTGTGTATATGTATATATTTATTGGGGTTCAATTCCAGGAGTTTGGACACCCTGAGTTATACAGACACAGCAGCAGGGCCTTGGCGGGTAGGAAAGCTGGTAGACCTGGGTTTCACCTCTAGGACAGATTTCTCCCCAAGGTGGTCTTAGAAATCAGCCCCCTCCCCCCAAATTCTAGATCATTTTCCAAGTCCACTTTGAAGGCACTGACCCTCTCCATTTCACAGATGGAGAAAGTGAGGCTCAGAGAGGAACCACAGCCTACCCAAGGACACACAGCCAGTGAGTGACATAGCCTGGGTCTTTGGATTTCCAGGGTGGGGTGGGGGAGCCTTTCCCCTGCGACAGAACTGTGTGACACTCCCTAGAAGCACTGGCCCAAGAGCTAGGCAGTGAAAATGCAAGAAGACAAAGACCCAGGCCTGAGATTTTTCTCCTGGTCCCTTGCCCGCCCGAGAGGCCCCTTAAGCAGCGCATAACTGCCCCGTGATGTATCGAACCCTCTCTCTGCACATAAATGCGGCAGGTCAACCGCCAGGCAGAAATGCCGCATATATTTCCTCCCGTGCGATGAAATATGCCCCTAATTTGGCCCGGGTTTTGTTTTATTAGACCTATGGCAGCGAGGCGGCCCTGTGCAGAATAACCTCCTGATCGCTCAGTTCCCTCTCGAGCGCGCCGGGGGCCCCATCAAGAGGGGGAGGAAATGCCCTGGCCTATTATTTCTCAGCGCTCAGGCCCAGAACAAAGATCTTCCCCAGGCCAAGGAGATGTCATGTGTGGCGATTCACAGAGGCCCCTCCTGGAGGAATGTTCCCGGGCTGGAGGCTGGGAGACTCCAGTTCCAGTCCCAGGCCTCTTGATTGCAGATGGGAGACTCGGGCATGTTGCCACATCCCCCACTTCCCCCGGGCCTCAGTTTCTCCATCAGTGCAACACAATTAATAACAGAACCTCCCTCCTAGAGTTGTTCTGAGGATTTAAAAAAGCACGCGGGATGAGTGGCCACTAACTGGCCCAGAGAGGGTATTCAATATACTTTCACAATTAGCATCACTGTTTACAGAGAAGTGAGTTTCTTGATCCCCACAGGAAACCATATTGGTGAATTCTGCTAGGCTAAAAATGATTTTTTCCCCACAGTCCCGTAGGGGTGACTTTATACTAACTAACTAACCCCATGCAAGACCAAGGAGTGTGCCCAAGGGGCACTTGTTTGTAGCGGGGGGAGGGATCAAACAGTCCTGGGGGTGGTCTGACTCAGCGCTGGTGTGTCTTTTCTGGAGTTGCATGTCAGCATCGGTGATCAGAGGGCTCAGGGGTCAAGGGGTGTGTGCTCAGTGATGCCAGCGCTGGAGGGTGCCAGGCTCCAGGGGTCTCTTTGTCATTCTGGGGCTTGGGGGTCACTGATCGCCTTTCTTTTCTTTAGCTCTGTGGACCTCAGCCTTGGCTGCACATTACAATGACCAGGGAACTATAAACAATATCCATCCCAGACCAGTGAAAATTAAGTTAGATTCTGGGTGTGGAAAAAGGTGGAAGGGGGGGTCCTAGTTTTTCAAGCTCCCTGAGTGGCAGGGTTGAGAATCACAGCTGGGACCTTTTAATGTGATCGAGGAGACTGGCCCCTAAATCTGTCCTTTCCTCCTTCCTGAAAAGGGGTAAGTGGGAGGCTTTGGACCTGAGTTCAAATTTTGCTGTTGCGTGGTCCCCCATCCCCAGGCTATTCACCTCCTGAATTTCGGCTTCCATATCCCTAACTGGGAGTGTGTGTGGGGGGGTGTTAATAAAAGTACCTGTTTCCCCAGACAGTGGGACCATCAACCAGGCGGTGCATGCACAGCACCCCGCACAGCGCCTGCACCCAGGAGGCTGCGCTCGTAATGGGACGTTACTATCGTGGCTTTAGATCAGGACTCAGACAAACTACTGCCAAGGGCCAGGCAGTGAATATCTTCAGCTTTTGCAGCCAGGCCACCTCGGTCACAGCTCCTCGGCCCTGTTATTGCTACCCCAAAGCCACAGGCGATAAGCGTATGAATGGGCATGGCTGCTTTCCAGGAAAAACTTATTGACAAAACCAGGCCGCAGGATGGCTCTGGTGCTTGGTTTGCAGACACCTCCCTGGTCTAGGGGATATTCGGAGTCTGGACACCAGGCACAGGCTGGCTTTATCTGTGCTGTTTCAGGTTTACGGTCTTATACGGGAGGTTTCAAGGAGATCGTGGAGTCTTCATCTATCTCTGTTGTATATACTCATCTCAGAGGATATTTACATGAGGATCTCCTGAAATAACTTTTTTGAAAAGTCTAGCACACAACGGGCTCTTTGGAAATGTTATTTTCCAATTCTTTCCACGTCCTTCCTCTCCAACAGTTCAGACCTTGGAAAAAGGGTGATTCAACAAGTTGTTTATTTGGCACCTACTATGTGTCACCACTGTGCACACATCATTTTATTTATTTTCCCAGCAACATGCCAAGTGCATACCATTATCCTTCCCATTGTCCAGATGAGGAAACAGAGGCATAAAGAGGCTCAGAGGCTGGGCCAGGGTCACAGAGGGGTGGGATTCAGCCAGCCTGTGTCAGCCTGCTTCTCCGCGCCTCCTTGCAAGCAGGGAGGGCCAGGATGCAGTGGCCACACCTGAGAGCCTTCTCCCTCCTAGGCCTGGGGGCTGCAGGAAATGAGCTGGCTGCCAAGGACCAAAGCCGTCCCTATCATTCTGAGTGTGTATAAGCCACGCTGCACCGAGTCCCCTCTGCAGGAAGCTGGGGCTTCCACGTGGCTTTCCAGAGAGCATCTTTCTGAAGGTTGGGGAGGGGGAAACTGTGCTGGGGAGTCCCCTCTTCTGCAGCTCGAATCACTTCTCTATTGTCAAGGGCCTCGTGGAATCTGCACTGGTGGGGAGACGCCATTCATCAGACCAGGGCTTACTGGCCCGACCAGATCCTCTTGTTGGGAGCAGTTACGGGGGGAAAATCCAGACAGATATTTTTACTTTATGCAATTCCATTTTTGGCTCGACTTCTCTGATCCTCTAATTCTGCCAGGGACTTTATTTCCTTGTGATGTTAAAGCCCTGGAGCTCAAAATCCTTTTTTCTTTTAAGCTTCTAGAAACTGAAGACCCTGTTCGGGGCTGAGCCAGATACCCATCGGCCCTGGTGGAGGTGAATTATCGCGCAAGTCATCACACTTGCTTATAAATCCACCAAGGAGCTTTATAAGGAGTCAGGTGACAGATAGCAACGGAGGAGGGACGATACGTTCTAGGGGAATGAGCTTTGGAGACTGGGTCCGGGCTTAAGGGTTCACTGCCATTGCTGCCAGTCACTGTCTGACCCCAGAAACATCTTCTGTTCACCCTGGGCCTCAGTTTCCCCTGCTGTGACTCTTCCCTCTTTCTCTGGCATAAAGAAGACTTCTTAGTCCCATCTTAAGACACAGACTGCTTGAAGGCAGAGACTCTGCCTTTAATTTCAGCCCCTCGGGTCCCTTATCCATCCGCTTTCATCTCTGCGAATGGCACTGCCCTGCACCCAGTTGCCACTGTACCTCACCGTCCCCACTGGGCACTTCCTTCCGCAGTGTGGGTGGACTCCTCCACCACCTGTGACTCCAGTGCACACCTGCTGTCCCCATCAGGCCCAGGGCCACTGTCATCTCTCCCCTGCACACTCCAGCAGCCTCCCGAGGGGTCTCCAGGTTTCCATCGCTGTTCCCCCCCACCCCCAATCCATTCTCCAGCCAGAGAGAATTTTCAAATTTGCTCTTAGCCCTCCCCTGCCTCAAACCTTTTAATAGCTTCTCAATGCACTTAGAAAGGGGGTCAGCAAATTACAGCCTGCAGATCGAGTGCAGCCAGCCGCCTGTTTTTGTAAATAAGCTTCGATTGGAACGCAGCCACGCTCATTTGTTTACAGTTTTTATACGCTGCTTTCACGCTACAGCGGCAGAGTTGAGTAGTTGCAACAGAGACCGTGTGATCCGTGAAATCTGAAATATCTATCATCTGGCCCTTTATGGAAAAAGTTTTCAGAGCTGATTTAGAATAATATCAAGTCCTTCACCGGGGCCTGTGAGGCAGGTGATCGCGGGTGCCAAGTTATTTTTGTTAAAGGCACCGCTTTTCTCAAGTCCCGATTTTCTATCACAGCCTTGGCCATGTGACTTTGCAGGCTCCTCCCATCGAGAGGTGAGGCTGTTTTTGGTCCCTTGAGTCTCAGCTGGCCATTTGATCAATATAATGTGGCAGGCAGAAGCAATGCTCCGTCACTTCCAAGCCAAGGACTCAAGAGGCCTTGCACAATTTCCCTCTCTTGGGCAACCCTGCTGTTGTCATGGCAACGAGCTGAGGTTGCCTGCCGGAGCATGGGAGACATGCGGTCCAGTCCCTCCCATCACCCCAGCTCACCCCTAGAACTAGAGCAGCCCTTCTGTCCTGCAGCTGATCACAGGCACTTTAGGAAGCCCAGCCCAGAGCAGCAGAAACCCTGCTGAGCCACAGACTCATGGACGAAAGAAATGCCTGTCATTGAAAGCCACTAAGTTTAGGGCTGGTTTGTTACACAGCAGTAGTGTACTGATAAATCATTTGTCACATATGCATTGATCTTTTAACACTTCAGTCCCACTTTTTGGAATTTACCCGGAAGATACAACTCCACAGTCTAGAACAACAAATGTACACAGTTACTCATTATGGCTCTATTTGTAATAACAAACTATTAGGAACACAAAACATTTAGTCACCTACTCATATGTGACTGGTTTAATAAGCTATGGCTCGTGCGCACAACGGAGTACTATGCAGCGATAAAAAATGAAGACAATTTCTGTGAAAAGAAACAATGTGATTTCTAGGATATATTGATAAATGAAAAAACAAAGTGCAACATAGTATCTATAAAATGCTTTCTTCTATCAAAGGAAAATTGGGAGATGAGAAGACTATGTGAATATAAATTTATAAAAGGAAAACTGGTAGGATTCATTTCTGATGAGAAGTGAATGCAAATGGTTACGTAGGAGGTGGATGGGAACAGAGGGGACACAATGAAGATGAGAGTGAAACTTCTTTTGGGACTTCTTTTTAGATAATTTATACCCTTGAACCATATAAATATTTTATAGAGTCAAAGATAAAATTCAATCCAAAATATTGAACAAGACAGCAATCCCTAAAATTGAACACAAATAGAAACAAATAAACCTAACTATGTATGAAACTGATAATTCTGGAACCCATACCTTTGTATAATCACCTGTCCTTGAATGTGGCGGGACCTAGGGACTCACATCTAATGAAAAAAATGTGGCAAAGGTGATGGGATGTCACTTCTCAGATTAAGTTATAAGAGACGGTGACTTCTGTCTTGCTAGAAACTCTCTAGTTCTGGCTCTTCTCATGTGCTTACCTTGATGGAGAAGGCCACCTGGCAAAGAACTCAGTGGCCTCCGGCCAACAGTCAGAGAGGAACTGAGACCTTCAGCCCAATGCCTTCAAGGAACTGAATCCTGCCAACAACCATGTGAGTTAGCATCGAACCTCCCGGGTCAAACCTGTAGATGGTGCCACCTCCAACTGACGCCTTGACTGAAGCCTGGGAGAGACCCTGAATCAGGGAGCCCAGGTAAGCCACACTTGCATCCACAGAAACTGTAAGATAATAAATATTGTTGTTTTAAGTCCCCAAGTTTTGTGTAGTTTGTTAAACAGCAACATACAGTGCTAAAATATAACCACAGAGAAAGGGAATTAGTTCGAGTAACCTTTGAACACTGTTCTTTCATTGAACCCCCTTAATTGAATATACTCTAGAAGAACCTCTTTGAAGAGCTTCTTTGAAGAACTTCAAAGAATCCTTGAACTGTAACGGATAGGTTGTCTTTGATAGCTGGATTGATGTAGTTCTGAAACGACATCATGGGCCTTGTAGGACAGAACAAATGCGCAAGTATTTTGATATTTGGGGAACTGGGATTCTTGCAGCGGAATCAGAGGCACAGGAGTGAGGAATGGGGGATGTAAGGAAGGACCTCGCGATGTTCGGTTTCAATTAGAGGCATTGGAATGAACTCAGGTGTATCTTCTTGTCTCTGAACGATCCTAGAAACGGCCATGTGCCGGCTGTAATGAGCACACCTCGAACTCGGATCTTGGTTTCTAAATACCATTCTCCACGGAAAGGAACTGGATGTCTTGGCGAAATGGCCAGTTCCAGGGTTGAAGCAAAACACATGCAAGATGAGCCTTGAACATTCTGTGGCATCAGGAAGCGAGGAAGTTCTCAAAGACTGAGGGAGACGTGCAGAAGGATGAGAAGACCAGCTTGCAGGAGCTCCCACTGACCAAATCTGGGACACCTTGAGCATTAAAAAAGTGCTAATGGACAACATATGAAATAAAAAAGGGGGGGGGGGGCAGTGTGAAACTCCTTTTTACCAAAGAATATTAACCAAAGAGTATAAAAAATGATATATTTTCAAAAAAAAAATCTCTATGTTGCAGTGGCCACTGCAATACTTGATTCTGACAAGGGTCATTAATGGTTATCCAAACTACCGGGTGACACAGTAGGTGCCTGGGGAAGGTCAGATCCTTCTCCTTCCCCCTCAGCACCCCACTGTCCTGCGTGCAGGGTGGGAGACACATCTGAAACCACATTCTGTCACCTGATGGTCCCAGCAAGGGTCCATCAGTCCTGGGAGCCACCAGTCTTGCGTGGGCCGGTGGAGACGAAAGCCCTTCCTCTCAGTGGGCACCGCTGCCCCCTTAGATGTCCTTACTCGAGCCCCAAGCTCGGGAACACCACCCCCACCCCCCATATCTAAGGCAGCTGGGGGTGTGAAGGAGGGAATGGTTAGCTATTTGCTAAACTTTCTTTGGACATTCTCTGCCTCTCCCTGGCCACCCCACCCCGGCTTCCTGGCAAGCGTTCTGGCTGTTATTTCATCTGGAATTACTGGAATCGCACTGTCTCCTGTCAGCTCCCTCCCCCTCCCCCGGCTCTCCTGGGAAACCAGAGCGATGGATGGTCGGAGATGCCAGGGCCAGGGCACCACCCAGTGCACATGCACTGCGCCCACGCGTGCACGCGCGCACATGCACCCACACACACGCACTGCACGCACACATGCACGTATGCTGGCTCCCCTCCTCTGTCCCTCCGCCTCCCTCTGTCTCTTGCTTTCTTTTCTCTCTCCCTCCTTGTGCCTAATCTTCCATCCCCCTTGCTGTCTTCCTCTGTCATGCCTCTCTGGGTATCTCAGTCTCCCGCCTTATGACTCCCTCTTGCATTTTGTGTTGTGTTTTTGTCTCTCTCTCTCTCTTTACTGGTCTCTCTTTTGCTCCAACTTTTCCCCTTCAGAGACATTCTCACCCCAATGTCTCTAGATGCTAAGCGCAACATCACCTCCCCAGGGTATGAGGACTGTTGCCTTAGGGGCCGGCCTGCCTGGCTGCAAACCTTCCCTCTGGGTTCACAAATGGGTGGTGACCTTTCCTTAACTTCCCTGTTCCTCAGCATCCTCGCTTCTGCCCTGAGAATAACAATGGTGCCTCTGGCATGATGTTTTGAGTGGTTAACACAGTGGCACAGGCAAGCACTCAATCAGATCTCCAGTGGGTTGGAATCCAAGTTGTGTACCTTGCTCTACAAAGCCCACTCCTGCCTCTCTCCAACCTCGCCGGCTTTGATCCCTGCTCCCTTCCCATGCTCCAGCCTCCTGCCCATCTTTCTGTTCCCAAATGTGACAGGCTTGTCCCCCTCCAGGCCTTTGTCTTTGATGATCTTCTCTTGGAGAGCTCTTCTTTTTATTATTATTATTTTTTTATTTTTTTAAAAGTATATCTTTATTGATTTCAGAGAATGGAAGGGAGAGGGAAAGAGAGAGAAAAACATCAATAATGAGAGAGTCATTGATCGGCTGCCTCCTGCACGGCCCTGAATGGGCATCGAGCTCACAACCCGGGCATGTGCCTTGACTGGGAATCAAACCTTGATCTCCTGGATCCTAGGTTGATGCTCAACCGCTGAGCCACGCCCAGCCAGGCAGAGAGCTCTTCTTGCATCTACTTGTTATGTCATTCAGGCCTCCCAGCACCTGCAGGGGTGGTTTTAAAATACGTCCTCACATTCTTTGACATCGCTCCCTTCCAAAGGCAAAGCCCCATTTTCCTCCCCCTCGAGGGGGGAGGGTGGGCTGGAGTTTGTGACTTGCTCCTAACAAACAGAATGTGGAAAGAAGAACTGAGACTGGGTTGTAAGAGGCGTGGAAGCTGCCCTCTGCTTCCTCTTGGATCACTCCTAAGTGTGGAGCCAGCACCATGCTGCCAGGATGCTCAAGCAGCCTTCTGGAGCTGTGCATGTGGAGAGGAACTGAGGCCTCCTGCCGACAGCCAGCGCTGACTGGGCCGGCGTGTTTGTGAGCCACCTTGGAAGTGAATCTTTCAGCCCTGGCTGAGCCTGCAGATCAAACTGCAGCCCTGTCTGACGTCTTGACTGCACCTTCCCTGGAGACCCTATACGAGAGGCACACAGTGGCACGGAAATTGTGCCACTAAGTTTTGGGTAATTCCTTAAGCAGCAGTAAATAACTAACACACTCTCTATTTCTTTACTCTGATACCATAGCGAAGTTTTGTTTCCTGACTTTTGTCTCTCTCCCCCACTAAGTGGTAAGTTCCAGGAAGACAGCAGCTGTGTCTACAAGGCCTGACACATGGAGCTCACTGAGCAACTGTGGCAGGAGTGAATGGAGGTCAGGGATTTCAAGTTCAGCCCAAGACACTTCCCCTCTGTGGATTTCTGCCTCCCTAGAGAAGGCAGGAAAGCTTACCCAATCCCCGTTTCTGTTTTTCTGCATTTGGGTTCTCGCACTTTCTGTGGCTTTCTGCTCCGATGCCTGATCCGGGGGGCCGGGTGTGTGTGTGTGTGTGTGTGTGTGGAGAGTAGTTTGCAGTTAAAGAGGCACCCGTGGGAGGAAGGCTTCTGCGTGCTTTTTCCTTTAACAAGCCAAGTCCAAAAAATAAAATAGCTCTCCACTGCAGTGGGGACAAAAATAGCCCGGCTGCAGGATTCCAGTGGCGGTGAGAGGCAGGTACTGCGTGGCCGAGGACCCGGAGAGCTATGTGTCTCTGCGTCTCTGGGCAGTTCAGACTGCGCACCCCTCTGATCACTCACCCACATGTGACCTACCACTCACGTAGCCGTTCATCTATCCTTCCACTTAGTCAGCTATTAGTTCATTATCTATTGATTATTTACATATCTATTTATATCTACATTCAGGAGAGGAGGAGGGGAGGGGAGAGGGAGAGGGGAGAGAGAAAGAATGAATCTCAGCAGAAGAATTTAGATCTCTTTTCTTTCCAGCCAGTGTGTTTTCACAGCACCATCAGAACACAGGCCCTGAGGTGCCCCAGTAGGTGAGGAGCTGGAGACGGCATCGGTGCTGTTACCCTGTCAGATAGACCACATTTGGCAATGAAGAGGGCTCCGGTCTCAGAGTCCGGAGACCTGCTTGCAGATCCCTACAGGACCAGGGAGAAACCCCCTTTTCTCTGGGCCTCAGTTTCTACATCTGTAAAATGAGAGCTGCATCCAGGTACCCAGGTACCCAGGTCTGAGTGTCTGGGTCTCTGCGGAAGCTCAGGGCCACCTTCATGGAGAAAGGAAGGCCGTGCAGGGGAGGGGCCATGTGTTCCAGGCAAAGGTGGGGGGCTGGACCCAGACGGGTAGGAGACCAGGAGGGAAACCAAGCTGGAGCGCCAGCAGCAGGAAATGGAGGCTGAGGCTAAGGCTGGGGGTGAGGGCAGCCCAGGGGGATCCCTGAATCTCCAGGTGAACCCTATTCCTCTCCTTGACCTTGGATTTAACCTCAGGATGTTTTCAGATGAGGGATGTCCCCTCCACCTCGCTGGATCTGAAAGCGCAATTTCATCCCTCCGGATCTGCGTAGAAACCGGCTCCTGGCCTCGGCTCCATCTGGCTTCCTGGCCAAGTCGCAGTTCACACCAGGCGAAATACTTGGACACCAGGAGAGCATTAAGTAATTGGTGGACTTTTTCCCCCTTTTCCACTTGCATTTGTTTGTTTCCTGCAGGGTTGCCTGACACCAGCCAGCCTTGAATCAGGTCCCGTTCCCTCCACAGCTGGGACCCAGGGAGCTCAGCCTGGGGTGTGCGCGGAGCCAGTGGCCCGTCCGGCAGCCAATGTACACAGACAGCAATGGGCGCTGGAGAGTCCCCCGGGCTCCTCGGGGGAAGTGAGAAAGTGAGAGGAGGCCCCAAAACACATCAGCAGACTGCACCGCCTCCTGTCATAACAGAGAACAGCCCAGTTGATCAAAAGAGCAACTTACACTCAAAGAAGCCATCCCCTGTGTGCTGGCTACACGCAGGAGAGTGAATGAACCCGGGGCCCTGGATCTAAGCGAGCTGGCTGGCTCTGCCTCTCCCATCCTGGGGCAAGTCACTTCAGCTCTTGCGTCTCTGGCCCTTCATCATCTGTGAGATGGGTGTTTCTTACAGTTGCCAGGTGCAGCAAATAAAAAGACAGGGTACCCAAGAAGATTGAAATTTCAGAGAAATGATTTTTTTCTTAGCATAAGTATATCCCATAAGTATATATTTGGAACATACTTATACTAAACATGTATTCTTTGTTTCTCTGGAATTTAAATTTAATGGGGCATCCAGTATTGTATCTGGCAACCGCAGCTGTTGTAACAATAAAATGAAATGATGTACACACACTTCACGGTGCGCCTGGCTCCACAGAAAGGGTCAGAACCTGGAAGCTAGTTCTGGCAGAGCCAGGCCAGGAACACTAACTATTAATTCTAATATGAATGACTATTAATTAGTTAATGTTAATTAGTATCCATGTTAATTAATACTACAATTAAAACACATCCGTTACTGAGTAGCAACTATGTTCCAGGCATGTCCTTGGCATGACTATTTCATCTTCATCACAACTCTGTAGGACACGCCTCAGAGTTGTCCCACTCTGGGCGAGGTGGCTGGGGCACTCGCACTCCAGCTCCTGTCAGTCATTGCTGCTGCTCTCAGGGAAATGAGCTCCCCAGCATCCCCGGCCGGACCCCGCTGCACAGGCCCTGTGCACCCTGTGGGCCCAGGAGGGCCCTTGGGCAGAAGCAGTGGTCAGCTATGGGATCAGTGGGCCTGGGAATAGTGAGTGACAGGCTCACACGGGCAGGACGCTGACCATATTTATACAGCCTCCCTGGAAGATTTAATATAATTTAAATTCAAAGCATCCTTCTGCTGAAACAGTAACAATGACGGCAATGACAATAATAATAATTCAGGTTGAAACCCGGGGACACGATCTGACCCTCCGCTGGAACACCCGGCCCAGTGCTCTCCTCCAAAGCTGACTACGGGGGGTGGGGGGCACCAGGCTGTGCAGAGAAGCACCAGATCTCCCTCTGCTCTGTCTGGGTTTCAGGAGCTGGTGCCACTGAGACAGAAGGACACTGCCCTGTCCTTCAGGCCTGAACATCCCATGGAGGCTGAGACACTAATTGCAGAGGCAGAGGGCCCATAAAGCACGCTGGGCGGCCACCAGCGGCTGGCGGAAGGCAGGGCCTGTCAGGGACCAGCACTCAGCTTTGATTTAGCATCTGAGCAAAGGTTGAAAAGAGAAAAGGGGAGGAGGCGACTCCATTGGGTTGGGCAAAAATACTCATGCTAAGTGGTTGGGCCACGAGGTTATCATGCACCTGGAAAAGAAGAGAATTACTACTTAAATTACTATATGCAGCACCCCCTGAGTGTGGGGCACTTGACGTGAATCATCTCATTGTGTCCCCTACCTACCTAAAAACAAATATTGTTTTATTGCCATTTCCAAAAGCCAGAGAAGGCTCAGAGAGGGAAAGCAACTTGCTCAAGGCCACACAGCAAGGAATGATCAGAGCTGGGATGTGGACCCAGTGCTGAGCCCAGAGCTTGTGCCAGGCGATAAGCAATCTGCTTCCCAGCGCAGGCTAAGGAATCAAAGTTGTTTCAGGACATGCCGGAGGCAGTGAGGGTCAGTGGTTAGCCGGGGGCCTCTGGAATCAGATTACTGGCCTTGTTTCTGGGCTCTCTGGTTTTCTCTAGCTCTGTGGTTTTCCTCAAGTGATGTAAACTCTCTAGGACTCAGTTTCTTTATCTCTAAAATGAGGGCACACATAGTACGTGCTTTCCTGGGTTCTTGAGAGGCTTGAATGATGTCAGATCTCTAGAGTAATTAACTGATGCTCCATAAATAGTCTATCACTCTTGGGGGGAATTTACACTTTGCGGGGGCTCTTGGAAGCAGGGATAAAAGTGCTCCCAAGGGTAGAGCCCAGCCAGTGTGCAGGGCAGGTAAGAGAGGCCAGCTGAGCCTGTGTGCAAACCTCCATGCCGTCCACCAACCCCCTCAGAGGCTCTTCCTCCCCTGAGCACCTGGAAGAAGTCTGGAGACGCTGCCAGAGGGGCGTGCAGGCGGTTTCCCCAGCATCATGGCATCCGGTGGCTCTCGCCGCATGGCATGCAGGCCCCGTGCTAAGCACTTTTCATGCCTCATCCTATAGAATCGTAACTATACCCCTGAACGAGATCCTCTCAGCTCTGCCATTTTCTAGATGGGCAAACTAAGGTTCAGAGAGACAAGTCCTCTTGCCCTAGTCACGCAGCTGGCAAGCACCAGGGCCAGAGCTCCAGGCCAGGACCACCCCATCCCAGAGCCCAAGAGCCTGCCCACCATCGGCTAAGCTGAAACGTGTGAATTCCTTCCTGCAAATGTCCAGGGAAATCACCAAAGGCAGCCACGTTGCCCTGAGCCGATGGGGACCTTACGACCCCACCAAGCGGGCGTCAGGGAGACTGGTCACAGCTGATCAGCTGGACTGGATGGATGCTCCCTTGCATCCAGCTGGATGCTGGTGTCTCAGTGGTCGCCAGATCCAGGGGTTACACGATTCCTGGAACCCCCGGCCTGGCCAGCGCCCTTCACCCGTAACCCCACTGCAGCCCTGCTTAGAACAGCCTGTCCCCGGGAACATGTCACCCAGCTGCTTCAGGCCTCGTAAGATTCAGGAAACCAGCTGTACCTTTAAAAAAAATAGAAAAAAGAAGGAAAGGAATGAAATGCAGTGATTTCACTCTGGACACCCGACCACGTTAGCTCGTGGCCCAGTTTCTGGGTCGGGGCGGGGGTGGGTGATGCTCTCATGAAAGGCGTTTCGTGGCCGAGGGACTCGAGTTCCTAAAGATTATTATTTTAACAAACCCAGCCTTGACGTGTCCAAAGGCAGCGGGAGGCTCCGAAGGGTTTTCCAAGAAAGCGTGTGTTTCTTGGGGTTATTATTTCAGACTCAAGTTCAGGGAGGGGAGGCTGTTTTGCTCAACTCGTGTTTCTGGAAAAACAGGCACTTGGAAAGAGTTGGACGCGGCAGGCAGGATGTGGACTGGAGAGCTGCTGGCCTGGGGGCAGGGCTGGGGGAGGCGGGGAGGAGAAGGGCCTGAGCCCCCGGGCGGCCCCTTCTTGGGCTGGGACTTGAGGTTCTGGGCCCCCTTTGGGGGTCCAAGGAAGGAGGCTGCTTGAGGCCTCTAGTGCCTCATTCTCCAGGAGGATGCCTCGTCCAGGCCGCCAGCCTTTCTCCTCTGGAGCAGGACTGATGGGAGAGGAGAGGGCAATGGGCACAAGCCGCCATCTCTGTTAGCTTTGCCAGGCCCGGTCTAAGGCATCCAGGTGCTGCCTTGACATTACTGGCTCACTGTGGGCCTCAGTTTCCCCACTGGAATCAAGAGCCTTGAGCGTTGCTGTGTGGCCCAGCCTGGGCCTGTCCATCCCGCTTCCCCCCCACCACCCTCTTCCTCGTGTGCTGGGCTCCAGCCTTCCAGTCTAAACCCCTGAAGTCCCACGGCTCTGCCAGCCTCAGGGCCTTCCCCTCCGTCTGGAACTCTTCTCCTTGCTCTTAACCCACCTCTGTCTCATCCTTGGAGCATCGCTTAAACGTCACCTCCTGGAGGAGCCTTCCTCGTGCCCCAAACTGAATCAGGGACCTAATATTCATACACGGTTCTAATATTCTGCATTAATTCTTTGGCCAACACCCACCTCCTGCACCACTCTGAGGCCAGGAGGAGCCGAACCATAGTCGTCTTGCTCATGGTGGTTTCTTCGGTGCCTGGCCTGACACACAGTAGGTGCTCCATGAGCACATGGAAACATTTCCCAAGGGTAAGGCCAGAGCTCAGATTTGGTTGCCAACCCCCTGGCCTGTGATCGATCCATGAACCAGAAAGATGCGAGACAGCCCGATGGGCAGAGGCAGATGCCTTCTTCCCTGTCTCCTTGGGATTCTGTGGAATGCCACAGTCCTGGAAAAAATGCATCCCACCCATGACCAGGACTGGTGGTCACCAGTCAATCAAATCCACGTGCTTCACAAGAAAGGGCTTTATCTGGCCAACGTGGACCCGTCATTCTATCTCATGGACTCTTCCCCCCCAGCTTCCTCCATTTCCTCCTGTCCACGGCTTCATTCCAGGTATCTCCGGGATGGGGGGCCGGGCAGGGCCTTCTCTGATAAACTCCCCGCCGGGATCCCCCCAGCGGCCGGCGCGCTCTCATTTCTCCCTTGCTCCTGGAACCATTTCCTCGTGGGACCCGCCATCCTCTCCAGCCCAGAGGTGAGTCATCACCATGTCATGTGTCCCAGTGAATATCAAGTGTCTCCCACTTTAGAGCCTCTTGCCCTGGACTTTGTTTTATGGGGCTGGGCTGTCTGGGGCCGCCGACGATTTCATCCATCAACTCGGGACGGCTCCAACACTAATGCTGAATTTATAGAAGTGGTTAAACAAAGTGTTGACAATATGGACAGCGTGTTTCTGATTAACACGGCGATTCCGAGGGAAACTGCCAACTGCGGGGAAGTCAGTAAAACACAGCAGCGATTTCCCAGGCTCAGTAATTTCGGGCCCTGACATCACAGGATTAACAGATGTTGCGCAAGAAACTTGCAAAGCATTGGGAGGTGTAGCTTGACGGAGAAGTGCAGGCTCGTGTACGAACCAGAGCTGCTCTTTTCTTTCTTTTTCTTGAGAGATTAAGTCTGAATTTCAGCCTTTAGAGTTTCCTTCAGAAAATCCTGTCAGCTTCAGAGAAGCTCCCAGAATCCTGTCCCTACGTTGCCCCCTTTCCAAAGGTGAATATTGACCCTGGCGAACATGTATAGAATATTTACTGGGTGTCAGGCACCTTTTATAAATGATCTCATCACCCACGTGGCGAGGGAGGGACTGTGAGTATCTGCATTACTAAAATACCTTTTTAGTTTGAAATAGTTTAAGACTCACAAGAAACTGACAAAGTGGTGTAGAGAGTTCCCATGTGCCCTTCCTCCAGCAACCCCCCAATGATGATAATATATTGTCAAAACCAGGAACTTGACTTTGGTGCAATGTCACACATTGTATTTGGATATTATCAGCTGAGGATATGCTTTTATTGATCTTTAGGGAGAGAGAGAAACATTCATGTGAGAGAGAAACATCGATCGGTTGCTTCCCTTATGCACCCTGGCTGGGGATCAAACCTGCAACCTAGGTATGTGTTCTAACCAGGAATCAAACCCACAGCCTTTTGGTGCATGGGATGGTGCTCCAACCAACTGAGCCACCTGACCAGGCCACATTCTTGATACACACACACACACACAGACACACAACACGGAGTTCTACGACATTTTATCACAGCTATAGGTTAAAAGCAACCATCACACTCAGAGTACAAGAGAAACTCCTTTGGGCTACACTCCCTCTGAACCCAAGCCCTGGAAACCACTGATCTGTCCTCCATCACTGTCATTTTGTCCCTTTAAGAATGTTACGTCAGTGAAATCATACGGCGTGTAGCTTTTTCACTCAGCGTAATGCCCTTGAGACCCACCCAGGCTATTGTGGATGGCAGTATTTCTTTCCTCTTTGTTGCTGAGTAGTATTCCGTTGCATGGATATACCACAGTTTATTCATTCACCCATTATAGGACCTCTGAGTTGTCGCCAGTCTGGGGTTATTATGAATAAAGTGCTTCAAATGCATGTAGACAGGTTTTCATGGGACTGTTCACACTAAGGCTGAGGTAGCTGAGAAGGGACATGACTTGCCTAAGGTCACACAGCCAGCAGTTTGAATCAAGATTTGAAGCCAGTAGCTCCAGAGACTGTGTACTTAACCATCTGCAAGACTGCAGATCTTGTAATTAAAAATAATTAACCATAAAAAGTTAATTAATGCTCCAGGAAGATGCACTGTGTTTATCCAGTGGTTTTCTGTCTCATAAGAATATGGCACACATCCCTTGAGGTCCCACAGGACATGTTTGAGAAGGAAATCCTAGAGTCAAAGTCAACCCCTTGGTTTGTTATGTAGAAATTCCTCAATATGGCCTCTGCCTCCCTCTGGTTCTCATCTCTTGCCACCTTTTCTGGCTGATCAAAAAGCCATTGCTATTTCCCCTGGAACAGCCACCTTGGTTCTGCTCACACCATCCCTCGGCCTGGAATGCCTCTCCCTCAGTGCCGGCTGCAGCTCACGCCTCCCTCTTCTGTTAGTAAGCACCTCCTTGGAGAGGCTGTTTTTATCCCCATACCCCTCCACCCAGCAATGTTCTCGGATCCATGAATATTCATCTACTTCTATAAACATGCATTTATTCATTAAGCAAAGCTCCCTGAGGACCAGGGCTGCGCCAGGCACTGAGCTGAGCCCTAAGAAACAGAAATAAATAATCTATAACCTCTGAGCCCAGCCTTCCAGCAAGTCAATCTGCAGACAGAAACACAAGCCACAGAGAGGGGTGAATGGATGAAAACAGAGAAGGGAAAGCACTGGGCTTGGCAATTTGGAGCCCTGAGTTTGAATCCCAGGTGAGCTGTATTTTAGTTTGCTCAAGGTGCTTTAACAAAATACCATAGACTGGGTGGCTTAAATAGTAGAAACTAATTTTCTCACAGTTCTGGAGAAGTCCAACATTAAGGCTCCAGTTGATTCGGTTTCTGGTGTGGACTCTAGTCCTGGCTTACAGATGGTCGCCTCCTCACTCTGTGCTCAGTGGCCTTTCTTCACTGAAAGTGCACAGGGAGGGAGAGAGAAAGAGAGATCTTTGGTGTCTCTACTTACAAGGACACTAATCCTATCTGATTAGGGCCCCACCCTTATGACCTCATTTGACCTTAAGTACCCCTGTCTCCAAAATAGTCACATTGAGAGTTAAAGCTTCAACCTATGAATTTTGGGGATACAGCTCCTGTCTGGTGGGGGGACTTTCGTGGACTGGTTTCCCACCCTCTGCCCCGCCTTCTTACAAAGGGCCTGTGAAGAGCTGTGGAGATGACTGAGAATGCAGACACGCTTTCTCCCGGGATCAGGCTCCTGAAGTGAGAGACTGGCCCCTCTCACTCACCTGGGGCAGCCAGACCCAACACCCCAGAGTCACCAGGAGCCAGTGCCCCATCTCAGCCAGCTGCACGGTAGTCCAGGTGTTTCGCAGCGTCTGTGGCATGTACCATTGGAGGGGACTGTGTCTGGTTGGAGCGCTGGGAGCCGAGCACAGAGGGCCCAGGGGAGGGACTGACCTTGAATGCAGCGGCTTCATAACCAGCCGAGGGAACCCCACACTCCCACCTGCAGCTGATCCTCCCAGAAGCTTTCATGTTTGTTCTGCATTTGATTTCCTCCCTCCAGTGGCCTCCCGCCCCTCATAAAACTCAATCTCCTTTGTTTTCACTTCAATTAAGGACCAATCATTCTGCCCACAAGGCCACACATTGAAAGTGCTGTCAATAATCCGGCTGTGGCCAAAGGCAAGGCGGCCTGGAGGGGGAGGGATGTGGGCTGGTCTCTGGGGTCCGGGCCCAGGTGAGTGGAGGGTTGGGAGTGGGGGGAGGAAAGAGCCCCAATGGGAGTTCATCCTGCTTCTACACTAACCTGTGGTACCCAGTCTCCATGTGCCCTTGGCCAGGAGCGGCCCTCCCTGGCCTCACTTCCCCCCCACCTGTGAAGTGGGACAGAGACGTCCTACTGTGAGTTTTTAGCTCTGTTCTACCACTCCCGCAGAGGGTGTGATTGTTTCAGGATTAATCGAACTACCGATTAAACATACACCACACTCACTGACCCAGCCAGGAGGCCTGTTTGCAGAAATCTGTCCTCTGACATGTTTGTATAGGTACACAAAGGTGTTCGTTTCAGGGTGTCCATCATTGGGGGGCTCATTAAGTAAATGGTGCTCTAGCCACAGTTTGTGACCTCTCAGCTGTTACCAAGAATGGGGGAAATCTTCATGTACTATTATGAAAAAATGTATTGGTGGGGGTAAGTTGCAGAAATTATATATATTGATGTAAATATGTATTTTTTAAGTTGAGAAACCATATTATAAATAGAAAACAAATCAAAACAGAAACAAAAGTGATATTACAAGAGCATAGTCCGTGTGTGTGTGTGTGTGTGTGTGTGTGTGTGTGACCTGAAGGATGCGAGTCACAGTTTAAAATAATAGGGTTTTGAGTTGGGAGAGGGGAGTTAGGGACTCTCGAGTTTTCCAATGAGTATAAATTACTTTACAATTAAAATGTATATAAACCTATAAAATGAAATGAATACCTACTTGTGGTTGGGAATCGGAGCCACGTATGAAGGTAAAAGGAAGACTATTTAATTCTCACAACTCAGCGATAACCACCATTGACATTTTTATGCTTTTCCTTATGAGCCTTTCTCCTCACTCACATACACATATATTTTTATAATAAAGTTGGAATCACGCTTCATGGGAAATTGTGCGGCCTGCATTTTCACTTACCATTTTAGCGTGAGGATTTCCCCAGGTCATTCAACTCCCCCTGTGATCACGCTAGGGGGCCGGTGGCCGCATGGCCACCTGGATGTCCCTCGCCCTGGGCCTGTTGGGCTTGCCCATTAATTGCTTAACTGTTCTCCTAGGCTGGCCACTCTCCCAGGCCAGGGACACTGACAGCCTGTTTCCTGCGACGTGGCCAAGATCTTGCCCAGTGGCACCCCCCCCACCCAGCCCAGTAGGGGGTCAGGAAATATTTGCTGAATAAAAGAGTGAACAAAAGATACAACAAATAAATGCAACTATTTTTAAAGACGTGCAAACTACTGGCTGATGTGAAACGCTTTCCTTCCTCGAGCCCGCAGGCTGGCTCCCCTTTCTCACTTTAAATATCCCGGCTCCACGCATCCCAATGCAGGCAGGGCTCCCTCTCCGCTCCCTCAAAACCTTTCCTTTCGCCTCTGATGCTCTGAGTCACCCCAGGGTGGGCAAGCGGGCCCTCACCCCCGAGCTTGGCTTTGAATGCAGCCAAAAGAAGTGGCTGCCTTGGTCCCTGGAGGGGAGTGTCATTTCACCCACCTAGGAGGCTGGAGGCTGACGCCAGGGGGTTGCAGGGCTTCCCAAGGCAGCCCACGTGCAGGAGTGGCTGTGGGTGAGCCCTGAGCTGGGACCCCAGGCGCCTCCTCACGCCACCCCTCGAGCCCCAGATTCCTGGCCTCCCACAGCCCAGAGGACGGCAGCCAACATCTAACAAAAGCCTTTCGGTCACACATGACCTAAGTCTCGGGTGAGAAGCTTCGACTTAACAGAACCGTGTTCTGATCCCAATTGTCGCTTCCCGTGTGACTTCGGGCTCCTCGAGCCTCAGATTCTTACCTTTAAAATGGGGGCAATAAGAGGAGTCATCTCGCAGGTCCTCCCGAGGAGTAAATCAGATAAAGCGTGTGCAAGCCTCAGCCGGACGCCGTCGAGGTTGACTAGCTTCCCAGCCTTTCTGGGGGCTTTCGGATCAGCTCTGCTCCTGTTTTGCCCGGTAGGTGAGGCCAACTCCGTGGAAACGTAGCCGCCCCATCAGGCCTCCCGTAGCTCTGCCCTGTACATGGGCTTCTGAGTGATTTTCTGATGGGTTAGGAGGGGACGCCAAAAACCTGTGATTAAGTGTCTGAATGGCGGGAGGCTGGGCTCGTGACAGGCTAGGGACTTGGGACCTTCCAGGATCCCCAGAGATGGCAGAATGGGCCAGATCTGGCAAGGCGCAATTTAGCAGAGAACTATGACAATCCTGGAGCTGGATCGCAAACTGCAGCTCCGCGAATGGTAATGTCTGTGACAGTAACTTACAATGTCACGGTCTGTGCCAAGGACGGAGCCGAGGGCTGTGCCACACGCCTTCTTTAACTTGTGCAGAGCCCCTCTTCGCCCAAGTTTCGTTACCAAGCGCATTTGCAGAGGTGGAAACGGACGCTTGGTTTCCAGGCCCAAGGTCCTCCAGGGGAAGCGGGTCCCAGAGGGTGGCTCAGTTGGTTGGAGCATCTTCCCAGGCACCAAAAAGGTTGCGGGTTCCATTCCCGGGCAGGGCACCTCCCTAGATTGTGGTTCTCTTTCCGCTCGGTGTGCATAAGGAAGGCAACTGATGGTTGTTTCTCTCTCACATCAATGCTTCTCTCTCTCCCTTCCTCACTCTCTCAAATCAATAAAAATACCCCCCAGGGAAGATTAAAAACAAAACGAAACGAGGAAGCGTGACTCTAGAACCGCGCCCTTAGCCCATGTGCCACCTGGGAGGACAGGGCTGTCGTGTTTTGTATCAAACCGGCCATGTGGTTCAAGGCTGGTCTGGGGATGGCAAAGAGGTTCATGTGCCATGAAGGCCTGAGGGTCCTCCGGGAGGCTGGCTTTCGTTCATTCCCGCATTTGTTCACGCAACAAGGATGAGCTCGGAAGATGATGTGCCAGATGCTGAGTTAAACTGGATTCGGGGTGTCTCAGCCAGAGACAGGCCGTGCCCCAATGAGGCTCAGAGTCCAGCAGGAGAGACGGGCCATAGATAAATGACTCCAGGCGCGTCCAGGTCCCCTAAGCAGTGTCAGAGGGGGCTCAGTCTTCATCCAGGATTCCCCAGGAAGCCCTGTGCTTCACCTGGCTGGACTCAGCTCCTGGCTGGGGAATCCACTGCCTCCTCGGAGTGAAATAATACACAGAGATGCTGGGCAATGTGGGCAAATGCCCAATGTAGTAATAATAATAATAATAATAAATAAATGGCACCACCACAACTTGCATCACTAACTTTTTTGAACTCAGCAAGGCAACTTCAGGCTTAAAGCTGTTCAACTTGACCTTACTAGATTCAGTCCCAGTTCTGCGCATTCAGAACCCCTCCAGAACAAGCACTGAGCCCTAACCGTGAGGATTCGTGGAGAGGTTTGTTTTGGACCCCATTTCTCACATCCCACTGGCCCAAGCCTCCTGCACCTCTGAGCTGGTTTAAGGGCTCAGCCTTGGTCTTGAAATTTAGCTGCACTCAGGCACCTGCTCGTCCAAGATGTTGCTCTGAGTCATCTGAATGTGATGGGGGTCCCAGGAATGTCAGGCCTGGAAATGTCATTTGCAACCAAAAATTTAAAATAAATATCCCTTTGGAAGGAAAAGAAATACCTTAAACAAACTAAGTTAACTCCCATATGACCTCTTGCCCTCCGGAGTCATCATCTCCCGTGTGAACACAGGGTATTGTGCTGTTTCAATCTACAGACAGCTCTGTGATGCTTTGCTGTCCCCATGGTCCCATTTCACAGATGAAGAGACTGGGGCCACTGAGGGACGTGACTTGGCCAGGGGTAGAAGGAGCCTAAATCGTGGCTGGACGGGTGACAAATTTGTTCTGGTCTCAGCAGCTCCACCTGCCCCAAGCTGGAAACTTCATCAGGCGGGTTTCCCTGGGAGCTCCAGGCTTTCCTGGGGCCAGGCACTTGCAGGGGACACTAGATAAACAGCCTCTCACAAGGTGTTTTGGAGTTTCTGCTTTCCGGCCTCACCCCAGGCCAGGAAAGGCTGAGAAGACAAATGCTGTTGGGCCTTGTCTTCAGCAGGAAAGTTTTTCAAACCCCAAGAAAGCATTTCTTTGATATCCACCCTCACTGCGAGCTGAAGCCCAGGCTTCCCAGCTGGGGTTCTTCTCACCTGCTAATGAGAATTCCTGATTCCTCCCTTTCCTTCTCTCCAGCAAGGGGTCGGGTGAGTCCCAGGCCCAGCCACTCAAACTGAAATAATGTGTGGGCCTCTCCTAAGGAGCAAAAATAAAAAGACCCTAATATTTACTGAAATCTGTTTATTTTAAAATGTATGCAAATGTAAGTCAACACATAAACTCTTTATATCTTAGTTTTGTAAGAAGCCCCTTTGCCTTATAATTATAAACTTAACTGAAATTATAAAATTTAAATTATCAACATTATTTAATATGACAGAAAATGCTGTTTGTTTGACTCTAAATGACCCATTCAGGTTTAATATAGAAAGATGGTTTTCTAGAACTGCTTCTAAACTCTGTATCAGTTAGAAATGGACATGAGGACTCATAAAAGAGGCCCAGAATGACAATGCTTTAAATAAATTGAGGTTTTAGTTTTCTCTTGGTCAAAGAAATCGAATCCACCCAATCTGTTCTGTGCTAATATCCTTAGCATGTGGCCACCAAGGTCAAGGTGACTCATAGTCACATGGTGGCTGCTGTAACTCCAGCTATTGCATCTGTGCTCTCTTCAGGAAGAAAACAGAAGGGAGAAAGCATGCTTCCCAGGTATATCTACCCTTTGTAAATAACCTGCTCAGAAATATGACCTAACAACCTCAGCTTATGTTGTACTGGCAACTTTATATGTAAGCCGAGGAGGAAATAAAACCTTTTAGCTGGGCATATCAGCACTTCAAATAAAATAAGGGGCCTGTCATTATGGAAGAAAGAGAAAATGGACTGTTGTTAAGGGAGTAGCACTGGTTGCCACACTATAGGTCTATTTTCTAACTCGTAGGGTCCCAACGCAGAGAATGCCTTTTGAGACAGGGGTGTTGTCCAAAATGGCCTGTGCAATGGCAAGACTTAGCTTGTCAGCTCAAGATAATCAGCCCTCCCATTTAACTTAGCCCGCTGAGCTCAGTGCTGCATCCTTTGAGTACACACGAAGGTGCTCTACTCAGCACAAGCCAGGCCTTGGCATCATAATTAAATGAGCATCTAGTGCAATTACTGCCGGCATCAGGAGCAGGAAAAGGTCTTCACTGCATGTTTCTTATCACCCTCGAGCCAGTGAATAACTGCACATCAGCCTGTGCAGAACCGGCCTGGCGTGACACGTCCCCTCACCTGAGTCTGGAGCTGCCGCTGTGAGGCTGGCAGCCCCGACCCCGCGTCCCCCAGATGCTCGTGCTTCTGTGGGCCGCACGGTAAGTGAACTCCTCCTCTGTATCCTGCCCTTTGGATGCCTGCAGAATCTTCATCGGAACCACAGTGAGGCTGTTCGGTCTTTGCTCAGCAAGCCCACATTGTGAAAGCACTTAACCACCCCAGACACGGAGCCACGCAGCAGTCTGCGGCTATAAGATGATCACTCAGGTTATAGGTAGTTTGTCTGGGTTAGAGTAGAAACGAGAAAGCAAACAAGGAGAGAAGCGGATATTTTGGGGTATTTTTGTGGATCCAAGTGTGAGAAACAATGGTTTCCGTCACCGGGGAGACAATTTTAAAAGGGCCCTAGTGCCATGAGCCTGGACAGATCACTCACAGCAGCCCTGGAATCAGGTGGAAAGGTTACCTTGTTTGAGAGGTGAGAGGCTTGTATCAGAGAGGCCAAGCCACTTGGTAAAGGTCACACAGCTTGTGAGGGTCAATGCTGAGACTCAGCCTTCCTCTGGTTCAGAGCTATGCGGGGTAGGGCTCCGGAGCCTTCTGTGATATTGCACCTGCCACTGGGCAAGCTCACTCCCCAGGTCCCCTCTCCCTCATGTATCATGCACCCAGCAATAATCACAGTAGCTCCCCACGCTGGGTGGTTGTCAGGATTCAACCAGACAATGCTACCTAAGCCCTTGGGCAGTAAGACAATGAGGTGAGAGCTCGCCATTTGAAGCCCAACCCAGCTCCATTACTCACCAGCCAGGCTACTGAACATGGGTGCCTCAGTGGCCCCATCTGTAAAATGGGAACAGTGCCCAGCTGTAGCAGGTCAGGGCCGTGGAGAGAACCCAATGAGTTCGTCACGGGTAAAGCATTTGGAGTCGTGCCTGGCACTCAGCAGGTGCTGTGCAGGGGTTTGCTGCTATGATGATGGCTCTTACTGTTATTATTGTTGTTATTATTTGCTGCAGCAGCTCAGTGCCTACTACGGTCCCCCGATCCTATTGACTGGAACGTTCCTCACCAGCCTTCTCAGCATAGTGCCTGGCACTGTTATTATTGACATTATTGCCACATACCCTGGCTCCTGGACGGGCTCCAGGAACACAGTTGCAGGAACACGGTTGAATGAGTGAGTGAATGAATGATTCTGCCCCCGTCGCCAGCATCCCTGCTCTGATCCGCCCCCCGGATCACCATCTGCGTCCCCCGATGTTAAGGCTCCTTTCACATCACCAGCACGAACCGGACTCCTAATCCACCCTTCTTTGCTTTAAGAGTCATTACAAAGTGCTTAATTAAGTAAGCCTCGCTTAATCACCAAGTGTTTGCATGCGACACGGGTTCCCGGGAAGCCGCGCACTTGACACGCTCGGTACAGAAATAATTAGGCCGAGCGGGGTGGCAGGAGGGTGGGGGACAGCGGGGAGGCCGGAGCCTGGGCGGTTCATTTGGGGGCCTCGCCCATTCATCACCGAGGGGAAGGGAATTAAAGGCTTTAGCCCCAGTGACGGGAGAGCTCCTGCATTCCAGCCGCGTGAGTCACCGTCACCGAGGGGCCCCTGTCTGGGCGTCCAGGGGCACAGAGCAAGGGGGGGCCTGGGGGGGCAGGTCAGGAGCTTGTGGGGCCAGGAGGAGGGGTGCATGGAGGCACAAGGCCTGTGTGTCCCCGTACCACCTTGGATAGGGTTTCGACGGCCCTCCCTCTTATATCAAGAGCTTTGCCCATTGTAAATTGATTTGCAAAGTAAGTTGGTGGTGGGTAAGTGTGTGTGTGTGTGTGTGTGTGTGTGTGTGTGTGCGCACGTGTGCGCTCAGGCTATCATTTAATTTCTTCCTCAATTCCTTCCTAATCCAGGGCTTCCCACAGAGCCCTGGATTAGTCAGTACAAGGATGAACTTACTTTTCTGTCTCAATGGCTGTGTGTCTATTTTCACGTGTATTAGCAAAAAATTACATAGAACCAGGCCCTCATTCTGTGATTTCTGGGTATTAGCACATCAAAATGGTTGTAAAAGAAATAGTAGCTCTTTTAAGATTGAACAAAGATGTGACCAAGCTCAGGAGGGAGGGACACGCACATGACTTCAGTTTGAGAAATCCCCTCTCGACTGGCTTCACTTCTCCGATTGCGCTTGTCGCAGCTGGGCTGTCAAGGCTCTTACTGCACCCATTTTGCAGATTAAGAAACTGAAGCTCAGGTGACACAACACAGCGTCTCTCCTCTTTTCTGGGATGGGGGAGCAGTATTGCACTATCAGGAAAAACTGCAAACAGTGTGAATACGATAGAGGCCAAAAAAAAAAAGTAAATAAAAGATGGCTGGATGTTCAGCTCAGCACAGCCCTCTGGGTTATTGTGTCTTCCATTGTCTTTGACCCCCTTCATAACTCTACGTTTAAAAAAACCCACACGGATAGCAATACAAATGATTCATGCCATAGAAATGCAAATGAATTTTGTCCAGTGGAGTGCAATCGATTATTGCCCTAAAGTTATTGACCAATTTCACATCTACTTGTAAATGAATCGCGGCATTTCTGATTGCCTGTGTGAGTGTGTTATTTGAAATCTCCTTTGAACCAGCCGTGCCTTCTTTCTGGTCGTCTCACTAATGAATGAGCTCCATGCCATCTTTGACACGTGTCCGTTTCGTAATTGCACTGTCGCGATTTTACCTCTCTTAGAAATGATCCTGTAACCGTGTCCACCCGATGAAACCCTCCTATCCAGTGGTCAAGAAAAGGTGAAATAATATAGGCCATGTGGGATGGGGGAGTGGAGGGAACTTGTCTGCATAATATTTGGAGTCTAAATGGTTGGGTGTAGGCGTGGGTTTCTCCCTCAGTGGGTGTCCCATCTATTCTGTCTCTCCCTGTCATTTGAGCCTGCGGCCAGCTCTGGTGTCGTCACCTGGGGTGGGTAAAGGCAATGCAGGGCTGGACAGGGCCCACGGTTTCCTGGTGAGTGTTTCCAAACTAAGATCCTGGCTGTGACGTCACCCTGGGGGATGATGGGGGGGGCTTTCAGAATATCTATCCAATGTGATGCTTTTCTCCTGCCCAATGGGAGGGGTCTGGAAATAGGAATGAAATTGAGTTATAAAAAATAACCAGCCGTGGCATCTCGAGCGCTCCTGAGCTGGTGGGCAGGACTGGGACATGCCACAAGGGATCGCAAGGGGAGCTGGGATTTGCTAAGGGCTTCATATGCAGTGTCTCATATAAGCCTCGCTCTGCCGTAAGAAGGGACCTATAAAAATGGTTAGCTCCAAACGATCTCATTGTTTTGTGGAGTAACTGGTGGTTTTCCTCACTTCCTCTCTTCCAGAATGGTGCTTCCTAAGATCACCTCCCAAATAAACTCCTTGCATGGATTCCCCATCTCCAGGCCTGCTCCTGGGAGCCCTACCTGCAACTGGGACTATTTACCGACCAGCATGCATCCAAATGACCTGCAAAGGCCCACTGACTCTGTCTTTCAATTACTCCTCCTGTTCCTAGAATACAGAACCCATCTTCCTGAAACAGACTGGGTTAGTATGACACACCTGTGCATAAAACCTCCAATTCTCTCTCTCCCGCTGGGCCCAGCAAACTTTTTCTGTAAAGGGCCTGAGATTTAAATATTTTTGGCTCCGTAGGCCATGTGGTCTCTCTCCTAGCTACTCAGCTCTGCAGGTGTTGTGTGAAATCAGCCATAAGCAATATGTGTGTGGCTGTGTTCCAATAAAACTTTATTTACAAACACAGATGGCCAGCCTGAGGGTTGGAGTGTGTTGAGTTAGAGGATCATGCCTCTCGTTGCAGCATCCAAGGCCCTTCATACTTGGCCCTTGCCTACCTCTCCAGTCTCCGACTGAAATATTTATTGACTGCCCACTAGGTGCATCCATAACCCAGTATAGGCTCTGATTAGAAGAACTTTCAGATTCTCCCCCGTGGGAAGAATCTGTTACTCCACAAAACAATGGGATAGTTTGGTTAAAAACAAAAGAATTCCCCACGATTGAGCTACATTGCCGGTGGTAGAGATCTGTTGTCTTTCTGGTTTCACACCCCTCCTCGAACTAGTCACAGAACATCTCCTTCCTGTGGAAAACCTATTCTCCATGGTCCAGCCACAGGAGCCACACCTGAGGCTCCTGGCCAATCAGAGCCATCCTTTCCCCAGGCCACGTGGCGTTTCAGGAAGTACATGGCCCAACCTGGACCAATGAGAATCTTCCCCGGGACTTTTCCTCCTGGTGGGTTGCTAGGCATTAGGATATGAGTTCAAAGGGGCTGAATGCTTCTTGGCTATTCCAGCTACCGTTTGGGGTCTATTTGAAGAATGAAGCCAAGAGATGGAGACAGATGGGGAGCCCTCATGGACTCAGGCAGTGCCAAAGCATCTCCTAAGTTCCAGGCTCCGAGCTAACTTTTGGTGATCCCAGGATAAGTAAAACCTGGTGGTCCCTGCTTTCAAATGGCTCAAAGACTGGTGGGGGAAGGAGACAGGTCAACCCACAATTATAATTCAGCGTGACATGCTCTCTGAGATAGAGTAAGGTCTGTGGGAGGTCCACCAAGACCCTGAGGCTGGCCAGGAATGCTTCTTGGAGGAGATGCCATTTGAGCTAAGACTGGAAGAATGTGTTGGTGCTAGACCATGGGAGGAGCAGCATTCCAGACAGAAGAAGCTGGGGAGGAACTTGGCAGCAGCCTGGGATGGGGGCTCGGAGGCTGCAGGGCGAGCCAGGGGCCAAGCTTCCAGGCAGCTGTGCAGGGCAGATACGCCTGAGTGTTTCTGGAAGAGCTCTCCCAGGCCGTGGCTTTGCAGGTGGGCTACTCTCTCCTCTGCACCCACCACTGCACATGTGTGGCTCTAAAGGTCTTTTCTCTCAATCTCCCTCTCTCTCTGCCTTTTTCCAGGAATCCGATAGCTGCCACTGAGCCGTGATCCTCAGAGACTCCTCCCCAGGGTGGGAAAGCTGCTTGGTGTTGCCAGAAAAGGATTCGTGTTGGACGTCTGAGCACAGGACACAGTTCTGCAGGGGACAGATGCTTCAGCCTAGGAGAGAGAGGGGACTGATCCGAAAGGATGATTTTTACTCTGATGCCCGGAAGGAGAGGCTGACTGCTCACCAGGAGACACGCGGAGAGATGACAGGGCTCAAAGTCTCTTCCAAACTTGGTCATCTTGCTACTGGGTTTGCTCAGCCTTAGATTCCCAGAGGAGAAACTGGGGGAAGGGATTCCAGTTCCTCGGTTACAGGGAGGGTGAGGGTGTGGGGGACCTTTAGGCTGGCCCCTGAGCACAGAGATGGGGAGATATCAGGGGCAACTGAGAACCCAGCCTCTCCAATTGACCTCCCTTGAAATTAAGGTTAGGCCGGCGGCTGCTGGTACAGATTTGAAGACTTGAATTTCAATCCTGCTCTGTGATGCGCCACAGCTGCTTTAGGTTCCCTCACTGCAGCCCCCATCTCACTGAGCCGTGATCCTCAGAGCCTCCTCCCCAGGGTGGGAAAGCGGCTCGGTGTTGCCAGAAAAGGATTCGTGTTGGATGTCTGAGCACAGGACACAGTTCTGCAGAACTCAACGTTTCCTGAATGGACGGATAAACAGCTGAATGAGGCACTCTGTCCAGCGGTAGGTCCGTTACTTCATTCCCCTCCACTGCATTGCCGGTGGTAGAGATCTGCTGTCTTTCTGGCCTCACTCAGCGCAGAGCAGGGTGTGTTCAAAACCCACTTGGCGAGCGACGAAGGGCTACGCGGCCCGGGCCAGGTGCTGCGTCTTGAGTTTCCAAATGTAAGCCCTCCATCTTCTATCACCAGATCTCAGGAGTGCAACCTGCAAATCAGCTTTAAAAATAAATAAATTATTTTTTAAAAAAAAACAACAGAACAAGAAAAGCAAAAAGCGGTGACCTTGGCACCAGCAGCAGCACCGGCAGCATCTGCTGAGTCAGATAAGTCATCCATCCACAATAATCGATGGCTCATCATTGAGCGATTTCCCTCCTCCAAATACATAAATTAATAAAGGAGAGTTCTGGGTATGCAGACGAAAAGGGCAGACCAAAGGACAGCCGAGGCAAGGATGCCTCCAGCTGGGAAATTCTCCCGGTCTAGGCGGGTGCCCATATCTGCCCAGGCTGGCGAAACAGGGCGGGGGGCAGGCCCCAGCCTCAGCCCAGCTGGCTGCAGCCCCCAAAGCCCCCCACTCTAAATTCGGTGGGTTGCATGTGAATGCCAGCTGCCCAAGGCAGGCCCTCCCTCCAAGGGGTCCCGACGGTGTGTTTGATCCCCAGCCCAAATTGCGCCCCAGTGGCTGGTTCCATTGAGCGGACCTGAGTGGCAGGAGGCCTGGGTGGGGGACAGAGGGGCTTTATCGCTGGAGCTGGCTTCTTGGCGGAGCCCTTGGCCGCACATCACAGACACCCGCTGCATCCCCCTCGGCGGAACCGTTGCAAATCCCACTTGTTGACGGTGGCCTTGTTGCAGGATTTAATGGTAGAATAATATTTACACAGCAAACTCCTCTGGAGGTGTCCTAAACACCGTAAAAGGGATTTTCGGAGCTTAATGAGCCTTAGTGAAGTCAAGACAGGAAAATGTGGCAACTGGTGGCTCTAATCTGATCTGGCACCTTCTACACAGTCAGGCTTGGTGGGCGGAACTGTTTGGAGAGTTGGAGAAAGTGGCTTTTTCGCTCGGCCTGCCCTCCTGTTTTCTCCCCTGCGGATTCTGTAATGGTATTAGCGCCACGTGGCCTCCAGTGGCCACATCTTAGCTGCTCTGGAAGCCAGCAGACCCCAGGCTCAGGGCCCTGGGTTCAGCAGCGGACTTTTTAACCGGTGTGTGGGACAGGGGTGGGCAGTGGAGATAGACCTCACCACCTCTCTTTTCATTTTTCTGGAAGCAGCACAGAACTTCTAAGCCTTTTGGTAAAAAAAAAAAAAAAAATCCTTGGATTTTAAGATGTCAGTAACAGATTCAATTTCACGCACAGTGGTTCCCAAGGGCCTCAGCCACAATCTGTTCCTTCATCGGAATCAACAGAGCTGTGCCTGGAAAGCCGAACATGGCACCGACTGAGCTGGCTCTAGAGTTGCAGGTTCAATTCCTGACTCTGCCACCTGCTAGCTGAGCCACTTCTTTCTTCAAAGCTCAATTTTGTCACCTGTCAGGTGGAAATGATGGACTATTGTGGCAAGTACGTTCATAAAGACTTTGTAAAGAATGCATTAAATATCCCTTCTGACCTCAGTTTACTCACCTGTAAGATGGGACTCCTATCATCTAGCTCTAAGGATGAAATGAGATAAGCTGGCACTTTCTAGCTTGGGTTTGGATCTAGGAGTCCAGTCCCCAAGCCAATCCCTGTTATTATTACTGTCTTTTTTTTTTTTTTTGGTCTTCATTTCACTGTGATTGATTGACATCTAAGAGTCTACCATAGAGAAAAACTTCCCCAGAATTGAGAAGGGATCCTCAATGGCCAGAGAACTCATTCCTTCATGTCCCCATAACCAAGGCCAGATCTTGAGCTCTGTATTGATTATACAGGAAGGGAATCTGTGCAGAAACAATGAAGACTGGGTAATGTAGGATCTGAGAACCAGGTGGCTCCTTCATGTCTCTAGCTGGAACGCTCTGGTTACTGGGAGATAAGCAGTTGCTTGTACTATGAATTTGGGGGTCCCAGTTGGGGGCAGGGAGATAGCTCTGACCAGTGCAATTCCAGATGGGACGGGGCCTTGCGAGCTACAGGCAGACCTCATCAATCCATTGCTGAATCCTCTAGGCATGTCATATGGTCACTAAGCCTGGTTTCGAACCTTCATATTTTTGGCTATGATCCCTTAGGAAATTGAATTAGCCTCTCTGACCTTCAGCCTCTTTATCTATAAGATAGAGAAAGGGAAGTTCCCACCTTGAAGGGTTGCTGTGAAGTTTGAATGGGATGGTCCATATAGAATTCCTGGCATAGAATATTCTTTGCATGAAGAACTCATGACACCTAGTATTCTTTCGCCTTTGAGTTTAGAGCCAGAGATTTCAAAGAAAGAGCAGGATTTTTTTTTCTACCTCCAATTTAGAAAATCCCTAGGAAGGCCTCTGACTGGCCTGTGCCAGCCACGTGACCATTCTATAGACTAATCCACGTTCGGTACCACCGCCTCCGGAGACCTAGGGTGTGGGTATAATCTCCGTGATTACACTCGCCAACAGCAGGAGCTACAAGTCACCAGCCTGTGGCTTCATATCAGCTTCCCAAATCTCGCATCAGTACCTCCTACTGGCAGGGATGGATCTGCATTCAGAACTCTAGCTGCAAGGGAGTCCAGGAAGATCATTCTTGGCTTCTCCACCTCTCCAAGGAGGTGCCGTGGAAATCCAGTGAAGACACCCAGAGAACCCCAGTACCTAGTCAGGAAACCTGGGCCTGAATCCCAGCTCTGCCACTTTCTAAATGTGTCCCTTATTGTTACTAGGACGTGGTAATGTGGGCAGCTATCTCATAGGGGTGCTGAGAGGGTTAAATAAGAGGATGTGCCTCCAAGGCTTCACATAGAGCCTGGGATATCTCAAGTCCTCACTAAAGGGTGGGCAGTGAGACTTTCATTATTACTGTTTTAGAAAGAAATACCCCACCCCTCAAAATCAAGTTATACAACCACGCAAATATTTTCATACTACTTTTGGGAGCAAGGAATTCTTGGAAAGGTATAATTTGAATGCAGAATTCTTGAGTTTCCAGGACTTTTTTTTTTACCTTCTGGGGGACACTGGAAAAGAAAACGTAGAGTCAGGCCTGTTGGAGGAAAGCCTATTTATTACACGGCGAATTACTCTCTGTAGGTCAGCTCAGGGAGGGGGCAACACATCAGGGGGAAAAAGCAGGTTCTTTCTATTAGTTCTCCCAGTAACAAACAGACGCCCCACTTTGCTTCTGACCGCAGAGACAGTGAAGGAAAGAGTGAGCTAGTCTCTTCCTAGGAAGAGACTAACATGGGTAGGAAGAAAGGGGAGATCAATCAGAGTCAGGCAACCCAATGCTGATTCCTCTGGGCTGTATGACCTTGGGCAAGTCACATTCCCTCTTGGAGCCTCCACTTTCTCATCCAAAAAATGGGGGTAATCACTTCTTCCCTGTTGGATGGGCTAGGAGGCCATATATTGAATGTGCTATTTTCCTGCCTCTGCCCACGGGCCATGTCTTTCTGCCAAAAAGAAAAAGAAAAATCAGCAGAATTTTTGAGCTCAGGCTAAGGGAGAGGTTGTGGGGGTGTCAGTCCTGAAAAACAAAAGCCTGCTCTGGGCATCTCTGCTTTACTGAAGCTGGGCCCACACCTGCAGCAGCCAAGCCACCTTTTTGTCAGTAAGCCAGCACTTCTTTTCTCCCGTCAGTGCAGTGCAGAGAGAGTAAGAGATTCTCAGCAGGCAGGACAGGAAGCAAGGACACGCTTTCCCATCACAGTTTCCCAGGGTCAGGTATCAGGGTAGCTGCTTGCAGGTGACAAGCACCATGAGAGAGTGAAGCCAGTGTGGGGAAGAGAAAAGCCACGCACTGAAGGCGGCTGGGTCTGAGTCAGAAGATGCTTTCTCCAGCCCTGCCCCTCCCTGTACAACCTGCTGTGGCTCCCAAGGCGAGGGTGGCTGACCGGCTCAGTGTCTGAAGTTATTAGGGAGGGGCCATTGGACCCAGGGCCTGTTCTTGGCAGGACCAATAGCTGGATGCTCACCATTTGGGCACCTGAGGACCGTGGCCCAAAAGAACCAGCAGGACACAGTGGGGAGGCCCAAGGAGCCTGCCTGGCAGCCGGGCTCGGACCTGGCTGCCTGCACCATATTGCTTACCGTCTGGCAAATAGACAAATTTTTCACAGCCCAGATTCCTCTTCACATGCCTGGGCCCTTCCTGTCCAACTGTTCCAGCATCTGTTTCTCTTAAAATGCATTTATTACACCGAGAGGAGTAACAATGGGGCCGGGGCTGAGGCCTCGGGGGCTCAGGCAGTGGCTCCTTTGAAAGCAATTGCGTTGGGGAAAATATCCTTCTGGAGAAGTCGCCCTTCCTTCGTGCCTTCGTTTGTTCACTCAGAATTACTGAGTGCTGCTCCAGCCTAGAGCTTGGTGACAGGGGACACGGCAGCCTGGGCCTCTGCATGTCCAGCCAAGGCAAAGAGGAGCCCCGGGAGGCTCCGGAACCGGGGTGACTGAGTTGGGATCGGGTGCCTGTCCCTTTCACAGCCCCGCTCACACGCCTCCGTTGCTCCCCGGGGGTTCTCAGCTGCACAGCAGCCTGGTGGACGGTCTAAGAGTCATTTGCCAGCGGAATGGCCACGATCATGTCCCCACTCGGGGCCTTGGCAGGAAGGATGGCCTCATAGGTCCCAGCACAAAGTGAAGTTCAGTGGAGAAGTGACCGTTCAGAACAGCCGCCCCTGGTTGGGTAAGTGTCAGTTCAGCCCTGTGATGGACACTGTACTGTCCTTAATGAGAGCGATGAGAGACGGAGCTAAATGACACACAAGGTGCCCGTGGCATCCTATTGAGAGAGAAAAGCAAGTGCCAGAGAGAACGGTGGCACCATTTCATTTATTGGAAGTTCAACCAGAGGCAAAAGCAAGCCATATAATGCTCAGGCTTAGGATTAAAGTGATAAAGTAAGGCAAGCGCTGGTGAAGACAAAATTCAGAACGCTGGGCACCCTGGACAGAGGGGGGAGAGGAGGCATGGGGGCCTGTGGGGGTGTCAGAGCTCACCCCTCAGGCCCGGTGGCAGACACAAGGGTGCTTACACCCTACACACCCCTCAAAAATATTTACCTGCATCTACCCACAATTTAATTTTATTTCTTAAAATAAAAAAGGAATAGTGTTTGTGATATCCCAGGTGGAAAAACAAGCTTCAAAATAAGAGTCCAGTGTGATTCCATATTTTTCATCCTGTATCACCCATCAAACATGTAAAATAATAGTTCTCATGTCAGACACGACCTAGGACTGATCACTTCCCCTCCTTGGACCTCGGTTCCCTTGTCTATAAAATGGGGCTAACGAAACGAGGGAAAGTGTGTGAGGTGTTTACTACGGTGCTTGGCTAACAATAGGTGCTTAATAAATCAGTTGCCCCAAAGGAGTGTCACTTGTGGGGCTTTCAAGCAATTCTCCCCCCTCCTCCCCCTTTTGCTGTTGATCTAATTGTTTTAACTGAGCTCCGCTTGCCAGGCTGGCTGGGCTGCCCGGTGCCCTCCAGCCCTCCACCAAAGGCACCGCCGATGGGCATGGCCCAGGGAGCACTCGTGGCCAACGGCCGCTCCTCACCTCACCCGGGCACATCTCCTCCCACTAGGTAAGGTGCCAACTCACCGGAAAACAGCTGTGTTTGTTCCAAAACCTACGTATTCCACTTGTCCTTACTGTGCTTGTTAGCATAACTAGGTCATTTCATTAAACTTCAGGGAAACCAATGACTTCTGAGTGTTCAAGGAAGAGCTGTGGTTTCTATTAAAATTAGGTTGGATGTGTGTAAAGACATAACACAATGAAGGCAAGTTGCTTTTTAAAAAATCTATTTTATCTCTCTCTTTCTCCCTCTATCTCTATTTTTATCTTTATTCTCTATATCTATTTTTATACCTATCTGTATGTATATCTATCTCTGTCTCTCTCTGTCTATATGTATGTATCCTGTAAGCAAGAACACTGTAAGAGTTAGAAGAGGGAAACCATGAAAGACTGAGAAAAATGCTACACTCAGGTGGCTTTTTAAATGTTTTAAATTCTTGCTTTACCGAAAAGAAATCAAACCCAGACATTGTAATGAGAGATGATGCATTAGGGCTGTGGGTTTAGTCAAGAAAGAGGTTGAACATAACCTCCGGGCAGGGAAGCTAAATTCAAAGGTACAGCCTTGGCCCAGTATCAAAAGTTTGGTGGATAAATGTACATTTATACGCTTTAAGTAAAAATATAATATTTTTTTACCCACGACCATAAAAATCCCAAGACAAAAAGAAAACTGAGGAAAAGTACTATTACGTCATATCGCAGACAAAAAGCGAATACACTCATCTTTAAAGTGCTCTATTTACTAATCAATAGGAGAAACTAATAACCTAATGGAAAAGTAGGAAAGGCAATGAACAGAGTTAACGGACAGAAAATACAAATAGGTTTGAATCACGTAAAAAAAATGCTCCGCTTCCCTTTTGAGAAAAGAAATATGCATTGAACCTCCGTGAGACCCCCTTATTGGATTGGCAAAGATTCAAAAATTCTATAACCAGCTGTGTTGGCCAGACTGTGGGCAAGGGGGCGCTCTCCACACTCAGTGGCAGCAGAAGCTGGTGCCGCCTTGTTGCAGAGTCATCCTAACTACTCACAGACCGACCATTGATCCTAGTAATTCCACCTCCAGGGGTCCACCACAGGGAAAATCTCCCACTTGTTCAACGTGTTATCTGTACCAGGGCTTTTAACGTGGTGTTGGTTGAAATGGCCAAATAAATAAAAAGCAACCCAAATGTCCATCAGTAGGGTGCTGGGGAGAGACACAAGGGCCCTTCCACATGCAGCACATTATATGTGTGTGTAGGCCCAGGAAGGTCACCCTGGACCATCTCTGAGATGCTCGGTTAAGGGAACAAAGCGAGACGCACAATATGCCGTGTGATCTGTTTGTGAAAGAGAGAAAAACACGGAACTATAATTGCTTATGTGTGCACAGAATATATAAGGAACAATTCTTAAGAGCTTTTAGAATGGCTGCCTCTGGGGAAGTCAGCTGGGGGACAGCGACACAGAGGAGGGACAACAGACATGTAACTTTTTACTCCTATTTTCTTGTTGTTGTTTTTAACCGTTAGAATTTTGACATATGTGACTGTATCCCCGATGAAAAAAAATCAGCGAATTTAAAACAAATAAAATAGTTAACGGATGATCACATCACAAAAAAATGATTCCTTGTTTAAACTGATTTTGGGTTTGATTTAACTTTGGGTTCTGATCTGGTTCTAACCTTAGCAAACTAAGCTTTTAGTCTCCTAATTTTTTATAACGAACATGTATTGCTTATGTAGTAAATATGTGTATATATATAAACCATTGACTCTATATAAATATCCATATATATACATAATATGCTGAAATAAAACTCAAGCACACACTAATAAAAATTGAACTAGTCTCGCCCAAACAGAACTGGAGGCTGCCCGGGACCTGCTCCCAGGTGGACAGCAAACCTTCCCCGGGGAGACCAGGTCCCCCACGCCGCCCCACTTACTCTAACACGTGTTTTCTGGCTGATAAAGGTGCGTGGTGTCCCTGCCACTGCTTTTAATTAATTTCTGATGTGAAAGCTCCCGGTCCCCCTCCTGCCTTAGAGACCTGCTCACCCACAGGCCCTTGCCTCTCCTTTCACAGGAAGCAGCTGCCCAAGTGTAGCTGAGTTTCCAAAAAAAGGGGGGGGGGGAGAGTGTCACACTTCTTTTTTTTTTTATTTGCACTGATTTGCATATTAATAGTTTGCATATTAACCAGCGACTTCAGAGGGTGGGCGGGCTAATGAATGCAGCAGTCTCCTCAATTTTAACTCAATTTGCCTCATCCATATTTCAATGACTTTGGGGATTGGTGTTGAGCGCTCATTGAAATTATCGGAGCCAGACCCAGTGTGGGCTGCTCTACCATTAATCCAATTAATTAGCCCCGTGGATATGGCCTCTTGGGCGAGGGCCCTTTGTTCAGCGCTGGGGGCTAATGACAGCCCCAGTCTGATGGGATAATGGGGGAAGCTAAGGAGGGTTTGACCCCCAGCCTGGGTCTTGGGTGGTGGTTGGAGCAGGGAGGTGGCTTTGGGGAGGGGAGGGGGGATCCCTGGGAGACAGCTGCTTTCCCGCACGCTCTCGCAATCACTCATGTCTTTCACTAGCTCGCTCCATAGCATGAGATGTCGCCCATCGGCACCGCCACGCTCACTCCCCGCCTCTCTCCTCCCACCCCTGTGCCCAGGGAGGCTGAGCCGCATCAAAGGGGCCCCTGTCCTGTGCCCTCTGCTCCCAGGTGGGTCCAGCCAGTGGCGGGTGGTGGCGAGAAACGGGAGCGAGGAAGAGGCAGGGCCGGAGTCCGAACTTCCTTGCTTGCTCTGTGTCGGACCGCAGGCTGGCACTGTCCCTCCACCAAAGGCCACTGCCCTCTCTGACAGCTGCTCTCTCTGAGTCCCTGAAAGAGCCCCCTGGCCTTGCCCCCTTAGACCTGGGGTGGCATCGGCTCCTGTTCTTGCAGCCCTAACGTCACTCAACGTCCTCTGTGCTTATTTTTAGCTCTTTCCACCAGCACAGCCCCTTTGAATGAGCCCCGGGTTCCCTGCTGAGGCTTGAAGGGTACCCACCCTTCCCTCCTTCACAGAGCAATCACGCACAGGTTCAGGGGTTCAGGGGTGATCACAGGATTCATCAATGAGCTGCATTGATAAAGGGCTTAGCACAACGCTTGGCATAGACTAAGAGTTCAATAAATGTTGGGGATAGGTGTGTATGGGCATTGGTACCTAGCTGGTCAAAGTGTCCCTTCAATTAATCCCACAAAGCCCTGGCTGGGTGGCTCAGATTGTCAGAGCGCTGTGCCCATAGCCAAGGTTGTTTGTTTGATCCCCTGTCAAGGCCCATACAAGAATCAACCAGCGAATGCTTAAGTGGAACAACAAATCCATGTTTCTCTCTTAGAGACTGAAGCCTCTAGATCAAGATCACACAAGGAGAGAGTCTGCAGAATCAGGATTTAGCTGCTGACATGAACCAAAGCCCTTATTCCTGGTGGGAGAGTGTTCATTGGAAAAGCAGATAATCCAATAGCATGCGGCACGCCAGTTTCCTGGCTGTGACAATGTACTGTGGTCATATAAATGTCATCGTGGGGAGAAGGGTACGCAGAACTCTCTATAAGGCGCTTGCAAGCTCTTGTGAGTCTAAAGTTATCTCGTAACAAACACAATTAAAAACAGGATGTAGAGTAGAATCCCATTTTGTGTGTCTGTTTATAAACCACATTAAAAAGATATGTAACAAAATTTTCACAATGTTCATCTTCATCTCTAGGCAAGAGTGTGCAGGTGATTTTTTTTCTTACTATTATTACCTTTATTTAATTTTTTTTCGGAGGCGAGGAACGATAGTTTGTGTAATTTTTTTTAAAAGTTTAAAGCAGAATCATGGTCACCGGCCGTGCCTCCTAGGTCCTGCTTCCTTAATCCTGGGGGGCAAGGGAAGCTTCGGGGCTGCCGGCTCTCCCCAAACTCTCTCTTCCTGGAGTTTCAGAAAGTCAGGTGTCACATCAGGTCCTGCCGGCCTGCCATTGCCACCTGACACTGCAGAGATCCCCGTGTCCTGGCCTCTCTTCCCAGAAGTCGCCATACAAGCCGGCAGACCTCGCCGGGGGCCAGGGCGCACTTAGGCGCGCACTTAGGGGGCTGGCGCGCTCTCACAAATTACCGCATCGGAATGGATTGCCTTGACAAAATGTAATGTTTTGTGACAGAGCCCAAATATGCATTTCATTCTTGAGAAGCAGCTCAAGGAACTCGTTGGAAATATTAAATTAAGCAGTGTAACAGCTGAGAATAATTGGGTTTTCTGCCCTGTTGCCTGCGATTTCGTGTGCTGTTTGAGGCTGTTGGGCAGTCCTCTGACTGGGGGATGCCAGGCGCCTGGGGTCTCTGTGGGGTATGGGAGTGTCCCCTGGAAGGTTGCTTGAAGTTGGAGAGTGGGTGTCATTCAACCCCAACTGGAGACTGGAGACGCCCCTGGCACCGACTTTTGAAATCCTAGAATCAGAACTTCCCAGCCCAAAGTAATGCCTCCGTGCCCCCATTTCACAGATGGGGGAAACTGAGTCCTACAGAAGCATCTTAGCAAGTAGGTGGCAGAGCTGAGACTTAAACTGCTGACACTTATGAAGCCATTTCCACTGTATGGCCCCTTTTTCTTATGGTCCCGGAACCACAGGATCCTGAGCGTTTTGCTTGCAAGGTGACCCACGGACCACAGGCTCTGGGGCAGACCGAGCCAAGTGCAATGTCAGTACAGCCGCTTCCTCCCCGGGAGACCTTCGGCAAGTCTCCCTGCCCTGAGCCTCAGTTTCCCTCGAGCAAATGGGCTTGGCAGGTTTACGTCAGAAGGGAGTCAGTGAGGATTTTGTTTTTATTCTTACCTGAGAATGTCTTTACCGATGTTTTTCTTTTGTTTTGTTTGTTTTTTAGAGAGAGAGAGAAGAAGGGAGAGAGAAACATGGATGTGAGAGAGCAACATTGATTGGTTGCCTCCTGTATGCGCCCCAACTTGGGATTGAACCCGAAACCTAGATATGCGCCCTGACCAGGGATCGAATCCACAACTTTTGGGTTTTCCGGATGATGCTTAAACAGCCGAGCCACCAGCCAGGGCTCAATGAGAATTTTTTTTTTAATTTATTTTTATTGGTTTCAGAGAAAGAGGAAGGGAGAGGGAGATAGAAACATCAGTGATGAGAGAGTCATTGATCGGCTGCCTCCTGCACGCCCCCGACTGGGGATCGAGCCCGCAACCCGGGCATGTGGCCTGACCGGGAATCGAACCCCGATCGCCTGGATCCCAGGTCGATGCTCAACCGCTGAGCCACTCTAGCCGGGCAACGAGGGCTTTTAACAGCGCCGATGGGCACAGGAATCACCAGGGGCGTTGTCGAAACGAAGGTGCTGGTTCAGCAGGTCTGGGAGAGGGCCTGAGATTCTGCATTTCTAACCAGCTCCGCAGGGATGTCCCTGCTTCTGGGGCGGCCCTTAGAAAGGGGGAGTTTATGCGTGTGAATTACTCAGCCGGCGCGGTGTGTGTGCGGTTGGCACCCTACCGATGTCCTCTCTCTCTTCCCGTGATGCCTTCCGGGGCCCTGTTCCATCTGTTTCTCAAAACCCAAAAGGAGAGAGATGGGGTCAGGGAGGCGGGGTTTTGGCGGCAGACCCCATGGGGCCTTTGGGAGCAGAAACATCAAATTCAGCCTGTGGGCTCCTGATCCCCACCCGAAATGACCAGGCCAGCTTTACGGAGGGGGCAAGTCACGGCTGCTGAGCTCTGCAGGGCCACAGCGGCCAACTCCCCCCCGCACCCCCCGCACCCAGCTCTGCAGGGGAAAGGCCTCTGTCTGCACCGCTCCGGCCGCCCCCGGGACGCAGGACGAGCGACACGGCCAGTCAGCCTCAGCGCACGCTGCTCCTCCGCGGCACCGCCCCTCCGAGGCCAGGGCAATTTCTGTTATATATCCACCCTCAGAAACATACCCGTGGCCCAGCCGCGTGGCTCAGCGATTGAGCATCGACCTGGGATCCAGGAGATCGGGGTTCGGTTCCCAGTCAGGGCACATGCCCGGGTTGCGGGCTCGCTCCCCAGCAGGGGGCATGCAGGAGGCAGCTGATCAATGACTCTCATCATTGATGTTTCACTCTCTCTCCCTCCCTTCCTCTCTCTGAAATCAATAAAGTCACACACACACACACACACACACAGGCCAGGACACTGCATTAGAAGATGCTGATCGACCATGCGAGCTCTGTAACCCTCTCTGTCATCGCTCCGGCCCCTGTCCTGGTCCTACTGCTGCTGACGTCACCTCCACCGGGTAGTTCTCCCTGGGTCTTCCTCTGCCCATCTGTACAGTGAGTGGACGCCCTCCAAAGGCCTCTCCTGCTCCGTCAGCAAGAATTCTTTCACTCGAGCTCACTTTCTTATCTCATATCCCTTCTACTTCTCCATCGACAACTCATTTTAACAATGAGAATATCCCGTTACTGAAACCACCTCGAGGAACCAGAGAGAGAGTCCTTTCTAAGCTCCCGCACTAGGCACAGCTGCCCTCAGATGGTCCTCGAAACGCTACCCACGATTCATTCATTCACGGTCACCCACTGACCACCCCTGAGCGGGGCACTGGGCACGCACACAATGGGGATCCACTGTGTCTCCTTCTCTTAAGATTTCTAGTCTTCTAACTCTGAGTATGATTTCCCCTCCCTCTTCGCTTTATTATATATTCATTTATTTATTGTTTGTTTCTTTTCAAACCCCAAAGCCTTTCAGTTTAGCAGACATGCCCGCACACTTCCCCAAACACGGTTGTGCGTGACATTGACAGGAATAGTTTATGATCAATTCCAAGGGCTCCACTGATCTTTTTTTAATAAGGCGCTGCTGTGGTTCCACAGCAAAGTATGCCATTGTGATTTCACAAAGTGCTTGCTGTGAAATCTAGAGCCGCTGCCCCGCCTCTCTTCCTCCTGCTTGAAACGACTGGGCCTCCTTTGGGGAATGTCTCTCAGTGGTTTCAAATCCCTGGTGCGGCGGATACAGCATAAAGAATTTGGTCTCACCGGGGCCCTTGCTCAAGGTCTGCAGGGAGCGGTGTTTCCCCAGGTGTCGTCCAAGGACCACCAGGATCAGGATCCATGGGGCAGGCCCGGAAATCGGCATTTATTCCCACAAGGGCCCCAGGCGGTTTTGATGTCCACCAAAATATTCAAACCCTCTCCTATCATTTGAAGGAAAGGAGGTTTGGAAAGAGAGGAAAATAATCATTTGAGTCCCACGTGCTTCTGTATCTCAGTTAGTTAGCTTCAGGTTTGGAAAATTTAGCCTTTGACGCATAGCTTTGGATCCCGTCTTTCGTGCCAGCCTTGGGTAGATTTGAGATGGTACCTAACCTGAGAGGGTTTTCTAATATATCTCTCACCCTTCCTCCACCTCCAGCTGACAAACCAGGGAACATCCCCTTCCAAACATGCCATTTCTTCCTGCTTTTCTGCCCATTAATCTCTTTTCCTGGAATGTCTTTATCTCTAGTGGGTTTGCCTACCACCAAACTCCTACACGTGCCTCAAAACCCAGCTTGAACCTTACTGCTTCCTTTCAGTTAAGTTAATTACTCTCTCCTTTGTGCTTCTGCAGTTGAAGCAATAATCTGAGCTGCCAATTATTGAGCCTCACTGTGAGTCTGGTACTGTATTCAGCACTTGAGATATTAGAGCACATTTACAAATAAATGAAAGCCTATTCTATTGTCTGTTTACATGGATCCTCCCCTGTGCCCCTCTAGTGCAGAGACTGAGCCTAATTCCCCTTGACAGAGTAGGTGCTCAAGTCACGTTGGAGGAACTAAAATTCACGAGCCCATCTCAGCAGCTTGGATCAGGCAGGAAAGAGAGGCCATGTAGCTCCGAGAAGAAGCCCGAAGCCGCTTAGACATGACACAGAAAGGATGGGGCAAGGCAGAGCCGAGCCCTCTGATGGGCGACCACCTCCACCTTCCTCCAAGCTTGCCCGCTTGAGCAGAGCTGGGGTCCCCGCTGGGAAAACAGGTGGGGAAGGGCTAGCTAACCTTGAACCCTGCCCTTGGTGGGGACTCCTACTCAGTACCTACAGAAATAACAGCTATAGATGGGAGCTTCGGGCTTCCCAGAGTGAGGGCAGGTGCCCTCCTTTGAAACGACACAGCCCACCACTTACTTACCGACCCAGAGGAGCACAGGATGGAAGCTCATCCAGACCAGCCACCCCTCCCTGGAGGAATGACATCCGTGTAGCCTGATGCTTCAGGCCTTTCAGAAAATCGGGTCTATTTCTCCTACCTAATTAGGAAACTGTCCCCACTTCATCCACACACCCCGGTGGTCCTGGTTCCCACATTTAGCAGATCCGACTTCGAATCCTGACTCCACTGCGTAATGGCTGTGTGACTTCAGGGAACTCCCCTAACCTCTCTGAGCCCCAGTTTCCTTATCGTAAAGTAGGGCTAATAAAACAGCGTGTGTGTCTCAGTAGAGGGACCACTTCTGACAGTTTTGCCCTCACTTACTTCTAATTACTAATGTGTTTATTTCTTTTTATGTCTATATCCTGTTATTGCGGTGATTTTCCTGGTTTGGGGATTTCTGCACTACGGAGCTTTCTAAATCCCATTTCTGATTATGAAAACGCCCTTTAAGCTTTCCCTCTTGCTTGGCTTTATATATTTTCTCAAGTGAGATCTCTCCGCTAAAATTCATTTCCCTGCCAATCTCCAATTCGGTGCATCATCCCGATCATGCTATATTATGTTTGGCAACATAATGTGATGTGACTCTGCTGCCGATGACGGATGGGGTGCCCGTCAGCAAATGGAACAGCACCCAATTTTCTAAAGAGCATTGTTACAGAAACAAACAGGATGGCCTTTTAACTTGTATTGATTTATTTCTGAAGAATGGGCCCCTCTCTTACTTTTACAAGTGCTGTAATTAGAGGGCAGGATTACCTTTCTGGGGAGAGGGCTCGGTGAGCTCCACAGCAAGGGGGGCTGCTGGGGGGCTGCAGAGAGTGAGGGGTGGGGTGCACGGAGCAGCCCTTGACATCACAGTGGCCGAATTTAGCGCAGGAAGCGTGGTTAACTAAATAAAAATATCCTTCCTTTCTTCTTTCCATCCACCCACCCATCCATCCATCCACCCACCCATCCATCCATCCACCCATCCATCCATCCATCCATCCATCCCTCCAATGTTTATTAATCCATCTCGCCCGACTGCCTTCCTCCATTCCCCCCGCCCTCCTTTCTGTTTCCCATTCAGCATTTCTGAGGCCTGCGCTTGGTGTGATGTAGAAGAGTGATTCAGGAAGATCGAGGTCCAAAGCCTCGCTCTGCTGTGTGTCCCTGGAAAAATCGATTCACCTCTCTGACACCAGATTTCCTCACCTCTCCCTCTTTCTGCCCCTTCTGCCCCCCGCCCCAGCCCCCTGGCAGCATTGCTCTTTCTCTCATAGTCCAGACGCCCTCCCACTTAGGGGTGTGGGCATTCGTTTCCCCCTTGGCTTAAAACCCTCTTTCTCCAGAGAACCTCGGAGCTCCCTCCCTCCCTCCTCTCAGGCCTCTGTTCAAAGCCTTCTCATCAGAGGTCCTCCCTGACCACCTCCTCCAAAATAGCCATTCCTGTCACTCTCCAGCCCCCAAACTCCGCTTCATTCTACCCTCAGCTGGTGGCACCATCTGGCATACTATGCATATTACTTATTTAAAGAGTATCTACTTATTTAACTTCTGTTCAGCAAGTCGGGGCAAGGGAGAGCCAACTAAGGGTGCGATTCCTCTGGGACCTCTCAGAATTGTTTGTCCAAGGAGCAGAGCGTCAGCTCCAGTAATTACTGCTGGGGATTGACCTTGGGGGTGATGACTCTACCATAGGTGGACGGCTGTCCCAGGCAGAAAGCAAGAAGTCTCACCGCTTGTGATTGACGTGGCCTGAGTCTAAGTTGCCTGGGACTGTCCACCACGGCTGGGCTGCCTCCTGGGGTGAGGCTGGGACACACGTCCTAGGAGCCACTGCTCAGGCATTGCCCAGCCACACGACATTTCTATGAGGTTTCCTCCCTGGGGATCTATTTATGGGGAAAGGGCTGCCCAGAACCCCAGTCTCAGCTCTGTCCCTCACACACCATAATCTTGGGCAAGCTACCCTTCTCTGGGCCTCCAAGACCCTATCGGTTAGATGAGCAGGTTGGACCAGACACAGTCTCCAATCTTTCAAGTTTAAAAAGCCCTAATTTAAAAAAAAAATACATTAAACAAGTTGTACAGGCTCAGAGAGCCACAGAGAGGCAACGTGACCTGCCCTTGGGCACCCAGGGTATGAGTATGCTGAAGGTGCCATAACAAAACCCTCAGGCTGAGTGGCTTGAACAGCACACATTTCTTTTCACACACTTCTGGAAGCTGAAGGTTTGACATCAAGGTGTCAGCGAGGGCTCTCATGGGGCCTCTCTCCTAGGCTTGTGGACGGCCACCTTCTGGCTGCGTCCTCGCAGGGTCTCTCCTCTGTACTCACGATTTCCTGGTGTCTCTGTGTGTCCGTATCGTCTCTTCTCATAAGGACACCAGTCAGACTGGATTAGGGCCCAATCTAATTGCCTCATTTTAGCTTCATCATTTCTTTAAAGGCCCTATCCCAAGCCCAGCCACTGTGGCTCAGCAGTTGAACACCAACCTAGGAACCAAGAAGTTACTGGTTCGATTCCCGATCAGGACACATGCCTGAGTTGAGGGCTTGGTCCCCAGCAGTGGGAGTGCAGGAGGCAGCCAATCAATGATGTTTCTCTCTCATTGATGTTTCTCTCTCCCTCTCCCTTCTTTTCTCTAAAAAATCAATAAAATAAAAACACATCTAAAGGCCCTGTCACCAAAAGCCGTCACAATATGAGGTTATGGGGGTGAGAGCTTCAACATACACATTCTGGGAAGATGACATCACATAAGTGATGCAACTGGGGCCCCAGACTGGGGCCCTTTCCCTTCAACTCTGTGCACACCCCAGCCTTTTGCAAATCCTGCTCGCAAACACGTATGGCTCAGCTCACCAGAACCTTCTGGATCTGCAACGTGGAGCTGACCCTCCGCATCTTCCAGGCTCCAGAGCCACAGGCAATAACCTGCTTTGGCCTCTGCCTGGAAATGTCAGCTAAGTAGCTCGCGTCCTTTCATCTCCTGCTCGAAAGGGGTTTGCGCTCAGGGGAAAGTCTCCAGGAGGAAGCGACCTCCACACACAGGCTCTTTGAAGCTGTTGTTTTGTTTCGGTTACTTATTTATTATCTGGCTCAGAGTCACCTCCCTTCGGACCTGGGGGGCTCCGATTCCACTTGCAGACATGCCGCTGGGTTTCCTGCAAGCTCGGGAGACACTGACACTCTCTGCCCCCCCCCCCCCCAAGACCCTCTCCTTTCCTTTCTCTCTTTTCTTTTGCACAAGGAGCTCGGAATCACAAATCCGTCAGGCTAAGGACAATGTCTCCAGCTAAGGGGGGGGATACCGGGGTCATCTTTTATTAAGAAGAAAGCCATTGAAATGACGCACTTGAACATATTGCTATTAGAGCCTCGAAAAGTCTTTGGCTTATTAGCGTAAAAGGCAGAAGGGAGCTAGCAATCTTGTTGATCAGCGGTGGCAATTTATTTTAAACTGTCCATTTTCGGCGTGTCAGAGGACGACTTTTATGTATAATCTTATTTCCAATTTCAACAAAGAACACTTCACTCACGTTGGGCGCGGATTTTTTTCTCTTCATAGACAATAACCGATTATAAAAGCGGTTCTCAGCCAGCCCCCCCCCCCATCTCGTCGTGGTGTTGACATATGGAAATGAATCAAAATGTAATACGCATAATTACAAGCATTGTAAGCAGGGTACAATTAGTGTCTCTTCAAACCGATGTTGTAATCAAAAGACACCACTAAAACAGCCCCAAAAGTGAGAAGACTATCCGTGGAATTAGACACGGACTGGAAGGAAGTTTCTTTCTTTCTTCCTCTATTCTCCTGGGTATAGAGACGCACGTTGCCTCTTATTTTGTTCCTTTGCGGGTGCAGAGCAACAAATTCTAATTATTTTCTCCACCCATGGAGTTGAACGCAGACAAGGAGACCCTGCTTGAAAAATAAACCCAGCCTTGTGGAAGGCGGTTATCTTGTCTGAGCCTGTGTTTGGTGGGTGTCTTTTCAAGGCCGCATATCCCTGGGGAGGTGTCAAGTAACAAGCTGGCCAACTGTGGGCAGGATTTTTTATCAAGGGGATGACTTCTGTTTAGTCTACAAGGCATTTGGGGAGTTGTTTTTTTGAGGGGAAGGGGTTGTTTTTAATAGTTGTTGATATTTCATTTGGTTTTTATGCTGAATCCCTTGGCTACATTTAAAAATCAAGGGGGGTTTCATGTCAAAGATAGGATTTTTACCCGCTCCTGAAAAATGATACGAGCTGTCCACATATGACCCGCACCCTCACAGGGCACTGTCCCCTGGTGCCCAGTACCAGCAGAGCCTAGAGACAGAGTGACATCCCCTCTTCTCCGTGTCCTGGATCCTGCTCCCGGCCCAGCCCCCACAGGCACCCCATTATTCAGCCCCATTACTAAATGCAACGAGTCCGAAGGGCTCCATTCGCTTGCCATTTGCAAGAAGCGTTAGCAATTTTAAGTTTGTCTTTGCCCACTGTTTTTTCTACTCTCGTTGCCCACCTGAGAACCCCCATTCTCCCCTCAAAGGCCAGCTGTGGTGTCTCCTCTGCCAGAAAGTGTTCCCCGACCAGGCCCGCCCGGACCTACTCCGAATGGCATCGATCACCCTTGGCCTTGCCCATGCCCCTCTGCAGGAGCTCCTCCCCTCCCCCACCCAGAGCCCCGGAAAGGAAGGTCCCTGCCTTTCCCACGGCTGCACCCCAGTTGCCTGGCATCGACTCTGGCCCATGGGAGGTGTGAAGTCCTCGCTTGGATTTCTGAATTATTCAGCGAATGCTACCTCTTCGTTGCCTCCTAAGTGAGGCTCGCATGAGAGAGGAGGCAAGAACGGTGGTTCTGGAGAACCTACTATGTGTCTGCCCCTTGGCCCATGTTGCCTTACAGGAAGGAGAGAGATATTTGGGCTCTACCTTCCACCTTAAAATCGAACAGCCACTGAGGTGTCAACCCCTTCTTCCAGAAAAACACAAGTCCTCATTATTGAGATATTTACACACCCCATCAAAGCAAGTCCTCTGATACCAGTGGTTCAATTCTTTCTCCACATGGACAGCAATTCCTAGAGCTGCGCCTACACCTTCACCCCACCTGTGTCTACATCGGTGTCTACATCTCCGATTCCTTTCGCCCAGATCTCATTCCAGCTTGGAGTTGCTCTCAATAGCACACACTTGGAAGCTACTTAAAGATCTATCAGGAGGGCGCTCATTCAACAAGCCACAGGCTATTCAAACGCTGGGATACTCTGAAGCCATGAATGAGTGGATGGTCATTTCTTGACCTGGAAAAAAAAACCCCAGCTGGCCATGGGTAAGTCAAGTCACAGCCGGACATGAGGGTGATGCCATGTGTGCAAACCGTGGCTCTTCATCTAGAAACGCCAACGTGCAGCGAGATGCTTAAGACCATTTCGGCCAAAGGTTCTGAGTGGCCTCCCAGGCAGTCAGTTGGTTTGCTGCTGAGTTTTGTTTATAAGCTTCCATTCTCCTAGAATTTTTAATATTAATTGTGATTTTTTTTAACCCAAAGCAATGAATAGATTGTGAACGCATTGCCCTGGCATCTCTCCTGTCCCTTCTCTCCTGTTTGGTTGCCTAAGCTTTCCACCAGGCGCCACGATCCCCTGCCGCCCTCCCACCTCAAGCACCGGGTGAACTAGATCTGGGCCAGTCTCTCGCATTTTGGCAAATTCACACTTAACTCTGTCCGCGTTTTCAGTTCCAGGAATCAGAGCCCCTTATTGACTGAATTTTGCAAATATTTGGCCTTGAAATAAGGTCATCAAAACTTTGAATGAGAAGGAACCATAGAGGGGATCTAGTCTGAACCTCTCTCTATGCAGATGGGGAAACTGAGACCAGGAGGGGAGAAGGGGGTTGTAAAGAGCAGGAAGTCAGAGGCAATTACGCAGGGGTCAGAGCCCTAGCTCTGCCCCTTCCTGGCTGTGTGACCTTGAGCCAGTCCCTTGGCCTCTCTGTGCCTACCTTCGTTTTCTCATCTAGAAACCTAGAAAATAAATAGCAACCTTCACTAAGGGTCCTTGTGGGGTTAAACTTGCCGATGACCCCGACATTCTCCCCCAGGCCTAGGGGCCCCGGGCCTTGTGCAGAGATCTGCGGCTAAGCTCGAAGGGTGTCTCTGGAGCTCAGCACCATGGCAGGTCATGTCTGTTCAGCCCAGAATATTCTTTAAGCAAAGGAAGAGGGGGGAGGTTGAAGAGAAGCAAAACCCACCCCCAGGTGAGCAGGGCGCTGGCCGGGCCCCAGTGGAGGGGAGCCCCTCTGGAAGGGGCCCCCACCCAGCTGCGCTCCCACAATGCACCAGGTGCCTCCCACTGATAAGAAGGGACTGTGCAGCCTGCAGGCGAGTGACAGGAACAAACGACAAACGTGTCTGCAAGAGGCGACTTCTGCTCAGCCAAGAGCAGGCCGATAAGAGAGAAGCAGTCAAGGCCCAGGGCATATTTCCCCTTCTGAGTTAAAATATCTTTTTTTTCTGGTTTTGTTTTGTCTCATGTCCCCTTCTTATCAGAGGAAAGTGAGACTGTGGCCTCCGCCGACGGCAACTGGTGGGCGTTCAGAGAAGGCAACGAGAGTGAGCCCCGAATTTCCCACACTGAGACCCAAGGGCGGCAGGCTGTGCGAGGCTTTTATTTCTTCTATACCCTCTGCTGAGTTTTCTAAATATTTTGTCTATAGTTGGAAATAGAAAAAATAAAAGTTGTGGCTTTTTACTTTGCAAGTTTGGGATCTCATTCCAAATGAGCTCTGAAGCCCTTTCGCTGAAGGGACAGAATGTGTGTTTTCTGTGATCTGGGGACAGTCTCCACACGTGGTGGTGTTCATCAGGTCAAGATGGGCAAGGAGGTTATGGGCCCCACGGTCCACTGCCGGGGGAATGTTCTGGAAAACAGTTTGGCAGTTTCTTTTAAAAGTTAAAATGCATTTACCGTATGATTCAGCAATCCTAAGGTTTGGTGATCCAATGTGACCCCAATAAATTCAATTAAAAAATAAATAAAATATGAAAACTTTTCCGCACATTTAAACCAGTGCATGGATATTCATAGCATCTTCAATCATAATAGCTCCAAACAGGAAAAGAAAAATATTGTCTTTCAGTGACTGAGTGGTTAAACAAATGGTGGCATATCCATTCAATAAAATATTACTCAGCGATGAAAGGGAGCAACCTATTGCCACATGCAACATGGTGGGTGGATCTCTCTCTCCCCCTTCCTCTCTCTCTAAAATCAATCAATCAATAAAAGTTAAAAATAAAATACAACAGTATTAAAAGCATAAAAATAAATTCAATAAAAAGGAAAAATTAAAATCTGTATCCAGACAGCCCTAGAGGTGGTAAAGAGGCAGATGAGGGTTACTCTAAAAAACTGTAAGACACAGTCCCTCATCCCACCGAAATGTCACCAAGGCCATGGTTAGCGATCATCATCTGGAGCCAGAGGCACCTGAAACAGTCACAAGATACAATAATCACAGCAGAAACTATAAGCAGTTCCTGCTCTTCTATTTGAGCAATTGCTACCAGTATCCTAAATCTTAATTTTAAAAAATGCATCTCTTTTAAGCCAATCAACAGCAGAATTACCCAGTGGTTGAGATTATGGGGTCAGTTATCAGGAAACTCGGGTTGACTCCTCTACCTAAACAGTTATGTGGCCTCAGGAAGGTTATGTTCCTAGCTTCTCTCTGGGATGTACTGTCATTATAAAAATGCAGTGCATCAGGATATTTTCAGGTCCAGGGACAGAAACCCAACTCAAATAGCTTGAGAAATAAGGAATGTATGAGCTCCCATAACTGTAATGTCCAAGGAAGTTAACTTCAGGCATGGCTGGATCTAGGTGTTCATCGAAGAAAGCTCTCAGGACTCTATCCAATCTCCACTCTGATTTCTTTGTGTTGGTTTTCATCTTAGGCAGACCTTACCTCATAGTAACAAAAAGGCTGCCAATTGCCACAAGCCTATATCTTCCCAGTATAGCAATTGTCATTGAAAAAACATCCCTTCCCCAATAATTACAGCTAACATCTTGCAGTTGAGCCTCATTTCTGGCATCTATCACATGCCCATTCCCATCAATGACTGAGACCAGAGGAAAGGAATACACTCATGGTCAGGCCTAAGTCATCTTCAGACTCCAGCTCTCCCTCCACAGCAGGCAGAGAACAGCCCTGTCAAAAGCCCATGAGGATGTTTTTCTGGAAGAAAATCAATGTATCTTTAGGGAAAAAAAATGAAGGATTGGAAACCAAGCTGGTAAAACCAACAGATGTCAGTAGAGAGGAAAATAGCATCATTACGGCGAGAAAATATTACAGGAGACAGCGCGTGTAGAGCGCATGGAAGGGGATAGGTGCTCATTAGGGTATTAACAAGGAGCAGTTCCCTGCCCCCCGCTGGGCACTGCTGCTGATGAGAGGAGTCGGGATGGTGAGAATTCAGCCGGTTTGCCCTCTGCAGCCGCATTCATGACCCGGGGCACCTGGATGCCTTTCCTACAGAGCGCTCCCCACCCTCGAGCCCCTTCCCCTGGGTCCCGAGTCCAGGCTGTGGCTTCCTCCCAGACCAAGGGCCTTCAGAGAGTCTGATTCCTTCTTCCCTCTGAAAATGAGACCCAGTCCGCACGAGTGGTGATGGGCCAGGCACGCTGCAGAACACCCTTCGTGGTCACCATTGCCCTACCTCAGGGCGGGGAGCATCGTTCCATTTTGCAGATGGGCAAACTGAGTTTCAGGGTGGGGCCAGCACACGGTTTGGAAGTGGCAGAGCCAGATCTCAAACCCAGTGGCTCCAAATGCCATTTGCTTTAGAAGAAACCCCCTCCGGGTCCCCAAGATTCCACCAGTGAAAGTCAGCTGGCAGAGCAGACCCAAGCGTCGCGCTCCCCAGCATCCCTCCTTCCCAGCCCTAATGAGCTGCTATTTCTCTCCCTTTTTATGATGCTGAGCTACTGGAGGCCAGGGCATTAATATCGCTGTAAACCAACCCCGAGATGGAGCAATTAGCAGCACAATTACTTCCTCGGCTCCATTTTCACCAGAGCCCAGAAATAGTGTTCCACCCCGCGCACCAGCCTAGGGCAGGGTCTCCCATTTAGCAGCGCTGAGGATCCCTCGCTCTTGGAAGATGTTATTAAAATAAAATCCGTGTTTATTCTGATCAGCCAGCTCATACAATGCAAATCAAGAAGCATTATTGTGGTGGTTGGATGGAGGGTTGGGGCCAACAGAGTCTCCTCCTCTCCCCAGCTCAGCACACTTGTCCCCTCTCCACTCAATTTCTCTCCTTTCAACTCACGCACACAGGCGCACTCACATGCACACCCGCACACATGCCTCCGGGCTATTTTCTCCCTCTTAATTGAAGTGATACAAAAAAGCTCTTTTTGTTTATCTCCATCTTTTCCATTTCCTTCCTGGGATGCTTGTTTTCTAGTGGATTATTTTCCAAGTGTGTGTGTGTGTGTGTGTGTGTGTGTGTGTGTGTGTGTGTGTCTCCCGGTCATTATTTTTCCCAACTGCATCTCCACAATGAGTCAAAAATTCAACCCTGTTTGGAAAATAAATAGTGCCAGCAGCACATTTGTTAAAGCCGGAGCCTGTTGTCAGAAGCAGCCTAGCTGCTGGGTACCCCGTGCAGGTCTCCGGAGAAACAGAATAATTCACCCGGCCCTGTTCTCGGGCTAAGCCAGGGGCCTGCTCTCCACAGCTCCCTTCCACTCGTGGATTTCCTGGGTGTCTTTGTTTCCTGGTGTGATTAGAGTTGGACACCAGAAGGGCTGACAGGTTTAGCCAAAAGCACTGTGCTGGGTGACTTCTGATCATTTTAAGAAAATTTCAAGAGGGCCTACTGTGTGCCAGCCGCTGCGTGAGCTCGGGATCCACATTGGGTCCAGTTTTCCAGGTATGATTCACCCCATACTCGATATAAAATCGGATGGAAAATGGGCTCTTAGTATTAATAATAATTGCTAGCATTATTTGCATGCTATGTTCTAGGCGTATGCAAGTCATTACATAGTATTAATATTTTGTAGTCTAGTGTTAAGTAATGAGTAATAATGTTTTTGTTTGCACAAAAAGTATTTGAAATGTGCAGACAAGAATAGAGAAAATATCCTTAACGCCAGCTTTTAAAAGTCTTAACCTTAGGCCGCGTTTGCCTGAGATTTTTTGCTTCTCAAACAAGACCTCACAGCTGAACCTCCTGTGCTGAGCCCCTTGTGCAGCGTCCGTGGGCCCAGTTTTCTCTCCTACCCTCTTACGAGGAGCCTGAAGTTGGAGTTTATTATGCCAATAGATATTTTTTAATGTTTATTATGCAATTATGTACCCATAAACATACTTTGTTGTTCGTGGGTGTTTTTAAATTTTATATAAACAGTATCTAGCTGTACATAGCATTCTGGCTCTTCATGTTTCCCTCCCATTTGGCACAGATGATCACCCTTAACCCTCACAACAGTTTTAGGTGGCCAGCACCATTTTACAGATGAGGAAGTTGAGGCACAGAGGGGATAGAATGCTCACACGATCATTACCTAAAGCTAAGCACCTGTCTAAACTGTGACTCAGCACTTCTTCCCCTAACCCAGGACTCAGCAGTTCTATTCTTAAATATGTACCCCAAAGAAATGAATGTTTAGGAACACCAAAGGAGTGGCAAGAATGTTCATTGGATCTTTATCCCTAAGAGCTAAAAATTTAGAAACAACCCAAATGTCCATCAACAGGGGAATGTATAAACTCGCTGCGGTGAAATCACACTGTGGAATATTATACATCCGCGAAAAAGAAGCACCTAGTGAGGGCTGCAACGGCATGGAGGCATCTCACAGCTGTTCTGCTGAATGAAGGAAGCCAGACGTGAAGGGAGCGCGCTGTGTGGTTCCACCTACATGAAGGTGCACAGGTACAAAGTTTAAAAACAGGACTCACTGATGACAGTAGGGAGCAGATCAGAGCAGTGACGACTTCTGCGGCTGGAGGGCAGGACTGAGCGGGGGGCCCTGCTGGGTTGTTGGAAGCGTTCTGTAGCCTGACCTGCTGGCGAGGGTTGTGCATGGGTGCGCGTCTGTGAAAATCCCTCAGGCTCTGCATTTAGAGTTAAGCATTGTTATTTGCGCGCTGTGCCCCCGTGGTGATGACGATGGTAAATCGCTTGTGAGGGGTCATCCAGGGCATCTGTGGCAGAGCCCGTTTGAACCCAGGCAGCCGACCTCTGCGCACTCGGCCACTGCTCTGTGAATAGGAAAGGGGGCAGAGGGCCAGGTAGAGTGACCTGCCCAAGTTCACGCAGTCACTGATCGAGTGGGACACACAGGATTAAATCTAGTTCTGTCTCACTCTCACGCTGCTTTTCTTGGCCTCTGACCACTCCCAGGGCTTTCCAGATGCCCTGTCCTCTGTCAGGGTGCCATGTTTGCCACTCTTTGCAAGATCTATTCCGTTTCCAGGACATGTCCCACATCCACGCTCATATTTCCTCATTGCCAGGAGCCTGCTGGGCAGACGCAGAAGAGATGTTTGTCATCACCCCATGTCACAGGTGGAGAAACGGGGCCCCAGGCATGCACCTCCAGGTGACCGGACCCCCAGGTTCCCGAGAGGTCCTGTGGGCAGAGCACGCAGCCTGGGGTTGGGCAGATCAGAGCCCGCGGAGGAGCCCAGCTGGGGACCCCAGGCCAGGGGGCCCTCAGGCGACACCGTCTCTTTGCCTCCTTCGCTTCCCTCTCCACTCGCGTCCTTGTGCGTCACTCGGAGAACTGGTTGACCTCTGAGCTTTCTTGCAGCTTTAAGATTCCATGATTTATGGCATTTTATGCAAATGTCGATTAAGCACTCAGCTTTGCGCACTGCAGAGAAAGAGGAGGGGGGATGGGCTGGCAGGCCCCTAACTCCAAATGGGCAGCAATAATGTTGGCGGGGAAGTTCCGAGTGTCAGGTCAGCTGTCCCCGCTCTTCCCAAACACCCTAGGGCCACGACTGGCTCCTACATCTGGGCTCGCGTAGAAGGGAAGGCGCAGCTTGGGATGGGTGGCCCCCTCCCATGAGGGACATTGGGGTATTGTCCCCTGGGTTGGCCACCCCTCTCTGCTGGCCTTTGTTGAACATGCTACTCCATCTTGGCCAATAAAACCAAGAGGAAAAACAAAAGCGTTCACCTCTCACGGCTACATAAAAACCGTCTTAAAGGGGCCCATAAACACGAAGCTGGTAATTATTTCGGATCTCGTTAACCATGCAACAAAATGGAATAAATGCGGCTCCATTAACCTTATTTTAAAAGCACTTTTTGGTGATTCATGTTTATTACACTGTTAACATTTCAAAGAGTGGACGCCCACCACCCTTTCTGCTTTGGAACCTGGTGCAGAAGGAAACGCAGGCACCTGTGGGGAAGGGGAGTAGACCCAGCAGAGCGCATTTTCCTTTAGCCGGCCCCGGCCCGAAAGACACCTCCCCGCCGTTCACTGGTTCCATTTACGAGCATTTATTGAGCACCTGCTATGTCTGGGGTACTTGGTGAAGTGCTGGGGCTATAGCAGGGAGCAAAACGGCAACCTGCTCCTCTCCTGTACCCGCCTAGGACTTCATCCACTGGTTTATTAATCTATATATTTTGCAATTCGTTGCTCAAAGCCACAAAGACAACTCCACGACTTGTTCATTTTAGCAAGCCTACACCTTAGAGCAGAGCTTAGCATGGAGCCCTTGCTCAATAAACACTCGCTATCTAAATGAATGAACGGATTGTTTTAACAATTTGGTTCTGGAAAAGTCCTGACTCATGCTTGTGTTTCTTTAGCCGCAGCTGATAAAAACAGGAATAATACCCGCTGCTGGCATTGAGTGAGGACTTGCTGTATGCCTGGAGCGTCGCTAATTATTAACGGGCATTATCTTGCTGGATACCATCTCAAACCATCGGTATCGGTAATATACCCATTTTGCGGAGAAGAAAATGGAGGAATTTAAGACAGGCAATATCTTACAAACTGGCTGTCTCTTTGCAACTCAGTCCGCCTCTTTGAATTTGAGTCTGGGAGGGTCTGGAGCCCTTCCCTGCGACACTGAAGCCAGCCCATCCCTGAGACGCCAGCAACACCGTCACGCTGTGAAGGCGGCTGTTTGTGCCTGGTACTGAGCGCGCACCAGTAGGCGCTGGGAACGGGGCCTCCCCGGGGCTCATAACTTTCAAAGCAGAGCTGCTGGCTGATGGCCATTCTGTGAAATTCCGTGGTGCGAGGACCGCGAATCACCCCCAAGATACGCGCACGCTGGTTTCCCCTGCCCAGGCCTGTCGCGAAGGGAGACGCTGGACACTGCCACCAATTCGCCCATCGTGGCTGCCAACAGAGCCAGGCGCAGAGGGCCCTCCTGCCGGCCTCCTGGAAAGACCAGTAAATTCAGCAGCCAGTGTGTCTGGCTTTCCATTGGCCGCCCCTCAACCTCCCTCCAAGCGGCAGGACTCTGCCTGGGCACATTTGCTCCATCTCAGAGGAGAGCAGCGCCAGGGACCTCCGAGTGGTTGGCGGGGACTTTGCCGCCTTCAAGTCAGCGGCCTCAGCAGTGGCTCCCTCGTCCCTGCCCCCCACCTGCAGCAGCACTTCAGACTCCTAGCACCCCGTCTGCCATCAGCCAGCTTGTCCTTGCTCAGGTCACAGCCTGCAGGTCCCCAGGCTCAGAGCCTCCCCCCAGGTGGGCCAGAAGCAGCCTTTCCCCTCGCCGAGAGCCTGCTGTGCCCGAGGCACCCTAGAAACCAAGGCCCGAATCACGAACGTGGGGTCCAGGTCCTCCTGGCACCTTGAACCTTTGTAGAGTCTCCATTTCCTCTTCTGTAAAACGCAGCGCATATTCCTAAGCCGTCTCGGGGTTGCTGGGGGATGTGGGCCCCAAGGCCAAGAGCTGTGCTTAACCAGGAGTGACTTAGCCCTTGGGAACATTAGGAAACATTTTTGGTTTTCACAGTTCTAGGGGTGGGGGGGGTCCTACTTGCATCCACTGGGCAGAGGCCAGGGATGCCCCTAAACATCCTATAATGTACAGGACAGCCCTACCACAGAGAATGATCTAGCCCCGAATGTCATTGGTGCCGAGGTCCAGAAGCACCTCTAAGGGGAGGCTTCCTTCGCTGGGCCCGTGGAGAGGGGCCCGAGGTCCCCAGCTCAGCCTGCCCATGCAGGGAGCACCCAGCCACTAGCAGCCTGAGGCACTGACAGCCAGTCCCGCCCGCCTGCCCCACCAGATGGCTTCTACACCCGGGGGCAGAGGGCAGAGGTGCCCCCATCTCTAATCAGACTCCCCCCAACCAGTGTGATTTCTGTGTGTTTATTTCCCCAGCCTTCCCAGCTCCACGAGGAGAAATCAGCTCCCAGCATCAAATGCTCTGTTCTGGGCCGGGTGCCCACACGGAGCACACTAACCTGTCACTGTGTTGTTGTGACTGCAGTCCCCTGCTCCAGCCCCTCCCTCCTCTATCCTGCTGGGATCTTTCCTGGTGGCTGAGCCTGCAGAAATTGTTCCACCAGCTGCTGAGGAGCTGCCAGCAGCCGTCATGTGATGGCCATCCCTGTCCCCCAGAAAAAGCTGTTGTGGCCACAGCTCTCCGAGGCTGGGAGACTTGGGGAGTCCTCTGAGTGAGGCTGGGGTGCCTGGCTCTTCCAGGCTAGGAGGGTTCCCAGGTTGAGTTTCTTTGTCCAACCCTGAGTTAGCACTTCCCAGCCTCAGCCAGCCACTGGGGGATTGTGACAGAGCCTGAGGGTCTGACAAATTCTTTCCCATTTTAAGAAGTCTTTATCTCCTGTCACCTGAACTTGGCCAGGGACATACAACTGGTCCTGGAATTGGTGCACATTTTTTCCCATGTGTCCCAGAAATCAAGTTTGCCTGAGTCTGAGCCATTGGGAGAGCACCTAATACAGAGACCAACACATAGTAGGTACTCAATAAATACCTACTCAGTGAATGAAAACATGCACGAACACAGGTTAGGACACCTGATTTTTATACCCAGCTTTGCACCTGACTTGCTACATGACTTGAGCAAGCCACTTTGCATCATCAGGCCTCAGTGTACTGGTCTGTAAAATGGAGCTTATCATTTACTGCTGAGCAAATCCTGAAAATAAGACAAAAGCCTTTGGGGTCGAGTGGGAAGGAGACTGTAGCTGAGATTATCTTTGTGAAATAAACCATAAAACCACATTTGTTGTTCATAGTACAATGGTTCTGCTAACATGAGCTCCAGAAAGGCTGGTATTAAGCCAGTTCTGTCACCTGTATCAGCTATGGACTGCTGCAGAACAAATTACCCCAACACTTAGCAACTTAAAACAGCCGACCTTTATTATCTCGCCATTTCCGAGGGTCAGGATTGTGGGAGAGGCCTAGCAGGGTGGTTCTGGCTCGGGGTCTCTCCTGAAGTTGTAGTCAAGCTGTCCACCGAGGCTTTAACTTCTGAAGGCTTGATGAGGGCTGGGGGATCCAAGTTCATCCCAGTGGCTTTTGGCTGGAGGCCTCAGTTCCTCACCATGTGGGGCTCTCCACAGAGCTGCTCACCATATGGCTTTCCCCAGAATGAGTGACCCATGAGAGACAGAGAGAGGCCAAGATGGAAACTATAGTCTTTTTATAACCGAATCTCAGACGTGAGAGGCGTCACATCCACCATAGCCTATTGGCCACACAGTCCACTCCTGGTACAGCCTGGGGGGATGTGAGTCCCAGGAAGTGGACATCTTTGGGGGCCGTCTGGGTGACTGGCTGCCGCACTATCCAATCTGGACTTTGTGTCCAATGCAGAAGGCACAGGTGAGAGGGCAAAGGCCTTTCAATAATATCAGAGTAAGGAGAAAAGTGGGAAGGAGTCGACTTTTTTCTTTAGTATCTGCCATATGCTAACCTCCACCCCTGGCTCTTCTCATGTATTATTTTATGTCATCCTCGCAGCTAACCCATGAGCCAGTGAAATCACCACCATTTTGCAGAAAAGGAAACAGAGAGATCCCACAGCTGGTAACAGAGAGAGTCAGGTTTGGAACTGAGGCGCGACAGGCCCCAGAGCCCCAGGACTGAGCACACTGCCTCCGTCAGAGCCGATAGCTGATACCGGAGGCCCAGTCAGTCCAGGTTTCTGTTTGTTATCCTAGAACCACACAGGAGCCCAGAATCTTCCAGGGAGGGCACTGGAAAGCACTTTGGGGAGTTAGCCCAGCTATTCCTCTGCAGAGGGCTTTCCCACTCATTGCATCTTTCAGCCCTGGGGGCGGGGGGCACGGATCCTTGTCCCCAGTTTACAGGTGAGAAAGCCGAGGCTCAGTGAGCAGGTTGACATCACCAGGACCTCTCAGTTTCTAAGTAACCCCTTACCCCCCATGTGCCCCAACTTCCCTAGGATGCCTGCTGCACCCCCAGGCCAAGTCCCATGGGTTTCCCCACCCAGCAGTCCTGCGCTCAGTAGGACAGCCTTGCTGATGAAGCCTGAGCCCAAGCTCAGGCCCACCAGGCACACCTTGAACTCCTCACATTCCCAGAATGAAACCCAGTCATGTGATTGTGTGTGTGTGTGTGTGTCTGTGTGTGTGTGTGTGAGCATACAGTCGACCCTCCACATTCATGGGTTCCACATTTGCAGATCCAACCAACCCTGGCTCTAAAATATTCCAAAAACAAGTTCCATTTTTGCTGACGTGTACCACCACGGTTGCCTCTGTGCTGAACATGTACAGACTTTTTTTCCTGTCATTCCCTGAACGAGACGGTGTAGCAATTATTTAAAGTGTGTTAGATGCTATAAGAAATCTAGAGATGATTTGAAGTATACAGGTGGAGCGCGTAGGTTATATGCAAACACTATGCCGTTTTATAAATGGGACTTGAGCATCCAAGGATTTGGGCATCTGTAGAGGTCCTGGAATTCGTCCCCCGCAGATACCGAGAGGAAACTGTATTCATTCGACACCGGTAAAGAGAACACAAGGGACCCCTCCCAGGGTCTAAGATGCGCTTAAGCCGGGTGCCGGGCGAGCATCCGCCGAGAGCATTTTGTTAGGTGACTGCAGGACTCGGGACTTACAAATCCAGGAAAGAGGCTGCGTAGACGGTGAGGAAGGATTTTCTCCTTGGAGGTCCCTTCACTATCTCTTTTGAGAAGCCTTAATCCTTTAATCACTTTTATTAATCTCATAATAATCTTTCCAACATCCGTTCCATCCTGCTTATCTTGGTGAAGCATTTTGGTGAACTCAGAGCTTCTTGTCACCTGGGGAATTTTTCTTTCTACTTAGGCACCGGCTCTTACAGTCTCTCTCTCTCTTTCTCTCTCTCACACATCTTCCTTCCCTCCTTCCAGCTATGCGGTTAGAATCCAAAAATCCCTGAAAATTCAGAGCCAGGGAGAACCTTCGAGACCACCCAGCAGACATTTCTCATTTGACAGCTGGGAAAATCAGGGCTCTGAGATGTCAATGAACTCACTCAAGGCCGTACCACAGGTACAGTGAGCTCACGTGTGTCCATTGGGAACATCAAGTCACCTTGTCGCCTTGTCTGTGTAAGCCCTTCCCCAGCATCATCTCCTTTGATCTGCACTAATGCCTCTCAGGTGGGTTCTGCCATTCGACCCATTGTAGAGATGAGGAAACTGAGGCAGAGCAATCACTTACTCCCAGACACATTGCGGGAGAAGCAGAGCTGGGAGACTGGAATCCAAGCAGCCAGGCTTCAGGGCCTGTGTCCAACATGCTTAGGTGTGGCTCTCTCCTCTGATCCCTCCAGGGACAACTCGCTGGTGCACAAGGGGAGTGAATCAGCAATCAGCCCCTATCAAATGACATGCAGGTGCTGAGCTGAGCGCTCCCCATGTGGCCGCTGCTTCTCGCTGGGGCTGAGAGCTCTGAGCCCACTGTGTGGGTTTCCACAGCCCAGCACGGGGTCTTCTGGTCTACCAGAGCCCATGCTCAGGGCCTCTCTGCTGACCCTCAGCAGGGCGCAGTGGGGCCCGCCAGGCACCCCAGAGCTGGGGTCAGCCCTGGCCACAGCCCTAAATCATTCACAGCAGCAGCTGCAGCCAATTCATTCTTTTTCAGGTGTAACCCCCTCATCTCTCAACTGGAAAGAGGTGTCTGCAAACAGCTACGCGCTGCTGAGGCCTCTTTGGAAATGAAATACTTGGGAAGCCAAGACGAAAAGCTCATAAAACGAAGCTGTTGGTGGAAATGGGGGTTTTGCATGGATGGGGTGAGCAGGCTCCCATCTCCCCAAGTCCTCATGGGGCCCTGGAAGCAAGTGGGACCTCAGACACACAGTTTCAAGGCTACCGAAGAGAGATCTCTGCGCGTGTCCCATGCCTGATCTCCTGTGAGCTCAGAAACATCCCCCATCCTCCTGCAAGCCCCGTGGGAGAAGAGAAATTTGCCCTCCAAGGGGATGGCTCTCGAACCATCACAGGATCAATGGACACACGAATGAGGCATCTTGGGGTACGCTCCTTCCTAGCCCCTCCCTGCCCCATGTGCCTCCCTCTTCCTCCCCATCACCTCTGTCGTCTCAGCTCACCTCCTTCCCTCTTTGTCTGCCTGATCAGTAGCTGAAGAAGCCGAACCTAGGAATTAAAAGCACCCCGTCGGCTTTGTTAACCTCCTGAAATATGCTTCTCCATTGCTGCCAAGCCAGGAGGGCTCGTGTTTCCCCTAGAATGTAGGGGGGGAAAAAAAAGTCGAAATGTTTACAGGGTTGGCTGGGAAAGAGTGCAGCAGGTTTTCCTGGTGATGTACGAGGTGATGCAGTAATTGCTATGGAAACTAGTCATTATGATTCAATGGGGGGGCAGAAAGGGAGTTAAGTTCTTTGTGTTACCTGTGACTCCATAGTCACGTTCTTTACACGCATTAGCATATCATCAAGTCCCACTTTTATCCTCGGGGTTTTCGGGAGCTCTGCCTTCACAAAAGGGTGTGGAGGCTTCAGTGAAGCCCTGAAGAGGAGGAAATTCACTTTGCAAGAAATCTCTGTTTTTCCCCCTGGGTAAAATATTGAATGTTTCTGCATAATGTACGCGCAGGTTCTGGAAGAGGAAATAGCTGGTGCGCACGGGAAGTCTTTACCCAAACTCCCAAAGGTCCCTCCCAGAGCTCCTGGGAACCAGCAGGGTTCTGGTCCCTTCTCTAAGTTTTTTCCCTCCCGCAACTTTCCCCTTTGCTCCCTGAGCCCAAAGGTGATAGGTGCTTCCAGAAATTACTGTATTTCTTCAGCACCCCTTGTTTGCCTTTCCACTTTGTCAGCAACGGATCAATTGAATCCCTGTATTAAATTCTTTCTGTTAGAATACCTGGTACTGTGTCTGTTTCTTACCTTGGCTCTTGCTATTTCTAAGCCAGCCTCCACTTGATAGCTGGAATAATCTTTCTGGCTCCCAGTCTGATCAGGAGAGGGGTGAACTCCTGGCCTCTAGATTGTCCAGAGCCCCTCTCCGACCCAAAGCAGACATTCTCAGTCATGGCATTTCTCCTGAGCATGGACACCCCCCCCCCCCCGAATACTTTTTAACACCTTGCCTCAGGACAGTACTATTCATTGGCTCAGAACTGGCAGGTAAAATGGTACCTGTTTTTTAACCTTGCCTTGGAGGGTAAATCCCATCACCAAGGTATGATCCATGAGAACAATTTGTTAATATACCTCATGTTCATTGAATGTGAATTATATATCAGGAATTTAACTTACTATCTTGCTGTGTAGAATCTTCAGGGATAAATCCATCCAGTTAATACAATCTCCCATACAGGTAGCTTTATATTTGTTTTTTGTTTGTTTGTCCAAAGGAGCCCATCTTGAATACTTGAATCTACTGTAGTGCCAAGAGGAATTCCTTAGCTGTGACTTAATGAAGTCCCCACAAAGAATTCTTTGAGAATGGCTGAACCCACTCCCTGGGAAGGGAATGACACTGATAATTTCAGCATAATTACACACAACAAACTCCAGTGGGTACCCAGTAGAATTCTGACATGAATTGTAATGATGTCCACGTTAAGGCATAGATGGAAATCATTATCTGGATGTGGCTAAGAGTCACAGGCGATCTTCCGAAGTAATCTGGAATCTTTCCCCCCAGTTCTGCACATGGCAAGGTCTGAAGTCACTCTCGATGGCCACAATTGGAGGTCGAGTGCTATGAGCATCTAGTGACTGCAGACAAGGGATTCAGGGATGTGGCTCAATGTACAGGACAGTCCTCTACAACAAGGAATGATCGGGCCCCAAGTGTCAACATTATCAAGAGTGAGGACCTCTGGTTCTGACTCATGTTTTCCGTGCTGGCTGTGGCCCTCTGGTGTCAGAATCCCCTTTTCCACTTGCCGGGAAATTTCCCTGTTTATAGGTGTAATTGCCTAAGGTTGGCGCCAAGTATTGAGATATTTGCAATGATGTAGCTGGTGAAAAATAGCTTCCCCTCAGTGCCCTGAGATGGCTGCTTTTAGGCTCTCTCTGGCCCCATCACTTTCTCCCTTTCCAGCCTGGCACTCTGCTCCTAGCCAGCTGCCTCTGTGGCCCATCCACGCCAGGTCTAACGGCGTTGGGAAGTGTCACCTCCAAGTTAAGGCTGACCTGAAAACATGTCTCCCATTGGTCTGGCTCACGGATACCGAGACATTTTCAGCATCGTACTAATAAGCTTCTTTCTTATAGCGGAAGCAGCTCAAGTCTGTTCTGTCGAATCCCCTCTTGCCCCAAACCATCTCACCACATTTCTTGTCCCAAGGTCAAACTGCCTTTCATCGAATCAGCTTTCCATTTATCACAGGCTCTCCCTCGTTAAATACAACCCGACGAAGGACATGAGCTGGACTTGGATGGACCAGAATGAATATTTCCTTTCTGCAGATGAGAAAACCGAGGCATGGGAGGGGTTTTCACTTCTTTACTCGCCCAAGGCCACACAGCAAACACATAGCAAGATCTGGCTCAGGGTCCAGCCCTCTGAATCTGCCTCCCTCTCCTCTCCGAGGCTGTCTGCTGTGGGAGCCCACGGCCTGGCTTGGCCATGGACGCCACCCCCTCCCAGCCAGGCAGCCACTCAGCCAGAAACTCTGCCACAGTGCCAGATGTCCCACACCGCACTCCAAATGCAAAATGACAATGAGGTGCTTTTTTTTTTTTTTTGAGAGAGAGAGAGAGAGAGAAGGAGGCAGAGGGTGGGGGAAGATTTGTTCTCATCACGAATTTCTCTCTGGCCCTCTTCCCAGATTTGAGGTTTCTGGCACGGCTGGTAAATTCGGGGCAGGAGAGTGAGACAATGTGCTGGGCAGCGGGGCTGCTGAGGGTCCAGAGCTGGTCTCCCCAATTTCTCACTCGGACCAGCCCCCAGGATAGCTGCATAATCGCAGGGCCGGTATAAAAGGACCCCCTGGTGAGAAAATGTTTAAGAATTTCAAGGGAAGTCGGTAGAGCTGTAAACCAAACGCAGGGCCCTTCCCAAGCAGCAGGGCCTCATGTGACTGCAGAGGTCCCATGGCCACAGGCCAACCCTGGCCACTCCCCCTCATCCCACAACACAACAGGGGGTGCAAAGAGGGTTAACAGAACCCTCCCCTCTCCCCATGTCCTGGCGAGATAAAACCACCATTGGGAGACCCAGGACAATTTTTATATAGGATTAGAAAACAAAAATCAATATTTAATTATCTGTAAGCTTTTTGTGTCACTGAATCTTTAGCACCCTAACAGGGAACACAGGCTGCCAAGGCGAGAGTAAGTCATTAAAGACCCTGTATTGCTGGCCATCCCTTTTTAGAGTGGGGCCATAAATAGACTACATTATCAGTGCTCACACGTGGGTATTGTTATTTATCTTTACAATCTCTATTTGCCTCTATTTATAGCAGATTTCCCCCATATATTACGAGGCCAGGTTAACTTTAACGGACTTCGTGAAAAGAGGTACTTAAAACTTTGGAACATGCTTATGTGGACAGATGGCGAGGTTTGGAGAAGCGATGGGGCCCAGAAGGCCGATTTGAAGGGTGTTGATTTTTTTTATTTTTTTTGCATCTTCTCTTATTGCCTGTCTTCTCTCCCATAAAGGCCGTCCGGAGTCCTTGATCCTCGGCACGGTAGCCACATCCTAAGTGCAAGTGGATGGGAGATAGGTCCAGAGAATCCTGGCTCTGGAGCTTCCGATCTCACCTGTAAATGGGCTTTTTAATTCGCCAGGCTGACAGCAAGGTCATCTTTCCAGAGCTGGAAGACTCTGCTTTGCCAGGGAAACCCCCACCAGGGTTTGTACTTGACCATCCTATCTCAGCCTTAGTCATACTGGATGCTGATAATCTGCTCAATGACCTGCCTCCACCAACAGAGCCATATACAGTCCCTGTCTAGAACCAGGCGAAGGGGTAGAAGTGAACAAATGAGTGAATGAATGAGTGACTGTCTGGATGAATGGGAGTCTAAATGGATGGATGGATGGATGGACGGACGGATGGATGGATGGATGGATGGATGGATGGATGGATGGATGGATGGATGGATGGATGGATGGATGGATGGATGGGTGGGTGGATGGATGGACGGATGGACGGATGGGTGAGTGGATAGATGGATAAAACATGAGAAAGATCTTCCTTTGAAGCAGAGCTGAGACCAAGGAAATGTAATCTAGAGAAGGTCTAGAGGCATTTCTGTGTATTAATTTTTAAAACAAGGCAGTCTAGAAACAAGCTGAGGATTTGTAAAAATCTACATGCAATAAAGGTAGCATTTCAACTCACTTGGGAAAAGATTATTCCACAAATAGCACCGGGACAATTGTTTAACCATGCAAGAACAAAATAGAGTTAAATTGTCCCTTCACAGCCATTCAGCAAGAACAATTCCCAACGGATTGGAGTTTACAGTAAAACATAAAAACTCTATGACCCCCCAGATGAAAAAAGTGGGTTGGCAATTTATCACCTCAAGCAGTGAAGATGTTTCTAAGTATGAAAACAAAATAATAAACTATACAGTAAAACATAGATTGATTAAACTCCATAAAAATGAAAATATCTACAGGTTTAAAAATCAAAAACATAATACACTAGGAAAAGACCAGGCAAAAGGTTAATAGGCATGTTATATAAAGAGTTCTTGGATATTATTAAAAAGACAAAGAACTAAAGTAATTTTTTTTAAAAAGCACATGAATGTGAAATTAATCAAAGAAGGCACTGCAGCGGCCAGACATGCGCGGAATACAGGCTACCTCCGCCCTCGGGAGAGGAGCTGCCCTTTACCGGACCGAGCCCAGTCTGCAGTGCTCAAAGCGGCGCCAGTTTCTTTCATGGTAACACGCTGCTTGCGAAGGTGTCGCAGCACAGGCACTCGGCACGTCGTGGGCGCAATCTTTTTATGGACAGCGAGAGTAAGTACTTTTTGTGGTATGCCTTGAGATTTTGTGGGTGTTTATTACGTAGTACTTTGGTAAGTGTTCAGAGATTTCGTTTGAATGGTTTTCCCGTATCATCAGTTTTATCTCACCGGGAATGTAAATTGGTGACATGTCTTTTAGGGAACAGCTAGCAGGACCCATCGCGATTTTTTTTTTTCTTTCTTTCTTTCTTTCTTTCTTTCTTTCTTTCTTTCTTTCTTTCTTTCTTTCTTTCTTTCTTTCTTTCTTTCTTTCTTTCTTTCTTTCTTTCTTTCTTTCTTTCTTTCTTTCTTTCCCTTCCTTCCTTCTTTCCTTCCTTCCTTCCTTCCTTCCTTCCTTCCTTCCTTCCTTCCTTCCTTCCTTCCTTCCTTCCTTCCTTTCTATTTATTTATTTATTTTTAAAATGTTTTATTGATTTTAGAGAGAGAGGAAGGGAGAGGGAGAGAGAGAAACATCAATCAGCTGCCTCCTGCGCGCCCCCTACTGGGGGTCGAACCCCAACCCAGGCATACGCCCTGACTGGTAATTGAACCAGTGACCTCTCGGTTCATGGGTTGACGCTCAACCACTGAGCCACCCCAGCTGGGCCCGGATCATTCTTGCATACGCCACAGTTTAATAATCACCACGGCTGTTTGTTTTCATGTCTGTTAACTTATAAGCCAGAGGCTGTGAGACTCTGTGCAAAACTAGGTAGATGAAGCTTGGATACACAGATGCGCACACATATGTGAAAAATATCCATATGCATATACGTGATTGTTGTTATGACCATACTGAATAAATTATATTGCAAACCATGAGCCAGAGGGAGCAGGCAGGGAAAACGGCCCTCCATCCCACCCCGCTGACAAAGTGAAGCAGGGGCCAGAAACCGGTGCTCCAGTCCTTGCTGGGACCTGCCGGTGCTCCCAGCTGGCTATCTGTCCCCTCCTCTTTCTGGCACCTCTGGCGTTGACCGTTGCCAGGAAGACACAGTCTTGGGCAACCCTGCCGTCCTGGCCTCAGAAGATCAGAGGTACGTTTTTGGTGCAGGGATGTCTTTTCAGTGCTTTCCAAAATCCGACGCAGGGACACTGTTGAGCCGAGGCCAAAGGCCCAGGGTGTTGGCAGGTCCAGCGCGGCTCCCCCGACATAGCGTGTGGGGACCGTCACCGATGCGGAGGTTCAGTCTCTGTCTCGGGAGCCCGCTCCATCTGGCTGTTCTCCATCCTTAGCCAAGGACCCACCGCCTTCTGGGAGCCCGCAGGGAGGAAGGTGACAGCTGGGGCTGGGGGCAGGGGGTGGTAGTAAGGGACCCTCTCCAAAAGCCATTGATTAATCTTGAAACCGGGATCCCTCATTCCTTGCGAACTGGAGGAAATCACAGCGCGCCAGCCGGGGTCAGGGGAGCACAGTGGGAAGAGCATCGGACCCAGCCGGCACCTGGTTCAGATCCTGACTGTACCCCTTCCTGGCTGTGTTTCCCGGGGCAAGTTACCTGCCCTTTCTGAGTCCTTTCTTTATCTATAAAGGACACCTCACAGAATTTATCTGTGAGAGGCTTTATGCAGCACTCGGGGGAAAAAGAAAACATCAGATCGATACATGCTAATTATCTCCGTGAACATCTCTCTCCTTGAAAGGACAACTTTGTTTTTCACGATAGTAAAGTGCCTGAGCAAGGCAAGGGGTAAAGGGCTCGAAAATCAGTGCGAAACCTGAGCTCCATCTCCGTAACTCGCTCCCTGTCCTGGGGCAGGTCCCCTCCCTTCTGTCTTCTTCACACACAAGGAAGGGTCGGATGGGGCGAGGAGGACCACAGGCCAGGGCCATTCAAGCATCAGACCCACTTGACCTAAGACCCGTCCCGGCATCATTAGCCCCATTTCTCAGATGAGCCCACTGAGGCTCAGAGAGGCGAAGTTAATCACTTATGGCAATGAAACACCTGAAAGAACTGGGATTCCGACCGGGTGTGCTTCACTCCTCTCTCTATGCTCTTTCTAACGCCCCCCCCCTTTAGCTTTTCAGCAATGGCAACCCTGTGTCGCAGTGTCTGTAACCCCCCAGTTCCCAGATGAGCACATTTAGACTCAGCTACTGAGTGGGAGTCAGGATTTGAACCCAGGACTGAGCCTGTGTCCCAAGGAGTTACCCCCCACTCACTGCACTCACTTCTCTGTTTTCTTCTCTCCCTCAGTGACTCACGCTGATGTGAGAAGAGCCCAGAACCCACTAAGCGAGTAAATCGAGGCAAGAAACAGTTGTGTCTCCCGCTCCCCCTGCGGGAAGGGAGGCGTGAGAAAGGCTGGTTCCTGCTCGCCCAGTCAGCCCAGTTGGTAACGCCACCAGAAGCTCGCACCAGAACTAAGTGGCACAAGTCTCCCAGATGCCCCCAGGAAACCCGAGCCGGGAAATGGCTCAGCATATGTCTAAACAGTTAATTGACTTAATTGCTGGGAGTTGGGCGATTAGCTCACTTGATCCACCCCAGTGGCCACAAAACGTCCTTAATGGTGTTCAGTTTATTTGTCTGCTAAGCTCCAGTTACTATTACGGGGAACTTTTCAATTGCCGATTACCTCATAAATATATAATTGTAGCCACAGGATTAGAGAAGGCTGGCAGCCCCTCACGAAGGCTTTGCAAGGAACCGTGACAGGCGCTGTGCGACTGCTCACTTGGCAATCATTTATTGAGCACCTACTATGTGCCAAGTCCTCCGTGAGGCTCTGGAGATGAGCGCTGAACACACCGGACAAAGCCCCTGCCCTCATGGGGTGCACATTCTAGCAGGAGGAGACAGGTGGTAAAGACCTAGATATATACCTGTATGTAATAGTTTTAGAAAGGACTACAAAAAAAAGGAAACAAGGTGATGGGATGGGGTGAGCTGAAAAGGCTATGTGGCCAAGCTCAGTCAAAGAAGGTGGCTCTGGGGACTGGCACTTGGGCTAAGACATGAGTGAGAAGTAGGAACTGCCTCTGCCAAGAACGTGGGAACAGTGCTGGAGGCAGAAGGGCCAGTAGAGGCAAAGTCCCCGAGGTGGGAACGAGTTTACCCTGGTTGGGAAATACAAGGAGACCAGCAGGCCTGGAGTAGAGTGTGTGCGGGTGAGACTGGGACAGGATGAGAGGTGGAGCTGGAGGCAGAGGCCAAGTCCTGCAGGGTCATAGCAAAGGGTTGGGATATTTTTGTCTAAGGGCAGTAGAAAGGCCTTCATGCTTTGATTTATGTCTTTAGAGAGCCCTCTGGCTGCTGGGTGGAGAGCGGGTTATGGGGTGCGAGTGGGCGATGCAGGGAGGCCAAGGGGGGAAGGCAGGTGGCCACCAGGAGAGGAAGGTGAGACGGTGGCGTGGAACCAGGCTGTGGTGGAGCCGATGGAGACTGGCGGCTCCTGGTATATTGGGAAGTGGACAGAGTTGAAATACAAACACTCCCAGGTTTGCACGGGGCTGAGAGTGGTGCCACACGGCAGGCCCTGGTGCTGGTGAGGGGCAGTTAGGCAAAAAGAGACATGATTTTGAAAAGAATTTGCTCAGCCAAAGGGATGGTGCCAGGAGGCCACTGGAGAAATCCACTCGAGACACGAAGGCGGCATGGGCTGGGCCGGCCATGGACCAGTGGGTTGTTACCATTGGGACATGTAACCTCACGCGGACGAAACATGCCCAGTGAATGGACATCAGTCAAATCCCTGTAGCAAAAGGCCTGAAACTAGAGGCCTCGACTCTGTCATATCCCAAATGATCACCCGTAGCCCCATCTTAATCCTTCTAAAGTTGGGTGGAAAGATGGATCGAAATTAGAATTTTATCAAGCAGAAAATAATCTTGGGTCTGGGTTGCACTGATAAAAAAAAAAAAATAGGCAGAATTCATAATTACCATGTAAAACTGTTTATCTCTGTGATTATATGTTACTGCCACCTCCAGGTCCCGGCAGCAAATGACTAAATCGCTTCAGCCTGGAGCTGGGCGTGGGGGGCAGAGGAGGCTCTTGCTCCCGGCCCCCGCTCGGCTCTGGCTGTCGCCCGGTTTCTGCACCAGCTTCTGCCGGTGGTGGCAGCTCCTGCCTCTGTCCTGGTAAAGCGGTGAGAAGCCGGAGGCGAGGCTGCCGCTGGGAGCCTTGGAGTTGGGCGAAGGGGGCTGGGAGGAGAGGCGGGAAGGTGCCCGGTTCAAGGCAACGGGACTCGGGAACTGGGCTGGGCTGGGCTGGGCTAGGCTTGTGCGTGCGCCATCGCGTGTCAGGACCGGCTCTCCACGAGGCAGGGAGCCCTAGGAGGACCAGGCCTCACCAATGCGCTCGCCAACCTCCCCCCTGGCGCCTGGCACGGAGGAGGTACCCATCTGAGTTTGGGCCCCCCCAGAAGCAGCCCCTGAGACGAGGGCTGTAGAGCACATGGGCAGTTCCAGGAGGCACCTGTGGGGGGGTGGGGGGTGAGACAGGATGGAAAGGACACCTCTGGGGGTCCCCGCTGTGGGCCGCTGGAACCTAACCCTGCCGGACCTCCCGACACAGTGTGGAACTGAGTGAAGGAGGCAGGTGGGGCACGTATGTACCAACGCCCATGTTGTAGGCTGAAGGCTGCTCCTAGGCTGTGGCGAAGGGGTGGTGTCACTGACGCCCAGAAAGTTCCATTCCATCATTTCCATGGGTGGAGAAAGATTCAGTGCTCAGAGAAACCCTCGGGCAAAGAGACACATGTTAGCAGTTGGAAGCTGGGCCAAGAAGGTATGGGCAGGGCACCAAAGGCATCTCCTAATGGAAATAGCATTAAGCGAAATGAATTCATGGTGCCAGGCCTAGATCCCACCGGCATCCCCCAGCCTTGTGCCAGTAACACCATCCATGCCCTTCTGAAGTGGGAAGAAACGTTATTTTTAAATGGCAGAGTTTTGAGCTGTCAGATTAGACCGTGCACGTGGTAGAGGAAGGACATTGTCCTGGCGGTGAGTCATGATCTAACGTCTTTTATGCTGTGTGACTCTGGGTCATTTAGTCACCTCTTTGATTCTGGGTTTCTCAGAACTTTATTTGTAAAATCAAGAAGAAAAGTGCCATCTCCCTCCTGACTCTCATTTTCTCTCCTCTCTCCCCTCTCCTGCCTTTGGAGACAGGGACCGTGCCTCATCTGTCACGGGATCAGCACAGTGTCTGACACAGAGTCAACACTGAATTCGCGTTTGCCGAATGAATGGATGGCCCGTCTTGCGAGGGACCTGGGAGGACAAGGTTTCCGATGTACTCGCACCGCTGGTTCTAAATGAGCAGGGGCCTGGCAGCCGCTGAGAGATGGGGTTTCCTGCTCCTGCTTTGTCTTGTTTGCAAGGCGTCAGCCCCTTGTCCTCATGCCTCGGTCCTGCCTCGAGGCCCAGAGTTGCCTGCCCTCTCCCCTGTAAGCAGCGACCTTATATCAGGGAGCAGAGGTTCTCAAATTTTCTGGGTTCACGGCACCCTTAGCATTCCAGAATTATTCCACAGGAAGGGATCCCTCACGGTTCCATTTATTAGGTATATAAGGGCAAACTTAATGAGCATTTATGTCCTAACAACTGAGCAGGTGTTTGCAAAAAAATAAATAAGTAAAAAATAAAAATCCACATACACGGATAGAAGAATATTTTTATTTCAGCTCTAAATAAACATAGTTACTTGTTATTGAAATGTGCGTGCCTGCTGGGCTCTGCTCAGCTTCCGAAACCTCAGAATTTGATTGGACTCTGCCACCCTCATTTCCTGTTCCACGTTGATTTTGGCTCGGACCTTGCTTTTTTATCATAGCCACCACTGAGAACCAGGGGTCGCAAAGATGTGACGTCATCCAAAGGAATGCGGTGTGAGCTAATGGGGGGACTGTGAGCGACCTCAAGCTCGCAGCTCATGTGCTACTCGGGGGATGTCAAGCGTCGCTTTGATTACCTAGATGGTTTCAAATATCTTGCGATGGTCCTGGGAGCCTGCCTGAGAACTCCCATTGTATAGATGGGAAAAATCAAGGCTCTGGTGGGGAAGCCGCTGGCTTGAGATGAAGCAGTGGGATGTTGCTGAGCCAAAATGTGGCAGCAGATCCCAGTGTCTGCCTTTGAGGCTCGGGACCGCCGCACTGAGTCACAGAGCTGCCTGCCTGCTGGGTCCCGCGTGAATAGATGGAGGGGGCTCAGCAGGAGTGGCCCTGGCCCCTTTCAGCTGGGACAGGTCACAGGCTGAGCAGGACAGAGCGGCAAGGGCAGGGGCTGCTTCATCTCCACCCGCCGAGGTCCCACCCCAGCTCCTTGGCAGCGGCAGGCCAGGAGCCCTGGTGCGCCCGGCGCCCCTGTGATTGGCAGCCTGCAGATGGCGGGGGTGCCTTGGAATTTATTAGCCAAGCATGCCTTTCTGAGGGGGCCTCGCTGCCTGACACTGCTTTATCGGAAAGCTGGGAATGGTTAGCCGAGCCCATCTGTTAGCCAAAGAGGGGAACTCAGTGGGTGGGGAGGTCTGCAGAGTCATTTCAAAGGAATTTCTCTGATGCGGAGGCCAGGGTAGAGGGTTATCTGCCCATGGGCCCGTGCGCTGCCTGGTTTGGGGGTTTGGGGGCTTGGTGGATGTGTGCCTGAGTTTAGTAGGGGGCTTTCCTTCCTCGCACTAAACCAAAAATCACTGCAGTCCTTCCCCCTTCCGGGCAAGAACTTGAACTCTGCAGTGTCATCAAGACACATTAGCATCCTCAGTGTCTCGATGACGAATCTGGGACAGATGGGGATAAATGCAGCAATCGGAATTAATACCGGGGTCGCTAATGAATCCAGGAGCCGGGAAATAATTAGGGGAAGTTGCTGCTCCCGCCATGGCAACACTGTGTTGGGGGCTTTCTCCTGTCTCCCCTCCCACCAGCCAGGGCGCCCTGGAGGAGAGCTGCACAGCCACCCAGGGGACATGGGTCTCAGGACTGGATCTTAGATTCGGTGTCTGATGTGTGTGTGACAGGCTGGGGTGCGGCAGGGAGGGACAGGAAAAGAGTGGCTTGCTCCATGGGGTGGTACGCAAGGTTCATCTGCGCTAGGACAAAACACTGGGCTGGGGCTTTGGAGACCTGGGTTCAAGTGCAGGCTCTTGGTAGGTGGTCCTGGGATATGTGGTTCCCCTCTGGTGCTCAACAGAGATAAACCATCAAAGAGGGTGACACGAATTTCTTGCTGTTCCAGGGCAGACACAAGCTGGGTGGTTTTCATGTAGCATCTCATTTAACCTGGCCCTGTGGTCCTAGAGCTCTGTTATCCCCACTCTTCCGAGGACAATCCCTTTGGTAGCTTTTACAAAGGCCTACGGTTCATAGGAGAGCTCATGCCTGACCCCGAAATCCAGCTCCAAAGTCTGAGCCCTTGACCTCACCACTCCACGCCTTTGCCAAGAGAGTCAAGGTCATCTAGGGTGTTTCTTCCACAGCCCTGCACTTTCAGGCCTGTAGGGTCCTCAGTGCTTTGCAGGATGGAGTCAGGTTTTCGTCACTGGCTGTCTGACAAGGCTGGGCCCCTATTCTATGCAATCATATGCTCCCTCCTTTCTGAAACTTATCACGATTGCAGTTGAATAATTAATTGAGTATTTAATTGTTTAACGGTGATCTACCCTGCTAGACTGGAGGTTCCACAAGGATATCATCTATTTTGTTCACTGCTGTATCCCAGGTGCTGAGAAGAGCGACAGGCACATTACATTTGTCCAATGAGTATCGAATGAATGAATGCATGCATGAATGAATGAATGCATGCATGAATGAATGAATGAATGCATGAATGAATGAATGAAGCTGGGAGGTCAGCTCAGCCCCATGGCTATGCACCCCACAGTGGCCATTTCATCTCACCTGAGCTGCTGCTTCCTGGGCAGGGGGCACAGAAGCAGGCTGGCATTCAGCATCCTCCCCTGGGCAGCGGACACTGACAGGGGCAAGGGTGCCAAGGCCGAGGCTGACTCCCGCCCCTGCTATCCCCCTCGTGGGAGCTGGGCAGCCGGAGCCGCTCCGCACGGACACGCTTGAATACAACCAGGGCTGGCTGGGCATCATGTGACCAGCCGGCTGCCAGGAGGGCTCCAGGCGGCCGGGGGGTCGGGGGTCACCTCCGCAGTTAAGTCATGTACCTGGCAGGGACAGTGTTTATGGAGAGTGGTCCAAGGAACAAAGCATTCTTTACTTTGCTTTTCTTCCCTTTTTCTTATTTCCCTTTTCTTGGCCGTCTGGACTGAGAATGTTTCCGTGCCGGTTGGCCAAGGTGAGGGGGGCTCTCCGGCAGGGGGAGGAAGATCCGCCTTCTGACCTGCAGGCCCGGCTGGCTGGTGGCCCAGAGCCAAGGTGCTGGACTGGGAGTTCCCGGGTTCAGGCTGTGGCTTCTCCTTGACCTGGCACTGAGCACGACCTTCAGCTACTTCATCAACCCCTGCGGGCCTCACTTTCTTTATGTGCGAAATGAAAGGCATCGGGTTATTTTGAGGATTCAGTGAAAGAAAGCACATAAAATACTCCACGCAGCTTTCTCGTTGAGCTCCGTTAATGCGGCTAATATTAACCGTGATGAGAGCAATAATGCCATTCGCTGTGGAAACAGAAAACTAGTCCTGAGATTTCTATCCTGACCCCCATTTCACAAGTGAGAAAACTGAGCCTTGGATGCAGAGCTGCACGGAGGGGACCCCTGTCCACAGGAAACACAGAGAACCGAATGGCACCCCGAGTTGCTGACGCTCCCAGGGTAGCACCCACCAGAGGCTCACGTCAGTGTTTCCCTGGCCCAAGCTGGCCCTTCGCAGGTTGTCATAGCCTGTAGAGCATTGTTTAAGATATCTGAATTGGTTCCCAGAGTTTAAAAATTCAGAGATTTCACATAAAAATCCCGATTTCTGGTGTAGAAAGTGGTTTGCGTTTTGCCCTGTGCTGGCCTAGCTTTTTATTGGATACTCCTGGCCTGGCGCCGGGAGTTCGAGGCCTCCTTGTGCGTGGGGATGGGGGATGCTGGAGGGAGGGGCCCCCTCGTGTTGGCTGCTGGCTCAGCGAGAGCCCCAGATTTGGGAGGGTTTTCTCCTCTCGCTCGGATAACGATGACCCACGGGGCCAGCCTGGGCCTCTGGCAGAGCCAGCCTGCCTTTCCTACTTTGTTTTCCTGCAGCAGAAATAGAAGTTTCCATAATGTGGCGCAACTCCACCCAGCCTGGCAGGGCTTGGGAAGCCGCTGCTATCTGTGGGTGTCCAAGGGGGAGCCTTGGCTGGGAGCCTGCTATTGCTCGTGGGCTCACAGGGCCGCCCAGCAGGACGGCATGTGCCCGACACACAGCGGGCTCTGCGTGAGGACAGGGCCTTCCCTCAGGGGACATGGGCAGAGGCCGGATCCCTCAGGCCGCAGGGGAGGGAGAGGAGACCAGGAGCCTAGCCCAGGTTCTAGAACTAACTCATCTATCCATTTGTCTATCCTTCCTTCCTTCCTTCCTTCCTTCCTTCCTTCCTTCCTTCCTTCCTTCCTTCCTTCCTTCCTTCCTTCCTTCCTTCCTTCCCTCCCTTCCCTCCTTCCTTCCTTCCCTCCCTCCCCTCCTTCCTTCCTCCTTACCTCCCTCCCCTCCTTCCTTCCTCCTCCCCTCCCCTCCCCTCCCCTCCCCTCCCCTCCCCTCCCCTCCCCTCCCCTCCCCTCCCCTCCCCTCCCCTTCCCTTCCCTTCCCTTCCCTTCCCTTCCCTTCCCTTCCCTTCCCTTCCCTTCCCTTCCCTTCCCTTCCCTTCCCTTTCCAGGATTATTCATTGAGAACCTTCAGTGTGTCCAAGACCCACACCATACTCCAAAGATGCAGAAATGGACAAACAGACACAAACTGCTCTGTTCTCACGAAGTCCACGGTCAAGTCGGAGAGATAGACATCAAAGAGGTAGCCATAGATGAAGGTCAGGGGACAACCCAAGGGTCGCTGATAGATGGATTAAGTAGTTTGACTCATCCGAGGATGAGCTACCGCGTGGCCCTTAAAGGAGGCAGATCTCTGTATGACCACATAGGAGCTCTCAGTAAGAAACCGAGGCCAAGGCGCAGAGCGACTGCAGTGTGTGTCCATTTGCAGAAACAGAGACCTTGGCCGGGCTTCCATATAGTTTTACTTACAGAGAAGGGCCCTTGGGGGGGTGTCCAGGAGAAGCCAGGAACAGCGAATGCCTCAGGGAGAAAGCTGGGCCACTAGGGTACAAGAAGATGACAATTTTTTGTGCTGTTAAACATTTTACTTTTTAAATGTGCGATGTTTTCTCAATAAAATGAGAAGATAGGAAGATACGTATATACAGAGAGGAGGGGGGGAATAAAACATAAATTAAGCATGGGGAGAAAAGGGGAAAAAGCCTTTATAAGTTTGGTGGTTTGGTGAGTACTCTAAAAGGAAAACCCATGCTGCTTTGGACATTCAGAGAAATCTTCCCTGAAAGTGGGCCATTTGGGCTGGCACACTGAGAATGAATAGGAGTTGCCCAGAGACAGGTGCAGAGTTGGGCACCCAGAATTCCAGGCACTGAGAACAGCAGTCTTCTCCTCTTTGGGCCTCAAGTGGTACGTCTCGAAAGGGGAAAGAAGACACCTCTCAGCCCAAGGTCTAGAAATCTCTAGGAAACAGCAGTGGCCAAGTTCAAATCCCAGCTGTCTTGGCCTCTACAAGGTGTAAGCTGACTCCTGGGGCTCCCTCTCCTGTCTCCTGCTTGTCCTTCCTATTGCAATAAACAGACAATCAAGGAAAAGAAAGAAAGAAATGTGACTATATATCAAAGCTTGTGGCCACTAAGCTCCACAGGTGCGCTTTGTGTCTCCGGGAGGGCGATCGCGTCCACCTTTCTCCCCCGCCCCACCAAATGGAGTGCAGGGGCCAGGAAGGTTCATTCATCCAAGCGGATGGGTGCCAGCCGTCCTGTTGATATTTCATGAGTGCTAACTCCTTGCCAGCAAGCCAGATCTCACTCCATCCTCAAGGCAAATCCAGGGGGTAGGTGTCCACACGACTATTGATCCCTGCTTATGAGATGAAGGTCCTGGGGCTTAGAGAAGTTTAGTGACTTGCTCGAGGCTGCATAGCCACTAAGTGCTGGAGTGGGAAACTGAATCCAGGTTATGATGACTCTAGAGTTTGTTCTCTTAACCACCAACCTCCATTGCTACCTGTCACACAGGTAGGCGCCTTTCCATGCACTGAGGCCAGGGGAGGCTGCCTGGAGGAGGTGCCATGTAGGCGGTGCCTGGGAGGACCAGAGGGCTTTAAATCCCCACTCTAAGAGAATCTTTCACAAGGAGATAGCCTCAAGAATAAAGGGCCCTGGAGACATTAAGAGGAAACTCATAAAAAATTCATCTCTGAGTAGTAATTGCATCATAAAAAGTATTGAGTTGGCATGCAAATGCAAATTGGGCCCTATGAATTAATGATGTAAACAGTGGAAATGAGGTCGTGCGGAGACACACGAGGGAGCATGTCCTACTCCACCCTCTTCTATGTGCTGGGCAAAGGCGGGCTGGGTGGCAGTGTGCCTGAAGTTTGAGGACCACAGTGACCATGGTCTCAGACCCCCAAACCCTGCCCAGGGTTACTCTTTAGCACCTCCTGGAAACAGTGGTGTGCTTGCTGTTTTCCCACAGTCAGCACTTTCTGAGCACCTACTGTGTGCAGAGGAGGGTGCCCCTCTTCCTCCCTGCCCCGTCCCTGCTCACTCCACATCAACTTGTTCACCTTGGAAGGGGAAGGTGGGCGTTTGTGTCCACACTTATTTATGTCTTTCTTGGTTTGTTGGCAGGCACATTCGACAAGCATGTATTGAGCACCAGGCACGTGCAGGCTGGAGCTCGACCTCAGCAATCAGAGCCAGTCCCAGGAGATCCGAGAAGACGTGCCACGCGCCAGCTGCAAGGAGGCCAGCCGAGGGCTTGCTGGTGGAGGCGTCTCTAAGCCAAGGCCTGGGACCTGGGGAGCAGGTCAGGCAAGGACACTGGTGGGACGCACAGCTCCAGCGAGGGGCAAACTGGATCACACACATTTGTGAAACCGCATAAGTTGAATATGGCTGGAAAGTGAGGGGCTGAGAGTGGGGATGGACCTAAGGGGTTAGAACAGTCTAGAAAAAGTGAAGAAAGGGTGGGATTTGGGAGTATATGAAGCTCGAAGGTGTGCGGATAAATGAATTAATAGGAAGGAGGAAAGGCAGGCGGGAGGGAGGAAGGAAAGATGGAAAGGTTAGAAAATGACAGAAGGGCAGACGGGAGGATGCAAGGGAGAAGGGATGGATGGTGAAGATCCAGGCCTACGGATGGGGGCGCCCCTTCCCCCAGAGGCCACAGACCCCCAGCCTTCCAGCCCCCTCCCTAAGTGCCCCGGCCTCTCTTCCCTTCATCCCGCGGCCCCTGACATGCCCTCGCCCACGCGGTGATTACTCCTTGAGCAGCCTCCCGTGTCCTGTTCCCGCTCTTCCTACAAGCAGAGAAGCAGAAAAATCCATCCTGATGAGGAGGCAGCCCCCCGCCCCGCGCCCCCGCCCCGCCGCCTGTAACTGTCGGGCAGCCAGGCAGAAACAGGCAGTCAATTTTTTCCAGGGTCGAGCGCGGCCTGTAAGGCACAGCCCCGCAGGGTGACAGGGGAGGCGGGGGCCGCTCGGGTGGCACGGCCGTTTCTCCTCCGTCCTGGGGGCAGCGCCTCCTGCCTCACTCTCCCAGCTGCTGCCAGCTGTGTAACTCAGGGGACATACCACCCCCTGCCCCCCCCCCATGAAACCGGCTCACCTGGGACAGCAGCCCCGTGACTTTGTCCCCTCCTTGCCTGGAAACCAGCCTCCTTTCACCCCGATGCCCTCGGTGGCTTAACAGCAGGCTCCCCAGAGGAGGAAAAGGCAACTGATGAGCCTGTACCCAACCGGGGGTCAAGTTGCTGTTCGCTGGGTACTGGGCTGTGCCACCTGGATCTCACCCCAGCTACTGAGAGTGTGACAGCTCCCAGCTGAGCCTCCGTTCCCGGCCACCGCCCTTAGCTGGAGAGATCGGCCTCGTCCAAGGTCAAACCTCCTGCCGGTGGCTGGGCAGGGAGGAGGCGCATCTCCTGGCCTCCTGGCCTCCAGCAGAGTGACTTTGAGGAGTCAGCTCAGCTCTAGAGCTCCCCAGGGGACCGGCTGAGGTCTTTGGTGAGCCTGAGTGGCCCCCCCAATTTCTCTCTGCCTCACCTTGCTTATTTCCCTTCCCCGGCAGGGGATGGGCCCGAGACCAGGGACACCCACCAGACCTTCACAGGGGTCTCCGAACGTCTCTCCCCGATTCCATCAGGGTGGCGTACACATTTGGCCGGCTCAGAAAAGAGGCCGCGGGATCTGCGCAGTAGATTACATGGCACTTAGCTAATGAAATGACACCCTGCTCCCCCCCCCCCCCCCGCCAAGATATTGATCAGCCACTGGCAACCACGGAGCTTGCAGCAGCCTCCAGACAGTTTAAAAAGAAAATCAACCATTAATAAAATTGAATGGTTGGGAAGGGGGGGGGGGGGGGACAAGATGGGAAGGAGCTGGAAGGGAGGGGGTTGGGAAGAACTTAACAGCCAAGGAAGAAAACGGGCAGAAAGTGTCCTTCTGATTCAAAACAGCGCAGCAGATGCGTGGGAGGCGCGATCAGCCAGGTCCAGGGGAACTTGCGACCATGTGAGGAGGTTAAACAGGCCGTGCGGGTGGAAGCCTAGGACGCGGAGACCAGAGGTTGCAGCTCAGGGCCGCCCCACAGTGTGCCTTCTTTGTTCCACACATGCTTTAGATCAATGGAATTTGCTGCCAATATTTTTTTTTTAAATGGGGGTTTTCACAGAAGAGTCTAGATTCCTGGAGTTTGGTGGAAAATTGGAACACACAGTCCCCTGGGCTTGCATTTCCGAAGGCAGCAACTGGGTGGAGCGGTAACGGCCGTCCCTGTGGGCGGGGTACCTGCAGGCCACCTACTCACCCCCCACCTGGCCCCTGCTCTCATTCCTGGAAGTTGCCAGGACCTCTGAGTCTGGGACCCTAATTCAAAGTCGAAACTGAATTATGTCCGGAATATGCAGTCATGGGTCGGGGCGGAGGGTGTGCGTGTGAGTGATACGCCCTGAGATACACACGCTACAGTGTTCACAGAGATGCTGCGCCCTAAGTAGGACTTTATCTTGTTTTTTTGTACTTACTGGTCACATCAATGGAAAACAATAGACTTGGCTCCAGGGGAGAAATCAATATATGCAGAGCTGAGTAATCTGTATGTTCATAATGATGGCAATCGTACCAAGAAGGAAAGAAAATACCAAACTGCGGTCTTCTCCAAAAGGGGGCCATGGGCGATTTGAATAATCTTCTCTCTCTCTGCTGCACAAATCTCTTTCGCGTTTCTAGTTAGAAAACTAAAAACCGGGTACATGTAAATTAAATCCTGATTAACCTACATTCATGGCAATTCTGTGGGAAGAAATCTGGTTGAGCAGGATCAGGGCCTTGTTGGGCATTTCTGAGCCCCCTTCTCTAGGTGCAGAAGCGAACGCCGTCAGACGGCTGAGTCACGTCACTCTGCCCCTGACCTTGGATCCCGGCTATGAAAGTGACAGAGCAGAGCTCTGATGGGGGAAGAAACAGGAGGCTGGCATTTTTTTCAAGCGCCTATGTGCCAGGCACAGACTGGCACGTGTGTTCTCATACATGTGTGTTAGCCTAAAATCCTGGGGGTTAATAAACTGGGCTCTCAACTCAGCCATTCTAGCTGTGTGACTTCTTTCAAGTCACTTAACCTCTCTGAGCTTCCTTACTCGGCATCCTACCGAGTGCCTGCCAGCGATGGGCAACTTGGCCTTCCCATCATTCTGTCAGCCCCCCACAAAAACCCATGGAGGTTGAGTCCAGCACATCTCACCCTAAGGAAACACTGAGTCTTGGTAAGGGGAAGTGACTCATCAGGGACAACTGTCCCCGTGGAGATCCCGTCTGTGTGACTCACAGAGAACTCACTGGCACTTAACCTCTGCCCCTGCTCCTAGGAGGCTCGCCTCAATGGATCAGCTGAGCACCTACCGTGTTCTCACTCTGTCATCACTTTATGGCTCAGGCCAGGGCCCTCACCTCTGTGCCTTAGTTTTATCATCTGTCAAATGGGCGTGCTGACTGAATTCTTTTGAGAGTTCATCAAGACGAGTAATGCATGTAAGGACTTCATAGGCTGGAAGGAGGGATCGACCGCGGTATAACTATGCCCGTTTTAACAGCTAAGAAAAGTTGCACCCTGCACCATCCATTCATCTACACACCTATTCATTCACCCACTCGTCCATTCATTCATTCACTCAGTCATTCCTTAGCTAGCTCAACAGATCCACACACCCCTCTGCCTGGATCTCCAGAAGTGTCAGTGCCCCTGAAATGCATGTGGGGAGGAGAGGCAGGGAGCAGGCCTCCCCCATCCCCAGGCCTCCTTGCCTCTCCCTGCCAAGGAGGCAGCTGCAGCCAGACATTTGGAAGCCATTACAAACATCCCTGTCTGATTCTGATCTCCTCTGTGCGTAGCTTAGAGCAACAAATTCCAGGGAATTTTGGCTGAGTTCCTTGGCAGAGGGAGAGCCAAAGGAATGGTGGAGAGCTCTCTGCTCTCCACCAGCCACAGACGCTCCTCCTCATTTCAGAGAGGGGGGGTAATGGGCAATCAATTCAGAGGGGCCCAGAGAAGAGCTGACCCCGGGGGTCGGGGGTCTCGGCCCAGGCGTCTGCTTCCTGATGGAGTCACTTCTCCTAGCCTCAGTTTCCCTATCTGCAGAGTGGGAACAGTAATAGTACACACACACACACACACACACACTCACACACTCACACACTCACACACTCACACACACTGCCCTTGTAAGGACCTGGCAAAGTGACTCCGAACTGCATTGGTGTTTCCTGATCTGCAGTCTCTGCCTCCAGGGGCTCCATCATTTCCTCTCCTCTCTTTCCTCTCGCTTCTTTCTGTTTCCCCGCCTCTCTCTTCCCTCTCTCTCCACCTTGTGTCTTTTGGCCTGTATGTCCATCACCCTGTGTCCTCTGTCTCTTTCTTTCTCTGCCCCTGTCCCCTACCAGTGACCCTCTCCCTGTTTCTCTCCCTCTCACACCCCCACCCCTCACTCTGTCCCTCGGTCCCTGCACCTCTGCCTGTCTGTCCGTCTCTCTCCACCTCCCACCTGTTCCCATCCATCCCTTTTATGCAGCCTCCCCAAGTCCGGGGCGCAAGCCCGCTCCTCCCAGAGGCAACCAGGACTCTTCGGGGAGCCATAAAGTTCCCTGAGAGGCTGGGATGAGCCATCAGGGCTGTGCCTGGCCATTCTCTGGAGCACTCACTGTGTGGTCGCCGTCTGCCCCTCTGACTTCTCCCCCACCGAGTCCCAGGCCCTGTGCCCCACGATTGTGGCCTCGGCAGGCTGCATCTCCTGGCTCCCTGGTCCCTGGCTTCCTGCTGCAGGACCCGGGAAGGCTCAGGGCGTGGAAGGCGAGGTAGACCAGTTATCTGTTGTCCTCGGCCCCACCCCTCTCCCCTGCCAGCCTTGAAATGACAGGAGCACAGTCTCTAGGGCAGGCCAGGCGCTGGTGGGCAGCCCCTCCTGCAGCCAGGCCTCTCTCCAGGTCCCAGGAGCCTTCCCCTCGCCCCCTCCAGGAGCAGGGCTCTCACACTCCCAAGGGGCTCCCCGAGAGCCACACCATCCCTTGAGGTTCCCCTAACTCTGCACACACTTTGCTGCTCTTCACGACATTCTCCCTTTACTACCCCTTTGCGGTCTCATTGTCACCTGTGTCCTGTCCTGCCATTGAGGAACGCACATGCCCCCTCTTGCTGACCCTCTAATGCCCTCGTCTCTTCCCTGATGTCTCCCTAGCCCTCTGCTCACACCCACCCTCCTGCCTGGGCCAGGTCTGCTCCCAGCCACACTGGGAGCTCAGCGAGGCAGAGGCTGTGCCTAGACCTCCCAGGCCCCCAGCTGTGTGCATTGCACCCGCCCAGCTCTCAGGGATGTTAAAACATAAATCAACGGGTCAGGGCGGCAGAGGGGAGCGAGATCACAGCCAGCATGCCGGCAAGTCAGGTGTGTCTGCAGCGCTGCCTGGGATGCTCCAAAGAGTCCACTCTGGGCCCGTTGCCACCCCTCCCAGGCCTCCCTGTCACAGCCCCTGCAGCCCTGTGGCAGGGAGTCCCCAACAATGGGGTGCTGCCACTCTCTGGCTCCATGAAACCCCAGCACCGCCCTGCATGCCCCGAGCTCACGGATGGGAGGCTTCTCCTGCTCCTGGCTCCCATTCAAGCTGCCTGGTGAACTAAATTGATTTTTTATCGTTGCTCTGGAGCGAGCTTAATGAATCTGTTAGTGACGGCTGCCTGCCCCAAACGCCTCTTGGTGCCTGCGCCACCAGAACGGCTTTTCCTGAGAAGGAGGCATTATTGAAGGCTCAGCAGTGCCCCTGAGAGCAGCTGGGCATCAGCTGTGCCATGCCTTGCTCCTCCTGGGGCGTTTCTGTACTGGGCTGGGCTCTAATGTGGGTCTGCAAATGGAAAAACGATGCTGACAACAAATGGTAGAGGTTTAACTCAGTGCATGTGTTCATGGGTCCCAACAGTCCATCTGTCTATCCATCCATCTACCCATGCATCCATCCATCCATCCATTCTTCCATCATGCATCCATCCATCCATGTACCCATCCACCCATCCTTCCATCCATCCATGCATGCATCCATGCTTCCAACTATCCATCCATCCTTTCATCCATCCATGCTTCCAACTATCCATCCATCCTTTCATCCATCCATGCTTCCAACTATCCATCCATCCTTTCATCCATCCATGTTTCCAACTATCCATCCATCCTTTCATCCATCCATGCATGTATCCATGCTTCCAACTATCCATCCATCATCAGTCCATCCATCCATCCATCCATCCATCCATCCATCCATCCATCCATCCATCTTTCCATCCATCCATCCATCCATCCATCCATCCATCCTTCTATCCATCCATCCTTCCATCCATCATCCATCCATCCTTCCATCCATCATCCATCCATCCATCCATCCATCCATCCATCCATCCATCCATCCATCCTTCCATCCATCCTTCCTTCCATCCATCCATCCATCCATCCATCCACCCATCCTTCCATCCATCCATCATTTTATCCCTCCCTCCTTAATCCCCCCTCCATTCATCTCTCCATTGTTTCATTTCCTTATTCATTCATTTGACATTATATACGTTATTATGAAATTCAGCATCCTATGGGGCACCACATAGCTGCCCCCTCAACCCATCTCCCGCCGCCCTCCCCTCTCAGTCCACTCTAAACTCTCCAACACCACTACTCCCCCGACATGCAGCAGGCCCTTTGCATCTGCCATTTTTCTTGCCAGAAACCCCCTTTCCCTGACACCCCCACGTTTGCCTCCCTTCTTTCCCTAGAACTCTGCTCAAATTTCACCACTTCTAAAAGGCCTTCTCTGACCAATCTTGATACAAATGAGCAACTGTCACCCTTTATCCTTGAGCCCCCTTTAATTTCCTCAGAGCTCCCCTTGACCTCTGAATTATATCCCAGATGTGTGTATCTTGTTGAGCGTCTATTGTTTTTCCTAGAATGAAGTTCCGTGAATGGAAAGGCTGCGCAAGATGGAGGAAAAGACTAAGACCCTAACCAAATAAGCACACATGTGGCTAAAATTTCGTCCTGGCCAACAGCCTGGAAGGAGGTTACGTGAGGCCTATGAACATTTTTTAGGCTGCTTCAGTTGTGTTTCTGTTGCTCACATCCAAGGCATCCTGTCCAGGCATATCATCCACATAGGTGCTGGTTGGAGCAGACCTGATTTCTCAGCTTTGCGCCCCCTCTCTCAAGGCTCGCTCAGCTCCCAGCGCTCTCCATGCCCGCCCCTGAGCTGGGCCTCGGCCTGGGCCTGGTTCAGAGCCTGGGTATTTCTGTGTTTGTTCTTCCACCTCTCAGGGAGGTGTCACCCTGCCTGAGAGAAGGTGCTTAAGTAAGCCAGGGGTCCTTCCTATGAGTTGTTAAGTGTCTGAGTCTCCAGGAATGTGGTACTGTATGCCCTGAAGGCAGGAAGGGAAAGAATGCACCTTTGGGAGAAGCAAGGATGCAAGACCAAAATGAAGTTGGGGGGCTGGATGGTTAAAAAAAAGATGGGGACCTTGGTATCTTGAAGGGTGGCCAGACCCTGGAAGGTATAAATGTGAGTGCACCAAGGGAGATGTAATTTTGGCCACAAAGACTCCTGAGATCTCCTTCCCCAAGATCCCCATGCCTGCAGCTTAACTATAGCTAATCATGGCTGTAGCAGATGCTATTTCTCCAAAACAGCCACAGCAATATTTCCAATCTTATCTATTCCTCAAAAGCCTTGGCATATCCCATCAAGAAGTAGAACCTGTTCCCCCTTCCCTTGAGCCTTGGAGGACTTGTGACTGCTCTGACAGATAAAGTGCATTGAGAGTAATACTGTGTGACTTCTGGGGTTGGGTCAGAAAAAGTATACAGCTTCTACCTGCTCTCTTTCTCTTGGAATGCCCAGCCGTGGAATTAGTTGCCATGTTGTGAGGAAGCCCAAGCTCCATGAGAGGCCATGTATGGATGTTCTGATCTAGGGTTCTGGCTAAGACCTCCGCTTACAACTCTCATCAACTGTCAGATATGCGAGTGAGTGAGATTCCAGGTCCTAAGCTTCAAGTCTTCCAGCTGAAATTCTAGACATCATGGAACAGGGAGAGGTCATCCCTGCTGTGACCCTCCTGAATTCCTGACCCACAGAATCCATGAGCATAATAAATGGTGTGATTTCTTTACCTTACTGAGTTTTGGGGCAAATTATTACACAGCCAGAGTAACTGGGACTACTATATATATGACACAGCTCCCCATGCACCAGACACTGTGCTAAGCATTTTATAAATACAGATGGTCCTGACTTACGATGGTTTGACTTAGATTTTTTGACTTTACAATGGTGTGAGAGCAATACGCATTCAGCAGAAACTGTACTTCATATTTTGAATTTTGATTTTTTTCCTGGGCTAGTAATATGTGGTGCTCTCTTATGATGCTGGGAAGTGGTAACAAGATGATTTTGCCCCATTGTTGACTAATGCAAGTGTTCTGAGCACATTGAAGTTAGGCTACGCTAAAATACATTCAGTAGGTTAGATGGATTAAATACATTTTCAGTTTACAATACTTTCAACTTACAATGGGTTTAGTGGGACATAACCCCATGGTGAGTCTGGGAGCACCTGTATTCACTTATTTAATCTTTAAAACTTATCCTAGATGTCTTATTACTATTCTATTTTATAGGCGAGAAACTAAGGCCACAAAATAAGTGGCAGAACTGGGATCTGAAACCTGGCAGTCTAGCTCCAGAGCTCATCCTCTTAACAACTGGGCATGGTACGCATCCTGATGGCAGTGGTGGGGATGTAAGGCTGACTATTGGAGTTCCACCCCAGTGCCTGCAGATATACAACCTTGCTGTCTCATGTGATCAAACTTGAAGGTCTTTCCAACTTTATAGGATGGGACTTCACTGTTGAGTTCAAGTTAATAAATGGCTGGAAGAATGATGGATGATGGATGATGGATGTCTGAATCGATGGATGGATGGGTGAATGAATGGATGGATGGTTGGATAGGTAGATAGATATGTAAATACTTAGATAGATACATAGACAGACAGACAGACAGACAGATAACAGTAGCTGGATTTTTTTAATGTTTTTTCATATCAGAGTTAAGGGCTGATGATAAATGTCTTCTGTGCAGGAAGGACACTAGAGATGGAGCCGTAGCTCCATGTTTCACCAACTTTCTCAAAGACTCAGTTTCCTCATCTATGAAATGGGCATGACCCTACCCATCTCAGGGGGTGACAAGGACCCACTGAGCTCACACCTGTCTAGCACATATCATGGTGCCAGCACCTGGTAAATGCTAGGCTCCAGCTCAGCCCCCATCCTCTTGTCCATGCCCTTTCCTCGCCCTTTCTCAGCCCCCCCAAGCCCCCCCACAGCTGGCCTGTGGCTCCCCAGAGCTGTCTCAGACAGCAGGGATCTCCCCCCCCACACTGCCCCGAGCTGGGGGTCACAGAAGCGCGCCTCCCGCTAACGTGCACCGCTGCTCTCGCTGGCAGCCCCAGCGCCGAGCGCAGCTGCCAGGCCGCCCGCCTCCCCCCTCACAGCTGCTGGGATGCGACCTTGTCTATCAGGCGGCCCCGGGAAGCCTGCTGAGTGTGCTCCCAGCTTGGTAGGTGACATAAATATTTTCCAACATGCAGGCAACAATCTGATTGGTGCCTTCCCCAGAGTGCCAAGCTCCAGGCTCGGGACCGCAGAAGCAAAGAGAAAAAAATTCCTTTTTGCCAGTGAAGTCTGGCTCTTTCCTTCCCTGAAGAGTTTAACTCTTCCTGGCTCCTTGTTTACTCCAAGTCCGAACCCAAACTGCTGACATTCAGCAGGATGTTAGCCAGTGCTCACAGGGACTAGGACAGCCCTGTCCGCCCTCGCCCAGCCAGCAGGCCACATAGGGCGGCGGCTCGGACTCGAGCGTGTGTCACAACCACCCACGGTGATGAAAACACAGTGGTTATCATTTAAAATATTTCTTTTCAAAAACAGCCTTTATCTCTTCGAGATAAACACAGGATGAAATAACAGGGTATCTAGATTGGCTCCAAAATAAGCAAACCGGGAGAGGGGGCAGATAGATTGAACAAGATGAACCACAAATGGGCAGCTCCCGAAACAGGCAGTTGGTGCTCCGCGGTCCTTTCTGCCCCTGGAGCCCCAGCTCGAGGGGCATTGGGGTTCCTGGAGGGTTTGGTAGAGGCAGACTTGGGCCCCACCCCAGAGACTCTCGTTCAGCAGGTCTGGGGGGGGGCCGGGTTTTGCAATAATAGAACATAATTTTTTAAAGAATCCACCTTCAGGAGATGCTGACTCAGGGCCTCTGCTCTTAGCATCTTCACTGGCTGCCTCCCCGGGTGACCCATTCCTGGAGCCCGAGTCCAGAAAGCCACGTGCAGGAAGTTCTGTAAGTTTCTCTGTGTCATAAACGGAAGCAAACCAGCTCCTGGGGTAAGACGGGAATGTTCCTGCTTTGAAATGGAAAACAGTGGCGCGCGTTTTATAGCTCCCATCGCTGCAGCGGGTGCCCGTCTGTCGCAGCCACCACCACGGAGAGCAAACCACGCGCCTCGCTTCACTGAAGGCTCAACTCCTTCAAGGAGATGGACGATGTCCTTTGAACTTATGAAACACACGACAGCCAGCAAGGTGCAGGGGGAGCCCGGGCTGAGGTCACACAGCAGGTATTTGGGGGAAGCCTGCCTGACGCTGAAGCCCAACCTGTTCCCCTCCATGCATCAGGCTGCCACAGGGACACAGGACACTATAATAAATAAGGCCAGGGCAGTTTCTATGGAAAAAGCACAAGTATCACCAGGACAGCTTCTGCTTTTTTTTTTTTAAATACGTTTTTATTGATTTTAGAGAGAGAGGAAGGGAGAGGGGTAGAGAGAACATCTGTGATGAGAGAGAGTCATTGATCGGCTGCCTCCTGCATGCCCCCCACTGGGGATCAAGACAGAAACCAGGGCATGTGCCCTGACTGGGAATCGAACTGTGAATTCCTGGTTTATGGGTCAACGCCCAACCACTGAGCCTCGCTGGCAGGGCACCAGGTCAGCTTCTTGCATCCAGCTTGAGTTAACTTCCAGGGCAAAACATTAAAAGGTAAATGGATAGAGGCAGGGCTGTAGCAAGTGTGCGCAATGGGTGAGAGCAGGGCCCACGGCCTTTTGATGGCTTAATTTGCTATGAGGTGGGCCTCCAAATCCCCTGGAGAAGGGATGCCAGGGTGTCTCTCATCTCCTAGGGATCCTGTGGTGCTGGGCCCTTCCTGGCCTCTGAGGGGACCAGGAAGGGCCTGGGAGGGGGACCCCTGACAGCTGAAGGCCAAGCCCATCTCCTCCTCCTGAGCTTTAGCAGATGAAGCGATATACTAGGTGTCACATTGCCAATCCTCCCCCAAGAATAGTGACCTTTATTGGGTGGGGGGGATCAACCTAGATTTTCTCTGTTTACAATACATTAAATTCCAGATATATTTTTGCAAATCCAGAGTCAAATGTGAAAATAAATAAAATTTGAAGACTAAAATGGGCAGTTAATGATGCCAGGGAGGGAGACGCATTTCTTAGCAGGAACAACAAAGAAATGAATCACTAAGGAAGGGGAAATTGGATAGATTTGTGTGCTGGAAATGAAACTGAAAAAACACACACCAACAACAGTGTGACTAAAGACATCATAAATGAAATTAAAATCCAACTGACAAACTGGTAAAGAATATTTGCAGCACTTATGATAAACAAATGGTTAGTGCCCTCCATAGTTTTTACAAGGCTCTTGCTTGTCAAATAAAAACCACTGAAACCCTAAAATAGTCCAAGGAAATGAACAGACAGTGCTCAGGGAGAGAAATGCAAACAACTGATCGTCACATGAAAAAATACATAAAACCAATCTTATTAGGAGGAAATGATCAGGATGGCACAGACTTTAACGCGTTGACAAGAAGGCGAGGTAGGGCTTTGGGCCATCGCTGAGTAGGGACTCGATTTTCTGTAAGGCATTTAAAAATTGAGCCTTAAAAATCTGATCCTTAAAAAACAGTTCTGACCCAATAATCCCAATTCCAGAAACCTACTCTCAGGGAAGGTCACGGATACAGACAAAGGCTGGAACCATTCACAGAACGTTATGGATTCTACAGAAGATGGAATTCTGTTTGGCCTAGTCGCTCAAGACTAACCATTAAGATAGCATATGGCACCCTGACCTGTGTGGCTCAGTGGTTAGAGCGCCAGTCCGTGTGACGCAGCTAGAGGGATGGAGCCGGGATTGTAGCCATGGTTTGCCTGAGTCACTGAGCCCCTGGCCTTGTGGTTTAGAAGGATCTGGGTGACACTTGTTAGCCTGTGACCTTGGGCACCACCTCTGTGTCTCTGAATCGGTCGGTCTGTGAAATGGGGTTAGTGATCCCCCCACAGTGGGGCGGCTGAGGGATGCATGGGGTGTGTAAAATGCGAGGCCCTTGCTAGTGGGGAGGCAGCTGAGTCAGGAGGAGAGCGGCCCGTCCCCGTGGCCCACCGGGCAGCTATTAACAGAGCCCCGGCCCCGCAGGAGGCGCGGGGCAATCTGTCTGCCTCCTCCCCCACCTGCAGATCGATCCCCAAGCTCAGCGCCTCATTGAGATGCAGGTCCTCAGCTCCGGGACTCCATCCCGGTGTCTGGTCAATAGCTTATATTTTTAATTTGTCAATAATCAGTCAGGACCTTGGCCAGTGCCCCCGCAGAGGGCTCAGCAAGATCACTCAGCCCGAGGGGGGGAGGGGAGGGAGAGGGGAAAGGAGGACAGCGAGAGTGGAGGGGAACAGACTCTGAGCTGGGCTGGACACGTCAGGTGGGGATGGGGGACAAGCGGGTACCCACAGCGGCCTGACTTTCGGGCCATGGCCTGGGTGTCCCGAGAGCTATGGAGTCATGGATAAGTCCACAAGCCTAAAGTCAACAAAACCAGGGTGCAATCCCAGCTCTGCTGCTTTAGGGACAGGTGACCTTGACCGAGAGACTGAACCTCTCGGAGCTTCCGTTTCCTCATTAGCCCAGTGGTTGCCGTAATAAAAACACATCACTCATAGTGTTGTAGGACAATCAAGTGAGTTAATCCAAGCAACGTGCTTAAAACAGCACCCCCCCCCCCATTCTTGGCATTTCTTGTGAATAAATGCAGAGCTTTCTTTTCTCATTGACAAGCAGGCACCGTGTGCCCGCAGGAGGGCAGGGAAGTGAGAACGGCAAGAAAAGCTGTTTATCTCATGAGTCCTTCCCCATCCTGTCACGACAAAATTCTCAGTTCTCACCTGTCCTGTGCCCTTCCCATGGAAGAGCCAGGGGACCTATGAGAGCTGGAACCGGGGTGGCTGAAGGAGCCTGTGTTGCCCCAGGAGAGAGAAGGTATTTTCCAAGGTCAAAGGAGAGTTAGTGTTAGAGCCGGGACATGACCACAGGCCACTGATGGCCAGTCCGGGGCATTTGGGCCCATCCTTGTCTGCTGAGCTCGTCTTTGCCTCTAACATCACGAATGCCTGACTCGATTCCGCTGTCACTGTTTGTCCCCATGTGCCTCTTCTTGTGGGCTTCACTGTCAGCCTGCCCAGGGGAATGGCAATGGCACCGACAATGAGCCCTGGGCCCCAAGTCTAAATACCTGGCTTTTCCACCTCCCAGAGATGCCATCAAGGTGAGTCTCTCCATTTTGGGGAGCCTCAGTGTGCTCACCTGCAAGCTGAGAAGGGTGACAGCACCTGTGTCATTTGGTGGGTTGGAAAACTCTCTGAGTCGACCCAGGAGAACGTGCCAACACTAAGCGAGCCCCTGAGACACACGCGTTCCAGGCTTTCCCCTCTGCGGCCCTGGAGACCTCCTCTCATCCCCATCCTGCCAGGCTCCCCTGTCTCCGGAGAGCCTACCCCCTGAGTCTGCATCTATTGAAATACACTTTTCCACCAGAGAAGTCCCCAGACATCAGTGGAATCCCTCACAGGTAGAATTCGGAAGCTGTTAGATGCCCCCAGAGAATCCTGCGCTCCCGGGACCGCCCGTGGAGCGCAGATCACAGGCAGAATCTCACGGCGCCCCGGCACATCAGCTCTTCAGGGAGCCTCAGCGCTGCTGAGCCCAATCCCCTTCCCCTTGAACAGTGGGGAAACTGAGGCTTGGAGAGGGGGAGTGACTTGCTCAAAGACACAGAGCCGGGGGGGGCAGAGCTGGGATTCTGTTCTCTGCGCATGAAGCTCATCACCTCCTCGCAGATGCTGGGAAGGGGGGGGGGGTGAGCAAGCCCACGCTCAGGGCTGCAGGTGACCAAGGAAACAGGTGTTCTGGTGAATTCCTAGTGGGTTCCCATCTCAGACCGTAGCGAAGGGAGGAAGGAAGCTGAGTTTTGTCCAGACTTTGCTCTTAGCCAGCTGTGTGGACCAGGCAAGTCGCTCTCCCTCTCTAAACCTCAGTTACTCCACCCGCACTGGGGCATAAGGAGTCATGGAAGTACCCGGCCTAGGTCAGCCTCAGCTTCTCCTCTCTCCCCTCCCCTTTACGCACAGCTCTCGCCTGTTAAACACTGGCACCCTACTCAAGGCCCACTTCAAGAAAGCTAATGAGAAGTTTAGAAGGAAGGTCTAAGTATTACCCTATTTTCCAGATGACGAAACTCGGGGTTGGAGGGATTTCTTTGGTTGTCCTGAGTCACCGTGAGATCCCCAGAGAGGCTACCGGCACCCGGGCCTGCGCGCTCGGAGCGCAGAGCCTCCGGCCTTCGCCTCTGCCCGGCCCCTCCCGGGGGAAGGACTGGGTCCTGATGAGACCTGCAGGGTTGGCGCTCATCCTCCCTCCCACTGGTCATCTTACCGACTTTACAATCCAAAGACGACAGCGTCCCAGGAGGGCGGCGTTCATGCCCTCTCCGCCCGAGGACAGCAGGTGGGTTGGCCGAGGACCGCTCAGCTGCGAAAGGGGCCAGAGAACAAACGAGGGAGGGGAATTGAATGCAGCTGGCTGGGGGTTCCTCCGTGGCTGGCGCCATCCACGCGGGAAGCGAGTTGAGTCTCCAGATCTCCCCCAGGGCTGGGGTGTCAGCTATTTGGGCAGGGGGGTGGGGGAGGCATTGCTAAGCCTCTGCACCAGCAGGGTCCTTTCCAGGGCTTCTTACCATCCAAGCTGTCTGGCCCACACCGGCTGTGCGGCCTGGGGCAGATTGCCTCCTTCTCTGGGTCCCAGTTTCTCTGTCACTGTAACAAATACATTGGGGCCAAGAAAGGACAGTGCTGACTTCCTTCGTAATTTTCTGTCCACGGGGCCCTTGCACCGGTCAGCGCCTCTCATACTGTCCACGCGTTAGAGCCATTTGCCCTCAAGTAGTTTGCTGAAATGTACCGATGCCCGGGCACTGTCCCAAGCCAGCTGAATAAAAATACTCGGCGATTGGGCTCAGGCATCGATATTGTTTAAGGCCCCCAGCGGCTCTAATTGGTGATCGCCCTGTGCCATCCCTCCAGCAGTGCCTCTGGAGGGCAGGTGTGAACAGTCCCATTTGACAGCTAAGAAACTGAGGCCCACACAGGAAAATGACCTGCCCCAGGTCACAGGCTGGTGAGCGGCAGGGTCCCGGGTAGACTTGGGGTCTCTGTCCAGAGTGCTGAAAGGGACTGTGCGCTGGGCCCCACTCTCTCACCTTCGCGCGGATTGTTTTCCCCACAAAGGATGCTTTTCTCTTGTTCCTTTCTGCCTTTCTCTCCCCCCATAATTTTATCTCCTCTTTGCTCCCTCAACTCTCTCCCTTCCCTTCCGTCTCTCTCTCTCTCTCCTCTCTCACTCTCCCTGTCTCTTCGCTTGTCCCCTGATTTATCTTTCTCTCCCCCTCTCTTGTTCCCTCTTCTGTCTCTCTCCACACGGCTCTCTTCTTGCTTTCATTGAGTGTCTCTCTCTTCCTTCTTTCTCTCCTATTTTCTTTGCCCAATTTTCACCTCCGCCACTGCCCCCCCAGGGCCTCTTATGTGCATCTCCTTCCCCTATCCCTCTGGCTTCCCCCCAGGGGCGAACACTCATCTCCAGCCCAAGTTGTCCTTTCCTTTTCTCAGCCAGTTCTTTGGAGACGTCCGATTTCTCCCCGTGACTCTAGGTGGGGATTCAGGACAGGTGATGTCCCCTCCCTTTCGCCTCCCACCGTAGAGAGGCCACAAATCCCCACCGCTGAGGAGCCCTACTTTCCTTAATCTACCAGGTCAATAGCTCCACAGCATCTCTCCCCAGAGGGAGACACATTCCTTCAATCCAAAGGCCCCTACACCCCCGTACCAGCGGGTTAGTGTGTTGCCTTAGAGGAGGCATGTGGCCCAGCCTGGGGGCTCAGAGAATAGGGTCTGTCCCGGCAAATTCTAATCCTGGCACTTCTGGTCTATTGACACTTTGTTTCTCTCTGAAAGGGTTTCTTTATGCGCATAAAGAAAAGGGCAATTGCTCAATAAATGGTGACAAAGTGCAGTGGTAATAGTAGTTTTAGAATTTGTGTCTATGTTAGCAACAGCCTTTATGAGTAACTTCTTAATCCCAAGGAATGACCTAGTTAATGATGGAATTTCGGGCACGTTGTCAAGAAGAGGGGATGGTATGTGTTTGAGTGAAAGCCTGGGAGCGGTGGCTGGTCTGGGAGTGGAAGGTTTTAATAGGGACAACCTGTCCCTCTGGCCTGAGATAGGAATCTGTCCTTCCGCTTAGGGAGACGCCACCCCCGAACACTGACGCCCCCCCCCCAAGCTGCAAGCTATTTCCCTTCTTCTTGGATGCATGACTAATAAACGCTTCGTGGAAGGCAATATTCAATCGTGCCGTGGAATTAAAGCAGCGGATCCACACACCGTATATCACCGAGCCGCAGGAGATCAATAGTCGAGCAACAGACACTTCATAATTAAAAGGAGACCAAGGAGAAGAGCAGGAGGAAAAGCTGGGCCCTGGCAGGGGGTCTTGCATTTTCCTTAGCTTTTTGGTCCCCAAGGCTTTAGGGGATTTTCCAGAACAGTAAGCCGGCCGGGGGGACTGGGACCAGAGTCAGGCCCCGACCTTGAGCTCTTCCCTTGGTCATCTCCTCCTGAGCCTGTGAGTTCTTGTAAAGCGGGAGGGACTTTGGGAGATAAAAGGGACATTTCTCAGGCATCTCCCTGTTTCAAGGTGCTGTGCTGGGCATGGCACTTAGATACGTTTTCTTGTCATCTTCAGGTTTGTCCTCTATTGTCCCATTTTACATGTAAGAATACTGAGGCCATGGGGAGAGGGACTGACTCAGGCAAGGTTACCGGATGTTTCCTGCTGGGTTTAGGGCACAAACTCAGGAGGGAAGGAGAGTGGAGCCAACACCGCGTCACGCCCGTGGCCTTTGGACTTGGCGCTGCGGCCGAGTTCCAGCGGCGAACCCATAATGTGTCACTCAGGCTACGCCAACGAACCAGGACCGGCCCCCGGCGAACTGACCCATGGACGGCTCCTCAGTCGCCATTGAAAGGGATATCCGTTTGTCGAGAAGCTGGTGGGCTGTCCCCAGAGCTGTCACCCTGTGACAATATTGACAGAGCCCGTGCCCCCACCTCGTAAAACCCCAGTGTACACACTGGGGGAAGCGGGCCCAGCCTCTCGCACTGGGAGGGTAAGTGGAAGGAATTAAGGAGACTCTGATTAAACAAACAGATGTTTTTAGTCAGCGATGGAAGTGTCAACATGATCCTAATTAATGAATGTGTTAATGGCTGTTCTCTGTTTGAAGACAATAGTCACCGCCTTCTAGATGTATCCACAGTGACTCACAGGGCACACTCATAGACGCGTGCACAGGGCGGGCGTGTCAGCTGATCTGCCCACGGGCAGCACCCGGGACATGCCTGAGCTCACAAAAGGGACATGCTAAGGCACAGAGCCATACACACGACTGTGCATGGATTCCACAGGGACACGGGGTATTGGAGCACACATGTAAGTACACACACAGAGCCCGGGCACCATACAGACAGTGCACACACAACACACCACAGCACACTGTGATACACATTTAACATACACAACACACCATCCACACCACCCCTGCAACAACACACAATGCATGCACAGCAGCCATATCGCCCACACAACACCCATGCAAAGCACCCACCGCACATGCGATGCTCACAGGATACACCCACATCATCCACGAAATGCACACACAATGCACACACCCCATACATACATGCAACACACTCAATGCACAACACACCTGCTCAATATGCATGGGTCACATACACAGCACACATACATGTGTGACACACGCAATCCCAGAACAAAGCTCATGGGTCGCTCGGCACACACACTCACCCACATGTTTAGTATCAAGAGTAGTAATACTCTCTGTGTGTCCCCACGGTGTACAAGACTCAATATTATAAAGACACAAAAACAATAAAGACACGGAAATGACGAGGGTAGACAATCTTTCCTCCAGGTACCCCGGGCCTGAAGAGAAGGTGGAGTGCCTCCCTGTGAGACACATCAGGAGAATTTCTCAACGCCATTTATGTTTGTGTTTACACATATTTTCATGCATTTAAACAAGTTAAGTCGCGGGAAAGGGCTCGCTGTGCAGAAAAAGTGCTGGACGATATGGAGTTGTCTGTAAACACTCAGTGGTCTTGTTAATGAAGATGTCAAGGAAAAACCATTCTTTAACTCTCACTGTATTTACCTTTAGCAGCAGTGTTTTTATTATCTCAAAGACTGGGAAGTGTGTAACTGAACATATTTCCCTTTTTACCCTGGCTGCCAGGAAGCTCACAGCTAAATTTTTAATTCCTACGTAGTAGGAGTGCTTGTTTTCATAGTACAAACATCTGCCTGTTATATCTGGTGCCATTTATGTTCCTATATGCTTTTTTTATTCTATTTTAAAAATACACTTGTAAATGATTAAGTTCTTTCTGAAATGACATGAGGATAGAAAGATATTTTAGCTAGATTTATTAGGGCAGTTTAGGCGCTGTAACAAAGACCCTCCAATTCTCAATGGCTCAGCATATCAAAGGTTTTATTTCTTGCTCATGGCGCCGTCTAATGTGGGTTGGCAAGAGATGGACCATGGCTCCACACAGTCACTCAGGGACCCAGAGCTGTTGTTGTTTTTCACCCAGTGGCATTTAAAGCATTAAGGGAGGGAAGTAGGATTGAGTCCTATGAGTGTAGCTATGTCTTTATCCTGGCACATAGTAAGACCTCAGGACTGATAGACACTAGGACCCAAGGTCATGTCCAGAGGAGGGAGGGTTGGCCTCCAGTGGGCAAGAAAGAGAACATGCCAGGTAGAAGCCAGCCTCTGATCTGGGCCCAGACAACAAACCAACTCTGGATCTGCAGAGAGGGTCACGGGCAAACGGACAGACAGAGCCATCTGGACAAACTCACGGAGGAGAGAAACGGCGGGTGGTGTGTGGAGACCACTGAGGGGCTCCTTCTGGCCCGAGAGTGGGGTGTGAGCGGCGGTGGTGGGCTTTGCTGGCGGAGAGAATGGCAGAGCCCGGCTCGGAGGGACTTGAGCGTCAGACACAAAAATGATCTCTTTATGCCACACTTTTAAAATTATTCAGCGTTTGTGGGGTGCTGACAACCGCACTGCTTCCCTTGAGGCCGTCTCATCGGTTCCTATAGCAGCACCGTAAGGCTACGTACTAGTGACGGGTACGTCACAGGCGCGGACACGGGGCCTCGGGGAGGTTAAGTGACTGACCCAAGTTCATACAAACAGACAATGGCAACGTCGGAGGTCGAAAAAGCACACTTTCTTACCTGCTGCCCCCTGGAGCCTCTCCTCCGTGCTGTGGTCATGGCCGTGGCAGACTAGGCTAGACAGGGACATCAGAGGACGGGGACAGGGATCCCCGCCACGAGACTCAGAGCCAGCGACTGCCGATAGCTTCGTCCCCAGCCTTGTGGGATGCGCTTGAACCTGAAGCCTCGCTGCCCTCGCCTCTAGGAGAAGGCTTTCACTCCAGGGCTGTTGAAAGGACTCCGCAAGTTGCGGCCCACGTGTCGTTTAGCCCAACGCCCAGCACGTAGCGGGGGCCACAGAAACAACAGCCGTTATTATTACCGCTGTTACTATTATTGTCACTGCTGTTTTTAAAAGGATGGGGGGGCGTGGAGCGGGGCTGCCATGCCAGCCGGGAGACGAGTAATCTGGGGAGGCTCCCGCGGGGGCCGTGGAGAGGGACAGCTGTGAGGGAGAGGAAGGAAATTCACGCGGAATATCTGCACGTCTGGTACGTATGGCACTTTGGCAGCGACGGAATCGGGAGGGATGCAGATCTCCCCAGAAAGATGTGAGCGGCGTTTGGCATCGCTTGTCGTCCAAGCGGGAGCAGTCCTGCGTGTGTCTGCGCGGCTCATGCAAATGTGGGCCCGTGGGGATGTAAAGTGCACGTGGCTCGGAGACACAGGGCCGGGCAGAGAACGAAGAGGGGACAGGCTCCCCCGTGGGAGGAACCAGGCCACCGGGGGGCCTCGGGGGCTGGAGATGGGACCTAGGTCCTCTCTTCTACTTTGGGCCAGAAGTGGGCACTTGGCCTCAGTGGTCTTGTCTATAAAATGGGGCTGAGATCACTTTTCCTACCCTGACACTAGGGCTGGATTAGATCTACGTTTGAGGTCCCATCGACAGACGAGACACTGTTTTAAGCCCCTTAAGGCTCCGAAACAAATGACCGGCCTCAAAACTCAGGAAAATTAATCTGAAAGCGGAATGATGAACTGGAAAAATCCTGGACTCCGGCAGCAGCTGGCTTGGGCGGCTAATCCTGGGTTCAATTTGTGCGGGGCATATATCCTTGGACAGGAGACTTTGTCTCCTGGGGCTTTAATGTCCCCGTCTGTGAAATGGGCTGATGAAAGAACCTACCTCTAGGATGGATGTGAGGGCCCTCAGCTGTGATTTTTTTACCAAGTGCCTGCTTCATTGTTTGGCATTGAGTAAGAGCCCTGTAACTGTCATTCACTGTCCCCTCCTTTTGGGGGGGGACACAGTCTCATTCAACCTTCTATGACCATACCTTTGTGTTCACAGAAAGTCCTTTCTTCCTTTAGCCAAACGCAGCCAAACATTTTATCTGCCTCCAGCTTCCTCTCCATTTATGTATCTATCGATTTAGCAGAAGATCAAAATAAAATGTGGGAGGCTGTTAGCTGTAACACCATTTCTTTCCCTTTGGTACGCTCTGATTATGTGTAAACAGCAAATTGCAAATTATTTCCTCTTTGTCAACTCCTCAAGCCACCTCAGGGTCCCTCCGAATGAATAATTGGCTCGGGGACATTGCGTAACAATTGGTTTCCCGTAGATACTCATTTCCAGGGAGTCCTTTTCCAGACTGAGGGAATTCCAGGAGAGACGGCACGGGTGGAAGGAGGTCAGACCTACAAAATTCGGGGGCCTCTTCCCCTCCATGGGTCTCCTTTGGGGAGAGGGGTGATGGGAAAGAGCACAGAAGCATGTGTCCAAAGAGAGACTGCTTGAAAAAGCCCGACTGGATTGATTCCTGCGTGTCATTTACTGGCTCAGATCTCCCTGTTACCTAGGATTGAGGACACCTCCACCCAGGAACCCCCAAAACTTACATCCCAGATTCTATCCTTAGAACTTGTGAAGCTCAGTGGTCTTTGGGGTAACAGGGGGTAAAGGTAGGTATCGCTGCAGTTTCCAATGTCCTCTAGCCTTGGATTCGAATTTTGAACTCGAATTGCGTTCTTTCACCGAGTTTCCAGAATCCTGGACAAGAGATTTAACTTCCCTGAGCCTCTGTTTCCTCATCTTTAAAATGGACATACCCTGGAGGCGAGGGGAGTATGAGATCACGTGTGCAAACAGGGTGGCGACTTGCACAGGGCGCCTTGGTGGGCATTAGGAAAATACGGCCACTCCAGGCAGAGCAATTAAAGACACGGGGGGGGGGGGGGGGGGGGGGCCTTCCTCCAGGCGGACGCGACGTTACCTCGGGGCCTGTGAGCAGCTTAAAGGCTGGACTGGGCTCTCGCTCGCCCCCTCGGCTGGGGGCTCAGTGCACACCCTGCACGACTGTACCCGGCCGCCCTGCAGGGAAAGCATTCAGCGCGCGCCAGGCTCAAGGTGGGCGCTCAAGCCCTGGCAGCGGCTACAGTCATTGTCATCATATATCGTCGGCATCCGAATGACTCTGACTCTTAAGACCCACGAGAGCAAACTGTTACCTCTGTAACATAACGCAAGCCCGGGTTCCAACCCCATGTCCACTGTGTCCTGGCCATGTGACCGTGAGGACGCTGAGGCTCAGAGAGTACATCAGGCCGTTCGAGTGAAGGCGCTCAGGGTCCGAGGTCCGCCTGTTTGCAGGCAAAGGCCATCAAGCTTGGGATCAGGGGACCGGGGCCTTGTTCTCAAGTCCCCCGACTCTGACTCATCTTGTGAGTTTGGGGAAGTCACAGGCTCTCTGAGACTTGGTTTCCCTTTCTGGGTTATTATGGGTAATTATGCATTTTGGATAGCAGCGCCCCCCCCCCCCATTTTTAACAAGACTAAGCACAGGTACGGAGTACTGGGAAGGTAAAACCATGCTCTCATTGAAGCGAGGTCCAGGGAGGGGCTGCCAACTCCCCCCTTTTCTTCACCCCCCCCCCCAGCACCCTCTGTGCTATTCTGAGGAGACCCAAGGCCCTGGGAATGCCATGTGGCAGCCGCTGGACTCAGCCCCCTCCCTGCTGAAATATTCCAAGTCTCTGTGTGACACCCACTGCCTTGCCACCCGGATCATTCTGCCCGGGTGTGTGTGTGTGTGTGTGTGTGTGTGTGTGTGAGCGTGTGTGTGTGCACGCGCTCCATAAACCAATGCTCAGAAAGAAAGCAACCAGAAGTTCCAGCAGCCATTAAGCGGAAATCACAAATGCATTTTTCTCTGCCTGTGGCCCATTAATAAAACAGATTATAAAGCTGGAAGAGAGTCGAAGCAGGGCAGCCTCACAACAATTGGGAGGCGGGGGACAGTGGGGGGAGGGCGGCTTCCGGTACAGTCATGTGGCTTCATGGCCGTTCCCACGCTGAGAGAACCTGTCAGTGGTGGCTGCTGGGCGGATGTGGGGCTCATGCATTAAGCATCAGGGGGACCCTTGCCACAAGCACTGTGGGACGGGAGGGGCAGGGGTATGCTTGTGAGACGTCCCAGCACAGCGACGCGCCTGGGCAGGGACCTGGAAAATCAGGGTGTGAAGAAAAGGAGGGTGCAACATGCAGAAAGTGCAAAGGTGTCCTCTGGTCTTGAACATGGGAGGGTCACAGACAGCAGAGAAGGCAAGCAACAGAACAGGAAATGTCCACCCAGCCGGCGTGGCTCAGCGGTTGAGCATCGACCTAGGATCCCGGGTTGCGGGCTCGATCCCCAGTAGGGGGCAGGCAGGAGGCAGCTGATCAATGACTCTCATCATTGATGTTTCTATCTCTCTCTCTCTCCCCCTCTCCCTTCCTCTCTCTGAAATCAATAAAGACATATTTTTAAAAAAACACACAAAAAAACAGAAAATGTCCAAAAAGCCTGATGAAGCAAGTTGTCTCTTCCTTTAAACTAATCACAGTCCAGTGCAAAAGACAAGAGAGTCAGTGGACCATGGTGATACAAAGTGGTAGGTACTAGAATGAGACCCTACATGTAGCTCAGAGGAAGTGACTCCTGAAGCTTGGGGTTGGCGATGGCAACAAGGTAGGTGAGGGCTGGCTTCTCAGGGCGCCGAAAGTCGAACAGTGTGCAAGTAAAGAGAGGAAGAACAGGAATGGAGCACCAAGAAGAAGGCACAGCAGGGGCAATGGTGGGGAGACAGGAAAGTTCATGGTGTCTGGGGGCCAACACCTACTTCTGTTTATTGTTGGAAAATAGGGAGGGAAAGAGAGGCAGGAGAGGAGGAGTTGAGAGGGACCAGAGCAGGAAGGAGTTTGGGTGCCAAGTTGAGATGCTTGGACTTGATCCAAGGAAGGAGATAGTGAGCCACAGAAGGTTTGAGCAGAACGCCGTATCTATCGGGCTGCCATCTGAGAATCTTAGCAATGGGGGTGGTGGCTGGGGCAAGAGCAGAGGCAAGGAGGCCAGGAGGAGGCAGGGTGACAGTCCAGGAGAGGAGAAATGACACCCATGCTGGGAAACAGAGAAGTGGCCCCACCCCTGGAATTATGGAATCAGAGATTGTGCAGCTGGACGTGTCCTAGAGCCACCAAGTTCCACTACTCCTTTTGCAAAAATTGGGTCTTAGAGAGAGTGATGGCATGCCCCACAAGTCTCACAGCAGAGAGCTTAGGGCTCAGGGCTGAAATTAAGATCCTCCTATTCTAAACCCCAAGCTCGTTCCACAACCTCACTCTGCCTCCCAATCCCCACAATTTGATTAATACTATTAATTACAAGAATAATACTAATTACCATGATCTGGCAACCAAGCCCCTGCTTCGTGCTAAGCTGTGTGCTCAGCACATTATGTGTAAAATCTCACTGAATCCTGCCAAAGTTCTGAAGAGTCAGAATTTCTTATTTTAAAGATGAGAAATCTGAAGATCAGAAGGCGAAATGACTTAAAGTTGAGCCTCAGTGTTGGTTTTAGTCGGCTCGGGCTTCTATAACAAAATACCAGAGGCCCGGGGCCTTAAACAACAGGAATTTATTTCTCACAGTTCTGCAGGCTGAGAAGTCCAAGATCAAGGTTCCTGCAGAATAGGGCTTTGGTGAGGGCTCTCTTCCTGGCTTGTAGACGGTCGCCTTCTTATTGTGTGTTCACAGGACCGTGTGTGTGTGTGTGTGTGTGTGTGTGTGATGGGGACTGCAGTCTAGGGCAGTGGCTCTCAGGCTGTGTCCCCTCAGCCAGCAGCAGCAGCCAGCACCTGTGAGCTTGTTAGAAATGTGAATTCTTGAGCCCCCTCCAGACTGACTCAATCTGAACCTCTGGGAGCAGCACCCAGCAGTCTGTGTTTAACAAGCCCTCCTGGTAAGTGATGCATGTTCAAGTCTGATCTGGTCTAGATGAATGATTTCTTCCATTTCTTTAAATGACATAAATGCTTTCTTCTAACAATACCCTGAAAAGGCACGTACCTGAAGTAGATCAAAGCAGCAGTGGGAAGTCGAAGCAGAAGCCGGGGCCCAGAGCTCTGTCCACTCTCCCTTCCTTGCCCAGGCGAAGGCCAAGGCGATGTCTAAGGTGCTGCCCTGTGTCAGTTCCTCCAGCCAGCCCGAGCCCAACGCCCCACCTCCCTCCCTCGCAGCCTCCATTCCTGTTTACACGTTCCCTAAAGTACGAATTTGTTGTGGCCTCGCGAAACCTGCTCTACTTCTTTCCTTCTTGGTTTTTTTAAAATAGGTTTGAGCCTGTAATTCAGTTAATTATTTCCCAGAGCTCTGATTTGGTGGCTGCGGCGCAGCACAAGGCAGGGCAACAGAGACAGGTCCTCGGAAGCCTCTTTCCAGAAAATCTAATTACATCATTGAGAAATCTTCTGTCTTAAGCAGCCTCTGCCACCGCCATAAATTTACATATTCTATATGCCATCTCGGGAGCACGGTGGGCCCCATTTGCATAATGCTGCTGCAGGGGCCTGCGTTGCTCTTGAACCCGAATGCAGCGGGAGCGAGGAAGCAATTATGAAGCTGTAGACATTGGCAGGGAGAGAGGCCTCAGATGGATTTTGACTCCAAACTTCATTCACCGCCTGGGCAGCTCATTACCCAAGGCCTGGAGCCCAGGCTGATGGTGGGTCCGAGGGCCAGGAAAATCAGTGAATTGCTTATCCAGGTTATGTCTCATGCCAGGCCCAGGCCCAGTGTGGGCGAGCAGCTTTGGTTTTCCGATGCTGATTGCGGGAGCAATCTTGTCCCGGTTCCCACAGGTAAATGCATTTCTTGGAGGTTTTGTCACACTGCCTTTGCCAACACATCCCTGCTCCTTCCAAACACCTACAAGACGGGTCGGCAAGGGTGTGCCTGCCTTCTTGCCGGCACCCTACCAGAAATGCTTAATTTTTTAAAAATGGTGTTGAGCGAAGTCCCAGTTGGAAAGGGCAAATGGAAACAAGAGTTATCTCGTGCCACAGTGGTCTTGCTTAAAATCTATTCTTCTTCATAGTCAGGCTGCCTGGAAAGGTGGGATCTTCCCTACTGTGGGCCTCTGGCGGGACACTCCTGCATACTTGAGCTTAAGGTCTCAGATCAGGGGTCTTTGATGTTCCAAGATCCACGGGACACTCCCTGTAGTTTCTGGACCCTCCAGAGCTGTGAACTTGACCTCTGAGTCTTTCCACGACCCCCCACTCCCAACCTCAGGAGCCCACAAATAGCCGCTATGAACCATGCAGGCACCATCTTGGTTTTACTCCTGCGTCGAGCTAAAAGGTCTCCTCCAATGCACGATGCTCAAAGAACAAGTCTTGAGTATGGTGGGATCTCCTGTTGGTTAGTTTTCAAATCAGATTCATTCTCGGAACGCCCAGCCAGAAATCCACCTGTCCGCGCCTATAGGCAGATACCATGGCTGTGTTTGCCAGGTGATGCCAAATGACACTTGACAAATCTATAGACAGAACAGGACATCACCACGCAAGTCACGGGAAGCTGACTGAGAACAGCCTGTGATGTATTCCTTATACTTAATCATAGACCAGGCAACTTTAATTTTTTTCAAGCCAGCATCCTTTGTTTCTGAGGAAATGGAAAGACAGTTGGAAACACCACGTTCACTTGTGGCTGCCTCAGTGTCCAAAACTGGTGGCATTCATCAGCTCAAAGATGACCCGCGGCATGAAAAGTTCACTCCCTCCGGTACTGGAGCCGTGAGCCAGTCGTTGAAAATTGGAAGCAGCAGGCTCTTTGCCGAGGAAAAAACATTGCATAGCTTCTCTTGCTAGGAGGTGCCGTCTCCTTAAAAGACCTCAACATCTTGTCCTGGGTACTGACTGTCTTGTTGCAGGAATTTGGAGGGAGCTCACTTTTTCCATGATCGCATCCAACGTTGAATTATTTCTCCAAGAAAAGGAGATTGCTCCTGATTAGCCAAACTGTGGGCTCGAAAAGCACAAATGGTGACTTTTCCAGAGAAATGCTTTTTGTGCATAGCCGGGGCTCGTGCTTCAGAGTCCCAGATGGGCTTTAAAGTTTGAATTCAGGGTTTGGATGTGGGCAACCCATCGGTGTCCTGATCTGCCAGGTGAAATAATACCAGTACCTACTTCATTGTCATCGCTGGGGGAATTCGGTGAGATCACGCATAATAGTTGAGTCACAGGAAGGATCAGTAACCTGCCCAAAGCCACGGATGGCTGGTGGTCCCGGCAGGACTTGAACTTGACGTGTTTGTTCAGCCGTCATATCTCACGCTGCTCCCTGTGGTGACACAGGAATGCCGGTGGCTGGTGCCGACAGCAATCCAGTCACGTGTTACCCGCCGGGAGGGGCGGGGTAGGAGGCCTTCAAAGGGAGATGCTCAAGGGAACACGGGGTTCGCCAAACTGGTCGCCTCCTTTGGAAACGGAGGTCAGCGCCACTCTAATCAGCCTCGGGAGAGAGCCAACTTTTCCTTCATGTTCCAGGTAAGGCTCCTTCGATTGCCATGGGATGCGGGTAATTACGGTAAATAAAATGGGGAGCGGGGAGACGAAATGGCAAGAAAAGTAAACGTCACTGTGTCCCCGGCCCCTCAATTCCCAGTGGCAGGCTGGATCTGCCGTGTTTTAGGCAAGCTGGAGGCCGTCTTCCCTGCACTCCTGCAGCGATGTCGCAGCCTCTGAGGCACAAGGTGAGGAAAACTGCTGCTCGCTGAGAAACCACGGGAGCCCACCTAGTAGGAGCCAGCGGTGCCCACTCATTGGCTTGGCTGTGCCCCTATAACCAAACACCTGCCAGCGCTCTGACCCACAGGCCGATGCCCAGGGGTACACTCCACGAAAAGGAGGCCCCGTGCACCGAAGGGTGTGTGTAAGAGGCTCGCGGCAGCAGTCTTTTAACTGCCTAAAACAGAATTCGCACGCCCATCAGCACTTAAACGGATATTATGCTACATTCCCAGAAGGGAGACCATCCACAGTACTGGCAAAGCCAGCCCACGGTCCTCTCCAGCCACTTCTTGCTTTGCAAATAAAGTTTTATTAGAACACGGCTGTGTCCACTCATTCCATCTTGTCTTCGGCAGCTTTTGGGCGACAGCGGCCAAGACCACAGCTGCAGCAGAGACAGTCTAAGCCGCGGAGCCTAAAGGGGTTACCCTCTGGCCCTTTCCAGACAATTTGCCAATCCTTGCCGTATAAAAATGAAAAGAAACAGTCTCAATCTTCCCTAGGAAACAGTGGATGATTTTCACAAACACGATATTGAGTGAAAGAAGCCAGATGCAAATGGGCACCTGTTGCACAATTGTATTTGCGTCAAGTGCAAGGACAGGCAGAACTAATCTATGCTGCTAGCGGACAGGATGACGGCTGCCCACGGAGGCGGCAACCGATCAGGCGCGTGGGAGCCGTTCAGGCGCTGAAAATGCGCCGCTGGTTCTTGATCTGGGCGACACTCCCACAGGGGTCCATCTTGTAAAAATTCATCAAGACATACACGGAAGACATGGGCGTCTTCCTATCTGTATGGTGTTCCCAGATAAAAATTTTAAAAATAAATTTAGAAAGTGAGAAACCAGACAACTTGAACTTGTACGCAGGAGCACACATCCACTCATTCGCTCCACACATGTTTACTGATCACTCGCCACATGCCAGGTGCTGGGCATTCAGCGGTGAGCGAGACAGGCACAGCTCCTACCTTCTCGGCATTTACACTCCCACTCACGTGTGCCCACGGGGCCTCCCCGGGTGGACACGAACACTGTCCAACACAGACAGGAAAGTGCGCCCCCAGATCCTGTATCTGCAGGTCCTGTCATTCTCATGGGAGCGCTTTGCTGAATTTGGCTCTTCTGCCCCTCGCTACCATAGTCACTGCCACCCTCTTCCCCCTGACATAGAGACAGACAGTGGCGCTCAGGTCACCCAGAAGGCCCGCATCCTCAGAGGGCCATGGACCAGTGCTAGCCTCACTCCACGGTGTATCTTCCCTCAGCAGGATCGGTCAGACCAGCTGGTTTCCCCAAGTCGCATCTGGCATCTGAGACACCTGAGGTGGGTGACCTTGAACCCAAGGATGCCCTCTGATGTTCCCTGGATTTTCTGCCTGGCCTCCTGCCCTCAGCGTGGTCACCCGTGGAGTGTGGTCGCCTGCCAGAGCCTCATGGCCCAGCGGCCAGGGTTTTCCCACATGTGAATGAGTGATGCCTGTTGGTAGCCAGTGTCTTTGAAAGCATGGCAAGATGACAGAGCTGGAAAGTCATGAGCCCAAGTCCTGCACATTTTGAAGAAGGAAACAGAGGACCTATGACAGGAGGGGCTGGCCCAGGGTCCCGTGCTCGGGCAGAGCTGCATCTGCCAGACTCCAGCCAACCGCTTGTCCCCTACTCCAGGTGAATGCCTCATCGCTAGGGTGCCCACAGTAAAAAGGGGATGGCCGGTCCTCCTCTAATGGTCTTACCACCTAGAACAAATCCAGCTCCTTACTCTGGAAAAGTTGCCCCATGACCTTGGCTCTGCCCACCTGTCCAACCTCATTCCCTGCTGCTCTCCTCTGGGTGTCCTTTCTGTTCCTCAACATCCCAAGCTCATTTGCACCTCAGGGCCTTTGCACATGCCATTCCTTATACCTAGACCACCCTTCCTACTATGGTCATGGGGCTGGCTCATTCTGGTCATTAGACTCCTAGCACCTTCTCAGAGAGGTGTTCCTCCGTTGTCCAATTTTAGTGAGACACCACCCTCCCCCACCCATTCCCATCAGTCTCCTTTATGTGACTTTCTCTACAGCACTCATCAGTATCAGAGATTACCTTATTTATTTATTTGTTCTGTGAGCCCCACCAGGGAGAGGACTGCCTCTCGTTCATTGCTCTATCCCAGTGCCATCAAGAAGTGTGGCGTGTAGTAAGCACTTAGAATATGTTGAATGATTAAGTGAATGGATGATTGAATGGATGCATGGATGCATGCATGGATGCATGCATGGATGCATGGATGGATGCATGGATGACTGAATGGATGGATGATTGAATGGATGGATGATTGGATGGATGGATGGATGGATGGATGGATGGATGGATGGATGGATGGATGGATGGATGGAAAGAGCATCTACACTAGAGTAGCTCACAATGCACTTACATCCCCCGAGGTGTGAGCGCTCTCGCTCGCTGATTAAGACATCCTGGTATCGGCAACAGCTCCTGGCCTCTTTGTATATGGAAGCATATTGACCCAGGGCCGGAGGGACACTCGGCAGCAATCTGTGTTTACTTCTCTGATCAATAGGCTCACCCAACACAATCCACCGCTGACGGTTATTAATTACAGCACCGTCCTTTCCTTGCCTCCCCGACCTCTCAGGAGGTTCATCCTTGCCCACACTCTGCCGGGGGCGTCCCCAGGCTTCTAGCCCATGGGAGGAGGGCCCGCAGAGAGCCCTTTATTCCATTCTTCTCCTGAGCCCAGCGCTCCGACCACAGTTCCGGACCCTGCCCCATACTCCCTGCTACTTCGGGAAGGTCACCTGTGGAGAGGTTGGGCTGGGAACAGTGCGGTGGGGAAGACGCCTTGGTTCTAACCGCAGCCCTCCCATTGCTGTGTGTCCTTCATCCCATCTCATCCCTTTCCTGGGCCTTCAGCAAGAAAAGGCTCCCAAGACCCTTCAGTCCCTGGTCCTGTAGGTTTTCTCAGGTTTTGGATTCTTCATGAAGAGACTGCACACTGTTAATGCCCAAAGGGCCAGGCACCCCGAGTCCTGTCATTTTTCTTTATTGGGCACACCGTCCATCCCTGGAAGCTTTGAACTGCTTCCACTCATTGAGTCATTCAACAAGCGCTCGTGCATCGGATACACATCTAACAGACACTTCTGTGGAATCTGCCATTGTCAGCTACGTCACAGCACGAAGCACCCAGCATGTGCTTAGTCACAGTCGCTGTTAAGTAAGTCACTCCACCCCCTTCCTCTGGCCCTTCCATTTGAGTCTCCCCAAAACTCTAGAAATAAAGCTCTATCACCCCAATTATACAGATGAGAAAACTGAGGCCCCCCATGGGCAGGAACACTTAGCTAATGGGTGAGTCAGGATTTGAACCCAGAATCATCTGGCCTAAAGTTTGTCATTTGACTATTCCAGTTGGAGATCCCAACCCTATAATACCCAGATCCTCTACCCCTCTTGAGGAGACATCATTGGAGGCACATTTGTCCATATGCCACCGTTTCTCGTCAAAGATGGAAACACTTTAGAAAAAGACAGTGGTCGTAGCAACACTGAACCGAAGCGTGGGTGGCTTCTGGCCTGGGAGAGTTCACAAACTAGGTCCAGGTCGTTGCCTCCGATCAATATTGCGCCCCAGACCCCTCCCTCTTGCACCAAAGTCCTCTCGGATCAAGAAGACAGATGACCCAGGTCCTATGTGAAGAGGGTACACACCAAATACCGTTTATTATGCAAAGAGGATTCCTTTTCCCTAGGATGTGCTGATTTTGAGATTGGGACATACATTTAAATTAACCCCTGAACTATTTCTCCTCCAAATTCTCCATGTAGGGTTGACTCCTCGGCGCAGGCTATTGCTAATTCAGAGCTTCAGGAAGGCACACGGATGACCTTGGCCATGTGTGAGGGCCCCGCCAACACACTGCTTGGTGCAGGGTGAAAATCGGAGCTCAACCTACACGCGTTGAGCAGTATCAAAGGCCCCCAGGAGCTGGCTCCCACCAGATTCATTCACGAATTCATTAAACAAATACTAACTGAGCACTTGCTATACGCCGGACTCTGTCCTCGGTGCTGGAGACACAGCAGAGAATAAAGTGCACGAAAGTCTCTGCCCTAAAGAATCTGCGTTCTAGGGGGAGAGGCAGGTAATAATATCAAACGACAGAGCGTATTGGATGGAGGCAGTCGCTGTGAAGAAAGGCACAGCAAGATCGGGCAGCAGACAGCGCTGTGGGGCGGGACTGTGATTTAAAATAAGGGTTCCAGGGAGATCTTGTAAGAAGGAGACAGTTGGGCCAAACTTTATGCCAAGGCTACCGGGATGACCCAAGGAGGCCCACGTGGGCTCCGCGCATGGCAGACACAGCAGAGGTGCAAGAGGAGCTCGGGGTCTCAGCAGACTTGGCGAGTAGAGGCCAGTGTTCGGGGGGGGGGGGGGAATGAAAGAGTCAAAGACAACCCAAGGTGTCCTCAGCGCCAGGGAGGGTGAACTTGTCCGTTCCTGCGGTGGACCCGTCTGCGAATGGAAAGGGGGGTGTCAGTTCTGTCTGGGACACTCGAGGTTTGCCGTGTCTGTTCCACACTTGAGCGGAGGTTGCAAGCAGGCCAGGTATTCTCCCTGCAGGTAACGAGCACCCCGTGAAAAGCCCACCCTTTGCTCTTCCCTGGCTCCTGCTGTACATCTTTGTTCAGGCCCAGCCTCTACCTGAAGGGCCCGCCCCGTCTGGGCAGGAGCGGGGGCGGGGGCGGGGGCGGGAGCAGGTCCCGTCAGTGCCGACTTATCCACGAGCCCGAAACACCGAAGCCCCCCAGCCGCGCTGCCGGCGCAGGTGATGAAGAAACGGGGACCATTGGAGAGCTGGGCAGAGCGCGGAGGGGGCGCTGCCCTCAGATCTCATGAGCGACCCGCTGTCTCCCGGGGAGTCTGTTGACCTGCCTTCTCTCCCTGCCTCTGGAGAACCCCAGCCTGTCCTTAAGAGCCACGGGCCCTTGCACAATATGCCTTTATCAATATGATTCCAATAAACGTTTCAGTTCCGCGTATAAATTCCTGGGCCCGGCTGCCCAGCGGAGGAGACCTGCTCAATCAGCAGACCATAAAGATGTAATAATGCAATTAAAAGGTATGGCCTGTCACCCTCATAAAACTGGAGATCAATGTGGGGGGGAGACGACAACACCAGGGAGAGGAATCGGGCTTCTCTGCAATGTCTGAAGGATGAGGGAACTGGCTGGCCCATGGGACCAGGGATCAGGCTGCGGGACCTGGGAGACGTTACAGCTCCAGCTTAAGATCCCACCTGGGGCCTCTCTCAGCGGGCTGGATGTCAAGGGACCTAGGTTGTGTCTCCAGGTCAGATTCAGGGGCTTTGAGGTTTTCGACAAGTCCCCTCAGCTCCTTAAGCCTCAGTCTCCTCACCACCAAAATGGGTACAATGATAATGTTTCCTTTTTCACAAGACTTGGGGCAGAACAGACCCTAAGAATTTTAATGCTGGAGGAGTTCTGAGTTCAGAGGCTGCAAAATCAAATGCCTGGGTAATGGCAGATCTAGCGTATAAACCTGGGTCTGCATGCATGAGCCCCAGCTCTTTGCTCTTCCTGACAGAGCTTCGTCACTATCCAGCCCTTCCCCTCAGAGGGCTGAATACACTAGACACCAGAATGATAGGCAGGAGAGAGAGGGCCTGCCTGATGAGTGACCATGGACTGAGCACAGGACCAGAGGCCAACCCAGCCCTGATGCTGACGCTGTGTTGTCTTGAGCAGGTCACATCTTCTCTTCGGGTCCCTATTTCTTAATCTATAGCTGGTATAAAAATGTTCACCTGTCACATATCATAGCCCCAGTGCATAGAAAAGAGAGCCCTACAGTGGAACTAACAATAATAATTATAGTATTTAATATTTGTTAAGCCTCTACTATGTGCCATTTAATCACCCAATAACCTTGTGAGCAGGTGAAAAAAATGAGACTCAGAGAGTGTGGCAGGAGAGTTGCTGTGCCAACTCCCAGCCTGGGTCTCAGGTGGCCTCATGAAATTCTGCTCCATCCCTTGGAACCTCCCCATCCACCATGAGTATAAGCCCAGGCTGCTAGCCTGATGGAGGAGAGAGAGAGTGATTTACTAAAGGCCACTGCCTCAGTCAATTTGGGCTTCTATAACCAAAATACCAGAACTGGGTGGCTTAAACAACATAATTTTTTTGGTTTATTTTGTTGTTGTTTTTATTTTTAGAGAGAAAGAGGAAGGGAGAGGGAGAGGGAGAGGGAGAGAGAGAAACATCGATGAGAGAGAACCACAGATCTGCTGCCTCCTGCAAACCCCCTGCTGGGGATCAACCCACAACCTGGGCATGTGGCCTGACCAGGAATCGAACCAGTGACCTCTGGTGCACGGAACGATGCCCAACCAACTGAGCCACACCTGCCAGAGCCATAATTGTATTTCTTATAGTTCTGAAGCTCGAAGTCCAAGATCAGGTGCCAGCATGGTTGGGTTCTGGAGTGGCCTGTCTTCCTGGTCCACAGATGGCCATCTTCCTGCTGTGTCCCCACGTGGCCAAGAGAAGAGATCTCCGGTGTCTCTTCTTATAAGGGCACTAATCCCATCTGCTCTTATAACCTAATTACTTCCTAAAGGCCTCACCTCCAAATACTTGTCGCATTGGGTTTTAGGATTTCAATATATGACTCAAGAGGACACAAACATTTCGTCTCTAACAGCCGCACAGCCAGTGGAACAGAGCTTCACTGAGAATCAAGCGAGGCATGTCTGATTCCAGAACTCAAGTTTGCAACACTCTGTTGGCTCTCAACTGTAAAGCTTTATGCACATGGATTATTCTTTATGAACCTTCTGGAGCCCATGGATGTCCTTGAAGTGGTGATTGGGTTGGTAGGAATCCCAGAGCAGGTACAAGGTAGGGGCTGGACCCCTGGTTCCCTTTACTTCCTAGCCTGCTGATCTTGGAAAAATCACTTCACCCCTCCAAGCCTCTGTTTCTCCATTTGCAAAAGAGTGGTGAGGATGATGATGATAATGCCAGCCCCCCGAGATGTCTGTGGAGATTAAACAAGAGAATGCACGCGAGGCTAACAGCACAGTATCTGGTATACAGCAAGTGCTCAATATGTGTTGATTTCTTCCTCCCGGGAGTCCTGCTGTGTAGCCTTGGTCCACCAGAGGCTATGTGGTTCGCTCCAGGGACCATTTCAGAAAGGCCTGTGATTAAACCGAGGCTCGGCTAACAGGTCTTGGAGTCCAGCCCCAAATCCTTAGGTGTCCCTGGATGTGTCCTGCACCGCTGGCCCGCAGGTCGGTGGGGGCAGGGCCCCACGCAGGCCGAGTTCAGCGGTGCGCTTTGCGCCGCTTGCCGGAGCCCGCGTGTTTACATACATCCCATAATTACCATCTGCACAGCCAGCGGCATTTGTTGGAAATGGGCCGTTTCCATCTGTTGAAGCAATTTCCTCAGAGGAATTTGCATTGATCACTTTTTTATGCAAAGCTTTTGTATAGATCATTTTTCCCCCCAATGGTTTTTAATAGGTCTAAATATTTGAGGGGCAGGGAGGGGCCCACCAAGGGAGGCGGCGGGGGCTGGGGACGGTCGCGGCGGAGGGAGGGTGCGGGAGGCTGCTCTTCCACAAAACTGCCCCTGCGTTCCTCAGCGACAGGGCCCCGGCTCAGCCACGGCTCAGGACCCCAGCCCGGGCAGTGCCAGTTCAAATATTTATTGTTTGTCTTTCTACCTGAGCTGGTAGCTCCTGGTTAATGGAGAGGCCTCGAATGAGGGAAAATGGGGCGTGGTAATTAGCCAAGCAACTGGTGATTCCAGCTCAGAGCTCCGTACCTGAGAGGGCCAGATGGACGATTTTGCATATTTTTGACAGCTGTAATGAACAGGGCAGCTCCGTATTGATTAAATGTCTGGGAAATTAGTGCAACCCTCTGGAGCTTCATTATTTACTATTTCTGCTCAAATTCTCAGCAAAGTTTACACAAGCAGAAGTCAGCAGTAAGAGAAGGGGAGACGTAGGAGGCAGTTGAACGAGCTGATAAATGCTTTCCGGGGCTCCAGTCCAACAGACGCAGAGGAAGGGTGACTGTGGTCTTGACGCTGAGCTCCTAGAGGGTCAAGTTCTTGGCTGACTTACTTCTGCATCCCCAGTGTCCAGCATGGTACCTGGCACGGAGAAGCCTCTCAGAAACCACTGGTCCTACACAGAACATTTGACTAGAAGTCAAAATCTGGGTTCTGGACTCATGCAGGGACTCGGGACTCAATAGGCAGATAGCAGGTCCTGCCTCTAAAGTTACAACCTTGGAAATATAACTCTAAGCCTTTAGTAAACAAACAAAAAACCATTCACGTGCAAGTAACTGGTATCTCTGCCACCCCTCCAGCCCCATGTTGACTCTCCCTTGGGTATCATGACCCTGAGTAGCTGACAAACGTTTTCCAAATAAAATGAGGCTCCTCCAGACATACCCCAGCAAGAGTCAGGCGGAGCTTTTCCAAGTATGGCCCACAGAACACCTGAGTCAGCACTCCTTGAGGAGCTGGTCACAAATGCAGATTCCTAGGGCCCTGTTAAAGAAAAAAAATCATTCAGACACTTGTTAAAGATGGTGAGGAAGACTTCATTCAGGGAGGGGATCTTGCACAGGGGACTTCTCAAAAGGTGAAAGAGATTAGACCCAAATCCAAAAGAGTACAACAGAGAAAAGCGGGACTTTATACCAAGGAGCAGAATTGTGGGGGGAGGGGCAGTTGTCCCGGATGGAAAGTTACTAAGAGGTAGGGTAGTTCTTTGCTAAAGTGACCTAACAGGACTCTTGCGGAAGGCGGGCCGGGGTGAAAGGATTCCTCAAGGGTGAGATGAGGAACTTGATCAGATACGGGGTGATCAGAAGGGGACTTTTCCTAAAATGACTCAGCAGGATTCTTGCTAAAGCTGAGAGAAGTGGGTCAAGGAGAGAGCCCAAGGTCAGCCAGAGCCTCATCAGAAGGACGACTCAGAGCAGCCAGGCCCGAGTTTGGCCAAAGGAGAGAGTCTCTCTCATCCCCGAGAACACAGGCTAACTAAACTCCCAAGGGGGTCAGCAGAGGCTAAAGGTGGAGGGCGGCTGAGGGCCCCAGAACCCTGGGTTGGAATCTCAGCCTTTCCTCTTCCCAGTCACGGGACCTGGGCAGGTCAGAGCCGCCCTAATAAGAGGCCTTGGGGCTGTCCCTGGGACTGACTGCCCTGCAAGAAATTCATGACCATTTCTGTCCCCAGGAGGACTTTTGAAAACAAATTTTTAAAAAGACATTCACTTTTACATATTCACAGCCAGCGGCCACGGTGAGTTGCCGTTGGAAGCGAATGTGGCCTGTTGGAGAAACTCACGACCGTTGCTGTCCCTGGAGCAGCTTCTTGGGAGCCTGGGAGTCTGCTTCTCCCCCCCTGACTCCCGTCTCTTCAGCTGCTGCCGGGTCTCCTGTGCATGGCTCGTGCCAGGGAAAAAGCATCTCAAAACCCCGGGGTGCTCAGGCCTTCTCTTCGGCCCTTCTAGAGACGCCCGTGCTTTCTGTCCCACGAGTCTGCCCACCCTTCACCTGGTACCTATCGGTTCTAGTCCCTGGCAGATGCATTTGTTGCAACAGGATTCAATGCCTCCCTCGGAAGAGAGAGAAAAGGCCTGGACCGGAGACTAGGCTTCAGACAGATGCGACACGGTGTAAGGGGCCTCTTCAGTTGCACTTTTTTTTTTTATTGCATTCAGAGAGATGAATCAGGTCTCGGCTAGCATAGTAAGTCTTCAATAAATGTTGAGAGAATAGAAGAAAGACAGATTCAATAAGTTATACACACACACACATATTTAGGGGTTGGCAAAAGTAGGTTTATAGTTGTGTGTATTAATTATTGTATTATTTATTTGTATTACAACTGTAAACCTACTTTTACCCCATATATATATAGAGAGAGAGAGAGAGACAGACAGACAATGATGGAACAGTGGTGGCAATGATGGCTCTGTTTTGCCACAGGCCCCACAAAGATTTTCTGGCCCCTGAAGACATTTGTGTCTGAGACTCTGCTTTATTTGCTGGATAAAGAAAGGGATGGATGGGCGGGCGAGGGGTTGAGGAGGGGTGGAAGAGTGGATGGGTGGGTGGTGATGGACAGAAGGACAGAAAGGAGGGATGGGGGAACAGAAGAAAGAAAATGTGATGTAAACGAAAGGGAAAGGGAGAGAGGGAAGGGAAGGGAAGGGAAGGGAAGGGAAGGGAAGGGAAGGGAAGGGAAGGGAAGGGAAGGGAAGGGAAGGGAAGGGAAGGGAAGGGAAGGGAAGGGAAGGGAAGGGAAGGGAAGGGAAGGGAAGGGAAGGGAAGGGAAGGGAAGGGAAGGGAAGGGAAGGGAAGGGAAGGGAAGGGAAGGGAAGGGAAGGGAAGGGAAGTAGGGAGAGGAAGGAACCCATAAATTCTATTGTGTTGTAAACACAGAGCGAGAATACGAGAAAATGAAGCCGACTCTTCCAGTGCAGCATGGAATATTACTGTAGTTCATTTACTTTCCCTGCAATTAGGTAAAAAGTCTATTCTATTAACAGCTACCCTTGCAGATCCAGGCAAAATTAACTCCTGGTGCCTCATTCCGGCAGCAGGGCGATTGCTTCTCCCCCTAATCGGTTTATTTCATTAGCGGGACATCTATTTGGTCCACGCGTTTTGCCACGCCGCAGCGAGGAAGCGGCCCCGCAAGGTGTGGGGCGTGGGGGAGCACTTGGAATATTAACCAAATCGCTATTACCACCAGGGCAGTGCTTAAAGATCATATGTAAATCAAATGTCAGGGGAGAGAGCTGTAGCGAGGCTGTCAGGAAACAATTTAGCGGCGGTTAAAGGCACAGCTCATGGCTGGGTGAATTGTGAACTTTGCAAATGGAAAACCAAGCCGGCTTCCAGGGTGGGAGCTGATGAGACCCGGAGGAAAAGCAGTAGAGGGGCTGGGAATCTGCTGGGTATCTGTACCCCGCGAAAATGAAAGCAAATAAATAAATAAAAAAGACATCCACATCCACTTCTACATATTCACAGCCAGCTGCTACGGTGAGTTCCCACTGGAAGTGAATGTGGCCTGTTGGAGAAACTCACTTCTGTCCTGTTCACCGAGAAGGATGGTTTAATTCCGTGGAAAAAGCAGTTGTTTAACAAAAGCGAGTGTGCACTCGTTTTTCCCAGGCTTCCAGAAAACTGGTGTCCATGTTGCCAAACAGATCATCATGCTGATGATTTTAGCATCCCAGGCCCAACAGTGCATGACCTGTAATTCTTCCCATGGAAATTTATCCTCGCGAGCTGTGTGTATGTGCGTGTGTGCATGTGTGTGTGTGTTCAATGACTGGCAGGATCCTCGGTCAAGATTCAGTATTTCAAGGTATTTCAAGCAGGAAGGGGTTCCATACAGGGAGTTAGGTGCTTCCTTAATTGCTGGAAAAACAGAGCGAGGGAACAAAGCTCAGGAAACCTTCCAGAAAACCCAAACTCACAGGAACACAGGAACATTCATGGGAAATGTTGGCTGCACGGATCCCGGACGGACACATTTCCCGGAGTTAACATCAAAGTCACCTGCACCGCCGATGCCTCCCCTCCCCTCTCCCAGCCTCCGATCTCCCAGGCCTGACAGGGGCTCAGTCGTACCCGGTCACAGCCGAGACGCTGCCAGGACACAGTGCACAAAGTCTAGGGACTGGGCGCGTCCTAGGTGCCCCCTCAGTGTCCACAGTTGCTTTCTGTTCTTTTTACCCCGATGCCTCCCTGCGAGGCTCATCTGAGCCCATTTCCTCCGTGGAGACGCTGTCAGGGCAGGTGGAGTATATACACTCCCCGGGCTCCAGGGTCCCCTGGGAAGAGTCCTCCCTAAAGAAAGCCATTAAGGATTTAATTTCTTATCCTCTCCCATTCCAACGGGCCCGGGTGTTATGAATAATATCCTATTAGCTGGAGACATTCAAACAATCGCCCGTTAACATGTTCGCGCTGCGAAATGATGAAGCGCCCTCCGGAATCACGGCGCTTATCTGGGGCCCACTCAGCAGGCACTCCATCACGCCCAGGCGACACTCCCTGCATGGCTGTCGCCGAGCCCAACTAATCACCCCGGGGCGCGGGGCGGGGGAGCTGGGAGCCTCCTGCCTCTTGACCCGTCCAAGGGGCAAGGCCAAGTGCCTGTCCCAGAGGGGACTGGAGCAGCCCCTCGGAAGACAGCCATTGCGCACCTCCCGACCATGTAGTGATTTTTGTCACAGGGAAACCAAGTCAGTAAAGCACCGATTTGGAAATACATCAACCTAAGAAAGGGCAAGAATAGAGGACAGTTACAGGGAAGAGATATTTCAAGGAAAAAAAATAAACGAAACCACTAAAATAGAGATATTGACTTTTAAGTTACAAAAGGACCTAGAAATTAGCTATTGCATTTTTTTTTTTAATTTCTCCCCCTGCCACCCCCACACCTGGAATCACAGGCAGCCTTCATCCTGGACCTTTGTGAGCCCACGAATCCTCTCCAAGTGAACATCCAGACTCATGGTATCCTTGGGGAGGGGCGGTCCCAGGCCCCCAGAGGACTAAGGAGTGGGGTGTCACAGGTGAAGGCGCTCGGGCCATTTTACAGGTGATAACGCCGAGGTCGGCAGTTTTAAGAGAGTCCTCCAAGATCAGAGCTGGGTGAGACCTGGACGGGCTCCTGTTCCCAGCCCAAGCCTGTCCTCTGCCCTGTCCCCGTCCCTCGCCCCCCTAAGTGACTGCTCTCATTCTGGGGCAGGTGGGAGCCAGGGATCAGAGCCTGGCGGGTCCGGAAAGAGATGAAGGCCTAAGGAAGGATGCCCCTGCTTAGGGAGCTTCCACGCTTAAGTGCTTCCCTCGCCGTTCTCTGTGACCTTGGGTGGCTGTCGCTGCCTTAAGTGCACAGTAATACACTCGCAGTCACTGTTCAATGCCCAGGGGAATGGTTTGAGGCCTCCACTGGAGTGAATATTTTTATGCAGCCTATAATTTCCTTTAAGACCTTCACAGCGTGCCTGCCGCCTCCACCGCACCCTCTCTCCCCCTGGAAGCGAGGCAGAGAGAACAGCCACTTTCTGACGAGGGGCCCAGTGAGCCTCCCCCGGGCTGAGGGCAGGGGCTGCTTTCTCAGTCTCTTCTATTTTGCCTCCTAAAATCCATCCTCAGTGATAATAATTATGGCCAATGCTTGTGGAGTGCTTTTTATGTGTCAGGCCTGTTGTAGACACCAGCACTTAGTATCCCTTTGAATCTTCTGAACGACACTGAGAGGCGGGTGTCCCATTTTATAGATGAGTGACTGAAGCAAAGAAAAGGCAAGTGCTGTGGGACTTGTCCCAGGTCGCACAGCAAGAAAGGGGGAAGCCAGACTAGAAAGTTGGGGAGTCTGGGTCCTGTACATAATGTAAAGTGCTCCATCCAGCAACCAGAAGGATCACTCCAAAGAATAAACCTGATCACGTCACTTCCTGGATCCAAATCCTTCTATGGCTCCCTATTGCCCTTGGGCCAGAGATCAAATCCTCCCCCCCTGCGTCTCCAGGCCCTGCCTACTCCACCGTCTTTCATCCCACACTCTCCCTGACTCTCAGCAAGCGGCTGCAATGGGCTTTTGTGTTCCCCAGACACTCTACACTCTTGATCTTGCTAGAGGGCCTTGGCGTTTGCCATTTTCTCCGTGTGGAGCACTTTTAGTCTCCCTCCTTCAATCCACCCCCACCTGGTTAACTCTGTCTCATCCAAACACCGCCTCCTCCAGGAAGTCTGCCCTGACAGCCACTCTTGGTCAACATCTCTATGATTCCCCTTTTGCTGCATTGGCCACATTTTTACCCTTACATTCGTTTATCTGATTATTTGACTCAGATATGACTGTCCCTCTAATTAGATTATCCATGCTGGGAAGGCAGAAACCATGATTATCGTGTTCACTGCATTCTAAAATATTTGCTGAATAACTGAAAGAAAAAGGAGTGAGTGAGTGGACACAGGGAAGGAGAAAAGTGTCAGGGTTGGCAGAGCAAGTTGCTATACGGCTATGACTAGGGCTAGCAGGTGAGGCACTCACCAGCACAGAATTTAAGGAGCAATAAAAAGCTCAGTAATTATGATCAATGTTTTAATTCGGTATTTTTAACATTTAAATTTAATGCAAAAAAGAAAATCCATGGTGAACAGAGTCTAAAAATTTTAAAGACAGTGTCATGCAGAGTCACACTGGAGCCTGAGGCAAAAGGAAAAACAGTCATGCCGATCCTGTCTTTGTTTAAAATGTTAATATTTTGTTCATCAGAGATTTGTTTGCTTGGTTCCACCCGTGCTTTGCCACCTAAGAGCTCTGCAACCTCAAGCAAGTCACTTGGCCACTCTGGTCTTCTTCCACATCGGTAAAGATGGAGGGGTCAGCGTGAGGTGGCCCATAGCTGGTGCCTTCACCTCTGACATGAACTACCCCAGAGTGTGTGAGGAACTTGCTGAGACCTTGGGGGCTGTTCGCAGTGCCAGGCCAGGAGACCAGGTGAGCATGCAGCTCACCAAAGGGGGCATCGAGGCACCATCCCGTGGCCAAGCCCCGGACGGGTCCTCCCTTCGCGGTGGCCTCCCACTTGGTGCAGCCCAGAATCCTCTCTTCTCTGACCTCATACAGCCACCCTGCCCTTCTAGAAGCAGGCACAGCGCAAAGGGGGCCACTTAGAGGGGCAGATGTCCCCAGAAGGGGCTGTAAGAAGCAATAAAGGGAGCGGCTCTAAGAGGGAGCGGGAGCTGCCAGGCCCGAGGCTCTGCCTTGAGTGTCTCACGCCTCAAGCCCTTGGAATATTCCAGCAGGGCAAAATAACCCTTGGCCTGGGCCTAAAACCACACTGTGTCCCAAAGAACCATTTGCAAGGGTAACAAGAAAGCAGATGTTATGGTTACCCGACTGATGACTACGGCACCGAAATTAGTAACAGTGTTTTTTAGGATTAGCGTCACTATGTTATGCCATTTCCCCCGGTAGAAACGCCTTCCTTTCATTGATGTCATTGTCCCCTGTCCCTTTCTCATAAATACCCCCCTGCCTCTGCCGCCTCATCAGAACACTATCTGGGCCTCTGCCTGGATCGGTGCTTCCCGAATAGCTCTTCTTTGATCTCAGATCAATGCCTGCTGCCTCTCAGCCGGCCTTTTGTTTTTAGGTTCGAGATGTACTTTGGGCGAACTCTTTCAAAACGGTTCCTCCCAGCTCCCCGGTTCGCTCTGTTACCAGCAAGAGAAAAGCACCGGGAACCGGCACCAACTGGGCAGCTGGACAGAGTCGGGCGGCTGGACCCAGCTGCCTGGCCTTGGAAAGTAACCACACCTCCGTGTCACACTGTTCAATTGTCAAAAACGTATGAGGAATGTCGTAAGAGTGACACAGGCATATACGTATAAAAGGGATCCTATCCCACTCGGGCTTCTGCAAAGATATATTTTTTGCCTGTGGCTTGTTGAGGATCTAAGCGTGGGGCCTCAGGACGCAGGCTTTGGAGGCAGACCGCCTGGTTTGAGTCTCAGGTCTGCTGCACTCTGGCTGGACAATAGCTTAACGTCTTCCTCCCACTTGTCCTCAGTGTTCACATCTGTAAAATGGGAGTGGTGATAATGCTCACGGTATAGATGAGGAGACTAAGGGCTGCAGAGAGGGACTGGCCGCTGGTAAGGGCTACCTAGATGATGGCTAATATTATTTCAAACCCTGACGTTGGTTCTTTTTGGCTATTGCATGGTCTCCCAGAATGGGCTTAATCTTGACCCTGTGGACAGACATCCAGGCTCTGTCCTAGACCTGCTATAGAGCTGCGGGACAAATTGGTGCCGCAGGGTCACTTGACATTATGGGCTCACAGCCATTATGGCTAAGAGGCTGAGTGGTGACGAGGCAGGAACTAGGGAGGGGAAGGTTTATTTTGTCAGAGCCAGGTTGAGGTTTTGCAATGAGAAAGTGCTCATGGATAGCTCATAAGAGGGAAAGAAAGAAAGAAAACAAAAGGTAGAGAGGAAAAAATAAGGAAAGGTGGGAGGAAGGAAATGGGAGAGTATGTAAATAGGATGTAAAACACCAATGAATCAGGGGCTACTTGCCCATTTTACAGATGAGAAAACTGAGGCTACAGGAAATTAAGTGGCTTGCCCAAGGTCATGCAGCTAATTAGTGTCAGAGCTGGGATTCAGACCCAGGCAGTCGGACCCCAGAGTCCCTGCTCTTAACCACCAACATGCTTCACCTCTAAGGTCCTGTGATGTCACCGTTCCGGAGTCCTGCATTTCTCAGCATTCACGTCCCTGGTTCTTCCCACGCTGTCGCTTAGGGACTTTGTTAGCAACATCTCAGAGCTCAGGAGGAGCTCAGGGAGAGAGGGAGGAAGGGAGTCAGGACCTCCAGGCAGGCTAGCACCCCGAGGTCCCCGGCCCAGCTCCCCTGCGCCTTCATCTGGCACTGGCTGGCAGATGGGTATGCCGGCCAGCCCTGCCAGCTTGCCAGCTGGCCCAGGGCACCCAGTGGCTGGCACCTCGGCCACTTGGATGGGCTGTAGGCCCGCCTCCCACAGGCATGCAGCTGGCAGCAAGGAGCAGATGGGCCGGCTGGCCGGGCCGTTGGCCCACCGTTAAGCTGCCAGCTGGCTTTGCTATGCCTGGTGCCTTGGCACCTCTGGGCTGGCATCGGTGGGCAGCAGGGCTGACATGCTGGCTTCCTATGGATGGGCAGCTGGCACAAGCAGCAGAGAGGAGGGTTCCTCGGCCCCTCCTGGCTGCTCCCTGAAATGTCCGGGGGCATCGGCCAATGGCAACTGAAGCCAGAACCCACCCCCTCGTCACTCTGAAGAGTCTGCAGTAAAAGGGAGCTTCCTTTCCCACGTTTTCGATGATCTTTATTGATTTCACAAGCTCTGGTCACCCTGAACGAGCCACATTCCTGCCCTCTGACTCAACACTCTAGGGAAGGGGTGTCCCCTGGCAGGCACCCCAGCCTCTGCCAACTCCTTGAAGTCTGGCCGCCTGTCCCTTCTCAGCTTGGCTCCTTCAGAGGCTCAGTTTCTGCGGCTGCCAGGAGACCAGAGCCGGTGAGGGCTGGGATCCCGGTGAGATGCTCCATGAAAACCCAGGAGACGTGGGTTCCAGTCCTGGCACATTGCTCCATGTGCTGTGAGAACCAGGACACACACCTTTCCCTCTTTGCCCTGGTGTTTCCATTTCTTCTTTCCCATCTCTTGCTCAGAAGCAAAGAAGCCAGAATAGAGCAGTGTCTCACCTTCGGGACCCTGGATAAACCTTAATGTGTCCATGACCCCTGACACTATGCACAACTTCACGTGTTGGGTGGTGTGATGGGCTGAATTGTCGTCTCCCCCGGCAAAAGACGTTGAAGTCCTAACCCCCAAGACCTGTGAATGTGACCTTATTTAGAAATACAGTCCTTGCAGATGATTAGGATGGTCCCTAATCCAATGTGACTGTGTCTTTATAAAAGGGGAAATTTGGACACAAAGGGGGTGCACAGTGGCCGGGCGAGGAGACGACACAGGCACGAGGCCACCTACAGGCCAAGGAACACGTGAGGCCACCAGAAGCTAGGAGAGATCCATTGAACTGATTCTTTCTCACCACCCTCAGAAGGAACCGACCCTACTGACACCCTGATTTCCAACGTTCAGCCTCCAGAACGACGCATGTCGGTTGCTCTAAGCCGCCCAGTCTGTCATACTTTGTTCCAGCAGCCTTGGGAACCAACATGGGTGGGTTGAAATTTTCTGGGAGACAGTCTACACACTTCATTCGGTTATCAATGGGGCTCTTGATCTGCCCCACCCCGGTTCAGCCTATTAAAGTCTTTCCCAGTCCTGACGCTCTGGAATTCTACATGAGGTGTGAGGCCCAGAAAAGCACGGCGGCCAGGCTTGGCTGTCCAGCGGGTGCTTGAGTCAGGCAAACTGAATTCATTACCCGTGATTTCAGATTTTAAGAAACTTAATGAAGACTAAAGGCCAGCTCCCTTTTAATATCTCACTTTGGATGTGATAGCAGAAGATCTTGGGTCAAACCCCTGCTCCCTGTTTTCTAGCTTAGAGGCTGATTAAGCCTGTAGAGCCACCAATGGCAAAGCAAATGAAAGTGTGAATTAAGCAATGTTAAAAAGTAATCCCATCTCACCCTGTAATTCCGCTTCTGAGAATCTACCTGAGGATTTGTGTCAAATTATAGAAAAAGTTTTATTGAGGTGTTTATAAAAGTTTATAGAAAAAGTTTTATTTAAAAAGTGTTTATTGAGGTGTGTTTTTAAAAAAAAAAGAAAGAAAGAAAGAAAGAAAGAAAGAAAGAAAGAAAGAAAGAAAGAAAGAAAGAAAGAAAGAAAGAAAGAAAAAATAGGTGCCCCTGAATGAATATGGTGATCTTAGGATACACTCAGCTAAGGGCAATAGGCACCTGACTTGGATGCCTAAGCAGCTCAGGATGTCCAATCTGACCTTGTGGACAGCACTGGGAAGAGTGCAATGTCAAGATGCCTCCAGAAACCTGGACCTGCTCCTCTGTGTCCTTTCCTGCATGTTGCCTTTGTACCTGGGCTGGCTCTCCTCATGGGCACAGAATGGCTGCAGAGGCCCCAACATCGCTCTTACATCCAGCCACCTCCAGAGAGCAAACATGGGCATTAACAATGTTTTCTAAGCTCCTCTGTGTTATAGTGCATATCAACACTTTATTCCTTTTTATGGCTGAATAATATTACATTGTATGTGCCTGCTTTGGGGCCCATCGATTTCACTTCTGAAAATTTATCCCAAGAAGATCATCTCAAAGTTGTGCAAAATACAGCTACTAGGATCTTTCTGGAGATGTTATTTAGTTGGCCATAGATGAGAATGGAGAAATTATTTACAATTTATCTGCATGACGAAGTACTATGAAGTCATCATCGGTGACATTACAGGAGAATATTTCATAATAGCAAAAAATACCTATGGCATATCGATAACTTTTAAGAAGCAGATTATACAACTGTATGTTCTGTATGACTCCATTTCCATTACTTTTTTTTTTTTTTTTTTACATTACAAGCAACATTTGCTACTTAAGGAGCTGCTACTGTGTGTCAGGCACTGTTCTAGGTGCTGAATATAAAGCAGTAATTGAAATGGACAAAAATGACTGGCCGCGGGTAGCTTTCCACATTCTTGGGGGTACAAGTTTGGAACAGAGGATAAATAGGAAGTGGGGGTCCCGTGGCAAAGGTAGGAATAATTTATTAACATGTGTGTTGAGAGTCTGGGTGCACAAATAGAAAAAAGCCGGGATGGTGGATTACAAGTAATCTTCATTTCTTTCTTTTATATGCCTATAAAGTCCACATTTACTGCAATAAACCTGTGTGTTACTCTTAAAATCAGAAAATCGAAACTCAAAAATGGTGGGCTTACTAAGAGCTAGCTCCACAACGCCAAAACGAACATAATACAAATTTAAATACATCGCGGAATTTAAATTGCATAGACTATATGCTTACAAATATTTGTATTTAAAAGCTGAGTAGAAACCCAGGTCCCTTGTATAGTGATTGTCATATAGCGAACGTTCCCTAAATACCTGTAGGATGGATAGTTTATTTTTCCTTTTCCTGTACTTCTTTTTGTTGTTGTTGTATTTTCTCTGCTTTCCTCAAAAGCATGAGGTTCCTTTTTTTGTGAAACAACCATCATAATTTTTTTTAAATTTTAGGCACGCAATACATCTGCAAAAGAAACGTCAGTGTGAGGAGCGAAATGCAAGCAGGTTTGCACCGAGCACCTTGGGCCGCACAGCGGGCCTTCTAGAAACGTCTGTCCCCTTTTCTCCCGGGGGCGCTTTCAAGAGGAGCCTATTTACAGCAGGAAACTGATCCCAGCACAACTGCTCTCCTGCTCACTGCGACACAAATCATCGCCTTCCCGGGAGCGTCTTCAGGGCTCGGAAACCCACAGAACTGAAAGGGACCGTGAACGTTTTCGCTCCTAGCCTTCGTGGCCCCAATCCCATTTCACAGATTGTGGAAACTGAGGCCCAAGGTCACAAAAGAGGCCGGTGATGGAGCAGAAACGGGAACTGTCTTAGGCTGTCATGATAATATACCACCGACCAGGCAGCTTAAACAACAGAAATTGATTTTCTCCCCGTTTTGGAGGCTGAATGTTCAAGATGTTGAGGGGACACAACTCAGGCCACACCATGAACTCACTTCCCACTCCTCACCGTCCTGTTCTTTCCACCATGTCCAGCTTCCCCTGTTGACTTGAGCGTGAAAGATGCTCATGATCTCGCGAAAATTTATGCTCCATGGGAAAGAGTGTGTCCGTTTGGAGCCTTTGCCTTCGCTACTCGAATCCACCCTTCTGCTGGAGGCCAGCTTCACCTTTGCAGGGACAAGGTCCAGCTTCCAAAAGAAAAGCCCCAAAAGGCTTCCACTCTGTCCTGCAGCTCGGGTGACACTCTGATCGTGGACTTGCTCAGGGGAAAGAGAGAGAGAGATGCATGGGGCTCTGCGGGTAGAGACGCAAGCACATCTCCTCCTTCATGGATCCGCACAGCGAAGGAGCAAGATAAACAGAGGACACACAGACGTGATGGAACAAAGGGGCCAGTCTCCGCAGAGGGGCCCGTGTTGTTTAGAGCAAACCTGCGTAGAATCTTCCACGATGGCAGTGACCTTGGGCCTAAGTTCTTGGAGCAAAAACTCCTAAATGGGAGTCAGGGATGGAACTCAGAGCCGGGAACCAGCGCGATTGTGTGCAAAGTGCATTTGTTGCTGGGGAGGGAGCCTGCAAGTTCCCATCTGATCGCCCAGATGAAAATAAAAGCCCCTCTGCCCCAACCGGTGTAAGAGGCGCTGTCTCACTGGAGGAGGCATTTCTAGCTGCAGAAGGAGAAGGGCTTTTCAAGGGAAGGAAGCCACATGTGCAAATGCCAGGGGGGATACATGTGCTTGGCATGTTGGAAGAAATAGAATCCCTGAAGGTGGAGGGTGGGGGCGGGGGGGGGGCAAAGCAGGGGACAGATGGGCTCGCATCACAAACACCTCGAGCTCCTCAGTCTGGGTAAGGAATTTATCCGGTAGAAGCACCAGGAGGAATGTCTGATGCTCAGCTTGGCACTTTTCCCTAGCCCTCTGTTAACTCCAGTCACCCTTCCACCATTCATGTTCTGCTTTAGACCACTGATGGCCCAAACGTGCCCAGATCCCCGCGGTCCTGGGACCAGCAGCGTTTCTGGAAAATTGCTGGGAAATGCAGGATCTCAGATCCCGCCCCAGACCCGCGGGATCAGAATCGGCGCCTTGCCAAGGTCCCCAGGGGGGGTGACCAAGTTTGATGAGTGCTGTCCCAGAGGATCCTGGCTACCCGGATAGCTCACCCTGATGACCTCCTCCGGCCCAGGTCAGGTCAGCCCCCCACACCCCTACACCAGCACTGCCAGCACGGACCAGGCTGCAGAGGAGGAAACTGAGGCTAGAGGAGGGGGCGTGGGTTGCCCAAGTCTCGGGGCTGCTGGGTCCTGGCCACACCCACTCGTCCCACACCCTGCCCGCTGCCCACACCGGAGCCCGGCCCAGGAGGCCCACGGAGGGAGCCGAGGGAGCCGTCCGCACCCTCCGCCTCTCCCGCCCGCCCCTGCATCCTCCCAACTCCCTGGCCATGTATAAAACATCCCCAGAAACCACTTACTCCTCATGCATTTTCCATGAAGCCAGGCCCAACTTAAAACATATAAACATAAAAATATCAAGCAGCACTTTTTTTTAAAAAAAAAGGACACGTTTCACAAAATACCGAGAGGCCCATTTCCGCACCGCCCTCCTCCCCGGGATGCTCGCTGCCCCCCACTCCTCGGCCCGCCTTCCTCCCCTCTGCGAGCATCACCCCTTCCCTTCTCCCCTGTGCCTTTCCCCCCCTTGTCTTTGTCACTTGTCTCTTGTCTTTCTCTCTCTTCTCCCCTCTACTCCTGGCCTTTTTCCCTCCCTCCGCTGACATCTCCTCGGAGTTTCTCTCTGTCTGGGTTTCCATCTCTCTGCCCCTTTCTGCCTCGGTTTCCCTCTTTCCGCCTCTCATTATTTCTCTGAGTCTCTGTCTCTGGGTCACCCTGGGTTAGCATCTCCGGTCCGGCCCCCGTGAAAATGACTAAAATTAAACAGAATGACTCCTTGTTGGTGAAAATACGGAGCAACTGGAACGTCAGGAGCTCTTGGCGGGCGTGCAAACCGGTACAATCGCTTATAAGACGGTTTGGCAGCTTCTGCTGAAACCGCGTTCATGCAGAGACCCGAGATTCCATGCCTGGGCATGTTCCGAGGAGAACGGGGCTTTGCTCCCCCAGCGGGCTTCTAGAAGGCTGTGAGGCCAGCTTCATTCATAACAGCCCAGACCGGACACAGCTGCATGACCACTGACAGGAGGGTGGCGAATTGGACGCTGGTTTATTCATACACTGGAAGTGTCGCTTGGCGATGAAAGAATGAACTACCGCTGGCCGTGGCAAGACGGGCCAATCTCCAAAACTTTATGCTTTGACAGAAAACACCTAGACAAAAAAGACCGTATGATTCCGTTTATGGGAAGTTCGAGATCAGGCAAAACCAATCTATGGTCGGAGAAGTCAGAGTGGCTGCCCTTGGGGAGGTGTGTGTTGGCTGCAAGGGGCACGGGAGGGCTTTTTAGGTACTGAGAAGGTTCTGTGTCTTAATCTGGTGAAGTCTGAACATGGGTAAAAAATTCATCAATATTATGCCTAATCTTAATGCATATTGTATGTGAGTCTTACCTCCCTTAAAAATTATTTAGAAAAAATAATACATGGCATTGCTTAATAATTATAACTGCAATTGGCAAATGCCTTGGACGCAGGAATCACAGACTCAGATGTTTCCAATCACATTGGTTAGGATGGGACAGACATCTGTGTCCCGGCCATGGCTCCCATGGCTGAGAGCCCACCTGTCCACTAGACTGGCTTGGGTCCTGGGACCCCAAGAATCTCATTGTCCCCGAGACAGCCAACCACCGAGACCCTTGGGGAAGACCTGCCTCAGAGAGAGAAGCTGTCTCCAGCCGGTCCTCGCCTTCCAGGCATCTTTCTCATGCCTGGGTTTGTTTTCCCTCCGCTTCATTCCTAACTGTCATGATTAGGGTTTGACTCAGCGCTCACTCTGCTAACCAGGTAGTTCATTAACAGCACAAAACCCGAACCCAAGCTCAGGGGGAGAGGGTGGCCTCGCTGGCAACCTCGGGGACATCTCCCTGCCCGCGGAGCCATGGGAACGCTGCCGCAGCCAACGGGGGAGGCTGGAGGGGATCAAACTCCAGCTCGGGGACTGAGAGGCCTTTATTTATGCTTTTCTCCTTTCTTCAGGTCCTCCCAGGAGGGGAGGAAAACACAGAACCCAGGTTTTTTCTGTTTCGGCAGCGTGGGTGTGAACCCAACACACACAACCCTCGGAGGCAAACGCAAACCTACTTATTTTGATTGAAGGGGAGGAACCGAGACCAGAGGGACTCGAGCACTATTAGTTAAATAATGGTGCTTAAAAATGCATTGAATTTAGCCGCCTCCCTCCCCCCTAAAAAAATCTGGAATTTTCCTATTGAGTCTACTTTTTTCCCCTTGCCCATGAATATTAATGCTCCTCTCAGAGAGATCTACTTGAAAAAAAGAAAAAAAAAAAACAAGAATAAATTAAATACCTACAGATTTTTCTAATTCCTCTTTTTGGTGACATGCCGTCATTACATCAAATTACTGAGATGGGCCTGCTCTCTCTCTGTTTTTTTCTTTTTTGGGTGAAAATTATGGAATATAAAGTATATGTAAATGGAGCAAACGGGGGGGGGGGGGGGGAGAAAAAAACCTGTGAAGAAAGAATAGAGGAAAGGAGAGGCATTAGGTATTCCGCCGGCGTAGCAGTCAGCCAATTAATCAAGCGGTGGCGAGAAAAAGATGCAGAGGATGAGTTCGCCCTTCACGTTGATGGGGCCGGCGCGGGGCAAACGCTCCGGCACCTGAGCTCACGGTTAGGCATGCAGAAAGGGATCATGGGAATATCTCCCCGTCTTTGTCTTTCTCGTGAAGGATGGAAAATGTCAAGCTGTTGTTTGGCTGGATGGAGGGTGGGGGGTGGGGGAGCCTCGGAGAACTCACAGTCTGGCGAGGCAAGGTTTTAACTCTTTGAGGCTCCCTCTGCCTCCCCTCCCTCCCCAGCCCCCAGCCCCCCTCCTCCGTCTCCCAGCCCCCCCAGCACATCTGTAGGGAACTCTGCCTGCGAACAGCAAGTGGGAGGGAGGGAGCTGATTGATGGTGACATGCGGGCTGGGGCAGCCGGCGTGTGCGTGTGCGTGTGTGCGTGTGTGTGTCCCTGTGCACATGTCAGCATGGGGAGGGGGCAACAGGCATTTTTCCTCTCCCCCACAAGTGCTCTTTGTGGATCACGGAGGTGAGTGTGCGTGACCCCTTCTCTCTCTAGCCCCGGCACTTCCCCCTTGGAAGGGAGCAGTGTCTCAAAATCTGAAAGTGGCTACAAATAGGATAATGGCAGTAATGAGGCTCTGAGGCTTTGGGGCTCTGCCTGCACGGCCCTTGATGTACAGAGCCCACCCCTGGCAGGCTCCCCTGGAGCAGTCAGAATTCCCGTGTAACCAAAGGGCCGACCATCCCTGGGGCTGGGGCTGGGGCTGGGGCTGGGGCTGGGGCTGGAGAGCCCCGGCCTAGGGCTCATTACCTGCACCAGCAACACTGATGATGATGATAATAATAATAGTAAGAATAATAGTAATAAGCCACCATCTCCCATCAACAATAACTGTCTTGATTCCTTTAAACCCTCATGCCATTTCACTATTTTTAAACTCTGGCAATTTCATGACTCCAAGGAAAATTGACATCAATTCACTCACTGAGGAAACGTGTGTTCGATTCTATTTCCCGGTCCTGGGAAAGGGTACTGAGTGGTCTCCCTGGCAGATGAGGTGCTGAGGGTAGAGATGGGAAGGGACGTGATCTAGACCAGCAAGCGGGCACGAAAGGGGCTCAAGCCCAAGTTCCAAGTCCTCACTCCAAAAATCGCTGTCATTTGGCCAGAGACGGATGGGCACAATGCCCGACACCCTGCCCCACCACCCTCACCCAGGACCAGACCACGGCCACTGCCAGCTCATCAGGTGAGCTCAGTGTGAGCCCCAGAGACTAGGCTTAGTCCACACTCTAAGTGTGGCTTGGGCCAGTAGCCTCCTCTCACCTGAGAACTTGCTAGAAAGGCAGAACCAAGGGTCCCCACTGTATTGAAACAAAATCTGCATTCCACAAACATCCCACATGATTTGTGAGCACATTGAAGTTTGATAACAAGTTTTAAGACAAACTTTTCCCCTACATTTACTCCCTGAAATCTGGGTGCATCTGACAATCAAAGGCAGCTTCCTCTCCATGAAATACGGTAACAGGTAGCATTTGCTTAGACTAAGTGCAGGCACATTTCTAATGCACTACATACGTTATCTCAGCCCATCCTCACAACCTCTTACGAAATGCACACTATAGATACCTCAGAGTACAGATGGGGTCATGGAGGCACAGAGAGGTAAGGGGACTTGCCCAAGAACACACAGCCAGCAAGTGGCATCTCCAGAATTTGAGCTGAAGCCCCAGAACCCACAGGCTTAACTTCTGGACCAGCGACTCTCAAACTTGAACGCGCATCTGAATCACCCAGAGGGCTTGTTAAAACTAGATCTCTGGGTCCCTCCCCACAGTTTGTGAGTCAGGAGGCCAGGGTGGAGCCCAAGACTTTGCACTCCTACCAAGTTCCCAGGCAGCGATGCCAATGTTGCAAATCTGGGGACCACTCTGAGCACCGCTGCTCACTGCGAGGTCATCACGTCTATTAAGAAACTGATGACTTCCTTACGATCATCAACCCAACACAACCAAAATGTGCATCGGTGCCCCTGCCCTTAAAAGGAAAAAAAACAATGCAGGGTGCGTGGGAAATCCCAAACAACCACCATACAAACAGAGGGAAAGGTGTCCCAGAGAAGGTCCCTTGCTGCTCCCTTGTTTCGCGACATTAGCTGTCCTGGGCTCTTCGTGGCCGTGGCTAATTGAGGGCACATCTCGGCATCATCGCTATAATAATCCTTTCTGTTATTTAACCTGGACGATCCATGATTTTATAATGAGTTTCCTTCCTCTGTTCATTAAACAGACATTTGCAAGGCCCATCCTGTCCTGGCAGGCTCTGCGCAGGTCGCCGGAGACCCAGACAGATGAGACACTGGTTCTGTGCCTTGACGGCCCCCAGGTGGCTGTCACCCCCTCATCCCCGGAGAAGGTGCTGAGGAAGGGGGTCCTGGAAGGGACTCGCACCTTATGGTTGCGGGCTCTCCCTCTCCTCTCCCCGCCACATATAACTAGGCACAGGTCTCCACATTGGGGAACAGCGGTGGGAAACTGCTAGAAGTCCATGCAGTTAAGGATACGCGCCGAGGCCCAGAAGTGTGAAAGGACAGGGAGCCGAGTGGGGTGGGCAGAAGGTGAGGCTGGGGTTCAGCAGGGCCTGGGTCATGGAGGACCCGCCGGGCCCTGCTGTGTGGTTTGGACTTGACCCTAAATGGGAAAAGGAGCCCCGAGAGGTTCTAGGCAGGAAAAGGCTGGGTCAGTTTTGCCTTTTAGGGAGAACTCTCTGGGTGGACTGAAACGAGAGATGCCAGAAGAGGGGGGAGCTGGCATCAGATTGGCCAGAGCTACGGAATTTGAAAAGTAATAATGGTGATGATAAAATGCCAATGAGAGGGTGTTTGGCTGCCGGGCATCTCCTGACCAAAGGAAAAGGGGCTCCTGCCTCCTGGTGCCTCCAGTCTGCAAACTCCAGAGGGGCGCGGCCAAAAAAGCGCCCAGCTTCCCCTGGGTAAACCTTGTTCCCTCTCTGAGCCTCAGTTTTGACACCTGTAAAATTGATTCAAATTCCTACTTAGCAAAGTGGATAGAGCTGAATTTCGCAAATTGAAAAGTATCTTACCGACAGGTGATTGCGGTTGCTGCGATTGTCCTTGCGGTTGGTTGTGTTTGCAGCTCTTTACTTACTTCTTAGACCTTTTCACAGACTACCTTAAGTTTCCATTCGTGTGTTTCATTCTTCTGCCCTAAAGCGGTGCCGATAAATAGAAAAAGCCAACATACTTACGATTTCCCTCAAGGTTCTGCACGATCTAGATCCATGTTAACTCACTGACCTCTTCTCCCCTCCCACTCGGCCCAGATACAGTGAATGTCTTGATATTTTGTGAGCAGCCCCACATCTACCCCAGGGCCTTTGCATGTGCTCTTCCCTTAGCCTGAAATGCCTTCCCCATGGATACTAGGACATATCACACCCTCGCCTTCTTCAGGTCTTTGCTAAAATGGCATCTTTCTGAATGAGGCCCACTCGACCACCCTACTAAAATGTGTAACCCTCTACAGCATCCCTTCCAGTCTCACCTTGCTTTTTTCTTAATGAGTAGCTTTACCTCCTGACTCTCTATAATGTTGTTTTGTTATGTTTCATGACTCTTGCCTCTCACTGAAATGAGAGCTCCCACAGGCAAGATCTTGGTCACCGATGAGTCCTCAGTTCCTAGCCTGGGGTATGGCAACACCCAATAAAGTCATAAATACTCAAACCCTCCACTCATCAGATGCTCACTGCATGCCGGGGCCTGAGCTAAGAGCTCCACACTGGTCCTCCAGACTCTAGGAGGAAGGTGTGGGGAAGTCATCCCCGCTTCATTTGCCTGAGGTAAGGAGGCCGAGGCTCAGAGAGAACAGGTGAGTCTGGTCCCTTCCATGCACCTGGCTAAGTGCTGTTTCTGATCCTGGGCCCAAGTCTGTTCCATCTCATTTAATTACCAGATATTGGTGGAGCTCCTGCTGTGTGCTGGGAACTCAGGAATGAGTGAGAAACGGAGACTCTTCTCTCTGGAGCTAACGGCTTCATGGAGCGGAATGTCACTCCTCAGTCCCCGTGTGCGATGATGATGGTGATGACAGCTAACTTTTACTGAGCACTTACTACTTGTCCAGCACCACATGGGCACTTTATCTGCATTCATTTAATCCTTCCAGCCCCCCTTTGAGGTGAGCACTATTACTATCCCTAATGCGCAGGTGAGGAAACCAAGGCACAGAGAGGGATAGGGTCTTCCCCAAGGCCACACAGCAGGTGCGTGGGAGAGGGAGACAGGAGCCCCACCCAGCCAGCGAGACCGCAGGAGCCCACTCAGCCCCCGCCTTCGCCTGAGGGGTGTGTGTAAGTGAACTGAGCGCTCGGTCCAACCCATGGCGAAGTTATTTGCAGTGAAAAATAACACGTGTAACAGAAGTTTATACAAATCGTTAGTGGAGAATTTACGTGGCGAAGGCTGGGGGCAATGGCCTGTGACCGGTACCTGTAGCTGTTAGCACTCCACAAATGACAGTGTCACCGCCCGCCGCAGCCTGCAGCTCTCCCCGAGGGAGCCCGCGGTCCAGCTGCGGAGACAAACGGCCACTCCCTCCCAGGCCGGGGACACTGTGGGCCCCCGAAGGGCTCTCACGGGCCCCGCTGAAGGGGCAGGGGGGGTGATAAATCCCCTCAGGGTGATGTCAACCAACTGCTGAGGTGGTAGGTGCAGAAAACAGCACAGACGCTCATTCGTTCACTGACCGAACATTTTTGGAGCACCTACTATGTGCTATGCACTAAGCTAAGGGATGGAATCTCATACGAGCAAAGCAAGCTGAGTTGTTGCCCTCATGGGGTTTACATCCAACCATGCAAATAGGAGAGGAGCACTGTTGCATGAGCATGTGTAAGAAATGGACTAACCCAGACTAGGGGCGGTGTCGGGGGATGGGAGAGACTTGCACAAAGGAAAGATGCTCCTTCTGAGGTTTGAGAGCACAGAAAGTGAAAAACATCTAAAGTATGGGAAGGGAACAGCATGTGCAAAGGCACTGTGGCAGGATCAAGTTGCCAAGAGGTGCTTGTGCGCTTGAAGCTCAGAGGCTAAGGGAGCAGGGAGGCAGATGGCCTGGGAGAGGTGAGCAAGGGGAAAACCCCCTGAGGCTCTGTGGGTCTTGCTACAGGGTTCGCCTGAAAGCAGTGGAAAGGGTGGGATATCTAACCCCTGCTGGAGAGTGGAGGGTGGATAAGTGGGGTGGCCAGCGTGGGCTTAAGGACACCATTAACGAGCCCCCTGTCATCATCCTGAGAGGCGACGGTGGGTTGGCTAAATCCTTGGAGGAAGTGGTCCGAGCTCAGCTCTCACATCAGTTCAGTGGACTCGGCACTCGGCTCTCTCCTCGTGAGGCTCAGTGTCATCACCTATGAAATGGAGCTGCTACTACTCGCCGCGCAAGGCCCTGAGAAGATGCTACAAGATGATAAAGCCCAGAGCCCAGCAGGGGAAAGGGAATCAGGAGAGGCTGCCTGGGACCTTGGTTGAGCTCTGCACCCCTTCCTCCTCCCCTCTGCTCTCTGATGTCACCTTGGAATTATCCAAGTCCTGCCCTTTTTCCTTTTTCAGAGACTGGCAGGTGACGGCCTCCCCTCAGAAGAAGATTCAGGCCACTGGAGGGCCAGGTGCTCTGTGAGGGTCACCCAGCTGAGGTCTGACCTCTCCTTTGCTTGGCATTCAAGGCTTGGAGGAAAGTGGGAGGTGGCGGGATGGGACCATGTGGACGGTGGTGGGACTTTGTGTGTGCCCCCCCGAGTGCCAGTGCAGAGTTCTAAATGGAGTGACAGGGTCCAATTTCTGAGTCTTTCGGCTAACTCCAGCCACAGGAGTACAGATGGGGACAAGCAAGGCTAGAAAGGGGAACAGAGGTAGAGAGGAGTGGACAGATTCGAGAGGAGCTCTGTGGTGGCACTGGGTGGAGGGAGAAATGCAATGGGCATGGAGGGTGGGAGCAGGGGGAACACAGGGGGCCAGGGCCACCTTCCAGGCCGGGGCTCGAGCAACTTGAACTCCTTGAGTTAAAGGACTGTCCTGTTCGTCACTGTATCCATAACACCTGGCACGTAGGAGGTGCTCCATGTCTGTTCTTAGACTAAATGACAATGAATTCCAGGGCTTCCTGGACAAGTGCATTTTTAATGGCGGGAGCACCATCTCCAAGGGGAATTTGGGGAATGTAGCCTCCTATATGGGAGGGGGGGGCGTTTCTGTTATCCTGGACCCCTGGTTCCCACAGGGAGGTATTTTGCACCCCAGGGGACACTTGGCAATATCCAAAGGTATTTTGGGTTGTTACCACCTTAGGGTTGGCGCTCCTGGCACTCGTGGGTGGCGGCTGGGGATGCTGCTGGACAGCCCCCAAGCGCAGGATGGCCCCTCAGCGGAGAACTATCCAACCCCAAATGCCGACTGTGCTGAGGCTGAGCTAGCCCGTCCTAGACACCAGCAAGGACCGAATCATCCATGCAGGACGCCCGGTCCCACACCAAGGACAATGGTCCGGGCCCTTCAGGAACTGTGGGTGCCCTTTCGGACATTCACGTAAGAAAATTCCCTACTGAACAGTGATCTGAGCCTAGAATTTCAATCCACCTCAAATAGAACAAAATCTGTTTTTCGCGTGGTTTACTTTATGTGGGATTTCCCTGGAACACAGCTACAGTGTAAACCGGGGGAAGGCGGTGCTTTATTTTACCCAGGTTTCTATAGAGTCGTTTTCCATCTGGGGAAATCCAGGGTTTGGCCTCAAAGCTGCTCCTGGACTGTGGTCGCTGCAGCAACACACGCGTGTGGGTTGACATCAGCAGCGGTCCCACGCATGATGGTGTCACCCACACACATGAAGATACTAATTCAGCTCATTTCAAAATGTCAAATGAGGGACAATGTCGCCGATATCCGACTGAATATTTGTCTGAAATCTCAATTTATTCATTGTAAGTAAGTACAAGCACCAGACTGCTTCACTATGCCTCCTGCTGTAGAGTGGTTTCCTGATCATCTGCATATCAAAATAGATATTCTTTTATTATAAATTGCTTTCATGTATTCTTCCTTTGTATTCTACTTAGGACATTACATGTATATTTTTTGAAATTATGTGCGTGTGAAGATGAAGTGCGTGCATTTTGTTTCAGGATGTAAAGTGTTATAAAACAGATGGAATGACAGGCCTGGCTGGTGTTGCTCAGTGGTTAGAGTGTCCGCCCACGAACCAAAGGATCTCAGGTTTGATTCCCAGTCAAGGACGTGCACCTGGGTTGCAGCTTCTATCCCTGGCCCCAGGCAGGGTGCCTGCGGGAGGCAACCAACCAATGTGTCTCTCTAACACTGATGTTTCTCTCTCTCCCTCCCTCCCTTCGCTCTCTCTAAAAATCAATGGAAAAAGATCCTTGGGTGAAGATTTAAAAAAAAGAAAAAATAGATGTAATGACAAGAGAGTGCTGGGTCTGCTAGAGCAGAGACCACAGTCCAAGACCAGTTCCCATACTGATGGGGGGACATTGGCATTTAAGGTGCAGAAAACAGAGACTCTGGATACACTGCAATTCCCAGAACAGTCCCACTCAGTACAAAAGTGTCCTGAGTCCCACATGAATTTTAAAGTTTCTGCAGAGCATTTACGAAGGCGAACCTCTGTTTATAACCATCTGAATGCAGCTACTTTATGAGTCAGTGTTTGCCGTGTAACAAACAGTCCCCAAAATCTCAGTTGTTAAGAGCAGGTACTTATTTCCCTGACTCGCAGATCTACAGGTCAGCTGAATTGGGCTGCAGGCTGCTCTTCCCCACAGCCTGGCATCTCCCTGGGCCTCGCCATTCGCAAGCACAGGGCAGGAATGCAAGAAGCCAAGCCAGACCACATGATCTCCTTAGAGCCCCTGCTTGCCTCATGTCTTCTCATGGGCTGTTGGTTCAAATAAGTCACAGGGCCAAGCCCAATGACAATAGGATGAGTTAAGTAAGCCCTGCCTCCAGTAGAGGGGCCTTCAAAGTCACGTGACAAAGAGCGTGGGTGCAGGGAAGGGTGAAAACCATCATCAATGACTCAGCCTAACTTCTTTATGTGTGTATCTAAACCTAAGTTACTGTCACAGTCTTCTTTTCCCAGCTTACTCAAAGGTTGTTGGATACATGTTTTCAGCACAGGGTAAAAAATGGCACAAAAACTTGGAAAGAGGCAAGAAAGGGTGGGCAACCCACCTGTCTCAACCCTCGTAATTCCTGTACTGAAAACCTCCAATGTGCCAGACACTAGGCACGAGATATTTTTACTCTCAGCCCACGGTTGCCTTCATGCTACAGATTACGAAACAGAGGCCCAGAGAGGTTAAGAAATTCGCTTGATGTCACACAGCTCACCAATGTGGGAGCCAGTCCCCGAACTTACGCACAGGACTCCAAAGCCTGCCTGCTTTCTCTTTCACAGGGCGTCGCTCTGGATGGGAAGGCCCCTCGGATAGCCGGCCGGGGCTCTAACGTCGGCTGAAGTCACTTCCAGTTGCGGAAGGCAGGCTGAATAACTGGGGCATGTGACATTTATTTAGTTACACATCTCCGGTGGGAGGTTCCGGGGCCATTACTGTAGTGTGTCTGCACGGCTAGTTTACATGCTCCTTCTCCTTATTGCTGACTCCATTCCGGGGCCCTCACACTCAATTTCAATTCAAAGTTTGGCAGTCAAGGTGTCAGAGCTAAAAAATGGAATGGCCTCCCTCCGAAATGAAATAATTTTGTTGTTCAGTTCCGAGCGATTTTGTAATTTCATGCTTGTGTATGATAATTTTATGCTGTCCTGCCTCACGTAACTCAGTTCTGGCAGATCCTGACAGGTGATAAATACAATCTTTTCCGCCCCGCATGCGACAGGCCGCAGCGAGGTGGGGGGAGGGGACACCCGGCAATTTCACATCTGAGGCCGGGGCGCAACTGGAGGCGGCGGGAGCGCCGTTCTCTCATCATTTCACGCCTGGATTCCAGCCGGCGCCACCTCTGCGGTGGCTGAAGGACCCAGGGGTCAGGGGAGGCTTCCTGAAAATAGAAGGGAGCTGGGCAGGGGCCGGGGCATCGGCGGGGAGGGGCCCAGGGGAAAGTTGGGGGGCTGGGCCCTCCCTGGGCTGGCGATGCTCAATTTACGGCGTGTGCGCTCTCCTCTGTGTGTTCCTGGGAATGAGTCCCTCTTGGAGGGATTATATGTATAAATCTGTTAAACATCCGAAAGATAGCCATTCTGATCTAAAGGGGGAGGAGAGGAAAGAGGGCGGGAGAGAGGAAGGGATGGGGAGAGAGAGACAGAGATCGAGATGAAGAGAGACAGAGAGACTGAGAAAAAATAAGAGTCCTTAACGTTTATCACCAAGTCCTGGGTCCTGGGGACATCAGCCCCCTTCATCATGATGCAAAGGACCTTGGCATCATTGTTCCACTGCTGCCGATGAAAAATGAAGGCTTGGAGAGTGGAGCTGGGGAGACAGCAGCGGGCAGGACCAAAGCGATCCCTGCCTTCAAGGAGCTTACAGTCGAGCTGGGCAGCCAGGAGATAAAAATGCAAACAAAACAGTTCTAAATGAGGATAAGCTCTATAAGCGTTTTGTGAACAGGGTGCTGAATAGGGGATATAGTTGAGGAGGTATTTGGGAGGAGCCTCCCCCACGAGTGGTGGTTAAGCTGAGATCTGAGAGGTGAGTGACAGCCAACGTTGGGAAGGGGAGCATCCCCTGCCGTGGTCACCAGCTTTTGAGAGGATCGTGGGGCAGGAAAGGTATTTCCTTGGTATATTCAAGGAAATAAAAGAGGGCCATGTGCTGGATGAAAGTGTGAGGGTGGGTGGGAAGCTGGGAGGAAGAATCAGCAATGGGCAGACCTCGCCTTTGGGCCAGGGCAGGAGCAGGAACTCCATCCGGAAGGAGCCACTGAAGCATCTCAACGGAGGAAGACAGGACTCCACTTAGGTTTCTTAGGCGAGTGCTCCGTTGTCCTGTTGGGATGGGTCGGGGCGGGGGCAGGAGTGGGACAAGCATGGGACCCAGGGGAGAGGATAGTGGCTCGGGCCAAAGTGGAGCCTGGAAGGTAGCCAGCTGTGGTCAGACTCGAGAGGCGTACACAGATGTAACTGAAGACAGGACTGATGGGCCTGGGATGGATTCCTTAGATGTTAGGAGAGGGAACTATTCAGACGAGAGCCCTCCTCTTAAACTCCTGGGTTTCTTAGAAACTCTTTCCCCAGCTACTAGAATTTCCATGAGTCTTCCTCCAAGTCAACTTGTTGGTATCTAAAGAGCCTTTTTTAAGTGATGTGGAGCAACCCAAGGAAGGTCTCTGGTAACTCATGTCTGAGTGTATGTGGACCCTCCATTCTGGACAGAGAAAGGCTCCCTCCTGGCCCAAGGGACAGCCACAAATTTCCCACGGACTACGGAAAAGCAGCACCTCGGGGATGGACCATTTCAAAACTTCTCTTGGAAATGAGCTTTCAGATGTCTGGGCATGTTGCCTATAAACTAGTTTTATTCTCTCTTTTGGGACAGTCACCAATAAATCCCTCCTTGTCAGCTATCTTTTGGGACAAGATTAAAGGCTTTTGCAGGAGCTCCCCAGACCCATTTTGTTATCATAAGTAGGCTTACCCCTCCTCCAGAGATGTGATTTGTGGACTTGGAAGCCACAGGATCCCACATCATCAGGGGAATTAGGCAACCCTGAGTGTCTGATTTGGAGAGATCGTTGAGAATATGAGGAAACTGAGGTCCAGAGAGGCCCAAAGATTTATACCAAGTTATACAATAATCACAGGCTCCCACGTGGAAATACCGAGGAGACATCTGCCTTGGAAACCATCAGGGAGGGAGGTGTTCTGGAGAGCCTACCAGCGTATAAACAATAATATCTGGTCCTAGTCATTACTGGGTCCCAAGATCATAATACAGAGGGTAGATTTCACCAGTATTTGTTGAAGGAAATGCTACGCTCACGAGGACTTACTCTTGGGCCTTGGGCCTCCACTCCACCTTCCCCATGAGCGTGGAAAGTTAGGAGAGAAAGGGGGGAGCTGGGATATGAACCCCATCCATCTGGCCCCAGAGTCTGCATTCACCTCCTCACCTAGAAGCAGATCTCACTCGTCAATCCACAAGGCATTTGATGGTTACTTCAACTAATTTGAGGGGTAGAGTCCTTTGCTGTGAGTTACGTAGAACTCCAGCCCAATGGTCATGACGCTGAGTGGCCGGCCCATGTGGCCAATCGTCTCTCCAAGCAAAACAGGAGCCTTCACTCTGCCACTCCCTGGCCCTGCAACCTTCCTGGGGACTTAATTTCTGTATCTGGAAATCTGAGGGAAAGATGGCTGTCTTGCCTTTTGCCACGCGAATGTGCTGTAAATAGCAAATCCTGTGGTCGAGGAGGAGAGAATTTTACCAACGGGAAAGTGATCTGGCTTCTCCAGACAGTAGAATTCCCTGCCTTACTCTTGGTTCCCACTGTACATCTCCTCCTCCAAACTTGTATCACATTTCGAATCACTTGGTTATGGTCTAACTCCCCATGACACAGTAATTACGCTTGTGAGGCCCAGACCACACCAGCCTCCATCCACCCCATAGAGTCACTTATTCATTGACTGAGGAATTGTGCGTTGAGCAGGTACTCTTCTAGAATGAGAGGTGCAGTGGTCACAGAACAAAATAAGCTAGCATGAGGGGAGACACTTCATAAACAGTAAGCATAACAGTACTGGCACATCATGACAAATGCCATGAAGACTTATTCCTTGAGTCTACTTGTCTTTGATCTCCTTCAATGTAGGACCTGTGTCTTATTTGTTCATCTCTGTTGCCCTGGTGTCTACCACAATGCCTGGTATATAAGAGGTATTCAATAAACATTTGACGATTGAATGAATGAATGGAGAATGAATGAATGAATGAATGAATGAATGAATTGCTCAATCAAGCAATGAAATAGATGAACAGATACATGCGAAAATGGATGGATGGAGAGATGGGTGGATGCGTGGATGGGTAGATGAAGGTTTGGATGGAGGGATGGGTGGATGCGTGGATGGACCGGCGGGTGAGTGCGTGGATGTGTGCTTGATGGATGAGTAATGAATAGATGAGTCAAAGCATGACTGGGCGGTCGGCCGAACATCGGCAGCTGTTCCAAAGGGTGGATGAAACATAGAGAAGAAACATAAACCTGGCCCCGGGTCATCGGAACCCTGGAGCTTAGCATTGGAATGAACAAGAGCTGAAATTATCCCACAAGAAAACCAGAGCAAGGTGGTCCAGGGCAAATTCATCATCACACAATGATAAAGGTTCACATCCAGTCACGGATGGTGGCCTCATGGCAGTGGAAAGGCAGCCTCGAGGCCTGTATTTCAGTCATCAGTGTGCACGCCAGTCATCAAGGGGCCCCCTTTCCTCCGAGTTTCCCTCCTTACATCAACCTGAGGAGTGCAGTGGGGTAAACAAGAGGCCGGGTTTGGGATCGGACGGCCAGGTGACTCCCAGCTCTGCCATCTGCCAGCTGTGCAGGTTCCGGTGACTTGCTCTCCTCTAAGCTCGGTTCCCCTGGGGCCAAACCAGAGGAACTAATCACGACCTAACAGGGGACTGGGGAATTCCCGGTGACGCTTGGTTCCTCCAGGGCGAGGCATACAGTACGTGCTCAATTAGCCGCAGATATTCTGCTGTTACCTCACTGTTTATTTAGCCTAGCCTCTCTTGTTTCCATTTGGGTCACTTCCAATGTTCCCTCTATTTTAAACATCACAACAGAAAGCCTTGGGGTGACTGTTTTGCATACACCATGATTAATCCCCGAAGGGACGGGCTCCAGAAAAAAGGTTGCTGAGCCGAAGGAAACCAACACTTTTATGGCTTTTGATACACCGAGCCAAAAGCAGGCAGGACCCCTCGTAAATATCCCACAAGCATCATGAATGTTGGAGCTGCCAGATTTGGGTATTTTCCACTTAAAATCCAGACACCACTGCCCGGATCATTTTAGACCATCTATTTTAAGGGCCCTTATTTTACAGATGGGAAAACCGAGGCCCAGAGAAGGGGAAGGACCTGCCCGCAGTGAGACAGGCAGAACAGCAGCACTGATGAAAATGGCATTTGTTAAGACTGGGGGCGCTGCGGCAAACCCCTGCCACTCACTGAAGGAGTGGTCACAACACTGCTTCAAGATCAGTGTCATCAACCCCTTTACACACATGGGGAAACGGGGTCCCAGAGAAGTGAAGCCATTGACCCAAGTTCACAGAACTCATAAGTGGTGAGGCTGGGACTAGAACCCGGGCCATCAGGTGCCAAAGACTGTGCTCTAACCATTAGTCTACAGCCATTCCCTGGAGTCACTGACTCAAGTTAAGAGCTGAAATTGATAGTAGACTTGGAGGGCAAAGGGTGGGCAGTGGCTCAGGGGATGGGCTGAAGCGTTGCAATAGACAGATTGTTTCAGCGTGATTGCTGGGAATCCCTCCACCCTCCAGGCTCTTAATAATCCATCATCTCCAGCCCAGTGCCATATGTAAATCCACGCCTGTCTAGGCCATAAAGTAGGTGGCACTGCCAGCTTCCGGGTCCCTGGCCCCCCTGAGTGGATTCCCAAAGCCACCATATAAATATAAATATAAATTTCAGCTCCAGTGGAGTTTTGCACGTGCCAGTTCCGCTCTGCCCTGGCGCAGCACGCTGACCAGGGGCCAGGGAGAGAAAGCCACAAGTGACAGCTTGCCTTTCTTTGCCCACCTCAAAGTTCCCCCATGTCTTTCTGCAACATGGAAGCCTCAAGGAAGCTTGTGAAACTTGCGACAGATTCTTAGGCTGCTTTGTGACCAAGGGAGAGCCGCAGAAGGGCGTCTAATCTGAATTCTGCCACTTGCTTGCTGTGTGACTTTAGAAACCTGACTTAACCTCTCTGGGTACTGCCTTCCCCATGAGCAATAGCAATATTCCTAACCAGCCCCATCGATTCTACCTCAGTTCCTTAAAAGCCCCAGGCTCCTGAGCAACCTTAGAACAAAGTTGCCACCAAGTCCAGCCTTTGCCAGAATTAACACCCCCCTTGCCAGGACTGCAGGCAACAGCTCCGCCCCCATCTCCGCACCTCTAGAAATTAACTTCATAACGTCCCACTTTGCTCTCACTCCGTGAGTCGCCATAAATCACCATCGGTTTGGGTTGCATATTTTTACACATCGCCCTCTTAATGTCTCTCAGAAAATATAAATAAAGCATACATAACCATTAGAACACTCCGAATCCTGAAAAGTACATAAGAATTTATTTGTCTCTGCGTGGATCATACATATTGTATTAAAACCGCATAAAGGGGTTTAATAAAATGGCAAAGAGAGAGGCAGGAGAGCGGCAGGAGAGAGGCAGGAGAGGTGGAAGTGATCTTTCTTTGATGCCTGTTAAATGTTCCAGCAGATGAACCCTATATTCTGCCAGGAAATGAGTTTGCCACCGGCCTATTGGGCCTGTCGTAAGAGGTTGGTCTCACCACGGTCATCCCTCTTCCGCGCGCAGCAATACATTATGCCACCTCAATTTTTCATTCCTTGCTGCCCGAAATGCAAATTTCTCCTCTGTTGTTTATATTAGGTTTTCAAATATATGGAAATCCAGAGATCTGGAGGGAAATGCCAGGGCCACGGAGGCACTCAATCTGTCTCTTTCCTCTGACTGACTTCTTTCCATCACTTACGTGCCGCGTGATGGGAGCTGAGCATGGGGTACAGGGAACCGGGGCAGGAAAGCGCCTGTCGGGGTCAAGGGCGGCAGGGGGCAGCTTTTGGATTGGGGGCTGTGCTTTGAGCCACGGAGGTCTGCGGTGGCCTCCTTAATTGCCCACAGCGGGCCCGTTATTACTCCAGACACCATGGGCAGAGAGGAGGCCCCATTCCCTGCCTGGATGGAGCCATCAAGGGAAATTGTTGTGTTTGGCAACAAGAACTTATTGAGCACCTGCTGCATACCAGAGGCCATGACACAGAAACCAACATCTATGGCCTAAAGGTTCTCTGAGCTCTCCTCCAACATGTGGCAAAGCACCTTACATGAGCATCTCATCCTATAAAGTAAGTGTGCCCCTTCCGCTTGGCAAATAAAGACCAGTGATTCCACATAACACGTCAGTGACTTCACGCAGCAAAGAAATGCAGAGGGTGAGCTTTGAACTCTGGTCTCATAAGCGCCAAAACCCGTGTGGTTTTAAGCTGGGGATCCTCAAACTCTTCCCGCAAAAGGAAGCATAATACATATTTTAGGCTTTGCAGGCATATGGCCTCTGTTGCAATGACTCAAGTCTGCTAATTGCATTGCAAAAATAGCCCAGGCCAATATGTAAGCAGATGGGCATGGCCCTGTTCCAATAAAACTTTATTTACACAAACAGGCAGTGGGCCGGACTGGCTCATGGGCAGTAGCTTGCTGACCATCGTGCTCCAAGGTGGCCCCTGACATGATCGGGGAACTTGATGCCCCACGACGATTTACCAAGATCACATCTTGCAGGTGCTAGTCTCCCGGGGACTGACTAGGTCCTCCAGGAAATTGTGTCCTTGTCATCATGACCTGCAGTCTTGTTTCAACCTCACAGCCACCCAACCGACAAAGTAGGGATTTAATTATCAAGGAGGGACAAAGAGGCTCAGCGATGCGCTCATGCTGACGTTTTCACAAGCTGGGCAGTGGCAGAGCTGGGATTCAAACCCCTGGGTTAGACACCTTTGCCTGGTCAGGTAGGTTCGGGGACAGCGTGACTGAGCAGAGGCTGCTCCTAGTGGGATCCAGGACAGCTCTGGGGGTCAAAGGCATCAGAGCCAGATGGGCCTCAGCTGCAAGTCTGTGTGGCCAGCCTAAGAGTGGATGCCCTCCCCACTCACGCTTCTCACAATGACCACACACGCAAGACCACCACCACGTGGGCGATGATGGAGGCAGGGATGGGGGTGACGTTTCCACAAGCCAAGGAATGCCCGAGTGCCAGCAACCCACCAGGAGCTCGGGGAGAGGCCAGGAGCGGGTTCTCCCTCACAGCCCTCGGAAGAAACCAACCCTGCCCACACCTTGATCTTGGACTTCTCACTTCCAGAACTATTAGAGAATAAATCCATTCTCTAAGCCACCCAGTGCGTGGTGCTTCGTTACGGCAGCCTCTGGGAACTTGCACAGCTTTGTGTGTGGCCAGCTCTGGACTGTCTCTGAGCTGCCCAACCAGGATCCCAGCTCGGGGAGCCCGGTGTACCTTCCTTCCTCTGAAGCATTCACAGGCACATCCATAGGTTGAACTTGTGACCTTGGCCATCTTGGATTGTGGTCTCACCAGCCCTCCACTGAGAAAACATTTCCTGAGCACCCACTCAACAAAAAGTAATTGCACCTATTATGTGCCAGCCCTGTGGACACAGAGCTGAGAATCAGGTATGCAAGGTTCCTAAACTCATTGAGCTTGGGGACCTGGGGGTATTAGTCGGAGAATGTCGCTGCTATAACAGATAAGCCCCCAGCCTTAGGGACCTCGCCCAACAGAAATGTATTTCTTACTCTCCTGGACTGCAATTGGCAGCAGGCTGGGAGTGGGGGACACTATGCCAGCAGGTGATATTTAAGGTGCCTCCTATCATCAGTTATGGGTGGCCCCTGAGCCAGCACCATAAACTGGGCTCTGCTTGGTTCATATTAATTAAATATCACAGGGCAGGGCGGAGATTGGAGGAGGTGACTCCAGACTGGGGTTAGCCACACAGAGCTCCGCCCCACCCCTAAAATTTGGCCAGAGCCAAAAGGCAGGAATGGGGGAGGACTGCACCCATGGGATCCCCACTTCTCTGCACACCACCTTACACTTTGCAATACCCTCCTCCCATGTGCATCCCTTCGGGGTGCCCCCTGAGTCTGAGCACCCATCGTGTCAAAAAAGCAACACACAGCTGCCATCCTGAGGCTCCCAGGCCCTGGCCCGTGGTGAACCCTGACTCTACTCCCCTCCCCAGAGAATGGCATCAGCAGAACTTCCCAGGAGCCCCCTCCCCACCTCCTGAGATCACAGGACAGGGGGCAGACAGCTCTTTTCCTTTTTTCCGCCAGGCTCTCTGGATGCTCCAGCCCCTGTGTCTTTGTCTCCTGATCTCCGCGTGGGGCCATCCATCGTTAGCCAAGGTCAAGTCTCAGGTGCCTCCTATCGTTTCTCAATTATGGGTGGCCCCTGGGCCAGCACCATAAAGTGGGCTCGGCTTGGTTCCTATTAATTAAATATCACAGGCTCCAGGGAAGCAGCCGGGGAGGGGGGCTGGGCAGCAGGCCTCTCTGGAGGAGCAGCTCCTTCTGAGGGAAAAAATCCTCATTCATTCATTTGACAGACATTTATTAAGCCCCCACTCGTGTGTGTGCCGGGCACCCTGCTAGTCTCCGGATCCCCAGCAACAAAGAAAACCAACTCGGATTAGGCCCCATGGTGCACACACGCCAGTCCCCAAACTTCGGGACACATTTCTATGAACCGGAGCGAGAGCCGGGGAAGGAGAGGCTCCAGGCTCAGTGGCCGGGAAGAGAGGATTCCGAGAGGGGGAGGGGACAATTAACAGTCGCCTTCATTTAGGAATCAAGAAGCATTAACGATGGAGACCCAGGCAGCTGGGCTCCGTGCAGGGGGAGAGTGTCAGGGTGAGCAGACCTGATTTCTGAGGCTTTCTTCAGCCCTATCTCCCTGAGCTATTTTTTGGCATTTCCCTTGCCACTGTCAAGAAAAATATATGAACTAACTCATGGGGAGCACTCGCCATGTGTCAACAGCTGGGAAAATGTGTCATCTCGTGGAGTCATCACCACAACCTGCAGGGTTCCTTCTCTCCCTTCCTGGTGCTAAAGGAAGAACGTCTCAGAGACCCAAAGTCATTTGTCCCAAACCTCACAGTGTCTTGAGTCAGTGGCCACCGAGGCTGGAGAGCTGGTTCAGGCCAAACGCCAGACACACACTTGCTCACTGGATCAGTGGACCTGTCGCCATTTACAGATGACACTCAGGCTCAGGAACAGGGAGCTACCGTTCCTAAAGTCTCCCAGTTTGCAAGGGACAGAGGGACAGTCCCAGCCCAGGCCTCCCTCACTCCAAAGCTGTGCTTTTTTTCTACCACGTGGCTCAGAAGAAAAAGATCTGGGGTTGAGACCAGAGTAGGGAAAGGGAAACAACAGTGCAGGTGGCTGGCAGACATGCTTTGTGAGTTCGCGACGGGAAAGGAGGGATCCAGCTTCTGTCCCGGTCATTCCAAAGGTTAGGATCCCAGCAGCACCCTGGCTATCCTGAGAGAATCATCTAGAGAGAGAGCATCGTCCAGCAAGCATCCCTCACTGAATCATGTACGGTGACTACTGGGAACAATAAACATTTCTGGATGTCAGGTACCGTTCTATATACGTCGCTCGTATAGATTTCTCCTTTAGCCCCTTAAGTTATCAGCCTGTTTTACAGATGAGCAAACCGAGGCACAGGGAGATAATATAACCTGCCCATAACGGCATGGTCATGCTGCTGAGAAGGTGGCGTGGCAGTCCTGGAACCCTGGCACTTGGGGCTGGGCCCGAAGGCTTAACTTGAAGGAGATATCACGTTCCCAGGTGTACGCCAGTAGAACATTAACTGAGTAACTTACGGAGCATCGGCTCAGTGGAATACTACGCAGCCATCAAAAATACACACAGCAGTTACATATAGAAAAAGCAGAATAAAAAAGTCAGATACAAATTACATGTCATATCATCTCAAAAGCATCTACAGTGTCAAGGAAACATTGGAGGAGAATATTCCAGAATAAACTGAACTATTTATTCATTCATTTATCCAGCCACCCATCCAACCATTCATCCAATCGTCCATCTATCATCCACCCACCCACCCATTCATCCAACAGGTACCTACCGCTCTCTTTGTATCTACTGCCCCTGAGAAGGCCACTGGGACTTCAGGGTTATTGGACCACGTAAGGGTGTTCCCTGCCCCCCGAAGTGATCTGCCTTGTCAGGGAGAAAGCAATCAATGTCACCTGTAGGTAACTAATGGTGATTGTGACACCGGCCATGACATCAAAAGGCAGAGGCACAACCCTGAAGTTGAATGGGGAGGAGGGCAGGGAGGGCTTCCAGGAGGAAGTGGTGTTCAGGCTGTGTCCTGGAGAGAGAGTAGGAGTCATCCAACGGCAGAGGAGAGAGAAAACCCCTCTAGGCAGAGAGAACAGCACCAGTCAAAGGCCTGGGGGGGGGGGGGGATGTTCAGCCCACTCCAGGGACAGAGGGGAAGTCAGCATTGCGGGAGGGGGGAGGGAGCAAGAGGCGGAGAGGGGATCGTCTTGCCGGAGGCCCGAGATTAATGGAAATTTTTTCTTCCTGTCTTTGTAATGAGCGTGTATTTCTTTAATAATGAAGACGGGGGCTTAAAAAGGGTTAAAATGAAAAGAGTGAAGCTTCCTGAAGAAGACATAGAAAATTCAGGAAAAGGTTGTCATCACAGGAGAGAGACGGGGTCAGAAACAGAGCTGGGGCTGGCCCCCATCACCCCCACTCCGGCCTGCCTTCCTTGCCAGGCCTCCTCTGGGGGCTCTGAGCAGGGAATCGGGGGGGAAAGCGGAAGAACCTGGCATGTGGACTAGATATTAATGTCACGGAGGGGGAGCTGGGGGGAGGCAGACTATTAAAATTCTGTAGTCCTGAAAAATACATAAGTCTAAAGTAAGACTAATGAGACATTTACTGGTGTGGTTGCCTTGCATTAATGACCCTGCTGAGGATAGGATCGCAGAAGGCTTTCAGTGTAATTACCAAGCTAATGATTAGCTGTGACATCACTGGAGACTGGGACGCAGGCCTTGTTTTGGATCGCGTTCAAAGTCAGGGCGCCGCTGAGCTCTTCGCAGCCTGAGCCATCTCGGGGTGCCTGCACCCCACCGCCCTCGTGGTCCTCAGGCTGCTCAGGCTTGTGGCTTCCAGCCAAACCCCTGGCGCCCCCCCTCACCCCCCATGCTGCATTCCTGGGCTTTGTAAGAAGGCCTTTGGGACCATGAACTTCAAGCAGCAATTTGTCAGCATGGTGGGGGCTGGGGGTCGCATGCTTGGAAAAGCAGGAGCTCCGAGGACGCCCAGAAAGAATCTTTAATGAACTGATGCATTAACCCATAAAGGCCTTTTCAAAGCCCCTCTGCCCCGTGAGACCCGGAGCAAGATGCAGCAGGCCCGGGACAAGGCCTCATCTCGGGGGTCACTGCGCTGAGCCCACCCAGCGTGCCCATTTGAACAGATGGGGATCCCCGAGGCTCAGGGAGCAGAAGCAGCTTCGGGACCATCGCCCAGCAAGCCTTGTGGGTTACAGGGAAATAGAAGTAGAGAATGACATTTTAGCCAGTCCTTCCCCTCTGGAAGCCACAGCCCCCTAACCTAACGGCAGCCCCCGTCATTAAAGCCCAGAAGGAGTTCTAACTCGCTTTGACCTCTGATTAAGACTTTGACTAGGACTCGGGGCTCCTGATGCGGGACTAGAGAGGGCAGCGTGGACAGGGGTGCGGAGGTGGGAAGGACTGGCTGGGACCAGCTGCAGGGCGGCTGAAAAACAAAAGAAACAGGGAACAGGCTGATGGTCGCCAGAGGGAAGGGGATGGGCAGATGGGCGGAAAGGGTGAAGGGGAAAAAGGGGGGCAAACTCCTAGTTATAAAATAAATAAGTCCCAGGATGTAGTGCACAAGGCAGGGGACAGAATCGATAGTATCGCAATAAATCTGCACGGTGATAGATGGTTAATAGACTTCTTGTGATCACATCGTAAGGTATATAAATGTCGAGTCGCTGTGTCGTACACCTGAAGCTAATACAATATTGTATGCCAACTACACTCTAAAAAAAAAAAGTTTAAAGCAATTAGGTGCATTTATGTAATGCACAAGCCAGACCTAAGGTAATCAGATTTGTGGGTAGGCTTGGGTTTCTGATATGTGAAATTGAGGACTAGGGGGCAGAACTCGCAGGATTCCATCACTAAATCGAATTTGGATACTTGAGTAACTATGCTTGGAAAGTGTAGGCTTCATTATATCGGTGGGGACATTAGAAGTGGAGGGATCGGGCCTCCCTACAAACATGCCTTGGTTGGGTGCTTTAAAGTTAATCACATTTATTTTAAATAGGAAATTTTCTACAAGATGCAAAAAAAAAAAAAAAAAAAGATGACGACTCAGGCTTTTATTTTATAGGTGCTGGGAGCCAGGCAGGGGTCAAGTGTACGAACACGGCTCCTGGTCTTCGGACCAGCTGACAACACTAGGGACACATAGGTCTTCGTAGAGGGCAGCCCACCCTCTTTATCAAGAATCAGGGAGGACCGGGTTTCAGGAAACAACCTGGAGCAGAAATGGGGGGGGGGGGTGGTCCGTGCTGGGCTCTGAGAGGAAGGGTTGGAATAAGTGGTCCCGGGGTCCCCTGATCCCACGGGAGCTCCAGAGCATAAAAGGTACCAGGATGTTGCCCCACCGCAAGCCAAGGGGGCTCTTGCAAGTTCGTCGTTGGCCACAGACCGTCCCTGGGTGCGCCTAACCCCCAGGCATTTCTGAGCAGGCGGCCAGCGGTGAGCTGCCAGGGGCCAGCGCCGACTGTAGCTGGGGGCTGGGTACCCTGCCAGGCCCACAATGTCTCCTCCCGGTACCTCCCAACAGAGGGGCTGCAAGGTTCCGAGAAGGGGGTGTGTATATGACACATCTCGTTTCTATGGTGCATAGTAGGTCGTCAAGAACGCATAGCTGATATTACCCTGGACGAACCTGTAAGCTCCAGGGAAGGGCATCGGGAGGGCGAGCTCCGCCCCGCCTTCTCTGTTCCACCCGCAGCGGTGCCCCTTTATTTGCCAGGTGACTGCATCGTCGCTGCCGGTCTCCATTCTCACCATTCCTTTGGCCGGATCTGAGTCTGCGAGGATATGGCAGATGGATCTGACTCCCTCTCCAAGCCCGAGTGGGCTCGGTGCTTCCCGGGGAGGGGCCGTAACATTTTTTTCATTTGTTTTGCTGTTATTTTTCTCCTGGATTCCCAGTGGACAGAGACTCAAGGCAGCTTCTCAACCTCCCAAGGCCTGCGGCGAGCAGCCCATTCTGGCACCTTCTCTGCTCTGATCGAGGTGTGTGGCTCTTCAAGGACCACTGGCATCCTCAGAGGCTCCATATATGTTTCTTCTCTGTCACCCTATGCCCTTCTGCACATATGCACACTCCACCAAGTTAGCCCTAGTTCACCTTTCAGCTCTCATTTCAAATGTCCCCTCTTCCAGGCAGCCCTCCATGGCCTCTACCTAAGCCTCATAGGCCCTCACCACTTTCTGTTCTTTTCCTTAATGCAATTTTTTAAAATATATTTTTATTTCTATTTAGAGAGAGAGGAAAGGAGAGGGAGAGAGAGAGAAACATCGATGTGAGAGGGGGCTCGATTGGATGCCTCCTACGCGACACCAGCCCGGGATCGAGCCCACAACCCAGGCATGTGCCCTGACTAGGAATCGAACTGGCAACCTTTCAGTGCACGAGACGACGACCAAACAACTGAGCCACACCACCCAGGGCCTTAATGCACTTTTTATGCAATTGGCATGATGGCCCCCTCGGTTCTGTCTCCCCCAACCGACTGTGAGCTCCATGAGGGCAGCACTCTGTCTGGATTTTCGGTCCTGTGCCCCCAGTGCCTGGCTCCAAGTAGGTGCTCAATAAACAGATGATGCATGACCGATTGGTACTCCTGCAGCTCATCCAAAGCAAGCACCCTAGGCATCCTTTCCCGGAGCCTCGTTCTGTGGGTTCTGGTCATTGTAATTGCAAACAGATGCCACTCCCCCTCCACCATCCCCCTTCGCCCCACCATCTATCTGCCTGCTTGGATGCTATATATTTCCAAGGCATTACCCTGTGTGATATGCATTCACGCCACCCCAGCAGCTCAATCTTCCCCTCCCCGACGTCCATTGGCATAATCAACCGGGGGCCTGCCCAGAACCTGCCAAGCTTGTATTAATGTTGGCTCACGGAGAGATTTATTTCTTCCCAGCACAGCTCGGGCTGGTCCCAGCTCAGCTAGATCTCCCCCCACCCTTACACCCTTAGCCACACACACACACACGCACAAGCTTAGTGTTGAGCAAGCCCTGGTTACCTTTTGGGAGGGGAGGCTCCTCCCTGTCCTTTGCCAAATACAATTGACCCCAGAGAGTTTCTGAGCTTCTGCATCATTGGACCTGGTGAAGGCCACAGGCACGCTGGGAATGTGGCCTCACGTGGAAGATTAAACGCCCACCCTGGGGTCAGACGGCTGTGTGGTTTGGATGGCAGTCTACCACTCTGATCTTCAGTTTGTTCATTTATAGAATGGGGAAAATGTCATAAAGTTGCATTCTCACTAAAGGTACAATTAGACTAGGAGGAAGAAAACAGGCCCTGCCCATGGAGGTGGGACGGGCATGGGACTGAGTATCCCCTCCCACCTCAGGCCCAGATGGGATTAATCTGCAGCCTCTGGCCCCTCCTGGCCCCAATCACCCCGCAGGTAGAAAGAGAAGAGCATCTGCCCTAGATCCAGACCGCAGCCCTGCTCACCTGGTTCTGTCCTTGCCACATACACCTGAGCTCCAGTCACACCAAACTTTTCACTGACCCCAGGGAGCACCCCCTTTGTACATGCTGTTCCCTCTGCCTGGATTTCCCTTCCACCTATTCTCTGCCTGGAAAACTTATATTCATCCATCAAAGCCCAGATCAAAAGACCCCCAGTTGTTTGTAGTTTTCCTTGCTCCCTCCCTTTCCCCATTAACAACACAGAGTTCATTTCCTGTGTCCCTGCAGAATCTCACTTAAAATTTTTATTTTAGCTTGTTTCACATTGCACCACCATGAAAAGGTTCTTCCACCAAATGGTGAGGCTCCTGAGGATAGGGGCCCTGTTCATCTTTAATCCCCAAATGCCTAACTCTGTGCCCAGCGCAGGATAGAACCTTAATCCATGTTTGGATGAATTAGTTGTGATGCCCCTAAAGCTTAACACCAGGACTGGGCATATTAGTTACCTAGTGAATGTTTGTGAATATATTAATTAATTTTTATTTCTTTGTCATTCATCTCCATAACCTCAGAGCCTAGTTTCTGAATGAATGAGCTGTACTCCACATTCTGACACTCCGTACACTGCCCGGACCACAGGAAACGCCAAGAAAGGGCTTGAATAAATGTTTAAGCCCCCAATGCCTGCTATAGTGTCTAGCTAACTACTATCACCCACAAACCCCATATTTGTGCAACTCAAGAAGTATAGGTGTGCCTTGCCCTTAGTGAACTTTTTATGCGATTGGCGTGATGGCCTGGTGCATCCTGGTACCACGAAGGCTCAGGTCAGCAGAGGTTTGGGGGCGAGGGAGGGGCTCTGTTCCAGTTGTCCATTCGGGGACACAATATACTGATGGCTCTGCCAGCTGCAACCAGTGGCCTTCTAAGATCACCCTGGGTTGGTGTCACCACTCAGTTGGCAGGCTGAGAGGGGAGCCTGGAGGGTCACATATAGAACGATTTTATGGGCCAGGCCAGGGAGTGACCCACACCACTTCGGTTTTCGTTCCATGGGCTAGAATTTGGTCACGTGGCCACACCCAACTGCAAGGGGAGCTGGGGACTGTAGCCCACCTGCATGTCAGGAAGAAGAGGAAATGGGCTGGATGAGCAGGTTAGCATTTCTACAAATGAGTCCATCATCGGTAAGTATTTGAATGACTAATGCAAGTAGTAAGTTTTTCTCTACCTGGATTCCAACGCAATGTTTGCATGCAGTATATGCTCATTAAACAGTTGAAATAATTCATCTCTGTAGCCTCAAAGCTTTACACAGTGTTTGGCAGGGAGACGATATTAGGAAATGGATGGATGGGAGGAAAGAAGGGTGGAAAGAAGAAAGGAAGGGAGGGTCTCTATAATCCCAGAATCATATATGATTCTTGGACTATATTAAGTGCTTAGAAAATTATTACCACGATAAGCCAGAGAAATGGGCAACGCCCGCAGACTCTTGCCATTCTGGCCTTTAGATCCAACTGCCACGACCCGTGGGATCTGTCCCTGGTCCTGATCCTTTGGTCCGCATGGGCCCCTTCTCTCATTACAGCCTACACTGTGACCTGGCCAACTTCCAGCTTCTGAGCAGCAGCGAGTGGCCCCCATGTTTTCTAGATCGTGTGTGTTCTACAGCTTTGAGTGGGAGCCATGGAAGGAAGGGGGTGGGGAGACAGAGCAGGATTTTCGATTCAAGGTCTGCTCCCTGCTTGAGTGATCAACATCATTTCCATACTATAATTACATTGCCCAATCCTCTCCTGATTTTACTGCTATCTTGTAAGCCGTCCCGGTTGTGAGTAATTTAAAGCTATATGAGATGTCAGACTCCGTGAAACAATCACCCCTCAAAGAAATATGGCCCTAGATCATAATTGATAAGTCCCATTAGGCAATGGGGCCTCTTATTTCCTATTTGGTCTCCTCTGAGATGGCCTTGTTGATTCGCCTAATGTAGACTGTGTCCCCAGAAGTGTTAGGAGGGAAAGATTCATCCAGCTTTGGGGGATGTGGGCTCAGAGGACCCAGGCCAGGCAGTGGAAGGAGAAAGAGGCTGGAGTTGAGAGGGGCTAGGGCTCCCGGGTAGACCAGATGCACCCTGGCTGATATTCCTCCATGGCCTGCCTGATGTGTCTGGTACAGAGAACCCCTACAAGGAGAATTTTCTACTGCTGGGATTCATATCAGGAGTCTCAGGACCTGCTCTCGTGAAGCTGGGTTAAGATAAAAAGAAGAGGTGAAGCATCTCATGCTGAGCCCAGAAGTACTTCCCAAGGGACGTCCCAAAGCCCTGCAGGTGGTCCAGAGGGGCACACATCTTTGCAAGGACACCCAGCCCCTCCAATCCTACTATATCTCCTTTCCTCAGCCCCTCTCCCCTAGGCCTGGCACTTCAACTGAGCTGGGATGTGTTGAAATAATGTGACTATATTGTGTTCTTGCAAAATTTAGGACTGGTTTGTTCAAATATCTTCCCCCATATTCTATCCCTGCAATTGCTGTTCCTAGGTCCAGGGATCAGAGAGAAGAGCCCTCTTTTTCCCAACAGAAGAGCAGGCTGGAGGAAAGGGGAAAGAGCACAGAACTGAGGGTCGGGCACTAAGGTTCTAGGCCCTACCCTGCCACTTACTTCCTCAGCTGCTTTGAGCAAGTCCCTTGTCCTAGCAAGGCTTCAATCTCCCCACCTTAAAATGGGAGGCTAGCCTAGAACAAGTTTAATTAGTGCTAGCATTTACAAATCAAGATATTTCACATAGAATAGGTTTATTGCTCCTTTATAAATTATGATCGGAAACCTCTTATAAATTCTGGTTGGAGTCTCTGTCCTCAGAGTCCCACATGACCTCAAGCAATTGGGACCATCTGGCAGCTACCTTTTGTAGATGGGGCATGTACCCTCTAGTTAGCCACACTCCCCACCACTCTCTACTGTGTTACAATTTGTTTCTCTTGTTTATGTTATCACCTGGCCCTTGTGGGTGTGTGAGATTGGATTTATGGATACATATCCCCCATTCCAGCTTCGTTAATCCACAATAAACTCACTCCCCCAAGGGAGCAAATGGGACTACTGTGACCACCTCTCTCCAGCACTAATTAGGCCGGAGTAGTGGTGATTCAGCACCACGGACAGAGCACGCAGGGGCCCACCAGGCCTCGCTTCCCGGCCCCTGATGGACAACACCGGGATCCCGGGTACATTTGCTATCCCGCCCAGGCCCTGGGTCTCTGCTGCTTCTGTTCTCTGCCTGATTGATTTGTTTGTAATTCTGTCATCCTCGTGATCAGGCCGGGAGGGTGGGGGGATGAGGGCGGGGTGGGTGATTCTTCTCTGGCGAGACATGTCAAAACTGCCTATCTTTTGGGTGCAAATGCTGTTTCCCAAACGCCACCGTCCATGTTGCTATAACGAATGACGGATCTGATATCATATATTACTGCTGTGCACTTGCGATTTTGATATCTGTTTTCCCTTCCAAAATCTGCTGAGTGATTGAGAGGCCGCGGTTGCTTTTTTGAGACGCGTCATAAGGCCGCCTTCGTGAACAACTTGGCCAGGCGACGTGGATCCTCGGAGATAAGGGGGACTTGTCAAGCACCTCCAAGCTGTCTCTCGCTGGAGTCTCTGCAATTGCGCCCCCGCTCCCCACATCCCTCCGGGAGTCCGAGGCTGTCAGGGGGAGACTGGTGGGTGACGCTGATTTAAACTCCTTGTAATTACTCGAAACCCACCGCAATCGGAAGCCCACCGAGTGCCCTCTGCATGCCGAGCACTGCGCTGGGGACTGGGAAACAGGAGTGAAAAAGTAATGTCTCCAGTTTGGGGGAGCTCGTATCCTACTGGGAAGCAAACCTGAAACCCAGGCATGTGCCCCGACCTGGAATCAAACCTGCAACATTTCGATGCACAGGACGATTCCCAACCAACTGAGCCACACCGGCCGGGGCGGGATAGCTTTAAACTCCTCGTTTTGGCCGGGTAAGTACCTTCTACGAGCGCCCAGCTTGACAAATGCTCACAAGGTGAATGCCCCGGTGGGACCAGCAGCCTGGTGGAGAGAGTGCGGCCAGCTTCCAGAAGCCCCCGGCCCCGCAGCCAGGCCCGGGCAGCCCAGCCCGCCTCCTAGCGGCAAAGGCGCGCGTTTTCTGTTTTCGTTCACAGCGTGGCCTCTTTTGTGCCTGGCTTCTCTTGCTAAGATCATGTTTGGGGGTGCATCCGTGCTGCGTGTGACTGTGCCCCACTTCCTCCCGTCGCTCTGCGGAGCCCGGGGGGCTGCGCCACGGCTGTCTTACGCGTCTCTTCGCTGTTTCTGGAGGCCCGAGCGGCTTCCATTTCGGGCCGTCGCTGCCGGGGCGTCCAGGGCGCGCCTTTGGGGGAACACATGTGCGCGTTGCTGCCGGGTACCATCGCGGGGTGAACTTGCTGGGTCAAGGGGTGTGCATATGTCGAGCTTCAGGAGACGCTGCCAAACGGGTTTCCAAGGCGGTCGCACCAATTAGCACTTCCACCGGAAGCGCGTCTGAGCAACGGTTCTTGCGAACAGTCGGTATTTTCTGTCATTTTCATTTGGCTTCATTTCTCGTTATTTTTTATTCCTGCGGGTGTAGGGGGCCTGCAAGAGGCAGCTGATCCACATTCCGCTCTCCCATCAATGTTTCTCTCTTTCTCTCCTCCTTTCCTCTCTCTCTCTAAAAATTGATTTAAAAAATTTTTTTAAAAAGGAAATAAAAAGAATTCCACCTGCCTTCAAAGTCTAGGGCAAGGACTTTCCTTGACCAGACAAGCCACCCCCCATTCCTATTTTATGTCACCCTTTCCATATCTGTCTGGGGCCATCAGGATGTGTCCAGCAAATGTCTGTCTCCCCTGCAAGTCCGTGAACACCCTGAGGAGCAGGGTTTGAATCTGTAGATCCCATCATCTCCTCCACCCTCGGGCCCATGGCACCACATGGCAGGTGCTCAAGAAAGTGCATGTTGAATCGAATAGGTGTAGCATAATGGGGGGGGAAAGGGTGTTAAACACAGGTAGGCCCAAGCTTCAGTCTCACCCCAGGGCCTTTGCACTTGGCGTTTCCATTGCCTGAAGTATGTCCCCCGATGTCCAGGTGGCGTGCCCCTTCCTCACTTCATCCAGACCTTTGCTCAGAATCACCTTATGGAGAGCCCTTCCCTGAACCATCTTCTGTACAATAACACTGTCCCCCTCATTGTCCAGCGCCCTCCCCTGTTTTCCATCGCTGTGCCTTTTAGAACTTGATACCATCTGGCACTCTATGTACTTATCTATTTATTTATTTCCCTTTCCTCCCCCCACCACTAGAAACCAACCCCCCCAAGGAGCAAGAAAGTGACCAATTTCCTTTCCTGCTGTAACCCCGATGCCAGGATGGCACCTGGCACATTTGGTGCCCAGGACAATGCTCCAACCAACGGGGCCCCGGCCAGGGCTGTTGTTCATGCCTACGTGGAATGTCATTCCCCACTCTGTCCCTTGCCCATCACTTGACTAATACCTATGCTTCCTTTAAGAATCAACTGAAGCCCGGCCAGCGTGGCTCAGCAGTTGAGCATCGACCTAGGATCCAGGAGATCGTGGTTCGATTCCCGGGCAGGGCACATGCCCGGGCTGTGGGCTCGATCCCCAGTTGGGGGCGTGCAGGAGGCAGCTGATCAATGATTCTCTCATCATTGATGTTTCCCTCCCCTCCCTTCCTCTCTCTGAAATCAATAAAGACATATTTTAAAAATTTTTTAAAAGAGTCAACTGAAGAATCACTTTTTCCTAGAAGCTTCCCTGACCGTTTCCTGGATGGATCAGGTGTCCCTGCTGGGCCCCCACAGCTCCCTCAGTTCAGGCTGTAACTTTCTTTCTCCAAATAGCCTGCAGGTGCCCCTCAGTAGAGAATTTAGGTTTATTCACTGTTGATGCCTGGGGCTTGGCAGTGAGGCTTGTAAAGAGTAGGGGCTTAAATAAACTTTGGACAAGAAAGGAGGAAGAAACGGTGGGAAGGAGAGAGGAAGGAGGGAGGGAGGGAGGGAGGGGGTTAGAATAATACCATCTGCACCCCAACACCTTTTACTTCCCATCCTGCCACAGTCCCTGAACCTTGACCACTAGAAAGGAGAAATTAATGACGTTTCTACTGACATTCTTCAGCCTGAGAAATGACAAGTTCCCAGCAAGGTTTATTTTTCCCCTGCCTCCCTTTTTCCCATGTTCCCCCTTCCAGTGCTTTATTTATCTCTGTCTCTTTAATGACGATCCCACTCACATCCTTTTTCATGCCCTCAAACTTCTGAATTTTTAATCGAGCCGTGTAAACTTAATTCTTTTTGTCTACTGGATATCAAAGGTCTTGGGCCCTGACAGGAAAATGAGTGATTTATTGCACAGGCGGCGAGCGCCAAGCTGACTTCTGCGATGTGTCGGGTTATAATTTCGCAAACTATTGCGTCCCCGGATCCGGGAAATGTGGTTTCACACTTTCTCAGATATCTTTACAAAGGGGTGACAGCAGATTTCACAAGGAGAGAGAAATAAGAAAGCTGGACTGTGTTTCCAGAAACAACATGGACCAGGACACCCACCTTCTCCTGGCTCTTCAAGGTTTGGACACCGCTCCCTCGCCCGCATTTGGCAGGAGACACCGGTGTCAGCTCCAGCCGAGAAATCAGGTCTGGTGCCTTCCAATAATGATGGCCATTTATCAGGCATGACACTCGGTGACTCAAGGGACTGGAAATGGGATGTGGCATCTCCTATCTGAGACTGAGAGAGGCCGTGTCCATTCGCAACACGGCATCTTCACCAAGCACCACGGGCTAGAATTCACTTCTTCCGTGCTTCATACCACTAATAATTATTAAACTCTAATTTTTGGCCAGTCACTTATTCAGATACTTGGGGATACCCCAATAATCAAGACAGAAACAGCCCGGCTTTCACAGGACGTATGTTCTCATGCTGGAGACAAAGAATAGAAAAACTGACCAGGTAATTCCAGCTGATCTAGTGGCCGCTGAAAATACCATAGAACCGTGTAGAGTGACAATGGGGGATGGGGTGGGTGGTGCTTCTTTCAGTGTGGGGGGAAAGGAAGGCTTATCTGTGACGGTGATGTCTGAGCTGACACCCCAGCCCATGGAGGGGGAGCAGAGGAAGCAGCCAGTGCAAAGGCCCTGAGATGGGACTGAACATGGAATATTCACGGGGCAGAAAGGGTAAGCCAGGCGACTAGAGCACACTGAGTAGGGGGCCTTTTCTTACCCATCTTACCAACATTCAAATCCAGCATTTAGACATCATGTCTTTTTATTTTCAGTGTTTGAAGAAAGCAGTTTATGTCGCTACATGGGAGCCATTGAATGTCAGCATCAGAGGGGCTTAGAGGTGATTCATTTAAGCGGAGAAACTGACCACACAGATTTCACTGGACTGTCAAAAGCATGGAGATACTGACTTCTCGAGACATTGGAACTGACGGTATCCAACAGCACAGAGCTCTATGGGGTATAAGTCACTCCCGCAGCTATGATTTTAGAAAACCTTCATCCCTGCCCAGTAAGGCGAACTTCGTCACTCCCATTTTACCTACAAGAAACTGAGTTCCGGTGACATGCAGCGGCATAGCCAAGCTCACGTGCTAGGAAGAGACAGTGCTGGAAACAGGATCCAAGTACCCCAGCTCTCTGTTCTCTTTTGTTTCAAGGCCCCCAAATCTCAGAGACTTCTCCTACAATGGAAAAAGTTCCATATTGGAAATTTCAGTCCCCGCTCTGTCCCTCTTGGGCTGTGGAACCTTGGCCAGGCCCTTTCCCTCTCTGAAGCTCTTCTATCGCCTGAATTATCATGATGGCTGCCTGACTGTTATTATGCTGAAGGTATTAGCTGATATCATGGCCACAAAAAGCATTAGAATTTCATGGGTGAGAGCAAAGGTAGACAATCATGAGTTCAAGTCCCAACTGTGCCCCTTACCTGCTGGGTGACTTTAGACAAATACTTTGAGCTTCATTCCTTCACAGTAAAATAATGGAAATAATTGTGAGAATCATGTGGCATAATGCAAGTACGCTACCTGGAAGATACGAACAGTTCAGGAAATGGTATCATTATCATCACCACCACCATCATCACCACCCTCATCATCTCCGCCATCCAACCACCATGATTATCTTCATCATAACCATCATCTTCATCATCACCACCATCATCATCACCACCATCATCATCTCCACCATCATCTCCATCATCACCACCCTCATCATCTCCACCATCCAACCATCATGATTATCTTCATCATAACCATCATCTTCATCATCACTACCATTATCATCACCACCACCATCATTGCCACCATCATCATCACCACCATCATCACCATCATCACCACCATCATCATCTCCACCATCATCTCCATCATCACCACCATCATCATCTCCACCATCATCTCCATCATCACCACCATCATCATCTCCACCATCATCTCCATCATCATCGCCACTATCATCACCACCATCATCATCTCCACCATCATCTCCATCATCATCCACTATCATCACCACCATCATCATCTCTACCATCATCTCCACCATCCAACCATCATGATTATCTTCATCATAACCATCATCTTCATCATCATCACCATCATCATCACCATCATGATCATCATCTTCACCATAAGCACCATCAGTATTAAGCTCTAAGCTCGGAAGCACAGCCCACATGCAAAGAATAGCTATCACTGAGTTTCCTTGCTAAGCGCCAGCCCCTCTCTCACACTTAGTATAATACCTGGAAAAAACGTGGCCATGAACTTCTGAATCCACTCATTCCTTGTTCAGCTGACATGTATTGAGAATCTTCTCTGTGCCACGCACTGGGGTGGACCATAGGAACCCAGCTATGAATAAAAACGCACACAGTCCTTGCCCTCATGAAGCTCACAGGCTAGAGGTAGAGCCCAGGAGTAAACAATTACACCAACAGATCAATACCCTAATTACAGGTTGCTGTGTTACTTAATTACAGAGGGTGATTAATGACTGGACTGGGAGGAACTTTTCAGAATGTGTAGTGCCTTGGAGGTGACAGGCTCACCGAGTTCTTAAATCAACAAAACATTGGCATGTAGTCAAACAGCCTCTCTCGGGGGCAAGGAAAAGGCCTGTTAAAAGCTGCTGAGTGCGGCTCTGAAGCCACGGATCCCATACTCACAAGACACAAATTAAAAGACCCTCATTTGCCTCAGCCCAGTGCTGGTGGGTGAAGAAGGAAAGAAAGGGAGGGAGGGAGAGAGGACAGGAGGGAGGAAAGAAGAGCATCCTTGGTGCTGTGTTTCCTTCTTGCTACAGAAAGTTGCCCTGGGATCTTATCCAACTTAATGTCATGAGCATTTATTGAGCACCTACTGTAGATCCCACATTGTACTGGAGACTGGAGCTATGACAATGAAGGAAGAAAACTCCTCCTTAGGCAGCTCACAGCTCTGTAGGCGACCATGACAACAGTGAGTGGCACACGTGGGACACGGAGGATCGTATCAGGTACGAAGTCCAGGCGTTCTGCTCTGAGGTTGTCTGGGTTTCAATCCCACACTTAACGCATTCCAGCTTCACCGCCTTAGGGTAAGTTACAAATATTTGTTGAGCGCCGACTGTGAATGAAGCCCTGCGTTTTACACGGAGGGGCAACAGTGAGCAGGAGTGACACATGCTTCCTTTCCTCCTAGGGCACGCAGTCTAAGGCCTAATGCTCCCGTTTACAACCTGCCCAAGGTGACAGCGACTGGCCCCTTAGCACCCAGGAGGTTGAGTTTCCTGTTGGTCCAAAGACAACAGTTGGCCAGTGGACTCTTCTCTAAGACCCAGATGTGGGGTGTCCATCCCTTAGGCCAGATCCCTGAACTCGGAGAGTGAGTACAGTGGATTCCCCTGAATGCAAAGCAGATCCCCCTCGTCTCCACTGGTATTCACAGCGTGGCTCTTGCAATCACAGTCCTGATCTCAGTAGGAGGACTGCCAGGCTCAAGAGCTCATTAATCCTAATTAGAGCCTGTTCTCCAATCGCTCCATTTTCACAGAAATAAATGCGGACATCCTTAGTTTGTCAAAATATGTCTTAAGGAGGAGTCACAAAGAGGAAACCCAAATCCTGGGGCACATGGAGATCCCTGTGGGGTTCAATGGAACCTTTTACCTGGAGAGCAGTTGACCAGGCTGCTGGCGGATGGATCCATCTAATTGATGAGCGTTGGTTTTACAAATCAGGTGTGACTAATCTCAGCCCCATCAGCACGCTGGTCAGGGAGAGCTGCAAAGATGCCAGCTCCATTACACTTAGTGTGTCATTCATAGGAGCACGAAACTGAAGCCTAATTCAACGTGTCCCCCCTGGTTTTACAGGTGGAAACGCTGAGGCTCTTCTGCCTACAGCAAGCCTGCTCCTGTAACATGAACGAGAACCTGACAAAACGGGCATCTTGGCATCCCTTCGAAGAGTTTCTTCCAGATATGGTGACCCCATTGGAAACTCTAGGGGTGTCTAGAATTGCGGAATGTTGGAACAGGACATAACCAGGAAATCATCTTGATCAAACCCCATTTCACAGATGGGAAGACTGAGGCCCAAAGAGGGGAAGGGAGATTCCCAAGGTAACACAGCAAAATCAAAAGCAGAGTCTAGGCCTCCAAGGCTTTCAGTCTAGAGCTCTACCCACAACTCCAGTGCAGTTCCTGAGAATCACACCTCCTCCACTCTTTACCCAAAGGGGAGACGAGAGCGCACTCAATAATTCTGTTAGGGAATATACTGAGCGATAAATGGATAAACAAAATAGGCACAGCCATACAATGAACCACGATTCAGTTTCAAAAAGGAGTGAAACATGGACACGTGTTAACACGTGGATAAACCTTGAGAACATTATGCCGAGTGAAAGAAACCAGACACAGAGCTCACGTATTGTATGAGTCCATGTTTATGAAATGCCCAGAACAGGTAAATCTATAGGGAGAGAAAGCGGGTTGGTGGCTGCCAGGGGCTGGCCGACACAAGCTAGAATACACTCAGGATTTTCCAAAAGTCCCCCATTTCATTGACATTATTCAGTGAACTCTTGCATGATCTGGTGGTGCCGGTGGTACGGGTGTCATGATCCTGTTTAACAAGTAAGTAAACTGAGTCACAAGAGCTTTAACAACAGGCCCAGGAAGGCTCAGGCGCTAAGTGGTGGAGCTGGGATTTGAACTTGTGTCCAAGCAGTGTGCTCCCCCTTAGCGCCTGCCCTTAGGGATTGCACAACAGGAGACCAACTGAAGGAGAGGTGACCGCAGCCCTCTCCACCCAGAGTCTCAAACTCATCTCTGGACGCGGGGGAGGGCAGGGAATTCGTTCCTCCTCCGGAAGTCGGAGTGTCTCAGACAGCAGGACGCAGAAAGTCTTTAAAAATAGGGAGAAGGGAAGCGGCGGTTGGATCGCCAAAGCAGGAGCGGGGCGGGAATCCCGTCCGATGAGGCCAATGCTTCCCAAGGGAGTTGGTTCCCTTTAGCACTTGGCAACGTGGATACGTTTAGAAGTCTTTGGATGAAACAAAATTAACAGGCTTCATTCCCACCGGCCTTCTCAGAGCCTTTCATTTCCCAAGCGTTCTGCGAGTCTCCAAGAGTCCGCTGCACCATGTGAAACATCTCCCAAGGTACTAGGACCCCGAGCCCCTCTCTTCCCGCGTCCCGACCAGAGATCCCTGGGGCTCATGTTGAGTGTCACTCATTCGGGGAAACCCTAGACTCATGGCCGCTGTGGCTCCAATGTGTGGGAAGTAAGGAGCTTCGGGCAGGCGACGGGGACAGTGCGCCTAGATCCCAGCGGGCGCCTCTGAGTTGTAATGACAGTGTCCCTTTTCCTGCCCGTCCTGGTGTGGAAGCCGGTGTGAGTTCTCTGAGCAGTGAAACAGGAGAGGCTGGGGGGGGGTGCTTCTCTAAGAACCCCAAAGGCTATGCTGCTCTGGAAGAGGGGGCACTGCTGGAAGAATGGGGCATTACCCAAGATGAAAGAAACAATTAGCCCGTCCAGCAGGAGAGCGAAAGCGAACACTCTTCCACCAAAAAAAATATTCGAGTTAATTCACTTGAAAAAGAGACAATGGGGGAGAGAGCCCTGGAAGCCCAGGGAAGGAGTAAAGGGCTCAGTGATGAGCGTAAAGAAGAGATTTCTCCAAACTCAAATCCGTATGCAGGAGACCGGGGAGGGGGTTCGAGGGGCTCCCCAGCTGGGCTTGAGTAAACAACTCGATGTCCCTCTGTCCCAACGGTGAGTGAGAGGGTCATGGGCAAACCACACTTCCCCCACTTGGCAGACTTGAAATGAGTGATCGATAGGGCAATATCGCCAAGCTAATTAAATCAGAGCTCCAAGGGGCTGGTTTCTTTAGAGCCGGGGACCGGGGCGACTCTGATGTGCAGGGCAGGGTGGTGCTCGAAGGCCTCGCTCACTCTCCTGCCCCCGGTTCGATGGCTGAGGCTCTTCCACCATGGCCACCCCTTCCCCATTCCTCCCTGTACCACCCGAGGTGCTTCTGCTGGTTTGAAACACTGAGAATAACAATATAAGTAGAGTAACTCAGCGGAGCTCTGAGCATCAGACTCTGAGCTCAGTGCTCTCTTATCTCATTTTGCCCCAAGATAACACTTTGTAGTGGGTACGCTGATGGACACCACTTTACAGGTGAGGACAACTGAGGCCCAGAGAGGCAAAGAATTTGCTCAAGGTCACACAGCGGCTGAGTGTTAGGATACGAGCCCGGGTTTCCTAACTCTGAGAAAGTCCTGCCAAATCGGCTTTGTTTGTTCATTCGCTCTACACGTATTTATAACTATGAGCCACGCACTGCCAGGCTTGGCAATGGGAACAAAATGGGGAAAACACGGGCAGGATCCCCGCCCACAAACTATCAGGGGAAGACAGGAGAAACGAAACAAAGGTAACCGGCCAGTCAGCAGACACAAAGTGTGGCAGGAGCTGCATGGAGCAAAGGTGCTGTGACAGAGCAGAGGGCTCCTGCAGAGGCCGGATAGTCAGGGAAGGCTCCCCGGAAGAGGTGGCACTTATAGCGAGGCCTGAGGACTTCTCCTAGCAGTGCAGGAACCTCATTCATTGATTTGGAATTTTTCGTTCATCCTGTCCAAGGCCACGCTTGCTTTTTTTCTGGTTCAAGACTGGGCTGCATATAATTGTCCCAATCAGCAGCTGGTTCCAAAAGAGTGTGGCCTTACCAATCCACCGTTACCCCTCCTCCTCTCTCTGGACAACACTCCTATGAATTCTGTAATAAGTGTGGGTTCTAACGAGGGTTGGCCCAGTGGCCTTGGCACAGAGACTGGATAAGGGAACCCCAAGCCTTAGTGTTCCCAAGCCCGCCAGACGGTCAGCCCCTTGAGGCCAGGGGATCTGAGTCACACACAGCGGCGTCCCCCGCGCCCGGCACGAAGCCAGGAGCCCCACGGCCTCTCCATCGAGGTCAGCAGAATGGACAGACGGAGGAGGAAAGGCACAGACGCCGTCCAGTGCCCACACTGCGTCCCGCACGCCGGGCCTGTGCACATACCCTGCTCTCACTCGGACACAATTATGTTAAAAGAGCAATTAGCAACCTTTTAAGCCTGATTGCAGACTCCCCCATTAATCACTTGCAATTATAAACCCCAAATCTTCAAAACAATTGGTCCCAGGCGCCCACTAGAGAGAAACACTAATAACCTCCCTTCTTCATCTGGAAATTTCTGCTCAGTTGGAGTGTCTGGGTCACAGAGGAGTGAAGAGGCCACACACGGCTGAATAGCCTGGGACTGGCGACCCTGGAGAAGGGGGGAGAAAAGTCACCCGACAGAGGCCAGAGGACACCCTGGGAGGTGGCCTCGTCTTTCCCCTGCGGGCCTCTCCCCCATCACCACCGCCAGTCCAGGCCATGTATCTCCCGTGCTTTTACCAACTCACTCTAATTCCACATTATGAAGACACTCTCTCTAATTACTGCCGCTAATTAGCTCCTCGCAGCCACCCCAGCCGAGGCGCACACAAGACTGAGCAGCCCACAAGGCCTTGGATGTGCCTGGCCGCCTCCAGCCACCAGCCACCACTTTGCCACCGCAATGACACCCCGTGAGCTGACCCCCATGTTTCCGGGGGGCGGGGGCAGGGGGAGGGTGAGAGATGGCAGGAGCCTGCTCGGTCAATCTGAACCCTCTCTCTTCGCTGGTCCCCTGCTGCGGGCAGCAGGCAATTCAAACCTGAGAGCAGCAGCTAATTAAATCAATATGAGATAATGAACAGCAATTAGAGGTCCGGCTAGGCACATCTTCTCTTGTAAATACTGTTTCTCTCCCAATGGGGAGCTCTTTTTTAATAATCTGTTTGTGTTTCATTTCCAGGAGCCTAATTCCCCCAAGAAGCACTTTGGGAAAGCGATTTGTTTGTCTGTATAATCGCCAAAGCATTCCCTTAGACTTGTTTGTTTTGCTGAGCGCCTGTTACCACGGGAGAGAAACAATTCGCTTCTCTCCTCTGGTTTTTTCATTTCTATTTCCTGCCTAAACATCCTGACATTGGACCCGGCCAGGGGAATGCATTTGAGGAGTCCAATCAACGGCTTCCTCTCTCCTCCTCAGCTCCCTCTGCACCATTTTGAGGGATGAACAAAAATTAGAAATCTTAAAAGATCACAGAAGGATTGAAGGAAGCCTGGTGACTCCCATTCTACAGATGGGACAACTGAGGTTTAGAAGGGCCATCGATGACTGACAGGCTATCCATTCGCCTCTCCCCCATGCAAATATCTCATAAATTTCACTGGGAGAGGCTTGAGGGGTATTAAAAGATCCCTCTGCCCTCAAGGAGCTTGCAAATTTATCTAGTGAGACAGGATAAGGCTCATAGCAATTAGAAAGCAATTAAGTGCCTAATTGTGTGGCACCAACAAGCTCAAAGAGTTCAGGGAAGGGAAAGATCCTTTGGGGAATAGGGCGGAAGGAGGGAACATCAGAGCCATTTGCATCTTAACTCTCTGCTTACCCTCCATCGAGGCCTGTTTTCTGAGCCCCGGACTTTTGTATCTTCATTCGGATTCCCCGTGGCCCTGCAAAGCCCAAATGCCCCAAATGGGGAACATCGCACCCACCCCCAGGCCCACCTGTTTCCATTCCTGTGTTTTTTGCTCAATAAATGGCCCTCCGAACATCCAGCTCCCAGTCTAGAGAACTCGATTCCTTTTCCCTTGCCGCCTACACCCAGTCGGTAGACAGGACCTTGTAAATGCCTCTCAATTTTGTTCACGTTGTTTCGTCCCAGAATCACGACCTCAGTCCCAGCCGCCAACCCCTGGTGCCTGGATTCTTATAATATTCACCCTCCTGGTCCCCGAGTCTAGCCTCACTCCCCTGCAGGGCAAGGTCCACACTTTCCACAGTGCAGTCTGACCACGTCATGGCCCTGCTAAAGCCTCCATGCTTTCCTCAGGATAAAGGTGAAAGGCTTTAATGTTGACCTCTGGCCATTGCTTAGGGTTTTAGCCTGGCTTTTGCCATCGACACCCTCTCCTTGCACACACCCTTTATAATTTACATGTTACTTTCATTCTTTTCAATAAATTTCATCGTCTGTACAATTCCACAGCCTATGAAGGGAAGGGACTTCCACTACCGAAACCAACACCGTCACCTCTCATTTTCAGAAGACGATGCAGGGGCACAGACAGGCTAAGTGACTTACTCAGAACTACAAGTGAATAAACACTGCTGAGCACTTTTTGAGAATGAACAGTGAAAGAGAAAGCTTTGGGCTTGGAGGATCCCTTTTATTAACATTAGTTGTCCCTATATATGAAGCTCTGGTAGGGTCTGGCCTCCCTCTATATAACTGTCTTATTTATCTCCTCAAATGCCTTCCCTATGGTGGATATGAGGAGATGAAGCCTCAGAGACATTAAACAATTTGTGCAAGACACATATCTGGTCAATACTTAAGCCATCCTTCAATCCAGGTCTTTCTGCTACCCCGTGCCCCTTTTGTGCGGAACACAGCCCTCTTCAAAGATGGTTTCAAGTCTGCCAGACATGTGCTGGTAGAGCGGAGTTGGGCCTCCTGTCGGATTTGGAATAAAAAGTTGGGAACCAAGTCAAGGATTCAAATTTTCCATTTATTTTCCAGCCAGAGCTAATGATAACAATTGTTGGTGGATGACACTAGAGTAGGCTCAGGGTTGTTAGATGGTTGAAGGTTATCTTTGAACACAAAGGGCGTGTGTCCTAAGCTGCAGATACGCCATAGAGAGGAAGTCAGGAGGGTTTCTTGAAGGCGGAGAGGCCATGGGTCAGGGCCACCGGTGGGCTCCCCTCCGCCCAGAGCGCAGGAAGGCGAAGGTTTCAGCACCGCGGACAGCTCCCGGGCCAGGCTCCCTCGGCGGATCCTTGCAGAGCTTCCCTGGCTCGCGGTAAACGTGCAGTGAATGGTTGTTCAATTGATTTTAAAATTAAAGAAAAATAAGATCTTAATATGGACTTTTATCACCAGAAGGCCATAAATTCTCCCTCTGGTAGAATAACACGTACAGAACCCTCAACCGCAGCCCCGGCTCTTGCATGAAGGTCCATCCAAGGTAAGAATTTCCCACAAAGTGCTTGACTTGGGCTTCCTCGGAGGCATCCCTGTCCCCAGAGAGTCTGAAACTCCAAACCATCTTTTGAGACCATTAACAATCTCTCTTCCTCGAAATCCAATCTTTCCAAGGCTTAAGCCAGGCTTAGCCCAAGCCCGGCCTCATGAAAGGCAAGTGTAAAGAAAACAGTGCCAGCTCCATCGGTGTCCCCAAGGGGACAGCAAGATGCAGAAGGAGACATCATTTAACTTGCATTGGGAATTGGGGAGATCCTGAGTCATGACTGTGTCATTGTTCCCATGTAGCGCTGGCATTTTCCACAGTCGGAGCACACATAAACATGATCCCATTTAATTTGCCCAATCACCCCGTAAGAAATTCACTATTAACCCCATTTTACAGACGAGGAATCCAAGGCTCAGAGAAGGGAATTGACTGAGCACCGGTCCCACAGCCAGTAACTGACGCAGTCTGGCTTCAAATCTGACTGGAGTCCTTGACGTTTCTATCATGCAACATTCTTCGGTGATCTTCCTTGATCTTTACACCAGGAGGAATTGTGACTCTTGACCTGGGAGCAGGACACATCTAACCTGTCGCAAGTCAGGTTGCGCTATTCCGCCTGGTCTTTGTGGGGTCCCGCATGAATTTCTACCTCTCTGCATTATTGGCCGTGACGCCCATCATGACCAGGCCAGATTCCACTCCTCCTTAACCACCCCCCTTCCTTCCTGCTGGGCTCATAGTTTAAAAACATGAAACCTAACTGTCTCAGGCCAGCACAAAGCCTGGGCAGGAACATCCTCAGGCACCTCCCCCTCTTTGCTTCTCTCCTCTCTGTGCCATAAGGTCCAAGACAACCCTGTGAGTCTGGCCTTTTGGTCGCACTCTCCTACCTACAACCGTAGACACACCTGCTTTCCGCTTACTCTCTTCTGGCTCCAGTTCCTTCCCTTTCTCTCTTCAAATGGTCACAAGTCACTTTTGACCTGGAGAAACTCTACCCAGGCCTGATGTCATGGAAGACAATGGGCTTTGGAACCAGGTAAAAGAAGATCCAAATACATGCTCCCTTTCTCCTAACCCTGTGACCTTGGGCAAGTTTTTGAAGTTTGTTTGTCTCATGTGTAAACTGGAGAAGATGCCGACCTTCAGCTGCTATAAAAATTAGCAGTGATGTACATATAGGCCACAGCCACCACAGCAGTAATAACGTTAACATTGATAACAAAAATAACAATTACTAACTTATTAAATGCTCACCAGTTACTTCACACTGCTCTTAATGTTTTACATATAATAATTAGAGCCTCAGAGAAACTCCATACACAGTATAAATTCCCTCATTTTTGGATAAGAAGACTGAGGCACACAGCAGTTAAGTCCTAGGCACGAGTTTACACAACTAGTAACTTTGCGGCTGGTGCAGAGGACAAGCTCAATAGTGACTCTCTACCCCACTTCTCACCCAATCTCCATCGGGTCGCCTTTCTTCCACTGCCAGTGCTCTACCTTGTCACCTGAACCTCCATTTCCCTCACCCATAAAATGGGTGTCATGCCTTAATTTTTAGGAATGTAATCAAAACACAATGGTATAAATGTGAAATGTACTAACCATGCATAAAAGAGGCTTAGTAAATATTTGTTGAAAAGTCATCACACACATTTCTATTTGTCTCTGTCTCTTTCGAATTCTGGAAATCTAGGTCTGGTCACCACAATGGCTCTGCAAATAATCGTCAGTGATAACATTGCTAGATCCAAGAGCCTATTCCAGTCTCATGCTTAACCTCCCAGTAGCCCTGCCACTGCTGACCAGCGCACCTAAGCCTCCCTCCTTCCTCGCTCCGAGTCCTGCCCTTTCCTGCTCTCTCCTTTCCTCTGAGCAGCCTTCCCAAACCCACGCGTTAAATGTACCCACACCTCCAAGGCTCGGTCCTGACTTCTCGGCTTGCTTGCTTCCTGCCTCTTTTCCCTGGCTTCATGGTCTGGTTCTTTGGGGAGGACTCCCATTTTAGTCTGAGTGCCCCGATAATGGGGGTCCTGAGCCAAATTCGGAGTGCAAGTAGTTTACTGGGTGACCCCCATAAACAGTGGGAAGGAGCATGCATAAATGAAAGAGAAGGGAAGACGGTTGGCCAAAGGTACAGCTTCAAGCCAGATATCACTGGGCAACTGGAGCTTAACCCCCCTGGAGGATACTGGGGAGCAGCAAGGAACATGCTCTTTGGGGTCGTTTCACTCGAAGAGCCAGGTGGCTGGGACCATTTATTCGCCGACTCCCTCCAGTCATTGGTTGGTGTTAATTTTCGGGCACGTCTAGCTTGCTCGCAGGCAAGGAGAGCAGGTGCCAGCCAAGAGCAACGCCCTGGGGCAGCTGGAACTCAGCCGGCCAGCTCTGCAAAGGGAAGGCTCCTGCGATACGGGCTGGGCCCCAGCAGCGTCTGCCACGACTCCCAGATTTTCATCTCCACCTATAGCTCCTCTCCCACGTTCCAGACCCAGATTCCCAACTCCGGGTTGTCATCAGCACTCGTCAAAGCCAGTGAGGCCACAGTAAACATCTCCCGTAACCCTCCCGCAAACCAGAAGCCCCACCCAGCTGTCAGCCTTTCAGGCTCCTCATTTACCTCTATAGGCCCAACATGGAATGACTTTGCCTATAATGTACCCGTCTATCACCCTCAGCATGTCCCCCAGAGACATGGTGCCACGGAGGCGATGCCAGTTTGGCTCTGGAAGGACAAGTGTTCAAATACTGGCTCTGTCACTTCCCAGCTGTGCTCACACTGGTCACTCACATCACTTCTCAGAGCTTCAGCTGCATCATGCACAAAACAGGCATTTTAACAGAACGTTGTGAGTGGTGATGAGGTTGTGTGTAAAAAGTGCCTAGTCCGGTTTATAATATATAGTAGGTGTTCCATCTTTTATAGCTATGGTTACTCTAATTCATGATCAAATTATATTACCTCTTTTGCCCAATGCATCTCACCCTAGCCCCCCACCCTTGTTTTTATTTTCTTGGCTATTTCGAGAGTTCACAAGCTCGACAGAATGCTGGATTGCTCCAACGGCACCTTACCTTTCTCCAGACTCCAACCTCTCTCTCCTCCAGGCCTCCCTGTATGACAAAGCCAGACTCACCTCCTTGGAGTAACACATTCATATCAGGTGCTGCTGGTGGCTCACAGCTGTCTTAACGGTGCCTTTCAACCTTACCTCTGGCATTTAAGACCCTCTGGCCCTGGCCGGGTAGCTCACTTGGTTAGAGTGTCATCCTAATACACCAAGGTTGTGGGTTTGATCTCTGGTCGGGACACATAAGAATCAACCAATGGATGCATAAATAAGTGGAACAACAAATCTCTCTCTCTCTCTCTAAAATCAATCAATAGAATTTTTAAAAAGACCCTCAGATTCCTGCTCCTCCTGCAGATTTTCCTGATTCCTGCAGCTCACCTCACATGCTCCCTCACCTGCTCTTCTGTACCTGTGTTATCTGTAAAGCATGTGCCCATGAAAGATGCTTATATATCCCCGCACAGGAAACTGGAATAAATGGAGACCTAGGAGTCATCTCACATGCAATGCTTAGTATGTGAACATCATTTTCAGGTGAGAACACAGAGGCCAAACAGATTACGAGACAGGCCCAAAATTATTAAAAAGAGTGTACCAGGGCAAGAATGCAAGTGGTCCTTCCTCCTAACCCAGGGTCCCTGCCTCCTGGCCCGTTGCCTTGTCAATTTTGGCCTGGCCTGGTCTCTGCCTCATCCGCTTCCCAGGGCCTTACACATCCGCAGCCACCGGCCCCCGAGAAATCAGTCTCCCAGTTCGATGACTGAAGTCTCTGGAGGGCCCACCCATAGCCCCTCTCGCGAGGGGAGAAAGCTGGTCGAGGAGAAATGGTGATTTCCTGTAAGTCCATGACGGGATGAGAAACGGTGCCGGGATGAAATATGTCCTATCTCCTATTTGGCTTGGATGCGAGCCTGGGGGATGTGGTGCGCTGGGACTGCGCCGAGGTGTGTGGAGGGGTAAGGGGAGGAGAGAGGGGGTTGGAGGGGGCAGGGCAGGAAGCAGATAAGGTGGGGGGGGATTCTCCAAGTCACGGGACATCTGGCAGTGAAACCCCATGCCCTCTAAGCATGTGGGAGGGACTGCTGGCTTCTCTCAGCTCTCGCAGGCTGGGACTGGGCCTGTCTTAGCCACTGTGACATCCCCACAGCCTCAAATGGTGCTTAATGCAACATAAATGCTCTTAAATGCCAGTTGAATGAGTAACTTCAAAATAGCCCAGTTCCCAGCCCTACAATCCATGACCTGGGAAGCTTAGGTGCCATCTCCTCTCTCTGGGCCTTTGCTTTGCCACCTGAAAGTCTACCCACCAGACAATTGGTAAAAAAAAAAAAAAAAGCTAGTCAAGTGTGCATTAGTTGAATTACGCACCCAGACGCTGGTCCACTTTGAGCAGGCAAGTTCCAGGCGACGGCACTGAACTGCTGGTTTATAGGCAGGGACGTGGTATAGTCAGATCAGGCCTGTGGGAGCTTGTCTGGCTATTGTGTGGAGGGTGGATTAGAGGGTGTGAGGCTGGAGGTGGGTGTTTATGCCCTGAGGTCCCTTCAAGCTCAAACACCTCGCAGTTTGATTCTTAGAGATGTTCTAAGCCTCCTAGGGAAACTGATGAAATGTAAGAACGCAGGAATCTTCCAGCTCCACCCCCTCCCCAGGCACTGAAATTGAATATCAGCTTGGAGGCAGCTTCTGCTTAAAAAACGATGCTCTGAGCAGCCACTCAGTATTCCAGGGACCACGCTGGATTCAATACATCAAAGGTTGAAGGATCATATAGCCCCATTAGCTGCAAAGTTTAATTTCCCTTCGGGGCTGGTGGTTACAATGAAACTACAGCAGCAATTACAACTTCCCTTCTCTGACAACCTGCTCAGATCAATAACGGCCCCGTTGCTGGATCAGCCTCATTCGTCAGGAGGCTCTGGGCCACCCAAGGCCCATCACTGCCCACCGCACCCCTCCTTGGGGTGACAAGGAGAAAGCGTGAGGACCCCTTCCAAGACCCCAAGTCTCCCGTCCTGGTTTTGCAGAGGGGGATCCTGAAGCCAAAAGAGGGAGAAACCTCCATTCGTTAATTAATCCGTCATGCAGTTAATCAAGTGTCAACTCTTTCTAGGCCTTGGGGGCACCCTGTGAACCAAGCGAATGTGGTCCTTGTCTTCACCCGGACACCGAGGGAAACAAGTAAACAAACAAGCCAGGAAACTGGAGACTGGAGTGTGAGCCTCTTTAGTCGAGTGGCCAAGGAGAGCGACGGGGGTGGTGACGCCGGAGCTGGGCCTGGAGGAAGCGAAGGAGCGAGCCGTTGGAGGATGTGGGGCAGGGCATTCCAGGAAGCGGAAGCTGCACGTGCAAAGGCCCGGGGGTGGGAACAGACTCGACAAGAGAGAAGCAGGAGGGGCATCGGTACAGAGCTGCGTGATGGAGGGGGAATGGGGTAGCAGATTAGGCCAGGGGACAGCAGGGATCTGGCCAGGTTTTAAATTGTCAGGTCACAAGTGGAATCCAGGGCCAATCTGAGCTGGAGCCAGGGTTTCCTTAATTCCTCCCCCTCGGGTCAGGGCTCTCTATCCCAAGCCACGCTGGGCTCTGTGTTGCGGGAGCATCGGCCAGACTTAAAGATCCTCCAGTCACTGACTCACAGTCAGACATCTGGACTCAGCAGTTATTGTCCCCAGCCTCCAGGTGGGCAAACGGAGATTCCGATCCCCCACGATGTCTTCAGGATCCGAACCGGGAACTTTAGATTCCACTTTCCCTGGGTTTAGCGTGGCTGCAGTTTTCAAGGCTGTCCGTGCCCGCATCAGAACCTCCCAGCGAGCCTGGAACACCAGGGTCGGGGGTGAATAATGTTTCATTTTGACAAAGGAAGAACCAAAAGTCAGGGTGGCTGCGGAGGCGCGGCCCCTTACCCGGGCTGGCCTGGGACAGTCTCCTGTCTCGCGTCCCGGCCTGTCCCAGATGCGCGTGGGCCGAAGCACGCCCGCGGCCTTCCCGCAAAGGCCAGAGGTCTCAGGACTTCTGCGTGACCGGAGCCAGCCCCGTCTTCCTCCCTTCCCCGTGCCTTCCTTTCCGGCTTTTTTCCTTAATGCTGGCATTCTTCCCTCGATGGGTTTCTTTTTCTTTTCTTACCCTCACCTGGGTATGTTTATTGATTTTAAAGAGAAAGGAAGGGAGAGAGTGAGGAGACAGAAACATCGACCGGTTGCCTCCCGAGCACACCCCGGCCAGGGATCGAACTCGCAACCCAGGCATGTGCCCTGACCGGGAATCGACCCCACCACCTTCTGGTTCATGGGACAGCAGTCCAACTAACTGAGCCACCCGGCCAGGGCTCCCTTGATTTAGTGATACAACCATTATTAAACTCCTGCTCCAGGCTAGGCAACAAGAAACTGGTACACACACACAAGATTTGAGGAAGAAAACGAAAGTTCAGGAGCCAAAGACACCGAGGAAGGACCAAACTTCAAACCAAATGATGTTCCGTTTGTTCCCGGCTTTATTCCCCAGGGGTGGGTCTGCCAGGCCTTTCCTGCGTCTATACCTTCAACCTAGCTTTCCGGCTGTCTCCTGAAGGCATATAGCCCGTCTCAGTCCTCGCTGCAGTGCCCAGCAGACTGCTGCGCACACATTGTCCATCCAAATGTGATGCAGTATGAATGCTGGGAGCACACACTCAGGGGCCAGGATGCAACACCCGGCTCCTACACATACCAGCTGTGTGACCCTGGGCAAGTGACTTAACCTCTCTGAGCATCACTGTCTTCACCTGAAAATGGGCAGTGAGTGTAGAGTCTCTCTCATGGGGTTTCTATCAGACTCGGCGGTGGAGTGTGGTAGAGCTGCCTGCACAGAGGATGATGTCAGCTGTGGCAAAATGTTGGGGACCGTTGTCACCTGGTTGCGGTGCTGCCCTGGGCAATCCATGTCATCTCTTTGAGCTTTGGCCTCCCCCTTTGTATGTCCTCATGATACAACCAGTCTAGGTGGGGCACGGTGGCCAGAAATAAGGGAAAGCTCTGGCCTCCCACCAGGCGTGGGAGGAAGGTGGGAGATAGGGGAGACGTAAGGCAGGCCCCTGCTCTGCTGGTCCTGGACCAAGAGAGTTGGCAAGATGGATGGGATGTGAGAGCCAGCCCCGCGGGGGGCCTGGGGGAGCACTCAGAGCCTGGGAAGAGGGATTCGGCGGGGCGTGCACCACGCTGACAAGCCCAGGTGGTTGTGATAAGGCCGGAACGGAGCCATTCTCTGGCCGTGAAATATGGCCCCGGGCCAATGTAAATGCCTTGGAAGAGTCGGCGCACAGGACGTTGATCTGCGGGTCATCTGCCAGGTGGAGGCATGTGTGGGAGACGGGCAGGGCCTCCGAATGGATTCCCAGCACCCTCCAAATGCCCAGGAAGCTCAGGATATGTCTCCTGCTCCAGGAGGGAGCGCTGCTCACACAGAGAAGCCGAAGTGGAGGGGACTTTCTGTCCTTGTTCAGATCAGCAGAGAAGCCGTGGGACAGGCACCAGCAGTGCGCTTGACACTGTGCTGATGCCGTCACAGGTCACCCCAAGCGATCGTCTTCCCAGCTCACAGGGAGGGTGGGTATGTCCACGGTGCAGATGAGAAAACTGAAGGTCAGGGAACAGAATTTGTGCTCACACTTTTCTCCTCCAAAATATCCCTCCTCTAACGAGAAATTCAAGGAATAAGGGGCACTAGGGTCTATATAACTTGACCTCCCACTCCAAGGTGGGAATCCTGCACCCAGGTTCCTTCTGCAAAGTATTCATACATTTCTGAGAACACGTGAAGTGATGGCTAGTTCACGCCCTCCAGCAGAGCCCCAGGCCCCTGCGGGAAGACCCCTTCCCAGCCCTCATGGTCCTCACCTATTTATTTATCAAGTATTTACTGGGAGAGAAGAGGAAGAAATGACACTTTGCGGAAGACGTGTATTCTTGATCAAATGAAGTCATCACTCGACTGAATGAGAGGAGCAGGGAAGGTGAGTACTTTAACCAGTCCCGCAATTTGGGATCACGTCTGTGACAGCCCCTTTTTACCTGAGTGACACTGTGTACTTTACTTCACTTCTCTGAGCTTCCGTTTCTTCTTAAAGTGGGGATAATATGTCACCTCAAAAGACAGTCGCAATATCAACAGAAGAATAAACAAACTGTGATGTACCCGTGCAGTCTAATACTGCTCAGCAATGGAGAGGAATGAACCACTGACGCATTCAACAATGTAGAAGAATCGGGAAGGCATTATGCAAAATGAAAGCAGGCAAATACAAAAGGCCACATGCTGTGCGATTCTATTACATGACATTCTGGAAAAAAGCAAAACTATAGGAACAGAAATCTAATTGATCCTTGCCAGAAGCTGGGAGTAGGAGATGGACTGCAACACAATATGAGGGAATTGGAGAAGGAGATGAAAATTTTCTATATTTTGATAGTGTTGGTAGTTACACCCCATATACATTTGTCAAAGCTCATCAAACTGTACATTTTTGAAAGGCAGAATTTTACTACAGATAAGTAATATCAAAATAAACCTGACTTTTAAAAACAGCTGTGAGGATTTGGTCAATATTTGATGCATATAAACGTAAGTGTTGATTTCTGCCCCGCGAAGGTAGTAAAATAGGTAGAGCTGGGTTGCTGTATCCTACTCAACCAGTAGGTGTCGCTAACAGGATACATGCCATTGTCCAGTTTCACAGTCCATTCATTCATACTTTCAGCATTGAATAAGTCTGCATTCAAATTGTAATTTTAAAAATTTCTGTTGAGTGTAAGGGCTATCTTCCTGCCACTAACAAACCAACCCTAGGTGGTAAGTTTGGTCCTATCCCCCATGGAGATAAATGATACATTGGACCTGGTCCCCTTCCATACACCAAGCAGTAGAGGTGACACCCAAGATGGCAATGGGCAACGTGTGACATGTGAAGTCCCTCTGCAGCTATTCTCACTGGGCACGGCTGCAGCATTTCTTGAAATCTTGCAGCCCACAGTTGACCCCAGCTCCTTGGGAGGCTGAGGCCCTGCCAGGGCCCGGCCTGTGGGCAACAGCAAACTCTGAGGTTAGGCAGACATACTGCCACCCCAGTTCCTCACGGCTGTGCCTCTTCCAATAACAATATTTTCTCTGAAGGGAAAGTCATGTGTTAAATGGAAGATTTGCTTGAGTGAGTCACTGGGAACCTAAGCGAAATCATATTAAGGAAGTAATATTTATTATATCCATAAAGCAACTCGCACAGTCAACGTGCGGGGGCCAGATGGGAGGCCCAGATGTGCAGGGAGCCAAATCAAGCCTGTCAAAAGGGGGGCCTGGGCCTGTGAGTTAAAGCCCTTCAGCCGGGGAGGAGCTGAAGGTGGATTTGGCCAGCAGCGGGGCCCTCTGGCAGCCTCGGGGGTGGGGGCTCTCAAAAGAAAGAAAAGGAGGTCAAGTGTTCCCTGAAATGACAGGGACCACGGCGATGGAACAGGACATTGCAGGGGAGAGGCAATGGGATGGCCAAAGATGAGAGAGGCCACATTTGCAGGACACGTAAAAGAGGAACTGGGAGGGGCGAGGGAGGAGGGAAGGAAGGAAGGGAAGGGGAAGCAGACAGAAGAGGACTACTGGGGACAGTTGTCCAAGGCATTGCTTGTTCAAGGATGCTCAGCCAACGGGGCACAAAGGGGCTGAAATCCAACTCAAGCTGTACTTTGAAGGTGTGCATCTTGGGCAGGAGAAGGGTCTACGCAGAGAAAGAGCCTCTGCTGCCTTGCATTGAGGTGCCTAATGGCTTAGCGATGGTCCCTGATGGAAGAGTGAAGAGAAGGTAGAGGAAGGGAGTGGAGGTAAAGAAAATACCCAGCATCTCTGACCCTTCCGCTTGCACCTCGTTAGGCCGGCCACTGTCCCACGGTTAACATCCTCTCCCCAGCTGCATTCTCCTTGGTCCATGCCAATCTACTGGCACTTCAAAGCCCAGTCGTTACCAGCTCCAGGAAGCCTTCCCAGGTGTCCACGTCTCCCGAAGGGAGCTCCCGGCTCCTGCTGAGCAAACTGATAAGAAACCTGAAGCTTCATCTGCACGTGGAGTCAGCCTTGAGCACCGCTGAGATGCCTTCACTGTCATGGGTGTTGGTGGCCTTTTTGATGGCATTGCTCTCTCCACCCACACATTTCTGGGCTTAAGGCTGCCCGGCTACCCTGGATCCTTCCTAATAGTCACGCGTGCAAAGGACGGGCTGTTCTCCTGCTACTACTCTTTACATTCTTGTTGCTGATGAGGACCATAAGGGTGGCGATTCAGACCCTGTCAGGCAGGTGGGCAGAGTAATTGTAAGCAGTGACCTGGACAATGTAAACATCTGCTATTCTCACCCACCCAACATCCATCCCCTGTCTTCTGGGAGCAGGTGCTTATATTTCTTTAGGGACCCAGCTTCCTCTATTCTCAGTTCATGGGATTCTAGTTTCGCTGATCCCTCTCCCTGGCTTCAGAGATGAATCCTGTTCCTCCAGGTCAGTGATTGGTTTAGGGGTGGGCACATGACCCACGCCATCCAATGACAGCCAGTTTTATAATTTTTGCAGAAACTCGGGAAACAGACTCCTGGGGTAGGGGTGGGGGGGGCAAATAATTCAAGTGGAGCTGTAGCTGCTGGTGGCCATCTCACCATCACAGAGAGAAATTCCTTCCCCAAGAATGGAGCCAACTCAGAGAAAAATCAGAGCCAAGAAATGAAGAGACAGATACTCTTGATATCGCCTGATAGCCCAGAACCAGCAACACCTGAAGCTTTTACCCTTTTTAAATATAAACCAATACATTCTCTTTCTAGGTAAAGACAATTTCATTTGTATTCCTGGCATTTGTCACTGAAAGAGCCCTGATCCATAAGCGACATTTCCCGAGTCTGGTTCTTTGTTAACCATTACTAAAATGCAGAGAAATGGAGCTTTGAATTTGGAGTCAACAGACCTGAGATTTTACTCTAGTAAGCAGGCACTCATTTCCCCTCACCGGGCCTAATGTTCTCTTATGTAAAATAAAAGTTGTCTTTTGTTTTCTTTTTTTAATAAAATGTTTTCTTTAAACTTTTGTGTGGAACGATGACTTCTTTGAGTAGTTGAGAGGGCCACAGTGCCATGGACACATCTCTCCTCCCTTTAGCCACTCCCTGTAGTCTCTGAACTACCGTCAACTGTGGGCATTGCAATCTTCCCCAGCCTGTGAGAGGCGAGGCCTCAGAGGGTCCGCAGTAAGAGAAAGCCCCTCCTTGGCACCAGGCAGATGCTGGCACAAAGCCCAGGGGACTTGCTCACTGGCACGAGAACCTTGGCAAGTTCCATCACTTTTCTGAATTCTAGCTTCTCCATTGTAGGATGGGGATCGTTATCATTAAACAGCCAGCAATTATCCTAAATGCTTTGTGTTTCCCCATCATTAGTCTTCACAACATCCTTATGGGTTCAGTCCTATCTTTACTTTCATTTTACAGAAGAGAAAACTCAGGCTTTGAGAGGTTATGACTCAGACCCAACCTCAAGTCCTGAACTAGGATCGGAATCCAAGTCTGTGTGACTCAGAGCTCAGACACTAGTATGTACTAGCATTAGATAGATGATAGGTGATTGATAGATAGAGATACAGATAGATAGATGATGATGATGATGATGATGATGATAGATAGATGATGATGATAGATAGATAGATAGATGATAGATAGATAGATGATAGATAGATAGATAGATAGATAGATAGATAGATAGATAGATGATAGATGATAGATAGATAGATAGATAGATAGATAGATAGATAGATAGATAGATAGATAGATAGATAGATAGATGATAGATAGATGATAGATGATAGATAGATAGATAGATAGATAGATGATAGATAGATAGATAGATAGATAGATAGATAGATAGATAGATAGATAGATAGATAGATAGATGATAGATAGATAGATGATAGATGATAGATAGATAGATAGATAGATAGATAGATAGATAGATAGATAGATAGATAGATAGATAGATGATATAGATTTAAGACATAGCCCAGGCACCAGAACTGGGTAGCTCAGTTGGTTAGAGCATCCTCCCAATGCACCAAGGTTGTGGGTTCGATCTCTGGTCAGGGCACATACAAGAATCACCCAATGGATGCATGAATCAGTGGAACAACAAATCGATGTTGCTCTCTCTCTCTCCCCCCCTCTCTCTCCCTCCACCCTTCTTCTCTCTAAGCATATCCTTGAGTGAGGATTAAAAAACATAAAGCAGCAGACACCTTAAACTTTCACAATGGCATGTCAATTATATCTCAGTAAAGCTAGGGGGGGCTAAAAGATGCTGAAGAAGAGGGGGAGGGGAGGGGAGGGGAGGGGAGGGGAGGGGAGGGGAGGGGAGGGGAGGGGAGGGGAGGGGAGGGGAGGGGGAGGGGAAGGAAGCAGCCCTCTTTTGGAGTAGACTTGGCAATGTCTCCAGAGCATTTTGTGTTAGCTGGAGAAAGTTGGGAAGGTTATGCAAATGGGCCTGTTGAATAAAGAATATTCCCAGGTACAATCATTATGCAGAACGGTTTCCCCTTTGCATAAGGTGGCAAAAATTATCTCCCCGGTGCCAATTATGCGCTTGTTAGCACTGACATTCTCAGAGTCATTACACCGAGCGGTGCCGTTTATGTAGGATCTACACTGGGTTCTATTGTAATTTTTTCTCTGTTTACAACTCGGTATAATATATGTCATTTTTCTTCAAATGTATTTGGTGTTTAATCTAACATTAAGGCCTGGAATATGTTTGCCCCTAAAAGGCACTCGCTTCCAAACACCCTCGGGTGTCACGAAATGGAACAAATATTCAGGAGTGCTTGATGAAGGTGGGGGCCGGGAGGCAAGAATCTCATTTCTGACTGTGTCCTTGAACATGGAGCTCCCATCCTCGGAGCCTAATTGCCCCATGTGTGATACAACGTGAGCAGATGAAGCAATGTCTAAAGTCCTTTGCAGGCTTGATTTCCTGCAACCTCATTGAGATGCTCAGCTTTTGCTGTTGTTGGTTAAAATCATGTTAATAGTGTATTTTTTAAATATAAATGGAGCAAAATGTAGAGTATACAGTGATAAATTGAATAGATAGAAAGATAGATAGATGGCATAAACTGTGGGGAAATGATGAGTGACTGAATGAATGTTATTGAAAAAACTGCATCACTCTGTGGGGGAAAAATCAAGGCAGATTCCTACCTCACACCATATACAAAAATAAAACCCAGATAGATTAAATACTTAAACTCAAAAAGCAAAAGCCAGTCAGCAAATAGAAGAAAATATAGGAAAATATTTGTGTGACCTTCAATTGGAGAGGTGGGAATTCTTGAAAACACCTAAATAGTAGAGATTATGACAGCGGTAAAGGATGAGATTCATCACATCAAAATTAAAGCTATCCTGTGGATGCTATAAACAAAGATAGTGCAGGGCTAATGGAGTAAAACAAGATATTTGGGGGGGGGGGATATCCTATCTAGAAAGCACAGAGATCCACAAATCAGAAATAAAAACTTAGAAAATCCATTCATGAAATGAACAAAATATATTGATAATCCACAGAAAAAGAAAAAAATTATTAAGTTTATAAAGATAACCTTTCAAAATAACCAGTATGAGTGACATAGACATTAAAATAACCATGAAGTTGTGCATGATCCCCATTTGACTAGCAAAACCCAAAAAGAAAGATAACATACATCTTGGCAAAAAAAAAAAAAAGGTGGTGAAATAGGAATCCTCATACACAGCTGTATGAGAACGGTCTGGCCAGACTTAGTGGAGCTAAGTGTACAGGTTCCCAGGAGCTCAGCAAACCCGTCCTTGGCGATGGAGCTTGAAGAAATTCTCACTCGGGCCACAGGAAGGTCTGCTCAGGTGTGTCACTGCATCCTTGTCATGTTCACACCACGTTGCCGTGTTTCTTTGAGAACCAGGGGAGCCCTGATGGGGGGAGGCGGACTAGGAAACACTGCAACTTTCAGAAGAAATGGGTGAGATCCATATGCCGCAGCGTGAGCAGATCTCAGAAACGATGCTGGGCAGGAAGGGCGAGAGCCAGGTAGAGGACCAGAAGCCATTTGTGTCCTCTACAAGCACACACTAACCATGGACTTTTCAAAGATGTAAATATATATGAATGGCCAGACTGTAAGTTAGAGGGCACACAAAGTAGGATGAGTGCCCGTGTGGGCAAGAGGAGGGACATCAGGGTGAAAGAGGGAGGGGGAACTCCTTTAAAACAGGAGTCCTTGCAAGAGAAGGTCTACTCAATTCTATGTGTGTCAGCCCCCCTTGCTGAGAAAGTCATGGTGCCCATTTGTTAGGTCCCCAGGGAGCTGATATAGAGGTTAGGCAGAGGTTGGGTAGTCAATATCTAACACACATGTCATTTAATACAGATAATTTAATCCTCACAACCAACTAATAATATAGGCATCACTACTGGAGTTTACAAGTGAAGAAACTGAGGCTGGATTAGGGGAAATGATTGTTCAAGCCTGCCAAGCTCAGAAGTGGCTGAGTTGGGAATTGAACCCTGCCTTCCCCACACCAAAGGCAGTGACACTGAAATCACTCCACTCTATTAGGGCCTTGTTCATGCAGTTCCTGGCCTATTCTTCCCATAAATACTTCAGCGCCATTCAGAAGGGGGCATATTTATACATCTGCCTTCCTAATAACTCCTGGGTCCAACATCTTCCCATCCCCACAGCCACCCCCCCCCCCCCCCAGTCTGGCCGAGCCACCGTCAGCTCTCACCTGGGAGGGCTGGGGCAGCTTCCTCGCTGGCCATTTCCACACTCCCCCTTCAAACCCCTCTGTGCAGCTGAATTCTGTCATTTAAACCCGATCCTGCCACTCTCCTGCTTCACTCTCCCATGGCTCCCCACGCCCTCAGAACAAAAGCCACTCTCCTCACCGCGGTCTGTGAAGTTCCAGTATGACATGGCCCGTCAGTCTCGCCAGCACGCCCCCACGTGATTTACACTCAGTACATACCCAGGTGCTGGGGTGCCCGCCCACACCACGGTTTCTCACATCCACGCCCCCCATACGGCATCACCTCTGTCTGAATGTCCTCCCATTCCACGGAGCCTACCAGCCCTTCTGACGCCACCCCACCCCACCCCACCCCACCCCACTGGATCCTGGTCCCCCAAACTTCCACCTTCCCCATTTTTCTCTCTGCGCTTCTCCCCTTTCATTTCTGACCAAACTTCGGATGACGGGAACACTGATAAATTAATGATTGTAATTAATAAAAATTGACTCTGTGCTAATAAATTATTATGAAATGGCCTGTCAGGCTTTTTAATGAAATGCAAAAAGCTGCAGTAATGAGATGAGTGTGTGCACTTTTTCAGCCAAGATGTGAGGAAATGCATCCTTGGGGCACTCAGTTCTCTAAGGAGAGAATCTGGGAGGAGAAAAGCAGGATTGGAATAATGCTCGGAGGGGATGGGAGGGGTTACCACTGTCTGAGTACCTACTATGTTAGACACTTAGCCTATGTTCTTTTATACTCTTATGAGTCCCGTGAGATGGAAACTATTATCAACTCTCACTTTTACGGATGAGGAGACTGAGGCTCAGCGAGGGGAAGGAATTACCCTTGGTCACACAACAACTATGTTATACAGCTGGAATCCAGACCCATCTCCAAGCTCTTAACCACTCAATTACACCTTCTTTCAAAAATTCAGGATTTGGAAGCAAGAGGCATAAATTCAAAGTCAGATTCAGTCATTTGACATTGTGACCTAGAGTAGGTTGCTTAGCTTCTCTGAACCTCAGTTTACCCATCTGTATAATGGAGATGGCAATACTTCTTTTACATGCTTTCAAGCATGTACACATAAGAATGAAATGTGCCAGCCGGTGTGGCTCAGTGGTTGAGCATTGACCTAGGATCCAGGAGATCCCAGTTCTATTCCCGGCCAGGGCACATGCCCGGGTTGCGGGCTCTAACTCCCGCAGAGGGCATGCAGGAGGCAGCCGGTCAATGACTCTCTCATCGGCTATGTTTCTATCTCTCTCTCCCTCTCACTTCCTCTCTCTGAAATCAATAAAGACATGTTTTTCAAAAAAAGAATGAATGAAGTGAGGTGATGTGAACACATGTAGCCCTAAGCATCCTCCCCCTCTTCCAAGAGTTTGACATAAGCAATTCTGTATGTGAGCAGGTGAAGCTTTGCCAGAAAAGGGGTCCAATGCCATGGAGAGGAGGCATGGTGACATTCTTATTCTTGCCCCACCCCAGCTCCATGGAGTGTTTAATACTACCAGGTTGTGCCAGTTCTTTGTAAACTATAGCCATGAATGTAAAACAACTGATTTTTACAACAGAATTGTTTAACCCTGCACCAATTAAAAGTACCTGTTATTAAAAAAGGTAATTATGCCGTAATTAGTTTGACACAAGACATTAAGCAGATTATTATCAAAGCCAGGGAAATAGTAACTTCAAAGCAATTTCCTCTCTTGAAAGAGGCATTTACATGCCAGCACTGGAACAAGATCCTCACTCGAGGCATTTTTTAATGCAGGGAAATGTGGTCCCTAACTCTTCTGAGCAGCTTGGAACTTTATGGCAGGAAAAGCCCACATTACAAAGAAACTTGGGTGGCTGGGCTGCAGAAATTCTACCCAGGAAGCCACGCTGTGGGTCAGGAACTGGCTGGGCAGTAACCAGGCTGGACCAGAGCAATATGGGCTAAAAAGAAAGCTCTCAGGCATCATGGTTAGGTTTTCACTATCCTCTCCTTGATTCGCCAAAACAAGTCTGTGAGGTAGGGGTCATGAGACCCCATTTGTGAGGCAGAGAAAGCAGTTTACTGATCACAGGTGTGGCAAGGAGGAAAGGGACTGAATGTCCCCAAAAGTACTTCCCCCAGCAACACCGATATTCAAAACCTATCAAATCAATTTCTCCTTAGCAGCCTTTCGGGAGCTTTGTCCTTCCAGAAGGCTCTGATTCTCCCGCTCACTGTCCCTGTGTCCTTCCTTCTGTGTCCTTTTCCCGCTGCCTCTGCTCTCACCTGTCGGAGTCCTGGGGGAAGCAGGACAGGGGACACTGATAGATAAAGCATTCTAACGAGCCCCCCTGCGAGGCACTGACGTTTCAGCACCATGGTCAGCGGCTCGGGCATTCATCCCCTCCCCCATCCTCAACAATAAACCCCACCAGTGACTAATGTCCCCTCTCTGCCACTTAACCAGCTATGTGACGTTGGACGAAATATTAACCTCTCTGAGCCTCAGTTTCCTCTCTTATGAAATGGAATAATAAAAGCACCTAACTTCAAGAGTGATTGTGAAGAATTCTCGTCAAATACTCAGCAGGGAGCATGGCATTGTGTAAGTTCCCAGTCAATGAGAACTATTATTATTATTAACCTGTGTCTCCTGACTGCTGACCCATATGCTCCCATTAGCCCATAGAGCTCTGCTCTCTAAAGAGACAGAAAAATACATATATAAATGTAAGGCAGGCAAAGGGGCAAAACCAGATAGTTCAAGAAGTAAACCATATCCCACACCTCCTGCATCTATACAAATACAGTAGTTTTTTAGCCAGCAAAATGTCAATTTCCTTTTCTCTGGAAAGCCTTGCAATATCATTAGTATATGTGACATTTGTTGAGCATTTATGCTTTACCAAGCACTACATGAAGCATTTTACATCAATTGTCATTCAAAAATCTCAACCATTCTATGAGGCAAATAATATTAAATACAGTGGTACCTCGGTTTTTTAATGTAATCCATTCTGGAGGACCGCTCGAGTTCTGAAATGTTCGAAAACTGAGGGATCAACAGCCAACAGCCCTCAGCGGAAGCCGTGTGGCATGTTCGACTTCCGAGGCGTGTTCGAAAACCGAAACATTTGCTTCAAGGTTTACAGCGCTCGTAAACCGAAATGTTCGTCAATGGGGACCTTCGAAAACCGAGGTACCGCTGTAGTATAAATTTTATCCACTCTGTGATGAAGGAACTGAGGCTCAGAGAGACACACATACTTGTGCCCATCTGGTAAGTGGCAGAGCAAGGATTTGAACCCAGGCCTCTCTGGCACCTACTCCTTTCCCAAGATGCTTCCCTGTCCTCCCAGGTCACATATAGCTGGGGGGAAAGCAAAACAAGTCATGAGAAGCTGCTTGAAAGTACCAGGTGTATAGCAGGTGCTCAGGAAATCTGTGTCCTCGCCACTCTCCTCAGTCCTCAGTTTCCCCATCTTTCCATTCGGGGATTTGGACAGGTCTTCTCTCGGAGCCCACTGAGTCAACAGATGCTGCGGGAAGAGCATCCTCTCACTGGCCATCACCCTGGGGCTCCACCTGTGTTCCTAGGGCCCAGATGCAAGCCTCTGACCTCCCCTCAAAGGCTCCAGAATTTGAGATGAGCTAGAGGAGCTGCTCCCGGCAGTGGGGCCTCTTAGCCCATCCTGCCGTTGCCATGACAACAGTGCCAGCATCAATCTTCTTCAGGTCCCTCTTTCCAGCTCTGCCTTTCTCCCTCTCCTGTCACGTCTGTGTCGGCCGGGTGCCCCTGCAGTAGGATCCAAGGTAAGGGGCCAAGGCCAAGTGTGATTAGTGACGGGGAGGAGGAAGAAGAGAAGGTTCAGGGCTGAGGTGAACCAGATTCAGGAGGGGAGGAGATCCAACTGCTGTTCCACTTATTTAGGCATTCATTGGTGGATTCTTGTATGAGCCCTGAGGGAGAATCAAACCCTCCACGTTGGGGCATCCCCGCGATGCTCTAACCAACCGAGCTACCCGGCCAGGGCCGAAATGTGTCTCCTTTTAACCCCAGTTATCGACACAAATATTTCAAGCAAGACATAGTTCCACTTGCGTTAGGAATCACTGTCGGTACATTAGAAATTCCTGGTGTGATTCTAAAAAAAAATTTAAAAAAAATATAACTTTCTTTGAATGCAATTTCTTTTTTAGCCGGGATCCATTGCGAACTCAGACCACGTGAGCTCCCTGCTGCCTGACAAACGCACGTACAACCTATTCCTGGCCCAGGATGTTTCTAAAATTGGAATGAACGTTGTTTAACCGCCACGGTGTAAATCAAAGTGATGGATTTCTCTTAGGAAACTGGTCCTAAAATGTTTCCTCTTCTGGCAGCCAGAAAACTCCGTCTCGATTTGCACCATGAGGATCCCTGTCATCGTCGCTTCTCACGATTTCCTTGCGTCTACCCTCCGCCTGGGAGGAGAGACCGAGACGCTGGGCGGCGCTAGGGGTCACTTCCGGTCTCAGCTCCAAGATGGAGGTGCTTCCTGTGAGGTGACAGCCAATCAGAGCCGAGCTGGGCTGAGCACTTCCGGGCTGAGGATGGACTTTGTCTGCAGAGGGAGAAGGGCAGCTCGCCCGAGTCCGCACCGAGGATCTCGTCGCCCCCTATCTCTCATTTTTCCCTCCGGCCCATCCCGATTTCATCTACAAGAAGGAAAAAAGCCTCTGATGGCTCTCATGTTTTGAGTAATTGGAATGCCAAGGAGACATTTAATTGAAGGCCACTTCTACTTAGAGCTAAGTAATTCTAAGGATTGGAACGCCGCAAAAAAAAAAAAAAAAAAAGTAAAGTACCTCTTCATTCAATAGCTGAAAACTTAAATAAATATAGAATTTTCCATTCTGACGGCAAATTGCGCTACATAGAATGCCGGGCCACCAGCCTGGTTTGAAGTCCCGACATCTCCAGTTACTTCCAGATGCACGACTTTGGGCAAATCACTTCCTCCCTCTAGAGCAAGTGATTCCTCCCTCACCTCAGCTCCCCTGTCCCCCAAAGGGATTGCTGCTTCGAGATGCTGGGACGACTCAATGAGATAATGTACTTACATGCTTAGCACACAGGAGGCGCGCAGTGACTGTTTCCTGCTTGGCCACGGTGGAGCAGGGAATCTTATATTTGCCACCTCTGTGCCCCCAGCACTTAGCCAGCACCTGGCTCTCGGGAGGGACAAAAGAAAAGAAAACAGTGAGCCAGTCACTGGAAGACGCTGACTTGTCCTGAGTTCTGCCTTGAGCCATGCTGCCAACCAGCTGGGTGACCTTGAGAAAACTGCTTAACCCTCTCTGGAAGTCATTCTCGGAAATGTGCGCAAATAAATCTACAGGACCTCCAGAGAGTTGCAAGGAGCAAGTGATTTCGCGTGTCAGAATGTTTTGAGAACCAGCACAACCTCCACCATGAAGAAGTCGTGAGTGACCGATAACAGTGTCACGTGCTGCCTTCCAGCAGTATCTTAAAGAAGAACACAAACAGGACGCTTCCCAAGGGAATTCATGTGCAAGGGTGAGATTGGGGCTGTGTGGCAGGTGGGGAGAGGGAAATATTTGGGGGCAGCACCTCTTCTATTACATGAGATCTCTTGCCTGTCTCGTCCCCCCGACTTGAGCCAAACTCTCAGTCAGTTCCAGCCCCTTCCAGAGGTCCCCTTGGAGATCAGCATCCACCCATATTCACAATGAGGTTGGCCCTGGCCTAATGCTAGAGTCAGCTGGGGGCAGGGTGCTTAATAAAAAATACCAAATCTCAGTTTCTCCCCCACCCCCAGATTCTTAAAGTGGTCCAGGACAATGGTTTTCAGCTGGGGGTGATTCTGCCCCCAAGGAGACACTTTTGGTTATCACAAGACTAGGGCATTGCTACCGGCATCTTAAGGTTAAAGGCCAGGGATGCTGCTCAGCATCCCACAATGCACGCAACAGCCCCCCCACACACACACACCAAGAATTATCCAGCCCAATATGTCAATCGTGGTGAGAAACCCTGGTCTGGGGTGAGGCCCTGTCATTGGTACATTTGGAAAGCTCTTCGGGTGATTCTAATGAGAGCCTCTGGGTTAATCAAACGCTCAGCAATTAGCCTCAGGACATCGGAGTCTTTTAGATGAAGCCTCCATAATCAGCCAGCTGTTATTAAAGCATCAATAGCTGTGGCCAAATTAGACCCGGAGTTAAGAGTGCTTCAAGCATTGACTTATCCATCCCTGCTAGAGCAACTAACTGTCCAGTGTTTCCCAGATGAAGGTAGTTCCCAGGATGGGGACTTTTCACTTTAGAGACTGGGACAGTCCTGGGAACACTGCTTCTCTCTTCTCTCCCCCTCTCTCCAGCTATCCATTGTTTATTGAGTGTGTACAACATGCCAGTGTTTACAAACACTTTATCTAAGAAAGAGATGGTATGATCATTTCACAGTAATCCAAGGGTTAAATTACTTGACCACAGAGGTCCCTCATATAATTGTTAGAGTCAAGACTTGAACCCAGGTCTCCCAACTCCACAGTCCTCACCACGACATCACACTTTCTACTTCTGTGAGTGACTTGACACCAGCACAGGGACTCCGAGATGCTAATCCCCATCAGTCAGGAACACCACCTCTGGGTTCTGCAGCGTCTCTGCTGTTTCCATTGATCCCTTCCCCGTCTTTTATTTCCAGGTTGGGGCCCAGTCAATTAAAAAGCAAAGAATGAGAGACCTGCAGATGACCTTCAGCCGAAAGTAATTAACAAAGGCATCTCGGAGCTGCTGCAGTGCTGCGGACTTGCAGGTGAACGAGAGTAGAGAAAGCCATTGGGGGCTCCATTCTAGGCCCTCCGCATCTCATGTCTGTACTTCCTACCACACAGATGGTGACCTCCATGGCGCAGAGAAGGAAACTGAGGCCAGAGAGGTGATCACCAAGGCCATCTTCCTGGCAAGTGGTGACTGTAGTGTCAGAACCCCTATTTGTTTACTCTGGTGCTCGTGCTTTTAGCGTTTTATTCCACGCCCTGTGGGGAACCTGACTTCTTGTCGATTTTACAGCCCAACATGGGCAAAGCACCCCTAACAAATCCCAGAAGGTTGTCTCGGGGAAGTGTTCATGTTGTGCAAACAGCCTTACACGTGTCCTGGAGTCGCAGCACCCTTTCAGATATTGACGAGGCCCATTAAAGAATTCCGAGAGAATGCGGAGCGGGTGCTGAGTTCAGAATGGCCGGAGTGATAGCGGACCGCGTGGGCACCCCGTGCGCTCCGAGGCCGTGCCATCCGCCTGTGTGCCCGCACCTGCTGTCCTCTGCGGGGACCTCACCTCACCGCCTCCCCTCGCACACACGGCCACCCAGGTGCAGACCCCATGGTGCCTTGTGCATTTCTCTGAAATTATATTTTATTAAATAAACAAAGTGGAGCCGTTCCTGTAGATTTATGAACAGTCCCTCAAGTCTTACTTGTTCGACCCACTGCGGATTTACGGCCCTGCATTAACCTCGTGAGCGCTCATAACGTTTACTAAGATAACGTTGGCAGGAGGGAGAAGGGATTTTTATGGCCGAGTAATAATTACGAAATGCAGGGAGTACTCAGGAACCTGTTTATTAGTTACACTGGGTGTGTGGTCATGGTGGGGCTGCACCGGCCAAGATCAATCCCTTCCCTTGGTGGCCTCTCTGGAGTCTGGTTCCTACTTAGAGACGTGTCAGCAGTGGGATCAGAGAACAACCTCAGAAAACGCAGGAGGGGCGGCTGCCCAGGTGGCCCTCAATTTAAACTCCCCCCCCCCCCCGAGAATGGGCCCCAAGTGCATCCTGAGACCCTGGAAGGAGATGCTGGCCCTAAAGAGAGGTCAGTCCCCTGGGGTGTGACATCTCTTCCCCTCAGAAGAGCAAATGATTGGTTCTTCAGGCTCTTTGTTGCAAACAGTTTTGCCCAATGAAAAGGGAGAAATGGTCCGTAAACGCACCCAATACATTGGATGCTGAAGGGGAATTGGAGACAGGGGGTCTTGGAAATTAACCCAAAAATATGAGGGGAATAAACAATAAGGAGTATTAATAATAAGAACTACAACCATCTGACTGCATATAAGAACCAAGGGGGACCGGAGAGTAAAACTACAGGTGCCTGGACCCAACCAATTAAGCTTGACCTTCAAGGTCTGTGGACAGGCGCTGTTTGTCCAAACTCCTCTCAGATGCCGATGCATGGAAAAGGTTTAGACCATCAGATGGATCATCCCTGCCGGGTGCCGCTCTGTTACTATGACCTGGCTCCCTGCTCAAACGGTGGTCCCCCAGATCAGCATCTGCCTCACCTGGAAGCTGGTTGGAAATGCGGAATCCCAGCCCCCCCCCCCATTACTGACTCAGAGACCACATTCCAACAAGATCCTCCCAGATTCCCGTGAACACTCAGGTCTGAGAAGTGCTGCAATGTGGCATTTGAACCGCAGAAATGCCTGAGGCCCAGAGAAGTTCAGCCACCAGCCCGAGCTCACACAGGACCAGGACCGGACACCAGGCCCCCCCCTTCAGCATCTCCCACTCTCACACTCAGCCGGTGAGGGAGGAAATCTGGGCACTGTGGCAGGTGCATGTGGGCTGGAACTAAAAATGAGCTGGAAGCTGGAAGAGAGGGGCGCCCTGGGGGAAGGGGCTCTGTGCCTAGTTGTCAATTAGTCCCAGGCCTACTGCAGCTGACAGTGGGGCCCGCTCGCCACCACCCCCCTCTGCTGCTTCTGCCCTCTCTCCCTTCCCCTTCCAGAGCCTCCTTGAGATTTGAAGCTCAAACAAGAGGCTATAAATAATGTAGCACAATTGCTCCTCTCGTCTCCCCCAATCCTCAGAGGGTGAGCAAGGCTTCTTGTCTGCCTCATTAGTGGCCGTTCAACCATTTGATTTCGGTAACAATGAGTGTGCCTTCCTCGGAATTTTCATACCTATTTGCGTCACCGGAGTCAACACTGAATTTTTGAATCCACATGAAATATTAATGGGATGATCTGCATACTGTACACTCTCTCCACTGTGCCCACCGCCCCAGCCCCTGTCCCCACAAGCAAGGAGAGGGGCTGAAGACAGACAAGTCACAGAGAAGTGGGGAGGAGCCCAGTGGAGCAGGGGCCACAGGGAGGGTTGAGAGGGTCCTTCCAGCCAAGCTCCCTGCACCCAAGGCGAGCAGCTTCCAATGTCAGGTTAAAGGGTAAGTTAGCTCTGGAACGCATAAGCTTCACCATTTCCATGCTGTGTGACCTGGGGTAAGTCGCTTTACCACTCTGAGCTTCAGTTTGCTCATCTACAAAATGAAGATTATAACAGAGTTGTTGCCGCGATTAAATATAGATCCTTTACCCCAGTGCCTGGCACATGATAGGCACCCAATGCATAGTAGACATTATTATTAAAAACATTATTTTATTAGTTTTCCTCCATTTTTCATCCTACGTGCATGACTGGAACTCTGTAGTTTGCAGAACATGATCATATCTGGGGGGTTTTCATCTATGCTGTAAGTTTGGTAGCTGGCAGACCGGAGTTGATTCCAGCTTCAGTTCTTACAAACTGTATAACTTAAGAGGAAGTGACTTCACCTCCCTGAGCCTCAGTTTTCTCACCTATGTAATGGGTGAGAAGAAAAGCCCCACCTTTTAGGAATATTATCAGGATTCAGCGGGACAATGTATATACTGTAAGATGCCAGCATTCTGTGCCGCATGGAGCAGGCCTCACACACAGGAGGATGTTTTTATCCTAAGCACACAGTTTTTGCACATGTTAGCATCTCTGAATTCAGGGTACCTCTTGCCATTGTGATCGCATCTTAGCCTCCATGAAATGATATTTCAATTAAGGGTATTCACTGAGTACTGGCTTGCGCGCCAGGCACGTGCTAAAAGCTGACTCACGGAATCCTTGCAGTAAGCCACAGGGGCAGGTATTATTCCTAAACACGCTTTGAGGATGGAGGCATGGAGCCCAGAGAGGTGGCACAGCCTCCGCTGGGTCCCATGGCTGGTGAGGGGGCAGTGGGTTTGCATTACAGAGCTCCCGGGCTTAGGAGCTGTGATCTGCAGGCTCCATCCCATCCCAGTTGGGCAGGGAAGGAGAGGGAAGGCCAGGAGACGGTGCGATTTGCCCAGAGCAGCGTGACCTGTAAATTACGGAGAAGGGACTGGATCCCAAGTCCATGGGACCACACAGATGCCGAGCTCTTTCAGCTAGGACCACACACGGCAGAGAGATGGGTGGAGTGATTGCCGAATAAACCAGCTCTGTGCAGCCTGGGACAACCTGGCCAGGACCCTGGAGATCTGCTCCGAATTCCCAGGTGTCTTGCCAGCGGCTTCATATCTCCAAACGTCGCTTTTTCACCTGTAAAATGGAGGTGACAATTCCCACCTCTCGGAAGTGTTGCGGTGATGAAAAGGAACGATGCGTAGAAATGGGCTCCACGACACAGAGGAAGCCCTCAAAACGCGAGTGGTGCCTGAGCGCAGAGAGGGCAGGGTCCCTGAAAGCTGGAGTGGGACCTTGGGGCTGGAAGGAGCAGCGACGGGGCCTCCACTCCCTTGCACACTACTGGCCTCCTTCCTGTGGGGGCCCAGTGTGGAAATTCCCCCGCCCACCTGACACAGAGATGGGAGCGAGATGAAACACAGCCCCTGCCCCACCCCCTGCTGCCCGGGATTTCTCACCGGGTGTAATGAAATGGAAGGAATTTCTGCTGAGAATGGTGATTACTAACCTGCCAAGATGAGTGAGAAAAATCAATTCAGAGTGTGTGTGAGGGTAGGAACTGAGTGGGGGAAGCATGGGAGAGGGGGTGGGGGGAGGAGAGATGGGGGCGGGGAGGGGGAGAGAGGGATCAACCTCAAGTTGTATTCAGTGAGGACGGCCTTCAGGGGCTTTCTCAGTCCCTCTGCCACTTCTCCCTCCAGTGATTAGGAAAGCAGAGGGAGTGGCTCAGGATGGAACGTGTGCTTTTTTAATTCTCAGTAGGTGGGGACTGGGACCAAGGTTCTCCATTTCTAATAACCTCCAGGGGTTGCTGATGGCCCTGCTCTGGGACCAGACTTGGCTGAAGATAGAAACAGTCAACGTGACAATGTGTGACAATGCCACAGATCTTTCCCAAGTGCCTACTATACGTTTTCAAATGGAGAGCCTATCCCCAAACACACAGTAGGTCTCGTTGAATGTTACTAGAGTGAAGTTTTCAGTAATTGTTTTATTGAGGCAGAATGCACATAACACAGAATTAACCATTTTGAAGTGTCTAATTCAGCAGCTTTTAGTAACCTCACAATGTTGTGCAGCGGTCACTCCTTTCCAGTTGTAAAACATTTTCATTACCCCAAAAGGACACCTCTTACCCATTGAGCAGCCACTTCCTTTTTCCTACCCCCTCCAGACCCCAGCAACCACAAATCTGCTTTCTGCCCCTATGGACTTATTTATTCTGGATATTTCATACAAATGGAATCATCATAAACTGGCTTGTCTCACTTAGCATCAGGTAAGTGCTCATACACAAATATTTATAGCAATTCACAATATCCAAAGACAAAAAGCAACCCAAATGTCCACCAACAGGCGAATGGGAAACCAATGTGGTATATCCATATACTGGAATATTATTCAACCTTAAAAAGGAATGGAGTACTGGTACATGCTGTGATGCAGATGCCCCTTGAAAATGTTATGCTATATGATTAGTTTTTAAATGATGTTCCTTGTCTTTATGGCTCTAATTGTGCTCCTGGATGACCCAACCCAAGTGCCATCACCTTTCAACACTCCAAACAAGTGTTGGCTGAATGTGCATCCTGCGCAGGATGCCGGGTACATCGAGATCGAAGATCAGTCAAACCAAGGTTGGAATTTGACTACTTACTGTCCTGCCCCATGACTATAGGCGAGTTCCCTTCCATTCTCCAGGCCTCAGACTTCTTACCTGAAAAATGGGACTCCAGATTTCTCCCTGGGTCAGCACAAGACTTCCATGAAGTTGGATGAGAGCCCTGGGTCAGCTGCAGAACCGGACATGTGTCCATTAGGGTCACTACAGTTGAACAAAGGGGGAAACTTCAGAACCTGCCAACAACCTCAGAGTTTGGGAGGCAGGACACAGGCGGTGGCAGGAGAGTTAGCAGCACAAGTGGAGTGCTGGCGATAATGAGGGGTCACAGGAAGTGGCTGCTGTCATATAGGATCCGAACTCCTGCCGGTGGCCCACCAGGCACGTTTGATCCTGCACTGTCCCCCCTCTCAGATGGGCTGAACCCCAGGACTCATCCAGCCCAACTTCATTTCATTGACAAAGAATCAGAGACCCAAAGGAGAAAAGCAATTTGCTCAAAGTCTAACAGAACTATTCTTTCATGTGCTATTGACTTTCAGTGAGATGGCAGATTAAACTCACCCCTCTAATATATCTCCCTCCATAAAACCCAATAAAATTACAATAAAGGAATTTTTTAAAGGCTTAAACTTACAAGGACGGGGAATAGAGGGAAAACAATAACCATATAGTTTAGAAATTAGAAAGCGGGTGGATAATAGTAACTGACTTAACAGATCCAACACAGCTAAATCCTAAGCCAGCAGTGGGACGCTGAGGACCCGCCCAGCTGGCATCCATTTGTTGTACCATCCAACCGTCTTTCATGTGTCAGCTTCTCATACAGGCCCAGGATAAGATGAAGGGAGCTCCCGGGACCATGCCCTCAAGTAGCACATCATCTTTTGGGGGCAGTAGAGAAGCCAAGCAAACAAGTCAACATGAAGGGTCCTTCGAGAAAGGTGTATATATGAGGGACAGGAGATTCCCCCAAGAGGGAGCAGTCAACTCTCTTGGCAGGGTGGGGGGCAGGGGGAGAGGGGTCAATGTTGGAAAGGACACAGGACTTTGAGCCAATCACGGAAGAGCCGCCAAGAGGAGAAAGAGGAGCCGGGCACTTCCAGCTGCAGGAGCAGCGCAGGCAAAGGCAAGGAGGAAGGAGGTGAAACTTCCAGAGCATTGGAGTCAACCAGAGAAGGTGAGGCCAGAGACGCCGTCAGGTGCCACGTCCTGAAAGCCCTCATAAGCTGGAACTTGAGGGTCCTCAGGAGCCACCAAAGGGTTTTGAGCAGTGAAGGACAAGGTTTCCAAAAGCTCGCTCATGAAGTTGGAACAGAGGAGAGGTTAGAACCCCCGGCGACGTCTCATTCCCTATCTCCACCCTTTCTCCCTAAGCTTTAATTGAACACATACTGTGTGCAGCCCCATGCGGGTGCGGGGGGCCAGGGGCGTCTCCGCACACAAGGGCTTGGGGTGAGCCTGATTAGTCATGAGCAGCAGTAATTGGGGCTCCGTCTCCATCTGCCATCCACCCCCCCACGTCCCCCTTACTTGGAAAGGACTTCCCGCCGAGTGTCGAATGTGCACCTGCCGGCTGCACGCTCGCATAAAAGTCTGTAGAAAAATGTATTGTATTCATTCTCTTAACCTCACCCCAACCCGGACATAAATCGTCCCTGTTTATAACACTTCTGGCATTTTGTGCATTTTGCCGAGTGACATAAAATGACAATAAATTTAGGCCCCACCAGCAGAAAAGTACCTAAAAATGCCACATGTCACTAATATTGACAGATTCTAAAAGTTAAACTTGGAAATGGTTCAGGCGACATAAATTAAAATAAAAATATAGACTTTGTCCTTGAGAGAGAATCAGCTAAAATTAAACCTCGGCGTGGGCGGGGTGTCCAGGAATATGAGACGGAAACGGCAGAGATGCCCGACTGGAGCAGAGTCGCAGACTGGGAGCCCCAGAAGGACTCGGAGAAAACCCCAGCCAGGCCCTTGATGGACAAAAGGACGGATCTCAAAGCCACGCTGTCCCATGCTGTACTCACTGCCTTCCTGTGGCTACTCGCATTTAAATTTAAAGCAACACATTTAAATACAAGGCTCCTAGATTTTATATTTAAATGCAATTAAATTCAGTTCCTCAGCTGCACTTGCCACATTCCACCTGCTCAGTAGCCACTTAGTGGCTCTTGTGATGGACAGCAGGTCTAGAACATCGTCACAGAAAGTCCTATCAGACGGTTCTGTCTTAGAGCAAGAAACACCCCTGGTGCTCTGCAGGGCAAGTAGTGTCTGTGAATTTCCTCCTTCCTTCTGATCCTCTGAGCCACCTCCCCTTGGTTTCCTCCTTTCCTTCTCTCTGTCTCTGGCAATTTGTCTGCCTACGTCCCCCCCCCCCCCCACACACACACACTATCTCTCTGCCCCTTTCTCGGCCTCTCTATTTCCCTTCTCTTTTCCATATTTCTCTAAAACATAAATAAATCAGATTCATGAGACTCCTCAGGATTTGAAACAAGGGTTCAATGTCCTGCTTGACCACTCACCAGCTATGAGATCCCAGGCAAGCAACTGCAGGGTGCCTGTCCTCCAAACCGCTCATTAGAGAGACAACGAGACCTACTGTGTGCAGCTGTTAAATGCAATCACATGATTAGTGGCCGCAGAATAGGTGCTCAGTAGATACAGCTGTTTTGTTTCCTCTCGACAGCAAACCTTCAGAGGCCTGCAAAAACCTACCAGGCCTATTTCAGCTCAGAATTCAACACTCACCATATTTTTCCAGGTTCATCTCTGGCTTCGGCCCACTCAACCCCCTTCCCACATCCCAAAAGCTCCACGCACTTTCTGACCGTCCTGCCTTGGCACGTGCTGTTTGCCCAGCCTGGGACACCTTTTCCCCTTCTGTCTGCCTTTGATGAGCCTACTCTCAGTGAGGGTCCAGCTCAGGGTCCCGTACACCCTCCTAGTGACTTCTCCTCAGCCACTGTGCCTCCTACCACAGGACTGGTTGGAGATCAGGGGAAGAGAGAAGGGGAATGGAGAACTCAGAGAAATTAAAGGGCTGGACTGGCTTATTTGAGGAATATGGGACCTGGCCTCCATCTCTGGCTGAGATGACATATTTCATTCATCCAATCAACATTTATTGGGCGCCTGCTGTTTGCATGTCCCTGCCCAGCTGGATACGGAGATATGCCAAGCAAATCTCTTTCCTGGAGGAGTCACAGCCTGGTGGGGAAAGAGACCTTCCCGTGAGCAAGGCCAGAGGTCAGGTGGGTGGAAGGGGTAGGACCAAAAGGGGTCAAAATCGACTGGCTAAGGAGTTGGGACTTAATTCTGGGGAGTCACAGGAAGGTTTTAAGCAAGGGAGAGATATGAGCATAGAGGCACTTTAGAAATCTCTCTGATGACACTGGGGAGGCTGGATGGTGCAGGGCAAGGGGGGCCGGGAGATGGGGTAGGAAGCCTGGGGGAAGGCTACCGCAGGGTGGAGGCAGGACAGGGCGGGATGGAGGCCAGAGGGTCCCGTCCTGGGTCTCGCCCTCCCCCTTGGGCTGCGGCAGCCTCCAGCCTGTAGGCCTGTAACCGCCTCCCCCTCCCTGCCAGCCCAGCCGCCTTCTGGCTGCACAATTTGTGAAGAACATTATGCAAATGGGCTTTATGCAAATCCAGCCTCTCTCCCCGCTCGCTGGACTCCCGAACCCTAATTAACTTGCCAGAGCCTAATGCCGCGTCCCCTCCGCCAGCCCTGCCCCCAGCCCGCGCCCCAACCTCCGAATCCATCTCCAGGCGGCGGCCTGATCGCTCCCTCATTGGGATGTGCGGGCTGTCTCACCGCTCGCCTGCGGGAGGAGGCCGCGTTTCAGCCCGTTGACACTTCTGCTTCCGATTGGGCTCCAAAATAAATGCCTCTCTTCCCCCCCCCCGCTTTATTTTTTTTTGCTGCCTTTGAGAACCAGACACAGCTCTGGGGGAAGTTGCTGCGACGTCTCATTATCTGCAAGCCTTTCTTCTGGCACTTGGCGTGCCCCTCCCCTCCCCATCGCAAAGTCTGGGGCCCAGTGCTCTCTCTTGCCCCTCTCAAAAAATAGCACTCAGAAAAGAATCGGGGGTGTGGGGGGGGGGTTGAAATCTACCAGCGAGGATTCATTCCTGCTTCTGTTTCGTACAAGAAACTGTTTGTGAACTTGCTCCTAAACACAGGTTTTGGACCTTAAAAAAATCTCTCAAGAGCATCTCATCCAGCCTCCTTGATTTAAGAGTCGAACCCAGGTCCAGTGAGCACTAATAATGTATCCAGGCTCGCACAGCGGAGATGGACTCAAAATGCAGCCTCCTGCCCCCCAGGCTGGCCTCCTTCCCTCTCCCCCACCCAGCCCAGCATCCTTGTGTCCCACACAGCCCAGCCTAAGCAGCCCTTCTTGACAGTCTTATGCATGCTCACTTTCAAGTGCAAACCAAAGCAAAATAAGGGCTTTCCCAGGGAACAGGAAGAACCGTGTTGTCAGCGGGTTCCTGCTGCTGCAGCAGATCCCCCGGATGCAGCTCTGAAGGCAGGAGCAGGTGGGGGGGGGCGGGGGGGGCGAGGGGGGGGTAGTGCCTCCGGAGCTCTGGAGGGCAGAGCGCAAACAGTGTTTAAGGCTCAGTGTTGTGAAGGGGGTTTGAAAGGTGCAGCACAGAGGACGTTTACTAGAGTTTGGTCTGATGAAATGGAACGGGAACGGGAACAGCAGGGCGACCATTCATTCATTCATTCATCCATCCATCGCTCATTCAGGAAATCTGTATCGCCAGCAGTGCCGGGCCCAGGGTGGATCCCTGCAAAACAGTTCTGCCTGCAGAGCCTGGTAACCCACTTGTCACCCGCCAAAGGAGACCGAGATCACCATATGCAAACAGTCGTCTGACACCATGTCGTTCCCTGCTGGCCAAGTCTCCCTCCCTCCATCCCCAGCATCTGTGCATATGAATTTTAAAAGGGTCCACGTTTGGAAATGCCCCAAATCGGCTTGTCTCTTCATTTTTGTTTCTGAAAAGGAGTGATGTCTGCTTGTGCTCACTCTGGAGAGGCAGTTTATCATGAAGAAAGAATTTGGAGTCACATACACGAGCTTCAAATCCTAGGAGCCTGGACAAAGCCTAGCTTTCGAAACCTTTGTTTTCTCATCTGTGAAAGGGATCTCATAACAGTGCCCACCTCACAGGTTGAAGAGGTGATTAAACGATGAACTAGATCAATGTAGAAATATCGCCTTCTCTCTGAGATGTAAGCCTGTTCGCAGACCCTCTACTGAAGGCCATGCTCAATTTCTCATTGGTGTCTCAAAGACAAAGGTTGGAAACCAGAATTCTTAGGAGAACTTTATGATCAGAATTTTTCATTATGCCAAAGATGCCGTTGAAGGATGTTTTAGAAAACACTTCGGTCTAGTTCGCCTCTTGGAGCCCAAATTTTCTCAGCATTAAAATTGAAATAATGAAATTAGCTACCTCATAGGGTTATTAGTAGGAAAAGGCTTAATACTGTGTGAGTCACTTAGTTGGCGTTCAGTGAATCCTATTGGAAGAACGTAGACACATTCAGTGGCAGGGAATTTCTTTAATCAATTAATTAATTAAAAATGACTCGCTCAGGTTGTCCATTATGATAAGGGTTTTCCCCCAAAACTTATGAGGGGTAGTTTACATTGAAACATTGGATTATGTTCTGATTTCTATTGGGAAGGAAAACACAATACAAATGTTTTCAAGGTTGTGGAAATTTAAAGAGGTTGCATCTTCCAATAGAAGACAAATCACTGTCTCTGAGAGTAAGCATTGAGGCTTGGATTTGTAGCGGGACTTTATGTCCCCAGGTTCCAAACTCTCATCTTAAATAGAGAGCAGGTATGGTCCAAAAGTCGTTGGTGATATAGTCCATGGCAGGTGCTAGGCTATGCTTTATAATGATTCTAGAGCCTTCCCACAATGTCTTCCCTCCCCTCTTGCTTCGGAATTTTTTCTTGGGGGGGGGATGGCAATGGAATGTCACTACAGATATAATTACAGTTCTAGCTGATGGCCAGCAATCAATCTTACTCGGAGACATTCTTAGTCATGTAATGCAAGAAGACCTCATTTAGCATGCCAGCTCCTGTTAATTGGCAGCTGTGGCCTGAAGTACTGTGTTAAGAAGGATTCCGATGTCATGTTTAGGCTCGATGTCGGAGTGCCTAATCGAATAGCGATATCGGCTAAGGAGCTCGCTGATGGTCAGTGTGTGTAGGCCCCGTGTTTGCTAACCTTGACCTAGCGCAACCCCTGCGTGTGACAGTCAAAGAAGCTGAAGCTCAGAGAGGGTAATTGATTTGCCAGGGTCACACAGCCATTTAGTGGCAGAGCCAGAGCGCCAATAACGATCTCCTGGCCCCACGCCCAGGACTATTTCCTCTTCATCATCATGTGTAAAGCTCTTAATCAAGGCCTGGTGGTACCTGTGACACAGTCATAACATTTGGCATTTGCTACACTATTTACCTGCCCCCTTACAGCTCCAAAAAAGATTTGCAGTCATCACACACCAGAAATAACATATTAGAGAGAAATACGCACATTAGAACAGGATCAAAATAAAACAGACAAGGTAACCTGCACAAAGGGAAAATGAGAGAATATAAAAAGAAGACCGAGCCAAGGGTAAGTCTGGCACACAAATGCTGTCCCTGTGCAAGTGCCAGGCAACCGGTGGTCAAAGCAAAGAAGGAAGTAGGAATCCTGGAGCTTAAAGATGGAAAATTTAGTCAACTGTTCAAAAGAAGCGGATTTCCTTGGTGTTCCCTGGAAGGAATACCTCCCACGCTCATGCCCGGGCAGCTGTGATGCGTGGAGGACATTCCTCGGGGACATGTCTCTCAAAAAATGAAGCGATTTTGATACCACTGACTCTTGGAATGTCTGTCGGTGGCGGCTGATGTTGAAGTGTCCAAGTTTGGTCCAAGAGTTGAGATCTTGATGTCAAGGCGGCCAGTGACCACCACGTTTCCAAAGCCAGGGGTTGGTCACACGGTCATCTCACTGGAGCCCCTGGCAGCCTTTGAGAGAGCTGATGGCCCCGCCCGTGGTTTATTCCTCTCCCGGGCCCCACCTTCTGGATTCCTCCCACGTCGATGCCAGCTCCTTCCCCACGCACTGCCCATGGGGCTTCTCCTTTCTTCCAGCATCTCAATGTTGCAGGCTCCAGGACCCAGCCGCAGACTTTCTCTGATCCTTAGCTGTCCTCAGTTGCTGGTGAGCTCATGGTTTTAAAAACATCCTTGGACCGGTGCCTTCAAAATTTATGTCTCTAGCCTGACCTCTCTCCTAAACTCCAGACTCATATATCTGCCTGCCCCCTTGACATCGCCATGTGGACACTAATGGCATCTCAAACATCACATGTCCGTCATCAAAGTCCTGACGCCGCACCACCCTCTTTCCAACCTGTAACCGCACCCCAGCGCTTCCCATTTCAGGACGTTGCACCCCGGTTTACCCAGGCGCTCAGGCCAAAATCCTAGGACTCGTCTCTCCTGTCACATCTAACATCCAATTCAAGTCCTATCAACTCGACTCCAGAAGTATTTCAGATGCGACCATCTCCCCGCCCTCTACCATGGCTCCGTGGTCCAATCCGCCTTCCTTTTATATCTGGCGGACAGAAAGCCTCTGGCTCACCTCCCTGCTTCCGCTCTGCCCCCTACAGCCCCTTCTCCAGACAGCAGCTAGGACAGTCATCTTCAAAATGCCCCTCTCCAGTGGCTTCTCTATCGCCCTGGAAGCTGGGGTCCTCATAGGGCACTGTGTGGGCCCTGATTCCTCTCCCCTCCCCTCCTCTGCTCCAGCCACACCAGGCTCCTGCTCTCCTGCTGAGGACCCTCCTTTCAAGGCATCAGCGTTTACTTGTCTCTCCTCCCAGGATACTCTTTTCCCAGACAGCCCATGGTTCTCTGAAATCTAAGCCTGTCCACGTACCTTCTGTTGAAGCTGTCATCAATTTCTGATGACTGCTGAAACACCACCTCCTCCAGGAAGTCTTCCCTGACCACCCAATTTAAATGGATCTTACTAGTCTCCCTCCCAACTTCTACTAGTCTCCCTCTCACCCCTTATCAGCCTCCTACTTAACTCCTACAAGCATCCTTACCACCTCTTAGCGTCATCCCTCGCCCCTCCCAGCTCCCTTCCCAGTCCCCACCTGCTTCTCCCCACCACCATCAGGGAAAGGCCTCATCTGCCTCTTCCCCGATATGCTCTATGAGAGCAGGGACATTAGCCTCACTTGCTAACCACTGTACCCTCAGTACCTGGCATGCAGTAGGTGCTCAATAAGCACATGTTGCATGATAGTCTCTCTAATGGTTGGACTTAAACTGAAAGCTGCCAGGTGATCAGCCCACGGGGAAAGCAGGGTGGACTCTGGGCCCCTCATCTGGGGCTCACTTGCTTGGAGGAACCCACACTGAGGGTTTTGCCTCTGAAAGTGGTGCATGGAGTCACGTCTGTCTCCTTGGCTGATGCCACCAGGGACACCCCAGTGATTTCCATAGCATCCCCTTACTCATAAATATCTCCCCTTGGTGTCAGCTGACCCCTTGGATCTCACCAGAGGAAATGCTGTCAACAAACCCCAATAAATTGAGAAAGGCCCGAGCAGACCGGGCCAATTTACAGCAGGTTTTGACTTTAATAATGTTTTGTCTTAGATTTGACCCTAATTATAAATCATTTGCAACTGTGGTTTAAACCATAAGCAAATCTTACATGGCATTCTTATTATCTACTTAATATGGTGGCAAGAAAGATTTACGGAACCTTGTTCTGGGAATTAGGCAAACAAGGAAACTTTTAGGTGAGGGCGAAACACGTGAAAATTATAGTTTTGTCATAATACGTTGATTGATCAATGATTATTGTGAAACGGTGGTAACCGTGCTGGCGTCAACATAAATCTCTAATTGGCTGAATTTATTCTCTTTCAAAATATTATATTTCCTACCGTTTTGACCATCGTGTTAATCTGCGTCTGTCAGATTTACTGTAGTTTTAGCCTAATTAACACCATTTAGCTTATGCATATATGTGTGAGTGTATGTAGTGTGTGTGTGTATGTAGGTTTTAGATAGATACGTAGATGGATGGGTGGATAGATGGACAGATGGATAGATGCTTTGCTCCAGTTGCTCTTAATTGTCAGTGGTTTGTGTTTTTCTTTAAATATAATTTTTTAAATATTTAGAGAAAACAACGTGGCTGTATGAAGCCAATCATGCTGCAGAAATGGGTCCAAAGCACTGTTTCCCAGTTGCTCCTTTGTGGGGCGACCGCCCAGGGTAATAATACTGAGCCTCAGGAGGTAGGGGGACTGCAAAAAGGTCATGACTCAAGTTCAAACCTTGTCTCTGCCATTCATTGGCCATTCACCATGAGGAACCTCCTCCAAACGCTCTTAGCCTCAGTCTTCTCATCTGTACAATGGTCATAATTAGGCTACTGTGAGGCTTGAATGAAACAGTGAGTGGTAAGTGATTAGCCTGGGGCTTGGCAGGCAGCGGAAGCTTAGTAGCCGCCGTGGATGCCCCCCCTTCCCCTTCCCCTTCCCCTTCCCCTTCCCCTTCCCCTTCCCCTTCCCCTTCCCCTTCCCAATTTAATTTATTATTAAATTTGATAATGCAAATTTAAAATAATGACAATAAACAGCCACGCCCACTTTCTTACTAAGCACTGCCTTAGTGTTAAGTTCTATGCTCAATTCTTTGTAGACTTCCTTTTGCTAAAGCCCAGCAATGGCTACTACCTTGTCGACTCTGGGAGGAGAAAATTAAGATCTCAGAGATGGGGCTTGCCCAAGGGACATAGCTAACAACTGGCAGAACCAAGACCCCAAGCCCCTAATCACAAGCGCTGACTGGCTGCTCCAAGGGTCACCGGCCTATGGGTGCGTCCTGGGCTGATGGCTCTTTCCCAAGGTTGACCCGAGGAAGAGGGAAGCCCGATTCAGCCACTCGGCCTGTTCGTCCCTAACTGCTAAGGACAGAGCTGAGAAGTGGCTGGTTTCAAGTGGAAACCTGCCCTCGTCTTCCTGTGGAGTTCTCCGTTGGGGTCGAAAAGTGCTTTATTTTTCTCGATTCCCACCATGTCACCAGCGAAAAACATTTTCTGAAGATCTGTTCTGAGTCACCGGCCCACACTCTCTGTCTTCCAGTTGTCCAGGGTCAGGAGAGTCAACCGTGGCTAAATGAACCCAGACATTCGATTTCGCCAAAAGCAAACACTCTGAGCCGTGAAAAAAACAAAAAATGTTGGTTTCAAATATAACTTTCACGAGTAATCACCTTTCCTTCACTTCCCCCAACCCACACCCCCCCCTTTTCTTCCAACTTGATCTCTCTTTCTCTCACCTCCCCCCCTTTCTCTTTTCTTCAACCTTCCCTCCCCCCTTCTTTCAATCTCTGCTCCTTCCTCTCATTGCCGTCTCTCTCTTATTTCTCTCTCCTCCTTCCTATATTTTTTCTCTCTTCCTCGCCTCTCTTCTGTTTTAACATATACCCAGGATTTGGTGTCTGTTAGGTATGGTGAAGCCAACGGACCCGGAGATGGCTGCCGTTGAGAAGATAGTTTGTCAGAGTTCCCAAGAGAAGGGGTGTCGCGGCGCCAGGCAGGGCCACTCGGGGAAGCACCAGGGTTGGCCGGGAGGCAGGAGGGGGGTGAAGGATGCACCAGAGACTTGATTGTGTTTTCTGCAGGAAGGAACTGGTGAGGCCGGGTGAGCCACTCAGGATCGGCCAGCTTGGATACTCTCAGCAGACGCTGGGCTCTGCAGGGGTGGTCTCCGGCTGTCTGGTGCTTGGCTCCGGGGTGATTCAGGCAGGGAGATAGTGTCCTGGACTGCAGGGGCCTCATAAAAGGAGGGGAATGAGAGGTGTGGACTTGGGTTATTTGGTTTGTATATCAAAGGTGTGCTGGAAGGGGAGTTGTTTGCTATTTCTAGAAATTAGGAAAACTCTCAGGGTCTGCGAGGCCCTAAAATGTCAAAGCATCCTAAGATACAGAAAACCAAAAAAACATAATGCATACATCTTTCTTTTTCTAGCCTTTCTCTCATCTCCACCGCGCCGGTGCTTGATGACAAACCAGGAGAGGAACAGGCAGCTTCAGGAATCACTGGGAAGGCAGGACCCTACTTTTCAGAGGCTGAACGTGGCCTCTGCCGGCAGAGGAGAAAGCTCAGCTTAACTCCACCCGCCGGCCCCAGCCCTGCACCTCCGCTTCTCGGAAGCAGCGCCTTGTCCTGACGGCGTTGGGTGGCCACCGCGTCCTTGCCCTGTCACCCTCCCGTGGGTTGGTTGTTTTGCCCAAGCCTGGAATTACCCAAATCCCCTTAAATATGTGGCTGCAAATGAGGACACTGGAAAAAAAGCAATAATTGTGACAGTAACTCACAGGGCCAGGCCTGACACGTCTCTAATTGCCTGCTAAAATTGTCGCTGTCTCCTAAAGTGCAAGTTATCACCCGAAATGACAAGAATAATGAATGAGTAGCTCTGATGTAATGCAACAATTAGTCCTCGAAGACACTGTCTAATATGGTAATTCAGAACACCCACTCCTTGTTATTAAGTGCCTGATAATTATTTAATTATCCATCTGCCAGCATGATTTACTTGGTTTATTTAGCTGCAGATGTGGGCAGGAGCGCTTGGGTTTAAGGTCACAACGAGCTGGCCCCTCCGTGGGCCACCACATCGGTTTGCTTGGGTGCTGGAGGCCGCCGTCTGTCTGACGTGCCTAATTGGCCCTGGCAGTCCCGACCCAGAGTCAGAAAATCCTCTCCTCTCCACCCCGGCGCTGACCTGGGGTTACTCAAGGGCCATGCAGACCAGTGCTGGGGGCCCCTGCTTTCCCCTGGCCCACTTGGGCCCCCACAAGTGATCAGAATATTTGCGGTAAATGGCTGCCCCGCCAAGAGCAATGAGAGTGTCTACTCTGCGCTGGGCTCGGCGCCAAGTCTTACCCAAGTGTTGCTCATTTAATCTTCTCAGTGATTCCAGAAGGTAAATCAATGGGTATTGGCATTTGACAGAGGAGGGAACTGAAGCTCAGAGAGGTGAGGTTTCTCATCCAAGTTCCCACCATGAGCAAGAGGTGGGGCCAGGACCAGGACCAGCCCCTTTTTGTCTCCAGAGCCACTATGCTGCCCTGGACCCCAGCAGCTACGAGGGTGAGGCTGGTCCCAGAGCTCTCAGTCCCAGATTATTCCAGAGCCAGTGCACAAGCAGAAGTGTCTGGGCTGGGACTCAGAAGGGCCAGGGCCATGGTCTCCAAATCACAAAATGATTGACAGAAGAGGAAACAGAATTTAATCAGAGCCACGGTGTAGATGCTACTACAGGGAGACAAACTTGGCATCTAAAATGGGACCACTTGCTAGCTGAATGTGCTTGGCCGAGTTACTAAACCTCCCAAAGCCTCAGTTTCCTCATCTGTAAAATGGTATGATCAGAGAGTCTCTCCCTGATAGCCCTGTCAAAAGGACCCCTGGCATCAGACACTCTCCGAGGTTCAGCACCCTGTTGATTTCCTTTACTAAATATATAAGCATCTAAAATTATCTTGCTTATTTATTTAATTGCCTTCACTTGCACAGAATATAAACTCCAAGGGGGCAGGGACCTTGTCTGTCCTATGTATCCATTGTATCCCCGGCACATAGCACAGTGGGTCTGATGGCACATTATATGCCCTCGATAAATATCTGTTGAGTGAGTGAATGAATGAATGAATGAATGAATGAATGAATGAATGAATGGAATGAATGACCAGAAGCCGGGTGGGCTCCCAGGCCAGCCAGGCCCTTCCCTGGTGACTTTCCAGCTTCTCCCGCACACAGCTCTTGCCTGTGGCTCTCTGGCCAACTCTGGCCCTCACGCTCTGGGTCCCCTCACGCTCAGGCTTTCTGTCCAGTGACACAAACAGCACTTTTGTCCATGCTCTCCTGCAGCTCAAACACGGCATAAGTTGATGTTTGGTAATATGTTTTTAATATTTTATTTTGAGATCATTTTAGACGGCCAGAAACTTAAAAAAAAAAAAATAATAGCCCAGTTCCAACATAACCCTTCGCCCGGCCTCCCGGAAGGTCCTGGTACGTGACTCTAAGTCCTCGGCCTGGACGCCTGGGCCACCACCCTGCCACCTGCGCGCTGGGAAGGGCGTCAGCCTCTGCAGCCCGAGAGCAGGCTCCGGGCGCAGCAGCCACAAGCCGGCCGCAGACAGGCGACGGGAGACAGACAGCGTCCCCTCGGCTGTCATCTCTCCCCGCGCGGCGCATCCGCAGCTTTCTTTTATTTGTGGTCTCTCACCTCCTCTGCCACGGCAAACAAGAGACTTTATAAATATTTCAAGCACTAATAATTTGTGCTGTCCCTGCTTAGACTTTTAAATGAATCTAAGAGCATTTCTCTTCGAGGAACCTGCCAAACTGCAGGCGGCTGAAAGAAATACAGCCAGGCCCTGTCTGAGATGGCGCTTGATGGAGAGGCGGGAACGGAGGCTGCGGCTGCGGGGGTGGGACACCCCCCCCGACAACCCCCCACACGCCTCGTCCCTCCCACCCATGTCCCCAACCCCAGCCTCTGCTCTGGGGAAACTGCAGGGCGGGGGGACTGGGTGGAAATGGCCAGTCCAAACCCCTGGGTTCGGTGAGTCTTGGCCGGGTGGTCAGTTGGTTAGAGCACCCTCCCCATATGCCAAGGTTGTGGGTTCAATTCCCTCCCGGGCACACAAAAGACTCAACCAATGAATGCATAAATAAGTGGAACAAATCTCTCTCTAAAAAAAAAATTCGATAAAAAAATTTATAAACCTCTGGGTCTACAGGGTGGGGAAGTTGAGGGCTGGTAATTCCATGGCTGGTGTCTAGCTTTGGAATCAGACAGTCCTGGGTTCAAATCCCAGCTCATTCGCTCATTAGCTGTGTGGCCTTGGACAAGTCACTTCACCTCCCTGAGCCTTTATTTCTTTACCTGGAAGGTGGACATTGTAAGGATTAAAATAAATTGTGGGTATAGAGTATACACGGAGGCTGACTGTGCCGTGGGCTCGGTGCACAGTAGCTGGTATTTTCCCTTTGAGCATTTCCAAGATTTATTTCCAATATTTACAATGGCTCCGGCACAATGGAAGTTAGTTTCTCCTTCACATAAACCACCCAACGAGTTTCTGGGTTGGCTCAGGGATGGGAGTAAGGGGAAAATTCTGCTTTACTCAAACCGATGGAGGCTCTGTCTTGGTTTCCAAGATTTCCCCAGACACCCAACACACAGCAAGCAGAGAGGGGAAGAAGGCGGAGGGAGGCCCCTGGGAGCTCCTGCTGGCCTTCCGGAAAGGTCCCCAGTTAAGGAGGAGAAGAGATACAGAAAGCACAGCCTATGATGGGGTGGCTCCTCCACTGAGCAGCGGCCAGATATGTGGGATAACAGGGAAGAGGGAGATCTTTTCAGGAGGCTGACCAGGTCCCGGCACACGCTCCCGAAGTCCTTCCAAGGTCTCCCATTGCTCTGAGGATACAGAACGAACTACTCCATCCTTCAAGGCCCACATGGCCCATCCCTGCCAACCTCTCTCTCAGTCCTGACACCCTGGGCTTCTTTTTAGTCCTTAAACAGGCCACAATCCTAGAGCAACCGTATAATTTATCTTCCTATCCAGGCCACTTTGAAGGAGAAAAAAAAAACTGGGACTGTTTGGGCACTGTCCACCATTGGTCCAGCCTCAGGACCTTTGCACATGCTGTTCCCCCTATGCCCACCCACCTGGCTAACTTGTCCTGATTTTCGGAATCCCTTCCTCAGGGAAGCCCACCACTCTAAGTCAGGTCCCTCCATTATACGTTCTCCTGGGATCTGTTTCTTTCCTTAGTGGCACTAAGTTAAATTCCTAAATCTATGCTCAATTGTATGTGTATCTGATTGTGGTCTCTCTTTCCAACTGGACCGTAAGCTCCATGAAAGTAGAGACCATATTTCTTTTGTTCACCCTTCACCCCCAGTGTCTGACACATCGTGAGCATTCAGTAAACTCTGGAATACGTGAATAATTGCTCATCTCTGCCTGGAGGGATCGAAACAGAAACCTTCTGACATGAGAGGGAATTTTAGTGTGGCCTGGAAGAGTCAGTTTAGGATGGAACCACACGGAGAAGAGATGAACAGCATTCTAGGTGGAGGAACCGCAATGAGCAAGGTAAGATGCTGGATCCTATTTAATGCGTTCGGAGAATGGCCGGGAGGTTAATAACGGGAGCACCAAAGAGGTGGGAGAAATAAGGGAGAGAGCTGGGGGTGGGCAGCGTTAGGTTGGGGAGGCCCTGGACGCCAAGGAGCAGTGCTTGGACTGAGTCCTACAGGTGGCGGGAAGCCATGGAGAGGAGAGGCTCAGCCTCAGCTGTGTGTGAAAATGACGCCCCTGGAGGTAGAGTCCAGTCCTCTGAGCAAACCAGGGACCACTGGCTGTAGCAGCAACTGTCAGATTTTTCTTGGAGCATAAATCTATTTCAGTGGCATTTAAAGACATCACATTAGATGTCAGGAGAGTAGCCTGGGGCTGGGCATGAGAGTGAGCGGAGCCTTGTCCATGACCCTGAGGCACCTCTGTTCCCTGCAGCATCAGCTGATACACTGAGGTCACCCGGCCAGGACTTGAGAACTGCCCCCCAGGCCTGCGACCTTCCATTAGGCTACCCTGTCTCCTGGATAGTAACATAGGCCTGGGAGGTGGATATGCTGACACAAGAACGGCCCTTCAGAGAGGAGCTTATTTAGCCCCTGGACCCAGAGAGAGCTGGACCCGCCCTGAGGGTCTCACCATTCCAATGCCCCCCAACAGAGGTAGCGGAGTAACTGTTCTTACTAACCTGATGATAGTCCCCATTCCCCGAGCATTTACTGTGATCCTGATCCCATCCAAAACCCACAGCAGCCTGAGCTGGGCATTATGCTCATCTTTCATTTTAAGGGTGAGGGAACTGTGGATCAGAGAGGTTTGGAAACTTGCCTGAGGTCACACAGCTTGTGCATGGCCCAACCGGGATTTGAGCCCAGGTCTTGCTCCAGAAAGTGTTCGCACTGCACTAACTGTTGCCCAGAGAAAAACATAGAGGAGTTTCGAGTGGATTTTTCTTTCTCCATGGAGATTTATGAGAAGAAAAAAAGCAGGTAGGCACCTTCCTGTCTGAGAGGAGCTAAGGGGGTTCCCACTAGACTCAGGGGAAGGACACCGTGACTTCATGGATCCTGCCCAACCCCTCCGATTCTATTTTCAGGGCTGTTGCTGTCAGGACATATGAAGCATCCCCCAGTTGGGCACGCTGTCCATCTGGCTGTCTGCACAGCGTTATTTATAATGCCTGCCCCCAGCCAGGCTGGAAGGAGGAAGATCCAGCCCTGGCTCCTTGGCGGGGAGGCGGCTGACTCCGGAGCCAGCTGTCCTGGCAGCCCGGTTCGGCAAATGTTACTTACGCCCGAGGCCAGATCCGAGGCAGCCTGGCGCCCAGGGGGAAGGGGGTGGCCAAACAGTGCCGACGGGGCCATTTGTGTGTCTGACAGCAGCGAGGGCTTTTCCAGGAGTTCTCATGATGAAATGTGTGGCTCTCGGAGCGGAGCGTGGAGGCAGCCGGGTGCCCTCTTCGTGACTCAAGGAATGGGCACGGCTTTGGGAAGCGAGAGATGCCTTCCGAGCTGCGAGCTCCTGTTGATTCCAGTTTCCCAACAGTGTCTTCTCTGAGCTTTATAAATCGGCAGGTGTGTGTGCATGTGCATGTGTGTGTGTGTTGTCACCCAGCTATACATGTAGATGGGGAAGGAAGGACTGACACAGATTTGGAGCCTTCTATAAACCAGGGAACTGGCCAGTCTAACCTTGAATCCCCTCCACAACCAACGAGGTGAGTGCTGTGATCCCCACTACAGAGGTGAAGCCACTGAGACTCAGAGAGGGAAAGGGGCTGGCTGCAGGCAGCCCGAATATACCACCTTCCTTCCTGACAGCCTGCTGCCCCCACGTGTGGCTGCCACAGCTGTCCTCAGTGTTAGCCCCTTTGATCTAATTTCTGTACTGTCGTATCCATTCAGCCATGTATTCCTTGGAGATGGGGATCATGGGCTTTTAGCTCTATGCCCGCCCGGCAAACAGCGGGTGCCTGCTACAGTTCTGGTTATCGTATGCATGTGCCCTGATTGTTTAAACACACAAGTTCATGCTTCCGCCAGATCAGTTGTTTTCCAGCTTCTTTTAACTCAGGAACCATAGTAAAACCCAGAACAAATGCCGGCTACTCAATGACCATGCCAGTGAAATCATGACAAAAGAGGACATGATTCTACGAGGGATCTGGAGGAGCTTTTGAGTCTTCCTGGCCCATAGAGGCAGCTGTTCCCAAACTGCAAAGGGAAAGTACTGAACAAGGGAACTCGGGAAAAAGATCGAGTCGATATTTCTTAATCCTCAATTGTATGCAGTGCTGAGTGCTTTCCGGGTATCAACTCAATGTTTATCCTCAAAACATCCCTAGAGTTGGCACTGTATCCCTCACTTTATGAGCAAGGAGACAGGTCCAGGAAGGTGACGGGACTTGCCCAAGGACACACGACTAGGAAGTGGCAGAGCCAGGACTCAAGTCTAGGGCCATCTGTGAGTTCCGCTCAGCCGCCTCCTCAGTAGGACCCCAAAGGGATCAGGCTCCACTGGTTCTCCTCAAACTCGAATGAGCTTCTCATTCATATATTTTGGCCGTTCATACGTTTAAACCTCATTTCCTTAACACCCTGTGAAAGGCGCCGAGGGCGAACAGATGGAAGAGACACGGTCCCTGCCCTCCAGCCTTAACAGTCTCGTACATATAAAACCAGTCATAACTTCAGATGAAATGTGAGGGTTCAGGGGGCCAGAGAGGGGAGGGAGATGGTTGTAATTTCTGAGTTTCCGTTTCCTCACACGTATACTGAGGAGGTCTGAAGAGACTAGATTTCAAGGGTGCCTTCATAAATAACTGTAAACAAGTAGACTATTTATAGATATTATTTTGGTATAGTGTCCAGAGTACCCCACCTTCCTGAAACAGAAGAGCTGTTGAAATAGTTTGTTAAATTGCATTAGATTGAATTCCATGCGTGGTTGGAGCATCTCATGTGCGAATTGTTGGACTTGAGTTGAGTTGTGTTGGGTGGAGTTAGGTTATATGGGCTGAGAGGTGATCTGTTGTATTGTGCTGAGTTGTATAGGATTGTAATTTGTTGGGTTGGGTTGTTTTGCTCAATAAGATGAGGTTGAATCGGCTTGTATTGTATTAAAGAGGTTGGACTGAGTTGGGTTATTATGTAGGTTAAATTCGGTGGAATTGATGTAGGTTAAGTTGAGCTGAGTAAGTTTTGTAGGGTTCAGCTGGCTTGGCTTGACATGGATGAATCCGAACTGTGTCCATATATTTTAGAAAGTGTTTCCAGTGTGGGGCTTTTTCCTGTCCAGCAACTAGAACTGCTGTTAAAATATCTATATTTAGGGCCAAAACCACAAGGGAGAGAGCAATGAGAAGAGTCTTTTAAACAACTGTGTCTCTCTTGTGAACTTATATGCAAAGTTCCCAAACAAAATTTTGCAAATCAAATTCAGTGATAAATAAAAATGATAATACACCATGAGCAATTGATATGTATTCTGGGATGATAGTGGTGCAAATCAATTAATGTGAAAAGAGAAAACAAATATATGATCACCTCAAAAGATGCAGAATATCATTTGACAAAACTCAATGTACATTTCCGATAAAACTTTTAATTAGGAATAGAAGGGGTCGTCTTCAATCTGTTTTTTTTTAATGTAAATATAGCCAACATTATTCTTAATGATATAAAATCGGGACCTAGACAAGAATGCCTACTATCACCAATTCTATTTAGCACTGTGCTGGGGATCCTAGCCAGAGCAATAGGGAAAGAAAATAAATTAAAGGCTTAAAGATTGAGAGTGAGGCAATAAAATTGTCTTTATTCACCGGTGACATGATTGTATACATAGAAGATTCAAAAGACTCTATAAATTATTAGTATTTCAATTTAACGATGTCACTGGATATGAGGACAATATACAGAGATCAAGTTTATTTCTATATACCAGCAATGGACAAACAGAAAATAAAATTTAAGAAAATTATGAAACTGTGAGAGTATAAAATTTTTCTAATACCTAGAAATAAATCTAATAAACACTGAGAAAGTCTATCACACTAAAACCAACAAAACATTATCAAGAATCAGAGGTGAGAAGATGGACTATTTCTTAAATTGTGGTGGAACAAATGGGTACATACATGTAAAACAAATAAAAATAGACTCCTACCTAACACATTACACAAAAATAAGTTCTAGGTTGATTAAAGACCTGACAAAGACAAATACAACTTTTTAAATTGTACGATAAAATATAGGAAGATATCATATAACCTCATAATGGGCCATCCATGTTAAACCATCCACAAAAGCACAAATCATAAAATCAAAGATGAATAAATGTGATTAGATTAAACTTTAAAACATCGACACAGCAAAAGATGTCTCATACAATATTGGAAGACAAGAGGCTTACTAGTAGAAACAAATTATCACTTCATATAATCACAGTCTTAGTAACCAGAATATATTTTTAATTGGTTTACAAAAAAGATAAACCAACAGCACTATAGGGGGAAATGGCATAAAAAATGAATAGGTAATTCACAAAAGAGAAAAACAAATGGCCAATGAATGAACATATGTAAAGATGTACAATCTTGCTAGTAATCAGGGAAATGCAAATTAAACCCACAAAGACATATCATTTTACACCCATCAGATTGGGAAATATTAAGCCATCTGACAATGCCAATTGTTGGCAAGGACTCTCATCCACTGCTGGTGGGAGTGTAAATTTGTACAACCATTTTGTAGAGCAATTTGGCAATACCCAGTAGACATGAAGATATGCATATCCTTGTACCTAGGAATTCTACTTCTAAGAATATACCTTAAGAACTCTTGCATATGTGCACCAGGAGATGTCTACAAAAATTGGAAGTAGCCTGCATGTCCATCAGTAGAAAAAAGAAAAAATTATTGTCAGTTTATTCATACAATGGAGCACCATATAGAAATTAAAATGAATGAACTAGAATTACATATATCAACATGTATAAAGTTTAAAAAAACCCATAAAATATATTTAAAAATAAAAGTTGTGGAATGATACATATGGTGTAATATGGTGAGTATCAATCTAAGGATATGCAAAACAATACCATGTATTATTTATGGACACATATGTAGTGAAAATATTTTTAAAACATGATAAACACCAATTTGGGGGCAGGACTATATTTCTGGATCAAGAAGCAAATGAATAGGATTGTGGGAGATAATACAGATGGCGCCAACTATATTTATATTATTTTATATCTTGAAAGAAAAATGAGAGCTCTAAAGCAAATATAGCAAAACGTCGAGATTAACCAAAGCTGAGTCACAGGTACATTCAGTATTTGTTACATTAGTCTAGTGGTATGCTGGTGGATGTTTAACAACTGGTTCTCCTCAGGGGAAACCCTGGTCTGTAGCGTTGGCCAATTGCCATGGTGTAAATACTCCCACCAAGGCCAATTTCAAGCTATCAAGATGACTTTGCTGATTACAGAGTTGGGAAGAGATGCGCACCGTAGGTTCTTATGAGCCAGAGGGACAGGCTCCAACATACCGCTGTATTAGCCCCTGCTGCTCTCGGTGTGAAACACGGCAAAATAAAAGTAAAGCACTAAGCAAAACTAATTTTTAAAGCACAGAGGCATGTGGAAAGAGGTCAGAGTGCAGGTGCTCTGTAAAAGCAGGAGGGGGGACCCCTCCTCTTCCTTTTCCCTCCCCTGAGCACCACGGAGACCTGTAGACCACTAACCGAGGCAATCTCTGATGTGCTGGGACTGGCCATTACGCTGTCACCTCCTTGGTTGATAGTGACCTTTCCTTGCTCGGCTAGCAAGCAAGGAAATATCCAAAGACGTGGCTAGACAGGGACCAGAAAAGGGCACAGAGAAGAGAAGGCATGGTTCTCCTTCCTTGGCAGGGCAGCAAGGCAGACAAAGCCAGGCTCCTATCTGGTCTGAACCGCAGCCCTGTGACCATGAGCAGAAAGGCTAACCTCTCTGAGACTGAGCCTCCTTGTTTCCAGAATGGGCTACTCATGGGCTCAGTGGGTGGTTATCACTTATAACAAGTGATGTCACAAGCATAAAGCCTTTGGCACAGAGACTGACCCCAGAGTAAACACCCAAAAGAGAGAGATCCTCACACTCTAAGCCCACAAAACTCTCAGTATGAAAGATGGGACATGCAGATAACTATAATGCAAGTCAGAACAACAGCCAACATTTACTGAGCACCGACTATGTGCAAGGCAGTTCACTAAGCTCCTTTTGAGCACCTGCCTTAGTCGTCACAATAATCCTGTTGTGCCCATTTTACAGATGAGAAAGCTGAGGCTTAAATGTCATCCGTAACTCAAGCTCAATGTGTTGATTTAGTGGCAGAAGGAAGGTTCTATCCCAAGTGACTCTGACTCCCTAGTTCATGCTTTTAAGTGATCTACCAGATGCCTCCCATTCCTCCCCTGGTACCAACAGCCATGAACTTCCAAAGGAGCAATCACTTCTAGTTGTGGCAGAGCAGGACTGAAGGCTTCTTGGAGGAGGTGATCTTGGGGGAAGACCTGTTGGACTGGATGAGCACCATCCACAAAGGCAAAAGACAGGCCAGGGCCGGGTCACCTGGAAAATGGTTTTGCAACAGATTCACCTTCTCATGTGGTCACTGCCTGGTCCAGGGCATGACAGGTGGGACAGAAGAACCATGAATAGTGTCTTGAGATGGGAAACAATACACTCAAGTTCTGCACATATGCGCCCTGGGGCCAGACTGCTTCACTCTGCCACTTATCAGCTGTGTGTCCTTGAACGAGTTACTCAATCACTCTGTGCAATTTATCCATCTGTAAAGTGGAGTTAACAAGAGTGCCAAAATTAGGGTGGCATGAAGATTCACTAAAGTGATGCCCATGACACATGTGGCGCGGGACATACACGGAATCAGCTCTCAATAAATGCTGGTTATTAGGTGGCTGCTGTTAACATCATTCTATACCCGAGATGCTTCTCAGCCGCCCCGAATATTGCACTGTTGGGTTAATTCATCCTAAAAATACGAAATACCGTGGGAACTTGGACACACGGAATTTCAACGTCTCAGAATCGTTAAATATCAGACTCCTAGAATTGTACAACTTGCTTTAAAACTTTCGAATAAAAATACAGTTGGAGCCAATAAAATTTACAACATAAATTTCCCCTAAATGGCCTCCCTCCTCCTCTCTCTTTGAGTGACTGGAACTATTACTTTGTCACCCGGATCTGTGACTTTTTCTCCCCCCGAAATATACGTTCGTGTTATTTTTTTTGTTTCAAGGAGAAGCATTTATGCTCCTTTCTCCCCTCCTCTGTTCCTTTCGCTCTCCTGTACCGAGACTATGATGTGATGGGTAAAATATCAAGGGCAATAAGTCAAACTTTCTGACAGAAATAATAGAGGCCGCATCCATTTCCAGCCATTCTCCCGGTGATAACAATTAAATCCCGGACAGTTTGAACTTTTTACAAAGAATTAATGATGCATGTGAGCGCGGGGGGAGAGCATCACTAATAATTTATGAAGCCTTCCCGGGCTCAGAGTAGCAAGTTTGGTAAAGTGAAGGGGGGAGCCTTTGAAAGGTAAACACTTTGAAAAGCCATTCTGAGGAGCTGCCCTGTCAATTGAGAATTTACTACATTCCATTAAACAACCTAAAATAACTTCTATGGTAATCACCCTTCAGATACAGGCGCCGGCGCCGACAAAGGTATTATTAAGTTAAATTACCCTAAAAGTGTTGGATTGACAGAAAGGTTCAGTCAATGGTTTGGAAAGCCGGGGTCTCTAAGTGACACCAGCAGATACTGATGTTCCGGGGCTGGGGGACTTGGCTCTACCAGACCTGGCGCCCAGAGGATTCCGATTTGAGCTTTCAATATGTCATGTTCCCCCCACCGCGGACCCCAGGAGGAGGCCGTGGGGTTCGCACAGGTGGGGCTGGGCCCCCCTCGCCTTTCGGGCCTGGATGCGAAAGGTGCCCGTGCGGAAATAAACAGACATATGGTGAGGAGGTCGCCTCTTAGGGGAGGAGAGGGCCCTGAAGAGGGGAGGGGTTCACCTGCTGGGTTTGGCTGCGGGAAGGAGCTGGGATTTTCAGTTTCTAGGTAAGGGACATGAGGCCGGTGCCGGTCTACAAGGGGAGCGAGGTCTCTTCCCTGAGGTCACCCGGTCACTCACTACAATACACATGGAATCCACTTTCTCTCTCTTGATTCTGATGGCTCCCCGGAGTCCGGCCCAGGTTGCAGTTTGCAGGATCTCCTAAATATTTTTTAAATAAACTCTGTAAATGCACAGCATTCATTGGGGAAGACAAAAAAAAGGAACAAGTCATAGTGTGCAACCAATGAATTTCCCCAAACCAAACACACGTGTGTCTTCGGCGTTGCGCTCAAGACACACCACACCCCCATCCAGACCGGGGCCCACCTGGAATTCCGAAGGCCGGGGGACAAGGCCTGGCTTGACTTCTAATGTGCTGGGCAACCTTGGGAAATTCGCTTACCCTCTCTGAATCTGGGAAATAATGGTAAATCTGGGAAATAAGAGTAACTCTTTCAAAATGGCAGGGCCATTAAATAAAATCATTCATATAGAGGGCTAATCACAGTGCCTGGTGCATAGTAACACTCAATACATTATTATTTTCTAAGTATTATTATTTATAGTCCTTAGAGCAGACATTAGGACTAAATGAAATGATGTATCCAAAGCTTTTAGATAGAGCCCAGCGCTGAGGAGTTGCTCGGTAATTTTAATTTCATCCCGAATTTGGAGTGCCACCAGTCAGAGGAGACCGGAGTCCCCACCCACCATACGGCTCTTAGGCGGCCTTCAAAGTGTTCCTGACGTTCAGATGGGCGGATAGGTCAATATCAGGTCACCTGTCACGTCTTCACGGTGGCATCGTGAGTGCACGGTCCTAGTCTCGGGGGCGAGGAGGCACGGAGCCCTTGGCTGCCAAATGTTGGGTACAGTGGCTTCTGGAAGAGATGTCCTGGGGCCTGTGAGGTCAGATGCTCCGTGTCCCACCACACTGTTAACTTCAGCGATGCTGCGGCAGACTCCTCACCGCCTCCCAGCATGCTCCGGGCCATCTTCCTTTGGAATTTCCCATCAGCCCTGTGGGTCCTGATGCAGCTCTTAGCTGGATGGAAATGTGTCCCCTCCAGGTAGAATCCTAGACGGCTGGAGCTCATAAAAGGACTCGGGGATTATTGAATGCATTTCACTCATCTAACAAAGGCGACAACCATTTCCAGTCCAGACAGGTGAGGAAGAAAATCCTGGAAGAAAGTCCTGCAGGTAGCAAGGGGTAGAACCGAGGTGCCGACCCAGGCCTGCCTGTTGCCAGGACTTCCATCTCCTCTCACAAAGCCTCCATCTCAAATGGTGGGACGGACGCCCAGACAGGGAGGTGGCTTTCTCAGGGTCACACGCATAGTTGAGGTCCAGAGCCCAGGTTAGAACGTCCCCTCCTGGCTCCTTCCACCAGCCAGATTCCACATCAGCCTTTTCAAAGATTCTCTGATTCCATCCCCCCCCCCCCCCCCCCCCCCCCCGTGGAGCCTCCCTCTCCAGCCTGGGTTCACTTGGTGGCCATCACCCAACATGAAACGGGTGAAAATATCACAGTTAGATTTTCTCCTCTTGATGGGGGAGAATTTTCCAGGTCTGGGCACCTCTGAAACCTCCCCCCGTCAGCCCTCATCAGCTGTAACTGGCACTTCTACTAATAAATTGAGAATGTCACGTCTCCCAAACTGCATTATTACTGTTTATAATTTTAATTGTTCATTTGCATACGAAAATTAGTCCTGTGACATGCGTGAATTTTATTTTATTCTTGAACTAATTATAAACAAGAATGCCACATTATTTACATAACTAATTATTGTTCCTTATGTTCCCGTTTTTTAAATCGGGGGCCCGTTCGCCATTGGTTAACTGTGCGGATGAAAAATCCGAGAACATTTCTAAAGTTTAGGAATTTGTTCTATTTGCATCAAATACAAATTCCTCTGAATAAGAGATAATATGCTTTCCATTTTAATAGGCCTAAATTAGGTTGATCTTAATTTGTAGTTAATTTGAATGAATAATTTCTGTCTACCTGGGTCTGTTTTTTCAGCCGCTCATTGTAAATGTTTATTAACCCATAAATCTGCTGCTCGCCTTTAGGAGGGCCTCCCAAAGTGGAGGGAGTACATGCCAAGGGGGGGGAAAAGCACAGGAGTAGTTAAGAAACCCGAGAATAAGTCCCTACTCTGTAAGTCATGTGCTGTATGCCTTTGGGCAGATACCTAACCTCTCTGAGCCTCAGGTTTCTCCGTCGTTTAATGAGTGGGTTGAGTTAGATTGTTGCTAAGATTCTGATGTTCTCTAACATTCTTGGTAGGGCAGAGAAGGCAATGTGGGGAGGTCTAGGTGACTTCTTCATCTTGCCTTTGATTATACCTGCTCCCAAATCTCTCTTTTGATTAAGATCTTAAACCTTCACTCGTGGGAGCTGACCCATTTTGTTAGCCTCTACGAAAGAAGCAAAAAGATTCTACCGAGAAGTGTTCTGGAAGGGCTCTCACGTTAGTGGTGGAAATCCAGGCGCTGGTGACCCTTTGGGAAGACAGGCTTTGGGCAGATGGCACTGCTGGGACTCAGTGGGGCTCCCACTAGCCATCAACCATACCAGGAAGGTATGAACCACACACTGCTGCGTCTACAAGGGAAAGAAACTTGCAGCCCGAGAGGCCTGGGTTTTAACCCCTGGTTTGTCCCTGCCTCGGAAAGATGACGTGAGCTCTCTGAGACCTGGTGTGTCAAGTGACAATAACAACCCTACTTCCTTCCCCAGAGAGTGATGGAGAATTAAATGAGACAGTGAAGCGCAGTTTGCCTGGGGTGGAGCCCAGGCTCAAACGCCGAGTCCATAAACGAGGCACGATGCTCGAAGTCCACACATTAGGCAAAGAGTTTCTGTGGTTTGGACATTTAGGATCGAATCTCTTAGCAACTTTCAAATATATAATACAGTATTATTAACTAAAATCACCTTGCTGTACATTAGATCCCCAGAACTTATTCATTTTACAACTGGGAAGTTTGTACCCCTTGGTCAACATCTCCCCGCCCCCCACCAACCCTTCGCAACCACCACTCTCCTCTCTAGTTCTATGATTTGGCTTTTTTCGGTTCCACATACAAGTGACATCACACAGTACTTGTCTTTCTCTGTGTGACTTATCTCACTTAGGATAATGCCCTCGGGGTTTATCCATATTGTCACAAACGGCAGGATTTCTTTCGTTCTCATGGCTGAATAATATTTCATTGCACAAATATAAACACCTTTTTTTCCCCCACTCATCCATCGATGGACACGTAGGGTGCTTCCCCATCTGGGCTACTGTAAATAATGCTGCAATGGACGTGGGGGTGCGGATATCCCTTTGAGATCCTGTTTTCATTTCCTTTGCATTTATACCCAGAAGCGGGATTGCTCAATCATATGGTAATTCTATTTTTAAAATTTCGAGGCGCCTCATACTGTTTTGGATAGTGGCCGCACCAATTTACATTCCCACCAAAAGTGCACACGGGTTCCCTTTCCCCACGGTCTCGCCAACCCTTGTCATCTGCTGTCTTTTTTATGATAACAGCGGAGAGGGATATCTCATTAGGGTTTGGATTTGCCTTTCCCTGATTATTAGTGGCGTTAAGCACCTTTCCATTTTCCTTTCGCGGCATTACCGTGCCCGTGGGTAACCGATACACAGCTGTACATCACTTTACACTTCACCAAGCAAACTCCCATAACTCACTTCATCCGAGCCTCCGTGTCCTCACATGCAAAGGGACAGAGTCCTTTCTCTCGCTCACACAATTAGCAAAGCAAGGGAGGCCTTGTTCTCATAGCCAGTCATTTCCATAGTCACACGCACAATAGACAATTAACTCTCACCTACTATGCACCTAACATTGTTCTAGATGGTGGATTTTCCACAGGAAAAAAAATAAAAGGCATAAATCCTTGACCCCATTGAGCTTCAATTCAATTTCCCTTTTACCATGTATTCATTCATTCATTCATTCATTCATTCATTCATCCATCATCCGCTCACTGACCACTCACTGTGTGTCTGGCACTGTAGGGGCAGGTGAGCTCAGTCATCTGCCTTTGAGGGTCTGAGAGTCTCAAGGAGCAGATACAACTTGGCTGATGGCCTGTCATACCCACAAGATGGGACCTCTAAAAATATTAATAGCAGAGACAAGAGCCCCAAACAGGTCACAAATGCATTCTTAAAATAAGTGTGGCTGGGGGCAGGAGCTGGAGTAAATTCTCGTTTGCCTGGCCTGGGAGGAGCTTTGCATTCACGCAATTATCCTTCTGCTAAATTGATATATTAACTTGTTCAAACAATTGTTTCTGTAATTAAACGAGAGCACCAAAGAGGAGCTATAACAAAGGTGTCACTTAGCTCTGCGAGCCGGAATCTGGTGACTTCTCCCCTGGTCTCCTCAGTGATCAGACAGGGGAAATATGAGCAGTAATTGGGTGTTTTGGGTACAGACGCTCAGGTACAGAGCTAAGTGGCCCCAAGGTTGCCAATGAGCTGTGGTCTGCGGCTGAGTTAATGACACAGCCTTTGTTTTTCTAAGTCCCATTATCTATTTATTATCCAAAGACGTTTAGAGTGGGAAGGGACCGTAATTAGAAAGGGCAGCGACTCTCGCTTAGCGCAGACAACCTCTCCGGAGCGTTCCTGAGGGACCAGGGCCCTTCCAAGCTTCTCAAAAATGCCCACCAATAGGGAGCCCGTCGCCTTGTAAGGAAGCGGGGCCCGAGGGCAATTCCCCCTGAGATGCCCACGTTAGAAGCCGCCTTCACCAGACCTTGGGCATCCACGGGCTGCGGCCCTTCTTTGCCCCGCAGCTCAGCTGAGGGCGTGGGGGGGGGGGGGGTAGGGGGCTTGTCTGTCTCTGTCCCTGGTCCTTAACTGAGCTCTTAGCTCACGATGGCCCCACAGTTCCTCCTGCCCCTGGAGCCCCGGTGAGAGAAACAGGAGGGGGAAGGGTTAGGGGAGGGAGAGGGGGAAAGAGACAGAGACAGACACTCCTGGAAAAACACTACTGTTTTGACACTGTTTTCAAATAATTGCAGTTACCAAGGAAGAAAATTGTTTTCCTGGGCAAGTCAAGAGAGCATTTACTTTCCGTTCACCAGCCCCAACACGGTGTTTGCGAGCACGAGGCTGTCAGCCTGCGGTTTTGTTATGTGCAGGCTCCTGTCGGGACCTGGCCCCGCGCAGGCCTCGGGTGGAGGAAAACGCTGAGGAGCCCAGCTTTGGTGACTAAGAGGGGCTGCCTGCAGTCTCCCCAGTAAGGTTAGGCTCTGCCACCCTGCCATCACCAGCTACAAAGGGTGAGAGGGCAAACTGGAGGACTGAGTTCTAATCCTGGTTCTGCATTCACGTGCTGCGTGACCATGGACACGCATCTTGCCCTCTCTGGTTCTCAGGTGTCTCAGCTTCAAAGCGAGGGAGCCAGGCTAAGTGGCTCTGAGGCCATCCATCCCCCTTCTGACATTCTGAAATCTCTCGAGCCAATTTTTTTTTTCAAGGAGTGAAATAAATGACCACATTTCTCACTTAAAATTGACAGGAAAACACTTTACTCCCACTATGCAACTACGTGGCCAAGCAGCAGGAATTTCGGATTGTAAGTTCCTCAGTGTAAAAAATATACCATTGCCACCCACAGAGCCAGCCGCTGACCGTCCAGGGCCTCCGGTGTTCACTGCCTCGCTCACCGGCTCATCCCAGCAACCTAGGATGTAGATGCTGTTGCTATCCCCGATTTACAGAGGAGAAACTGAAGTCCAAGGACAGGAAATGACTCGTTCAAGGTCACCCCGAGGAGCCGGCACTCTACACCCCAGCTGCCTGAGTTCAAATTATCTCCATATCGTGGGCTGCCACTCAAGGGTCATTTTGAACATACCCCCCTACCTGACAAGCCCCACTGACCTGGGGGGAAATGCCCAGGCTCCCCCACCTCTCTCCAGTGGCTCTGTCCTGGCTCCCTGGGTACCAAGCGCTCACTAAGGCCTCTGCCAACTAATTAGGTTTTGTTTCTGGAATCCTGGTGATGCCAAGCTTCAGTCCCAAGCAGAGAGACCTAAGGCTGGCTTTTAATTAGCAGGCCCGTGAATTTTGTTGTGACTTCGATAACAAGCATTCCGACACCTGGGGAAATCATTACACAGGCAGAGAGGCGACAGGCGTGCTCAGGACTCATGCTAGGGACGCGCAGAGGGAGGCGGAGGGAGGAGGTCCCCTCTCAGGATGTGTGCTGCTTTCGGGCTGGGTCTCAGACAAGCGGGACCGGCCCCTGGTGCAGGAGGGAGCACTGGTCTGTTTCCAGCCCCCCAGCCCAGGGAAAGCTGCTCTGCCTCTGTCCCTTTCTGCCCAGCCAGGGAGAGCTCTCTTAGAGGGTCAAGTCTCAGAGCTGGGAGGGACTTGAAGGCCCTGGGCGAAGGCCACCCACTGTACCCTCCCCCAGCTTGTGCCAACTCTGGGCAGCTCTCAGCATGAGAAAGGTTTTTCTTTGAGATGAGATCTGTGTCCCTGAGACTTACACCCCCTCGTCTCGGGTGCCCTCCCTTTGGACATTCATTGAGAAAATATTCACTGAGGTTTCTACTCTGCGTCAGGGACTGGGCGAGATTCTGGGGACACAGTGGTGGCCAGGAACAATCCTTGTCTTCAATGGGGACATGGACACTTCTGACATTCCCCATGTCTACTCCGTGTTTCCTTTAGGACACGGTTCTGGTCACTCACCCGTTTGTCATCTCAGAGTTACAAACCTGGTACATATGCCAGTCTCCCGGGGGACGCGATCATGTCCCACATCGCACGCGCCCAGCGCCCAGACCCCCAGGCTATGATTCAGTCATTCGGAAGACGGACATCGAGAACCTTCCAGGTACCAAGGGGCCGGCTGGGGCTGAACACAGGCGTCGGTCCTGCTTCCCTGGAGCGTCCAGCCTGCTGAGAACGAGCGGCCCTCATCAACCAGCAGAGAATAAATACGCCGTCGGTGCCAGCGTGACGGTGGAACTGGCCCGGCACCGGGAGGGAGAGCAACACGTCGGGGTGGGCACTCGCCCAGGTGCCAAACAGGATTGGGGAGGGCATCTGGGAGGAGGTGAGCTTTAAATCAAGGCATGAAGGATGGACGCCTGTAGCCATGTGATGTCCAGGCAGAAGGACAAGCACAGGGAGGCCCCAAGGTGACCGTACAGAGGGACATGAAAAGAGGCCTTGAGGCAGGAGCGAGATGAGGGTAGAGAGGCCACAGAGCGGGGGTTAGAACCAGAACCATGTGGGCCCCTGTTTGCTAAGCAAAGGCCTTTGGGATTTTCTCCAAGGGCAATAGCAATAGGGAGCCATGGAGAGTTAGAAGCAGGGAGTGGTGTGAGCAGGGCCACGCTCCCTCTGAGGGCTCCAGGGGAGGCTGTGTCTGGGGGCCCCCCTCCAGCTCCTGCTAGTTCCTTGGCTGTGGCCCCATATCTCCAGTCTTCGCATGGAGCTGTCCCCGAGTGTGTGTCTGCCTCCAAATCCCCCCCTTTTTCATAAGGACATTAGTCATATTGGATTAGGGGCCCACCCGACTCCAGCATGACCTCACCTTAACTAATTAATCCGTAGTGACACTCTTTATAAGTAATGTCACATTCTGAGATACAAGGGTTAGGACTTCAGCTCATGAATCTGGGGGGGGGGGGAGACACAATTCAACCTGTAACGCCTTCCAATCCCGTGTGTCTTTGCCTAAAGGGAGCAGGTGAGCAACGAGGCTCTAAAGGACCTGGACCACTACAGGTGCCACGTCCCCTCCCTCCATTCCGTGCCACCCACCAGCCTCACCCCTCTGTCCCAGATGCCAGGCACTGCTTAGGGTCCTAGTGTCATCCTGTGAGGCCTGGGGCCCAGCTCCCTGGTGGTGGAAGAGCCCAGAAGCGGAGAGGAAGCCCTCACCCATCCAGAGGAGGCGGGTAAATATTCACAGGGCACCAGAGTGGAATTCCACGCAGCCGCCTCCTGCAAATGCAACATGACACCGCATAATGGGCGACATCAGTGCAAATCCGGCCTCGAGGCAGCCCCACGCCTCCGGTAATTCCTCCCATGCTGTGCTCATGTTGCTGCAAATACGATCCCCAAGCTCCGGCTTCCACCGCGCCCGGCCGACCAGAGGGGATCGGCCCATTTCTGCAGCGGAGAAGACTGAGGACCGCAGACGGTATCAGGGCGTCCATCCCGCGACGGCGAATGGGGCAGGAATGAGCAAGGTCCCTCCCCAGTCCCACATCTGGAAAGAGGTTGGGAGCAAGACAGGGGCTTAGTGGGTCAAGGCATGGGAGGGAGGGGGGAGGAAGAGTGTGGAACAGATGTGGTGGGACACAGAAAAAGCTGGGTGCTAGGGCACAAGGGGAAAGAAATGGAGCCCGGGGAAGTCACTAGAGATCGATGGACTTGGGCAAGAGGTGAGTGGGCTGCTGGGGGATGGAGGAAACCAGTGAGGCATCGCAGGGGCAGCCAGAGAGATCCCAAGCCAGAGCCAGGCCCTTGCATGCCTCCTCCTTGGGGTGAGATAAGGAAGCTGGGGGGCAGGGTGGATCAACCAGTGCCAGAGACCAAAAGGCCAGTGGAGATGTCACCGCAGTGAGGAGAGGGACTGCTGGGGAATAAAGCCAACACAGGAAGGAAAAAAAAAGAGAGAGAAAGAGAGAGAGGCTGAAAGATAAATGCCCGAGCACTTTATTCAGGCACCTGGATCCAGCCATGCCTGAAGGCCTACTGCTAGAGTTTTCAATGAGATGATCCAACAAATTCCCTTCTTGCTTTACAGCCAAGAGTCCCGCCTGGCTCAGGTGGTCTGGAGGTATTGTAAAAGGAGCGATTCACTTGTAACTGGACCGGCCAGGGTTTGAATCTCAGCTCTGCATGACCTTGAACGAGACACACCACTCTGTGTGTCCATTCTCTCCCTCCTGCCATCTCCCAGGGAGAAGAGCGCAGGAAAATAATAGCTGTGAAAGCACCTAGATCATCCTAGACTCACCCAGTAAGTGACAGTTTACCTTGAACTCTCCCCACCTCCCTCCCTGGTCCCAATATCCTAATGAGGAAATGAGGACCCTGACATTGATGACCTGGTATGTTCCATGTGACAAACCCGTACAGTCCAATACTGTCACTCTCCCCCACCCTCTGAAATACTAATAAAGAGTTCTCACCCTGTGTAATCTCGCACCAGGGACATAACTTCCCTGGGCCTCAGTTTCCTCAAATGTATAATGAAGTTATTAATATACGTACTACGTGGGATTGTTGTGAAACGGAGGTAATGAACGTAAAGTCTTAGAACAAGATCTGGGACAAAATAAGTGCTCAATAAACACTTTATTTTGTTAGCGGTGGGGTGTTTAATGCTAATAATGCCAATAATAAATAGTATTATTGAGCACCCACTCTGGTTTTATTTACGTATTATCTCCTTTAGACCTCGCGACATAACTGGGTGAGGCTGGGGATTATGTCCCAGCGACACAGAGGGGAACCGGCTCAGAGGAGTCGAAGGGCTCACCCGAGCGCTGGAGCTGGGGTTGAACACACGCCCCAAATCCAAGCCCAGGGTGTTTCAGGACCACAGCACATCGCCGCCCCAGGGCGGGGTCCCCACCTGCAGCCAGCCAGCGGGGATCCCTGAACTTAGAAAGGCACCCTTCTGGCAGCGACAAGCGCAAGCCCCCCGCAGAGTGTCCCCAGGCTGCTCCCCGTTCATGTGAACGAAGCCCACGAAATGGCACAGTGTCTGCTCTAATTATAGGCTCCCCGGCCGTGCCAAGTGGAAGTTGGTTAATGTACACTTGAGTAGGTTTCAAATCAGATTTCGCGAGTCCCCAGCATGAGGGAAGGAGGCCAAGTTCCCTTTTGGAAGAAAATGACAGGGAGTGCTGGCGTGGCTGCCGTCCCGGCTCCCCTCCTGCTGGCGCAGGTGACGCCTTCTGCTTCCCAGCTTCCCCTCCTCGCTCTGCCCTTTCCCAGGAGCCGGAGCCGGAGCCGGAGCGGGGAGCAGGCGAGGGAGGAGCCCTCCGAGGGGCCGGGCCCAGGAGCTGCAGCAACGTGCAAACAGTGCTTTGGGACCGGAGGAGCCTGGGCCTGAGCTCGGCCTCGGCTCGGCTCTCACTGCCCCTCTGAGTCCCAGCCTCGGCATCTATCAAACGGGGGTGCCGGTGCTTTCCCCACGATGATCCAAGGATGCATGTCACAGTGTTGACTCAACATGCACCCAGTATTTATGCGCGGCCCATCTTCTGCTGCGCTGTGCCAGTTTCTGCCATGAACAAGAGGCGACCTGGGGAGCTTCAGAAAGCCTGGTCCAGCCAGGAGCAGGCCACTGTTGTGAGAGAAGGAGAGGGCTCTACAGGAAGGAGGGGCGCCTGCTCCGGAGCCGGTGCATCACGGAAGGCTTCCTGGAGGCAGCAACTAGCACATTTGAACTGCAGCCTCAAGGATGACTGCAGTTATGAAAGGGTAAGAGGAGCACCCTCCTTCCTATGGGAAGAGCCCATGGGAATACCCAGAAAGGGGAAACGGCCCACAACAAAGACATCATTTAGAATGGCCAAAAGTGGAGAGGGGGAAATGTGGCCCCAATGCAGAAGTGTTTTTTAAAAATCATAGAATTCAACAGAGCCGGTTAAAGTAACATTAACAAAGAATAGTTTATAATGGGGGGGATTATTTAGGGAGTGACTGGGCAAGTTATAAATGATGGGCCATAATGATATAAAAAATCAAATAAATAAAGTAATATATATGTGTGTGTGTGTTTAAAAAGTCTGAACAGATATACATAAAAATGAGACTAGTAATTATCTCGAAGGGATGGGATTATAAACGGGGTTTTTTTTAATTTCCCAATTTACTGCAATGAGCATGGACTGCATTTGTAATCAGAATATAGGGCTTTAAGCAGTAGGAATGCCATTAGTATAGCAAGCGACGTGTAGGTGGAGCTCTACTCAGCCTCGCTGGGGGTTAAATCTGATCACGGTGCAGGCCTCCTTACAGACCAGCACAACCACACACACATGCATGTACACACGCAGTCACACTGAACACACCAGCTCACCAACAACAGGTGCAAAGGTGCACTTACAACACACTCATCACACATAAACTCGCCAATCCAAACTCACTCAACACAAACATAAGCTCTCCAACAACATGCACACAAACTTACACACACTGGACACACATAAGCTCAGCAAGAACAAATTCCCATGCACACTCACACATATTCACACACACATACACGCCCCCCCACACACACACACACCGAGTCCTGCATTGAGTTTACTCAGAGCTTTCTCCAGCGTGTCTCGTTTTATTGTTTTACCCGTGTCCCCAATACCTCCATCCTAATCCTGACCCCGGACAACCCTGGCCATGCTCAGCTCAGGGGTCCCCTGCCTTCCCCCCAGCACCTACGGGCTCCTTTGTGAGTGAGGCCTTCCTGCGAGTCCCCTGCTCAGGCTCGCACCGCTCCGCTCACCTATGAGATCAAGTCAGGGTCGCGCCTGGGGCTGCACCCCTCAGATTCTTTCACGTGTCGTAACCTCGCTTATTCCAGTGTCTCAGGCACAGTGCTCAGAGCTGAGGGGACGCCAGCAGCGTTGTCAGTCAAGGTGGCCTCTCGGCAGCTCCTCAATGTGGGTGGCTTGTCCTGCTCAGTCGCCCTCCCCTCCCCTCCCCTCCCCTCCCCTCCCCTCCCCTCCCCTCCCTCTGTGGGCCCTGCAGTCCTCTCAGTTCATCTGTTCCTAGGTTCCCTGGGCTTCCACAATGTTCCAATCAGAAGAGCATTCAACAGCCACACTTGCGTGGGCCAGACTGCACAGCAGGCGTCTGCACTCACGATCCTTCATTTCGGAGCCTCGCCGGAGCTCTTCCTCTGAGAACAAGTGGCCAGAAAGGACGTCGTGACCTTAACAGGATGGGCCTGGCTTACCCACGGCTGCACTGAGCATTGATTTTAGTCAGACGCTGACGAGTGATTTACATGCATTATTGTATTTAATGTAAATAGCAACTCTTCAAGGCATTAGTGTCATCCCATTTGACAGGTGAGAAAACTGAGGTCCCGAGAGGTGAAATCACATGCCACTGTACTGGGTGTGACAGCGGGGACTCGGGGCTACTCTTGACATAAACCCAATTTCAAAACAAAACCTAAAGCCAATGAAAGGAGTTTATAAGTTCATGTAGCAGGTAAGTCTAAGGGAACAGCATCAGGCATGGCTGTATCCAGGCGCACGGGTATCTGTCCTTCCCCGTCTCTTGGTGCGCTCTCTTTGGTGATAGTTTTGCTCTCGGGCAAACTCTCCGTCCTGGAGGTCAGACGGCCAGAAGCCGCTCTGCGTGTGCCCAAAACCAACTCAGCCACCACCACAGAAACCCGAGATCAATGGACCCATGTGGGGCTGTGTGACCATCAACCCCGCTCTCTGTGAACAGGGTTGGAATGGGCCGCTGGGCAGGCCCGGGTTGGTCGGGGGGACCTCGGGTGTAGGAGGGGACCATTCCCACGCAGGAAGAACAAAATCTTTTAGCAAAACCCACAGAGCAGACGGGAGGCAGCGCCCTGCCACGGCCACTGTACAGGGATCTGACCCCGCGTGGCCACGCTCGCCGCCCGCCTGTTAACCGCTTCGCTCCCGTCCCCGTTTTGATCGCCTCTCTAATTCCCCGGCCCTGGGCTGACCCCTCTCAGAGTCCCCTCGCTGCTACTTAACAGTCACGCCAGCTGAGTGATGGATGGCGGCTGCCGCGAAGCCTCTTCAAAGGCGACGGGCAGCTGCCGGCTTGGAAAGGACTCTTCTTTAGGGACAAAATCCAAACGCGAACACACGCCACGGAGCCACCTCGGGTTTTTTGTGTGGTCCCCTTTGGCCCGCTGCCTAAGGACTGTGACCGAAGCAGAAGGCCCCAGGTTGCTCTGGGAGGCGGCAGTCTTAGCAGAAGTGGTATCCCGTGTTGATCCCGTGTGCCCCTTTCTACCCTCAGAGTGTCAGCGCCGGATGTCGCCCCAGGCGGCTTCTTGTCCCATCTTCCCATCAAGCCAAGTAGACTCAGAGAGGGAGAGGCCTCGCCCAAAAGTTGCACAGCCGGGGAATGGCAGCAGAAGTAGGATTCACGAAAGGAAAGAGAACGGATATTAACTGTGCGCCTACTATGTGCCAGGCCCACGCAGGGGGCTTTAGCCGAGTTTTAGCTGCTTGCTCAAGCCACAGAGCAAAGCTTTAGGGACAAACTCTCAGGAAAGAGTCTGAGTCCTATACTCCGGCCCAACTTTGCCGTGTGCCCTTGTTCGTGTCTCTTCTTGTCTGGGACTTGGTGTCTCCATTTAGAAAACGGAACCGATGGCCCCAAGGGTGCTTCCATCTCAGCATCCCGGATTGAGTAACCAAGGTCATCCTGCCCCTCGGGACGGCCCAAGATGAAGCCATAAATAACCTATGTGAGCAGCCGTGGCATGGAAGGAGCAGCTTTGACTAAAAGGGTGAAGTCCTAACTCATAGACCAAGCCCCCACCCCTGTGCCTGAGTTGGATCACGGCCATGTCCTGGGTTCCAATTCTGTTTCTGCCACTTCCTGGCGCCATGGCCTGGAGGAAGCCAATTCATCCAGCCGAGCCTCGTTGTCTCACCTATAAACCAGGAAGAATGAGTCCACATGGAGACGCTCTGAGGTCCAAACGAAATAGGCTTATAGAGGGCTTGGCAGGGGGTGACTGGATGAGTCATACTGGCAATTTTTAAGAGGCAAATGGTTTACAATGCCATCCTGATTATCTGTCTCTCTAGGTATCAAGACTCCACTTGTCTTTGAGCCTCACTGAGCCTTGTGCGAATAGCTCTGGGGGCCCCTATGCATCTCCTTGAATGCATGGTGGGCTTCAAGAGAGAGCATTTCTACCTGTGTCCTCAGCATCCAGCACATGGCAGACACTCAGTGGACACTGAATGAATGAACAAGTGTTGACATCAGCCAAAACGGACCAGTCTGCCTGCCTCTCACCTGAGTAAAGGTTGAACTACTTTAATCCCCACCTGGACTCCTAAATCAGGCCCGAGGTGGCCTCTCCACAAAGCCCAGGCCAAGGTCACGGCAGGGAGAGGGGCTGCTCAGGAAAACGCCAGGGCTGGGAGGGGGCTGCAGGCCTGAGCTCATTGGAGATGCAGAGAGAATCCCAGGGCGGCCGCCTCCTCTGGCAGGGAGCGCAGGGAAAGACAAGAAAAATGGAGCCGCTGCAATCTCATTTTCTGAGGCCTGCAAGTCAGCCAGGAAATAGCTATTATTCCATCGCACTGTCGGTATTAAGTTATTTCCTTCACTAAATACGGGAATGTTCATGAATATCTATTGAGTCCCAGGTACAGACACCTCCTGGCTCCGAGGCTCAGCCACTCTGCCTTTACATTCCTCCAACAACACCCCTCAATCTTGCTCTGAAGTGAAAGACAATAGTATTTTAAATTGGTTAATAAATCTCGGGATTGATGCTCCTCAAAGGCCCGGGAACTTCGTCTCTATTACTCGGATAAAAGGGATCACATTTTACCCACTGCCGGGCTAGGAATTTGGGAGAGTGACCCCAGCCAGCTGCTCCCACCTCTCCCCAGGGAGGGGGAAGATGGAGGTTTCCAGACCCTGGGTCAGACAGAGCCCTTTTGGCAGCTGGGAAATACTCGTTTTCTAGCCAATTTGGGCCAGGCGGGCATCTCCGCCACTTTGATTTTGACGGCTGTGTACTCAGCCAGTTCCCCCGGATTCAGATAAAAGACTCACAGCAAAGCTCCAGGGGAACGTGGGTGGCCGGCATCCTTTATAAGGCACCTGGATGAAGAGGAGGGGGGTGGGCATCTCACTGTTTGGAAACTAACTCAAGGTGCTGGGTTTTTCACCACCTTCCTATGAGCACAGGTGACCTCGGGCGTCCCCCTTGGGGTGGAGAAAGCTTTGAAAAGCCCAGCTCATGGGGAGTGTGAAACAGGACCGAAATGTCTTCCCTTTCATAGAGTTTCTTGTCACCTGCTTCACCTTTTCCTAATCCATCCCCACACCCAGCCCAGGAGGTGGAGAGTCCAGTGGGTCAGGATTCTCCCTGTATACCCATGACCCCCGGGCCTGGCTGTCCAGGAGGGAAGACATGCACCAGGTGCTTGACGCCGATGCCATCTGACCGGAATTCCACTCCCTCTCTCCAGTCTCAGCTGCTCTTCTCATCGTGAGGTTGAGACTTAGGGAGCTCTGTAGCTTGCACCCTTTAGAACGCTGCCAGCCCCCAGGCAAGCAAGTCCAGGTCAGCCTGCTGGAGGTCCCATGAGACATGGGACCTAGTCACCTCCATCACCCCAACCAACAGCCAGTCAACTGCCGAGCATGGGAGCGAGGCCATCCTAGATCAGCCAGCCTCTAGCCAATTCACCAGCTTGCACGAGGAAGCCCAGCCGGGACCTGCCAAGCCTGCCTTAGATCAGCAGAATGATGCAGCTAACCCATGTGCAAAAAAGTTAGTATATGCCCCTGAGACTGTGGTGCTGTTTGTTACGTAGCATTATCGTGGCAATGGGTAACCGATACATTCATCGAACAGACCTGTCTCCCATGCCCAGCACTGGGTGTGTAGCACATCACCAGCCCCGATCTCTCCTGGAAATTGTCTCCCAACCAAAGGACTTGGAATATCAGGGTCTCTTTAAGATTGGTCAAAGCACAAATCTCAAAGCTGTTTCTGATGGACCAGGGGGAAAGAGACCCCCAGCTGATGGGCACGTTGGCCTATTGTCATAGGTAGGATGGAGGAACTAAGCCCCAAGGCACTTTCAGAAAAATCTCACAGTCTGGCAGAGGCCTTGGCCAGCATGCTGAACTCCATCTAGGGAACAGAGCCAGACACATCACTCTTTTGGACAAGCAATTTTTTTTTTGCATAATTGACAATTCTTGGCATGTTCTCTCCTCCGCACACAGCCTTCCTTTCATGTCACTCATGCACGTACCAGATACTCCGAGGTGACTTCCCTTGAAAAGGGAACGCCAAAGGGACCTCTGGCTCCCTACCCTTAAATATTCCACTTGTTATAAATTCCCCCAGGAGCCTTCTCTGCTCCAAATATCAGGGGAACAGAAAGGGGGAGGAAGGGAAGGGGGGGGAATCACATTCTCAGAACAGTTCTTTGTACTTGAGATTCTTTGGTTTGTATTAAAATATTCTCATCTCCCTATAATTTATGAGCACTCCCAGCACTAAGAGGGTTTGCTTTGTCCCTGATCCTTCGTTCTAGAAACAAAACTAATAGTGTCAGAGCAGAAATCTCCGGGAGGGAGGGGGCAGTGGGCCAGACACTTCCAGAGTGTCTGATTAGAGCGGTCAGGGGAAGGCTCAGCAGGCTCATTTCCTGACCCCTCTTGGCAGGGAGGAGACCCAGCAGCCGGCGGGGACCGCCTCACCCACGATCTCATTTACTCTTCACAACATTCCTATCGGGCTGATATTATAACCATTGCCAGGCTCCTTTCTCAGAGAAAGAAAGTGGGACTCATGGCGATGAAATGTCTTCTCAAGAGCCAAAGCTGGTCAAATATGGGTCTAGAATTTAAATCCAGGTGTAGCTGACACCCCAATGCTCCTACCAGCTGACTGGACCATCTGGAGGAGGAGTGGTCAGGGAAGGCTGCCTGGAAGAGGCAGGACTGAAACTGAGTCTCAGAGTTGCTAGAGTCCCCACGAGGCGTGTTTTCCGGGGGAAGAGATAGAGCCTTCCTCATATACTCAGCTCTCTATAAGATCCTGAAGGGAGAATTATTCCTAATCCATCCAACATTATTTTTTTAAAATACATGGGTTCGATATTTCCTCCCTTTCATAAAAATCTCTGCTGCTTCCAGCTTCATGCTCACTGAGCAAAACTGAATCTCCTGAGCTTGGCATTCAAGGTTCTTGATAATTTGCCTCAACCTACCTTTTCAGCTTTCTACCTCATTACTTCCACCCACCTACTATGGGCAAGTTAGAAAATGCACCCAAAAGTGGGGCATAAAACGTCTAAGAAATGAGATTCTCCCCGATGTTTTAGCTGTGTGGCCTCAGACAAGTCACGCAGCCCCTCTGAGCCTGTCTCCTCACCTGGCTCACAGAGACACTATGAGGGGCTCACGCGTGTGGAACATACTGGAAAGGCCCATCGAAGAATAATGGGCCATAAGACATAGTTACTATTAAGAATACTACTACTAATAATACAGTCATCAGGTTTGGGGTCCCCCCTCCACAGAGGGTCCGTGGGGCTCCCAGGCTTCCCACAAATTGTACAAGTAGCAGCCCATAGCTGAACCCCTGGACCTAAGCCTCCCCTTCTGCTCTGCTCCCCACTGCCTCACTTCCACCCCCCTGCCAGGGCTAATTTATTTCCTTCTGAATCCTCAAAGTCCATCAAGCTGCGGAGTGGCTGGATGGATTTTTTAATTAATTGGTGCAGAATCAATGAAGAAGTGATTGTGTTGGCCCTGGCTGGTGGGGAGCCATCGCGGCTGTGGGAAATAAATAGATGGCTTCTAGCAGCAAGGTGGGCAGAGGGGAGGCGTGATTTATTGAGCTGCGGTTGGGCTGTGAGTACTAGGACCCGAGAGCCCTGGCACCTGCCGTGGGAGGCAGGATGGGAAAGTAAAAGCCGTCAACACGCCCACCTTCGAGGGCACGAGTCCAGGTCTCTAGCCCCCCGCTTGCCAGCTGTGTGGTCTTGGAAAAGTCACGGCACCTCTCTGAACCTCAGCTGCCCCTGAGGATTGCTGTGAGGTCTCAGTCCTGACACACGCTACCACGTGGGTGAGACTTGAAAGCATTACGCTAAGTGAGATAAGCCAGACACAGGACAGAACATGTATGACTCCATTTCTACGTCGCACCTAGAATAAACAACTTCATAGAGACAGAAAGTCAAGGAGAGGTTCCCGGGGACTGGCGGAGAAGGAAATGGGGGGTTATTGCTTAGCCGATACAAAGCTTCTGTTTGGAATGATGAGAAAGTTTCGGAAATAGCTAATGTGGCGGTTGCAGGACATTGGGAGTGTGCCTAATGCCACTGCGTCGCACACCTGAAAACGGTTACAACGTCCGTGTTACGTTACGGGGAGTTTACCACAATTAAAACCAAGAGAAATAAGGTATGCCGTGTGCTTAGTGCCGTTTAGCTACTAGAAAGTGCTCACTAAAAATGCATTATTATTACTGTTATTATTTTAAGATCACTGGGGTGAAGAGACGTGTTCACAGATGTGGTAGACAGACTGCAAAATATGACCAAAAATTCCTCCCAGCCCTCAATGCACGCCTTTTTCTTAAGATTTTTTTTTTAATTTTTTTAGAGAGAGGAAGGGATAGGGAGAGAGAGAAACATCAGTGTTCGAGGGAAACATCCGTCAGCGGCCTCCTGCACACCCCTCTCTGGAACCCAGGCCTGTGGCCAGACCGGGAACAGAACGGGCCACCTTTCTGTGCACAGGATGATGCCAACCAACTGAGCCACACTGGCCAGGGCTAAATATATACCTTTTCAAAGGGGACTTTATAGCTCCCATCAAGAGGTAGGGTCTGTTTCCAGCCTTGAATCTGGGCTTGGCCTTGTGACTCGCTTTGGCCTAAGCAGTGGCTTCCCACAGCTGTTGCAAATTTGTAAACTACCACAAACGTAGTGGCTTAAAACAACATATTTTTATTCGCTTACATTTCTAGAGGTCAGAAGCGATCTTCCAGCAGCCCCACCCTCTCTAAAATCGTGCTGAGTCAGCACGTTCATCTGTGCCATTACCTTGCTGGTCCCGTCACCCTTCCAACAAACTCCTGCCCCCTGCCCACACATCACCCATCCAGCCACCCAGCCACTTGGCAGTTATTTCTCAGGCAGGAGACCACAGTCATTAAACAGTCAAGACTGCGGCATCAGAGTTAAGTTCCAGCTCTGTCTCTTCCTGGCTGTGTGACCTAGGACAAGTTAATTCACCTCTCTGAGCCTCGGCTTCCTTGCCAATAATTCAGGGATCACGATAACATCTACTTTGCTGAAGGCGGCGCAGGTGAAATGAGGAAAGGCAAGGAAAGCTCTTAGCCAGGGTCTGCTATGTAGTACGTGCTCAGTAAACGCTGGCCGTTGCCATAATACTCGAGAGCTACGAGGAAGGTGCCAAGCTTCGGCCGACAGAGTGCTGAACCATTTCAGACTCGGCTTCCTCCACCTGCTGCTTTCTCTGGGCCACGGGAAGGCATCCCAAAGCCGCAGGAAAGAGAACCAGCCTTACTCAGGGTGCCAGGGCCCCCAGCCTTGCCCCAAACACCCTCTATGCCCCTTCCCTGTTGGGCCCTCAGTTTCCCCACCTGTATTATAAGCGGGCAGACTTTCAGACTGTCCCATCTCCTTCTGCCACTCCGTCACGCTAAGATTGTGAGCTGTTTATCCCATTCCGGCCAGGGAATGCTGTTATTTACCGATGACGTCCACCCACCCCCTTCCGCAGCCCATGATAAATTTTCACTCGGGGCTGGATTCAAAAGGAGAAAAAATAAAAAAGGCAGGAAAGAAAGAGGGCTGTCTCTGAAGTGAATGACATGAATTATTTCGACCTAACTTACTAATTAAGACCTCATTAGCAGCCCAAATTTGTGATAGATCAGCAGAGGACTTGGCACAATGGTTTAATTTAATGATTTCTTGCATTACTTTGTTAATCATCTTTAGTCTGATTTAATTTATGCCAATGTGACTGTCCTCATTTCTAATTAAGGCATTGATGGCGCGGACGGCGCCATAGCGTAAGAATTTCAATCAAGGCGGATACAAAAGCAGATATTCGTTTTTAAGGCCCGTGAGACAGCAATTTGCTAGGCCGGCTGCTTATTGTTTTATTCCCCACTCCATCCCCCAAGGCTGGGGAGGGTCTGGTCTTTGCCTGGGGCAGATGGTTTCTCACTAATCACAGACCTTTACAATCATCAATTTTTTTTTTTTTTTAAAGGCTCTGGAAAAGACCTTGAGATTAACCAGACCAGCCTCCTCATTTCACACATGAGGCAAGAGGGACCAGAGACGGTGAGGGGCTCACCCAAGGTCACACAGCGAGTTACCAAGGCAGTGAGAGGAGACCCCGGGCTCATGCTCTCGTCCACTGGCAGCCACTTGGCAGCCCCACGTGCCAGGCAGTGGCTTCTGCACCAGGCGCTATGGCCTAGGATTTGGGTCTGTGACTCGAAACTGGCATCATTCTAACAACTCCTCGTGCTCGAGGGCCAGGCTCTGTGCCTGGAATTCGATGCACATTTTTCTCAAATCCACAAACCAACCTGTCTCCTCCCTGGGCCTCAGTTTCCCCCTCTGCAAAATGAAGGGACTAGAAGGGTGGTCCTCCAAAAATGACCGCACATTGGGATCCCCAGGGGTTACAAAGCAAAAACCAGCGCATGTCCGCACCCCACCCCAGATCTGCTGAGTCACAGTCTCCGGGGACAACAGATTCTGATGGTAACCGGCATCCTGGGCGATTCAGACGCACCCTAACATTTGAGAACCACCAGACTGAAGGGTTCCGACCGGCCCCTCCAGCCCTGATGTGACCTAAAGGACTCTCTAGATTTTGCTACGCAAACTGCGCTTCCCAGCGCCTCTTCCCCAGCCCAGGAAACGTCCCCAGATGCTCAGATCAAACCCTGGAAGCGTCCTTGGTTCCTCTCTCCCTGTCTCCCGACATCTAATCCATCAGCCTAGCCTGTCAGCTCGACCTCCACATGCATCCTGGAGCCCCGACTTCTCTCCCTCCCCCCGCCCCGCCCCTAATGACCGCACCTGCTTCCTTCTTGCTTCCCTGCGGCCAGCGCAGCCCCCCGCGGGCCATTCTCCCAGCCCCCGGGGACCTTGGCAAAGCATAACCCTGACCACCTCCCTCTCCTGAGTCCAGCTGTCCAGTGGCCTCCCATCATATCTAAAATTAGACGCAACCCAAGGGCCTTCGTGATCTGGTGCCCCCCTGCCTTCCGTGACTCTACCCCTAGCACCCCCCGCTCCTGCCCCGGAGCCTGCACCCTGATCTGTGAGCGAACCTCAAAGCCTTCGCGCCTGGTGTCCCTCGGCCTGGAAGCCGGGGCTGGTCCTATCTTTCCAAATACTCCTCCATCCTGGAAATTCAGCCTCTACTATGCCCTTGAGCACAATCCTAGAGAATTAAAAAGTTTGAAAGAAAGTGCATCCGCTAATGTGCAACATTTATGTTAGTCAATATAGATTTATTCAATGCAGTAAATGACATAATTGGACTTTTATTTCCATAATATATTTTTCCAAGATAACTAATATTTTGAGTACCCGTGGCCTGCTGATGTCTCCTGAACGAACATATTTCCTGTATTATTACTCTTGTATAAAACTGACATTTAAACAGTTTAATAAATGAGCAGTTGTTTGACTTGTATCAGTTTCAATACATTCCGGGATATTAATAAAATATATTTCATAAGCCAGCTCAATAGACCATGCCGTAAAAATTCAATGATTTATTAGCGATACACTTGCTATTAGTTGGGACAGATACTCAAAATGCCATTAGGGTTAAAATAACAATCAATCAAATTAATTAGACCCTATTTTTCATATGCAAATATAATTAAGCATACATTTCTCCATAACTTTAAAGAGAATTATTCAAGCTCAACCTCGCATGCGGAGTCCCTCACTTGAGTTAATGAAATGACAGTGTCTCAAGTTGGATATGCAAACAAAATTGATGATCCGTTCTAAGCTTTGAGGATCAGAGGGCCGTGGGGCAGGAGAGGAAAGGCTAGAAAAAAAAAAGACCACCCTCTTCACCTGAGCCTATCGATGCTAATTAAGGGAAAGTTTCAGGACTCCGGATGGGCAAGGATGACAGATCCAGTATGGGGCCAGGAGCAAGAACGCGGGCTCCGGATTCACACCGCTGCGTTCCAATCCTAGCTTCACCAACTATTGTGCCTCAGTGTTCCCGGCTGTGAAATGGGAGTGATGACGCTGACTGCAGCAGTAGACACCTTGAGGTTTGCTGGAAGGAGTAAATGTGTGCCTAGGCCCTCGCAAGTGCTCGATAAACATTAGCTGCTTCTACTCAGAAGCTATGTATTTGCCCCTGCCCCCCAGCATTCACTGCAAGACCTCTCAGCCACGCCCTGGCCGAGTGACCCCAAGAAAATCTGTTCCTCTTTCTCTGGCCAGCCAGGGAGTTAGTTAGCCTAGATAACTGGGGAAGTCAGAACTAACAGCTGAGGGGCATGAAAAGTGACCGCTCTTCAATCACAAGCCTAGTTGCACCCACAAAATGGGGACAAAGGGGCAGAGGAAGCCAGAACCAAGTCAGGGCAGGAAGCCAGAGCATCTGGGACTGGTCTCTTTAAAGAACCCAGTTGTGGAGAGCAGAAGAATCTAGACTGCTCCTGGCTCTGGCCTGAATGCTCGGTGTATCAGTTAAGGCCAAGGGCAGCAAATCCTTTCTGTAAAGAGCCAGATAATAAACATTTTAGGCTTTGCAGGCCATACAATCTCTGTTGTAGCTACTCAGCACAGTGGCTACAGCCTGAAAGCAGCCACAGCCTGTTCCAATAAAACTTAATTAACAGTGAAGAGGCAAGAGGGTTGGGGCTCATGGGTTACGGTCCTGTCAGCTGATGTAACGAACCCCAAAATGTGCAATGGCTCAGCCATGGCAGGCGCCTATTTCTAGCTCTTGCAAAGTGCAGACATTCCTGGTCGGGCAACTCTTTAGGGTGACTTTCCTCCAGGAGGTAACAGAGACTAAACTTGCCACGTTGTGGCTCCTCCATCCTTAATTCGAGATCTCCAGGCTCACCTGATCCGAATTAAATCAGTGGAAGGGAAAGGACACGGATTTAATGCCTGGGAGCCTCTATGGACCGAGCCTGGCTGGGGAGCACGTCACCCCCACTCACATTGGACTAGAACTTGGCCTGGTGGCCACTCCGACAGCAGCGGAGGCTGGGAGACGGACCTGAGCTGTGCGACCTCGAAGAAAACAAAACAGACTAGGCAAGGACACAGCGACCTCTGCCCCGGGAGGGAGAAGAGCCTCAGCTTGTCTGGACGAAACAGGCCCTTTCCTCTCCTCCATTCTGTCTTTTCCTTAAGGTTGCCATCCAGACAAATAACACAGTTATTTCCTTGGAGGTACTGCCCTCGAGACCTCCTGGATTACCTACCACCCCCTACTCCCCTACTCCCTCCCCATGGGCACCCACAGCAGCCTCTCCCCATTTCCTGTGTCGCCTCCTCGGCAAGCCCTCTATCTTGGGGACAGGGTCAGGCCTGTCTGTGTCCATCTTTACACTGGCCACATGGGAGACGATCGATAAAAAATAATTAATGAGTAAGTAGATGAACTGAAGATGAGTTATGATGACCAAGCACGAGTAAAATTGGGTTTTAAAAATAACAAAATAATGAAAAGGAACCAAGACATTGATGTGGCATCTCCCTGGGAAAAAAGTCCAAGAGAAAAGAAAATCCAAACGCTCGGGAGAGTCTGGAACGAAATGTCGCCACCAGTGGTGACCACTCAGTGCTGAGAAATATGAAATGTGCCCATGTGTGCGCATGTTTGTGTGTACGTGCATGTATGTGCATGTGCGTGTGTGCATGCATTTGCATGTGCGTGCGTGCAGATGTGTGCGTGCATGTGCACATGTGTGTGAGTGTGCGTTGGGTCATGCTGACTCTTTGTCTGAGACGAGGCTTCATGACTCAGTCTCTCCCTTGGTGCGGTTTCCCAGCCCTTCCTTTTCCTCCTCGGGTGGGAAATACAGGGGGCTCTGGAGAAAGGTAATTATGCCCAATGGGGGAAGCGCAAACTCAGCAGTTTCTGAGCTCGGCTGTGGGCCCTCCAAGGGACAACCGTGGCCAGAAACCTGGCTTCAGCCACAAGATGTATTTCCAGCCTCAGGGAGGGAGAGGAATGGGGTGGTTGGGGCTTCTGCGGCAACAGCCTTTTTTAAAAAATCATTTCGAAATTAAATTAAATGATATTAAATTAGCAAAAGTGCCAGGGGAGCCCAGGAAGTCACTCAGATAAATGGCCCAGGCTGGGCATCTTAAAATCACGGAGATGTCAGAAGCCGGGGCTAGAGAAGGCTCCAGAAGTCCTCCAGCTCCCTGGCTCTTACCCAGGCCCTGTATCTATGGGGTTTGCACCAGCACAGAACCAGGCACACGCCCTCACGGGACCCGGCCCCAGGTCTGCTGGGGGGGGGGGGGGCTTTATCCCTTGGAGAGCCCCAGGAGGCGATCCTGACGCACCCTCAGTTACACAGCTCGGGCTCACCCACCACCTTCCTTTTGCTGAGAGGGGAGAGCAGGTGACCCCCAGGTTCTCCCCCCGAGTCCCTGGAAGAGCGCAGAGGGAGATCAGAGGTTGTCCGGTCCCCATACAGTCTCCATTCCCAAAGAGGAAGATTCGGGAGGCGCCGAGGAAGAAGACAGGGTGTCTAGGGCAGGAAGGGCTCCCCTGTTCTCTGACCCTCACCCCTGCGTTCAGCAAGTGTTCCCCGTCAGCCCCTCTGTTCCAGGGGCTACTCGGAGCACTGGGGACCCAGTGGTGGCACAGGCCCAGCCCATATAAACAAGACGATTGAAGCTCTGATCAACGCTGCGATGGAAACGAAACGGGAGGAAGAGACAGTGACACGAGGGAGGTCACTTTAGCTAAGGCAATCAAGGCGGCTGCCTGGAGGCGCTGACATTTGACCAGAGATGTGAATAATGAATAAGTAAGTCTAAGAATGAAGGACGAGGAGATCACTGGAATGTCTAAGGGGGGGGCATCAGTAACCTCAGGACAGGGGGTTCAGGGGAGGCCTCCCTGAGACAGCAACCTTCGAGCTAAGAACAAAAATGAGTCCGGTCAGTCCTGAGGGTGGGAGGAATGGGCAGGAAAGAGGTTCCATTCATTCATTCACTCATTCAACCTTTTAGCAAATCCCTCTTGAAGACCTACTGTGCTCCAAGCACCGGCTGAGAGACAACATTCAGCCGTGAGATGACAGCATGTGCCAGCTTCAAAGACAGTGGCAGATACTGAACAGGGAACTTCATAAAGCGGGCCCTCAGCCTCGCCGCTGGGGGCACTGGGGCGGGATCATTCTCCTTGGCAGAAGCCGTCCTGTGCATCGTAGGATGCTGAGCCCCAAACCTGGTCTCCACCCACCAGGCGCCAGTAGCTGCTCCCAACTGCGACAACCAAAATCATCTCCAGACATTGCTACATGGTCATGGGGGGGGGGGGGCGAGCAAAATCCCACCCCCCCAAAGGTGGTAAGAACCACTGTACAAGTGCCCTGAGAGTAGTGATATATAATTTTTTAAAAATTTTTTAACTTGATTTTCAGAGAGAGAGGAAGGGAGAGGGAGAGTGAAATAACGATGTGAGAGCAGAACATCCATCAGCCGCCTCCTGTAGGCCCCCCCCGGGTATCGAGCCCACAACCCAGGCACATGCTCCAACCAGAAATCAAACCAGCAACCCCTCGGGGCACAAGACAGTGTCCAAACAACCGACCCACACCAGCCAGGGATAATATATAATAATTTTAAGAGGCAGTGGGAAATAGAGTTTGGGGAGGGACCTACCTAAGCCAGACCCTCAAATCTTCCTGGCTCAGAGGTCTGTGTGGCACATTTCTGCAAACCCAGGAGATACACCCACGCCCCTTGTTTTAGCAAAGAAACATCTGGAACCTTTAACAGCTGAATGGAGAGGCCAGGTGGAGAAGGTTGGGGAAGGAGGGGGTGGGCGGGGGCATGGAGGGAGCAACGGACACCTGGAAGGCAGCTCTGATTCCTCTACTAGGGTTTCAAGCCACCTCCCAGCCAGGTCCCCGCCGGTCTGCCCCACACAGCTCAGCAAGGGTTAACCCGCGATGTTTATTTATGAACTGGGCCTATTACTGTAGCATAATTTGAATACAGTGCCTATGAAGTTTTTTTATTGCCTGCTATAATTTCATTTTTAAAGCTCTCCCTATGCCATACTTTAAAAATGATATCTCAAACAAGAAATAAATTCTGTGCTGCAGCTGTGTTAACTATATTTACCCATGGGACACACTATTTTGTCCTTGACACAAAGCCCTGGAGATTTTGCTGAGAATTGCTTTGGCAGCTTTCTCTCGCTCTCTCCCCACGTTGCTGCTGCTGTGAGGGCGCCTCTGTGATTTCTGGTGACACCCTGCAGAGCCCCGACTGCAGCCCAGGGAGGCCTGAGCCAGGGCTTGAGCAGGGAGAGAGCTGAGAAGCTGCCGGCCCGAGAGTGGCCTCAGCCCCCCAGCAGCTGGCTGTGTGGACACCCCTGGGCCCTTCTGAGCCTTTGGACTTGAAAATAAGGGCATCGGGCAAAACACTGTCCCCACTCCGTGCCTGCCCCCTCCTTACGCCTCCTCGGGAGCATCCAGCATCCCCTCCCGCCCCCGCACTCCTGGAGTCTGTGATGGAGTTTAGATCATTTCTGGATCTGCAGAATGATAGCTCAGAAACCTAAGTCATCTGGCTTCTATCATTTTAAGCTTTTTTTCCCCCTTGGAGTGAAAAAATATATATCTCAGGGCCCAACTGACAGTAACAATAGCTTACATTTATTGAGCACTTACTCTTTGCTGGATACGGTGCTAAGACCAGACAGAAGCACATTTGCTGTTGACAGCAGTCCCTGGAGCATGTATGGCTCTCCCATTTTACAGATGAGTAAGCTGAGGCTCTGCAGTCAGAGGAAATGTCCACTGAGGTTAGCCCAGAGAGATCAGGAGAGGAGGTGATAGGAGATGCCATCGTCAGCCCTGCACCCTGAGGTGGCCCACATTAGCTCGTCATATGAGCCCCTGTCCCCAGCAAAACTGGAAGCAATAGGACTCTGGAAGGGCATGTTTTGATAGCGGAGGGAAAGGCATGGGATATCGGGCAGCCTGTTGGATGCAGATTCGTCACTGCAGAAAGGCATCCGTTCATCCGAAGGGGTGTGGGGAAGACCAGGAGAACAGAGGAGGCCAGAGATACCAATTCCTTACACAACACACAGCAGCTGACCCTTCTTAGCACCTCAGCGTTGCAGAGACAAATACTCCAGTTGGACGGCAGGCAGCCTAGTAGTGTTCAAGCGCTGGTTCTGTGCTGCAAACCCACTTCTGACTCTGTGACAAGAGCAAGAGACCTCACATGTCTGCAACTCAGTCTCCCCATCCTCAAAATGGGGACAGCAGAGTGGGGGGAGGGAGGAAACTTCAGGTCAAAGGCGTGTTGGCACGGAATTAAAGAGACTTGTGTTCTTGTCTTGAGTAATTATGAGAGCTTGGGCAAGTTACTTAGCCTGAGTCTCAACGTCCCCATCTGTAGAATGGGAATGTGACTGCCTTCCTCCGAAGGCTGTTTTGAATTAAAGATAACTCATGCAAAGCATTGGCATACACTAGGTGTTTAATAAATGGTGATTGAAGGTGATCCAGAGTATCTGAGAAGAACACGGTCCGTGAAATGTTAAGATCTCGTCTCCCACCTTAGTGACTTTCTGTGGCTGAATCTCCATTTCCTCATTGGGGAAATGAGAATAAGAATTTGTCCTTTACAGGAATATTAGGTGAAAGGATAAACAATAATCTTGCATGCCTCTACCATGGCCAAGAGAATAGCAAGTGCAGGCTGGTGCTGGTCCCCAGAGGAGGAGAGAGCCACGTGGGCACAGTCCAGCCTGGATCAGCCAAGCCCCAGCTGCTTGAGCGAGTCCAGCCAAGATGAACTGAGCCCAGTCTAGATGAACCAACCCTCCGGCACCCCACAAATAAATGATTATTGTTTTAAACCACCAAGTTTGGAGCCTGTTTGTTACGCAGCATCATTGAGTCCATAGCCAACTGATACAAGGAATTCAGTCCCACAATGTCTAGAGATTCATACATATGGCTGCTATTTATGGAGCACAACCATGTGCCAGGCACTGCATTTGGCACCTTGCGTGTTGTACCTTATTGGATCTTCACAGCAACCCCAGGAGGAAAGCATATCATTACCCATTTTATAGGCAAGGGAACTGAGGTTCAGAAAGGCGTGGCCACTTGCCCAAGGGCACACGACAAGGAACTGGTCAAATTTGAATAAGAAACCCAGGTTCATCTGACTCCAGAGCCCCCACCTTGAACCACTGAGCCACAGAGGCCTCCAGGCTGTCGGGATTGGAGCCAGTGCCCAGCACATAGTAAGCGCCGCATAAATAGATGGTCACTGTGCCTCGGGAAGGCGCTAGGGGTAGACCAGTTGCATCTGGCCAACCAGGCCCCTGACTGCTGGCAGTCTCTTGCCTGCTCAGTGCCCTCCATCAGGGCCACACACCCCCAACAGTTGTGCAGGCTGAATGCCTCCCCTACAGCCTCTGGCACCGACCCTATAAATATTAAACCAGCGGTAATTAGGGAAATCAGTCAGTCATTGCACTCCGGAGCCCCGCGTCTCCCCACCAGGCCTGAGCTGCCTTTGACTAGGCAGCTTTGTTTCTTTTAATTTGGGGACCTCATACAAGGCATGTGTCAGGGACCAGGACATCAAGCTCATCCCCTGTGAGCCTTGGCCCCTCCGGCACAGACCCACCCCCTCGGGGCCTCGCAGGCTCTGTCAAGAAGCGGCAGAGGGGGCTCCGGATGTAAGGTAGGGGGACCACGGGGCTCCTGTCAAGGCCCGAGACCCCCCCAGGGAAGCCACGTTGTTTTTGTGGATCATGTAGCATCAGGCTCTGGTGTCACCGCTTTACAGGGCTGATGAACACAATGCAAGGTGACAATGTGTCACATCAGAAAACATGGCCCCACGTGCACCCAGGTGGGACTGCAAGCCCCAGGGGTGCTGAGGAAACCAAAGACAGGGAGTCTCCAGCAAAGGGCACCGTGAGAATAAGAAGACGCCCAGCCCACCCGCCCCCCTCTCTTGGGAAATAAACAGCCCAACTTCCCACCAGGCCTGGTGGAGTCAGGGGCAGGGGAAAGATGGGACAATCCCCACACATTCATGAAGAATCATGGCCTCACATTGCAATCATTGATCTTGCCCAATCCCAGCAAAGTCTTCGTTTGGAAGATGTTCGCGTTAACCCCTTATACTGATGGGGAGACTGAGGCAATAGGAGGCAGGAAGGTGTGGCAGCTGCAGGCATAGGCTCTGGAATCACAGGGAGCTGGGCCCAAATCCTGGCTCTGAGAGTCCCCTGCTGTGTGACCTCAGGAAACTTACCTGACCTTTCTGAGCCTCAGCTTTCTCCTCTGTAAAATGGACATAAAAAAAAATGCCCCTGAAAAGGGAATTTCACAGCATCCATATCTGTGGGCTGGGTTTCAGACCAGGGTTCCATTCAGGCATCAGACAGGAAAGATGGAAGAACTCCCATTTTGCAGCTAGGGAAATTGAGGCCCCCCAAAAAGTAAAGGTGTTGTCCCATAACCTCGAGCAAAAAAGAACTGGGCCCAAGACTAGAGCCCCAGTCTTCTGACCCCCAGCCCACTGCCCTTCCATTTTTGGTAAAAATCCCTTCAGCTGGCTAGCCCCTTAGAGTTCACACAACAGTTGCATTTATTATACTTGATGCAAGGTGACAATCCTCAGGGAAACACTAAGACAGGTATAAACTCCATTTGCTGCATGGGGAAACTGAGGCTGGAGACACGCTCTGCCCAGGATCTCAGCGCAAGTTAGAAGCAGAGCAGGGACTGGAGTCTGGAAATTTCAACCCCCCATTGCCCGTCTCCCTTCTGGAAGACCAGAGCCCCTGTCTGAAGGGTGCCTGGGTGGCCCCCATCAAAGCTGCCCCACCAAAAATGACAATGCCCCAAAAAACAAAGAGCCTGCTGCCCCCAGCCTGTGGCCCGGAGGTCCGGCCCCACGGTGGCTGCACAGACCCACCTCGTCCGCACACCTGGGGAGGAAGGAAACCGAACCTCCAGCCTGATGAAGCCCACGCGAGTGGCAGGTATTAATTGGTGCAATTAGGCGGCCTTTCCCAAGGCCATCGAAGCTGCAGCACCAATAATTAGACTCAGATTGGAATTCCTTTGGTTCTGCGTGTAAACAGGACACTTTCTGCAGTTGCGGTAAATGATTTGTTCGCAGGGGAAACATTTACTGTAATTTGAAAGGAGCAATTGACTGTATTATTAGTGGATGTGAGTGCCCAACGGGTGACAGGCTCTACATTAGTCTGTCCTCTGCCAGGGCCCTGAGGAAAGAAACCTTTGGAGGGAGGGTCCCCCAGCCATTTGGGTGACCTGGTTTTAGAGTCAGAAAAACCCAGGTCTGGGTCAGATTCTGTGGGGCCCCCACCCATGTGCTGTGTGACCTTGGGCAAGTAGCGCAACATCTCTGAGCCTCCCTTTCCTCATCTGTAAAGTAGGAAGGAGACCAGTCCACACATCTCAGGGAAGGTTGCTGTGAAGATTAGGTGAGCTAAACACACAGAAAGTGCTCAATAAAATGAGCTATTGGCATGGTTATTAGTAATAATCATCATCATTGTGATCTCCGAAGCATTCTTGGGAGCCCGGGGGGCCCACAGTTCACTATCTAGCCACAAAGGGAATAAACTAAACCAAACAAACAAAGGCTATAATTCACCTGACAGATCATGACTTCCACATTTATTGAGCACCAACTGTGTACAGGGTTGAATCAGACAGCTCTCTGGGTGCTCAGAGTCTAGTTGAAGACAGGCAAGAAAACAGATAATAGCAAAATCTCACATCAGACAGCCCTTTACAAAACATGCCTACCTCCATTAGCCCCCCAAATCCTCAGGACACCTGAAAATTGGTATCATTATGTTAATTTGATTGAAATCTGAAGTTTTAAGTCACTTACCCAGAAGCACACAGAAGAGGCACAAGTAGGATCTGAACTCGGGTCTCTCTGGCCCAAAGCCCATTACAATCTCTTGACCGAGGGCTATGTGATGCCAAAGCCTGGTTTTCCTTTGCTGCTCCTGCCCGCCAGCCCTAGTCTGTGCCAGGCCCTCCGCTGAGTGCTGGGGACACAGCAGTGTGTAAAACCGGGCAGGCTCTGCTCTCTTGCAATTGGTAGTTTGTCACCCCTTCCCTGACATCACTGTCCCCCAAGGAACTCAAGGGAGAGGAAAGAGGAAGAGTTCCTCCAGGTCTGAAAACTCAGAATTCGGGGGCCTCCTTGAGGACAGCTGCTCAAACAGGCCGACTTCTACCTCAAGAGAACAGGCTGGAGGTAGTGAGCTTCCCGTCACAGGCTCGAGCCAGTGGAAGCACATGGCTGGAATCCTGACACTGGAAGGGGAGGGCTGCAGGGCTGAAGGGTCCCGTCTAGTCGAAGGGCTCGGCTGTGGGACAAGAATGGGCTCTGGGGGCAGAGAGAGGGACCCTGGGGAGAGAGGGACCCTGGGGAGAGAGGGACTCTGGGGGGAGCCTGTGTACTGCTCCACTCTCTCCTGGGTCCCCCTACACTCGCTGTCCAAGCACATGAGCTATTTCCTTGCAGGTCCACAGGCTACAGTGGGATTAGAACCCTGGTCCCCCGGGGCCCAGAACCCAGGCTAGTCCCAGGCCCAGGCTGCCTCCCGTGTCGCATGTCCCCGGAGAACCAGCCGCGAGCCGGGAGGCAGCAGAGGGGAGGGGCGGGGAGGGGCGGCGGGCAGCAGCCTCGGGGATATTTTAGTGCCCCGTGAAAACCTGAATAAATAGTGCCTCACCTTCCTGCTCCCGCTCCCTTATCTCAATATTCCATTTAATAGCACCTTTCAGGCCTCACTAAAAGAATACGAGAGCTGTTATATCAGCTCTAAGTCACTGTTACAACGCCCGGCTGTCGCGGCTGCCACAGGCCTGTGCTGGGTCATCCGCCCTCCCCGTCGACAGGAGAGGCGGGGGGCCCTCGCCCCAGACCCACTGGAGCACAGAGACGGTGCCAGGGAGTGGGACTCTGCCAACAGCCTGCTGGGCTCGCGACGGAGCGAAATGCTCTGGATCAAAATCTGCACCAGCTCCCCAGGGCCGCCCCTAAGGAAGCACCGCGGGCTGGGTGACAAACCACGGACGTCGGAAATCAAAGTGCCGAGGTGTCAGCAGCGTTGGTTCCTTCCCAGGCCACCGGGAGGGGCCTGTTCCAGGCATCTCGCCTTGGCTTGGAGCGGCTGCTTCTCCGCGTGTCTTCACATCTGTGCGTGTAATAATATGATGACAGGAACATGGGTGACATCTGCAACCTGTTCGCAGTGTGCCCCTCACCACACCTGTCCCTCTGCACCCGCTCTTCCTTTGATCCTCAATGTCATGAAGCAGCCACTGTCCTTTTTCATCCTGATGAGCAAGGACAAAGGCCCTGAGAAGCAAGGAGACCTGCCCAAGATCACACAGCCCATCAGTGGCAGGACTGGGATATAAACCCAGGCCTGTGCGTCCTTCCCACCACCCCACCTGTGTGCCGGACCTCTGGGCATGACCGCCTGCTCTGTCACTTCCTAGTGGCTGTCCTTGGGTCTCTGGCTCCATCCGAAGCTCGGTTTCCTCATCTGTAAAAATGGGAGTAGATAAAGCGGGGCCCACAGAAAGACTGCGGGAACCAAAAGAGGTTTTGTCCCATGACAGTGCCTTAAAATGTACCAGATGCCACTCGCAGGTAAAAGGAGTGGAACTTGGCGCAGCTCAGAGGAACAGACAGATAAACCCTGTGCGGGGAGTGCCTGTGTATGTAAGGATCTGTGTGTCCCTGTGTATTGGGCAGGCGTGTTTGTGGGTAGCGGTGTACCTGAAAGAGCGTGTGTGTGTGTGTGTGTGTGTGTGTGTGCAGCGTGCGTGCGTTCCTGGATCCAGGGGGGCCTGCATTTGGAGACCTGCCTGTGGGGGTTGTTTTCGAGGCAGATGAGTTTCCCAGCCCAGCTGTGTCTATATTTGTGTGTCTGTGTCCCTGGGTGTATGGACCTCAGCCGTGTGCCTGTGTGTGCAGAGAGGTGGCTGCGCCTGGATGTGAGCTTGCGTGTGCTTATACCCGTGTGTGTGGTGTCTGCCTGCACTGTGCACCCAGATGCACACGTGTGTCCCCTGTTTGCTTATGTGGCTGCTGCTCTGCAGTTGCATGCCTGGGCATGTGTGCGTGCCCGTGAACACATCGCCTGCCTGAGCGTGTGAGCCTGGCCGGCACCCTCCCTCCGCGCCCGTGACCGGGTCAACCAGGGCCTCGGGGGGCTGTGGCTGCAGCCCGGCTCGGGGTGCACGCGGCCACTGCAGGCAGGGTCCAGAACTGGGGTAAATGAGGCCTTTCCGCCCCCGGCTGCACCCAGGGCCTGCAGGCGGCTGCACTAATAAGGCTGCTTCCCCGAGGCGGTGGCTGCCCGGAGCGGGTCGGCGAGCCGGAGCCTCGGGGCTGGGCTCCACGGCCCCTTGCCAGGGTTGCCTTGTCAGCAGGACCATGGCCCACCATGACCCGCTGCCCTCTGGGAGCCCAGGGTCAACATGGCCCCAGAGTGACCCCCGGGGAAGCCTGTCCCTCTTCAGGCTCTGTCTCCCCTTCTCCACTGAGAGACTGGCCCGCAGTCCTGAAGGGCCCTGAGAGAGACCAGGACCCACCCGCCCAGCCTTGAACATGGCCTGTCAAGGCCTCTGTCTCCTCATCTATAAAACGGGCCAACGAGTTGACCTGAAGGCCAAGGCGTGGACTTTTCTAGCAAGGCCACCTCCCTCAAAGCTCCTGATGAGATAGTTGGGGTGAAGATGCAGCAAGGATGGGCAGGTCTCATCTCAGTAAGATCCTAGTGGTTAAAGAAAATGCTCCATGATGCTAATTACACCCCAGAGCCCGACTAATGGTAAGAATAATAATATTAACAACAATAATAACGGCAGCTTCTGTTTACAGCTCTTCCTAAGCTAGCATGATGCTGTGATGGTTACTATTATTATGATCAGTGTTGTTATTGCTCTCTCTCTCCTCACCTGGAGCCATGGCGGCCCCACACCCGTCTCCCCACTCCTGGGAGCAGCCTGCCAGGATCCAATGCTCCCGACCTCTCACCGGGGCTTAATTAGGCCTCTCAGAAGGCAGAGCTGGCGCAGGGCCTGCAGGGAGCTTGGGGCACAGGAAGCTGCAAGGAGGGGCGGAGGCGGCGATAGACAGACAAAGCTGGGTGGGGCTGGGGGGTCTCCCCTGACTTGGGAACACATCTCCCCACCTCTCTACCTCTCTGCATTAAAACCCGAGCCAGAGCAACCCTAACACAAGCATGTGCACACATGCGCACACCTTGCTTTTTAAGCTCCATGGCCATCCTTTCCCCTTGAGCACAACTTTACAAAACTTCAAGGCTAGACAGTGCTGAGAGTAATTCCTCAGAGTCCGACGCACCTACGTGTGAATCCTGGCTCTACCTCTTCCTAGCTGTGTGACCCTGAGCTACTGACTTTCCCTCTCTGAGACTCTCTTGCCTCATCTTGAAAATAGGAATGATAATCGTGCCCATGACATCTCAGGTGGCTGTGAAGATTAAATAGTAAAATGCAAGTGAAGGGCTTATCCGAGTGCCTGGCACAATCCCCCCTTTGTGTCATCATCATTATTATTATTAATTATCCATCAGTCAGGTTGGGATTGGCTATGCTGCTATAAAAAGTAGCCCCCAAACCTTCATAGGTTTACTTCATGCTTGCACTGCATGTCTCTCAGGTTGGTACAGAGTGGGAGTGTTCTAGAAGCTTCCTCTCTTTTTAAAAACAGTCTGAGAAGTGGAAGAGTCTCCCTTAGCTTGGGATGCTGTCGTGTGAGTATGAATGCCGCAGCCGTTTTGTGACCATGAGGAAACACTGTTGAGGACAGAAGCCCACACTCTGAGGAGAGCAGAGTGAACATACGGAAAGAACTTGGATCTTTGATAATGTCATTAGCCCCTAGATCAACCCACCCTGGAACTGCCCTACCTCTGGACTTTTTTGTTATACGTGATAATGAGCTGTCTTCTACCTCCCCTGGGACATAAGCCCCGTGAGGACAAAGAGCACGCTATTTGGGTCCCATCTGAATCATCTGTGATTAGCCCAGTGCTGCTCACAGTCGGCACTGGATGTCTGTTGAATGAATGAAGTCATTCATGCACGCTTTCTCATTCATTCCTTCTCATTCCAAAATATTCACCAAGCAAGGCTCAGAAACCTTTGTTCTGTTCACTGTTGGATCCCCAAAGCCGGGAATGGCATCTCTCACTGGGTGAGCTCTCAAGTATCCAGTGAGTGAACTGGTCAATGAATTGAACTCCCTATCGAGCAAGGATTCAGGCCAAGGCCTGGCTGTGCCTTGGTAAGAAGGAAAGCCCAGGAAGCTGCAAGGGCCAGAGTGGCAGAAATATTGCATCAAGGCTGCATGTCCACAGTCCAGCCCAGTAATAACAGCGCCCGCATTCCCTGGAGGAAGGCAAACTGGAAGCAATAGCTGATGTCCAGCAATGTCCCCTTTAACTTCTATCCCTGGGCTGCACGCCCCTTGAGGGCAGGGACGGCTTTTGGAGAAGCGTCCCTCCGGGTGGATGAGCCCTGCGTCCTGCGGGAGGCTGAGCTCCCGCAGCTCCTCACAGCAGATGGCTGTCCCTGGCCCTGCATCTATCACGGCAGTTGGTCTTGGGGAAAACAGAAGCGACGCTTGAGAGATGGATGTCAATGGCAAATGGGCTGTGATGATCATGCGTCTCCATTTTCCCCTTAATATACATGATGAATAAACTTAATTACACGGAAAATTGCTGCCATTGAAGAATGCCGGGCGTGCGGCTTTCTCGTGTGGCTTAGCGCTTCCTCAACTTCCGACAGCGCAGAGTCTCCGGGGAGGGACCCTGTCACCCTCACGGACTCAGGATCAGCCTTCATAAGGACAAAGTCACGTTCAAGGAGAAACAGAGCAAAGTGCAGGTGAAGCCACGCAATGTCAGCTCTGAGGAGACCCAGACTGTTCGTTTCACCCAACCGCCCATTTTACAGATGGGGATAACTGAGACCCCAGGGGATGGGTGGCATGACTTGAGTCAGAGCCAGGGAATAAAGCGTGGTCTCTTCCTTCCCCAAGTCCTACATGTTGCTCTGATTTGAAAGGCATACGTCAAATCCCTCTTGGCTTCAACCTCTCCAAAAGCAGACATTTGGGACCCTGACCCATGCCAAGAGCCTACTCCATCATGAGCAGCATTCTGAGCACTGTGCCCGACCCGAACCAGCGCTCAGCAGCAGTTAGCTGCCATTTGTATTGTTTTTGTTGAAAATATTGCAAATTTTAAGCATTTTATAAAAACAGTTCACCCGGAATGGAAGAAAAGAAAAAAAATCAGGAGCTGGGAGATAAGAAATCTAGGTGCTGGTACAGCCTCTGTTGCTAATTAGCTCTGTGCAATTTACAAAGCCACACCCACTTCAGGGCCTCGGTTTCCCGTCCCGTAAAATGAACGTGATTTTTTTCTGTTTACCATCAGCGGGCTGTTGGAGGCCCCGACAAGCTAATAAATGTCTGAGCTGCACAAACGTGGATGAACAAATGTAGTCTGTCCGCACCGTGGAATATTAGTCAACCGTTAAAAAGGAATGAAGCGCTGACACGTGCTACAGCATGGATGAACCTTGAGGACATTAGGCTAAGTGAAATAAGCCAGACACAAAAGGACAAATATTGCATGATTTCCTTTATATAAAGTACCTCGAATAGGCAAATTTATAGAGACAGAAAGTAGAATAGAGGTTGCCAGGGGTTGGGGGGGAGGAATAGAGAGTTAGTGTTTAATGGGTACAGAATTTCTATTTGAGGAGATGGAAAAGGTCTGGAAAGGATGGTACTTACGGCTACAGGACAACATGAATGTACTTAACGCCACTGAACTGTACACTTAGAAATGGTTAAGATGGTACATGTTATTTGTGCTCTGTGTATTTCACCGCAATAAAAAAAAAGTGCACTGCGCTGCTCTGACCTATCTGTGTATCTCATAAACGCTTAGAAGTTCACTGGTTCATTCATTCATCCCACACATATTTATTAAGCACCAACAGCATACTAGACACGGTTCCAAGCACTGGGGAAATACAGGCCAAAAAAAAGCCAGACAAAGACCCCTGCTGGCCCGGAGATGACAGGAATGCGGGAGCCAGACAGTAAACAAGGAAATGCATTAATAAACCAGATAATTATAGACGGTGATGGGCTCAGAAGGCTATAAACAGGGCGATGTGCTGGGGAGAAACGGGGGGGAGGTTTCCACAGTAGAGAGTGGAGCCTGGGCTCCCTGAGGCGGCAGGTCCCCTGAAGCCTGCAGGAAGCAGCCACGCAGAGAGCTCAGAGGCCAGCCCGTGCTAATATTTAATCTCTCTACCCCAGACCTTTCTGATCCTGGCCCCACCAGGGTACTAGGGCCTGGGGGTGGGTGCAGACATAGCTAAGACTCAGGATCCTTCCACAAGCATCGTCCACGCCTCCCCATCAGAAAGTACTTCCTTGCGTCTAGCTTGCCTCCCTCTCGCTTGCAGGCACCTCTTTGTGATTTTCCAGGGGGACCTTTTTGAGGAAATGGCTCTCCCACTGACCCTTCCAGCCGCCACATCCCCTCCGGTCTCTATCAATGTCACCTGAGGCCCACCGTGGGCGAAAGGAGCCCAACGCCCAGCAGTTGTTGTGTGTGAGACGCAGGGAGCTGCAGCCCATTAGCGGTAATATAATTAAGTCCCAAGCTGGGGCTGGGCCCATTAGCACCTTTAGATCACCAAAGGCGGTGGTTTCCTTAATGAAAGGCTCTCTGTTACGAAATTGGGCTTCCATCCATCTCCATTATGGGGGGCAGTTTACCTGCTAATTCACACACCACACGCACTCCCTGGCAGGGGGTGGCGGCAACCCGTGGGGCAGGATGGCTTTGCAGGCACCAGGACACTGACGAGCACCCGTCCCTGCTGCTGAGACGGACCCAGCATCCGATCCCCCTGGGCTGGCTGGCTGCCTGTGTCTAGGGGACGGGAGCCCACGGAGCCCACGCGGGATGGGGAGACTCGGGCCAAGACTGCACCCTGGGAGATTCCTGCCGGAGGGGTAGGTTCATCAGGGTGACCGCAGGCGGACTTCCAGGCAGACAGTGGGGTGACAGGATTTCCATCCCAGCCCAACTGGGAGAAGCGCTGCGTGGGCCTGCATTTCCATTTTTTCAATCCTGCAACGAGGCGTCCATGGCTCTTGGTTGCTCCCTGGCCACCGTCGGCACCTCCTGTTAATTCTACTTTCAAGGGGCCTTTTTAAAGACAAATCCTGTCCCTCCTCTGCGTGGAACCCTCCAGTGGTCCATGTGAATGACACGCAGGTTCCGTGTGAGGGCCCCCGAGGTCCTACCCTCTGACGCTGTTTCCCAGGCCTGGCTCACAACACTCAGCCCCCCGGCCTCGGGCTGGGACTGGGACACACCAAGCCTGCTCCCAGCTCAGCATCTTTGCCGGGCCTGTGCCCTCCTGGTGGACCCCTTCTCGTTTCTCTGGCCTCACTCCAAAGTTACCTCCACCGAGAGGCATCCTGGGCCACCCCGTTGGTGGAACCCCCATCCCCTGACACCCACCACTTTCCTGTTTTCATATTTCATTGTTTCCGTAGCTGCTCTAGTGGAAGCTAAAGTGGGAAATCATCCTGAGCCATCCCATCCCTTCATCCCCGGGACAGCCCCTTGTTTCTTCTGGAAATTTCCATAGCCACATGGGTCGCAGTTTACTCATCCCTCCACCTGATGCTCTCTTGGTCCCCTTTGGAAAAGCAACCAAAACTCTAGATTTCCTGAACATCTACTTGTCCCAGCAACGTGGACAATGACAAAAAATATAAGACACGGGCTTTCTATTTCCACATTTCCAAGTGCAGTGGCCAAGGGCAGATCACAGATCAGAAGAGAGAGAAGGCTGATGGTATAGACCAGAAGGGCTTTTGGGGGACATGGACTCAACCTGGGTAAAATATAGCAAATGCATCATTTTCCAGTTATTATAATAAAACTCCCAGTCCTATGAGATGCTCTGAGATGGAAAAAATAATTATTTCATTCCAATAGGTCTGGAAAGTTTGGACCCACTTCTTTTGCGGAGTCATAGTGCACATCAGCAGTTCAAGTCACTGACAAGGCCTGCAGCAAAGACACCCGTTGGAATCCTAGCTTGTGTAACGTATTCAATCGTGGATCTGAGTTAAGGCAATTTTAACAAGAAGTTTCTGTTGCTTTAAGCCCTAAGACAAGAAGTCCCTTGTTTGTCTCCTCATGCCTCCCCCCCACCCCCAAGGGAGGCCAAGGAGGGCAGTAGAGAGAACAGCATCCTTTGGGAATTCACCACGTGCCCCCCACTGGGCTACACGTTTCACATAACTTCTCTTTTGATCCTCACAATGATGCTATCCAGTGTGTGCTGTTATGACCCCCATTTTACAGATGAGAAAACTGAGGTTTAAATGATTTACTCATATCCATGTGAGTAGGAAAGGAACCTTTCCCTGGCTCCAAGTTTGAGGTCTTTGGCTCCAAGCCACCACATCCTACTGCCTGGGAGCTAAGGTGTGGTTCACAGACCTTTCTCTCCATCCAGCACCACCCCTTCCCCCAATCTTCTCCCTGCATTTTCACCATCACAGCCCCCTTTGGGCACCAAGAGGTTAACCTCTCCCTCCTGTTTGCCCAGCCTCAAGTTCATTACGCTGAGTAATTGCTTCAAAGTCCGTGATTCCACCACCACTAATGAAAAATGTATCTGCAAGTAACAGATTAATTGGCCACTTATGATCAGCTCTCAACCAGAGGCTCACTGGCCATGCCGGACTCACTCAGCCAGGCCTTCTGGAGCCAGGAAAGGGAACCAGAGGCTGGACTCAGAGGGGCTCTGGGGGTGCCCAGAGTTTCCTGGCCATTGCCTTCAGAAAGCCCACCAGCCGGTTCTGCCCCTAAGGAGACACATTCTGCACCCTTTTCAAATGATTAAAATGCAAGCATGTTAACTTGAAAAGAATGGAAATCTTATCAGCAAAATAAACCACCAAATATTGGAACACCAGCAAACCAGCTTCCCCTCACTCCAGAATGAGGAAGGAAGCGGGGAGGGGGGCTTTCCCCCGAAGATTTAATGTCACCAGATATAAAGGAACAGCTACCAGTGTGCACACTAGCTATGTGAAGTCTCCAGCACTGTCTCATTTCATCCTAGCAACAGCCCATGAGGCAGGTGCTATCCTTACCCCATATTACAGCAGGGGAATGGGGCCCAGAGAGATGCAGCAACTGTCCCAAGGCCACACAGCAAGGAAGTAAAAGTAGTGGTCTAGGGGGATCGCAGGTCTGTGTGACACCCCCCAACCCAGATCTTTTACCCTCTGTTCCAGGGGTCAGTAAAGGATAGGCCGTGGCTGGGTTGACTCCGGCCCTCTGCCTGTGTTTGTCAATAAAGTTTTATTAGCACACAGCCCTGCTGTTCGTTTACATACTTGGTTTGCATACACTGATATATCATTTGCATACCTAACCATATCCGTTTACATATCATCTTTGCACCACAACAGCTGTGTGAGTCATTATGACAAAGACCATATAGCCACAAAGCCTGAAATATGTACCATCTGCCCCTGTGCAGAAAAAGTTTGCAGGTGGCTGCCAGACTAAGTTACCCTTCCCAGCAGGTGGGACGTGTACCTTGCTGAAATGAGGGGGAGGCAGCCCGGAGAATCCAAGGGAAACCAATGTTGAAGATTCACTGACTGCCCCTGGATCCTAAGAAAAGCCTCTGCGAGGATGGAAGCAGAAAGGGTTGCTTAGAACTGGGGAGAAGCCAAGGGAAGGAAGTGCTTGGCAGGCACACAGTAGGCACTCAATAGATGCTTGGAAGGTGAATGAAGAACAGGGCTGGAGGTCTCAGAGGCGGACCTCTGCAGCTTCCCCTCCGCCTGCCTGGGAAAGGCGTCGCTGCTCCACCCCCTGCCTCCTTGCCCCCGGCTGGGCTGGTCCGGGAGTTTTACTGGCTGAATGAGTCGCTGGAGGCTGTAAAAACACGAGGGCTTTTTCCTTTAAGTCTCCCCTGTAAGTCACCTCGAAGCATTTCCCTGATCGATCGGCTCTCCTCCTTGTAGGAGCCCTCCCCCGGGAACTGTTTGCCGAAAGGAATCGGCCAGTTTGCATTTAGTCACCTTTATCTGACCCAGGAGATAAATCTCTCTTAGTTTGGTGTTTCCGCTGGGGGTGCGGATCCTGGGAGGCCCCCAATGCACTTAGCGAGCGTTAATTCAGAGGCCGATTATTCCAAAGGGGCGCTGGAGGGAGGGCCTGCCTAGCCAGCTCGGGTTCCCCGGGAAAAATAGGTTTTTCTAATAAAAGGGACAGTTTCTAAAGGCAGGATTACAAAGGTGCACCTGAGCTACTTCAAAGCATCAAGCCTTCTTCTGGGGACTCCGGTCGCAGCCCTGTGAATGGGGGCACCTTGGGGCACCATAGCACTAGAGAGAAAGGGGTCCACTCTTGTGAGAGGGACTACAGGCTGGACAGAAAAGGGATATGTATGTGGTGTGACCTAGAGGCCACAAGCTTGTGTTGCAAAGCCCTGAGTTTAAATCCAACTGCTCTCCAACCCAGCAGCAGGATCCTGGGTAACCAGCTTCCCTTCTGAGCCTCAGTTTCTTCCCCTGTGAAATGGACATAATGATACTGTCCTCATAGAGACCAGCCTCACAAGATGGTCTTGAGGAGTCAATGACCTGCATTTACAGGAAGGGCTTCCCGCGAGCCTCCTCCCTCCAGCACACATGGTTGCTTTAGCCCACCCCAGCTTCTGCATCTCCTAGAGGAAGTCGGTGGCCAGATCTATCCAGAAGAAACCACCAGCCTCCCCAAAGAGCTGGGTTTTGTGCCCAGAGATCCTGAGCCCCTTCATTCATAAATTTCCTTCCACCTCTCAGAGACCCACCCCCCCTCCTCACAAGCTTTCCTTGGGCTCAGAGCAGCTCCTTTCAGATACTGTAAAGTCAGACTTTCTGAGAAGAGTTAAACTCTTTATCTGCCTCTCCGTGGCAGGCAGGTGGCAGTGCTTAACCCATGGGCACCACCACCAGGAGAGAGGGCGGGCACTACAGCCTTGGTGAGGAGACATATTCTAAAGCAGGCTGGAATCCTGGGGCCTCTTGCCTTTCAGGGAAGCATAGCAGTTATGGGTCCAGCATCGGACAGGCCGCCTTTCCCATCCCAGATCTGTCCCTTTCTAGCCTGCCTGGTGGTTGGCTCTCTCTAAGCCTCAGTTTCCTCATCAGTAGAATGGGAACACTACTTGCATCCGCCTCGTGGTTACTATGAGGTTAGCAGAAATAGCACATCGCAGAGCCCTTAGCTCAGAGCCCGCTCACTCTCCATGCTCCGTAACCACGGAGCCCCTGCCTGCAAGTCAGACACCAGGACTTCCCATCTCAGTTTGGGATTGTAACTCACTGATGACCTTGGGCAAGTTCCTGGCCCTGTCCAGGCCTCAGTTTACCCTTCCAGCACTCCAAAGTGTCCCTCCCCACGGGGAGTCCGCCGTGCTGTGGCACGCTCCCTCCTCCCAGTGTCAAGGCCAAGTCTGAGCATCTTTGGTCTCCAATCTCCGCAAACCTCTAAATAGGAGAACTGCCGACTCATTATGTGTTTTTCCTGGAGCAGAAACCGGGCTGCTCCGAAGCCCGGGTTCACCCTCTGCCCTCCGTCAGATTCTTTGAACCACGTGAGCGCAGACACACACACACACACACACACACACACTTGATGGAAGAGCCATCTCCTCTGCCCTGGTCCTCCCCCGCCCCCATCGCACGCTCATCCAGAAGTCCTTGTCAGAATATCCCTCCCGGGACCAGCAGGTGGGAGATGTCATTTTGGATCCATTACTAGAGCTCGAAGGTGCTTAGAGAAGATCAACACCAATTCCCACTTCCATCCGGGGAGGAGGGGTGGCCGGGAGCAGCCCATGTCCCTGCCAAGGAGACTTGCGTCAGCCACCCCAAGCTGCTGGGTGCCACCACCCAGGGACAGGCAAGGAGGGCTGTCTGGGGACCGGGGACCCGCCACTCTTTGTGCTCAGGTTTCCCTGCCACTCTGATTTGAATAATTCAGCAGTGCCAGGTCTCCTGGGCACCATTGTCTTCAGTGAAGGCAAATCAGTCGCCTGCTCGGCCTGTTAAGAGGGCCCTGCCTGCTGCCTTTTTCTGTAAATCAGGATTAATGAGATGGTGAGGGGAAGCGCTGAGCCCTGGGCAGAGACGCTGGCAGCCAGCTCTCCAGAGCAGCGGGCCTCAGAAGCGGCTCCGTCTCCATGTCCTCGGGCAGTCTTCTGTGGCAGTCATCAACCTGTCGATAACTAGCTATCACCCAGGCTGCCAGGCCCCGCCTCGCCTCCCCTCTGCCGGCCCCCATGGCTCCAGGGGAAAGAGAAAGCAAGAGAGAGGGCTGTCTGCTATGGGGCTTTACCCTGCACCCCTGGCAGCCCAGCAGGCTGGGGAGGTGCCAGGGGCTGGGCTCCTTTCCTGAGGGCTACACCCAAGAGCCAGATGTGAGATCCTCCCAGCCCGGGGCTGGCAGACAGCTTGGTAAGCTCTGAGACAGCGAGCAGCAGGCGCTCTGTGCCTGGTTTTTTGACAGCTGCCACTCACACAGGGCACAGGGGACAATGTCCTTGTGCCTCTCGCTAGTGGTACCTGCCTCTCTCTAAACAGGTGAGCTCTGGTTATTAAATGTAGATGCTGTGTGACCTTGAGCAAGTCACTCAGCCTCTCTGGGTCTCAACTGCCTCACCTGGAAAGTGGAGATGAAAGCATTTACTTGCCCCAGAGGATGCTGAGAGGATTCCAAGGTACTTAGGCTTATAAATCCTCGCCACCAGCCGATGTCCAAGCCACAGCCACGCGTGATTATATTGTACCAGTATCAGTATCATTATTAACTCCAGCATCGTGCTATGCAAGGTGTGATCCACAACCCAGGCCAGGTCACAAACGGTCACCTGTCCACAGTGAGGTACGTACAAAGAAAGGGCATTTTGAAACTTTCATAGTAATTTGACAGACAGCAATTTTATATTTATTGACTCAAGTCGTAAAAAAGCAGGGGCTTGGATTTCGTATGTATTTAACTTTCATTTTTTAATTTTTCTAAAGTTTCTATTTTACAAAGTGTCCTTGTGCAATGGATTGGAAATTAAAAAGAAAAAAATCACTGTCTCTCAGCACAGGTAAGGAGAAAAGTGTCTGGACAAACTCTAACATCATATGAGTCCCTGGGGATATTGTTAAACAGATTCTGGTTCCTAGGCCAAGGGAGGACCTGAGAGTCTGCATTTCTTACAGGGGCTAAAGGGAGGCCAACGATGCTGGTTCAGGGACTGCACTAGTGAGAGGGCGACTATAGAGCCAGATCCCCTCCCTGGCCTGACCTCATTTCCTCTGATCCCCTCACCCCCAGGTATGCCACCTCCCAGTCTCTCCACAGCTATGCACTCACCAAGGCCTCCAGACACAGAGGCTATGATGTGTGGACCACACTACAAATCAGAGGCATTTGTCTGGAGCCCCCACAGTAGCAGGTCCAACAACTAACGTGTCATGCAGGTGCTTTGTGTGTGAGGCAGTAAGGTCCCCTGCCCTAGAATGCCCTCTGCAGCTTTTCTCTGTGCAGGCGTTTGAGACAATGTGTGCCAGCCCTGAGCATGGGGACAGGTCGTCGGCACCCAGTCAGTGGTAGCTATTATCACTTTCTCCTCATAGCAACTCCTTAAGATAGAGGTGTATGTGTTAGCTAGTGCTGCGTAACAAGCCAGCCCCAAATCTAGTGGCTTAAAACAATATCCATGTATCCACTGTTGCCCATGAGTTTATGCCTTAGCTGGCTCTTCCACCTTTTTGGGTCTGTCTCAGCAAATATTGGCTGGCTCATTTAGGCATCTGTAGTCACCTGGCTGCCAGGTGTTTTAGAATGGCCTCAGCTGGGACGACTCGTGTCTGCTCCATGTGGACTCTCATCCTCCAATAGGCTAGCCTGAGTTGCTTCTTGTGGGGGCCAGGGAACAGAGTGAACAAAGCCTCTTGAGACTTAGGCTTAGGACTGACGTACCATCACTTTTGCCACTTTCCGCTGGCCAGAATAAGTCGCATGGACAGCCCAGAATCAAGGGGTGGGGGAAATGACCTCACCTTGGGATGGGAGGAGCTATAAAATCACATTGCAAAGGGCATGAATACAAAGAGAGGGGGAGATGCAGGGATATTTTTATAGAATCATCATTATCCCTCTTTCTAGATGAGGAAACAGAAGGTCAGAGAGGTTCAGAGACTTGCCTGAGGTCAGAAAACAACTAGAAAGGGACAGGGCCAAGCTCTGCCTGAGTCTGGAAACTGTGCTCTCAACCCCCCTTCCAGACTCTTCTCTGTGTGCAAAAAGAAAGAAAAAAAAATACATTTTGGTAACTCAATTTACCAAAGGAAGAAGATTTTCAAATATTTTGACATCTCCAGTGGAGGTTCTGCCTGCTCCAGCTCCTGTGCCACCCCCTGCCCTCTAATCACAGGCCTGTTTTCCATCACCTGCTCTCCCCTTTCCTCCTGGGCCTCGCAGCTACAGGCAATTTATCTTTCCCTCTTTTTCTAATGGTCTCTTTAACACAAGGGTTTTCTAACGAGACAAACTGAAGGGCTCGGGCATCAGGCAGAGCTCGTGTGTGCTCACGGGACAGGGTACAAGGAGCCAAAGGGGGCCCAGAGAAGAGACATGCCTGGGCTGAGTGGCCCCCAAATTCCAGGACTGAGGAATTACATATCCTCAGGTGACCTATTTGCCCATTCAGGGAAAAGGCCACTCTTGTCCTAAAAATCTAGAGGCATTTGTCCTGGCTTCCTCAGACTCCCATAGTCCTAAAAATACCTTTGGAATAGGTTACCCCAGTATAGGTTACCCAGGCAGTCTAGAAATATAACTCTACTTTTCTGTAATTGAGTATAATTTCTATACAAGCCTGTGTTCTGCCAGGTGACAGAAATGCAATCATGGGCCACTCAGGGTCAAGTGCCCTCTTTCTCCATGGCTGTGTCTAAAATTCTGGAGAGATCACAGTAGGCCAACTTGAGTGTATCGGTTATCAATGATGGCATAAACATAATCCCAAAATGTAGTGGTTTAAGATGACAATAAACATTAATTCTGTCATGTGGTTTCTGGAAGTCAGAAATTCCTGAATAGTTAGCTGGGTGGTCTGGCTCCAGGTCCCTCATGAGTTGGCAGTCGGGTATCAGCTGGGGCTACAGGCTCATCTGAAAGCTCAACTGGGGCTGAAGGCGCCACCTCCAAAGTGGCCCCCTACATGCCGGGCAAGTCAGTGCTGTCGGTGGCCAGGGGCCTTGTGTCCTTCTGCAGGGGTGTGATATCATAAGAAATATCATTTGGTCTTCATCTCATTTCTGGCACAGAGCTTCTAAAACACTTGGCTTCTCCTAAGTGATGAGTGCAGAGATAAAGGTGTCTTTTATTATGTTAACAAGGTGATTTTGGACCTTATGTAAGGATAGGGGCTGGTTGCCAGGAGAACGACCCACATGATTAGAGGGTTGGAACTTTCAGTCCCATCTCCCTGACCCCTGGGGAAGGGAGAGGGGTTGGAGGATGAATCAATGGCCAGTGGCCAATGATTTAATCAATTATGACTAAGTAAAAAAACAAAAGGCCAGGGTTTGGAGAGCTTCTGGGTTGGTGAACACATGGAGATTTGGGGAGAGTGGTGCACCCAGAGAGGCCATGGAAGCTCTGCCCCTTCCCACACACCTTGCCCTATGCATCCCTTCCATCTGGCTGTTCCTGAGTTATATTCGTTTATCCTACACTAGTGGTCTAGTAAGTAAATGGGTGTTCTAAGCTCTGTCAGCTGCTCAAGCAAATTACTCAAGCCCAAGGATGGGGTCACAGGAAGCCCCAATCTATAGCCTGTTGGTGAGAAGCCCAGGTGACAACCTGGACTTGTGATTGGCGTCTGAACTGGGGGAGGTTGGGGTGGGGGCAGGACTGCACCCTTACCCTATGGGATCTGACACTATCTCCAGGTAGGTAGTGTCAGAACTGAGTTAAATAGTAGGACGCCCAACTGATGTTAGAATTGGTGATAGGAGGAAAACCTTCCCCACCCCCATCCCCACCCCACACACACACGTTATCATGGGGTGCAGCACCTTTAATGGGCCTCTCCACTGACCTGCTCAGGTGTCCTTCCAGCATGGCTTCCCTCAGAGCAAGGGATCCGAAAGAATAAAGTAGAAGCTGCAAAGCCACGCGTGACCTGGCTTCAGAAGTCACACATCCCCTCCCCCATGCAGTGCTGATCCCACAGACACTCCCGAATGAATGAAGGGGAAGAGTGCCCCAGAGTGCAGATCCCAGGTGGGGCTTGCTGGGGGGCACCTTGGACACCGGCCACCCACCGGGTGTCGGGAGGAGGGGTCATCTATCTGGTCCTTGGTGGTGTATTGATCCCACTGGCTTCTGCTGGGCTGGCCTTGCTCGTGTGTGGCCTGGGGTCCACCGTAGACACTCCCCTTCCCTCCTGACCTCACACCCTCCCTGACCTTTCCCAGGACACATTCATGTCCATGTTCCCTTCACTCCTCGCCAGCTCTGTTCCCCAGCCCAGGGAGTCCTTTCCAGTCTCGGGGACTCGAACGCTTTGCTTTTACATCCTTCCAAAGCTTTTGTGGGAGGCCCAGTCCTTGGCTGGCTTTTAAAATTCAAAAGCCAGAAATTCAGCTCCTTCCTTATCTATGTTCTGCTGTGTCATTCTTTCCCCGAGGCAATAAATGCTGCATGATCTGGCTGCTGCCTGAGTGAGGAGACCGGCCACAGGACATAAATAAAGGCACAGAATTTTAAAAAGAAAAAAGACGGAGAGAACCTCAGTCGATATTTTAAAATATTCTCCAGCCAGGGGTAAAGCGCTGTGTCGATGTAAATTGTCTTCTTCATCTCTGTCGATTTTCACTGTGACCCTGGAAGAAATCTCTGCTCCATCCCCATTTATAGATGAACAAACAGGATCGGAGGCTGGATGGCTTGCTGGATTCACACCCAGGGTAGGGGGCACAAGTGGGACTCAACCCCAAGTCAGCATTCTTGCCTCTATTACACCGTGTCCCCTGCCTTCTTGTCCCTATGAAATCTGCTTCCTTCAAGATTTTTCCTGGCCCTGTTTGAATAGCTTAGTTGGTTAAAGCATTGTCCCAATACACCAAGGTTGCAGGTTCGATCCCCAGGCAGGGCACATATAAGAATCAGCCAATGAATGCAAAATAAGTGGAAGAACAAATTGATGTTTCCCTCTCTCTCTCATCAATAAATAAATTTTTTTTAATTATATATATGTATATATATCTATAAATTTGTTTTTCCCCTAGACACTGAACAGGTACACTCTTGGGACATGGTTACCTGTGTCAGGCATCTCGATAAGAAATAGGAATTCTCTTAAAGGGAAGGTACTTGAGTGGTGGGATTTTAGGCACAGGCACAAATGGGAGAGAGAACAATAGAATAAAATGCCCCTGAAATCAGATATCAGATGGCCTCTGGCTTCCCCCACAAAAGTGAGTTTGACCTTCCAGGTGGAGAGGGTCAGATCTGGAGGGCAAGAGAAACAGATGGACTTTCAGACAGAGCAGCAGGAGGGGAAACATCGGGATCATCCATTCCGTCCCCTTGCAACAGAGACCTTCTCCAAGGAGTGTCGGCTTCTGAATTTGAGGCCGACTCTGGAAGGTTATTCGGCTTGAACGGCTAATGCAGCACAGATGAGAAATGGACGAATATCAAAGATCAAAGCGTGCTTGCCATATTTCTTGCCTACATGAAAAAATTGTCAGGAACCACGTGTTGCCTTTTGCAAGGTGTCACATCCATGATGCGGGACCCCCGAGTCAGCTGAGGGTGTTCCCTCTCGTGGGTCTAGGCCTGGATACCAGGCACAGACAGGCAGTGGTTTGTATGCTGACACTGAGGGTGAAGGAAGTCGCCCCCCCCAGGTCCCATGGAGCGTGAGGGTCCATCGCCTACGTGGTGAAGGGCAGAGTTTGGAGGCATGCAGGGTTCAAATTTGGGGGCTGAATAACTTTAGGCAAGTTATTCAATCTCTCTGGTTTCCTCATCTGTAAGGATCTGTAATGGTTTAAATAATTAATGTAGAGTAATGGTCTTATGGTAACTACTAAAAAAAAAAAAAAAAAGGTAGTTGTAGTAGAAATGGTACCATGTGTTCACCAAATGCTCTTTCATGTTTATTCTTCCTGGATACACAGAAAAAGACTCTCCCCCTTCTGTGGCTGGTTCTATGAGTGGAAGTGATGAGCATCACTTCCAAGCTGGGGCAATTCATGGCCCCCCTCGTCCCCCCGTAAATGAGGAGGCCTCATGTTGAAACACAGAAGGAGACTGGATCGCTGAGTCACCACATGGAGCACAGCTGTGCCAGCCCACAGTGGACTTTACGACGGGGGGGGGTGGACTTTGCTTATTCGATTTGGGGGTTTTGTTACAGTAGCCCAGCTTGCCCTGATTCAGCATTCATTGTTATTATTGCTGTGCTGTATCTAAAAGGCTCCATTCAAATTCAAATAAGTGACCTAGGTTTGCTAACTGACTAACTGACCTACATGGCACATGTGGATCGCGTTAGCCGATCCTCGGCAGGGAGCAGGGCATGGTATGGCAGTTTAGTTTGAAGGGTTTATCCTAGAGAGCCATAGAATCTACCCAAACTCAATGGTTTCAGAGTTTCCTAGTCCTCTCATATCAAATATATGATGTTTTCTTCATTTCCATCATTGCTTGTCATCACCAGCTTCATCCCCCAGGCCTCCAGCCCTTAACCATCCAGCAGCATCTCACTATTCTGGCCACCCACTGGCCCCTCGGGCCTGGGGGCAGGTGTGGCTACTCTGGTTTTGACCTTGGACTCAGGCAATACGTAAGACTGCATCCCAGGCAGCATCTTCCCCATCACACTCCTACCCCGTGTCCTGCCTCTATACCAGCCAGTGTCTCACAATGTGTCTAAACCCACATTGATTTTAAAAAAAAAACAAAAAACTTTCTTCTTATAATTGAGCCAGAAAGTGCACATCTCATGTCTAGAATAAAAAAAAAAATGCAAAATCAAAGGGCTATAGAAGTTGAGGATAGAGTGCTAAGGAATCAAAGAATACTAAACCCATTGAATCTTAAAAAACCACAGAACGATAGATCCCAGCTGAGCCGAAGTGGAAATTTGGCATGTTGGGCCTGCTCTACCCTCAGGCTGCTATTTGCATGAGTTGCCATGCAGGAGGGCTGTGGGGCTGGGGAAGAGCAAGACTTGTGCTTGGGATCCAGAAAGAGAGAAGACAGGTGAGTTGTCTCTCACTCCTCTGGTTCCTGTAACCTCACCAGGGAATCTCTGCAATCTTTTTGCTGAAGCTACACTTACCTCTTGGCAATAAGTTTCTCCTTGACCGAACAGTAGTCAGGCTCTTCTGAGCCCTCTTCTTAGCTGGGCCTGGACTTTGGCCCCGTTCTTGCTGGCCCTGCATCGCCCAATTGTAGTAAGAATCCCGCTAAGTCAGTTTAGAGAGAATCCCCCTCCTTGATATCTGGCACCCTGACCTGCCTTAGCAAGAATCCTCTTAAATCAGCAGCAAGAGTACCCCCTTACTCTTGATGTCCTCTCTTAGTAATGTTCCACCCACCATCAGTACCCTCAACCTGCTCCTTAGCTATAAATCCCCACTTTTTTTCTCTCTCTCCCCTACTGCAATAGTCCTGAATAAAGTCTTCCTTGCCATTTAACAAGTGTCAGAATAATTTTTTTCTTTAACATTTTTCAACCAATGCATTGTCATATAGTGAGAGTTAAAATCTGTGCCTGCAGAATAGTTTTAAAAATAAAATCCAATAAGTAAAATGGGCAGAGTTGCTCAGGTTGAAAGTGGAAAGTGAGCTTGATGTCCTTCTGAGCACCTCAGTATTGCCCCCCTTGGTAAATCTCACATCCTTGGGGTCCTCAAGCATAGTTGGGAAATCACTGGGGAGGTGAAGCCAGCACTGGACTCTTGGCATCTCAGCACCATCGATGTTCCCTTCCGTGTGCTCCCCTGTGTCACACGGGCTAGAAGCCTGGAACTATATTTCCCTAACTCTCTTGCCAGCAGAATGCACCCCCTAGGTAGGCAACCGCTTTCCTGGATCTGACCCTCCATGTTCCTCATCTGTAAGATGGGTCTAATCACCTCTCCTCTGCAGAATAGCTGCAATGGGGTTGCAGACACATAGTAAGTGCTCCCATTCTTTCTTCTTGCTTTCCCTGACTGAGGTGGGGGGAGGCCTTGCCCAAAGTTACATAGCACTTTAGTGGGGCGCTTGGGTTTTGGACCCAGAGTTCCCCAGGCCCAATCCCATGCTCTCTGACCACAGAAGAGAGTTCTCGCCAGGTGTCCCCAGAAAATACTTCCATCATAATTCCTTGGGCTTCGGGCAAATGTTAAAGTTGCTGACAGCCTTCTTGCCATGTGCCGATTTGTAATATTGATGAATCAGGAGCCGGGCCTGGCGCTGGCTGGGGGTACAAGTGCCCAGAATATTCATGAGCTGGATTGCCATTTGCTGATGGCATTGCTGTCCCTTTACAGTCTGATTATTCTATGGCACATCACTTGTTCCAAAGTGATTCTGCAATGCCACCCACACATCCCAGCCTGGGCAGGCAGCCCTCCTGCCCAGAACTGGATCCGGGGCCCCAGTCAGAACAATCAGACTGTCATAAGTACGTAGGGACAATCCAGGACAAGGAAATGTCCTGCACTCCCACCAACACGCAGAAGGAGGATCCCTCACTCTCCACTTTGGAGCTCCAATCAGAGGCAGCTTCCCATCCAAGCCAATGGAACAAAGCAATATTTTGCTAAACCCAAGACCCGAGCTGGACACTTGGGGACCCAGAGACATTTTTTCTCAATCAATGTCTTCTCCCCAGAGTGAGACGGCCCACCTGTCCTGCCGCCCCCAGAAAAGCTTGTGTGTCAGATGATCCGAGTTGCCGTGCGCTCTCCTGGTTAAACATTTCTACTGCAGCTTTTGTGGATAAATAGATCCATAGATCCATGTGTCTGCATGATTAGGATTAAATATTAAGAAGCTGCACAGGCAGGGATCTGGCCGGCCTGAGCGAAATGAAACCTGGAGGCACAAATGTTGGACCTGAGTGGGGATGAAGGGGCAGTAAATCAGAGCCTCGAGGTTGACCCATGGCCAGTCAGTTCCTAGTCTGCGCTGCTGGAAAGCAGCCCTAATGAACCCGAATAGACGAGAGGATCTCCTCTCTCTCACGTCCTTTCATCTCTTCCCTCCTTTCCCTCTGTCTTTCTCCTCCCTCCAAAGCTGGCTGAGCGGCCTTCCCTTCCACTGTACCGCTCCAAATCCGACCGCACTTTAAATTTTTATTTGATTAGGTTTTACGAGCCGACTTGCTCGACGTGGCACAAGTGGCGGGAATGTGTCACGGGCCTGGCAGAGACTTGAACTGAGATGATTCTAATTATGTGTGATAATTTTTGCATTCTAACATAAAACAATGTTACCCTCCAAAAAAAAAAAAAAAAATCCCATTACAATGGTTAAAAGACAAATCATTTAGCAAGTCCCTTCTTTTATTACTTTATTAGACAATTTACAAGGCAACATTTTGAGCGTTGGGATCGGGTGATGGCCCAAGGCTATCCGACTGTAAGTTGCACTAAGAAAAGGAGTTCATCGCTTGTCATTAGTCAGAAAGTCAAATGCAATCACGGGGACTCCGATTGGCTTGTCAAATTAGCCCCCTTTGCAGATCATGAGCATGGCCGAGCCCTGCAGACGTGGAGCCGAGGCCCCAGCTCCGGGAAGGAGCCGCGAGCCTCGGCCCCTGCTCCAGGCGCCGTCCAAATGCCGCAGATCCCTTCTCAGGGGCGCCCCCTCCTGGACGAAAGGCCATACACCACCCTGTTGCAGGCTGGGCGTCGTGGTCATGTGACCTGCTCTGGCCAATGAGAAGAGAGCGGAAGTGCTCGCGCCACTTCCGGGCAGAGTCTTTAAAAGACGGTGCTTGCTGTGCTGTCTGTTTTTTTTCCTCAGTCTGGGGACCAGCGCTGTGCTGGACAGAGGCTGCCCCGGTGACCTGAGGCGCAGGTAAAAGTCATCTGAAGCAGAGCAGCAGCCCGTGTGGAAGGTGATGTACGTAAGTGACGTGAGAAAAAAACCCAAAAACCCTTTATTTATTTATGTTTTTTTAAAGGGTGACTAACTGTCCTAGTTTCCCAAGGCCTGAGGGGGTTGCAGTCTTAAAACCAGGACAGTCCCAAGCGAATGGCCTCAATTTATCCGGCACCGAGGAATTTCCTAGAATGCAGGACTCAGAGCACTAAAACGCCAGGGGGAACCAGGACAAGTCGGTCACCCTGCCTTTGGAGGCCACAGCGGTTTTGGGGAGACGGTTGTCACCTCTGCGGACGGAGCTGGGCCAGGCAGACCCGGATGGACCGAGTGTTCGCGTCCCTCCCGGATTCGTATGTTAAAGCCCCAGCGCGGCTGGACTCGGCGGTGGGGCCTCTAAGGAAGTGATTGAGGTGTCTGATCCGATAGGATTAGTGTCTTCGTAAGAGAAAAACATCAGGTAGTGCCTCTCTTCCCCTTCCCCCTCCCCCCGAGTGCACGCAGGGAAAGGTCGTAGGAACACCCAGCAGTGAGGTGGCCCCAGGGGACAGCCCGCTGGCACCTTGAGCTTGGACCTGCAGCCTCCAGAACTGGGAGGAAATGAATGTCTGTGGCCGAAGGCCCCCAGTCTGTGATGTTTCGTTATGGCAGCCTGAGCGGACGGCAGGGACTGAGACCCCCTCGCTTTGCAAATGAGGAACCCAAAGTTCACAGGGTCAGGGAGACTGGATCGAGGTAGTGCGGCCTGAGGGCAGGGCAGAGGCCCTGAAATCAGGTGAGTCAGGGTTTGAGCCCTGGCTGTGATGGTTGGTTGTATGTGTCAACTTGGCGGGGCTCCTCCGGGATGCCTAGGTAGCTGGTAAAACATTTTCTCTGGCACTGGCTGGGTAGCTTAGTTGACTGAAGCGTCGTCCGTATGAACCAAGGTTGTAGGTTCGATCCCCAGTCAGGGCGCATACAAGACTCCACCAGTGAATGCGTGAGTGGAGCAGCAGCTTGACGTTTCTCTCTCTCTCTCACTCCCCCCCCTTCCTCTCTCTAATATGTATATATTTTTAATTATTTCTGGCTGCGTCTGTGAGGGTGTTTCTAGAAGAGACTGAATGGGTAGACCAAATAAAGAAGGTGGCCTACACCAACGGGTGATATTCCCCCTCTGTCGTGGATGTGGGCCTGTCTGCCCGCCTGTCTTATCTGTCTGTCTGGAGGGTGGCAAGGCCAACCCCTCCCAGGTCGCCCCAGCACCGCAGCCCTGGTTTTAGGACACAAGGCCCAGCCAGCCAGCCAGCCAGCCAGACCCATCAGGCACTGCTTGGGGTCAGCAGAGCCGCGACCTAAGATCTTCTCATCTCCTGCAGCTCTGCATTCAGTAATTGACCTACCACCTGCGGCCTCTGGGCCGGAATCAATTTTGTCACCCTTAGCTTTCCACTGCCCTGGAAATACCAGCTCAGGGCTATGCCCGGGGTCCAGGGGGTGGGAAATGGTCTGACCACTCCCCGGTCATCCCAGCATGAGTTCCTAGTCTGTATCTGTTACAAACCTTTCACCTGTGTTACTAGAAATCCTAGGAATACTCTCAAATGCCAAGCAGTTGCTGGGAGCCAGGTTCCTACTAAGCCCATGCAAAGCCCAGCTCTCATTTTATCTTCACAACCACCCTAGAGGCAGGAGCAAGTATTCCCATTGGACAAATGAAGAGACTAAGGGTCAGAGAGTAATTGGTGTTGCTGGATTCCAGCCCAGATCTGTGTGGCTCCAAAGCCTCTTGTCCTGATGGGGAGGAGGGGAGGCGCATTGTGAGCAGGGGCCTTCCGGAGGTCCTGACCCCACTTGGAGAAAGTCCACTGTCCGGGGCATGTGGCCTAGGGGCAAGGAAACCTTCTTTGTGGTGCTTTTCAATACAAAGGCTGTGTGACCTCCATCAAGTGGCTTTACCTCTCTGAGCCTCAGCCACCTCATTGGTAACATAGGGGTGATGACTAACAGGGAGGGAGATTCTTTTGAGGGCATTTTTAAATGTCCTAAAATTGGATAGTAACGATAGTTGCACAACTCTTCGAATATTCTAAGAAACACTGAAATATATACTTTAAATGTGTGTGGACTTTATGGTATGTGAATTATATCTCAATAAAGTTATAAGAAAAAGTCATCTCTGGCAAACCCCGGAGTTGTGTGACCGCAGCTTCAACCCTCAGTGTCCTCCTCTGAGAAATGGGTTAATAAACCGCACCATCTGGAATGAAAAGGAGACAGTGTCTGGGGCCTGGCACACAGTAGGTGCTCACCCCGCCTGAGGTTCCTTCCCCAGAGTGGGGCGCAGGGGGAGGCCAAGCCTGGCCCTGGCGGCGGGGCGGACTGGACAGGCGGCGGCTCATCGCCCGTGACATAATTTAGATGAATGGCTGGGGCCATCCGTCAGGCTGGGAGCGGGCAACCCGGGAGGAGGCCGTGGGGGAGCCCATTACCGTACACGTGTTCACCGCGCATCCTTTGTACCGACAGCCGCGCGGGCGCGGGCCCGGGCAAGGGCCGCTCCCCGCATTGTCTGCGCGCCGCCACCGCTCGGTGATGAATGGGCCGCCCGCGCCCCGGGCACCGCCGCCCTCGGGTACCACGGGCCGAGAGCGACACCGTGTGGTCGCGCCTGGAACTGCGCGCCACCCCGTGCTGGGCGCAGAGCACCCAGACTCAAGACAGCTGCGCCTAATAGGTTCTCAAGAAATCTAGATAATAATTAGCATTACTTTTATTTTTCAGTAATGCAAAAACAAGTTCAGTCAAGTTCAAAAACTGGGTAAGGTATATAAAATACAGGACTCTGGTCATTTTGAATTTCAGAGAAACAGCAAGTACTTTTTGGTATATGTCCCAAATATTTCATGACACATACTTACACTTTAAAAAAAAAAAAAAATTCATTGTTTATGAAATTCAGATTTAAGTGGGCGCCCTGTTTTGTTGTGTTTTGTTTTCATAAATCTGGCAACTCTATAACTGGGTGACTTTGAAAACACTTCACCTCCCTGAGCTTTCATAAAATAAGACAAGAATCTATCCCTATACTTATGTAACACCACCAACAGGATTGCTGGGTGGGTTAAATGAGATATGTGCAAAGAATTTAGAGAGAACCAAGGTCACAGCCAGTAGGGATCCAAGTCCTCATGTTCACGCCCTATTGTTGCAGAGTTTAAGGAAAAAGTGGCCAAACATGCAAGAGCCACTTAGTTTAATGTGAGCCAGTAAGGCCACTGCCTCCATGTCTCTGCACATTCTGTGCCTGAGCCTAGACCAGCCTCCCCTCCCCAACCCCTGTTCAGCCCCAGGTCCCCACCCCTCTGTGCCCCAGTGCCTCATCCCACCCACGTGCTTCTCATTACCCCCTTCACCTGAGACTCCCTCCTCCCAGCCTTTTTCACCTAATGGCAGCAGCAGCATCTTATACCAAGCCAAGCGCATAGTAGGCACTCAGTATGTGCTGAATGTGTAGAATGGGCTCACAGATTATTATCATATACCTTATGGCATGGCAATAACCAAAACTTAAGTGCCTGGAGGTGGGGTGGAGTCTGCTCTGCCCCTTTGCTGTAGCCCCAGCACCCAGTAGGCACCTACCCAGATTTGTTGAATTAATCTGATTTGCTAACATGATTGAGCAATGCATGTACGGCCCTGGGCCAAAAACTTCAGTTAAACTTTTTTGCAACTGTTAACTCTTCAGAATAAGCCAGTGGATTGTGCACCTAAAACCTGTATAATTTTGTTAACCAGTGTCACCCCAATAAATTCAATAAAAAGGGGGGAAGTAAGTAAATAAATTAAAAAGCCAGTGAAGTAGATACTAGTAATATTATACCCATTCTACAGATGAGGAAGGTGAGGCACAGAGAGGTAAAGTAACACCCTTTGCCCGAGATGGCACAGTGGTTCGTGGGGGGGAGGACACCTAAGCCAGGGCACTGGCTCCAGGGCCCACCCTCCACCACGGCTCCACTGGGGGGCTTCAGAGTGGCGCAGACCTGAGCCTGGACACCAGTTCCAACCTTCTCCAGTGAGTGACCCCAGCAAACCTCTTCTCTCTGAGTTTCAGTTCCTTCCATTTGTAGAGTAGGGTGATGGATAAGAACAGAAACCATTCGTGGAACATGCACACAGTAGGTGCTCAGTAATTGACAGTCTCCCTGGTAGTCACCAAAGCCATGGTACAGGGTGGAAAGAGTACCCTCTTAGCGCTGCCCCTTTGCCCCACCTCTGGGTCAAAAGAACATTTTCTGGTGGCTGATTCCTCCCAGAGACAGAAAAATGGTTGGAGAGATTTCCATTAAGATCTTCTCCAGAGATCAGTGCCCCTGGCAGGCTACAGGGCAGGGAAGTGACCCTAGGGGGCCTGGAGCCCCAGCCCACCTATGGAGGCTGGGAGACAGGAAACAGGAGGAAGGCACGAATTCTCCAGGGCCCTGGTCAGCCCTCCTCTCCAGCCAGCCACTGGACCCCACACCAAGGTCAGAAGGGTGGATTGGAATGGGGTGCTTTGGGGGCTCTGGGGCATAGAGGCATGACATCGTGTCTGAATTGGGATTCTCTGCAGCCAATTTCTGCCAATTTGCTCTTTCTATCAAATGTCTCAGTCCCCTACCTCGTTCATTTATTAAATAAATTCTATGGGGTATCTGCTATGTGCTGACACCTCTGTTCTTGGCACTGAGAATTCAGTGATGAACAAATAGACGTGGTTCTCACCCCTCATGGAGCTCACAGTGTAAGGCAGGGAAAGGGTGACAGCTCATCAGAGAGGGCAATGGGGGTGGAGGGCTGTGAGCCCTCTGAGGAGGTACCTGACTCACCTGGGGGATCAAGGAAGGCTTCCCGGAGGAGGGGGCATTTAAGCTGAGACAGGAAAAATGAATGGGATGAGTCATCAGGGGAGAGGGGCAGAATGCTCCAGAGAGAAGGAATCAAGGGACAAAGGTCCCAGATGGAGACTGGACCTCTGCTGGGAGGAAGTGAGCACGTGGGAGAACAATGAGATGAGGCTGCTGAGGGGTGCAAGGTCAGACCGTGCATGACCTTGAAGGCTGCGGTGAGAAGTTATGGCTTTTACAAGAGTCGTAGGGAGCCATAGAGGGTTTTATGCAGGTGGAGTGGCCAGGTCAGATTTCCCACAGCATTAAATACAAACCCCTCTGCCTCCTCCCCCAACCAGACTGATAAAAGGGCTGCCCGTGTACAATGGAGGGCACATTCCTTCACCATGGCTGCACCACCCAGGTGGCCCAAGGACCAGGGCCTCAGCGAGTGGAGGGGTGGGGCTCCTCGGTCAGGAAAGGCCATGACGCAGTACCCTGAGGCCACTGCACCTGGGCAGAGGAGTCACAATTTTCCCCATTCCTGCTCTCAGGAAGCCGGAATTCCCACCCTACCCCAGCTATACCTTCTGCTCAGCAGCCCAAACGCCTGAAGAGGGCCTGTCTCCTGGGCATGCGCAATGCGAGGTACAGGGTATGCTCTTGGCCTCCAGGGGGCGCCATGACCACAGAATGCAGAAGGCTGGGCAACTTAGCTGCCCTGCTGCTGGTCCCCTCTCCCAGGGCCCTCCTGCAAGGAACCTCAGACTCCGCCCCTCTCTGAGCCTCATGCTCCATCTACACAATGACAACAGGTGGGGCTCAACGATGACTCTTCCACCTCCCCCCCCCCCCCCCCCCCCCCGCCCCACCTCCTTGTTTCCCTCCCTACGTCAAGAATCTGGCAGGAACATCAATAGCCACAGTTACCAGGTGCACCCACTTAGCTCCAGGCCTGTTAGGTAGGAAAGCCCCATCCTTATTTTCACTTGCCTAAGGCCACATGAGAGGCAGTCAGATAAATGAGTAACAGTCTCCCGGTAGTTAACACTCAGTAGGGGCCCAGCACTGTACCTCCCACTTTACATAAAACAATCATCTAATCTGCACAGTCATCCTGTGGTTATCCCCTTTAAAGGACAGGAGTAGAGGCTCGGAGAGGGAGAGGGACTTGCACCAAGTCACACAGCATGTTAGAAGAAGGGCTGGAACTCGAACCCAGTTCTGTGGATGTTGTTAGACCAGCTGGAGGGATTTCTAGAGCCGGTGAGGAGAGGCAGGGCATCCCACCCAGACCAGCCTCCATCCTGCAGGAAGACTCCTCCCTTCACTTTGCCCAGAAGCCAAAGCAAGTCATTCCTGTCATTTGAAGGGGGAATTTCCCCTCCAAGTCCCCCCCCTCCCCTAGGAACTGTCCCCCTTCCCTCAGCCTCCTCCCTCCCCCTCTCTCCCCCCCACTCTTCAACACAAAGAGTTGTCAAGGTAACCGCATCACCAACGACTTCCCTCTTTGTCTGGGGCTGGGGAGGAAATTCATAAGGCAAATCCCTGCTCACTATCCCCTGACAACCTCCATAGGGCAGCATGGTGCTGGACCTCCCCTTCAATACCCTCTCACTCCACCCCAACCATTTCAGCAAGTTATACCCTAGTGGCAACTCCTGGTCACAAACTCCAGGTCCCAAGGTGCAAGAGACTGGAGGTTGGGGGAAGGTGTTTGGGGATAATTTCCAGGAGATGCACTAGATGCACTGCAGTTGGGGACACAAAGAAAGAACACACTATGTGCTTGGCCCTGGGCCAGCATTGTGGATGGTACCAAGAATACCTACTATGTGCCTGACTTTGCAAAGCACCTTGGATGGCACTGAGAATAGCACCTACTAAGTGTTTAGGCCTTTGCTAGATGCTGAAGGTGCACGGAGGACAGCCCCTACTATGTGCTCCCCTCTGTACTAAGATGATAGAAAGGTTGTTGGCCCGTGAGGTAGGTCTGAGAACTCATTATGGAGAGGCAGGCATTTGAGCCAAACCCTGAAAATCCAACTGGACATATAACCAACAAGGGTTGAAGAAACCAAAGGGGAAATTGATACTCTCTGAGCTATAACTATGTACCAGGCAGGTCCCTTGCTTTAAGCAACAAAGCCAAGATTGGAAGTTGGAGCCACCTGATTCCATGTCGCATTCCCCCTGCTAGGATGTCTGATGATACTCCAGAGTCTTCACTAGCCGGTATCTCTGAGTGAGGGAGACAGGAGAGCCACCACCCAGCCTGAGGAGTGTGAGCAAGAAATCATCCTTTGTTGTTTCCTGCCACTTAGATTTGAGCCACCCTACTTAAGATTTAGGGGCTATATGTCACTGCAGCATATCTTAACCTATTCTGACTCTTACACCAAAAGTCCAAACCAAAATCCCAGGTCTGACTCTGATTGGCTAGATGGGCTCATGAGTCCCATCACTGAACCAATCACTGAAGGCAGAGGGCGGGAGTGCTCTGATTGGCTCAGGCCTGGTTCACCTGCTCTCGGCCAGAGAACAGAGACCCGGGAATGAAGTCAGCCCCACTCAAACTGGTAGACTGGGCATAGCAGGGGGCTCCTTCAGAAAAGCCGGGTGCAGCTTCCACAATGGGGAACAGATGCTAGAGAGGCCAAGCCAACAGGTGTCCACTTCAAGAGCCTCACGGAGGGACACTGGGCAGGAGGTTCCTACACTGAGTGTGAGACAAGTCCCCAGGCTCCTTCATAGGCGAAGACTTTACCAGTCTTTGAAATTTGCCTGGAAGATTCCATTGAGTTCCACTGGGCGACGTTGCTCCTTCCCGGGTCTCAGGAAGTCTTCAGGTTGCAGGCTGGGCATGCTGGGCAGGTGTCTGGCTTTCCTCGGGGAGGGGGTGAAGTTTGAGAAGGGAGTCATGGGGACAAGGAATGGCTGGCTGGCTCCTTGCTGCCCAGGAGCAGGGAGGGGGCCATCTGCTCGGAGCAGTAGTTGGAGGCTGGTGTGGGCAGCGCTCTGCCCCTCTCTGCCCCTCTCTCCCTAAAGCCACGTCTTTCCCAGTCCTTGAGGAGGGGCATGCAAGGAGGGGTGGAGGGTTCAAAGGGGACTGTCCCCAAAAGCCGTTTTCTGCAGATATCCTTTCCCAACTCAGCCCAGGATTGTAGGGCGAGGTCCCAATCCAGATGATCTGATCAGACATTTTCAACCCTGATTCCAGTGGTCTCTTGTCCCCTGGACCTAGAAACTCAGAGACAGAGCAGGAGTGTTGGGGACCCGGCTGGCTCAGGCGGCTCGGTCCCAGGCTGCTGCTGCTGCCACTACAGGTTCAGGTCCCAGGTATGACTTACTCCTCCGGCTGAACTTGATTTTCTACCTTTCCAATTCTGCTCTGGATTTTTTTCCCCCCGTCCATTTCCTGGGTCAATGCCGTCCTGATATTTGATTTACTGTTAACCATATTGACTGCGTAGAATTGAGCCAAGAAATGGAAGAAATTGCTTTTTCCTTCTTTCTATCTCCTGGTTGACAACCCAGTCTTAGCGGGGGCCAGCCAAGCTCAGCAAATGCAGCAGGCAGCCAAGGGCGTGGGTTTCTGTGCCTCCACGGCCGGAAGGTGACCCAGGGGGGCAATGAGCAAGGGACGGTCAGCTAAAAGTGGTCCTGCACCTGCCTGCCATCTAGGTTTCCCTCCTAAATGAGATAAAGGCTTGGAGAAGGGAGGTTGGGAGCACTGACTTCAGACTCAGCCAACCTTGGATGGAAGCTGTGTGGCTTTAAGCAAGTTTCTTACCCTCTCTGAGCCTCAGTTTCCACATTCATAGACGGCAGTAACTATCTACCTCACAGGTAACTGTGAAGTGATCAGGCATGAGAAACACTTTGACTCAAACCTCTATCATCATAAGAGCACAATTTATTGTACTTATCACGATCATCACCGCCACCATCATCATCATCACTCTGTTGTGTAATCTCTGTTCTGCCCAAACCCAAAAGCAAGCACTCACTCTGGTCCACGGTAAGGATCTGGGAAGCCTAGAGACCTGTTTATGATATTTATTTATAGTGGTAAGATACACATAACATAAAATGCACCACTTTAACCATTTTTAGGTGTATAGTTAGTTCAGGGGCATTAAGTCCATTCATTGTTGGGCTATGTCAGCGCCATCTATCTCCAGAACCCTTTCATCTCGCAAAACTGAAAGTCTGTTCCCATTAGACACTAACTCCCCCATTCCCCTCCCCCAGCCCCTGGCAACCACCATTCTACTTTCTGCCTCTGTGAACTTGACTCCTCCAGGTGCCTCTTGTAAGTGGGATCATAGTATTCGTCCTTTTGTGCCTGGCTTCTTGCACTTAGCATGGTGTCCTCGAGGTTCATCCATCCATGTTGTAGCCTGTGGCAGTGCTTCATTCCTTTTTATGGCTGAATAATATTCTAGTGTATGAGCAGAATGCATTTTACTTATCCTGCATTCATCTGTGCGTGGACACTTGGGTATCTCCCACCTTTTGGCTACTGAGTAATCCTGCTATGAACAGGGGTACAGCCTATTTCAGTTGTTATAATAACGCTGGCCTTCTCTGTTTCACACCGTCTTTCCCCTTCCTTCCTTCCTCCCTCCCTCCCTTCCTCCCTCCCTCCCTCCAGGTCTTTCCCAGGTGGTTCCTCTCCTAGAATGTGCTTCTCCTAGCTCCTTAACCCCAATCAACCTTTCAAAGCTTTTTCCCCTGTAAGCACCATGGACAATAGAGACGAATTGGTCTTGCTCTACACTCCTGCGGCTGAGCACAGCACAGGGCACTAAACAGAGAGTCAACAAATCCTTCTAAATGGAGATATAAATGAGTATTATTATTCCGAGGGTCCGAGTCATGAATTCCCTGCCTTCACGCGGATTCATTCATGCTTCCATCCTGGCCACACGGCACCATGGGCCGGGAGCCCTAACAGGAAACAGGAGCGTGTTCCTGCTTTCAAGAGGGGCCTGGTTGGATGGGAGAAGGTGGCAGAGAGAGTCACACCAAGAGTTGGCACAGAGCTGGGCTGGGGTGGCCGAGAACACGATTTGGGAACACAGCAAACACCTGCCAGAGAAGGTGAAGCCCAGGATGAGCAGCGATAGATCAATAGAGAGCAGGTGGGTGAAGGAAGCACCCCGAGGGGGGTGGTCCTCAGTGGGGATGTGGGCGATTCCAGGCAGAGGGAACAGCAGTGCAGAGATCTGGAGGCTAAGTGGAGAGAACGCTGTGTGTAGTGGAGAGAGAGACAGAGAGAGGAAGGGGGTGCACCATTGTCTCGGGGGGGGGGGGGGGGGGGGAAGGATCCAGGAGGCTGCCTCTGGAGGAAGAGAGGCACAGGGCAAGCCCAGGACAGCTTTGAAGCCATCAGAAGGAGAGTGGACTTGATCCAGATGGGGCCACGAGCCCCCACTGAGTGTATTAAGCAGGGACATGACGCAACCCCACTGTGTGTTAGACAGAAAACATCTTTGGCTGGCCCATCACCTTGGGGACATGGGTTGAGAATTAACATCAGTCCAAGGGTTTCAGTTTTGACAAATTAATGGCCCTCGAGCCTCACAAGTCCCTCCTTCTGAAGCCGATAGTATAATCCCTGACTTACAGAATCCTCCCAATCTAGGTCCCAGAAGCACAGATTCATAGACTAGAGACACCCTGCCTTGTAGACACAGGGAAAGGGGCACAGCACCTCAGTCTCACAGAGACCACGAGAGTAGCAGATTGGACTCCAAAATCACAGCCACGAGGGGCCTGGAAGCACGAACGACGAACCGGTGACATTGCTCAGCTGCACCGGTGACATTGCTCAGCTGCGAGGGGGACTTGGGTTGAGGCAGCCCAAGGCCTTATGAAATGATGCAGGCATTTTCCTGGGGAGGTGGCCTTGGTTTCCCTAAACCTCCTCATACAGGGTCCCAGTGGGACATCTCACCCCCTCTGCAGTGGTTTCCTAGGGGTCCCCACCCTACTTTCCACTCCACTGTCCATGCAGCTGCTCCCAGCACCCCTCCAGCCTCGACTCTACTTTGTCCTGGGGGATCATGACTATTTTCTTAGCCAACATTGGTCCTTAAGCATAAATGCTGTGTGTTTTTTTCCGCCTCCCAGGGTGCCAGAGTTCAACTCAATTTTCTCAGATTAAATAAAATTTCAAAGTGTCAGTCCCTGGCAAACGACACGTTGGAAGGTGGTTGATTTTCCTAACCCGATCGCCAGTCCAATTACAATTTTTAATCTATATGTAGATAATGGTGAACAAAACCCCATAGAAATGTCAAGAGTGAGGAGGTTATTAGCTTAGTTTTAATTACTGTCGATCATTCTTAGCAACTGGAGGGACCCGGCAAATTAGGGGGAAGGCGGCATTCCTCCCTGAGAGTTCAGCAGGGGCCCTGGGCTGCTGCTCCACGAAGCTGTCCCCGCAGGAGATGTCGCTGGCCCAGCGAGGGCACAGCCCCCGCACCGCGGCCCCGCCACCTCCTGCCCAGAGAGGCCTGCGGACTTGGACTTGGGCAGGATCAGCCCGCACCGGCTGATGCGATGTGACCGCAGACCTCCCTGCTCTGGTGCCCCCAAGGCTGCGTGCACTCCCCAGCCTGCCCCCGCCCTCTCTGTGTCTACAAAGGACCGAGACATTATTCTGTCTTGATGATAAAAGCAACACAGGCTCGGGGTAGGAGGAGATCTGGAAAATTGCAAGAGATGAAACATGGAGGGAAGAAAAAATATCCTATCCTGGTCTCCCCAAATAAAGCAGCTGTTAATTTTGGGGAGTTATTTTCATTCCTGTGAGTGTGCGTATGTGTATACATATATACATGCACATACATATATACACGTGTATAAAGTAAAACAATATATATCTATATATAAAATGTACATTTGATACTAAGTTGATTTAACATATATTATGTTTATATTTATATTACTATAAGTATAATAGAATTATACTTAAGTAAATATAATGTAATGTTATAATTATATGCATAAACCCAAATTGGAATTCTACTGCATGTGGATTCTTACATCCTGCTTTTTTTACTTAGCGTCGTATCATAGGAGGACTGTTATCCGCAAACATCATTTTAGCAGCTGCAGAATATGCGAATGAGAGAAGTGGGTTCCACAATTCAATGTGAAGGAAGAGACTGTGCACAGAACTGTCCAGGTGGCATGGATATGGATGACGCCCATCGGGTGGTGGCCAGGCTGTGGGAGAGGCTGTGCCTTTAAGTATGACACAGGGTGGCGGTGACGAGAGACTGTTATCACGCCTAAGCTAAGGGGTACCAGAAAGTCTGAGACCTCGGGGAACTTGCTACCCTTAAGTATCCATAGGCAGCGAGGCTCTGATGGCCAGGCTTTGGACTTTCCTTGGCTTGAGATTAAAAATGACATTTCAGGCCTCCTTGGCTGTGCATGAAACCTACCCGGGGAGCTATTTAAAAGCGCCCATGTCCAGGCCCCCCCTCTTAGAGTTTCTGCATCCATAGTTATGAGGGGGTGCCTGGCATGAATATTTTTAAGGTTTCCCCAGTGGATCTAAAATGCAGCCAGAGTCGAAGACCCCTGGTCAAGGCCGCCTTATTTCTGGGGGTAGTCCTGGCCACAGATGGGGGCCGGGGTCCACGCCCTCATTGATCTCTCCCTGCTTTGGCATTCTAAAACTTCCCCAGGCCTTTGCCAGCAGGGTAATGAGGCTAATGGCCAATCAAGCCCTAATGAGGATTGATTCGTTTATTAAGCTGCAATTATGTGCCAGGTGCTCCCCGCTCCCCGAACCCTGGAGACTCAAGGGCAAGTAGGATACTGCCCCTGGAAGACTGGGGACGCGGGGACAGCAGAGAGGAGGCATGGCAGCTGCATCTTCAGGGGTTCAGGGTGGACGCGTGGTCCAAGCAGGGAGATCTCAGCAGCAGATCAAATAAGTACCCAGCACGGAATGCGTCTGAGCCGACTCAAGTCTGGATTATTTAGGTGCACGCGTGGGAATCCCCTTGAAGCGTGGACAATGAGATTCTGTGCAGAGGACGTGCTGGAAGGCGGGCTGGGGAAAGAGGAAGGGGCTTGTGTTAGGGAAAGAGACCCAACCCGAAGCAGAGGGCAGTAGGGGAGAGAACCATGCTCCGGCCAGCAGACTCTCAGGGCCCATCCTGAGACACTAGGCTTCTGGAAAAGCCCCCCCCCACTCCCACAGGAGAACTAATGTGCAAATCAGGGCAACTGGCCTCCCCAGTCAGGGCACATACGGGACTCAACCAGTGGCTGCATAAATAAGTAGAGCAACAAATCGATGTCTCTCTCCCTCCCTCCCTCCCGTTCTCCCTCTCCTCCCCTTTCTAGATAATCTGTCTCACATGGAATAGAGAATTCGTGGGATGACACCTTTCCTCTCCCATTTGTCCTTCCGGTGGCCCAACTGCTGTCCTCTATCGTTAGTGGAAAGGGAAAGAAGCTGTCAGAGTGACCATCGCCATGAAGGAGCAGGTTGGGTGGGGACAGATATTAAATGGCAGCACCCTGTAGTTGATGGCAATGGTGCACCTCCCTCCTTTTTCCAACACGGCTCTCTAGGCCCAGGCCTCAAATGACGTGAGCTTGGAGTCACGCACACCATAGTGGGACGAGTCCTCCTCGCTCATTCCTGCCCCCTGCCTGCCCCCGGCACGCCAAACAGGCCGCCCTCACCAGGCAAATGGACAGACCTGGGGATGGGTCACCTAATTCACTCATTCATAGGTCAGGCCAGATCGCCTGCCCCTCCCGCTGGGAGCCAGCCCAGACGTTCCAGAATTCTACAGCGCCAGCGTCATGCCCCAACCGTCAGCCACGTTTCAAAGAAAGTCAAGACTGTCACTTTTTTTTTTTCCTTCCCTCCCAAAATTAAAATGTGCCTCCAGTATAACTTGTTATCAAAAATAGAAGCATTTTATCTATCTTTATTGCAGAACAGAGATTACATGGAGACATTCAATTTGGAGTCAATTTAAATTTCAATTGTCTGTGAAATCTAAATCAATAGGGTATAGTTCAATGACGCTTTAATAAAACAGGACATAACAGAGAAATCATTAGGAATTACATATGATAAGAGATTGGAGCAAAGGCTCCGTAATGGTGGAAGGGACATTAGAAAATTACCCCCAAGCATTCACGAGTAAACCGGCGGCCTCCTTTCCCCCATGAGACGCCTGCGAAAACTTAATTGTGCCGTGAGCCCTGGGAATCCATCTCTGTCAGCCCAGCGATTGGGGGACAATTTACAGAGAGTGACAAAGGCAGGGGGTTTGTCTCGCCTGCAATGAGTTGATCGTGTTTCTCCATTCGGGTGCCCTGAACACGTGTTAAGCCCTCTCCAGGTCTAGAACTTTCTCTCCTCACCAGCGGCCTCGTTTCCTCTGAGATTTCTCCCTCCAGGGGTCCCCTCCCAGGGTCCAGCGCAGGTGAGGACTCTCAGAGGCGGGGAGGAGGACAGGCAGCTGCAGAAAGGAGACGGTCCGTGGGTGAGCGCCTGTGTCTCGGGCACGCCACTTCACCTCCCCGGGCCTCCATTTTCCCATGTGAAAAAGGGGTACACAAGTACTGGCCTCACAGGCGGGCGCTTCAGCCAGGCCCCAAGCTCTTGTTCTTCTCACCCAGAGAACTTTGTTGTGAGTTCAAGGGTTAGCTCAGCGGGTTTAGAGTATTCAGCCCTGAGCAGGCCAAGGAAAGGACTTGACTGGCTCTCGAGAGATCACCCCTCACTTCTTGGGATACCCCGAGTCTCCCAGAATGAACCACATTGGGAGCCCTCGCACGCCCTGCCCACGCCGCTGCATTCCTTCAGCAATTTGCTCTGAGTAATAATCCTCGCGCCTTGGCAGGGCTGCAAGTCACCCCCAGCAGGCTCAGGCGTCCTCAACTGTTGGTTTCTGGCTGGGATCAGAGGGCCCTGGGTGGAGGGGAGATGGATGGAGGTGGGTAGGGCTCCCCAGGAGGGCACCAAGCAGGAGAGGTGAGCACAGCTCTGGAGACAGGCTGCCTGGAACGGTCCCGCCGGTGCCGCTTCTCACCTGTGTGGCCTCAGTCAAGAGGCATCACTTCTCTGAGCCCCAATCTCCTCAGCCACTCCATGGGGCAATAACAGCACCTCGCTTAGGGGGTGCCTGGGAGGAGCCGGTGAGAGAATTAGCAAGGAGCCTGCACAGAATGAGAGTTTTTTGGGTTTTTTTTAAGCAATTATTAGCATGGAGGTGGGAGGGGTCATCTCTGAGTCCAAGGACCCAGGCCTGAGCGCCACCTACACTCCCTCCCCAAGCCCTGGGGATCCCTCCAGAGTCGCACATTTGGGCAAGGAAGACAGTGTTAAGCAGCTCTTTGGTGGTGCCAAGCCTCCGAGCCCAGATGTTGGGGCTCATCTGGGATCTCCATCTTTTCTCCTTGCCTCACCAACCTTTAGGTCCTTCTGGGTCCCAAGTCCACCTCTTGGGTGCCTTATGGAGCCCCGAACCCAGCAGAGTGGACCCCCAATGAAATACAGTAAATGGAGGCCGTGTGCTGAGCTAGCCGACTTCAGAGCGTCAGCTCATCCGATTCTCACACATCCCAGCCGCCGCTCATCCCATGGTCCTGGAGGAAACTGGGTCTGTGGAAAAGCCCAGAGTCACACAACTGCGAGCAAAAGAGCTGGGACCAAGGCCAGGCCCGCCAGGTTCCAAAACAGGGAGTGAACTTCCCTTTGCTGGAGGTATCCAAGAGTCTGGGTAATCATGTAGCAAGAAGGTAATAGAAGGAATTCAGGAATGGGGCGTCTCCAGCACCAAATTCCCATGGAGAGGCTCCCTCTGCAGTAGGGCTTCCCAACCTCAGCACTACTGGCACTTTGAACTGGATGATTCTTCGTAGTGGGGGGTGGCCCTGTGCATTGTAGGGTGTTGAGCATCTCTGGCCTCTACCCCCCAGGTGCCAGCAGCCAACCCCTGGTCGTGGCAACCAAAAATCACTCCAGATATTGCCATGTGTCCCCTGGGGGTAAGCAGGGCACAAAAGCTCTCTTGTTTGACAATTATACTGTGTAAGAATTTTGGGGAAAGGCAGGAGCCCTCCATGAAGACCAGCATTGACAAGGAGGTGCAAAGTTTTACGCCCTGCAGTGCCTCCTGGGGAGACAGCACTGCGGCAGCCCTTAGATCAGGGCAGGAGTGCTGTATATCTGCTCCCGCTGTCAGCTCCTCGGAGGGCCAGGCGGAATATCTGCACGGTTAGGAAATAGAGAGAGGGATGAGGGGGATGAGGAGGGGGGCAGGAGGGAGCAAGAAAGCCCATGACCTTAAAACATGACATCTGAACGTAGGCACGATTTGATCTAAATGCAACCAAATCACGCCGTTAGTACCACCCGGCTCGCAGATAACTGAGCTGCTGCCACAGGACTATGGACCTGCTCGGCATATTGTAGCGATGGTTTAAAATTCAGAATCTGTGCTTGACCTGGAAGGACCTCAGGAGGTAGAGATCTGCTAACCCTGGGTTGTGAGGGTGTTGCACCTCCCTGCTCCCACTTGCCAGGGTCTCCGAGGGCTGGCTGCCTCCCTTCGCTCCTGCCCGGAGACCCCTTCCATTTAAGCCTTAACACCCCCTCGTCACCCCTTCTGGTCTAGGGGTGATAACAATACGCTTTGCTATTAGGCCCAGGGACTGCACTACCCTGGGTGGTTTCCCTACACCCCGCCCAAGCCTTTGTAAACAATTCCTTTATTAAACTTCCCTCGAATTATCCCAATTTGTATGTGCAGGGTGTTTTCTGCTGGGGCCCTGGCTGATGAACCATGTGATTCTTTGTTAGAACAAAATCGGCTCCAAAAAGTCAGTGGATAAAAAAGATCGCAGCAGAGCTCCCCCATCCAGTCAGGGTTGGATTCCTGGTCAGGGCACGTGCCTGGGTTGGGGGCTCGATCCCCAGTAGGGGGCATGCGGGAGGCAGCTGACCAGTGACTCTCTCATCACTGATGTTTCTCTCTTTCTCTCCCTCTCCCTTCCTCTCTCTGAAATCAATAAAAACTTTTTTTTTTTAAAGTAACCATATGGTATGAGTCTGTGACATCCCAGAAGGAATCATTCAATCCCTTGAAAGGCAGACAGGTGGAGTTTATATTTGACATGGGCAGCCAGGAGCCTTAGAAGGTATTGGAGCAGGGGAACAGCACAGATACGGTTGATCTCATTACTCACGGATTCTATACCTGCAAATTCGCCTGCTTGTTAAAATGTGTTTGTAATCCCAAAACCAATTCTCGAGGTCACTTGTGAGCGCGTGCAGAGCGGCACAAAAATTGAGCCACCCAGCACACAGGTCCCCAGCTAAGGCCGAACGACGTGACACCACCTTGTTATCTCAGCTCTCAGACTGTAAACTGGTGTCCTTTTTGTGCCCTCTCTAGTGCCACATTTGTTGCACCCATACGCTTTTCATTGGCACTTTCGCTGCGTCTGGTTTTTGCTCTTGTCCCTTTGATCGATTCTGCTGTTTGGAATGGCCCCCAGGGGTGGCGCCGAGGGGCTGTCAGCGTCCCCGGAGGCACCGAGGCTGTGGCGCGCCGTGCGGGGGGAACTCATGTTAGGTAACCTGGGTTCGGGCATGACTTACAGCGCGCTTGGCCTTGAGTTCAAGGTTAATGAATCGACAATATCTATTAATTCGGGTGTCTTGAAACAGGAGCGCACATAAAACAAGGTTACGTCCTGAGCAGTGGGCGAAGACGCCGTGACCACAGGCTTTCAGGAACCTAACCCTGTAGGTCCCCTAGGAGCAGTGGTTCAATATTCTCTGATTCAGTGTGTGTGACTACTTTATAGACCATAACTAGTGAAAATAATGGGAATCGACTGTGCCAGCATTTTGGAATTAGATGGAGGCCACAAGGCCATCCAGAAGAGCCACCTCTTAAGAGCATGTGCTCCAGAGCCAGTGCTGGGTTTGAATCCTGGCTCTGCCACTTCCTAGCTGTGTGGCCGTGGGCAAGTTGCTTAGTCTCTCTGAGCCACAGTTTCTCATCCGTAAAACAGAGACAATGCTTGTATCTTTTCACAGGGCTGCTAGGAGAATTTAAATGTGTTCATATTTGTAAAGTACTTAGAAGACTATTTGACACATAAAGAACACACTTTCTATGCCACATGTTTGTTAAATAAAGAAAGAAAGAGACAGAAAGAAAGAATGAAGCCATCTCATTTCACAGGCAAGCAAACGGGGTCAGGAATAGGGGTGACTGGCCCATAACTGAGTTATTGGCAGAGGTGGACTCTTTCCAACGATGGCATGGGATCATTGACACCAAGGAACACATTACGAGCCTGTAGCAATGACACACAGTGGCGGTGGCAGCAGCAGGCACAGGAGCAAACCCACGTGTGACAGGGGGACCCACCAGGACTGCGCGCCCTTCACGCGCTTCTTGGGGCCACAGCCAGATGGATTCCAGAGCGCGCTCAAGATCCGCCTCCCCTCTCGCCGTTTAAGAATTACTAGGGATCACCAGGCTGCGCCACCGAGGAGCAAGAAATACGGCCACAGCCCGGCAGAAACCTAATGAGAAACTGAACACAGGCAGACAGAAGCTTCACAAGAAATACTGGCCCGAGAAGAAGAGCGGGCTCCGGAGGCCAAGCGGGCGGCCTGCCATCCCCCCCCACATATCGATCCGGGAAGTAGATAAACGGGAAGATATACGACAGGAGGCGCCCAGGACTGATGAAAGGGGAAGAGAAGGCAGCTTAAATCAAGGGGCAAGTGCTGGGAGAGAGGGAAGGGAACAGGATTTGTGCTTCTGGTTAACACAGAGAATCAGCCGAGGGGCTGGGGCTGGGGACACGAGTGAGGACTGGGGGGCGGGGAGGGGAGGGTCCAGAGTCCCCAGTACATCATTGCTGAAAAGGGGGCAGCAAACATGAGCCAAGGACAAGTGCCTGAAGTGGCCAACTCCCTCCTGGTCCATTTGGTGTGGCCCCAGCTGCCTTTCATCTTCATATATTCATTTTTATTGATTTTTAAAGAGAGATGAAGGGAGAGAGAGAGAGAAACATCAATATGAGAGAGAAACATGGATCGGTTGCCTCCAGCACACAACCTAACCGGGGATCGAACCCACAACCTGGGCATGTGCCCTGACCAGGAATCAAACCAGCAACCTTTCGATGCACCAATTGACGTTCAACCAACTGAGCCACACTGGCCAGGGCCAAGGCACAGGTATCTTCCTGCATTAGAAAACCAGGTTCAAAGAACCGGATTTGATCAGATGGGAAATGGAGAACCTTCTTAGATGCACACGCTCTCGTTTTTCAGTGCAGTACTTGTAACTGTTAACAGCCTGCCTTAAAAGTACACTGTGAACAGAGAGATCCTGAAAAATCCTTAAGACTTTAGAAATGGTTGTCCCATCCTGTGGAAATAGCTTCCAGAGAGAATCATGCCATTCTTCTTGGTTATCTTACCTGATCATGGGAATGACGTCGCATTGGTATCTGTTCCCGACAGAAGTAGGTGACTCATTGGCACGTTCCTCTCGTCACTTGAGACTGATGGAGGGAAAGGCCTATGTCTCTGATAGATTCTTTATTTCTAACCGAAGGACTAGGAGTCTAGTTCAATAAAGAAATGATTTTGATTTGGTGATTAGGAAAGATAATCTCTGAAGAGGTGGCAAAAAACGCTGAAAAGCTGAGACCCAGGAGGTCCAACCATTAAGAGCAGGAAAAAAAGAGTGTTCTGAGCAAAGAGACGGCTAGTGCAAAGGCCCTGGGGCAGGCGTGAGCTTGGCGTATTTGAGAAACCCAGCAGAGTCAAGGGAGCTGGAACACAGAGAGGAAGTAGGTGGAGAATACAGCACTTGAGGGTTTGTATTTTGTTCTTCTGGTGATGGGAGCCGCAGGGGAGGGAGCTTTCTGCAGGCAGGCTCAGAGAGCCCAGCATGGAAGGTGGGGTGTGGGATCAGTCACTGTGGGTGCTGACTTCTCATTCTGCAGTTCATTGGGTGCAGAAGTGTAAGGCTTTGACCCATCAGCACATCGTAGCTCAGCACAGATGGATTTGCTTTTAAACTTCTCATAAAATTGCCAGCACCCTGTAAATAATCCGATCCCCCTGGCTCAACAGAAGCAGAAAGAAAAGAATTTATAAAGCAAAAACAAAACAGAAAAACCCTACCTGCTCACGTCTGAAAGACTTAAGAGCTTAGAGCTGGCCTTCTTCTTGGCCTGAGTCCGGGGGGCGTGCTGTCTGTTGTCAGCACAGAGTGCAAACAGGGTAGAAAAAGGGGTATTTGGAGTTGGCTCTCCATAGGGGGGCTTCACTATTCCTTGAAACTGTCAGAAATCGCCCGTCTCTGGCCGCTGTGATGCTGTTTGAGTGACGCCGACCCTCCAGGAGCCTGTATTTCCTCACCCTTCAAAGACCAGCTTGCCCCACACACCAGCTGAATGGGCGGCATGGAAAAGACCAGGGACACCACAGGTTGGCAGGAAAGGGAGAAGCTGGGAAGCTCAGGTACCGTGGCTGAGCACAAGATGGGGTAGCCACTTTGTTTTTTTGTTTTTTAAATATATTTTTATAGATTTCAGAGAGAGGAAGGGAGAGGGAGAGAGAGAGAGAAACATCAATGGTGAGAGAGTCATTGATCGGCTGCCTCCTGCACGCCCCCGACTGCGGACCGAGCCCGAAGCCTGGGCATGTGCCCTGACCGGGAGTCAAACAGTCACCTCTTGGTTCACAGGTCAACACTCAACCACTGAGCCACACTGGCAGGGCAATAGTATAGCCACTTTGGAAACTGTTTAGTTTAGCAGTTACTTTAAAAGTGAAACATAATTTAACAAATGACCGATTAATCCTGCTCCAAGGAATTAAAAGAAATGAAAACACAGATTCTCAAAAACTCTCGTGCCAGAATGTTCGTGGCAGATTGATTCACGCTGGGCAACACCCAGAAATACCTCAAATGTCCATCAGCAGGAGAATGGACAGGCACACTGCGGTGTGTTCACACTGTCCGGCAATAAAAAAGAAATGAGCTATTGACACAGGCTGCAGAGCACATGACTCTCAAAGACGTTCTGCTGAGTGAGAGAAACCAGACACAAAGGGTCCTCCCTGTGCGAGTCTGTTTACAAGCTCTAGACTGGCAAAAACCAGCCTGCGGTGATAGAGATCAGATCAGCGGTGGCATCGGGGATGAAGGGTGCCTGGGAAGGGGTCCCAAGGGCATTTGGGGGGCTGCTAGACATGTCCCCTTTCGATAGGGATGTGGGTTACACAGTGTATACCTCCTCGATCAGATGGACCTAACTGTGTACTTAAGATTGAGCATTTCACTGACTGTAAAGTACGTATTTTTTTAATATAAAAATAAATAAAATTCACTTCAGGAGGCTTCTCTACCTCCTCCGGACTAGATTAGGGGCGTATTTTAAACTGGAAGCTCCCAGAAGCAGACCCAGAGTGCATCTTTGCACGCAGGTGGTTAATTTTGCAGGAGAGAAGGGAAGTGAGACAAGGAAAGGAAAGGAGACAGTAAAGGATGTGTTATCAGGCAGGTTACCACCATGGGCAACAGGGCTCAATCCTGCCACCCAGAGGACACTGGGTGACTGTCACCCGTGGGGGTGTTTATACACCAACTCCTATATGTCACTGATTGGGAGATAATTCACCAGCCCTTCTAACTGACCAGAGCACGAGCAGGGCAGGTGCCTGGTCAGAGAGAGCCCCTCTAGAGAAACGCAGAAACGTGGAGGTCAGGCTGGCGTGGGCCCAGGGCCTGCTGCCCACAACACCCAGCAGAATTCTCCGTGGGTCCCTGGCCCTGTCATTGCGCAGCTGGAGGTCAAAGCTCTGACCGTGGGTGGTCCAGTCTCTTCCTAACTTCCAGATGCCCAAGCGCCTTTGGGATGAAAATGCCACCCTTCATGCTTTCATTGTTTTGACGGAAGATTAGTGGGATCTCAGTGCTCCTGGGGTGTAAAGAGCCACTGTGAATGGGTTATGCATGCTGAATTTAACCCAATTTCCAACACAAGAGCTCGCTCCATGGAGAAGCCCATTTAAACAACCTCAGTGCTGCTCTCGTCAATCCCCTGGTGGCTGGAAGCGGAGAAACTGGAGCAGTGGGAAACATGTCACCTTAACCAAAATCCTCAGGAGGGCTTGTACCTGGAAACCAAGTTTGTTAAGAGGCAAATCCCAGAGTAGCAGCGGAAACTGAGCTCAGAGAAGGAGCTGGACTGCTGGCAACCAACGCCCACAGCTGCCAGGCAAAGGTGGCTCTATAGGCTCCCCAACTATGACCAGCTGTGGGTGAAAATCAGGAGATTTGAATCTGAGAAAATTGAGGGGAAATCACCATCTCTAAGCTTTAAATCACTCTCCCCAATATCAGTGGTGCTGCTGGTGGGCAGGGAGTTTTACTCCAACTCAGAGATCGTTTTAAGAAACATTCATTTACTCAGGTTCTGTTGGGGGGATATTGTAAGACAGACGCTATCCTTGCCCTCAGGAAGAGAACAGCTCAGTGGATTCAGTAACGTGGTCGTAAAAGCATGAAAGAATCACTGGAATTATGATATGCATGTAGAATATTACAGAAAGATGTTGGTAGACTCTCTCTGAGCAGCGGGCCTTGTAAAAACAGGAGTTATGCAAAAATATAAAATAAAATAAAATAAAATAAAATAAAATAAAATAAAATAAAATAAAATAAAATAAAATAAATAAAATAAAATAAAATAAAATAAAATAAAATAAAATAAAATAAAATAAAATAAAATATAAAATAAAATAAAATAAAATAAAATAAAATAAAATATAAAATAAAATAAAATAAAATACCATCACCACCAGTCAATGGTATCTTTGCCACAGCAGCCCAGGCTAAGATGGGCTACAGGAATTTCCCAGTCTTCTTGGACCCCTGAGTATGTGTGTGGTTATATATTCAATCATTCTTCATATACATTGGTCCGCATTCGTGGTCCTAGCTGTATGTGTCATCCATTCCCCATCAGGAAATCTGCTGTGAGATCCCAGTCCCATCCAGATGTGCACATTAAAGGGAGCCTGGAGCACAACCCTAGCCCAGTGTTAGGAGACGAAGGTCACTGAGAACCCCAAAGCAGATCATGCACTGCAGTCCTCTAGACTGCAGAGTCTCTTCTGGAAGATCTGGTTTTGCTCTTTTCCTAACACACAGATATTGGGGCTGGACTGGCACTCAGGGAACCACCACCGAGTTGTCCCCAAAGGCTGGAGGTAGGGCTGCGTGGGTGGTGCCTCTGAGGGGGCCCTGAAGCAGTCAGAGAGTAGTATGTAGGCTCCAGAAGGAGATGGTCTTTAAAGGTAGGGGGACTTGGCCATGTTTGAACTCTTGGTCCTGTCCCTCTGCAGAGCTTCAAGGGGCCAACCTCCTGTGTGTTGGTCAGTTTTCTCCTGGGCTCCGCACAAGCTAATTCGCTACCTTCCAACAGCCCCATCCTAACGATCGCAGCAAGGCCGCGTGGGGTACCAGATGAGCATAGTATTAGTCTAATATCCCCATTTCACCTCTGGACGAGTCACTGAACATTTCCTCATCTGCAAATAAACCAAATAGAATGACATCTACCCCCAGGATGGGGAAGATGAGGCAGATGCCTTCCCCAAGCACCTAGCACCTAGCAGATCTTTTAATAAATGAGCTGCCCCTTCACCCCTGCTCCCTTCTCCCCCTAAGGGCTTTGCGTTAGACGGTTGGGAGAAATGGGACAGTTCCGCCACCAGCATGCAATGAGACATTGGACATCTCTTGGGCTCTGAATCTGTTGGGATACTTTTGGTGAAAAGGAACAGACTCATTCAAAGTAACTCAAACAGGAGAGAGGGAGAGATAGTAATTATTATAAAGTGGCAGGAGGGAGTCACAGGGCCTGGGCTGCAGTGTAGCTGGTTCTCAGAAAGTGACTGGAAACAGGGACTAGGACGTGCTAGGAAACCTTTCCTCTGCCTTCATCCGGACTTGCTGCCCAGTCCACCGACGGATAATGGCAGTCACCGCTACCCTGGAGGCCCAAACGGGGCCAGTGGGGCCACTTCCCTTAAACCTAATTCCAAACTCCCACAGAAGGCTTTCATTGGCCCCACTTGGGCTCACTCTGACCCCTGGTCCAATCAGCAGCGTCCAGGGGTAAGACTAGGAGGCTTCAGTCAGCCCGGCTTGAGTTGGCCCCGACTCCGGTCCAATCGGCAGCATCCACGGGTGGAACTGCGTTGCACAAACACGGCAATTCCTGCTGTAAAGATGTGGGTGGGAAGAGTAAGGGGCAGTCTCCAGAGAACAGGAGCTGGATACCCGAACAATGAATGACACCTACTACCCGGCCTCGAGGAGTTCACATTTTCAAGGGGGAGACAGATCCAGAGACAGGTAAACTCATTTCTACTTAGAAGAGGCCACTCCGGTGACGGGACTCCGAGGGGCCCACACAACCAGCATTTTCTGGGAGAACCTCCCAGAAGCTGCACCGACCGCCACCCCAAAGCCACCCCAGGACATGACAAGCTAATTAATCACAATTATTATTTATGGCGGTACCAATCCACCTGCTCGTGTCACAAGGCATTAGTTATTGCCAGGAGTGATGAGTCCCGGGATGTAGAACATGCTCAAAATATTAATCTACAAGTGAAAATGATTTTAATTGGATTCCGCCCTTGGGGTCGTGTCAGGGGCCCGCTTTCCATCAGACTTGTCCAGTCAGCAGAGCGGACCCCAGCCTTCCAAATTGAAACTGTGATTGGCTGGCAGAGGTTAATAGAAATGTTGGGAAATAAATAGGTTATTGATTGATCATAACAATCAGCTGGCTCCAGGCTTACCTTGCTGACCTCGCCCACCCAATTTGACGGCAAACTGGGTTAGCATCTAATTATGGATCACTTTTACAATACTGTGCATTAATGAGCGGATTGTACAGCGGGGGGCAGGGGAATCCTTACTGGGGGACTCTCCCTGTGGCAGAAAAATATGGTGAGACCTCATGTACAACTTGGGGGGAGGGTGCTGCGAAGGATAAAGTCGCTCTCCTCAGATCCCCACTAAAACCCATTGTCTTACCCAACACACACTTGTGGGGCATGAGCTTAGTGCGGGGAAGCTGGGGACGTGCAGCCCCTCTGCTCGGGAGCTCGGGAGCTCTGAGAGGCATCAGTGAGCATAAAATTTACTTGGCAGGTGGCTTATTAAAAAGCAGATTTAAGGGCCACCACTGTTCATTGCTATGAAAGAAGAGCAGAGCAACGGGACAGTGGGGGGGGGAGATCAGGTAGGGAAGGAGGTGGCATTTGAGATATGGAGACGGGGTCAGCCATGCGACTTTAGGAGGGACGGATTGTCAGGCAGGGGGACCAGCAAGTGTGAAGGCCCTGAGGGGGGAAAGAGTTGGGGTGTTAGAGGGACAGAGATAAAACTGGGGTGCAAGAGGCTGTGGGGACACGAGGGTAGAGGGACAAGCAGGGAGCCTGGGAGGAGTTTGTGAAGGGGTCCGAGCGAGAAACCGCAGGGCATCACTGGGCCGGGACGCCATCGCCTCCTATCCCCACTCAGCCACCCCGTCTGTGACTTCAGAATGCTACTCTTTGAAAGGCCCTTCACTCCTCACCTCGGGGTGTGAGGGTCTCTCTTTAACAGCCTCACTTCGGCATCCTGAAGGGCTTCAGGGGAGCCCAGCTTAGCCGTGAGTCAGGCCTTCCCAGCACTGTCTGAAGGCTGTGATTGAGCCATTTGTCACTGTCACACTCTCTGATCCTAGCCACATCCTTGCCCCTGACCCACCCCTGCCCTCTTTGGAGGGGCTGTTTTCCTTGATAAGATGTGGTGGCCAGAGGAGCCTTCTCCTGGGCTCGCGTGAGGAACAAAGAGGACAGGCCAGGCAGAGACAAATGAAGGTTGCGAGCTGAGGCCCAGTGCTCGGGGCAGATGGAACTGCAGACGTGGCCCGAGGCGCGGGCTGAAGCCCAGCCCGAGAGTGACTGGAGGGGAACAGAGACTAAGCGACACTACTGGAGCCTGGGTGCCGGGCTGATGGCACGGCAGCTCTGGGTCCTGGCCTCCTCCTGGGCTTGGTGGGGACAGCTGCAGGCCTGTGGCCCCAGAGGCTGGGCATCTTCCAAAGCGAGACCACCTGAGCCACAGGGTCATGGATGTCATCCGGCATGGTGTGCCTGGGGCAGTCCTTTGTTTCCTCCCCAATAATCCTGCCACTATACCTCAAATCCTCCTGTGCGCCAGTCCCCGTAATTCATTTCCCTGTGACTCCATGGAAGAATCTATTTCCTCCAGCCACATGATACTCCCAGGAAGGAGGCACTGGACCATCCCCATTTTAAACACAGGGACACAGGTAAAGTGGCTTCTCCTAGACTTGAGCATCTGCATCAAGATTTGAAACTGGATCTCTCCCACCTCCAGGTGGCTCAGAGCAGTGCTCAGCCTGACTTCTCTCCATACCTCAGTGCCCAGCATGAGCCTGGCCCCAGCCCCCGGGTGCTGGTGCTGGCTGAGAGGCTCCAGCACTCCCAGCGTAAGAACCTGGGAAAGCTTCCAGGCAGCTGAGGCCTGACCCCAGTGCCAAAAGGGATGTCTGGTATGAGTTCCCCGGTGGCCCAAAAGGCCCTGAGATTGCTGGGAAAATGCTCCCACCGCCCCTGCTTCCAAGGCACTCTCATCCTGGGCCCAGGCTGGAGGTTCCAGTGCATTCCCTACATTCCGGGGCTCTTCTCTGAGAGGAAGCCTCCCTCCCACAAGTGGCCCCTTGTGGAAAGATTGGGAAACCACGGGTTGTGTTTGAGCTGAGCAACACCAGCTCTCCACGGGGCTTCAGCCCCTGCCCCCACCCCATGGGGCTTTGGCCATGTTGTAGGCATTTTGCATAGGGGAATCTGTTTATCCGCCATGAGCCCGGCGAGAAATATCCACAGGGAGCTGGCCCCCTTAACTGCAGCTCCTGGGTGCCCCATTCAGGTGGGCTCAGGAGCTGGGGGGACAGGAGGCCCGAGTCCCAGCTGTGCTGCCTGCCAACTTGCTCAGTGACTTGGTCCAGTTGCTCCCCTGTCTGATCCTCAGGCCAATCTACCTTCCTCCTGGGTTCTGTTGGCAAGACACACGTGCCGGGGGCCAGAAGAACCACAGGTGTGTGAAAGGGGATCCCCATAGAGGACCCCAAAATAGTCCCAGAGACTATACCCGGGTCTCCAGGACTGGAGACTGCGCAGTGGTCTTGGTGCAATGTCGCCACCTCCTGGCCATGCCTGAGAACTGCGGCTCTGGCTTGGCCACTCTGAGCGCCCATGGTGGCCTCTGGGACCCTGCCTTCCAGGAGCGGGAGCGTGCGATAGCCAAGGAGACAGACAGTAAACAGGAATCAGACCAGAAAGCGAGGCAATGGGAGGCGGGCACACGTTTTAAGCAAGAAATAAACAGGTCTTGTTACAGAACAGCAGTGCTCAGATGTGCTCCGGAGATCTGGGGGCTCAGAGACATTAATCTGCCTTTTTCATCTCATCCCCTCACAAGTCAGTGTCGGGTGGAGTTTTCCAAAGGCTACGTGACATGTGACATTGTAACAGACTGATTGCAGAACCAGATGTCAGAATCCAGCCAAATCTGTCTTCCATTAAGCTAAACATTAAAAAGATTTAACCAAAAAAAAATAACAGTAAAATACATAATGCTTCTCACTATATTTATTTTGTTTTGGAAATAGAGTTATTTTTCATAAAGAATATGTCATTTACATTAGCATGCAATGAGTTTATTTATGTTGTTATTTTTCAATGAAATAATAAGTCTTTTTAAAGCATCTCGGTTCTAATTTCTAATGTGATGGACTCTTTCTGTGCTGATTCCTCGCTCCTGTTACCTCCTCCCTGTGAAGTGTCCCTGTCCTTGGAGGGCTGGGCACAGGATGGGATTTCATGTCCACGCGCTCATTTACTGCCTCCCTTGGACTGTGCAGCACCACACACTAAACTCTATCTTTTCCTGTGTCACCAAAGAGCTCTTTGCTTTCCCAGTGAAGTACAAGCTCCCGACAAGAAGGGCTGGCTTGTCTTTAAATATACATATATATATCGAGAGTGGTGATGGTTGCACAATTGTACAATTGAATTGTACATTTAAAATCATTAAGATGGTAACTTTTCTGTTATGTGCACTTTCCTGCAATTAAAAATTAAAGTATCTGATTGTATTGACTTCAAAGGTCATGGTCTTGAAAAAAAGGCTGAGAGTCCACTCCTGCTCCTTGAAAATGTCACCAGTTCCCCCTCCCCCAAACTACACGTCCCTTTTGCCAGCTAAGAAGCAGCCATCCTTTGGGTGTGAATCAGTTTTTAATATCAAAATAGTATTTACACAGAAGATGCGACATTCATGGGTGAAAACAAAAGCCCAGTTGACACTCTGTTGCTGGATCCATGTACAAATCTGATTTTAATCTACAGCAGAATTTCAGTCCCCTCATTCAGCCTCCCCAGAAGGCAATGACATGGAAAATGTCTTCCCTGGTCTGTTAGAGTAAAACAATGGGTCCCTGAAAAGACTTTCAAGAGGGTCTTTGGGAGCCTTTGAGGATGCTTTTCTTTTCAGACTGGGTGGCCAGTTCCCCAGCTCATGAGACCCTGCTCCTAACAAGCTTGGGTTTAGTGGACTCAAGGCCAGAACAAACATCAGTGCAGGGCGGGGACAGTAAACTGTGCCTACTTGGGCTTGGCTTCCTATGGTATCAAGGACACACACAGACACACAATCCTAGAATCTCCCTGGCATCATCAGTCTCAGAGGTGGCCTAGTCCCAATCATTCCGCCTCCAGGGACAGAAGGTTTGTTACCCACCAAGACACATTTTTCCTTTCCTAAGACCAGGCTCAGCCTCTTGGAAGCTCATTCCTCCATGCCTGCAGGTCCCCACTGCAGCCACCCAGGACAAATGGGCTCCCCTTCCAATGGGATTCTCTTAGACTTGCAGCTGTGACCACAACCCCTCAGATCTTCTGTGGGAGCCACATGCCCCCAGGGGATTGGGATGACGTGCTTTGGAGACTACTCCTCTCCCAAGGCGTCACTGTCAGCTCAGCCAAGCCCCAGCCTGGCAGGAACATGGCTCTCTTGGCTTTTTAATCATTGCAGTACTGCCTCCAACTGGGGCAAGCATTTATAGATGCTGTTTATCTCCAGATGGACCTAGGGGTTCTCCTAGCTTCAAGATGTCCTAATCAGTTATCTAAAATTTGACCAGAACTCATTATAAGCTCCTTAGAATTCCACCTGGGCCAAATTGTCAGCCTAAAACTCAAATCCAACATCTCCCCTCCTCAGACCACATCCATGGCCCCCCACTGCCCTTAGGATAAAGCCCAAATTCCCTGGCAATACAGCTTGCTACGTGTCCATTTCCTGTCTCCTGCCACATTCCCCATGAACCTTCCAGAACCTCTTTGATCCTCTCAGATCCACAGAACTGTGTGTCCACCATTCCTGCTGCCCAGGACTCACCCCCACCACACTCCCCTCTTCAGAAAGCCTACCCTGACTGCCCACACTCCACTCTACCCTGCACCCCACTCTACCCCTCACCACCCAACACACCAGCATTAAAGCACTAAAGACCCAGTGTTGTTTAATCACCATGTATACCCAATATGTGCATTATCATCATCCTATCTGTCTCCTGGGTGCTTCCTCACCCTGGGCCATCCCTACCATGGCACCCATCCCCACTCCCCCACTGAGCTTTATAAGCACCATAATGAAAACGCTCCTGTGAGGATCACAGCACCCAGAGCAGGGCTTGGCACATAGTAGGTCCTCCTCAGCATCAAATCTTTGTAGTTGAAGAGGAATTCCCCAAATGGGAAATGTTCTGAGCTTCCTGCTTCAGGTGAAATGGGGCACGATGCCACTAGAGGGCAGCAGGCATGTGCTTCTCAGTGCGGACTCCACCCCATCCTCCATCCTGCCAGCAGCCAATGCATCTTCTCCAAGCACTTCCCAGTGCATTCCCCTCTTGTTCCCTTTGCTACTGGGGCCTCTGTATCACCCTTCAGGCCTCACTGCACTGCCAGCTCCACTCTGCTAGCTGAGTCCATGGCTGCCAGAGAGGCTCTCAGCACCAGACCAGCATCCAATGACCTAAGCAATTTGCCTGCAAGGCCTCCAGGCGGGTCTCTGACCCTGTCCCTGCGCTGATCCAATCCTCCAGGTCCTATATAAGCTGCCCTCTCCCACAGACCCTGACTACCGGAGGGAACCAGCAAAACAGGTCCCTCTTCCCATGCCCCCCTCCATCTGGTATCACTTCTTACCTCCACCCAGGAACCCCCGGCCTTATGGTTTTCCCTCTCTGCTCCCAAAGGGCCCTTCCTCAGACCTTCCAAACTCCCTTCCAGCCAAACAATGCTCATCACCTCAGGGAAACTAAATTGCATAGAAATTAGAAGAGGAAGCTGAGCTAATTTACACTAAAGTGTAAATGAGTGACAGATTTACACTTCTAAATATCCCAATCTATAGCTTAATGTCCTAGGGCTTCCAAAATTCTAAAGTCCCCAAATGCAGGACTCGCTCTAGGCCCTGGGCTGGTAACCGGTGATGACTTCATATGTAATGGCACAGTCTCCGTACACACCAGAGACATTTTGAGGGATATGAAAGCTGTATCCACTCAGTTTTTACTATTACAGCTATGAAGCTATTGTTTAAAAGAACCAAAACCCTAATGCAGATTATAAGGGGTTACTAGAATATGTCCAGTGGCCAATACCTTGCAAGGCTAGGCCTCTGACCCCACCCCAGCGGACACCACTCCTCCGCCGCACCCCAGCCCTGCACCTCCTTTAGAGAACCCTGATCCTTACTGACTTCGGATGGCTCTGACCCAGAGCAGTCACCAAGTCCAACGCTCCTAGCTACGCCTCTCCCTGTGTTAGTCAAGTTCCAAACGTGTGTTAGCCCCACCCCAGCCATGCCGACATCCAAGCTGTTAATAGTAACAGTAACGAGGAGTTGTTAGACCTGTTGTTAGTCAGAAGGAAATCCACAAGCCGTTAGTTTCTGCTGAAAGGAACAGACCAGGAGGGCAGGAGTTAGTTGAGGTGAAGGAGAGGTTAATTAAGAGCCGGTCAGAGCCAGGCCAGGAGCCTGGAGCCCCCAGAAGGGCAGGGATGGCTGTTCATGGTCAGCTCCCCTCGGGGGGCGGAGGGGCAGCCAGGGCAAGGCAGGGATTAGCTGGGTGAGAGCAAGAGTTAGTGCAAAGGAGCCAGAGATTAGCCCAAAGAGACCAAGGTGCCTACTGGAGGTGAGGCGTAAAATCACCCCCAGGTGTGGCCCTGGCTTAGCGGCTGGCGGGCTCTGGGTGAGGCAGGCTGGGGCCAGGGTTGCGCAAGAACAGCACAGGGAGCCAGGGACGAGCTCCAGGCTGGCCGGAGGGCGTGCAGAACCCGGTGGCGCCCTGGGCTTCATTCCTTCCTTCCCACTTTCCCAAACCCAGGGTCCATCTGCTTTCTTCCCTTCCTCCTCAAGCAAGCTTCCGGGCACGGCCAGTCTCTCTCGGTGACTTCCGGTAAGAAAAATGGCCCTTACCTACTTCCGGTGTGGGAGATCCGGGTATCCCACCTCGGGTATGGGGGCAGGAAGGGCCTCTCTAGCCAACTTCCTGTTGCAGAGCAGCCCCTCTCGCTGGTCTCTGGGCCAGTCCTTCCATGGCCTCCAGACAAGGCGGGAAGTTCCACTCTCGCTCCCTTCCGGGGTAAGAAAAGCTTGTTTTCCCATCCTTCAAATTTGGGAACTGCCCTCTCTGCCTGTCTTCCTATACTAAACGCTCCACTCAGTGATTCCCAATAAGGGAAAAACGCGTTTATTGACTTCCAGTGCAGGGAAGTCTTGCTTACTGACTCACGGTGTGGAAGGCGCCCCTTTGCTGACAGCCCCCCACTGACTCCCTGTGCGGCCCCAAGCCGTCCCCTTTCCAGTGGGGAAAACGCTACCTTCGCTCTCCTCCGAAGGACACACAGGCTCCCTCTCCGCTCCCTTGGCCGGGAAAGCCCAGTGCCCTACGCTCTGGACCCAAGGCCGCCACACTCACACCCCCGGCGTCCCTGGTCCCACCCAGCCCCGTGGCAACCAGGCTTCTGCGCAGGAGAGAAGCTCATGCTCAGAGGCCAGCCTCCCAAGTCCACGTGAGCACCTCCTCCCCCGGGCCTCAGACCTGGCCCGGTGAGCTCTGAACCCACAGCCAAGTGGAGCATCTGTCTGCAGGGCCAGCCCCAGGACATCTGCTTCCCAAAAGGAGGGAGGACCAGCCCCCAGGGGGCCCAGAGCTCGGCAGGGCTGGGGTTAGTAAGAAGAGAAAACAGGGTTAGTAGGGGCTGGGTTAGTAAGTCAGAGCACAGCACCAGCAGACAGGGGCACCTCAGCAGACACACACGGGAGTCACTAGGAGAAAAGGAAGAACGCACGCGGGTCCGTTAGTTTGTTAAGGGGCGGTCGGGGTGCACTTGCGCCCCCCGGGTTAGACAGGTTAGTAACCGAACAAAAGAGCCGCCTACAGAAAAGAAAAAGCTGGGGAGGAGGAAGAGTGGGGAAGAGACGGTTAGGGGTTCAAAGCGAGTGTCTGGCCCCAGGCCGAAGGGTCTGTGTGCAGAACACCCAGAGGGACCAGGGCCTGGGCAGGGGTCATGATCAACAGGGTTTTCTGGGCCTCTCACCCCCACCCTAACCCTTGTTTTCTTTAAGTATCTGCCACTGATCATGACCTTAATATTCACAGGACTCCTCACCGACACCTGTGAGGTAAGGGTCGGTATTCCCATCCTACTGCTTAGGAAACGGATTCAGAGAGGTGAGGTGACTAGCTCAACGTCGCCCAGCAGGAAGTGGCAGACTGGTGAGTCCTATTGCATGCCCTGCCCTGGAACGTGGGTCTGCACAGAGATCCCAGGCCGTGGGCAGGGCCTTCTGGAGCCTCGTCTGCCCCCACGTCCCAGCCCCTTTCAAGGCCCTTGAGCTGCAAGGTTAGTAGGGTCTGGCTGCGGGGAGTTAGTAGGGCATGCTCGGGCCTGGTTAGTGGGTTAGTCGTTTGGCAGAGGCCAGGCACCTCGTCACACGCCACAGCGTCCCGGCCGAGCCCTGGGTTAGTAGGTTAATCACACCATGCAACACTTCCCGGGCCCCTCCAGCTGCAGCTCCAGAGGCCTCCCACCCCCACCAGCCAGGAAGCTGGGTCTGACCAGGGCAGGGGGTCTGCTTCCCAGCCCCTCAGCCCCACCAGAACCAGGCCTACCCACGTGGACCCAGCCCAGAAGCATTTTACTTCCCGATTTCTGGACTGTGGGCCTCAGAGGCCCTCCTGCCAAACACTTCAGTTCCCCTGAAAATAGACCCTGCTCGTCCCAGCTGGAGACCCCCTGCCTGGTTCTGGTCAGCCCCTTCCCAAGGGCTGGATCCTGTCCCACTCACGCTTGCACGCACACACACGTGCACGCACCAGCATCTTCCCACAAAAGGTCTAACGCCCCAGAACCACATGTCCAGTGGACTTTTCTTTGGATCACCAACAGCCAGACCTCTGGCTGTTCCAGCCACTAGCCTGTCTTGTCCTACTCCCCAAACTGCACAGAGCTCGCCGACACCCAGAACCAAGGTCGCACTTCCCATCCCTCCTGGTCTGTGGCCTTTCTAGCCCATGCACAAAGCACCTGTGTGTGCCCTGCTTATGTCATCTCTTCTCATTGCTGTATTTCCCACTGAAACCCCAGCATTTCCCAGCTCTAAATGATGCTCTGTAAAAAAGAAAAAAAAATTCTGTCCAGTAAAGTTTGGGGGAAACACCTCACCTTCATCTGTCCTTGAATATTCACAATTCCCACCAGCATTTTAAAGGCTCTGGTAAGTCCTGCACTACAGAAACCTGCTGAATTTGAATTCACTTTTTTTTTTTTTTAAAGAGCAATGACATCTCCTGGAACTCACTTTGGGGATCTCTGCTCTAATTCTCTCCCACCCACTGGAAGCTCCCAGCTAAGCCACATCTTTCTCAACCTTCAAGGCCCTGATTGGGTCGGCCTTGCTGGGGTCTGCCCAGGCTGCTATGGCCCACTCAGGGAACTTACTCCCACACCCCAAGCTCTCCGAACCTGGGCCTCAGTGGACTGATCTCTCTCTGCCTCCTGCTCCAGTTCTGTGTGGGAAAGCTGCTCCCTCCCCCTCCCCCCGCATGGCCGTGATATCCTGAAGGTTGGAACCACACACACCCCCCCCAAGTGGCTAACACAGGGCCGGGCTCACAGTAGATGCTCAACGCAGATGTCAGGAGTAGCATTTAAATACCCGAGGAAGCTTTGGGGCTATGGTGGGGGGGCATGAAATGCAATCACTTCCCCAAGCTGCTTAAAGAGGGATCTTGAGACAATGGGCAGGGGAGGGCTAGTCAGAAATGCCTCTGGATCTGAAGATGCTGAGTTTACAGTCCAGAGCACTGAAAATAGGCAAGTACTGGATCTAAACTCCCAGGTAGACGGGAGCATTTAGTGAGCACCTATTAAGAGGCAGGCACTGTGCAAGCACTTGATTTCTCTGAATCCCTGCTCAGCCCCCTAGAGGAGCAGGTGGTCCCTGTTGCAGAGTGGAAAGCAGGCTCACAGAGGTGAGGGACTTGTCCAGGATTGTACAGCAGAGTATGTGCCCTGAGTCCAAAGCCCAGGCTCTCCCAGGACATCTCTCTCCTGGGGGCTCTTCCTCACTGCCCTGGGTCTAGCCAGCTGTCCCCCCCACTCTATTACTACTTCCTACTTATGCCCCTCCTCCCCCTCCCTGTGGGGTGGGGATCGTGAAGGGGAGATGGCTCCAGCTTCCCATGTTTGCAGTGACTGCCTGTTATGGACTGAACTGTGTCCCTCCCCAAATTCCCAGGTTTAAGTTGTAGCCCCCAACGTGACTATATTTGGAGATGGGGCCTTTAAATGGTAATTAAGGCTAACTGAGGTCATAAGGGTGGGGCCCTAGCCTGATAGGACTAGAGTCCTTATAAAAATAGACACCAGATCTATCCCTCCCCACCCCCACCCTGGGGAAAAGGCCATGTGAGGACACCAAGAAGGTGGCTGTCTTCGAGCTAAGGAGAGAGGCCTCAGGAGAAACCAACTCCAGCACCTTGATCTTGGACTTCCAGCTCCCAGAGCTGTGAGAAAATGCATTTCTGCTGTTTAAGCCCCCCCCCACCCCCACCTCCATCTATAATGGCAGCTGGAGCTGACTGATACAGGCCCCCCCACCCTGGGAAAACATCTAGTTTTGAACTTGCCTAAGGACGTACCACGGCTGGTCCAGGGCAAACACTGGGACCGGCCCTTCTGGAAGGGGCTGGATGAAGAAAGGAGAGGTGGCTGGAAGCAAACCGGTGTGAAGGGGGAACCGCGTGTGTGGGGCCTGCCCTGCCTGCCTTTGCCCCCCAGCTGTAAAATCGAAGATCCTTACAGCAAGAAGCAGGGGTCTGAGACCCAGCCCGCTCCCTTTGGATGGTGGGAACAAGCCAGTGTCTGTCTCCTTCTGGTGAATCCCCTGGCCTGGGTCTCCCCCTCTCTTGGAAACAAACTGTCCCCTTTCAGGATGGCACACCCATAGCCCCCCCCCCCCCCCACACACACACACAGTTGCCCCTCCCAGAGCCCAACAGCATGGGGAAAAACCCAGGCTCCTCCCAGACCGACTGCCTCCTCCCAGCGACCATCAGAAAGAAGCAGGAAAATCCCCATCCAAAAAGCACCCCCCAAATGAGAATCACCCTTCAGCAAGCAAGTGGCATAAGATAGACTCCAGCGACAGCGCCCGCTGAGCTGGTCTGCGCTCCCTCCCTCCTTCCCGCTGGCAGCTCTGTCCCAGGTTCCTGCCCCCATCCATGGCATCTTTGGGACCCGGCTTCAGGGAGGGTGTGGTCGGGGCCTCTGTCTGATCATCAGCAGAGATTCAAGGAGGGACCAAGGCTGCACGAGGCCAGGAAGTGACCTCAAGGCCCAGGAGGGGACAGCGAGCTGCTGGCCGTCCTCACACCCCGGAGCTGGCCTCCCCAGCCAGGTCCTGATTTCGCTGACCATGGACCAGGAGGGCCCGTTATCCATCCACAAGAGGCTCCATCCCAGGAGTTTGGAAGAACAGGGTCTTGGGAGAATTGTCCAGGGTTCCAGAAACCCACCAAAGGCTGCTCCCGTGTCCCTGTGGCCTGAGTCACCCAGGCTCCGAAGACAAGACCAGGCTGGGAGCCCTGGACGTGAGGAGCCACCTGGGGGAGGGACAGAGAGTGAGGATACGGGGCCCAGCCTCCACCCCCAGCCTCCCCATCCTTCCAACCTAACCCCACATCTGGGGGGATACCTTAGAGACCCCCCAGTCTCCCTCTTGTGCCCCCAACACCTAGACAGGGTGGGGGGAGGGCTCTGAAAACCACTAACTTCTATAAGAAACAGGAATAGGAAGTGATGAAAGCCATGGACGCCCCACCTTGACAGTTAGCCCTGACAATGACAAAGGCAATAATGGAAGCCCAGCGCCAGCCCCAGGGGCACCATGAGAGAAGGGGCAGGGGGTCCGGTGGGCAGAAAGGGCCTTCAGAGTCCTTGGAAGGCCTGGGTTCCTTTTACAACACTCTGGCCAAGGAGGCCTCTGCAGCCCCCCCCTCCCCACATGCATACCTCCCAGGACCGGGAGCTCACTTCCCCGCTGAGACTATGAGAGGTGCATTCTTACGTGATGATCTGAGAGGCAGGCCACGTCTCTGGTGTCACCTCTGTATCATCAGGCTGGGAGAGGGGCTTGGTCCGAGTTTGTGCTGAATGAAGGAAGGTGCTGAAATCTCCGCCACTGCCCCACCCCCACCCCCACTGAGACCACACAGAACAGGCCTCCAGCCACCTGGTCCCAGACCTTCTCCTGAGCTCAAGTGTCTGGCCAGGCCCAGACCTGGGGAGGGTTCTGGGTGGGGGAATAATCTCCCCCCATGAAACAAGTTCAGTGGACCCTCCCTCCCCCACTCCTATCCAGACTTACCTGGCAGCACCCAGCCAAAACATTGGCAGCCCAGGGCCCAGCTCCCGGCTGCCACATAGACCCCCACAGGCCCATCCTGGAAGACAAAAGAGCCAACCACACTGCAGGAGAAAACTGAAACCAGGCCCCGGGCTTGGGCAGGACATTCCACTAACAAGAAGAAGGTTCGAGAGCCACAGAGGCTGGGCCCAGGCAGACCACCCTCCACTTCCCTCCGTCCCACCCCAAAATGTCCTTCACCCACCTCCCTGGTCCCCATAATGGCAGAACAGGACCCAGGAAAAACTGAACAGAGTCAGGAATCGGGAATTCTGATCCCAAACCTGCTATGCTGTGTAGCCCTGGAAAATCTGTTCCTCCCTCTGGGCTGTGGGACCCTCCGGGCCCTGACAGTCACCCAGGGTGCACAATAGTAGCCCAGAGTTTGAGGCAGTAGGTGGGAAAGAGCAGGCCCCCTTGTGCTCAGCCAGTTATTTTTCTGCTCCCCCACCCTCAAATGCCCATTAATTCTGACCTAACCATCTCCCAAGTTTTACTTTTGGTGACAGCTAAGCTAGCTGCATGGACTGGCAGAGCTGGGCCAGGAGAGTCGGTGGCCCTCCAAGCATATTTTCAGAGCTTGCTGTCAGCACCCAGGATTGGGACATGGGTCCAGGACCTGGGACAAGGGCACTTAGCCCCTTGCACTGAGAAGAATGTGCCCGACAGGCACCGTGCTGAGGTCCCCACCTGACTGCTAAGCAAAGGAACCCTGACCGAGGTTTATAACTCTGATAACAAAGGGCTAGGACTAGGGAGAGAAGGGCCAGCCCCAACAACCAGGAGTCCCCACCATCTTCTGACTTGACACCAGCTCTACCGTACTCGAGATGAAGTCATTAAACTCAGCCCCTCAGAAGTTCCTGATGGTGGAGTTTGTAAAACACTAGCCTCGATGCCAACAGTGGGGTGTGAAAATTACCCATTGTGGGGGCCCGTAAAGTGGGGACCAGCTCTTTATTTGTGGCATAGAGGTAGAAAGGTGAACGAGCTACATCACCAATTTCACCTCCCTCCTGGGGGCTCTGGGACGCTGCATTTTCCCGCACAGACCAGCCGGGGCGGGCTGGCAGGCTGCGGGCTGGTAAGTCTGAATACTTATCTGCAAGGCTGCTTCCTGCGTGGTCATGACCATCCAGAAGCACTCGGAAACTCCCTCCTCTCAGTGCCGTCCCAGGAACTTGCTGCACTCTGAAAAGGGACCCTCAGGGGAACACCGTTGGAACACAGCGACCCTTTCTCCCGGCCCCCTGTGCCCAGGATCCTGACGTCAATAAGGCGATGGCGTTTCCAAGGGCACCTTCACCTCCTAGGTCAGGCTGGCAGCTGTCTAGGAGGGTAGAGAGGAAGGCTTTGAGGTCAGAAAAATATGGATGAGACTGTGGTCCCCAACCCCATGTGTGCAAATATCACTCAAAGTTCATTCTCAGGCTTAGCCAGTGCCTGGCACACGGTAAGCATTCCAAAAATTACTTTCGCCCATTAACGATTTAAACTTGGAGTAAGTCCTTGTGGAATACTGATGTCCCAGAAACACAAGTCATATTTGTCCTGTGCCACCTGGGGCGGGAGGGTATAGACCCAGCTGGGAAGCACAGATCTCTTGGCCACTGGATAAACCAACCGCAGTACATTCCTATAATGACATCTCCTCAGCAGTAAAGGGGACAAACTGTTGCTACCCAGTACAGCATCGAGAACCTCAAAAACATTAGGTGGAGTAAAAGAAGCCAGGGGCAAGGGACCCCGTGCTGGACGATCCCATTTATATGAAACATCCAGAAAGCAAACCTACGGAGGCAGCAAGCGGGTGGTTGCCTGGGACGAGGGGTGGGGTGGAGATTAGCCCTGAGCGGGCCTGAGGGCTCTCACCGGGCACAGGAAACTTTCTGAAACCGGCTTCTGGCGCTGGGCGCACGACCTGGTAAACTTCCTAAAACTCACGGAATCCTGCCCCTGAAATGGGGGAGTTCTGTGACACCTACGTTATGCCCCCGTGAGGTTGGCAGAAAAGGGCAGAGCTTCTGGTAGGTGCGTAAACAAGCACAAACCTCAAAAACACTGCGCTGAGCAAAAAAGAACCCAAACACTAAAGTTTCCATATTAATGGCACTTTCGAATTAACAATCTTATCTATGGGCCCATCGGTGGTTTCCTGTGACCGGGGCTGGAAGGGGCTTGACAAGGGAACATTTTAGGGCCATAAGGTGTTTGATGTCTTGATTGCGTGGTGGTTACATAGGTGTATACATCCACCAAAAGCACATTGAAATGTGAGCTTTAAATGGGTGCGTTCCTTGCATGTAAATGAAGACTCAATAAAGTTATTTTTTCAGAACTTGTTTTGATATGATGATAGAAAAGCCCCAAGAAGGGCTGGGTGAGAGGCCATTCAGAGACCTGGGGGGACGGCGGCAGGGCCCCAGTCCCAGCATCTCAGCTCCCACTAGCCCACCTGAGCCCCACCCCACCCGCTTGACGCCAAGGTCAGTGCCCCATCAGGGAAGCTCTGATGGACAGACTGGATCCCAGAGAATCCTAGGGGTCCCTCCTACCTGGGAGAGTCAGGCCTCACACACGCGGATCTCACAGGGGACCTGAGCACACAGCACGATGCCGGGCTCTGCCGTCCCACGGGCGCACAGAGGAGAAGAAAGGACATCTGGTTCCTCCTTTGATGCCCTTAGGGTCATGGTGGCCTCGGGAACGTGTCTGGAGCTCCACGGGTGGGCAGGGAGTTGCCTCCGCCTGTCGCCAAGAGAGAGAGAGGAGTGGGGGAATAAATAGGTACCGTGGGCACGTTGGACAATAGATGCCAGGGTCCCTGTCTGGCATCACAGCCTGTGCCCAAAACTGATCTCTTCAGATGCAGATCAGAAGCCAAACAGGAAACTAGGGGGTCTCTTGGTCGGGCCAGTGCCAATCAAAACATCCTAACACACTGGAGGTGACAGGGACTTTACTGCATGGATCCCTGTCCTGCTCTGCCCCCCTGAGCAAGTGCATCACCCCCTGGGCTGGATTCTTATCCGTGACATGGGGACAGTAAGTGCCTGCCTCCCAAGGCCCTTGTGAAGCTTAAATGGGCCGATGAATATTACCTCTCTGCTTGCATTCTATTGTTACTACCCTTGTCCTCTCTGCTCATTACCTCCACCCAAGGGCTGCTCCCCCCCTCCCCCCAACTCTGTGCGCCGTTCCTGGTAATGAACGAACAGCTGCCAGGAAAACATGCACTCGGTTGCACTTTAGGATCCCTCTGGGTTTGGGGGTTTTTCTCTGACTCTGGAATAAAATAGCTGCCCAGAGATGGGAGGCACAGGGGAGAAGTTGGCCTAAATTGCTTTGGATGAGTAAGTGCTGAGAATTCAGGGAAGCTTCTGGGAATAGCAGGCTGTGCGGGACATGCTCAGGGAGATATTGAGGCTTCTGCAGAGGAGCAGAATGCGCTGTTTCTGGGTAAAGTCAGAGCATACACAAAAGAGGGGCTTCAGAGTCCAAATCCCCCTCAAACAAGGGGAGCTCTGAGCTGTGGGGGAGGAAAGAAAAGCAAGAAGGGACAGGAAGATAAACTAACATTTCCCGAGAACAGATACTAATTGGGGCACCTTTATCTACCTGACCAAACAGGAGTTGGGTTTCATTGCCCCCATTTTACAGGTGAGGAAACTGAGGCTCAGGGTAAAGTGATGTGCCCCAAGATCACCCAGAGAGAAAATGGTGCAAATGGATCGTAAACAGGCCCGTTGAACCCCAAAGGGGCAGAAGACTTCTGTCAAAATGCAGGGGTGGGATTAAATGAGGAAGGTGTGTGTACATGGCAGACACCGTGGGCATCAGCGCCATGTGACTGTGAAGAAGCTGGACCACACGTTAAACCATCTCGGATCGGTTTACTCTCATTGCTTCTACGGTCTTGGGCAATTAAGTTCCCTTTTAGGAGAGGTGGTGCTGCAGTGCAGGAATTACAAACACACGTTTCAGGGTTATCCTAGATTCCAGTTCAGATCCCGACTGTACAATCAGCGTGCTGCGTGAGCCTGCCCTGGTCGCTTCACCTCTCTGAGCCTCCGTTTCTCATCTGTATTGCCCAACTCCCAGCCTTATCCTGGGGTCTCCACGAGGCAGCTTCCAGCAAGAACTTTGGTAAATGGTCACTAAATGGTAACTAGAGTTGGTTTCCATTAATGATCTACTCCACAGGATAGAGCACTCAATAGTTCAGCCCCTCCCTCTCTTTCATGACTCATTCAGTAGCCTTCAGAGAGGCCCACCTGGCACCACAGGGAGAAGGGGACACCTGCCTCATCTGACCCAATCAGCCGACAGAGGGCTGGGGAGACAGATGTCACCCTCAGCCCCTGAGTATCTCTGGCTATTGTTCCAAAGCCCCAGCTGACAGATGAGCCCGGCAGCAGACAAGAGGAAGGATCCCCTCGGGACAAAGGACTCTGCTGTAAGTTATTCACCAGCCCATTGAACCTGCACAATGGACCCAGTGCTCCAGAAACACTGACACTCAAACAGCCCCAGGATCACCCCGAAGAGCCAACAGCCCAATACAAATAAAAGCAAATAACTAAGTGTCCATACAAGACTCAGGGGCCACGTAAGTGAGCTGGGCCTGTACACAGTGGGTGCGCTATAGCAGCAATGTCTTATCAAGCACCTACTGGGTGTCAGGCATTTTACACACACTGGTTCATAGCCTCACAATAGCCTTTTAAGGCTGGGACTCTGATTCCCACTTTGCAGATAAGGAGACTGAGGCTCAGAGAAGGGAATTATCTCCTTACTGAAACTGACACAGAGAGTAGGTGGACAGAAGGTAGCTCTCAATCCTCTCTCTCCACCACCCCACCCTGCCTCAGTGAATGATAAATTCAAAGAGCATGATCCTGCCTGGGAAGCATGGATCAGTTCCAGAGACAGAAACTTAAAAATAAAGATGTAAAAAAAAAAACAGGAAACACCTTGCAGGTCCTACAATAGGGAGCTGAGCAGAGTGAACTTGTCTACTTCATGAAACACCAATCTTCTTACAATGATTTCTGCAAAGGGTAAAACACACGGAGAAACTCACCTGATGTCACTTTGTAAAGCAGTGTACGTATAGCCCAATTTCAATTAGTATTTTCAGCGATAGAAATAGATACCACAAGAAAATACATGAAAGTGGTCAATACAGAAGTTATTCTTGGGTGATGAAACTATGGAGTTTCTTCCCCCCCCCCCATCATTTTATTAAGCTTATTAAATTCATAAAAATCACCAAACATTATAAAATTCTCATTTTTGAAGCAGGCATAGAGAAAAGACGTGAGCTCTCTCCTCCATTAAAAAGTGGAGCCCTAGCCAGTTTGGCTCAGTGGTTAGAGCCCTGGCCCGCAGACTAAAGGGTCTTGGGTTCGATACCTCGCTGGAGGCAACCAATTGATGTGTCTATGTTTCTCTCTCTCTCTTTCTCTCTCTCTCTCTCTCTCTCTCTTCCACTCTCTCTGGAAAGCAATGGAAAAGTATCAAGTGAGAATAAAAAAATAAAAAAAAGTGGAGAGATTGGTCCAAAATGCAGAAAGAATTATGTCGAGTAGATTTTAAAATCTTCCTCATTACCAAGGGCCATTAAATAATAAACTAGGAGGATCTTGGGGGTATAGGGGGGGTTACCCTTAAAATTCTTTCAGCATGAAATTAACTAAACTGGGTATGGGATGAGTCCTATGCCACCCAAAGCTTGGTGCTGGCCAAGCGTCTCGGAGGAAACCTTTTTGCCCAGATTGCTAAATGCTTCTGGGCGAGGGGCGAGGGGAGCGGGGCGAGGCAAGGGAACTGGCCTCTGGATCGCGGGTCTGACCACCTGCAGGGGGACAGGGAGGCGGGGGTCCGAGCGCCCGCCCGAGGCCCAGCCCCACCCGGCCCTGCTGACTCATCCCCGGGCCACGTGGCCCGGCGTCCGCGCGTCGGAAGCACCGCCCCTGAAGTCTGAGCTCGGCTGTCTTCAGGTTTCCAGGTCTGTCTAATGGAATTACTCCCCTCCTAGCCCCCAGCCCTCAGCCCCCAGCCCTCAGCCTCCAGCCCCCAGCCCTCAGCCCCCAGCCCCCAGCCCCCCGCCCCAGGCCCAGGGGTCGCCCCCGGCGCTCCCAAAAGGGAATGCGCTTTGGAGAGCTAAGCACTGCGCCCCTGGGCCGCGCTCAGCCTGAGGCTGGCACCGAGAAAAACAAAGCCGCTCCCCGCACTTTACCTCGCCTCCCTCTCCCCACCTCCCCGCGCCACTGCCTCCCTCCCCGCTCCCCCAGCAGCAGGTGGGGCGCTTTCCCCGCCGCGGCACTGCAGTGGGGGGTGCGCGCCCGCAATCCCCGCGCTCGGCAGCCCCTGCTCGGGAGCCTGGGATGCGGGCGGGGAATCCAGGCTCCCGGGGCCTCCCCCCCCTGCACCGTCTAAGAAGCAAATTTCTCTAGCCTAGGACCCCCCGCTAGAGGAGAGGAGAGATCGGGCCCCCTCCCTGCCCAGGTATTCCCAGCCTCTCTGGACACTGTCTTGGAGAGGAGGAGTGGTGGGAAGGGAGCTGGTGGGTTCTGGGGTCTCCTCAGCCCCATCTGCGGGGTGTAACCTGGGCTTTAGAGTCCGACATATCTGGATTTAGAATCACTGGCTGTGTGACCTTGGACACGTACCTCACCCTCTCTGGATCTCAGTTTCCTCGTGTTTAAAATGGGGCCCTCGCCGCCTAGAGGGACCCCTGTGTAAGGCGTGCCAAGCAGCGAGCGCGCTGCTGGCGTAGGGTGAGCTCTGCGTAAACTGATGTGTTATTACCATTACCAATGTCATTATTCTCAACCAAGGTGGTTCTCTGGCCCCCTCCACCCCTTTGGAGCCACACACAGGACACAGGACGCTGGACATCTGGAACCCGTCCCAGAAGTGGAGCCTTGGCAGACGCCTGGATGGGGGGGAGTCTCAGTATGAGGGAAGGGGAGCTCCAGGACCCCGCCCCGCCAACCCACCCTCACCACCACCACCACCACCCCAGTTCTGAGACCTTTGGGCTCTGTCCAAGATCTGGCCAGTTAACGGCTAACCTAGTGGGCGGAAAAGGTCCGGGTCCCCTCTTGTCTGTCCGGTAGCGAGGGGGAGAGGAGGGTCTTTGTTCCCGGTCCTCTCCGGACTCCCTGCGCACCGCCCCCCCCTTTTTCCTTCCCGGTGCCCCACCCAAGCCGGCGTCTGAACTGCATTTGACAACTGCAGGCTGGAGGGAGAGGCTCTTCGGCCATCAAATCAGGGCACTTCGGGCAGCGTTTGCCATCCCCTGAACCCCGCCCAGGACCCTGGGACCTACCCTCGGGGAATGTGGGCAGTTCCCAGCGCGGGGGACATGGGTGCTTGGGGAGGGGTGGCCATGAGGATGGGGCGGCGGCTTACCTCGGGTCGGCAGTCCTGCGGCTCGAGTGCAGAGGGCTCTTTGTGCCCGGGCTCTCAGCGCAGAACTGGGGGAGCCCCTGCAAGCGCCTCCCATCGCAAACTCCTCCCCGCACTCGTCCGCAGCCTCCCTCCCTCTGGTCCCCCGAGCGCAGCCGGCGTCGTCTTTGTAGCTGCTGCAGAGCCCAAGAAATTTTAATGCGGGAGCGTCTGGCAGGCGCGGGCGCCCCACCCCTGGCCCTCGCCCGGGCCTTCCTCCCTCCTCCCGCGCCCCTGCCACCCCACACCCTTCTCCCGTCTCCCGGGGGTCCCGGCCAGGGAGGCAGGGCGCGGCCGGGAGCGGGGAGAGCGCACCGCCGCCCCCACCGCACAAAGGGACCAGCCAGGCTGCGCGCTCAGCCTCCAGCATCCCGGCCCCGCGCTGCCATGGCAACGCTTCCCGGGCTGGACCGAGCGCGCGGAGATGCAGAGGCGCGCGCAGTGAGCGACGGGGACGCGGGGGGCGGAGGCCTGGACCCCCGCGAAGGGATCGGCCCCGAGGACCCGCTGCGCACCCCGCACCGCCGCGCTGTGTGCCTCTCCCTTAACCCGGCCAGACGCGCACGTGCTTACGCGGAGTCAAGACTTGAACCCACGTCTGAGTCTTCACACCCACGTCCGTGCCGCTACATCACTTGGCCCAGCTTTTATAAATTTGGTCTTTTTTTTTTTTTCTTTTTTCCCCACCTGCCCAGGCCATGGTACCTACTACTTTCCAGACTAGGGATGCTAGACAGTGGGCCTAGGCCAGCAGCTCAACATCCCTTGGGAACTTAGAAATGTGAATTCTCAGGCCTCACCACAGAGCTACTGGATCAAAAACTCTGCGGTGGGGCCCAGAGAACTGTGTTTGAACAAGCCCCCTAGAATATCCTGATGCACATTCAAGCCGAGGACCACTGTTCTAGACCATTCCAGGGGCCTCTGTAACCAGGCTGTCCTGGGTTTAAATTTCAGCTCTGCCCAGGTAGCCGCTGGCCTCAGGCAAGATTCGCACCCTTCCTGAGATGCAGTTTCCTAGTCCGTAGGGTATAGATATATTAGAATCCACCTCTCAGGGTTGTGTGGGTTCAACAAGAAAATGCGTGGAGGTGGGGGAGGGATGCCTGGCATTTAGTAAAGACTCAAAAACATGTTTTTATTAAACTATGATCTCCTTTTATTTTCACACTTCTGTGTACATTATTTATCTTCTCCACAGCTCAGATAAGGACATTAAGGCTCAGAGGCCGTGAGAGCTGCCCAGGGCCACTCCAAGGGCCCGAGGGGGGATTCGAACCTATCGTTTCAGGTTCCGCGTGTACTAGCTTTCCTCTTTACTGCCCACCTCTTGCTGGGATCCACAGCTTCCATCTTCAGAAAACCCAAACCCAATTCAACAAACCGATAGCTCATTTCCAATGAGCCCAGTCCAAGGCGGTTGCGGGAACCCTGAAGGTCCCGGGGAGATCCCAGATACAGCCTTCACCCCCGCAGAGCTAGGGGTTCTAGAAGACCCACGTGGGGCAGTTAAGAGAAAAGGCAACATGGGGCGAGATCCCGGCACTGGCCACAGTACCCAGCCCAACTATTGTCACTCCCAGGTCTATGACTTACCCCTGGATCACCAGGCCACAAACGAAAGAGGAAATGGGACAGGAGCGATATGTTCTCAATGAACACGAGGGGTGCATGGGGGTCACCCTTCTTTTCAAGTATCCCCAAGCCACCTTTTTCATAATCTGCTCCCAAATCCTCCTGAGCATGAGCCCAACATTTCCAATATCCATTTGGAAAAAATAAAGACACTTGCCAGCTCCTGATTTTCAACACGTCTGTTCCCTGGGGCTCCTCAGAGATGAGCAATAAGGAGCCGTGGTCCCGTTTCCAAGCATTTTGATTCTAGGGGTTTCCTTTCGAGGAGAGCAGCACAGTGACGGTGACAGAGGGGGTGACAGGGGGCAGAGGAGGTGATCATTGGGAGCCCCCATGGGCTCACTGCAAATAGACCATGAATAACTCAGGCGGATGCAGAGTGGGCCTTCAACTGAGGAGCGCAAGGGGGGCCAGGCCCCGTATCTAGCAGATGCCGAGGCCAGCACGGACCCACCTGCTGTCCTCTGTCCCTGGTTCTCTAACATGGCACTTTTTTTTTTTTTTTTTATTGTGGTAGCCCAAACCAACTGTCCCAAGGGATTCAGTTGGCCCTTTGCCCTCCTTCCATCTACCTGCCGGGCGCCCTTGTGAGGAGCAAAATCTTCCCTCGGTGCCCTGGCTGGTGTGGCTCAGCTGGTTGGAGCTTCGTCCTGAGCATGGAAATGTCACTGGTTTGATTCCCGGTCAGGGCACATGCCCAGGTTGTAGGCTCAATTGGAGGCAACCAACCTATGTTCCTCTATCGCATCGCTGTTTCTCCCTTTCTCTCTCTCTCTCTCCCTTCCTTTCTCTCTAAAATCAATAAAAACAAACATATTTTAAGAAAAACGCCTTCCCTTGCATTCCTCATTTTCCTGGGCAGGGTTAGACCCGCAGTGCCTCCTTCCTTGCCTTTAGGCCCTGGGCACTATGACCGCCTCCTTTGGGACTCATGTCTGTCTTAACAGCCAGGGCCAGCTGCTTCTTGTTTCCCCATTGAGGCCACTCTGACCCTCACCTTCTCCTGCGGGGAGACCCAGGACATTGCGGAGCACACCCCAAGCTGGTAAATGTCATCCCCACCACAACACGCCAGCCTTCCAGGTGACATTTATGGGGCTGACTTGAGCCCGCAGAGCCCACTAGCCAAGCAGAGCAGCAGATGGAACCCCCAAAGGGAAGCGTCAATGTTCTCTTCTGTCTCTCTTGAAAATGACCTGAGTGGCTTCTTCTGGAGCGCTGGTTGTCATGGCAACGGAAGGAGGCTCCATCATACCCAGGATCCACTTCAGAATAAAGTTTGCCTCTTTAAACTGGACCGGGGGTTACCTCACCTATTCCCATGAGACACACAGCGTCAAGGGCCTGCAAGCAAATAGTCTTTGGCTCATGACACTGCCCAGCAGCCCAAGATTTCCAGGGAAATTCTGACCCTGGTGACATGTCCAGGAGAAGGGACTCAGGCGCCTTTATCCCTAAAGCAGCCCCTGGAAAAATGCAGGTGGTCCAAGAGGTCAGGGTTCCAGCTGCAACTCGAATCAGCACCCCAGGTGCCACTGAGCTCTGAGTTCTTGGTTTGTTTTCTGAAGTGAACATCACATAATATAAAACTAACCACTTCAAAGTGAACAATTGGGTCGCTTCGGGCATTCATCATGTGTAATCACCACCTCTATCTAGTTCCAAAACATATTCATCAAAGTAATACCCCAAAGTAATACCCCACGCCCACTGAGCAGTCCCTCCCCACTCTCCCCTCCCCCAGCCCCCTGGCGGCCGCAAACCTACTTTCTGTGTCTGCGGATTTACCGATGCTGCTTATTTCATGTAAAGGGAATCATACAGTGTGTGTCCTCTTGGCGCTGGCTTCTTTCACTCAGCGTAGTGTTCTGGAGGCCTATCCTCGCGGGGGCATGTATCAGTGCTTCATTCCTTTCCGTGGCTGGGTAACAGTCCCTGACACCGATACAGCACAGTTTGTTCACCCACCCATCCGCCGGGGGGTGCACATTTGCGTTGGTTCAGCCCTGTGGCTGTTGTGAATGATGCTGCTGGGAGCATGCGCGCACACGGGTTCGGCTGAGTCCCTCTTTTCCATTTGGAGGGGGAAAGACCTCTCTGTGCCTTTTCTCTTTTTATACTCCCCGATGAGCCTGGTCAAGGGCTCTAGAAGAGTGGGAGGGTGGGCTTACACCTTGTTACCTAAACTAGTCACACACACACACACACACACACACACACACACACCTGGTGCCACCTCTGCAGGGCTTCATCTGCTGCAAACCCTGAGGAAGGGCCCTGGGAAAAGCCATCTTCTGTCTGCCCTTTAGTCATGTTATTACTGGAGACCGTGCACCCACCAGGCCATCAGGGGAGCTCCTCCCTGACAGCTGTTTCCTCAGCAAGTTTCACCCAGATAAAGAATTTCATTTTGACTCATCTAAGCAGCCATACTTGCCTGGGGTGAGGGTGGGGCTCCTTGATTTCAGCCGAGGAGAATGGTGTTTGCTGTGATCCCCCCAAAAATATACCTTTCCACAATTCCCTGTAGCTAAAAATTTCCTATAACCACCTCCAGATGGAATGAACTGGACCCCTTGACCTTGACTTGGCACCGTTCAGAGTGCTTTACTCACATAATCTCCAGGGAAGTGTCATATCACCTCTAGCTGACAGATAAAGAAAGTGAGGCTCAGAGAGGGGAAGTGACTTACCTGCATCCACCAGCTAGAAAGTGGGGGAGCTGAGATTCAAACCCAGAAGCCACGCTCAGAAGCTCTAAAACCCTGTCTGCATTCACGCTCGCCTGTCCTCCCCCTGGGAAAGGTGCAGCCCCGCAGCAGCTGGGCAATGACCCTGTCACCTTGCTAGGTTACTCTAGTGGCCGTTCAATTGTCCTACCTCAGGCATGCCCAGCGACAGTTCATCTCTGCCTCAGTCCAGGAGGGCTATCACTGGTTCAAGATCATGGATGAGTACGGTCTAGTGTTCTCCAGTCTCATCTCTCCTGCCCCCAGCGGCTGCCTTAACATGCGAAGGCCAGCAGCCCTGCTCGATGAGGCATGGGCAGGAATACTAGCCTAGATCATCCCAGATGCAGACACCAGGTGAGAATTCATATGCGTGTAATGTATTTGGGAGGTGACCCCAGGAAGCACTGGTAACAGAGTAGAGCAGTGAGACAGGGAAGAAAAGAAAGTCACACTAGGTGCATTGATGAGCATATTGGTCAGACTGGGTGGTTTAACAGGAATTCATTTTCTCACAGTTCTGGAGGCTGGAAGTCCAAGATCAAGGTGCCAGTAGTGTTGGTTTCTCCTGAGGCCTCTCTCCTTGGCTTGCAGGCGGCCACCTTCTCCCTGTGTCCTCGCATGGCCCCCTCAATGGGCACACCCCTAGTGTCTCTTCCCCTTTTTGTAAGGACTCTAGTTCTATTTGGTTAGGGCCTACCCTAGGACTCCATCTAATCTGAATGACCTCTGTAGAGGCCCTACGTCCAAGTACAGTCATGGTGGGGAGCTGGGCTTCAACATATGACTTTCAGAGGGCTCTAGTTCAGTCCACAATGAGCATTTCATATGGGCGACCAGGACTCAGTCCTGTTGAGGTCCTCTGGGGGACTGTGTGGGACACACCTGAGTTACCCCACCTGAAGTCAAGGAAACTGGGGAACTGACACACCAACTCTTATATGTCACAGTTGAAGGATGTTCCTTGTGCGTCATCTCAGGAGCAGAGCAAACAAGTGCCCTTCGCCAGAAAAAAAACAGAGTCGCAGGGGTCTGCAGTACAAAGCCACAGGTGTGCGGGCATGGTGAGTGTCAAGGGGACATCCACAATAGGGAACGGTGGCTCATCCATTCCCTTATCACCCTCCCGTTGCACAATCCCACCCCAGCAGGGCCCACCCTAATCTCAACAAGCCCAGGGTCTCCCCAGTTTGAGAAGGTTCCCCCAACCCTGTGCTAAGCTGACATATGCTGCTGAGCTGCACAGGGCCCACCCTCCAGGAGCTCACAGCCTAGCCAGAAAGTAGAAGTCACTGTGATCAATGCCACCATAAAGGAAGTTCAGGGAGCTTATGAGGATCTACATTAGTGGCACAACCGGTCTTCAAGGTCAAGAGAAGGCCTACCGAGTGCCAGGCACTGTACCAGGTACTGAGAATCAGAAAACATAAAAAATAAGTATAACTCCTTCGATCGCTATTTGTTTCAGGCCCTTTTCAGCTTCAAGTCGCAGAAACAAGTCCAAGGCATGGTTGCAGGCACGGCTGTATCCAGGTGTTCAGACATTACTAGGCTTCTGTCTTCCTCCAGCTGTCTGCAGGAGGAGTGGGGAGGAGCCCACCAGGGACTGCCAGGCCCGCTGCCCCTGAGAGCCCCAAGCAGGGCCAGCAGCCAAGACTTGGGCACAGGAGTCAGACAGACCTGAGTTTGAATCCCACCTCTGCCCTTGACTCCCCATGTGACTTTGGGCAAGGAACTTCACCCCTCTGGGCCTCAGTGTCCTCTTCTGTAAAATGGGGATAGCATGACCTCTCCTGCAGGGCTCCCGGGAGAATTAAGTGATCTGAGTGTGGAAAACGTGTGACCCTGTCATGGGCTCAGTAAATTCTGGCTCATTCTGGCGCTCTCTTTCTCTCTCTTTCTCTCTCTCTCTCATCTTTCTATCTTTCTCTGTCGGAAGGGTCATTAGAGATTTTCCAAGACCTGGAGTTCTAACTCCTCGGAAGTTATTATAAGGAGCCTAAGAAACTAAACAGTCCCAGGGGGACTAGCCTGGTCGGGAGCCCACTGGCATCTCCATTTACGATGCCCAGAGCAAGGCTTAGAGGCAAGGAGGCCTTGCTGGAGGTCACAGGAGCCTCCCCCGCCTGCACTCCTTGTTCTGCGGGTGCCTGCCCCTGTCCCCCTTCTTTGTCTCCAGCATGTGTGTGCTGTGCGGCCGTTGCCTGCGTCCCCGCTGCTCCTTTGTCTCGGCTTTTGTGTCCAGACAACAGAGAAGGGGGGGCAGAGCGTGTGTCGCTCTTACCCATCCTGTCTCGTTACCCATCTGTCCATCTGCACGCAGGCCCCCTCCAGACGCCCTGCACCTGCTCGCCGGCCTCGCAGCAGCCGCCAGCCCGGCCGCCGTCCCCCTCCCGGGGCCTCCTTTCCTGTAGCCGCAGGCGCTGGCCTGGCCCAGCCGGAGAGGCGGCCGGAGGAATTGGGGTGGGGAGAGAAGCCGTGGAGCAGGCTTTACAAAGACCCCCCCAGCACACGTGATGGGAGGGACCCTCCTCTCTCTCTCCCTCACCCCCAGTCCCGTTAACTACCCTCCTGAACATTTCACCAAGTCATGCTCACTCCAATTGAACACCCGCTCCTGTTGCCTTGAGGACCTCTACCGGTTCCCTTCCCATCCCTGAAGCCTGCGGTCCTGTCCCCAGACACAGATGCACTCCTAACCCCACCCTCAGTGCCCCCCAGAGCAAAACAACACAAAGCTCTTGGGAAAGATGCTGAGGAAATTGAGCCAAATAATAATACTTCCTGAACATTTACCGTTACACATTCTGGGCTAAATGCTATACACACAATAGCTGTAACAGCTCAGTGGGGCCAGGTATTGATATTATTATTCCCATTTGACAGATGAGGAAACTGAGGCTAAAGGGACACAGCTAGAAAGTGTCTGAACCAAGATTCAGCCTCAGCTGTCTGTATCCAGATCCCGGCCTTCTGGAGCCCCCACCCCACCCTGGTCCCAGTTGCCTTCGCAGGCTCTCATGCCCTGCCTGACCAGCAGCCCCTGTCGAGTCCTCCCTGCCTCTGGCGGCTTCATCTAGCTCAGCTTCCCACCCCCACACGGTCACGCCGCAGCCATCCTGCAGAACAGCACATTCTTTATTTATGAGATGCATCTGGACTCCCTGCAAGTCAGCTGGGAATGCTGCGGCGCCTGCAGTCAGGAGGCGGAGGGTTGTGGAGGCCAACAGTCCTCCAGGAGGCAGGAAGGGGCTGAGCTCAGGGCTCCAGGCTCCAACAGGGGCACCCAGTGGACCTGCAGAGCACAGAGTGGGACTGGCGATTAAGCGACCTGTTCTCTGGATCCCCCTTCCCTCCTGGCCTGCCCTAGGCAATCAGCCAAGAGCCCTGGAGGGTGAGGAGATGGAAGATAGGATGGGAACACATATTAACTGAGCATCTCCTGAAACCCACACAAAACCCTGCACAGCAGGGAGTCATGTGTCCACTTTACAGGAGAGGAAACTGAGGCTTGCAGAAAGTCAGCAAGATCTTTATGAATGTATAACCCTGATTTTTCTGCCCGATCCCCCCCAAAAGTGGGGATTTCATGTGGTTTATAAAGATGTCCTCAGCATAGCCAGAAGACTAAATATAAAATAAGATAGAGGAATCAGGCCAGAGAAAGGAATTTGGAGTCAGGAATTAAGTGCCCAATGCCTGCCACACGGTGCTATCCAGATGCTAATGATGCTGTGGACGTTGGTTGTGAGCATCCTGGCAGCCAACGAAAAAGAGGAATGCAGTTAGTTTCGCAAGTTTGCAAGGAGGAAAGAGAGTAGATGCACAGAGACACAGCTGTGGCAAGAATTAAGAACAGAGAAGGAACCTCAGGCCCTCGCATCGCATCTCATAGCTCTCCTTTCCCAGAAACGGGCCCATTGAGCTCTTTCCTCGTGGGCTCCTTTCCCAGGGCCCCGGACAGAACAATCTCCTGGCAGCACCTGGGAGGGTGTATTTTTGTGTCGCCACCAGGTGGCAGTGCTGCGCAAGTCTCAGGAGGCGGTTTCTCAGGATGGGAGGCCACCTGTCACCTGAGCCGCCAGGTGGTAGAGGGACAGGATGGGCCCGAGAAATCTCAGCGAGCTGGTGCCACGCTTCTGATTGAACCTCAACAAAGAAATCGGCCTCAGGCTCAGCAGAATCGCCCACAGGCGGCTAAAAGGAAGAACCCCGACAGAGAGTCATGAGTCCTGGGCTCTCTGCGCCAACATGAGCACATCAGTTTGCCTCTCTCGGCCTTAGTCTTCTCATCTGAGCAAGGCGGTGAATATGCCTGTGGGAGGAAGAGGGAACTGAGACACGGATGGGGATGATCATGGTCATTAACACCAAGAGCAGTCAGAGGGTAAAGGGCCAAGAGCTTCTGAGCTGGGGGGGGGGGGGGAATAAAAGGGGCCCACTCTACTGGAAGGAAAGGCCACCAGGGCCCCAAGTTGGGGACAGGAGGGGAAATGGGAAGCTCTTTGTTTCCTCGGTAGGTTTAGGGGAGTAGGAGTCAAGACATTTTTAAATATAAAATAACAGAAACCCGTCTTAAAATGTCTTAAGCCAAAAAAAGCAGAGAGAGGGTGTATTTTGGTCCGTGTGATAAAAAGCACGTGGGTGTGTCTACATGTTAGGAAGGTTAGGCCCCTCCCCGCTTTCCTCTCCATGGGTTTCGTTTCCAGGCTGCCTCTGGCGGCAAGTTCCAAGCTTACACCCCATCACTTCACAAGCCCAGCACAAAGCTTCCAACCAAAACCTCAGAGCTGACTCTCATTGGCTTAAATTGGGTCCTGCGCCCATCCCTGGCCCAGTCGTGGTGACTGTTCTCAGCCAGACCTGGGTCACGTCCTAGCCTCCGGAATCAGGGCAGGTCCACCCCTTTGGACACGCTGACTCAAAGAGAGGCGCAAGGTGATTCTTTAAACTAAAACCGTGACTCCTCCCCAAGCTGCTGAAGGTCCCCAGAGGCTAAAAACAGCAGACTGCCCACTCTGGCAAGAAACTGTCCTGACCCACAGGCCTGCCTCCCTGACATTTTGCGTCAAGAGGAGACTCAGGAGCATCTGGCGGGGAAAGGCAGGGCCTCCCCACCTGGGAGATATTTCCTCTCCATTAATCTTGTAATTATGGCAACTGTAAACAGAGGCCCCAGGAAGCAGGGGTGGGTGGGGACTCACCACCCACAGCTTATGCTTGTGCAAGGCTCATCCCCCTTCCCCTCTGCCCCCCTCCAGCAGGTGGGGCCCCCCTCTCTCATTTCCCTGTTAGGCAGCAGCGAGGTGGGGGACACGGGCCTTCCCCCCGCCGGCTGAAGGCTCAGACATAATGGATGTGTGAGTGCCTGGCCCCGTGCCCAGCGCAGAGCAGACACTCAGCCGATGCTGTTTCTTTCTTTCCTACAAAGGGCTGTGGCGATGAGCCGTGATTACGGTAGTTATCACCAGTGCTTTGGTCCTTGTTAGTAATAACAGGTGTCCCATTCAGCTGCTTCTCCAAGGGCGTGCAGGAAAAAATTCTCCCCCCCCCCTCTCTCTGCTCTCTTCTCTCCTTTATTCCTCCCCCCCCCTTCCTCCCCCTCATAAATACACCCAGGATGTCATAAGATCTTCAACTTCTCACCCCCTTTCACTCTGCGTGGTTTCTTTCCTTTTATTTATTTTTTTAAATCTTGATTGATTTCAAAGAGAGGAAGGGAGATGGGGAGAGAGAGAGAAACATCAATGATGAGAGAGTCATTGATCGGCTGCCTCCTGCACGCCCCCGGCTGGGGATTGAACCCGCAACCCGGGCATGTGCCCTGACCCGGAATCGAACTGTGACCTCCAGGTTCACGGGCCAACACTCTACCTCTGAGCCACACTGGCCGGGCTTTCCTTTTATTGGCCCGTGTCCACCAACGTCACTGTCACAGCTCCTTTGCTGCTGGGAGAGGGACTCGGCGAGGCAGTTGTGCGGGGAGCATGTGGACGAGAGACAGGCCTGGACAGACAGGTGGAGAGGGCCGGATGGGGGGCAAGTGAAGGAGAAAAAGGAGCCTCACATGACATCGCATCGTAATTTTCACAGGGCATTTTCAGGCACCCATCTCCGTGACCCCGCCGCTCGAAGACGCGAGGAAGCTGAGGCACAGTGGGCCCCGAAGTTCACCCTGTCCGGGAAACTCGCGATCCTGGAGACCCAGGTCTGTGCAGCTCGAAATCGCTGTCCCCTCCTGTGCCACACTGCCCACTCCAAGTGTGAGTAGCTGAGCAGCGAGGCTAGAAGCAGCAGCAACATGGGTCGTGTTTGCTGTGTGGTCTTGAACAGGTGCCTTTCCCTCTCTGGGCCAAGAAGGCACAGGTTTGGGATTCGTAGGCCCGGGCCCTGTGATCGGTCCTATTGGCTGAGTGGGTAGTTCCGGATGATGGGTGTTCCGAGCTTACCTCTTGCTTCTGAACAAATCCCATCAGTAATTCAAGTCCCCTTACCTTTATAACCTAGAAAGATTAGTCTCCTGGAAAGATATAAAAAATCATTTCACACTCTCTTTCCTCCCCTCCCGAAGTCGCCCCTGACAAATCATCTTTTTATTGCCCATCACTCCAGCCATCATCACACATCTGGGGTCCCATTTTTCACGGTTGCCGGCCTCACTCTTGGCTCTGACTGCAGCTGGCCCTTAATAAGGCTGCCATCAAATTCCAGTGAGGCTCCCTCATTCATTCATTCACTCATTCATAAAATATTGCCTGCTTGGTTCCCAGGGACCCAAGGCTTTCCTATGATAGACGAGACTCTCCCTAGTTACTCTCTAACTTTAGATTTTTCCCCCACCCACTCACCCTATATAAGAGTTTGTTTAAAATGAAATGTCAGAGCAGTTTTTCTTTCTTTTTTTTTTGTTAATTCTCACCAGAGGATATTTTTTTCCATTGCTTTTGGGAGAGTGGAAGGGAGGGAGGGGGAGAGAGAGAGAGAAACATTAATGTGAGAGAGACACATCTACCGGTTGCCTCCCACACATGTCCTGACCAGGGGTGGGGAGCAAACCAAAACCCAGGTACATGCCCTTGACCAGGAATCGAACCCGTGACCCTTTGGTGCCCAGGCTGACGCTCTAACCACTGAGACACCAGCCAGGGCTCAGAGCAGTTTTTTTAAATTTTTATTTTATTTTTTTTAATATATCTTTATTGATTTCAGAGAGGAAGGGAGAGGGAGACAGAGAGAAAACATCGATGAGAAAGAAATATAAACATCAATCGGCTGCCTCCTGCAAGCCCCCTACTGGGGATGGACCCCGAAACCCAGGCATGTGCCCTGACCGGGAATCGAACCAGCTACCTCCTGGTGCGTGGGCCGACGCTCAACCCCTGAACCACACGGGCCGGGCCCAGGCCCATTCTTCTTCTTCGCAGCCCCCACGCTCCCCTCCCCGGCTCTATCCCAGGATATCGCCCTTCACTGCAGGCACGTCGGCCTTTCCCATCCAGCGGAGGGGGGAAAGGACTTGCTGCGTCTTGCTGACCCTGTCCCAGGGCCTGGTGCCCAGGGCATCCCAGGCAGATGCCCGTTTGAACAATGAGATGATCGGAGCCCTTAAAAATTAAGTGCAAATGTCCCTCCCTTTCCTGAGCCAGACAATGTTATCTTTTCCCTCGGGCTGTCCAGAACCCCACCCCTTCCTGTGTCTGCGGGACTCACTCATGCAGAGGAAGGTAGTGAGGAAAACGCCAGATGGCTCCCGGTTGTTAAGGGTAATCTATAGCCCCGGCCGGGGTGGCTCAGTTGGTTGGGCCTCACTCTGCACCAAAAGGCTGCCAGTTCGATTCCTGGTCCGGGCACGTGCCTGGGTTGGGGGCTTGGTCCCCAGGAAGGGGTATGCACGATTGACTTTTTCCTCTCTCTCTCCCTTCCTCTCACTCTAAAAATCAATAAATAAAATTTAAAAAAATAATAAACTGGTGGAAACAAACCATAAAGTAAACCCAGAGTAAATAGTAGGGGAAAAAAAAATACTAAAGAGCAAAACTCAGTAAAATAAAAGACAAACGAGAGAGGGAATTAACAAAGCTAAAAAATGGGTTCTTTCAAAGGATTAATGAAATTGAAGAGCACAAGCCAACCCTGGGCCTCTCTGATTCCTCTTTATTACTTTCAGTTTGCGTGCCGACTGCGGGCTCGCTCAGGGGTGCGGGGAGGCTGCGTAGAAAGCACGGGACAGGCCGGGCGCCCCCTCAGCGCTGCGCTCCTGTCACCGCTGGGTCCTCCCATCCCCTGCACCTGGGAGGGTGGGCATGAGTGGCCCACTCCCGGGACTGCCTGTCGTCGCCCGAGTGGTGACCGCACTCCAGCACGTCCTGAGAACCTCGGTAGCCAGGGGACTGGGAACAAACCCAGCTGGGGAAGGGAAGGGACAGACTGTTACCGAGAGAGCCGTCAGCGTGGTGATCGTGACAGGGACGAAGGGACCGACGCTGCAAACACATTCCAGCCATCACGGCCCTCCTTCAGCGCCCAGGATGTGCCCTGCTCTTCCCAGCACTGTGCCCTTCTCTTGCTGTTCCCTCTTCCAGGAACAGCATCCCCATGTAATCTGGGGGTCCCTTGTTTGCAACCCCAGAAAGTCTGCCTGATACCTCCTTGTGTTTCAGTGTCCTCCTCTGGAACGTGGGCATGGGAGCCTAGAAGTCCCCAGCACGTAGTCGTCACAGGAGGTGTCCCCAACCCTCCCAACACACTCTCTTTCCCTGGCAGGCGGAGCTTGGGGGCCACTTACGCTCCTCACTGGGCGCGGAAGGAGCCCCCTTCTTTGCCATCCCATCCCCCGGCCTGGAGGGAGGGACAGTCGTCGCTCAGCGCTCCTTTCCTGCCCAGGAAGGCCTCTTGCTCAAAGATGGTCACCCTGGAGTCCCGGTGGTCCTGCAGGCACAGGGGACGAGGTCAGACCTTCAGGTGCACAGTTGGAAACCAGGAGCCTCTGCGGCCCACCCTGCCCCCGCCCCGTCTCCCAAATCAGTCTTTCGAAAGGGCAGTGAGGCGACAGGCACCAGAAACCTTACCAGAGGCATTCCATTTGCCTTTCCAGAAATGGGCACAAAAGTAATCATGGAACAAATAAGCCCTGGTGAGGAAGGAAGGAAGGGAGGGAGGGAGGGAGGGAGGGAGGGAGGGAGGGAGGGAGGGAGGGAGGGAGGGAGGGAGGGAAGGAAAGAAAAAAGAAAAGAGAAGAAAACTTGAATATCCAAAGTAGGGATCAGGAGGTAAACTGGAGTATTGCGCTATGATTTAGAAAGGGCGCAGAGATCTGGGTTCGAATCCTGATCCCCACTTGCCAGCTGAGCTTAGACATGTCACGCAGCATTTCTGAACCCGTTTCCGAATCCATAAAGTGAAACTCACCGCATCTGCTCTTCAGGATTGTTTTTGGGGAGTAAATGAACCCTGAAGTTGTAAAAGCGCGGCTTGCACCTGTCAGAGCCCACCGTGGGTCCCCGTATTGGCACAAGGCCTGGGCCCTTCGCAAAACAAGTGACCCTAATCACAAAGTAAGAGTTCTCGGGAGCTATGGAGAATGTTATAAATTAGATTTAATCACCCAGGAGGATCACTGCGATATATCTGCCCAGTGAGAAAAGCTGGTTTCCAAGCCTTTGGTTTAAGATTTCATTTTTACAACAAGATGATACGTGTGGATAGATATACAGATACTGAAACATCTAGCGCTGTGAACAGTGGGCTTCTACCTCAGAGGTGTGCGTGTGAGTGATTTTTATTTTCTTACTCTGCCATCTCCGGGTTTTTCCTGAATTTTAGATGATAAATATGAGTGCCTTTAAGTCAATAAAAGTTGCTTTGGAAGGAAAAAAATTCCACCCTTCCGAGCCTCAGTTTTTCCATCTGGAAGATGGGGCTAGTAATGCCCACCTCCACCCATGCTCCGCAAACAGCAGGTAAAATATAAAAGCAGGGGCACCGATCATGAATCTGGGCAAGGAATAGAACCCTCCCTCCCCACCTGGCCCTGCCTCTCTGGCACCCAGCGTCCCCCGGTATCCCTGGGTCATAAAGAGGAGACACAAAGCACCCAAGGCTCCGCTCAGATCGTAACCAAAGCGGTGACGGGTGGAAAGCTTGTGGCGGCTTCTGGCCAGATGCTAAATATCCTTCCCCACAAGAGAAGTACAAGGGCCCCGCTGCAAGAGGGAAAACACAGGCTCAGAGCGTCCCCACGGCCTGAAGAAGCGACGTGAGAAACTGCAACTCTGGGCCACCCGGTTCCCAAGCCCCCCTCCGCTGGGAGGAGGAGTAGCAGGACCTGCCGACAGAGGGGAGAGTGCAAGAGATAAGACACCCCTCCCCCTGACTTCTAGGCCAATGGCTATCTTGCAGGGGTGACTCTGCCCCCCAGGGAGGCATTCAACCCAGTCTGGAGACATTCACAGTTGTGCTCCTGGGAGGAGGGAAGAGAGGGTGTTTGCCACTGGCGATTTAGTGGCTAGAGGCGTTGCTAACACCCCTAGTGGATGGAGAGATTCCTAAACATCCTGCAAGGCACAGGACAGGCCCCGTCAAAAGGAAGAATTATCCAGCTCCAGCTGTCAGTCACCCTGAAGTGGAGACCTAGCAGCCCCCTGACTGGCTGTGTGTCCCACGGGTAAGGAGACCGCTCCAAGCAGCTGACACCCTGGCATGGTCCCTCTCGGCCTTGGAGGCGAGGCTCCACCCCAGGCTGACCTGAGCCTTGATGGGATTCCCTGGGATCCCAGGAGCAATGGACGACAGTCTTGCAAGGAGCTGCCACAGGCCGTGTCCCCCCCACCTCCCTCTCCCGAGGAAGGCTTCCATGGGGGTGCCCGTCTGCCTCTCTGGTTCCCTTGAGATAAGGGACTTTCCACCTCGCCACCCTGGAGGGCTCAGCCCGCTCGGGCCGTAGGGGATGCATGGACTGGCCTCCCAGCAGCAGGGTGCCCACAGTTCCGGCTGTCGCATGGCCCCTGTTGCTTTGGTGCCGTCCTATGGGACGAGGGACACAGGAGGCTGACACCGTGCTGCGCTTGCTGTCTCTATGAGTCATACATCGTCTGAGTCTACCTGAGCTCGTTGTCTCCTTTCTGACCCGATCTGTTGGCCAGCTGGACATATCCCGGGACAGGCCACTGTCCCCACGGGAGCCCCAGTGCTCCTTTCAATCTACTTTCCAACCTTCTAGAAACTTCTGACCAATATGGTAGCCATTAGCCGCATGTTGCCAGTTAAATTTAAACTTAAAATACATTTAAATTTAATCAAATCAGAACGTCAGGCCTTTAGTCACACCGGCTACACCTGAAGCCCTCCGTGCTCATCGGTGTCCCGTGGTTCCAAAACCTACCGCAGGTGTAACGTATTTTTATCACTGGAGAACATTCCACATCTAAACAGTCTCAGTACAGTATTGGCGTGTCCTTAACACCTTTGCACATCTCATCCATCTCTCTTAAAAAAACACACAACATAGCTCATGCTCGGAGCCGCAGTCAAGCAACAATGCTCAACTAAAGATTAATAGCATTTTTTTACTCTATTTTTACAGTTACCTTCTATTTTGGCCAAGTGATGTTGCTTGTAGATTTATGCCTAACAGGGGTGTCAGCACCATTGGCTTCAACTGGGAGGGATAGGGACAGGTGGCCTCTGTCAGGGATCAGGCACAAAGAAGGCAAGAGGTCAGCCTTAAGCAGCTGCATGGGACCCCTGACTGGGACAGGAGAATGAGCACTGGACAGGGAGTCCAAAAGTCTGGTCCTTCCTAGCACTGTGACCTGCAGCAGCTCATTCCTCCTCAGTTTCTGCCTATAAAATTGGACAACAATAAACTACATCACTGGGGAGTTGTGATGTTATGTCACATGCCTGGCACAGAATAAACATTCAACAAATGCCCACACCCTCCCCCTTTCCTACACTCCTTCCAGCAGGGGCAATCAGGGCAGGCTTCCTGTTGGAGGCGGCATTTAAACTAGATTCTGAGGGGTGAGGAGGATCTGTACAAAGTGAAACAGAATGAAATGCTTCTCTAAGCAAAAGTGCGGAGGTGGGAACTTGGGACGTGTGTATGGGAAAGAGCCGGTAGCCTAGGCTGGAGCTCAGGGCCCCCGGAGGGGAGCAAAGGGAGCCAGGCAGGAAAGGTGGTCTGGGCCAGGGCCTCTAGAGCCCACAAAGCCCAAAGAGAAGTTCAGATGGCTGTGTGGGCAGAAAAAAGGAGCTGGTAAGTGCAAACACACTTTGCAAACTGCAGCGCACCTGCCGAGTAGCCAGAGCTTGTCGCATTTGCTTTGTGTACTTCATCCCACACTCCCACCTTCCGATTGGACCTAAAGGGGACCTCTCAGAGCGTAGGAAAGAGCATGGAAGAGACCAGGCCACTCTGGGGGAGCCCAGTCCTGCCTCCGAACAGCTGGGTGACATGGAAGATGTCTGATCTCAGCCCGTGGCCTGCAAAGAGGCAACGTTTGTCCCTCTGGGCTGGTTAAATTAAAAGCAGCCCCAGCAAACACATGACTTCCCCTGGGTCTGCATCCCACTCTTGCTGGCTGGATAACCTGAGCTTGTTACTTAATTTCTCCCAGCCTCAGTTTCCTCATGTGTAAAATGCGTACAAGAAAGTAACTTGGTTTAGCCTAAGAGATAAGGGTGCAGTGAGGGGAAAGTGAATTACACGTGAACCGCACCTGGAACATGAAAGGCATTCTGTGCCTCCAGCATCACTGTCAACATCCTTGCAAATAATAAACACAACTATGATTAAATAATTGCTCATAGAAAACCAGGAGTGCGTCGTTTTAAGAGCTTTGATCCAAGAGTTAGAAAGATGTGACTTCCCAGTTCCATTTCACAGATGAGCGCACAGGCTGAGGGAGGGGAAAGGGGCTGCCTCGGTTTCCTCATCTGCAAACAGGATTGATCCCAGAGACCCCAACGTCACAGTGAGGGCTCTAAAAGTGCTCAGAGTGGAGCTGCAGAGCGTGGGGGGTGGCATCCTCCACCTCTGTGCCCACCGTTTGGCGGGCAGCCCCATTGCCACAAGAGGAGGGAGCTGCCCCAGACAGCCTGGCCTTAAAGCCCAGACCTGTGGGTGGCCCCCCACCACCTCTGTGTCTTGGCCCAGCTCCAGTGGCTGTCCCATCCTCTTGTTCCCTCCTGCCTCCCAGGCCTTGGCCCAGGATGAAAGACTGAGGGAGCACCTGGGAACTGAGGGGTGGGAAGGGGCGGAAAACAGAGCTGGCCCAAGGCAACAGAGCTGGCCCAAGGCCACAGTGATCTCAAGGCAGAGCTGGCCTCCAAGGGGAATTGGGGTCCCTGGACCTCTGCCGAAGAGGCAGGAACCTGGGCAAATGCCCCTCTCCCCCAAGCCCACCTGGGGCTGGGGGTCAGGTCACAGGCCGACCGGCTAAGCAGTTCCTCTGGGCCCCTTCAGCCCTGGCTGTACTGTGAGTTCACACCATGCGACCTTGTTGAAGTCACTTGTTCTACCTGGGCTTGGTTTCTCCATTCGTTAAATGAGGGAACTGGATGCCAGGACTTCTGGTACCTGGTCCATTGTTCTGAGTCTATTGCTCTTTCGTGTCTGTCTCTCTGTCTCCCCACCTCTCTCTCCTTCACTGTTTGGTCCCCTCCCTACCCCCTCTGTATTTCTGTCTGCATCATATTTCTCTGTCATTTTCCAGTTCTTCCAATCAGTGTCCCCAATTCTCTCTCCCCATCTCAGTCTCCCTCTCTCCCCCTGTTCCTCACCTTCCATTATGGTCCACTGTGACCATATAGCCCCCAAAATTGATCAAGGGCCCACCCTGTGCTGGGTGCTGGGGCCCAGGGGTGGACAAGGTGTGGTGGAGTTGAGGGCCTCCTGGAGGAAGCTCTGAGATGGGCAGTCAGATTCCTGGCCACTAGCTCTGACCTGGAGTCAAATGAGGGGAGAGAGGGTCTGTAGGTAGATCAGGGAAAAGTGGGGGGAGGAATCTGGGACCAATGTGAGCAGAGGACCAGGACTCAGACTTTAAATATCCAACCCACTGAGCACAGGTGAGATTCCCCCTGCCCCCAGTCCTATCCCTGTATCTAGAAGCAGGAAATCAAACCAGGGCCAAGGTCTGATATGAGAATGATATCGGTTCTTGGCTCTGACCTCGCTGTGCCCTCGCTATGCTCATCTGTGAAATGGGTATAATGAAAGGACCAAATAAGGAGGCTTGTCCTGGGGGTTGACCAAGATGGCATGGGTAAGGCACTTGGTGCTGTGCTTAGCACCCAGTAAGCATCCAGTAAGTGGTGCTGTGGATATTGTACCCCCAGCTGCCTTCACAAAGCATTTCCCCATCTCCTAGGCTCATCGCCACCATCTTTCCCGTCCAGCATCCACCAGGGATGCTGTGCCGGCTCATAACTGCTGTCTCTGAAGAACAGAGACCTGCTGAAAGCCACACAGCCACACGACACATAGTGGCCGAGCCAGGATTCAAACCAGGTCTTCCACCTCCCAGGGGCTCCCCTTTTCCCTGCCCCAGGATTGGCAGCCAGCGGGGATCCCATGGGCCCACCCGGCCGGGGTTTTAGAACAAGGCATCAGGGCAGAAGCTGGTGAAGTCCTTGCTGATCAGGGTTCTCCGGCCTGTGCTGGGCTCACAATGGAAAGTGCTTCTCTCTGCAGTAACCCAGGCGAGGTCACAGCCTGGGGCCACCAACTCCATGCCTGGGACCTGCTGAGCCAGCCTCCTCTTTGTGCCCCAGACCATAGGGTCTGCTGTCTGCCAGACTATAAAATGGGGCTTCAGCAAGTAAGAGGGAACCCCCCACAGTGCTGAGAGCAGAAGGGGGGTTACAGAGGAGAGAGAGACAGAGCATTTGAGGGCAGGGAGGGGGAGGGAGGGGAAGAGAGAAGAAACACGGTAATAAAGAACAGACAGACGGCTGGGCAGAGACACAAGGAAAGCAAAATACTGGAGGAGGGAGAAACGGGGGCGGGGGGTAGAAAATAAACAGGAATATATCTCCAGGAAGGAATGAGTCCAACTACCAGCCCAGGGGAGTGTTGGTTCACAGATGTCACAGGGGGTAAGCAAGAGCCTAGAAGCCACAGATGTGGCTCAGATGTCTGGCCTGCCCCCGGTGGGCAGCGCACCCCAGGGTAACAACAGGCTTTCTCAGCCTTGGAGGGTGGGGATCTGCAATCCACAGGACCACAGGGTCTTAGTCTGTGTTGTCAGAGGGTCCTCAAATCCCTGGAAATTGTCTCTAAAATAAAATGGGGTGCTTTCCCCCCCTGGGGACAAGGCATTCGTCAAACACTCAAAGGAGTCCCTGACCCCAAAACAACAAGGAACCACTAAAGTTGACCAGAGCCCTCTCCACCCAACGCCTACACAGCCACAATCCTCATTTTAGAAGCTCCGGGGCAGGCACTAAAGATGTTCTCCAGGAACCTCCTCTCTTCCCCAGGCCCAGGCCTGAGTCTGCACCCCACACTCATTCCCAGGGACTGCCCCAGGCAGCAGTTACACGGGGAAATGAGGTGGGAACGAGCATTCATTCATTTCCTCAACAGATGTTAGATAAGAACCTCCCATGTGCCGGGGCTCAACCAGGTGCTGGGGACAGAGGGTGAGTAAATCAGAAAAAGCCAGCAGCACAGAGTGTTTCAGAGCCCTGTCGCTGGGTCCATCTGCCTGAGCTGACGCTGGAGTCCTGCCACTTAGTGCTGTGTGGGCTTGGGCAGGTCACCTCCCCTCTCTGGGCCTCGGATTGCTCAGAGGGGATATGACAGGCACCTTCTGCTGGGGGTGAAGGTGAGAGCAGATGAGTTGTCACCCAGGCCGCAGGGCCTGGCATCTCTGCCGTACTCCCCGACGTGGCTTCCTGTTATTAACCTGTGAGGCAGCCCGAGGCTGCAGAAGCAGAGGTGTGGAAAGCGACAGGGTGTGGGGGAAGAGCATGGCGGGGAATCAGGGTAGACGGAAGGGCCCGACTGCCCAGGGGACTGGCCTGGCTGCAGGCCTGGAGGAAGGCATATGGCAGATGCGTGGTGTCCAGTCAGGAAAGTCTAGCCTGGGCAGGGAGGTCAGGCCAGATCCCTTCCAAGCTTATGCCCTAGAAGGAAAAAAAGAAGAAATGAATTGAAAGGAGCCTGAAAACACAGGGTCAGGGGGTGGGAGAGTGGGGAGGCAGCTTGGGGGTGCCATCCCCGGAGATTTCTTTGCAGACGTTTGCAGGTGGCCACCGCAGCTGCAGGGAAGCCAGCGCCCGATAGCAAGGGGAAGGGGGCCCCGCCTGCAGGCCCTGCGCCAGGCCCTGGCCCCACCGCCAAAGTGGGGGACCTGCCCCCTGGGAGCTACAGGGTAAGGACCTGGGGGTGGGTTGTCTGGGCGCTTCCTGCACAAGCACATGTTTAGCGACCGTGAAAGTGAGAAACAAAAGGGAAGGAAGCCAGTGGGCTGGCTGAGCCGCAGGAACCACCTGCCCGGAGCTCCTCTAGGACGGCAGGATGGCCTCAGACCCTCCTGAGAAGTGGCCCAAGCAGTTGGCCAGGCTGCCAGGGCTCCTGGAGAGCAGAGGCATCCGGTCCCCTGGGGTGGGGCTGCTTTGGTTTCAATGTCAGGTGCGCAGAATGGGGCCAGCGCCCTCGGGTCACGGTTCACCACCCGCTCTCACGTGGTCCGCGCGTGGCCGGCTGTTGTTACGAAGTTATTGACTGAATCGTACATTTTTATTTCATTTTCAACGCGCACCTACAAACCCAGGACTTGGTAAAAATCCTCTAACTAAGGTGTCCCCCACTGCCCTCCTCGCCTCGCCCCTGTCCATCACCTGCTTGCTTGATTTTTAATGTATCTTTAGGTCTTACCCTTTGAAAGTATTTATTTGTTGTTTATGTGTTTTTAACTTATTGCAATATGCCCTGTCTAATAGTCCTGGGTTTTTCTCTTTGCTTTTCGCCCACTCGCAGGTCGTTTGTTTTGGCCGCTGTGTGGTGTTTCAGAGAGTGACTGGCGCTCTTGGGGCCCCCTGGGTGGCTGCTGGCCCTGCCCTGGGAAACAGCAGGACAGGACTTTCTCTCAGGTGGACAAGTGCTAAGTCAGGGGTCTGGGAACCTCCTCCATTGACAGCTGGGGAAACTGAGGCTCGGAGGAAAAAGACACTTGTCTTCGTTCAAGTGAACGGCCAAGTTTTCCCAGCTTGGGACAAGGGCATGATAAACAAAACTGAGTGCTAATGGGGGGGGGGGGAGTAGCCGATGTTCATACAGGGGCCCCTACACGGTGGCAGGTAGACGGGCAAGTGTCCCCTGAGCATCAGCCCTGTGGCAGGTGCTGAGCTGGGGCTGGAGATACAGAAATGAACCAACCCCATTGCCTGCCCTGGAGCCAGCCCTTGGTCTTCGGGGTGGGGGTGGGGGGGGTAAGGAGGGGGTGGGGTGCACAGAGAGAGATCCAGAAGGAAAGCAGTGGGACTGTGTCGGGTGTTCCTTGTTCCGTTGATGGAGTGAGCACAGTAGGGGGCACTCCACCAAGACCATCTAAGGAGAGGGCATCAGGGAAGGCTTCCTGGAGGAGGTGGTGTCTCAGCCTAAAACAAGTCAAGGAACATGAACTCCAGGATGGGGATGTGTGGTGGAGAGGGCGTTCCAGGCAGAAGGAACAGCACAGGAAGTAATACCCATCAGTTCCTAACAATGGTGCAGACACCAAGTTCAGAAGTGGAGGGAGAGACGACTGAGTCATTTCACAGGTCTCCGCTCCTGGCACACTCTCATGCCATCTGCCCGTGACCTGCCTTCCCTTATATGGGGACTCCATGACTTTTTGACCTTAGCCTCTCCAGTTTGGAGACACTCCTCCCCACTCATTCTGCCCCCACCCCCACCCCCACCCCCACCCCCCTCCCCGGCTGGGGGCTTCTCTCCTCCAGCTGGTGGTCTTCGAGCAGGAGAACTTCCAGGGCCGCCGTTCGGGCGGAATTCTCCGGGGAGTGCTTGAACCTGGGCGCCCGTGGCTTCCCCGAGCGCGCAGCCTCATCGACACCTCTGGACCCTGAGCGTCAGGCAGGGGAGGAACTCTTGCTGCTCGAGTAAAATAACAATAAAACAGCAGGAGCTGCCATGTCCTGAGCGCCCGCTCTGCACCGGCCAGCATGCTGGCGGAGACATATATATTATTTCTAGTCTTCATGTCAAACCCATTTTACAGATGGGCAAACTGAGGCTTAAGGAGTTATATTCCTCGGCCAAAGTCACCTACTGGCAAATGACAGAGCCTGGGTTCAACTCTGGTTGATCAGGTTCATCCACAATGCTTTTATCACCTGCTCCATGGCCTACTCCGACTCTCTGGGCTTCTCCGGGCCTTAGTGACCCCCATATGAAGCAGGAATCATTGTCCCTTGGACATAGTGTCTGCACCAGCTCTAGTCCCTGTGAACTGAAGTCAAGGCACACGACAAGGGCCATGTGGCCCCTTTGCTGCTTGTCTCTCCAGCCCGAAAGTCCCCATGGGGCATGGTCAGCTGTATGCCCAGCATTCTGAGGCTCTTTTCAATACAAAGAGCAGAGATGGGCTTTGAGCTCAGACAGACCTGGGTTTGAGTCCCAGCTCCCCCAGACCTTGCTTAGTCTCCAAGCCTGTTTTCTCTTCTCTGAAATGGGGAGATTAACGTCTCTACTACTCTCCACTGAGTTATTCTGAGCCCTGAAGGAGATAATGCAGCTTGGGTCAGGCATTTGGTGGACACCCAGACATGGCAGGTGACAGGTGATTATTAGCTTCCCTGTTGCCCTGTGAGTTTAGCTGAGTCACCGTGGTTGAGGGTAGGGGGATGGACACATTTCTATATCCTGCAACCACCCCCACCACCAGTGTGGCCTCACCCCCATTTCCAAAGCCCAGCTGGGAGCAGAAGCCTCCGGATGTGGCCAGTTGGGGTTTTTTAGTTTTTTTCAGTGCCAGTGACTCAAACCCAAAGCATCTCTCCTCAAACAAAGATGCAGCTGGTCTTCGGTGTGTGTTCTGGGTTGTACCCGATGGGGAGAGAGAAGAACCTGTGCTCCAGAGCCCTTGGTCTGTGTCAGGACCAGCAGGGATGTGGGAGAAATGATGGTGGGGGAAAGGAAGGGGAGGACCAGGTTGGCAGGGGGAGGGGAGGAGTGGTGTGGCCTCAGACAGAGGCATGGCTGCCTGGAACCTAGGTGACTTTGACCTGCCACCTGCCACCATCCTGTGACCTTAAAGAGGTGACTTAACCCCTTTGAGCCTCAGTTTCTATATTTGTAAATTATTTCCATCCATTTATGCATCCATCTGCTTACCTCTCCTTCCATCCATCCATTCTTCACCATGCATCCATCCATCCATCCATCCATCCATCCATCAATACATTCATCCATAGATCCCTCCCTCCCTCCCTCCCTCCCTCCCTCCCTCCCTCCCTCCCTCCCTCCCTCCCTCCCTCCCTCCCTCCCTCCCTCCCTCCCTCCATCGGTCCTTTTTTCATCTACTCCAGACAAGGCAGGGCTGAGGCAGATTCAACTCTATTCTGGGAGGATACGTCTGCATCTTCAATTCTGTCACACCCGTATGGGTTGGCTCACTACTCAGACAAGACCTGAGGCTCCGGGGACACATTCTGTTTCAGTCCACGGTGGCAGCCCAACCCTGTCTCCCTATCTCCTTCTGGGTAGAGGAAGGGCCCAGCAGCCCTCAGGGAGATGATACTAGTATCAGTGTCCCCTTTGGTTCCTGAGAGCACATAGAGAGCAAAGGTCAAGGGGTCCCTTAGCCTCAGCCTTCCCATCAATGAAATGGGGATCATCGCATCTCCCCCAGAATCCCTGCTCCTTCTAACACAACCTCACTTCCCATCCTTAATCAGGCTGCAGGGGAGAAGGCAGGCTAAGCCCCCGTTTAACTTCAGCCTTGCTGAGGACTGAACACCTTCATCCTCGCGATCGCATTGAATTCTCAGGGTATCTGAGAGGTGGGTGTATTGTCATTTCCCTCCTACTGCTCTCACACCAAGTCCTGAGTGTCTTCCATGGGCCAGGCCGGTCTTTGCCAAACCTATGCTCCAATCACCTGTATCAATCTTTCCCTTCCCTTGAGGACTACTTTTATTTAATATATTTCACTTAAAATGACGCTTTTTAACAGCAATAAATATATTTTCAAAGAACCTTTACGTCATTTTTACAGATGGAAAGCTGGTATCACGTGCAGTAAGTAAAAAGTAACCATAAAAAATTAATGCAAAGAACACAGAGCAGTGCTATTGCACCGTTCCCGGCTCAAGGCTCCTTGCTAGCGGCCTGTTCTTCCTTTGTTACAAAAAGAGATTAGTGTTAAGGACGCATTAGCATACAATGGAGACTTTCTCTGGGCTGTGAACAAGTTTAAAAGAAAGTGTCTTCTTTTGTGTCATTTTACTCCAGGTCCTCCTAGTACTTAGATCATGTGTGAATCCTACATCTGAGGACATTTTTGCCCACTTAATTACACGTATTGTCTCCTTTAATCCTTCACTAACTCCAGGAAAATAGGTGTATTAGATGAGGAAACTGAGGCTCAGAGAGGTGAAGCCCCTTGCCGAAGGTCACACAGACAGTAAGTGGCACAGACTAGAATCAAACCACTGGCCTTGGGGCTACCTTGCAAGGGGGTGAGGGGCTTCTGCTAACAACTTCTCTCCTTTCGGCTTGGCCCCTCCTGTCCCTCGACACTCCCCCCCCCCCCGCCCCATGCCCCCATCTCTCTCATATCCAGCTGGGCTGCCTTTGAACAGTCCAACTCCCGAGGGGAGATGTTTGTCCTGGAGAAGGGCAAGTGTCTGCGCTGGGACACCTGGCCCAGCAGCTACCGGCTCATGTCCTTCCGACCCATCAGGATGGGGAATGGCTCCTGGATGGGGTCTGGGGGGTCAGTAGGGAGAGGGCTGGGCAAGAGTCTGACAGCAAGCAAAGAAATGGGGGTGAGCAAGGGAAAGAAGGAGGGAATGGTGGGCAGGGGAGCGTGGCGACCTCTGAGTTGTCCAAGGACAGTGGGCTCTTGAGCTCATAGATTCACAAGTCGGCTCTGATGTGTCCGGCCCCAGATAGGAGCCCCGGGCAAATGAGAAACATAAAACCCATTTATTTCCTTCCCTGCTGCTATCAAGAGTGAACTCAACCTCCCAGTTGTCAGAGCTGGAAACTTCAGCACCTTCCTTGAGTCTATTCATAGGATATTTCTAATTCCTGGCTGCACAATAGGCCCTCCTGGGCAGCTTTGAAAATCCCAGTGTCCATTCAAAACAACCAACATGCAGGCCAAAAAGCATGCAGTGTCTGAGAAAAGGGGTGCTGTGGAAAGCCACCTGAACTCCTCAATGATAAGGCAATATACTGAATCAGCCCCTTTATAATATTTAACTCAGTTAAATAGTATGATTTAAAGAAGATGCAAAGCCAAGACTGGTGGAGCTATCCCTGAGCAACTCAGTTTCTCCAGAAGTGTGTGGCTCAAGAACCAGCCGCATCTTCACTGGTCAATGTCAGATTCCCATGGTAACCAACTTTTGCCTTCCTGGATGGGATTTTCCTGAAGAATTTTCACGGATGGCCACTTGTGGTCAGCAGGTACCAACAGCCAGCTCTTTGGGCACCTCCAGACTTACCTTAATGGATTATCCAACCAGGTCATTCTCAACGTTTTTTCCAGAATTTGAGGCTGAATGATCAGCCTTTATAATGGACCCTTGGTAAGAGTTCATAGATTTATCTTTCTATCATTGAAGGGTCTCTGAATGGCAATCCAAGCCAAGGGAGCTTGTTTGGAGAGCCATCAGCCAGGGCATTTCACAGTAGCTTCTACAGCTTTGCTGTCCGATCCAGCCACATATGACCGTTGAACTTGAATTTGGGCTAGTCCAACTAAACTGTGCTGTAAGAGTAAGATAGCGTACCAGACTTTGAATACAGAGTAAAAAAGCAAAATAAGAATGTAAACTATCTCATTAACACTGTTATATTGGTTATAAATTGAGATTATCATATTTTGGATGTATTTCCTTAAAATCAAATATATTATTAGGAAAAATATCCCAATGCTTGAACCCTTCCCCAGACCAATGAAATCTGGGGCAGGGGCGCTTCTGTCTTGTTCATGCCTCCAGGTAGACTGTGCAGCCAGGCTTGAGAGCCGCTTGTCTGGCTTAATCTGTCCCCTGTCCCCTGCCTCCATCCTGGACAGCTCCAGCTTCCCCCTCACTGGGCTCCCTCACTCCTTTCCAGCCTCCTCTCCTGGGTTGTTAGAAGGATCTCCAACCTAACCGTCTTCCACTTACAGTCAAGCCTTTGAACACTGTTGGTAGATCTGTTCTGTTAGGCTCTGCGGTCGGCTCTGGGTGCAACTCTGCCTGAGATGGGCAAGGCCCCTGACCTCACGGGAGGCGGTGATTGAAACCTAATCGTGGAAATCAATCTGTTCAGGCAAACCACTGTGGTCTGTGCTGCATGGGGAGCCTGCAGTGTGCTAAGAGAGCGGAAGAGAGGAGCTGGGGCTCTGATGTGGGGGGAAGGAGTGGTCAGGGGGCGACCAGGGAAGACAGCTCCTGAAAGATGGGAACCGAGTCAGCCCTGGGAAGAGTGGTGGAGGAGCCTTTCCAGGGAACAGTGAGTGCAAAGTTTCTGAAGCTGGGAGGACTGGGTGCCAATAAGGAACTAAAAATTGGCCAGTGTGGCTATGGCAGAGGGAGTGGAGGCGAGAGGGGTACCAAGTGGGGTGGGAGAAATAAAATGCTTCTTTGAAAGGTTCTGCCCCTTGCTGGCTGTGTGACACTAATCAAGAATCTACCTCTCTGAGCCTCTGCATCCTAACTTTTTGAGTCTATGCCAAAGTGCTAAGTGCTCTATGTGGATTAACTCATTTAACCCTCACAACAACTCCATGCAGTAGAGGCTGATAGTTTATTTTTACAGGGGAAGAGGGCCCTTCCAGGCTGGACAGCAGCGACCCTTTGAGGGTCCCACAGTGGTCTGAGCAGACTCAGCTCTCTCTCTTCACATCTAGGAGCCCCCACTAAGTTATTGCTCTTTGCTTTGTTCATATTTCCCATGCAAGACTCAGTCTCTCCTTCCCCAGGACTCCCAAGAGCACAAGATCTACCTGTTTGAAGAAGCCAACTTCAAGGGCAGCACCATGGAGATCCAAGAGGACGACATCCCCAGTCTCTGGGCCTATGGCTTCTGTGATCGTGTGGGCAGTGTGAGGGTCTCCAGTGGAATGTAAGCATCTTCATGCCAGGCCCTCAGCCAGACCTGGAGTCTCTACCCCTCAGAGGATATAACATCAGATGCATAGGAAAGGCCACAGCCCCTCCCTCCCCAATTCTTCCAATGCCGGTGGCTGGAATTCCACCCACAGAGCTCTGTTCCTCTGGGAAATGGTGTCATTCTTTGATGAATTACGTGTCAGTGTAAACAAATTTGACAACTGGGCCTAAAAGGCTGGAAGATGGAGAGAATAGGGGCTTCTAAACCCATATTGGGATTGAAAAAGTAACTAAGTTGGGAAGCACAGTTGATGCGGATAGATGAGTCTGGATGGGTCTAGGGAAAGAGAATATTCAGAGAAATCCAGAGACTCCGGGGAAATGAGCAGAATGACTTCTGACGAACAAGACTGTGTAACGAAAAGGCCTTGACTTTGTCACCGATGAGCTGTGAAAGCCGGGTGAGCCTCACGCCCCTCTCTCCACCTCAGTGTTGTCGTCTATATAATGGGTATACCAAACTCCTTGATACAGAAGGGCTGTTTCTGCTCTGAACTCTCAGGATTTGAAAGGTCGAAACAGAGCCCCGTGATCCCATGTCTGTGAGAAAACAGGGGACGACTGGATGCCCAAAGGAGGTAGTTTTATCCATCCCCCCACCTCCAAACAACCATGCCAGACACCCCTGGTCTACTCTGGGCAAGTGTGAGGCTTCTACCTCTCTACCACAGACGCTTGCTGAGCTCCCGTAATACCGTCAGGGCCCTGGCCTTTTTCTTGCTTCTTGCTTCTTCCCTGAAACCAGCAGCCTGCATTCAAACCATCGGAAATGTACTAAGCAGTGCCTTGGGGCCAGGCACGCTAGGGAGTCAGAGATGACGAAGGCTTAGTTCCTGTCTTCAGGGAGATCACTCAGCCTAGCAGGGAGCCCCAAGTATATCTGTGAGATGATGTCCACCAATACTAAGTCAGAGATGGTCCACACAGGAGGTCAGGGGAGGGAGGATGGTTTTGGGGTGGGGGGTGCTGGAGTGGAGGACAGGTCAGAGGCTTATCTGAGGAGGCTGGAACTTAAACCAGACTTTACAAGGTGACCATCCCTACTTTCTAGAGGAGACTACAGGGACAAATGGAGAACTGGCCGGTCAGGCAAGGGGCTGGATGGCAGGCAGTGAGGCTGTCCTGCTTGCTTCCCCCCCAGCTGGGTAGGCTATCAGTATCCCGGCTACCGCGGGTACCGGTACCTCCTGGAGCCTGGTGACTTCCCGCACTGGACCGAGTGGGGAGCCTTCCAGCCCCAGGTGCAGGCCGTGTGCCGTCTGCGTGACAGGCAGTGGCGTCGCGAGGGCTGCTTCCCAGCCCCGGCCCCCGAGCCTCCCAAATGAGTCCACACTCTACTTTTTTGCTCTCCCCTGTTCCTCAGACTCCATTTCTCCATCTTTCTCATGCAAATAAAAATGCCTAAAGCCAAATGTCTGCTGGGTATGTGAACAGACAACGTGTGCCTTGAGGTCCCCCATCATTGCTGGCATGTGACTTTCTCAATCTTAATAATTAAAAACAAAGTTCTCTACATGCGTTCTCTTGGCATATCTTTTGAACTACTCTGGGAGGCTGACATTATAATTATTCCTATTTAACAGGTAAGGAGATTGAGGCTCAGAGAGGGAGCGTGACTTACGCAAGGCCACACAGCTAGCACGCGGAGACTGGAGCCCAGACAATCTGGCTCCAGAGCTGCACTCCCAAACAAATCTGTGTTTGCAAACTCTATCCCTTCATGCACCAGTCTCATGACATTTTTGCCCTCTCTACTTACCACCTGCTTCATTATTTACTTAATGTTTTTATTTAAATAGACGTACTATTTTGGGCTTAAATGCACTGATTTGTAAATAAGACTTTATAACTCTACGGGAAGTGGAAAGTCAGCATCCAGCTGATATCATATGCCACAGATAGAAAGTGATTTTATAAATAAATACAATTCAAAGGCGGCCACGTATAGAGCTCTCAACAGACACCACTGCCTGCGGAGGGCTCTAAGCCTGCAACCTGCTCCCTCTTTGACAAAATGGGCGATTAACAAGTGTCAAGAGGAATGAAAGGACATGCTTGCATGAAACAGAATTTTTTTTCCTCCCTGATTTTATCAAAGGAGATTGAAAAGAGCATTGTTTTCTTGTATTTAACCCTGGGTCCAAATTCCACCTGGAATCGTCTCTCCTACTGCAAATGCTACATGTCCTGCTTTTTGGAAATCTGCACCAGGCAATATTGCCTCTCCTATCATCAGTTGGCATTGATTGGCATTATTTACCTTTAATCCATGCAGGAAGCCTGGGGGAGGTGTTGCCATGGCTATCTTCGTGGAGGAGAGGATATTTGAAGGAGGCCTTGAAGGATGGAGCAGGAGCTTGCTTAGTGGAGAAGAGGGTGGGGAGGACATTCCAGGCAGAGCAAACAGCAGGCTCCCTGCTAATGATTAAAAAGATGCCTTTTCCTCAAGACATTTGACTGCCACCTGCCAGAAATGATTGGTATGAATCTGCAATGTCTACAACGTGAATGTGGGACCCTTGTGCTGGGCTCAACTTGCACAGCTGCACCCGGCACCCCTGGAGCACCACGGGCAAAGGGGTGCTCGCGGTGGACCCACACGAAGCTCACCAAGGTGGAAGCGGGAGCTCGGTGGCGTGCAGGCAAAAGGAGGGCGTGGGAAGGGGATGCCGGGTGTGACAGGAGATGAAGCTGGAAAGAAACGTGGGGCCTCATGACACCACTCTGTGGTTTTGCTGAGCGTCAAAGTTGAGGCACTCTCTGACATAGAAGGTCTTTCCCTGTACAGCTCACATTTCCCCTCTCCCTCCCACGCTAGCTCTCCCAACCTCCACCTTCCAATTCGCTCGGAGTCTTGTGTTAGAAGGAGTCTTGTCTTGGCCCAGAAGGTGGGATTCCTGGGCAGGAACCAGGGGATCCCTGTCTCAGCCCTGCTCTACTGTTAGAAGCTGCAGTGTTGGCAAAACCACTTCTGTCCCCGGGATGCATTCTTCAATCTGTGAGATGATGGCTCCAATGAGCATCCAGCCCCGTGATTCTGACCCTGGGATCCTATGATTCGCCAAGATTCTGTAATCTATCTCTAGGCATCCATGAGTCTTTAATTCCAAAGTCAAGCTACAGAGATTCCCATTGTCAGCTCCTAGGGCCTGTGAGTGCAGCTCTGAAATTCTGTGGTGGAGCCAAGCCTTAGAATCATGAGCCACACAAACCCAACTTCCATATTCCCTCATCGCTAAGACCTCATGATGGCAAGACACGCCATGATTTTATGACCCAAGAAAGACCAAGAGACATACTATCCATTCAAACAAAACACAACTGCTTTCCGAGCACTTAAACTTTGTATTCCATGCATATCGGAAAACTATATTGGACTTATGGAGACATAACAGTTTTTTTCCAGTGTATCCATCTTTTGAGTCATATAAAAGAAAAACATAATAGGAATTTGTCGGTTAAGTTAGTCCTAATACTTCTTTGCATTCATTCATAGTCTAGATCCGGATGGCTTTCAACTCATAGTTGTCGATATCATTTTCTCACGGGTGTTATATGAAAAATGTGCATATTAGCATCGCTGAAACATGATACACACACTTGGCAACACAAAGAAAAACTGGAAGAAAGTAACAAAGTAATTACTTTATATTTATTGTTTTATCAATACATTAAACATTTGTTAGCAAATTTATGAATAAACAAAACATGTAATAAAAACAGAGAAGTGATTAAAATTATAAGCAAAAATAAACACCAAAGATAAAAAGAACCAAGTAAAAGAAATTCACATGTAAAAAAGTCAGGAGGGAGCCACACATAAGAGTTATAAATTCGTTCTTCCTTCGGTGAGTCCCAGTTCTAACACGCTTCTGGAAATGTGAGCCTCTCATTGCCTGGGGCACAATTTCAGAGCTTAAAGATAAAGTCCTGACTCCTTCCCATAGCCCATGAAGCCCTGCAGCATCCAACCCTTGCAGCATCCAACCCCTGTAGACTCCTCTGACCTCCTCTCCCCCCTCCCCCCGCATCCTGACCACCCTTCAATGTATGCAAGGCCGGGAATCGAAGGGCCTTCCTGCTGGACCCTTGTACTCTTCTATGAACCCTCACCTATGTTTCAGGCCTCAGTGTAAAGACACGGTTGTAAACACCCCTGGCCTTCCCTCCCGGACCAGGTAAATCCCCCCTGTTCCCAACTCCCCAAGGCTTGCTGGAGGGTTCAGCTTCCCCGACTTGAACACAGGGCCCTAGGCTTCCTGTTACCTGCTGGCCCCCAGTGCCCAGCATGAGGTACCCAGGAAATGCCTCTTCCCTCGAGCTCTATTTCTCCACCCACAAATGAACATTATAAAACACCCAGCGGGGCTACTATGCAGCCAGTCGTACAAAACCTGTCATATGTGCACAATTAACACTACATCACATTGTTCTATTGATTCCAGACCAGAACAGCGGCTCCATGAAGGCAGGGGAATTCCTTTTCGTCAGTTCCAGACCTTCCTGCACGACAGGCACTATTTATTGTCCTGTTCCTTGTAGGACAATTAGCAGCATCCCAAGCCTCTGAGGCCCACTAGATGCCAGTATGACCCCCCACCCCACCCCAATGACGACAACTCAAAAAATGTTTCCAGCCATTGCCAAATGTCCCTGCGGGGGGGGGGGGTGCGAGGGCAGGGCAGCATCGCCCCTTCCTTAAGAGCCACGAGGATATCGGAACATCCATGAAAATCCCCTCCCTCGTTTGTCTTTGTTTTACACGAACAGTGGAGTGCAAACGCCCCCAGCTCAGGGTCCAGTCTAGGTCGCTCGCTTCTCTTACGCGACTTTTCTGGCGATCGTATCCCCTCCCCCGGTGCTTCTAGACGGAAGGGAACTGCTCTTGAACCGAGCTGTCTCGGGGGTAAGCCAGCGGTCACAGCGAGGCTTCCGGGGCGGGGGGTCGGCTCCCGGGGCCGCCCCTCCCCGCAGCTCCGCTCCGCTCCGCTCCGCCCCGAGGCGGGCCCGCGGGGGCGGGGGAGGAGCCGGGGGAGGCCCCGCCCCCGGCCCCGCCCCGCGACGTCACAGCCCGCGGCCCCGCCCCCGCGGGTGCCTCCGCTCCCTCCCTCCCCGGGCCGGGGCGGCTGGCGAGCCGGGAGTCGCTCGCTGGTCGCGCGGGCCGCTTCGCCGCGCCTCCGCACGGTAGGTGGCCCTGGGGTGGCGCGGGGCTGTCTGGGCGGCAGCCGCCGGCGCAGGGGCGCCTGCGGGTCGGCCTGGGGCCCCGGGGAGCCCTCGCCGTTTCCTCCCGGGCCCGGCGCGGCTGCCTGGGCTCCGGGGCTGAGAGGCGACGGGGAGGCAGCGCGGGCGGGCGCGCGGTTCGAGGCTCCCCAGCCGCCCGGCGCTCGGTGCGCCTTCCCCTGGGTGCGGCGGAGACCCGGCCGCAGCCCCGAGGTTCCCGCTCGGACCGTGAGCCCGGGAGGCTCTCAGTGTCCGTGTGTGTGGCGGGGGGGGGGGGGGCGGGGAGTTGGGGGAGCGCGGCGGGTCACCCCCAAACGAGTCCCCGGCCCCTCCCCGGCGCGCGGGGTCCCCCGGGCGGGCGCCGGGACGGGCGGGGGGCGCGGGGAAGTTAACTTGCCGCCGCCGTGCAGTTACCAGGCGTCGGAGAAGCGCAGGCACCGGGAGGCGGAAATCGCCGGCTGGGGAGCGGCGCGCCGAGAGCGCGGGGTAGAGGAAACCCTCGTGAACTTGGGGGGTCACGCGTGAGGAGTGTGAGGGGGCGAAATGGGGCCGGAGGATCCCCGCGCCGCCCGGCAACCTCCCCCGCTCAGGAGGAGCTGGACGGAAGGTGCCCCGTAAAGCTGGGACTAGGAGCAGCAGCGGGAGAAAGGGGGCACGGTCACCGAGGCTGGGCACGCCTGACCTGGCAGTGTCTTTTTTTTTTTTTTTGGTCAAAAAATATTTATTGAGCATCTACCGTGTGCTGGCACTCTTCTATGCACTTGGGATTTTGCATCAGTGAATGGGCGAGACAGAGATACCTGCCCCCGTGTAGTGTGTAGCCTCACAGGTAGAAACAGAGGTTAGACATCTTTTGGAAGGTGGGGTGGGGGAACCCTTCATCCAGCTACAGGCACCCAGAAGCATGCAGTTATGTTGCTTGAAAAGTGTGTGCTGGGCCACGAGTCAGACGGATTCTCCAGGTCCTCAGGGTGGGCTTCTGTGCAATGGGCCAACCAGCTTTGGCTGCTGAACAAGCCCTGTGAGCTGAGCTCCAGCCCCGTGCCTGTGCCACTGCAGACAAATGGCTAAGAAGAGCCCCTCCTGTCTCACGTTACTCTTTCCAAAATGGGGTTCACCTCTTTGAAACTTATCTGCTCTGAAATCAGCCCACAGAGGACTTAGAAAACCACGTGGAGACCTAAGAGTATTTAAAGCGCAGCATACAAACAAGGCACCCCCCGCAATGTCTCAGCTCTCTGTGGAGGAAGCAAGGGGTGGTTGTGAAAGCAGGAACAAAGATAACTTTTAGCTGGGCTTCAACTGGGGGAAAAAGACTTGAGGAGCCCAACGCTGTGAAGTAGAAGGCTTATAAAAACCACCATTTCTCTGGTGTCCCGGCGAATGGTGCTGCTGGTACGTTATCACCACAGCCAAGGGTAATATTAAAATAGGTAACAATCAGCAAGGCTGGGACACCAGCTTGTCAGAACCGCCCCTGGCCACAGCTCTGGAACAAGTCTGCAGGTTCCTGCTGGGTCCGATAGGACCCTCAGGCTGCTGATTCTGTGGATATCTGAAGATATTCTGTGGAGACACTATAGGGTCTTTATTATTGTGTGGGACAGAGGTCAAGGTCTGGCTATCCCACCCAAAGGCCTGTCCCCTCTGGGGGAAGGGTGAGAACCCTTTGACTCAGCAGTCCTTATGAAACAGTGTGTTTTATCACCTTGACCCTTCCCCTTCTACAGATGGGGAAACTGAAACTCACAGGGGTCACTGGTCCCTTAGTTACCCTAGGATGTGGCAGGGTTTAAACTTACCGGCGCTCACACCTCCTGCCTTCGGGTGCTATAGGGATGCTGGCCCCCCGGCTGCCCACAGGCTCCTCATCCTCCAGAAGCTTTTTGGGGGTAGCGCCCCCTCCTGGAAGCCTTCTCTGGCACTCCCTAGGCATTGTTGGGTGCTTCCTGTTTTGAACCCCACAGAGGTAGCAGGTCTGCCTCCCACACTGGGCTGTGGACACCTCTTGTATATCCCATCTCATAGTTTTCATTCTAGCTGGTTGCCTGGTGCTTAGGCCAAGCTTCTGGATTTGGACAGATTCAGGGCTTGTTCACTCTGGTTCAATAGTGGCGTGGCCTGGGCAAGTCATTCCTCTTCATCCAGCCTCAGTTTCACTGACTGTAATATTGGGATCATTTATGAACCGTTTTATCCCATCAAACCCCAATTGTACTATTATTTACCTAATATGTATATTTATATCAGCTTGATTTTTAAAACCTCATGTAATTTATTTGATAGCAGTTTTATTGAGATATAATTCATATCCCATACATTTCACCCTTTTTAAAGGATTCAATTTCGTGGTTATTGAGTTATTCACAGAGTTGTGCAGCCATCTAATTCTAGAACATGTCATCTAGTTCTAGAACGTTTTCATCACTCAAAAAGAAACCCTGGAACTGTCAGCAGTCACTCCTCAACCCCTCCTTCCTCAGCCCCTGACAACCACAAATCTACTTTCTGTCTCTATTTGCCCACTTACATTTCATGTAAATGGAATCATGCATTGTGTGGCCTTTTGTTCATCCACGTAGCTTTAGGACTTCCCTTTTAGTATTTCATTACTTTTTTTATAGCTGAATAATGCTCCATTGTATGGCTGTACCACATCTTATTTATCATGTATCAGGGCAGTGGACATCTGGGTTATTTCCACTTTTTAGCTGTTATGAATAGTGTTGCTATGAACATTCAAGTATAAGCCTTTTTTTTTTTACCCTCACTCCAAAGATGTTTTTCCATTGCTTTTTAGAGAGAGTGGGAGGGAGACAGAGAGAAACATTGATGTGAGAGAAACACATCAATTGGTTGCCTCCCGCACGCACCCCAACCAGGGCCGGAGATTGAGCCTGCAACTGAGGTACATGCCCTTGGCCGGAATAGAATCCAGGACCCTTCAGTCTACAGGCTGACGCCTTAACCACTGAGCCAAACCTTGGCTAAGGGCTCACATATAAGTCTTTGTAAGGACATGTGTTTTCAATCTCCAGGGTATATCCGTGGGAGTGGAATTGCTGGGTCATATGGGAATTCTTTGTTTAACCTTTTGAGCAACCGCTAAACTGTTTTCCAAAGCAGCTGCACCATTTTACATTCCTACCAGCAGTGTACGAGGGTTCTGATAATCCTATATAAATTTACATCTTAAGCAGTTCTGATCTTTGAAATTGCTGGCTTTGATGTGCTGGTTATGAATTATTTCCTAATATGCATGAAATTAAGCGACTCATTAGCAGACTAAGGAGTGTCCTGCAGGGCACCAGCAGCATTTCGAAGGTCAAGCCTGTCGAGCGCTTAACCCAAGGTGTGCACACTTTGTTCCTCCTGTACAGCGACGAGTACTTCCCGAGGGTTTTCTACAGGGCCCTGTATGAGACAAGAGGCAGTGAGGAACCCAGGGGCTTGCAGCGCCCACCCTAGGACCTACGCAGGACCTGCACACGCCTGTTAGGAACTTGTGGGCAATATGAAGGCAAAGTGTAAACTGCTTGGACTTTCATACCCCAGTGGGGAGGGAGGGGTCCTGATGGTTGGGATTGGCCATGTGGCATTGTAGAAGCTTGCCTGAGGAGCCCCAGCTTCCCGTCTCCCCACTTCCCACCTCTTCCTACTGCGTGCAAGGCCCCTTGCTTTCTGTGAACACATCCGCCCTGTCTGAGGCCACTCCAGCCAGAGAAGGTTCTGGGATGCCCTCCCCCTGACATTTCCCTTCTCAGGTATCTTCCACCCCAAGGCTGTGGCCTAAGGATTCATGGGAAATGGAATGGTTCATTCAGAGCAGCCCTGGAGCTGGGCCAAGCCCCAGAAATTGCAGGGAAGGACTATAGAGGGGAGTGCCTGTCACCCTGGGGAGCGTCTGGGGCTGTCGCCTGGGGAGGAGCTTCATGTTATCCAGATGGCAGGCAGCAAGGGAGGGTATCTGGCCCTTTGCCAAGTGAGTTCTCGAATCAGCCACACTTTGACTCAGACTGCTGTGGCCAGAGGGCAGAGAGGCGGACAGAAGGCGGGCTCGGGGTAGCATGCTCAGAGGCTTAGGTCTGTATTAGAATCCCGCTGCTCTGCTTAGGGTTTGTGTGCCTGGGGCCGTTGACCGCCTTGTCTCTGTGTCAGCTTTCTCATCTGCAGCATAGAGGCACGAATAGGACCCAGCGCCTGGGCTTGTTGGGCAGGAGGGGATGGGGGTAAAGTACCTACCCTGCCACCAGGCCAAATGTGGTACCCCAGTTTAGACAGGCTCCTTGAACCGTTGAGTGTGTCCCTTTGTGAGCCATCTGTCCAAAGGCAGTGATTACAAATGCATTTCATGTACTTGAACTCTTTCAATTCTCCCAGCTGCCCCAAGAGATGAACAAGCTGAGGCACAGAGAGGTGAAGTAATTTGCACAAAGTCACCAGCTGGGAAGTGGGAGAGACAGGATTGAAATCCAGAGTCTACATGCTTCGTTTCCATCTTCTTCCCTGTCGATACCCTATTTTAATGCCCAGCGCATGGAAAACACTCAGGAAATGTCAGCTATTATTCCATTATTATAAATTATTATTATGTTATGTTATAAAAGTATCATATATTAATAATAAATGTTTATCCTGTCCCGTTTTCCATGCTCCTTCCTGGGTGGACAGAACGAGCAGGCTCTTGGCTCCGAGTCTAGATTCCTGCCTCCCACTCCCCACTACTCCCTCCCACCTCCCACACTCATAAGCCCTTGGGGGTGGGTAAGAGCTTGGAGGCAGCTGAGTCCCAACTCTCCTTCCAAATCACTGTGTCACCTTGGGCAAGCTGCTTCCCCTCTTCAAGACTCAGTTTCCCCTGCTATGAAATGGGTGTGTTTGGATGTAGCAGAAGCTGCCAGCAGATGGCTTCGACCCACAGGGTAGCTTTTGCCTGGCACCCGTGGTGTTTTATTTTCAATCGAGCCAACAGTCAAATATTTTTAGAGAGTAATTCCAATTTCTCACTTCTCTTGGAAACTCAGGAGCTTGAGCCAAACTGAACTGGCCTGAGGCTGCCGCTTAGATGGCCTGGGTTCCCCTGGTCGTCACAGTCCTCACCGCTCCCCCTAGTCATATGGGTGCCCTGCCTGACCCCAAGGGCCCTCTGGCCCAGTGCAGCCTTCAGGGCTCTGAAGACACCACAGACCTGCCCGCTGTCACTTGAACAAGCGCTTCCATTGCTTGGAGAACAGCTTTTTTAACTGTTGCCCAGTACTGATTTCTATGCTCTCCAAGAGCCCTTCTAGCTCTGTTTCTAGGACATCGGAGGCTCTCTGAGGCCTCCTGCTGCCTTTTCTGCTACTCATGGCTTTTAGTACACCGAAGCTGTCCCCATTCCACACTCCCTGGATGAGGAGCCTGTCTCTGGGCCCCAGGGTCCCTCTGTACTGGGTTCAGGCCCCCAACTCACCTGCAGTGAGATATCCGTTCCAGCCTCAGTCCCTTTACTGAGAGCACTGGTGAGTGTGTGCCTGTGTCCCAACACATCTGCGCCATCTGCACAGCTGCTGGGACCCCACCTCATACCCTCTCTCTGTTCTCACAAGATACCAGGTATCCCATTTCCTGGAAACTGAAGCTCAGAGACACTGTCTCGAGGTTATGTGGTCCTGATGGGACAGCACCAGGATTTAAACCCAGATGTGCCCAACTCCAGAGGCTACCCACTGGTCACTGCACAGCACAGGCACCCATTGAGTGACGCCTTCTGCTGGTGTCTACGGTCACTGTGTGTCCCCAGCTCCTGGCACCGGGCCTGGCTCATACTAGGCACTTGATACCTACCTGAAGAATAGGGACCTATGAGTTATGGGATTGAAGAGGCCACCAGGTCTCTGTTTTCCTAGTGTGTACCTTCTGGTGGAGGCATCAGATGAGCAAAAGAGTGACCCACATCTCTGATCTGAGTACTGAGCTAGGAAGCTGGGTACAGCACCTCTCAAACTTTAATGCTTGCACCACCTCCCTGGGACCTTGTTAAAGTGCAGATTTGATTCAGCAGGTTTGGGGCCTTGCCTGTGACTGCATGTCTAACCAGTTCCCACGGGACTCCAGTGCTGTCCTCTGAAGACCTCACTTGGAGCAGTGGGAGCATATAGCAGAGGTCAGCAAACTGCAGCCTGCGGGCCAAATCTGGCCCACTGCTTGCTTTTATAAGTATAGTTTTGTTGGAACACAGCCATGTTCATTTATTTACATTTAGTTGCTCTTTTTCTCTATGGCTGCTTCAGTGGCAGAGCTGAGTAGTTCCAACTCTCTCATAGGGAACACTATTGTCTCCATTTTATAGATGAGAAAACTGAGGCTCACAGGGGCCAGGTCACTGGCCCACAGTCTGTGGGCTGAGGAGTGGGCGAGACCCATTGGAGCCAGGTTGTCCCATTCTTCTTTTATAGGAGCTTCTGCCTAGAACCTTCCCATGGAGCACATGGAGGGTTGTGTTTTGATTTCGACCCACCCAGGGGTGTTAGGTGCCTTCTTTTCTTTATTTCTTTGTTTTCCCATTTAGTCAACAACCGTGCAGCCTATGCTGAGTCCTAAGAAGATGATGTGGGCAATTCACACCCCTACACATTCCAGAGAGGTCACACAGGACGCTAAATGCTTTGGGAGACACTGGTACAGGGGTGGGGAACAGTCTGGGAAGGCTTCCTGGAGGAGGGAGTACAAATTGTACCAGTAGGAATTAGCTGAGTAGAGGAGGCCGGAAAGGTTTTCTAGGGAGAGGGAACCAACGGTGCAAGTTTGGAAGTGTGAGATGCTGTGGCCTCTCAGGTTTGGTTCATGGCACAGAGACTTGAGTGAGAGAGAGAGAGAGAGGGGGCGGGGGCAGGGGAGGTGAGAGGTCAGGGGCTAAAATTGGAGGTCAATAGGAGTCAAGTTACAACACAGCCCCAAGTGCTGGCCAGAGAACTACATTTCACCCTGGAGAAGGAAAGAGTTTTCCTCTCCAAGTCCCCTCCATTCTCTGATGACTTCCAGGAGAAAGCCTCTACTTGGTGCTAACTTAATGCTTCTCTCCAGACTTCTGTCATTTAACTAAGACAGACTTCTGCTGCTCCTCCCTCCCCCCGGGCCATTTGGACAGGCTGCATTCTCCGGCTAGGAGGCCTGAGGATTGCTTCCTTTGCATTTATTTTTGCAGTTACCTTTTAATTATGGCATGCTCTTAATTTAAGCCAGTGGGTTATAGTTTCCTTTGAAAATACTGAATCCATTTAACAAATATTAAGTGAGAGTTGAGGGGGTTCTGGATGTAGCCGACATCAAGAAGGTGGCTCTCAGCAGGTGGTGCTGTGGGGAGCCCGGTGACAGGAGGTGGGAGGCTTGGAGGGGGTCAGTCCAGCAGTGACCTTGCACTTCATGTTCTGCTCCCCTGAGCTTCAGGAGCTTGGACTGAGGGGCTGGGGATGACTGTTAGCTACAGTGGGTGCTGGTTGTAGCTGAGGTCCTGTTCCAGGCTGCTCCTGCTCCCTGGGTCTGTCTTGGTCTCTGTTCTTGTCTTTCCCTGTCTCCTTCCCATCCTTCCCTCCTTGTCTGTCATTGTTTCTGTCTCCCGCCATCTCTGTCCATGTCTGGCTGGCTCTCTCCTCTCTGTCTGTCTTCCTCTCCCTCCTCCTGCACTGTCTCCCCGCCTTCCCTTCCTTGCACAGGCCAGCAAGCACAGCTCTCTTCCTTTCTCTTATGAAAAACTGTGTCCCACTTCCTTTCACTGTGAGAGACATCCTGCCTGGGAACCATCGGAACCCTTGCAGAGCCTGCTGGCGTGGGAGATAGTGGTAGGCCACTTCCCTGTGCAGAGGTGGGGGCTCAAGGGACATGAGGAGCTTCTGAGTCCCACCCCCAACCGCCCACCCACCCTTCACCAGGCCACGCCCCGCTGTCCCCAGGGCTGTGGGGGAGGAAGAGGAAGGGGAAGCCTGGGTAGGTAGCAAGAGGGCTGGATACAACTCTGGGTTTGATTTGGTTTGGGACACTCAGCAGGGCTCATCACTTGGGGTGGGGAGTTGATTACCCTACCCCCGGGGGCCTGCACATAGTAGGTGCACTGCCCCGCTTTCATTGCCTTGGCGTGGCCCCACCCACACCCCCTCTGCTCCCCTTCTGGCCCCACACAGTGTTCGTTGCCCCTCTGGAGACACCATAGGCCAGCAGTGCTTATCTGTTGGCTAAGAGTTTAGGGGAGAAGAGCAGATTAGAAACTGAGCCCAGCCTCTGCTTTTCACAGATGGGGAAAGGGGTCTAGAGAGTTGGGGTGATTTGCTCAGGATAACGCATAAAGCTTTGGAGTACAAAATGGGATGCGAGTCCCCCATCTTCTGCAGAGTAATGCCTGAGGTTGGAGTAAGCACTGTATGTGTGTTTTCTGTTACTGTTATTGTTGCTATTTTATTACTATTGTTATTTACCTGCTCCCTCAAAACTGTCCTGTTTACACTGACTGGATCCTTTGCCATTCCCCTAATTTCCAGTGCATTTTCATACCTCCTGGACAGTATTTACCCATGTTACAGATGGGGACACTGAGGCTCTGAGAAGTTCAGGGACTCTCACACAGCATTTTGCGCTCTCACCTTGCTCCTGGCAATGTCTAGGCAAGTCTGCAGATGGAAATACTTTCCAACAAGGCCCCATGCCCCCTCGGAGTCCCAAACCATTTTTCTTTAGGGAAAAGCCATTCACTCTCTCTAAATCAGGCCCTGAAGACAGTGAACCATAAGGAGATGCCCCTTCTCCCTCATTGGTCCCTCTCTTTGTTTTTTGTTGTTTTTCCCCCCCATTGTTTTTGTTCTGAGCAGCTCTTGAAGCCTCTGAAATTCTTCCTGTCTGTACCAGGAGCAGGAGAGAGGGAGGAGGGTCTCCCAGTCCTGGGCTGTGTTTTTCTGAGAGGGAGACAGAGGGGAAGGTCAGTGCCCTGGGACACTGGATTTCCTGCTATGTGCTGCCTCAGAACCAGGCCTGCAAACTGTGCTCTTAACACCGCCCCACCCCAGCCCTGGCCCGTGTGGCTCAGTTGGTTGAGCATCGCCCGATGCGCCTAGAGGTTGCCTGTTTGATTTCTGGTCAGGGCCCTGGTTGTGGGTTTGATCCCCAGTAGGGGGCATGCAGGAGGCAGCCAATTGATGCTTCTCTCTCATCGATGTTTCTCTCTTCCTCTCCCATCCTCTCTAAAAAAATATATATTTGAAAAAATCTATTAAAAAAAACCCAGATCCCACCCGTACCCGCCACTTATGCCCAAAAGACCATCAGGATGTAAGCCTAATGCTTCTTGGGTGAACCACAAAAGGAGGTTTCCACCGTCTTATCTGGGAACATCACATCCAGGGAACATTGCATCCAGCAACCAGTTACTACTTGCTTGCTTTGTGCTTGGTCAAGCTTCTCTATCTCTTGGCCGTCCACCAGCCATTTCAAAAGCCCCACAACAAAGTGGAAGGCCATGGAATCAGAAAACCCATAAACTACAACTGGGGGCAGGGGAAGGGGGAGGTTAGCCAAGAATTTTCTCAGCAGAATGGATCAGAGCCACCCTCCGACCTTAATATAGGATATTCTACAGTCGGCTTGCCAAGTGGGGAACTCCAGTTGGTAACCTTGGGGCAGAAGTGAGAGCGGTTAGCTGGCTTCAGCCACCATCCTGAGGCTTGAAATATGCCTGTGGACATCGGTTTGCTTAGTTTTGTGAAAACTTTTTTTTTTTTTTACATTTTTTAAATCATGCTGGGGCCTGGGAGAAGACGGCATGAGTAGAAAGGATGCAGCGGTGTTAGTGTCTGTATCAGTTGGCTGTGAGTGGGAGAATCCTATTTGCAAATAGTAGCAAGTGAAGGAATGTACTGGCTCAGGTAAGTGGAAAGTCCAAACGTGTATTACCTAGGGTACTGCTGTTTTTCCTCTGGTCACCTGTGCCTTTAGAGCCATTTCCAAGAAATCAGTGCCTGGCTCTGTTTTAAAGGCCCAAGTGACAGGGTTTGCTGCTGGGGCGGATTGGGGTGGGATTGAAAGAGAGAGGAGTCAGGCTTTCGGCTGCCTCCGAGGCTCTTGCCGAATCAGAATGAGCTGCCACCAACTGCGGGTGGAAGGTTGTGGGGGAAAACCCCCAGGAGATCAGCTTGGGATGCATTAAGTTTGAGGAACCAGCTTAGTGCCCAAGCAGAGGCAACAGGGAGACAGTGGACACCCGAGTCTGGTTTTGAGGAAAGAGATTTGGGCTGCAGATGACAATCCAGGAGTCATCAGCCTTCAGGACAAGAGAAAAGCCTAGCGGGAGGGAGGGGAGATGGTGGCAGAGATGGTGGCAGACAGAGCTCCTGCTGTCTGGGCCGGAGCAGCCTGGCCCAGCCTAAGGAAAAAGCCTGAAATTGTCACACGCCAAGGGGTGGTCGGGAGGGAGAGAGGAAGACAAGCAGACATCACCTCCTTGGCCTCTGATCAAAAGCCACCTCAGCCTGGCTGCACATCAGTTGTATGTGGGTTTGGGGGTGAATTTGTGCCAAGAGCTGGGGTGTGGGTGGCACGATCGGAGGCGGTGGCTCAATTTACCTTTATGTTCCTGGCGCCCGGCACCATGCCTGGTCCTGGGAGAGCTCCTGCCAGTGAGTGTTGATTGAATGAATGAATGGAGTCCCTTGTGTTTCTCTGTAAGCAGAGGGGAAAGGTGTGTGTGGGGGGGACAGAGGACACCCAGCCAGCAACATCATTCCTCGGTATTTGACAAAGTGTGGTTCTTTAGACTATTTTTATTGAAATCTATCATACCTCGAGAAAGGTGCAAACATTGCAAGTGAGCAGCTTGATGAATTTTCAAAGCACATACCAGCATTCCCCCCACCCCAAGATTTCACTCTTTTTTATGACTGAGAGATATTCCATTGTGCATAAGCACCACATCTTTACCAGTCATCTGTTGGTGGACACTTAGGACGCTTCCATATCTTTATTATTGTAAATAATGCCGCAGTAAACATAGGGATGCATATGTCTTTTCGAGTTAGCATTTGTTTGTTTTTAGATAAATACCCAGAAGTAGAATTGTTGGGTCGTACGACAGCTCTATTTAATTTTTTGAGGAACCTCCCTACTGTTTTTCACAGTGGCTTCACCAATTTACATTCCCCCCAGCAGTGCATGAAGGTCCCCCTTTTCCCACATTCTCACTAACGCTCGTTTGTTGATTTATTGATGATGGCCATTCTGACAGGTGTGAGGTGATACCTCACTGTGGTTTCATTTCACATTTTTCACTACCTTTTTAATGTGTCTACTGGAAAATTGAATTCCACATGATCACATTGGATGTTTATCCAATGTCGCTGTTGTAAACCTTGGGGAAGAGCTGGAATGTCACGCTGAGGCTAAGGGTCATGGAAGGGTTTAGGGGAAGGTGACGTGGTCAGGTAGGTGTCTGGTAGCTATGCCCTCTGGCCACAGTGGTGATAAAAGATTCCAGAAGACAGGCAAGTCCGGCCAAAGGGAGACTGCATAGCCTAGGAGGCCTGTGCGACAGCCACAGAGAGAAGCCCTGATCCCCAGATAGTGCCCGGCTGTCAACCCCTGAGCAGGTAACCGGCGTGGGCCCAGAGTGAGGAGGAGCCTCTGGGGAGAGGTGGACACATCCTGGACTGGCCGATCCCTTAAAAGTCCTCCCAGCTAAGAGCCAGCAGGAGAGAGCTCAGCCGCTGCAGGCCTGCCTATTCCTGGTAGTTAGTCATCACTCCAGATACCTGCCAACCCCAGCCTGGCCCTCACCCCCACCCTGGCTGCTGCCTGCATCCCACTCAGGTTTGCTATCCTACCTCTTGCCGCCTGGCCCTGCTTGCCATTGCTTATCAGTTGTGTGCCCTTGAGCAAGTGGCTTCCCCTTTCTGGGGACTGCCACTTTTGCATGGCCTCACCCATGTCGCACCTAGAGTGCAGGAGAGATTAGAGATGCCTGTGGAGAACAGGTCTTCCTGGGCTGGTCTTTTGGTGGTGACAGTGTAGAGCCAAGAGGGAGGGGGTGCATGTTACTCTCCTTTTTGCAGGGTGGCCTCCCATCTCCAAACTGCGTGGTGTCCCCATTTCATTGCTGAGAAAGTTGAGACTCAGAGAGGTGAGGCGGCTTCTCCAGGGTCACACAGCTTGACAGGCGGAATTCAGATGAGGAGTGCTGACCTTTTAGGTCCGAGGCAGCCGCTCTCATGACCGTATCTCAGTGTGAGATGGAGGGCAGGGCATTGCACCTTTCTGAACCTCAGTTTCCTCGTCTGTCAAGTAGGAGGGGAGCAGGGCTGACCACAGCCGGTTGCTGTGAGCTGAGTAAAGCAGCCCAGTGCCAGCCCAGGGCAGGGTTCCAAATGACGGCTCCTGTTTGTTGACTTGTGCACAAAAGACCCCCAGCAGCTCTCTGCAGTGAGTGGCATGAGCCCATTTTTCAGGGGAGAAGACTGAGGCTGAGATGTGTAGCTGGTAAGAGCAAAGCTGGGGCCTCAACCAGCCCTTTGCTTTGGAGCCCTTTCCCTCCACTGCACTGCCCCCATCCTCACCCTCACCCCAAAGACCTGGCATTTCCTGTTGTGCTGGAGAAAGGTGGGCTTGCCCATGCTCCCACCTGGTCCTCTGTCCTGGATGACTGGACATGAAAGGGCACAGGGCAGCCTCTGCGGTGGCAGTGCTCACGGATGCCCAGCCCACAGAGCCCTTTCCCTCCCTTGGGAATGCGCCTTCCTTTACTAGGTGAGCCTGTAACCTCTCCGCCCTCCCACTCTGCTGCTTTCTAACAGCCAGAGTGGTTGGGCAGGAAGCTGGCCCGGGGCGTCCCCAGGAGGTGGCCAGATCCAAGAAGCCAGAGCTGAGAGAGGCCTTTGAGTTCGTCAGCTCTGGTTGTCTAGATGCCTTGTTGGACCTCCGTCTCCGCATCTGGAAAATGCGAGGAGTCATCAGCTCTGGGTAAACTGAGGCGTGGAACATTGGGAACAGTGCCTAGGTGGTGCAGACCAGGAAGGCGCAGGCTGCTGGTGGGAGGGGCTTTGGGAGGCGGTGGGCAGTTTCTGCTACTGTGGAAAGGGTGCATGGCCCCGAGCCAGCTCACTCCTTTTAGGTACCTACCTGGAGCTGTGCTCTCATGCTTTGATGTGCATGAGAAGGCCCGGGTCCGGTTAAAATGCAGTCTGGGTCAGTACCTCTGGGATGGGACTAGCCCGCTTCCAGGGGACCCTCCTGATGCAGTTAGCAAGGCCCTAGGGTGCCTCTTACACATGTTCCTCTGTGACGGAGTGCACACATCAAAGATGACAGCAGCTTAAGTGTCCATCAGGAGAGCCTTGGCCAGATGCACGGGGGGCCATCTCTGCCAGGGATGCTCCAGAGCAATTAGAAGGAGCGGGGAGATCCATTGGGGTCTTGCAAACTGATGTTTTGTCTTCCATGAGGATGGAGTGGCCCTCTGAGTACTGGGGCTTTGTATGTGTCGTTAACTGACGTGGCCCTGTGCTGGGACAGGGCTTGGCACACAGTAAGTGCTCAGTAATGTTTACTGAATGTTGGAACAAATACACTGGTTGGAGAGATCTCCATGGCCTAGTTAGAGGGAACCGATACGCGTGACCTGGTGCCTCTCAGTCTTGGCATTACTGACATTTTGGGACAAATCCTTTGTGGTGGGGCTGACCTGGGCATTGTAGGATGTTGAGCAACATTCCTGGCCTCTGCCTATTGGATGATCCCTTGTTGTGACAACCAAAACTGTGTCCAGACATTGCCAGTTGTCCCCTAAGGGGAAAACCAGCTTTGATTGAGGACCACTGGTGTGATATGCCAGCATGTGGCTGGAGGGAGGGAAGGATGCTTGTTTGGGAGGGTGGGAGAGAGGCCCTAAGTGATTTCCATTCAGGTAGGTATTTGGCTGTAACCTCAGAAAGCAGGGGAGGGTCCTTCTCCCCAAACTGATCAGTAGTAGTTACCTCTTAGAAATGAGGGACAGGGATGGGATTGGAGACTTTCCTCCAAAGAGACTTAAGCCTTCTCTATTTTTTTTTAAATATGAAGATTGTACCTATAACTTGAGTATTTAAGTAAATTTAAAAAATAAGAAAGGTATAAGGACCCGCTTCTAAGTTGTGAGGATTTAATGAAAGCACATACCTGAAGTGTTGGGCATGGTGCCTGGCACATATGGGAGTGAAGCCAAAGAAAAACATTGTTTTATTGTGTTATATCCCCCTGGCAGCCCTAAGCCTACCTACGGACGCAGTTAAGACCCTCTTTGCATATCGGCCAGTGGGAGCTCAGAGAGGGGGAGGGACTTTCCCAAGTTCACACAGCAAAGTAGGAGGCAACCAGTCTTCATGGCTCTGAAGTAGGTCATCTGGGCCTCCAGTCATCATCACGAACCAGTGGTCTGAGGCCATCATACCTGTGGTCTGCTTCAAGTCTCCCAGCTTGTTGATCACTTAAAGTTCACCAACCTGGCTGGCACCAAGGAAGTGGGCAAGGCTGGAAGTGGCAGGAGTATAGCATGTGGGAGCTGTGCTGTGTTTTTGCCCAGCCGCAATGGGAGGACTGCCAAGGATGTGGAGCCTGTGATGGAGGACCTTGGCAGAGACAGCCTCTGTAGGTGGGCACTGGCTGCCAGCCCTGCACAGCTTTGGAATCATACTGTATTGCTCCTGCTCAAACACCTGCCATGGCTCCCTAGTACCCAAGACTAAATTTGCCTACAGAAAGGAAATTTAGTTTTCCATGGCCTACAGAAGCTTCTCCATGACATAGCTAGATTCCAAATACTAATAATAGTAATAATAAAATTAGAGTACCTGCTGTTTGCCAGGTATGGTCCTAAGTGCTTTACATACATTTTCTACTTATTTTTACAAAAGCCTTATGCATGTGCTGCAAATCTGATTCTCATTTTACAAATGAGGGGACTGATGCCCACAGAGGTTAAGTGTCTTGCCCAAGGTCACAGAGCCATGGCCCAGCCAGAATCTGCAGCCTGACTCCAGAGCCAGACTTTTACCCAGGAGGCCAGCCTACCTGATCTTGTTGGAAGAATGAACCAGCATGATGCCCGCAGAGAGGAACCCAGGCCTGGGTGTCTGGAGAGCCGGGCCAAGCCTGCCGTTCCATGGCCTTGCTGTGTAACCTTGGCTGGACGCTCCTCTTTGGGCTTGTAACATTTTCTCCATGGTTATCAGGCTTTCACCAAGGCTGGCTCTGTATTCCAGGACTCAAGGTCCTAAAATTATGTAACAAACCTAGAAATCGCCCTGATTTCATTTTTCCATTCCTTTCTTTTGCATCATACCTTTGATATATATCTACTGTAGAAAAGTTACAGAATTCATGGAAAAGGGAGGAAATAAATGAAGCGCCGGATGGCCTTCAAGGTGTACCTTTCTGGAGCATTTTTTCCAACATAAATATTTACCAGAATGGGATCAGATAACCTATTTATCACCTAACATCTTATCCCAGATGTCCCTCAGGGGAGTGAATCCTTTTTTACAGACAGATCCAGGTCTGTTAATGGTGTACCATGAATATTTCATTAGAATATCTAATTAGAGATGATGCTAAATTAATAGCTGGTGTTTACTGAAATCCTCCTCCTGCTGGATCCTGCCCCGAGCACTTGACCTAACAGTCATCCCAGCAACCCTCTGGGGCAGGCAGTTCAGCCCCATTTTACAGATGAGAAAACAGGTTATTGAGATTAACCGGCCCCAGGTCTTATGGCCAGTCCTTGGCAAAGGCAGCTGAGCCCTTCTCCAAGGGCTTTAACCATTGGGCAACCTGGCCATGTGCCTCCCCTCTCATGTTCTCATGATGCCCTGTGTCTTTGAGGTCGGTGAGCAAGCTGGGTACTAGCCAAGGAAGACCAATGAGGAGAAGCCACTGTGGTCAGCTGTAGCTGGATATGTAGCCTTGGCCAAAAAAGAATGGTGAGTGCTCCTGGGCAGGAGAGGCACCTGCCTGCGGGAATCTGCCAGAGCCACCTGCGGTGAAATCCATCCTGGCTTGGCTGGATGGGTCCCCAAGCCTGGAGAGTGTAGGTGACCGAGGTCTCTCCCTGTGGATTCTGGCAACCTCAGATATACTAGTTTCTATCCCTTAAGAGTTTTAGGGTGCCAGGTGCCAGGCTTCCTGCTGTGGTCACCCTGAGCTGCTGAACCCTCTCCACAGCCCATAAAGTAGATTCCCTCTTCAGGTGGGGCCACTAAGGTTCTGGAACGTTAAGAGCCTTGTCCAAGGTCACTTCACAGTTCGCGTCTGAGAGTTGGGAGTAGTGGGGCATCTCCTGGGCCACGTGTATTGGAGGCTTAGCGTGTGTCAGGGGCTCATCTAAATGTTCCAGAGGTATTACCTGGCTCCCTTTCAGCAGCCCAGGGAGGTGGGCACTGTCATTGTCCCTGTCATACAGAAGAGGAAACTGGCACCTTCATACTTTTGTAAATGTCAATCGTGAATCCCTTTTCAGGTGAAATCTTACAGTGCCCAGCCAGGCACCGACTCAAGAAGGTTCTAGCTATTGAAATTGGTGTATGGGGTATGGGAGGGAGACAGTAGTTCAGCTTCCCCCTATAAGTCAGTGGCAGGTAAACTGAGTCCCAGAGAGGGAAGAGGCGTGCCTTGGTTGCAGGGCGTTTGGGCAGCGCAGCTAGGATCCAAACTCACTCTCTCCTTGTCCTAGGCCTGGGCTCCTCTTGCTGCTCCACCTTTCCACCCTGGCTGGCCCTCCCTTCCCCCACAGGCCGCTTGGTGACAACACCTGATGCGGAAGGGATGCGTGGTTTGGATAAAGACAGGCTTGGTATTACCAATTTTTCCTTCTGCCTCAGCCCGGTATGGCTCAGCGCAGAACCATTATTTATCGTATCTATTTAAAAATTTAAGTTTTTGTTCATCATAGTCTTTTGGCATTCATTGAAAAAATATTGCATTAAAACATTGATCCTGATGATTGTGTTTTGGGGTGCCCCCTTAAGTTTTGCACTTGGGGGTGAGGCCTCAGTTGCTCCCCTTGGTCCTGCCAGACAAACCACTTGCTCTCCAGAAGGCGGCCATGCCTCCTGCCTCTCCCTCCCTTCCGACAGATGAGGGGAGCGAGGCCTGCCCAAGAACGGCTGTGAGTTGATCACCGGGCACAAGGCTAGAGTGAGAGTCCCCCTCCATGTCGCCTTCCCCTCGGGCCCAGAGCACATGGCTCCTTTGCCTCTTTCTCCCTTCTCCCCTGCCACCGCCTCCGCCTTGAAGTGGCTCCCTGGATCCCCCAGCAGCTCTCACCTGGCCCCCAGCCCTCATCTTCTAAGCTGTCCCGCACCAGGGCCAGCCCATGTTCCCTCCCAGAGCCCAGCCTGACCAGCATTCACGATTTCCCACTGCCCCCAGTTCCCCCAGACTCCGTACTTGGCGTTCAAGGCCCGGCACCGTGTGGCCCCTGCTGACCTCCTTTCCCGGCCCTCTTTCCCATCATCACTGACTTGTACCTAGCACGTTATTTCTCAGATCCCTGCAATGCGCCAGCCACAGCCACTGCTTTTCCTCACGGTTAAGCCGCCTTCTCAGTGATCTCAGCAGCCTTGCTGGTAAGAATTACTGGCCCCATTTGACAGATGAGGAAACTGAGACCCAGGCAGAGGAGAAGACACTGTTAGGGGTCTGGAGCAGAGGCAGGTGCACATCCAGGTTGGCTGGCCGCACACCCGTGGTCCTGTCCACCTCTCTGAGCCTTGTCTCATCCGGTGCTGGGGACTGAGATGCAGAGTCCTGTTCTGCTTCCCTCTGGGCCGTGTGCACAGCATCTGGGGCCAAGGTCACCCCACTCCAGTCCCTAGTGTCCTCCCACCTACTTCTGACTTAATATCCAAGGTCACGTGCTGGCCTGTGATGCCAGCATGGGTGCGCGCTTTGCTGCTTTCATTATAGTTCTGTTTTCTCCTACTTTTATTTTTAAATAAAATCAAAACACTTAAATCACACCCAGAACATGCCATCAAGCTCTTCCTGCTACAAACCGCTGCTGCTCTTATGTTTGATGGCAGAGGGGAGACAGGCAGGAATGGGGGCCCAGGCCCCTCCCCAGGCAGGAGTGCAGCTCCTTGGGTCTGTGGATGGCCCCCTAGGGGCCCAGGAATGGGGATGGGGGGGGAATGACATCTTTATTGACTCAGCTTAACACTTCCTCCAGGTGTAGGTGACAGATCGCTGCAGCTGGGGCCCGATTACCAAGAGAAACCACATATATCTTGATACCGCGTTTCGGTTGCTACAGATACATGCAAATTAGCCCTCTTCCTGTTATATATTGCTCCAGCGAAGGACAGTACACCACAGCATTTTCTATCTGTGTTCTTAGCCAGATTTTACTATAAGGGGTGTCCTTTTCACCTTCTGTATTTTATTCCATTTTCAAACACTTCTGGGAAGGGGCCCATAGGTTTCACCAGGTGGCCAAAGGGGTCCAGGGCGCAAAGAGAGTCAAACAACTGATTAGACCTGTGTTTGAGTCCTGATCACCTGCACCGCGGTGAGTGTGGCCAGCCGCCTCCCCACCTGCGGGTCTCATTTGTGGCCTGGTCAGAGGGGAGCTTTCCCCCTCGTGGGTGTTTTGGGAGGTCAGCAGTGGTGCTGGATGCAGTTCTGCGGTGGTGTCCATCTGTCTGTCCATTGGGTGTGGCACTGGGCAGATGCTCCCACAGCCACCTGCATGTCCTCCATCCTGGCATCCACCCCTCTCTGTGCGGCTTGTCTGCCTCTCCTGTGACTGCTGCTGTGACACTCCTTACAGCAGGCTTGTCTCCCCTAAGAAATAATAGTACATAATCACTGCCAGTGTCACTGAGCTCATGCCCTGTGCCAGCCTCGTGACAGCCAGCCAGGTGGGTGCTGTTTTCACCCTTACTATGGAGGTGAGGCGAGTGAGGTCCAGAGAGAAGTTGCCAGCACGAGGTCACACCAGCTGGCCAGTGGCCGAGCCCAGATGACACCTGGCCTGTCCAACTCTTGACCCCCGTACTCTCTGAATATTGCATTCCCTGGGCCTGGCCTGGGTGGGTGCCCAGGCAGTAGCCCTTGAATGCCGAATTCAAGGTCATATGTTTCATAGGGCAGGGGGAGGGACCATACTTGGTGACAGATCCCTGGGCCCCATCTCATAACTTCCAAATCAGAATATTTGGGGGTGGGTCTTTTAATAATTTCAGGAGATTATGATGCACTTGTAAGTTTGAAAAAACCTTAAAGGAAAGACGTAACACTGGTATAAAAGTTCTGGTCTGAGAGCTGTATATCAGTTCACTGATTTAATCCTCGCTACTACTGTTAGCATCCCCATTTCAAAGTTTGTTTTTAGTAGAAAAATATCATTACCTACCACTGGAACACAACCCCTGGGGGAAAGCGAGGCACAGAGAAATGAGGTTAACACCTTCCTCTCCCCTCTCCCCCCAGGGCATCATTGCTAGTAATCAGCAGAATTAGGACTCAAAGCCAGATGTGTGGACTCCTACTCCAGTGCTCATTCCCCCACGTCTGGCAGCTTGGCAGAAGAATGGACACAGGGCTGTGTGTGGGGGGGTTGTGTGCAGGAAGCCTTGGCCCCAAGAGGTCATTCTGGCCTTTCCTGTTTGCTCTGTTTACCAGGTAGAGGTCCCATGTGTTACCAGGCAGGAAGCCTAGAACAAGGGCTGTGCCAGGTGCTCGGGGCAAAGCTGGGAGACAGGGCCAGGAGTTGGAGCTGGTCACTGCCCTGAGCAGCTCCGTGACCCTGGACAGATAGCTTCCCCATCTGTGTATTGGGCAGGGTAGGGATTAGGGGGGCTGTTTAAGAGCTTGGCTTCTGGCATCAGAAACACCTAGGTTCCAGTTCAGGCTCAGTCAGTTCCCAGCTGTGTGACCTCAGGCGAAGCACTTCCTGTCTCTGAGCTTCGTTTCCCCCTCTGTCAAATGACTAACAATAATGCCTACCGCCCAGGGTGGTTGTTAGAGGCAGGACGTATATAAAAGTGCCAGGTGCACACAAGTCTCTTTCCTTGTCTTTCCTTGATGGCAGGCCAGATACTGGATGACTCTGTGTACATGTGTGTGCTTTTTTAAAAAAAATCAATCATTTGTTTTTCAAAGTTATAAATTTTTCTGTCAGCCACTAAAGGCTGGCCGTGAGTCCTACTTGCCCTTCTGAGATGGGGCCCAGAGCCAAAATACATGCTGGTTTCACCAAAACTCACTGCATTTGCATTTCTCGGGCTTGTCTTTAAGTTCCGCCAGAACTGGAAGGGGGACTGGCAAACTGTGGCCATAGGGCAGAGCTAGCCCGCAGCCTGATTTCCTAAGTAGTCCTTCCTGGGATGCAGCCATGTGCGTTTATGCGTGTGTTGCCTGGGGCTGCTCTCATGCTACAGACCAGAGTGGAGTCTGCAACAGAGTCTATTGTCCACAGGGTCGAAGTCACTGGTTTTCTGGCTCTGTACACAGGTGTGCTGACCCACTTCACCAGGCCACTGTTATCTCACGTTGTATGTCCCTCCCTTCCAGGCTCTGTCCCTGTGGTGTGATGACAGGATCAGAATATTCAGTGCTCACAGCTTTGCTTGTTGACTCTGTGCCAGGCCTGATGGGAGTTACGGAATTCTTCCTGCCTCTTTCCTCCAGGTGTTATTCCCATTTCTCAGATGAGAACACTGAGGATTGGAGAGCCACCCCAGGGTAACCCAGGATACCCAGCTTCTGAGTGGGGGACCTGGAATGTGACCACTGGCCTCATCACCAGTACAAGTGGGGGCTTGTGCTGAACTGGGCCTCTGAGGGGGAGGTAGGCAGCATGGGGCGGGGGGTGGTCCTGCTGTAATCGTTTTAGGTACAAAATGCAAAGCAAGTCAGGAAAGAGAGGTCCTGGATGGAGGAGCATGGGCTATAGAGGGAGAGGGGAGAAAGACTCAGATTTCCTTACCGGCTCCCGCGTTCCCCAGCTCTGTGGCTTTGGGCAGGTGGCCCCACCTCTCCGATCCCCAGTAAATGGATGGTTAATAAGGGAAGGTGAAATGGGGTGATTGGGAGGTGCCTGTGAGGACAGAATTCAGTGATGTTATGTAAGTCCTGAGCGCAGTGCCTCACGTACAACAGTGCTCGAGAAGTCGGAGCGTATTTCTAGGGCAGCGCGCCAGCCTCTTCGCTCCTCTCGAGCCGCTCCTAGTGCTTTCATGCTAAGCTGTGTCCAGAACCTTAGAATTACTGTTTTTCTCTCCCTCTGGCCTGTGGCATCTGGCAGGCTTTTCCTGGCTGGCTTCCCTCCAGAGTGGGCAGAGGTCTCTGATTCCCAGGGACACTGCCGGAGAGGGCCCTGGTCTCCCCAACTCTGCACCCGCGCGTCGGGGCTTGGGATGGTGTCAGCGGGCTCAGTGGCGTAGGTGGTAGCCATGGCGATGGAATGTTTGGGAGCTGGTTCCCAGGGGGAGAGCTTGCAGGAAGGGTAGCTGAGCTCGGGTACATGGGCACCCGGCACCCCTCCAGGGCCACTCTGTAAGTGCAGTGACCTGCCACCTTAGTTGGTAGCGTGTGCTCCAGCCCCCTCCCCTGGATCTGCTGAGTTTGGAGAAACCATGCTGAGTTAGAAAGTTGAAAGGAGTTTGAATCCCAATCAGTGTGGGATCAGTGTAAACGTCACCTCATTCTATGACCTCCTGTGGCATGACTACCCTGGTCATTTCCTTCTAAACATCTGTCACAGGCGTAATTCTGTCTCACATGCTGGGTTTTTTGCTTCCCACAAGAATGTGAGCTCCAGGAGAGCAGGGGCCTTTGTCTGCTGCTCTTGATGTGTCCTAGCGTCTTCAGCAGTGCCTCCCACATAGTATGTGCTCAGTAAACATTTGTGGAATGAATGAATGTGGAAACTGGTTTCTCACTAGTCGGGGGGCTTCTAACCACTCCACCTTCAGTCTCCCCACCTATCAGATAGGAATAAAAATCCCCACCTTAAAAGTTTCTGCAGCCCTGGCTGGAGTGGCTCAGTTGGCTGGGTGTCATCCTGTGCACCGAAAAGTCGCTGGTTCCGTTCCCAGTCAGGGCACATGCCTGGGTCGCTGGTTCAGTCCCCAGTTGGGGCACATGAGGCAGCCCATCAATATTTCTCTCATCAATATTTCTCTCTCTCTCTTCCCCTCTCTCTCCCCCTTCCTCTCTCTCTCAAATCAATAAAAACATATCCTCGAGTGAGGATTAATAAACAAGTTTCCACAGAGGGCGAAATTAGAAAATGAAAGCCAGCATGTAAATAGCACTCACTGTGCCAGGTGCTGTTCTAACATGTTCTAACTTATTTACACCTCCCAGCGCTTCTCTGAGGCTAGTTCCTCGTTCGCAGTGGCCGCATTTCAAGGTCCCAGGGGCCATGTGTGCATTGTTACCATCCCCATTTTACAGATGAGGAGACTGAGGCTCATAGCCGGTAAGTGACTTGCTAAGCTCACACAGCCATTGGTTGTTGGAGCTGGGATTGGAGCCCCTACTATAATTTTAAAAAATACTAGTCATTTTATTATTATGTAGAAAGATGACAATGCCATGAACGTTTGTTTTTAGGAGGAAAATACCATCGCCTACCAGTGGAACACCACCCCGGTGGCATTTTGAATCTATTTCCGTCTTGTCTTTGTGCTTTTCTTCTCTTTACCCTGTGGTTTATACTTACTGGTTAGTTAGGTCGATTTGGCACTCTCGTTTTGGCAAAGTCTTGCTCGCCTAGCACTCCCCTGGGCCTTTGTGACCTGTGAATTGGAGAACTGGGGCCCTCACCCGCCCAACACTGGGCTATTATGGGGATAAAACCAGGAAGGGCATGGCAAGCACTTGGCCCGGTGTTAAATATACAGTGAGCACAATGAATGCTGATGTTTCTTCTATGAGAAAAAGGGCTCCTTGACCCCTCCGCATGCCTCTCATTTGTCTTCCAAATCAGGGCTGTCCAACAGAAATGTGTGCAAATGGTGGGACTGTCCTAGACCCGGGGTCCCCAGACATTTTCTATAAATGTAGATGGTAAATATTTCAGGTTTTGTGCAGCACATAGAGTTTTTGTTGCTGCCTCTCTTTCTTCCCTCCCTTCCCTTTCTCCCTCCCTCCTCCTGTTCTCTTCTTTCCCTTGAAATTAAAAACCATTCTTAGCTCGTAGGCCATACTAAAACAGGCCCAGGGGTGGATTTGGCCCGAGGGCCACATTTGCCTGTCCCATTCTAGGTCCCCACTGCCCCATGCAGTAGCCACTGGCCACCAGATGGATACTGGACACTTGCAATGTGGCCAGCACAGAGCAGGAGCTGAATTCAAATATCTGTGTGGGTAGTACTCCACTTTGGACATGTGGCTCTGCCAGCCCTGTCCCTCGGCCCTGAAAGGGCCCTTCAGGCCGTGGGAGCTGCCTGGCTGGCGGGCCACTCCGGCTCTCTGGCATTTCAAGGGCTGCCTGAGCACAGCTGGGCCTGAGCCATCTCGCCTCCCTCCCGCCTCCTCCCTCCGGAAGGGCTTCAAGCACCTTCTCCCTCATTGTTTTTATTTGTTCCAAGAGGCAGGCCTCCCATTATTGGCCACCCATGCCCCAGGAGTGCCAGGCCTGTGTATTCTGTAGCTTGGAGGCTGGGGGGCTGGTTGCTGTGGTTACACCTGGGAGCCCTTCACCATCTGGGTTTAGATGTACTAATTGGGCTGGTATTTTAAAAAATTGTATAGAAGCAAGGAATCAGGGACTAGGGAGGGAGAGAGAACAGAGAAGCGTGGTAACAGCCTACACCCAGTTTATTTGCATCATGGTGCAAATAAAACAATAGCTGAGATTTCTGAGTGCTTGCTGTTATCTTATTGAAACCCCCCAGCAGCCCATTTTATAGAAGGGGAAAACCAAGGCTCAGGGAAGTGACAGTCTATGTAGACAGGCAGTCATCCAACTCCAGAGCTGCTTTCTTAACCACCCCCACCTCCTGGAATGGGACCAGAGGAGGGAAGTTGAGACTCAGATTTAGCATGGGATTCTGTGAAGTGATTTCCCCTTGTGGGCCTCAATTGCCCTTGTCCAGTCACCAGCTGGCAAGATGCAGAAGTAGGATTTGAAGTCTGAGGCTTTTACCCACCCCCCTCACTGCCAGGATGCGGGGACACCTCCCTTGACTGAATCCAGTGGGGTACTTGGGTACGGAACAGGCCCGGGTTCCTGGGCTGTACCCACTGGCCCCTCCTGGCTCTGGGGCCCCAGCTCTGGGTACTCAGGAAGCTGCCTCTGCTTTGTGGGTTGCCAGTTGCCAAGTCACCTGCTTTTGGTTCTCAGGCCACCCTCCAGGAATTTGCTGTCTTCTGCTCATGTCTGACCTGCCTGCTTTGAGCTGTTTCCCTCTGGTGGCAGAGATGGGCCTCTTGCTGGGGCAAGTTGCTGCTTCTCGCTGAGCTGCTGGGATGGGGCATTCCCACCTCAGAGGTTAGCGGGGATCCTGTTAGAAGCCACGTGGGTGAAGCTTTAGCACAGTATGTGCTCAATAAGTGTAAAAACACAAAACTCAGGGGCTGTGTTTTAAAGTGCTGTTGACGAATGGTCAGTATTAAGCAAAACTGGTGGGTTGCTAATGTTTTTCTCATTCTGTCTGTCCCTCCTGGGGGGTTTCCCCCTGGCCTTTAGTATCCAAATCACTTCTGACCCCAAAGAAGCTTGGAAGGACAGTAGTGCCCCCCAACCTGTGGTTTCACCTTTTGTGACTTCATTTACCCATGGCCCAAAATTATTAGAAAGTTCCAGAATAAACAATTCATAAGTTTTCAATTATGCGCCGTTCTGAGTAGTGTGATGAAACCTCTCACGGTCCCACTTGGGATGGAATCAGTCCTTTGTCCGGCGTCTCCATGCTGTATGCGCTCCCTGCCTGTTAGTAGTCATCGTAGTTCTCAGAGATCGACCGTCGTGGTGTCACAGTGCTTCTGTTCACGGAACCCTTATTTTAATAACGGCCCCAAGGTGCAAAAGTAGTTTAAACTTGATCACAGGTATGTGTGTAAAGGAAAACACATAGTATATATAGGGTTTGGTACTTTCCGCGGTTTCTGGTATCCGCTGGGGGTTTTGGAATGTAGTCCCCTCAGGATAAGGGGACTGCTGTATGCACATGCACGTACACACATAGTAACATGCGCACTATACCTTTCCTTTCCGAAAGAGCTTTCCCAGATTTTCCCCTTTTCTCCCTTTCTCTGCATCCCCATTGCCGTCTGTTCCCTCAAAGCTCCATTCTCTTATTCCCCACCTAGTGTCAGGAAAAAAGGTGATTATGCTAATTCAAGCTAAAGTGTGGCTGACAGTTCCCCAGGGTATTGACACCGAAATTTTAATAATTGGGCAGAATTCTAGTCTCCTGTGTAAGTGGAGAATTTCAGTGAGCACCTGAAGAAGCTGAGGGGCCCCTTGGGGGGATTTCTGAGTGGCTTTATGTCCCGTCCGGCCTCCTCTTACCCCTGAAAGTATCCCTGGAATTAGATTTCCCCATCCCAGATCCTGAATTCAGGGTACCCATGAACCCCCAACATTGTCAGCAGCCGAGTTCCTGGAGAGAGGTTTCCCCAGCTACTTCTCAATATTCAGAGCCCAGTGATCTCAGGAGTAGACTCATCTTTGCTTTGTCAGTCATTTCTAGAGCCCTCCCAGCATCTCTGAGGTCAGCAGACCCATCCCTTTGCAGCAGAGGAAACTGTGGCTTAGGTGGAGGAAGTGACTCTCCCAAAGCACATGGTCAGGAAACGCCAGGGCCTCAGCAGTCTCGACCCCGGGACTGTGTGTTCCCTTGGCTTTGGTGTCTATTTTCCACTTGCAGTGGACTGAAGGGCCCCAGGCAGACCAGCCTCTTGTGAATAGATTGGTTCAGCTGCAAACCAGGTCCTTTGGTGGTTTTGGCCGAATCTGGTGTCCAAAGAGGAATGCTGTCTCCCCGCTCCCTTCCCTCTAGACTCTTCAGCGTTTCCCAAGTTGCTGGCAGCTCCCAGGCATGTGGGTTCTTTCCTGCCTGTGACTTTGCACTGGCTGTTCCCTTTGCCAGGGACAGTGTTCCCTCTCTTCTCTACCTGGCTGCTCAGACTGCACCTGCTCATTGTTCAGAACTCAGCATGAGGGCTGCCTCCTGCAGGAAGCCTTCCCTCCCCTACTCAGTAGAGCCCATCACCCCTTCCCAGGTGTGGGTCCATGGTGTGCGTGGACTAGGGGGCTGAGGCTTACTTAGCTCCATAGCCCAATTCCTGGCACACAGTAGGTGCTCATGAAATGTTAGAATAAATGAATAACCCATTATGGTACAAACCACTCATATTTGAATGCTTCCTATGTACTGGGCACATTCCTAAGTTCTTAGGGGGTTATTTAATGTTCATGATTAATCTTTGATGTTGACATTCTTAGACCTATTTTACAGATGAGGCTCAGAGAAGTAGAGTCTGTTTCCCAAGCTCACACAGTCACACAGGAAGTAGCAGAGCTGGGATTTGAACCCAGGTCTTCCTGACTCCCTGAATGCCCAGAGACCTCAAGTCCTGACTTGGATTCTGGAAGGAGATGGGAAAGGAAATGAAGTCTCAGAAACACAGCAGGGGCAAGGCGGAAAAGGGCTGGTGTGGACGGAGGCTGGCTGTGTCCAGCGTCAGAGTCTGCATCTTCTGTATTGGCATCGGTTGCAAAATTGAAGGGCCTGCCTTGAGGGCGAACTGGGGAGTTGGGCAGATCTGTCATTTGAGGTGACCAGAGAAGGGGGTGGCTGGGCTGGATGGGCCCTGCTTTTCAAACAATCCCATCTAAAGAGTTGCCACTGAAGTCCGATCATCTTCATTAGCAGTGCCTGGGAGGGGAGAGGAGGCGGCCCTTGTGCTGAGTTCTGAACAGTGGGCAGGTGAGTTCTGAACAGCCAGGTAGAGAAGAGAGAGGGGTGTTCCTGGCAAAGGGGCAGAGCCCCTTGGGGTGGTGATAGCACCTACCCTTAGGGTGGTTGGAGGACCTCCTGAGCTGAGAAAGATGAAGTGCCCAGCTCACGGAGCCAGTGCTCTGCAGGGACTGTCAGCATCCGCACGTTTGCCGTCGGCGGAGTGTGCGTGGCAAAGGGCGCAGCTCGCAGGCCTCTCTGACCACGGTTCCCTCTCTCCCTAGATGTGAGCCCCGTGGGCCCCCTGCTGACCTGTCGCTGAAGCAGGCCCCCCACCCCAGGCCCAGCATGCGCCTGTCGGTGCGGAGGGCGCTGCTGGCGGCCAGCTGCGCCCTGGCCCTGGTCCTGGCGCTGCAGCTGGGGCAGCAGGTGCTGGAGTGCCGGGCGGTGCTGGACGGCCGGCGGGGCCCGCGGCGCGCCATGCGGCCGGAGCAGGAGGACCTGGTGATGGTGGGCACGGACCGCGTGGAGTACCGCTACAGCAAGGCCATGCCGCTCATCTTCGTGGGCGGCGTGCCCCGCAGCGGCACCACGCTGATGCGCGCCATGCTGGACGCCCACCCCGAGGTGCGCTGCGGCGAGGAGACCCGCATCATCCCCCGCGTGCTGGCCATGCGCCAGGCCTGGTCCAAGTCAGGCCGGGAGAAGCTGCGGCTGGACGAGGCCGGCGTGACGGACGAGGTGCTGGACGCGGCCATGCAGGCCTTCATCCTGGAGGTGATCGCCAAGCACGGCGAGCCGGCCCGCGTGCTGTGCAACAAGGACCCCTTCACGCTCAAGTCCTCCGTCTACCTGTCGCGCCTGTTCCCCAACTCCAAGTTCCTGCTGATGGTGCGGGACGGCCGGGCCTCCGTGCACTCCATGATCACTCGCAAGGTCACCATCGCCGGCTTCGACCTCAGCAGCTACCGCGACTGCCTCAGCAAGTGGAACAAGGCCATCGAGGTGATGTACGCCCAGTGCCTGGAGGTGGGCAAGGACAAGTGCCTGCCCGTGTACTACGAGCAGCTGGTGCTGCACCCCCGGCGCTCCCTCAAGCTCATCCTCGACTTCCTCGGCATCGCCTGGAGCGACACCGTTCTGCACCACGAGGACCTCATTGGCAAGCCTGGTGGCGTCTCCCTGTCCAAGTGAGTGGACCCCCTGACAGTCCGCCCAGATCCCTGGGCCTGAGATCGGGCCACTTGATGGAAAGATGGGCTCTGCATCTCCGAGCTGTGTGGCCTTGGGCAAGTCACTGTGTCTCTCTGAGGCTCAGCTTCATTATCCAAAAAAAGTGGGGCAATTGCTGTTTTCTTTTCCAGTAGAATCAGCAAACTTCAAATGCGCTTTGTAGTCGGGCTGCAGGGGGTAAAGGTTAAGAACACAGATTCTGCAACCAGGCTGTCTGGGTTTGAATCCCAGCTCCCGCCACTTCCTAGCTGTGTGACCTTGAACAAGTGACTCAACCTCTCTGTGCTTCCATTCCCTCATCTGTAGCGTGGGGCTATAATCTAGCTACCTTATGGATAGATACCTGTGAGTGTCAAATAGGGTGATCCATGTTAGGGGCTACTCTTATTTTTATCATTCTTAGTGTTGATACTGCTCTTATTGGAATACTCATCCTCACCATCACGACCGTTCAATAAGTGCCTGCTCTCTGGCAAGCCCTGAGTTAAGCCCCCAACAAACCTGATTCCTTTAATCGCCGTAGCAGCTAGAAGACATAGGAACTTCACTTATCTCGTTTTTACAGATGAAGAAACTGGATCTGAGAGAGGAGAAGTGACTGGCCTAAGGGCACACAGCTAGCAAAGTGTGGTGCTTGGATTTGAGCCCAGGTCTGTTGGACTCCAGAGTGTGTGCTTTCAATTTGAAGCTCCCCCTACCTGGGACCCCTCCTTCCGTCCCTTGTGTTCTGCCTCCCTCGTCCGGGAGGCCAGCCCTCTCCTGAGCCCCAGAGCACTGGAACAGTGCAGGATGAGAGGAGCCAGCTCCGTGTCTCCATCCTGATCCGGCGGAGCATCCTGGAGAACCCCGTGAAAGGGCGGCCCTTCCCGGGACCCACCTCCCTGCTGCTTTCATGGCCGCTTCCTGCCAGGCTCCAGAGAGAGTGGAAGGGGGAGAGAGAGAGAGAAACGTCGATGTGAGAGAGACAGATCCATTGGTTGCTTCTTGCATGTGCCCCAACTGGGGCTGGGGATCAAGCCTGCAACCGAGGTATGTGCCCTTGACTGGAATCACACCCAAGACCCTTCAGTTTAAGGGCCAACACTCTAACCACTGAGCCAAACCAGTTAGGGCCATAGATTTGAGATTTTGACATATTGGCTAGAGTTGAGATTTAAATCCAGGTGTTACAGACTCCAGATCCATGCTCTTCCCACCTGTCCACACCCCTTTACCCTCCCCAGTCCTCACTCCCTGTCCTGTCTTCCTTTTGCTACATCTTTTTGTTTCTGTTCTTTCCCCCCAAGTTATCTCTTAGTTGGGATGGAAGAATCTAGAAACAGGCCCTTTATCCTGGGAGTTCTCCACCCTCCATCCTGTCAGGCCCCTGAACTATACCCGGCAGGATCTCTGTGATTCAGAGGCTGGGTAAGCCAGATACAGGGGTGAGCAGGGAAGCTCACGTAAGGCAATGGTGGTTCCGTTGTTATAGCAAAAAGCTGAAAACAACCCGACTGTCCATCTTTAGGGGAATGGACAGATAACTCTGGAGGAATGCTACACAGCTGGAAAAAAGAATGCAATGAATAGAAAAAGTCACCAATACATACAGCATATAATTTTGTTTTAGAAACTACAGACAAAATCATAGATTTTCTGTGTGGGGGTTGGGGAGGGAAGGGGAGAGAGAAGCTAACACTTATTGAGACCTTACAATGCACCATATTCTCTTCTATTATTAACTCATTTACTTGCATTAACTCATTTACTTCCCAGAACAGCCTGTGAGGTGGGTGCTATCATTTCCATTTATAGATGAGGAAATTGAGGATCAGAGAGGTTCAGTAGCTCTCTCAAGGCCACACAGCTGGTGTTGGTACAGCTGGCACTTGAACCCAGATGGTCTGGCTCCTGGGCCAGCTCTTGGCCACTCTCTTATTTAAAGCACAGAAAAAGGATTGGAAGGATGTGCTCCAAAATGCCAAGACAGAGGCCCAATAGGGAGCTGATGGACTGGGAGTGGCGACCACAGGGACTCTTAGCCTTACCATTAGTGTTTTATAATTATTTCCCAAGAACAAAATATCCATCTCGGTCCCATAAAAAAAGTTATATTTAAAAAGTCAGAGACATCAGGGAAGCAGAATTTTTAAGCACCAGCAGTGGTCACTGCCTAGTACTTCCTTCTGACTTCCCGTCTCATGCTATCATCCCCATTGTACGGAGGAGGTGTGATGAGGTCAAATGACTCATCCACAGTCTCACAGTGGATGGAGGAAGAGCTGCCTGGGGACCAGGTCCCCCCAGTCTTTCCTACTGCCCCAGAGTGACTGAGCAGAGAGTCTGCCCAGGCCTGGGTCTTCGCGGTCACCCTCCAGCCTGTCCTCTCTCCCCAGGATCGAGCGATCCACAGACCAGGTCATCAAGCCTGTGAACCTGGAAGCACTCTCCAAGTGGACTGGCCACATCCCCGGAGATGTGGTGAGGGACATGGCCCAGATCGCCCCCATGCTGGCTCGGCTCGGCTATGACCCATATGCAAACCCTCCCAACTATGGCAACCCCGACCCCATCGTCATCAACAACACACACCGGGTGAGTGCATGTGCACACATGGGGGTGGGCTCTTGGGCTGTGGCGGAGTGCAAGCCCCAGCTATCTGGGAAGGCAGGCTCTTGATTCCTGAGCTATGGCCGTGGTGAATTGTATGAGTGTATTTTCGTTTTTGCTTGGGCCACAAGGAAGCTCAAAGCCAACTGTCTCTCACACTCTATAGCATCTAACCCGCAGGCCCATCTGTGCACTAATTTCACTGTATTTCTCTACTCTTACTTACCCTTTTCCCCTTCCTTCCCTAGCTGTTTGTTTATAAATTACAAGTCTTTATTGAGACTGGGCATAAATACACTATTGGTCCCTTTTTTGCCCCCAGAAGGTTTTAATGTCGATTTCTCAGACAAGTATGAGTTGAGGACAGTTTAAATTCCTTCTTCAGTTCTCCTTAGTTAAGGTGGTCAAGAAAAATGACTTTGACAAGGTGTTTTGAAAGTGTAAAAAAAGTCGGCTAATTCTGGACAAAGGAAGGGTTCCCAAGTCCATGGTCTTATTTACATGCTACTGTCCCTCCTCTGGGTTACTTTGGGTGTTGTGTTCTGACTTCCGTAGAGGCACTAAGTTAGAGGAAATACTTGGAAATGGGACTCAGGCCTGAGGAAGAGCCCTTTATATTTTGATCATATCCATGAAAATGATATTTCTCTTCTCTTTTGTAGGTCTTGAAAGGGGACTATAAAACACCAGCCAATCTGAAAGGATATTTTCAGGTTAGGAACCCCAAGGGGAACTCTGAATTCTGTTCATCCAGCTGCAGCCTGCCTTTGGACACTTCACTTCTCTGCTGGGTGATGGTTTCCCCATCAGAAAATTGGGTGGGGGTGAGGGTCGGGCCTGAGGCTGAGTGTCTGACCAGCAGGGGCCAGGTCTCAGCCGCCCTTCTGCCTGAGCCCCTCCCTTCACTGGTCTCCTGGCTTGAAAGCAGTTGGAGGGACTTGGTGACAACTTTCTGTCTTTAACCTTAGATTCAGTTTTATTTAAAGCAGCAGGCGGTTCCCAAACATGACCCAGCTCTAAATTTTCATCAGTCTACTAAAAAATGAGAGACAAGGGTCATGTGATGTGGGCGTATATGCAGAGTAGACACGCACCTGCTCCTGCATCCGCATGCACGTCCCCGTGGCTGTGCGGCTCATGCATCGGTGTCCCTGGTCCCTGGGAGGCAGTCCATGGATCATGTCAAGCACTCCCCCTGACCGACACTATAGCGGCCCTCCTTTTGGTGCTAAAGCATTCCCTTGTAAGTGAAGTGTTGGTGCTAAAAGTAGTACTTTCAATTTGTGTGTAATTTGGCAAATAAAGGGTGGACCACCCTGGGCCAGGCCCTAATTTAATTATCAAATTCAAGGAGTCTGATTGCCTGGGGGACACAGCTGCTGTGCACATCTCCCTTCTTCGGGGAGGTGTCCACACTCCCTTAGTGGGAGTCAGAGACCCATCCCTTGCCACTGTGAAAACAAAATGTTGCCAGAATTAGTCTGCCCTTGTTTCTTATCTGTTTTAACCAAGAAGACTGTGTAATAAGAACAACAAACAGAAGCTGGGTGAGGAGAATTAGCCACAATCAGAAACTCTGTTCATTTTTGCATACTGCCTTTCTTAGCTGCCCGAATGTGCATTTTTGCTGTGAGCTGCTTTGTTTTACTTTCTTAATGTTTTCTGTCTAGTGGGTTTCACATTTGCTACACAGTACTCTTCGGAATACATTATTTTTGTGGGCCACCAATGACTTCACTGTTGCCCTAAGATCCCGTACACTTTTTGGAACTATCTGGACTGATGTCATGTGTGTAGCACCCTGATTTTGCCTCTCTGAGGAGCAAAGGGTGTGTGGGGGGGGCTCTATTGAATCATCCCCTTAGAATACATTTTTAAGGAGTACAGTCAGTGGGTGGAAGGGTCCAGATCTCTTTAGGACTCTCAAACTACAAGGCTAAACTTGTTTCAAAAAGAGTTGGACCGGTTTGCAGTCCCCTGCAGTGTAGGGCATGCTCAAGACGCTCAGCTGGCCTGGGCTGTGTTTTGCTCTGCAAGGAACAAAATCCGAAGGAGTGGCATGTGCCCTGTCATCGTGGGCACTCCCACCCTCAGGAGAGCTGCCCTGCACGTTGCTTTCCGCCCCCTTTCCTCACTGCCCCCCCCGTGCACATGACTTCATTCAGGATATTGCAAAAATTGGAAATGGCCATAGAGCAACAGTTAAGTGAATGATGGCATAATTGTTCGACAGAATCATATGTAGCCATCCAAAGTGGTCATCCTGAAGCCAAAAGAACAGAAAAATATTAAGCCAGCAGAACAAAGGAGCTCACACATTAGAATTGCAGCTAATACAAGGATGTATCCTCACTCCCTGGGCTCCAAACACCCTCCTCTTCCAGGTTTTTGCTGTTTCCTCTGCTGGGAATGCTTTTTCACCCCGATCTTTGCGTGGCTGGGCTCACTTTCATCTTTGCTTAGGGTGTTTTTAAACACTAACAGCCAATTCTCTGATTCCCTGGACCAGCTGGGTATTGAATAACTCAGTTAGATTCTGACACTGACTCCCAGAGATGGCATTGGGCCCCGCAGGTCGAGGACCCAATCCCATGAGACTTTCCCACTTCAGATGCCAGCTGCAGTGGGGTGCCCAGGATGCCCTATTTCTGCCCAGACAACTACACATTTGGGGGTTTCCCACGACCCCCACCCCTCAGGATGGATAATTCTCTAGAACAACTCACAGGAGTCAGGAAAATACTTTACTTCCCACATTATCAGTTTCTTATAAAGGACACAATTTAGAAACAACCAGATGGAAGAGATGCACAGGGCAAGGTATTAGGGAAGGGGCGGAGCTTCCACGCCCTCTCTGGGAGCACGACCCTCCCGGCACCTTGGGGTGCTCACCAACCCAGAAGCTAGGGATTTCTGTGGAGGTTTTATGAAGTAGGCATGGTTGATTCAATCATTGGCCATTGGTTATTAACTCAATCTCCAGCCTCTCTCTCCCCAAAAGGTTGGGGGTGGGGTGGGGCTGAAAGTTCCACCCCTTAATCGTGCCTTGGTCTTTCTGGGGACCAGCCCCCCACCCTGAAGCTCTCTTGGGTCCCCCAGCCACTGGTCATCTCATTAGCATGCAGAAGATGCTTGTTGATCCTAAGGGTTTTAGGAGCTGTGTGCTAGGATCCCAGGACAAAGATCAGACGGTGGTTTTTCATCACAGTGCAGCTTAAACATCACGTCGCAGTGGCCTTTAATCACCGTGTGAATCACCCCAACATCAGTCACTCCTGTGGGCGCAGTGTGTTGCCTGCTGTTGGCATTACCTTGCCTGTGTGTTTCACTGTCCCTCCCCGCCTTAGAATATAAGCTACCTGAGCATGGGACTGGTCCTGTCAGGTCCACGTGTCCCTAGCACCTGGCACATAGTAGGTGTGCAGTAAATATTGGCTGGGCGAGTGTGTGTGGCTGTGATGCTGAGGGCTGAACCTCAGGGCCGTGAGCCCCTTGCCCGGCACCTGGCCCTGACCCCTTCCTCTGTGTCGTCTTCCTGCAGGTGAACCAGAACAGTACCTCCTCCCACTTGGGAAGCTCATGATTTCCAGGTAGGCCTGCGGACTTCACTGGGGACTCCCGCCCATTCTGGGCCCAGGAGTCACTTTTGTGAAAAGCTTGTGCTTTCAGAGCCTCCCTGGGGTGGAGTGCCCCCCAAGGTGGGCTGACCCAGCCCTCTGGGAGGTTTCCATGGTGACGGGCTGGGGAGCTATTTATAGAATCAAGGCTTAGTCTCTAGCCCTGGACAGGGGTGGGGGCAGGGACCAGCGCTGAGCCAGCAAGAGAAAAGGTCTGTCTGGTGTTAGGCAGGGGCCCCGAGGACCAGTGTGATGGGGGATCCTAGAACCGTTGTTGCTTAGAATGCCGTCTGCTAGTCCAGCTTCTATAAACAGCATCAGGTTTGGCCCAAAGCAATTAATGTTCTAATAATACCCACCAGCAGTCTGGTCTAAGAATAACCTCTATAGTACTGGGCCAAGTGCTCCCCCTGTGTTACTCGTTTAACCCTCAGCATCCCTGGGAGGCAGGTGACACGATGGTCCCATTTTATGGAAGAGAAAACCAAGGCCCAGAGAAGGGCTTTGACTTGCCCAAGGCAAACAATCACCACATGGCAAAATTACCCCCAAAGTCATCTCCCCGAGAGTTGATTTTAATGAACGATTTTAAGCGTATATTTATCCATCCATATTTTGGAACAGTAGTGGAACAGGTTCCGATCTTGGGTTTGAACTTAAGTCAAAGATTTAAGAACTTGCTTCAGGTTTGACTCATCCCAGCCTCCATTTTCCACATCTGGAGAATGGACGTTCATCAGTGTTCGCCTCCGAGGGTGGTCGTGAGAGGAAGGGAGCCGACGGGGGGCTGGGTGGTGCTGGACCCTCACCATGGACGTGGGCAGTAAAGGTGAGAATCCAGTGAGTGAGCTCACTCCCCATGTCCCCCAGCCCCTGACAAGGCTCAAGGAAACCTGAGGGACTTGAGGACGAACTTGCTTGGGTATCTCCCCTAGTCTTTTAAACGGAAACAGAGCTTCTAGCCCAGACTCTATTTTTAGTCTCCTTGTCCTATTTTTAAATAATCAGGATATTTTTTCATTTAAAAAAAATTCCATTTTGCACCAGCCTCAGGCCAGAGACACTCAGCCCCTGTCATTGTCAGGGTCCCCACCTTAACTCATGCTGAGACCCTGGAGTTCTATTTAAGAGCCTTCATGTGGGAAACGGGTTTCTCCAAGCTTCTCTCTTACTCTATTTCCCCTGCTCTTTTCTGCACATTTATTAGTAGAATCCTGCACGTTCTGACAGAAGCTGGAGAGATCCCTTGCTTTACTGTTTAAACAAAATACTGTATACACGGTGCGTTCGCTTATTCCTGGTATGGGGTTGGCCTTGAATCAATGCTAATCCTTCCCTTGCCTCCGGACAGTCATGGCCATCTGCTCTTCATAAATAAGAGACGTGTATCTGTGAGGTCAGGTAGGGTGCAGATTGAGATGTGAGGAGGAACCCAAGAAATGTAATTGCAGTTGTGTCTGGCCGTCTGGGCTGCAGGGAGATAACCTCCCATCTTATGCCAGTGCACGTAGCCAGCCCGTGCGTTCTGCAGTCGCACGTATAATATAAAAGCTCTGTTCCGGCATCGTCACTCCGGGCCTAACGTGGCTTTCTCCCTGCCTTTCAGATCTCTGCAAGTGGCTCTGTTGCCAGGAAGGGAAGAAACTGCATTCAAGTGGAAATCGGACCTCTAATCCAAGCATATTGCTTGCTATTAATCGCCAAAACGGGACTGCTGATGAGGAATGTATTTGCATATGTTTGCAAAGCCCGAATCATTGAGAACTTTCCCTGAAGCCCTCTCTCTCCGGACACTCTGGGGTAGAGAGTAGAGTATGGACTTAGTCCGGCTTCTGAAACGTAGGTTTTTTATATTTTTCCCCTTGAGACCTTTTTTTTAAGAAGTGGATTTGCCGCCTCCTTCCTTTGCAGGACTGCCTTGGTGGCTTTGTTTGCTGGGCCAAGGCCCGCGACCTGTGCCTCTCCTATTGACCCTTATTTTTGAATTCAGAGAATCTATTTAAAAATTTAATATATGAGGTTTTCTTTGATTCCTCCTCGGCTCTCAATTTGACAAAGAAAAAATATATATTATTTGAATAAAGTGAACAGGGACTCACTTGTCTGTGGTTTTGCATTTTGCGTTTTGTTGGGTGGACTGATGGCCAGCAAGGCTGGAGAATGGGTCCATGCCAGGCACAGCCCCACCTGTGTCTGTGCCCCCCCCCAGGGCACCTTCCGGTTTGGTGATTTGCTAGCAGGGCTTACAGAACTCAGAAAACCCATTAGACTCATGTTTGTGGTTTATTACAGCGAAAGGATATGGGTTAAAATCAGCAAAGGTACATCAGGCAAAGTCCAGGAGAGACCAGGCCTGAGCTTCTGGTTGTCCTTTCCTGGTGGAGTCTTATGGACGCGCATCCTTGTCGCAGCAATGCTGTGTGACAGCACATATTCAGTGTTGCCACCCAGGAAAGCTCACCTGAACCTCGGTGTCCAGCATTTTTTATTAGGCAGCAGTCACGTGGGCATAGGGCAACCACGTGACTAACCTTAGTTACTTTGTTTCCACTCCCTCTAGAAGTCAAATGACATAGTAGCCTGACCCAGGGTCCCCATCATAAGTCACCTTGTTAGCTCCTGGAGTGGCCTAGGGTCCCAAGTATTCAAAGACACTCTCATTAGACAGAATATCCCAAGAGCTTAGAGGTGATCTCCCAGAGCTGGTCAAGGGTCAGGCCTTTCTTTGGCATATGCAGGGTGTGAACTCTCCAAATCTGCTGAGTTAACCCTTTACTGCTCAGCCCCCAAATGCTGAGAGATCGACTGGGCTTGGAACAGTTTTGCGTCTTTAAAGATTAGTTAACAGTGAAGCCTTGGGAAGGAAGTGACTCAGGCTTTGGGACATGGGGTTTTGGAGTCAGGCCAGTTTACCAGCTGCGTGGCTCAAGACTGTTTCTTCACCTGTAAAATGGGGAAGTTAAACTGTCCGGGTTTACTAGGAGGGACTGATGGTGACGAGAGCAGCGGTGCCAGGGTGTGATGGGCCCGCAGTGTGAAACAGTGCCTGTCCCTCCTTGATCTTGAGACTGCGGTGAGGTGGGCAGCTGGTGGAGTTACGAGCACAGGACGCTCATGGTCAACACTCCCTGGGAAGCAGAGGACATCCAGCCTTGTTCATTGTTCCACTTATTTTTGCTGTGAAACCAGCCAGCCCAACACTTAGTGACCTAACACAATTGATTGTGAAGTCCCTCAGCTCTGGGAGTTTACTAGAATGGGCGGGGTGGCTCTCACCGCCAGATGGTGGCTGGGACTTCTCTCACCTGGAGGCTTCTTCATTCACATGTCTGGTGCCTGGGCCGGGCTGGTTGGAGCATTAGAGGCTTTTACGGGGCATCTTTATATCATGTAGCCTCTCCACACAACTAGCTTGGGCTTCATCATGGCATGGCGGTCTCAGGACCAGCAGACCTCTGATACGGCAGCCAGCTTCTCCCCAGAGCAAGTATGGCACGAGACTGGAAGCAGCACAGCTGCCAGTCAGTCAGGTAAGGGATATGCCTGGAACTGGCCCAGTGTCCCAGTATCACACTTAATTTGTCAAACAGTCACAGGGCTCTCCCACATTCAACAGCATAGAGAAATGGACTCTTGATGTTGTCATGATGCAGAAGATCATGAGGCAAGACCATGATGCAGAAGAGCATGAGGGGTGACAGATGTTGCAGCCATCTCTGGAAAACAGAATCGGCCACAGTCATCATAAAAAACAATTGATCAGCCTTACCTGCAGGCCATCAAATAAACCTATGAATTCATCGGATGTTCCCTTTCTTCAATTAGGGTGCAAAATAAAGACATATTTTCCCTTTACTATTGAAATTGTAGTAACTCCAGGCCCCCCAAAAGCTAGGTTATCCAAAACTCCAGCCTCTGCCTTGGACCGTGGATGGTTCTTCCCACTGATGGAGCTCCTCCAGGTCTCCCCAAGCCCAGATGTGGCCTTGAACCAGGAGGACATCTACCCTCTGACCTCCTCGTTTCTAAGCAAACACTTCGCAGGATAATTAACAATGAGAATTCCATTCCTTCATGTGAAAGCCCTTGCTCCGCCCACCGGGCATGCTCTTGACCAAGCTCCCAACTCCAATTTAAGCCCTTCCACGAGTCTGGATTATTCTCACCTAACCTGGTTTCTAGGGTAACAGCTGGGGTTTTTTAATGGGTCGTTGGTTAACTTTTTATTTTGAGCTACTTGTAGATTGATATGAAGTTGCAGAAGTAGTACAAACATTTCTCACAATTTCCCCAGTGCTGACATCTTATACAACTTCCAAGGCTAGATCATAAAAATCCTTGAGGCTTTGGCCTTGTTATCTCTTGACTCAACTCACTCTCGGGGAGGTAGGTCACTATGTCATGAGGACACTCAGCACCCAATGTAGAGGTTCACGTGGCAAGGAACTCAGGCCTCCTGCCCACCAGCACCAGCCGGCCAGCCATGTGAGTGAATCACCTTAGAGGCAGATCTTCCAGTTCCAGTCAAGTTTACCACGGGCTGCAGTCCCAGCTGACACCTTGACTGCAACCCCAAGTCAGAACAAGCCAGCCGAGTTGCTCTTGAACTCCTACCCAAAGAAATAGAGATAATGTTTACTGTTGTTTTCCAGCTGCTCAGATTGGAGGTAATTGCTAACACTGCAATAGAAGATACATAGGAGCTGACTGTTTGTTAGTGAGTGACTCAGTGAATGAATGAATGAATGAATGAAGGCTGGGGTTCCTCATCTCACCTGTGTGCTTTTGAGGACGCCTGCTTTACGGATAATGCCTCAGGCCTGCAGAACATCACGTCCCAGCTTTCTATATAAGAATAGAGTGTTCCCAAGTTCTTGAAAGGGTAGAAACCATCTGTAAGGAACATTTAAAGGGAAAGCAAATTTGCTAATCCAGCTGATTGGGATTTTCCATTCTGGACACATATATTTTTGTGACAAGATTGAAAATAAGAACAAGCCATGTGCAACTGTATAATGTCACTGTCCTAGAAAAGGTACTTGTGCTAGACTTTAAATATATCCACTTTGAAATGCCACTTGCGGATTGTTTCTATGGTATCAACTTATTTCAGGTTGTAACCGAGCAGGGATTTTCTCCCCAAATCTTTTGAAGGCAGAACGGCAACAGTGCAGCATGGCGCAGGCCTAAAGGGGTGGTTAGGTGTGTGGACTCGGCTGGTAATAGAAACCACCTCCTGTTGAGGAACTGAAGAGATGACGTATGCAGAGGGTTTGTTTGTGACCCTGAACAGGCAGGAATCACTCTAGAAGTATTAGCTCAATAGGCAGAAATGGTGTGGGGGCCCCGTGCATAGAATAGCAGAGAAAGCCCTGGCCTGGAAGTATGAACCCCTGGTTCTAGAACTGGCTCTGTCCTTATTCTAGCTGTGTAGCCCTGGGCACGTTCCTGTGGCATGGCCTCCTCCATCGCCTCATCTGTGGAAAGGGAGGGATGGACCCATGAGTGTCCCACGGCCCTGGCAGGCTCCTACAGAGGAGTCTTGTTGCTTGGCAACCCCTTCTGGGAAGGCTACATGTCTGAGTACCTCATTGGGAATCTAAACACAGGCCTGGACGTCCTTGAGTTCCAGGCAAGGGTTTCTCTGGGCAGAGACTAGAGGCCAGGTTGGATACGAGATCCTGAATTGAAACCTCTGGCTGCCTCTCTTCTTGCTTTCCCTGAGTCTGGGCATTTGAAGCCAGAGATCCTGAAACACTACTGACCTTTAAGGCTGAGAGACCCATGCAAAGGTACGAGATTGGGTCTTTTAAATGAAAATAACTATAATCATGTATGAAGCACTTATTTTTCCAGGAGCTTTATGTGCATCAATTATCCCTCCCTTTTTTTGTTCTGAAAACCACCATTTTAGAGCAGTACTGTGATTATCCCCATTGTAGAGGTGAGAAAACAGGCACAGAGAGGCGAAACAATCTGGCCCATGTCCCAAACCTAAGAAGCAGAAAAGTGGAGATTGGGATCCTTGAGGTTTTACTCCAGAACCTCCATTTTTAAAAAATTCTAAATACATAGAAAAAAAGTTCTTTCTTATTTAAAATTAAGTTGCCTGCTTGATGTCCTGTCACCCCCCAAGTACTTTAGTATTTCCAACAAAGACATTCTCCAATGTAACTGCAAAACAACTATAAAAATCAGGAAATTAACATGGATATATCACTATTATGGAAACCTCAGACTCTATTTAAATTTTGCCAGTTGTCCCAATAAATTCCTTTATAGCAAAAAGATCCAGTTTGGAATCATGTGTTGCATTTAACTGCCATGTCTCTTTAGTCTCCTCCAGTACGGAACAGTTCCAGGGTCTTTGGCTTTCACGACCTTGGCACTTTTGAAGATTACAGGATAGTTGTTTTGTAGAATGTCCTTTATTTGGGTTTGTCTGATGTATCCTCGTGATTTGGTTCAGGGTATGTATTTTTGGCAGGACTGTCACAGGAGTGATGCTGCGATCTTCTCAGGGCATCCTACCAAGTGGTACGTGATTGTGATTTTTCCCATTCCTGAGGATGCACACTTGGGTCACCCGATTAGAGCCTGCATTCTTAATGACTCCACCATAGTCCACAAAGATTTCTTTAGAAGCCACATCGTGGGGTCCATTTGGCACAGCAGATCCATTGGTTCCTCATGATCAAAGTAACCGAATCTCCATAAAGTCTAGTGTAAAGCTACGGACACGGCTTCAGAGAAACCAAGCTGAGCTTATATTTTTGGCTTTGGGCTATAAACAGATGCATATACATTTTCAGGCTCAGAGTTGAAATGCTTATCTCATCTCCTTGTTTCCCTCACTCTGCTCCTTAGTGGACCTTTCAGTCTGGTCTGTTACACTCTTTCCTCCACCTCCCACCCCCCACTCTCCCTCTACTAAAACCTCTACTAAAGAAACTTTCTAGTTTCTTTCCTGAGTACATACTTTGTGTCAGGCACAGTGACACTACATGCCACTTGGTGATACAGAGACGACTAAACCACAGCCCCCATTCCCAAGAAGCCGGCATTTGACTTCCTGCAGGTTCTCATTGTATTAATACCAACCAGAGAATGTCGGACCCAGGTCTTTTGACTCTAAGTCCAGTGCCCTTCATTCACGCCAATATTTGCCCCTCGGATCTTTCCATCTTTGGGAGGAGAGAGACAGAGAACACATGCAAACATTCGCACCTAACACTTCCTAAGCACTTACTGTGTACTGGGTACAGTTTTAATCACTTGCATATTTTTATCTCATTGAATTTTCAACCGTTTTGCTGAAGAGAAAACTGAGGCTTAGAGGGATGTACTGACATGCCCCAGGTCCACAGCTGGTAAGCTGCGGAGCTGCGGTTGGAACTCCAGGACCCGTGTTACCTACACAGAGCCCACAGCTGGTCAGGGATTCCCTGGGAGGGCTGCTGACTTTGTTATTGTATCCTCTGAACCTAGCACAGTGCAGGCATTCGGTGCATTTTTAGAGATCAGTGAATGAATGAAATTTATTTACCAACCTGTTGGAAAGGAGAATGGGAAGATTTCCTGCAGGGAATACTTGGGACTTCTAGAGTTTGCTCATTCCTTCCTTCATTCCCTCAAACTCCTGTATAAGGAAGGCTCTGTGCCCACCCGATGCTTATACTAAGAGGCCCAAAAGATACAGGATCCGGCCTTGACCTTCATTATTCCCATATGAAGGCCGTGTGCCGGCCCCCTGGTGTCTCGCACAATCGCAGCTATCCCATGAACTAGTCCTATAGCCCCATTTTACAGATTTAGAATCTCAGGCTGGCAAAGGAGCCCGCCAAGGAGGCTCGGTGACGTCCACGCCATTCATTACAGGCTGGGCGTCGCCCCGAAGCGGGCGCGGCAGGGAGGCCGACGTGGCCGGGACACCCCTCCCGGCTCCAGCCATGCGGGGCCCTGAAAATCTGCGCCTCCCTCCCAGCATCTCAGCCCCGCCGCTCTAAACTGTAGCCTCTCAAGCCTTTCGTTGCTGCCATGGCAACCAGCGCACCGTTTCCGCTATCGGGCAACGTCATTTCCGGCGCGCGGGGCCCAGCACATCCGGGTTCCGGGCTCCGACTTCCGGAACGGCGCGCTTCTCGCACGGAGTGGGGCGCTGTGTTTGGGACGTTGGACGAGGTGAGCCCGGCCGCGGAGTGGAAGGGACGGGGAGCCCCGCCCCAGGGGGAGTGGGTGCGAGTGCCCGGGAGGCAGGTGTCGGCCTCGCTAGCGTGGGCTCCCATTTCGCAGACCGCTCTGCCGAGGCCGGGAGAGGGGCGGGCCCGCCCGGGGTTACCGGGGAGTCTGGGCCTGGGTCGACTTGGGAACCGAACCTGCACCGCGAAGCCTGGACTGCAGGGTAGAGAGACGCCCGAGCCTTAGTGTGAAGCCCACCTGGCTTCAGGCTTTACTTAGGGCAAGCTGTCCAGCTTCTCTGAGTCGCAGGTTTCTTACCCAGAGCATGGAAACGCCAAAAGTACCAATCTCGTAGAAGCGTCTTGTTGCTTTCATTAGAATGACGCCCTGAAGCGCCCAGCAAATACTTGACACCAGCCGAGGGCTTTTTAAACCTGTGACACTCTGTGATTATTACCTTGCCCTGGGCCCAAGGAAGCAGGCAGCAGTTGTATTGACTCCCATGTTTCTGGGACTCCGTAATCCAGGGACTACAGAACAGCTGTTGCTCCTTGAGCACTTGTTCTGAGTTAAGTGCTCTTAAAGTACCATCTCATTGACTCTGCCTTACAGGCCTTGTCTAAGGCTGGTGTGGTAGTTAATGCATTTAAGAGACAGCTGAATCTCATCACCCAGCTACCAAGAGTGCTAAGGTCGTGTTCTTAATCACGACTACCTTCCAGCTCATTAGAAGAGGTTGGTTCGTGTTTGGGGGGTAAAATTGAGTTTTGGGGTCTCAACAAGAAATGTGTTTCAGAAAGTATATTCTAAAGAAACCACTTCCTGGGACTGCCAAGGATCCAGATATAATTCTTTTCTCAACAGTAGACAAAAATAACAAAATGTGGAGTCTGGGATGACGTTTACACAATTTCTTAGGCAATCATCATTTATAGAATAATTTAATTTTTGTGTGGTTTGTGTGAGATGTTTTATGACACTAGGACAAGGGAATACATGCTTAAGAATCACAGGCTCTTGGGACTAGCCTTCGTTCTACCTGTTTTAGGGCCAATTGTTTTCTAAAATATGTTTTTAATGCCTGCTTGTTTAGATGGTAACAATGACTAACGGATTGAGTTTGCAGGAAGTTCTGAAGGTAGGAGTAGGAACTCCCAAGGAAGTCTTCTCTTGATGCTCTCAGAACTCATCACAGACTGTGCCTTTTCTGTCCCATTAGTGACTGGCGATGTCACTGTCCCACTTGTACCGGGACGGGGAAGGCCACATGGATGATGATGATGATGAGAGGGAGAACTTTGAGATCACTGACTGGGACCTGCAGAATGAGTTCAATCCCAACCGGCAGCGGCATTGGCAGACCAAGGAAGAGGCCACCTACGGAGTGTGGGCAGAGAGAGACTCCGATGAAGAGAGGCCCAGCTTTGGAGGCAAACGGTACTGGCTGGCCTGGGGCTGCTTCCTTTTGCTTTAGGGAAGGGGATGGGGTAGACAGAGTGGGATATGGGGAGATACCCACTAAATCTACTCTCCTAGCCTTACTGAGTCCCTGAGTTATGATATCAGCTAGGGAGGCCCAGTTTCCTCTTTAGGCTAGAGTGCTGTCTTTGGGCTGATTTAATCATTGATAGGTGTTTATTGAACAATTATGTAGGGCTTTGGGCTAGAGATCCAGTCATTGCCCAGAACGAAGATCCTAGTGGATGGAGATAGGCATTAATCAACAGCTCACATAAGGGAAGTTTATAACTGACTTAGGACTACCCCATGGGGATTGTGTTTGCCTGCAGGGCCAGGGACTACTCTGCGCCAGTCAACTTCATCAGTGCCGGGCTCAAGAAAGGGGCGGCAGAAGAGGCGGAGCTGGAAGATTCCGATGATGAAGAGAAACCTGTTAAGCAGGATGAATTTCCTAAGGATTTTGGACCAAAGAAGTTAAAAACGGTAGCGTCTTTATGAAGGGCTGTGACCTTAGTAATATCCTTGGAAGATCATTGCGGCCTAGGCATCTCCTAGGGAGTGGGGGCTCAGCTGGAGTCTGGTGTGGGTGTTTCCTTGTGGTGGCCGGTTGCTTACAGGTGTGAAGTGTGCAGCACAGTCTCTTTTCTTTCCTAACACACATCACAGATATAGATTTGGTCTGTATGATGTTGCATAATGCTCTTGCTACCAGGACGTTTTCCCATCCTCCAAGCTTGCTTTTTTAGATTTTCCTTCTTTTTCTTTTTCCATCAACTAAGCTTTGATGTTTGTTTTCAGGGTGGCAATTTTAAACCCAGCCAGAAAGGCTTTGCAGGAGGAACCAAGTCGTTCATGGATTTTGGCAGCTGGGAGAGACACACAAAAGGAATCGGACAGAAGCTTCTTCAGAAGATGGGCTATGTCCCTGGAAGGGGCCTCGGGAAGAATGCACAAGGTATGGCACCATTGCCCTTGTAGTCTCGTGTGAGGAAAGGAGAGTGCCTGCTTTTCTTTTTTGAAAGTATTTAAATTCCTGAGCCTGGTCCAGCACAGGACAAGTTGTGCTCCTAAGTGACCTTGCTTTATCAGACTCAAATAAAATGCTTGTTTCAGCAGGAGGAGAAGGGTTAGGGTCTAAAACAGGCTACAAGCTCACAGGTTAAAGATGGGCTTCGTTTTCGCCCGTCTAGTGTTCCTAAAAAAGTTGAATTTGTGGCCAGTATTTAAAAATCAGACACTCTCTCCTAAAGGTTTAGATTTGCCTGCTAGTAATTGTTTCATCTGATTCATAGCTGCCCCAGGACAGTGCACCTGGCCTTCTCCTGGAAGCAGTCTCCACCACTCCCTGTTGTCTCCCCCAACCCATTTGACTTGTTTTCATTCATTTGCCTGGGCCCTGAAAGCATGCGAGTTAAGTGGTCCTGCTCACAAGAGTTCCAGTTTTGCAAAAACAGCCATTTGTCCTTCAGGAATATCAGTCAGACTGTGTATAGCTTTTTGAATAGCAAGAGACATGTAGCCATAAACTTGGCTGAGCAGATCCTGCATTTGCTACCTCCATCCTCACTGAGGAGCACCGTCTCCTTTTGTCCCTTCTCCCCGCCCCATGAGGACACAGCTCCTCTCACACATTCTTATCTCCTTGATACCAGAGCCTCTCAGACCACTCAGGTGCATTCTTTCTGCAGGAGATTGTTTTCCTTGTCCTGGAGCTATTGCCAGGGGCAGTCAGGATCTAATCAGTAGTCTCTGTAATTCACATTCTACCCATTATCTGAATCACTGCACTTCTCATATTAAAGGCCTCTAGATGAGCGTAGGATTGTGTGCCTGAGTTCCCAACTATAAATGAATTTTTCTCCTTGCTCTCATCCATGTGGAAATGGAAATCTGCACACAGGACATAAATGACCTCATGGCCACAGGCTGGTTTAGATCGCACAGGACATGAGCAGTGGTTGGGGGCCGAGGAGAGCCCTCCTTCCTGGGCCGTGCGTAACTGTGTGTGAGAGCCAAGGGAGTGCAGTTGCACTGAGTGGTTTAGTCACATACAAGAACTGCTGTGATCTGGAGCCTCTAATTCTTTTGCTGGAATTTGTCAGGTATCATTACCCCCATCGAAGCCAAGCAGAGAAAAGGAAAAGGCGCCGTGGGAGCTTATGGCTCAGAGCGGACCACTCAGTCCCTGCAGGACTTCCCTGTGGTTGACTCCGAGGAAGAAGCAGAAGAGGTAGCTGGAAATCAGGAGTGGGGGGCGTTGGTGGGTGATGTGTAGGCCATGTTTGTTTGTTCGTTTGTTCATTCACTGTCAGTCTTCACATGGTTACTGCACAGGTTGTGTGCCAGGCACTGTGCAGGAGGGTGGGTGTACCATGATGAGCGGCTTAGAGCCTGGTGGGCAGTCAGTCAGTAAACTTGGCTGACATCGTAGGTGCTCAGGAAATGTTGCCTCTGTTTATTTTTGTTTCCTTCTCCAGTCCGTGTGCCTGCCTTCTGAACCTCATCATCTGTAAGGGGAGCGGGTGTCGAAGAGTATCAATCACTAGATGGTTTTGGTGTCACAGGCACAATCCTTAGCATAACCTGTAAAAGTCTAAGATAGTCGCTAGCCAATGTCTGTTAATGGTCTCAGTGGCCCCACTTATTGTAAAAAGTGGGCTTTCTTGTGTGACAGACTGTATCCCCCTCGTTTAGGAGTTTCAGAAGGAGCTGAGCCAGTGGAGAAAAGACCCCAGCGGAAGCAAGAAGAAGCCCAAATACTCATACAAGACAGTGGAAGAGTTGAAGGCCAAGGGCAGGATTAGTAAGAAGCTCACCGCTCCCCAGAAGGAGCTTTCTCAGGTCAAGGTATGTGGGCCCTTGAACAGTGGTCATAAGTCATATCTTTGTTTCATTTTTTAAGGATAGATTCTTCAAAGTACAATCACCAGGTTAAAGAACAGGATGGTCTTTAAGGCTCTTAAATACTGGAAAGGGAGCACTCACTCACTCTCTGACCAGTCCCCAGGGCATAGCAGCACTGAATATTTTCTAAGAATAGATTACATTTTCACACAGTTACGTGCATAGTCTTAGGTTTTCCTTTATTCCTCCAAGTAGCCAAAGGACAATGGTGACAGTTGTGGTAATCTGTTCTGGGACAGAGTGTGCATGTGTCACAGAGCTCAGTCTCAAGTGGGGTTCTCCATGTCAGGGTGTTGTGCAGATCACCTGGGGGCCCAGCCAGAGATTTTGAGGCAGCAGCAAGTCTAGACTGGCCCCTAGGACTCTGTTCATTTCCCTGGGTGAGTCTAATGCAGATGCTGCTTGGACCACACTCCAGCATGAGGATAAGTCATTCTGTTTCAGTCTAGTCCACGTTCCGATTTTCCTGTTCTCTTGAAATGTTGGAATTAGCTCATTTCCTTCATTGCCTTTGGCTAGTAACTGAGTGGTTTTTTTGCATGTTTTGTTTTGTTTTTAAATTTAAAAACTTATTATTATAGAACAGTGTGTAGTACATTTTAGACATTTAGGAAATACAGAGGGGAGATATAAAAAAATATGACTTTTCTTCCTTCCCAGTTTTAACACTTTGATGTACATCCTTCAGATCTTTGCCTAAATGTGCACGCTTTTTACCAAAATGTTACTTTGATTGTATATGTTGTATTTCCTGCTTTGATCAGAACAGCTTCTACTTTTCCATGAAAATAGATTTCCATCTCAACTAGTCTGTATTGAAACTTCATCAATTTTCCTAAAAAGTCTTCTCCATCTGCTTTGTCCAAAGGGACCCTGAGCCTCATCTAGCCTAGTGCAGCATGGTCCCCTTTGCCCCTGTCCAGCTCTGAATAGTGTGTGCCACACATTTCCACTTGCATCGTGTCTTCTGGCTTTAGGTGTCTGTTTCATAGGGCAGCAGTAGTGAGTGTTAACCTGTCCCCTCTGCCCTTCTCCAAGGTCATCGACATGACCGGCCGGGAGCAGAAGGTCTACTATAGCTACAGCCAGATTAGCCATAAGCACAACATCCCCGATGACGGGCTGCCACTGCAGTCACAGCAGCTGCCACAGTCCGGCAAGGAGGCCAAGGCCCCGGGCTTTGCGCTGCCCGAGCTGGAGCACAACCTGCAGCTGCTCATCGACCTCACGGAGCAGGAGATCATCCAAAACGACCGGCAGCTCCAGTACGAGCGGGACATGGTGGTCAACCTGTCCCACGAGCTGGAGAAGATGTCGGAGGTCCTGGAGCACGAGGAGCGGGCCATCTCCAACCTCAGCAAAGTCCTGGAGATGGTGGAGGAGTGTGAGCGGCGCATGCAGCCCAATTGCAGCCACCCCCTCACCCTGGACGAGTGCGCCCGCATCTTCGAAACCCTGCAGGACAAGTACTACGAGGAGTACCGGATGTCCGACCGCGTGGACCTCGCCGTGGCCATCGTCTACCCGCTCATGAAGGAGTACTTCAAGGAGTGGGACCCCCTCAAAGTGAGTCAGGGAAGTCGGCTTCTCCGCCTCTGCTTTGGGGGGAGTACCTTGGCTGCAAGATTGTCCGGGGGGCGGGGGGGGCGCGAGGAGGGCTGCAAACTGCTGCCTCCCAGCCACTGTGTATGTCTCCTCAGGACTGTACTTATGGCACCGAGATCATCTCCAAGTGGAAGAGCCTCCTTGAGAATGACCAGCTGCTGTCCCACGGTGGGCAGGACCTTTCAGCAGATGCCTTTCACAGGTACTGCGTGCAGGGAGGGCGAGGCACTCCTGCCACTGTCTTCCAGGGGACTGGGAAGGGGAAGCACTGCCTGCTGAGGAAGTGTGTGGGGCGCTGGCCTTTATTAGCCCTCTGCCCCTGTGGCACTACCCTGGGAGCTTCACCCTCCTCCATTTGTTTCACCCTACACTTGTCAAGTGCCTACTGAGGGTCACATGTGCGCTAGGCTTACCCTGGCAGTAAAGCAGGCGGCCTTACAGCCGTGCAGGAACTGGAAAAGGCCGGGAGTAAGCAGTCGACAGATAAACCCTAGGGGCAATCTGGGCACAGCGGTAGAGACTAACGAAGGTGTATACCTCTAGGGGGTGGTTTGAGGCAGAGGTCTTGGGGTGACATTTAATCTAACCCAAAGGGTAAGAGGTATCAGCTGTGCACATCAGCGTGGGGCCTGGGCTGATGGCTCTCTGCCTAGATTTCCAGGCTGTTGCCCTTTTCTCTGTTTAGAGGAGCACGTGTGGTGTACTTTGCATACTGTGAACCCAGTCAGCAGTTCCCCAGCCTGCCCTCTGTCTTTCTCCCGTAGGCTGATATGGGAAGTCTGGATGCCTTTTGTTCGGAATATTGTCAACCAGTGGCAGCCCAGGAACTGTGAGCCGATGGTGGACTTCTTGGACAGCTGGGTGCACATTGTCCCCGTGTGGGTCTTGGATAACATACTGGACCAGCTTATCTTCCCCAAGCTGCAGAAAGAGGTAGGGCCAGGGCCTGGGAAAGAGCTCATGCGTGACCATGTGGACTCGTTTAGCATTTCTCTTCATCTCAGTGCTACTAAAGCGCCTGCAGTTAACAGAATGTGTCAGTACAACTGTTGTCCTGCCTTAACTTCGGCTGTTTTATCAGCACGTTCCTCCCCAAAGCCCCCATGAACTGGGAATTCATTTCCTTGGTTTCTTTCTTAAAATTAGAACTGCCATTTCTGAGATGTACTACAGTTGCATGGGAGTATTTATTTGTGGGTCAGTGTCTCTGTTTTAGGAAATGTGCAAAATGCCTACCAAGCACCTTGGCTACCTCTGTTCCTAATGTGTCCCTCCATAAAACAAAGACCACGTCTCCCACACATGCAAAGGACTAGATGTTGGCCAAGAGAGCACATGGCGTCCTCGCCATTAACCACACAGGGCATCATGTGACTGCCCCACAGGCTGTGTGAACTGTTCCCCCCCCTTCTCCTGCAGGTGGAAAACTGGAATCCACTCACGGACACCGTCCCCATCCACTCTTGGATCCACCCGTGGCTTCCCCTCATGCAGGCGCGCCTGGAGCCACTGTATTCCCCCATCCGTAGCAAGCTGTCCAGTGCCCTGCAGAAGTGGCATCCTAGTGACTCCTCTGCCAAGCTCATCCTCCAGCCCTGGAAAGATGTCTTCACCCCTGGCTCCTGGGAAGCATTCATGGTCAAGAACATAGTGCCCAAGCTGGGTAAGGAAGTGGGGAGGGACATCCCAGTCCAGCAACTTTGGTGCGTTGGTATCTCTGGGCCAGCTTAGTGATTGTGCCTCTTAAAACAAGGCCTTGGACTGTGTGACAAAGCTTAGCACATGGCATTTTTCACTGTAAGAGAGGTGCCATTTTTGTGCACTGAGGCTGAATGTAAATGAAACCAGGGTCCTTAAGGCAGTGACTAAAAGGCTGTGGTGACCTTGTCAGACTCAGCATGCCTCCTGGTTTCTGGTTGGTCTGATTTGGGCTTCTGGTAACAGGATAGCCATTGGTGTTCTGAAATTCCCGTGGTGTTTGATTCTAAATATAAGAATTATTTCTGGGTTAGAGAAAAAGATGACCTTTAAGAATTGGTGTGTCAAGAACTTCAAATGGACCTTTAAAAGCAGACCAAAGACTAGCACTGTGTGGTGAAGACTGTGCACTTTGTGCTTCTGTGGCTTTGCCTTAGGGCAGGGATGGGGCACGTCCGCCCTGGGCCCTGTACTGCATTTGGTCTGGCCCCGCCAAGGCAACTGCAGGTGGAACTCGAAATTCAATAAATTTAGGAGCTTTTTTCATAGCTAATTTTTATGTTGATCATTTTGTATGGTCCTTGAACGATGTTATAAATACCCAAATGCCCTTGGCAGAAAAACGGTTCCCCACCCTGCCTTAGAGATTGGCTTTCTCTTGCAGGTATGTGTCTTGGAGAGTTGGTCATCAACCCCCACCAGCAGCACATGGATGCTTTCTACTGGGCCATCGACTGGGAAGGGATGGTGTCTGTCTCCAGCCTGGTGGGGCTTCTTGAAAAGCACTTCTTCCCCAAGTGGCTCCAGGTCTTTTGCTCTGCCTTTTTGGGGGTGGGATGGAGGCAGGGAAGGGAAGAGTCACTTAATTCCTGGATAACCGTCAGACAGTGGTGCTGTGACTACATACAAAAATGAGTTACATGGGAGGATAGGAATGAGTTGAGCAATAACAACTGGCTGCCATTTATTGACCATTTGCCATGTGCCAGATGTTCTAAGCACTTAATTTGTATCATTTTGGGGTAGGGACTGTGATCCCTGTTGTACAGACAGGAGGCTGAGGCTCAGAGTTTACGTGCAAGGAGAAGGCACTTAGCCACCAAGCTGACTCCATATTCCACACTCCTGAGTGCCTGCCCCATAAGTGGCACCAGCTTGTAGGACCAGGATTAAAAGAAAACGGCCCCTTTAGACGTTTTGCTTCCATTTATTGCCACTGTGGATGCAAGTTTCTTATTTGTTCCTTTTTGACAGGTGCTGTGCTCCTGGCTCAGTAACAGCCCAAATTATGAGGAGATCACCAAGTGGTACCTGGGCTGGAAGTCCATGTTCTCAGACCAAGTGCTGGCACACCCATCCATCAAGGACAAGTTCAATGAAGCACTTGACATCATGAACAGGGCGGTGTCTTCCAACGTTGGTGAGTGGGGTTCTGTGTGGGGTATCCCTGCCCTGAGCTTCATGTTTCTGAGCATGTAAATGACACAATAGTTTTCAGGTGCCTGTGGGCTGACTCAAGTGTAATGTACCCTCCCCTCCAACAGACACTGACTCTTAGCCACCAGGCCGAGTTATGTAGCTGGCACCCACCACCAGCTCTCCTGTGACTGGGAGGGCATCTGTCCCAGAATGGAGACAGATTTAAGCAGGACTCACACTGTGTGGGTCTGCCTCCAGGGCCCACCTTCATAACCACTGTGCTGTGGGCTTTTTAGGGTTCACTAGTGGCGTCTGCTCAGCCAGCGTTGGGTGTGCTACTCAAATGTAACAGCTCACAGTGTGCAGTCAGGGCACAGTCAAACTCAGTTGCTTAATCTCAAGACATTTTCTTTAATTGTGAAACAGTAACAATACTGACCTTCTAGGTTCTGTTAAAAACCTAAAGGGACTGAGTTACTGGGAGTGGTGTATATAGCGCTCAGTAGATGTCTTTGTTGTGTCAGAACAGTTGACTGTTCATTTAACACCTATTCCCCTACTGCTCAGTTCTAGGTAAGTCACTCTGCCTCGATCAGTTCCAGGAGCTTCCTCAGCCCATTTGTGTCACAGTGCTCCCCTCTCAAAGCATCTCCTCTAACCATCAACAAGGGCTGAGCCTGTTCAAGGTCACAGTTTAGGAGTGGCAGCTGTGATTGGAATTTGTTTCCTGAGTCTTTAATTCTTTCTACTAAGCCTATTACATGAAAACAGGGTTACAATTCATAGATTTAATTATATACTGTGCTTAATGAGGCAAATGTACCATGCTCTCTACTTGTCCAGGTCCTTAGGGGACATCAGTGGGCCGTCTCCATTTCCATACTCTAGATACTTCCTTCAGCCTCCTGGCCCCAAGCTCCTGGACTGCTCCCCCTGTCCCCTCTGCTAGCACTGGGCGCTTATGGTCCTGTGTTATCTGCCCTTCAACACCTATGTGTCAGCTCCCACATACATTTACAATTCTTCCAGGGCCAGAGCCTGTCTGGGTAAGTTAAAAATGTAACTAGTACAGGCCACCTGTTTTCTAGGCTCTACAGTTTGCCTTTTGGGCTGTGTAGTGAAAACTACCAAGAAAGAGGTGGGAATGGAATCTGGCCACTAGGTATTAGCCAGAAACCTGCAGGCCGGTTTTTAAGCAGTTCCAGCCAGGCGTCTAGGGGCTTGCTCGCCTGCCTAGTGCTTTGTGTGTCTGAGGCACAGCTGCCCTTCAGTGAGGAACAAGTAGGTCTCATAGAGATGGCACGTGTGGGACATCCAGATGCAGCCCAGTCCTGGCGTAGATTCCCGACATAGATTCCGTGAGTGCCAGAGACCTCTCCTCACCCCGCCCTCTCCCCCAGGTGCCTACATGCAGCCCGGAGCTCGGGAGAACATCGCCTACCTCACCCACACAGAGCGGAGGAAGGACTTTCAGTATGAGGCCATGCAGGAGCGGCGGGAGGCCGAGAACATGGCCCAGAGGGGCATTGGCGTGGCCGCCAGCTCTGTGCCCATGAACTTTAAGGACCTCATTGAGACCAAGGCTGAGGAGCACAACATAGTCTTCATGCCTGTCATCGGAAAGCGACACGAAGGGAAGCAGCTCTACACCTTCGGCCGCATCGTCATCTACATCGACCGGGGTGTGGTGTTCGTCCAGGGCGAGAAGACCTGGGTGCCCACCTCCCTGCAGAGCCTGATTGACATGGCCAAGTAGACTGGCAGGCCTGGCGCAGGCCGGACCTTGCACCTGAGAGGGACACATTTCTGACTAAATGATATTAAACCACCTTTGAAAGTAACTTCTCTATTTAGTGGCCACTCCCCACCAGGCCAGGTCACCAAGAAAGGCTGTGAAATGTGGTAACGCTGCTTTAGAAGTGCATAAAACTTTATACCAGTTCTTCTGCAGTCCTCTCCACACGAGAGCCAAGCTGAGGGGTTTCCTGTCCTCTCCAAACCTGGCCCACTGTAGACAGGAGCTCCCTGCAGTCCCTCCATGGCAGCCTCCCCTTCAGTGTCTGGCCTCAGCCAGCATTGAATACGTCATGGCAAGTCTGAGCCAGTAGCTGGAGGGTCTCCTGTCTTGTTCCTGATGATCTCAAGGTCCTCAGAGTCCTGATACTCTGGTTCTTCCCGAAATGCCCAGGTGTCTGTGGAGAGCTGCTTCAGCTTTTGGACAGGGAACCAGTGGACAGAGGTGTCATTAAATGTGTCCATGTACTGTGAAGTCTGGGGAAACTCCTGCTCCTCCAGTCCTTTGGAAATCTGAGCAGAAAAATTCAAAGTAAGAAAGTATAAGCTTGATAGTCACAGTAAACCCCACTCTGCCTTTGGTTAGTCCCGTGAGCTCCTGCCTATATGCGTAAGGGCAGAATTCGTCAGTGACGGAGAACTAGGAGGACTTCACACCCTCTCCCCTCCCAGCCCCTTCAGCCAGATGGATACCTTGGCAACGTAGGCATAATTTTTCTGCAGGATCCTTGTCAGTAGCCTAGAAATAAAAATTTTAAATGCATGACTAGGAGGTACAAGAGTGGTTTTATCCAACTTTAGACATATGGAGAGAAAATGATTTAAATATAGCAAGAACTCTTAACAACTGGGGATGTAGAGTAGGTGATCAGTAAATAGAATTGTGACTGTCCCGGTAACAACCCATTTCATCAAGGGAGAAATGACAGCGGAAACCTAAGCATCGTGAAAGAGGACACATAGAAATCCATGTTGTTAATGGTTTTTCCCCATTAAAAAAATCCTGCCCACCGTAAGGGAAGGGAGGAGTTCCTGGCAAGGACCCCTTAACTCGCGCTGCAGGGTCCATCTTTCTCTTGCCCTCTGTCCAGCTTCCGGTGCAGATGCATTTCCAAGGACCAGTCCTGGAAAAGCGTTCTGCTTGTGGGTCTCGGACCAGCGCACCCCAAGGCCTGACGAAGCTCAGCGTTCTCAGGCTTACCTTTCCTCCAGGCCTTTGAAACTGTTCCCAATGATGAGCATCTTGGACAGGGCATCTACTGACCAGTTGCTCCACAGAAGGTTGTTGTAGAGGGCTGTCCCACAGTGCAGCATGTAGAAGATGGTGGGCTCACCGCAGACACTCCGTTTGCCTTCCTGGGGTGAATATGCACGCATGTAAACACTTCGCACAACGGGGTGAGGGAGAGGTAATAAGGGTTCTCACCACACACACAAAATGACAATGGAATTATGTGAAGTGACGGATGTGTTAACTAACCTTATTGTCATCATTCTGCAGTATGCATGCATCACGTTGTGCACCTTAAGCTTATGAAATTCTGTGTGTCATATCAACACAGCTCGGGGAAAATGAGCTGAGAGGACAGCAAATTGAAGAATGAAATGGAGGAAAACTACATTCCACTGGAATCGTCACATTAGCAATGACTGTGAAATCTATGACATGGAACAGAGTCAGGAGATCGTGTCTGTAAGGAACTCATGTTTACTTAACAGATGACCCGTGAACACAGCTCTGGGTCAATGAAAAGGCCTCTTGGGTCCGTGACAGCATGGGCAGGAGGGGTGGCAATGGTTACTGTCTCCCATGTACTGTGTCTAGTGATCTCTTGTGCTTCCTGTGCCACTTTCTGCAGGTCCCTATCACAACTATTGCTCCATAGCCAAACTCCCTGGCAGGGAACATAAGGCCCTCCATTTGCTGTCTGGCCCCTGCTACCTCTGGGCCTCTCCTCTTTCCACTCTTCCTGCAGCTTCCCTCCTGTTAATAACACACTGGCAGTGGTTCCTGAGCAGCCAGCTCGGCACAGGCTGCCTACAACCCTGGTCCTGGCCCTCCAGCAAACTCTCCCGGTCAACCTTCAAATCCCAGCTCAGACCCAGGAAACTTTCCTCCATCCCCCTAAAGAGAACACGTTTCCTTCCCATTTCAGTTTCTAGTACGTGGTTCCACCTCGCTGTCCAATTGATCATTCACTTGTTTACATGCCACACGCCTTGATATGACCCCTGAAGAGAGGGACTGGCTCCTGTTTACCTTGGTCTCCCCAAAGCTTCTTGCCCAGCATAGAACAGGCACTCAGAAGAGATGATCTGAATGAAATGGCAGTGTTTCCCGACCTTGCCAACACTGGCAAACAATTCTCTTGTCTCAGCTGGGCCTAATTTTCATGTTTCATAATAAGCCACGGAAAGGCAGTTTTTCAGAACAGAGAAGAACCAAATGATTATTTCAATCCCCAAGACAAATACAAAACTAAATTCAGACGTATCTGCCTACACTGGCTTCAGTCCTCTGCTTTTAAAATTATTTTCTTTCTTCCAGGTCTCAAGAAATTTTAAATCCCAGCTATTTTAGGGTATGCAGGGGTGGACTGAGGCTTCACAACTCAGCCAGATGCTGTGGGTGTGCCTGACTACAGCTCCAAAGAGGGGAGACGTTCTGTCCCCTTTTATTGCCTCCCTTGGAACAGGGTGAAGTTCAACCAGGAAGCCTTCATTTAAGGCACTGAGATTGTGTGCCCTTTTAATATTTTATACCAACAGTAAATACCAACTTGGCCTGATTTCTGGACAAAGACTCCTCATAAAAATTTTGTAAACATAACATGTTCTGGTTCATGCCATTTGTGTAAGTTTTACTTTTCTCAGATGGGCACAACAGGCAAAATGTGGGTAACTGACTGGGACAGCAGCAGGCAGAGGGAAGGAAGGGCTACTGTTTCAAAGGAAATGCATTCACGGGACAGAGCCAGGGTCAGCTCTCGGCAGTTACACGGCCCTCCCCGCTCCCCTTTCCTGAACCACTCACCTCATTCTCACTGAGGACAGTCACCCCAAGGGTGTTAAGAACTGCAATTTCGAGTTGGCTAAACAAGGGGTCATACACCCAGCAGTGACTTCTGGGAATCTGCAGGAGGGAAGCAGTTATTTCAACCCGAATGCCTGTGTGCACACCATGTGCAAGACCAAGGGAGGGGCAATAAAGAAGAGTCCAAAATGTACCTGGCACTTATCCAGGAGAAGAAGCAAAAACGTTAGCTGGTTTCTAGCTATGACGCAGGTGGCAAAGTTGCCAATGCCGTAACACACACACTTCCAACCGCAGGGCCCCGGGACCAGGGTCTCTCCTGGGATGGAGCCAGGGGCCACATCTGACTCATCTAGTGATGAGTCGAGGTGCAGGTTTCCAATGGCTTCGGAAAGAGTCCCCACAGGGGCAGTCAGTTGTTCCAGATGTTTCATAAGACATTTGTTGATGGTTTCTGAAAGAGCACGCCCCCAAATGGTCAGAGCGCATGCTCTGACCCCGTGAACCAGACCACCCACAAAAGCAGCCCACAGGTGCGGGGAGAAGGGAGCAGGGCAGTAACAGCTTCAGCTCCTCAGAATGGCTGCCGGCTCCACTCCCAACATGCCTGGGGCATGCTGCTGTGGCCACCGAAAAGTGACAAGCTGTCCAGGTTCCTGGACCCCGTGGCCTACAACCTCAGAGAAGGTTTCAAGAAGAAATAGCTTTCATTTATGGGCACAGTTTCCATCTAAAACTCTAATGTAAACTCACTCTAGTTTAACAGGAGGTCCCTGGTAAATGAAGATTATGTCCTGAAATTCCAACTTTTTATTTTATTTTATTGTAACAAGGAATAGAGGAACAGAGCTCTCAACATCACACTATAATGGCTGGGAGTAGGAATATTTAATGTGTAAAAAGTTAAAAAAAAGGTAGGCCGGGGCTCCTGGAGTCTAACGAAATACACCCTCTTTAAATCTCGTACAGAGGTGGGTTCTCTCGTCTCTCCTTTATTATACTGGTGCTGAATTTAGTTGCACAAATCTGTATGCAAAACAAAGCAAGAAGCAACAAGCTATACATTCCCACAAGAAGATACCAGTTTTCACTTACCAGCAAAGATATCTTTAAGATCCCAGCCAGAAAAGGTTGCATGAAAAACTGGCTCTTTTAATCCTTGCTGGTAAAAGGTTTTTGGAAAACAACTAGACAACGTTTCACTGAATAATTTCATTTCTGGAAGTATATCCCAAGAAGATCAACCTAAACTTGATAAAAGCTTTATGCATAAAGGTGCTCACTGTGAACTTATAACTAAAAAACAAAGGAAACAAACTCAATGACCCTCAATAAAAATCAACTACTGTAAGTCTACTCCATGTATTAATATTTATGTTCCCACACATAATGTTTAGGAAGAGATTATAACTGCATGGGGAAAAAAGTGTACACTGCAGTCTCAAGAAAAAAGAGCAGGATAAATATAAATTTCAACAATAACGATAATGACAGCTAACATTCATTACTTCCTATGCAGCCAGAAACCATCGTTCTAAGCACTTAACTAAACAGTCTCATTTAATACTCAAAATTACATCACAGGATATGTACTACCATCTCCATTTCACAGATAAAGAAACCGAGGGTCAGAGTTACGAGCCAAAAACACACAGCTGTAAGGGGGAAGTCAGTCAGAATTAGCACCAAGCATGTACAGCGCTCTGTGATGCAAAATGTCATCAAATGAGGGTGGGATTCCTTTCTTTGCCCATGTTTAGGCCCTCCTCCCACCCCTACCGCCCTCTCAGCCTCGGCGAGGTGGTACTCACCTAGTGCTGAACTCCAGAAATCAGAAATAAGCAGGTCTTCCCTGTTGGAAGAAAATGGCATGGTCATCTCCCATTCTTCTCAGGACTGCCCTAACAGGGACCCTCCTCCTGTCCATAATCTGGACGTGGGGAGCATGCTGAGTGCTGTCAGACGCAGAGCCCACCCTCGAGTGACAGGAGGAGGGTACATGGTGAACATGTGCAGAGCCAGAGCACAAACTGCTGTGGCTCAGAGAGGGCTTCCTGGAAGAGGCCCCGTTTCCCGGGGATAGGTCTGGGTCTGTCCTGTATCCTTGGTCCACAACAGAGCTTGGCAGAGAGGTGCAACTCCATAAATAGTTGTTAAATGCAGATTTAATCTGTGCTTTAGTTTCCTCAGCCCTAAAATGGGATTAGAATCATACCTATCACAGAGGGTTCCAGGAGGGATTAAATGGGTTTACACTCAGCACGGTGCCCCAAACAGACCAGGTACTCAATAAATGTCCTTTGTTATTATAAGTAATTCCAAGGTGAACATAAAAAGAGACAAACCAAGGGTCTGGGCTTGCCTTATTCAAGTCAACTGGTTTCCACAAACCCAGAGCAAAACATAGTCAACAGTGAATTAAAATGAACTGAATGAACTCTCCAATCAAAAGACACAGAGTGGCTGAATGGATTAAAAAACAAAACCAAACCCATCGATCTGCTGCGTACAAGAGACTCACTTCAGATTTAAGGACACACACAAGCTGAAAGTGGAGGGATGGGAAAAGATACCCCATGCAAACGGAACCCAAAAGGAAGCTGAGATAGCTATACTTCTATCAGCCAAAATAGGCTTTAAAACAAAGCTAAGCCCAAAGTTAGTAGAAAGGAGGAAAAAACAAAGAGTAGAGCATAAATAAATGAAACGCAGAGCTATTATAACATATCACAGAAATACACCAAGCAAAAAAGCTGCTGCACAACAAAAGAAACCATCAACAAAGCAAAAAAGCAAGCAACGAATGGGAGAGGATATTTGCAAATGATACTTCTGATACGGGGTTAATATCCAAAATATATAAAGGATTCATACCACTCAACAAAAATACAAACAACCCAATTGAAAAACGGGCAGAGGATCTGAACACAGACACTTTTCCAACAAAGACACACAGGTGGCCGACATTCACAGGACAAGAAGCAACAAGTGCTGGAGGCAGGGCGGAGAAAAGGGAACTCTTTCGCACTGTTGGTGGCAATGTAAACCGGTGCAGCCACTATGGAACACAGTAGGGAGGTTCCTCAAAAAATGTAAGAATAGAGCTGCCATATGACCTCTTCTGGGTATCTACCTGAAAACTTTGAAAACACTAATTTGTAAAGATACGTGTACCCCAATGTTCGCTGCAGCATTATTTACAACAGCCAAGGCATGAAAACAACCTAAGTATCCTTCGACACATGGCTAAAGAAAATACAGTACACACAGACGATGGACTATTACTCGGCCATGAAAAAGATGCAATGTTGCCATTTGGGCCGCCGCTGTAATTGCAATAAGAGGAGCGACCGCCTTTATTGGGCGCTTACTGCAATTCGGGCTCTAAGGCGCCCTTTACCTCCGTGAAATCCTCGCAATAACCCCTTCAAGGCTTTGCGCGCCCTCCCACTTTACAGATGGCGAGACTGAGGCTCCGAGAGGCTCCCGCGGGCGTGAAGAAGATTCGGACTCGGGGCGGACCCGACACTCACTCCGCCTCCCGGATGCGACGAAGTACGACTCCGCCGCCCACCTCGGGCTCCGCCTCCGGGCCCCGGGCCGCCGCCGCTGCTCTGGGCCGCGGTCGCCGAGCCGCAGGGCGCCTCCTCCTCGGAGCAGCCGCCCGCCAGGGTTCCAGCGCCGCCGCCGCCATTGGCCTCTGACGTCACGGGAGCGCGGCGCGCTGCGGCTACGTCATCGGCGCGCGCGGGCGCCCGGGAACCTCTAGGGGGCGGGAGCTTCCGGCGGCGCGTGACCCTGGGGCCTCTCCGCGGCGCGCGTAGGTACCGGAGGCGGGGTGGGGAGTCGCTGGCGCCCCGCTGCCGCCCGCCCTGCGGGTCCCGAACCCCGGTCCTCCGGCTGCCCGGCTACTCCGGCAGGTGGGCAGCGCGGGGACGCCGAGGGGAGGGACCGCGTCCGCGAGCGCCTCATCGCGGCCTCCGTGCGCGGTGACCCGGCCCAGGCTGACCTCTGCGCCTTTGCCAACCAATTCCCAGCCCCCTGGCGCCGAGGCCAGACGCTTCCCAGTGCCCTGGACGGTAACCGATCGCTTCCTGGTCCTTCGCAGTCGTTAGCGCCTGTTTTCCTGCCCCGCTGACCCACGGAGGCCACTTCCTACACCACCACCACCACCCCCCCTCGGGTCATAGCTGGCCACTCTTGACTTCCTCTGCCGTTATTGCCACTTCGCGGGCAGCCAGAGCCTTCTGTGGTCACATTCCAACCCCTGCTCTATCCCAGGGCCATTACCCGCCTCTCCTGGACCTTTCAGAGATAAGAGAGTGGGCCTTGGCAGTGCAGGGCCCAGCCCTTTGGGAACAAGGGATAGGGGGTTTCAGGCCGCTGTCCGCGGTTCCAAGAGCTTCGATGCTCTCCACAGGCTTCCAGATACGCTTCAAAGAAACCATGAGAAGGCCCACCCCCAAGATATTGAGAGCTGAGAATAGATAAAGATTGTACAGGCCATCAGAGATTCAGTGGGGTCCTCTCTAGGGATTTCTCTCTACCAAAGGAGCTTTAAAGAACTCTACTGTGATCCAAGGAGGATGCCAGATGGCGAGCACGCATTTGAAACCATGTCCCCGGGGACATTAATCTTGGAGAAAGTGACAATAGACAGACAGTTCTGAAGAGACCAAAGGGTTGTCTTGTGGAAGGATTAGACCTTGTTTAATTTCCCTGGAGAGTGTTATGCAGACCAGTGTGTAGAGGTTACTGGGAGGCCAGTTTTAGCTTGGTGGAAAGATAAATTTAACACTGTGCCCTGCCTATCTCTGGAGAGAGTAAGCCAAAGACAGTCCATGTAATTTTTTTTTAATTGATTTTAGAGAGAGAGAGGAAGGGGGAGAGAGAGAGAGGAACATCAACTCGTTGCTCCACCCTTTTATGCATCGGTTGGTTGCCTCTTGTATGTGCCCTGACTGGAGATTGAATCCACAATCTTGGTGTATCAGGATGACTCTCTAACCAAACGAGCTACCGGGCCAGGGCCAGTCCAGCTAGTTTTTGAAGATTACGAGAGAGAAGTATTAGAGTAAATGATGCCAGGTTCCGTCCGTTCAGACTCTTAAATCCCCTGATAGTGTGAGTTGTCTCTTGTGGGAGTTCGAAAGCCACTTTTTAAATTCTCACTATGTCTTTTGGAGACTTTCCCAACTCCACACTTCTACATGTTCAGATTACTTTTGAGCTGTCAAGGTAACAATTCCTTAATTTGAGTTCCCATTATTACTGCAGCAATGGCCTTATTTGCATAGCTGTTCTTGGCACCCAGAGCTTCTTTAATTATTTAACTTATTCTTCTGAGACATTGCTGTTCAAGAAACTAAAAGATTTGAAGTCCTGCTACCCTCTCTTTTTTATTTTGCAACTGTTTTTGACTTTCTAGAAAGCTCTTTTGAAGTACACCATTTGCTTAACCATGCTGGGTCACATGCTCTCTTGTGGGTTTCTGAAATAATCTATTCCTTGTGTTTATTTTAGGGCTAAGGCACTGATGTTTGAACAGGAAGCTTCAAAACTTTTAAAAGAACCCTCAGAGTGGCTTTGAACCACACAAGCTAGAAATCGCCCCAGAACAGCGCCTTCAGCATGCATTTCCCCTATTGGGCTTTCCTGGTGAGCTTTTTGAAGAGGTCGTTCTGTAGTGAGCCAGAGAGTTGATGCTCACAGAACCGGATTAGTGGATCTGACTTTTCTGGTAGAATCCTCTGGCCTTTTTATATTCTCTCCCAAGGTTCTAAGAGGCATGGGGGTATTCATGGAACCCAAGGGCTTGTCAGGAGGGAAGTAGCACTTTCATGCTGAATGAAAACTAAACAAGTGACAGTTGTAACTGAAAACACTCAAACTTCCCATGTCTGGATTCACTGGATCGGGGACACAGGAACAGTCACTGCTGTGGAGAAAGAGGCCATAACTGGAAAAGAAAATCCAAATAAAGAGAATGAGAGCGACTGGAAAGTAAATGGCCACCTCTACCTCAACAGAGACAAAGTCAGCTTCTACCTCAACAGAGACAAAGTCAGCTTCCTGGTGAGTAGCGAGGTCTGCTGTGGTTTAGTTCCTGGCCGGTTGTTGGACTGGTGCTTTGGGTTAACTGAAGACCCAGCCACATTGTCTTGATTTTATTAAGGGGGTAAAAAAAAAAAGCTATTTCTTCAGAGCAGCTGAATTAAACATGTGAGCCGTTTCTCACCAAAGCTGATGTGTTGTAACTTTGCAAGCTTCTTGCAGTGGTCGAACGAGTCCAGCGTTGATAGACTGTAGAAAAGATAGTCATGGCCGATCATGCATCTGGCTTTGATAATGTGGGCGGTGGAGTCTTCGCTTTTGAAACACAAGAAATGGTTGCACTGCAGAGTTATACCATGAGGAGAGGTTTGGCCAGTCTTCAGTTTAGCTCTTGAAAGGTATCACACAATGTCTTCCTGCAGCTCCATTTTCTTCTCAACCCCAAGTGAGTTGAGCCTCTCTTGTAATTTGGTTCAGCAAACATTAGTGGAGGAGATGAAAGTGAGAGGCCTGGTTTAAGTAGACTGAGCAGGGTTAGTGCCTGGTAAAACCTGTGTGGAAGTCAACCAGATAGAGCAGTTCAAAATGACATCCAGGTTTTCTTGTGGGCATTTGGAAGAGACCCCAAAAACACAGGAAAGGGTAGAACGGGGCCCGGCAGTGGGGTGTCTGAGTTGAGCCTGAAACATGTTGGGGGGCTTTTTGACCTGGACCTGCCCTGAAGCCACTTGCACATCTGGAACTAAGGAAGGCAATTGGACTAGAAACTGAGTTAGAGCTTTTCATCAGGAAGATAAGGTGGGAGCCAGAGAGGGTGGTAGGGAGTCCAGGGGAGAAGAGCACAGGTGACAGTGGTCACAGCTCCTCCTTAGGCTCTAACCTGCTAGGTGTGTTCTAGGAGATTTAGAAGTAAAACTCAGGTCTGGCCTTTGTGGTCTTAAAGAGGGTGTTATAATTATGTTGCAGAGCAGACTGAGACTTGGTGGAAGAACAGGGTTATGGAAATCAAGGAGAGGGATTCCCCTGGGGATCGGCAGTTTGATGAGGGATCGTGGTTGAATTATCCTTCAAGGGTTTGATAGGCAGAGAGAGGTTCGGTGTTTCTCTGTGATCTCTAAAAGGCCCCATTTTTCCCTTCACTGAAACAAGCAGTTTACTGGATCCCTTTCATCGCTGGGACCCCAGTACACACACTTAGGCCCTCAGTAATGGTTGTTAAATGAATCCATAGTTCCTGGTAGAAGGGGTGTTTCGGGAGATCGTTGTGCCCAGCAGATATGAGGAGTGCATCTGGGACATCCCCAACTTACTTTGATGTCAGGGCCTTGAAAGATAGCTTACCAAACCATGTGGTTATGTAGTTAAGGCTCAGTATCTCAAATAAGAGGCGTCATCGTGGGCGCTCCGCGTTTCCTTAGCTACCTGTCTGTCTTTCTCACAGACAGTTTGACGGCTGGATAGAGGCATATTTTTAGTTCGACTCATCTGCACGTATGAAATGGTTTTTATTTATCTGTAACCACTGGGTTCTTCTTCCTCTGGGGCCACCGGGAGGCTTTGCAAACACTGAGTGATGAGCTCTCCTCGGGCTGGGAATAGGGAGCTGTGCTTCCAGACACCCTGATCTGACCCCTGCATGGAAGGAAACTCGGTTCCATTCTGTTCTCTTGCCAGGTGGAATTATTTTTTCCTTTATGACGGGTCAAAGGTAAAGGAAGAAGGAGACCCAACTAGAGCTGGCATTTGTTACTTTTACCCTTCCCAGGTAAGCCCCCCCAGCATGCTGTTTATTGTTTTGTGGGGATCCCCAGGAAAAAATGTACACCTCAAAGTGGTGACTGTTCAAAAGTATAGGGCTTACACCGGGACTGCTTTCTTACGTTTCTACTCTCTTATACTTAGTTGTACTATTTCTTCTTGTTCTGGCCTTAAAATCCCCAGGCAGCTCAGTACCTCCGTCTTCTGTGGCTCTCTGTTATCATCATGATTTTCTCTCTGCCCCCGTTGCTCCCAATTTTTGATCAACTCATTTAAGAAAAAAAAAAAAAGGTTTTATTTAAATATATACAAAAGTAGAGAGAAGAGTATCATGAACCCCCAGGTGCTTGGCACCAGCTTTAACAGTTGTCAACACTTTGCCAATATTATATAACCCAGCCTAACCTCTCTGCCCTCCTTTTTTTTTTCTGGAGTATTTTGAAGCAAATCCTACACATTGTGTCATCTCACTAGTATCAGTAACATCTCTAACTGAAAAGGACTTTTTAAAAAAAATTTTAACATCATGCCTAACAAAAGTTATAATAATTACTAACAATAATTCCTTAGTGTCATCAGATTTTGCCTTACTATCTTAGATGTTACTTAGACCTACCTTCCTTTCTTTTTCCCTTCCTTCCCCCTTTCTCTTTTTCCTGATCAGGATCCAAGCAAGGTTCACTGTTCCACTTGGTTATTTTGTGTGTTTAGTCACTTATACTGTGTGACAGTCCTCACCCACCCATCCTTTATCCCCCCTGTGCTGTTGAGTTACTGAAGAAACCAGGTTATCTGTGCAGTAGAATTGAGCATGGCCCACACTCTGGTTTTAGCTGATGACTTCCTCACAGTGGTGTCATTTAATGGATTCTACCCACCACATTTCTCTTAAATAGTGATAAGACCGAAAGCCTTGGTTAGGTTCAAGTTCATTTCTTTTAGGCAAGCATTCTTCATAGGCGGTTTGTACATTTTCTGTTTATCACCTAATGTCTGGCTGCGCCACAGTGGAGTTAATGCTAAGATTGATTAGGAGGTCTGTAAATTTGCTCATGTGATTACCCTCTGGCTTGGATAATTGGGATTAATCTAGGCTGCTCTGGCCACTCGGCAGGGGATTTGAACAGGGATGAAAGGCTCGTGCTTCTGCCCATGCGCGCGGGTTCAATTATAGGGCATTATCCTAGGAACAGAAATGTGGTTCTGTGGAATCATCTTATGTGTTCACTGTGGTGCTCAGGCAGGGGCCAAAGACTGTGTCTAAAAACAGCCAGAGTAAATATCTTAGGCTCTGTAAGAAGCCACATAAGGTCTTCATCACATATTCTCCTTTGTTGTTGTTTTGACAACCCTTAAAAAAACATTCTTAGTTCATGGGCCATGTAAAAATAGGCTGCTGACTCGATCTGGCCTGCAGACTATATCTGCCCTAAGGAATGACACAAGAGCCCAGCAATTTCAACTTCCTGTCTGGAATTTGCTGCTTTCCCTTAGACCCTGCTTGACCAAAAGGAGTTGCTCTGTGGCCAGATTGCTGGAGTGGTCCACTGTATTTCTGACATCTCTGGCTCTCCTCCCACTCTCATTCGGCTGCGGAAACTTAAGTTCGCTATCAAGGTAGATGAAGATTTCCTTTGGGTAAGTTTAACAGGTACAGCCAGTGCCTCTACTGTGAGTCGTTTGTCTGGGTGATTAGTATCATGATGAGAGTCATGCTCTCTAGTTCTTGAGCCTGAAATCTCCTCCCTCCCTCCGTGTCCTGTGTCTGGGATCATCCACACTTCTTGTCAACCTGCAGGTGCCCATCAGAACTGAGTGCTCCAGACACTTTTGACATATCCAGCATTGCTCATGCACCATGGTTCCTCCTCTCCTTTGAATGACTGAAGCCAACCTACAGAAATTCTCTTTATTCTGTGATGCAAATTGAGTTTTTAATTTCATTTTTTCTTCTTTATAGTCTTTATACTTCCACACTTCCTGGGTAAGTGACCCAGACACTCTTAAGACATTGATGCATGTATATCAGGTTTCAAAGACCCATTAAAAAAAAAAAGAAAAACCACTCTTTACAGCTAGTGGTACCATATACGCTAAAGTGCTATTTTCCCATGCCTGCATTAATTTTAAAGAATTCCTGAGCTGAGGGATGTTTAAGTGTAAGGAAGAATATTCAGCTTTGTTGGCATTATTTCTATCATTTTATTATCGTCAGGGTTTGTTCGTTTATTTGATTCTCATGATTCCCATAGGAGAGATTCCTAGAGGTAGAATTACTGAGTCAAAGAATATGAACTTCTGTCAGGCTCTTTGAACATATGGCTAGATTGTGTTCTAACTGAGCCAGTGTTTATCCTCATGGAACTAAACACCACACTCAGCATTCTGGAGCTCTAGGACTCAGGATGATTCAGTCAGTTTCTGTCCTCAAAGCACTTTGTCCAGCTTGGGAGATGACGTGGCTGTTCATGAAACGGTTTGAGCCCAGTGCTCTCAGTGAAACACATATTAGACATTCAGTGTCCAGATAACAGGCCTAACACTATTAGGGGTCCCAAAAGAGGTCAGTGTGGGCTAGAGTGATCAGAACAAGCATCCTGGAGGTGCCAGAACCTGTGATGGGCACTGAAGGGGGTGGAGGGTGGGGCGCCTGGGCAAATGAGCAGGAAGGAGGCGGGCCCTTCAGGTTGGGCCATATGAGCACATTGCTCTCTGGGAGACCAGCTTGGCTGGAGTGGAGGGTGTGGGGCTGGGCAGTAGATCAGTGTCAGTGAGCTATGCAGTCTGGCTGTAGTGAGCCCTGGATGCCAGGATTCGGAGCTTGGACTCAATACAGGAAAATGCCTGTGTTCCTGGTTTCCCTCTTTACAGGTGCTGGGCTGTGCTGTGGAGCTCCCTGATAGCAGCTGCCAGCAGTTTCTGGAACAGCTAATTGGATTGTTTAATTTTTACAATGGACCTGTTTCTCTAGCTTACGAGGTATGAGGAGAGCGTTGAGGAGTCAGTGTGGGGCCTCTTGAGCAAAATCGATATTGCCAGAACACAGCACTTACTCTAGGGTCTGTGTATTCTACCTAAGCACACCGTGTCCAGGACAAGGTCAAGGACTCCTAGAGTCCGTCTCAGATGTCTTGTTCCCCAGTGGCGTAGGTCGCATTTCATTCCACATTCTTATCTCCATCTCCTCCTCCCGGGGACAGCTGGAAAGAGCAGGGCCTAGTTGCCACCCTCCCCCAGCAGGTGCACTGAGTCTGTGGTGGGGAGGTTGTCAGGGTAGGAGCTTTATAGAAAGTTCACCCTCCCTTCTGCCAGCTCCCTGTGTGCGGAAGAGTGTGTCTCAGAATCTCAGCTCTGATCTCAGGCTGTCTCTCTTTTAGAGCTGTTCTCAGGAAGAACTGAGCGCCGAATGGGACACCTTCATTGAGCAAATTCTGAAAAACACCAGCGACCTGCATAAGATCTTCACTTCCCTCTGGAACTTGGACCGGACGAAAGTAACATTCTCCTCCCCCTTTCTTGTTTCATGTATGGGAATTGAGCTTCTGGACACTTGTCTTTTCCCCTTTAAATGACCTGTATATCAAGAGGTGACTGGGATGTGTCAGTCAAGGTGGTTAAGACCTGCACTCACATTCCATGCTGCTGCTCACTAGCTTTGTGAGCTCAGATAAGTCAGGTGGTTTCTCAGAGCCTGACTCTTCTCATCCATAAAATGGGGTCATAATACCTGCCTCCCGGAACTGTTTTGATGATGAAATGAGACAATACTAAATGACACAAAGTAAATACTCAATAAGGGTATTATTGTTATCCTGCTAATGCAAGAAATGTTGAACTTGGTAATCGGAAAGTCCCCTTCTCGCTTGATATTAATATATGATTTAATTATTCTTAACATTAAAAGTACCCAGTGCTAACATTGTGCAAACAAGGTCACTGTCTCTGGGAGGGAGTGGCTGGGAAGTGTTTTGCCTCTGAGCCACTCCATTTGCCATTGGCATCCAGAGACGCATAGGCTGCTTGTGTGGCCGGCCTGACTGCCTGGCTGCCTGTTGCTCTGTGGCCTTGATCTTGGTGAACATCACATCCTCATTGTCAGGTAGTTTTAGGGACTTTCGGCAACAGACTCCTTACAAGGCAGGTGGAACTGAGGTGTATCCTGAGTGAAAGTCCATGAGGTTTTCACTCAAACCCATGAGGTTTTCACTCTATGTCATGGAACAGAGTTATGGGCCCAGATCAGACATCAAGTTAGCTGTGTCACCTTGGGGCTTGTGCTTTGGGGGCAGGGCAGTGAGGGCTGTGGGGGAGGCTTTCAACTGGCACCATGACCTGCATTTGAGACCTGTAGGCCTCCTCTCTCACTGCTTGCTCGTCTTAGCATTGATAGGGTCTCCTGGCTAGTCTACCTGTCCCCGTTCCAAGAATTGGGCATTCTTTGGTGTCAGGAGTTCTGCGTACAGAGAGGACACGATTATACCATGTGACACAGTCTCCTTTCTCCAGGCTCCGGGTTATGACCTGTCACTCGTTCCACAATCTCCCCTTCCCTTCCCTTCCTCGCTGATTGTCAGCATGTTAACTTGTGGGCATGCGTCTTGCCCTGCACAGGTGGAACCCCTGCTCTTGCTGAAGGCAGCCCTCATCCTGCAGACCTGCCAGCGCTCTCCTCACATTCTAGCTGGCTGCATCCTCTATAAAGGCCAGTGAGTAACACCAGAGCTCTCTCCTTCACCCCCTTCCCCTGCCACAGACTTGGCCATGCCAGTCATGGCCACTTCCAGATCATAGGCAGGAGCTCTTTTTTGGGCCAGTTCTAAGTGAACTGGTTTGGCAAATACCAGGTAGTTTAGATTTGATTTAAAATATGTACTTGTTTTTGAGCAAAGCTGGAAATTGGAAACTCTTGTGTCCAGAAAATAGGAATAGGAAAACCAGATATTTACTTACTGAAATTATTGGGGTGACACTGGTTCACAAAACCATCCAGGTTTCAAGTGTACAACTCAACAAAACATCATCTGCACACTGCATCGTGCACCCACTGCCTCAAGAAAAGTCTCTTTCTGTCTCCATTTCCCCCAACTTTGCCCATCTCCACCTACCCCTCACCCCCCTTTCCTTCTGGCTATCACCGCACTGTTTCTGTGTCTGTGCGTATATATGTTTTTGGCTAATCCCTTCACCTTCTTTCATGCATTCCCCCTTCCCTCCTCCCCTTTGACGTCTGTTCCATGTATCCCTGAGAATAGGCAATTTTAAAGAGATCCTTCTAATTCTCAGGATGGGGCATGCCTTTGTAGTTGCCAGTCTATGTAACGCACATGCAAAGCCCCAAGGTCCCCAGCAACGGCATAAGTGAGGGGGTGTGGAAGCCTGCTGTGCCCTTCCTCCTGCCGCTCCAGCTCTGCTCTGCAAAGCATCAGTAGTGCTTCTCCTCAGCTCCTGCCAGCCTCTTGGCTAGATTGTCTATTGGATGGCCTCTGAGATCTCTCTATGCCTCTTCACATACTTGGAGGGCCTCTCCATGAGTCTGAGTGCCTAAGAGGCCCTCCATGCATCTTCCAAGGTCTCTCTTCTCATGGAAGATTGGCCCTTACAGCCCAGGGGCAGGCAGGGCCTGAGCACAGTGCCCTGAGATTTCTGACGGCCAGAGGGATGTGCAACTAGAATAACTCCCCAGGCTCCTGGGGTCTCAGGGGTCTTGTAGGCTGTGTTCCCAGCCCTGGCTTCTCTCTCCCAGTCGTGTGACCTTGAACAACTTGCTCCATCTCTGTTTCTCTTCTTGGAAATAGAGGCACTTTGTAGAGAATGAGATCATGTGACAGACTTCGAAGGATCAAGCATAGTCCCTGGTTCCCAGTGGATCCATTTCCCCTTTTTTTCATTCTGATGGTTCTGAGTCAGCCCGTGGTGCCTCCAGGCTCACCAGTGACATGGCCGTCAGAGATGGAATTTTTTTCCTTTCCATATTTTGTATTTCTTTATCATTTTTAAATTACACACTGAATGCATGAACACATTCTCGTTGTAAAAAAATGAACCTAGAGAGAAACACACAGCACAGTTAGAGGTTCCTGTCCACTCTCCCTTACTCCGCCTATTCCGCAGTTAGCATTTGGCGAGCATCCTTCCTTTGTTCTTTGTTTTCACACGTCTGCACATACACGTTGTTGATTTTATTTTTGTTCTCCTTGTAAATGGGATCATATGGTTCCTCAGCTTAATGTACAGAGTGGAGATTTCTTTCTCAACCCCTCTTGGTCCACCTTATAGTAGCTGCACATTTATTGGTTGATTTAACTATTAATTTAACTCTTCATGAATAGTTAAATGATTAGCTATTCTCTTTTTGATAGAAGTTTAAATTATTTACCCATTTTTTTACACGATTTTATTGTTTTTCTCTGTAATGAAAATTCTTCTGCATACTTCTTGGTACAATTTAAAAATTTTGATAGAAATTATCAGAGTGCCCTCCATAAGGGCTTTACCACTTGACACCTTTTCACCAACTGTGTCCCCAAGATCCTGTCCAACATGGGGTGTTAGGAACCTTATTTCTTCTCACGCTGTCCTTGTTCCTGTGTCTGACCTCCTAGGATTGTTAGCACGCAGTTGCCACCCTCCCTCACGGCCAAGGTCCTGCTTCGTCCAGCTGCACCTCGGGACCAGGTATAATACAGTCCTCTCACCTGGGTGGGATGTTTCTGCACCAGGTGGCCCCTGGCGAGGCCGATCCCTGTGGTGGGTGGATGGAGGTGGCTGTGGGGCTGTCATCTCCCTTCATTTTGTCAGGACCCCGGGCCTGTCGGTGGTATTTTCCTCAAGAGTGAATTCACCAGCAAGGCTAAAAGAAAAGGTTCCTTTTTGTGTGGTCGACTTGGATAGTTGGTTTTCCTTCAATCCAAGTGGAACTATGAGAATTTGACTTTCCTTAACGATAGGCTTTATGTCAAAGAGATGTTGGATTTTTAGAGATGCTAAAGAATCACTTTGGAAATCAGAAACTATTTTTAAATACTTCCATTGTATATCTATTTAATTGCTTTTGTAATGAAAAACACCAGCACACATGCTCATTGAGAATAAAATTTCCCACAGTTGCACTGTGCAGAGATGCTCACTGTTAGCATCAGACATACTTCCTCCAGTCCTTTCCTTTTTTGTTTTACTCGTTTATCCTTAGCGTATGAGGTCATAGGTTTAAATGTATCATAGGGCTAGTTCTTTGCACTTAATCAATCAGTGGACGTTTAGAACGATCGCGAGGCTCTACGGGGTTGAGCAGGCAGCTAGGGGGAGCCTCTCTTCCATCTGCTTCGCTATTGGCATGTGGAGGGGACAAGCGTTCTGGGACAATCTTATTTTATGAACAGATGGCCCTGGGCAGTCCTGATGGTTAGGTCAGGAGGAGAGTGTGGTACCCAGCGCCAACTTGTGTGTGTTTATTTCAGAGACTACCTACAGGAGGGGATGCCCTGCAGGAGCGTGGTAAGTAGTGACAGGCATTGTCCCGTTTTGAGAGTGCTGCCCGTCTCTGCACGTCCTGTGAAAGTCGTCCCATGCGGTGGTTTCATCTGCTTGGAAGATTAGGGCAATAGATGGAACAGAGCTCTAAGTACAGAGTTAGCCATCAAAATCCTATTGTAAATAAAACTAATTTTAGGCATAGCTTTTTAAAAATTAATTAATTGGGTGACATTTGTCAATAATGTTAACCATTGGTTAATACAGTACAATTCTACAGTAAGTTATCTGTGTATTACATTGTATTAGCATGCCTTATAAATCCCCGTTTTCAGATCCCCCTTAAGTCTCTATAATGAGACGGCTCAAACAAGTTCCAGGGGATCCTGATTAGGAGGGTAAGACACATGGCAGGTGCGGAAAGACCTTGTGCAGGATGTGAATGTGCCCCCAAGAGGGTTCTTTTGTTTTATTTTGAAGCAAAAGTTGGGGCACATCCCTTTTGTCAGAGCTGCTTTTTCCCCAGTTTGCATCTTGTTTTTAAGCGCCACTAAATTTTCTTCCACCAAATACCACCCTTCACCACAGCTGGGAGTAAAGGTGCCCCCGTGGGCTCTTCCCTGCTAATCACAGACATCGTGGCTGCAGCTCTGTGCTTCTGTCTGGGCTGAGGAGGGCACCGCAGCTCTGTTCTCTGAGCTGGCCCGTGGGGTCCATGCATCACCCCAGGAAGAGTCACTGCCCTTCTCTCTCCTCTGGTCCAGGGGAGGGTCCTGTCCATGTTGCTTTGTGATTCTAGGTGCCATCCTGCCCCCGAATGTCCACATCATGCCCGTTTTCGTGACAGAAGAGGAAGCTGCCAGTCTCCATGAGTTCCCACGGGAGCATATGACCAGGTAAGGGAGCTCCGGGGTTCACCTGAAACCATGCTTTAGGGAGTCCCTCGCATGGGTTTATCCACGCAATCCCCTGGAACACCCCATCCTTAACTCCATCTTCTCCATGCTCTGCCCTGAAAGGGGCTTCTGGAACTTCAGTGTAGAGATAAGAGGCAGCTGGTATAGTGACATGAGTGTGGGTTTCAAAACCCAGATCTGTTGCTTACCAGCTGTATGACCTTGGGCAAGTCCATTCACTACCTGAGCCTTAATTTTAATAAAATGGACCTGGTAATATCTACTTCATGGACTCATGGTGAAAGTTGGAAAGAGTGTATGTGTGGTACTCAGTACAGGGCTGACTCAGTAGACCTCCAAGTGTGGGTGACTTACTCAGTGTTGCCTGCCGTTTCCAGTAGGTGATCCTGGATCACCGTGTGAAGCCCCGAGAGCCAGGTATCGCCTTATTTTTATACCGGTTGTTTGGCCTCTTAGGCTCTGCGGCCTCCATCACCCACAGGTCACCAATGGCGGTGCTTTAGTCTCCCTGGGGAGGGACACTTGCCCTGCACTCAGTAGCTGTGTCCCTCACATGTCCCTTGTTCTCCAGCTCTCCCACATCTCCAGCCAGACTCCAGGAGCACTCTGCCCAACATCCTCCAAAGTGTTGGAGCCCACCTTCCCTGAAAGAAGACTCCAGTAGGCATGAGGAAGCCATGGCCTGGACGTGGGCAACCGGCCCTGAGTCCAGGTCCCCTGACACAGCTTGGCCAAATGGCAGGGGAGAGAATGGACACTTCTCTGACCGAGATCTGGAGAGCATCCAGCCTGCAGGATTGCATGCCGCTGCCAGGGACCAGGGTCTTGGTCTCCACCACGTCAGAGGGAACAAGGAGCTGGACTTGTCTGAACTCCACATTCCAGACACTCAGGAAATGGGAACATCCTCAGCTTCTTTTGCCTTCTCGAATGCATGTGTCCCAGATGGTGGTAGTCCTTGTCACAAGGAATCTGTCAGCAACTCTGACAACCTGGAACCCAAACCACCCGAGGCTCTGCCTGTAGGCACAGTCAGCAAAGGCCTCCTTTCTCCCTCCCCTCCTGACTCACTCACCCAGAATGGAGCCCTGGAGCCACACGAAGACCTTCCTGGGGACAGCAGCCATGCCCCCATACCCAGGGAAGACCTCTTCCCCAGAAGGAAGAGCTGGCCACTGTCATCGCCCCACCTAGATTCTAGGCAGAGAGGAGTGAAGCTTCCTGTGGGGGAGGAAGGCACAGAGTGGTGTGTGCACGGGGTTCATGAGAGCCACTCAGCCCCTGGCCTGGAATGCCACTCAGGCTCTGCAGACCCTTCAGACGATGGCCTCTCTGTAGGCAGCACTGACTCCAGGGCGACCCCAGCATCCCGGGGAGGACTTGTGCGCATGAACCTCTACACTCACAGTGTCACAGGGCTGGTGCTGTCCCTGCTGGCCGAGGAGCCACTGCTGGGAGACAGCGCAGCCATCGAGGAGGTGGTGAGTGTGCTCAGACCCACCCCAGCCCCCTGGGAACGTGGGCAGGTGGGGAGGGTGCTCCGCTTTAGCACTGCACTGCCGCAGAGCAGGAGGGGACAAGTGCTCCACCTTGCCCCGTGGCCTTGTGCAAACGTCCTCGTTTATATGATGGGGCAGTGGCATGCCTGCCTTCCTGCATTTGTGGGGTGAGTGAGAGCAAGTCCAGTGCACAGCTTGCTTTGCACGTTCCTGCTTCTGCCAGTTTCTAAGACGAGGGAGACCAAGTTGGATTCTTGGTTCTGGCTGTGTGACCAGGCACACAGGCCTCTGCCCTCCTGAGCCTCCGGTTCTTTGTCAGCAGTGTGGGCGTGTTGACAGGTTCTGCCCTTCCAGACACAGTGCAGTCATGCAGACGCGGTGTCGTTGTGCCATTGCTGCCACTGTGGGCCTCGCTTCTGAGCCTAGGCAGCTCTAGGATCAGTCTTTGGGGTCTGTCCTCTGCATGGTCACAGCTGGTGTTGGGACTTCTCTGGAAGCCCCTGCTTCCCTGCATAGCCCCTCCACTGTACCACAGTGATCTGAGGCTCCTTCCTAGAGGGCCTGGCACATCTGAAATCCTCACTGGCTCCAGAAGGCTCCTCCTAACTAACCCATTCCAGCCCTGTCCCACTTCCAGCAGTGCCTTCTCTGGAGCCTACCCTGGAGATGCAGTTGCTATAGTAACAGCCTTGCTGTAGTTGGCAGGGAAGTGGTAACAGTAGGAACAGGAGGTTGAAACTGCGGCAGGGAGAATGGTGTCCTGGGGCTTGCCTTGTTTTTGTTCTTAAATCTATATTATTCTAAGCAAGTCTCATTAGCATGTAGGACTTGTGATCCTCATAAAGGAGCAAGTCACCTTGGAGCTTAAAGGAAGAGGGATGGCAGCTCCCTTCACTCAGAGCCCTAGGCAAGAGACTGCTCCTCTCCGGATCTGCCCTGCTTGCCTCTCCCCTCTCCACAGACACATGTCACCTATCACCGAGTGGTGGCTTGTTTGCTTCCATACCCTCCTTCACCATAGCCCTGAGTGATGTCTCCACCTCCTTCCTTTAACAGCACAGGGCCCAACGACTGCAGGTTTATACATCTCATCTCCCTGCTGAGGCCTTGGTTTCCATGGTCTTCTCTGCTTCCCCTCCGGCTGTAGATTTATTTTGAAGGTCCGGTGTTTGGATGCAATGACATAGATGTGATCTCCCTCTTTTACCTTCCCCCCAAAAGAAAAAGAAAGAGTAGCTCAGGCTGCCCTTAAAGAAGGAAGTAAATTAAGATGTATTCTGTACATTCAGTATATGCCAACTGCTTCACAACTGTTCTTTTAGCCAAGCTGTAGAGCAGTTCTGGGGGGAGGCATTGTAACACCCATTTTAGCAGCAAGAAAACGGCCTCATTGAAAGACCTGATGCAGGTGGTGGGTCCAGAATTCTTGCTTATCTCACTTCCCCTACCCCAGCTGCTCTGTCCCCTAGTGATAGGATGGCGTGATTGTGGGGAGGAGAAGAGAAGAGAAGAGGAAATGCCCTGCCTTCTGTGGCTCTGGATATGTGCGCCTGTCACTTGGTCTGTCACAGCCCATCCCTGTTAGGACAGCTGTCACCATGGGCTGTCACATAAAGGGGGCAGGACGGAGGACGCAGCTTCACAGAGAACGACTCCCCTTTTCTAAGGAGGGTGGCATAACTACCTTTGATCAGCTTGCTGCTCTGAGAGTGGGGTTGGATGACCAGACCCAAAGGCTGTCTATTTTATAATTTGGGGAAAGATCGTTTATTGCCTTTTTGCCCCACATTTCACCCGCTATTGTCTAGAAAAGCAAGTCCCTGCAGAATGGGAAACTCCGCTCAGATGTGACAGTGAGCACACCTCCCCTTGAAAGGGCTCCTTGATTAGGTCGCAGACGGCCGAGGCACCCTGGTGTCATTTTGCCATCTTGTCTTTCAGTGGATCACCTGCCATATCTTTATGTTTGCCCAGGGTGGGTGGCCGGGAGGTGAGTGGAAGGGGCTGAGCCAGGGAGCAGCCCCAGAGATGGAATGGGCTCTGAGGGAACAGACTGGACTCACACCAGGGGGCAGCATAGAGCCACTGATAGTTTCCTGCTCAAAGCCCAAGGTACTCTCACCGACCTTCAGATAGAGTGACCACATCAGTTCTTCATGGCCGAGATGGGACACTGAGTTGAGATGAGGCTTGAGGTTAGTGCACGAGTGTCATCCTGAAATATGAGAATGCACCCTCCCCGTGAAACCGGTGCTTCTGAGTGAATGTGTGTCACGGCATCATTTCTTCTGAAAATGGGTAAAAACATTGGTCAGAGTCCTTTCTGCTAAATCGTGTAGCCGCGCAGGTGTTTTTTGGATGCGCATTTGCTAGGCGCGGGGCCCGCCGAGGTTGACCTGCAGCCGTGCCTGTCGCCTTCTTTGCAGTACCACAGCAGCCTGGCATCCCTGAATGGGCTGGAGGTCCACCTGAAGGAAACGCTGCCCAGGGACGAGGCCGCCGCCTCCAGCAGAACGTACAACTTCACGCATTACGACCGCGTGCAGAACGTGCTGACGGGTAAGGGGCCGCGCTGTGCAGCGTGAGGCCGGGCACCTCCGGGGGGGGGGGCGGGGGGCGGGCGCCCGGCGGGAGCGTGTGCTGTGCAGCCGGCCAGGATGCTGCTTCCTCTCGCAGCCCGGCTCCCGCTGCGTGTTGAACTTGCTTAGCAAACACTTCCTTGCTCAGTTGTCTTTTTTTGGCTCTTTCTCCAGTGCTTGAGAGAAGCACACGCATGTCCAAGTACCTGTGATAAGGCTCTGCCTCAAAATCGTGATACTCAACGCACAAACCCGTGTTGCTCATGATCGGGGACAGTGCGTGTGCCGTTGCTTGCTGGCTGCTGGCAGCTGGCAGGGCCCAGCACCCTGGGCTGGCCTTTATCCCGCCCTTGGCACCCGCACTCGTGGCTGTGAGCCATGCTGGTCCCAGCTGACAGTGCTAAGTTGGGGAGGTGTGGGCAGGAGTCCGCTACTTACAACTTCTGTGTCCTCCTCTGGAAGCGAGTCTGCCCCAGGCCGCCACAGCCCAGGATCGCCGCTTCCTGCAGGCCGTCAGCCTGATGCATTCCGACTTCGCCCAGGTGCCCTCGCTGTACGAGATGACCCTCAGGTGAGCTTTCCCCTGAGCCACCTTTCCAGGGGGCCCGGGCAGAGCCTTACTCATAACTAAATGGAGAACATTCCAGTTACCGGCTTTAAGGCCTTCTTGTACTCACCCTGTGGCTCCCGTTATCTACTCTCCTGCTTTTCTGTGTATTTTCTGGGTCCCATCCTGGGGCTGAGACCTCCTTTAGACCCTGTGGTACAACAATGAGGACAAGGGAGGTCCTCACCATCCGGGGAAGGAGGGGCTCTGTCTCCCTGTAAGGGTGCTGAAGTGATGCTACTGTCTTCCAACCTAACAAGCATACATGCTCATTATAAGAAATTCAGTCTTCTCCCAAATCCACGAAGTAAACCGTTTCCTCCCTCAGCCATCTACATCCCAAAGATACCCTTAGTTGATAGCTTGGTATATTTTACTCCAAGTTTTGTTTTTCGTTTTCATTTTTTGTATATAAAATATAGATGATTAGTGTTTTCTACTTTAATAGTCTTCTAGAAAACAAGATCATTAATGTACTGTTTTACAAGTTCCTTTTCCACTCCGTTGTGTATCCTAAACGCCTTAGTGCTAGTAGAGAGCTCTATTCATTATTACTGTAATTTGTAGCATTTAACCAACTGAATTCTCCTCTTTCTCCCTCCATGCTTCTCTGTGAAACCAGCAGCAGAACATCAGGCAAGTTAGAGGGTCCAAGGGGAGTGCTGTGTGTAGAACATTCCATTTAGTCCCGGGGGCAATTGGGCAAGTGCATTTTCCCCTCATTTTACAGATGAGGACACTGAAGCACAGTACTAGAAGTGATCTGTCCCAGGGTCACGTCCTTGTTGAGTGGCAGAGCCAGGCTTTGAACCCGGGTCTCTGACTCTAAAGTACATGTTCTTTCCACACATTTCCAGTTTCAGGGGCAGTGTGTTGAGTGGGAAGGGTGTGGGCTCTGGACTCACACAGATGTGCCTTGGAGCCTGGGCCATCGTGATGAGGTTCTAGCGCCCACTGGAGTGCAGGCGCTCTTGCGGCCCAGCACCATCGCCAGCCAGTATTTCAGTGTATCTTTCCACAATGTGTCTCTTCTGGCTTTAAGTCAGAGCTGCCCCGGCCAGCAACCTAGACGTTGTCTGCATCTGTGCTCACTGGTTTGGGAACTGGTTTTGGTGGGTGGGTGGGTGTGAATCTATTTTGTGAGTGATGGAAATAAGTGTCAGCATCTGATCCATCAGCCACCTCGTGGCCCTACAGTGTTTCACCTTTCTTGGAGCTGAGAAGGTTTTAGCGTTGGGATGTGTAGCTTATTTTAAGAATAGTAACAGAAACAACAGCTACCATTTCTTAAAAACTCACCATGTGCTGAGCAATTTATATGTATTTACATATATTCCTACTCATTTAATCTCTTTAAAAATCTCAGTGAGGGACTGTGCTGTTAAAGATCCATTTTACATATGAGAAAGCTAGGGCTCAGGGCTGGGATTAGCTCATAGCCACCAGGCCACAGTGCCCCTCCTCACGGCTGTAGTGATGTGTCCTGCTGGCCCAGTGAGCGGCACAAAGCACTTATCCCAGCAGGCGCTCCTGGCCCCTTGAGGCCCCAGAGGGAGAGGCCGGAGGAAGAGGGTGGGACCCTCTTCTCCCCTTACAGAGAAGGAGAGACCTAGTGAGGGAGCCTCAGCGGTCTCTGACTCCACCCTCTTTCACTGGATTTGGAGAAACGGAGGCCCAGGGGGAAATCGTTGGAGACAGGATCCAGGAACCAACAGGTTGCTTGGCCCCAGAGTTGGCTCCCCTCCAGTGGGTCCTTGTTTGCACCAAACCCTCATTCCTCCTCCTGTGTCCTCGGGTTTCCTGTCACTTCATTCCACATCCCACTCGTGTGCCCTCGCTCCCCTCCGCACCCAGCTGCCCCAGTGTGTGTGGAGGATTAGCGCCCCCGACACTGGCAGCACTTGGCACAGAGGCCGGACCCGGCGGCATCCCCCGCCTCTGAGCCTCAGGGCCTCACCTGTCGAATGGGGTGATGCCACCGCTGCCTGAGGCCACATGAGGAGTGAGCCAGGCTGCGTGAAAACCATTTTGCACAGCTGCTACTGTGTCAACAAATGTGCAGCCATCGGTTCATTTATTCAGTTAGTGTAACTTCAGACCCTGTGGACAGTCCCACCGTGGACAGTCCTACCATCCAGTGAGTTGGAAGGGTCGGGAGATGGTTATTGGCACGGAACCTGAAGTTCAGGTGAGTAAGTAGACCCAGAGCCGCGCCAGCTGCCCCGCAGCCCCTGGTGTGCGGCCTCACTTGAGCCCCTTGTGTGGTCTCTGTGTGGCCTGTGATCTGCTCAGGCAACGTCGGACTCTTACCTTCTGTCTTCCTCCCATAGAAACGCCTCCACGGCTGTGTACGCCTGTTGCAACCCTGTCCAGGAAACCTATTTCCAGCAGCTGGCGTCGGCCGCGCGGAGCTCCGGCTTCCCGAGTCCCCAGGACAGCGCTTTTGGCCTCCCGGGCAAAGCCAAGCAGAAGCTGCTGAAGCACGGGGTGAACTTACTTTGACCCTGGCCCTGGCAGGAAGGTCCTCACCCCAGGAGGTGACTGTCGAATCCAGTACCAGCAACAGAAGCCCTGCCCCTTTAAACAGAAAACACCCTGTTTTATTTTCCTGGGAATACTCCCTCTTTTAGGAAGTTAGGATATTTGAGTATTGGCTACTCCGTCTGCAGATTGGAGTGGGACGGGCTGGTTTCCGGTCCACGGACCTGGAGCGAATGATAAGGACCTTTATTACATCGGCAGTGTTGGGGCCAGGACAGGCGCATCGGCTCCTTGTGCCAAAGAGCTTCAGGGCCAGTTAGATCCTGGCCACTGCGCCTGACACCTGCTGCTGGTCCCTCCCAGCCTGAACGCACGCCACCGACTTCAGGTTGGCGGTTGCTCTAGAACCTAGCTGTCCCTCGTGTTTCCCAGCCCTGTCGGGGTGCGGTATGAGCTGGGCGCACAGGGGCAAGAAGGGGCTTGTTAGCAAGCCGCCCGGAACATCACTTCCCGGTTAGATGTCTTCCGAGTGGTCCCCCTGGGAGGAGGGCTGGGCCAGTCCGGTGGAGCCACCTTGTCTGAATTCTGGAACTAGACTCAAAACTAGGATCCTGCTCTTGAGCAGCACCCACAGCGGGGGCCAGTCTTGATCATGTGGAAGGGAGTCGGGGGTTTAGTGATACCAACAGCCCCGGGTGCCGAGACCAGAGAATTGGGGGATGACAGTCCAGACTCTGCGTCTTTGGTTGGATCTGGTCTGTATGCCGCTTCCTCTCCAGTGAGTGTCCCTAAATGGGAGTTCCCAAAATGTTTTGGGGCAAAAGCAGAACTGTGCATCTCAGTGGCTGTGTGAGAGGGAACCACATTCACGTGTTTCTGGCCAGTGGCGTTAATTAGCTGTCCCGTCACAGACGTGCTGTGGTGCTGTGTGCATCGCAGGCTGAAGCTGCTTACCGGTCTTCACCGAATGTTTACCCAAAGATCCCCTTTGAAAACTGTGATGATAATAACTCCACGTTGGTGAACAAACATCTATGTTTATGACCTAGTGTCTTTTCCTTGAAACAAGTTTCCAAGAGCCAAAATAAAATAGCCCAAAATTCTATTGAGTTCTGAGTAATTAAAGAGTAACGTTTCTAGTGACCAAGTTAAGGTGCCGGTTAAGGTATTTCACGTGTGCACATGGACGCGTGTGTACACATACTTCGCGTGGACCCATTTCTCCTTTCCATGCCTGACCCAGTGAGGCCAGGAGAGGGAGGGAGCCCTTCAGAAAGGCCTCTCTGTGAGGGAGACGGGTCCCAGCCAGCTGCTCCAAGGAGCACCAGCTTTGGCAAGGCTGGTCCTTGTCCTCCTTTCCCTCATCCTCCTGCCACTGGCTAGCCTAGAAGGCCGATCTTCCCAGACAGAGGGGATTGTACCTCAAGCTAAGATAAATATATATTTTCCTACTTCTCTGCCAAATTCTCCAAGAAAAAATCCATTACAAGTCTCCCCGCCAACCACGCAAGGCACCTTCATGACTAACTTACACAGAACCCGTTCCTGTTCTTTTCTCTTTGGGGTATTTTTAAGCAGCCCAACTTTTCCTGCTGCTCACTGGTGCTCCAGAATCGCAACACCCCCGAGTCGAGCTCGGTGGAATTACAAGCTGTTATGTGTTGAAACACGGACAGTTTGGAGCCTGGACCCATTTTCATCCATCTGCCAGGATCTCAACTAACCGTCTGGCCCAAGGACTCGTCACATGGGCTCTGTCACTGGGCTGCCACTGGGCCCTCCCCTTGATGTCAGGCCATTGGCAGAGCTTAATCTTACTTGTTTTGTGTCAGAAACCTCTCATCCCATCTAATTTCCCAGGGCTGCTGTTGAGTTAAAACTGCTCTCAATACAAAATGCTTTTGTTTCTGAGAGTCAGAGCTCCAGGCAGCAGGTGCTTCCCTTTGAGTCTTAACAATCGAATGAAGAGCACGTGGTTAGCGCGGCGGAGTGCAGAGCGCACATGTCGGTCGCTTTCAATATGGCCACAAACCCTCTGCTGCAAACTAGGGACCTAATTCCTCTCCCTCGAGTGTGGGTTGTACTTAGTGACTTGTTTCTAATGAATAGAATGTGGGGGAAATGGCATCGTGAGCTTTGAGAGCAGCTTATAAAACATTCGAGCTTCTACCTCTCCCCCGGTCACCTGCTCTGGGGGGGAGCTGGCATTCCAGCAGCCCTGAGGGGAAGCCCTGTGGTGAGGCCCCTGTAGACAGCGCGCGATCGGACCTTCTTGGAAGTGAGTTCTGCAGCCTCGGTCCAACCTTCAGATGACTGTAGCCCCTGCCGACGCCCCAACAGCACCTTTGCGAGGACCTCAGCCGGAACTGTCAAGCTCAGCCATTTCTCAGTTCCCAGCCCCGAGGGTGTGAGATAGTCGATGTACATTTTAAGCCATTCTTCAGCAGTAGGTAATGCACTTGCCTGCTTGCCCATGTCTCGTCCTTAAGCTGGAGTCCTTTCAACCTTGGCATAGGGTCTCTTCAGCCAAATGCTAGACCAAGCATCAGTCTCTGGTCCCAGCTACCTCCTTTCCCACCCTGGAGAGCTGGGCTGGGCAACTACGGAAAATAAAGATAAGCACCCCTCACCCTTCTCCCCACGGGTTCCAGAGCCTGGCATCGATGGCCGGCTGGGCCTCTGCTTCCTCTGGGCCTGGCCCTATCCCCTCTTCATTCTTTAGCGCCCCGGGTGCCTCTAAGCAGGGCGCCCTCACCTGAGAGTGGGTGCCCATCCGCATGGCCCCGACACCCAGCCCTCCTAGCGCCAAACCCAGCTTCTCTGGGAGGGGTGTGTCGGAAGCCCAGGGGTGACAGGGACACTCCCCCTGCAATTTGAGGACCATTCCTTGGACCTAGGATGCATATGCTGGGGCCCTGAGAGGCAGTTGGGAGGAGGAAAGGGTCGGTCCCCTCACCTGTTTTCTTGTCAAGTAGCTGGGGTCAGCTTGTAGAGAGGCTGACTTGCGTCGCCCCTGTCCCCCAGCCTCTGGAACCTGCGCGATCCCAGTTCAGCCCTCCAGGCTGAGCTGTGGCTGCTTTGGCACTTTGCCCTCTGGCTCCAACCAGTGTCCCCCAGTATCAGACCAAGGAAGCCAGCTTTATAAAGGACCAGTGTCTGCCACATGCGGACAGCGAGGACCAAGTTCCCCGTGGAGTGATTAATAGTGGCAGTTAGATCCCGCTGGGAAAGGCACCCAGGGGGACAGCTGAGCCTAATCAACCCGCTTCCCCTGCAGGGAAGCATCTGGCTCCTCTGCTGCTGTCACCTGGCCAGCGTAGCAAGGGACTGGGTCTTGGCGGAAGTCACCCTTTCTGGTGTCTCTCGAGTTGTTAACCCCTCGGTGGTCCTTTCCGACTTGGCTGAGTTGCTCTTCATGCCTCCAGTCACCGGCGTCCCTAACACCCCATCCTGCAGGGAGTAGCAACAGGCCCTCCACTGTGTGGGCCCCACTTGGATGCAGTTGGAGGCCCTAATCCCTGCAACCTGTGTGCCTCAGATGCCGATGGGTTTGCAGGTGCGATTGAGTTAAGGCTCATGAGACGCGGGTTATTTTAGTGGGCCCTGAATGCGCATAAGAAGCAGAGGGATGTCGGCCACACAGAGGAGGCGACGTGAGGCTGTTGTCCTCTAAGGGAAGAGGTCAGCGCCCTGACAAAATGGCCAGTTACCGCATGCTTTAAAAAGTCTTGCAGTCCACTGGTTGAAAATCGATGCCCTAGAACTGAGTGCGGTACTAGTGCATGGTCATCCCCTCCAACCACACGCGCACAGCCCCCACCCTCACCTGTTGACTGTCCTGGGAAAGCAGCCGGAGGGGCTTGCTCCTGTCCCCTGCTCCTGGGTCCCTCTGGGAGGAGATGGGCGGGGGGGGGCGAGTGTAAGATCATTTGCCACCCAGCTTAGGAAATGAAGATACTCTGGATCTTTTCTCAACATATTGGTAGAATTTGGGAAGGTCCTAAGGGCTTCGAGGTTAGAAAAGACACCTCCTTGCTGTTTATGATAATGTCCTAAACTGAAAACAGCTGTTTCTCCTGGGAATCAAACCCAGGGTGCCTTCTGAACCCCACCAAGAGCCAAGAGGCCACTTTCTATTTTTTTAAATTCTCACCCGAGGATATTTTTTCCATTGCTTTTCAGAGAGAGTGGAAGGGGGGTGCAGAGAGAGATTGATGTGAGAGAGACACATCGATTGGTTGCCTCCCACACATACACTGACTGGGGCCAGGGATCGAGCCTGCAACTGAGGTATGTGCCCTCGGCTGGAATCGAACCTGGGACCCTTCAGTCTGTGGCCCGACGCTCTAACCACTGAGCCAAAACTGCTAGGGTAAAAGGCCGTTTATTGATTGCCTGTGTCCACGCTGAGAGCCAGGCCTGCTCTGCCCCACCTTCCTCATCAGCTGGGCCCAGCGCACCCAGGGAAGGGCTTGGGGTCCTGACCATGGGGCCTGTGGGCAGGAGGAGGGTGACACAAGCCACCTCCTGCATGTGCTGGTAAAAAGGCACTTGAGTCTGAATGTCTGGAATGTCTGTCCTTCATCTCCAACCAGATCACACGGTTTCTGGGGCAACAGGAGCTTGTGGGCTTTGGTGTCGGAGGCCTGGGTCCAAAGCTCTGCGACTCACTGCGGTGGAAACTGATCCAAGTTACTTCATTTCTCTGAGCCCCAGTATCATCTTTAGAACGGGGGGGGGGGGGGGGGGGGGAGACGGAATGTATTTAAAGACACAGCATACTGTGGACCCTCTGAAAACAGTTCAGTGTGGGTGTCCTGAGAAGGCAAATGGCTCCAGGGCATCCCTGTGTGTGTGTGTGTGTGTGTGTGGGGGGGTCTTTGCAGGCCTCGAGAGTGAGGCTGAACGTGTGTCTAGAGGTCAAGACTGCTGAGCTCACTTGGCCACCTGGCTTCTAATTGCCCCCGTCCTCCAGCAGCATGACCTTGGTCACATCAGCTGCCCGCTCGGAGCCTGTTCTCGTGTTCAATGTGCGCACCTGTCCCTCCTCTCCCCCGTGTGGCTCCCGTGTCGGTGGGGTGGTAACACGTGAAGCGATCCCCTAGAGTTCAGGGCGCTCTCTGTACTCAGGAAGGGAACACCCTCACCTTGAGTCAGGGCGGCTGAGGCCTCGGGAGTGTGGAAACGGGGAGGGGGCGGTGACCAGAAACCAGGACCAATGTGTGCGCCTGGGGAGGGCGGCAGAAAGCAAATCAATCCGTGCACCGCCTCCTGCCACCTAACCCGCAATCTGCGGAGCATCGAGCATCCTCGCCGCCATCTGTCCGCGGCTAGGGATACGCGGCCCTGCTCCCTACCGCTCGGTTTGCAGCTGCTCCGCGGACTCAGCTGGAGGCGGTGCCCTGGGGAGGCCGGCAGCAGGGCGTGGTGGTCCTTAAGGCGGCATTTTGTACTTAGCCTTGGCTTCTCGTATTTACATTTTAAAAATGTGTGGAGCACACCCAATCCACCCAGAATGAGACATATTTTACTCAAAGCTCCCTTTAAGCCGAGTAGGCACCGGGCTCGTTTTGCAGATGAGGCTCAGAGTGGACTGGGACTTTCGGTGGCAAGGGGTAGAAACCACAACTCAAACTTGGCTTAAGGGTAAGAGGGGGGCTTATTGGCTCGTGTAACTGAAGAGTCCAGAGGTAGAGCTGGTTCCGGAAAAACTATAGTTAGGACTCAGATGATGTCCACAGCGTGGGACCTGATTTCCTCTGTGGGTTTCTCAGGTTTTCTTCACACTAGATTCCCCACCTCCCCCCCAAAAAAGTTGCCTCACTTTCTCAATGGTCCCTGCAAAGGAACTGGGATCATGTGCCAGGACCCAATCTGAGTGCCCAGAGTTTAAATGGCTCTGATTGGCCCAGTGAGGGTCATGTGCCAGCCCTGACCTAGCCCCTCAGTGGCAGCCTTGGCACAATCTGAGTGGCCAGGAGGTTGGAAGGCTCGGATTGGTCAGGTCTGGATCATGAACAAAGCCCTGCACCTGGGACTGGGTCCCTTCCTGGAAACCCAAGGGCTGAGCACAGGGATGTTAGGGTCCTGCGAGGGGCTCATCGGGGTGCTGTTGGAGAAGCGTTTAAAACACTGACATCCCCCACAGACCAAGGTTGGGTGGCCTGCCCATCTTCACACGGGCGCAGCCCAGACTCTCATCTCAAGCTGGCTGGTTTCAAAGGCTTCTCTATTTTTGCCATTCAGGGCAGCAACCCTCAGTTCCAGCCACACGTTAGAACCGGGGCAGGAAGGGGGTTCCAACAAATACTGGGACTTGGACCGTACCCCTGAACCAAGAAATGAGATGCTTTGGGGTGGGCGTGGGCATCAGTATTTCTCAAAAGCTCCCCAGGTGATTGTGTTGTGTGGCCAAAGAACTAGTGAGTTAGGAGTACCCCCTCCCCACTATGAGAGGTAGGGTGCTCGATGTCGCAAGTGTGGTCACTGTCACCGTGGGGCTCAGACAACCTAGATGAGTTTGGGGGTGACGAGCGGGTGCCCGGGAGATCTGGGGTGTGACCCTGAGCAGTCTGGCCTTGAAGCTGACGCAGGCTGTATCGCGGCAGGGGCAGGGCTTCTCAGCTGAGCTGGGCGGGCACGGGCACGGGCACGGGCGCACCGGCCCCCCTGTATCACCTGGAGCACCCCCAGCGGGAGCATATAAATTACTTCAGCTGCCGAGCTGGCGAAGCACTTTAGGGGAGCGAGAGGCATCGCGGTCCCCAGCCGGTGCTGTGGCAGCCCAGCCAGGGCTGCGGGCTGGAAACGGGCTGGCAGGGGAAACGCCCGGCAGCCAGGCTGCTCCTCAGTTCCAGGCCACCAGCACCACCTGTCCCTCTTCTGAGACAAAGGGGAGAAATTCAGAATGCGGCTACTGAGGGGCCTGAACGGACAGGAGCACTGGCCGCCGGGCCGCCGCTGCCCCCCCCCCCCCCGATCGGCCGTGTTTACCCAGCTCTTCCTCCCGCTTTCTCCCTCCTCACCTGCTTCGGTAACTGCTTAGGACCAGCCACCGCTGTGGCAGGAAGGGAACCGACGTCGCTGCCTTAGGTGCCAGGTACCATCTCCCAGAGGCTCCGGACTTGCCCGAGGTTGTGAAACGAGCGCCTGGCGCCGAGGCCTGGCAGTCAGCTTCCAGCCGACGTCCCTATTCTTTGCCAGGGTGACACTGGCAATTCCTTACCATTCCATAGATCTGCTCTTGCTTTTCCCGCCCCACACCTGTTATTTTAGAACATTTTGCTTCAGTCTCTATACGGGATCCCTTTTAGGGTCCCGCCTGTCGCTGTGACACGATCCAAAAACCAAGAGCCTCCAACTCCCGTGCCCCACTCAGAGCTTCTCCCCAAGTCACGTCTTCCTCCCAACAGACTTTACCCTTTCACTCTGATTTCAGCAAGATCTTTTATTCCTCTCCTGCTCCCCGATCGTGTCACACGAGCACAGGCAGCCAGGTACCTGTGCGGGCTGTTGGCTTTGTAAACGTAGAGCGGTCGGTACGTATAAAAATCATGCACCTCAGTGGTTCTTTAGCAAACACTTAACGAGGAAAAAGACTTCAGGTGTTTTGAGATGTCTGCCCTTTCCTGCATTCTAATCGCTGAAAAATATCCTGCAGAAATTTTACTCAACTGTAGACACGTTTCTTTGCACACTTGCTAGTAACTGCCTAGTGGATTTCGGATGTTTATTTCTGACAGCTGTTTGTCACAGAAACTGCTGGCTTCCATTCTGGCAGAACACTGGACCCGCACAGGTGACAAGCGTGCATTCCACACGGCACCTCGGCCTATTGATCTGACACTGCCGTTACACATCGTTCAAATCGGCATCTCCAGCAGGGCCGGAGGCTGCCCGCCACGTCAGCTAATAGGAAGCTGCTTCTAGACTTCATGCCTCCATCTGGCCACGTCCTTCACAGGAGACCGAAAGGCCAGCTCCAGGACTGCAGGTCCTCTGGGTCTGTCAGTCTTTCCAGTGTCCTCGCTCACATGTTCGCTCAGGCTGCCATCACTTAGCACACAGCTTGTGCAACGACAGGGACACAGGGCTGACTCTTCACTGTCTGAGTCCAGCATTTGAACATTTATGTACAGACAAAGGAAAAATCACAGGCAACAGAACTCCAAACGAGACACACACTTGGGTCACATCTACAATTCCAGTTTTGCCAACGTCACTGGATGAGTGAGATCTTGTCCCGCCACAGCTCTGATTGGCCAACCAGGTGGTCTCAAAGTTCATCATCAAAATAGCTAAAATGGGGACTGTCCAGGCCCGGTTTGGCAGTGGGGCTTCTGTAGGCAGTGAGGTAAGTGCATTACGTGTTCAGTGGCTGATCCGTGGGAGCCTCAAAGATGACACCAGCCTCAGCTTTGAAGGAAGCGATGGTACAGAAAAGCCTCCAGTCCCAGAAGCCAAATGCTCTCTGCCATCAGAGACCTGCCAGGGTTTGCAGTGGGTGAGTGGATGGTGACATTTCCCCACGCAGTGACCCTGTGCACTGCCCCTGACCATGTCCACCCTGCCAATGCAGCCAGCCAGGTGCAGGGACTGCAGACTCTCACCTGCCTGGAGGGTTGAGGGGGTCCCCTGTGTGACTGACAGCAGCAAAGGCCAAGTTCTCCAGCGTCTGGTTTGCAGTGTTTTTTGTTTTTTCTTTTAAGGTGACCACAAGTTTTACGTTGTTACATTCACACTAAGAACCATCTGATTACTCTATTTCAGATGACTAAAAAAAACCAAGTAGCAATGTGACACAGACACCAGGGGCACCAAGCCTCTGGTCACAGGGCACAGGAATGCACCATTAGGCAGAAACGAATTGCAGAAGCAAATGAACGGAGGGAAAAACCTAAGGAAATACAAGCTAAAAACTTCCCACTAATGAGAACGAAAGGAAAGAGGGACCCGACATGGTACAAAACCCCCGGAGAAGAGCTTTCTGTTGAGGCAGGTTTCTGAGCATGGAATAGAAACACGTGGGTGCTGGGCTGCACCCCTGTCTGTCCAGGCCGACTCGAGGCCACTCTCGCCGACCCCAGCGCGGGAAGTGTTCTCATCGGCCGGGAGCGAAGATGAAATCCAGGGCCTGCCGTTCAGCTGCAGCGACGTTTGGGTGCCACAGATCCACCATGAACACCACCCGGGGGCCATCCTCCACTGAACCTGGGAGGGCAAGAGAGGAGAGGTTTGGGCAGCCCGGAGCCAGGACCCAGGACCCACGCGAGCTGGAACCCACACGTTAGCTTTCACGCACAGATTGGAAGACCTCCCCCTCTCTGATCAGGAGTGTGAGCCTGGCGTCCGAGGTTCCGAGCAGGGTGCCTAACAGGAAACGGGCAGAGGGAGGGGGTATGTGGTAGGAGCACAGGGTATTTAGGGCACTGAAGCTATTCCGTGTGCTCCTGTCGTGGTCAACACATGTCATTACGCGTTTGTCAGAGCCCACAGAATGTACAAGAGAGTGAACCCTAATGTAAACCATCGACTTTAGTTAACAACAGTGTGTCAATATTAGATCATCAATTATAACAAATGTACCACACTAATGCAAGATGTTAATAAAAGGGGGAATTGTGAAGGAGGTGGTGTGTACGTTCTGCTCAATTTTTCTGGAAACCTAAAACTGCTCTAGAAATAAAGTTAATTTTTAAAAGCGGCAATAGGAGAACCAGACACTCACCTTCGTGGAAGGCGGTGTGTAGGAAGGAGTCGTCAAAGAGAAGGCAGCGGCCCTCTGCCCAACACTGGGGCTCTCCCCCTACCACCAGCTCACAGCCACTTGGAGTTTTCAGACCTTGGGGGGAAAGGAGAGGAGAGAGTGAAGGCAAAGGCAGGCAGGATCAGGCATGGCTGGAAGTCAGGGGGTGGGTGCTTTGGGGGCAGCTCTCAACTTCCAATCTTTAACCTCACCCCTCAGGGCCCCTGTTTGGGGTTGGGGGGTAGTTCAGTAGGGCAAATACAGGCTAGGCACCTGGATCCCAATGTATTCCCTGGGAAAACTCATTCCTCCAGTGGCTTAATCTGCTCTGGGTCACGGGCTCCTCTGATTAGAGCCAGGAACTGAGGCTTGCCCTTCACTTAAGACTCCTGAAGCCCAGCCAGGGAAACTGAGGGAGTCAGGTTCAGAACCCAGCCTTTCAATAACTGTGTTTCCTATGGTCCCGTCTCTAGGGCTGTTTCAAGTGAGATTAAAGATGTAAAGGCTCACACAGTGCCCTCCTCTTTGGGTTCCAACCCTTAAGTCCACTTTGAAGCCCGTGGATGGCATGTCCTTAATCTAAGTTTCCTGGCCTCATTCTGGGAAACCAGAGGACACGCCTAAGAAATGCCTGAGCTTCAGGAGGATGTGGAATGACACCTTTGTAAGGAGCCATATGCTTAATGTGCCAGTGGCGAGTCCCATGCCAGTGCCTAGCCCTGAGAGGGGCCTGGGGGAAATGCTGCCGCACATGCGCTCACATCCCGCCTCCAATCCAGTCTGAGGAAACACTGGGCCCTGTCACTACAGATGCAGGAGGCTGGGCCAGCCTGACAGCTCTGTGGAAGGACTGGACCAGGAGGAAGGGGGCCCTGCAAGAGGGGCTGGGATTGTGGTGTCCTCATCTGTCCTCTGTGACTCACTGTGACAACCATGACCCTGGGACAGTTGGCACTGTCTCTTATGACGAACATGAGACAGCTTTTTCTCTAACAGGCAGGGTATTTTAATGCACTCTCAGGGCCAGAGATGGATGGCTCTAGGAAGATGAATGCAGTGAGAATCCTTAAGAGGCCGCGTGGAGCACTGGGAAGGACGAGGCCCTGGAATCAGATGACTGGCTCTGACACTTATCTGCTGTGTGACTTTGGGCAAGCACCCAACCTCTGTAAAGAGGGGACATTAGCGTACTTACCTGCCAGTGCTAAGCGACCGACCACTGTCCTTGCTATTAAGAACTGAAGCCTGACTGTGAGCAGGCTTGTGTTAAACACTTTATAGACACCACCTCACCTACTGCCCAGATGGAGCAACTGGGATACAGAGAAGTTAAGGGACCTGCTGGAAGTCACTGTTTAGTCCTTGTAGGAGTTGAGATTTGTATCCAAATCTGTCTGGCTCCAAAGAATAGGATCTTACAACACTGGACAGCATGATATAAATGCTGGTTATTACATTAGCAGTGGTAGTTAAGTGACTGTTGATTTTCCTGCAGTTAATGTAAATTTCAACCATCAATAGCACATTTCATTGAATCAGCTGAGACTGTCCTTCTGACTCTGAAACCAGGACCTCCCACTACTGTTGACAACTGCTAGGGGGCTAGGGTTGTAAAGGGATTCAGCGTCGCTCCTGGGCTTGAATGAAGAGAGCCCCAGGGCCATGTCCCCTTCATGCATGCCCGCACTGGCTGTGCCCGTGGAGGAGGCCTTTGGGACAGGTGCTTCTCTGTAGGGACAGTCTACCCCGGTTTCAGAAAGAAGATCCCCTTCTCTGAGACACTAAATAACTGATTGCCACCCACCACGGTACAACAGAAAAACAGCCTGGCTTGCCAGCTTGCCAGCCCCCTGCCTCCCCCACACTCTGCTCCAGCCTCCAGCAGCCCACCATTCCTGCCTCTTGCCCACAAACCAATTTAGTTGGCCCAAGTAATCAATACTCCCCTAAACAGAATTAGGGTGGCTCCTGGGGATAGAGACAGGTCCCGTACATGGCCTCAGCCAGTCCCATGTGCCCAGGCCCCTCTTTGGGTTAGGGTTTGCTGCTCTGTCCCCACCAACCACTGAGGAAGGCAGGAGAAGGGTGGAGAAAAGGCTCTGTCCACCAGTGGCCCCACTTCAGGAGGCTGGCGGCCGGCACTCAGGGTGGGCAAGGCAAACACGAGCTGCTGTGCTGGTACCACACAGCTTGGCGGCCCAGAAATCCGACGGCATATGCATGAACGGAAAATGAGGGTGGGATTGTGCTTATTTAGTGAGGATTGGCACACTACGATGGTGCATTTTCATCTCCCTTCCCTGAGGGCCAGCCATTTGGATGGGTACCTGCCTCCCCAGGGACACCTGCCTGGTAATCGTCAGAGATGGCTTCCTGGAGATCCGTGGCAGTGTGGCTGGGATGACCCAGCCCCACACACCACGCCGGGGCTGCAGCTGCTGGAGGGACACTTCCACCAGTCACAACTCAGACGGAAGGCAGGAGGAGAAGGGTTGGCATTTCAAGAATCACAGGTACCTCCCTCGCCTTCAGCCATGTGTAATGGGCAGTGTGACCACCAGACATGCACCAGGCTCCACCAGTCTCGCCCTGCTCCCGACTCCCTCTCTGTCAACACTCAAGGTCACGTGACTCAGACACACCTTTATTCCCTTCGTGGGAGGACAGGAATGTGGGCGTGACAGTGGAAAGGAGGAAACGGTGAGCAAAGCCAACCCTGGTGCTTGCCCTGGCTGTGGGGACTAGCCACGCTCCAACGGGATGTCATCCAAGGCCTCCTGCTGTCTGGGGAACATGACGTGGCCCACTTTTTCTGGTGGCAACTAGCGGGGCCAAAGAAAGAATGACAGGCCATTAAGAAGCCTAATCCTCCAACCAGCACTCCAGGGAAGTATCATCATCTCCATTTGACAGAGGAGAAAGTGGCAACTCAAAGAGTTTTAGGGCCCTGCCCAAGGTCACTCAGCAAATGGGGTTAACAGGTCTGAGCCCAGGCGCGTTTGCTTCCACCGTCTGTTCATTTCCCATTGTTCCTGAGGGCAGAGACCTTGTCTCATGGACCTTGTCTCTTTATTACACCGTCTGTCATAGTGTTTGATCCTCAAAGCTACCAGCAACTGTTTACTGAATGCTCTCACACTCTAGGCACTGTGTCGAGCAGCCATAGGGATATTACTTTATTTAATCCCCTAATGATCCCGCGAGATAAGTACTATCTCCACATTTTACACATGAGGAAACTGAGGCACAGACAGACTCAGTTACCTGCCCAAAGTGACCCAGCTGACCATGAAGCCAGGCCACCTCCTCCAGAGCCTCAACCTTTCCTCCTGAAATACTCAGTGCCCACTGCTCGAACCCAGTTCCTTTTGGCTTCTAAAGCAGTGCAGCCCTCTGTGGAAGCCAGACTTGCCTCAGAATCCCGAGACAGGACATGAGAAGCAGAGGGCTCTGGGAGAGTGAAGCGGGGGGGGAGGGCATGGGGCGGCCCACTCAGGCCCCCCAAGGCTCCTATGTGGCCCTATGGACCCTGCTCCGCTCCACATCAGGCTCCTGGGCTCCTCATGTGTTTTCCTTCCTCCATCCTGACGCCCGGGCAGCGCTGAAAACTCCCCAGCGCGCTCCCCCAGGCCGGGATGCTAAGGTGCTGCCATCGCACTGGCAACCACGCCATCACTGTGACTCACCAGGAGCAAACGAGGCATTCTGGGGAACCAATATCCCTATTTCCAAGCCATTTTCAAGCCTGCTTCTACTAAGTCGTCCCTCTCTATCATGCTCTGTGTGAAGCAATGCTTTACAACGCACACATTCTCTTACCAGATCCTCAGAGTACCTCTATAAAAGACGACCTTCCAAACGAGGAAACTGAGGCTCAGAGAGGTAAAGAGACTTGCCCAAAGTAACAGAGCCAGCTTGAGGTGGGGCCCTGATGCAAACACAGGCAATCTGACTCCAACCCTGTTCTCAAAATCACTGCCACACACAACACACACTTTCCCCATTTCCCTAGAGTCACCACCAAGCATCATTTTCTCTCTAAATATTCAGAAGGCACTGGCATCTTTCATAGCCACCCGTCATCATGATGAACCTCCGTAATCACCGTAATAGTCTTTGGCTCTAGAGCTCCACTCCATAGTAGCCACCAGCTATATGTTGCTATTTATATTTTAATTCTGATTAAGTTAAAAATTGAGCTCCTCCGTTGCACTAATCACATCTCAAGCACTCAACGGCCACGTGGGGCTAGTGGCTACTGTATTAGTGCGCACGGAGACCGTTTCTACCAGCGCAGAAAGCTCCCTTTGGACAGAGCTTTTGTCAGTATTAGATTCACACTGATCACGAGTTTCTTTTTTGACCCAATTTCTGCTGTCAAAATTGCTTACAGGTGGCTCATCAGTCTGTAATAGAAATACAGTGAGGAATGTGAAAAAAAAAAGGATGATTCTGGCTACTGAGCTTTCTGTGTGTGGATCCCCACAAGTCAGGCCAACACTACTAAGGGTGGGTGCCGGGAGCCCCCGGCCCTGCGACATACCTAAATGGCACCGGATGCGGATGTTGGTGGGTCCATAGTGCTCCGTTATCACGGTCCCGGGGCTCAGCACGGAGATGCACGCGTTCCCAAAAACATTGTTACCAATACAGGTCCGAAGGCTTCCGAGCAAGCGGTACGTCCGTGGACACTTCCTGCAGTTCCTGGGGACGCACACCCCCTGATTGACCAAGTAAAAGGTGAGCCACTCCCCGCTGGGGGTGCTGTTCATTTTCCAGCCCTGCGGGAGGCTGCAGTTCGAGAAAGCTTTGTAGAGGGTCTCGAACTCGCACAGGACGGTCTGGAAGTTCCGCTCCAGCAGCTCCACGTCGTGCTTCTGGGCGTCCCGGGAGAAATAGGGCGTGGTGGGCAGGTCGGGCAGGAAGAAGACCTCGGGCTTCTGGATGGAGGGCCGGCTGCTGAGGTAGCGGCCCTGCTCGCGGATGCCCTTGTGGATGCGGCCCATGCCGGACCAGGAGTAGCGCTTGGCGTACTCCTGCAGGTTGTGGTAGAGCTTCTGGTTGAGGCCCTCGTTGTGGGTGCAGCGCACGCACTCGGGGGACTGGCAGTACACGTACCCATTCTGCAGCCCGTTGGCGTCTGCGGCCTGCATGAGGGAGTTCACGGAGACGTAGGGCCTCGGCTGCTCCCGGCCCACGTGGTAACAATACCACACGAACAGGACCAGCAGGCAGGCCACGGTGACCACGGCGGTGGTGTCGCAGTCCCGCACGGACTGGATGCCCGTGGCGATGCAGTCCCGCAGGCCATCCAGCGACCAGCTCCAGCCCACCAGCCACTCGAGCGACATCTTGGGGGAGTTGTTTTGGGTGTGAAGCGAGCTCAGTCAGTCAGTCCTCTGGGGCCCCAAACACCTTGTAGGTTAGCATGGGGCAGCTGGGACGGGGGGAGGCATGGCTGCCCCTGGTCCTCAGGTCCTGCCAGGGGTGGCATTGACGAACAGTGCGGCCGCCTGTGCCCACCACTCCACTCTAGGCAAAAGTCACCGTGGGCAAAGCAGAAGGAGCTGCTTTATGTCACGTTAGCAAGTGCTGTTGGTCACTGAAATGATTTTTTAGGAAGTCCAAACCTGAGATGGAAAAACAACACACAAACCAGCATAAATTTTTATACCTGGAGAAGTCCTCAGCTGAAATGGAAAGTCCCAGATCATTTTGTAAGGTCCTTGCTGGTAGGGGACACACTTCTCAATCTTGTGTATTCTCTCTCCACTTTACCACCACCTCCATTTCCTAAAAGACCAGCGGTGTCTCATCAGCATCAAGTACTGTTTGCTAATTGCAGTAATCCCAGCCATCTGATGCCATCCTTAGGCGCTGCTCTAGTTCCCATTTCACAAATGAGGAAACTGAGGCTCAGGGAGGCCCTATAACTCCCCCAAGTTCATGCAGCCACAGCAGGGACACAAATCCCATCTGACTTCAAAGTGATACCCATTTTGCAATCCTCTTTCATACCAGATACTTAAAAAATGCTTACTCTCCTTCAATCTCTGTACCTTTAAAGCAGGAATGGGGAATGTCTGGCCTGCGTATACGGCCTGCAAAATCATTTGGTCTGGTCCTGCTAAGGAAACTGTAGGTCCGAAATTCAATAAATCTAGGAGCTTTTATCATAGCTAATTTTTAAGTTGATAATTTTGTATGGCCCGAGAATGATGTTACAAACATCCAAATGGCCCTTGGCAGAAAAAAAGGTTCCCCACCCCTGATTTAAAGGGGGGGGGGTGGTTCAAACGCATTTTAAAAATGGCAAGGGAACTTTAAAACTGTTTTACTTTGTTTTTATAGCCCTCCATCATTCTTACTGAATCTCTCTTGCCCTTCTGACGTGGATTGGGCTTACATCAAACCGGAAAAGAAAGTGGGTTCCCTGTGGCCACAGCAATGGCAGACAGTGGGCACTTCCATCTGCCCCCTTGGGAGACTACTTACTGGCCTCTGTCATGAGGTTATGAAAGTGACATGATGAGACAGAATGGAAATAAAAGCCCTTTCAGGTTCTGACTGTCTTCCAAACAGACACATGTGCTTTCCCGTGTATTTTATTGATGGTCAGGGCCACTGTCCAGCATCCTGATTATCGTAATAACTTAAGGTATGATCGTAGCTCAGTGGTCATACTACCCATTCTATAAAGCCCCTGCCATTTCCCAGCTGGAACCCTCTGCCCACCCTGCTTTTTCTAGCCTGCTGAGAACAGCCAGGCCTATGTTCTACTATAATTCTAATACATCCCCTCATCTCAAGGAGCAAAATAATTCAGACAATTCATTTTGTACTCTGCCCTCTCTTCTCTCTCAGGAATATAAGAAGGAAACGAAAGAAGTGGGAAAGCTGGACCCTCACCTTTCAGGACTAAATGTGGCCTGAAAATTCTTGCAGTGGAGCAGAGAGATTAAGAATCCAAACTGGAGATGGGCTAGACTGAGTATTAATCCCGACCCTGGACAGGTCACTTCCCGTCTTAAGTCTCAGTTTCATCTATAACATGGGGTAACGCTCATCTCACTCAATGAGGGTGAGCAACAGCTGTCAAGCCCTTACGATCAGGTCATGATAAGCATTCAATATGTGCTGGTGACTGCTATGACGTGTGGCATCCCTCCTTGATCAGCAAACCAAAGGTAGGTTCTGGACACTTTTGTTGCCACACCTCTCAAGTGGTTGTTTGTTTGTTTTTTGGCCCCCAGACTTGCAGAGCTAAAAACGAAAGGGAAACTTTAGGTGATCATTAACTGCCTCTTTGCATATTTCCAGTTTACAGTGAATAAGGAATCGCCTGACTATTGTGTCCAGTAAATCCAAAGCGCACATGCTGAATATTCATGCATGGTTTTTATGTTTCAAGGAAAAATACAAGAGTGGGGAGGTGAGAAGCTAAATTTTTTCTCACATGCTCTCAATTTCTTCACAGATTTGGGAGAAGAGGAAAAGGCTGGGCCCCACTGGATGGAAACAGACCCCTCTGGTTCTCTCTCAGTCCTACCGTAACTGGCAGCTGTTTCCTCTTGAGAAGAGAAAGAAAATTTGAGTGAAGGGTGTTTTATTTGCAAGCCAGCTCCCAAGCAAAATCCCAGGATTCCCGAACTTCAGTGTGAAACAATCACCTTCATAATAACAAGCACTTTCACTAAAAGGATTTCCCCCATCACTGAGCTAAATTCCCAGCTGGAACTTTTAAACTCCCTCTCTCAGGAGGAGAGGTTGCCTTAAATGTTCTAAGAGTGAGATGGTGATAATTTGCCAGACACCTGTTAAGTGTTAGTTCCCCTGAGCCCTGCTAAGCGCTAGAGTTCAACTCAATCAAATGAAGGCATGGAGGACAGCATAGAAGATGAAGGAATCGCTCCACTGAACACCCCTGCAGCTTACCCCCTCCTCCGGGAAGCGTCATCCTGTGCAATGACAGCCATGAGCGCTCCCTAGACTGAGCTATAAACAAAAGGCAACAAAAGATCCTGAACCCCAGAGCTCCAGGTTTGGACCCTGTTCACAAGATCATAAACACCACTGAGAGCTGAAGTCAGGACTTTTCGGACCTGTCAGTTACTTTTAGCCAAAATATGCAGGCAGGTGCCTGAGCCCAGAGGTGGCTTAACAAGCTCATAGCTGATATGGCTCCTGAGCCCAGAGGTGGCTTAACAAGCTCACAGCTGATATAAGACAGGAAAAGTAACCCTTACATTTGCAGGGTGATTGGCAGTTTATTAAATGCTGTTTCAAATATTTGGCCTATTGTACCCAGTGACAGCCAGTGTGTGTGTGTGTGTGGGGGGGTGAATTCCCCCACCCCACCCCCAGTCTCAGGGACCACAGTAACTTCCAGCTTCCTTCACACATCTGCTCAGGTTCATCTGTTTCACTCCTGTCCTCATTAGGGATGGGGGCATCTCAATGCAGCTCTGCACAATCCAATTCCAGATCTTAAAGGTTAGTCAGCTTGGGGAATGAAGTCCAAATTCATGGCCAACTGGTGAGCAAGTCCAATCAAATACAGCTTCTTATACAATGAACACCCACCTGGGGGCCAGACTTATAGCTCTAACCTGGTTAGTCTCGTTCACACTACCAAAGGGCTGCCCAACGCTCAAAAGCTTCTGACCATTCTCAGGGTGAGGCCAGGTCACCCCAGAAACCCCCCAGGGAGTGCTGAGCAAGGTGAGTAATGCAAGCTGCCCTCTCCACCCAGGAGCCAGCAGCCAGGAGCCGCTCTGGGGCCAGCGCACCCCCGTGGGGATCTGGAGACCTTCCCTCCTCACTTTCTTGGCCAGCTTTCTCAGCATCCACTCACTCCGCAGAGTGGGGTTAAGGGGAGGGCAGAGGATGGGTTAATACAGATGGTGACCACCAGGAGGTCAGGGGAAGAGGGGGATGGGACGAGAGAAAGGTGACTATTGACAGGAAAAGTAGGCGATCAGCTAAGAGTAGGGAATGAGGCTTATGGTGATAACTCAAGGGACAGAGGAGGAGGGTCACCATGGAAAATATGGGAAGTGGGTGATGCTCAGGGCTGGGGGGGAGGGGGTGGCAAGGAAAGGGATCGAGGAAGACGGCCACCGGGAGAGGAGGGTGATATGGGAGGGCATCAACCCTAACGAGGGGCCGGCGATGAGGCAGGGGCCAGGAGGAGTGATGCCCGACCCCGGCCGCGACCACAGACCAGGCGGTGGCGCTCGGCACGGGGGAGCGCCGGGCGGCTGGGCCCCTCGCCGGGCCGGGATGCGGGGCGCGGGCGGGCGCCGGCGTCTCAGAGCATCCTCAGCGGCCGCGCCGCCGGGCGTGGGGACCGCGGGCCTGCAGCCGCCCGGCCCCCGCCTCCCCCCCTGCAGCGGGGTCCGCCCGGCCGCGCCGCCCTCCCGTCCCCCAGAGACGCCGCTTACCTGCGCCCCGGAGCGCGGGCGGCAGGGGCGACGGCTGCGGCCCGGGGCGACTCCGCCGCCCGAGGGCGCGGACGCGCGGACGCCCCTGCCCGCGCCGCGGAGCCACCGCCCGGCCGCTGCCCGGCCCACGCCGCGGGAGCCCGAGCGGGAGCCGAGCTGGAACCCCGGCGGTGCCGACGCGGCGCTGCGCTCCGCGGGGACCACAACTCCCACAATGCCGCGCGCGGCGGGGCGGGGCCGGCGCGGGGGGCGGGGGCGCCCGCTGGGATCCCGACCCCCACGCGCGTCTTCGCTGGTCCTGCGCAGGTGACCCGAGGACGGGCTCTTGCCGCCCGCCCAGGTGGCTTTTGCCGGAGCGGCCGCTTCCCGCTGCAGCCTAATCAGGGATTCATTCGTTCGCGGGCCTTAACTCACTCGCTCCGCCTTTGCCTCGGAGCCTCCGTCTCTCCTCCTCTCGCTCCTCAGCCAGCTCGGGCTCCCTGGGTCTCTCCCGCCTCCGTTTCCTCCTTTCAGTCTCTTTCACTTTCTCTCCCCCATCTTTCCTGCTTCCCTGCCTCCCGCCCTAACATCCTTCTTCCTTTACGACTGATCAACATACACTCATAAGGCCTCTCGGGCACTTGGAAGGAAACCGCCAGTCACGCAGGGTCCTTAAGTGTCACGGAAGACGCGTTTGTTCAATACAAATGATGATGAGGCTACCTGCGTGTGCCTGGCCCTGTGCGCCGGGCTGAGCGCTTCCGACGAGGCCCCGCGGGCAGGGAGTCGCTGTCCCTGCAGGAGGAGGCGATGCCCAGGCAATCACCGGTATAAATCGACAATCGGCTGCCCCAGGAGGACGAGAAAGTACCTGGACAGGCCAGGAGGAGAGTGTGTAACGGGGACCAGGGAGGCCGCTCTGAGGACGTGAGGCTTGAGCTGAGGCCTATGCGAGAGAAATAAGCTAAGAGCGGCCCTGGGACGTGTCAAGGGCCCCTGCGGAACTAGGCCCACGCAGCTTCTGGGAGCACGGAGGGCGACAGCCGGCCCACCACCCACCTGTTCCTGTCTCACATGCCACTTGTTGCTTTCCCAGAACCCGCCTCGTCCCTGTCCCAGAAGCCACCTGGTCCCGGGTCCAAGAACCCACTTCGTCCCTGTCCCAGAATCCACCTCGTCCCTGATCCAAGAACCAACCTCGTCCCTGTCCCAGAAGCCACCTGGTCCCTGATCCAAGAACTCACCTCATCCCTGTCCCAGAATCCACCTGGTCCCTGTCCCAGAATCCACCTGGTCCCTGATCCAAAAACTCACCTCATCCCTGTCCCAGAATCCACCTGGTCCCTGTCCCAGAATCCACCGTGTCGCTGTCCCAGAATCCACCGCGCCCCTGTCCCAGAACCCATCTCGTCTGTCCCAGAATCCACCGCGCCCCCGTCCCAGAACCCCCCCTATCCCAGGTCCCAGAACCCGCCTCACCCCGTCGCAGCGCCCGCTTTTACCAGGACCCAGAACCCACCTCCGTTACGGCTCGGAATCCACGTCTCAGGTGGTCGAGAGTCTCCCTGTCCCGTGACTTCATCCCTCTTCTCAACCCGAAGGGGGCAGAACTGTGTTTTCTCTTCTGCTGCTGAAATAAGCCCGAATGCGTACAAATAATGCATCGAGAAACCACAAAGTGCACCCCGGTTTGCGCAAAGCACGGGTAACCCGCAGGCGTGGGGTTCGACGGTCTCCTCGGCCTCGGCGGTGAGCCGGCGGGCGCAGCGGGGCGGGGGCGGCCCCGCACCCCGAGGCTGCTGGGCGGCGACTTCGCCAAAGGCGCTCGGCCTCGGCCCCGGCGCCGCACTGACCCGGACCGAGAGGGACCCGCTCTCCGCGCAGGCGTAAAGTGCTCCACCCTGGACCGCCGCCTGTAACCCGCTATGAATTAATCTTGTCTCTCCAACTCCTGTAATTATCTTTGAGCCGCGCAATTAAATCGCTCTGTACTTGTCAGAAGTATTTATTTGTTCAGGGGCCGTGTTCCCATACACACATTTTGCCAGCCTGGCTTGTCATTTTTTTTTTTCTTCTGGGAGAGTCTAGGAGGTGGGTACCCCCGGAGAAAGGAACCCGCGCATTGCAGAGGGGCTTTGGGGTGAGAGCTCCAGATAAATGATCACGCACGGAGGGAGGGTTTGAGATCAGGGCCACGTGCATCTGCATTGTCTGCCTGCAGCTCAGCTGCCCCCCCCTTGCTGCCTTCCCTAGGGCAGCCGATGCCCACCCGCCCTGAGGCTGTACAGCCTGTCATTGTGCCATCTCAGGGGCTCCTGGGGGCCACCCAGCTTCCTCCTCCTGCAGATGGAGTCACGGGGGGGGGGGGGGGGGTCCAAACAGAAAGCCTGCGAGGCTCAGTCCAAGTCACAGCAAGTCAGCAGGCAAAGCGCGTAGACCCTTGAGAAGATGCTTGATTGGCGTGCGAAAAGAACCTGGTACAGTCACTACGGAGCAGTTTGGCAGTATTGGTTCTAACAACAACATTTGTAAAGAACCCACACAAACGCATTTGACTAAAATGGGTGGTAAAAAGATCCTAAGGCTAAAATAAGTTTGTAAACCAAATAAAAATTGGGAAGCTTTTCTCTGGGATATATCAGGGTAAGCCTGAGTCAGATAGTCTAAGGAATAAGCTGGCATATTTCTCCAAATGGATGTATCACGTTGGATAACGCACTTCGGTTGGTTAGCACATACAGATGCGTAATTCTATCCAGAAAGCAGAGCCGCGCTCGCGTGTTATCGAACGTTGAATGTGTTTCAAGAGTGGACCTGAATCACCTTGAGCTGATCCAATAAAGTGCTGCTAGCAACTACTCAGCATTTGAACAGACGACGAACTTCCTGCTTACCGTGCAAATAGGCAGAACCAGACGCGAGCCTGCTGCTTGTGAAGCCCAGGAGAGCTTGCTTTATACATTCGAGCAAGTGAATTAATTAGAGCGGTCTCCCAAAGCCATCACCTGTTTCTGCCACTGCCTTCCACTGGGTTACCCCCGCCCCCATCCCCCGCACTTGATCTGGCTCATTACCTTTATCTGGACCACTCCACTCATTCCATGTTCTCTAGAAGCTTTGCAATAGCTTTGAACCAGGCATGGAAGGTGGGTGTGAGAACCTCTAAGTCTCTCTGTTGGGAAAACAGACATGAGAGGCATGGCCAGGTTCCCGAGATCTTTAAGAGGATCAGCCCTCCACTAACCCTGGAATAGGACTCCACCCCTGAAGGAACTAGGTCGAATTGTGACAACACATTCATTTCTCACTTCCAAGAGCCTTTCTTGGTGGCAGCAGACTGTAGCCATGATAGCTTTCCATTTTTGCATCTGTTTGGGGATGGTATTAAAATTATTAAATAATCAGCCCTGGCTGGTGTGGCTCAGTTAAGCATTGTCCAGTGCACTGATAGGTCACCGGTTCAATTCCCAAACAGGGCAGATGCCCAGGTTGCTGGCTCTATCCCCAGCAGGGGGCGTGCATGAGGCAGCCGAGTGATGTTTCACTCATCAATGTTTCCCTCTCCCTCCCTCCCTCTAAAATCAATAAAAAATATATTAAAAAATTATTTAATAACCACTACATCATGGCACCGAACATCAGAATGGATGCAGACTATAAAAAACAGGCATGGCCATTTCAGTGCCTGCTGACCCACATCAGCCCCAGACCAAGGGGTATAGAGATCTCACCTGAATGACATTTCATACAGGCTATGTCTGAGCCCAGGAGCAGACATATCTTCAAGCTCCCAGCTAGCATGGAGGCGCTTCCTCCCATTCTGAACTCACTTTCTCTGCATTCCCCACACAGGGGGTCGCACTGCTTGTCAACTACTCCTAAAGCCTGAGAAGTCAGCTGGGAGGACTGTTCATTCATTTCAGCACGTAACTGTTGAACATACATATGTACCCACCGAACAGTGGATGAGTATTGGCAGCCTCTGTTAAGTCCAGCAAAATCCAGACATGTTCAGTGTGGCCTTTACAGGGATTTAAAAAATTGTCAACATGTAAAAATGAGGAGACAGCACATAAAACTCTGGATTTGCAGCTTCTCTTGAAAAAAATGGCACTATCGGGCCACAATGGGCCAGATTTTTGCAAAACAGCAGATTGGCTGGTAGGTTTGTTACAGTCTCCACCCACATCCCATCACTCCCCAACACCAAGGACAATTGTCACTTGCCACCATCATTGACTCCTTCGGAGCTGTGTGCCTGTGTGTTTATAGTAAGGAAACATTTCTCTGCTTCCACGTTGCTGTCAAAAGTAGGGAAACAAAAGCCAGACCGGGAGGCCTGAATGATTTTTATTAGCCTTGGCCACTGGCCTTGTTTACGTTACCTGACGTGTTCCCCAGGCACTTGGCTTTGCAGCTCCCGGGACATGATGGTGCCAAAAAAGCAAAAAGCGGTGCCCTCCTCGGGGAGTTCACAGGAGTGCGGACTGAACCTGACAACCTCCGGAGCCCCCCTCCTGCCCCCAGGGGGCCTGGTGGCCCGCAGGGGGAGGGGAGGAGCCGCCGCAGAGCAGGAGCGAGCCTGGCATGCTGAAGACCGGGCAGGCGCCCTGGTGGCGGGGACAGACGACAGGGCGCGTGCAGGGCGACGAGAGCTGGCTCAGGTCTTTGAGGCCGTGGAAAGGAGCTTGGGTTTTATTTAATTCGAAGTGGCTTGATGTGGGTTCCGCTAGACACCTGCAAAGGCTCCTGACCAAGGCTTGTGGACAGCTCAAGGGGAGGTTAGGGGGGGCTCGGGTGGCAGGAACAGCAGGGGGGGAGAGAGGCAGGTAGGGTGGCTCCTACCTAAATGCTCACTATCGCCCAGGGGCCCAGGACGGGAGGTGGTGCGCTCCCACTGGGTCACTTGAGGAGGGTTTACTAAAGGGGCCGAGCAGGGTCCAGACGCCTCTAGGATGGTGCAGTACCCAGGGACAGCTGGGCCTCCCACGGGCCAGGAACGGGGCAGGGAGTGGAGACCGCAGCCTGGGGCTAGAGAGACTGTTGGGAGAGAACCCTGCTCTTCCTATAAGGCAGCTGGTGGGACCCCCAAAGAGAGAGCTGGGGGAACGGCCTCACTTTCTCCCTGCCCTCTTATCTTCTGCTGAGTTTCCCAGGGGCCGGGTCCAATGAGACGCCAAAGCGGAGGGAGCCCACTGATGGAGACCACGGGTCACCCTGCCCAGGGAGGGAACAGGGGGAAAGGCCAGAGAGCAGACTGGGGGGGCAGAGGGAAGTTAGATACCAGGCTCACCTCCGCGACTCAGGAAAGGCAAATCACACCCCTATTTGGACTGGGGACCATGCCCGGGTGTAGTGTCCAGGACAATGGATATCATGAGATTCTTCCAACTTCAGGGCTGAGTAGCCTCCTGGTTTCAGGAGGCCCAGGGACCATAGCAAGGAAATCCTTCAGGATTTGGTTTGGAAGATAAGCCATTCAGATTCGGACACTGAACTGCCAGGATGGAGCAAGAGGCACCTGTGATTGGCCGAAAGTCCCCCGAGAGATATCCCTGATCTGCTATTACTGGAATTTGCAACTCCTGGAAAAAGCTGCCCCGGGGCGTGACTCAGGGAGCTGATGTCCAATCCACTGGCTCCACAGCTCACCTCCTGTCCCCTCAGTCTCTTCCCTTTTTCTGCAGCTGCAACCTGAGAGGCATCTTTTCCCCACCAGGGAGAGGCCCCGGGACCTGGCTCCAGCAGCCTTGCCTGGCCAGCTGCCTTCTCACACTGCTCATCGCCAGGATTTTCTGGATTCCAGGGAGAAAGAAGAAACACGCTGGAACAGAACAGACAGTCTAAGTCTCCTGGTCACGTAGGTCACATTCTTCGAGGGAGAAGGTGAGCCCCACTCGACCACAACTGGAAGTCACCTGGATCACTGTCACAAGCTCTGGCACAATAAATGAACTTAGGGCAGCTCCAAGGAGCTGTTCTTTTTTGCATTTCCCGTTAATTAATTTGGCTTTTATGCCTCTGGGAGTTTGCAACAGCCTGAGCCAGATGCATTTTTGTGTGTGTGTGCAAGTTTCCCTTTTGCACTCCTTGCTTATCTCGTCTGAGGTAGTGCCAGCTTCTATATGGCTGACTCGGCATGGGAGGGTGGTCAGGCCACGATGTCACCGCTATCAGCTCAGCCTGCTGGCTGACACATGTGCCCTGCCTAGAGCTGAAAGGCCGGTGCTCAGGGCTCCTCTGAGTCTTCAGCTGGCAAAGTCATGATTCCTGTCAACCTGAGATGCAATGCTTAGAATTCCTTTTCCTTTACAAACTCTTACTTCTTTTCGTGGGAGAAAACAGGGAGCTTCACACTCAGATCAAGGTTTGAATCCCAGCTCTCCCATCCCTGGCTGTGTGAATTTAGACGCAAGTTACTCAAGCTCTCTGAGCCTCAGTTGTCCATCTGTAAAAATGGGCTTAGCCCTGGCCGGGTAGCTCAGTTGGTTCGAGTGTCATCTCAATACACCGAGGGCTCGATCCTGGTCAGGGCGCGTACAAGCATCAACCAATGGAGGCATCAGTAAGTGGAACAACAAATCGATGCTTCTCTATCCTGGAATTATCCACTTCAGAGAGGAAGCTCGGGGGACAGAGCCATCTCTCCTTGGTGCCAGCTGCCCAAGAGGACGCTCCATTAAAGCTCTTAACTCACCAACCAATTAACAGCCACAGCTGGGCACTGACTAAGGGCCTGAGACGCAAAAATGATGACTGGTGCAATAACAATAACAGCGTGTTGAAAACACAGCCTCGGAGATTCTTCCTTTGCAGAAGGCCGAGGCCTTGGTGTAGGGAGAGAGGAATTTTCCTATTGTTATATAACTTACACTTCCCCTCCCTCGCTCTCTGGCTTTCTTGTCCGCCCCGCCCCACGAACATTATCAGGCCCTAAAGGAGTTTATTCATTCAGCCTCGAGACGTCTAAGCCCGCAGGACGCGGCGGGATGGGACTTGGCAAGGAGAGCAAAGAGGGACCTACGCTGTCCCCTCTGTGGACCCACCTTAATGTAAAGCGTAAGTTGGCAGGACAGACGGACTTGCCCTCTGGCTGTGGAGACGTTACTTTCCTCCTGGGCCCGTCACTGTGATAGAAACAGTGGTGGGAAAGGGAAAGTTGAGAACAGCCACGCCTGGCTGTCAGCTCGCTGCTGGTGATGATGATGGTGATGCTGGTGATGGTGACGGTGGTGATGGTGAGGGTGATGTGTGTGTGTGTGTGTGTGTGTGTGTGTGTGTGTGTTGCAGCAATAGTCTCATCTTTCATGAAAACGCTTCTGACAATTCTTCGGTCCTTCCCCCCAACTTCAAGTCAAAAACACACCCCGTCTTTTCTGTTGCTGGCTCCACCATTCTCCAGAGCCCTTGCATTCCAGACTAGAAGCCAACTTTCATTCCTTCCACTCCCACGGGCTTGCTACACCCGGTAGATGCCGCCTCAGTGTCCCTCACAAGCATCTCTTTCCCTGGCTTTCTGCTACCATAGCAACTCTGATGTGCAGAATTCCTCACTCTGTCGTCCCACACATCATCGACGGGCTCTGCTTTCTAAAGCACCTCCCTGGTTTCGAAGGCCCCTAATTTACCCACCAAAATATGTAGACCGATCAGGTTGGCTGTCAAGACCTTCCAAAGAGAGCCCTACCCTACCCAGCCACACTGGTCCCTTATACGCTGGCATTTTCCTGCCTCTGGGTATTTGCTCTGCCGTCTCTAGGGCCAGGAATGCCTTCCTTTAGTGTCTCATTTGAGGCTCGACAAAGAACTCACTAAGCTGGCACTGTGATCTCAGTCTCCAGACTCCAGAACCAAGAGAAAATAGATTTCTGGTCTTTTAAGCCACCAATCTATGATACTTTGTCACAGCAGCCTGAGCTGACTCATCCATGGGGGTTGAAGGACTTGGAGGAATCAAACTCGGTGAAGGCCTGGGAAGGGGTCGGGAGTGGGGTAGGGGGGTCAATGGGGGAAAAAAAGGGGGTATCTGTAATGCTTTCAACAGTAAAGATAAATTTTTAAAAAAATCGATGTCCAGGTTTCTACCTTGGGTAACTGGAAGGAAAGGTAGAGATTCCAACATGTGAAACGGAGAAGCCAGAAGTCTCCCACTAAGTGAACCATGGGAAGAGCCAAGAGGGTAAGGCACCGTTTTCTAATGGCCCGAACCAAATGCAAAGGCCAGAATAAGAAGATGTAATTGCCAAGTTCTTATGTTATTAATAGAGAGTTTTAAAAAATTCCAGTTTGTCTAGTTACTTTTCGAATCTATTTAAAACTATAAATGGAATACTTTCTTTAGGAGCTTAAAAGAAAACTTCATCTTCTGTTACGCCGGCCTGACAGCTGTTCAAGAAAGCCATTATCTTCCCTTTCACGGTAACGCCTTACAGAGGGGATTTAAAAAATAGATATAGACTCATCCGAGCTGGGGAGCTCTTTTTTAGCTCTGAGAGTAGGAGGCAGATTGACACGCAGGAGACTTTGGGTTCACTTAGTAAATGAATAAAGAATCGTGTTGCTGCACTGTCCTGTCAAGATTTAAACTCAGAGCAGCAAATAGGCCTGTTGGCCAAAAAATAAAAAAAAAATTTAAAAAATCATGTGTGAAGTCAGGAGTCCTGGAAGCCGTGGATCAGTGGATCTGCTTCACCCATTATTTCCCTTGAGCTTATTGTGGTTTTAAGACTTCAAATTGATTTTTAGAGAGAGAGAAAGGGAGGGGGGGGGGCAGAGAAACACTGATATGAGAGAAATATCAATATACTGACTCCTGCATGCCCCCTACTGGGGACTGAGCCCACAACCCAGGCATGTGCCCGGACCGGGAATCAAACCGGCGACCTTTCGGGGCACGGGGACTGCTCCCAGTCAACTGAGCCACACCAGCCGGGGCTCCCTGGAGCTTATTTTTAAAAGGACAGAATCTCAACAGGCTGTTGGGATCCAGAAATGGTGTCAAGCCATTCTCATTACCGTCATCTTTCTTTGTCTTTTTTGCAAAGTTGTGCTATTGTTTCTCTTTCAGGTCAGGTCTTAGGGAAACGTGGTGCAGGCAGACTTTTGGACATCTTGAAACTTCCAGCAGCTCCTTCAGTAAGTGCCTTTTTGTTTCCATGGAAACCAGCGCTGTTTCGAAGAGGTGGTGACAGGCTCGGCGTCCACCAGCGACCACGGGGAGTGGCCGTCAGTCTAGCGGGTAAAGTCAGTGGCAAAACTGTCATGTTCTGGGGCTTTCTCTGACATGGCCAACTTGGCCTTCTAAAGAGAGAGGAGCAGAGGGATGAAACTGAAGCCACCCTCCCCCCCTTCCATCTACTCTTCTCTCTGTCACCAAGGAAGCAACTCCTTTTTACCACTCCCAGTTTTAAGCTACCAGCAGAGCAGATGCGGTGACTGCCGCCTGTCAGACACGTGTCATCACAGTGCTCGGGAGACAAGAAGGCCCTGGCAGAGGTGCCCTGCCTGTTGGCTGGCATTCCTTCTGTGGAACTCATCCCCAGGAGCCCTAGCGTGTCTTGGTAGGAAATTTCAGGTTGAGTTAGTTGCTTTAAGAATTCACAATTTTTAAAATGTATTTGAGCGTGGGGATGAGAGAGGGACATACTTTTTTTTTTTTTTTTTTACCAACTCTGAGATTCTGCTGGATTTTGGGAGACATCCCAATTGACGGGTGGCCCACCTGCAGAAGGCCAGTTACTGGTGGCACTGTCAGCAGGAGAGCTGCTGGCCTCCCTCTCCAGCTTCCTAATGAGTTGGGTGTGGCACGTATTTTGAAAAAGAAAGAAAATAAAAGGGAATCCTCAATGAGATTCAGCGAACACCTTGCAACTCTCACAAATGAAAATGGAGACACAGTTCTATTTATTTTGCTCTGGATCGTAGAAGCCATTTGGCCACAGAAGAAAGACCTTTGTCATATCACGTACGTTCATCTTGGGAGCTGCAGGAGATGCTGCAGATCCTCTTGGTCCTGACTGCTTCTCCGCACCTGTGTCCCTTGTCCTGAGGGCTTCCCGGGAGAGCCCCGTCTGTTGGCACAGGTGGCAGGCCGCAGTGGCAGGGAATTACCACCGTCTGAGAGCAGCCCTTATCCTGTGACTGATGGGAGCTGGGAAACAATTCTCTCTGCTTTCTCGCGGCTCAAAATGGGGACACTAAGCCGTGTGTCCACACTGGTTCCCAGGGCTCCCCCGTGGGACAGAGCCCATCAGGCAGATGCATGACTTGCTTCCTGCATTTTTTTTTTTTTTATTGGCCGCCTCTCCTTCCCTGCCTCACTTCCCTACTCACCTATGGACAGGTGGGCTTTTGATATATTTATTTTTATTTCATTTTCCCACCAATGGAATGACATTTATTACATTCACAGTGCTGTGCAACTCCACCTCGAATGGGAAACATTTTCACCCCTCCCACAAACCCTGTACCTGTTAGGCAGTTACCCCCCTCACACCACCCATCTGCCTCCTGTCTCTGTGGGTTTACCGACACCGGCTATTTCGTATGAACGGAATCATACGGTATGTGACCGTCATGTCTGGCTTCTCTCACCCAGGGTAGTGTTTCCAAGCTTCCTCCATGCCACAGTAGGTGTCAGTACTTCACTTTTTTTTGTGTGGCTGAATGCTGTTCCATTGTGTGGCTAAACCACTATTAATTTACTCGCCTGTTCACCGATGGACATTCAGGTCGTTTCCATTTGGGGGCTATGAACATCCATGTACAGGTTTTTTGTTTGAGTCCCACGCTCTCATTCCATTTGCCTAAACACGAAAATTGCTGCATCGTTTGAAAGTCAGTTCAACGGCGAACTTTTTGAAGAGCCGCCCCGCTGCTCCCAGGGCAGTCATACCGAGGTCCCATCGCCAACAGTCAGCCTGTTCTGTTTTCAAACCGATGTCCATCCTGGGAGGTGCAAGGCAGTATCTCATTCAGTCCCTCTTCCTTTGCTCGTTCCCGCAAGTTCTTTTTATTTTGAAAAATTTTGCACACACCGAAAAGGTTAAAAACAACAACAATGCACCACCGTGCACCAAAAAACACCACCACGTGCGCAGCCTCCGCTTAGAGCCAGCCTTTTTGCATTTTTCTGAGCAGTTCCCGGGGGGTGTCCTTTTAGCTTGTTTTATTTTGGGGCATTTTCTGTCAACCGAGAGTTTTATCTAGAGGCCTGAATAGGTTCAGGTGAGAAGTTTCAGCTTAGCATTTCTGATAATAGCGAACTGGAGTGGTGCGCAGTTACTAGGAGATCGTCGGTACACGTATCTAGATGAGGCCCGGGTCCCGCTGGCCCAGAATCCCCAGCCTTTCCTCCCGGGAGCAGCATTTTTAAGCCCAGCGAGGCACCTGATTGAGGCACCAGAGTTGCAACGATTGGCCAGGGAGAGGCACGTGGTCTAGGCTGGGCTTTCCATTCGAAACATTTCTGAAATCAAGGTGCCGTGGTCAGGGCAGTGGGAGGGAGGCCCCAGGAACCACCACCCCTCAATGATCTCCAGGCCCTGGGCTCAGGAACCAGACTGTTTGAAGGTCGACCATGTGGCTGTGTGACATTGCACGAGTTACCGAACCTCTCCGAGCCTCAGCCTCTGTATCGATACTGGCTTGTTGTTTACAGGGTTGCTGGGAAGATGAAATGAGAGCATCTCTACAGAGCTTATCACAACGCCAGGCGCCCTGGGGATGCTAAACACTTGTTAGCTGTCGCCCTGCCCAAGGTTATGGGCACAGCCCTTGGGTGTCCAGCCAGTCTTGATCCCAAGGATGTCTGGCTCTATGTTCTTAACACCTCCCGGGGATCTCTTCACAGCCTCACTCTGCTCCTCCTCTCTTGTCACTCTCTTAGACTCACAGCTAAATTGTGACAAAAGAGGGATTTGTGGCAAATGGCTCAGCGGGATTAGGAAGCAACTGCTGGGTTATCTATTCTGCATGTTGAGACTCCAGAAAACAAAACTGTCATCAGCTCGGCTCCCCTTGGTGTTTACAGTGTGTTTGGGGGGGGAGAAGGGGGGGAAGCAGGCCAGGACTGGGTGTGGAGCAACTCCCACGGGGCCTCCAGGGGCCTCCACACCCTGGGGCTGTGCATCTTTCAAATTCACAGAGCAATAGGAACGAGGTTTTGGTTCCCCACGCCGCTGTTCCCTGAGGTCATGCAATGCTCTCTTTGTTGGAATCTCAAAGGCCAAAGGTTTTTTTTTAAACAGAGGTAGACAGAGGTAAAATCCAGCCAGGGTACCTGTGTGACAGGTTTTAAGGCAGCCCACATCGTGAGCAGCCTGACAATCGGGTCCGGGGAGAGGGAGCTGCTGCGGGGGTGATGTGGTGGGGGCGGGAAGCAGAGAGACCAAGAGAAAAACCCGGAGAGAAATGGAGACGGAAAGCAAAACAGACGGAGGGAAACAGGCACAAAGAATCAGGGAGAGAGACAATAAGGAAAGAGGCAGAGAAAGGGACCTGGGTGAAGGGAGACTGCTTTATTATTGATTTTTAGAGAGAGAGGAAAGGAGAGGGAGAGAGAGGGAGACATAGAAACATCGATGGGAGAGCAAAACATCAGCTGCTTGCCCCCTACTGGGGCCCAGCCCGCTGCCCTGACCAGGACTCGAACCAGCAACCTTTCCGTGCACCCAAGGACGCCCAACCAACTGAGCCACAGCGTCCAGGGCGTGAGGATGCTGCTTTTACCTGGATCTCTTCACAAAGGATAATTAAAGCCTCACTGCTTCCCCAATTAACCCCCTCCCCCATCCCTCCTGACTTGCAACTATTTTCTCCTGGAGAAGGCTCTGAGGGCTTTATATAATCAAAGCGATTTCATTAAACTGCGACGAACAGGCCATACCTTTATTCTGACATCATGGCCCAGCAGCTGGATGTCTCTTTAGGAAGATCCTGGTACATTTTGGTCTGGATCCCAACACTTCCAAAAGGCCCCTTTGTCATGTCAGGAACGACGCGGGCTGGTTGTAACGGAAATCGAGGCTCCCTTCTCTTGGTGACAAATTCCCAGGTTTCGAGAACCTTGGAGAAAGGGGCTCTCAGGCCCTGCGCCTGGCGGGAGGACCCCTCCTCCTGACACTTAGGAGCACCTGGCCGCAGTCTGGCCAGAGGCTCCCCGACTGGCTGGGAGGGGGTCCCTGCAACCCAGGCCGGGCCAGTGGGAAGCTGCCTCACTCTTTCTGCAGGAGTTTTCGGGCTGCTGGAGGCTTCACCTGCTGGCAATTGCTGCCACGTGGGACAAGCCTGCCTGTAAATGAAAACAAGAGCAAGAGAAACAAAGCCCAGAAATGGAAAAAGACAGATTCCTGGGGACATTGTTGGGGCTCTTGGATCCCCACTGGCCTGAAAATCAGACCTTCTTCCTCTTGTCTTTACAATCATATGAACCAACGCTCTTTCGGATGAAGCCAGTTTGGCCTGGGTTTCTGTCCCTTGAAACTAAGAGGTCCGACGAATTGAACATTCCTTGTATTTCAGGTAACCGGCAAGAGTGAGGGACACCCGCTAATTCTCCAAACAGAATTCTCTGTATCAGAAACAACCCACTTCATCAGATGACTTTGCTCAATGAAAATAACTCTCTGGGGAAGCCAAGTGTGGCTGTTTCTCTGGGAGTATGAAGGCCTCCAATAGGCCGCGCTGAGGACGCCCTCTGGTGGCTTAAGGGACCCAGCACCCTCAGGGCACTTTCCGTGCCCTAGACCTCTGCTGGTCGATGTTCATTCCTTCAGCAAATGTTTAAGCGTGCCTACTGTGTGCCAGGCAGCTATATTGCAAACCGTAGCAATACTAGCATCGTTTTAGAATGGCAGTTTCTTAATTTAGCGCAAACAGAAACATACTGGAAATGGAAGGAAATAAAAATTAGGTCTTTAAAAATCTTTAAAACCATGAAATTCGTGTTGAAACGACTTTTTCTATCCTATGCTGCATTTTAATGCAAAGGTTGGCCGATCACATCATGAGGCATCACCGCTGGGTTCAAGGTAGGAGGAAAGGGGGCGGGTGCTGGGCCAGCTGTGTCCCCTCTTATCAGGAAAGCAAACTCTTCTTAGAGCACCCCCGTCCCCCCCCCCCCGCCCCCACCAAGCCAGCTTCTGCGAAGGCCCGTTGATCAGAAGGGGTCAGAGGATCAACCCTAGCGGCAAGGGGGGCTGGGAAAATGGGTAACGGGATGGTCATAATTGAACCCAACCGTGACCCATTGTTTAGGATGGGTTTGTTGTTGCTCTGAACAAAATTGGGGTTCTGTTAGCGAAGAGAAGGGGAACAGATACTGGATAGGCACTGTTTAGTGTCTGCTCCAGCATTCTATCACACTGAGGACCTTTAGTTGCTTGTGGGAATGTACAGGCCCGTATTGGGGACCTCCACAATGATATAGGGAGGTGTTGCCCTCTCTCACCCCTGGACGCCTCACCCCAAGGAGCTGGGAATCATTGATTGAGTCAAGATTCAGACTCAGGGTTCCAGCTCTTAGCCTCCACCAAACCCAGCCAAACAGCTCCCGGGACAGACGCCAAACAAGGCAGAGTCCCGGTGTTGAAGATGTCCCCGGGCTAGAAGAGCCCGCCTTGTTTCTGGGTGCTCTGGGGGGAGGCAGCACTGCTTCAGGCTGGCCTCCAGTAATCCCTGCCCAGCGGGGGCCGGACCTCCTGGGTCCCATTCCCTCCCGTCGCAGCTGCGTGAACTTGGGCAAGTGACGGCCTCTCTGAGCCTCAGCTGCCACGTCTGTAAGCCGAAAATAGTAATAGTTACTTTACTCACAGGAGTAAATGAGATATTAAAGTGCATCAAATAACCAGGAGATCGAAAACTATTCTGAAATAAAAAGTGTGTCTAAAATGTAAAATAAACCCAAACCAAGAAAAAGGACTGAGCCAGTTGTTGTTGCTATGCTATTTTGTATTTCCCCAGACGTCCCCAGAACTAGTCCCAGGTTGGCAGTCCTGTCTTGGCATTCAACGTCTCAGTAGGTGTCCGCCAACCTAATCCCCAGAAACTGGGAACATTCCCCCCCCACCGACCCCCTCCCCCGGGCGCCCACCTCGACTGTTTGTAACAAAACCCCCATAGATCTGACTCTTTTTTCACTTGTTTTATTAGCATCAATATATACAAAGTGGAAAGTGATGTAATTTCATTATCCTAGCTTAGAAAGTTGCTTTTGCTTTTTCTTCTGTTTGGGGATAAAAATGAAAAATGAAAACATCCCAGGAGAACGCCTACCCTTGGGGGTGCTTAACAACTCACACGCCCCGCCATGACCACGCAAGGGCAGAGAAAAGTCATGCTCTTCGGACTCACCCAAAGAAAGGTCATTTTTGCCCAAGGCTCATGCTCAGTCTCAATCTACCCCGGTGTTTGCCAAGTCGCTTCCGATCACACAACCGTCCTGACTGTGCGGCCACTTCGTTCCCCGCAGGGCTGTCGGGCCGTTTCCAAAGCCGCCCGCCCGGCCCGTAGGCTCTCCAGGGAGCTGGCTTCAGAGGGTCGCACTTAAAGCACGTCTAGGGAACTAAGTAAGGATGGCCATCGAAGAGCCACCGGAATGCTTACGTTGGCTAAATAATTCTACACCCCACCCCCTCCCCAAAATAGCAGAAGGATCAGCTCCAAGCCGAAGAGGGGAGAGTGTGGGTGTTTCCAAGGCCCGGGGCCCAGCTGACAGATCCAGCGGGTACGCACCGGCACGTAGCACATGCCACCAAGTGCGTCCTCTGAAGCTCCAACTCTCTATAAACGTATTTCCCCACTGTTTTAAAAACAAAGAGTAGCTCGTAGGAAGGCTCAGTTTGTTCTCGAGTTTCTCGAGATCGCGTCCTGTTCAAAAATATTCAATCCCAACGGGTTTCAATATTGATCTTATAAAAACAGACACAGATGACCTGAAGTGAGGTGCCTGGCACATTTTTTTTTTTTTTTTGGCACTAGAATGACGATTTCTTTACCTTTACATGTTACAGATACACACTCAGAACGGAAAATAAACACCGACCTATCTTTGCAATCACACGGTACATGGTCAAGCTCGCACGATCCATCTTTAGGCTAAAACAAACTTTTAAAATATGGTACAGGTGCTATACTACCAAGACAGAACTAAGACATCGGTATCCTGGGGGGGGGGGAATCAACGCCTTTTCTATCCCCCCCAATAACCAATAAGAATCCCTGGGCCACGGCCTGGCCGGTTTTGGGGACAAGGTTAGAATAGAGATGTTGCACTTTGTCAGTCTTTACGGGAGGCGACTGCTTTGTCGTCACGGAACCATCGGATGTTCTAAAATGAAGAATCGTTAACAGAGCTCTTTGCAGACACCCCGGGGTTAGGGCTAGACTAACCATCATGCTGGAAATAAAAGCAAAGATTGGGTTCTTTCTGTTGGGCTTTCTCCACGCTCACCAAGGGTCTGGAGCTTCTCCTCTGGTTCTTCCAGAAAGCGGGGTGGGCTCTGGGCGGCTGGCAGGCGGCCCCTGGTTATCTCTTGCCCTGGGCCATGCACGGTGCCCTGGGGAGCCTCATCTTCCCCGGCGGGAGGGCATCTTCCAGCCTCAGGCCGCCGAGGCTGAGCGAGGTTCAGGGTCCTTGCCGGGAGGAGGGTTATGTGTGTGTGAACCCTCTGCTGTTCCAGATGTTTCCAGAACAAGCTACCAGAATACAGACGCCCAGCCACTCTCCCAACGACACGGCAGCTGGAAATGCCTTTCCTTGTTTGCAAACAGTCGACTTAAAACCACCTAGAGAGCGTGGGTGGGGGCAAAGACGACCCCCGAGGCATTGGCCCTCTGCGCCTCTCTGAGCCATCGGCTGTCCCTGGGAGGTGACTGACAGTCCCACGTTCCTTCCACGCATTCGCCACCCCTGCCTTTTCTTTATACCTGTATTTAGGAGAGACTCTTCCTTGATAGTGACACGCTCCCCAGTCCCACTGGGGCGGGATGAAACGACGCTGGTAAAACAGAAGGATGCTCGTGCAGTGAGTAAGGTCCTATGGATTCCTTTCTGGCCTGAAGTCCCTGCCCCTCGCCTCATTGGGGTTTGAATCCTATGGTGTGAATTCCTTTGTGGTTTTAAACCCCCTGCTTCTGCCTCTCTGCATCCCGGGGCCTGTCCAACATCTGGGCGGAGCTTCAGACAGTAGAAAACCAGTTGCTTCTCCTAGGACCCTCCCTTCCCCTGAAATACGTGATGGCAAATATATTCTGAAATGACACCTTTTGGAGAAACAGTGCTCTCGAGTCTCCCCTGTTTTGAGGGCTCAGGCATTCCAGCAGCCCAGGAGAAAAGCACGGCTCACCCTGGATTTCAGGCCGTGGTACGTCCCCTCCGACACAAACCCTTCTAACCCCAAGGACGAAGCTGGCCCTGCCCCCAAAGGCGGATCTGCGACCGCAGCCTGGACGAGGCCACCGATTCCGGCGCCTGTCGCATAAATGACCTGCTCCTCCGTCGCCGAAGGAGTGTCAGAGAAGAACATTTTATTAACTCGATTCCCGCGACCAGGGCTCCCCCCTCGCCCAGTTCCTCACCCCAACTCTCGCATCTCTCATCCTCTCTGACTTCCCTTGTCATTTCTCTCTGTCCTAGAAGGAAAACATTTTGTTATTTTGCCAGCATCCAGGGAGGCCAGGGTGGTGAAGGAGATGTTAAGCGAACACCTTTGCTGCTTTCGGAAGAGCCACGGGAGGGAGGGGACGTGGCAAGACCTCTCAGAAGCCGGGGAAACCGGAAGAGGGGACACGGGGTGTGTCTGGGGGGCGGCCCTGTTTAAGGATCCATGTGAAACTGCAGCCCAGGTTAATCCAAAAAAAACACCGTTTCCAACCTGGCCCGGGGACTCGGATTTGAACTAAGGACACCGTGGGCGCGGGTCTGAGAGATGCATGCAATCTGATGCGGCCGCAGAATGGCATCGCCCCGGGGGGCCCTGCGCCTGGTCTCGCCCCGCCGCTGCGTTTCCATCCCGCAGGCCTCCAGCATCCGCCCGCAGCGCAACGCACCCGACCACACCCGTTTCGGTTTTAAATATAATAAATACAGTGGAGAAAACAGTAAGTCTTCAAGAAAGAGTCCGAAGAAAAGACAGCCGGCACTCTGGGGGTCTGCCATCCAAGGCCACCCGGGCCCTGGATGAGCTGCTCGAGGAGGTCGTGGTTGAGGTCGTATCTGGGGCTTCCCTCGGCGGGCGCAGCTCTTTAGATGGACACTTCATACTCCCTGGTCTCCTGCGAGAGAGAGAAGCGGGGATCCCTTAGGCCTCGTGCGGCGTTGCCGGTTCCAGCACATCCCCCGTGTCCGCGTCATTGGCCGTGTGACACTGCAGGGCCCGCCCCTCTGACCCTGACTCGCTCTGGCCAGTGGCCTCTAAGGAAATGGGTGACGAGAGGGGCTGGAAAAGTGCACGTGTGTCTCTGCACGCGCCCTGCCCGTCTGCCATCACCGCGAGCGGAGCAGGTGCGTGGCAATGTCGCCCGTTGCCACCAGGCCACCGGTGGGCTCCGACCCGTCTCAGCCGTCTCTCCACGGGCACTTGGTGCAGCCCCTTCCTCCTGTGAGCCTTCGACCGAGCAGGAGCAGCGTGCCAGGTTGTCACCCGCTTGGGAAGAGAGCCGGGCCCTCTCCGCGCCTGGCTCAGTCGGGGTCCGAGCCGGGGGGGGGGGGGGGGGGGGGGGGGGGAGGCAGGACCGCTGGCCATGCCCACGCCTTTCTGCCAGGGCCGCCGCGGGCCAAGGGAGACAGATCCTTCAGTTTGGGTGGCAGAGAATTCAGAGCAGGCAAAGAGGGAGGCGCCCGGAGAGAGGAGAGACCAACTCACCCCCGTCTCGTAGATGGGGTTGTCGAACTCGGTCTCCACGGTGATCTGGCTGTAGGGGTGAGAGTACATCAGGGGCAGGCGGAGGCTGGAGTAATAGCGACACCTGGGCAAGAGACAGGAGGAGAGAGGAGTCACTTCCTCGGACTAGGGACACCTTCCTCGCCTTTCGTCGCATGGCACACATAGACTAATTACCAAAATTCTGCGGCACGCCAACAAATATATGTTTTGCAGATCTGCCAAAAAATAGGTATAATTTCGATTGATTAAAAAAAAAAATAATAGTAATGACCTACTCTTTTTGCTCCAAAGTGACTTTTTAAAAAATCAGGTGCCTGTGCTTGTATATAAGGATTTCTGGTACCAAGAATTCATTAATCAGACGCAATCTTATTATGCCCCGTGACCAATAAGAGGCAGCTCTATTACACGACCTACGCATTTATGGTTCAAGACGGGGCATGCCCACCAGACGGCTCTTGCGGTGTTGGCTGTTGCCAGTTTTTAAATTTGACAATCTAAGGGCAAAGGGGTCAGTGCCCCTGACTAAACAGTCAGGTCTTGCGTGTTTTAAAAATTCTTGCAGCGCACGGGTTGAAAGTCGCTGCCCGAGGGGAAGAGTTAGTGCCACTTTCTGAGCGCGGCACCTCCTCGAAGGACGAGGAGGCTTGTGTGGAAACAGCTTTCAGCGGGCGAGAGAATCCGGGTGGGGTGAAAGCCGAGATCATAATTGCTCTCAGCTTCTAACCCAGGCGGTGGTAATTAAGCCTCGGTACCGCCTCTGAGCGGGATTGTTTTCACCTGAAAAGGATTCCAGTCCTTCTTCAATGCCGAGGGCATTTATTGAGCACTTACTGATACTGGCTGCCTCAGAGCAGCCTGCCCGGACCACCTATTTAAAGCGGTTCCTCCTCTGTTACCACACTCCTTCCTCCATTATGTTTACCACAGGGCATTATAATTTGTGTATTTCTCCTCTGGCCTGCTAGACTGTGAGCTCCAAGAGGGCAGGGAAGATTATATTAGGGAAACACCTGCCTCAGGGCCTTTGCATAAGCTTCTGCTCTGCCCGGAATCCTCTAATCCCAGATATTTGCATAGTTTATCTTTCCTTTGTATCCAGCCCTTCCCCAAATGCCTCTTCTCCACTGGGCCTCCTCTACCTACTCCGTTTAAGGTGGATCCACTGCCCTATCCCAGCTCCTTTTTTCTCCCTTCCTGATTTTCTTTTCTCCCCGCATTTATCACCTTCTAATGTACTACATACTTTCCTGTGTACTAGTGTCTATTCCTCCCCCCTCTCCCCCCAGTTAGAACCGGGGCACCAGAAGGGCAAAGATTTCCTTCAGTTCTGTTCTGTTTTTTCACAATGATGTCCCTAGAGTCCAGGACACTGCCTGGCACATAGTCAGTGCTCAGTAATTGTGAAATTGAATACATTAGTGACTATCTTAGCCATGGTTCAATATCTTCCTTCTTCACCAAAGGCAAGTTCTACGATCGCCAAACACCCGGGACAATGCCTGGTACCCATTCGATTGCCAATGCATAGAGTCGTTGAGTAAGTGAATGAATGAATGAGTGAGTGAATGACGGAATGAATGGGTTGGTGTGCCTGGCGATGTGAGATGTCTCTCTCTCCCACCCAACCACAGCTCCTCGAGGTCAGGGAGAGTCTCTGTCTCATTGGCTGGTGCATGCTCAGCCCTCCTACCACGGAGGGTTGGTAGGTCTCCAGCATAGATATTTGTCCCGACGTGCGCTGACTCGCACCACCGCTTCAATCACACACATGCCACTGTCCCCAAGCTACAGGGGGAGACCTTGAGGTCCAGAGAGGTGCAATGCCCAGCCTCTCAGCAGGCCCCCCTCACCCCGAAGCTCCCTACCTGGTGATGTAGATGTAGGCTCCTCCCAGCAGTAAGGAGATGACCAGGACCGGGATGAAGATAGCCAGGGCCATACTTCCCCCTTCCAAGGACGTCTCGGCTGCCGCTTCTGCTACTGAACACATAAGCCAGTGAGGCCCTCATGCCGCAGGCGCTCAGCCCGCACGGGCGCCTGGCTCCCAGTGAGCACCCGCTCTCCCAGTCCTGCACCCGCTCACTGACGTCAGGGAGCCTTAGCCGTTGGAGAACCACCTCCGGGGGGAGAGGCGGAGGCTGGAGGAGTTGGTGCTGGTTCTTTGCAACTGAGTCCAGGCCCATCATTGGGAGGGGTGGTCATGGGGGCAGCTGAGAATTACACTCTTTTTTTTTTTGGTTTATTTTTTGTAAGCACCTGGACCAGGATAGTTTAGGACCTGCCCGGGGGTGTTTTTTTTTTTGTTTTTTTCTTGCTCTGAGCTTGATTTATTGGATTTTTTTCCAGTAGGACCTCACCTTCTAACGCGTGTTCAAAGCTGTCCTGATTAACTGAAAGAGAAACAGAGAGCACCGGTCAGTGTCAAGTGGATTCGTTGTGCGTGTTATGAAACCGAAAAGAAGAGCAAGGCCCACGCCACGCTTTCCCGAAGTTGGTGTCCTGTGTTATTTATCTTGGGGTACCGAATTTAGTCAAATGCCTGGGTGCTGCACCTTCCCAAGTTCCCGAGGGGGGAGAAGACAGAGAAAGAAACAAGGGCGACAGCAGCCATAATGAATAACTACTGAGCACCCGCCACGGGTCAGGTATCTATTTGCTCATTTAACGCTCACAACAGTCTCATTAGGCAGATACTATTATCACCCCCATTTTACAGATGAGCAAACAGAGGATCAGAGGAGTGAAGGGCCTTCTCAACCTCACACAGCTTCTGAGCGACAGAGGCAGGACTGAAACCTGGACGGCTTGACTTTCTCTAGCCTCGGGCCTTATCCACACAGCGCTGGTTCACTTTATAGACGTGTCTGTTTTACTTAAACCAAACTTAAATCCATTTTAATATGAAATCATTTCCCAGATCACATGATACGAGAAAGCATTTGGGTGAGCTTCTGCTATATTTCTCAGTTTATCTAAGTGCTTAATTTCTTTAAGCCTTGTAATCCTTGGGAACCAAGTGGTTGCGAGAAGGGAGACAGGGAACATTTAAACCACGCTGTTGAAACAGGAATCAAAAGCAGAATGGCCCTCGTTTCTGATAAAAATCTAGGCTCGAGAGAGCTCTTTATAAGTCAAAATAAAAATGCTAAGCAAGGAGAGGGCATTGTGTCATAGTTTAATTGGCAGTAATTTTTTTCTTTCTCAGTAGTGCAGAAAATCATGGTGGTACCTTAGATTTAATGCAATGCGGTAGCTCAGCTTTTGGGAGCAGATTCAGAGTCCCTGCAAGCCGGTCCTGACAGCTCCGGGTCCCGCAGTCCCCGTGTTCCCAGCAGATTTCTTTACCTTTACAAACAGGCAGGGGCCCGTTCCAGTGCGAGGGCTGTCCCAGGATGCATCGAATGGTCACTTCGCCCATGAGCTCGAAGCCCTCGTAGCACATGAAGGTGAGGGACTCTCCCGGCAGGTAGAGCCGCTTGTACAGGATTTGGTATCCGTTTTCGGGTAGCCCAGGGTTGTCACATGCCAAGGACTCTTCGGCTGAAAGGCAAACCAAAAGGAGCTCTGATGAGATGACGCAGATCTCTGCGGATTCCTGCCCAAGAGCCTGTGTGACCTCCAGCAAGGGCCGCAGATGCTCCGAGCCTCAGTTTCCTCATCAGTAAAATGGGAATAAAACTAGTATCCATCTCATAGGGACTTGAAAGATTAAATAAGATAATGGTGTAAAATGCTCTTGGCACGTCCTAGATACTCTATAAATGATGGGTGGCGGTGTTAAATTATGAGATATTCCTCCTGCATCTCGCCTTACACCTTACCTGTGCACCCACGCTGGACCGGTCTCGTCTCTCAATACTCAGCCCTCATTTCTCCACCTCCAGGAAGCCTTCGCTGATGCCCCCTACCCTGAGTTCAGTCACTAGTCCTTCCAGTTCTGCCTCCACCCTAGCACTACACACCCTGTATTGTATTTATTAACTTAATATCAGTTTCCCTCACTGGAAACGAGCCTGTTAAGTCTTGTTTGAAGCTCAGCGCTTGGTATACAGTAGGAGCGTCATAAACGACCCCGGTGTACACAGTAGGAGCGTCATAAATAACCTCTGTGGGCAAAATATTGACGTCTCTGAGCCTCGACTTTCGCACCTGTAAAATGGGCTTTCTCACAGGGTTGTTCTGAGGGGTAAATGGGCCCGTGCACGTGAGGTGAGCAGCACAGAGCGAGCTCCCAGTCAACGCTGGTTATCGTGTGGCCTTTACAATTTTCGCTGTCTTTTGGTGCGAAGTATACTCCTGTTTACTTACTATTTCTATTTTCCACGGAAGTAGTGCTATACAACTTAGCCTCACCCGAAACATTTCTATCATCACAGATTTCCGACGTCAGTGTTCATCTTCTTAACCAAACGAAACATCACAGAGTTAATCGGGGCACCGTCTCAGCCCCTCAGCACCACCGGCGGCCCCACGCACCGCGCTTGGTGGCTCCTGAGCCCCCAGAGTCTGGAATTCACTCATTTTCGGGGCTGCAGGGTACAGCAGGCGTAACCCTGCCCCCTGTGCCAGGCTTGTCCCACGAGACGGGTTAGAGTGGCGAGCTGGAAAGCACGGTTTCTCTTTGCCCAGGACCCAGACCAGCGGGAGAGGGGGCGGCTTGTCAGGTGACGGCCACCCTGTGCAGCAGCCGCTGTGACCTGTGACCGGGGCAGCGCCCAGGACCCGCCTCGCCTGGGGAAGGTCAGGGAAGGTTTCCAGAGGACACCTGGAAATCAGTGCTCCGCTGGGAGAGAGTGAGGGCTCAGGCTGGGGCTGGGGCTGGGGGCGGGGGCTGGGGGCGAGGGCTGGGGGCTGGGGGTGAGGGCTGGGGGCTGGGGGCGGGGGGCTCGGGCTGGGGCTGGGGGCTGGGGGCTGGGGGCTCGGGCTGGGGCTGGGGCGGGGGGCGGGGGCGGGGGCTGGGGGCTGGGGGCGGGGGCTGGGGGCGGGGGCTGGGGGCGGGGGGCGGGGGCTGGGGGCGGGGGCGGGGGGCGGGGGCTGGGGCCTGGGGGCTGGGGGCGAGGGCTGGGGGCTGGGGGTGAGGGCTGGGGGCTGGGGGCGGGGGGCTCGGGCTGGGGCTGGGGGCTGGGGGCGGGGGGCTCGGGCTGGGGCTGGGGCGGGGGGCGGGGGGCGGGGGGCGGGGGCTGGGGCCTGGGGGCTGGGGGCTGGGGGCTGGGGGTGAGGGCTGGGGGCTGGGGGCTGGGGGCTCGGGCTGGGGCTGGGGGCTGGGGGCTGGGGGCTCGGGCTGGGGCTGGGGGCTGGGGGCTGGGGGCGAGGGCTGGGGGCTGGGGGTGAGGGCTGGGGGCTGGGGGCGGGGGGCTCGGGCTGGGGCTGGGGGCTGGGGGCTGGGGGCTCGGGCTGGGGCTGGGGCTGGGGCGGGGGGCGGGGGGCGAGGGCTGGGGGCGGGGGGCGAGGGCTGGGGGCGGGGGGCGGGGGGTTGGGGGCTGGGGCTGGGGCTGGGGCTGGGGGTTGGGGGCTGGGGCTGGGGGCTGGGGCTGGGGGCTGGGGACTGGGGGTTGGGGCTGGGGGCTGGGGGCTGGGGCTCAGGCTGGGGGCTCAGGCTGGGGCTGGGGGCTGGGGCTGGGATGAGACGCTGGTCTGGTTCCTGGGCGGAGGGGAGGGATCCCTAAGGCGAGTGTGTGCATGGCCTGCAATGTAGCAAAGTGGCAGCAGGTGGCAATGGTAACTCAGAAAAATTTCCCCACGACCTTTCCAGAATTTCCTTTCACAAACTCACAGATGAGTGAGTCCTGTACAAAAAAATACTTTTGTGTGTGTGTTAACCGTCACCCCTGGCTGAGAGACACCGGCCCAGGGCTTAAACAATCCCTGTGACCCTACCCCCCCATCCCGTTGTCTCCCAGGAATTCAAGCGAGTGAGACTGATGGTCTTGTAGACATGATCACAACCTACCCTCGTTTCTATTTTCTCATTCGTCCTCCTCTCTTTAACTATAAGAAAAAAAAAGTATATTTTTGGAGCCCATTTGAGCAAAATGCTCAAAGTTGAGATTTCGAATCCTGTGCATTGAACGGTTTTGCTAAAACAAAGGGCCCTGCTTGGGCTCAGATCCCCCGAGCTCTCACGGGTTCCTCTGAGCCGCTGCTTTCTCAGAGACAGGAGTTTCTAAATGAGTCTGCACACCCAGCTAGAGCCTGGCATGCTGGCCACGGTGAGGACCCTGGGGACAGCTCACCAATGGGAGCTTTTACTGAGGTCACAGTCTGGCCACATGGGTTCTGCCAGGGCCTCCTGGGGAATCCCCAAATGCTTCTCTGGGGGGCCACCCACAGAACCCTCACTGAATTCGTCACATCCTCACTACTCTTGGTTTCTGTATTCTTCATGGAAGCCTAAGGGTTCATTTACCAGGCCACTGCCGAGGAAGGGGAGTTCCAAGAAAGCCACAGGGTGTAATAAAGGCCACATTAGAATCGCTAACAACAACAACGGCAGTAATAGTAACAAATACTGTTGAGCCTGCTGGACCCGAGGGATACTAGGATTAATTGGATACAATCCTAGCAAGTGAGGTATGTATTTGCTTCTCTGAATATATAAACCGATCGCATCAATAAGCTATGGCAAGTGCTGTGATAGCTGTAACTGTAGGTGCCACGGGAACTCAGAGGAGAGAGACACGACCTAGTTGAGCAGTCAGGGAGGCCTTCCTGGAGGAGGTGGTGTGTAATCCTTTGTTATTTTCTTCACAGATTTGTTTTTCCTCCCCTCATCTCCAATAGACCCCAGGCTCCGTCAGAACATGGATCGTGTCTGTTTACGCATTGCTGTATTTTCAGGGCCAACCGCTACGGTTCCCAAACTGTGCACCAAGGTGCCCTGGGGTGCCACCATGAACTCACAGTGGTGCTGTGAGATTTTGTAAAACTTTGAGGAGGCACCAGTGACATCTCTCAGACCTGTGGGAGTGACTAGCTCCAGGGAGGTGCCAGATTCAACGTGAGATGGAGCCATATTCCCTTTACTGACGCCTGATCTTTGCGAGGCTGGGTGTTCTGTGGTCACTGTGCTAAAGGCAGGAACTGTGGCAAATCCACATGGAACAAGAAATGAAGGTGGCAGAGTCCAGCCCGATGCCAAGGTTTGAGAAGTTCAGTGGAGCCCCACAGGCACACGTATTCCTGTAGTAGTAACTCTAGTTATTTAAGAATGAAATAAAAACAGAATCATTTCTTTCAACTTATGTGCATTACTTTCTCAAATGGCTACTAAGTTCTCTGGATATAGCTACTTATTAAGGTGTTTGGACCAAACTACCTTATAAGTAGAATTATTAGGCATTTTGGCTTAGGAAATGGAGGAAAAAGTTCCTGAGACACCAAGGGTATCCTGAGCTGAGAAAGTTTGGGAACCTTTCTCCTAGCATGAGCCTGCCTATAGGGGGAGCTGATCGAATGACCAAATGAGTTGCTTCCAACAATCCTGCCCGGTAGGGAGTATTATTTCCTTTTCAGTCCTCAGATGAGAGCTCTGAGGCCCAGAGAGGCCAAGCTACTTGCCCAAGGTCACCCAGCAGGGCTGGGAGTGTGTCTGACTGTGAACTCCAGACTCTTTTCCCTACCGATACCTGACCTGTCTGTTCTAGAAGTGGCTTGGGGTGAATGGACTGGGAGCGAAAGGACATAGCTTTGACTTCCAGTGACCCTGAACGGAAGCTGTGGATGGGCAGAGCTTACGCAATTAGCTCTCTGTACCATCTGCTTCTTGGTGGAAGATCTTTGGTAACAATAAAGCACCGCAGCCCCACCCAGAAGCTGGGACTGCAGGGATCAGGGGGGTGATAATGCTCTTGGGGTTCTTCAGGCTTGAATGGGAATCCTAGGATCTCCCTTTCCCTGCTGTGTGACCTCAGGATAGCTCCTCACCCTCTCTGGGCCTCCTTTATGTGCTTTGAACTGGACACACGTAGCATTCATGCAGTTCTGTGAGGTTTAAACGTGTTCATATTGGGCACGGGCACAGCCCAGAGAAGGTGCCCATCAGATCGGGGCTGTTCCTTTGTCCACATTTCCCTCTTTTTATAAGGACACCAGTCATTGGATTGGCACCCGACCTCACCCAGTGGGACCTCATCTTATCCTGATGACATCTTCGAAGACTCTCTTTTCAACAAAGGTCACAGGTACGGGCCCTGGGGGGTTAGGACTTCAACATCTATACCCAGGAGCACAATCCAACCTGTAACAGGAGCTGGCCAGGGTGACCGTGGCACAAAGGTCTGGGACTGAGGAGGGGATGTGGCTGTGGTTACAGGGTTAGTGCGGCGGGCTCCAATTCCAGTGGGACGTCCCTGCCACCAGGGTGAAAGGATGGTGGAGGCAAGGCTGGCGGAAAGGGCACTGAGCGTGAAGACCAGGGTCCTAAATGTGAATCCTACTTCTGCCCACAAAGGAGTGCTATGACCTTAATCATAGTTGCTTTCGAGTTGCAATTTCTTAACATAGACACACACACACACACACACACACAGAGTTATACACACACACACAAACATATAAATGATGTGTGCATACACACACATACATAGTCATAGATATTTATATATTTATACAATCTGTTTGGCAATGTATTTTACACTTTCACAAATACATATAATGTGTTTAGCAAAATGCCCCACACAATAGATGAGTAACAACTATGGTTATTATCTGAGAAACAGAGCAGTTGTGTCTTATCGCTAAGTCACTCCTCAGTTGTATTTTATTTCCCAGACGCCCCTGAGCTCTGAAATTCTAGAACTCTGACAGAAGAGGCAGACGGGAACAGAGGGCCGTGTGGCCTAAGATTCCTCGTTATGTGTGAAAAAAAGAACAATAAACCCCCCTTTTCTAGGCAGAAACTTTAAATTTTGATGTGGCCCTACCTGCAGCTTCTGGTGCCCAAGCTGGCCATGCCTTTAATGAAGCTGTTTATAACCCACTGATGTATCGTATTAGCACCGGTGACAGTTTCTAAACTCCAGGTAGGGTGTGCGGTGTGGCGCCTCCCGCAGGGCCAGCTGCTTTCTTTAAGCAATGACTCTGATCCCCGGCTGCGCATCGCATCCCCGGGGCGCTATAAAAATCTCCATTGCTTGGGCTGCGCCCCAGACCACTTATATCTGGGTGATGCTTTAAAACATCCCAGGTGATTCCCAGGTACGGTCAAGCCACTTGGACCCCTGCTCTCCATCTCCTCTGCCTGGTGAGAGTAGCAACCCCTCCCTTCTCAGAGTGACCTTGGAAGCCTTTTTCCCATTTTTACGGTAAAGGTTTTTTTCTTTTGTTTTTTTTAACCCAACATTTGCTTTGGTGGCTCCACATAGACAAGGTCAAACAGAGTTTAAAATCTACCCCATTTAGTCCGGCCGGCGTGGCTCAGTGGTTGAGCATTGACCTTTGAACCAGGAGGTCACGGTTCGATTCCCCGTCAGGGCACATGCTGGGGTTTCGGGCTCGACCCCCAGCAGGGGGCGTGCAGGAGGCAGCCCATCAGTGACTCTCCCATCATTGATGTTTCTATCTCTCCCTCCCTCTCCCTTCCTCTCTCTGAAATAAGAATCAATAAAAACATTAAAAAAAAAATCTATCCCATTTAGTGCCCTAGACCGTCTGGGTTTGCCTCTGGCCTCCACTATTAACGAGCTGTGTGACCTGCGGCAATGAGCTCACCTCTCTGAACCTCCTAAAAATGGAGACAAGGCTACTGGGGGAAGAAGAGAGGGCGTTTCTAAAGGACCTCGTGCAGCGCCGGGTACATTCACCTTAAATGTTGCCGTATCCCTGCTTTCAATGCATTAGCTACTGTCCAGTGATAGTAATAATCAAAAACCCTCCTGAAGGGTGGAGTGCCTCCCCCCGGCAGCCCAGTCTTCTTCCATGACTAAGAGGAAGCAACGTCTAATAAGCACGGAGTCAGCAGACAGACTTACAGACACAGTGGGGCAGGCGGGATGTCCAGATGGGCGTGCCGGTCTCCCGGCTGTAGCAGGTCAGGAGCGAGCTCCCCTCCAGCACGAAGCCGGGCTCGCAGGTGTACTGGATGGTGGTGCCCACCAGCAGCACAGGGTCCGAAATCAAGCGGGTCGAGTGCTCCACCTCTCCGGGGTCCGTGCAGTACATGACTACGAGATGAGATCAGACCATGTGCACCTTAGGGCCCTTGATGACCACAGATGAATCACAGAAGGGTCTAGGAAGGTTCCTGACTTAGCTCTTTGCTTCTTTGGAAGATAATGCATCTCGGGTTCATTAAGGGTGGCTGGAGAGTATGTCGGGTCCAGCTTAGTTGGTTTTACTTGGTTACTACAGGAATTTTAAAGACCTGAATTTGAATGATGTTTTTACACAAGCTACGTACACGCCCCTTCACCACAGTCCATACCGCTCCCTATTGTCTGATATGAGTCTATTTCACTCAGTTACGTTACCTGCCAGGCTTCTGAAGTCACCTGAGTCTGAGATCCCTGCCCTAAGGCTACAAAACGACATTTGTGAGCAGCACCAATGAGCTGGTGGAGTAGAAGGGAGGCCAGATTCTACATTAAATAATTCCACTGCATCCATGCAAAAAACACACAGCAAAAACCCATGGGAGAGATTCATCATTTACTGATTGAGAGGAAGAAGACAGGACTATGCTTACTTTTCTCACAAAATGGGGGGTCACTGCTCCAGCTGAGGTCCCACTGGCAGGTGAGGGTGTCGCTCCCCACGATGTCATAGCCGGGGTCACACTGGTAGGTGATTCTGGCTCCCCTCACAAGCTCCGTATGTGACGTGGTTTTCCAGCCGTTCTGGATCTCGGGCAGATCTGAGCAGGAGTCATTCCTTGACACCTCTTTAAAACAAAGACGTCATCCTCAGATGGGGAGATGGCCTTTCTGCTTTACTAATGTCAGAGGGAAAACACACTTCTCAAGCCCATTAAAACAGTAAGAACTCTTCTACAGTGAGATTTTACAATGACCTCTTCCCATGGGTCACTGAACTTACCAAACATGCTCTTGGTTTGATAAAGTTATTTTAAGATTTCAAATCAGATAGAATCTTAACTCTGCTACTTACTAGCAGTGTGACTGGACATGATCACTTCTCTCTGTGTCTCATGTGAATAATTGGCATTGACTTGTCAGCCACAGATGTGAGCCACGTTGGAATGGGATTTGCCAGCCACGGTCGAGCCTTCAGATGATGGCAGCTCTGGCTAACATCTTGATTACAACCGCATGACAGATCTTGAGCCAGAACTGCCCAACATTAACTCCTGAATTCCTGACCCACAGGAACTGTGACATAATAAATGTTCGTTGCTAATATTGGGGGGTAATTTGTTACACAGCAATAGGCAGCTGATACACGCTGCCTCATCCTAAGAATGTCTGTTATCTCATGGGTTTGATGAATCAGTATATATATATATATTTTTGTAATGCAAATAAAAATCAATACTTCACTATTAAAATAAAAAGAATTATTGGTGCATTCTTAAAATCACATTGCATATCATGAGTAAATGTTAACCTCACACTAGAAAATGCTACATGCAGCTCATTATCACAGAGCCTTCCTCTGGAATAATTTCGTTTTTCTTCAGCAAACTCTCATTACTAAGGTAGTCATCCAGAGCCTATTATTACTCTTCTTGCTTCCAAATGCCCACTGCCCAGATTTTGAGACAGAGCTAATTATGCTGTGTAATTAATTTGCGGTTCTTAGGTGCTTCTGGGGAGAGCAAAGCACTTCCACTGTCTGCGGGAAAGTCATTCGGAGAAATGAGCGGTGGCTTTTCCTGGGATTTCATCGTGGTTTTATTTGAGGAAGGGAGATCTCATGGCTGTCTGCAAGAAGCAGGGAGAGGGAGATGGCATCTGGAATTGCTTGGTGGGGAACAGGGGCCTCTATTTTTAGGTCTTTGAAGAATCAGCCAAGCCCTGGATTCAGGACACAGCTGCAAATGCTCGAATTACAGCCGAAAGGGGTGAGATGGGGGCAAAAGGCTTTGCTTGCTTGACTTTTCAATGTGAGTCAACGTGGCTACACCTTCCTGTAGGACCCTCATCTCCTTTGTGGCACCCATCACATTTGTGATTCCTCAGTCGTTGCCACCATGTAGCAGAGACGTGACTTACATCTTGGTGCCTCGGTTGACATATTCAAGGCCTTGGCTAAGTGACTTAGCCTTCCTGTTCTTCCATTCCTAGACTCCACTCCCAGAGACCCTGATTCGGGAATCGGCATATTCATCAGACACCCTGGGTGAAGGTTCTGGAATGATCTGTCCCTAAGGGCCCTAAACTTTGCTAAGGATGAGAAAACTGGCCTAGGAGCTGGAGGGCTTCACTCTTAGTCTTCCTTATTTATTTTAGAAACTATGTGACTTGGGTCATGTCAATAAACATCTCTGAGCTTCATTGTCCTCAACCACAGAGTGGAGACACAAATCACAACCCTGTCTCTCCCTAAGGGCAATGTGAATGTTAATTAACATGCAGGGTATGGCAGTAACACTAAGGCGAGTTATATGGAGTCACCGATTGTTTGACTAAAATTCTGTGAGCACCTACCATATGCCAGGCATTAGGAAAACAGGGGTCATGATTCTAGTTTTTATGGTCAAGGTCAGTGCTATGGTCCAAATTTCGGGCAAAAGAAATACCCAAATGCACTGAATACATGCTGCCAGTTACCAGTCTTATGCTCATGGCAGGCATCACTAATCAATCACAGCAATCTCTTTCGTTGAGTCAAGCGGAAACCCTCCAGTCCTTCTCAACACAGCACTCCAGGGAGCCACTGTCATTTGGCTGGAGTTGACCTACAATACAGAGCTTATTTATTATCCTAGGGTTAGAGGAATAAATGCACAAGTGACCCATATCTCTTTGAAAAACAGTGCTTACTCCTCTCTGCTTTTTTATTCCCTTCCCTCCCATGCACTTGGCCAAAGACACCAGCAAAGCACAAGAAGCAGTGAGAGGAATGGGTATTTGCTTCTATCTGTGCAAAGGAGGATTATGGGGGGTCAGAGCCACGTGAGCCCAGAGTGTGCCTGTGGAAGGTTCTGACAGCTGCCGTAGCAGAAGAGCCTCGACCAACTTCCAGAGCTGGGCGTTAGGCCTCGAGATCAGTCTGGGAGCTTCAGAATTCTCTGGATGACCACAGAAACCCCTGACCCTTCCATCTGGTTCCTCTAATGAATGGGAATCTCATCCCTGTCTGGTTAAATCTAGACCTACGGCAGCAAACCCCTCTCCCATGCCGTGGCAGACATCACTAATCAATCACGCCATTCTTTCCCACTGGCTTCCAGAGCCACCTCCTCTGAATTCTTTTCAATGCGGTCTTCAACATTGGTGGCCACCAGCAATTGACTGGCATCATAACTAAACACAGAGGCCCGCTTGCCTCCCCTGTAAAATTAACTGGGTGTTTCTTTAACAGAAATAAGAACAAATAGAACTGTGCTTTCTTTTGTGTGTGTTCCCCACGTTAGCCAGGCTGTGTACCCCTGGGAAGCGGTCCCTGGAGCTCCGCGCTGGCTTCTCCCACCGCATCCAGACATGATTCTGACACTGCCTGTTAACAGACCCCCTCTCGTCTTTCCACTAGGAGCTCAAGGGCAGGGAGAGTATTTGGTTCGTTCCCAGATCCTGGTGCCTAGTGTGGGGTCTGGCACATAGGAGGTGTCACGAGATGTTTGTGAAGCAAACTGTGTGGAAAATGAAGACAATGCCTTGGAAGATGAAATAAAATAATATATGGAAGAGTGCTTGCCAACTTCAAATTGTCACACAGATCTAAGTTTCAGCTTCATTGAACAAGAGCCCTGTCTCTTCAAGATGTTGCCAAGTGAACACGGGCCAGACGTTCTGGTCAACCTTGGGTAGCCTCGGATGGAGTTGCATTTCTGCTGTCAAGCTGGATGCAGTTTAGGGAGACTGACTTGGGCAGCAGAGGAGACAGAGGAGCAAAACTATGACCTCATCTCCTGGCCGGGAAAGGGGAAAAGTCTAAGGATAGATTGAAGCTGAGTCACCAGAAACTCTCCCTCCAAAGGCGGCTGACTCGGGAGGGCACCTCGCCTGGCAGGAGTGGAAAGCCCATGCAAAGGAGCAGCAATAACACGCAACATATTTAGCACACAATCCAGGGTGAAAAGTCCCCTGAGAAACATAGGAAAGAAGATAACACTTGTGTTTGCCACTCTGACAGGTGCCTGTAGAGAAGGCAGGGATGAGAAATGGCCACCAGCTGGAAATAAAAAGTTCCTGGCCTGGGTGGCTCAGTTGGTTGAGTGTCATCCTGTGCCCCAGAGGTTGCCGGTTTGATTCCCGGTCAGGGCACACGTCCGGGTTTGGGGCTCGATCTCCGGTACGTGGTGTGCAGGAGGCAGCCGATTGATGTTACGCTCTCACATCAATGTTTCTCTCTCTCTCGCTCTCCCTTCCTTTTGCTCCAAAAATCAATTAAAAAAAAAAAAAATATGGGGGGAGATAAATGGTTTGGAGGCCACACTGAAGGTCAAGAAAGACACCACCTGCACCTATTGGTCCTAAAGTGTGGGAGGTGGGAGAGAACGGGCTGTCTCCATTGGATGGGGCTGCAGGGGAAGGAGAGTCCTTAGGGGAGAGCCGAGCTTCAGTTCAGGAGGGATGATGACAATATTGCTTTGAGAAGCTGCCAACATAGGACAGTGTTGGCGAAATAAAGTCCCAGCTGACAACAAATGAAACGTGATGAATCCTCAAGTTATGAGGCTTTATCTACAAAGTCCTGGTGTCAACCTTGTGAAGTAGGTATCACTATTCCGACTTTACAGACAACCAAAAGGAGGCTCAGAGAGGTTAAGTGACTTGCCCCAGGTCACAAAGCTGTGGATAACAGTACTAAGGCTCAAACCCTGCTCCTTCTGACTAAGGTCTTAAAAACTACAGCTATTTCCTGTGCTATAACACATTCAAAGACCCGTGAAGCACAAACCACCCCCAAAAAGATACATATCGACAGGAAATCATCTTAACCTGTATGTAAATACAAATTAAAAATTTGACCGGATGAGACACCTACCTACGTAGTTCATGATAAATCCCTGGCCCTTCCCAAAGATGAGGCCGGCAGGGTCCGAGTGGAACTGGATGGTTAGGTCTGGCGTGGACGAGTACAGCTTCTGGGGGCCACTGCTTCCGAGGTACTGTCCCAAGATGTGGGGCATGACCTCGTCACCATCGTAGATGGTCAGGATGTCGCTGTTGCTCAGGTTCAGGCTTAGGGGCAGAGAGAAGGGGGTTTAGTGAGGCAAAGTTAGGGGCTTTCAATGAGCTTTCGATTTATTTTTTCAGGCAACACACACTTTTTAGAGACATATTAGGTGCCAGGTCCCAGGCTAGGAACCGAGGTTGAGGCGGGGACGGGCTCCCAATGCGATCAGGACATGCTGATCCTTCCTGCAAGCCTAGCACACAGGCTGGGGGGCTGGACTGGGCTGTTAAAGACTCATTCGTGAGATCGTCTTCCCTGCACGGAGTCAAATGCTGCATCGTAAGTGGAACTGCCCTCGGTACCCCCATCAACCACCGTTTTGTGGGTGAAACGAAGCGCTGGGCTCGGGGCTACCTGCTGGGGGAGTGGCCATGCGGAACATGCTGACCGCTTGCTAATTATCGTTCGCATTTTCGTGTTCAGTGAAATGATCCTCCCATATATCATGCGGAAAATTCCTTACAATCAGCCCGCTAGTCCGTTATACTTAGAGGGCGGGGCAGGGGGAGGGCTGCTCAAGCCTGCTGTCACTCACTAATCATAGCATTCAAGGCCTTGAACTCAAGAAAGCACCTCGATGCTAAGTATTTGGACTGCAATGGACAGATGATAGTCCGGAAAGCACTTCCATGAGCCACAGAAGCGCGTGTGAGGCGTCCTGGGTAAACTGATCCCTGATAGAGAGGATGCCAACTTGCACCAATCATGGGTAGACACTAACATGCCTCTTTCCTGCCTCTCTCCTAGTCCCCTCTCTCTTCCCTTTCTCTCTAACATCCCTCCTTTTCTAGTGTCCCTCTCCCTAATATTTTTGAGCACCTACGTGCCAGGCACTGTGCTGTGCTCAGAAGACATGAGGAGTCGCACACGAGTAAGCCAGGGATGGTGGTAGGAGTTATGATCAAGGTAAGTGCAGTGGAGGGTGTTAGCTCAGATTGGGGGCATCATGGAGGCCTCCCTGGAGGAGGTGATGCTTGCTTCTGATTCTTAAGAAAGAGTTGGGGACCGTGAGGCAGATGAGCAGAGACGTGGGGAGAAAGCAAAGCCCCAGGCAGAGGGAGGAAGGGGGAGAGGTCGTGGTTCCTGAGACAAGAACCTGGAGACACCTGTGCGAGGCAGACCCTGAGGGGCTTAGACAGCCAAGTTTAGGGGTCAGGATGTCATCGTGCTGGGAGTGGGAGACAGTGAAGCGTTTTTATTAAGGGCCCCCTGACTCAGCAATTCACAGCAGAGGAGAGAGGCGGTCTAGGAAGGGGCCCCGGGTGAAGTTTCTGGAACTCAGGCAGACTGGCAGTAGCCCTCCACCCTGACAGCTTCATCCAGCTTGGGCAGAAACTCGGCGTACGCAGCTGAAGATTTCTCTCCAGGGGGCAGGGGATGCACTTTTTTCACCACAGCATCTCCCACAGCACCTCCCACCATCCCTCATGTAAAGCTGTCCCCAGGGGTGGCTTAGGGAGCCTCTAATTGCAGGAGACTGTGACCTCCATCAGCTTCCCCTGCCCCGCCGGACGAACAGCCTCTCCCGATCAAAGCTGTCTGCTCGCTTTGCCCATGTGGCTTGAGACTGGGCCCCTGGACTCCTACCCCCTGCCAGTCTCCGTTCAGGCTACAGCCCCTAATGCCTATTGTACTGGATTCCGGAGCTGCCACCTATTTGCACACAATAGGTGCTCAATAAATGCTCTGGCAGAAAGAACCTGCCAGGGAGCCTATCTGGCGGGAGAAACCGTAGGGTTGATGCCAGCTCTCCACCTATGGTAGGGAAAGAGCCTCTTAGCTCTAAGTACCTTGAAAACATCCGTCGCTTCTGAAAGTGCTGGATCAGGCTGGTGTGAGACTCGGCAGATGAAGGGTATTTACCCCTTGAGCCGACTTCACAGCCGGCTCCCTGGTAACAGTGGGCTCCAGGCAGCGCACAACTTGGCTTTATTCTACCGTTTGGCTCTTGAGTAACAGCAACGCTGCCTCCCGAGCGTTAAGCACTCAAACAACGGCAAAGTCACAAACAGAGACGTAGGATTGTCCCATTTTATAGGTAAAAAACTGAGGCTCAACTGGGAGAAGCCACTTGCCCAAGGCCACATAAAAATAAGACTTAGGATTCAAACCCAGGTCGGTCAGCTGCCCAAGCCTGAGACACGAACCCCTATTTTGCAGGATGTTTCCTGAGAGCCATGGACTCATCTCCAATAAGCGTGCCCAGGTTCAGCCTTGTATCAGAAAATGCGAACAAAAAAATCACAAATAACATCTCCAAGAGGGGGGAGTCCCATCTGACTGCCCCTGGCCCCCGGTAGGTCCTTTGCTCTTACGACATCAACGCTAAAGTGTATTCGACTAAACCCGTGATTTCCCACATGCTTTCCTCCACGATGGTAACATTTCTCCTCTTTACAGATTCCCTGTTTTACAAAGATTTTTGTCTCCGAAATACACATCTCTTGGTAACAATTAAATTTGTCTTGTTTTGTTCCCTTTATCGATCGTGTATGAGAGAAGATGTAAAAAAAAAAAAATCAGTGCTAAACTGGTTACCGAGGCTCGGTAGCTTTATTTTGGTAGATATGAGATTTCTCTAATGGCTTTCGAAATATTTAAAGAGTCTGGGAAGGATCCGTAAGAAACTAGTTCCAGTGGTTGCCCCCAGGGCGGAAAGGTGGGAAACAACTTTCACAGCAGACCCTTTGTCCCTTTGGATTTTGAATCATGCGAATGTATTATTTCTTCAAAAACAGATAAAAACAGCCTGAAGGACCCTCATTATTTTTTCCCCCGCTAGGGCCTAGACAGCAGGAAGAGGCCAGGAGGGAATGCAAATTTAAACCCCACAGATGAACAAGCTTTTTCCTGGCGAAACAACTCTTGTCTTGGCCTGTAGAGGGCAGTGTACGCCCAAGCGTGGCACAGGCTGCTATTTTCCCCGCGGGGTGCCCCCCAGACTGGCCCCAACCAATCAGGAGCCCGGATGCGCCTGGGAAGGAGGTGGGTGAGCTTCGCAAGTGTGGAGCTGAGTTTCTATTCCCCAGAAGGCGCAGAAGGAAACGCTGACCAAGCCACGTGGCTTTTCTTTCTTTCTAAACCAACGTCTGACCTTTTTGCCTAGAAACCTGGCCTTTAAAAGGCTTTCCCCAGGGGTGTTCACGGGACCATCTTAGCTCGACAAACATCTGAAAATGTCTTGTGGTTACGTCTTTATTTAAATATGAATTAGAAAAATAGATAACTAGGCGGCTCGCACATCCAACTTCTAATTTCATGGACGCTATTCAGCAAGCCGAGTGAAAAGGCAAAGCTGTTTATAAGACGTTTGAGGGGTACGGAAAAGAAGGGGCGGGGAATAGAGAGCGGACTGCGGAAAGAGCAAAAACTAGCCCCCGGAATAAAGTGCGGTTTCTCGGCTTTTCAGGGCCGCAGGGAGGTCCCCAGGCAGCCCCCCCCCCCCCCCCGTTTGCTGCCTCAAACACCCTGGCATCCCAGACCCTCTGTAGGCCTTAGCTCGAGACCCGCCTCGGCCTATGCTGGTCCCTCTACCTGGGATGCTTCTTCTCCCCTCTCTGCTTGGCATTTTATTAATTCCTCAAGGCCCCTCTCTGCTCCCCACCCCACCTGACATTTTCAGTGATTTAATACCTGGCCAAGGTCCTGGTAAGGCTTCCTACAGGCCAGGAGCTGTTCTAGGCACCCCACACACCCCATTTCATTTAATCAGACAACACTGTAAGCACTACCGTTGCCGCCCATGCCACAGATAAGCAAGCCGAGGCACCCAGGGGTGAAGAGACACTCTGAAGCTCAAAGAGCTGGTCACCCAGGAGAGCCAGAGCCCAAACCTCCGACTTTGGAAGGCAGAGCCTCAGCGCTGAACCCACAGGACCCCCCCCGCCCGGGTGAGCTCTCACACGGCGCTGCGAGCCCCCCGAGGCCACCTGCTCCTGGCCCGCATAGCTCTGAACCCAGTGCAGGGCTCAGCACAGGTGAAAGAAATGTCGTTTACATCAGTGAATTACGGTGACTTTATCTCCGTTTTCCAGATGAGCAAACTGAGGCTGGAGGGGATTATTAAATGGCTTTCCTAAGAAAATAGCCTCTTGCAATTAAGGCAGGATCTCCACGGGACAACAGAAATGGTGATGAAATACACCCTGGGATTTAAATAAGGGAAAAAAGAAAACCAAAATCTATACATGCATTTGGAGGTGCATTAAACTTTGATAAAACACACGTTTTTCTGAAAGGCCATAAAAAACCCCCAAAACACACCTGTTCAGAGTTTCTGTGGGTCCATTTCTGATCAGATCCCGTCAATCACATAGCAAGGTGGTCAGAGAGAAGGTTAGTGGTCCCATTTGACAGAGGGGTCAACTGAGCCCAGCCAGGCCCGGGTCCCTTGGCCTCTGCTCCTTCACGGTGCCACACAGCCAGCACCAGACGCGCCCGGCACCGCGGGACTGCGGAGGGACCCTTCGGCCCAGTGCTAATTTGGTTTCAATTTAATTTGATAAAATGGCAGACAGCACAAGAAGCCAATTCCAGGGAGGACCCAGAAAACCAATCTTTTTGGCTCCCTAAAAGGACACCTGAAAGCATAAAAAATGAAGTTTTCTCATTTCTATCTGAGTCCCCCCCCTTGCCCTGCACCGAGTGCTCGTCGATGGCAGAGCCGGGGCCCAGCCCTCGCCCAGTGGTTCTCCGTCCTGGCTGCGCAGGAGCATCCCTGGGGAGATTGAAAAACTCAGATGACGTGCAGGCTGCACCCCCAGACGAATGAGACCCTCAGCACCTCCGGGGTGGGGACCTGGCGTCAGCGTCGCGTAAAGATCCAGGAGGCAGCCAGGGCTGAAAGCGGCTGCTCCGAGGCTCCCGTGGGGATGAGGCCCAGTCTCCGCTTCTGCAGGCTTTTTTCTCTCTTCTCAATCGATTCTCTTATCCCCCAAAGGAAAGGGGAGAAAGAGACCCCCCTCCTGTGCTGGGCGTGCCTTTCCTCTGGGACCACCCCACGGGCTGAGCTGCTTCCCATTTCCACATCCTCGGACTGAGCCATCTCAGAAGGAGGCAGACAGAGCTTCCTCAGGGTCAACGACCCACACCCAGCGCTGGACCCGGGAAACCCAACCCCTCCGGGCTGCTTCGCCTGCTAAGAAATCAGCCCTCAGCCACCCTGGTGTTTTCGCTCCATTTCAAGAAACAGTGCTAAAAGAATGGGCTCTGGATTCAGATCCTAGACGTGCTGGTTTCTAGTTGGGTGACCTTGAGTAAGTGGCTTAACCTCTCTGAGCCTCAATATCTTCACCTGTAAAGTGGAGATAATATTGTTGAGAGCTGTAAATAACGTAGTGAAATGACTTATCCAAGGTCACAGGGCCAATGAGTGGAAGAGCTGGGATCTGAACCCAAGTCTCTTCCCACAGGTAGAGGCCTTTTCCTCTTTCTGAGAAAATTCAGGATCTTTCCAGGGTGTCCTCCCATTCGATGTAAGCATTGTGTAGAGAGGGAAACATTTTCTGAGCCTTCTAAATGCCAGGACCAAGCCTTAGGTACAAATCCTCTCTCCTTCACTTCCTAGCTGGGGGATCGTAGGCGAATTGCTTTACCTCTCTGAGCCTCGGTTTCCTCATCTGTACAATGGGGATAATCATGGCCACTCAGGGACACTGCACACAGTCATGTCATTTGGAGCTTTGGGCTGGAGCCAGGAGACCTGAGTTCTGACCTCCGCTCTCCTTTGGCTGTGGCAGCTTGAGTGCAAAAATGGTTTCAAGGCTCTGCCCCTCTCTGTGTCCACACCCTTTGCAGCGAGGCTTTGAAGCACTTGCCATCAAGAAATGGAGCCTGTTTCCCCACCCCGTGGATCTGGGCTGGCCCTTGCGTAGGATGTGGCAGACGTGATGCCGCTGGTCTAGGCTCAGGAGGCCGCTAATGATTCCACTTGCTGTCTTGGAACCCTGGCCAGACACCACGGGGAGAGGCTTGAGCTAGCTGTTGGCGGAGGAGAAACACATGTAGCCAAGACGAACCATCTCCGCCCGGGCCTGCCTAGACCCCCTGACAGCCACCTCTCCCCAAATACATGAGAAAGGTCAGCTACAGTCCACACAGCCACCTACCCAACCCGTAGCTGCCCGTAGACACGAGTGAACCAGCCGAGACCAGAAAAATCACCCTGCTGACCTGCAGACCCGTGAGCAACGCTACCAGCTTGCTGTTCCACGCCGCTGCATCTGGAGTAATTTGTTACGCAGCCAGAGCTGACTGACAGGATGGTCTGGGGGCAGCCTCTTCCCAGCCCTGGGCCTGTTTCTTCATCAGCAACACGATGGAATTTGGGCTCTAAGAACTTAGCTCTTCCTTCCAGGATTCCTTAGAACTTTGGTTCTGGGGACATCCCATCTCCCTCTGCTGATGGACTGGAAGGTTTTTATGTCTGTGGTGGTTGTTTCTCCCACGATTTCTGCTGGTGTCTGAAAACCTGCGCTTCTGGGGCCAGTGCTGCCCTTGACTCCTGACTCGTCCTTCTCGCCTGGCTCTCACACTGAATCCCCGCAGCCCGAAACAGCCATATCACCGAAGGACCGAAGTGCCTCTGGACATGGCACTTAATTTTTAGGGCGTGGAATTAACTTAGCACGGAGCAGATTGGCAGCAGCTGAAGAGAAATATTCTGCAGCCATCAATCACATAGTTATCGAGCTTTGTTATTAGGTCCTTTTATTTCCTGGTTAAAGAACTGTGCTGGGGCCCATAAACAGGGCGAGATTTAGGGCTGGGCTTTGCAGTGGCGCAGGAAGGCAGACTGGAGCTTGGTGGAAACTTTTTCTTTCAGAGATACATGTACATTTGCAAGAGGTGCCCAGGACATGGGGGGGGGGGGGCACCTCTCTGAGCCTCAGTTTCTTCTTCTGTAAGATGGGGTTTGGGTTTTCTCTCTCATGGGTCACCTCACTACCATTTATCATGTGGTTATAACTGGTTTGGGCCCCAGAGGCCTGAGTTCGAGTTTGGACTTGGCCTCTTCCTATCTGTGTGACCTTGGCAAACGACTTCACCTCTCTAAGCCTCAGTTTCTTTATTTGTAAAAAGGGGGCTAGTCATAGCGATACCACATAGGTTTCTTTGTAAGAGGTATATGACTTGAGACGGATAAAGCCCTTAGTAACTGGCAGATAGTAAATGCTCAATAAACCTCAGACATTGATTTTGATGATGATAACGATGGCCACCATCACCCATGAAAGAATGCATGCCAGGTGTTTAGCATAAAATCTGGCATATAAGGGGGGCGAAAACAGAGTAGGCTGTGATTATTTTTCTATTTTATGTCAGAAACCTTACTAAGACCTTTACACGTTATTCGATTAACTTCCACACTCACCATCTCTCTCTTGTAAAAATTGAAGGGATATTTATCGAGCACGTCCCGGGGGCCAGGCTCTGGGGATAAACTGAGGCAGGTAACACCACCCGAGGCCACAGAGCTGGTGAGCAGCAGAATTGGGGTTGAACTGCAGCTCTTCTGGACGCTGGGAGCTCTTGCAGCGCCTCTGCCACGTGGCATTTTGCAGGTTGTGGCCTCTGCGCTCAGCTCCGCAGCCACACCCAGGCCGTCTTTCTGGTCCTAAGTCTGATTGGCTGTGTGATGCTACGTAAGTTACCTCCCCTCTCTGGGCCCTCCCAGGTCTCCCATTCATTGATGCCTTCGCCGATCATTCCTTAGCCGTTTTATTTGCCTTCCTATGCTTTATTTTGAGAGCGAGTGAGATTGAACAGATCCTGAAGGATTTAAAAGGTTCACGCTCAGTTGTGTTTCAGAGTAAGTGGCAGATTCCTGACGGAGCCAGGAGGTTCATGATGGGTTAGGGACCAGGTATTTGGGGTATGAAGGAGGTTTAACCTGGGGGTCCCTGGCTCATTTTAAGGTTATGCACCCCCATTCCCACCTCCAACACCACCAGTGCAAGGTGGGTAACCCTAATTACGGCTGCACTCCGGGGCATCCATCTGGTGCCTGACAGTCACTGTCTCCACTTGCTTGAGCCTTTTACTCTCATGGGCCCCTCCTGGAGAGCCCCGCCCCCATTACAGCGTGACCGCCTGGCACTCTTCAAGATTCTGCTTGGATGTCACCCTCTCTGTGACATTTTCACAACCTGCAGAGACAAATCCAGCGCCCCGCTACCTCCCCATCCCCACCCCGCCATCCACAGCACGTAGCCTGCTTCTCACCAGGTCTATTCGTGGCCCTACTGCCCTTCTTGAACTTGAGCGAGGCCTGGGAGCCCCCCTGCTTCATCACAGACATATCGCTGGTCTCCCCAAAGGCTGTTCAAGTCAATGAAAATGGAGGCTTCGGTGTGTCCGCAAACCTGGCTCTGTCCTTTCCTAGCTGTGTGACCCGAGGAAGCCAGTTAACCTCTCTGTGCAGTCATTTCCAACCCACAACATAATGGTGATAATATCTGCCTTATAAGGATCCTTGGTAATCGGAGCTCCATTTATGAAGCACCAACTGTGCGCCTGCCCCCATGCAGTGTGCTTTGCATACATTATCTAATTTGGGTCCTCAGCCCTCTGTAATTATCTCTGCTCACATTAGTTCTAAATGATGCAATTATTATCGCTACATAATAATACACATGTTCATTTTTGCTCGTGGATATAAACTATGCAGCTCGGGGCCCCGCACATAGTAGGTCCTTTATAAATGATGCCTCGTTAAAATCATCATCTTAAATGCCCACAGCACCAACACACCCACCCAGTAGATGGGGAGAAAAGAGTCCCCACACGCCAGGCACACGCCACTATGTCCTCATGACTCGGCAAACACCGCCCAGGGCCTTCTAGGGGCCACCCACCCACCTCAGACCACTGCTCAGATGCTCCCTTCCTGGCCACTGTGATAAATAACAATCGCAGACACTTAGGCAGGACTGAGGGGCCCTGAGGACAAAATTATTTTTACTATCAAACCCAAATTGGTTTACTAAAACTGTCAGCGGAAACCAAACGAGATAAATTAAACCCAGCAGCTCTCGGGGCCTCGCGTAACCCTCGCTGGTGAGATGCTATTTTCGCTCCCTCTGTGGGAGGGAGGAGGTGCCAGGTCCAGATGCCACTCTGCCAAGTGTGTGCCAGAGTTTGCCAGAGAAAGCCTCGCGCTGGCGACTGGGGGACCGGGCTCCCTTCTGCAAAGCTTTAGTCCTATTAACTGCTCAGCACCCTTCTTCTGCCACCCAATTGGGGCGAATCCAGGCTCCCCAGTGCAACCTTCGAGGCCCTGCCTGGTTCCCCTGCTGCCTGGCGGTCCTCCCTCAGCGAGGCCACTCCTGTATCGCTGAGCTCTGGATACACAGGGCATCCTCCAACTCCTTTCAAGCTGGTGAACATCCCAGACCCTAGAGACACAGCAGCAGGGTTTGAATCCTAGCTCCACCACTTCCCAGCGGGGTGATCATAGTCCCTCTTCCGTGTGAGCCTCAGTTTACTCATCTGTAAAATGGAGCTACTCACGGAACAGCCCGCATCTGCCTATTGTGAAGGCGCCTGGGATGGGAATGCCTGGGATGCCCTAAGCGCTCAGCACATGCTCGATACTGTGGACAAACGAGAACAGAATGGTGCTTTCCTGCCTCCGGACCTTAGCACATGCTATTTCTTTGGGCTGGAACACTGTTCCCCTCCATCTTTGCCCGTCTTCTGTCTATCTTTCAGGTCTCAGCATAGACGAGGGCTTCTCTAGTTTGGCACTATGGACATTTTGGGCTGGATAATTGTGGTAGGGCTGTCTTGTGCATTGTAGGATGTCCAGCAGCATCCCTGAACTCCCCCCACTAGATCACAGTTCCCATCACCAACATAAACTCTACCCCTGAAGGAACAACCATCAGAGCCTTTCCAGTGCATAAAATAATTGTGCTTGGTTCATAGAAGACACTCAAAAAAGTAGGTCCTGAATGAATGAACACTTTACTCCAGACTCTAGGAGTCAGAGAGACAAGAATCGGAGAAAGGGGAGAAATGCTCACCGAGGAGCGAGTGAGTGAGGCAGTGGGATGCTTAAAACCTGCCTCCAGCTGCCATGGAAACATCGATGTTCCAAGACCCTCTTGACAGCTGAGAAAAACTGGAACCCAGAGAAAAGCCCAAAGTCACATGGCTGGGAGGTGGGGGAGATGGGATTCTGACCCAGGCTGGCCTGGCTCCAGGTCCCCAAGAGGCATCTGTGCACGGTCTGTAAATCTTTGACTCAACTGGAGCAGGAGGTCCAGGGACAGCCTCAGAGGACACTTCCCCTGTCTCTAAGGGGCAGCCTCAAAAGATAGTCACTAATAATTTTGCAAATAACTTCCCTCTTCACTTGCACGGCTCCTCTGCAGAGCTAGACTGCCCCGAGTCCTGCCTCCCAGCCAACAGGGTTTGCACATCAGAGCGCAGATCTGACCCCCAAGGTCGCGGCTGCATCCAGAGAGGCTCTTCAGAACTTGGCACTCCCCTGTCCCCAGCCACAGTGCCTGGGTCTGTCACAAAGCCCTTTCTCCTGCTTCTCCAGACACCACCATCTGTCTCAGTCCCCTTCTCAACTCCGTCTCAGCAGGGATGCAGAAAGAGCGCCGGGGAGCGGCCACAAAAGCCTGGATTCAAATTTCAGCTCAGCCACTTGCTAGCTGGGTGGTCCTAATCCAGGTGATAGGATAATCACTTTGCCTGGCAGGGTATTTTTTTTTGGTGAGAATTACCTAGGATATATATATGTTCAGAACTCTCATTGGTGCATTTGGTTCAGAGTAGGCACCCCCCTGATCGCTGCGAGTGCCCTGGTCCCTGGGGTGTTGGTGGTGGGGAGTTTTAATGGGAACATCTAATAGGCACCACCACTGAGTACAGGAAACAGCCACACAGCCAGTAAGTCCATTCACTACAGCATTTCTTCCCAGAGAAATCATCTCTTGAGCATTTACTCTATCTTAGACCCTGGAACAGAGTTACATCAGGCCAGGCCCTGACTGCAAGGACCTCCTGGTGTAGCTGAGGGAGGCAGATAGGAAATAAACTACTGCAGAGAGTATGTGTTACACTGTCCCGCTCCGGGCAATCCTAGACATTCAGTCCCTTGAAAGTGCTGTGCTTGCTCTGGCCACAGGGCCTTTGCATATTCTGTTCCTTTTGGCTGCATTCGCTCCAACTTATCCTTTAGTTCTGAGCTTTAGCATCAGATCCCCAAGGAAGGCTTTTCTGACCTTCCTCTTTATATCAAACCCCCGTTACGGAATCTCATAGCCACACACTCATGCTTCCACCAATGACCAGAGCTCCAGCACACAGCCACTGGTGCATTTCCTCACGGAGTGCCTGCTTCTTCAGTAGGCAGGCTTTTCTGAGCACAGGGACTTTCTCTCTGTGTGCATGATATTGTTTCCTTCACCCAGTTCTCTGCACACCCCCTGGCACATAGTAGATGCTTATTTAATATTGGTTGAAAGAATGAAGTAGGACCAGTTTCTTCCCCAGTCTGAATGGGTCGGGGGCGGGCCTGCCAAGAAACACTCACAATTGGATATCTAAGAAGATCCGTTTCTCCTCCCCCACGTGGATCTTCCAGATACAATCTTCACCTTCCGCATACGGCTCTGGCCAGTTTGGGGACAGCACCACCCCAGCCACCGCAGACAGCTCCCCGCCACACATGGCTGTAAACGACACGGACAGACAGACAGACACACTTTATTTATGAGGAAGCCAATACGGCATAGCGGTTACGGGTGTGGGCTCTGAGGTCGCACAGCGGTGGCCTTCCCCTCGGGAAGCCCGCGCCTGCCTGTGGGCGGCTGAATGGGGCTGCGCCTGCCTCCCTGAGCAGAGGGCGGCGAGGATGGGCTGCAGTCCTTCAGGACCAAGGACAGAGCCCAAAGTTCCGCGCGAAGCCTCAACAGCCCCGTTCCTTTCCTGTGCAGGGGGAGCGGTGGGCCCGGATTCGAGTCTTGCCTCTGCCGCCAGCACACCCTGTGACAAGGCAGGTAACTTCTTGGAGCCTCAGTTTCCTTTCTCTGTAAAGGGTTGTTCTGAAGCCTAACTGAACTCACGCGTGTCACACGCAGCACAGTGCCTGGCCCAAGGCAAGCGCTCGGAAATTCCTCGTTAACGCAACTGTGAGAGGCCCCGGCCCCGAACTGGAAGCAGAGATACGAGCGTCCCTGGCGCCTGGCCCTTTAAATTCCGCTCTGTGTTTACCGCTCTGGAAAGTTCTCAAAGTGGCAGAGGCCAGAGCACCAATAAATTCCGCTCTGTTAAACCAGCACATTTAATACAGAGAGCAATCCCTCACCACGGTGGGGCTGTTATTTCACGCCAACCGCCGTCCAGGTGGCGGCTGCCAGGGGCCAGGCTTCTCCCCATCACTCGTGGGGATCCAGGCCCGGGTGGCTCAGCAGCCCTGACTATGGGGAAGCAAGGGGCGCCTGCGGAGAGGGGGTGCAGGGTGCTAAAATCTATGCGGAGATCTTGTCACTGAGCTGTCCCCTATAGGGCCTGCGCCTGGGCAAAGAGGCACCTTTTAAAACTGATCGATTTCCATGCTACGATATTGTGTATCCACTGTGATTACGGTGACGTGTTTACAAAGCAAGTCACCTTTGCATAGCGCGTGGGCCGGAAGAAAGGACACAGCACTGGAAGTGATTTTTATGGAATGGGTAATGGGACTGGACGTGACTTTTTGTCTTTCCATATTTTCCCAATTACCTTTAGTGCTAATGAGCTGTGTTTATGATGTTGGCTTTGAGAATTTCCACTGGGCCGCATGACCTGAAGGTCTCTTCTAGGTCTGAGATCAAGGATTGTAAGAACTCAGGGCCGCTCACCTCTGCACAGGGGCTCCGTGTCATTCCAGTAGGGGTCCCGCACATTGACGCACTCGATGACGGCCGGGCCCTGCTCCAGAGAGTGGCCGGGGTCGCAGGTGAACTCCACGACGGTGCCGATGTTGTAGGTCAGGTCGGATGTGGTGAAGTTCCCGTTCTGAATGTAGGGCTCGTAGCAGTGGCCTTTCTCAAAGGCTGGGGAGGGGGCGCGAAAGGGGGGCAGGAGCTCAGATGAGCCGGGGCCCCTCACAGGGCTGCGTCCTTCCTGACGTTCGGGGGTGCTCCCGGGAAAACACTCACCGACCCTGTGATCTGGTTCCTGCTGACCTGCTGAGGGCCCTTGGGCCATTCATTTGGCTTCTTGGGGTCTCATTTTTTTTTCCCATATTTAAAATGGAACTAAGAATCTCTGCCCTCCCAACCCTGCAGAGTTTCCGTGTTTAAATTCCTCTGACTATCCCATAAGGATTCTTTCTATGTCTCATAACTAGGAGCCTTGATTTCTGCCACTTGAAACCATAAGTTTATCTAAGAGAAAGACCACGTTTTCTTAGGAAAGACAGAACAGAAAGCTCCCCAAGGGCATCCCCAAGGGCCGGGGCTGAGCAGGAGAGGCCCCTGCGAATGACTGTTGGAGGCAGAGGCGGCTGGACTCTAAGAGGTCTCGGTGAGTAGGGCAGAGCTTAAGGGTCCAGACTCAAGCTGGACAGAAGTCTTATCTCCACTTTCTCTTAACTGGTGGCCTTGGGCAAGTCACTCAAGTCCCCTAACCTCAGTTTACTCATCTAAAAGATAACACCAGCTCTCACGTCGCAGTGCGGTAACCATCGAATGCACACCGGACATAAGACACTGGGCACATAGTAAGTGCTCAGTAAATAGTAGGTGTTGTCATTAGTACAGCTAAGTCTGTTCTTGGAAGTCCAAGGGTCATACTTGGACAGTTAGATTTCTACCTCCCAGGACCCAGCCCCAGCACCTCCTCAGGCTTCCCCTGACCCCGAACCACCACCCCAGGAGAGGGGGCCCCCCATGGACCCTCACCCTCGAAGCGGATGTTGAAAGATGAGGCTGCCCGCGCCTGGTCGGACGTGAACTCGATTCGGATGCTATTGCCCTCGCTCAGCAGGCCCTCGAAGGGCACGCTCTCGGTTTGAAGGGAGTCGTAGAGAAGAGCGGACTTGTTGGTGAGCCCGCTGTAGACCATCATCCTGCCAGTGGGAGAGGAGAGGGGGGGCCCCTGAGAGGCCTTCTTGGGTCACCTCTCATCCCAGGTTTAAATCACAACTTCACCCCTTTCTTGCCCAGAAATGCTTCCCTACCTAATGGAAGCGCTTTTGTTTTCTGTTGAATGCCTGTCCTAGACTCGTGGATTGATTCTGAGGTTGCAGGGACACTGATGTGTAAGATGGAATAAACCACGCTAATGAGTTGATATTCATTATTATTACTAATCGAAAAGTTGGGATTAATGAGCTAATGTCATTCCTGAAACAGGGGTCTATATAGTCCGGCAGTCAGAATCCCGGCTCTGTAACTTCTGTGACTTTGGACAAGGACACTTCACCTCTCTGAGCCTCTGTTTCTTCATCTGTAAAATGGGTACAATTCGGCCCCTAGCAGGCTCTGTCTTTGCTAAGAGCACTGTGTGGGGAGTCAGGGGTCCTGCTTTCCAGTTTCCAATGCCCCACCGACTAAGTTTACATAAATCTCAACACATCTTGGGCCTCAGTTTCCACAACTGCGAAAGGAGGAATTCGAACATCTTTCCTACCTATCTTACAGGTGGGCTTTGAAAATACGACGGGAGAAAGCGCCCTGAAAAATAAAATGCGTTAGGCAGGATGTTGCTATTCAGTTTTACTGTTCCTCAAACCACCTGATAACTTGACTCTTTGCTAGCCTTGAGATTTTAAAGGAAATTATGCACAAGTAGAGAAAAGAATACACAGATTTGTTAAGTTATTTTTATGGATTCATAAACAGGCATCTGAAATCCTCTGAGTTTTGTTTACTGTGACCCATAAAAGGCTTTATATTTTGTTACCCAGCTGAATTTCTAAGGTCACTAAAATGCATAAATGTTGGAGCCACAGTTGGTTCGTTTTGCCGTGTTTCCATGGTGACTTAGAGGCCGCTCCAGGAGTGAGGAGGGACCTCTTTACAGCCTCTGATCCCTGCTGGCTGTTGTATCTTGGAGGCCATGCCCCAGGAATCCTTTTTCGAAGAAATAAAGCTTTTGGCAAAGAAGGCCACTCTGGAGGAAAACCTCAAGGTCTCAGAATCTCTGTAGCTGATTAATCTTCCCAAAATAGCAATTTTCCAGTTATGGTCTCTTGACTGTCTGAAATAGTAATCAGTTTTGTCTCAAATCCATATCTAGTCTGTAGTCAAACGGGTTTGGGAAATGCTGGGTTAAATACAAATTAAACATTTCCCCCCTGCAGGACTTGTCAGTGTTTTTGCTGGCTGCCTTTCAAGACAAGGGATAGGGTGCCTGGTGTCTTCCAAACATGTTTGACCAGAGAACCACCTTTCATGCTGCATATTATGGAACGAGAGTTGAGAAAGACTTTATTTTGGGGGGAAAAATCATCCTTAAATCTTTCTTCATATCCCTCCTCTACTAAAAAAACCTCCCATGGCTCTTTAGAAGCAGCCTGGCATTCAAAGCCCAATATATGACCCCAATGTACATTCCCAGCTTTTTCTGAGGTTTAGATCAAGGTCCTATTTCTTCTGTAGCTCTAAGCTCTTGCACCTTACATATTGTGTTATTTTAGCTGTGTTTTTTTTTTTCCCTCAAGAAAGTATGTGGAACGAATTAAAGGTAATTGCTCTTTTCTTCTTAGCATGAGTGTCTGTATTTTGTGTGTGTTGACTTTTAAACTTGAGGAGCTACTACAAACCTGTCTCCCTGTGGGCACACGTGAGAACTGGTTTTCCCCGGGGGTGGTTAAGTCACACCTTCTGTAGGTCAACTTGTACCTTCCGTAGACCTCTCCAGGGCCCCGTGGAAACTACTAGCGAAACTATAGTGCCAGTGTGTCTGGCTCACCTATCATGATTTCAGTAACTTTCGGAAAACACTTATTCTGATTAACTTTCTTCCTTCCCATTCTCATGGTCTAGTACGAATGTAAACTTGGTTTATCTCCAGCGGCACTCAGAAGGGACAGACCCAAGGTCTAAGTGTTAGAACGTGTCCTGCACCAAGGGCCCCCAGGCGTGGCTTCTCTATCCGCCTCCAGAAGGAAAGACTGGGAATCTGTTTTTTTAAAGAGCTCCCTGGGTCATTCTGAGGCTGCCCAGAAGCCCTGTTTCAAAGCTTCATTTCTACACTCCCAGTTTAAAGCTGGGATGTACTGGTAAGAAGTGGTTCAGGGTAGAGCCGGGCTACTGGGCTGGGAGTGGACTCAACAGCTGGGTATAAGTTACTCAGTTGTCTGGTGTTTTCTATAAGAATCCCTTCCTCCCTAATGAGGTTAATGGTCTCTTTGAAACTCTGAAGAAGCCTGGGCCCTGTAATTCTAAGATCCGAGTCTGTTCGGTTCCAGAATTCTAAGGGGCTGGCATTCTGGAAATGTCGTAGATGCCGTTGGCGCCCGACCCACGTCCCTTCAGCACTCGCGGCTCACACGTTCCCTGCTGGCTTTGTCCCCAGAGTCTCTGAGAGTCGGCCAGCTCAGCCAGCTCGGGGGGTGGGAGGCGGTGCTGGGGAGCCTGTGCGGCCGGGAGCATCCTTCGGCCAATGATGGGTGGTAGACACGTAGCCCAGCTCCCTTCCCCTCCAAAGGGACCGCTCTGAGGCACGCTCGACACAGTTTCCCAGCGATGCCCGGTGGACAGAGCCCAGTCACCCACACAGTCCCCTGCTTAGCAATGCACACGGTCGGGACCCTCTTTTCCCCTTGGCTCACCTTCTCATGCCTCTATCAGTATTTTCTAGGACCAGCTCCCAACCAAACTAGTTCCTCTCATATCTTTGTCACATCTCTGTTTCCAAGGGAACCAAACCCAAGACATTAAGCCTAAGCAGCTAAGGTCTCAGTTTTCAAGACCATTCAAGGATATTCTAGCGTGAGACCGTAGAATGCTACAGTTTTAAGATTCTGGATTCGACGTATGTTATTTAGAGTCTACAGAGATGCTCTCACATAGATGTTGCCTCGTGACGTCTCCTTAGTTCTTTCATGTGCACAAGTCATTTTTTTTTCCATGTCAACTTCTTATTTTACCAGGACCCAAGATCCCCTAATGTTCTCCTGTTTTCTGTGAGGCCTAGTATGTGACCGGGCACAGAGCAGGCGCCGGATGAACACTCTCTCCTTGTTCAAGTGCAAAAAAGGGATTTTCAGGAGCCAGAACGAGAGGGCAGGGCAGTGTGGGGGGTCTGGGTTCCCTTTCGGCCTCTTGCCTTATCCTGCTGATGACCCAGGGCAAGCCCCTTCCCCTCTGCATGCCCCAGTTTCCTTACCTGGAAAAGAAATGGATCAAAGTTGATCTCTAAGGTCTTTGCCATCCTCTCCAGCTATTCCTTTCCTGATTTCCACGAGCTGGAATTTCAGCCATTTCAAGGTGCCAAATCCCCAGTCACATTCTGACACCCTGGGAGCGAATGAAGCTGGCTGGGGACCGACCCTCAGAGGCTTACCTGTCCTTCTCATGCAGTGACAGCCTCTCAAAGTGGAGATGTAGCTTCTGGCCCTCCGGAGCTTCGATCGTCCACACGCAGAACTGACTCCCGTTGGCGTTTCCAGGGTAACTTGGAGAGAGGACGTGGCCGATGGTGGCGTTGTGCACAGTCCCTCCGCACGGGGCTGGGGGCAGAGAGTAAGGAGGAGTGAGCAGTGACGGGAGAGAGACAGAGAGAGAGAGAGAGAATTTTATTCTCTCCTGATCTTCACCCCTACTCTTTTGTGGGCGAAACAGGATGGCAAGAGAGACCACGGAAAAGCCCTGTCCTCCTGGGTGGGGTTCATCCTGTGTTACAGGCGATCTCACCCCATTGGAAACATGACCACTTGTGCTCCATGGTAGGGAATGGCTCTGACTTAAGGCTGCTTCTATGGTGCTGGCTGTGCCCTGGTTCTTAATTATAAAACGGTAATCAAGAAGTACATGAATAGCCTGGCCGGCGTGGCTCAGCGTTCGAGCATCGACCTAGGATCCAGGTGATCGGGGTTCGATTCCCGCTCAGGGCACATGCCCGGGTGGCGGGCTCGAGGCCCAGTCGCGGGTGTGGAGGAGGCAGCCGATCAGTGACTCTCTCATCATTGATGTTTCTCTCTCTCTCCCTCTCTCTGAAATCAATAAAGATATATTAAAAAAAAACCAACAACCAAAAAAACCCCCAAACAAACAAAAAACCCGGAGCTGATGAAGGTGATGGGAAATGGATGCTCCCATTCGGGACTGGGTAGAAGGCAAATTGCATGACCTTCCAGGAGAGCAACCAGCTGAAACATCTACAAGGTGTTTTCAAATACTTTGACCTAGAATAAATTCCCAGAACCTCAGTTTCTAAGAAAAGACTGAGAGGTTTTCACAGAAATTTATGAATGAGGGTGTCCATGCCTAGATTTTCCCCCTAAGAGCCAAAAATGAGAAACAACATGAATATCTACTCACAGGTGCTTGGTAAAATAAATACATTCCATTCACACAGTTGTAAAAGACCATGTCCTCAACGAATACATGAGAGTATAGGAAAATGCTCACTATATTTTAAGTAAAAAAATGTTAGAGAATGGTCTGCTATAGCTATTTCAATGAGCTATATGCAAGGGTCAATTGACACCATAAATATAAAAGTGATTTGCTCCTAATGTCTATACTTTAGTATTTCTTGAAAAAATTTTTTTTAGCCCTGGCCAGTGTGGCTCCCTTGGTTGGAGCATTGTCCCATACATTGAAAGGTCACAGATCTGATTCCAGGTCAGGGAATATGCCCGGGTTCCGAGTTCGATCCCTGGTCTGGGCAAGTGCGGGAGGCAGCTGATCGATGTTTCTCACATCGATGTTTCTCTCTCTTTTCCTCTCCCCTCCTCTCTCTAAAATCATAAAAAAGCATGTCCTCGGGTGAAAATTAAATTTTTTTTTTTTTACCAGAACCATATACTTCTATCATAAAAATCTACTAAATATTAAAGATGATTGGTGAACTGTGAAGAGCTATGCACGTGCACAGAGGTGGTGCTATTCTTACTCTCGGGAGATACTTGGTTCTCATGAAATGATTTTGGGGGACCATGGAACTAATAAGGGCCTGCAGTAGGAGAGAAAGGTAGATCACTCTCTGCTCTGGACTCTGGGGTGACATATGGCAGAGACGTCGCCAAGAAGCCCTGCTCTGGAGGTTCACACCCGGCCTCGGCCACGTATCTGCTGTGCACCCGGGACAAGCTACCGAAGCTCTCTGAACCCTGAGTTCGCTGCAAAATGGTGATAATAATTCCACCCTCCTTAGGTAACCGTGGTGAGAAACCAACGAAGCGATGCGTGTAGAGAGCTTGGCACAGTCCCTGGCACAGAGCAGGTGCTCAAAACATAGCCAGGATCCTTGTTCTGTGGCTCAGGAGCTCCGGAGATGGAGGACACTGTCCGTGATGGGGCGCCGGCCGTCCCTCCTCCCCGAGCTGCCCCTCATTGGCTCCTCTCTGTTCCCCTTTCTTGGCTTATTAAGCCGACTGATAGCTCTGTTTGGTTTCAATTTGCCAGCCGTGGCTCCCCATCCATCTTTCTTAGCACAAATTGAAGCTTAATTCCTCCTTGATTTCACACATAGATACAAATTAACGGGAGAGAGGCGCAGAGACCAACTGCCCTATGGTTTGGGTTTTTTTTTCTTCTTTGTTTAAAAGAAGAAAAATCCCGAAGGGCCTTGGGGGAACACTACTGCAACAATTAAATCTCAGAATTTATCACCAGCGCTCATTGGCCTTTCGGATTCCACTGGTTATGATGCCTGGAGGGCAGGAATCACGTTTATTGTCCCAAGTATTCTCCTTGTACATGGCTCAGGGCCTGGCACATAGTAGGCACTCAGTTAATAGGGCAGCCTAGACTCTCCTGGTCACCGTCAGGACTTTTGAGAGTCTCTAACAGGGTTTTGCTGTTTCGATAGCTGAGCGTGGGCCAGGATCTGCCGCTGGTGCAGGGACAGGGTGGGACAGCCCAGTGTTTCTCGCCCGGGGTGAGAGCCTAGCCTAAGGCCAGTGTCCACAGCCTGGCTCGGGGAGAGGGCTCGGCCCCTCCCCTCCTCCTGCACCCTCCGCGTCTGTCCGCCGAGGCCGCAGTTACCTGAGCAGACGGGCTCGTGGCTGCTCCAGTGGGGCTTGGAGGCGTTGATGCAGGTCAGCGTCTTGGCGCCCTGGAGCTCATAGCCTGGGTGGCAGTGGAAGTGGGCCACCCCGCCCGAGTGCAGGTCCATCACCGTGACCTCCCCGTAGTCCGGCCGGCGGGGAAAGTTGCAGCTCAGCATGAAGGCTGCGAAGAAACGCAGAGGCAGACAGTCATCCCTCTGAGGGCGGAGACTTTATTATTTAGTTAAAGAAGCACCTAGATTATGATCTCAGAGATTAAAACAGTATTTTGACAGCTGTAATTCAATATCACTGGTTTCCTTTTGAAGTGATATAGTTTTCTTTTTCTTCTTTTTTAAAATTTTATTATTGTTTAAAATATTACAGATGTCCCTTTTTCTTCCCAATGACCCGTTCCACCCCGTTCCTTCCCCCTCCCCAGGCCCTCTCCCCACCATTGTCCATGTCCTTGGGTTGTGTATATATGCACATAAATTCTTTGGTTACTCTCTCCCCCTCCACCCACCCGCCCTCCTCCATCCCTCTGACATTCATCAGTCTCATCTATGCTTAGTTTTTTATGCTCTTGAAAAACCATTATTTTTAGAAAGGGTCCATAGGTTTTTCCCAAACGGCCAGAGGGACCCCCGGGACAAAATGTTTGAGAATGCTTGGCGTCAGAGGGAAACTGAGGCAAACGGCTCCATCCCACCGGCCTGGGCCCGATCCTACCCTGGTAGTGCAGCTGGAAGGTCCCCAGGCCGTCGTCCTGGAAGGTCCGGAAGTAGACAGAGATGGTGTTGGTGGGGCTTCGGATCACCTGGCCCTCTACCAGGAGCGTCTGGTTGGCCAGGATGGTCAGGGTGGGGCCGTCCACCCCGCGGATGGAGAGCAGCTCCCCCTCGGACAGGTTGACACTCTTCACCTGGGACAGTCAGGGTAAGTCCTGTGTGAGCCACAGCCTTCTTAGGCTGCAGGCTGCCGGCGCAGTGCCCCTCAACCAGCCCCTAGTCGACGGGACAGGGACCCAAAGCCCCAACACTGGAAACATCTAGGTCTCTCTCATGTCCTCAAAGGCTGAGGGGACCGAGTGAAGCCAAGCTGAATGGCAGAGGCCTTGCAAGGATCTGTGAGTCCCCACAGCTGGGTCCTGTGACAGAGGCCCTGGGCCCTGGCAGCTAAGTTCTCCTGGAGCTGGTGGGTGGGGACAGGGGTTTGATTAGCTTGTGCTTGAAGCCCAGTCTCCAGGGACACAGGGGAAGGCATCCCCCAGAATGCAAGCTCCATGTTGCTCAGTTCACCACCCCCAGGCATGTCTCTTGAGTCCATGTTAAAATGACTTCTATGGGGTGGTCTGCTGGGGAAGGTCTGGAGCCAGGGTGAGCAGAATTGGTAATGCACACCGAGTGTTCTCTTTGGCTGAATGCACTCTGTGCGTTTCATATTGATTCCTCCCTAAAACTCAGTAAAGGGCATCATTATCATTTGTATTTTACTGATGAGGAAACTGAGGCTCAGAGAGGCAAAGCCCCTTGCCCAAAGTCATGCAGCTTTAACTGCTAGAGCTGAGGCCCCAAACCCAGGTCTTGAAGCACTATGTCACTCTGATTTTCCATCTGAGTTTGCAGGCAAAGGTTTACCAATCAAATGAACTAGGTGGGGCTTCCCTGAGTGTGTGTGTGTGTGTATGTGTGTGTGTGTGTTCGTCCTTGATAAGCAGGGTATCAGATGACTTTCCTTTTGGGAATAATGCCTCCCAATTTATCAGCAGGTCCCCTTCCCTTCATGTGTGCCAAGCTCTTTCAGCTGTGCACTGAGTTAGGAACTCCTATTCATTCGCCAAAGCCCAGCTCAAATTGCCCTGGTTAAGGCAAAGAGAGAACCCAACTAGTTAGGAGGATAAGAGTAAGCCTGACTCAGACAGTTCTTCAGGGGCTTCCTGCTGGAAGAGGCAGCCCCTCAGGCGCCTCCCTGCGGTTACCTGGAGCTCCACCCCGTAGCCGGTGTAGACTGTCACGTTGTACGTGCACTCGAGGAAGTTGTTGAGGGGCAGCGGCGGGTAGTCGCTGGAGTCGATGTACCCTTCAGGATCTGAGAGGCTCACGCTGCAGAGAGCTGAAGGGGAGAGCTTTCATTAGGACACCGGCAAGGGCCCAGATGTAAGCCTCAGAGGGGCTACGGTGGAATAGGCCTCTGGGGAAACCTGGGGACCCCTGCCCCCACCCCTCCCACTGCTGTTACTTCTCTTTCAGCTCCAGAATCAACATGACAACCGAAAGAGCAATAGTCGACGTGGACTGATTACTTATTACACTACTAGGTGCCCTTCTGACCAGTGGATAGGGGGTGACCCCATTCACCCGTGGAGGGACTGATATTTTGTTCCCCTTGTAGAGATAAGTAAACCAAAGACCAGAGACGGGCAGCGTTTGGGCCAAGCTCACACAGCAATCAGGGTTCAAACCCAGGGCTCACACTGTTTAACGAGTAACCACATTGCATTTGTCCAAACCCACATATGATGGGCAGCGGGTGTCCCTCTGTTTGGAGACGGAAAAGAAGGGGAAAAGAGCGGAACATGGAACAGCATTTTATCAAGTCTAGAGAAGTGCATGTAATGGTAAAAGTGAGCACTTCCAAAAGGCTACGGCCTCCTGGGCAAGCTAAAGGGCTCTGTTCCAAGACGGAAAGGTTTTGCATCCATCCCGTCGTTTAGCTGTGTGGGCTTGGGCAGGTTGCCTGATGTCTTAGAGCCTCAGTTGTCCCATCTTTAAAATGGGGATATTGATTCTGAGCCACAGGCTCAAGCTCATAGCCAGTGTTCAGCAGATGGCAATCGATGGTGGGGCCTGGATCTCCCTGCCCTGGCCCCCATGGCCCACCCCATGTTGGTGCATCGATGGTGCTGCAGGGGCCGGAGTTGGGGCCTCGTACCTGGGGCCTGCTCCGTCGTGATGACCGTGGTGGTGATAATGGTGGACGTCGTGGTCTCCTGGCTCTCCTCTGAGGCTGAACCGGTCAGCTCATTCTCACCTTTGTCCATCAAGGTCATGGGACTGGCGTCGTCAGGAGGAGCCTCGTGGGCCTCCTCGGGCACCATGGGCTCCCCGGGGTCCGGCCTCTGGGGGAGCGTGTGGGCCACGTAGGGCTGCGAGGTGAAGGGAGAGATCTGCAGGGGGGCCGGCGTCGTGGGGACCGCACCTTCCTTCCTGTCCAGCCAGAGGGGCTCCTCTGACGGCAGCCGAAGGGTCTCCTCACTCTCGGAGGCTATGGGATCGGGGTCCCCCGGTGGGCTGGGCTTCTCTGTGGCAGAGGAGAGGAGACCCAGGCCTGGGGATGCAGGCTGGGACCCCACCCTCGGGAGGACTGCTGCCGAGGTGGCCTTGGGTCGCGGCTGTTTCCTGGACGAGTTCATCTGCTTGAGCGACGACAGCTTCTTCCTGGGCAGGACGGTGAGCTTGGTGCTGGGCTCCTCGGGAAGCCGTGTGGACAGGGTCCCGGGGCCTGGATACACAGAGGGGACTGTCCCTTCCAGCTCCGGGTCCTGAAGCTCTTCCCCGGGCTGCGCTGGACTCGAAGGGGCGGGTGTCACTTTCCCTTCCAGGCTGTCTTTGCTCAGGCTGGTGCTCCCTAGTGCTCCTGGGGGCAGGAGGTATGTACCCGAAGGGCTGGCGTCTTGCTCCAGGGGTGCATCTTAGGAAGACGAGAGAAGACACCAGTTAGCTTGGGGCTGGGGGGTTAGGGCCTCCAGCTGCAACTAGACTCTGAGGGGGCCCTCAGGGGGCTCCCAAGCTTGTCGGGACGCAGGCCCGCCCGGTCAACAGCATGGGGCTGCTTCTCCCCCCCCCCATTCCTCCTTTCTCTCCACTACTTGACATTTTTTCTCTCCCTTCCCCCGTTTGCTGGCTGAGGAGATTGGGGTTGATCCCGCCAGGCCTGTGCCAAGTGCTAGGGCCACAGAGACCAAGGGCAGGGAGTTCCGCAGGCCAGCTGTGTGTGCGCTGCGAGAGGGACTGGGAGAGGAAAAGTAATCACACTCGACGTGATACATGCTATTTCCTAGACACAGGAAAGCTTGGGGTGCTGCTGGGAGAGAGGACAGGCCGCTAACCTGGCCTGCGGAGCAGGCCCCCCACGCGCGGTGGGGCAGGCTGTGCTCTGCACCGGGACGTGCCACCCGGAGGCTGGGTGGCGCTGTGACCAGCCTGCAGCTCTTCTTCAAGCTCTGTGCCTGGCTCAGGGCTCTGTTGCCCTGCGACGGAGGGGACATGGTTTTTTTTAAAAACTAAATAATACAAAAGTGACCTTGTGGGAGACACAGGAAGGTGTGAGGACTCAGAATCCTGAGGCGGGTTTGGAGGCCTGGCTGAGGTCAGCGGGAACGCAAGGGGACAGGAGCAGAGGCGGCAGCTAATTCCGAAGAAAGTGGGGAGGCGGGGAGGTCAGGGCCAGGCCCTGGTGGCCTCGTGTACCCTGCTGACGCCTTCTGATCTATTTTTGCCTTGAAAGTAAAATCACCCGGTAATCTTAAATAAGGGCCTCAGCAGCTGTTCAGCAGAACCACGCCTGAGGTCAGCTTCGTGAACTTATTTGAAACCCATTCTGCCAATTGCATGCTGACAGTTGACTTTGCCTCTCTGAGCCTCAGTTTCTTCAGCTGTAAAATGGGGCTTTAATTCCCTATTTCCCAGGGTTGTCCTCAATCAATATGTTAATGCACGTGGAACACACATACATATACGTACATATGGGTGCCTCACCCCCAGTGAGTGCCCAGGATGTGCCAAATGCTGTCACCGTTTTTACTGTCATCGGAACACGACCCTCAGCACGAAGCTGGAACAATCAGGATGTGCCCAGTGATGATCTCGAGATAGAGAGGAATTACATCCTGGGGACAGGGTGCTTGGGCTGAGAGCTGTCCTTGTCAATTTTCTACAGGGAGACACTCAGCCAGAGTCTCCAGCCCTTCGGCCCTGTCATTTAAATTTATTTCCACAGCCGTTGGAAAGACTCATTCACTTTCCCGAAGTCAGCGGCAGTGGCTTAATCTATATAGACTGCAACAGTTTGCAAGTGGCACCAACAAATGTCCCTGTTGTGTTACAGTGATTACCAGCCGGTGTGCACTGCAAGCTGACAGCGGTGCCGGGGCAGGAGCGGGCACAGGGAGGAAAGGACGCGTGGGTGACCTGAGGGCCAAGCATGTTTCCTGGTCCAATGCTGAGGCTTCCGAGGTGAACCTGGGTTCAAATCCTGCCTTGGACAGCTACAAGCCGCAGGCGCCTGGGCAAGTCCGTGAAGCCTCTTTTGAGAAACAGAGACATTCCGTCTACCTCATAGGGGTAGGTGAGATGTGGGTCTTCCCCAAAGCCGTGGCTTTTATGCTCTCAGTGACTTTTATCAAATGGTTGACGTTGACTGTCTTTGCAGACTGTGTAGTGAGGATAGGGTGATCGGACAGAAAGAGTGGAGTCTAAAGGGTCAGGAAATCTAGCCCTTGAGGCCTGATGCAAAGAGCTGGGAGGCAACCAGGGGCTGGGGGACCTGGGCAGTGGTCCTATTCTGGCCTCTACTCCTAACATACATTTGTGTAAATCTCTCCTCTCTCTGTGTCAAATGGGCCCCTCGGGCTAGGTGAGGGCCGAGGGCCCTTCCAGCTCTGACGCTGTCAATTTCCGGACTGATCGGGGAATTGGCTATTTTTCCTAGAGCCTTTTGTTAACCTTGTTTAAAAAGGGGCAAAGTGACAGCCCCGATCCTGACATTGGCCTGTGAGTTTCGTTGAGTCCTGTGGCTACATTGGTTTCAGCCAGTCCCTTCACAGAAACGTCCCTTTGGTCTCAGTTGGGGCGGGCGAGAGAGAGGAAGAGGGAGAGGGAGGGAAGGAGGGAGAAAGAGAGTTTAGGAAAACACGTTGTGTCAAAGAAGGCGACAGAAGGGTTACAAATGGCATAAAGCAAGGCAGTGTGCCTTGCCTTAATAATAGGAATATCTATTGTCGATTATTTTATCGAATGTTGAATATGGGCCAGGCATGCGCTAAATGCTCTGTTTTCTCATTTAATTCTTCATTCCCCACTTTTAACCTCATTGAATGCTTTCTTGGCCTTATTAGGTAGAGATTATTATTCCTATATTACAGATGAGCAAACTGAAGCTTGGGGACGTTAATGTTCTAAGGTCACCAAGCAAAGCTGGGTTTCCGACCTCGGTTTTCCCGATGCCAAAGCCCATGCTACTGACCCTCTTAAGAATTACGGGGCATTGTGATCACCAACAGCCTCCTATTCCTCCTCAGCTTGAAGCAGCCTCTGCCCCCCAGCTCCTCTCTCTCTAACCCCTGTTCTGTTTGCATCTCTGCCGGGTGAGCTGGTGTGTTTTCCAAACCTCCCAATGATACTCCCCACCCCCCATGCTCCTTGTTACCAAAAAAATTATTGGCCTCCTCGGCAGACTCATCACGTCTAAGTCTCCAGGGGAGGGTCTTGAAAGCTGAAGTTGGAAAAGCACCCCAGGGATTCTTATTTTCATGGTTCTCGGGAAAGTCCATTTCCTGAACTTGTGATCTCACCTAACCTCCTACGCGTCCCTCATTCCTTTTGTCTCCTAAGTGCCCGGAGCTGCACGTGGCAAGTTTGGGCAGCAGGTGGTGACTCTTTCCAAGGCCTGTGACCTCCCCTGGCCATTCCAGCCCTTGGAGATCCAACACAGCCAACGAGAGCAGAAGGAAATGCGAGGGAAAGATTCCACAACCAGCTTCCTCCCGCTGCCACGGGGTCCTCGGGGTGAAACAGGTGAGAACCACAGCAGCTAGGAAACATTTTAGGGAGTTGATCCAGCTGGACGACTCAGCCCTTTTCCTGTGAAAGCCAGACCACCAAGGACAGTTGCATATCACCAGGTAAATTTACCTCCCTGCCCCCCCCCCCCCCCCCCAGCTTTCCTAACTCAGAGCTCACACATGCTGGGATCTCTCTGGCCAGATCCCAACAGAGGGCTGTGTTCATGCCAGATGGGGGTGTCCTGTGGTCCGAGGTGCATACGGCCTGTGAGGCCTGCAGGCTTCGTTCTCAGCCGGGCTGCTGGCCAGAGGAGCGCCAGGCAAAACCAAGTCCTGCTGGGGATCAGTTAAAATTGGATTCTGGGGCCTCAGAGACCCAGCAACTTAATAACTTGCTCGAATGGGCTGGTTTTTCCTGGGGACCCAATGACCACTGAGTTAAATGAACTCCCCTTTCTCAGAGCCCTTAAAATTTCCAATCACCGCAGTCACATGTGGCTGATCCTTGACTACGAGCGCTCAGCGCCCGGCCCACATGCTGTCAGTCAATCGATGAGCGAAGGCTCTGGGTACCACTCCCTCTGCCGGTTGACACTCTGCAGGGCGGCGTCATCGCTCTAGGACGGGGTCCCCGCGCTCAAGGAGACAGACACCACCCAATGGTAATCTCAGAAGAGATGGAGTTTTCAATAAGTCTCCTCTCTCGAGACAGCAGGGAGCAAAATGGAAGGCGACCGAGCGATGTCCTGCCATCCAAGTTGGGGAGGAAGCACCTCGATGGGGAGATGGGACATTAGACTGGGAAGCACCCCATTAAAGTAAAAAAAAAAAAAAAAAAGAAGCGCCAGTTCTGACGCGCTGAAGCTGAAGGCCTGTGTCCTGAACTCTGGGCAGCTGTAGGGTGGCCAGGACCCGCGTGGATTCCAAGCGGGAGCCTGTCACCCAGCAGGCGCAAAGTGACGATCGCGACGCGGCGGAAACAGAAGCCGGGGGCTGCTTCTGCTATAATGTTCAGTGAAACGAGCAAGGTGTAAAATTCTATGGTGTGGATGGAAATGACCGGAGACAATCAGGCAAAACAAATTGCAATGCGGAGAGTTGTCTTGACTTGAAATAACAGCATCAACAGGGTGGTGCTGGCTGCCTCTGGGTGGTGGGACCTGCCTCTGGGATGCTATTTTCTTCCTACTTCGTTCTGGTATTTTTCCAAAACCCGTATAATAAAAATTTAATTCTTTCTTAAGTGGAAAAAAAAATGTATGAAAAGAGCAGGGGTTAAAGGCTGCCTTTAGCACCGAGTGACGGAGACACGCACGTTGGCAACCGCCGCAGTATTTCATTTGCTCTCTGAGTCTTCGAGCCCCGTTGGAAGTGCTTCCTGGGCGCCAGGTGACCATGCCTCTCCCAGTGGAGCCCTTTCAAAAGGCGGGACTGGCGGGGGCCTCAGTTGATATATTTTTGGTGAAGGGTTCTACTAAAATGTTAATTACCTTCTCACCATCGTGATTAATACCCGATCCAACAGTAAGGGCTTGCCCAGCCTGCTCCGGTTGGTTTGTTTGGCCCCAAAACCAAAAATTAAATATCACATCTTATAGATCCAAAGGCTCCTAGGGTTCATGGTTTCAAACTGTGCAGAGGGGGGCCTTGAAGTCCAGAGAGGGAAAGTGGGCTGCTCAGGATCACACAGCACTTTAGTAGCAAAACAAGGCTGTTTCAGGCCTGAGAAACCACACCAGGGCACCATTCTCATCTGGAAGGCGGACCTGGACCCGCCTTATCTCTCAGGGTTGTCAGAGAGTAAAATGAAATCTCGAGGGGAAAGCACGGCGCTCTCCTAGCAGCCTGTCAGCCCCCGGGAGCACCGTTGTCACTGCCTGTCTATCTGAGCAGTCACAGAATTCCTACATCGTATGCGCTGCTCTGTCATTTACTACGAAACGCATTTGGAAATATCTCAGTCATTCAAAGTGTTCAAGGCGAAGGCAAGCAATACGCATGTGCACACACCCCTAGCCTAAGAAAAGCAAGTGGAACCAGCACGGCTGAAGCCCCGTTTGCTCTTTCCGACCATGTTCCTCATCTCCTCCCCCTCCTGGGGGTAATTACCGCCCTGAATTTGACCTCCAGCCTTCTCATTCACTATGTGCATGAATATTATTTTACTATTATTATTATTTATTATCTGCATTGATTTATTACACATGTTAATGTCTCTGAACAATATATAAAATTGTGTGGAATGTTTTAAAACTACATAAACACTGTTATTTCATATGAATCCTACAGAGACTCCCTTCCCTTCCCTTCCCTTCCCTTCCCTTCCCTTCCCTTCCCTTCCCTTCCCTTCCCTTCCCTTCCCTTCCCTTCCCTTCCCTTCCCTTCCCTTCCCTTCCCTTCCCTTCCCTTCCCTTCCCTTCCCTTCCCTTTCTTCAACACTTTGTGGGATTCATCCATGTTGATAAGTGTGGTTTTGACCAATGCATTTTTCACTGCTGTATAGTATTCCACACATCAGTATCCCGCCTCACTTCAAATCCATCCCAAATATCTATTGCGTCAGCATATAAAGGTGAATCTTGGTAAACTTGTTGTTGGATGTGCATTCTTGTTTTAGAATATCATCGTGGAGAGATGCTCTAGGTGAAGCTACACCCTGACTTGTCCTAATTACGAACATAATGTCATCCTGGTACCAGGAGGGGATAAAGGCCTCCCGTCGCCGGAAGTCACTCGGTTTGCTTTAGCAGCAGGAGGGGAAAGAGGAGCGGGGCTGGTGAGTTTGTTTGGCGTCTTAGTTTTTCTGGCCCTGCCCAACATGCCTCGGTCACATGGATGGAGGGGAGATTCTGGTGCGAGGTACACATCACCCAAAACAACACACCACACTGAGCATGCCAGCTGACAGCCCAACCCCTCCTCAGTCCCCTTCAGAACCGCAGGGGATCCCAGGGGACTTTCGCAGGTGTTAAAATGTCAAGCTTGTGCAGGCAAGAAAGGACCCTTTCAGTGTTTGGGCTACAAGAGTAATTATCCGATAATTGTCCTCTGTGAGCTGGCTTTTCCCCCACTAATGGGCCTCCTTTGTCCTTCATGTTGGGTCCAGAAAGCCTCGAACATTCTTTGATGTCCAGTTATGTCTCATCAGAGCAGCGGCCTGGCGGCCATCCATCTTCCCCATGAATGAGCCCGGATAGCTGTTGGCACAAGGGGGTGATCCTTCCTTTGTGTCTTTAACAACCTGATTAACTGTGGTTGACGCGGAGCCAGCTGATTAGCATGTAAACGCTCCTCGCCCTCCCACCTCCACCCCCAGTCCATTCAGGTCTCGGGGTGCCACGCGGTGATTTCTTGCCGGCAGCTCGGGGGGGGGGGGAGAGGAACACAGCGTGATTTATTTGTGTCCCCGAAAACCAGCGAGTCATCGGGGGAGGGCTGGGAGACAGACACACAAGACAGCTGGGAGGGGAAGCCCGCGGTGGGAAACGCAGATTCCGTGGCCCCTCTGCTCGCGCAGACGCACGCAATACTTGGGCAGGAATCCAGAAGGTTCGCGGGCGAGTTTCAAAGGCATCCGGAGCTTGCAGTTCCTCGGCACCCCTTTGCTCAACTCCCCCGACAAGACTAAAAGGCAAACCAGCATCCATCCCAGATGCTTACGAGGTTCTCGGAGAAAAGCCGGGAAGTCAGGCGACCTGACCTCAGCACGGCTCACGTCATCAGACCGCCGGGTGACCTTGGCCGGTTCCGTCTCTCAAAGCCTCGGTTTCCCGCTTCGTCAGCCGAGCACAGTGATCTTTGCCTGGTCAACCTTCCAAAGACCCAGAAACCGGGGCAATGGGGGGAGCTGTGCGTACGGCTGAGTTTTAAGATGTTCAGAGCAGCTTGACAACCTCGAGGCTCAACCTGTTTCATGGCAGAGATCAGGGCAGGCCTAACGGACAGCAGTGGCTTTATTTGCTAGGGACAAATAAGACCGTCTCTTATTTGAAATGTCTTTATTTTCGACATTGAAACGCTGTTTTCTTCTGAAAAGTAGCTAATGCTGTCTTCATCTCAATGATGAGAAAGGGTTGGTAGGATTCGAACCAAGGCTGTCTGGCCCCCAAACCCATGCCCGTGTTTGTTTTGTGTCTCGCCTCCAGCTGGCCGATGAGCCCTGGCCCAGAGTGAATGCCAAGTGCTTCCTGCTACAAACAAATGAGAGGGGATCTGCTCCAGCTAAGGGGTCCCTAGGGACAAAGGGGAACACTGAATGTGCCCACGGTGGCAGAGAGCCAGGTGCCCCTCCTGAGGACTGGACTACAGAGAAAAGTGGAAGAACAGCTTCTGCAAAGGCAGATCCAAAGGCCCCTGGCAGGTGGGGGAACTGGCCTGGCATTGCCATTTTATAGACGGGCAAACCGAGGCCTGTGGTTTGAAGGCAAGAGCTCTGGATTAGGACAGTCAGGATGCCTCATGAACTCACTCTGTGGCCTTTGGTAAGCCCGTTCTCATCACTGGGACTCAATGTTATCCTCTGTATAAGGGAATGATTTCTTCAAATAAACCTGTAAGAGGTTTGATAATGTATAATTGCACAGTCAAGGGTTAACTCCTCAGGTATGGATTGTCCACATGCTGCATGTCCCAAAGAAAGGTCCCTGGTTCCTGGGAAGGACCCTCAGAAACCTTGGAATACCCTGTCCTGCCTGATAACGGTGTCTTTGTTTACCTGGGGATAGTGGGTGTTCACAATGCGATTTACGGTGGGCACCTCGGGCTTGGTGTATGTTGGACTCCTAGACAGTCTGGGGACTAAGATCAGCTACATGGGTGGTCACTATGCATGTGTGACCAGTAAGATCCCTGGACACCAAGGCTCATGGGAGCCTTCCTGGTTCACAGAACTCCGTGGCTGCTGCAGAGCACCATCCGCACAGCTCCCCTGGGGGAGGGCACCTGGGAGCTTGTGCCTGGTCTCTCCCAGACCCTGTTCTACGTGCCTGTTCCCTTTGCTGATTTTAGTCTGTGTCCCTTCCCTGTAACAAACCAGAACTCTGGGTGTGATGGCTTTTCTGAGCTCTGTGAGTCCTTCTAGCAGATTATTAAACCTGAGGGTCATCTTGGGGACCACCGAACCCCCATAATCAGCCAAAAATGGGACCACACGGTTGAATCGGGAGTTGGAGTGGGAGTCTGAGAGCTGAAAACCTAAGCTTTCCCCTTACCCAAGATACCGACGGTGATAATGGTGACGATGATGATGGAGGCTGATGGTGACAAGTGCCCACGATATGCCAGGTCCTGTGGTACGTACTTTTACGTGGATCATTTCATTGAATCCTCTCAACGCCCCTGGGAGGGAGATAATATTATTACCTCCATTTTTCAGATGAGGAAACTGAGACCCAAAGAAGTTAGGTCACTTGCTCATAGTAACACAACTAGTCGCTGGAGGGGTTGGGATTTGAACATAACTTGCAAAGCTCTGGGCGGGATGGTCTCGTCTCCCTTCCTGATCTGGCGCCAGCCGGGTTGGTGATTCTGAAGGACAGCTCCTCCTGTGGGCCCATGGCTGAGAGCTCTGGGGCTTGGAGGGAGAAGTGGGTGCTGCTCGTGGTCACTTCTCCCCTGCTCCCCCAGCTGCCTTCGTCCACGCGTAACCTTCTAGGTCAGCTTCAAGGGGGAAGAAATAGGAGAAGCCATTTCATTCTATTCTGCCCCATCCCAGTCCACCCCTCTGATCCAATCTCATCCCATCCCGTCCCATCCTGTCTCTTCCTGTCCCAGTCCATGCCAAGCCACCCCATCTTGTTCCCACGCACCGAGCACATGCTCGGTGCTGGGAGATGCAGGACGCACAGCAGACCCCTCTGCCCTCAGCCCCCGCAGGTCGCGGTTCCCGCCCAGCGGGTGAGCTGCGTGAGCGCCGGGAGCAGGCGGGCGCCGTCTCCTGCCAAGCCCCAGGCTCCTCCTTCCTCTGGCTCCTGGGCCCTGACGTCTCCCTCCTGGAGCCCGGCCAGCCTCTGCCCGGAGCCTAACGAGCTCTCGCAGCCAAAAGGAACAACGTCTCGGGTGTGTGCGGGCCTGGGGCCGAGGCGGCGCACAGAGCCTCCCTTCACTCCGGGCCTGCGCCGTGGGCAGGTGGGGGGCGTGGGCCTTGGGGGACGTCCTTAAGGGTCCTCAGAGTGGCCATCGTCAGCGCTGACCCGCAGAGAGGACACAGAGAGCCTCAGTGTCCCGGTGCCCACCTGGCCCCCTTCGCGGGCACTGTGCCCCGTACACACTGGCGCCGGGCCGTCTCCCTGGGGTGGAGGAAGGATGTCCTTTCATTCACCCAGCAGCCAGCTCTGCCAAGGCCGGCTCAGCTCACGGGGGGCTCGTGACCCAGAGGAAGAGAGAGATCAATGCGAGAGACGAAGAGGGAAAGATGACCCTCTCCTTTTCTTATGAACGACGACTGTGGCTTCATTCACGGTGCTACTAACACGTTTTTCACAATGAGAATCACCACGGCCACTTTTGAACCTCGCGATGTGCCAAGTGTTGTACACGCACCATCTCAGTTAATCCTCAGAGCTCCTCTGTCACGAAAGGATGGTTCGTTTTCCCATTTTGCAGATGGAAAAACTGAGACTCAGAGAGGGAGACTCACTCACCCAAGAGGGAGGCAAGCTAACTCCAGAGGCCCTGCTTTCCCCCACAGGGCGCCCACACCTGTCAGAGGCTGTGGGTCCAGGAGCAACGGGTGTCCCGAGGCTCGTCCTTTGCCTCTGCCTGGATCGTCTGAGTTTTCCACTTGGTATTAAGGTGACCAGATAGAGCCTGGGTGAAGGATAAGCACACATTCCTCTTCCAGGCGGCGTTCCTCTTCCAGGGGGCATTCCTCTTCCAGGGGGCATTCCTCTTCCAGGGGGCATTCCTCTTCCACGTGGCATTCTTCTTCCAGGCGGCATTCCTCTTCCAGGTGGCATTCCTCTTCCAGGTGGCATTCTTCTTCCAGGTGGCATTCCACTTCCAGGCGGCATTCCTCTTCCAGGCGGCATTCCTCTTCCAGGGGGCATTCCTCTTCCAGGCGGCATTCCTCTTCCAGGTGGCATTCCTCTTCCAGGCGGCATTCCTCTTCCTTATAGGATGGCTGCTTTCCCCTTTTCCTGGCCCTCCCCCTTTGTGCACTAGGCTTGTAACCTGGGAATCGCAACTCACTGGCCACAGCTGGGTTGCCACTGGTGGGGAGAGAATACGGCCCTGATCTTCCCAGGTAGGCTCTATCCCTCGTAGCCCTGTGGAAGGGACATTAACACAGGGCCCCGGCGGACAGCAAACAGCATCTGTAAGGCGGCTTCTGTGACAGGCAGGATAACACGCCTTATTAGCCTCATGACAAGACAATGCTCGGCCATAATTTTTGATCAGAGACTGGGTGATCTTAGCATCAAAATATGTTTGAGAGGCGGTAACGCTGTTTAAGTAGCAAGTGAGAAAAAATAAAGTCAATGGTGGGGGCTGGTGGGTCAGAGATTGTGGTTAACCTCGGTTTTTCCAGAAAATGCAACGCGTGCTCAGACCTGCCAGGGATGTGGCCAGGGTTCCAACGCTGACGCCGGGACAGTGCCGAGACACCTCCTCACACTCCAGATTTAATCATCCACTTCAGTTCCCCATCCTCTGCCAGGAAGCCTTGGGCATTGCCTTCCTCCTGACCAGTGCTTTTCAGAGGACCAATTGCAGCAGAATCTTCCAGGCTGGTTTTTTAAAATGCAGATTCTCGGGACTCATCCCGGACCTCATCCGATGGAATGTTGGGGGATGGGACTAAGGAATCTGCTCTTTTGCCCAGTACCCCAGAGGAATCGCACGCCCATTGGTGTTTGAGAACCACTGCCCTTGAAACTTCTGGGCATAGAGAAAATATATTCCATAATATCCCTATAACCATGTAAAGTTGCATTGAACTGCATGATGATTGATCATCTAATATTTTTTAGCACTTTTTCACGTACTCTGCACAATTACATCCATTGCTTAATTGGATCCTAGAACAAACAACCCTGTGGAAGAGAAATGATGTTTCCCATTTTATAGATGAGCAAACTGAGGCTCAGAGTAGTAAAGGACCATGCTAAAGGCCTCACAGCTGGTAAGCAAAGCAGTCATCATGGACTGGCTGCCCTTCTGTCAAACATGTCTTGCTCTCTAGGATTTCCCCTAGGCCAGTGGTTCTCAGCTGGGGGTAGTTGTGCCCCCAGGGACATTTAGCAATGTCTGGGGTGGGGTGTGCTACTGGCCTCTAGTGGGTAGAGGCCAGGGATGCTGCTCAGGATCTTACATGCACAGGACAGCCCCCACCACAGAGAAACCCTGGCCTATGCATGCCACTCCAGGCCCCCCAGATTTTCTCCTAAGTTCTCTGGGATGCTTCCAGAGAGTTTTTAGCACAAAAGTTTACAATCAGAGTAAGGCTCTGCATCCCTCTAGTTGCTGAAGGGAGAGTGGACTGGAATAAACACGAAGTAAATGCTGGGCAACCAGTTCAGGAAGCTAATTTAATAGCCACATGACCTTGGCCATCCCATCCCTCCTCTTCGAGCCTCAGTTTCCTCTAAGGTAGGACAGAGTGGAGCAATGAGGCTAAATGAGACTCTGCCTGTTGCTTGAATGCTGCTCTGTGATCTAATTCTGTCTAATTTTCTGCTAATGCTGGGTGACCTCCTTTGGAAGGCGAGACAAGATCTGAGAGGCGGCCCCCGTGAAAGGCAGAGACATTGTGCAATTTGGCTGATCCGTCTTCCTGCCTCGTCAGCCAGATTTGCTCCGAGTTCAAAAGGAACTCCCAAGGCAGACAATGCTTTGGAAGGAAATTGGATAGGGATTTAATTGATGGCCTGGGCAATATGCCACCGCCATTAAACTCCCCTGAAAAGCCAGCCCATTGTTCTATACGGAAGCAACGTGGCTTTGTTTGGATAACGCCATGTGTGTGAATTCAGTTTCTTACCCCCCGAGCCCACTGCGAGTAGAGGCCTCCCTCTGATGCCAGTGGCCACATGCAGGCCAGCCCTCCGATGCCTTCACACGCATCCTGGCTGGGAGGGTCCTGAATCCAGCAGATCCTCCAAATCTAACTTCTCTACTCTCTTCAGTCACCTTCCTTTCAGTCCTAGTGATCCTCTTGTGATCCACCCCCTGCCTTAAAACCCCTCCATGAATTCACTTGTTCTGGGAGCCAGGGAGAGGTGTGCTAGCAAAGTAAGTTTGGAAATAGGTGCTTTCTTCTCCTCTTGGACAAACTACGATATCTGCCTTCATGGTAAAGTCTCTGACAAGTCCTGCTCCAAAAGAAAATGTGTCCAGCTTGGTTTAAATGGCGCTTCTCAAATAATTTGCACGTGAACTCTCCTCCCACTCTCATTATCTGTGTCTTGTATAATTGCCTTTCCACAGAATTCCAGGCTGGGAAACACTGATCAATACATAGCAGCCCAAAACCTTTAGTCTGTCATTCAAGGCTCTCTCCATGGAAAGTTTCTTGAATACATCACCAGCCAGCCTCATGTTCTATCTTCCAGCACTCACCCTACAGCCATTTCACACTCCTCAACATTTTCCAAATCCCATTTTTCAGAAGGGCAGGCAATAAAATACAGCTGTTACGACCAAGCCTGGAGTCACTGAACCCACTGAATCATATTTTTGCCATTTCCTTAGAGCTTAGAGTGAACCTCCATGACCTCAGTCTCCTTACCTGTGAAATGGGTGTAAGAGCACAACCTCATAGGGTAGTTGTGAGAATTAAAGGAGCAGATGTGTGTAAAGAGCCTAGAACATAGTAAACACTCAATGTGTTAGCTCTTAATTACATGGCAGTGACTTTGTATACACAATTCCCTCTGGTGGAAATACCGGCCCTCTTCTTGGTCATCTGGTAAACCTCTACTCATCCTAAATGTCTTGGCCTTAATATCATCTCTCTGTGGGGCTTTCTTCACATTCCTTTGGAAGACATAAGCGCTCCTTCCCCCATCCTCCTGTCCTTCCTCCCCCCCCCGCCTCCCTCCCTCCCTTCATTTAATTTAATTGAGCCCCTACTCCATGCCTGCCACTCTTTTAAGCATTGGGGACAGGGAGGAAACAGCACTGACTTGGTCTCTGACCCCCCTGGAGCTGAAAGTCTAGAAGGAAAGACAGATGTGAAATAAAGAATGACGCAGGAATGAACCGCAGCCAGGATGAGACCGATGGGAACACTTACTGGGCCCCGGTTTCTATTCTTGCTCTTAGGATGATGCATTTTAATGACTTGTTTGCAGATGCCTCTTCCCCAGCAGACAGGGACTCCTTCGGGGAGCGAGAGAGCGAGTGCCTGGTGCATAGAAGACGCACCTGGCCTCCGGAGTGGCTCAGTTGGTTGAGCGTCGCCCTGGGCACCGAAAGGTTGCCGGTTCAATTCCCAGCCAGGGCACATACCTGGCTTGTGGGTTTGATCCCCAGTAGGGGGCGTGCAGGAGGCAACCCATCGATGTTTCTCTCCAGCTGCTCCTCTCTCTGAGCATGTCCTCGGTGGGGATTAACAAAAAAGATGCACCTGAAATGTTTCCTAAATAACGACAAGGCCTGGGAGCAGCAAAGGTTGGGGATGACCCTCATCCCTCTGTCCCCTTTGACCAAACACTGCCAGCTACTGGGACATCTACCACTGGAACGGAGCATAAACCCAACCCCTTAAGGAGAAGAGAGAATGACCTGGTTTATTCTATTTGAAGAACTCAGAGCTCCCAGCGCCCTGGGTGCCTCTCAGAGCTCCATTTTTATTTCTCAAAGAAAAGTAATAAACCAGGTTAGTGCTAAAGAAGATGAATGGGAACGGAGGCCGCCTCGCCGGCGCTCGGTGGCTCTCCGAGGCGCTGTCCCTGTCAGTGCCAGCGAGAGGGGGAGGGAAAAGGCCCGGTTCTTCAAATAGCTCTCTGCTTTTTGGGGAATATGTAATCGTCTCAATTAAAACACAGACCAGAATATTTAATGGCACGGAAATTGATTTTGATGCTATTTAAATAATTTCCCCTGGAGAAAACCGGTATTACTTGGCCTAATTTGGTGGAAGCTATCGTTTCCTTCCCAGCCCACAACTTGCGAGCACGAGCAGATCTGGATCCGTGTCAGGCTCCTCGGAGGACTTTTCCAGGCGACGGGGAAGGGGGAGAAGCCTAAGCCAAAGCCACTCGGGTCAGCTAGAGAGGCGAACCGGGTACGAATTTAAGAAAACTTGCCCTGAAGGCGGCATCAGCTTCAGTGCCTCCCGGGGCATTTCTGTAGGGAGGACTGTGTCCCTGAGCACTGTCCACGATGTCGCTAAGAGTGGGGCTAAGTGGAGGACGGGTCCGTGATGTGTGATTCCTCCAGCCCTAAAAACACACCTCTCGAAATCTGAGCGCACCACGCCCTGCAGGGCAGCCACAGGTGGGTTCTAAGTTGCCTTTCTTGGGGGGCGGGGGGTAGGGGTAAGGAAATGAACCTGCATTTGCTGCTCACCAGGTACTCTGCTGGGCACTCACAGCCATCCCACGAAAATTTCACGTTGGCAGTTACTACTGACGAAGGAAAACCCCTGGTGGAAAGCCAGGGTCAGCAAACTACAGCCCGTGAGCCGAACCGGCCCACCGTCTGCTATTGTAAATAAAGTTTTATTGAAACACTGTGTGTGTTCTCTTATGGCTGCAAGGACAGAGTTGAGCCATTGTCTCAGAGACAGAATGGCCGGCAAACACTAAACTGCTTACTATCTGGCTCTTCGCAGAAAGAGTCTGTCAACTTCTGGGTTGAAGGATGAATATATGACGTTGCCACTTTAGTAGTGGAAGGTAGGAAAAGACCGGCAATTGCATATGGTTCACTCTAATGCCACAGTTTGGGGTTAGACTCCAAAGATTATACAGATGGTTTCCTTCATCTTCCTCATTCATGTTTGTAGCGTAAACAGAACTAAAGCTCAGAGAGGTCAAGCGACTTGCCCAAGGTCACACAGCTGGAAAGGGACAAGATCAGGACACCCAACCCCAAGATAACTGCTCTTTCTGCTCTTGGTGGCTCCTCCCAGCGAGCCCTGACAACACCTGCGCTCTATTGTCAACATCTGTGCCCTCGCAGTCGCCAAAGCCGAACATCCCCCCCTCCCCCCAGTGCTCGCCCTAGCAAATGCAGCCCCAGAGTCCAACAAGACTCCAGAATTGGAATGACCTGGAGTTTATTCTTTGTGCTCCTGGCGGTCAATTTTGAGATTGGAATCCTTGATCTGAGAGATGGCCGAAGATCATCTTAGCTGTGCCTGTTGTAGGGTTTAGAGTTATCTCAAAAACAGTGAGAGGGGGGCGGTTTAAACAGGGGGCAGAGGTGTCATTACTGAACTTGCAAAGACCACTCCTTCTGGCTGGAGCTTAGGGAGGGGATGGGGTGAAAGCCGTAAGGCCAATCCAGGCGAGAGGTGATGAGGCTCAGCTGGCAGTGGAGGCTGAGAGGCGGATACAATTTAGGGTGGACTTGCTTAGAGTCAAGAGGTCTTGGGGTTGGACTGAGCCTGGCGAGGGAATGTGCTCCAAGAGGAGAGGTGTCAAGGGTGATGCCCAGGTTTCCGACTGAGCAACCAGGTGGAGAGCGGAGACTTCGCTAAGCAGGAAAATGCTGAGCCAGGACTAGTTTGGGGGCGAAGACCAGGCTGACCACTTATCTCATAGGTCACTGCAGAAAGGGGAGAGCGGCTCTCTCAGTTGGCTATTGGGAAGGACGAGAGAGATAATGTTTGTGCAGAGCTAAGCCAATAGTCTGCGTTTCTGGGTTCGAATCCAGGGTCTGCCACTTTCTCACCAAGTGACCTTGGTGCCCTATTTCACTGACCTGAGCCTTGGCTCCTCCCCTGGTGATGTGGAGACAGGGATGGGCAGGCAGGGTACTAAGTGATTGACACGCACGTCCCCCTTAACCTGGCAGTCGGGGCTACCGCCACCAACCCCTGGCAGGTCGGGGCTACCGCCACCAGCCCTGGGTTACAGACGAGGGCAATGAGGCTCAGGGGGGAGAATGTACCTGCTCTAGGTTACCCACTGAGCAGTGCAGTGGGCCTGGGAATCCAGGCCCACGGGCTCTGCAGGGATTATGGGATCCAGGTACTAATGTCCACCTCATGGGTGGTTGTGAGAATGAGACCAAGAGAAGGCCTACTGTGGTGTCTGGTGCCCCAGTAGGCCATGGACCACAGGGAAGTATTGATCGGTATCGAGTCCTTCCCATAAGAATTTAGGGGAACCAGGGCTGGGTGTTCTGGGAGGCTTCCCGGAGGAGGAGGCATTAGATCTGAGACCTAATGGTAGTCAATCTAGCCAAGAAGAAGAGAAGATGGGCGTAAAAGCTCTAAAATATGAGATTGAGTAGTGATTTTGTGGATTGAAAAGGAACCAAAGTTCTCTGTGTTATGCTCCAACCAATCCCACATTGTCTTTATTGCTTTTGGATTCTAGTGACCTCGTGCTGGTCTCTCTCTAGAGACTGAGCCTTCTCATGGTAAGTAATGGGCTTCACAGCCTCCTGTCAGACCCCGGGCGTGTTGATCCCCCTGGTCTCCATCTTACCCTTTCTCACTCAGAACTCGGGCTGTTTGCTTAAACGTCACCTCTGCAGATTTCTAGGCTAGGTCAGTCCCCATTTCGTGCTCCCTGAGCTCCCTGAGCTTCTAATTACTTCTTCCACACTCGTCCTTCCCCCTAGGAGAAAAGCCGGAGCTTGAGGATAATATCCATTTTTATAAATCTAGTACCAGCAGCCCTGAGACAGGCACATAGCAGAGGCTAAATAAATACCTGAACAAACAAACGCATGAGTGAGTTTGCATAGGGCCTCCTGGCTCTCTTGCCACACCTAGCTGCATATATTTCCCTTCCTCCCCAGGCCACGCCCCACTCCCGAAATTGAGCCGAGTCTCATATCCACCATCCACGTTCCTCCTCTCCCTGGATGGACTGAGGATTCCTTTTTTTAAAAAAATATTTTTATTGATTTCAGGGAGAGGAAGGGAGAGAGAGAGAGAGAAACATCAATGATGAGTCATTGATCGGCTGCCTCCTTCGCGCCCCCTGCTGGGGAGCGAGCCCACAACTCGGGGATGTGCCCTGACCGGGAATCGAACCGCGATCTCCTGGATCCTAGGTTAATGCTCAACCACTGAGCCACACCAACAGCCCCTCCCCCCCTTTTTTTCATATCCCCCATTCTATCCTTGGTGACCAGGTTACTATTCCTGGAATTTCTCTTTCATCCTAGTACAACCCAGCTCCTTCCACATGGAGACGAGAGAAAATCCAAATGCTTTCCCTAGGCTTTTAAGACCCTCTGGGATTGGGCCAAACAAAGCTCCCCGATTTTATCTCCCTCTGTCTCTGAATCATTCAGGCTCGCTCTTCCCCAGCCTGGGACACTCATGATGAAAGTCCCTCGGTTCCCTCTGCTATCTCTCCTTGATCAATTCCGCCTCTTCCTCTGACCCCCCCCAGCCTCCCCAGTTCCAACAGGCTTCTCTGAAATACCTGCACCCATGTTGGCTGAGCCACGCTTTTTGGTCATTTGAACCTGTTTTATCTGTGTCCACCCCACCACCCCGACTACAGTCCTTGAAAGGAGACGCCTTGCTTTGGCAAACTTTGTATTCTTGCCGCACCTTGTGCTGTGTGCTTCGTGGGCACATGCTAGTGTCAATGGAAGAAACGTCGAAACCTGTAGAGAATGTTTATGAGTTTATTTGAGCCAAACTGATGACATATGTCAGGGAGCAAGATCTCAAATGGTTCGGAGGATAACAGTTTCGCGGCTGCTTTTATACATTTGAAATTAAGGAGGGACTGTAAGGAAAATTAAATGGAGGTGGGAGGAAGCACCTCGGGGACCGGATTACGGGATAGTTAACAAGAGCATGTGCTCTCTTGAGGGTGGTTATGGCTTATTTCAAAGGTGTGTTAACCTAGATGCTCAGAAACAAGGGACAGGGCTTGCTTAAGGCAAAAATAAACCTTCCACGAAGAACGCTATATGCCTGGGGTGTGCTATCCACCATGACCTGCCCAGTTAGGATTTTATGATCAGATCACCCTGTGAGGTTACCTTCCCTAAAACCCCCCCTTTTTGGTCCCCACTACTTAGCCCCTATGTGTAGCGTCCATTTTACCTGTAACTATTTGCTTCATATGTGCCTTCCCCACAAGTTTCTCCTTCCATGGTGATTTTTCTAAAATTCAAATACGACCATATTCCTCCTCTGCTTAAAATCCTTCAGAATTCACCTTCAAACTATGGTTTGACTCCTACCCATTGTATATAAGGCCCTTTAATTCTGCATTTACAGCCTTGACTCCCCCTGCATCCCTACCCCAGATCCTTTGTAATTCAATAATCCAGTTATACAGAATTATGTAGAAATGTCTAGATACATGTAGCGGCATAGTGGTTAGTTATATCGGTCCAACAGCCAGACTGCCGGGGTTTAAAACCAGCTGTGCAATTTTCTAGTGATATGTCATGCCCTTGTGCCTGTTTCCTCATTTAAAATACGAAAAATATAAAGCAGTGTCTACTTTAGAAAGTAGTTGTAGTGTAAATGAGATAATTAGTACAAAGGTCTTAACACAGTCCCTTTTTTATTCTCACTAAACATGCCGAGTTATCTGTGCTTTGGCTCACGAAGGTGCTCTTGCCCTCTCTTCTTAATCTGGTTAATTGCTAACTACTCCACTTCAAGCCTCAATTCACGCAGCGCCTCTTCCAGGAAGCCTGCCTGGGTTCTTGGGCTGGGTTAACAACTCCCTGATCCCTGCTCACTTCTCACACTGACATACACCCTGTGAGTCAGGGGATGTGTCTTCCCCTTCTCCATTCTCACTGCCTGGCATAGGGTGATAGACTTGGTGGCACCTGTCGCATGAACGGATGTGTAAGAATCTGTGTATACAGTCATCATTCAGTATCCATGGGGAACTGGTTCCAGACCCCCTCCCCTCGGTTCCCAGTATCTGCAAACGTTCAAGTCTCTTATATAAAATGGTAAAGTATTTTCACATAACCTACACACATCCCTGGGTTACTTAGAATACCTGATACAATGCTATGCAAATGGCTGTCACACTGTATTGTTTAGGGAATGAAAACAAAAATGACAGACGCAGCCATCGCAGTCCTGTCCCGCAGTTGGTTGAACCGTGGATGCAGAACCCGTGGATACAGGGGGCCGAAAGTATTTCAAAAGTCGAGGCCACACCTTCTCTCCTGGGCTCCCTTCCGCAGCTCTCCACCCAGACCTGGGCAGAGTGAACCCTCACGAAGGACTTTTTAGCTCGACGGAATTGGGAGTGACAGGCTCATTCCCGGAGGCCCCGAGTGGCCATCGTGATGGGGAGAGAGGGTGGCTGGCTGGCAGGTGAAGGCCGATAAAGCGGGGCCTGAGTTGGTATAAGCCATTTATTCCTCTGAAAGAACTAAAGCTAATCTTTCATGAGCAGTCTGGTTGGATTCTTGTTTCTAATACAGATGTTATCAGGGTCTTAGATGTGATAAACTCCCTGGGGTTTTTATAAGACTCTGAATGCTGCCTGGAGGTTAAATGCCTGTTCTTCTCTGAGTCCCAGCAACTCCCTCCAGGTCAGCGAGCTGCAGACCGTCGGGTGCAGGGAAAGCCAGGTTGTCCTTGCAGCGCGAGTGACAGAGACGGTTACCGCCTGGTCCCTCTGCTGTGGCTGCCCCTTCTCAGTCTTCAGGCCTTAGCATAAACATCACCCTCTCTGAAGGGCTTCTCCAGCCACCTTAAATGAAGAAGTCCTTAATTTAGCCCTGGCCGGTGTGGCTGAGTTGGTTGAGCGTCGGCCTGTGAGCCGAGAGGTCGCAGGTTCGATTCCCAGTCAGGGCACAGGTTTCGGGCTTGATCCCCAGTCGGGGGCGTGCAGGAGGCAGCCGATGGGCGTTTCTGTCTCTCTCCCTCTCCCTTCCTCTCTCTCTCTCAAGATCAAGAAAACATACTAGAAAATAATGCCCTATGATGCCTTCACACCCCTAGGCCAGAGGCGAGAGGGCCGTGGGAGAGAACTCTGCTAAGCCTAGTGCTCCCTGAACTCTCAGCAAAGTGCTCTTCAGAACCGGTCTGCACGGGGCACCCCAGGCTGGCTCCACAGGGGGCCTCGTAACCGAGGCAAGTGAACTGTACCAACGGGGAGCACAGGCTTCCCCCCCACAGTGAGCGAGGGGATCAGGTGGCAGGATTCCGAGCCCAGGGAGCAGCCCTCAGGTTCTCGCCTGGACAGGGCCCCGTAGAGGGTGCCACTGACTTGGCCACTGTCCACTATCTCAGCTCGCTGGAGCTCTGCTCCCGACCTCCTGCAGTGCAGCCCTGACACGGACCCTCCCTCCCCAAGCCCCCCAACAGCGCTTCCTACCTCAGTGCTAAGTGGGGGTGGAGGCGAGTGGGATGCCACGGCCTCTGAGGCGCGGGCCACGAGCTCCGCACCCTGCTAGGTGCTTCATGACGTCTGTTATTTTTAATGGACGTATCTCCCCCCTCCCCCCCTTTCCTCCCCCCTTCCTCCTCCCCCCGCAATGCTAGCTACACCTAATGAGCATCCTTGTGCAACCAACTTTTGCTACCACGGAATCCGCTTCCAATCCCAGATTCCCTGGAATGAAATCCTTTGGTCAGGGGGCATGAAGAATTTTATAGCCCGGGCTGAACGGAATGGCTGTATTGCTTCCTAAGGGGTCTTTCCGAGCTTACCAATGTCGCAGTCACCTTGCCAGCACCGAGTGTTGCTGGTTTAAATGTTTTAAGCTAATTTCGTCAGTGTCATGTGGTCCCTCAAGGGCACTGTCGGGACGTTGACTTGACCTCTAAGAAGGATGACTGTTTTCCATGAACTCCCACTGGTGGTTCACGTGGGGGAATTATTTAATGATGAGCTCTATCTATTTGTGTTTTCTGGTTCAGATTTTTAAAATGATAACTTTGAACGAGTTATATTATAAACCTGTTTATCGAATCTTTTATTTTTCATTATCGCCCATCCCAGCAACCTTTCCAAATAATCTTTTCACGAAAAAATTAAAAAAAAATTTTTTTTTTTTTCCAGAGAGAAGACGGGAGAGGGAGAGAGAGATAGAAACATCAATGATGAGAGTCACTGGTGGGCTGCCTCCTGCACAACCTCTACTGGGGATTGAGCCCGAAACTCGGGCATGTCCCCTGACTGGGAATTGAACTGTGATCTCCTGGTTCATGGATCAATGCTCAACCACTAAGCAACACTGGCCAGGCTTTTTCATGAAAATTTAATCCTGCTGATATATCTGTCCGTGTGCTTTATACATACATGGGAGCCCAAGAACCACTTTTTGTCCCCTTGGGTGCAATACTGACTGTTTCGAGAATGTTTGCAATAAACTGCATTCGACTAAATAGTTCCACTCAGTGACAATGAGCACATGACCCTGAACTAAATAATAATTCAACTAAATGCAGAAACAACTCAACAAACATTTTCCGGGCATCTATTATGTGTGAGCAATGAGCTAGTCACTGTGGATTCAAAGTCAAAAAAGTCCAGGCCTCTGGTTTTCTCTGCCATTTTTAATGCAAATACATGAGGTGGTTGAGAAAGGGCATTATAACTGGCAGGGAGCAGGGGTGCCTGAAGCGAGGTTTGGGGACAGTGAAATCAGACAGACAGACAGACAGACAGCACCATTATCATCATCAGCAGCAGCAACAAAGCAGGTGAGAGGTCTGTGGGCAGAAGGGAGAGCCCAGATTATGACAAGGCCAGCAGCCTGTCGTTCACTTGCCACAGAGTTGCACTGGGCCATGAGCCGCTGTACCCGGGCCTGCCCTGTTGCTCCAACAACAGGAAAAAACCGAATATGTGTTTGGAGTCTCCCTGTTCTGGGGTGAGGCTTTCAACTCCGCAAACCGCTCTGAGCAGTCCCTGAGATGACGGCCCCTCTGCAGGGGACACCGGCTCTGTTCAGGTACTTTGTCGCCTTGGCGAGAACCTACCCAGCAGCCCCTCCGACGCCCAAGTCTGTGCTCTTAGCGGTTCCACTAATAGCATAATTGAGACCTTTCTGCCCCTACCAATGTACCCACCTACTTGGGCTTTGTGCGTCCAGGCCAAAAGAGCGCAGCCGGGCAGTCATGTCAGGCCTTGGGTGAGAATCTGGGGTCGTCCTACAAATAGACAGAGATAGCTCCACCTCTCCACTCAGCCAACGCCAAACACCTCGCCCTCGATGCTGGCAAATCCCCCCAGAGTCCGCAATACACGCTCACCCCCAGCGCGGGTGCGTGGCCTTCCGACAGCTTCACGTGGTTCGCGTGATCAACGCCCCCGTCCGCGTGATGGAAAAACTGACGCCCAGGCGGAGTCATGAGGAAACGCTTTGGGAACCGGGCGGGAAGTTCCACAGCGCTGTGCGAATGGAGGGGGTTATTAATTCCCTCATTACGAGCAGCCACAACAAGGCTGATCGTCGCTACCCATTACAGATTCCTTTCTGTGCAATAAACATCTATTTCCAGGCGCGGCGCTAAGTACCCAACAAATATTATCTCATTTAATTCAATTAATGACAACGACCCAGGAGAAATAGCGGGGGAGTCACCGACCCTGCTGGGGAGAGGCGCGCTAGGCAGGTTTGAAACTTGGATGCTCTCGCATCTTAGAAATATATATATTTTTTCTTCCTTTGGGTGGTAGTGAGTAAAAGGAAAGAGAGAAAAACTGGGGCCAGAGGGGAAAAATTAGGCTTTTCCACCGAGAGAGATGTGAGAGGTTCTGCTTCTACCTCCTCTCGAAATGAATGGCTGGAGGGTGCTTGACTCAGAAAGCCCCATCCCCACTCCTGCCTCCCTCCTCCTCTCCCTCCTCCCCCCTTCTACTTTTCAACAAACGTGAGTGTCCACCCTGTGCCCAAGAGTTGTGCCAGGGGTGGGAACACCGCCCTGAGCTAACCCTGGTCCGTGAATGCGCTTTTCTGCAGCAGGAGGGGCTGCATCTCATAAGGGTATGAGCTCGGGATTCTCAGTCATTCAGGGCCATGCGGGGCGCAAACGGACAGACCCCCCCAGGCCTGGTGTGGGAGCTCAAGGATCGGGCATTTGGGTCGATGATTGAGATGAAGACAGATGACTATTTGAGGATTAACTTGCTTAAGCCTTCCCAGCATCCTCGGGCAGGGCTGTCGCGGTGTAGGGACGATACAGTGTTTAATTCGAACTCCAGTCATATAGCCACGTCTGAGGGGAGGGAACGGGGTATTGCCTCGTCTGCTCTGGCGTGATAATTTCATATTCTCAACTAAGCGGGATATTTCCTGGACTCATTATCTTTGCCTTTGCACCAGAGATCAGCAGGACAGGGCTTATAATAATAGTACTGAAAATAGCAACAATCTGGTAACAGCAGCAACGAAAACACTAACAGTAATAGGCATCGGGCTAAAGAACCCGCGGAGCCTGGGAAAGGGGCCGGTGTCCCCCTACGGCGCGTAAAGAGAAGAACAAAAGGAAGGGAAGTGACTTTCTCAAGGTCACGCGCCATCCGCGGCTGTCCTGAGAGGACCGCCTGCTGTCCCGATACCTGGCGCCAAAGAGAACAGCCACTGGGGTTTGGACTCGCCTTGTGTGGGGAGCAGGCATAGTGCGGGGAGCTTGGCCAACAGAACTGCATGTCGTGCCATCCCAAGGACCCCGGAGGGAGGCCGCGGCAGCCCATTTTCCAGATGCCTCGAGGCCCCATGGTATAGAACACAAGCCAAAGGGTGAGGGCGGGCTTGGGAGGGTCCCTGCCCCAAGTAGGGAGCAGGAGCCTGCAGAAGGGGCTCAGGGGCATTTTGAGGGCTGCCTGGGAGGATGGGAGGGCACCCTGGTCCCAGCAGCACAGCTCCGCCTCGACTCTCTCCCCCTCTGCCTTCCCACATGCGCCGCGTCCCAGGCTTTCTAAAGCCAGGCTTTCAGCTGCCAGGGATGCTGGCTTCAAGGTCCATGGGAACGATGCCTGGGGAATTTGCAGAGCTACCTTGGCGACGGGCAAGCAAAGGTTGCCATGGAAACCCTTCATCTTTTTCCAGACCTGCCGCCTGTTCTCCCTCCCCTGACGTTCCATCCCCCACACGGGAGCAGGGGCGACCAGAGAGCCCCAGACAAAGGCGGGGTGCAGCTGCTGGCCGCCCCTTTCATGCTCACTCACCTCCCTGCCTCCGGCCTCCTTCAATCCATCCTATCCCTGCTGCCCAAGCAATTCTCTCTTATCCGGTTCAGATCATGTCATTGCCCTGCTTAAAACCTGCCGCGGCTCCCCAGGGCCGGAAGGAGCCAGAACAAACCCTGTACTGTGGTATTTAACTGTCCCCCCCCCTCAGCTCCACAAGGTCACCGCACAGCAGGATTAACATCCCACCAGTCCGTGGGCTCCAAGAGGGACCAGACTGTCCATCACGGCCTCCCTGGTGCCCAGCACGACCCCCGGCTGACAGTGGGCACCCAGGAAGGAGACTAAAGGAGGGAGGAGTGAAAAGTGAGAAATGTCACCTTCTCTCCCCCAGCAGCCTCTCTGCTTTGGTCGCCCATGAGAAAGATGGAAATTCAATATCTGGGGGAACGCTTTGGAGAGCATATGTTTAACCACGACGCTGTACACCTGAAGCTAATACAAAATAATATTGAATGTCAGCTGTAATTGAAAAATAAAATTTTTAAAAAGTCAGCATCGTTCTCAGTGTCAACAAGTTCCTCCTCCAAGACCAGGCAGGTCCAAGCCGCAACTCCTTCTGCCCTATTCCTGCCCATCCTTAGAAGGCCCAGCTCAGCTGCCACCTCCTCCGGTAAGCCTTCCCTGATGCCCCACTGAGGAGTGCTTCCCCATGCTCGCGCTCCCTGTGGCGCGCCGTGTGTCCCTCAACTCCTCTCTGTCAGGCCTTGGAGTTTCGGGAGCCTGCACTCTTCACCCCTGGGCTTCCCGGTGACTAGAACTCACTACCGCGAGGTGCTCAGGGAGCAAATATGTTTCGAATTTATTTGCCTCAAAGGCCGTTGTGATTCTCCGTCACCCCAGGGCTTCTTCACCCACCTCGGCACAGTTCACAGCGGCAACCCACACTCAGTTAAATCTGAATGCCAGCTTCAGGGAGAGCTGTGTGATTCAGGCAAGTGGCTCTCCCTCTCTGAGCCCTGGGGCGGCTTGTGCATCCCCGATCACCCCGAGAGAAGTCAGTTTTCCATGAGCCTCTTAAGTACAGTGGTTGTCCTTACTGCATACCAGGTCCCCCAACACACGATCAACCTCGACATCTTGCTTTTAAGAACTCGAGGGAGCCAGGCTCACGCCTCGAGCCTGTGACGCTGGCAGCCTGTGGCATGAGGCTCAGGGGCTCCCTTAAAGCAAGACGGGAGTGGGGAAGCCCGCGAGCCCAAAAAGCTATTTTGAAGGGAGTTCTGAAAGCGTTTGTTTTTAAAATATCATGCAATGCTTGTTACCGACCTTTATTTTTTTCTCCTGCCTTCCTCCCCATGCAGGTGCAGGGAGATTAGCAGTAATTTAAAAAAGCAGGATTGCCTCTGTGTCAATTTCTCGCTAATGAGCAAAACACACCATGTAATTGCTATGTATTGAGGGAGGCGACAATGCATTTTCGGCGGCTGTTTAATATGCCGGGGCTCGTTCGAGCAGATGTTCCGACGCTCGCCTTCCAAGACGGAGGAGTCAGGTCCAGAACGAGGGGACGCAGCCCCTTCCCTCGCCTCCATCTAGCGCTGGTCCCCTTGGAGGGCGTGCGGCAAAGCCACGGGCCTGCAGCACCATCGGGGCCAGCTTCTTGGAGGCAGAGCCCACAGGTGGCCCCCAAACCAGGCGGGGTGACAGCAGCTCGAGGTCACGCCTGCAGGTTTAGGATGCAGGTTCCCAGTGTGGAAAGTGTCAAGAGAGAATGTTTTGCACCCAAGTGGGATAAATAAACTGCCTCTTGGGTCTGAGGAAGAGGCAGCTTGTGGAGCTGGAAGGACCTGGGGTTTGGGTCTCATCTTGAGTCCGTCCCCCGAGTGGCTCCAAGGCTGAGGGAAAGAACTTGGGCTGCAGAGTCCTGGGGGCTTGGGTTCAAGTCCGGACCCATTTCCCACTAGCCTCAGTTTCCTCCTCTACAAACTGAGGATTCCCAAAGTCCTTCTTCGTGGACTTGTGGATAAAGTGATGCTTTGTGAATGACATTAAGGAAACAAGGGTCAGAAGTCGCTCAGCCAGCAAGTGCTTATTGACCACCTACTATGTGCAAGACATTAGATGCCTTGGGCTGCCAAGGGCTCACCCACCCACCCCCAGCTGGAGGGCACTCCCGCTTCTAGAAAGTCCTACTGGACTTTCTGTAGTTTGTCCCCCCAGCTGTTCAAACATTGTGGCCTGGTTCTTCGGAGAGGCAGGGTGGCAGCAGGAGTGTGGGTCGGATCGGACTGTCAGGTTTGAGCCTTGTCTCCTCCTAACCACACAGGTCTCAGTCAAGTGACTAACCCCTCTCAGAGCTTCTGGCTCCCCATCTGCAAACACAGGGTAAAAATAGGACCTCTCTCCTTGAGCTATTGTGAGAATTAGACAAAATAACCTAAGCGAAGCCAGGCTCACGGTCCGTGCCCGATAAACAGTGGTCCCACGATCTTCTCTGTGACCATTGGGAAGCATGGCCTGCATCTTGCTTTCTTTGGCATCTGCAAGGCATCAGGACCATGCCTGGCTCGTGGTAGGTGCAGTTCCACAGTTTCGAAGTAAACAAAGGAGCGGTTGAATGAATGCCAGCTTGTCACTGGGCCATCTTTATAAACACAGTTGCCCAACTTGTCGCTTCTCCCAGATGGAACTTGTATTTTTAGTTCTCACACCCCCTGCTGTGTTTCCTCTCTTTCTGCTTTGCCTGATGGAAGCTCATAGTAGGTGCTTATGAAATACCAGCCGACGTGCCTGCTCGTCACTTTGGGCTACATGGTGTCAAGGATAGAACCTTGACATCCACAGCATGGGGCCCAGAGCCGCTTTTTTTTGTTGTTAATCCTTACCAGAGGATATTTTTTCCATTTTAGAGAGAGTGGAAGGGAGGGAGGGGAATAGATATATAGAGAGAAACATCGATGTGAGAGAGACACATCGATCTGTTGCCTCCCACATGCGCCCTGAGTGGGGATCTAACCGGCAACCCAGGTACGTGCCCTTGGCCGGGAGTAGAACCAGCGACCCTTTGGTGCCTAGGCGGACGCTCTAACCACTGAGCCACACAGGCCAGGACCCAGAGCCACTCTTAAGCCACCTTAGCCCTCCTGCCCCTCTGAACGGTGTCCTGCCCCCCTAACTGATAACAGGGGCCCCTGTCTGTCCATCAGGAAGAACCCACCTCTCCTGCCTCCTCCCAGGCCCTTGGGCCCAGCAGCTCCTCCATCAGGAACTATATCCCAGGCTGCAGGCCGGATGGTGGAAAATGACGATTCTGGCTGCTTCTCAGTTTCCAGATTGATCGGGGACAAACGGGAACTCCGCCCCCCTACCAGTCACCCAAGGCAGTCAGCTGGAACGAGGTGTGCACTTAGACAGCCGGCCTGTGAAACAGCCTGTGCTCTGCCGATTAAAGAAAACTCCCAGTTCCCTGCCCCCACTGGCTGGGGGCTGGGGAGCAGATGGGGTGGGGGCCAATGAGGCCGCCTCAGGAGCCATAGTCATTCATCAAAGCAAAGTGATAAATCATTTCCTTGTCTGTTTTTATTAATTAAACAGTAAGAGTGGCACTTAAGTAGTGTTTATTCTATGCCCAACACTTTACACGTATTAATTTTAGTCTCCCAGCAACCCTGCAAGGTAGGTACTATCATGCTGGTCATTTTACAACAGGGAGCCTGGGTACCCGGGTTCACAGCTGGTCGGTGGCTCCGGGGCCCATTCGGACATCTTTTCAGTGATCATTCCATTGGATCCTCATGATAACCCCACGAGGTAGGAACTTGGTTGTCCATGTTTGACACGTGGGGAAGCTAAGGCTCAGGGAGGTGAACTCCTGCCTTAAGTAAGTGGCCAAGCCGGGATTTGAACCCAGGTCTGCGTAACTCAAGGTTGCACTACCTAGAGGGCCTCTAGAGGCCCTGGGAGCACAGGTCAGAGAGAGCCTGAGTAGTGGGTGGCAGTTTCTGGGAGGAGAGAGAGTGTGCTGAGCTCGGGGTGAGGAAGCTAGATATGGGAGGGACCGGCACGCATGGGGGACTGGTGTGCATGGGGGACTGGTGTGCATGGGGGACTGGTGTGCATTGGGGACTGGTGTGCATGGGGGACTGGTGTGCATTGGGGACTGGTGTGCATGGGGGACTGGTGTGCATTGGCGACTGGTGTGCATGGGGGACCGGTGTGCATTGGGGACTGGTGTGCACTGGGGACTGGTGTGCATTGGGGACTGGTGTGCATGGGGGACCGGTGTGCATTGGGGACCGGTGTGCACTGGGGACTGGTGTGTCAGTGGGGGACTGGTGTGTCAGTGGGGGACTGGTGGGCATGGGCTTCTGCCCAGGAGGAAGAGTAGGGAACCTGGAAGGGATGTGGGGACAGTGAGGTCGGAGAGCCTGGCGGTGGCCATGCCAAGCTGCGCCTCAGAGGTCAAGGTCAGCATGTCACCTGCCGGCAGTACCAACAGACTCTAAGCTGGAGAAGCCTGATCTTTCAGCTGGCAGGTTCGGCTGTAGTTTTGCTAAGTGTAGGGTCCCCATTAGGGTTTCTACACTCTTACCCCATCATCAGCCCCCCCATCATGCCTTTCGAAGGCTGGGAGCTGGCAGCTCAATACAGCTGCCCCCCATCCAGGTGGGCCATGTTCCGGGACCTCCAGCGGCTGCCAAAACCGAGGACCGGGCCGAACCCTGTATATCCTATGCTGTTCCCTAAGCATACTTTTTATTTAAAGGAAGAGCTTTACGGCTTCTCTTTGGCAGATCCAAAGCGCCGGCATCACCACTCTTGCACCTTGTGGCATTATTAAGTCAAATGAGGGTGACTTGCACACAAGCACTATGACCCAGCCGACCTGGTGGCTGAGGCAGCTGCTAAGGGACTAAGGGCCGGGAGCAGGTACATGCTGGACAAAGCGATGATTCCCACGCAGGGGGGACGGAGCGGGACCGTGTGAGATTTCATCACACGGCTGAGAATCGGGGTAACTGAAACCACAGGAGGCAGATCTGCAGATAAGGGGGGAGGGACGACTGTAACTACCTTTTTTGTTGTTGTTAATTGTCACCCAAAAATATTTTTTCCATTGATTTTTAGAGAAAGGGAAAGGGGGGGCGGAGAGAAACATTGATGTGAGAGAGACACGTCAACTGGTTGCCTCCCAGCACATGCCCTTGACTGGGAATCAAACCCAGGGCCCTTCAGAGCGTGGGCCGGCGCTCTAACCACTGCGCCACACTGGCCAGGGCTATGACTACCTTTTTGAAGGGCCCTTTTGAAATAGACGTCGCAACTTAAATCAATCAAGTCTGCAGTCTCTAAAGGTTGGGCCGCATCCCATTTCCATTCTCATTCCCAATGTTTAATACATTTCCCTTCCCAGATCAACCAAATACATAAATAAATGGTATAAAAAATTAAAAAGTCGTCTGTTTTTGGAGAGCAGCCGGCAATGCCTGAGCCGCCCTGGAAGATCGTACGTCATTCTTGAGGATGTCTCCATAACACAACATTCTCAAGCAATTAGAGGGTCAGACCCTCTGGGTTCAGCCCCGGGCTGGCAGTGGGGACTCCCAGAGAGGAGCCGTGTACCGAACTGCAGTCTGTCTTCAGACTCCAAGTGTAATCAGGGCTCAGTGACAAGTTTAATGGCAGGGACAGATAAAACACTTTCCCATGTCAACCTGAAGGGATTGTCATCGCTGAGAAACTGCTGGGGCGGTGGAGGCCTTTGGGGAGGGAGGGCAGCCAGGATGAGATGGAGTCTGAGCCATCGAGGGGTAGGAGGTGTGACTCAAAGGTCTCTTCTGCAAAGGGAACCCAGAGGGCAGGATCCAGGGGGTACCTCTGAAGTGTTGAGAGCATGGCTCAGGCCACACGCCCAACTGCTCAGGCATCATTATGGGGCTTCTCTGTTACCTGGCTGCCAGACGGCTCTCCTCTAAATCGGATTGTCTCTTCTGTCTCTGCTTTGAATCCTCCCATGGCTCCCACATGGCCTCCAGGATAAACACAGATGCTTTTCAATGACACCGGTGGCCCTCTACTCTACAGCCCTGGCCACTCTGGAGATCTGTGCTCCAGATATATAGGACTGTTGTAACCACCCAGAGGGCCCTCTTGGCTCACCCTCTGGGCCTTGGCCTAACCCATTTTCTTGGTTAAGAATGTCTCCTCTCCCTTCCTTGATTTAGAATGCCTGCCTTCCTTTTCACCTGGCTAATGTCTGTTTATTTTTGATATTCAGTAGAGGAGTTACTTCTTCCAGGGAGCCTTCCTGGAACACATACAGCTGTTTGCTGTCCCTGCCCCACCACCATGCTCCCATCGCGTCTCAGTGGCTGGCCTCTTTTCCTCTCTGGCCTGGCAACTCCTGGAGGGCAGTGGCCCTGGCTATATTGTGTGCACCCTTGTGTCCCTAATGCCTACCAAAGACCACACGCCCAGTCCGTGGTAAATAGTCAGTAAATGTTTGTTGAAGACATAAGTGAAAAATTACATAAATAAATGAGCGCATACATGGATATTCTGTGACAACGATTCTCAGCCAATTTTGATTTTGCCCCCAGGGGACACGTGGCAATGTCTGGAGACCTTTCTTTGCTTGTCATGTCTTGGGGGGGGGAGGGAGGGAGTGCTACTAGCATCTAGTACACAGAGGGGTCAGGGATGCTATCAAATATCCTACAATGCAAAGGCATAATTTCCCCAGTAAGTTTATAATCTGGCAAGGCACACAAGAGCTGCAGCTGAAAAACTGCTGGAAAACAGAATAGAACAGGAACATCTATTGAATCACCTCCCCCCCCCACTATCAAGTATGGGGGGATGTCTCTACCCTGTTGAACTCCTACTCATCCTTCAAGACCCAGCTTAAATATTGCCTCCTCCATGTAGCCTTCTCTGATGCCCCAATCCAGGCTCAGTCTGCCTCTTCTCTCTGCTGTGACAATTTCCATCACACCACCCTAACATTATTTGTATAAGTGACTATCTCCCCTCCAGTCTGAGGACAGGGACAGAGTCCTAATTCCCTTTGTTTCTCCAGTGCCTGAAGTATAACCAGTGGTTTATGAAATGTTTGGGGAGATAAAAATCAAAAGCGTGACTATTGCAGCCATCAAGCCAACAGTGGGCTTTTCCCACCTTCTGGAGCCTGGGGGACGCCTGCGTAAGGACCACTGCTGCTGAGATGCCCAGGGGTGCAGAGCACTCCCAGGCTCAGTCACGACCTCACATGGAGGAGGAAGGCTGTTCTGGGCTGTCAGTACTTTGTCATTGACCTTGCTGCCAAGCCAGAGAGCAAGACGTCCTCCCCATGAGCACGTCAACTAACAAGCTATAAATTAAAAAGGAGAGAAAAAAAGAATTGCTAATTCCAACCCACTCTATTTTTTTCTCGCAGCTGCTTGGGAGGGAATGCTCTGTGACTTTCAGTTGGAACATTTCTTTGGCTGAAGTTCCCCTCTCTCTGCCTGCCTGGTCACTTCCCTCCTCCAGGGTCCAGGCTGGTTGGAGCCAAGGGAGTGTGGGCTTTGGGGTCATACAGACCTGGGTTCAAATCCTGACTCCGGTCTGTAACCTTGTCTCTCTGAGCCTCAGTTTCCCCACCTGTAGAACCATAACTTCTGAGTAGTTCTGGAAAGCACGTAGCCTTTGGAGGTCTCCACTCCAGCATCACCCAAGTGCCCACAGAGGGTCTGAAACTACCTACAGGATGCGTAGTTCTTAGCTCCAAAGGAAGGCAGGGTTTCTGGTCCTTGGAAAGGAGTTTCCCCATTCCTGGCTCCCAGTCCCCAACCCTTTCCCTCCAAGTTCCTTTTCAACCTTTAGAGAATATTAACACTCTGAGCTGTCCAGGACAAAGGGCCTCAAACATCACTTAGCCCTTCAACTCTCCCACTGCACACCTGAGGCCCGGGGAGGGAAGGGAGCTTAACTGGGTGGCACGAAGAGCGCTGCATTTTCTCCTCTGTAGTATTAACGATGACATCTGCCATTTATCAAGCACTTACTCATGTGCCAGGCACTGAATTATCTTAACACCCTAGGAGGAAAAAAAATACCCATAAAAGGAAAAATTGAGAAATTGTACCTCATTAAAATGAAGAGCTTCTGCTTTTTGAAAGACACTGTTAAGAACATGAAGAGAAGCCACAGATGGGGAGAAACTATTTGAAAATCTTGAATCTGATAAGGAATTGTATCCAGAATATATAAATACTTCTCAAAACTCAACAGAAATAAAATTAAAAAAATTAGGCAACATATTCGAACAGGCACTGCCCGCACAAGATGTATGGATGGCAAATAAGTATATGAAAAGATGCTCAACATCATTAGTCATGAGGGACATGCAAATTAAAACCTCAATGAGATTCCCTGACACACCTATTAGAGTGGCTAAAATGAAAAAGGCAGATAGTTGCAAGTGCTGACAAGGGTGGGATGGACTTGGGTCTCTCATTCCTATGTGCCACCATGTTGGAAAACAATTAGAAAGTTTCTTAGAAAGTTAAACCTACATCTACCATATGATGCAGCAAATCCACTCCTCGATGTTTACTTAAGAGAAATGAGAACATATGTCCATATAAAGATGTGTCCATGCGTCCACAGCAGACCCAACTAGAAATGTCTGTCAATGAGTAACTGGATGGACGAAACATGTTCCCTTCATACAGTGGAATGCAGCTCAGCAACAACATGAGGGAATCTCAAAAAAGAACACACAAAAAATTACACCAAGTGCAAGAAGCCAGGCCAAAGAAAGAGTGTATATTATGTGATTCCATTTATAAAAAATTTCTAGAAAAATGTAAAGTAATATATAGTAAGGGTGGTAGCCTGGGGAAGGTAGGGGGAGTGGGAAGAAATAAGACAGAAATTTTTACAAAAACTTTTTAGGGTGATGGGCGTGTTCGTGATCTTGACTGCGGTGGTGTTTCTAAAACCCGTGTGCTAAGTACTGCCCTGCTAGACTCCTCTGAAGCCCCACTTGCTAACATGAGCATTCCCATTTTACAGATGAGTAGACTGAGGCTCAGGGAGGTTAAGTAGCTTGTACAAGGTTACATGGTCAGGCAGGTAAGGTCGAGATTTGAACTCATGCCTGTTTCCAGAGTTGGAGCTCTTAGCATATGCAGGAATGTGTGTGTGTGTGTGTACGCATGTACACAGATGCATGTGATTTAATGACTTTTAGGGCAGGAGGGACCTGAGAAGTCAGCACATATGGCCACTTCTTTCCATGGACAGCAAAAATGAGGCTTGGTTGGGGCCTTGCCCAATGGAAACCAGAAGGAGACTGGGAATTCTGAATGAATGAATGAGTGAATGAGTGAATGAGTGAATGAACGCTTACTAGGTGTCAGCCCCAGTGCTAAGCCTTCGCGTTTCTCTCCTCATTCACATCACGAGGAAGACGGCACCCTGACCCCATTTTACAGAAGAGGATACTGAGGCTTAGGGAGGCTAAGTCATGGCTCAGGGTGATGGAGCAAGTAGGTGGCAGAGCTGGAATCAAACCCAGGCCTGTCCCACAGCTTCAGGGAGTGCTGCTTGGGGACCCTCGGACAGATACCCTTTCTCTCCGTACATGCCACAGGACACCAAACTGGCTCACCAGGGTCCTCCATCTGCCCGGCCTCTGTGCCTCTGCGGGCGAAGGCCAGGGGCTGAAGTCAGGGTTGGACCTGATTTTGACCAGCGGCCACTTACCGAGCCCCAGAAAGGGGGCAGGGGAGGGAGCTGAGCATGGCTTGTCTCCGCCAAGGAGCAGAGCGAAAGGAAGGGGGGGGCGGGTGATGGATGACTTGGCTCCTGGGCCCTGACGCCGAGCCATTCGCTTTGAGGCAGCACCGAGGGGTATGAGAATCAATTTGGGCAACAAGTCAAGTTTCAGGGTCATCCCCGAGGGGAGCAGAAACCGAGCCCTCCGGTGCAAATTCTCCTGGCTAAGGCCTGCCGGTCAGAGCAGAAAACCCCGCCTTGGCTTTAGCGACCCGGGGACAGAATGAACTCCTAGCCTGGCCTCTGGGCAATGGGTCGCTGGGTCACCTCGCTGGCCTTGTGGGTGACCACTCTCCCCGTCGCTTCACTGGCTTAGACGAAAAATGCAAGTACACAAGCACAGTAATTAATGAAGCCAGCCTCTGGCCTCAGAGAGACTCGGTTTCTTATCCCAGTGCCGCTACTTATTAGCTGTGGGCCTGTGGGGCAGTTGGGTCACTTCTCTGAGCCTCAATACCTTCATCGTGATGGTCCCAAAGCACAGTGTTTTGGGGAGCATCAGAGGGGGTGTTTGGAGAGCCCCGATCAGAGTAACTGCCACTCACATTAGATCCACCAGCATCTCCACCGTCCTCATGGGGGCGAGAGAACACAGAGCCGGGAAGGGGCGAAACGCTTGGGAGGGTGAGGGCTGCGAAGGGCTGATGCTCTTGTCTTCTCCACGGGGTGTCCCTTGCCCGGCACCACGCTGGCACCCAAAGGAGGTGGGTGGAGCGACCAACGGTGTGCTGTCCGGCACACGCGGGGCACTGGGATGGGAGCGGGGTGTTGTCAAGACTGATCGTCCCCCCTGACTCCGCACCCACCTTCCCCCGCCTTCTCTCCCGCCCACATTTCCCCCCTCTGATTAGGGTCACGGGCCTGCAGTCCGGCCCCCCATCTTCAGATGCTGTCATTTTTCGGAGCACGGTTATTTCCTCGGGAGCACCGGCGTTGATTTTCTAGCTCGTTCGTTTCTCTTCGGAAGTTCATTTGTTGGAGCGTTTGCGCAGTCAGCGCATTGTTCGGGCAGGCAAGGGTCCGTCCAGTCATTTCGCGCCTCTGTTGGAGGGTGCCGGTGCTATCCCAGCACTCAGCCCCATGCTAGGGGCACCGATGCGGGCTCGTAACTAAGAGAACGGAGAGGAGCGGGCTCCCTGTCCCTGTGCTGTACCCAGGGACAAGTTTATCAGTGCAAGTGATTTTTCCTCTGTTTTCTGCTCTCACGAGGGTCTGTGCCCCTCCCGTGGCCATCAGCACATTTCTACTGAGAGGCACTGAAAGGTCTCCATGTATTTGTGCAAATCCTTTCTCACCAGCGGAGGCCAGAGTCCACTCTGTAGACCTTCATCCCCAAGTGCCTATCACAGAGCCTTGAACATCATAGTCAGCGCTCAGAGCAGCAGCTGGAGGGGACAGAGCCAATTTCTCAGAATCATAGTATCAACAGCTACTATTTATTGAATCAAGGTCTGGCATTTTCTACACATCACTTCCTAGAGCATCAGAATAACCTCCTGAAAATGATGTGATTAGCCTGGTTTTGCACTTGAGGAGATCGGGGCTCAGAGAGGTTAAGTGGGTGCACAGCTGTTAGCAATAGAGCAGGAACCACTGGACTCCAAAGGCAGAGCTCTCTCCATCCATTCATTCAACAGATGTTTGCTGAGCATACACCATGTGCCAGGAGCTATACGGGGGATGCGTGCAGAGCAAAAACATACACAGGTCACATCTTAGGGAGCTTGTATCAGTTAAAATCTTATGAAATAAGATATGAGTCCCATGGAAGCGTAACGGTCAGCTCAGCTGCTGTTAGTTACACGAAACCCTAACCTGGTGGCAATGAGAGGCTGGTGGTAAGTGAACCAGGGCTGAGCCTGCCACTCAATAGAGGCAACAAGGCCCCCAGCTTCTTCTCTTTCTGCTCTGCCATCCTTGTCTGACTTCGACTTTATGGTTGAAGGATGTCCGCTGCACTAGTCTCATTTCCAGAGACGAACCAAGGGGAGAGGCAGAAAGGCCAAGGGCATCCAAATCAAATCTGTCTTCTTTTGAAAATCTTTCCTAGAAGTCCCAATCAGCACCTTCTGCTCAAGTCTTACTTATTGGCCAGAGAGTGTCATGTGACCCTTCCTAGCTGCAAGGGAGGCTGGAAATTCAACAATCATAGAGAAAGGCTAGAGAGGGTGGGAGCAGGTTAGGTGTTTGGTAAACTCATCCACACTTTCAGCCGTAAGTTCACAGGGAGATGGATTTTAACTGACAATCACAGAAAAATAAAGACATAATTACTAGCTGAGGTAAGGGCTCTGAAGGAAAGGAACAGAATTCTCTGAGTATATATTTAAGTTTCTGATCTCAAGTGTAATATTGGAGGCGGTGGGCAAAGGAAAACCACTTTGCATAAGGGACGCTTGAGCTGGAATTTGAGGGACAACCGGGCAAACTTGGTAAAAGTTGGAGGGAAGTGTATTCCAGGCCCGTGGAACAGCTTGTGCAGCAGTGAGAGGCGGGCAGGGACCCAGACCATGCAGGGAACAGTGGATTGGATGCATAATTTTGGTCTTTATTCTGAAAGCAATGGGGAGCCACGGGAAGGTTTTAAATCGGGGGAGAAGGGGTGGCGTTGGCAGATCTGCGTGTTGAAAAGATGTCTGTGGTGACAGTGTGAAGAACGGATTGAACGGGGGCAAAGCTGGAAGCCGGACCAGAGGGGGGACTGTTGCGGTTGACCAGGTGATAGCTGATGGTGGCTAATAACCAGGGAGGTGGTGGCAGCGACGGAGAAAAAGTGAGCTGCTTTGAAAAATATCGAGGAGGCACAGTGACTAGGCCTTGGGGATGGGCTGGGTAAGGGGGGCGGAGGAGAGGAAGGCGTGACGGATGACTTCTGACCTTTGTCTTGCTCAAGCACGCTCATGGAAGCGCCATTCGCCAAGCCAGCAGGCACCAAGAGGGAGGCCCAGAGATGGGGGCCATCGCGGCTGGGGGAGTGCGGGCCGAGTTCAGGTTTGCTGCTGTGTGGAGTTGGAAGCCACCCTTCCTTTGCGAAATCCTTCATCTTCTAGAAGGTCAGCCCTCTGTTTCTAAATGCGGCTGCTTCACGTGCCTTGTTGGGCCCCGTTTCCTGCCTTCCTGCCCAGGTTGCAGATGGCCATCTGGGATGGCGACAATTTTCCTCGAGCGCACCCCTAATCGCTCTTTGTCCGCGGGAGACGAGGTGCTCTACCCCAGCACGGCTCGAAGCATCGACTTGCTGGTTCGCTTCCTTCTTGGCATCATCCCTCAGCCAGGGCTGCTGGGTCTAGGCCACCGTCTATTTTCCCTTCTCTGTGTTCAGCTTGTCCTTGAAAAGACCCCCACCGCCCTGCTCAGAATCAGCCAGGCCCGGCGTCTAATGGCTTGTTGACAAGCTGAGAGAGCCTGCTGCTTGGAAGCGGTAATGGAGAAGCAGGCGGAGCGGGCACAGGCTTGGCAGTGGTTGTGATTCTTAGTGTTACATGGATGGCATCGATTAGGGGGAGGCAAGCCAATTTCTCTGACTGAGTGGGCTTCTTGACCAGTGACAGGCCTCTCCTGCGTTTGGCGTGACAAGCTATCGGCCCGGCAGAGTCCCTGCTAGCTGCGCAGAGCTAATCAGAAAACTGAAATTGCTTAAGCCTGGGATAAATTGGAGTGTACTCCTCTCTCTCGATGCCCTGAGTTGTAGGATTGCTGGGACAAATCTTTCCAAGTGGTTTTAGAATCACTCCACCTCAAATTCTTCAGGCCATGGAGGCGTCCATTTATTCAGAGCGGCTTAATTTTTTTTACTAACCTTTTCCAGATTCTATAGTAAAACATGCTCATTGTAGAGCTTTTGTAATAATATCCCCGATGGTATGTTGAAATAATATGCTGTTATGTAACAAAGATATACTAAAAATAAAATAATAAGATGTTATGTAGTACAATCCTTGACGGCATATCTAAAACAGATTTATTAATTTGAGCCCATCTCATGGGCAGATGACTGCAGACCATGCCACAGTACTTCTAAGTCCCTGGGTTGGGAGTGACTTGTTACGCAGCATTACCTTGGCAATTGCTGACTGATACAGGCGCTGCCATCCACCTAGCCACTTAAGCCCTAATCCAGGGCAGGCATCCTTAGGTGTCTCCTTTGCCCCTTACTCTCCACATCTGATCCATCAGCACCTCTTGCCAACTTGACCTTCAGGACATAACCTTGCACAAGTATCTATGTGCTCTCTCCATCACCGTTGCCACTACTCCAACCCGACGTCAAGCCTCTGTAAACTTTTATCCAGATGACGGCAGTAGCTTCTTACTAGTCTCCCAAGTCACCCTTCTTCGGTCTGTTCTCCAGCCAGTGGCCCGAGTGAGTTTTAAACAATCATATTAACCTCAGCCCTGCTCTACACCCTTACACTTAGGAAAACCCCCAAACTCTTTGCCATGGCTTCAGACACGAGATAATCTGTCTCTGCCTGTCTCTCTGGTAAGTCCTATTTCTCTCCCTCTCTGCCACCACCCCTGGGCCATCCTGACTCCCAGTCCAGTTCTCCTTCTGCTCCACAGAGTGACCCCTCGCTGGGGTAACTAATGTCTCACATCTGCCTAACTTCTGGATTACAGAATCACCCACTTGGACATGCCCAAGAGACTCCGAATACGTTGGTTCTCCCTCACTTCCCCTCCCACCGTAGTTCCTGCCTCCAAAGCTCTCTCCTAATGTGCAGCCTCCTTAGGTCATCAGCAGCAGCAAGTGCTACTAGGGATTTTCCAATTGGATTCAGGACGGCGCATTCACTGTGCTTCCCCGCCCCCTTGAGATATTTCACTCCAAGATGACAATCCACTGAGGGTGCCATTGATCCCTCGATGCTTAATAACAAGGCCACTTAAATAGTAATTAATTCCAATATCGAGTGCATTTTCATTAAAAGCAGAAATGACAGGTCAGACTTAGTGAGCGGCGAATTGTCAGACGCAGATTGTATCAGGTTTGCTTTACAAACGCCGAGTATGCCCCAGACTTTCAACTTCCCACCTTCTCCCTATCCTGAGGCTTTAATTACAATGACAATGACAATAATAGTATTATTGTTAACATCTATTGAGTGTTTTCCATGTGCCACACACTGTATGAAGCCCCTTCCATGCATTATCTGGGTTAAAACCCTCAAATTCTTTCCAGATGGTGCTGTTACTATCCCCATGCTACAGGTGAGGAAATAGAGTCCCAGAGAAATGAAGGGATTTTGCCCAGGCCACACAGCTAACAATCAGCAGGGCCAGGAGTCGAACCCAGGCTGACCCTTAAGGTTGAGTCTTGACCCCCTCAGCCGTGTTCCTCCCACCGAGGGGGACGCCGGGGAGCAGATATTCTATCTCATAGGTTACGCTTGAAATTAAACTTGGGAAACTCAATTTACTCTACAGTGTAGTTAAAAACAGACTGTGTTTGATGCAAAAGAATCTGATGGCTTCTGCTGCGAAATCTCGGTTCAGGGGCTTTCATCTGTAAGGAAAGAGACAGCGCTTGAAATAGCTCTAGCTTTGGAGTTAGACCTGGAGGCGAAGGCTAACTTCTCAGCAATTGCTTGATCTCTTTGCTCACGTTTTCCCCATCCTGTCTTTTTTCCCACCCCTCTCATCTCATACCTCCCTAATGTGCTTATTTGGATTAGAAACGGGAGCATCCAAAGAGTCATAGGAGTATCTCGTCTGGGGGGAGCTGCCAGAAGTGGCAGTTACGCTGCCTCCTGGGGCGCAGGGGCCACAAGGACATCACATAGGAAAGAAGAGTTTCACATCTCGCAGGTCAAGGTTTCTCAGCCTCAGCACTATCAATATTTTGGGTCAGATAAGACTTTATAGCGGGGGGGGGGGCTGTCCTATGCAACAGAAGATGTTTAGCAGCATCCTTGGCTTCTACCCACTAGAAATAAGAAATACAAGACTGGTTTCATTTAAACGTGAAAACCACTGTGAGGAGGGTGATGCCGATCCTACTCTACCAGCCAAGGGGACTGAGGCGACAGGAGCCACAAAAGGCCGGAGTGGCCGAAGCAGAGAGCGACGGGAGGATGTTAGAAACGTGGGTGGAGAAGGAAACGGGGGGCTGGACCGTAAAGCACATCCTGTAAGGCCCAAGTGGAAGTTTAGGTTTGGTTTTAAGAGCGAGAGGGCTGTGAGCAGTGGGCCGACGGGCTCGGGCTGAGTTTTGAAATGTCACTGTGGCGGCCAGGGAGGGAAAGATGAGAGTGTCTGAGTCCCAGCTCTGCTCCTTACTAACAGGGTGACCCTGGGTGAGTGCGGGTTGCCACACCAGCTCCTGACGCTGTTGAGTGGAATAAATGAGATAAAAATGAACAAGTTACTGTTATCATCATTAGTCAAACGAGTACTCGGCGAAGAGTCAGGAGTCATGGGTTCAAGGGTTCTGCCCACATAGCCCTCCGGGCAGGCAGGAGAGCCCGGTGGTCAAGGTCTCTGGTTTTCACACCAGGCACCTGGGGTCCAAGCCAAACCTACCACTTATCTACCACACTCAGCTGTGTGTCCTTGAGCAAGTGGCTTTTCCTCACTAGGCCTCAGTTTCCCCATATGTAAACTGGGAACACTAATGGGAACTACTTCATGGTGGGGAGTTGTATGAATTTAATAAAAATCAGTAGCTATTATTATTATTATTATTGCCAAATTGGGTTTATTCACATTAAAAATAATGCCTCTACCTGCCAGATCATTTTTTAAGGCGATAAGCTAAATATCCACCACCTTGGGCATCCCAGGGTCAGAGTGACTGCTCAGGAAAATTTCTAAGACAGCTCAGTGGGAAGACTGATGCAGCCTAAAGAACTGGATTCTGTTTCTAGGCCCTTCCCCAGGCGACCCTGTCGCCTTGGCGAGGCCCCTGCCCTCCCTGGTCCGGGTTCCTGCTCTCTGGGCATCGCTCCCACAGGCGCTGTCCCTTTAAGTCGCAGGGCGATCAGAGTGCTCCTGGCTGGGGGCAGGGAGAGAAAAGGGTGGAAATCACTCAAATCCAATTTCCGTGGCTTCACCAAGTGTTCCTGTCACTTGATAAGGAGCGGCCCGGACCTCAGCTCTGCCGCTGTCAGCGAGAAGTCGGGACGGTTCAGCGCCTCGCGAAGCCTGCTCATGGATGAGGCGGTCCCTGGGCCCTGCAGATAAGGGCCCACTACCCGGCAAGGCCCCCCTTCCCTCCGCCGGGAACGGCCCGTCTCTCCCGGGTGAACCCCCTGGAAATGATCCCCGACGGGGCCCTGGAACTAAGAACTCGATTGGAAGCCCATCCGGGCCCCTGGGGCATAACCTTCAGGCTAAGAAACGAAGGCCTGAGGGATTCTTCCAATCCATTCCTTTCCTTCTTTGTGGGGTTTCTTTTTTGTTCCCTTTCCCTCCCCGCCTCTCTCAGCTCTGCTCTCCAGTTGCCTTGTGGATCAAGCCTCTTCCTCTCTGCCTTTCTCTCATCTCTCCCCGCGTCCCCACCAGGACCCCACTTTCTTTTGCCAACAGAAGAGTCGTGTGCCCTTGCGGTTGGCCATTCCAAGGTGGCAGGGGTGGGCCACCGAGAAAGTTCTCCAAGCAGGGAAAGGCAAACCAGGGCCTCGCCAAGAATGCAGAACTGTATCTTAGGCCAAGAGTGAATTGCACAACCATCTCATATAACGTCAGAATTTTAAAAATACGTTAAAAATTGAAAAGGCTATTTGCAGGTAGGCAGGTTCAGTTCTCCCGTCTCACCAAAGGCCACCCATGTTGAAACTGATGCAAAGTTGGTTCTGAGAAACACTTCTCTTCAACCATTCTGCTCCCCTCCTTTAAAAAGCACGCATCACTTCTAACCCTTCCCTTAGTTCAATGAGCACTTATTTAGCGCCTGCCTAATTAATACCTGGTAACTCACACCGAGCGCTTGCTCTGAGCCAAGCGTCTTAATGCACCATCTCACTTACCGCCCAGGCATCCCTAGGAAGTGGGCGTCACCGTATTTCACTGATTCTCAGATGCGCATAGATTTGCATTTGCATTTGCTCTCCGAATCTGGAATGCGTCTTATAATCAACATCGTGTCCCAGCCTCATCGGCAGCACTTTTTTTATTAGTGGGACATAAAATATTACATATCTGACCGTCAATGCCATCTTAGAGTTGACGAAATATTTTACAGTTTGGGGAGACTGAGGTTCAGATAGTGAAGCCACATAGCCAGCGAGTGACAGAGTAGGCGTCGAGCCCGCGTCCCCTGGCTGTACAGCCCCAGGCCCTTGGCCACTCCTGGCGTTATGCCCAGCTCTGTGTCCATCCCTATGGCATGGAGGTCGACAGATCCTGCCTAGATGCTGTCTTGATTGCTGGAAACTAGTCCTGTCTAGATGGTGAGATTCATGACAACCTAGCAAAATAACCTTATAGGTGACCTAGTTTTAATCCTTCCTCTTTCAACTGAGGCCCAGAAAGGGAAATGATTGGCCAAAGGGCGCACAGCAAAGGATTGAGAGAGAAGCGGGATCAAGAGCCAGCCTCATGACCTCCGGGCATATGGTTTCGTTCATCAATGTTAAAAATTCATTTCTAATTCCCCCGAACCGGGTCTGTTCCTCAAATCATGATTCTATGTTCCACTTTTCTCCCTCCTTTCAACTTCTTTCTAACTGCAGGCTGCCCACTCGTTTCTCCCTCCTCTCCAAATCGGGGCCCGCTGGCTCCAAATTTCCTTTGTTGAGGCTTGTTAAAAATCAAGGTGTTGCTGTCTGTCTGTTCACACCTTTCCTCTGGGCAAGCTGCTTCCTTCCTGAAATTTCGCCTGAGCTCCGGCCAGCAAATTCTCATGTAAGAACATTCCACGTGATATTCCTGTTTAGTATGGTTCTGGCTCCTTCAGGACTTTCAAATTCTTAGCCTGGGATGCAGGGATTCATGTTGGGATGGGCGGTCTGTGAACTGACTAAATTAAAGGACCAATGGTGTGGGGTGCATGCATTTTGGGGCGACACTGTCCACAGCTTTCAGTTGGTTACAATCCTCAGAACAGATGAAGATCGTGTGTGTTCTGACAGCTCCCATGAAGTTCAAGATAAAGTGGGAAGCACGGTCGTTGTCACTCTGCAGACCGGAAAGCTGACGCCTAAAGTGGTAAGGGGACGTGCCCAGGGCCACCCTGCCGGCGCCTGCAGCCAGGGCCCGAATCCGTTCCCCGGCTTCCTCTTAGGTGTCTGGTGTTTCCATCCAGAGCTGTAACCACCCAGTGACAAGCAGGAGACAATTCCCCCAGGAAGAAACAGCTGTTTTGCTTTTAAAAACAAACTAGGGGGCAGAGAGAAGGTTAAGTGGATAAACTGAGCCTGGTCTCAGCCAGCTACTGGTGGGAGGGATTTAAGGAGCCTCAGCCCACCCACCCCCCATCTCTGGGATTTAGGACCCAGCCCCCCTGGATGCTCAGATGACTGGCACGGAGCTTTGGTTCTGATCACGGGGGCTCTGCCTTTGTCCCAGCCTCAGCCTATCTATGCCTGGTCAGCTCCTCTCCCAAGGACTGGGGTGCTGACCCCAGGCGGGGGTCCAGCTCTGGTCCCACCCTGATGTGTGACCGCAGTCTGCGCGCTTCTCTCCAGGCCTTTCTCTCACCCCCAGCCGCTGGCTCTGCCACCTCTCTCTCTGTCTCAGCTTTAAGGCCCTTTATTTTCTCAGGCTGTGCCCGGTTCTGTCCCGTTCTGAGCCTCAGTTTCCTCACCTCCATAAGCGGTGGGCTGCAGCAATGGCTTTTCCCACTGTTTTTAACGACAGGGTCCTTTATGTTAATGAGAACGTATGAATCGCACATAGAAAGAACATAAAAATGAGGTTTTTCCTGGTTGGCTCCACGGGGCTATAAAACCCTTACGTGTTTTGTTAGGATGAAGACCAGTCCCCATACCATGATCTGAAACAGACGCATGGACACGGAGAAGACTGACGGCTGCCAGAGGGTAGGGAGGGTGGGGGAGTGAAAACGGTGAAGAGATCGAGAAGTCCGGGTTGGTGGTCACAAAATAGTCACGGGGATGGAAGTAGAGCAGGGGGAACAGTCAATGATACTGCGATTGCCCGGTGGGCGCTGGAGGTATCGGTGGGAGCACCAAGTAAAGTATATGGCTGTCTAACCACTGAGCCGTACCCCTGAAACGAAAACAAAATAATATTGAACAGCAACTGTAATTGAAAAATAAAACCTAAGAAAGAAAGAAAGAAAAAAAATCTTCCGCTGTAAACGTTGGAATAATTAACTTAAAGTGTTGTCAAATATTTCCAAAGGCATGTGGATTCGCTGGAAAATCTTCCAACTTCTTTTGTCTCCCCGGGAGTCCTTTGGGTTGGAATCAGAAAATCCTTGTGAGAACGGAGGTGGGAAAAGAGGGAAAGGGCCCCGGGGCTGGTGGCTGAGTGTTCGAGGGCACCCACTCTTCCCTCCGGCGAGGGACACAAAAGAAACGCCCCCGGGGAGGGTGACTAACACCAGCCTGGCGTGTCCCTGACAGCGAGTCCGGTCCAATTATCACCGAGCTGTTTGTGTCCCGAGATGTCCCGATGATGAGCTCTAAACGGAGCACGGTGTCCCCTTAAAGGAAGAAACCTGATGTTCCTTCCCTTTGTGGAGCCCACTCGGGAAAAACGGGCTCCCTGGGTGGGAGCCGCCCAATCTTCCCTCCGGGGACAGGGGGGAATCGCAGAACTGAGTCAGGCTCTCCACCTGTTCACGGAGAAGCAGTTTTGGTTGTTGTTCCTGTTTTTCTCTTTTCGCTTTTTTTTTTGCTTTTATTATTGCTTGATCTTTCCTCCAACGGAAACTGTCCTAATAGATCGTGGGTGGGTGGACGTGGCGTGTGTCGTACCAGGGCCGGGGCCGGGGCCGGGGCCGGGGCCGGGGCCGGGGCCGGGGCCGGGGTCGGGGTCGGGGTCGGGGTCGGGGCCAGACAGTGGTTTATATTTGCCAAGGGGCTGTCCAGGGGGCAGGATTGGGCTGTCCTCTCCCTTTCTCACCTTAGTCACAGATCAATGACATCTCCTGCTAGTGTGGGCGCGAGGCCCCTGCAGCTCCACAGGACATGCATTCCCAGGGGCCTTCCTCTCAGCTCCCTGGATCCCTCCTTCCCTCCTTCCCTTCCGCCCCGTCCATCTATTTCTTCATTCAGTGACCGTTTCCTGAGCATCTTTTACATGCCTGGCTCTGTGCTGGGCAGAAACGAGAAGATGCACTTAGTTGAGTCACATCAGATGCATCTTTAAATGACAGGATTCACCTACACAAGTTCAGATAAGAGAAGAAAGTTAAATGATTTGCGCAATTTGGCTGAACGTTCTACAAGATGAGTCTTTTTAAAAATATAATATGTCTTTATTGATTTCAGAGAGAGGAAGGGAGAGGGGGAGAGAGAGAGAAACGTGGATGAGAGGGAAACATGGATCGGCTGCCTCCTGCACCCCCCTAGTGGGGATCGAGCCCGCAACCCGGGCATGTGCCCTGACCGGGAATCGAACTGGGGACCTCTGGGTGGATGGGATGACACGAGTCGGGCCACGAGATGAGTCTTCACCAAGCAATAGAGCCTGAGCCTGTGCTGGTCTCTCGGTCAGTCTCAGTCCTCTCCTACCCCTCAGAGTGTGAGCGCCCTGCTCCGTGGACTGAATTTAACTCACAATGTAAAACAAGCGTGGCAGAGGACTCGGGGTTTTCACTAAAACCCATTTCCTTTTCCTCCTGAGCATAAAGCTAGACTACCCGTCCCAGCCTCCCTTGCAGTTAGGGATTTAGTTCCGTCTGTGGCTGTGCCACTTCGAGGCCCAATGGAAAGCCCTTCCATTTTCACTCTGCTGAAGACTCGTCAGGGAACTCCAACCCAAAAGGAAGGTAGGCCCTCAAGACACAAGGAATTTGCACGCCTGCATGTCCCCGAGGAGAGTTACCTGTTGACCTGGAATGTCTGCAATAGACATTTTATGAGCCAGAGATAAACACTTCTACTGCTCTGATCACTGAGGTTTGGGGGGAATGTTTATTATAGCAGCTTAGCATGACTTAGCCTAGTTAATACATCAGCTATTTCACCGCATGAAGAAATGATCATCTGCTGCAAGACTGGATGAAAATCTGGCCATACTGGACTGATAGAGAGGAAGTGTGTCGGTCTCCACCATGGTTCTATACCATGTGATTTTTATCCTATGTGCTGACTTTAGAGTCTCAACCCTGGATCTAAGATGTGGCTGCTCCGTATGGAGCATCCTCTGGGACAGTTCATAGACAAGGCAATTATTTGGTCAACTGAGGAGGTAAACACTCATCTTGCCCCCTCCCACCACACATGATCAACGCAAGGCTTGATGGTTGCAAAGTTTCTAAATTTTATATGAAGTGGTACAATATTACCTCTAACAAAAATTAAAGAACACATGTTGCAATCCCTAGAACAATCACCAAGAAATGCAATGATATACAGCTAAAACATCAATAGATAAATTAAAATGTATTTATAAAAAAATTCAAATAATTCAAAAGAATGCTGAAAAGGGGGGACAGGAGGAAAAACAGACAGACAAAAACAAATTAAAAAGTATGAAGATGAAAGATTTAAATCCACCCATATTAACACATATATTAAATGTTAATGTGATGATGGTAGCTACCATTACTAAGGACCTACTATGTGCCAGGTTTCATCTTATCTTAATAACAGCTTTGGAAGATAAATATTCATTTTCATTGTGATGACAAAATTAAGGGTAGGGAGGTTAAGTTTATTGCCTAAGGTGATCAAGTTAATAATTGATAGAAGCAAGATTTTAAATCTTTTTTTAAATATGTTTTTAAATTGATTTCAGTGAGAGGAAGGGAGAGGGAAAGAGGGATCGAAACATTAATGATGAGAGAGAATCATCGATTGGCTGCCTCCTGCACACCCTCTGCTGGGGTCGAGGCCAAAACCCAGGCCTGTGCCCTGACCAGGAATCGAACTGTGACCTCCTTGTTCATGGGTTGATGCTCAACCACTGAGCAACACTGGCCGGGCTAGAAGCAAGATTTGCAGTCTGACTGCAAAGCTTATAATAATCCTACAGCATTCTTCTTGTAGGGTGATTACCAAGTTTCGTGGTATCAGACTAAGTAGAATGGAGTACTTACTGCTTTGTACCCCCTTCCCCACTATCTCATAACAATTAGAGTGGGTGCAGTTGACTTGAAAACAACAACAGGAAATGATCTCCATAAGAGAAATATCTGTACCAATGTCTACCTTCAGCAAAAGTGACCTCCTGTGCCAACAGTTCCTGGAGCTAAGATGGAAGTATATGCTTTAAAAATTTTTTATATGCATTAAGAATAAAATGAGGGTTGTCTGGGTTCAGAAACCACTGGTTTATTCCAGAGATCCCTTTTAGGAATAAATTGTCCCTGAAGCTTTTAAGATGAATCACTGTGGCTTCACCAGGCATAGAAGATTAGCTTCAAGTTCAACGCCTCAATACCATTTTCAATTTTCTATTCACAAAGAGATGGCTTAGTTTCCCCCAGTTCTTTCACCTTTCCCTGATAATTTAGCTTGAAACTAGCCTCTCTAGGTTATGTGACAGCACCTCAAATGGGTGCTGTTTCCTATTTCCTAGAAGACTCAGATTCTTCCCATCTATAGAGACAATGCAATATGGGTGGCTAGACCATCTTGTTCTCTTGACACAGAGAACAGACAGCTGGTCCTTTCTGGGTTTTTGAGTTTTTACATGGTATTGGTGGCAGCTTAGTGTTAGTCAGATGGCTGTAGCTTTGAATCTTGACTCTTTATTTCATTAGCTGTGTAACCTGGGAGAAGTGATCTTTTCTGGGTTTTAGTTTCCTCATTTCCAAAATGGAGATGATAATATTAGTACCTACTGCATAGGATTTTTGGAAGGGTAGGTAAGATAATATATGTAATGGACATAAAGTAGTTGGACTACAGAAAGCACTTTTCAAATGTTTTTTTGTTAAAAAAAATCATATGCTATGCAGAACTTGGGCCACAGAGGAAAGAGCTACTATCTCTACCCTGGGGTAAGAATTGAGGGAAAGGAAGATTGTTCTGGAAATTAAGCCAAAGGAGGGTCAATTTTGGTTGGGCCGTGTGGGGTGAAGAGATTCTTCTAGATAGTAGTAACAGATTCTCAAAGACGTGTGTGGTGAAACATTGGCTGGAATGGTGGGAATCAAGCTGGAACTTATGATATGGTAAAGCTGTGAAGGGTCATATGCATGGACCCAGAACTCATTGTATAGGAGAGGCCACTAAGACATTTGGTGACACATCTCAGGCTCTTTTTGGGACAGACACTCCAGTGGAGGGGCAAAGGATGGATTCTAGAAGCATCAACTAGAGGTTTGAAGGAGCTTGGAAGGTCAGGGGGGATGGTCCCCATGAACATGAATGGTGGCCTGGGCAGGGTAGTGGCTGGGGGATCCAGAAGCCAGGGTGGAGTCTCCCATCATTCCAGAGAGTCCTAACCAGTCACTGAAAAATGCTTGAAAAGAAAGAAGGCTTGTTTCACTTTCTCCAGGAGAAAGAGATTCTGCTAAATTGAATCTTGAAGGGACTCTCAGGAGAATTAAAATTAATTCGAGAAGAAAGCAATTTGGTTAGAGCAGCGGTTCTTAAACGTCAGCGTGACTGGTTTGGAGGAGTTGTTAAAATGCCAATTCTGGGCCCCCTCCCCCAGAGAGTCTGGTGCAGGGAGTCTAGGATGGGGAACCCGAAACCACATTTTTAATAGGCCCCCCAGGAGCTTCCCATAAAGGTGATACAGGACCCTACTTTGAGAAATAGCGGTTAGCGGAAAGGAGGGTTGAGGGCAGGGTGGGGTTAGGAAGCCATCCATGCAGGACTGAGCTGAAGTGAGGGCTCGGCGGGACAAGCAGGAGGGAATTCAGGGAGAAAGTCATGATTCTTAAAGGGAGAGCAGAGTGTGGAATACATTTCAGGGGGCCATTCAGCCCAGGTAATGGTTGCTGCCTATTTATCAGCAACTAGACCACCATCCTGGCGGATGTTAAGTCATTGAAAATAACCTTGAAAAGCAAAAAGAAACCAGTCCTGAAGGGGCCTTGAATGCTAGCTAAGCAGTGGTGGTAGGTAGTTGTCCAGGCTGATGGGGTGTGCCCAAGGCAGCCATACATATTCTTGAACAAAGAGAGGCAAGGGAAGCCACCGAATAAATGGGTTTCCGCCTCTCTTTAGATGGACAGAGTGCTCTCTAGTGCTGTGGAACAGTGTTGAGATTGCTTTGCCAACTGCATCCATGGAAAGAAAAAACAAAAAGGGAGAGCAGGGTGGAAGGGAATCAGGTCTGGTGGCTCAGAAACTCTCGGGTACATGTCATGGGCATGTTTGGCAAGTCCACTTGGCTGCTGGTTGGCACGTGTCACACTGGTTTGAAATAAGCATGGGCGTGATAAGGTGTCCGCATCCTAGAGTCGCTGTGAGGCTTAAATGATAAGATGCTGCCTGGCACATATAGTACATGCTCAGTAAGTGTTCCTGTGGTTATTGCATCATTATTTTAAGAGGGAAGGTAGTTCCAGGAAGGGGAGGGGTGTAACGAAGGACAAACGTGAATGATTTGACTCATCCATTTAAGGGAGCATCAAGGTATCACTTAACCGAATCTGGAGGGTTCCAGGGTAAGGTTTACAGCAATGTAAGGACTGGCCCCTTAAGTGAAGGTGAGAGATGGGTAAGGGTGTTTCAGGCAAAGGTGGATGGTACGGAGGTGACAGAGAGCAAGCTGTGACTGCCAGCTTCATTTATTGCTTCAGCAGATGTCTGCTGGGGGATTCTTATGTACCCCACAGTGTTCTAGGCCCTAGAGAAATGATCGAGACGCTAACGCCTTGACTGTTCATAAATCAATCACAAGGGTGGAGGCGCCAAGTTGCAGGCACCTATTAGCAGCCAAGCTGCTTCCCACAGTGTCAACTCTAGGCACTGCTCCACCAGGGGGCGCTGCAGCGACCATCTGTCTTGGGCTGTTTGGGAAAGCAAAGGGGCAAACAAGAAACTCTACTACAAGCTCGAAAATTAAATAGTGCCGTGTAAGTATTACAATTAAGGAAAATCACTGCAGCCCGGTGTTAATTTTTAAAAATTATTTCTATTAAACGTTAGTTAACGGTGATTAATGAGTCATCGCATGCGAGCTCGATAACACGGTGAGCAGAGAATATTCTAAATCATCCAGGGGCCGATCACTCATCTAAAGGTCTTCTCTATTTTTGTGCGGCTGTGATTGAGTAAGCAGATCGGCCCTTCCGCCCACATCATCATTAAATGCTCCCTCTCCTCTACCACTAACCTCATCAGAGAAAGTAAGACATAAAATTGATGAATTGTTTACTGGCAGAAAAATATCAGAGTTAACCTCTGTCACCTCCCTGTCCCTCTAGCTCAGGATTGTGTGTCTGACAGTGGCCTCGAGGGAGAGTTTTGGGGAGGAGGCTGGGCAGCCTCCTAATCCATCAATCGCAAAGGTTAGGAACATACCCGAGACAGCCGACGCCTCCTTCGCTGTCTATTAAAGGAGGTGCCATCGTGAATTTATGGCAACCCGCGAGGACCTCTATGCCTGTTCAGCTGCACCAAACTGTGGCTAAGGAGCTGGGGAGCTACCTTTCCATTTCCTTATTGGAATCATCCATCAATAGATTCTGCTTTTATAGGAATCAGACATTTAACCATTTGCTTAAAGGGATACACGCCATATTATAAAGTCGCACACCTGAAATTTATAGCATGTTATTAACCAGTGTTACTCCAATAAATGTAATTTGAAAATGGGGATACATGTGGAATAGACAGAGGGGTGGGGGAAGATAGGAAATTGGACTTCTGGGCTTTTGTCTTCTTTAGAAATGAATAGTAGTAGTCGTAGTAATAATATAATCATCTCTAGATGACTTAAACTACCTAACACGACGTAAGAGCCATGTCAATTGTTGTTACGCTGTATTGTTTGGGGGATGATAAAAAAAATGCCTGCACGTGTTCAGTACAGATGCAACCATCGTAGGCCTGGCTACACAGCACACGTCAGCAACACGGAACATTTTTTTCCTGCAGATTTGCGATCTGTGTTGGGTTGGATCTGGGGATGCAAAGCCATGGATCTGGAGGGCAGACTCTAGATGCAAACAAACACGCACACATCCAAAGTTTCAAAACTAGAAGAAAGGAGATGAATACGCTAGGGGGAGAGGATGATATGAGGCAGGGAGACGGAAGAAGGGTCCAGGGAGTCTTAGGAACCAGCCACGTGTCAGTCTCGCCCAGCACTTCCTGCCGGTGTGACCTTTGCCAAGTAACTTAACCACTGAGACTCAGTTATTGGTCTGTAAAGTGGGGGGAATGGTCCCAAGTTCAGAGAGCTATTGTGAGGTTTTAAGGGGTCCGTCCATGGAAGTGCTCGGCCCAGGACCCGGCTCAGGGTAGACGCGGGTTAAAGGAGGTCGCATGTGAGAGGTGTCAGCTCACCTCCTGGGCCGTGGAGGTGCTCTTATAAATGCCACTGGCCGAGAGTACAGATTAGCAGAAGGAAATTTACTAGGCGGCTATAAAGCTGCCCGGACAGTTAGGAATTCACCCTTGCCTGGGGCCTTGGCTGTATCTCTCTTCTCTTGTTTTGCTATGTAAATATGCGTTGGAAACATCAGAGGTAATGGGACCGCACATATAAAAGAATCAACTAAATTAACTCTCCCCAAAAGCATCAGGTAGACAAATGAAACCAATGTAATTAAAGAGATTGCTTTGCCTCTTCCTTGTTATCATTTTGTATTAAGTAGCATCCGGCGTCATCTAATTGTGGGTTTCCTCTCCGATGAATAGGTACAAATTAAATAGTCCCCAGACATCCCCTCCCTCCCCGGCTGTCCATCCTGGAGGAAGCAGGCTTGAGATGAGCCCAGAAGGTGATGCCAGGCTGCCTACATCAGGACACCCGGGTGTTGGGAGCTAGTCATAGTCCCCCCTCAGCATCAGGCCCTGGGCAATTTGAGAGCAGGGTGTGTGGTTCTTTGTCTACATTTTTATATCACAGGCCCTTACACAGTGATTGGTGTAAGAGGTTGGTTGGTGATTGGCAATGGTTTGATTTGTCTCCATTGCTAGTTTGCTAGTCCGTTCATTCTCTGGGAATCAATTTCCTCATTTCCCAATGATCAGACGAGCCTTGTTTTAAGGACTTGTCCAGATCCTGTCTTCAGTAGTCTAGACTTGCTATGACAAGTCTCAGTGACTTCTCAGTGACTCTCTGATCACCCCATTGTCTCCCCGGGTTCTTGAAAAGAACTCCCTTAGGACTTGGACAGCTGAGACTACTAATTGCCCCCAACAGACTCTTTCCTTGAGCAATAAAACATCCCCATTGTAGCTGGAGACATGGCCATCTAGGATATCCTATAATTCTTAGCCTCCCTTAGAGTTGGGTGTCGCCATATGGCTATGTTCTGGCCAGTGGCAAGTGATGGATCTGCCTCCCATGGGAAAGAAGTGCCACCACTCTGTACCCTCTCCCACTGGCTGGCAGCTGGGTGAGAGAGGAGCTGAGCCCGCTGTCTCTGAGGGTGTGAAGGGTGCTGTGTGTTGATGTCAGGGCCATGAGTTAGAAGGAGGCTGAGGTCTCCGATGGTTCCAGATCTGCCTTGTTAGCTCTGGACTCACTGCCGGAGAAACAGACGTCTATGTTGGTTAAGCCACAGTTGTATTTTGATGTCTCTGTCACGGTAGTTGACCCAGCATCACTAATAACTAACACAACATGCAAAGGGGAGTCTCGCTTTGCCCAACAATAATATTCTGGAAATGTGTGAGTACATGGAATTATTGTGCCTTAAGTCACATTTTCAATCAATGTGCCTGGAGAAACAGTATGTTGGGATAGTTAAGAGAGGGATTTGGAGGCTAGAACTGAGGTGCAGCTCTGCTGCTAGCTGTGTGGCCTTGGGCGGGTTATGTGTCTCTCTATGCCTCTGTAGTTGCATTCATCTCCTGAGATCTTTGTGAGATACTGAGTGCAAAGTCCTTAATACAGTGCCTGGCATGGGGAAAGGCTCTCCATAAATATTCTATGGAATTATCTGGGAAGTAAATGGGGTCTCAGGACCCCATTAGCACAGATTCTGGCTCCATCGATCTGGGTGGGTCCTGGCACCTGGCTGAGAACTCCTAGTGGAAGGGCTTCCTGTCAATCAATTCCCGACCCACCTACCATACAAACCAGACACTTATCCTGAAAAGTCACAGTCGCACCTTCAAGAGGAGCTTCCCTTACCTTGAGATCTCTACCAGTTTTTACTTTGGTCCCCCCACCATCATCTCTCTCTATATGTGTTCCCGCCATCACTGTCCACACCATGACCTTCCACAAGAACCCCTGAATCTGGGTTCTAGTCTTAGCATCACTCTAGTGATCATTAATATTTATATAGCTTTCTGGAGCACTTTCCTATATATTATCTCACTAGATCTTGGCCACAGCCCTGCAAAGCACTTAAGACTGGCTTCATCATCATCATCATCATCATCATTGTCACCATCATCTTCTTCACCCCCAATGAAAAAAACTGAGGTTCAGAGTGGTTAGGTAATTTGTCCAACAGGCACCCAGGTTAGAACTAAGTTCTGTCTGATTTCGAAGCTTGTGACTCAGCCCTGAACCCCTCTGCCTCTCTGGCTGCATTGTGATCATTGAATGAGTCGCTTACTCATTTACTCAATACTTGGTTGTAGTCTCAAAGGCCAGTAAGATGGATAATTCCATGAGAGGATGAAACCCAGGGTAGAGCAGTAGCTTCTCCTCCTTTGCCCAAATCCAGGTGTAAGTTTGGTCCAATCCACCAAAGCCCTGGAAACTGGATCATGCCAGGGTTCCCCAGGTTCTTTAAGAACCGAACAGATTGCCCTTTCCTCCCCTCTGTCCGAATCCATCCCATCTTGGATGAAGGCATCTCTTTGGTCAGGGAGGCTGGAAAGCCACCGCGTGGCCACTCTCATGCTTAACTCGCCCTAGTCAACCGGAGATCAGAAAGATCACGGTGAAAAGCCCCTGTCACCTACAAAGCCTGTGTTCCATTTGCAAAGAAAAAAAGAAGTGTTTCCCTTACATATTATATAACTCCGGGGAGGCAGTTGCTTAGCAACTGAGTCCAGTTGGTTGGGCTGCAAGTAGATATTAACTCTTCCTGCAGTCAATTGACATTGTTGCGTCTTCCTGGAAAGCCACCAACCACACCGTTTTCATAACAGAAAGCTCATGACATTCATTTGTCCCTCCACTCAGTCCCCTCCTGGCTCTCTCCTCACCAGAATCACGGTTCTCTCCTCGCAGCGTGCAGCTTGCCCAGTAGGACCAGCCTCGGGCTTTCCCCAACCCATGGAGAGAACCTCCTGAGAATCCAGTTGGCTATTTTAGATCCATGAGAAGAACATCTGGCGAGCGCTAGAAGTCAAATGCACACATCACCATGTCAATATAGATGCTTACTTATTCAACTAGAATTTATGGAGCAACAACCACGTGTCAGACCCAGCCTTAGGCCCCGGGGATCAACGGTAAACAAGAAAGTCCAGCGCCCCATTCTCACCCACCTTCTATTCTAGTTGGGGAGATAGAGGGTCCTTATGAAAAGAAAGAAATAAGCAAGATAATTGTGTGTCATAAGCGCTTTGAAGGCATAAACTAAGGAGTGTGATAGAAAGAGCCCGGGTGTATGGGGGTGAGGCGGTGCCTCTAGGTCAGCAGCGAGGCGGGTCAGCATGTGAGACGCGTCCAGAGGCTGGGCGCACTGCGCTGACGACAGATTCCTTCCATTCACTGTCAGTGCTGCAGGAGCCCTCGAGCTGATTCTGCTCAAGCTCCAGAATCTTCCCTATCCCGGCAAATGGTACCACCTGATCCAGCCAGCCAGCCGCTCAAGGGGGAGCCTGGGGGACATCCTTCATCCTGTTGGCTCCCTCTCCCCCACATTGTATCCATCGGCAAATCTGTTGACTTTCAGTTCAAAACAGGCCTTGAACCTGCCACTTCTCCAGCTGCCACTCAAGTGCGAGCAGCCAGGTTGCCTCTCTGGATGGCTACAGGAGCGTCCCAACTGGTCTTTCTCTAAAGTTCATGCTCTACCCAGTGGCCAAAGTGGAACTCAGACCCCAGCCCTCACTCCTCTGCTCAGCGCCACTCAACGGCTCCCCTCCCACTGCGCTTAGATGGCCTCCAAACACCCACTGCAAGGCCTTGTGTCTTCTGAGCCTGGCTGCTTCTTTCACTCCATTTCTGACCACACCTGCCCTCACCGACCATGCTCCAGCCACAGTGGCCTTGGTTCTGACTCCAACAGGACAAGCTGATCCCTTCCTCAGGGCCTTTGCACATGCCGTTTCCCTTGTTTTCGGCCCGATGAACCCCTATTCACTCATTGGGTCTTAGTTCAAAGGTCACCTCCTCAGGGAGGCCCTCCCTGACCACCTGGCCCCCTGATCCCAGCACGCTGGTTGATGCATTCACAGCACTTTTATTCCTATTTGTGATTTCACACATACACGCATGTATTTAACTTGCTTATAGTTTTCCTCTTCTGATGGGCTGAGCTCCATGAGGGCAGAGATCACATCTGTTTGCTTGCAACGACATCACCAGCATCTCTCTGGGGACATGGCATAGATAGATGATGTTTAGATATTTCTTTTTCAAAACGAATGAATAAATATAAGAGTAAAATAGCCAGAAATTACTGAGTGCTTAAGACATCCCAAGACAATGCCAAACACTCAATCTATTCTGGTCTCACTCAGTCTTCGTGGTAAGCCAATGAGGCAGGCATTACTATCCCCATTTTCAGAATGAGTAAACTGAGGTTCAGAGAGAGGATCTGGTGAGACTGAGGCAGCGGCCAGGCCGAAAGTAGAACGGAGCTTATTCTGACTCCCAAAGCTGGCCTTCTGCATCACAGTATAATTCCTAATACCTCGGAGAGTTGGGGACATTTTTTCACCCTTCCCTCCTTTGGTTGCATGAGGAACATTTCAGTCACAGGCAGCAGGCGTATCAAAGGTAGCTCGAGAGCTGGAGGTCATATTTGAGGAGAGATCAGTCCGGCTGGTCTTGCAAAGTCAGGCCAAGTCCAGTTATCTGAACAACCAGAGCAGGGCAGACAAAGGCTGAACCAAAATAACTCCCCGCACTGAGTCATCCCTGATTGTGCCTGCGAGGCTCTGCAGGCCACTGGAGCTGCTCCCAGCCCTGCATCTCCCTATCGCTGCGTGTCCAGCACAGACCTTTGTCAAAAAAATATGTCAGTGGAAGCAGCTGGCCCCCAGCAATTCTGGGAGGCCCGAGGCAACTCGGTTCGTATTAAGATAACGCCAACAGCTACCATTTGTTGGGCGCCGAGGATGTGTGGGGCACGCGATCAAGATCTTTACGTGGGTTTGTATCCACACAGGTCTCTCCGGATGGGAACTATTCTTTTTCCCATCACAGAGACAGAGAGATTCCGTCACTGGCTCCAGGTTGCACAGCTTGTGAGTGGTAGAGCTGGGATTCGATATGAGAGGTAAAGACCCAGAGTGCAAGCTCTTAAAAATTGTGTTTTATTTCCTACACACCACCAGGCGGTCCCCCTATCCCATAATCATCCCTCAACCCTTTTCTAAGAACCTAATGCATTGCCCAGTGGTTGATTCATATGCAGATTCCCAAATATCATCAGCTTGGCCTGGGTGAAAGTTCCTGTGGATCAGCCAGTGATGTGCAGTCCAATCCTGCCAACTAGCAAGGGCAAGGTAAGGATTTCTGGATCCAGGGGTGGGGACAGAGATTCACCTGCACACTCAGTGCACATCTCCTTAGCGCCAGGATGCACGCGTTATAACAAAAGTCTGCGTGATGACCATCTTGGACAATACCGTTGGCTTCTGTGAAGGCCAAGGAGGACAACAGAGTGAGGTAGGCTGCGTAACAGCCTCAAAGAGGCCTTGGCCCCTGGCCAGTGTGGCTCAGTTGGCTGAGCGTCATCCTGTGCACCGAAAGGTCGCTGGTTCAATTCCCGGTCGGGGCACATACTCTATCCCCAGCACACGGGAGGCAGCCGATCAATGTTTCTTTCTCACACCGATGTTTCTCTCTCTCTCTCTCTCTCTCTCTCTCCATTCCTTTCTCTCTAAAATAAAAAACCCTCACATATATACTTTTAAAAAAGAGGTCTTATTTTTTCCATCTGTGAAATAGGAAATTGTGGGACTATGGCCTAGTTGCAGATAAGATTGCTTTCAGCCCCAGAGTTCTGGCCTCCAACCTTTGAGCATGATCTCCTCTGAGCCAATCTTCATTTTGCCAAGTGTTACTCATCCTTTGGAACTCAGCTCAGGAACCACCTCCTCCAAGAAGCCTTCCTCAAACCCCAGTCCTGATGGGTACATCCTTGGACTTTTGTAGCTCATTCCTATCACAGGACACATTGCGATTTATCAAAATTATCTGTTTCTCCACCCATTCTCCCTATCAGCCTCTGAGTCTCTTGGGGGCAGGGGTCCTTCTGTCCTGGACAACCTCTTTCCGTCCACAACCAGCACAGTTCCTGACAAAGGGACACCCAGCTTGGGTGCTCAGTACACACAGTGCCATGCTCTCCAGCATGGTAATTATTCCAGGAAGAATTTGACCCAAACAGCTACAGGGAATTGAGCAAAACTGAATGCTATGGAAAACCTAAACATTACAGAGACTCGAGAAGCATATAGAAACATAAAGAGAAAATTGCTTTTCAAAACTGTAACAAAGGGAAGAAAAGATTCGCATTGGCTGTTAACATAGGTCTTGTTCGTGCAGCGGGGTAGCGATGGGATATTTAACGTTCCCTACACATCTCCCAAATGTTCAAAAATGTCAAAGAAAGAAACAAATTAAATTGTACAAAGAGAACCTTTTCCGTCCACGTATTTCCCACCGTTTTTGGAAGACGCGTTACAATTTGATAGAGAAAGAGTGTGAAGCCAGGGCCAGCTCTTGGCCTTGACGCGAAACTTGCTGTGCAGCCTTGGGTCAGTTGCCTCCCCTCTCTGAGTGGTACTTGTTTCATCGTTAAGTAAGGGCGAGGACCAGACTACTCCCCAAGGGTTTGATTCATACGCATTCCACAGGCATCGAGCCGTGTTTTTCTCACGTGGATTTTCTAATGACAAATTGAGGGGGTTTTTCCTCCCCCTGGGAAATTCTCTCATTTTTCCACGTTCAAAGACACACAAACTGCTCACAACTCCCTGCTGTTGTAAGAGCAATTTGCATTCATTATCCTAAACCTTTCCGCATTTCTTGAAACCTCTTTTTATGTGGAAAAAAAAAAAAAAATGTTCCCGATGTGATCAGAAAAGATAAATCTGCTATTTCCCATTTCAGAGAGTAATCAAAATGCTCCTTCCCAGAGCAGGTATTCATTATAATTTATGACGGGTGCTTGAAACTGCCTTTCGTTTTCTCTCTCATCAGCCTAGAATTATTGTTTCTAATTTAGAACAGAAATGCCTAAAGGGGTGGAGGCTAACTGTGAAGAAATCTCTTTGTGGCGATGCCTTATGATTCACGCATCACGCAATCTTGGGGTGACCAGATAGTTCGTTCGTGTGACCTCCCTCCCTTCACTCATCTAGGAGCCGGGAAAGGCAGAAAGGACAGTCAAGGACCCAGGCGATGGGCTTATTTTACCCATCAGAGCCCGAGGCCTACAAGTTTTTTAAGAGCCCGTGAAAACGGCTGAGAGCTAAAAACAATATATTGGCTCCAAAATAGTAAAAGAAAACTGCACAAGCAAAATTAATAAGGGCTTAAATTAAATGCCTCCGTAACACATGCTTATGTCAACCTTAGTATTTTTTAAATTTAGTGTTCATAAAAGTTTCATTAGGCTCGAAAAGAGTCGATGGGTTAGAATCTCGTTTCACAAGGCTTCCTGAGTGTACTTGATGATTTTTCAAGACATTGCAGATGAATGTAAATTGAGGACGTTGCTGTGGTAACAAAATAATTCCAAAAGCATAACTTCAATATTTCCTGTAACATGTTACAATAAAAATGCATTTAACTTATATGACATAACACGAGTCTGGGGCTCCAAAACAAGACGGCTGATGGCAAACCGAGGTCCCCGGTGGCCTTGCACGGGGTGAATTTATGAATGGGCGGGGGGATGGACAGGTGAGCGACGTAAGGGTGGATGGGTGGGCTCATCAGCAGGTGAATGAATGAAAGGAAGGCTGGACGGATACCCAGGAGGGCGGACAGGTGGATGAACAGGGGGAAGGGATGCATGAGTGGACGGACAGACGGATGGATGGACGGGTGGATGGGTGATGGATGAAGTTACTTGCTCGATGTCACTCCCTGAGTTAGAGGATGTGCCCCGACTCCTCGCTTTGAAGCTGTCATTAAAGCCATTGAAATTTTGTCACACTTCCTCAAGTACAAGGACTGAAAGGGTCCCCAGAGATCCTCTAGCGCAACTCGCTCATTTGACAGAGGAAGAAACTGAGGGTCCGAGAAAGGAAGGGACTTAGCTGATGGCATATTTTCGTTGTTTCTCATTCGACAGGAGGTGGCTGCTTAAATGTTTCCCCCCCGGAGACACCTGGCCCACGCCTGTCTCTCGGACACCCTGCGTATCTATAGAGAAGCGTTTCACCGCTGGTGACAGCTCACTGCCGAACTGGCAGGTCTCTGCCTTGCCAGCCCCGGGTCTTGCCTGGCTCCAGCTACCTTGTAGACCCTGCCGTGGGGAATCATACCTGCTTCATCCATGTTCGTGGCCTTTCATTCTTAGCACACACTCTGTCCCTTCCTGAGTCCTTCAGGTATCAACGGAGCCATGGTGGGGATAAAAGGGGTCCTTGGTTCCCTAGCGTACCGGGTTTCTCCGTGGCTGTCCTCTCCCTGACGGCATTCTGGTTTTCCTTCGAGAAGCCCCCATCCCTCACTCGCAATATGTTGGGGGAGCACAGGGCTGGCCAATCAGGTCCTATGTCACTCCACCCCAATAATTACTCAGAAGACGAGCTCACAGATCAAGTCTGATTATACAGCACATCCATTAGCCTACTTAGTCTTCTCCACAACCCTGTGAAATACGCACTATTATAAATCTCTTGTAAAGATGAGGAAACTGAGGCATAAAGAGGTAAATAACTTGCCCGAGATTATATATCTGATGTGGCCAAGGTGAGATCTGGACCAGGTGGCCTGCCTCCAAATCAGCGTGCTTAACCTGCACTCTCTTACCTTTTAGAATTTGCAAAATTACCAGCTGATGGGGTTTTATCAGAGATGCTGAACGATATACATGTTTGCTACCGTTAAGTGCTTAACTTACAACTTCAAAATGACTTAATCCCCGGGAGAATTAGCTTTCTCTGCACATCTCAGTGACCTCATGGAACTTCATACATGCAACCACTTGCTTATCTGGATGCTTAGTTCCTCGGAGCCTCAGCCACGTGGACGCTACAAAGACTTAAGAGCAGGTCAAGAACGAAAGCTCCCAAGGTCAAAGATGCTGCAAAGGATGGGCTTTAAAGCTGACAGAAGATATTCACAGAAGAATCCCTCGTCCTGACTTTGCACACGATTTCATGTGAGTTTTCTCAGCTCACAGTGATTAGAAAGTGAAGACGTGGGAGGAAGTCAGCTTAGCATTGTGGCAAAAGTCATGGCCTCATGAGTTCGACTAACCCAGAAGCAAATCCCCGCCAGAAAACTGGCAAGTAAAGGGCTTCACCTGTCGGAGCCTCAGTCTCCTCATGTGTATAATGTGGCAACAATAGCATCTACCTTACACCGCTGCCATGAGAAGGGAATGGAATTGTTGATGTAAGTTACATTGCTAGGCACATAGTAGGTCTTCAATAAATGGTATCCATTATGATTGAGCTATGATAAGTTTTTCATCCCGTCTCAGGTTTAGTTTCCTCATTTATCAACTTTAGATGAGAATAAAAGTCCTCCTGGGGCGTTTCACAAGATCGTTGGATAGCAGTAAGATAACAGAAATAAAAATGCTTTTAAGTGGCTGAACGCTGCTTAAGTCTAAGGCGTAGTACAGTTATTAGTACTGGAGCGGCAGGAATTATACTACTGTTAATACTTACCACTATTAATCATCATTATGACTGCTGCTGTTATTATTACTGCGGCTAGTATAAAAGAATATAATGTAGGTCCTTAGATTCCCGCAATATTTCAAAATAATTTCCTGGGTTAAGAATACCACACAGGGCTGTGGTGTCTTTATTGAACCTGAACCAATAGCACCTCTTTTTCCCTGAAATGAATGAGATAGGGCTCCCTTTGCACAAGGAGACACAGGTGCAAATCGACAACTGAGTATAGAGCGGTGAGTGGCTACCATAGCAGCTGCCAAGCACGTGGGAACAGCACGATACACGCTAGATCATGAATCAGGACAAGTCTCTGCCACTCCCCCCACTCCCCCCATCAAGAGTGAGCTATATTTCCCCTCCCCTTGCATCTGAGCTGGCCTTGCGACTAGTTTTGATCAACAGAACTCGACGTGCAACTTCTGAAGCTGCCCCTTAAAAGATCTTCAGCTTTTGCCTTGGCTCTTGAAACACTTCCTCTTCGAATCCAGCTGCCATTCTGGGAGGAGCGCAAGTCACATGGACAGGCCACAGGAGGGAAAAGTGAGGTGCTCAGGTGAGAAGCAGCTCAAGCTATCAGACATATGGGTGAGCCCCTTGGCCCTTGCAGCCCAGTTTAAGACCACGTGGACCAGAAGACTCTCTAAGATGAGCCCAGGCAAACCAGAGAATCATGCAAGATGACAAATACATGGTTGTAATTTTAAACTGCTAAGTTTTGGGGGCGCTTGTTATGCAGCAATAGCTAACTGAAACAAAGTGAATAGAAGTGCTTCAATGAGATGTTCCTAACCCAACTTAGAGGAGTAGGGAAGGCTGCCTGGAAGAGAGCGTGTGGAAGTCATATGGGATTTATGGGCTATGCAGGTGAGGAAGGGTCCTAGCTCTCACTCATGAGCCAACCATCTTCTCTACGTGATGCTTTGGAGTCCAAGGCAGATTAGCGATAAGAACCAGAACTTGAAAATCTCTCTCACCCAGACAATTGTTTCTCCTCTTCTGGGATTGGCCCCACTTCCCCGGCTCTAAATCAAAATGACAGGGCCTCCAAATTGGTTCAGGTGCTCATGCATTTGTAAAAATGTCTTTTGCTGGAGAAGGCTGGGTATGTCTAATTTCTGCCCCAAGCACATTTTTATAGTTAAGCTGTATTATAAATGTCATTTAATTTACCCAGCAATGTTGGGCCTATATTAAACTGAGAGTCACTGGTAATAATATATAAAAGATCCATTTGGTACAGTCTGACCAGGGTTGGGGAGGAGGGGAAGGGTGGATTTAATCATCGTTTGTCCAAATTTATATTCTTCACCTCCCTTCTCTGTCGCTTTCTCCGAGTTCTAGCCACTACAGGGAAGACAAAGAAAGCCTTTTAAAGCACCAGACCCGGCTGGAGGGGGCAAGTCAGTGGATGAGCTGGAGGTTTTAAATATAGCAGAAGGGTCAAGGGATGGGAAAGCTGTGGATTTCTGTGCAGGCTCAGAGCACAGAGCTCCCTTCCATGTGGTTGGGGAGAAATTGTGTCAGCAGGGGTGGCCTGGGCAGGCTGGAATTCGATGGTTCCAGACCTTAGCTGGGAGGTAGGAGACAGGTGAGCCTGCCTCATGGGGACAGTGAAGGGATGGGATCAACTCCTTCAAGTCCTGTCTCCCAGGGCCTCCTAAATAATCCCCCCCCCCCCCCATGTTATAGTCATTGTTATCAAGCCAGAACAGGCCACTTCCCTGCTTACTGTGGCTTCTAAGGACCTGAGAATAAACTCAACATCTTCTGGCAGCCTCCCTGCCCTATGGGATCTGGGGCCAGCCACCTGGTGACTTCATTTTGCTCACTTCCTTCGCTGTTGCGGCTTTTTGTTAGGTCTTCAAATGCCCCAAACTCCGGTGACTTATCCTTGGCCAAGCCCAGAGTTGGAACCTGAGTGCTGACATGTCCCTGGCTCAGCCTGTCTTGCAAACATAGTAGCAGAATAGAGGGCTGACGGCAGCAATCAGTCACGTCAGGGGGGCGTCCCCATGCACAGCCAACCTGTGCCTGGCTCACAGGGAGCCGCGCATGATCCATCACACGCTATACGGGTACATTTATTTGGCTCTCTCTCTGGAGCCTGCCCGAGTCTTTCCTGCTCTCCTTCCTCCAGGTGCATTCTCTCTGCCTTTCTTTTTCCCTAAGCTCCAAGGGCCCTTCTTTTGCCTCTGTAACTTGTTTCCTGAACCCACGCAGCCCAGCTGGCTCACTTTTTCTACCGCTGTGACTTTCTAAACAAACTTTCTCCTATCATTTGAAAAAAATAAAAGAGTTAACTAGACTTTCAAGGAAGAGAGGTTCTGGGAAACCTGGACTGTCCCCAGGTTGGGAACATGATGAGTAGACTTCCACTCCCACCCACGCCACAGAGGCAGTGAATTCTTTTCAGGTCGCTCAGACTCACAAATCATAGCTCTGGGTCTTACTAGAGCTGTGTGACCTGGAACAAGTCACTGATCTCTCCAAGCCTCAGTGGCTACTGCTGTAAAATGGGGATAATCGTCTCTACCCCATTGGGCTATTATGTATGTGGCTTAAATGAGATAATGTGAGTAACGGGCTCAGCATCTGCCCGGCATATAAGTGGGAAACATAATGATCAGGGACAAAGGAATCATAAAAGGTCATGGTTTAGGGGTCAGATAATCCAGGCACAGTTTACTGATGCATCAGAAATCCTTGGTAGGAGTATGTGGAGCTTCATAGGCAATAGGCGTGGTGCACCTTGAGTGTCTGTTTTTAAAAGCTCCCCATGGGATTTTTAACTCACAGTCCATTTTGGAAACTACTGATTCAGCACAAGCCACTACATGCAAAGATAGAGAAGCTAAGGCCCAGAGAGGGACAGAGATGGGCCCGAGGTCACACAGCACAACTTTGGCAGCTGTGTCAGCTCCAGAATGCAGATCTCTGACTCTCGATCGGATGATCTTTCTGCTAGTCCATGCCAAGGAGTTACATGAGGTCATACGGAGGGGCTTGGATCATGGGCAGTGTGAGGGATCCCCACTCAGCTCCTGCTCTCTGAGGTTAGAGCTGCTCTCAGAGTCCCCGGCTCCCTTTTTAACTCCTTTAAGTACATGGTGCCCATGAGAACATCTGAAATTCTTTGGAAACTCTTTAAATTATTTACTAATCTCAGATTAACAAGCTCAACCTTTTCTCTCTCATTGCAAGGGTGGGCTGCTCTTTGTACCTCATTGTACAAATATTGAGGGATCAGAGTGCTGCAGGCGAACAGCCCAGCACATGGCCTGTTGATGCATATTTGTTGAATGAATGAGTGTGCTGAATGGGTGAATGAATGAAAGATCACTGAGTGTAAGTTCTTTGAGGGCTGGCCCTGTTGGGTTTTGTTCCTGTGCCTGGAGCAGAGCCTGCACAGTAGACACTCATTAAATATTTGCTGTTTGTGGTTGAATCAGTGACTTTCCCAAGCCTGGTGGGAAAGACAGATGCATAAACAAAAACTAAGAATAGCTCAGCCTCATTACTATAGCAGGGGTGCCAGCCTCAGGCCAGGGAAGCATGGTGAGGGACAGAGGGGAGGAGAGGCATCTGGGAGGGGATCCCAGAAGGGGTACAGGGTACAGGAAATGGAAGGGAGGGGGCCGGGGAAGAGAGCCCAGCTGGGAAAATTCAGAACCTTGTTCCAATTACCAAAAAAAGGCCCAAGAAGGAGAAAAGCAAGTTACAGGCCAGTATTGATGGCATGGTGCCATTTTGTAAGAACTCAAAGTATATATGCCCAAATTGAGGGTGATTCTTCAAAATAATGGGCCAGTACTCTTCCAAAACATCAACGGCAGAAAAAAAAAATCAAGGCCAAGGAGCTGTTTTATCATGGAGCCTCTCTGACTCTCAGTTTCCTCATCTGAAAAATAGGACTAATTTCCATATCACCAGCCCCTCAGAGTTGTTTGTAACAATCTAATACAGTAATGGATATCCTCTGTCACATGCTCCGCACAAGTAAACGACTATTTTTATTACTACTTGAATAAAACTACCCCACGGCCCGAAAGAATTCATTTGTTTTTGGCCAAACCTCATTAACTGATTGTCCAAGTTTATGCTTTATGGGACTAGTGGGTAGATTAATTATGTATATACACACATCCAGGTACCTCTATATAATCCTCTGCAGTTCTGCTCAGGATGTATTTTCTGCCAACATATTGTGACCATAAATGAAGCCAGTGACGTTGCTCTCAGCAGGCCCCCGCTGGCGTTCTCTCGCCTGTCCCTATGACGTCGGGGATGGTTATGGAAGGTTCCCTTAGAAGGATACATTTATTTGGCCTATTAAAGAGCGTCACCTAATTTTTTTTTCTAGAAATGAGGGTGGACGAGACCCAACCAGTTTGCTTTGTGTAGATATCAACCAGGACTACAGGCAGTGGCCCTGGGAATTCACCGCTCACACCCTGGGCCCTTGGAGGGAGCTGCCCCCTGCCTGGAAGTCATCAGGGAAACATGAGAGAGGAGAGAGCAAAGAACTTGCATTTCTGAGTCATACCTGAGTTCGAAGAATAGTTGGATGTTAAATTCTTTGAGGGCAAGGACATGTTTTATTCTTTGTTGTATCTCTAGCTCCTACCAAGTGCCTGGGACAGGTCTCAAAGGCAGGGAAAGTAACTCTTGAATGAATGAATGAATGAATGAATGAATGAATGAATGGGTCCTAAGCCACCACTGTTTAGCCATCCGAGCCTCAACCGCTTTATCTATAATCAAATGGCTATGATAGTGGCCTTTGTAGTTCTGCTAATAATTGAGCGAGACTCCGTCAGTGAAGCCTAGCCTCCACTTTACGAACCAAGATAATAAACTACCTCAAATTGGGAAGCAGCCTTCCCATGTGGTTGCCGTAAAATCGATGCTCCTCTCCGATCTCCCACTGAACGTATTATCTGTGGGACTCCCGCAACTGTGAATTCTGTCCCGGCCAGTTATTCTACACCGAGTCCCTCTTCTCTATCAAGGCTCTTGGGAAAGGTCATCCATTCATTTATTCATAGTAGTATCTATATTGAGGATCTAATTTGTGTCAGGTACTGTGCTGAGCTCTTGATGGAAAATTCCGTATTTGCGTCTCCTATCAACCAGATGAAAAAAGCCCAGTCGTTTTCCCGGCCCATCCTTGTTTTCATAAAGCACGTACAACTTGACCGAGGTTATGCAGCTAGTAAGTGATAAAGCTGGGACTCAGACTCGGGTCTCGGTGACACCCGAGCTCTTGGCCGTGGCCATACGCCACTGAACACCTGCTGACTGCCCCGCGTGCCATGCTCTGAGCTGGATGTTGGTGACACAGACCTGAGGAGTTCTTAGTCTGTGAGGAAGACAACCATGGCTGCTACTCACAAGCATTTCCTGCACGCTAATTAAGAATAATTACATTGCAGCGTCCATCCATTCAACAAATCTGCATTTATATTGAGCTTCTGTTAGATGTACTGTTAAGTGGTGGGGATTGAGGGCCGAATGAGACACAGTCCCTGTCTTAGAGGATGTCACAGTCTAGAAGGGGTTTTAAATATCTGCATCTGTGGGCCAGTGATTAATGGTGATGATAATCCATTGGCTCATGCATCCCACGACTGGACACCTGCTATGAGCTAGCGTGGGTTAGGCCCTGGCTGGGCACACAGTGATACCACATCCTTGCAGGACTAGATACATTTTTAATGAATGATGATGACATATTTTATCATATATTATATGTATTACTATAATTATTGAGCTCCTACTATGCACCAACTACTATTCTATGAATTTTACCAGGTCAACTCGACTTGTCACTGCGGTCCCGTGATGTGATCCATCTCGCATTCTCATTTCACAGTTGAGGAAATGGAGGCCTAGAGAGGTTAAGTAATTTGCCTAAATTTACACATTAGGATAACAAGAGAGGTCTGAGGTTTTCCCTAAAAGCAGTGGCAACAGCAAAATGTTGTTTTTAACCTCAACTGAAGTAAAAGTATGCAAATTAGCCTGGGCACATCATTTTTTATTTATGCCATAAATTAGGCAAATCTTCCTTCCTGAAGCCCAGGAACAGTAGGCCTGATTCTACATATTTTGCATTCATTTCCGAGGTGGTTGGCTCAAATTAGCTCTACAACGTGGTAAACCCACTAGAAGGGGGGGTGGGGGTGGAGGGGGGGGCCTGATCAGGAGAATTTAGGGAATGAGAAGTTGCAGGAGCTCTTTCTCCCTCTCCCTTTGCTGATCACTTTGCAGTTGAGTGGCACACCTCCAGGTCCCGGGCTGCCAGACAGCTGCAGAGGCTGTGCCCTGTTGAACGTGGGGGGGGGGGGCACTCGCACTCACTGCACATAAACAGCTCCTCCTGGAGTTGTGCAGGGAGGCGGCCCCGTGCCTCGCACGCTTACAATGCACCCTGCAGAGCGAGGCCGAGGAAGCGTTCTACTCTCGTTCTGCAGATGGAAACTGAGGCTTGGGAGTCAGGTGACTCCCTCCAGCATCACACGACACAGGGACGGCTGAGTTGGGGTCCACGATCGGCCCGTCTCAGTCCTAACCCACCGCTGAGTCCACCACGCTCGGCAAGCTGACTCCGAGTACCCCCTTCAAACACTCCTCCCCCGGCTCGGGACTAAGAAAGCTTCGCAGAGACCGCGACATCATACAAGGGCCTGTTACGGAAGCCACAGCCACGCGTTTGCGGGCGCGCATCCTCTTCCCATTGATCTCCGTTGTTGCTCCCAAAAGCACTGTCGTCACTCACTCCCGAGGAACTTTCACAAGGAGGGGGAGGGCCCCCGGGACCCTGTCTTGAAGCTCCTCTTGCCTTTTGACTCCAGCCTGATTTTCAAAGATCACCTTTTAATGCCTAAAGATACCAGTTTAGGACGACCCCCCCTCAGATACTCCTACCCGAAGTTATTTTTGCCTAAGTTTATCCAAACGAGGTAAAGATTGTGCATTTTCTGCAAATGCTTTTGTGTCCTGTGCTCCCCAAATTTGAGTCATTTGTGGCCAAAGAATTCATTTCATTCATTCATTCCCTCAAGCTGAGAAGAGACAGAAAGTAAGTCAACCCTGGCCCTGGCCGGTAGCTCAGTTGGTTAGAATGTCATCCCGGTACGCCAAGGTTGCGGGTTCGATCCCCAGGCAGGGCACATACAACAATCCACCAATGAGGCATCAGTAAGTGGAAAAACAAATCTCTCTCTCTTTCTCTCCTTTCCTCTCTCGCTAAATGCAATTTTTAAAAAAGAGTCAACTCTTGACCCCAAGACTGTCTCACTGTCCTGGGAGGAAAGGAGACAAAGTCCACAGTTACGCATTGCGATTCTTTGCCTCTCTCTTGGATGTTTACCAGTGAGGCGCCTGGATGAGTATGGATGGGCTGGCAAGAGTTCCAGAGCCACATCCTAGCAAATTAAAAGGGGTGGGGAAGCGGCCTTCAAGGCCACCAGAGTATGTCATTAGCAGTGATTACTCAACCCAAAGCCTATACCTGAGTGGCCCCGTGTCACGCCCATGGCATGCTCAGCTCGCCCGCCACAGGCGACTGGATTAAGCACAAACCACCCGCCTACGACCTGCGTGGGAGAAGTCACGCTCCTTTCGGGAGCCGAACCAGGGAGAGGCTGCGTGTTCGGAGCGACGTCCTGACGCCGAGAGCAGCGCTGTCCAGTAGGACTTGCTGTCGATACAGAAATGCTCTCTCTGCGCTGTCCCATGTGGCAGCCACTAGCCACGCCTGGCCACCGGGTACCTGAAATGTGGTTAGTGGGCCTAAAGCACTCAAATTCTAAGTTAATTTTAATTAGTTCAGCTTTAAAATGGAACAGCCACATGTGACCAGTGGCTAGTCATGCCACACGCAGAGTTTGAGCTGGAGGAGCCGCGGAGGCCCACATGCAGGTGATGAGAGAGATCTACGGCGAGTGAGCAGAAGGTAGGCAATGGAGAGGGAGCCAGAAGCAACTGCTGACGGAGAAATAGAAGCCATGGAATAGAAATGAAGAGAGGAGCCGGTCCCCGGAACATCCTTGCCCCAATATTTGGGCTGCTCTTCAAGCAAGCCCTCTGTTTTCTTGGACTATCCTGAGTGCGTCTTTGTTCTATCCAACCACAAGAAATAATGGTTCCTCTCTTGGAAGCCAGCAGTGATCTCAGAATCAGAAAATCAGCTCAGAGTGACAACAGCAATAGCAAATCATCGCCATCATCGTCATCACCCTCCACCACCATCACCTCCGAGGTAAGTGGCTTGTCCAAGATCACACGCTTAGGTTGGAACCGATATTTCTCTGACTCCAGCGTCTGCTTTCTTTATTAAGCTGCACTGCCTTGCCCAGTTGGGCTCTTGGTCCTGGGCCAGTGTTCCATTTCGGCATCCCGGACTCACCGATTTATGATGCTAAGCTTTGGCACGTGTCCACTCCAAACTGGGAAGGGCTGAGACCAGACAAGGAAACTGTCACCCAGAGGCTCAGACCCACCCCTCATCCCTGTAAGGCTTATCCCGAGCTCCAGATCCCGTATATTAGACTGTAACCACTCACGGCGCTCTAACCTCGGGCCCCTGGACCCTCCTGGTGTCCAGCTACTACTGCCCAAGGCTGCCCTGAGCACATCTTGTAAGCCTCATGTAACCCCCCCTGGCTCTCACCGCCCCCTCCCGCTGGGTTTCTCGATCAGCCACTCTCCACAACCCACGGTGAGAGCAAGGGAGCTCAGGAGGGGCTCCTGGCCTGGCACCCGAGCCTCCCCAGCCTCCACGGTGGACTCTTGCTTGCTTGACTCGAGCCATCTGCTTGGGTGGCACCTTTCCCAGGTGCTAGCTGGTCCACTGGCGCCTCAAAGATTCAGGCGCCAAGTCGGCAGGGGAGGGAGCTATGGCTTGACTTCAGCTTCTACTGGGCAAGTTTTACGTCACCAGTGCCATGGCCGCGTAACGGATCTGCCCGATCTGGGTAACGGGTGCCGTGGCTTTAATGGAGACGGGTGCCCTGAAGGATTCCATTGCCACATCTCTTTGGGTCTCAGAACATACACTTGAGGAAAGCAGGGATTCCGGTGTTCTTAAAAGAGGGGGAGTCACTCTAGAATGGGAGTCAGAGATAGGAGTCGGGTTCGAGTCCTGGCTCTGCCACTCACTTGCAATAGGACCTTGAGTAAGTCAGTCCCTTCCTGTCTTTCGGTCTCCTTCCTCAATAAAATGAAAATATCAGGGAGCGGTGTTTTGGGGTCCTGAGCCTTCCGTGCCAGCATCTACCTCCCTGAAGTTTGAACTGTGTCGGTCCACTTATATGTGGATTTTTTCAATAAATATGTATAGTATCATAAATGGACTTTCTCTTTGTTATGATTTCCTTAATAACATTTTCTTTTCTATTACGCACTCTATTGTAAGAACACAGTGTATAACGCATGTAACATACAAAACTTGTTAATTGTTTCTGTTATCGATTATCAATTGACTCTTAGTAGTTAAGTTTTGGGGGAGTCAAAAGTTATGCTTGGCCCTGGCTGGTTTGGTTCAGTGGTTAGAGCGTCAGCCCGCAGACTGAAGGGTCCCGGGTTTGATTCTGGCCAAGGGCATGTGCCTTGGCTGCAGGCTAGATCCCTGGTCCCTGCCAGGGCTCGTGCAAGAGGCGGCCAATCGATGTGTCTTCCTCACATCAGTGTTTCTCTCTCTCTCCCTCCCTCCCTTCCACTCTCTCTGAAAAGCAATGGAAAAAATATCCTTGGGTGAGGATAGAAAAAAAAAAGTTATGCTTGGATTTTTTACTGCTGGGGGGTGGAGAGGTCAGGGGTCCTAAGGACCATGTTGTTCAAGGGTCAACTGTAAACCTCTGACCTCCTCTGAACTCCTCACCCTTTTACTGTCCCCTAAACGCAGCCCTGCTCTTCCCCACCCCCACCTTCGCCACCACCAAAGGGCGGCTTCTGAGGAGCTACAGTCACCAGGGGATTATGCAAATATGCAAATCCACTAAAGCAGCGTTTACCCCGCGTTTGTTCTCAGCAACTCGGTGGCGGTCTCCAGAGGGGATTCCTTCAGTGTCACACAACCTCTAGTGGACAGCAGCGAACACCGCGGCTCGCAGGCCTTTGTTCCAGCTCCCAGCCCAGGGCGCCCAGGGGTTGCGAGCACACGGGCGGGTCGAGTGGTCCGTTTCACGCGTGAGCTTGTGCGCCTGCCCACCTTCCCCCCCACTCGGCCCTGCTCCCCTCTCTCCAATCCCACGGGTGCGTCATGTGTCCTTAAAGAAGTCTTCTCTTTCGGGATCTTCACTGCCCCACTGCAGAAACCTCCTCTCAGGCTGCTGGTCCCTGTCACACCCCTTCAGGGCCAATGCTATCTACTCAGGGAAACCTTCGCTGACAACCTGGGGCCAGAACTGAACACACCCACCTGTGGGATCCCAGAGCACCCTGGTATCTCCCTCTCAAGCCTGTATCCCGCGGCATGGACACTGGTGGTTCCCCTGCAGCTCTCTCTCCTTAGCCTGCCCTTTACTGGCACAGGGGCCTCATCGTAATATTCTGTCTCCAGCACCCAACACGGGGCTGGCAGCACGCACAGGGAGTGCTCGGTAAATGTTAAAGAAATGAATGAATGAGCGGGCGTCTTATGTCAGCTTCTGTCTTCTTTCCAATCATGAACCTGCCACCCTACAGCTCCAGCGCCCTGAATGCTGCTTCCTGATGGTAACGCCGAGGTTCAAAGAGATACAGTGCGAAGGCCTGGAAAGGAAAGGAGTCTGTGCCAGGCAATGAAAAGTCCCCACCTGCTACAGGCAGCAGAGAGCCGCCGCAGCTACTCACTCGCCCCACCGCCGGCCCTTCTGCTGTGGCCCACCTTAGCCAGATACTCGTGGTAACATCTGGTTCGCACCAGGTTCATGGATTTTCTTTCTTGGCACCTCTGACGAGGCGCCATTTGCTCTTTGGAAAGCGGGGGGAGGAAGAGGGGTAACATCACTTGAGCATCTACTATGTGCCAGGCACCTTACACAGAAATGTTACGGAACCATTACAACCTTCCCTCCAGGCTGGGACCATCCACCCCTCCCCGGCCCTCCGTTCCACAGATGGCGAAATGAAGGCTCAGAGGAGACAGCCCTGCTGAGGGTCACACGCTCATCAATAACGACGCTGGATGGCGATCGCTCTAATAACAAAACCACAGCCGTTCTTTTCCAGGACCCTATCAATCTAATTCTAGCGCCCAGCTCAGCCAAACTCCCCACAGCAGCCTCGCCAGGGCCTCTCTGGCGTTTTGTCACTTGGCTCCATGAAGAAACCACAGACTCGTATGAAAAGGGCAGTTGGACCCTGTGTTCCAATGATGCCTTCCTTGGAGCATCCCCCTGCCCTCTTTCCTTCCTCTTCTGCACTGCATATGCTGTGTCACCAATCATTTCTCTTTGAGAAACGGGAATCAGTCGCGGTAAGCAGAAAGAGGGAGGGTGGAGGCGATGGCAGGGCCCGATCGGGCTCCAAGCTGCTGAGAGCTCCCTTCCGCTGACCTCTGGCATTGCACACACCTCCCCTGCCCTCGCCACCAACTACAGCTTTGAGTGCCCCTAGTGGACGTCTGCAGAAATTGTGGGCCCCGTAGGGAGACCAGGAAAATTGAGCCCTTTTGAAGAGCGGGGGTGAACTTGTGAGCAAAACCAGAACACAAGCCACTCTGATCACGAAACACCCTCTTGCCTTGGAAGAGAGAGGAAAGGAATACAACATTACTATTATTTTTTTTTAGCGTCTAACCTAGCCACGAACACACAGGAAAACCCCTCAAGCTTGAATGAGGTGGCCCCTGGCGGGGGCAGCCAAAACTCCACGGGAAAGAATGCAGATCGGTAATGAAAACGGCCTTTAAATGAACCCAAGAGCAACGCACATTAGAGACTAGAGGAAGCCGCAGATCTGAGTCGTACTGAGCACTGTTCAATTTGCTTTATTAATTCAAGAGAAAAAGAAAAGAAATTACACCCGGGCTCTGCAGTCTTCGCACGTACTCACAATTATTCCCCACGTGCTTATCTCAGACAATAAGAAGCTTCTTCCAAAACAAGTTACACTTCATACTTCCTCATGCCTTACAGCGAAATGGCCCGAGAGTCACGTGCCCTGCATGAGAATGTAGCAACAAGTCCCTTTCAAGTATTTACAAATTCCCTCCCTGCCCTGAAGACAGAAGGACTAGCTTGCAACACAGAATCAGAAGCGGAGGCCTGGTTCTCCATCTGACCCGAGTGGAAGTTGGGCTCCACGTTAAAAATAGAATTTATTGCGGAAGGTCAATTGCTTCCAAATGCACCATCAGAGCTGGCAATGCTCATCGGTTACCCTCACTCCTTCCCGATGACTCAGAGGCTCAAAGTCAGACCAGCATGGTTATTAATGAGCCTTCTGAAGTAGTAGTACATCGGTTGACTTTAATTTGGCGGTGGCCTGAAGTTAATTAAAAATATATGCTGGCTGGCCATAGTGTGGAGTTGGGAAAAGCAATATAAAATGTCTTAAAAATTAGCACGCACACACTTTGTGTTTGAAGCCAGTGAAGGAAACAGGATATGAAATCCTGGTCTTGGATAAACAATTCAATATGTGCCACTAAGACATTTTTTTTTTTTTTTTCCTGGAGGGTGGTGTATTGAAGAGTGTGGTCCTCAGAGGCAGAATCACTTTACAAAAGCCAGCAAACCACTGGCTAGCTTTAGGCTCTGTGTGTGCGCGCGTGCGTTTGTGTGTGTGTGTGTTAGTCACAACGGGGATTCAAAAGGAAGGGTGGGGGTGGGGATGAGAGAGAGAGAGAGAGAGATCTGGACTCTGCTCAAGGCCACCAAGCCATTGTTGGAAAGAGACAGCTAATTAAGAAAGGACATGCTGTGGTGGAAACGATTTATTTAAACCAATCCTCTTTTCCCATCTTTCCCAGAGAAACTGTCCAGACCGGGTGTAAAAATTGTGAATATTATTGCCTCCTAAGTGGGGGGTTCGTTAATGAGATGCTTTGTTAAACAAAAGGTGATGAATTCTTTCCTTCGCTCTGCATTCCGGCCTCCACGTTGAAAGGGAAGGGGGGCGGGGGCTCACACGCCTGATTTATGCCGTGGGGGGCACCCCAGGCCTCGGGGAAGAGTCCAAGGGCGAGGGACCCACAGCGCGGCCCTCGGGGCTGGGAGCTGTCCGCGGCCTCTGGTGCTGAAAGCGGGCGGCGCGCCAGGGGCCCCGCGCTCCCCGGGGAGCCCCTCAGCTCCGCGTCCACGGGGCTCACAGCAGGGGCCAGGTGGAGTGCGCGCTCTGCGACCGTCTCCAGCCGGGCAGACCCTGCCAGCTGCCTGCCTTTCCCCACGTGAGGAGCGCGCTTCTGGGGAAGGGCGCGGGACCCCTCCGGAGCAGAGGCTGGGTGGTCCGCCAGCGCTGCCCTCCGCCCTCGGGCCTCCTAGGGACGGGCCAAGCCCCCCAAGCTCATGGGGTTAGCTGGGGGTGAGTTCAGGCGCTGCACTCCTCTCTCCATATCAACCCCTCCCCAACTTTTTCTGGGATGGAGAAGAGGGTGCGGCGGCTCCACGTCTGGGAAGAAGCCACCCTCCTCCGCGAAACGTGGGTCCCCCTTGCCCACCGGCAAGCACGTGCTGGGTAAAACTAGCCCCCCCCATTCATATATATATAGTGTTTAAAAAGGATAGGCTGCCAGGGGGAGGAAGGAGTGGGGAGTCCGCTCAGGTTCCTGACCTGTCACCTCTCCCCCATCCCACCCCACCCCGCCCCAGCCAAGTTCTGAGAACCCCGAGCCCCCTCGACTGGCCTCCAGGCAAAAGCCACACCCAAGTCCAGCTTCCAGACACTTGGTTGAGATCGGTCCTAACACCGGGTCCCTGGGGCGACCTGACCCAAAAGGAGGCAAGGGGTCCTAGAGCCGGAGGGGCGCCCCCCAGCCCCCCGCCCCCCACGCGCTGCTGGAGTCTGGCCCTCAGCTGCGGGGCGGGTCAGCGCCCCCCGTCTCCACCTCTCCCGGGAAGGGTGCGAATGATCTGGCACCCAGCCCCCCCCCCCCCCCGGGCGGCTGCGGAGAGCTCCGGGAAGCTGGGGCTTGGAAGCTACCCACTCCACGGAGATTCTCGGGGGGGCTGCAAAGGGGAGCCAGCCCCCCAGCCTGGAAGACCGAAAGGGAGCCCGCAACCTAAGCAGGGAAGCGCCGGAGTCCTTCAGACGCATCCCCGCCTCTGCGCTCCCGTCAGCCGGGCCGTGGGGACGCGCTTCCGCGCCCCGAATTTGGACAGTCGCCCCCTCGCCCGTTCCCCATGCCAGCGGGTGGTGCGCGAGCGGCCCGGGCCAGCCACGACCCCCCCAGCCGCCCCGCACTCACTACAACTTTGCCCCCTCCCCGCCCCACCCCGCCGGGCGCTTACCTCCCGCCAGAGCGGCCGCGGGGCTCCCCAGAAGCAGGGCGACGAGCAGCGAGACCCCGCCGAGTCCCGCGGCGGGCGGCCGGGCCGCTGGCATCGCGGCTGCGGGGGGCGCGGAGCCGCGGGCTGCGGGGCGCGAGCGGACAGCGCGGGAGCCGGGCGAGGAGGGGGGGGGCGAGCGAGGCGGGGAGGCGGGAGCGAAGGGGGGGCCGCGGGCCGGGCAGCCGCCGGGGCCCCGGGGCGGACGCGCTCAGCCCCCGGTCGCTCCGGCCGAGCTGAGCCGAGCCGGGCGCGGGCGGCGAGTGAGGAGGAGCCGCGAGCGAGCGCGGAGCCGGCGGGCGGAGGGAGGGGTCTGGGCCGAGCCGGAGCCGCGGGAGCGCAGGCGGGGAGGGGGCAGGCGCGGCGAGCGCGGGGGGCCGCGGCGCCCCGGAGCCGCCCCCTCCTCGGGCCGCCCGCCCGCCCGCCCGCCGGCCCCGCAAAGTTTAACGCCAATTCTCCCCGCGTCCCGGGGGCCGAGCGCTGCCTCGCCGCGGGCGCTCCCCGCAGCCCCGCGCCCGCCAGGCGAGGCCGGGGAGCGCCCCGACCCTTTTCCAGACGGTGCCAGCAAGGCCTCAGCGCCCAGCCGGGCGCACCCTGCAGCGTGTGCGCAGCCCAGAGCCTCCCATCGCCCAGCCTGCCAGATGCACCCCACGTCCTGGTCTCCCTGCTGTATGTAGTGCAGCCTTCCCAAGCCCCTTCGGGCCCCAACCAGCCCTCTTCCCTGCCAGCCCTCCCCCTTGTTTCCGAAGTGAGCCCCCCAAACCCTAGAAAGTCCCCAACTCATCTAAGAATCTCCTAAGAGCTGTCCACCTCCCTGGAACAAAACAAACAGCCACAAAACTGGGTGCCCAGTGCCTGAGGGCCGCGCACCCCTCTGAAGCTCCAACAGAGACTGTTAGTTAGCAAGTACCTATGTTCTAACCTGAGCACCGCCTTTCACAACCCCGGGCCCTAGGGCACCAGAGCGCAGTCTTTTTCCTCGGTCACACCCCTCCCCCCATCCAAGCTGGAGTTCAAGGCCCACCCTGGACCTGGACCGCCTGGCTGGTGCCCAGCCCTGATGTTCAGCAACTTGTCTTTTCTCCACAAATGAAGGGGTAGTGGTGGTGGTGTTTATAACAGATGAAGAAGACAGGCAGACTCTTGGGGACAGGCATTAGCCAGGCGCTAGATGGGACAGGCTTGGACACTGCCTGGACCACCTTTGTAAACCCAGCCAGCTTCCTAGGTCTCTCCCGGCAATCGGGAGCCCTCCCTCTCCCTCCCTCTCCCTCCCCAACTCCACCTTGCCACAGTCTACACATTTCAGCCTGAGCAGGCCGAGGGAGCAGATGGGGAGAAGGTTGTAGCAGCAGCAGCAGCAGCAGGAACATGTCTTCAGCAGGGCTGGGAGCCCCTATAAAGAGTGGGCGGGGGAGGTGGGGACAGGGGAGGAGAGGAAGCACTCTGGCCCGAGGAATCCAGATTTCCCCACCCTCAGCCAAAGCTTCCCCATTCACTTATTCATTCAACCACTGGGTGCTCTTTTACAGGATATTCTCTCCAGGCCCAGACTTGCATTAGATTCTGGGGGACAGAGAGGCCCCAATAAAACCCAGTCCTTGGCTCTAAGAAGTCTCCATTTCTGGCAGTAAAGCCAATTGGGTTTTAGAAAGAGGGGCCTGAGGCAAGGGGTGCCTCAGGGCTTACTTGTCCTTTGGGGAAGATGCCACATGCCCTTGCTTTGTTGTATTAGCCGAGATCTCTGTACCGAGTGGCCTGGCTGCCTTCTTCGTCACCACCCAGGGCCGCAGGGGCGAGTGTGCAGTAGGTGCACAAGGATACTTGTTGAACGGGAAGGTAAATAGCAAGGAAGGCAGAGGGGGAGGGGAAAGGAGCGAGCGAGTGAGAGAAACACAAAGAGGCCAGCTTCACACTCAGGCAGAAAAATGAATGTTCATAAGCAGCTACTCTTAGGCAGGTGCATCTACTGTGTCCACATAGTGCATGGCCGCTCCCTCAGTTTCACAGTCATCTGGACCATGAGGTGTCGTTGTCTCTAGGTGAGCCATAGAGAGGGTCACAACCGAGCTGAGGTCACTTGGCCAGGAAGTGTCGGGACAAAGCAGGCTGAATGTCAAGCCTGAGTCCAGAGCCGGATGGAACCCACTCACTGCCACACACTGCTGCCCAGAATTCAATGGCTGCCCCTATTTCATCATTGGGTGGCTGTTCCCTGGTGTGTCAACACCTCGTTGCTACCAGGAGGCCACATCAGGGTTGCCCCTTTTGGTAAAGGCATTGGGCCACTAGAAGGTCATCGCTTGCATGCTGGTATCTTATATGGAAGAACTGACACCGTAAACCATTAGCCCACTGAGTACATGGGCAGGGATTTTTTCATTCCATTTGTCCGCTGACATGTGGCACAGAGAAAAGTCCTGAGAGGAAGGGACACAGAGCCAGCAGTCTGAACCTGTGATGGTGGGAATGGAAGGGGATTCTCTAGGGGCAATATGCAGAGGTGTGTTTTTTTTGTTTGCCTGCTTGTTTAAAGAAGGAATCCCATGGTAGGAATGGAATTCTGCACAGATGGAGAAACTGAGGTTCGGGGAGGCAAAGGGACTTGGTCTACCTTTTGTCTGGGCTTGTAGCTTCTCTACTACCACAGGGCGCCTCTGGCCTAGATTCTGGTGTCCCAGTGGCCCTCTGCTACCCACAGCTTCCTGGGAGAAACTCCCAGCTCCTCTGCAGAGGAGATGACGTGTCCCCACAACTCTACTTTATATGTCGCCACTTGATCCATCGGCTCCTGTGCAGCTAAAATTGGCCCAGGGGAGACAAAGCATGGATCCTGGCCTCACCTCTTCCTGCTGGGTAAGAAGGGTAAGTGATTTAACCTCTCTGAGCTTTCTTTTCCTCTTCGGAGGAGTAGGGACAAAAATAACACTTCTCATGGGGGTGACTGACACAAATAGATAATGTCCCCGTGACAGGAGGGGACACAGTAGCACTTATTTCATAGGGTTGTAGAGAGGATCCCATGAGCTGATGAACGGAAGCCTTTAGCCCAGTTCTGACTGTAGGAAAAACACTGAAGTTTGGTGTTGTGAGAGAGAGAACACTGGGATAGGAGTCCTAAGTTCTGATCCCTCCTCTGCTGACTTGCTGTGACCAGCCTCTCTAGGTCTGTTTCCCAATGCACCTACCACCTACCCATCCATCCATCCATCCATCCATCCATCCATCCATCCACCCACCCACCTACCCACTCATCCTTCAATCCCATCTATCTACAAATATTATTTGAGCATCTACTATTTATCAAGTGTCTACTAGGTGCCAATCTCTGTGCTAGGGGCTGTGGGTGCAGCAGACCCTATCTCCTGCTCTCTAGACCTGCTAGTCCAGTGAAGCCTGGCAACATGAGCGCCCAAATCCTTTCCGAGATGAATGTTCTACGTCAGGAGAAGCAGAGTGGTCCAAAGTGGACTTTGAAACCTGACAGACTTGAATTTGAATGGTTTCTCTCCTAACAGCTGTGTGACCTTGAACAACTGACTTAACCTCTCTGAAGATCTTCTAATGGAAGCCTGTCATTCAGATGAAACGAGACAATTATTATAAGCATTTAGGATAGTGTCTGTAGCATACACTAAACTCTCCATCCATCTGTTTGTCTGTCCATCCAAACATCTATCCATCAATCCATCCATTCATCCATCCTTTCAACAAATATTTTATGAGCACCTGTAAAGTGCCAGGCACTGTTCTGGGCACTGGGGATACAGAAACAAACAAGACGAAATCCTCGCTCTCTGGGACTTCCCTGTACAGGTGAGAGATACACAGTAAACCTTTTAATAAATAAGAATTTCAGAGAGCTTCAGGTTCTATGAGGAAGATAAAGGGTAATTTGAGAGTAAATAAGGCAAGTTCATTTTGAAGGATCAGGGACGGCCTCTCAGACTGGGGGACATTTAAACAGAGAAGGGAAAGGTGAGACGGAGGTAACCGGGTGAAGAACAGCGGCAGAGCACATCCTAGGCCGAGGACCCCGCAGGGGCAAGTCTCTGGGACGGACACAGAGTCATTGCAATAAATGGTAGGCACTGTCATCCTGTATCTGTGATGCCATTCTCTGTCGCCACAGATCACAATGAACCAGGAAGTCCGTCCTCGGTAATTACTCTCTCCATTCATCAACGTACAATGCTGAAAGTTTCCAATTTATTCCTTCTCCTGCCCCGCCCAAAGCCTGCATCACATTTCTCTCCCAGGAACATCTGGTGCCTGGAAGGTTTACATCACTGGGGGTGAAAAAAATCTTTTGTCTTGGAATAAAAATAAAAATACAAAAGGAGGCATCTTAAAAGAGACAGAGAGAGTTCTAAAGAAATGTCCCAGCCATAGGAGAGCCCAGGAGAAAGCCACCCTGGGTTCTGAAGGGCAGGCGGAGCGTGTAACTGGCATCTCATTGTGTGTTTTCAACCTGACCTTCAGGACTTGCAGAGGAGCCGGGCTGTGCAGTCGGCGCAGGGAGCCCCAGGCCATCCTGGCTCGCTCTGGCCAGATGCTAACAAGGGGAATGAGCCACTTCAACGCAGCCACGGCCACCCAGGGTGTTCATATTACCTGGAAAGGAGCCATTAATCCTCTTTGATTCCCTTGGAAATTCTCGATCTGTCTATACCACCCGCCCTGGCTCTTGAGAAGTACCCTTGCACAGCTGAAATTTGACAGGGAGGCCATGCCTTTGTTTGCAAACTGAAAGTTTCCGGAATACAAAGTGAGCCTGCGTGACGCGTTTGCGTTCCGCCGAGGCTTGCCGGGCTGGGTGGGATGGAGAGAAAGCTCACTGCCAGGGACGCGGGGGAGGCTGAAGGACAGGGACCGGCACATTGGATCTGATGGGACCCCGCGGTCAAGTTCCTGCAAACCCAGCTGGGAGGTTTTCCTGGGTTTCTGTTTTTGGGTCTCAAAGGTGACAAAAAAATCAATTAAAGATACTGTGTATCTTTATATACTCGGCTGGCATTATAAACGGTGGCGCACGCGTTCTTCAGGCCACAAAGATCCACCTTTGCCCGCAGAGGAGCTTCCACGGGCGCCCGTGTCCGTGGGAATCCGCAGGCTTATGCGGAGTCAGACTCGCCTGGGTGTGAGCCAGAGCTCCCTCCTGGATGGATCGCCTTTAACCCTCAGTTTCCCTGTCCGTACGAGGCGAGGGATATTAGTAACTACTCCCTAGGGTTCTCGGAATGGCAAGAGAGGCGATGCATGGTCCACCCTATAGTAGGTGCTCAACAAACAGGAGCAATTATACAGATTATACAGATCGTAAGGGAGAAACACAGCCCAAATGCCATAAAAAGCTCTTCTCTAGTCGGGTTTATTAAGTGTCTAGACTCAGAAGCAAGTCCAGCTGCGGTTTAGGACGCAGAACAAGGGAAACTCACAGGCCCATCAGGGACTTGGCCAATCCAACCCGCTTTTCATGTGACGCCTCGCTGGAAATGAACCGCGGCAGCGCTGTCCTGTTCAATTGCAGAAACATCCGCTCCCCTTCGCCCTCCTCTCGAACCTCATCAGTCTCTTCGAAATGGGAAACTGGAAAGGCCAGGCTGTGTCGGGCCCCTGCGGACTGATACCCTGCCCTTTCTCCCAGCTCCCCGGCGTGGCACAGCCAGTGTCCCCAGGAGGACAGCAGAGGGCTCGAGGAGGACGGCTAATGCCTACGGTCCCCCTGAGACTCGGGGGGTGTGCGTGTCTGTGTCTATCACCCCACACTGTTCCCTACGGGGAAGCCTCCCCCAGTATCAGCGGGAATGGTAGCCAAGGAATTTCCCATCAGACCTCACGGGATGGGCTTGATTTCAGATGCCCAAGGAACAGTGAGTAGAAGCCCGAGAGTCTGGAGGCCTTCCCACTAACTCCTGTGTGATGTCAGCGTGCCTCCTTTCCCTCTCTGATTTTTAATTCACCCATATGAGAAAGGAATATAGAGTGGCATCGGCTTCCACGCCCCAGAGGTGCCAGGTTCCACAGCGAGCCCACAGAGAATAAAAGCTGATCTTTGTAAGCGGCTGCTTCGAGTTTGCCGTTTGACGTCTCACTCAGTCCTCCCAACCACCCGTGGAGGTTGGTTGTGCTGTTAGAACCCAAACTCCTAGGCTAGCCTGTGGGGCCCTGCGGATCTGGCCCCTCCTTGCTCTCTGAACTTCTGGGTGCTTCCCTCTAAGCAGCTCCAGCTGCAAACATCCCAAGCTCAGGGCTGCCTCACAGGCCTCTGCTCTTGCCCCCCTCTGACCCACACCCAGGGCCTCCAACCCAGGGTGGTCTGACCTCCCGCCGAAGCTCGTAACCACTGGGCCACACCGCCCTGCTGATGGGGAGCAGGTGACGCTTCCCGGCAGCGAGACTCTAAAGCAGCGGGAGTTCCCAGCCGGAGGCATGATCTAAGAGCCAGTGTCTGACTGTCTGCGAGCATTTCAAGTCGTTGCGAGAAAAGGCGACGTTAGTGGCACCATTAAAGCCTGCTGTTCTCCATCCCATCGCTGCCACCCCCACCTATTAAAATAATGGTATGAAAAATAAACAGCCTTTATGGACGGCTTTATACAGCGCGTGCTTTGTTTGTTTCTCTTACTGTTACCATGGCAGTGATGTTCTTCCGTTAACTCCGGGTTCCTACGTGATGGAAGGGAATGGAATAAAATTGCTTGGGGGAAAATTGCCAAGCAAAGGCTTTTCCTTCTCTGACGCCCCACCTCCCAGCGCTCCAAGGCAGCTGCAGCTCACCCTGAATTCTGATGCACGGGATAAAGCTGCCCTCATCCTATAGCCTCTCATGGCTCCCCAGTGCCTGTAATTTGAAGGCCAAGGGTCTCAGCACCGCTGCAAGGTCTCTGCTATCTGATTCCTCTCCTGTCCCCGTTCCCTTGCACCTTTGATGCCTCACACATTTTCTCGTGCCACCTGGGCTACCCTTCTCCCTTCCACCCCCCTGCCAGGCCCCCTGCTACTCGTCGCTTCAAGTTGAACTTGAAGTGTGACCCTGCCGCCTTCCCATCTTTCCCACCCATCCCCCAATCTGGGTGAATTTCCTTTCCTCCTTGCTCCCGCGACCCCCTGAAGCATGGCATTTGCCCATGCCACGGTCCCCCGTGCGTTAGTCAGTGTCCCACATTGTGTCAGGAGCACAGTAGGCCCTCAATAAATGCTTGTCAAACCAAATTAGAAAGGAAAATCAGAGGGTCTGAGAGGCTGCCTAAAGGTGGGGTGCCTGAGCCCATCTCATTCTTTGGGGCTAAACAACGGGGAGGGGGTTACATCAAAGCCCTGGGCCCCAGCACTGCTTCTCAAGCGTGGACGCACCTTAGAGTCCCGTGAGCTTTCGGAAATTCCGATGCCCAGGCTGCACCCGGAGGGAATTACATCAGGCTCTCTCTGGGAGCGAGCCCAGGGATCTGCACCCTTTAAGGTTTCCCAGGAGGTCCCAGTGTGCCGCGGGGGCAGAGAGCCACTGGGCTCAAGGTGTCCCCTGGGACCCCTAACCACGGGCAAATGTGCGGGAGACATGCAACTAGAACACCAGCATCACCGGTCGGCGGGGGTGGGGGTTGGGGGTGGAGATTTGAACCCATTTCACTCACTCCCGTATCCCCAGCCCCTGAACATGCATTTGCCCATAACTGGCACTCACGGTATGTTTGTTGAATGAATAAACGAGCCCACGTTTTACTTAACCTCTGGGCTGTTTCCTTAGTCCATCAGCCATAAAATTCATTTTAAACTTAGAATAATAGGGCAGGAGAGTCCAGCACATGAATAGGACTTTGTCGATATTGCTTGGAATTCATTACCACGTGTATCTTAGAATTCTGCTGAAAAGGAGCTGGGGCTGGCTCAGTTCGGCCAGAAAGATGGGAGGGCTCTGTTGGAAGGATGGGAAGATCTCACAGAGCAAAGAAGAGCCGGGGAGGCAGGTCTGAGGGCTGCACTGCAGCAGGTCTAGGGACGTAGGACGCAGAGGCCCTTCCCAGTGCTTTCAAGAGGCTGCGCTTGGTATGAATCGCTGCCCAGGACGGGCACATGCCCACCTCTTGGCAGAGGAGGGTGGAGCCTTTGGGTCGACATGTCCCCCAGGCTTACAGCCAACGAGTGGCTCTCAAAACAAAACTATGGTGCCGATACTAAAATAAAGATGGTTGTGGATTCGGGTCAGGGGAAACTGAGAGATGCCGGGGTGTTTGACATACCAATTCCACCGGGCACCCTAATACACGTAGAGGGCCGTGGGGCTGTGCATGAGCCGTGCAAGGACCCTGACGTTTTGGGTTTCCGAGTTTTTCCTTCCAGTCATCTGAGTCATCTGAACAAATTTGGCTGTTTTCCTTTAAATTCCCCTCTTCTGGTTTAGGCATGTTTTAGATGTCTCCACGACTTGCATATTTTTTTCTAAACAGTTCTTTAAAAGGAACGAAGACACAGTGTTCTGCCCCACCTAAGGTCCAGAAAGGAAACATGAATGCTTGATTATGTTCCCCATAAAAATATACACCCCCAGGTCGCTATCCTTAACAAAAGACAGATGCTAATTAGAATTTTTACCAGCATTTACAGGCTCAGTTTTAATTATACCAGATCTATCTGAGTTTACTGTAGCCCTCTGATTAACAGGGAAGGGAAATCAATAGCATACCGAAAAATCTGGATGTGTTATACAGCTAATTCCAATTTTATGTTATAATCATGTTTTAATGTTGGTCCTAATTACCATAATTAAGCTGCCTGTGACAGCGCTGGCTGGGACAGAAGCTGTTACTATTCTAAGATGACTTGTTGAAGGCTTTTCCCAGATTTTGGGTGCATTTTGCCATTTGGCTGGTTTGGGGTGCTGTAGGGGTGGGAACAGCGTAGGTGGGGGGGTGATCGTTCCTGGAACCCTGACTCTGCCAAAGGAAGCCTTGGTTCTAAGGTTAAGGCTGGGCCGGGCGCCATGCCTCTGTCATTCATTAAATATTTATTGAGCACTTACTATGTGCCAGGCCCTATGAGGAGCGCTGGGAATGCGGATGAGAGTTTCCACTCCACTGGGGTGAGTTAGTCATTAAGTAACTAATTACATAAGTGAGAAATAGCAGGTGATATGAGATGAGAGCTATTCTAGTTATATATACGCGAAACATGGAGTCTGGGAAGCTTCTCTGGGGAAACAAAGGCTTGGCTGAGACATTAAGAATCTCAGGAGTTAAGCAGGCAGCACATTAATAGGAGATGATTCCTGGCTGAGGAAACAGCTGTAGAGGCCCAGAGCTGACAGGAGGCTGACAGGGAGTGAGTGGTGCTGGGTGAAGCTGATGACCCAGCAGGGACCAGACCACATGGGATCTCATGGATCCCTTCGTGATCGCTCAGTGCCTGGCCACGTGATCCGTTCTCCCCGCCTTCCTTTCCCCTCCCATCCACATGAAAAGCACTTACTGAACACTATGTACCAGCAGGACACAGGCTCCTAGCCCTTGATTCCATCCTGTGATCACCCATCCATCCATTCACTCTTTCCCAAAGCGTTTTTGTACCAGGAATTTAAGTCCTAGAGGTGCAGGGGGTCTGCCTTGAACGGTGTCCGTGTACCGACAGCTACTCACTCAGCAGCCTCCTACAGAGGCTCACTAGGTTGTAAGTGTACGGTCCTCTAGCACTTCACGCGGATTTACTAAATATTTAGTCTTTCGTCCATTCAACAACCATCGTAGCACGAGGTCCCTCAGAAGTGGACACGGAGGCAAGAATTTGAATGGGAGTCGTTGATTTGGGAGGTGATCCTGGGAAATATCAGTAGTGGAGTGAAGAGAGGAGGAAAGGGACAGGAACCCCCCCAAAGTGGGGGTTATCAAGCAGCTGACCACTGCAGGCAACGGAGGTTCTATCTTATTGGGGACCTAGGAGGGAGGCCTACGTCTTAAAGTTATCTTCCCAGGGGTGAGGGAGCTGAGGTGTTTGTTCACTGACTTCCATCCGTCCTGTTTCCAGGACTGCTGGGGGCCATGAAGGAATTTCCCAGGATTTCCATCGGCCCCACTCTGCTCGGACCCGTGGAGAAAGCCCTCCAGCACAGGCATGCACATGCTAATAGTTGAGCACCAGTGCAGAGAAATGTTAAGAGCTGAAGGAAAATGGGAAAGGGGAGGTCACCAGTGCATCTACCATAATAGTCTTTAAAATACCTACTACGCACAAGTATCTGAATTTCATTGTGACACACATTTGCCCAACGAATATTTACTGTCCACCACTAACTGCTTTGCACATAAGATCCCATTCCACACTCCTTGTATTACCCGCCCAGGGTACTACACTCACTCACAACTCCATTCATTCATTCATTCATTCATTCATTCATTCATTCATTCATCAAGCTTGCACTGTGTTCTGATAGGTGCTGTGTACTTGGGATTTCAGCTTTAATCTCAGCTTTGGGAAGCAAGACAGGTCCCCACAGGGATCGCAAGAGAACACTGGACAAATCCCAGTCTGCTCTTTGTAGATTGGAGGCCCGGCCAGTGCTGGAGTGGCCTCCTGAGGTCTGAGCAATTATGGGGCAGGCCAGCCATGGTCACTCTGGCTTCTGTCCGTGACCTGTGGGAGGCTGTGCAGCAGCTAAGCAAATAGCGAGGTGTCAGCAGCTCCCTTCCCTGCAGCCTGCGGTAGCTCCTGCAGGTGCAGGTGAGGACCACCCCATCGGCTAGCAGGGTAAACTCCTTCCTGCCCGAGAAAGAGCAAAGAGGAATTTGGAAATTAGCTACACAGGATGTTTAACCGCAGATCTGTGGTTTCCAGCCTTTCACATTCCACAAGATCCGTCTAGGAGACTTGGTAAACGTGCAGACTCCTGAGCCCCACCCAGCAGTGGGTGGGGTTCAGTGGCCCCGGGGGTCTGCATTTTAACTGCTCTCTAAGTGATTCTGAAACAGGCGGTCTACAGGGCACACAGAGAGAAACATGGCTTTAGCCGAATAGCCGTCTTTTACAGGTGGGGCAACTGAGGCCCAGGGAGAGGCCCAAGTCGCAGTAACTCACAGGATCAGACCCCGCGCTCCGCCAAGAAAGACAAGATCCCAGAGCTGCGGGTCCTTGTGCATTCCGGGCACACGTCCCGCTATTGACAGGCACTAATTGTGGTGATGAACTCGGGAGACCCGAGTTCACCCAATAATCGCAGGTGAGGCCAACAGAGTAAATATGACTCCCATTAACGTAAATCAACTTTCTCTGCCACAGACATCTCCTGTGAAGCGTAGACTTGGCGCTGCCTAACCACGCCCTTAAAGTTTTGTTAGTTCGTTCAATTAGGTTTTAGAAAAAAAAAAAAAAAGAATTCAGGACGCTTATAAAATCCATTCAATCAGAGAAACCAACGCTATAGCAAGCTCCCCAAATTCAATGCAAACATATGATACAGTTAGACACGACGTGGGAGTGTGGACACGGGCGCCCGCCTATCTAGTGCAATGACCTGGACAGAGAAGCCAGGCGCGCACGTGAGGGGGCGTGAGAAAGAGATGGAGCGGGATGGACTAATGCTCATGTACACTGTTGACTGGATGCGGGACACAGAATTCTTCACATACAGTACTGCAGAGGTATGAAAATTAAAATATGCATCTGTGCAAGTCCCAAAGAGAACGCAAGAAGAAGAAAAGAGAATTTGCACGTAATTAAGTTGCTGGTTTTTTTTAAAGCATCATTCTTCCCTTCCCCTCCAAAAAGGAAAAATAAAAATAAAAATTGAAGAGGAAAAAAATATAAAAATGTAATGGCAAGAGGTAGTGAGAATATAGTTTAGATCCTGATATGCACACCAGAGGCATGGATGCTAAAACTTCCCTGGAAATGAGAAGTGTCTGGAGGGTTTGTTGAAACGCAGGACTTTCCCAGGCCTGTCCCTTGGCGATGCTGATTCTCACGCAGCTCTGATCTCGTTGTGATGATGACGCGACTTGGTTCTAGATGGTGAGGCCTGCCCCCAGCGCCCTTCACCCAGCCCAATTTGATCGGGCCTGAAACCCCAGTGAGACTCTGTTTTCTGTAACAAGGCCATGTTAAGAGGCAGTCTCCACCTGGGGGGTGATCTACTGTGACTGGTCACTATAAGGCAGTGTGACAAAGTGAATCAGACCCTCAGAGCCTGACCTGAAACTGGTTTTGTGTACTAAGAATAACAAATATTTATTGACCACTTCTTATGGGCCCAACACTAAGAGCCTTACATGTTCTCAACAACGCCAGGAGGCAGCACTCTGGTTATCGCCATTTTCCAAGAGAGAAAACTGAGGCACAGAGAGGTTAAGTAATCTTCCCAAGGTCACACAGCTAGTCAGAGAAGAGCCAGGTTTTGAATCCACATTATTGTATAAAATAATAACATGCTACCTCTTCCCAGCAGATATAAAAGGAGGAGACAACATCATGACTTAGGGGACCTGAAAGGAAGGAAAAGACACCCCAAGGGAAGGAGAAGGTGGAGTAGGAATCCAAAGCCAGCTTGGGGACCATGTTTCCCAAGCCCAAATTCCTATGTGTGGTTGGAAAAAGAGCACTGTTTTTTCATTTTGCAAAGTTATGAAGATGTAATCATGCTTACTTATATTCTTGGGGACTGCGATATATTGAAACCAATGACACTACATAACTTTATGGAAATGGGACTCGATCCTTCCATCGGGATGGAGATATGGGCACCGGGTGTGGAAGGTACAAAGGCCTGGGTGGGTCTGTAAAGAAATTAGGATATAGCCTCGGAGTATTTTATTTTAAACTCTATTTTAGGCTGACTTCCCCTATAGTCTGGCGCTGTAAAGGAACGTGCTGAAGCACGCTAGCTGATCAGTAAGCTCAAGACACCAGAGGTGCTCCGCTGTATGGATATATCACATCTGTCTTCCCCGTCACCTGTTGGCTGGCATTCAAATTGTTTCCACTTTTTGGCAACTACAAATAAAATGGCTACAAAGATTTTTGTACAAGTCGTTGTGAGAGGCTATGTCTTCATTTCTCTTAGGTAAATACGTAGGAGTGACATGGTTTTATCACATGGTGGGTGTGTACTTAACTACTTAAGGAACCACCAGAACAGTGGTGACATTTCCATTTCCACTCTGTTCTGTAGAGTGTAGAGTCCTTGACACTTAACAGCCTTCTCAACACTTGGTATGATCCGTTTTTCTAATGTAAGCCATTCTAGTGAGTGTCTAGGGGTATTTCATCGTGGTTTTAATTTTCATTTTCTTAATAACCAGTGAAGTAGAGCATTTTTTTTATGGGCTTATCTGTCATCTGTGTATCTTCTTTCATGAAGTGTGTGCTCAAATCTTTTACTGATTTGGGGGGGGTAATTTTTAATTATTGAGTCATAAGATTTCTTTATAGAGAGAGACACATTTGTAGGCTATGTGTTCTATAAATATTTTATCTCAGTTTGTGGTTTGCCTTTTCATTTTCATAAGCGTATCTTTAAAAAAAAATTATCATTATTGTTGAAAGTATTACAGAGGCCCCCTTTTTCCCCCACTGACCCCCTGCATCCAGCTCCCTTTCCCACCCAGGCCTTCACCACACCATTGTCTGTGCCCATGGGTTATGCACATATGCATATAAGTTTTCTTGGTTAAGGGCAAAATATGTAAATATTGATCTCAAACAGCTAATTCGCATTCTATTTTATAGTGTCATATATATTTTTAAAAATCTTTGCCAAATCCAAGGTCAAAAATTTTTTCTCTTAGAAGTTTTTATAATTTTAGCTCTTACATTTAAGTCTATGATTTACTTTGAGTAATTTTTTGTGTGGTTTGAAGTAAGAGTCAAGGTTCTTTTTTTTTTTTTTTTAGCATATAGCCAGCCAATTGTCTCAGCATCATTAAATGAAAAGATTGTCCTTTCTCCATTGAATGGCCTTGGCAGCTTTATTGAAAATCAATTGGCCATATATACATGGGTCTATTTCTCAACTCTATTCTATTCCACTGCTCCATATGTCTATCTTTATGCCAATACCACACTGATACTGTCCTGATTACTATGGCCTTGTAATACATCTTAAAATCAAGCAGTACAGGTCCTCCAACTTTGTCTTTTTTCCAAATTATTTTTGCTCTTTTAGGTTCTTTGCCTTTCCATATGAAGTATATAATCTTCTTGTAAATTTTTGCAAAAAGCCCTGCTGAGGTTGTGAGTGGGATTGCATCGGATCTGTGAATTAACGTGGGCAGCGTTGACATCTTAACAATATTAAGTGTTCGGACCCATAAACCTTTATATTTATTTATGCCTTCTTTAATTTCTCTCAACAATACCTTTTAGTTCTTAGGATAACAGGTCTTGAATATCTTTTGTCAGACTTGTCACTTAGTAAGTCCTTCATGCTACAGTGGGAGTCTTAACTTCAACTTCCAAAGGGTTGCTACTAGTTTATAGAAATATAATTCATTTTTTCGCACATTGGCCTTGCAAAACTCATTACTGCAGTAGCTTCTATATAGATTCCTTAGGCTTCTTTCTTTGTAAAATCCTTAGGATTTTCGGCAAAGATAATCATGCCGTCTGCAAATAATATTAGTTTCACTTCTTTCTTTCCAACCTATATGCCTTTAACATTATTTTTTTTCTTTTTTCCTTCATTTCCCGGACTAGAACATCAAGTACAACACTGGATGGACATGATGGGAATGGATACCCTTGTTTCACTTCTCATCTCAGGAAAATCATTGTACGTGCCCTTTATGATATCAAAAAAGTTTCTTTCTATTCCTGATTTGATGAGGATTTTTATCAGGAATGGATGTTAAATTTTGTCAAATGCTTTTTATGCATCTATAGAGAAGATCCTTTCATTTTACTTCTTTAGCCTGTTGATATAGGGAATTCCACTTGTTAACTTTCAAATTTTAAATCTAGCATGAATTTCTGGCATACGCCACACTTAGTCATGATGTATGATCCTTTCTGTAGATTGTTGCATCTGATTTGCTAAAACTTTGTTAAACTTTGTGTCTATGTTCATGAGAGATATTGATCTGAAGTTTTCTTTTCTCTAATGCCTTTGTCTGATTCTCATGTCAAGATAATGCTGGCCTTCTTGAATGAACTGGGAAGTTCTCATTTTTCTAAAAAAATATTTGCGTTTAACTGTACTCTTTTTTTTTCCTTTAAATGTTTAGTGGAATTCACCTTTGAAGTCATGTGGACCTGGAGTTTTTTTCTGTAGGAAAGTTTTGAATTACAAATTCAAGTTCTTTAATGGATACAGGGCTATTCAGGCAATCTATTTTTTCTTGAGTAAGCTTTGGCAGTTGGCATTTTCCAAGGAATATCTATTGTACCTGAGTTGTTGAATTTATAAGTATAACATTGTTCATAATATTCCCCCAATTGGCTTTTTAATATCTATGGTATTTTTAATATCTGTAGCAATGCCCTCTCTCATTTCTGATACTAGTGGTTTGTGTTTTCTCTTTTTCTCCTGATCCTTCTGTCTAGAAGTTTATTACTTCTTTGGATTTTTAACAAAGAACCAGTTTTACTTTCATTGATTCTATTGTTTTTGCTTGTTGGTTTTTACATTTTACTGATCTCTGCTCTGATCTTTATTATTTCCTTTCTTCTGCTTACTTTGGGTTTAACTGGATCTTTTTTTTCTAGTTCTTGGGGTAGAAACTGTGGTCCTTGACTCCTCTTTTTTTGATAAAAGCATTTGATGTTATAAATTTCCCTCTTAGTACTGCTTCAGTTGCATCTAAATTTTGATATGTTGCACTTTTAAAAAAATTCAGTTAAAATGCATTTTGACTCCTCTTTTGCTCCACTGTTTATCTAGAAGTTGTGTTCTTAGTTTCTAAATATTTGGGAGTTTTCCAGATATCTGCCACTGGTTTCTCATTCAATTCCACTGTGTTAGGAGAATACACTTTGTATAATTTGAATCTTTTCATATTTATGGAGACTTGTTTTATGGCCTATAACATGGTCTATATTGGGAAACTAGTTCATATGCACTGAGAAGTGCATGTGTGCTGCTGTTGTCGGGCAAGTGCTCCATAAATGCCAATTAGATCAAGTTGGCTGGTTATGTTCTTCAGGCATGGATACCCTTTTTGATTTTATGTCTACTGATCCATCATTTATTAAGATAGGGTTGTTGAATCTCTGATTATAATTGTGGATCTTTCTCTCTCTCTCTCTGCTTTTAATTCTATCAGTTTTCAGTTCAGATATTTTGGAGCCAATATTTGACTTTGTAAAACAGCTTTATTGAGGTATAATCTGCAGAGTGTAAAACTCATGCATTTGAAGTGTACAATTCAATGATTTTTAGTAAATTTGTTAACTTGGGCAGCCACCGTCACAATTCAGTTTGAAAACACTCTAGCAACCCCAAAAGGTCCCTCTTGCCTGTTTTCAGTCAATGGTCCATTCCTACCCTCGGCCCTAAGCAATAGCAATCTGCTTCCTGACTCTAGATTTTGGCCCTTCCCGAACATTTCGTATAAATAGAGTCATGGGGTCTTTTGCATTCTTTCACTCAGCATAATATTTTTGACCGCATCCATGTTGCATGTAGATCAGTACTTCATTCCTTTTTACTGTTGAGTAGTATCCCATTGAACATTCCATTGTGTTTAACCATTTGCCTTGATGATGGACATTTGGATTATTTCCATTTTTTGGCAATTACAAATAATGTTGCTATGAATATTTGTGTACAAGGCCTTGAGTGTAGTGATGCTTTTACTTCTCTTGGCTAGATTCTTAGGAGTTGAGTTGCTGGGTTCTGTGCTAAGTTTCTGGGGAGCTGAATTGCTGGATTCTGTGCTAAGTTTCTAAGAAGTTGCCAGGTTGTTTTCCAAAGCGGCGGCACCATTCTCAGCCCTGCCGGCAGTGACTGAGAGTCCCACATCTTTACACCCTCCCCAGGGCTTCCTGTTACCTCTCTCTTTGAGGATGAGCTGCTTTTTGGCGCATGCACATGGTATTTCATATGATTCAACTTGATATCGTCACCCCATTTTATAGATGTGGAAACTAAGGCCCGGAGGTAAGAGCCGGCAGCGAATTCCCAGTGGCCCGTCACGCAGACCCCCGCTCCCTGGGCTGAGAGCGGCTGCCTCCGTTTCTCCCTGGAAGCTCCACCCTGGCTTTTCTTTCCAGCCACCACGGAGCCACCTCCAACCTCGGGCCCCTCATCTGTTCTCTGGCCCCTCCGGAGGCCGGCTCGGCCTGCAGGTTTCCTGCCTCACCCTGGCTGTGGAGACAGACCCACTCCCAAGCCTGCAGCCTCCGCGAGGCTGATGCAGAAGGAAACCGGTGGTTGCTTAGGCGTGTGTGAGTCCCAGGGCTTACTCCCAGCTGGGTAGTCACACCAGGAGTTTCCCAGCTTCTGCTTAATGCAGCCCCTATAAACTGTGCGGCAAGCTCATTCGAGTCTATTAATATATTACTGTTGTAAGAAATTCTCCTGTAGGTTTGCCGAATTTGCGCTATTACCTAGGGAAGAATATATATATATATATATATATATATATATATATATATATATATATTTTTTTTTTTTTCCTTCCAGCTATTTATCAGCTGACTCTTTACTGAAAACACAGTATTTTAGAAGCGTGCTCTAACACCCCACGCCTCTTTGCAACGCCCCCTCCAAGCCTTCACGAGGGGCCAGGGCAGGCAGCACTTTCAAAATACTGGCCTGAAAAAACCCGGCCTGACTCCTGATGAGGTTTCCACTCGTCTCTGGGGAAAATGAGAAGACGAATGTGGAAAACGCCCTCAAAAGCCCCATTTCTTTAATTTAAAGGGTTCTCCGCTCTGCTGTGATTCTGTTTTTTCTCTCTTAGAGGTGTCAAAATGCCCTTGCCCGGGGAAATGATGGTGGAAAGAGATGGTAGTCATTTTTATAAAATGTCTTATTTGGCAAAATAGAAAATGGAATGCACTGCATCAATCCGTTTATCTTTATTTTATTATATGATGATGATGTTTTTAGTCTCTTTGATTGACAAATGATGTCCAGATGTCTGGGAACGACCGGCCTAGTAGTGAGCACATGGGGAATGGGGGGGGGGTAACTACTGGCCTTAACTGTAACTCTGCCACTTTGCAGCAATTTGATCTTGGTTAATAACAATCATCATCATAACAAACAACAACAATGATTATGGTAGAAAGAAATACTCGCGGAGATCTTTCTCTGTGCCAAGCACTGTTCTAAGTACTTCACCTTCATAAAATCATTCGGTCTTTAGGACACCCCAAGGGACTAGTGCCTCAATTAACTGACAAGGGGCTGTGATACCACAGAAAGCTATTTGGTCTTTGTGCCTGGTTCCCAGCCCGGGGCCCCTGGGACCCAGAGAGGTAAGACATAAACCAGCATAGTAACAAAGACATTTTCCTGAGTTCTGTGAGCCATTCTAACAAATGAGCAAACCTTGGGGATGGGGGTTGCAGGACCGCCGCATCCCAAATTTGTAGCCATGTGAGCAGAAGCGTGCGTAACCTGGGGACCCAATGCTGGTGACAGGCACCTGGAGTGAGGGCTGTCTTACGAGGCCGAGCCCTTCAACCTGGGGGGGAGTTAATGTCAGAAGTGAACAGAGCTGGAGGACCCCCGGGTGGTTTTAGAGAATCAGAGAACCCGCTGGTGTCAGGAGTTAAAAAACACACAAACCTCTAAAGAGCCAATACACTGCGGGACCCCATTGCATGTGCCCAATTGATATTCATTTCTCTCTTTTTGCTCCGGGCGCACGTCCCAGCGTCTCCGAGAGGGGGGGTAGCTGGTGACCCGCTTGGGCCTGGAGACCTGACAGCTCTGGATTTGAGCCCCGCTCCTCCCTCTCTGGGCTGGGAGACGCCGGGCAGGTTGCTCACCCCCTCGGTGCCTCAGTGGCTGGAGGCTGGAGGGCAGCGGAGGGCGGTTTGCACTTTGTATCGTATTCGTCCCCCATGGGGGAGGCGCAGAAAGGAGAGGGGTGGGCAGCGTCTGGATCCCGCCTCTGCCTTTCTCCTCTTGGACCGGCTCCCCGCTGCCCGCAGCGCCCTCGCCCACTGCCTGGCACAGCCCTTGCTTCCCTCCCGCCCGCAGCGCCCAGCTAAGCGCAGCCCCAGCTCAGCCCCAGCGCAGCGGGGCCCGGGCAGCTGCAGTGGCGCGTTATCAACAGCCTGACGCCAGCCTCAGGCCCTCCTGTCCCGGGAGCCTGCCCCGCCGCGGGCTGTGTGCCAGGCAGGGCGCCGCTGGCATTCGGGCAGCTGCTGCGTGAGCTCGCAGCTCATAGTGCCCAGCGGAGCAGGCGCTCGCCCAGCCGCCCACCCTCCCCCCTGCCCTCGCTGAGCTCCCGGGGCTCCTATCCTTGCGCCCATTGTGCAAAGGGGAAAACTGAGGCTCGGGGAGGCAAAGCTGCTGGCAGAACATCTCAGAGTGAAAACCAACAACTGGGGTTTAATTCCAGGCCCCCTCCCGTGCTGACTGACCTTCCTTTTATACCATTGCTTTCCTGTTGGCTCTTAGATGCCAGTGACCCCTTAACAAAGCTCAAAATACAGTGCTCTCTTTGCATGCAGAGCTGCGTGCAAAGAAAAAACCAAAAAAACAAACAGCAGCTGGAAGGGAGAATTTTAGTGGCACCAGAATTGTCCCGCAGGGTCTTGAATGGTACCAACTGCCATTCGTGAGCATCTAATATGTGTCAGGGGCTGGGTTTTCCATAAATCAGCTCATTTAATCTTCACCACAACCCAGCCAGGTAAATACCAACAGTCCCCATTTTGCAGATGTAGAAACTGAGGCTCAGGGAAAGTCAGCCACAGGTGATACAGTCACGACCTACCCCAGAGTGCTGTGGGCTTTGTTCCTCTTAGAAGTAAACTCGGCTCATCTCATGAGCCTCTCTGCTCATCGCAGGTATTCGCTTGGCTAAGCCGAGGCAGCTGAGTCACTGCTGGAGGTGGGAGCTGTTAACTCAGTCTTGTCGGGAAATTACCTGATCGGCCCTGGATGCCCTGCACTCGCCCCTTTCCTCACCCCTGAGTGCCACCTGAGTCCACACAAGGCTTTTGCCCTGGCCGCTCTCTGCTGACCCCCAAAGCATGCCAGGCCTGCAGGTATCAGGCCCACATGCCATTCCTTTTTTTTTCTTTTTAAATTATTTTTCAATTACAGTTGACATTCAATATTATTTGGTATTAGTTTTAGGTGTACGGCACAGTGGGTAGACAACCATACACTCTACAAAGTGTCCTCTCCCCCGATATTTCCAGGACCCGCCTGGCACCGTTCATAGTCATGACAATATTATTGGCTGTCTTCCCTGTGCTCTACTTTCCATCCCCGTGACTGTTCTGTAACTGCCACCCCGTATTTCTCAATCCCTTCCCCTTTCTCACCCAGCCCCAAAGCCCTGCCCTCTGGCAGCCGTCAGTCGGTTCTCTGTACCCATCAGTCTGTTTTTGTTTGGTTTGTTTATATTGTTTTTTTAGACTCTGGTTCTCTCTGCTTGAGGGGACTTCATCAGATAGCGATTTTACTGCACCCTGGGGAGCTCCGAGTGGCTGCCTCGGGCCTGGGCACCCCTCAGCCATTTATACTCTGTGGTCCAGGGGCCACATTGAGCTTCAGGCTTACGTGGGGATCCAGGAGCCCTGGATACATCTCAACTCATGGAGGTTCCCGTGGTCCCTCTTTTCCTGCCTCGAGATCAGGACCCTGGGGTCCTCCTCAGGGACTCCTGCTGCTGACGTCCGTGGGAAACTGGACGTTTTCCCTTCGCACATCTCTCTGCACTCTGGCTTACCCTCCCGGTTCTCGGTATTTGAATCCAGCTTCTGGACTTTCAAAAAAAGAAGAGCTTTTTTTCCCCCCCTGCTCAAACATTTGACATTTTCCATTGAAATCCATGGCTTTCGATAGCCCGGTTTTTGTTATAGGTTCACAGAAGCATCCCTGCAAACTCAAAAGCCGGTTCTCTGATTCCCGATTCTTTTTCTGCCTCGTGTCCCTGAGGAGGGTCCGACCAGCCTCCTCGCTGCTGTCAGGGAGGCAGGCAGGGGCAGGCCGCACAAAGGCTTGAATATAAATATAGTTTTGGACAGCAATATATTCCACTGCTAGGGGTACATCTGGAATAAGGTAGAAGATCCACACACAAAAAAAGATTCTATCTCCCACCCCCCCTCCAAATATGTAAACACAAGCTGTGCATCTTGTCTGACTTCTTTCCAGGGATGCTCACTCATCTGTGACTGAGATCCGACTTCCCAAGGGTATTTCCATCCCCCCACCCCCCCATCCCCACCACACTGTGAAAAGACTCCCCCAGACTGTGTTTCTGGAGTCCTGCTGCCGACGTCTAACTCACCCTCTCAGTCTCTGGCTTGTTTGCCCCTCGGCGGCGTGTCTTGCACCCGCGCCCTGAGTTAGGGAACCGGGGGCGAGTAAACCAGCGGGGGCCTCTCCCCTCCTGGAGCTCACACACAAATACATGGCGCGGTCTTGGGAAATGCTTGGTGAGGGAATGAACAAATTGTTATTGAATGTTCCCTGGTTATTGTGTCCGTCTGCTAGGGCGGCCGCGACAGAGGAGCTCAGCCTGGGTGGACTGAACGACAGAAGTGATCGTCCCACAGTCCTGAAAGCTGGAAGTCCAAGATCAAAGTGTCAGCAGGGGTGGTTCCTCCTGAGCCGTGAAAGGAATCTGTTCCCTGCCTCTCCTCTAGCTTTCGGGGGTTGGCCAGCAATCTTTGGGGTCCCTTGGCTGGTAGAAGCATCACCCCGATCCCTGCCTTCATCTTTGCATGGCTGTCTCCCTGTGTGCGTGTCTGTGTTCACACTGCCCCTTCTGTGAGGACACCAGTCCTTGGATTAGGGCTCACCCTAGTAACCGAGGGTCTTAAGTAGAGACATCTGCAAGAACCTTGTTTCCAGATCAGCTCACACTCTGAAGTCCTGAGGGTTAAGACTTCGGCATATAGATTGAGGGGACACAGTTCAACCCAGAGCAGTTATACAGGTGGGGAGGGCAGGCTGGTGGCTTAGGCTGGCGTATCCCCAGGAACTAGTAGAGGACAGGGCCTGTAGCGGGTGCTCCGTAACTACGTCCCGAACCTGCGAATTGTCCCCCAATTCATGGAAGGAAAGATCGATATGGCAAAGTTAATGACTTGCCCAAGGTCAAAGGTGCGGCCAGCGGGAGAGCACGAGAGTATGTGAATGTGTGAGGATGAGTGAGCGTGAGTGAGTTTGAATGGGACTCTGCGAGCGAGTGTGACGCGGTGTGTGTGAGTATCTGAGGATACGAGTGAGCGTCCCGCGGTGCATGCGCCAGGAAGTGCCAGCCTGCGAGTGAGTGTGAGAGTCAGAGCCAGTGTGAGAGCGCGGGTGTGAGCCCGCGTGCGTGGGTAAGAGAGGATGTGGAAGCGTGTATGCGTGTGGGAGCACGTACCTGCGTGTGCACGGGTGCGTGCCCCTGTGAGTGCGGAGAGGCGGGCAGTGACTCCCACAGAGCAGGCCTCTGCTGGGCTCAGGCCGCAGCCGGCTCCGGGGCCGTGGACGGTAAGAGCTGGGACACGCAGGTAGGAGAGGGGAGGGAGGCGGTCCTGCGCCCCGCAGCCTCTCGTTCCCCAGGGCCTGACATGCTGTTCTTTTCACCAACTCAGCCCTGAGCCAGAGGCCCATTAACCCTGAGAACAAGGTCACGCGAGCATCGCGGCAGTGTGGAATTTAGGTCCCGGAGCCTAGCATGAGGGGGGGTGAGTGTGTGCGTGCGTGCAATGCTAGTTAACCCTTCCGGAGGTGGACGCCACTGACTCAAGGACAGGCGGGCCAGTGGTAGTGCAAAAAATACGTTAAAACATTTTTCACCTCTTAGCTTCCATACTTAGCATTAGTATTTAATTACGTATGGCCTTTTACTGCCCGTTAGGAAGTTAACAAATAATAAACATACATTTCTTTCTTTCTTTTTTTTTTTTAAAAATATATCTTTATTGATTTCAGAGAGAGGAAAGGAGAGGGAGAGAGAGACAGAAACATCAATGATGAGAGAGTCATTGATCGAGCCCACAACCCGGGCATGTACCCTGACCGGGAATCGAACCCCGCTCGCCTGGATCCTACGCCAACGCTCAACCTCTGAGCCACGCCCAGCCGGGCAATACACATATATTTCTATGGCAAGGACTGCCCTTCCTACTAGTAGCTTACACATTTCTGTACCCTCATTATAGTGAATTCACTGGCACCTGCTCTTGACCAGGCCCTCGGGTGGGCGCTGGGATACAGTAGTGAGTATGAGAGAGATTCATTCATTCATTCATCAAATTTCTGACGACCTCCCTGAGGTTCTGTACTAAATACTGAGGCTACCATAAGCAATTCATATCCATTCATTCAACAAATACTCACTGGCCACTCACTATGTGCCCCCGAGTGACACATTCATTCACTCACACATTCATTCATTCATGCATTCATTCATCAGATTTCTCTTACCCTTAGTTCTGTGCGAGACACCAAGCCTACCACAGAGATAAGTCCATTCATTCAACAAATGCTCATCGGCCACTCACTATGTGCCCCCCAGAGTATCTACTATACACAGGACAGAATGACTCCTTTATTTATTCGACAGATATTTATGGGGAGCTTATTCTGTGCCCGTCCTGTCCTAGGTGCTGGGGGTCCAGCGGTGAATGAGACAGATGTGGCCCTGGCTCTCTGAGCACCTTGCAGAGTCACCTCTGTGACAGGGGCTTTAGGGGATCAGGGGTCCAAACAAGAGAGACCATTTCAGGCGATGAGACTGACTCCAGGGGTCACCTGAGCGGCTGATGGTGGGAATGAGGGTTAGGCCGCATCCCCCAGCTACCCAGAGCCCGTCTCCAACTGTATTCCTCCTATGCAGCCTCTTTGGCCACACGTGAGCATCACAGAACCTTTGTCACCAAGGTCAGGACCACACTGTCCCGCTCCCTGTCGCCCACTCCAAGCAGCCTCAGGCGCGGCACATTTCCCCCTCTAAGATGTCTTGCCTTCAGCCTAATACCTGGGTATTTCCGCTTCGAAAGCACGGTCACGACACATATCCAGCCCACCGCTCTCCTCTTGGCACCCTGGCCAGCCCTGCGAGCCTGGCCTAGGGGACGGCGCCTCTAATGCAATGCTCGTCACTGCGGCCAAGGCTCACCCCGGCCCCCGCCCCGAGCACACGATGCAAACATCACGCTGGCTCCCAGCAGCTCCCCGCCCGCTCTCCTGCAGGAACGGGGGCTCCAGGCAGCGACCCAGGGATCCCGGCTTTATTTTTGCCTGACCAAGCTGATTTTTTCCTCTCTTATTCTCTCAAGGTTTTGTTCCTGGCACTGTTGCTAGAGATGCCCTGGCTTTGCAGTGAACCGAAATGTATTCATTGCAGGGGGGGAAAAAAACCACCCAGCAAAGTAAAGGCTCAGCTTCCCAGAAAACAGGGCTTTAGTCATCAGCTCAAAGCTGCAGTGAGGGGCGGAAGCAAAAACTTTTAACTCCTGTGCTCACATCTTTCCACTTGCCTCCAGGACGCGACTTGGGGCCCAGCTGCCAGGAGGCTTGTCAGGAACAGAAGCTAAAAAGGGCGCAGGGCTGAGAGGCCTCCAAACAGTAGATTCATTCATTCATTCATCCATTCATTCATTCATTCACCCATCCACTCACTCGCTCACTCACTGCCTCCCTCCCCCATTCATTCATTACTTATCGGTCACCTTTGTGTCGCAGGCCCTGTGCTAGGCCCTTGCTCTACCCCGACGAGTGGAGCCACCGCCCTCTCGGCCCTGATGACTCTTACAGCTGTAGGATGGAAACACACGACAGAAAGCTACCCAGCGGCCTCTGGAACGGGGGAAAATATTTGCTGCTTGTATATCTGATGAGGGGCTCATCTCCGGGACACACAAACAACTTCTACAACTCGACAGCGAAAGAAAGCAAACCTGATCGAAGAGTAGGGAGAGGACTTGCCGATTTCATATTATGTGTGTCTTACCACGTGTTAAAAATCACCCAAAGCCTTGTTTTTGCATTTGAACAAGTGCTTCGTGGGAAAAGCGGGAGCTATGGCCCAGTCCAGCAGGGGTTTCAGATCCTGCTTGATGAGTGGTCTGGGAAGGCTTTCCTGGGGAGATGACACGGAAGCCGAGGCTTTGGGGGGGGGGGGAGCAGGAGCCGAGAAGACAAGAAAGGGGAAGGGCGCCCCGGCAGAGGGAGCAGCTCGGGGGAAGCCCGATGAGGGAGGCGGGAGGTCTGCGGGCCGCGCAGATGGAAAGACGGCAGGGATCTCATGGCAGGAGGGGAGCGGAAGAGGCGGAGGGGACCCGAGTATTTATCTGTAGTCAAAGTCCGATGGGAAATTATTGCGAGGCTATAAACCAGATTCATCGTGACTGGATGCTTATTTTAAGGAGCTGGCTCCAACTTCATTAAAAAGATAACTCTCCTGCCGACTGGACTGCGGGGAGAAGAGCAGGGGCAGGGAGGCCAATTAGGACGTTATTACTCCAGCGCAGGCGAGAGGACGGCGGGTGGGCGCGCAGGGCCCAGGGGCAGGCGAAGGTAAGGCGGCAGCCCCCACGGACACGCGTGAGGGGAGGTGGGCCAGCCGCTGGGGATGGGCGAGCGTCGCTCATGAGACCAGGAGCGGGCCAGGACTCGGACGGCTGGGATCCGAGGCGGGAAGGCTATTAACTGGAAAGAAGTCATGAGGTCAGAACTGGAAGCAAGGGAGGGAACAGGGGCTGAGGTCAAGGGTTCGAGAATGAATACGCCTATAGACCTCAAAGCCTGGGGGTCTGCTCGGGAGGGCTTCATGGCACCAAAGCAGGCTGGGACACCTCTGTGCGTCCATTGCCATTGCAACAGCCAATTCTGCAGGATAGTAGCTCATTTGGGTGGGACCGGCCAGCAAGAGGCTCTTGGGGGAAAATCCTAGAACCCAGCTCTGGTTAGACCATCTCCCGAAGTCTTGCAAGGCTGAGCTCGGGAGAACTAACAGTGACCTGAAGTTTTCTGTGCAGCCGTAGTAACCCTTTCCAGGTGACCGACGCGGGACCCCGTAAGAACGAAGCCGATTAAACTGGCACTGTCTGAAAGGGAGATGCATCGCAGGACCTTAGGGGAGAAATCTCTATTTGGGTTTATTAAAAACCTGTGCTGCTGTTCTGCGATAAACGTGCTTTACTTGTACGAAATAATAAAACGGGGGAAAACATGCCGTTGGACTCATTTGTTGCCGGAGGCCACGGGTATCAATGCGGACTCCTGGAGGAAGCAGCGCAGACGTCGGGGGTCTTTAAATTGTTTATGACTTTTGTTGTAGTAACTGTACTTCGGAGGCTCTCTCTTCATGAAATAATCCTAAATGTGAGATAAAAGCTTTATAGACAGAAGCTGCCGTGATGCTTGTAAATGTGAAAAACTGAAAACAGCCTAACCGGCCGAACAAAACGAGGGCCCATGCATTCTGCATCATCCCAGGCATTGGAATATTATGCAGCCCGGAATAATGACACTACAGAAAGCCAAGCCCGCGGCTCCGAGTGAACAAACGCACTGGCACCTCTTGGCTGCTCGATGTAGGTTTCGTCAGGCAGAGGGATGCTTCCAGGGATAGGACTGTGCTTCTCTCATCTGTTGCTCTCTCAGGGATTCACTGGCCAGGTCCCTTTGCACACGCTGTAGGTAGGTGGCCCCCGCTCTCAGCCCCTCAGGGATGCTCCGGCTGCTGAGCACTGCCTCACCCGAGGATACGCCTTCCTGGGGTGGCCCACACCCAGCGACTGGGAGATAAAGGCTTGGATATCTTGGCCCAATTTGGGACAATGCTGAAAGGCCAAATGGCTCCGGGGTTCCTCACGGGTTGGCCAAGGCCCGTGTTGGTCTGCACTTGGCTCCTCTCCGCTTGGTCCTGCACCCTCCTCTGCCCTCCTCCAGGGGTTCCTCTAAAAGGCTCTCTCTCTCTTTTTTTCAATGTTTTTATTGATTTCAGAGAGAGGAAGGTTGAGAGAGAGAGAGAAACACCAGTGATGAGAGTCATCGATCGGCTGCCTCCTGCGCGCCCCTTACTGGCGATCGAGCCCACAACCCGGGCACGTGCCCTGGCCCAGGAATTGGACTGTGACCTCCCGGTTCACAGGTGGGCGATCAACCACTGAGCCACGCAAGCCGGGCAAAAACGCTCTCTTTACTGCTCGTGAACTTGGTCTCAGGGTCTGCTTTCCCAAGAACCCGCCCTCCATCTCCAGGGCCAGCACAGCCTGAGGGCACGGAGTAGCGACCTGCCAGCAGTTCCTGGGTGGAGAAGCGGGTAAGCGAGTCCCCCTCCGACACCGGCAGCTCTGCCTCCCTCCCTGCCTCCCACTGCAGCCTGTGAGCTCGCCACCGGAGCAACTGTGTCTTTTCCATCTCCGTAGCCTTAGCACCCAGCATCCTGCCAGGTATGCAGCAGGTGCTCCATGAATGTTGGAGCAATGATGAAAACATGAGCCCCGGAGGACAGATTTGGGCAAGAGATTATGAATGAGTAGCATAACCCCATCTCCACTCTCGGCCGGACCTTAAACTTGAGCTTGTCTCTCGGCAGCTGCCTTGCCGACCAGGGGCCAGGAGCACCGTTTCCGGAACGGTCGGATGGAAGAGGTTTTCCTCTCTGCTAGCTTCTCAAAGGCCCTTTCTGTATCACTTGTTTGAGAAATAGATGCTGGCTCGGAGCACAGCCATTTATTGGTAACAATAAAGGCCCCTTTAGAAATGACTTCCATTACCTGTGGTCAATTTGAGGCTTGCAGGCCATAGAAACAGATCTTAGCGGGCTTGGAGGTATTGGGGATGAGCACACATTGATTCTGGCAATTAACATGGCAGCTCTCCAAAGCCCAGACCCATAAGAGGCCATCCCTCCCTCCACTGCAGCCTGAGACGGAGATAAACACCACCCGGAGATAAACATTGCTAGCATTTGGTCCAGAGGCAACCAGGGCAAGAGATAGCACCCGGGCTTTGGACCTAGCTGTGTGATTTGGGCAAATGACTTTACCCGCAGAGCCTCAGTTACCTGCCCTATAAAATGGAGCCACTCCAGGCAACCACAATGCTATAGAAAAATAGTAACCATCACAAGCTAAATTTTGAATCAAGCAGATGGGGTCTGAATTCCAACCTTGCCCCTTGCCCCGCTGTGTGACCTTGAACACGACACTCACCCTCTCTGAGCTTCAACTGTTTCACCTATAAAGTGAGGCTAACGATGCCTTTTCATAGAGGCCTTTGAGAGAATTAATATACTGTATGTAGCACATTTAGGGCACTGCCTGGCTCTCAGCGCAGGTTTAATACGAGTTTGCTACTGTAATAATTCAGGCTACGGATACAGCTCTATTGCCAAGACAATTATTTCAGAGCCTCTGCGGAGTCCACAAAGTGGCTGACAGAGGCTGTACCATGTCCCTGTCATTGGCTGGCCCAGTTATTTCCAACCAACCTGCATAATTTAAATTTTTTATATTACACTTCAATTTTTTCTGATTACATAAGTAACACATGTTCATTGTAGTATATCTGGAAACCACAGAAGAGTACAGAGAAGCAAATAAACACCACCCAGAGATAAACATTGCTAACATTTTCGCCTTTCTTCCTGCTGTCTACGTTCTATGTGACATTCACATATGCGGATGTACATAAATATGATGCTTTCTTCCTACACTTGAGTCATGTGGTATCATATGGTAAAAATCAGATTGTAACCTGTCATTTTCACTTAATAAGTTTTGGATGTTTTCCTGTGCAATAAAATATTCTTCAGAAACATGATTTTTAGACATTTTACAGTATTCTATTTTACGAATGAATCCTGTTTATTTAATCCTTTTCCTGGTAAGGGTTTTCCCTCCTCCCACGTTCCACAATTGTAAACAATGCAGCGATGAACATCTTTGTGCCTAAACCTTTGAAGGCCTTTTAAATTATTTTCTTAGGACAACTTCTTCCAGGGGAATTCCTGAGTGAGACAGTACACACATTTTTAGGCAGATTCATGTGTCCAGAGTTCCTGTATCGTATGATCTATTTGCATGTTACATATCAACATGATTTCTAACCATTCTTTTGCCAAAATGCCCCTCCCCCCCAGAGAGGTTAACCAATTCATACCCTTTGTAGTTAGCATAGGAGTGCCCATTTCCTCACATCATGCTAACATTGGCTACCAGCAAAATTTTTAAGAAAGTTTTGTCTCACACGTAGTTTTAAAATCCAAAAATCAATCCACATGGAATTCTCCCACAAGCTTGCTGCATGACCTTGGGCAAGTCACGTCCTTTCTTATCTGTCAAATGAAGAGGCAAACCTTCCATAGGATTCTCTTGGTTGCAAGGGACAGAAGCCAAACTCGACTGGCTTCAGGGAATAATACTCATTTGTGGTTCATGTGACTGTCAAGTTTAGGGAGTAGGACTTCAGGCACAGCTGCATCCAGCACTCAGAGGATATCATCAAGAACTGGTTCCACCCGTTTTCCAGAGGCTGATTTTGGTTTGCCTCCCGGGCAGCCACTCTCCAGCTGGTCACCTCTGGTCCTTCCAAGCTCAGACTCTCCCAGTTCAGCATCGCTTGTTTTGTGCTAGTCCCAGGATTTATTCTGATTGGACCAGCTTGAATGATGTGCCCATTATAAACCAATCAGTGTAGGAAGGGGGCTGGACTATGCTAATTGCCCAGACCGAGATCTTGGTCGCCCCCTGCAGGTGAGATGTAATGGCTTCCTGGTGAAAATCGTGGTGTGACCAGAGCAGGTGGAATCAACGCTGGGCAGGTAAGTCAGCCCAGACACCCTCGGAAGACCCTCCAACCCTGACATTGCAGGAATCTGGGAAACTGATCCCCCCCCTCCCCCCCTGCACCTTTCTTGCAGAGGTTTTGTATATCTGGCTTCTCCACGGCCAATACCTCCTGCCCATTAAATTCATGGGCACCTCATTTCAATTATCTCTGCTTTTAGCGGGGGCTGGAATGGAGGGGATGATAATTACCATATAGATTTGTGGACCTCTGCTCAACAAACAGGGCCCTTTCCCTGCAAAGGCGCAAAGCCAGCCTCATAAATATTAGTTGGAAGGAAACCGCAATCAACTCGAGTGGGAGAGGAAATGGCAAATTGCTTTTTCCTCTCTAGGACATAAAAGCAAAATTCATTTGTTGCCTAACCAGAGACTGTCCAATGGGCTGTTGGTCTCTCCCAGCTTTCAGTAATAACAACGGTAATAATAATAATAATAATAATAATAATAGCAGCTGCTACTTATGAGGTACCTACTATGTGCTACACATAAATATGACACATCATGTACATTAATTCTAACTCCAGTTTTACAGATGAGGAAACTGAAGCTCTGGAACTTTAAGTCACTTGCCCAGGAAGATACAGCCAATAAGAAGCTGAGTCAGGATTCGAACCCAGTCTGCCTGACCACAGAGTCGGAATCATTTCTGCTTAATGGGCTACCTAGGGTTTGTCCAGAAGGGAGGGTTTGATTGTCCCTTGTCTTTTAGTTTTTGGGGACACCATGAATCAGACTTCTATTTTACGTCTTATGAGCATCGGGAAGATAAGCAAGGGGGATCCAGTCTGCTTTTGTAAAAGTTGTCCCTGTGCAGACTTCGCACACCGAAGGCTCTGGAAAGATCTACTTTACCTCCAGCTTTGGGTAGGAGCCAGGTGCCGGGTTTATACACGTTCAGGCCCCGGCAACTTTGCCACTTAACTAACCTTAGGCCCATTTTCGAGGCAAGGACATTGAGGTCAGAGGGATGATTGAGACTAGATCCTAGCTTTCATTCATTGGGTCAATGAATATTTGACTAAACACTTAAGTAAATAATTCACTGAATCTTTGCCACCTTCCCCTTAACCAACCTGCTGCGTTACAGACTCTCATTCTTGCTGTAAAACATGGTGACCATGCCCAGCACCTGCTGTCATCATCACTCATCCTTCCGAGCACTTGACACCCCTCGGCCGAGTCGCACGCTTACTCCAAGTCAGCTCCGTCTGTTCCCAGACCTGTTTACGCCGGTTGTATTTGTCATTATAATTATACGATTTAATTAAGTAAACTGATCACATTAAACTTAGTGTGAGAAGACAAAATATTCCTATGAATAGGAAACGGAATGCTATTAAAAGACGCAAGGGCAAGGAGAATTTCTGGGGGGAAACCCTGCTATCAACTCAGGTCTGGGAGGGGACTGTTAAGGGTCAGAGTCCGCACGCATCACACGGTGGGGGCTTTGCAAGAAAAGTTACACGAAACCCCAAGAGCAAAACACACTCGGGGAAGAACATCCACCTGCCTTATAAGACGAGTGAATCGATGAACACATCTTGGAGTTTATTTAAAAAAACACACTATTAAGGAGTTTATAATTTCAACCATTTCCCTTCTGGTAGCTGGCTAGTTATTGGTTCTATATGGATTCAACAAGAGGGCTCCTCTGTAGGCCCAAGAGAACCAAGAAGGACTTGGCGGTGTAGAGAATGAACACATTGGAAATACACTCATCCTTTGTCCCATTCCCTGCACCTCAAACGCTTTCCTTTCTCGGGAAGGACAAATGGCACCTGCACCTGCCAGCACACTGGCGCCCAAACCCGGTGTCATCAGAGACTCCCTCTCCCGCTCGTCCGCAGCCAGAGTCCTGGCTGGCATCTCGCACAGCCACCCTCCCCTCCCTCCAGTGCCCCTTTTGACTCCCTCGGTGCCTCCTTCCCTCATTTCCTTCCCTTCTCCCTTCTCCCTTCCCTCCTGCCCCCCAGCAATGTATGCCTGATCCAATTTCTGGCATCTTCTTGCGGTTTTAATTTGCATTTGCCCCCACAGCTGGTGACCTGGAGCATCTTTTCACGCGCTTAGTTGCATGTCCAACGCTCTTTTACAAATGGATCACTCTGCCTGTGCCGACAAGCCCCTCTCCCCTAATAAGACTCGAGAGCAAGATCTGACCCACGGGTAATGCTCCATAAATGCTCCCGAGCGAACACACTCAGGGCTAGAGCAACGTGGAGCCTGGACGTGGCTTGTCCTGGGCCGGTCTCCCGCAGCTCAGAGCCGCCCCTGCGCACCGAGGGCCGCAGAAAATTCCATCCAGGCGGAGCCGAGGCCCAGAGACTCGCTCTCGCTGTATAATTAGGTCTGGCGAAGCTTATGAATGTAGTCCCCGATTTGAATCACTTTTTAATTATATTTACCTTTGTCTGCAGAGAGGTGAGATGTATTATTGGCTCTGGGAGGTAACAATTCAAACTTTTATCCAAAGAAGCAGCTGCCCCGAGGACCAGGTCCAGGCAGAACCAAAGAAAGCATACAGCCCGGCCGGGCGGGGCTCAGCAGTTGAGCATCAACTTAGGATCCAGACGATCGGGGTTCGATTCCCAGTCAGGGCACATGCCTGGGTTTCGGGCTCGATCCCCAGTCGGGGGAGTGCAGGAGGCAGCCGATCAATGACTCTCCCATGGTTGATATTTCTATCTCTCTCTCCCCCTCTCCCTTCCTCTCTCTGAAATCAATAAAGGTATATTAAAAAAAAAAAAAAAGAAAGAAAAAGAAAGAAAGAACCACAGGCCCGCAGACACAGAGCTCTGGCTTCCCTACTGCACCTTGGCTTCTGAGACCAGGAAATCGAGGGTCTTAACGTTTTCTCTTCCCTGCGCCCCAGGAGGGCGGGGCACTAGCAACAGAGCTCAGTTCTTGAGCACTGACTATGCGTTGGGCGCTGTGCTAAGTGCTTTTCAAATGTCTCTCTTTTAATCTGGGAGGTAGATGCCTTTAGGATCATTCTCATGTTACAGAGAAAACGGAGGAACAGAGAGGGCAAGTGGCTCACCCACGGTCACACAGCTGGGGAGAGGCAGGACCGGGATTCAAATTCAGCTCTGCCAGATGTCAGAGCTCTTTTTCCCCAGTAAATACCTACAGGACTGTAAATGATTTTACTTAGACCTATGATTTTATTAATACCAATCTCTTTTCTCTGGCTTACTTTATTGTAAGACTACAGCATATAATCCATGTAACATACAAACGACGTGTTAATCGACTGTTCATGTTATTGGTAAGGCTTCCTGTCATCGGTAGGCTATTAGCGGTTAAGTTTGGGGGGGTGTCAGAAGTGCCCGTGGATTTTGGACCGTGCGGGGGCGGGCGCCCCAACCCCTGCATTGTTCACACGTCAACAGTGTGTGCACTACGGGAGAGGCGGCGAGGGTGAGGGCTGACAAAGACCGACACCCCCGCTTCCGAGCCTGCGGGGACTGTCATCTGACGCCACAGCGAGCCGCTCTGAGTGAGCTCCCACGCAGGTGGCGAGACCGGCACCCCTGCCCTTGGCAGGCACCCCCGCGCGTGGCTGTCAGACAGGCTGGGACGGCCGCGCTGTCAGCCAGCCTCTCGCTCCGCGGCGAATTCCCCGCAAACGGGGCGTGTGTGTATATAATTAGCGGAGACGCAGACTGACGTTAACACAAACTGTCTCACACCCGTCATCCCTCGGATGCCGCTTGGGAGGGAGCTGGGGGCGCCGGCGTGCCAGCTGTGATTAGGGGAGCGCGTGCGGCAGGGACACAGAGGAGCATTTAATGGCACGGATTACGTGTGTAATTGCTTTAGCGAGCCGAGTGTTCTGTGCTCGGGTGGGGTGCCTAGGAGCCACCCCCGGTGTTCCCAGGCTGCCTCTGAGTCATCACCAGGATGGGGGCTGGGCTTGGGGAGCCAGGGAGCTTCCAAGGCACCATAATTGGGCTTGCAAGTGATGTCTCCTCCCTGAGAATCCTTCCCCCAGCCACCCATGGCCGTTATCGGCGGCGTGGGCAAGATCACAGATGCTGGAGGCAACCTAACTGGTCTTAGAGCCTGGCTCCGCTGTTTAGTAGATGTGTCACCTTGGATAAGATGACTGTTATGGGTTGAATGGTGTCCCCTCCTCCCCCCTAAATCCATACATTGAGTCCTTGGATGCCATAGTGAAATGTTTGTGACATGTGTGGACATCAGGAGCCCAAAGGTGCGCAGAGGGCAGCCATGGGTCAGGTTGGCTTGCTGATGGGAGCGGGGTCGCCCAATGGTTGGGAACAAGCCAGGGAGTCAGGCCGCTGTGTTCAAATCCCAGATCTGTGTCTCCCAGTTGCATATCCTTGGGTAAATGATGCGACTTCTCTAAGCTTTGCTTCCCTCATCTTTCAAATGGGGGAGATGGTAATAAACATACACAACTCAGGGTTCCAGGGAAGAACAAATGCCTCGCATTCAGCAGAGTGTCTGGCACATAGCAAGTGATTAATGAATATTCACTGCCATCATCATTGTTATGGAAGGAAGTCTCTGGAGGAGCCTTCAAGTGGCATGAACAGGTGTGTAGACAGGGGTCAGGAGCTTGGGGGCTCCAGCCAAAGTTCAGACCAGCAGTGATCAAACCTGGTCCAATGACGCAACTGAAGGAACAAAGTGTGGAGGGCACTGGTGAGCATCATTTAAATAGAGTATTAAATAAGCTAACATCTATGGAAGGGTTTTGTAAACTGTACACATTTGAGTATAATTACCATTAGGGCTATTTTCATCAATTTTATTTCTGGGCCCATCAGCTTCGGTTCTCTAGAGAGAAGATGCCATTTAATTCTCCCAGATCAAATATTTAACAAACACAACACTGAATAAACCCAGCCTTGCCTATTTAGCATGCACTCCGTAGTTTTAGTTGCCAAGTGCAACTCCAGAGATTTGCCACCTTGGCCGACATCATTCTCTGCCTGAGTTTGCTTTTCTATAAAAGGGGCTGTATATACAATGTCATGGCCAAGAACACAGGGCCTGGGGGCCCCACTGCCCGGGATTGAATCTAGGCTCTACCCTTGGGCAAGGTATTCAATCTCTCTGTCCCCAGTAGTAAAATGAAAAGAATCATAGAACCACCTTATGGAGCTGCTGTAAAGATTTAATGTGCTGGTAAGACAGAGTCTAGAATGTGAGCACATCTATCATGGCCATCATCATCACCTTCATCATCATCACCACCATCACTAGCACCACCACCACCACCACCACCACCATCACCATCACCATCATCATCTCTACCATCACCATCACCACCACCATGATCATCTCCGCCATCACCATCACTATCATCACCACCATCATCACCATCACCATCATCACCATCATCGCCATCACCACCATCATCTCTACCATCATCACTATCATCATCACCATCACCACCACCATCATCACCATCACCATCATCACCATCACCACCACCATCATCATCACCATCATCACCATCATCTCTACCATCACCATCACCACCACCATGATCATCTCCACTATCATCATCACCATCATCATCATTACCATCATCATCACCATCATCACTATCATCACCATCACCATCACCACCATCATCACCACCATCATTTCATTATCATCATAACCATCACCATTAAAGCCACTCTTCTCAGTATTTCACTTGGTTGTGCATGGAATGTGGTTAGCATTGTTACTGTCCACTAATAAACGTCTTTAAAATATTTCCGTTTTAACTTCTAGCGTGATAACTTCTACTGCTATAACCCACATACACAAAAGTTCTCCTGGAGTCTTCAATTAATTCTACGAGTGTTGCACAGCCCTGACACAGCAAGACTGAGAAACCAAATAGAGCCTGGGCAGTTACCATGTGACAGACACGGACGCACAAGGAGCTCCACTCGGGTGCCCGGGAGCAGATGGCAGTGAGGTCTCTGGCCCAATCCTGGCCAGACGGGGCTCCCGTGACCGCAGCTGAGTGGGCCAGACAGTAGGGGGGCAGGTCTGACACCCCCCATCAGCAACTCCAAAACCACTGTGGGTTGACTGCCCTCCAGGAGCCTCAGACTGGGCCTACGGGCTGCCGCACCACTCACAGGCCATTAATCTCCCTGGTACCAGGATGAGGTGCTTGGCTCAGGTCCACATGCTTGCCGGCGCCGGGAGCTGCTATATTGTCTCTTCACTTTGGCCCCAAAGCGCACCATCCTACTAATTAAAGTGGCCTTTATTCTAGAGCCCCCTGGAGAGGGCACACACACAGTTATTGCGCCACAGGCTGGGGCTGATCCCTTGCCTCAGTGGTGTCCTTTTGGGGAGCAGAGCAGGAACAGAATTCTCTTAAGTATGTCCTAGGCACGGTGCCCTGACATTTTCATGTGCGATTAAGAACGCAGTTGTCAGAATTACTTCCCGCGTGCTGTATCTTAGCTGTGTGACCCTGAGCAACTTGCTCTACCTCTCTGGTCCCCAGTGTCTGCAACCGTAGCATGGATATAACTATCACACTGACCCTCCTAGAAAGGTCATAGGGTGAAGTGAGAATCCCACCCGAGGGTGCATGTGAAAGCATCACTAATCCATGCCTGAGGCTCTCACTAGTAACAGATACTATGACTATCTTAGTGGAACTTCCCAACACCCCGCAGGTAAAGGATGAGGGACCCAAGGCTCAGGGGGACGCAATTAGTGTCCAAGGCCACAGAGCCATTAAGTGGCAGGGCCAGGATTTGCCCCAGCTCTGCCCGAGCCCTAAGCACCTAGTCCCATGCGTGGCTCGGGCTGGGATGGGGAGTTGAATCCAGGAGCTGAGAGAACAGGCCGCCTGGAGACTCCCGCAGCTTCCACCTGAGATTTCATTTCCTCTTTTTCACCCTGAGGCGAGTTGCTAATATTTGCTAGGAAACCAGAGGAACAAAGGCGTGAAACACAGGATCTGTGTAATCCTGTTGTATCCACCTCTTTTTCTGTCCCTGGGCGGGGGGGGGGGGGGGGGGGGGGGGGTTTGCAGACACTCTGCTTGGAGCAACAGTCCTGTTACAAACAGCTTCGAAACCATCCGAAGGTATTTCGAATCGTTCAATTTGCCCCCTGAAGAATCTCAAGGAGAAGAGCAAGGGTTGGAAGAAACGATTTTGATTTGCACTAGATGGAGGGATGATGCAGGAACCCGGTGCGGGGTGAATGAAGGGCGGGGAGAAGGGCGGGAAGTGAGGCCTGGAGGGAGCGTGAAATTAATATTCCTCAAATCGAGCTGCTGAATTAAGGGATCGGGAAACCGAAGCTGCCCCAATTATGGCATCAACTGGAGGAAACCGAGACGCGAAGCTCACCTTGGAAATGAGCATTCAGAGGGAAATGTGGCACCTCCCAGGTCAAGGGCTCCGTCTCCTAGAGAGAAAGCTGCCTCTATCTCCTTGATATCACTTGGGGAAAATGAAAAAGGCTGTTGGACAAGGGGTGTGTGTGTGTGTGAGAGAGAGACAGAGACAGAGAGAGGGAAAGAGACACAGGGTGAAAGAGGCGGGTTTATGAATGACCCAGGGCCGGTCCCGACAGAGGTGTCAGTGGGTCTCCCAGCTCTCCCTGTCTGTCCCAATGCCCTCCTTCCCTGCCCATCCACACTGTCCAAGTAAGAAAGCCCAGTGACCACGGTCAGTGTGGAGGCCATAACCCCTGACTCCTGGCTGGAACACCCCATCTAGGCGTCCCATCTGTATCTGTGGGCTGTGCCCCTGCCTGGGAGGTGAACAGACTCACCTACCACCTGGGGGCAGGGATGTAGCAGACAGGCCCGGATAAGGGGTCAGGAGCTCCAAGTCCAGACCTGGCTGTGCTGGGATGTGCTGTGTGATCTTGGGAAACTCACTCAACCACTCTGGGCCTCAGTTTTCCCACCTGTAAAATAGGAAGACTCATTCCTGCCCTTCCTACCTCCCAGCATGGGTGTGACATTTAAATGAGATCATGGTTCTGAACAAGCTTTGAAACGTTTTAAAAAATGTAAACGAAAGTGAGAAAGCCTGGTCTTTATGTCGGGGAAGGGTCAAGGCCCACTTGTTGCATTTTCTCGACAACACTTCAATTCTCCTCTCAACAGGGAAGGAGCCCATCCGGGCAGAAAATGAAATCACTGTGTTTTCAGGCTGTGGGAGGGAAATGCTCAGAGAATTTATGCCTTGTTCTGCTCCCGAGGAAAACCCCTTACAAGGGGCCATGAAAGCCAATGGGCAGAAGAATGGTAATGATAATAAAATAATAATGGCAATAAAAACAGAAAGCAAAGCCACTCTGAGCAACTAGGTAATGTGCCAGGGAAGCGCCCTGAGAGTGTCATCTCCCTGCAAACCTCCTGGCCTGGTCTCCAGCACCTTCTCCTGAATGGCCCATGGTGCTAGGCAGTTCCTTTTGGAAACGGTTTGTGAATCAGACCTACGGCTCCATCCTGTGCGGCCCCTCCTCTCTTTCTGTCTTGCAATGGATTCTGGAAGGAAATGAATGGCTAGTTGGGACCCTCCACAGCTTGCTCTCAGCAGAAGCATCCCTCCTCACGCCCTGGGAACTGACCCCTGGGACAAAACCTCCACCAGCAACAATCTTTCTGGCCAGGAGGCTGTCATCCCCCCTCCCAGGCCCGAGGGCAGCAACTCAATAATTGTGTCTTAAATCAAAGCAGTTGGCAATAGTGGATTCCTTTGGACACCCCATGGCCTCTGAATCCCCAGCAACAGGAAATGGAATTGCCTCATGAGCAAGAATCTTCTAGATGAAATAGCTCAATTGCCTTCAGCCGGGATCCAGGGCCCCTCTGACCCCGCAGGTGCGCCCTGGGTGGTCCTCACCTGCCCCGGCAGGAGAGTTTCATCAGTGCCCCAGCTCGACAGGTGGAGCTTGGAAGCATCCTGGGGCCCAGGAAGGTGTGCGGGCTCTGAAGGCAGAGAGACGGGGCTGGATCCTGTCCGTAGCTCCCTTTGTGACTTCTAACAATCTCTGGGTCTAGGGAACCTCAACGTTCCCATCTACAAAGTGATAAACATAATTTCTGCCTTGTTTTGTGGAACAGAGAGAAAATGTACATAGAAATGTCTTGCTTCCGATAGGCGATTAAAAGAATGAAACATAAAGAAGGTGACTCATTTATTACGGGCCTCTGGGAGGTTCAGGGACTTGGCCAGAGAAAAGACTGGAGTTGGGTTTGCAGCCTGTGGCCACAGGTGACAAAGTGGGTGGAGACACAGTGGTTTCAAAGCCGCATTTACCTACTCCCAACCCACTGCTTTTTCTGCTCTGAAGTCTACCTAATTCGCAGTATTGTACCAATGCCTAATGGGGCCCTTATGACATTCTTGGAAAGGTAACAGTCATGGCCGAGATCTGTTCACTGTGACAGTGCGCTGGGAGACGCCGAGAGGAGAGGAGCTGCCTGGCCCACGCGTGTCAAGTGTCGGTGTCCACAGCATACGTTTATTTCTGGGGAGGAAGGGGCATCCTCACTGTCCCCAGAAAGGGGCTCTGCCCGCCACTTCCTGTTGCCTTTCAGGCAAGAGAGACTCCTCTGGTTCCATCCTAGGGGAACAGCTCATCAGTTCCCTGCCATCCATCCATCCCCAGGTCGAAGGCTTCCCCCCAGCCCAGGGACTAATCTGGTGATAAATGCAAAGCGATGCTTTCTGCAGGAGGAAAAGACGCACCGTGCACTTTATTTGAATTCCGTGACCTTTGCAAACGCGAGCCTGCTTGTGTTGTTCTGCTTGGGGAGGGGGGGAGGGCATGTGAAAACCACACGATGCTGGAGGAAAATGTGAGACCCCTCCAAGTTCCCCTCGGTTTTGACTTGGCCATGTCTGTGTCTTCAGACAGAGTGGTGGTTTTAAGGAGCCTCAGTTTTCCCATCTCAAAAATGGGGAGAGTCATACAACCTCTAAGAACGGATGTAGAGATGAAACCAGAAAACACAGCTCAAGTGCCCAGCAAGCACGGTGCCTCACACACAGTAAGCACGTACAATGAACGGTGCTACACATCAGCCTCGGGGGAAATAGCATGTACTGGAAATTGAGGTCTAGAGAGAAGCCATCTGCCCCAGGTCACCAAGAGCTGGAGTTAGAAACCAGGCTATGTGGCGCAGGGGGGAGTCTGAAAAGCAGCAAGACAGAGCCATGAAACCAGGCAGAGCTGAACCGACACAAACGGAAACCATCCAGAGCCCCGGGAGGCAGCATAAATGATCCTAGCAGGCTAGGTGTAGGACAATAGGGAGTGGCGGGGACTGAGGCAAAGTGGAGAATTGTGCTCTTTTAGGAAGGGTAGCCCCTACCCAGCTCCAGCTGATGGTTAGTGCATGGAAATGCGGGCCTAGTGTTGCCATATCTGATTTTGAATGGGGAGCTCTAAATCTAGATTTTTATGTGAAACCTCCCGATCATAATTGGCCACAAGTTTAATATTCATGACAGCCTCAAAGTATGTTGATGGGCTGGATTTGACTGAGAGTCTACCTGATAGAAATCCCTCTCCCCAGGGAATTTGTTTCCACCGCAGCACTGGGTCCCCCTCATTCTACTTACTAATTTACATATCTACCCCTCCCCCCTGAACTGGGCTGTACCCCCTTGAGGCGAGGGACCGTGGCTGAATCGCCTTTGCATGTCGCAGTACCCATCACGGGCCGGCACGAGAAAGGGGCATCACCAACGTTTATTGAACAAATGCTTACATCCCCACCCTCCACGGCAGCTGAAGAAAACAAATCTATAATAGCTTTTAATGAAAAAGAAACAGGATGAAATATGCATGAGGATCCTGTTTGTTTTTGACAGGAGGCGGCGTGTTCAGGAGAAAGGGTTTCAAATTATGTTTGCCAGCGATGCTCCCGAAGACTAAAAAAGTTTCTTGGGCACGCGGTGAAATCTTGTTCTCAGTTCTGCCCGCGACGGATGCTCACTGTGTTTGGATCGTTCTCAAAGCACAAGAAAGTCGCTTATTACAATAGGTTACCCTCCTTGCCGGCTGTAGAGACTGGCTGATATGGAACCCAAACATCCCTCGGCTAACCCCGCCGCCGTCATTTGGACAGTTTCTCCCCAGGAGTGTCTTTCCTAACAGTGAAATAATGCTAATTATAAACTGCTTCCAATAAGAGATGTAATGCAGCCGCCCGAAGGTTTAATCACCGGCTTCCAAATCAGGCCCATCTTAATCGGAGTCACCCTGCTTTGGCACAGTGGCCAAGGTGACCTTGAGTCAAAGACAGAACCTCTCTGGACCTCTGTTTCCTCTTCTAAAAAATGCGAATAATAACGTCTACCCTGTAGTTTTGTTCCTGAGGGTTGGGAACAGTATATGTGAAAGGCTTGGTATACAATAGATGCCCAAGAAATGACAGCCACCGTCATCTAAGGAGATAGTTTCCAAACTCCCTTCAAGTAGCAGGACTCCTTTTCCAATTGAGCCATACCTAGAAACCTGGCACGAAAAATAGAGCCAATGGGAGATGCTCAGGCAGGGAACGGGGTTTTCCCAAATGTCCCCTGCTCCCAAGCTTGGCTTCCCTCACCCTTGGGGGAGACTCTGCAGACCCTGGGGCTCTAAGGAACACAGTCTGAAAGCCAGGCATCTATACTGACTGTCTCTTTCCAACACGTGAAGATTGAGCTCCATGTGGGGTGTGACTTCCTCGAACACAGGGTGGGTCTTCGAAGGAACCTGGACTTGAACCCTGGAAACTGGGTTCCTAGGCTGGTTGGTGCTAAGAGACTGACAGAGTGAAGATGAAAGGCAATGGCTTTGGGCCCTGGCCAGTGTGGCTCAGTTGGGCCCAGGAGCAGCAACTCTTGGCCCATAGCCCACCCTCACCCTCACCCTCACCCCCAGGCCCTGCCCTGTTCCTGAGCCCAGGACCCCGGGCTGCTGTGCTGCTGAGCACACAGGGCTCCGTGTTGGTTGGGCCACTGAGACATTTCCTTTGTCCTCTGGCTCTCTGCCCAGGGACACCTGAGAAAAGGAACAGCTATTACAGAAAAAGCTATTTGTGCTTAAAAACTCCTTTATCTGGGTGTTGAATCACATAATTAGGAGCCCTTCCCAAGAAGATTGAGCCCTCTCACTGCACCCGTGGCACTGGCCCCACGGGCCCCGCCTCCCAGCTCAATCAGCTCCCTGCTCACTGCTCGTCCCCGGCGTTTTTGTTGTACATGAATTAGACGCTGATGAGAGTCTGCTTGTCCCTAACGGGCCCCCTTTGCAGTCTGTGCCTTCCCTGGGCTGGAGAAGAAGGAGAATTTCCCAGGACACCCCCACCCCCGCCCCGAGTACCGGGCACTTGGTTTCAAAGGCACACGGGGTTGAGGGGACCGAGAGGAGAGCCTCAGACGCACGCTGCTGGCTTCGTGGCGGCTGTTCCCATTTCCTCCTTTCCTGACGCTCACAGCGTTTCTTGGTTTTTATTCTGTGGTTTTGAGGGGGAAAAACCCGGACACACCAATACAGGGCCACTGTAGGATCCACAGGCCCGCATTACGGACTTGCCGCAGAGCGGACGGGCCTGGCGTACCCCTGAGAGGGCCGGCCCCGCCCTCCACTTCCCCTGGAGTGTCTAGGTGTTAATGTGGGTGCGCGTGAGAGAGGGAGAGATGTCGCAGCTGATTACTGAGATGCTGTCACCCTGAAACGCTTCCCTTACTTGGCTTTCAGGACGGACAGGCTCCTGGCTTTCCGCCTCCCTCCTGGCTTCCCGGCCCTTGTCCTTCCCTTGAGCCTCCCGACTGCCCGCCCTGGGGCATCTCAAGGCTCCTTGCCCCCCCCCCCCCCCACCACCACCCAGGGTCTCATCCAGCCCGAGCTTTCCCTGCAAGCCGAGCTCTCCAGCCCCGGGCGGGACATGTGCGGGAGGCAACCAATCGATGCGTCTCTCTCATGTCAATGTTTCTCTCTCTCTCCCCCCTCCCTCCCTTCTACTCTCTCTAAAAATCAATGGAAAAAATATCCCTGGGTGACGATTAGCCGGAAAAAAAAATCCGACCTCACAAATAATCTAGACTTCTTAAGACATGCACCGTTACTATCCTGGCCCAAGGCAGCGTGACGCCTCATCTGAGTCACTGGAGTTGCCTCCTGTGGTCCCCCTGCCTCCACCCCTGTCCCCACGCTTCATCTCCACACAGCAGCCGGAAGGATCCTTTAAAAAAAAGGAAATCACGCCACTCCTGGCACTCATTATTCTCCAGCGGTTTTCCAGCTCCTCTGGATGCTAAGGTGCCATACGTGTCACGGGACCTCTTGTGCACAGCCCGTCCTGCCCCCACCGGCCCGAAGCATGCTGGGCAAATCCCTGGAGCATCCGACGGCGCGGGCGATGAAAGTCTTCACCCGGAGACGTCGCCTTTCTGGGGCTTTGGAACCTCCTGCTCCTCTGCGGGCATTTCGCGTCTCCAGAAGGCACTTGAGAGGCAGCCGAGCTCCTTCAGCTCCGAGGAAGGCCCCTGGAGGGAAGCGGAGGGTGGAGTGCGGAGCCTTCCTCTCCGCGCCCCGCCCGCGATCCGAGCAGGGCACGCGCCGCCCTTCATCTTCGCCTGCGGGGGCGTGTAGACACGCTGCTTGGGGGCGATGAGGGGGGCTGCCGAGCAGCTCGGCCCTCTCCTGAAGGCCCAGGGCCCCTTCCGAGGGAACATCCATCACCCCGCAGCCGAAGAAAGGCCGGGTTTCAGCTGGGGGACCGGGGCGGGAGAAGGCAGGTGCCGATCCCTTTCAATAATTAATTCCATTTCGTCTTTAAAAATTGTTACGGTTAAACACATCCTACATCCCAAATGGTGAAAATCTCTCTAGACAGTTAAGGATAACGGGAGCGCGAGTATCTGTGTATCCGCCACTTGGCTCGTAAAACAGAACATTATTAATAATTGAGAAGCTCCTAAAAGAAACCGCGGCTCTGAATCCTGTTTTAATCATATCCCCGCTTTTCTTTATAGCCCCGCCATCAGGTAAAGGTTCATAAATAATGAGAGTAATGACTGTGGTGATAACAGCAGCAAAGGCAAAAGTAATAATAGGAGCTAATATTTACAGAGTGTTTGTTCCACGCCAGGCGCTCATCCCTGCACTTGGCGCAGATTAATTCTCTCAGTCCGCACAGCGGCCCTTTGCTGCCTCCGACGGTCTGCAGATGAAGAAACTGAGGCACAGGAGAAGGGGACGCCTGCTCCTTGGTCTCTGTTGGCCCCGGAGATCTTCAAGGCTCCGCTGTTCTGCCTCCCGACAGAGTATTTACTTTGGCTTGTTTCTGAACTTTATATACCTGGTCTCATGCGTTATGAATTCTGATGGGGTTTATTTCGCAGGCTCGATGTGGATTTTCCGAGAGTCCACGGGCTGCCTGTAGCTGGTGTTTATTCATTTTTACGGCTGCGCAGTGTCCCGTCATATCCACTCTTCTGTTGCTGGACCTTTGGGTTGTGCATAGTTTTTTATTTAATCTCTGTAGAGACCTCACCGCCATGAAAAATATGATCCTCTTAGTTTTACAGACGAGGGACCTGAGGCTCCGAGAGGAAGTTTTCTCAGGTCAGGACCAGCAAGTACAGAGACGGGATCCAATCTGGAGCCGCCTGGCTCCCAAGCTCTCGCTCTCTTTTGTTTCTTTGCCTCTTCTGTGTTTGGGCTTCAACTGCTGAGCACAGATTTTCCATTGGAATCTGTGCTGCTATTTTTAGCCTTCCCCCCCTCTGGGAAATAGCTCTGACGTCTCCCTTCTCTTCCTTCTGGGAGAGGCCCCATTCTTTCTCAGACACGCAATGCCAATGGCAAGCCCCGAGTCAGGTTTTGGGGGTGGGGAGCTGACTAAGGCATTCCTGGCCTTGGGCTTGCTCTGGTAGTGGGAGAGGAGATAGATATTCCCACCAACAGACAATAGAATGTACCTTAGGTCTTATAGGAGAGAGAAGTACAAAGGGATCTAGAAATAACAAAAAAAAGTGAAATCAGGGAGAGCTTCCTGAGGAGGAAACATTTGAGATGGGCTTTGAAGACTGAATAAGAGTTATCTTGTTAGATGAGGGAGTGCATTTCTAATGGAGGAACAGCACCGGTCAAGACCTTGAGTGAGGAAAGTCATAGCAAGTCCGAGGCAGGAAAGCTTGATGGTGGGTGGTCTTGGATGCCAAGCTAAGGTGTTTGGAGATGGTCCTATGGGCAACTGAGGGGGCCTTCATTGGTGTTTCTAGGCATGAGGGTGATATGAGGGAACCCCTGTTTAGGAACAATCTCCTGAGTTCAATAAGGAGGTTGGTCTTGGGGGATAGGCAGGAAGCTTCTTTTTTGAGGGAAGGAAAGTCAGGGAACTCATTCTGGGAAGTGCTGGGGATCTACAAGGGAGTTCACAGTCCATATTTATCCCTTAATCTTTCCTTCGCAGTAACACTTCTCTCCCATGTGTTTAGCTCCTACCCCATTAGCTTTATGAGCTGGGAAAATAATTTAAACACTCTGTGTTGTGGATTCCTCATCTACAAAACTAGCATAATAAAATCTAATAATAAAAGGTAATTTTATGACAATTAAATAAACTCATACATGTAAAGTAGCTAGAACAATGCCAGGTACCTAATCTTCAATGTTACTGAAAGTTTAATGCAATTATTATAATCATCATCACCATCATCACATTTTCAGGGCACAAAACCAGACTTTGACTTCATGATACTTAACCTTTTAAATATCTCTGTGGAGCAGGGAGCACAAGCATTTTCTTCCATAGACAGATTAGAGGCCTGAGAGGTCGAGGCCAATGTCACCAGAATCAATAATGGGCTTGTAACGTCAATCTGAGTCTCCTTATGGGTTTCCAGTCACGGCCTCTTACGCTCACTCCCAGGCCAAGACATTGTCCCATGCCTCACCGAGAACGTTACATTCTTAGAAATGGTCAACTATTTGGACACCAGAAGAGCCCAGGCACCACCTTGGACAGCAACTGAAATTCTGGAAGAATCGAGCTCTTAGGTAGAGGAGCTACGTCCCCCGCAACGTTCATTCTGGCACGACCACCGTCAGCCTTGCAATGGATTAAACAGCATCTCCGGAGGAGGCCGGGGCTTCCTTACTCGCTTTATAATTCCGCAAGTCACCCCTCCCAGCCCTGCTCTCTCACTGTTTATCTTCAGGGCTAATTCTTTGCTCTAACCACAGTGGGTAGCATGTGCCCAGTTCCTGAACAGTTAATTAAGGTCAAAAACTCATTTCCACAAGAAACAGCAGTGAGATGGAGGCGGCACAGTGTACTGTATCTTTCATTATTTAGGAAACAGGTCTGGGGGGGCGTTGGGGAGGAGATCAGAGAGAAGGGAGTGAAAACTACAGACCACGCTGGCAAGCTCACTGGTTAGACCATTAGGATTGCAACTCCAAAAATCCCATTTGTTGGGATGTCTAGGCCACAAAATGAGAACAAAAGAAGCCCCAGTTGTGAGAAGGCCCGAGGACCACAATGAGGTGTGCTGGGGAACTTAAGCACACCTCTACCGAATCCAGAGATTTGTCCTTAGATGTCCCTTTCTGGGGAACTAAGGCAGATTCACAAATGAACGATATAAATGGTGTGATTTCCCTCGACTGCAACTTTTACGGATCCTCAGCTTTTGGACTAATTCTGGCCACCAGGAGCCTGTCTGGATGTTCCTGGCTGTCTAGTGGGGAAGAGACCTGGGATGGAGGCTGGAAACTAGGACATGACAGTCACTTGGTCTGTTACCTGAACCAGTCCTTTCTCTTCTCCGGGCTTCAGCATTCACATTTGTCAAAAGCAGATCATCCCTACACTGGCTCCCTTGCTGGGCTGTGTGAGTCCGAGTGCAATTATAGACATAAGCGCTTCGAAAAGGTAAATCAAAACGTGAGAGTATAGTTCCCACAAATAATTTAGTAATTATCTATTCATAACTCATTCACGGTGCCTTGCCCAGAGTGGCCCTCACTAAATACTCGTGGAACAAAGAGCAGACCAGCCTAGTAGTTAAGGGCAGGGTGGTGTCCTGGTTCTGCCACATCCCAGCAGTGTGACCTTGGGCAAGTCTCTTAACCTCTGTCATCTCCAGTTTGCCCACCTGTGGAAAGATGACGACTCCTCACTGGGACACTGGAAATGGTAAATGAGGCCATGAGTACAAAGCTCTGGGGGAACTTTCTGGTATTTAGTCAATGTTCAACAAACCTTAGCGGATGTATTTATCTTACGTATTCCAATTCTCTTACCACGGGCTGCCAAGGGAGGCCTCCCGAGGACGCCTGCAATTGCTAAGTGGCACTCGGCCATTTTCGTGTGGCTGTTCCGAATCTATTGCCATATGACCGTCTCCTCCGCCAGAAACAGCCAGTGTGCCTCCAGGCGCGGTGGAGAGGTGACAGGTCCCAGCTGGCACGGCCGCCCACCTGCTGTGTGACCTCAGGCCGGTTACCCTGGCCTTAGCTTCCCTGCAGGTGCAGAGGAGCCCAGGGTTGATTCCCAAGCCCACCCTGCTGCTCTGAGCACCGCGATCACCTCTGTGCTAAAAGGAGGCCACCCTTTCAGAACCCCCCGCGGCCGCTCCCGGGGAAGGCGGGACCTAAGGGAGCAGGAATGCTGGCTTCGGACGGAGCCAGGACGGTCCCATGGGCATCGGCACCGATGGCGCAGCCCAGAGCTGGGCCGCTTGAAAGGCACGATTCACAGCAGAAACCAGACACGGGTGCCCTACATTTTGTTTGGGGAGATCTGAGCCTTCGGCTCTCCAGGATTCTACCTCCATCCTCACAGGAGTCATTTTACTCGGGGCTAGCACGTTTCCTGGAGCTGATCACTTTCCTTCACAGGAGTGACCAGCGATTTAGCGAGGCCATTGGTATTTTACTGGAAAGGACACACAACCCATTGTCTTTCAGGAAATGAAATGCCTGCTTTGGGAATTGAGGTGGGGGCGGGAGAAGCTTCTCTTACTCCCTTTGAAAATCAGAGAGAGGATGGCAATCTTGAGACTCCAGCAGTAGTGGGATCTGGGCTTTCTTTGTATGGCCTCCAGAGGAACTGAGAATGTCCCCAACGAGACTGAGGAGAACTGGGTCGATCGTGCCTTTGCCATTGACGAGCTGTATGACTTCGGGCAGGTGCTTTTCCCTCCCTGAGCCCGGTCCTCGGTGCCTGACACTGGCTCTTCCTACCCGAGCACCAAAGGAAGTAACAGAAATTGTCCGGGATGGGCCCAGGGCATCTACTTGGAGTCCAGGACTGTCCTAGGTGCTGGGGATGCAACGAGCTAGAGTTCCTCCCTGCCTAGAGCTTCCACCTGCTAGAGTTTCTCCCTGCCCAGAGCTGATGAGTGAGAAAAGGAGAGGCACAGAAAAGCAAGTAGGCGATTACTCCACCAGGAGAAAGGCTAGGGCCAGAGGGGTCATTTGCCCAAAGCTACACAGCTGAAAAGTGATAAAGCTGGGTTTGAACACAGGCCCTTAGGCTTCTGAGCCCAAACATTAACCAGCCACCACCCGGCCGCTTGTAATGGAAGCTGGCCAAGCCTTTATTCGGACAGCGAGAGGGGGCTCTATGGGGAGAAACAGTCCATGCAGGTCCAGTGAGCGGGAACGGGACTGAATGCTCTGTACACTGCCCGGAATGCAGGATGTAAGGTGGGGGCATCAAGGAGGCACTTGGTGGCAACCGATGAGCCGAAGAGAAAGGCAACATCTACGGTGAGATACTGAGACTTTGTCCCGAGGCAAAGAGAAGCCGCTTAAGCGTTCCCAGCATAAGAGGGCTATTGTCAGGCGATTTGGAAAAGCCATTCTGGCCGCCCTGTGGAGAATGGAGTTTCCCTGCCTGGTGCTGATGGCCAGGGGACTTTGCCAGGAGTGACGGTGAGATGTCGCCCCAGAGGAGAGCCCAGCGCAGTTACCCTCTCCCTCCCCTCACTCACCGTCACCTTCTCTCCACCCACGACCCAAGACCCAACAAGCTTCCGTTTTATCCCTGTGACAGCATCTCACAGCGGGTCAGACGCCTCAGTTAGGGGGCCCATGTTCCAGGGCAGCCACAGCCAGAGGCTCACGGGCGTTCAGCAGGAAGGACCACCCACTACTCCCCAGCGGTCCCCAGGCATGGTCTGGCCCGGCGGGGACTCCCCCGGAGAAAGAACTGACGGGAATGTGGAGAAAGACCAGAAGACAACAGTGGACGCAAGTTCGACAGTTGTTTCCTTATGCGGATTGTGCTCCCTGCTTGATCTACAAATCCTCGCCCTCTGCCCAGGCCTTAAACAGAATTTTTCACCACTCCGACCTGCCCTCCCCCAGGACCAGCATCTGGGGGGGCTGCAGCGTGTTTCCACCTCGCTCTCTGTGCAACACGCGCACGGCCCTGTTTTTAAGTGAGCAGAGGCTGGGTTTCATCTGCCTCTTGTGATCAGAGCTGGCGGGATTTTAAAAGGCTGCTCCTGAGAACAGCCCATCCTTTGATTATGATGCCAGCCGAGTCTCAAAATCAGCCCCTCACATTGCAGAGGGGGAAACAGCCGGCGGGAGCAGCAGGACGCGTGCAGGCTCCGGCAGGGAGCAAGGGGTGGGGCGGGCAAGACCAGACCAGCGTGGGGTGACTCTCTGAGGCGTTTCAAAGGGGATGCCTGTGTTCTCTCTCCATCACTTGGATGGCTGCTAATTCCCTTTTACAAATGAAGGATGAGTGCTTGGAGCCATGGAGCGAGAGGTCAGAGGTCACCCAGCCAAAGTGCTGTCATGGTTCTGAGCCTGGGGCCCCCAGGGTCACATGGGCAACGACGAGAGGAGAGGTTGTCCCAGAGGAGCTTCCACGCTCACACTCTCTTCTCATCTCTATCACATTCTAGAGCGAGGCAGGCCAGGACTTATGTCCGTTCTGCAGACGAAAAAATGAAAACCCCAGGAGAGGGAGAACGGCATGAACCATGACGAGGCCGGGCCTTCCACCCGAGACCCCAGGCTCGTGATCTGGAGGGTTCGCCATCGCAGTGTGTGAACCAGGGCCTGTCCCTGTGCACCCGAGGCAAGCCAATGGGTCTCACACTCAGACGATGTAAGGACCAGACAAGCAACAATGAAAGAGCAGATCAGGTCCAGATGGGTAAACAGAAGCAAGGACGGTGGTGAACTAATGGCCAAGGAGGAGGTGTAAGGAGACGTCAAGAGAAGGTGGCAGGCTGGGTTTTATGTGAAATTTTATTTTTGAAGTGCGATGCTGACCAAACCCAAACATTTCAGTCTTCAGGCTACAAGTCTTCAGCCCTTACGTTAACTTCCCACCAAGCCCCCAGCTAGGGGCGCCAGACTTAGCAAATAATATAAGATACCTGGTCAAATTGAATTTCAGATAAGCAATGAATAATTTTTAGTATAAGTATATTCCAAATATGGCATGAGACATACTTACGCTAAACAATATTCGGTTTTCATCTAAAATACAAATTTAACTGGGGTTAATGTTAGGGTTAGGGTTAGGGGTTAGAGTTAATGTTAGGGGTTAGGGTTAGGGTTAGGGGTTAGAGTTAATGTTAGGGGTTAGGGGTTAAGGTTAGGGTTAAGGTGAGCAATCCTATCTCCCCTGCAACTCCACTTGGCTCACCCAGCACAGGAAATGCCCTGGCTCCGTATCTACCTCCCGGCTCATCCAGGGCCTGTGCTAATTCTGCACCTTCATCAATAACCCTCAGTGCTCAGCCCGCAATTCCCGAGACTCCTCCTGTCACCTTGTCTTACTGCCCTTGGTGGGTGGAGACCAGAGCAACTCATGCAACGAGCATAGCCCTGCCTCGCCACCGGGGCTCCCGGCCCCCACAGCGCGGTGCCGGTGCATCGACTGTCCTGTGTTTTGGTCCCGTCCGAGGGAAGGAAGCCCCCTGCCCCTCGCAAAGCTGGGGGCTCCTGGCTCCGGTGCCTATTAGAGATTCCGGAAGGTTCTTTGGGATCCTGCTTCCCCGGGGTCGCCGATGAGACGATAACGTGTCATTTTTACTTGGATACATTGCTTGGGAGTGTCCAACCGGCTGAATGCAAGATTTCCTTCCTCTGCCCACCAGGTGTACACGCCCCTGGTTGCAAAGAGTCCTTTGTGGGCGGCTGGGTGGTTAGGGTTTCCCGTTTCTCATTTTTTCCTCTGAATGTCCTCCGTGGGTGCTCTGAATGCCCTGCCGACAAAAGGCCCCGTTGCCAGGCAGAGATGAGCAGATAGTGGCAGAGGTTGCCCAGACTCCGCTGGCTTGCCCTGCCAGGTCCCGAGGCTTGGACGCCCCCTCACCTGCCCTTCCCACGCCTCCGGGGAGAGACTCCAAGGCCCCTCTGCCCCCAGGACACAGTGACCGGGCCTTCCCAAGCTGCTTTCGACATTGGGCGTGTTTGCCTCCTGTGCCCCTTCCTGCCTGTCTGGCCCCACAGTCTGGCTGTTCCCTCTCCCCCAAACTCTCAGCTGTCCTACCGGCCTCCCTGACACAGGTCTCCCCCGCCTTCTGGGCTGAAAGCAGAAGGGGCGAGCCTCGAGCCTCAAGCCTCGCACAGGAACTTGTCCCTAATCCCATTTATGATACGCAGTGGGGTCAGGTTAAAAGTCAAGCCCAGTGGCCCCCTGTGCCTTCCTCTGAGACGTCCAGCGTCTCCGCACCCACGGGCCAGCTTCCAGACCAGGGCCCCTTCCAGCCCGAAGTGGGGGCTCTGCAAGGCCAGACGTGCTCACAGCACAGGAGGGGAGAAGGGCTTTGCTGGGCCTCGCTTCCCCTCCAAGGATGACCCCCCGGAGGGGGGCACAGCAAATCCCTACCCTCTTTAATCTGCCTTTTGCTTTTGTGGCTCTTTAGCCCCTAAACTGTTGGTTTTTTTCCTTCCAGATAATTATTTACAGACAGAGACTAGTTAGCAGCCCAGGAGCCGCTTCTTTGTTCTGTGCTTCCTGCCCCTGCCTGCTCTCCTGTCTGAAGTGGTGCCTCTTGGAAGAGGGACATCAAAGCCTGCTGGGGGGACCGCATGGAAAGGGAATTTTTTTTGGTCTTTCTGAAAAGCAAGGAAAGAGGACCTCGCCTTGTTTGTCCCTTCCTCCTGACTGCTGCTGTCTCTCTGGGCCCCGGACCCCCCAGTGACCCTGGAGAGTTAGAACAAAGGATTGCTTCCCAGGTCGGTGGGTGTTTCCTATTTGGTTTCTCGGAAAATAAAGGAGACGACGTTTGGCCTGGAGGACACAGACTCAGTGCTTTGTGTGGCCGGCAGGTCGCTCACGGGCTGGGAGAAGCTGGCAGCCTCAGAGGGAGGAAGGAGTGAAGACTGGGGATGTATAAAGGGGAGTCACTTGAACTAAGCTGCTGAGACTATTAACACGATGGGGACAGACTCTTCTTGTTCAGACTAACCTGGGAACTTAAACCCATCAACTCTGCAGTCCTGTGTCAGGGCCCAGATGCACGTCAGCCCTCAGAATGCCCTGTGATTAACCCCTGAAGGACTCACATGTCTAGACCGCCTGGCATCCATCATCCAGATCGCCTGACAGCTGACTGATAACCGGGCTGGACCACTCCTAGGGCTAAAGATGCAGGATGGAGCATTCCCAAGAATGCACTTTTTTTTTTTTTTTTTTTTACCGTAAGAACTCTTAACTTTCCTGTCTTCTTTGAAACACTTCTGGATTTTCAGCTGGCTGTGTTCCCGGTTTGCAAACTCTAAGACCCTTGAATTAAATCTTTAGCATCTATTTCTAGCAAAGGCTTCAGGCTCTTGTTGAGTTTGCTTCCCAAGATGATGGGGAGGGGGAGGGTCTGGGTGACTCAGAGTCCAGTATGTCTCTCCTAAAACCTGCCCATCAATATGGTGTCACCATGGGGGCCCCGTGGGGGTTTGACTCCCAGTTTCTCTAAAGAAGCTGGATACTCGACTTGTCATATGAAATTTTCAAAATTGTAAAATAGTGTGCAGGCCAAATGAGACTCCAAAAGAAGGGCTGGATCGAGCCCGCCACCCACTTGTGACATCCATCTTCTTAGAGAGGAGGGAGGCTGAGGCTCAGACGGCAGTGGTGACGTATCCAGGATCACATTTAAGGGGCTACACCATAGCTGTTCCCAGCACGGAATCTGTGCTTGGCACATGAAAGGCACTCAGATAGTTGTCAACTAGACCACAGGTAACAATATTTACTTACTATTGATCACCTGTCAGGATTTAGCGCTATGCCAGACGTTACCTGCCTTAGACGTATTCATCAGGACTTTTTCGGTTGCCAGTGACAGAAACTCAATTCAAAATGCTTTAAACACGCAGAGATGCGCTGGCTTTACGTGTAGCTGTGGCTAGACGTTCGCACCAACCTGACACCAACTGTCAGCTTGTTTTGCCAACCGGGTTCCTTTTTCTCACTTCTGCTTTCCCGAGGGCAATGTGTTGACTCCCCTCCTAGGTTCAAGAGGGTGCAACTGGGACCACAGACAGACTTGAGTCGTCCCAAGGGTTCGACCAAAGTCCCAGGGCTGACTCTCGTTGGGCCACCTGCAGCCATTGCTCACTCCTAAACCCATCCCTGTGGCCACGAAGATAAAACGCTCTGACTGGCAGGGGCTGGGCCCTGCGACCGCACTCAGAGCCCCAGTGGAAGGGAGAGAGAGGGAGGCGCCCCAGCCCCTCGGACTCCCCGGCCTGAGAGTGGGCAGAAGGCGGTGCCCCGAAGGAACATCAGGTTCCAGGGGTACAAGTCTGTAACTCACCTATGTGCTGTATCGTGTGTTCACCACCCAAAGTCAAGTCTCCTCCTCCATTCATCCCTCCTTTACCCATCCGCCTTTCCCTCGGGTAATCCCCGTACTGTTTGTGTCTACGAGGTTGTTTCTGTTCGTTTGGTTGGCTGGGTTTTTTTCCTGCTTAATCCCTTCCAATAAGTCCCATTATTATTGGCATTATTATTATTTTAGATGGGATGTGCCACTTGTCTTTTAGAGGCCTGATATTCGTTGAGTGGTCATTAGCGATATAGATCCATGGTTATTCCGTGAGAAAACCTCCTTTCCCAGATGATCAGAGCAGTTTAGTTTGCTGGCTGCATCCTTTAAAAATGAGATCGAGGGTGGCGAGGCCATATCAAAGATCCCTCTGTTGTGGAAAAGGCCGGGATCCCCGGGGATGAGTGTCCTCTAAAGCCCTTTCTTTCTTCCAAACGTCTGCACTCCTCTGAGTGCCAGGAACAGGTCTCTATGGGGCTGGGCACACAGGCAGCTCTCTTGGTGGGAGGTGACACCATTCTGAGATTTTTCTGTACTCTTCTGTGACTCAATGTACAGTTTGTGTCCCCGGCTGGGCCAATTACCGACTTAAAATGTTGTTGGGAGAGGCAGGCACGCTGGTTATGTAGCTGCGAGCACTCGGGCCCGGTGGTTTTCTATTTATGCTGTTTGAAAAAGCCATTCTTTTCCAGATCTCTTTGTGTGTGCGTGTCACCGAAAGGCCAGCCAGTCACACATCCTTCCTGGGGAACTGTCCACCTTCTCGCCCCACGCCCGTCTGTCACCCCGTCCCGCGCGGCAGGGATGGGCTGGAACAGGAATTGCAGGAAAGGGGAACTGGGTGGGAGCTGAAATCGTTGGGAAAAGAGATGCTGAGGACTGCGAGAGCGAAAGAGATGGGAGGAAAGTGGGGAAGGAATTGATTTATCAGCTCGGCATCCTTGTGGCTCAAACGGAGGTGAGATCGAGTGATGCCGTGGCTGTGGGTAAATTCAATAAAGACACTCGAAACTGTCAAATAAGCCACCTGCTCTCCTGGCGTGGAAGGAAGATGAGGCCGGGAGTGGGGACACCTGGGTTCTGGTCATGGCCCGTTCGACCCTGAGTGAGTACTGGCACCTTTCTGGCTGCCAGCCCTTTCTTCTGCAAACTGGAATTGTTGGGTGATACCTTCATTGCACCTCTGTTCAGCACCGACAACCCACGGATTTATGATTCCATGAACCAAAGCTGGTGGAGAAACTGAGTCCTTCTGTGGGTTCCGTTTTAGCTCCACAGAGACCGATCTCAGTTCTTATAGCAGAACCTCGACCAGGCACAGGTGGGTGTTCCCCAGGCGTGGGTGCACCTTGGAGTACTGTTTACTCGCCTGGTCAATGCATCTTTAGAGTCTCCTCTGATAAATATTCATGGGCACTTGTATTCATCCAATTCTGCTGTCCATCGGGAAATAGGTGAATGCTCTCGCTTTGCGTTTCCTACGGCAGAAGGAGCTCATCCCAGGCGTAGCACGGGCTCCTCCGGGCTGGGCTCCTGTCTGCACCCTCCAGCCAGCCCACAGCCAAGGCCTCACCTCATCAGCCGCTTGCTTCCCCAGCCCAGCCTCAGAGAGGTGCACTCTCTCCTAAATGGGCTCTTCTGGTTTTGCTTTTCTCTATTTCCTCCCGCCTTTTTATTTTTTTAAATCACTTGCTCTGATGTATAAGGCACAAGGTTTCCAGAGGTAACCATCAGGAGCCTAGATTCCTTGATTAGCTAAAAGATACCTACAGAGCTCCCCCATCCCTCCTCCCTCTTTTCCAGCCTCATGACGAACGGAAAGGTAAAGTCGTCAGGTGGTTTGACCCGCTTCGCCAGCACCGGTCTCGGGGTGGCTTTTCTCCTTCAATCTAAAGGGAGAGGCTTTCCTTTCTCAGGAGAGAAAGCCCCTCCTCTCAGTAGCATCATGGGCACCTCGGTGTTTGCGGAGCTGGTATGACCGTGGTCTCCTTAGCAACGTCACTCTCGCCGGATTAGAGGTGACAAGTCTCTCTTTAATGATCTCGGTTATAAAAACCCCAACCTAAACCAGAGCAGGGCTCTCCCCAACTATGCTAAACAGAATACAACCAGATAACAGGGCTACACAAAACTGCCGATAACAACAACAAAACCCAGCGTGCACAGCAGCTTCTCTCCAAGGAGCGGGGGGGGGGGGGGGGGGGGGGTCGCTGAGCCGCAGGCGCGGCCTCTAACTAAGGGCGGTGCAGGCGGATGGGGCACCGGCCTGTCCCCTCCCCAGATGAGCTTAGTGTTCCAAAGAGAAGAGACGCTGGGCTTCTCCAACACCTGCCTCTCAGCCTTCGACCCGGGCTCCCAGGCTGCAAGCGGGAGCTCCTGGCGCCGAGCCTGGGCACGCCGGGGAGCCTCCAAGGCCGAGCCTGGGCACGCCGGGGAGCCTCCAAGGCTGATGGGCGCGAAGGGCTCCGACCTACCGGCCTGCACGCGCCGAGAAGACGGGGTCACTCTGCCCCCGTCAGCAATCGATGGGCAGCGGGGCGCCTGGCACATAGCGGACGCTGAGATGCCAGCGTTGCTTAAACGCACTTTATGTGTTATTACATCGTTGGACCCTCAGGAGACAGGAGGAGGCGGCTACCGTCACCGCCTTGCATGTTACACGTGAGAAAAGATGAGTTTTGGGGACCAAGTCCCTGGACTCAGGTCCCACGCCTTTATCATGAAAGCACCTCCCTCAGCCTGACAGTCAGCCCCTTGGGAGCGAGTCCCTGTGGAGCTCCGTGGGCCCCCCTCTCGCCCCGACTCGCCCCTTCCGAGCCCAGAGGCTCCCCCGGGCTGCCCACGCTCCTCTGTGGCCCGCGGCACCGCAGCGCTGGTGGCCTCCACGCGCTTCTTTATTTTAATCTTCACCCGCGGTTTCCCCGCCTTCGCAGTCCGGGTAGAATTATTATCTATCTTACCGGTGTTTCAAAGTCGTGTAAGACATCTAATGCTGTGTGTCGGACACAGACGTGTTTGACCGAGAGCAGGGATGGTGGTGACGCTAATTGATGGTGACGGCGGTGACAGCAGAGCCCAAGTAAACCCCGGGGCACCGCACGGTCCCCTTTGCGACTAGCGGGACCTTCGAAGGAACACAGCCCAGCAATCAAAGGTGCGAGGAAAGCGATTCCAGTGTTTGCCTCCCTCTCTGAGAGACACCCATTCATAAACTGCAGCACCGATTGGACCCCCATTTCTCTCACTCTTCCGGTGGGCAGTCGCCCCAAAGCGATTGCTTCCCTGACCTCCCGCGTTCTCAGCTCTTCGTCAGAAGCCCGGCCCCCAAGCCGCCAGGGCCCTGTTTCCTCCCCTGCCCACTTTCCCCTCCCCCCTGAATAACCGCCCAACCCCACCACCCGGCTCTCTGCCAACCGACTTCTCCTTTCTGCATAATAAATGCTCGGGGCCCAAGGAGGGAGGGGGGCATGCTGAGCAAACCACCGCAACATTTTCCTGGGTGCTGGGGGGGGGATGGTAGCATACACCCACGAGTCCCCCCCTTTTCTGCTGAAAACTGCACCATCGTGGTGCTGAACACGATATAGACAATGAATTGGCGAAATTGCCCCCTCTCTCCTTGCTGACCGGGGTAAATCGAGGTGGCCTTTCCTATTCCACGGGAAGGTAAGGCGTGAGGGAGGCTATGGAAGCCGTCTCAAGGCAGCTTGCAGCCCTAAGCGTGAGGGATTTCTAGCTCCCGAATCTACGCCCTTCACCCCCACCAAGCCAGCGCCCAGCACAGCCAACAGCGGAGAAGGGGGGGCCTGGCGCAGCGGAAAACCACGCCAGGCTTTGAGTTTCGCAAGATCTACTAAAATACACAAAAAATTGCGCTCAATCTTTTGATTTCATCTTTATGAATTCATCCTACAAATGACCTCAGACACATATCCAGAGATATAATCAAGGATATTCATCACAACACTAAAAAAAACCAACGGAAAGAACCTAAATGTTCACTAAGGTTGAAAAACTGCGGTCGACTCAGGCAGCGAGGGGCACAGTCTGTGCCCTCTCTGTGCCGATGCAGGAATATCTCCTAGATGTGTCGTTAAGTACAAAAATTAAGTGCAAAAGCGTTTAACATGCTGTCATTTGTGCTTTTAAAAATTGTGTGTTTGACATTTGAAATCTGTGTGTTTTACGTTTCTGCTTGTCCATAAGCAATATCTCAGGAAAGGTTAACAATAAACAGTTGGGGGTGGTTTACCCCCAGGGAAACCGACCAGGGGTGGAGGTGGGGAGGAGACCTGTTTCACTGTGTTCTGTTTTGTTTTTTACTTATTTTTTCCACAGGTGGGCCTTACTTTATAATGGGCCTTTTTGTTTTTAGGAAGAAAATTGCACTCACTGGGAGATAGACCTGGATTCAAAGCCCATCTCCTTAGCTCTGCGACTTTGCAAAGCATCTCACCTCTCAGACTTCTGTCTTCTCCCTGCAGAGTGGGAACAGTGATCTATACCTTGTTTGATCATGAGAATTCAGGGAGATTCATATACGCAAAACACCCGGCACGCATCCAGAATATAGTAACTGCTCAATAAACGGTAGTCTTTCTGCCTTGGTCTGTGTCTAAGCCTTGTCAATCACCCACGTCCAGAACACTCCCTGTTCCCTGATCTCTCCTCCTTCCTTCCCTCTCTCTCAGAGCTGTACCTGCCCTTGAACTTCATAGCTCTCCAGGCTCACATCTAATCATTCCTCGACAGTTTCTAACTCTCCAGCAACTTTTCTACTCAACCGTATCCAATCTCAGGCCCTACAGTGGAGCCCATTAGCAGCTGCACCCTCTCAGGCCCCCTGATCACCACCCATGAGCAAAAACAATAACATCTAGTATTTATTGTGCATTTTCTATGCGCTTAACTCTGTTCTAACACCTGAGTCATACAAACACCCAGGGAAGTAAGAATTAATATCATCCTTCCTGTACAGACAAGGGACTGCATGTAAGGTTAAGAAACTTGCTAAGAGCAGGAAATCGGCGGAATTCTGTTCTTCTGCCTCCCATATTCCCACTGATCCCTGTCTAGGAAATTCAGACACACTTAGACGTGCAGATCTCCATCCCATCGCCACCACTTAATAACCCTCGCCCGTTCTTAGAGATCTTTCCTGTCGTCTGTCCACGCAGCATAAGCAACTTCAGAAGAAACCCTTGAATGGCTTCTCCAGTCCACACTCCATTCACCAAAACCTCCAAGGAAGCCACTCTGCCCCCCGACGCCGGGCTCCCACTGGACTCGGGCCTGTCCCGCATCCCGGAGGCGGATCATTACATGACCCCACGGGTGCATCTGTGAGCCCATCTCCAGCCCAGATAAGTGCCCCCATTTATCTAGTGGCCGTGCGGGAGGCTGGTGCGCTTCACGACGGCCCATCAATCTCCAGCGCCGTGGCCGGCCCGACGGGTGGCGTTCACTCATGTTCATTTGTTTTATAATCTGATTTCCCACCCGAGATAAACAGAGTTGTTTTTCTGAGGCCGTTTCTTGTAAGAATGGAAATCAATTTGAGCATTGACTCAGAATCGCTCTGCAAGCCCAGCTGCGCTTTAAATTTAGAAGCTCCGATCCCCCGCTTACGATTGTTCGACTTATGGGTTTTTGACTTTACGGTGCGAGAGGGATGCGCGTCATAAATTACGCGAGATGTTCAACTGTTTGTTTTAAACCAGGCTTCGTGTTAGACAATTTGGCCCAACTTTTGGATAATGTAAGTGTTCCGAGCGCATCGAAGGTAGGCTGGGTAGATATATTAAATGCGTTTTTGACTTATGATATATTCAGCATATGACGGGTTTATCAGGACATAACCGCATCCTAAATTGAGGACCATCTGTATTTAATCTGGATTTTGGCTTTGCAATGCCAAAGAGGGTTTGCCTTTATTTTGTACCTGTTGTATACCAGCCACTGTGCCCGGCCGGCACTTACCAGGCGTTTCCCCACTGAGTCCCCAGGGCAGCTGAATGAGGCAGGATCCCATGGAGAAGGACCCAGACACCCAGCTGGTGGCCCCAAGAGAGCTCTCAGCCAGGAGCCAGCTCTAACTATCCGCCAGGTGAATGAGGTCACCTTGGACCTTTCGGCTGTCCTGTGTCCCAGCAGGAGAAGGGCATAGTCAGCCCACAGAATGAGAGAAGTAATATATCGTTCTCTTAAGCCACCAAGCTTTGGGGTGGTTTGTGTCAGAGCCATAGAGCAACAGAACACCACGGGGAGATTCTGTTTTTACTGGGAGTGAGAGGAGGGACCATGGGGCAATGCTGAGCAGAGGAGCGACTTGATCTGACTTCAGTTTTAACCGGGTCGCTTTGACTCTTGGGCTGAGAATAACAGACTTTTGGGGCAAGAGTGGGAATGTGGAATCTAGGTGGGGGGGGGGGTGATCACAGCACCCGGCCGGGCAAGAGATGCTGGTGGCCGTGACAGGGGTGGCCGTGGTGGAGGTGGGGAGGAAGGGACCTAATAGGGATATTTTGATGGGAGGGTCAGAAGTCCCTCTGATGGGCTGGATAAAGGAGGTAATACAGAAGGAAGACTTGAGGTGTGATAAATGCTTGCGAGAAGCCTCTAAGGATATTTCTGAGCCTTTCCCCTTCATCATGGTCCCCATTTCAGAATAATTCTGAGCATCAGTGCAAGAGGCAAGCTGAAAAGTCCTGGGCTCCTCTCCTTAGAGGCTGCTGTTCATGGCAGTTCCCAGGTTCAGGGGGGCCAGGCCAACAATGCCCACCCCGCCTCCTGAGCCTGAGTGCGTAAGGGGATGGAGGAGCGTGGATACTTAGCAAGCGTCCCAAGGCTTCCTGACAGTTGTCCCCCAAACAGCTGCCGAAGTGCCGCCATTGCGCTAATCATTACAAATTGCTACTTAATGAAGTCGTGAGCACAGACATTATTGAATGGAAATGGGTTGCCTGGTGGAGTGAGACACATTCCCGATGACTAACCACTTTTTAAAAAAAAAATCTTCACCCGAGGATATGTTTTTGTTGATTTCTAGAGAGAGAGGAAGGGAGAGAGGGAGGGAGAGACTCCAACGTGCAGGTCAAATGCAAACACCAGGCAGGTCCACCGGGCCCCAAAGTGCGTCTTAGTGAACAAGTGAGCAAAACACACTAAAAACCCTAAATGAAAATGGAGATACTGTTTGTTCCTACTTCAAAAAAATAAAGGAGAATTAAATCAGAGACTCCCCGTTGAGCACTTGACACCTTCCTGGGATATTAGGAGAAAGGTAGGAGAATATCTTGACGACCTTTGGGATGGGCAATGGTTTCCTCAGAAGGGCTTAAAAAGCATGATTGAAAAAAGAAAAACCATAATAAACTGAGCTTCACTGAAAATAAAAACTCCTGCTCATCAAAATATAATCCGTAAGAAAATAAATAGGCAAACCACAAGCCGGAAACCATTTTGGCAAAACACACATCTGGCAAAGGGCTTGCGTCCGGACAGTGTAAAGAATTCGTACTTGATAATAGAAAAACAAGGCAAGACAACAAAGATAACTGGGAGAGACACTTCGTATAAGAATATATGCAAATGGCTAATAAGCACATGAAAAAGTCCTCAACAGAGAATGCCAGTTAAAATCACAATGAGATGCTGCTACACGCCCACCAGAATGGCTATAATTAAATGAGCAACTGCGCTGAATGTGGGGGAGAGTGGGGGGCGCTGGGACCCTCCCACGCTGCTGGTGGGAAGGCAAACCGGCTCGATCGCTTTGGGAAACCGCTTGGCAACTTCTCAAGAAGTTAAGCACACATTGACCCCATGGCCCAGCAATCTGTTTCCAGGTATTTATCCCAGAGAAAGGAAAATAATGTCCCTAAAAAGCTTCGAATGCAAATGTTCGCGGCAGCTCTTTGTGGAACAGCCTCAATATTCACCTCCAGGAAAAGAGACCAGAGAGATTGTGGTATCTCTGGACAATGAAGTATTACTCAGAAAAGACAGACCTTGAACTACGGAGTCATCCGATAACAGACGGATCTCAAAAGCGCTTTGCTTAGTGGAAGAAGTCTGCACACACACAGAGAAGTATATTTGGTGTGATCTCATTTATATTAAATTCAAAGACAGGCAAAACTAACCTACGGTGATACAGATCAGGGTGGTGGTTGCTTGGAGGAGGGGAGAGAGTTGACCAGGAAGGCATGAGGGGACTTTCTGGGGTGACTAAATGTTCTGATTTGATTGGCATTGGTCAAAATCAATGGAACAGCAAAATCGATTCCATTTATATTTTAAATTGAAATTTTGGGGGCCACATTGGTCCACAAAACCATACTGGTTTCAGGTGTACAACTCAACAAAACATCATCTGCACGCTGCATCGGGCATCCATCGCCCCAAGCAAAGTCTCTTTCCGCCCCCGTGTCCCCCACCCCCCTTAGCAAGAGAACCCATCAACGAAACGGGAAGGGAGCCCACTGAATGGCAGAACATATTTGCCCATGATACACCCGATAAAGGGTTAATTTCCAAAAAAATATATAAAGAACTTGGACCACTCAACACTAAGAAGACAAACAACAATCCAATTAAAAAATAGGCAAAGGATCGAAATAGACACTTCTCCAAAGAGGACATACAGATGGCCGACGGATGGACCAGAAGATGCTCAATGTCACTAATCATCAGAGACGCAGGTGCTGACCGCTTCCTGGTGCCTCCCACCTGGGGACAGGCGAGGCTGGGAACCGAAGGGACAAGGGCAGGAAGACACGGCCCTGCCCGCAGCATCTGCCCCTCCGCCCGGCCCCTGCCCTCCAAGCTCGTCTTGGGGATCCCCGTGCACAGGTGGGGGGGGGCAGCAGTCCAGGGACCACTGTGAGCCACGGCGCCCGCCCAGCTCCGAGGGAGATGCCTGACACCTGCTGCCGATGAGCCACCAAAGGCAAGAATGATTTCAGTCACATCTCTCTTTGTTGGAAAGGACACATTTAAATCTATATTTAAATCTATCCGATGGCATCTCGTGGCATGTCAATTTGGTATAAGTCGCTCTACCCAGTAGGCATGAAATTGGGTTCCTTGGAAGTCAGTAGAGCTGGCTGGGCAACCGTGGAGCTGTCCCCCCACCCTGCCCATCCCTCCCCTCCTTTGAGGGAGGTTGCTTGAGATCGGAGCTGAACAACTGTTAGGGCTGGGCCCTGGTTTAGGGTATCCCTGCCTTTTAGCCTCTCCCCAAACTGGCCAGATGACCAGGCCATGACAATGAAGAAGGCAGAGTGACCATCTTAGGAAGAGCACTGAATTGGGAGTCCAGAGCTCTGAACTCCGATCCCAGGTCCTGCATTGCTAACTCAGTCACCACCTGGTCTTCCTGAGCCTCAGTTTCCTCATCTGTAAAATACAGGAGCCCTCCCTTATCATGGGGGATATGGTCTAAGGTCCCCAGGGGGTGCCTGAAACTGTGGATAGTACCGATCCTTCTACATACTATGATTTTTCCTAGACATACACACCTATGATGAAGTTCAATTTATAAATCAGGCACAAGAAATTAACAACTAATAACAAATTAGAACACTAACAATACACTGTCATGAAAGTTACCCAATGTAGATTCTCTTACTGTACTTTTCTCACCCTTCTTCGGATGATGATGTGAGACATGAGATGACACACAGTGCCTATGTGATTAAGGTGAGGGGCAGTGAATGACGCAGGCGTTGTGACAGAGCATTAGGCTGCTATAAGGGTGACCTGGACACAAGGGTTGCGATGCTGCGATGGCCGATAACTGGGCCATCATTTCAGTGCCTCCTGAGAGGGGAGGGTGCACAGTGGGGAGAAGCTGGAGAAGGGGATGAGTCATGTCCTGGGTAGGACAGAGCAGGGGTGGGGGGCACGAGATGTCTAGTACACTACTCAGGAACAAACAGTTAAGAACTGTTTATTTCTGGAATTTTCCATTGAATATTTTTGGACCCCGGGTAACTGAAACCTCCAAAACGAAACTGTGGATACGGTGGGACTCCTTAGGCAGCATCGCCTCTGTCCTGGTGCGTCTATGGCCCAGGCTCTAAAATCAGAGTCTTCCCTCCCACCCCTTATTCCTGAAGGAGAAACCAGGTCCAGAGGGGTTTGGTGAACTGCTCAAGGTCAGTGTGTATGGGCTCATTAATTTGTTCATTGGTTCCTTCCTTCCTTCATCAAAATTTCTTGGGTGCTTGCCCACACATGTACACACAAGGTAGAAAGCAAGTAGATCAGGGAACCATGATAGAGGTAAGTATGGGAATCGAGGGAGAATGGAGAAGCTGTTTCAGTTTGGCTAATCAGGGAAGACTTCCTGGAGGAGGTGATGCTTGTGCTGTACCTGGCCAAATAAAGAGAAGGCACAAGACCATTGCACGTAGACATACAGGGAGAGAAGTAACAGTATGTCACCCAAAACTACAGAGAGTCTGGGTTGGTTCCATTCCTCAGAACCCTTCTGCCCCCAGCTGCAGCCCATCACACCCCATCCCCGACCCCACGCCCAGAGTCCCAGGGAACAGAATCACAGAACAGAGAGAAGGCGAAGATGCCAAGGAGCCAACACTTTATTTTGTGCAGACCAAGCGCGCTGGGAGCCCCGCGCCCCGTGGGAGAGGCCTCTGCTGGGGCCCCCTCTCCTCTTGGGGGCGGCCATGCTCGCTGTATCGCCGTCTGGGGCCTGAGGGCCCCTGGGGAGGCTGGGCCGGTCTCTCTCTGCAGAGTCGGGAAGTCCTCAAGGGCGGTGCATCTCAGGAGGCTGGAAACAAATGGAGGTCAGAGCTGACCAATGGGACACAGGCTGTGTGTCCTGGTGAGGACAGGGAAAGTTGGGGGAGGCCCATATTCCCAGGTGGCACTCCTGCAGAGATGCGACCGAGAGGAATGAAGGTGTGTGGGTGGCAGACGGGAAACAAGTGGCGGGAGGCAGGGACAGGGCTCCCAGGGCAGGGTAACCTGACATTTAGTGCAGCCAGCGGGGTGGGCTCTGTGCCCGGGATCCCTCGCATTCCCACCTGACTCACGACGTTACTGCACTAGCCGGTATTACTACCTCCACTTTCCAGCTGAGAGCGCAGATGCTCAGCCAAGTCACACCGGCTGCCCAAGTTCTCGTGGCCAGAGATGGAAAGAACCGAGCTTTTTGGTCCCCAATCCCGTACTACATGAGCATCCCGGGGAACGGGCTGTTCCAGCCTCCAGCGGGCAGTGGGGCAGAGGCGCGCTCTCAGGCAGGTGCCCTGTTGTCACAGGGAGCAGCGCCGGGAGGGGGAAGGGAACTTGAGTGTAAGAAGAAATGGCAGGGACAAGATGTTCTGCGTCGACTTCTGCTAAGGGCTGCTCCCCTTCTGGACGCGTGCCCTTTACGTGGCCTTTGAAACTGTGTTCCGTGTCCCCGGGAGCACAATAATGTAAATGAATATCAGATCTCTCCTTGGTAATTGAGAGCAGAGAGAAGGCCATGTAAAGTCAAATTAATTTGCTCAGAAACATCCGAGACCATCTCCACGGAAGGGGCAATGGCTTTTTGATGGGCTGATGGGGCCTCGCAAAGTAGCAGGTCTCTAGGAGGGGAGCGTGTGGTTCGCGGCTTGTTTCTGTCCAGGGCGCCTGTGGGAGGAGGGCTGGGGGCTGGGGGCTGGGGGCTGAGGCCAGGCCCTGGCTGAGCCCACCTGCAGCTGAGCCTGCAGCGGCCGTGAGCTCTGAGACTTGATAAGAGGAAAGGACTGTGGCCGTGGACTGCCACTGGTCCGTGGGTTTGTATTGTGTCTGAACCTGGAGGGAGGTTCCTACTCCTCCAACACCCATCCTGCCGAAAGGGGCTCCGCATTTCGGTCAGGGGCCAGGAAGTGTGACGCTCAGGGCCCTGAGGTTTGAACGTGCCCTTGGAGGGGTTGTCAAGGGCCAGCCCTGTGTCTGGGCGGAGAGCAATGAACTGGGAGTCAGGGTGGCTGGGTTGATGGCAGGCCCACCGAGGGACCTAGATCTTGAGGTCTTCCTCATTTGTTCAACAGTGAGGCTCCAACACTCCTTTTGATCTATGATTGTAACATCTGCCTCCTTTTGGGGGTCAATGGAGGGAACCTCTTTAAAGATCCAGCCCCATCAGTGTGGCTGAGTTTACCCAGGAAGATGCCTGGAATGTGGACCCGAGGAAAAGCATTACAGATAAAAGTGGCGATTCTGGAGTTTCTTAATCCCAGCTCTACCGGCATGATTTGGCACGAGGGGCTGAACCTCTTTGATTCTCAGTTTGTCAACCTGTAAAATGGGAGTAAATACCAGCAGCCACCTCTTGGGGTTACTGTGGGTGCTAAATGACTACGTGATATTTATATACCCTCGATAAAAGGCAGCGATTATTCACAGTCAGTCCTCTCCCTGCCTGTTTCCCAGAGAAGCGCCAGGGTCAGGACTGGAAGGAGGAGAGAAGGCAGACAGAAGCATCGCTGCTCCGTGACCTTTGGGCCTCACTTTATTTCTGAATGTTTAATGCGGGACTTGGACTCCACTCTTCTCAAGGCTTCTTCCACCCTTGGCCTGACCCTCCCACCACGATCCCCATCACTGTGGGACACAAGGACACCACAGCACCTCCATTCAGGAGAATGGCACATTGGAAACAAACAAGACCAGGGTTGGCGGGGGCCGTAAAAGCCCAGCACCTCCTTTAGCACTGCCCCCAGGTCCTTCTTGCTCCCTAATGTGCCTGCATTTTAAAGAGCAAAGAAACAGGTGGCAGCTGGCAGAGGGTCTCTGATGAGCTGAAACCTCCACAAACCTTCATCCTTAAGAGAAATCAGCCTCAGCATTAAAAGCAGTAGAAGCAACTAATTTCCTCTCGGCTGTCAGGCCCGGGTGGACGGTCTCATTCCATTTCCCCCCCGAGACGACCCGGACGGCACTTTTACCTGAGCTGGTTCCTACTTCTGCAGATACTTCTTCATAATGCTCTCCACGTCCTCCTGTTTCCTCCCCGTGTCCGGCTCCCTGTCACCGGGGGACATCCGCTCGCCACCGTCGCCCTCCAGCCGCGGGATCCTTGGCCGGCTCTTGACACTGTCGGCGCTTTTGAAGGACGCGATGGAGCTAGAAGAGGAAGAGTCGGAGAGGTGAGCGGGGTCCTCCTTGGACTCCGGGCTCTTTTTCAAAATGGTCTTGATCCCTGAGAGAAAGGTCCGGTCGGCCTCTTCTGTCTCGAAGTGGACGCTCGAACGCCGCGGACTGTCTTGCGCGTCTTTGGCTGCTCCGGCCGAGGGCCTGGAAGTCCCGGGCTTCCGGATGGCCGGGAGGAAGTCATCGAAGTCCACCTTGGCCTTGCGTTCGTAGTTGAGGCTTGGGACTTTCCAGCTGAAGGGGTCGCTGCCCAGAGGTTCCCCCATGAGGTGGGCAAACTGGCGATTCTGGAAGACGAGCGGCTCCTTCCCCAGGTCTGGACAGCCCGCGTCGTCCAGGGATGACTCCAGGCAGCGCCTCCGGGGACACAGCGTGGGCGACAAGAGTGTGTCCCTGGGGCTGGAGGGGGAGCTCAGTTTCCTCGCCGAGCCTGGCGCCGATTCTAAGAGGGACTCGCAGGAACTGAACCGGGTCTTCAGCTTCTGGGGGTGCAGCGGGGTGCCCTCCCCGCTCTGGGAGGAGATGCACTTCAGGCTGGTGGACCGCAGGAGGCCGGCCGATGCCTCGGCCGAGTCCTCCGTTTCCAGGGGGGACTTCGCCCCAGACCTCAGCGCGAGGCGGCCCTCGTCGCTGCCCACCCTGGCCCTCCTCAGCGTGGACGCCCCGGTGGTCTGGTAGATGGGGAGGGTGGGCCAGTCCTCCAGGCCCAGCGCCGGCCCCTGGCCCCTCTGAGCCCGCTTCCTCCGGAGCCCGCCCACAAACTCCGACAGGGCGGCCGAAGGACTCGGCAGCTTCTCCCTGGACCCCGGGGGGGTGTCTGTCCCCCGGGGAGATGGGGAAGGAGACAGAGCTCCTAATCTCTCTGGGGGCTTTCTCTGGACGTCACACTCTTCGCCGCCCCCAAAATGGCAGTACTTCTGCTGGCGGAGGGAAAGGGGAGAAAGGGACTTGTCCCCCGTGGTCTTGCCAGGGACGTCCCGGGCTCCGCTCAGGGCCGGCACCTGCTGGGTTCTCTCAGCGTCGCCCGCCTCCTCGTTTGTCCTGTGCCAACAAGAAACACGCAGTCGGTAGGCATCGTGCAATTCACACAGTTCGGGTAAGTGGCGCGAGAGCCGCTAAGCACAAGCCCTGACATTATTTGTCTTTGGAAACGCCGTCCCCACCGCATCCTCAAGTGAACGGCGTGATTTAATGCGCAGATGCAAGCCGTGTAAGTGACTTCGCGTTGCTCTCTGAAATGCAATTTCTGTCTATAATTAAACCCAGCTAAGTACGTTCGCGTCGATTAAAACCGCAGCCGGGATGGATGACTTAGATTTATGGGGCATCGTATCTGCCGTGATGGGCCCTACGTCCCAGAGCCGACTGGAATAAGTCATTCGCTTTTTGAAGATGCAGGGAGACCTGCAGGAGGTTACTTATTTATCCAGGGACAAGCCCACAGGACAGTCAGAAGGGCTTCTGAAAGTCGATGACCCCACTATGCACCTTGGAGGGACGCTCTGTGATGAACAGAGAACCGATGGGCGGGTGACCTTGTGTCTTATCATTTCTAAGAAGGGTTGGCCCCCATGTGCTAAAACAAAAGCCCCACAGTCTGCCCGGAGCAGCGGCCTCCTTTCCCATTTCTGGGCTGTCAGCTTCCATCTCCGCCGCAGCTGGACACGGGCCGGGAAGGAGCGGAAGGGCTCCTTTCTGATCACCTGAAAGCATGTTTGTCAACATCACTGCTTTGGAACCGCTCCCCTAATGCACGGCAAGATGGCATTCTCAGTCTTTCTATTTTTAATAAACAGCTTGGCGCTGCCGGGGCACAGGGCTGACAGAAGTCATTTCCGTCCTGCCCGGGCCCCTGAAGGGAGCCGGTGTGATGGATGGGTCGTGGGTGCTCAGTCTCATCCATCGCCTGCCGCGTGGGGTGGCGGCATCGAGGGCTCCTGTCGCAGAATCGCCTGGGACTCTGCCATCCCGCTCGCCCCCGCTCCCGCCTCCAGGACAGGGCTGTGGGTGCCCAGACAGGGCGGGAAGCGGACATACAGGAGCAGCAGTGGGAGGAGGAGCGGAGAGGTTCCTGCTCCTCCTGACACCCATCCTGCCGAAAGGGGCCCCGCATTTCATTCCCGGGCCAGGAAGTGTGAGGCTCAGGGCCCTGAGGTTTGAACGTGCCCTTGGAGGGGTTGTCACGGGCCAGCCCTGTGTCTGGGCGGAGAGCAATGAACTGGGAGTCAGGTGGCAGGCCCACTGAGGGACCGTGATCTTGAGGTCTCCCTCATTTGCTGAACAGCGAGGTTCCAACACCCCTTCTGATATATGATTGTAATGCCCATCTCCTTTTGGGGGTCAAGGGAGGGAACCTCTTGAAAGATCCAGCTCCATCAGTGTGGCTGAGTTTACCCAGGAAGGTGCCTGGAATATGGACCCGAGGAAAAGCATTACAGATAAAAGTGGCGATTCTAGAGTTCCCGAATCCCAGCTCTGCCTGGGTGATTTGGTATGAGGGGCTGAACCTCTTTGACTCTCAGTTTGTCAACCTGTAAAATGGGAATAAATACCAGCAACCACCTCTTGGGGTTATTGTGGGTATTAAATGACTACCTGATATATACTCTCAGGGTGAGGGTCCCAGTTTGGCTGTCTGAGACAGGCTGGTCCTCTCTATTTCTGTCCCAGCTCTGGAAATTTCAAACACACCCCGCTGCCTTCAGCCAGGGGCCAGGCGGAGCCTCAGTGGACGGCTGGGCTCAGGTGGAACTCCCCCCATCGGCCTCGCGTGATGGATGGCTGGTAGATAACCGAGATGTCACCGCGCCTGCCTTGCAGAGCCTTGGCCAGGGGGACAGATGATGGATAGAAGGCTCTCAGAGTCGCTGCGAGACGGGTATGGACAGATGCTAGGTGGGGCATTGTGATTCTCTAGGCAGAGGCTCCAGAAACATCTGGGGGGCTTCTCCTGCCTGCCCTTCAGTCTACCCACAATGGAACAGCCTTCTCGTGTACCTGCTATAACCGGGAGCCCTCAGGCATCCCCGAGATCCTGCCACAATGTTGCCGGCCGGTTCATAATGGAGTGGAGGGGCAGTCAATGGTGGTCACAACAGCCCCCCCTGGCTGAGCATCTGCAGTGTGCCAGTGACAGAGAGAGGTTGCAACCCCAGGTTAGCCGACCCCACAGCCAGTGGCACTGTCCTCTGTAAACTCCCTCTGTGCCCTGTGATGTGATTCAGCGTTGAGATGATCTCCTTGCCCAGATAACATTTGTCGCTTGCAGCCTGGTCTGCTTCTGCCACTTACAAGCCATATAGCCTTAGGATAGTCACCTAACTTCTCTTAGCCTCAGTCTCCTTAGCTGTAAGGTAGGGGAAATGTTGTGGATATTTGAACTCCAGGAGAGCAGGGGTGCCTATATGCTGGTGCCTAGAACCGTGTCCTGGCGCATAGTAGGTGCTCAATAAACATGTATTGACAAATGACTGAATCTCAATCTCTGTGCACATAGTAGGTACTCAACAAACATGTGCTAAATGAATGAGTGAAGCACCATAGTATGTTTTTAGTAAATAGGTATTGAATGAGTGCGTGACTCTTGAGCCCTCTAGCACATAGTAGGTACTCAATAAGTGTATGCTGGATGAATGAGTGAAGCTCTGGTGTCTGCCACATAGTAGGTATCCAATCAATACTTATTAAGTGAATTGATGAACAAGAGAATATATATGAAAATGCTCTAAAAGTATGGGTGGCTTACGCTGATGAAGGCCTACTGGGTAAATCAAGATATGAGCATCCAGATACACTGGAATTTCCACTCCTTCCGACCTGCAAGGCTAAGAACACGAGCTTCAGAAGCAGACAGGTCTGGGTTCACATCCTGGCTCTGTCCCTTCCCAGCTCAAGGTCACACTGCTAAGTGGCAGGCCTGGATTTGCACCCTGCTGGGCCAGATCTGAAGCTCATGCTTTTTCCTTCCCTGACATCACACGCCTTCCAGGTAGAGAGCCGAGTAGAAACCTCAACCATCTGAATGCACATCTCTATGTGTATATCTCCCCAAATCCTCTGATACATAATGAACCAAAAGAGAGAGGTCCGAGCGAAGGAGATGCTGGATTCACTGGCATCAGACCCAATCACGCAGCAAAAAACACAATTTCCAGGTCTGAGAGTCCGGGCAGAGCCGGGGCCAAGCGCAACTACAGGAAACTCGAGGAAGGTTTTAATGACACCATGAATCATCCCCAAAGGCGTGTTGTCACCCCCATTCTTCATCCACACCCTGGAATTAAAGAGGAAATTAAAAATGTATTGATGTTCTTTAATACCGGCGAGGCCTGGGATGGGAAGCCAGATGTCCTTTCAAGATGGACTGAAGGTTTTGTAACCAAGTCCAACACAACAATTGATAGCCTGGGATTCAACTTGACGTGGTGCCCAACACTGTGCAGAGTGCGGTAGAGGGCAGGAGACACCGACTAAGCCCCGAGAGGGGCAGGTAAATCCTGCATGATAGCAGCCGCCGTGCACGGTGCTTTTAGGCTTTGTGGACGGCACTCATTTTATCTTCCCGACAGTCCTCTAAAGCAGACACTGTGGTCATCTCACCGTTTCACAGATGAGGCTCAGAAAGGGAAGTAATTTGTCCTGTGATAAACGGGAAAATGTGGATTTAAAGCAAGGAGTCCACCTCCGAGATCCATGCCTCCTGACCACTCTGCTCCGCTGACCCTTACTAACCCATTTGATAGATGAGAACACTGAGGCCCAGAGAGGCAAGTGGGCTTGACAGGGGGCAGCAGAGCCGAGGCTCTCATCTGGGTCTAACTCTACACGATGCTAACTACACACGGTCATAGGCGGAAGACGGGCTGCCTGTCCCTCCTGGAGACACGCTGTAGCTGTGGAGGCTGCGCAAACCCGGGGAGAAAAATCAGCAGGGCAGGGAGTTCCAGTAAACCACGGGCTGCACGCACACAGGACGCTGTCGGGGAGAGAGCAGGTGCTGGGGCCTGTGTGCACAGCCTTCCTGGAGGCGGTGGGTGAGCCAGGCTTTTGGAAGACGGTAGGATTTGGGCCGAAAGAAGACACTAAACAGGTGGAGACCATCCTTCCTACCAGTTACTGGCTTATTCAATCTGCAAAACCCTTGAGAACTGAGGGGAGATGTCTAGATTTCAGAGGCGGGGAAACAGGACTTGGGAAGGCCACCCGATAAAAGAGAAGACTTGACATGAGGAACAGCCATGGGATGGGATGACCCAGGAAGCAGAGGAAGTGGAGAAACGAGCGGCACCCAGTCCCTCGGCCTGGTCACTCCGGGTCTGAACGTGCAGAGACTTGAGTCAGAAAACAGACTCTCTAAATATCCTCTATGCCTGATGACACGGTATTTTTAGGAGACAAGACAACCCTCAAGCCTTCCTTGCTGTTCTCTCTGATCCTAAGTGGGTGCCGAGACCTTGGCAGTTTTCAGAAACCAATCCAGTGAGCCGCCCTCAGTGGATGCCCGCCTGTGTATCTCCTGTTCTGCCCTCCTCCACATATTCTTACTGATCACCAGGTACCAGGACCCATGGATTTAGACTAGGACACAGCTGCCCATCAGGATCACACCTGGAATTCTACCAAAAAAATCTATTTCAATGGGGGAGGGGGAAGAAAGGGGAACATTCTAGCTTACAAGAGACTTAGGATGAATGCAAGATGTTAGGAATAGAGAAAATTGTGTAGGAAGAAGGGGTATGTGGACACTCTCTGTACTTGCTGTGCAATTTTTTCTATAGGTCTAAAACTTCTCCAAAAAACAGTCTATTTTTTTTTATAAAAGAGAGAAGTCAAAGAAACAAAACAACCAAATGCAATGTGTTGTATTCTTAATAAGATCCTTCTTTAAAAAAAAAAATACAATGATACAAGACACCTTTAGGACAAATGGGGTAATATGAATGTTGGGACCTTGGACAATATTATGGATTGTTCATTTCCTCGGGTGCGATAGTGATGCCGTAGTTAAGGAAGTCCTTCTCCTTGGAAGAAAGACGAGGGATTATTTAAAGAGAACTGGCATGATGTTTTCCGGCAACTTTCACGTTGTTTAGCATAAAAATGCGTCTAGATATATAGAGAAGTAGATAAGGCAGTAAAGACAGAAACGAAGTGAATACGAAAAATCATTCGTCATTGTCAAAGTAAGGCGGATGCTAATAGACTTTGGTGCCCAGACACCTTTGTTTAAAAAAAAAAAACAACAAGAGGAAGAAAGAAGGAAGGAGGGAGTGAGGGAAAGGGGAAGGACGTGATACGTTACAGGTGATTCTGAGAAACCACTTGCTCTATATATTACTTAAAAAGCAAACACTTTTAACCTTCAATGTTCAGCCCAACAGTAGCCTCCTCTAGAAAGTCTTCTGCCACCTCCCAGGATGGGACAGGGGCCTCCTCTGCCCATAATTCCCCTGTGTGTCCCCATCTCTCTGTATTAAAATTGCTTGTCTACTTATTTGCATCTTCCAACAGGACTGTTAGTTCTGAACTAGACTATGTTTTTCTTTTATGAACACCCAGTATTAGAAGAGTGCTTCACAGAAAGCTCATGGAATGGAAAGACTAAAGGAATGGAGGGATGGAAAGATGAGGGGTTGTGGAAGTGCTGAAAGAATGAACAAAAGGCTCCATCTGCCTCGTCTGGCCACTTAATTCAACCCCGAAGCCCTACGTGTCAAGCCAGCCAATGTCGTCCTCTGGGCATAAAAGAGACTCAAAACCAACTTCCAATTCACAATCTAAAGTGAACTCCTCCTGTGCTCAAACTCAAGCTAAGAGCATGGTTTTATTTCTAGAGAATTTTATAAACTTCTAGAATATCAGAATTGAGAGGGAGCTAGAACTTCATCTAGTCTGAGCCCCTCGTTCTACACCTGGAGAAACAGAGAAAGGAGGAGAACTTCCTAGCTCACACTCTGATGAGAGAGTGAAAGTACTGGCTCTAAAATGTCAGCCTTTTACCTTCTGATAGTTTCCATAATGTTTCGAAAGAACAAACTGGGCATGTCAAGTAATTAAAATCTCTAATTGGAAAGGTGTTCAACTTGGGTTCAGTGTATTTTAAATACATTTTCAATACATTCTTACATTTTCCATGCACAGATGTTGCCTCGCTGAATGTGGTATAATAGCTATAGCCACATAAAATCTCAGACTTATTCATAGAAGCATCCAGTTCCTCAAGAAAATGCAATTTTAAATAAATGAAAATTATCCATCCATTCATCCATCCATCCATCCATCCATCCATCCATCCATCCATCCATCCATCCAGTCATCTGTCCCTCTTTACATCCACCCAGAATCATTTCTTGAATGCCATGATGCCAGATGCTGTTGATATAGAAATGAATAACCCTTGTAGTTAAGAAGCTTAAACTCTTAACTACACCAAGTTGATTCACCAAGTTATGACTGGAAGGAAATACACCTGAATGTTAATGTCCTCTAGAGCATAGAAACTAAGGAAGAAATGTCTACTTGGCAAAGGGTAAAAATGTCTAGCTTAGCCTTCAGCTTCCAGATATAACCGACTAGCTGTGTCAGAGAAAATCTTCACTTAGAAAAACTAGAAAGGCTAAATTTAAATTTAAAGGCATTGGAGAGTCACCAAAGCAGCCAGAACTTAGAGTCATTTGCTAATCTTGGGGAAGAGGAACTAATCTAAGAAATATACACTTCTGAATATCAAGACTTACTATATAAAGCTACATTAATTAAGGCCATGTTAAATCAGCTCTTGAATAAACAAGAAATAAAATGGAATAGAGTCTAGAGCTACTATCATGAAATGTGGAAAATATTTACTTTAAAATACTTATGCTGAACCAACTGGATAGTCATATGGAAATGAATCTTAATCCCTACCTCACACCATAAATAAATATCACTTCCCAATGAATTGTATATCTAGATATAAAAGTTAAATCAATACAACTTTTGCAAGAAAACATAGGAGATATTTTTGTGATTTGGGAGTAGGCAAATAATTCTGCAACAAGATATTAAAAGTGCCAACCATAAAGGAAACAAATTCTAAATCTGGTTACATTAAAATGGAAAACTTCTGTTTGTCAAAATAAACCATTAGGAGAGTTAAAAAGGCAAACCACTCAATGGGAGTAGATTCACATAGTCAAGAAAGGACTTGTATCTAGAATATATTAAGAACTTCTACAAATCAATTAAAAAGAAAGAGATAGCCCCAAAAGAAAAAAATAATGGGCAAAATACTTCAAACATTTCACCAAAGAATATATCTAAATGAACATATAAGTGCATGAAAGGTTTATTTATCAGGAACTTGCAAGTTAAAACCAAAACTGTGACACGACTAATATTCACTTGCTCAGGCCTTGGGTCCAAGGTTGATGTGTTTGCTTTGAACATTTCCACTTACTCAGTTTCAACATCTTTTCCACTAGTCTTCCTAATACTGAGAAAAGGGAAAAGGCTCCTTTTGTCTTTTATGAAGGCATAAAATCATATCCATGAGAGGCCCTTTCGCTAAGTACCTTCAGGAAAAATTTAAATGATCCTGAGCTCTGGTTCTAAGAACGCAGGGACCTGTAAATAAATGTACTATTGAAATGAGATTAGCATGGATGCTTAACCTACTTTGAGAACAAGCTGTTTTCAATGCTAAGTACCATCCATTCATATTTACATAATTAATGAACTAATTACAAAGAAGTCTTATCTAATCATTGAATCCGGCTTCACGTGACCCATCCTTGGCTTTCACTTCCGTGGAAGTAATTGCCTTCCCTTGAAAGCAACACAACTTTATTTTTAAAACAATACCCTGTAATTTAGACCTTTTTATTAATTCAAACCAGCCTTATTGCAAATAAAAATCAACAGGGGGCTGAGAAGGGGGCGGTGGTGGTGTCTAAATCTTTTTCTTTTAAACTAAAGAACCGCCAGCCAAGAGTGTGGGGCTGCGAATGTTTACAGAAAGCAATTTTCCCCCAGAAAAAGGAAACGTCGTAATGCCATTTTTTTTTTTTAGCCAAAGGAAAAGCTGTTGTGTTACGTCGGCACCAAGGCAAATGATACATACAACAGTAATTAGCGAAGATTACACAGTAATTAAAATCACGATGATTATGTGAGTGAGAATAATTTATACAATAATCTCCACGCTCACACTGCAATATGGTCCACGTCCAACAGCAACAGTAGAGAGCCACGTTCGGTGATAAATTCAAGTCACAGCGTCACTAATTACGTACCGACAGATCGGTCCCTGAAATTTCGGGATAAACTTCGTCTCTGACCAGGACACACACCATTTCATTTGGACTTCCCAAGGCTACTGAATAGGGGCCGCGAACACTCTAACGTGTTTTCTCTCCCCCGCCCTCTCCCCTTGACATTCCTGCTTCCCTCCCTCCCCTCTCCTCTCTCTCTCTCCCCCCTTCATTTTCTGTCCGTGTGATCCTGCTACTCCCATAATTCAACCTTCCCCTCTATGGAGACCATTTACTTTGCTTTTTTTTTTTTTTAACCTACCCAGTCTCATTCTCCGGCTCCAGGTAAGGCACCCTGCTGTCCTTGGAGGAGACCCCTCCTCTTCCAGTGCTCCTGTGGTTTGCGTGGGGATCATCCATCTCCCAGAGTCTGGTGAGGACACCAGCATTGAGCCTCAGATGGAGTGGAAAGAGCCCCTTCAACGCTCTCTAGCAGGGCAATGGCCCAGGAGGGCAGGAAGGAGAGGCAGGGACCCAGCAGGGGCCCAGCTGAGACGCCAGCCCCTGGACAACCCTGACACCACCTGTAGCCAGACATTAAGAGACACTCCTGAGCCAAGTGTGGCCGCCACTGCCAAGCCCATAAACTCCTGCTCTGGGGGCCACGTCTCCAGAAGCTCCCGTATTTATCATCAGTGGCTGCACGAGTCCTGGGCTGTAAATCATAAAGCTTTAGCCGTATTTCTCTGGAGGTGACGGCCCCTTATAAATAATACAGAGAATGCTTGTATTTTTTTTGGCAGAAGATGGCTTTCTCCCTCTCTTGTTTGCAGAGTGACCTTTCTCAGTCAAATTGGAAATGTCCAAGAGACTCACTTATTAGCTCCATGACGTGCCAGATGATATGGAGACGGGTATACAGGAGTCCACTACTGTACAGAAGGGACACTGGGATGATCTGCTAGTATCTAGTCAAGTTTAAAATGCAAATGCCTCTGACCCAGGGAACCATTTGCGCACGTTCGTAAGGATGTGCTTTTGGTTTTTGGGGTTTTTTTTTGAAGGTTTACAGGTTAATAGCAAATACCCAGGAGGCAACTAAAAGTGAAACAAGAAGACTATAGTTAATAAACCATGGCATAACTTTAAGATCTTTTCCAGGAATTCAGAAGAATGTGATGCGCTTGGGCGCACTGATAAGGAAAGGTTGCTGGGCGAGAAGCACAATGTAAGAATTCAGGTTTAGCATAATATACAAAATATAGCCTCATATCACTTATGTTTTTTAAAAGCCCACAAATATGCTATGTATTTACTACAAGAACATGTGTGTTTATAAATATGTAGAGAAAGATATGGAAGGATACACACCAAACTGAAGATGGTTAATACCTTTGGAAGGTGGGGCTGAGATTGGGGTGGTGGCCAAGAGGATTTTAACATTCTCAGTTACATTTTAAGTTCTTGGAAAAGGGATGTACTCGCAGATTACTTGTGAATCTATGAACAGAAAGAGCTGGAAGTCAAGGCACCTGAACTCTAGGTCAATCCTTACTATAAATCCGGCTATTTCCCTCCACAGACCTCAGTTTTCTCCATCTGCATGAGCAAATTATGCAGACTAGATGGTCCCAGTGGTACCTTCCAACTCAGAAGTTCTAGAATCTTTAAACTGTAAACATAGTCCAAGGACAGGGCTCAAATATTTCAGGACTTAATGCCATGGGATCTGGCACTCAGAAGGCTCTTAATAATACCTTTTGAATGGATATTGAATGTTGAATAATAACCCTTACGCAGTTTTAATATTAATAACAAGCCAGCTCTTTGAAAGTAAATTTTGCCAGGTAAGTAACCCACCTCCTAGATAAATGTCAGAGCCAGGGGAGTGTGACAAATGCAAATAACAGGCTTTGGAGGGATTCAAACCAGGGTTCAAATCCTAGCTCTTCCACTTACCTGCTGCGGGACATTGAGCAAATTCCTGACCCTCTGTCACATCAATAAGCGTATTCACCCAATAAGCATTAACAATTAAGCTTATTCACTAACAAAGCAGCTCATTCTCATGAGCCCTTTCGAGATGCCAGGCTCAGCATGGAGAACAGCTTCCAAACCATCTCATCAACCTTGACAACAACCCGGATTTACTCAGGAGAAAACACGAACAGAGGAGTTAAGCAACGCGCTCCAAACCTCACAGCTGCAGAAGAGTAAATAAAGGGTTGGAACCCAGACGCTCTGCCTTCAGCCACATACTGAAACCACTGCCATCATCCAGCCTTAGGCTGAAGACCCTAAGACAAGTCTAATTATGAAACTCCGAGATTAAGTTCACGAACATTCACATTCTGTGAGGCCCCCTCCAGTTCTGCTTCTGTTGCCTTATACACTGGCTCTCGGGGGGAAACCAAAGTATTTAGTTCTCGGGAGAGGAAACGTCATCATTTGGGGTTCACAGAGGACATGGCTCTTTCTCCAAACAGGCCCTTGTTTTTAATTAAGTAACCAGGTGACCTGGCTTTCATTAACTCCCCAGATGCACCCCATTCTCGGGGGCTCTCTTTGATAATTTTGACACCATATTGTTCGGCCTAGGATGATCAGATGATCAGCAGCCCTGCTCCAGACGCTTGCCACTCGCCGAATATGCCCAAAAGGTTAGCGGAAACTCTCACCCTTCTTTTCAGACAAACAGCTCCCTGCTTCAGAGCAACGTGTTTCAAGTCAGCAAGGGGTGGTCTGGGTTTGCCCCTCCCATCTGCAATTGTTCTATCTTATCACATTAGTTCTTTGCCTTAGCTGGAAGGCAACTATAATAAATACACAGCTACTTAAAAAATGTCCACCCCGTGCTGTTTAAACTCATTTGGAAAACTACACCTTATGGAGAGCTGCAGTAGATCCTCATCATTTCAACTACTTGGGGCAATAAATACAATTATATTTCCTATTCTTCAGATGAAGAAGTGAAGGCTCAGAGAAGGTAACGGACCTGCCTAAAGTTATATAGCCAGGAAGTGGCAGGGTCCTATCTCAAACTGTCCCGACCATGACTGTCCTTGCATAGGCCAGAGGAAATGTGCGAATCGAACAACAACCTTGAAAGTCTGAGGTTCTATGAGATACAGACCATCCAGAGCAACAAGGAGATACTCTTACCTGGGGCTGAAGATGTGGCTGCTGACGGGTGACTGTCGAGAGGGGGTCCTCATGGTGTCTGTGGCCACAGACAGAGTACAACTCAACCAGGACCGCAGACTGCCCTCTGGCTGGGAGCTGAGGACGGAGACGTTATCTCTGGAAGCACAATGCCGGATACTGTCACAATGACAACCACAGTAACAGCAATAACTAGACAGTCACACCTAACGTTTGCTAAGCCTTGTGCTAAGTGCTGTACTTGCACAGCCTCAATCAATTCTCACAACACCATCCCTGAGGGATGGTAGCTGGTGATGTCCCCATTATATAGATGAGAGAATGGGATTTGGGAAGGCCAACTTGGGAACTGGCCAAGGTCACCCAGCTAGTTCGTGATGAAGTTGGAGTGCAAACCCTGGCCCCTCTGGTTCCAATACCCATGCTACTAATCACTGCTCTTCCTTGGAAAGATAAGCACTCTAATATGGATGTCAAGGCAGCTCCAATTTTAGAGTAAATCTGGCATTGAATTTTATACCAAATGATATGTTCACGGAATATGCTAAGCATGACGGTCTTAACTCTTTGCCCACTTTCCCCAGAATCTGTGTGGACAGTCTCTACTTTTATGCCCCCTAATTCTACAAGCAGCACAGGGAGAGTCTTGCTTGGGCCTCTTATTGATGTGGGCACTCAGTCGTTATTTTAATTTCTGTTCAATATATTCACTTGATATATATATCTGGTAAATATAAATGTGTTTATTTACAGGACACTCCATGCCTGGCACCATGGGAAGGAGCTATAAACATGAACCCAACATTGACTCTGTCTTCAAGAACCCATCTTAGCAGAATAGACATCTATATAAATAATCATGAAGTAAAGGAGAGAATTATCAATGCCATAGAGGAGAACAGAAGCTAGGTTCTGAGGACAATAAAGAGGAATCTTGATTTGCTTCTTGGAAGCAGAGGGAAGACATCAAATAGTGGCTGTTGAGCTACATCTCATTTGAAGGTTAGGGCCTGTCCATGCAGGGCCTGGAGAAAGGAATTTTAGGTGGAAGGAACAACATACACATAGGTATGGAGGTCACAAAAAGACAGAGCATGGATAACATGGAAAATAGGAGTCCCAGGCAGACAAGGAAGTAAGGGTCAGTATGTGCAGCGCTCAAATGTCAATCTAAAAAGTCTATTCTGAAGCAATGGGGAGCCATTGAAGGTGTTTGAGGAGGACAGTGGCATCATAAGTCCTGGGCATCTCTCTGTCTAAAAGAAGTTGGACAGTTCAATACTATTTTCCCAGGGCTATATGTTAGGACTACGGAGTCAAAGCTCTCATGGGCATTGCTGATAATTCCCCAAATAGGTGTGTACGTTCCCTCTGCGGACTGGACACAGGGAGCCCGGGGTTTGCTGCTGGCTTCAGTGTCAGCTGTCAGTTCTACTCAGGGTTAACTTACATCTCCTTCCTGCCTCCGCCACCGCAATCCACTGTCGTCTGGACACTAGGAGGAGGCAGAAGAAAGAGTCTGTTATCTTCACGCTGCCAGGAAGCAAGGTGTCTGCTGGACAGCCAGGCGCACTTCCTCACATGCGTCATTAGCCTGAACAACAGGCTCTCATCGAACCCAGCCCAGGAAGGCCTTCAGAGCACAATACACCTAATGCGGGCACGTGCTGCTGGTAATTCATGACCGCTGCTCACCCAGCTGACTCCGCGAGTATGAGCCCCACGGGGGGTGTCTCAGTGTTTAAATTCACCACCAGGTGGGCTTTTTACAAGTCATGGATTGTTGGCCGTGGCCAGTACTTGAGTTTGTGCACCATGGTCCAATGTGCCCTTGAGTTCTGGGAGGTCTCACAGGGACTACCAAGGGGTCAGGGAGAGGGTCCTAGGAGTGGGGCTCAGCCCCAAACCTTCCTCTTTCATACCAATCAGAGGATGGCTATCGTCGATCCTAAGCTAGAATTTTCTGTCGGAGTTTGCTTTGGTGTACCAAAGAGGGTTCTACTTGAAGGAGGGGGTTTGAGATCCACTCCCTAGTGTATCTTTGATGTCTCAACATAAAAAGTGCTCCATGGATGATTATGATGCGATGATGGTGGTGGTGGTGAAGATGATGGTGATAATGATGATGGTTTTATTTTATTTATTTTTTAATTTATCTTTATTGTTGAGAGTATTACAGATGTCTCCCTCCCCCCTCCCCCCTCCCCCATTGATCCCCTCCACCCTGCATCCACCCCACCCCCAGGCCTTCCCCATACCGGTGTCTGTGTCCATAGCTTATGCATATAAGCATATACGTTCCCATCCCCTCCTCCACTCCCGCCTTCCCTCTGAGATCCCTCAGTCTGTTCCATGCTTCTATGTCTCTGGATCTATTTTGTTCATCAGTTTCTTTTGTTTGGTGATGATGATTTTAACCTGTTGAGTGCGGAAGCTGAGGCCCGGAAGATGGGCGACCCGTCCATGGTCCTGATCTACTTGGCAGAGCAGCTGAGACTGGAACCCTCATCTCCTGACCTGTGTAGCCAGTGGTCCTTTCTCTCACCTTGGCGCTCATGGCTTTTAAAGAATAACAGTGCCAGGCATGTGGGCAAGGGACTGCTGATGAGCAAGATAATTAATTAAGTGTCTTTGGTTGAATTCCTTCAGGGTAAGCCTTTGCCAGACAGCTCCAGGCTGAATACAAACACTGCCTGGAAAGTAACACACGAATGCACTGGGCTCACATCACAGTGACAGACACAAGTTTGCCAGTATGACAGGCCAGTTACTTGGCAGAGAACAGAGACCTTGACAAGGGAGAGAGAGGAGAAGGGACGTGTTTGACAGGGGAGAAGAGCTTGATCATTAGAAGTGTGGGTGACAGACTCAGCCTAGGAGTCAAATCACAACCCCGTCGCTCGCCGCGTGAGTTGGGGCCAGTCTCTCGACTTCTCTAAGCTCCAGTTCGTCATTGTAAACTTGGGGAGATAATGGTACCAACCTCAGAGAGTTATGAGAACAGTCTATGCAAAGCAGGTAGGTTGCACAGCCTGGCACAAAGTCCTCAGGAAAGAGCCTATTAGTAGAATTATCATTGTGTCCTGCACTGCCTGAGTAGACAAGTAGTGTGGAGCTCTCACGCCCCACGAGCCCCACTGGCCAGGAACTCTGAGCTGCAAAGATGCTTCCAAGCTACAAAGATGCTTCCCAGCCACAAAGGCGCTTCTGAGCCACAAAGACGCTTCCCAGCCACAAAGATGCCTAGAAAGCCAGGTGATCTCTGTGGCATCACTGAGACATGTGCCGTCCTACGCCAGGGTCCTGTGTTTAATCAGGGATGTGGCATCAACCTTTTCTGAATAATAGAGAAATTCTTAAAGCTTTTCTCCAGTTCTAGGACATACTAGTTCCTCAAAAGGGGGAGAGCAAATTAGAAGGTGAGAGAATTGGAAAAGAGACGTGGGCAGCTCCAAGGCCTGTCCTACCACCTAGCAGTCTGGCCAGAGCCTGGGCCCACGAATAAATAAATGAGCTCAGAATGATGCCCTGAGTGGCAGCTGCGATCTTTGGTGACACCCAGATATTTTTACTTGTCCCACTGCAGCCTGATTTTAGCCAAGCAAAAAGGGTACATCTTGGAAAATATACAACTGAACTCAACCCAGCAATAGAGGAGGACTCTTTCTAGAACATTCATCTCAGCTTGGGCCAGCTGGAATGGAGACACTCTCAGCTGACCCAGGAGTCAGAGGTCATCCGCTGACCTCTCCACGCTCTGCCCACGCAACCTCAGACCACCGGCCAGGGAGACAGACAGAGCCGCCGCAGACTGTGGGCCAGGATAGACGGGGCTGCCTGTCAGCTGAAGCATCCCTCCCTCCGTGATTAATGAGCGGCTCCGGGCCTGGGGCAGCCGCTGAAGGCATTTCTCCATTAATCTAAGGAGGCTGACGCCACAGCCCAAGTTACCACGCAGGGCTCGGGAGCGGGCCGGCGCGCATGGAAATGCTGCCGCCCAGCCCGCCTGGCTTTCTGAGCACGTAGCCACACTTCCAGCCTGGAAGGCCTGTTACGCTCGGATCTAATTCCCAACATGGGGAAATGTGACTTTTTATAATTTGAACAAGTCTCTCAAAGAACCTCACCTCCAGCGGAAGCACCACTCTCTCCCGGAGCCAGTTGGAATCCTAATTGAGAGCTCAGTTTGGAGAAGCACCTCGGACCAATCCCTCAGGCTCCCATCCAAACCTCTTATCCCAGGTAACAAGACAATTAAGAGGGAAGTGAAGTGTGGAGCTGCCAGGACCGGGAAGAGCACGGCAGGCACTGGGGCCGGAGCTGGGAGCTCTGCTCCGGTCGGCGCCTCTACGACCTAGCGGTGCATTTATTGCAGGTCTATTTTCGCTAAGTATTTTAATTGCACTGTGACCAGAGAACTTGGTTTGTACAATATTAATTCTCCAAAATGTGTTGAGACTTCTTTGTGGGCAATGTTTCCCCAGCTTTCCCCCACCCCTACGCTATTAATGAAATCTATGTTCCTTGTACATTTTAGATCCAAGTTAAAGGGCAGTGAGTTAGGCTCAAGGCCTGCTAAGAATTAAGAAATGTGTCTCAGAACCACGTGGCATCAGGGCTGGCTTCACAGACACGCCACCCTTGCCCAGAGGGGCCCGTGGTTGGTGTCACGCTCTACGTCACTGTCTTGAAATTCTGAATGGATTTGGAACAAGAAGACCCCTATTTTTATTTCACAGTGGACCCACTAATGATGGAGTTGATCCTGCCTGGGGTTCTGGGGCACATCAGGGAGCAGGGGATTCGGTGGGCTCCCGTCGGCCACTTCAAGAGAGGAAGGGAGGGTGGAGAGAAGCAGAGAGGAGAAATGCTTCTCTCTCGTTTACTTCCTCTGCCATAAAAAGACGTGGGCAGCTCCAAGGCCTGTCCTACAATGTAGCAGGGACCCTTACAGTCTGACCAGGGCCTGGGCCCACGAGTAAACAAACTAACTCAGAATGATGCCCTTAATGGCAGCTGCAATCTTCCACTAGGCACAGGTATTTCCACTTGTCTCACTGCAGCCTGATTTTAGCCAATTTAAAAGGATACACGTGGAAAAAGGTACAACATACACTCAACACAGCAATGAAGGACTTGTTTCCAGAGCACTTGTCTCTGTGGCCTCCATTCCCAGGTGAGAATCCGCTCCTTGCTTCTGGTCATACCTTCCTCCCAGCCTGTCCCCACACCCCCAAGCATGGCCCCTCTTCTCCTCTTTCAAATTCTGTCATCTTTCTAACTTTTACTGTTTATTCCAAAAGGAATCTCTTTCTGTGCAAGTGACAATGGTTCAAAAGTTTGGCTCGGCCAAAAACCAGAACACGAGTGTACACAGCCGTTGAGTCCCTTTATACTGAATGCAAATGCGCTAACATCTCTATTCACAGGAGAGCGAGCCCGAGCATCGCATGGCGACATCAGCAACGGGGGTTTGTAATTACAGACGTTAGTTCTGTCGTGACACTAATAAAGCTGGAGGAGGGGCCGGGGGACGGGACACCCCTCCGTGTAATCACGAGCTGGGAGCAGCTGCAACATCAGTATCTGCCATTTCACTAGCAATTTGGCAGCTGTACAAATTAGCAGGGAGCGGTGGAAACACTCAGAATGTGCGTGGAAGCCATTTCTGCAGAAACAGGAGATTTTTTAGATGAAGCCCTCTCTTTAGAGGCAAGAGCGTGAGGTTTGAGAGCCACTGGGTGTCTGATGTGATGAAGCTCAGCACAAACATCCGTGGAAAGTCGGAGGTTACATGCCTCCGAGCAGCTCAGGATCCGCCCAGGCCTGCATCGAGGGAGGGATGAGTTCCCCGTCTAAAACAGGCCACATAAACTACATCACTTACGAGAGCAGAATTTCCTACAGAGGCTGCAGGTACAGCTCTGTGTGTGTGTGTGCATGTTCATTGCAGAAATTTGCAAAATAGAAATAGAAATTTGCTTGAAGAAAACAAAAATTTAGGATACCCATAAAGCCTTCTCTCCTGGGATTAGTATTGGCCTGTTTCCTTCCATCTTTTTTCTTGACTGGGTGTGGTCCGCTCTCATGCAGACGTTCTGTTCTTCCCACTGGCTAAACCACAGTTGGCTTGCAGCTCTCTGTTTCCCTCACTGCCGGCCTCAGGCCCACATCTCCCACCCGTCAGTGCTGGCCCCTGCTTTCACCCTATTAACAGGAGTGTGACAGGCAAAGGTCTTGGTAGGAAACTGAGCAGCCCTGGGTTCTGGCTCAGGGTATAATGCTAATTTGCAAATTTGTGTGACCTTGAACTTCTCTGTGGCCCGTCCCCCTAGGTTACCTCTCTGTGTCACTGTCGCTGGACACCACCTCCTCCAAGGCCGCCTGCAGGTCGGCAATCCTCCTGATGGACGTCTCCAAGTCTGTCTGGAGGGTCTGTCTCACGGTCGCGAGCTCCTCCACGTACTTCTCCTGGAGAGAGACCAGGGGCACACGTCAACCTTGGACGGGCACCCAGCCACCCACAAGGGCTCTGGGGAGGAGACAGAGCCGGGACTCAGCCTCGTGGTCACCGAGCACCTACTAACATGGTGGGCACCCATGAGGGCCTCCCTCTGTGGCTGGGCTTACCATGCCCTCAGGTAAATGCTCTGGATTTTACAGAGAAAGTGAATGATGAAGGGCCTGCAGGGCGTGCTCCACGGACAGTGCTCGCTCACCTGTGCTGCGGGTCTGACCCCAGGCTGTCCGGCCCGGGCCCTGCTTTGAACCTGCACCACCTCGCTGCCTGGGCGGAGTGGGCACAGTGCGCCTCGGACAGGTGAGTAAATGCAAGAGCCAGTGAACGTCTCCTGTTACTGCCACGGAGAACGTTCCGGAAGCTGAGCCTGTGCCCCAGGGTGGGATCCCGAGTGGAAGGTTGGAGGGAGGGCAAAACCAGAATGGTTCCCTTTCCACTCTGTCGCCTCGACTCCCCCAACTTTCCGTCCCCCAAGGCAGGGGAAGCAAAGGCGGCGAGCCCGGCAGGGCGCCCACCAGGGCGGGCCAAGCCCGCTGGCCTTTGCTGAGGCTTCTGTGCCCAGCACTGCGTCCAGTGTTTCACGCTCCCGACCTCACTCACTCCTCACAAGCCTGGCGAACAGGCCACTCTTGCCGCTCCCATTTCACAGATGAGAAACTGAGGCCTAGGGCAGAGAAAGCGGAGCAGCAGCTCTGGAACTGACTCCCTTCTTCCTCATGCCTTTGCCTTCTGACGCCCTCTGGTCAGATGCTGCTCGGATCCCAGAAAATCCCAGAAAATCATCTACTTGCAACACGTCCCGCACCCCTGCCCTCTAACACAATGACTGTCCACTGAGGGTGAGCATGTCCCCCAAGGGACACTGGGCCATGTGCAGGGACATATCTGGTTGTCACAACTTTGGGGGTTGTTCCTGGCATAGTGGCTGGAGGCCAGGAAAGCTGCCCAACATCCTACAATGCACAGGACGGTCCCCTACCCCGGAGAATGACCCGCCCCGAATGTGGCCCGTGCCCAGCCGGAGAAACCCTGAGTTAACCCTGGAAGCTCATCTTCTGGAAATGAGTTCTACAGGGAAGGACTGAAAAGGCAGAGCCAGGCTCTGCACCCACAGATGCGTGAGGCCGTGCTGTGGACAGCTGTCTAGTCCCCCAACAACTCGGTGGTTAGGGAATGACAGCGGCCGCCGGGGGCCACTGGGCAGACGCTAACATTAGAAATAAGGGTCGTGGCAGCCTGGAAGCTTCTGGGAAACAGTGTTAAGCAAAGGGAACAGAACAGGGAAGTATCATGCCCGTATCTACGCAAACAACAAACAGGCACTTGGAAGAACACTTGGGGAGCTGAGAATATTTATGGGCGGGGGTGAAGAGCATTTGTGGGTAGGATTTTTCTTGTAAGCTGTTCTAATCATGTAAAGTTTATTTTTTGACTGCTGTCTTAAGGAACACACATGTACCAACCAATCAGAGCGTGGAGAGGTGAAAATAGAAGGATTTCGGGTCAGATATATGCATAATTCTCAGCTCCTTGTTTAACTGACAGGCTGTGTGTCCTTGAAGAGCGCACAGCCCCTCTCTGAGCCTGGGATCACTTATCTTTCATTTGTAGGTGAGGAAGCTGAGGCGAGCAAAGTCACTGAGGGCAGTTAGGAGCAGAGAAGGGACGTGAGCCCTGCTCTGCCATCTCTCAGCCTCTTGAGCTTTCTGAGGCTATACCCCAATGCAGGTCAGTGAGGACCAGGGCTGAGCCCCACTATAGGGACACTCTCAGTTCTCCTTGGGGATTGGCTTGTCCGCTCGCCATGTTGTAAGCCTGTGCTTTTCCAACTGGAGAGAGAGAGACAGAGGACTGAGAAAGCCCAAGAGCCAAGCCGAGTTGATGAGAAGGGGTGGCATGGAGAGAGCAGGGGTGCAGTGCAAGGGGCTGGCAGTGCACAGTAATTGATTGAAACCGCCAGCTGTGAAGTCCCCACCTTGGCACTGACAAGGTGACAGAAGCTGAGGCAGAGGCCCTGGGGCAGGAGGCCCGTGGATGGTCAGAGGAAATAACACACTGAGGGATGGCGCGGGGGGTGCTGGCCTCAGGGTCTCAGAGGACCTGCACTACCCCTATGATGCCCCCTTTCCTCTGAGTCCCATCCTCTGACTGCCAGGGACTCTCATGAGTCTCAGTGGGAGCACCCCAAGGAGATGGATTTGGGAAACTCAGAGTCTGTATAATCAGCAATCAGCAACCCTTTCCTGCTCAACTCGAAAATCACACAGAGCCTGCTGATTGCAGGGACCCGGTCATTAGGCGACACGGATGAGGTGTTGTTTCCCTGAGGCAGGCAAAACAAGGCCCCAGCCAGAGGGTGCTGGAGAGACACAGAGGGGCACCCTGTCAGGCCTGGGAGCCGGGCTCCTTCCACCTGCCGTGACATCTGATTAACGAAGCTCAGGATTGGGCCAGGGCGGCTACATGTGAATGGGGTCGTGTTTGAAAGCCAGGTGTTAGCTGGGTCTTCTCAGTCATTCTCTCTCCTTGGAGACTTGGAGCACAGAGAAGTGGGGGGCGGGGTACTAAGATAGGACTAAATATTAAGATGAATACAGCAGAAACCTATCAATAAATACATCATGTGCCCATATTAATCTATAGCTATAATATAGTGATATAGACACTGTTATAGAAATATAACATACTAATATATACTATATATTCCTATACAGATGCTCCTCAACTGCAGAGGGGGTTATGTCCTGATAAACCCATCATAAGTTGAAAATACTGTAAGTCGGAAATGCATCTAACGCGCCTAACCTACCGAAAGCACAGCCCAGCCGGCCGTCAACGCGCTCAGAGCACTTACACCGCCAGCAACCCCCCCGGGAGCTGAGGCACAGGGTAATCGCCTCTTCTCACCGGGAGCAGGAGGCAGGGTGGTGTCTCGTAGACATGATGTGATGCAAAACCACAAAGCACGGTACCCCAGAAACACTGGCAAAACATACACGACAGCGTTGTTCACCCTGTGATCGCGCGGCTGGCTGGGCACTGCAGCTGCCCAGCACCGCGAGACCGTATCATACGGCATGTTGCCTATTGCTAGTCCTGAAAAAGATCAGAATTTGAAATTCAAAATACAATTTCTATTGAATGCGTATCGCTTTCATGCCCCCATTAAGTCGAAAAATTGTAAGCCAAAGAATCGTACGTTGGGGACCATCTATAGCATTCATTCATTCATTCATTCATTCATTCATTTAATAAACGTTTATTGAGCACCTACTATGTGCCAGCACTGATCTAGGCACAGGTGACACAGGTAGACAAAATCCAACTTCCACGGAGCTTGTATTCTTTCAGGGACCTTGTCTATCTGTCCTGCTGGTGTCCAGAACATAGCAGGCCCTCGATGTACATTTTGGGATTGACCGAATGGTGTTACTGCAGGACTGTAAATGGTGAGCGCAGGAGGGGCAAGGGTGTCACACACACTAACGCATGCACAGTATACACCATGTGTGCAGGGATCAGTGCAGTAGCATGTATGTCGTATGTGTACTTGCTGGCTTCCCAGCGCCGCTTAAGAGAATCATTAACCATGTTGAACCCTCCAGCAACTCCCCCTGGAGCACGCCGCACAGAGCGGCCCAGGTGGGGAGCAATTCACGAGATAATTAGTGGCTGCAATTAAAATCGTCTCCTCTAGTGATGTTCAATTAGAGGCTAATATTTAAAACCGTTGTTTGTTTTCTCTGCCCGGGGCAGCTCAGTCTTCAGAGAACCCTGTCCTATCTGCCGATGCACAGGACGGCAGATGTCAGTTTCTGAGCCTCTGGAGGTTGCCTCTCTAACCTCTTGAAGCAACGCCCCCAAACCCGGCGAAGTTCATTTCAGAAGTTTATATCATAGGCCAGACGATCTCACAACACCCCCAAAACGCGATGAAAATTGACCTTGTCATTTTTTTTCTGATGCAGTAAAGACAAATAGAAACTTCATGTTATAGCACCTGGTGCAAAAAAAAAAAAAAAAAAATCACACACATGCTATTATAAATATATATATATATGAATGTATACACGCCTGAGTATATAGATACACACAAATATTCCTAGTCTGACACATACTTAATAAATGACTTGAATTAATTAAGAAATGAATATGTTTATTTGTTTCTCACATGTGCAAGCACTCAGCTGAATTTAAAACACCTTATCCCAGGCAATCTTTTTAAGAAGGCTCAGAATCAAGTACTATACAAGCACATAAAAGGTTACAACAGAGTAAGAGCGGAGCTGTTATCTCCGCGTGGTGAGGTATCAGGTGATTTTCACCTTCCGTTTTATTCTTCAGATATTCTGCGAGGCATATGAATTACTTTTATTGTCAGAAAGCTACAAAACAGAAGACTTTATTTCTCTCTGACGCCACAAGGAGCAGCGCCCTGGTCCACCTGCCTGCTCGCTGCCTCCCAAGGCAGCCTCAGTAGGTAGCCTTGTTATTACCATTTTGCAGATGAGCAGACTGAGTCTCAGAGGCTAAGTCTCTTGCTCAGGGACATGATACCAAGGCATGATGATCTAGAGTTGGACCCAGGTCTCCAGAACCCAGCCCACAGCTCTTTCCCCCTTTGCCTCTAGTTGTTTAAGGATGCTTGTGTCTCCAAAGATGGTGGGGGGGGGGTGGGGGGAGTCTTTCCAGAAAGAACGATTATGAGGAACTGCTATTGTTTCATTCCAGTTGCCCAAGGGTCATTTTCCTGGGAGGAATGAGCTTCAGGGCCATATGAGCAACCAAGTGAGCCTTAGTGGGGAGTATCCGGCCTCATTTGGGGAAAGGAGAGAGTTGAGGTGCCCAGAGGCAGACACAAGAAGGGGAGAGGGAGTGAAGACACACGGGGAGAGCGCCCCGGGTAGACACGGGATTGGAGCGACGCGTCTGCAAGCCCAGGAACACCAGGCGTTGCCTGCAAAGCCCCAGGAGCCGGGAGAGGTGATGGGCCAGCCCCTCTCCGGAGCCTGCAGAGGGGCGCGGCCCTGCCCACACCTTCCTTTCAGGCCTCTGGCCTCCAGAGCGCCGAGACAATAACCCCCCCGATTTCCCACGCCGCCCAGCTCCTGGTGCTTCGGGACCGCGGCCCTAACCAACTCCCAGGACACCGTGCGATCTTTTTTGTTTTAAACGCCGTCACAGTCCCCGTGCCTCTGAACACACACGTCTGAGAGTCGAGCCTGTCTCTGCGCGACCATCCCGCAAACCTGGACGGCACAGCCCGCCACCCACGGAGCCTGCGTGGCACAGCCCGCTGCTCCTGGCTACAAGCCCGTGCAGCGTGTTAGTGCACAGAACAGCACGAGATTAAATCGAGCGGGGGGGGGGAAGGATGCAGTCGAGAGAGGCCCTAAACGCGAGACGCCTGAGGCTGCTGCAGGCCGAACACGGTGGACCTTTCACAGCACCTTTTCTGAAAGGCGGCGTACGCGAAAATAACGACAGAGGAAACAGCAAATAGCTGTTTACGGTCATTTCGGAGTGTTACGTGCCGCTCTTCCCGGACCGGCAGTGCAGCCGGGGTGTCTACAACAGCATCGCCACGCGCGTGTGGGGAACGTGTTGCGTTATGACGTTAGAACAGCTAAGGACGTCACTGGGCGACAACGGCAGGTGACAGGCATTTTTCAGCTCCCTTCCAACCGTAGGGGACCATAGTCACATACGCTGCCCATGGTTGACCGAAACATCGTTCTGGGACGCGTTACTGTGCTTTTGTTTTCTGGTTCTAATAGGGTGCCCAATAGAGAAGTTAGGAAATAAAGACAGTGGCCCCCAAAGTTGCCCTTACGTCCATCGCGTGGGGAAACCGGCCTCAATGGCTATGTTGCTGTATTTCCCCCGTGTGCATTTCTGCCTGTGTGTATAACAGAGACACGCTCCGGTAAAATGGCCTCGTATTAAAGGCAGAATGAAGCTGGCCATGCACACAGGCAGGGGGCCGCGGGGCCCCCACCCCGCCCGCCGGCCTGCCCTGCCCTGCCCTGCCCCTGCCAAGATTCCCCATCAGCAGCACGGCAGAGCTTGGGGCTCCAGGCAGCTGCTTGCAGTCTTTCCTTTCCCTTCTCATTTTTATGATGGTTTTAAAACACCCTCAGCTATTGCCTGAGGGCCTTTCAAGATTTCTGCAAGGCTAACATTTTAGGCAATTTGGGCTGTTTAAAATCTAGGTGATAAAAAGTTGGCCTGCAGAAAGCCCAAGATGGGTGCACTTGCTGTGCGCATTCAGACATTCCATCAACATCCGTGGACAACACGCCATGTATGAGGGGCCCAGGCTGAGGCTCAGGGCGGGAGGCCACGTGGCCAAGGTCGCTGGGCCACTGGGTGGCAGGGGCTGAACTGGAGCTTGAGTCCTTCCTCCCCAGGTCCTCTATTAGAAAGGACTCTTCTCCATCCTCTGGTTCTTGCTTAGACACTGGCTCCAGCGACTTGAGCAATAATGGTGCCATGGACTGAGGCTCCAATAGAGAGGAGGGGGCTCCGTACTTGATTTTGGGGGGTCGCAAGTTTCCCCTGTTGGGTGGAGCAAAGAATCCTCAGCAGGCACAGAAGGCGATGTGGTTGAGGGTCTCTTGGGCCAGTGGATGGGGTCGGAGAGGGAAGGGGGTCAGGCTTTGACCAGTGTGCAACTCCACTGTGAGTCTTTAAGCCACAAGGTTTACAAATAAAACAAAATAAAAACCTAAAGTTCCTTACAGATCTAGCTATTCTGAGCTCATAGTTTTCCCAGCCCCACCCCTAAACTGTGACTTGTAACGCGGCATCTTCAGAAAGGGACACAGAAGGACTGTCACTGGAGTACACCCCTCTCAAGGTTGACACCCGCAGGGCCCTCACAAAGCCACCAGCTGAAGAAAGACATCCTGACCTGGGGTGAACTCCAAACACCCTGCTCACAACCGCCCAGAGTCACCCACCCAAACTGCTTCCTGAAAAAGTGAAAACAATGCATTTCATTTTTCTGCTCGAACTCAAATATGACATATCTGTGCCACCTGGTTTTCCTGACAGAAGAATAATTATATCAACATAATTAAGTCTCAAATGCAAAAATTATCTATACCACGTACACCGACACAACACTTCCCGCATCAGAGGCCCATTGTTCTAGGCAGTAATTATCAAGCCACCTTTGACACCTCTCATTTCAATTTAAATGGAAATGAAGCTCATGTGTCTTCTCAGCACACTAGCCCACACAATGGCAGAAATAGGGAAAATGGACTTTGAAACTTCTCAAGTGGTCACTGGGCTTTATATCCAAAGAAGTTAGCATGAGAACAATGCATTATGTACCTCTGGTCCCTTCTCTGGGCCTCAAGTATCTCATCAATACAACGGGCTAATATCTTGCATCTTTCTCCTGCTCTCCACTCATTCTCATAAATTTAGTCTTCACCATCATCTCCTAAGGGTTCCTGTAGTCTTAAAATTCCTCTGTTCGATCCAGCCCCCTCTCCATGCCGTATTCCTTAAAGCAGACACAGGAGAATCTCTTCCATCTGATCATGTCCTCTCCTGCTTAGGAGGCTCCAGTGCCTCCTCATTTCCCATAGTCCAACCTGTGTGGTTTAGCCTACTGAGCTGAGCCCTTCCTAGTCTCCCTCCCAGCCCACTCTGAGGACCTTCTTTCACTGCTCACACTCTGCACCCCACACATCAGTAATTCCTAGAGACTTCACCATCTCCCAAACATGCATGCTCTTTTCTGCCTCTGTGGCTTTGCACCTACCATTCCTCCACCTGGAATGCTCTTCCATGCTCTGACAAATGAACTCCTACTCATCCTTCAAAACCCATTCCACAGTTACTTCCTTCCTGATGCCCTCTCTGGCTCCCCTGGGTAGAATTTGCTGCTTTCATCTCTGTGCCTCTAGCATTTGTATAAGTCATTCAGGTAAGCACATACCCTATTGGATTGTAATTATTTTCTAATTTCCTGCTATATTGAGTTCCTTAGGAGTAGGTTTGTGCTCAGCCTTATATCCCAAATGCCTAGTGCTCTACCTGGAACTTAGAAGTCATCACATAAACCACATTTCAGCTTTACGTTCTCACAGCTCTCAATTCATGATGGGCACAGTACGCAGCAGGTCTTACCATGGGGCTTCAGTTCATCCACGCAAACCCAGGCTTGCAACCCAGCTCCACCACTTGCAGCACGGCCCCAGGCAAATCATCATCCGCCTACCTGATCCTCAGTTTCCTCATCTGTAAGGTGGGAATGATGACAGCAACACTGCGCTGTGGGACGAGTTGAGGATTCATGGGTGGAAGGTGTGTGATCATTGCATAAGATGTAGAAGGTGCTCAATAAACGCCAGCCCTCTTTCCTGTCCTCAGGACTCCTGGGGGCCAGTTTGGGAAATGTGGCAAGTTCACAGGGTCTCCTCTATTTTGATGCTTTGTTATCCTCACCCTGTATCCCCTGGTCCTCTCACACTACTCATTCAGGTATCTGCTGCACTCAACCCTGCACCCCCTGGCCACAAAATTGTAATGCCCCAAACATGGTCTCCCAAATCCTTCCTGTCCCCTCTCCATCAACACATGCTCACAGTCTGTCCACTGTCTCGCTGCCACATCACAATTCATGCAAACATGCCCATGAATCAGATGAAATCATTCTTGCCAGTGTGCCAGGCCCCCGGGGTCAGGTTAGGCCTCACCCCTGTTAGCATCCTTATGTGTCCAGGGCATCCCAGGAGAGCTCCGGCTGGGGATCGCAAACACTACCTAAAAATACAGGAGCTGGCAGACTGCTTTTTGAATAAAGTCATTCAGGCCAGCGGTGACTAAAATGATCGCATCCCAGCAGCAATGCCAGGTAGGCACAGCCAGGGAGAGAGAGTTCGGGGGTGAGACTGAGACCTGCGTTAGACTCAAGACCCAGAAACGGGTCCCTGCTCTGCACCGATGACCACATCCCGAGCCTGTCCCCCGGCTCCACAGCAGTCCTCGGTCCCCTTCCTGCTTTGCATACAGAACACCACGAGGCTCAAATCACACTCAAGTGCTTTGTAAACTGTGAAGAGCTGAATGTACACGAGGTCGTTATTTATCTCTCGGCTTCTTCCCGCTCCAGAGATCCACTTCTCTCTCCAGGCAAATCCAGTTCCCCTGTAATGACCGAGGCCCCCGCTGGGGTTGTCAACAGGCCAAAGAACCATCACGAATGAACTCGCGTGAACACGGAGAAACAATCACTCCCCAGTACATCAACCCTCAGCAATAGGCTGGTGTTACTAGCTGTATCTCCCCAAGAATGGATCAGGGAGGAAGCGGCCGGGAGCCATTGGTATTGGCAATCGATGCCAGATCCCGGCCTTCCCCACGCTTGGACCAGAGTCAATGCCGCCTGGCTGGGGAAAGGGCGGAGGCGGAGCTGCTGTCAGAGAAAACAGTGCGAGTGACATCAACACCGAAAGACACCGATAAACAGAGCGTGGCCAGGCGTGATAATGACTGGAGATTAGGACAACGGATGGTTTCTAGATCTGACTGGCTTCCAGCTGCTGAAGTGGGAGGATGTCACAGAGGCACGGGCGCCCTGGCCTCTCTCAGAGCAGTGGAAAGTTCCACCTATCGATTGGGAAATGGGCTTTCCTGGGGCAGTTAGGGCCCATCTATTCATGCCACTTTGGAGTGGGAGGGTCTCAAATGCGCTCAGCTCCTCTAATTCAAGGCCACCGCGTGGCCTCTGGAGAGGGGCTCGGGCAGGTTTTTATTTTCTGGACTGAAGGATACTGAGCTGAAAACCAGGGCTTCTTAACTTCAGGGCTACTGACATTTGGGGGCCAGATAATTCACCCTGGATAGATGCGAACCACTTCCCGCCTCGTGACTTCATCTTAAAAACATAAACCTCCCCTCCCCATGACTTCAGGGGGTCTGGAGTGAGAACGTTGGTATCGTGCCCGGTACTCACTCCACTGAGGTCCCTGGCCCAGCCCCAGCAGCATCTCCTGGTTGCTGGTTAGGAATGCAGGCTCTCGGACCCCATCCTGAACCTGCCACTCAGAATCTGAATTTTGACAACCTCCCCAGGTGGTCTGTGTGTAGCCCATGTTCCAGAAACGCCATCACCGTGTCTGAGAGCACAGGTTTCGGAGTCCAAGTGACTGACGACATACCCTGCTGCCAATCTGTCCCAGCAAACTAGCCTTGGGCAAGTCACTTCACCTTGATTAAAATGTGTAAAACAGAGCTAAAGAAATGACCTTGCTCCTGAGGCTCAAATGCAGATGCCATCAGCTGGTGCAGGGAGAGCTCTCTGCACAGTGCCTGCCGTGCAGCAGACAGGCGATGAATGTTGGTCCCCAGGCTGCCCCAGCCTCCTTCCAGGTGCCATTCAGACGGTCACCATTGTAAGCCTGGGCTCCCAGTGGCGGAACATAAAGAGGTGGGAGCTCCCTCCACACGCTTTTGTGATCTTGCTTTGGATGGAGTCTAAAATTATATCAGCCACTTGGCCACTCACGGCCCATTTATTCATTTATTGACTCAGCAGGAGGGCCAAACAAGCGCTAAGCGGCGTGCTCGCTCTCCCCCCTCCACGTCCCAAGGTTACGGCCGGGCGGTGGGCCTCTCAGATGCAGAGCCTCAGCACATCCTACTTGCAGCTGGGGCCCGCTGGCGCTTGCCAGGCCTGTGCATCCTGACCTCCCAGGCACTCAGGACCATCTCCTCCTCTGATGGAGGGGCTGAGCTCACGGGGGGTGGGGGTGGGGGCCTCATGAGGGTTGACCAGCACTCCGGAAGCCAGGTGCTGATTCTGATGGCCTCTGTTTTTCCTTGGTTCAAGGGCAAGCTCTCTGGCTCTCTCCCAGGGCCAGGGAGCATGTTAGCAACAGCCCCTCAGAGGCTCTTTCTTCCCCTAATTACCTCTCTGGAAGGCAGATGCTGTCCTGGGAGAGACCGTGGTCTAAACCAGGCAAAACTGTCCTTAAAATGGCTCCATGTTTGAATGAATGCCCTTAGGAAACCCTGCAGGTAGGCCTGTGAGTCTCCTGCGCAAATCCAAGTACTTGATGAAATCCTTTCAGCGTTTATGTTCCAAAGCAGGTGGCAAGCCATGGCCAACAGGTCAAATCTGGCCTGTACCTGTTCTTGTAAATTTAGTTTTATTGGGACACAACCACACTCATTCATCTATGTGTTATTGTCTATGGCTGCTTTCAGAGTTCAGAGGTTGAGACAGAGAGATTCTCTGGTCCACAAAGCTGAAATACACCTGTATTTACCATCTGTCCCTTAGCCAAAAAAAAAAAAAAAGACAGAGAAGAAAGATAGAAGAAGAAAGAAGTAGTAGTAGTAGTTGTTGTTGTTGTTTACTGGCCCCTGTTCTAAAATCCTAAGGTTCTAAAATTCTGTAGCACTAGGAGCTAACAATTCTAAGAATGTAGGGATGTCAATACCCACGCTTCTATTAGATTGAACCACATGAAATCAACTCTATCCCATCATTTTTGAACTACACAAATGGCAAATGTATATAGTTCAACCTAGTAAGATTTTAATATTATGTACATCTGATGATTCCAGATGCTCTAAGTCCTAAGATTTTTCTGGCTTGAAGAGTCTAAGGTCTTCTATGTCTGAACTCTAAGGTGCGAACATTCCGAATTCCAAGATTCTGTGGGTGTAAATGTTGAGGAGCCCTATCGATAATTAGGAGGTGCTATAGAATTGGAGGAAGGAAAGGCATGGAAGTTAATTAGCACAATAAAAGAGTTGTGCTGGTAGGTTCATTAAAAAAAAAATGCAGGTCAGTGGTACCTTGTGAAAAAAATAATGAAAGAGAGTAGATGGCACTATTTGTATCCTTGCCACCTCACGATGAGGGTGGCCTGAGACGCCAACAGGGTATCACCTAGAGGATCTGAGGGCCCACACGAAGCTGCGCCGAGCAGCTACTACGCTTGGTTGCTCCCCAAACCAGTCCCCCTCCTGATGGCACTGATGCGACAAGAAAAACCACAAGGCCTGGCTGACTCCGCCCTAGGGGGCAGTCTGGGAGAGAATCGTGAATAAAATGGGAATGAAGGGCAAGGATTTGGAACATACTGAAACGATGAAGCCTGCCTGAAACGAGACCTGCTGCCCACGCGCTACTGTGCGTGATCGATGCGTGGCCAGCGCAACCGGGCAACTCTCCTAACCTTATTTAAGTTTGATTCATGTAAATTTACGTAGGCCCATGAGGTTGGTGGCTGCCACATTGGGCAACACCATCCGAGGGGAGCCCTAAATGACGACAGTGGGGTGGGCTGACCCAGGGGAGGCATCTGCCGTGCGAGGGGCTTGGTTGAAATGGACAACAGCAGGACCATCCTTGGGGAACTCCGAGCTGCTAGACTCTCAAATGAGCTACGAAAAGATTTGCATCGCTGAACCTGTAACCATAGCTGGAGCCAGCAGGGAAGCACCCACTCAGCCTTCTCTAATCAGTTCTGCTTCCTCGTGGTTTTCAGCAGGGGTGAGGGGGTTGGTACTATTACTTATTAACCTTTTAATGGTTCAAGACACTCCTTTATCTCCTCATAACCCATTTTACAGATGGGGAAACAGACTCAGAGAACACAGGTGACTTGCCCAGGACACACAGGATTTAAATCTCGCTCTGCTGTCTGTTACCTGCTCCCCTTTTTCTTCCAATAGAGCATAGAGCAGGAGTTGCCAAACTACAGCCCATGGACCAAATCCAGCCCACTGTCTATTTTTGTAAATAAAGATTTAGTGGAATGCACATGTTCTTTCATTCCTGTATCATCTATGGCTGCTTTTGCACTACACTGACAGAGCAGGTAAGGCCCACAAAGCCTAAAATATTCACTCGCTTGCCCTTTACAGAAAATATCTGCTGATCCCTGGCAGAGAGCATGCAATTGCTACCTGGGCTCAACCTCAGGAGGTTTGCCAGGCTCTCAGGAAGAAATGAAAACCATCTTATTTCCCGAGTTCCTTTCCCTTTGTCTGCTGAGAAGTGGCATCAGTCTTCTTTTTCCTCCCCACCTCCAAGCAATTGGCTCACAAAGGCAGGAGCCTGAAGGATTCCCCCTGAGCGTTTGTTTATAAGCCTCTCTCCAGCAGGCCGCCCTGTCTCTAAACCTCTGCCAAACATTAATAACAGCATCAAGAGTCATCTCCCACCAAAGGCAAACAGGAAACCTAGCTCTCTGCCCCGCTGGGTGGATGTCGTCTGCAGACAGCTGCAAATTCCCTCAACAGGGACAGACACAACCTGCTCTTTTGCCTTTCCTTTTCATTTGAAAACTTCTGGGGGAAGAAGATGAGAATGCTCTTAGAGAAACGAACGTGTTGATTCTGATTATCTGAGTGGGCGGCAGAGGTGACTTTCAGCAGGATGGGCGCCGTGTCGTTTACCTGGAATGCAGCCAAGGCAAGGCTGGGGAGAGGGGAGCAATCCAGTGAAGCTGAAGCCCAGGACGCTGAGCACAACAGGGAGGCATCTGTGGACCCGCACGTCATGGGGGGATGCGGCACATAAGGGAAAGAATTGTCAAACTGGAAATCATCCAACCACTGGCCTAGGCTTGGACCTCTGCTCTGAAGGGGCTCGGCGATGCCCTCTGCTCTGTGTTCCTCTCTTGTGGTAGTGATGGTGATGATGGTGGTGATGACGATGATGGTGATGGTGGTGATGATGGTGATGGTGATGATAGTGATGATGGTGATGATGATGGTGGTGATGGTGATGATGGTGATGATGAAGATAGTGATGATGGTGATGATGATGGTGGTGATGGTGATGATGGTGATGGTGGTGATGATGGTGATGGTGATGATGAAGATAGTGATGATGGTGATGATGATGGTGGTGATGGTGATGATGGTGATGGTGGTGATGGTGATGGTGATGGTGGTGATGGTGGTGATGGTGATGATGAAGATAGTGATGATGGTGATGATGATGGTGGTGATGGTGATGATGGTGATGGTGGTGATGGTGATGGTGGTGATGGTGGTGATGGTGGTGATGGTGGTGATGGTGATGATGAAGATAGTGATGATGGTGATGATGATGGTGGTGGTGGTGATGATGGTGATGGTGATGATGGTGATGGTGGTGATGGTGATGATGATAATGATGATGGTGATGGTGATGGTGGTGATGATGGTGATGGTGATGGTGGTGATGGTGATGATGGTGATGATGGTGATGATGATGATGGTGGTGATGGTGGTGATGGTGATGATGGTGGTGATGATGAAGATAGTGATGATGGTGATGATGATGATGGTGGTGATGGTGGTGATGGTGATGATGGCGATGGTGGTGATGGTGATGGTGGCGATGGTGATGATGGTGATGATGGTGATGGTGATGATGGTGGTGATGGTGGTGATGGTGGTGATGGTGGTGATGGTGGTGATGGTGGTGATGGTGGTGATGATGAAGATAGTGATGATGGTGATGATGATGATGGTGGTGATATTAGCATAGGTAACTAGATATTGGTAAGAGAAGGGAGCACAGGGAATCAGACACTGGGCATGATAACCTGAGAGCTGAATCGGACACCGGCCCTGCTTCACCAGGAGGATGCAGCATGCATGGGTTCCCCAGGAAATCACAGTGTTGCCCCACCAAGGGGATTAACAGCCTACCTGAGAATGGAGATGGAGAGACTGAGACTCATCCAGTGGTGTGTTGGTAAATATTTAAAATCGGCTCTGGAAGTGGGAAAAGAAGCCCCGGTTTATAGCTTTTGCCAATTCCATGGTATGGATTCTCCCTCAATGATAATGTTAATCTACCAACATGACAGCCTTGAACATGGAGTTGGGAAGAGAGGTGCATGGTTAGCTCTGCCCACCTGGTCGGCCTCGGCACCCTGGATTCTGCCTGTCGATGTCATCTGAGTCCCTGAATTCCCTGGGCCTGAAACTAGAGGTCACTAGACTTTTTTTTTTTTTTTTTTACTAGACAAACCAATAAATTCCTCTTTGCTTGAGCCAATTTGAATTTTGTTTCTATCACAACCAGAAGATCCATAACTTAAACCAATTCACCATCCTTTCCCACTATGTGCACTTGCAATTCCAAACCAGCCAGTTCTCCTAGTAAAGACCATTTTCTTTCCCACTGTTGGTATAGCCTCTAGGTCTAAGGTATCCTTCTTACTTAGCGTTTCTCAGCCAAAAAAAAAAAAAAAAGCACCAAAAAGAGGTGAATTACTCTTCAAAGCAAATTATAGTTGGGAAATGAATTCAGATCATTAAGAGTCTGATCTGGGGCCCCCTCAATTTCCTCAGGACCGCTGTCTGCTGAAGACATCCAATTATGACATGATGGTGCTTTCGATTGTGGAGATTAACCTCCCTAAGTCATTCTGACACGCAATTAAGTGAAGTACAATCTCATCTAAACAATCTGAATTGGATTTATCTGAATAATTTAATGTACACCTGCAACATTCAATCAATAACCCCCCCCCCCCTTCTTTTTTGTAAGTAATTAACTCTGAGGAGTTAAGTTGCCCTCATTTCCAGGGAGCCTAAAGTGACAAAAGTTCAATTGATGGAGTCTCGGGGGACAAGATTAGTATCTGCTCTCCTGTTTGCCATCTCAAGACGCCGTACATTATTGGTAATTGGTATTAGCAACTTGAGATTCTGATTAATTACTGGAGAGCCTGTTTTCGGTGCAGAAACCAAGCCACAAGTTGGGGAGTAATAGACCCAATTATTCCTAGGTATGGCTTTCGGTAATAGATTTTATGATCGAGATATCTCATCTCGGAGGCAGACGTGAAGAAACTCATTTCATTCGATGATAATACCCCTTGAATTGAGACAGGCACATTCACCCTTTGGGATCAAGACGGCGTGGAAGAATTCTCTTTCAGAAAACGTGTCTGGGGCTGGCAGCACTGGGTCCTAAGCCCCTTCTAGGATCCATTGTTTGTTTGTACAGAAACCTTTGTAGGGGGACAAACAGGACACTATAGTGCCTGGAAGCAGGGGAGTGATAGCAACACCCACGGTTGCCCCTGTCAGCTCTCTGAGAATGTGCAGGCCATTAGGAGTGGGGAGTGAAGGGAGTCTGTGAGCAGGGAATTTATAAACGTGTCGGGCCGTTTGGATCACACCGAGATAACAGAGCAGTAATTAGGAGAACTCTCTCCCTGTCAGGGGAGCCATAAAGGTGTTATTTACACCCCGCTCATGGCCCCACATGCCCTCCGTCTGGAATGCCTTTTTAAATACCTCAGTTCCCGGCCAAAATAATTCATCTTTATGCTCTGAAGTTCAGAGCCATTTGCAGGAGGAAAACACCGAGAGCTTTTCTAAACGAAACCCTTAACACCGGGGTTTGGTGGATGCCCCAGCCGAGAGGTGGGAAGGAGCTGGGTTCCGGCCTAGGGTTTGGAAACATGGATCTTTAGGGGGTTAAAAATAAAGCAAGAACAAACAAACAAACATGAACACAATTATTATAAAAAATTGACTGATACAAACTTACAATTGAAGAAAGTGTTATGCAAAACAAACACACTGCTTCCTAATGATTTTACTAACATTTTACTATTACCTACGCTTCTGAAGTTGTGTCTTTCCTATCTGTATGGTCAAATACTATAGAGTCAGGGGCCGCATACGGCCCGCATATCCCGCAGTGGCCCATGAGATGACAACGGAGCAGGAAGGTTCCCATCACCTGTTGATGTTGCAGGCGTCCTAACGCTGGAGCGCAATGCATTATTCACGCGCTTGGGCGGCGCCGGTGTACACAAGCACAGCACAATTGGTTATGCACAGAGCATCGCCCTTGATCCTGATAATAAATGACCACTCTGCTCTATATTTTATCATTACTTTAGAGTGTACTCTTTCTGCTTATTGAAGACAGTTTTGCTGTGGAACAGTTCGCCGTGTTACGCCATCAGCAGCCTCATCTCATGTTTACTACGTCTCTTGTGTCATTTTCTCTTGGGCTTCGTTTAATCCCGTGTTGTTTTGCACAGTAACATGCTGCACAGGCTTGTAGCCTCAGAGCGATAGGCTCTCCCATATAGCCCAGCTGTGTGGTAGGCTCTACATACAAGTTTGTGTCAATGCACTCGCTCTAGGATGTTCGCACAACAGCAAAATTGCCTAACGACACACATCCCAGAATCCAAACACGCTCCCGTCGTTAAGTGGCGCGGGGCTGTATAACAGTGTGCTACTGCACCTAGCTTGCTAATTCCACAATTCCCTGACATCGCATTATTAGCTTGAAATCAGCCGAAGGGGAGAATTTACACCACAGAAATGGGCAAACGCTAGAACCAGGACTCCAGCTATCCTGGGGAGCGGGCTGTTAACCACTTACTACCATACCGCTATCCCGTGCTTTTCTCCTGGTGGCCTGGCAGAGCGCTCTCAGATCCCAACTCACTGTCACCTCTCAAGTCACATCAATGGGGAAGCTTGGTCCTTACAGGGACATTCACTAACACAGAGGGCAGATAAGGCCTTCCCAGCTAGCCCCTTATCTGTTGTAGGCCTCACTGTTGTTTTTTTCATTGTTTTTCCCTGGAAGGTAGAGAATGTACCCCAAAGTAACAGCAAATAAATAATTCATAGGTCATGTATAATGGATGCTGGATTTAACAGAAGCAGAGCCATAAGTGGTTGTCTATTAACTATTTATGACTTTGCCCGGACAGCTGACAAGCCAGACTCCGGGAGGAGATCACACCCATGCTGCCATGTTTTATTTAAACATTATTAAAAGTACACAGTCTGCAGCAAGGCCTTCAGTTCTACTCAGAATCAGATTCTGCTGCGGGACCGCCCGTGGGTCTCCGGGAGGTTGGGATTGAGGTTTGCTGAAACTTCTACTGTCTTTTTTCTCTGCTCTTGGAATTTGAACTTCCACCTACTTTTATCCTTGAATTTCTCCCTTCCTCATGAGGCCCCCTGTCCAGTTTTTCTGTGGCCTTGGACTTATCAAGTCACCCCTCTGAGCCTCAGTTTGATCATCTGTGAAATGGGCAGTATCATAGGATTACTGTTAGGATGATATCAGAGCAGTGATTCTTAATGGGGGTGATTTTGCTCCCGAGAAACATCTGCCAATGTCTGTAGAACTTTTTTATTGTGATAACTTGGTGGGGAGGGGGCTGTTACTTGCATCTAGCAGAGACCAGGGATGCTGCTAAATATCTTAAAAGGCGCAGGACAGCCTCCACGACTGACAGTTACCCAAAGCAAAATGTTAACAATGCCAAGGTTTCAAAACCCTAGGTTCCAGAATCTAAAGCAACATTCATTTCTATGACTCGCTTTTTAAAAGTGTACTCGAATGAATAATGCTCTTTAAGACGTATGAGTAAGAATGGGTTTGAGTTGCCCAGACCCGGATTCAAATTCCGACTCTGCCCCTTGCCGGGAGAGTGACTTTGGAGAAGCGGCCCCCGCTCTCCAGCTTTTGAGTTCTCTATGAGTAAAACAGTGACAGCCACCTCAGAGGGCGGGCCCCGAGTGAGAGACTCGCGCAGTGTGCCTCGCCCAGCGCCCAAACAAATCAACGCGGTCGTCAGCCATTAAGGGAGTGGGGTGAACAGAGGGGGAAACTGAGGTTGTGCAATGCTAACTTAGGTGCCCAAAGTCTCAGACTTCGGGTCCAGCTCTTTCTACCACCCTGTCGGGAGCTAAAGAGCCTCCCCTTAAAACTCATGCCACTTGGAAACTCAGAGTGTGATCTTTTTGGAAAAAGGGTCTTTGCAGATGCAGTTAAGATGAGCTCATACTGAGTTAGGGTGGGCCCTAAATTCAGTGACTAGTGTTCTTATAAGAAGAGGGCAGGATACAGGGGAGAGGAGGCCATGTGGACACAGGGGCAGAATTAAAGTCACGTTGCCACAGTCGAAGCCATCAGAAGAGAAAGGAAGGATTCTCCCCTAGAGCCTTCAAAGGGAGGGTGGCCCTTTGGAACCGTGAAAGAATAAATGTATGCTGTTTCAAGACAACCGGTGTTAGGTAATTTTTACAGCAGCCTTAAGAAGCTAATGCACATCTTTCTCCCAACATGAGTCAAAACAGCTCAAACCTAGACAAGTGGGAGGGAAAGAAGACAGCAGGCTGAGGGCGGGGAGGAAGGGATTTTGCAATTGGCATTCGGTGGGGAGGCTGCGATGAGAAACTGCAGTGAGAAAGCAGTGAGGGCTTCCTGGAGGTGGTGTTTGATCTGAATTTTGAAGACTGAAGACTGAAGACTGAAGGCAGACAGAGGATGCATGAGAACAAAGGTGATGAATTAAGAAATCACACTGCGTTGGGTCCTGGACAATTGCTTTCATGCGTGAGTAGAACATACAAGGTGACGAGAGGCAGGCAATCAAAGGCAGAGAAATCGACCGAGGTGAGATTTCAGAGGCTCTGGGCAAGAACTGGGACTCTGTTGAGAAAGCAATAAAGAGCCAGGGGAGACCTCTTAGCAGGACTGAACACAGTCAGATGTGTTCCTTCTGGAAAGATCTTCAGCAGGGAGGAGTAAGAATGGACAGGTAGTGATATAGGTTAGAAGGTACCTGTAGGGGCCTGGACCAGAGGGGGTGTGGTTTAAATAAGAACACAGGACTCAGGGACAGATCAGGAGGGGATGGACTTGAAAAATACCTAAATAGGGTAAAATCCACAGGCCTGATTATTGTGTGAGCCACAGAGAGACAGGCCACTGCAGTTTCTAGCTTGGGTCCCTCTAAGAGTGGCAGGAAAAGCACCATGGAAGTTTTTCAAGACCTGGGGAGCTTATGAAAAGGACACCTGGCTCAGAAAAAAAGTTGAGACGAGAGAGTCAGGCCAAGGTAACGAAGGGTAAACCCACCAGGTGCAGCCCCCGAAACAGGCACATCTGCCAAAAGCAGACAGAGGGGGGGGGCTTTCCTGTCACCTGAGGCTCTTCCAGCTGCCCTTGACCTCCCTTGGACACCCTGGGGCCAAGGTGGTTTCCCCTGGGCTTCGTAACTATTGAAAAACAACAGCATATAAATCCATGGATGCGCTGTCTCCTCGGCCCAGTGACAAAAGGGACTTGAATGATTTAGAGCCAGAATATTCTTTTCTCCATAATGGCTCCTGGAGTCGCGAGGAATAGTACATTTACTAAAATTAATGGCAAAAGCTCATTTTTCTTTTTCCCAGGAAGAGAGGTTCCATCGGCGGGATAATTGATCCTGATCTGGACGTGCCGGCGCGCCAGCGAGGGGCGTAAATCATTCACGCGCAACAATCCACAGCCTTTACACCAACAGCAACAGTGACGAATGGCGCAGGCTGGGGACAGGCGGAGAGGAACGTGGAGGGCAGATCCATCACCCTCCTCCTCGCCTCTCACCGGGGCCCACAGCGCAGGGCCCTTTTTTTGGGTTTCCCACGGCAGAGCCATTTTTCAGCAGCGTTGGGCTCAGAGGGCAGAACCGAATGCACAGGCATAACTACAGAGTGGGACACGCAGGGCCGCCCCTCCCAGCTCTGCCGCCCGCCGCTCCGCGGCCCCGGGAAGGCGCTGCGCGGGCCCGGACTCCACGCCCTCCACCTGCTGGGGTTGGCCTAGTGTGAGAGACAACGCCTGCGAAGGGCCGGAGCACAGGGGGCTCGGGAAGTATCTGTCCAGGGAATGAATGAATGAATGAATGAATGAATGAATGAATGAATGAATGAATGAATGAATGCTTGGACTGGGGAGTTAGGAAATTCATGCTCTTCCTCCCAGGGAGCACGGCCCTACCAGCACCTTGATTTCCGATTTCTCGCCTTCAGAACAATGAGAGAACTGATTTCCATTGTTTCAAGCCACCGAGCTCCTGGTGGTTTGTTAAGGCAGCCCTAGAAAACAAGTACACCTCCCAACCGCAAACACTCCAAGATAAAAAGTTCAGCCTTGGTAAACGTATCCCGAGCCCTGCAGTCAGAAAACAGGGAAGGGTGCAGCTCTAATTTCAGCATACGTACAAGCTTTGTGTTTTACAGTGCTGTGTTATTTCTATTTTGATTCACTTACGAGGTTGCGCTATAACCTCTTCAGTATTTTCGGGCCTAGAGAGAGATCTGACTGCGTCCCCGGGAAAGGGGTAGGAGGAGGAAGGCGAGCGGAGAGAGAAGCAAAGGAGAGAGGGGCAAGCCCGTCCGGATCTGGCCAGGGTGCCTGGGTGTCTGCTAAAGAAGGCGTCACAGCAGAAAGGCTGGGGATGTTCCCTCGCTCCCCGCCAGCGCCAGCAGCAGGGGCGCTCGGCCGCCTGAGAAGCAGCTGGTTAACGAGGAAGTTATCCCGTCGGTTGGAGAAAGAGCCTCTCTCTCCCAGGGCCACGGTGGGCGAAAGAGCTGCCAGGCAGGGGCTCGGACTCTGGGAATCTCTCTGTGCGGAGCCTCATCACCTCCCACACAACAGCCAGCCTGCTGGCTTGTCAAGGGCAAAGCTGATGGGAATGACATTGACCACGGGGGGCGGGGGGGACAGTGGCCAGAGAAATATACCTGCTGCAGGACCATTTGGTGAGACCTGTCACAAAACCAGAGTGGACAGGGCAGGAAGAAGCTAATGACTGTGACTTGGAGACCTCTGGGGCAAGCCTCGGCATGGTGTGGGCTGTCTCAGGGAGGGCTCTTGGGGGGGGAGGGCAAAGGGGGTGCCAGATGCCTCCTGGGTCACTGAAGCAAAAACCTGGAGTCTTAAGGCTATTTAGTCTCTTGGGGAAAAAGGAAGAGCAGGCTCTCTCGGATGCTCTGTGATCTCCGCAGGAAACCGTTCTTGGAAAAATGCCCTGAGTGATGAAGAAACCTTCCCACTGGGCAGGAAACAGATTTTAAAATGTTCCTGGGCCCACACCAGGGAGCGAAGCTTGGCTGGGCAAGTAAAAGAAGAGACTGCACAGTTGGACAGACCTGAACTCAAGTTTACTCGCGTGTAGCCTCGGGCAAGTGAATGCACCATTCGGAGCCTCAGTTTGGCATGTTGATGCCCCTGTGCCTCAGTTTCCCTCTCTGTAAAGTAGCAGATAAAACTAGTGCCTACCTTACAATACTGATAAGGCGATTTTAAATGACAAGTGCTTAACCTGGAACCTGGCATATAGCAATTGCTTATCCTTTTTATATTTTATATTTGTTGTTATTAATAGTCCAGAAATAGCCCTGACATTGACTAGGTTTAATCTTACACAAGTTATCTCACCTCTTTGAAGCCTCAGTTTCCTCATCTGTAAAATGGGACAACAATTCTGACTTCACAAGGTTGTGATGATTACGTGATATTATGGATGTTAAGACTCGATGCAACGTAGACATTTAATAAACACAAATTCCTTTCTTTTCACATGAGCCTGCCCTGCCTTTGGAGTGTGGAATGTGTGAGGCAGGAACCGGAGTCTGAGACACAAAGGAGCTTGGAGACCATCCAGGAGGGAATGCCATTGGTCCACTTTGTCGTCCGCCCCAGAGTTTGCAGCCAATGACAGCATCGTCTCTCTGCCCATCCCCTCCCAGTTTCTCTCTGCTTTCGGCCCACCCCACAGGCCCCAGAGACTTGCCTCTCCCGAATCTCAAACCCTCCATCGCAGGAGACCCAGCGCCGGGAATGGTACTCACCAGCTCCATGCACCGCCGGCTGGCCTCTGCCTCCCGCTGGACCAGCTCCTCCATGTCCGCCTTCAGCTCCTCCAGGCGCCGCTGGTAATACTGGCTGCTCTCCCGCTGCTGGGCCTCGGCCATGGCCGCCTGCGAGAGCTCCTCGCCCATCTTGATGAGGCTGTCCCGGAGCCGGATCACCAGGACCTGAAAGGGGTTGGAGAGCAAACGCCCACCCTGGAGTTAGAGGCCAGAGGCAGGACATTGGGGGCTCCAGGAAGAGAAATCCTTGGCTGAGTCGCTCTGTGTTTTTATAATCAGGATAACTATTCTGATTCCTGATACAAAAATGCAGATTTTTAAAAATCTAGGAAACAATAACTGCTATTCTGAGGGGCAATGGAGTATACTGATGAGAGCCCTGCCTCTGAACATGACCTGGGTTCGAATCCCAGCTCTACCTCTCCCTGGCTGTGAGACCTTGGGTAGATTATTTAACCTCTCTGAGAGACGGGCATGATTATAGTACCCACGTCCCAGGGACACTGTCAGGACTGAACACATTGTTAAATCATGCAGAAGGCTGAGCTCAGTGCCTGGCACGTCGGACATTTGCATAAGGGTTGGGAATTATTTGTATTTATAGTAGCCTTCATTCATCTTAAGGTTTGGGAGGTGGAGTGGTGAGTGGAGAGAACACTATGTCGGGGAATAGCCCAGGCCCAGCATGGATTTTGGTTTCCCAATCTGTAAAACAGGGAGGTTTGAGTAGGTGACCTCCCAGGAGCCTCAGCTCTAATATTTCCTGGCACGTTTCCTTTCCTGGGGGGAGAAACTCCACGAGGGCACAATGAAACAATAGAGAGAAAAGAGCTGTGGGCATCACCCGTGCTGCTGAAAACAAACCCAAGGGCTGTTGTGCGGAATTCATTAGTTGGCCAACAAGCTTGGAACCAAATGGTTCTGAATGGCAAATACGCAAGTGTTGACATAAAACGAAGCTCACATGAATATTTCAGGCCCTCGCGAAGGACTCGGAGCCCCTTCCAGATCAGAGACTGAAGAAAAGCTTTACTATTCGTTTCTCCTTCACCTTTCAAGCGGAGTTAGGCAACATTTTCAAAGGCCAGCGGGTGGGTTGTAAGGAATTAGAGTAGTTCTCAAACTGTGTCCCTGAGGCACCCCATCTCAAGGACCTGGGATTCTACCAAATTCAAATAATGATGGGAGAGGGAGAAAGTGAACTTGGAGACGGAATCTGCCATTTAAAGTTATTCTACCATAGTTTTCTCTGCTATCACTTGACTATACTAGAATCAAGGGGGGAAAAAAGATACGTGATATAGCCCAACATGATGTATTTAATTATTTAAAATATAGCAGATCAAAGTTTCGAGGTGATCTGCAGAGACAATAATGCCCCAAGGGATCCCCTGAGAAATTCTGAGAGTCACTGAGGGTCAAGACAAAGAAGGATTTTTCTTTGTTCTTCACCCATAGCAGATTCTTAGAAACCAAATGCCCAAGAGGGGATGGGGGGAAATGTCACACAATGGAGAATGCAACCTCTCATTGTCCAGACGCAAATACAGTGGGTAAACCAGCTGGCTGCAGAGAAAATAAAGCCTGGGACCAGGATGGAGTGAAGGTCAAGTGTCAATCTACTCCTGTCACCAACACTACCTGGCTTTATCTTGAATACAGCACTTGACCTCTCTGGAGTCATCTCATTCTATCCTACCTGCCCTGTGGGGCTGCAGTGAATATCCAGTGGAACAGCTGGTGTGGAAGGGTTTTGACAGTGATAATAACCTCTGTAAATGTCTCATGTCATTGGCCTAGAGAGCTAAATGTGAATAAAATCACTGAACCCCAGTCCAGTCCATCCAAGTCTTATCTGTCAGTCAAGGTCCAGCACCAATGCCACCTCTTCCTGGAAGCCTCCCTGATTCCCCAGCCTGAAAGGGCCTCTGTCCTTTAAACCTCACAGCCCACTCTCCATATTTATGTCCATACCTTACTCTCATATCCTACCAAGCTCTATGGCCTGGGAAGCAGAATCTGTTTCATACATCTATACGCCCACTAGGTGCAAAATAAATTTCTGCTCAAAATGAGTGTTGGGCACATAAGTGGAAGAGTGAGTAGATGGAGGTGGCAGAATTAGGTCAATGGCTAAAACGATGGGCCGAGAGTCAAGGTCTGAAGAAAAAAATAGAGGAAGCAGAGAAAATGAGGAGAGGAAAATGAAGACGGGGGTGGGTGGTGGATGGACCAAGACGGCCTGTGGAGTTGGAGAGAGAGGTGCAGGTGGGTGGGCAGAGGAAGGAAGGAAGGAAGGAAGGAAGGAAGGAAGGAAGGAAGGAAGGAAGGAAGGAAGGAAGGAAGGAAGGAAGGAAGGAAGGAAGGAAGGAAGGACTTACACAGGAGCTGGGTGAGCAACATACATCTGGGTAAAGGGATCGGAGTGATAGATGGATGGTGGAAGGGTGGACAGAGCTTTCCAAGAAGGCCTCACTTCTCGAGGCCTGAGCCGTATTTATGCATCAGCAAGTACCTCAAATCTCTTAATCTGCACTTTCTGGAACTCCGTCTTGTTCTCCAGGTCACAGATGACCGCCTCCTGCCTGCTGACAATGGCTCGATCCACGGTGGACTGCTCCAGGTACTCGATGCGCAACTGAGCCACCTGCAGCTGCAGACAAATGCGAGGGGTCCAGTGGCCACCTGTTGGCCCTGAGTCACGAAACAGAGACACACACAGACGCCAGCCCCAAGCCCCTTCACACTGCTCCCTTCTTGGCTCCAATGTTGTGTGTTAAACAAATAAGCAAGAACTGCCGGTTCCAATGCGAGGACCCTCATACCAGACTCGGCCTCTGGGTCTCAGGTGCTGGCAAGCGACATTTCCTGGGCCTTCAGCCTCCGAAACGGGACTTTCAATCAGCACTTCTCTTACCTCCTTTCCCTGCTCTGCCTCCACCCTTTCCAGCTGGGTGAGCCTGGGCCAGTCACTTCCCTTCCCTGGGCCTTATCTCTCATTTCTTTATGTGTGGACGGAAGGAGACGTGTGCCTGGTACGTCATTAGCACCCAGCAAATGGCCACTGCTGCTATTCTTCTGGCGTACAGTGGTACCTCGGTTTTCGAATGGAATCCATTCCAGAAGACCGTTCGAGTTCTGAAACGTTCCAAAACCGAGGGATCCACAGCCGACAGCTCGGCCTCAGGACCTTGCCCTCAGTGGAAGCCATGCGGCATGTTCAACTTCCGAGGCGTGTTTGAAAACTGAAGCATTTAAGTCCAGGTATACGGCATTGGTAACCCGAAATGTTCGTCCACAGAGACTTTCAAAAACCGAGGTACCACTGTACTTGTTACTCAGTGCCCGCGGACATTTGCTTGACATTCGGTCACTCTGGCAGTCACTCTAAGCAGCCACGTGCAACAGGTCTAGAAGAGCTTTGAGAATTTCATGGATGACAGCGACCCACCAGCTAGTGAGGGAAACTGAGGGATGTTTGGAGGAACCACGACTCAAAGGATTTCACGAAGGTTGGTGATCCTGCCTTGCAGAGAGCACCCCATTTCCCAGAGGGAGAAAAGCCTTCATGGGAATGCTGTGTGTGTGTGTGTGTGTCCCTCTGCTAGGATTGCTCTCAATTCATTTGGCGCAGATGGAAGCTGAGAGAATGAATGAATGAACGAATGAATGCATGACAGTTCCCAGGACCCAAAGTGTGAGGTCCCAGAGGGTACCCCTCTCTTCCCTCCCCACCCCCCTGCACAACACGGCAGTGCCGAGCACCTACTTGTTCCTGCAGCTTGTGTTTCTCCTTCTTGGCTTCCTCCAGCTGCAGCTGCAGTTCTTGGATCTGCCCGATGTCCGCCGCAGACTGGTGAGATAAAAAAATAAAATAAAATGTCACCTTGAGAGCACGGGCTTTGCTGGGAAGCTGCCCCTGGCAACCCCTTCTTCTCCCACCCACAGACGTCTAAATTTCTCAGAGTCCCTGTGACAGCAGCTGGGCTGGTCCCAAAAGGGTGCCTCTCACATCCTCCCCAACACCTTTCATCTCAGGGTTCGCCAAGTCACTCCCGTTACACAAGCCCAGAGCTTTGGTTAACTGTCTATAACTTTATAATGCACCCTTGGGAGCCCAGACAGAAATGGCCGGTCACAGTACCAGGACCGGATTCTGAGGAAAGAGAACGATTCTGAATGTCAGGTAACTAGGATTCCAGACCTGGGTGCTAGCCTTGGCAAGCCCCAGACCCTCTCTGCACCTCAGCATTCCCATCTGTAAAATGGACTGCTTATCTCTGCTTAGCCCATCTACAGTGGGTTTGCTCCGAGATTAAATGAGGCAATGGAGAGTAAAGTTCCTTAAAAAGCATAGACCCAAACAAAAGTGCGATGATCTCCAACGTGAGGGATTTGGGAGGGCAGGAGGGTCCCTCAATTTCTATTTCCCAGATGCATTATCATTTAAGTAATTTACAACGGGCGTACAAATACGCTGCTTTTATAATTGAGCAAACAAAGAAACTTGTGTTTTAAACAAAAGCAAGTGTGGTTAACGAATGCAGAAGATGGCACAGGCTATTTCGTGGTGGCTATTATCACATTGACGATATAACTGATTTCTTTTTATTATTATCTCTCGTTTAGCAGAAATGCCCTCAGATCAAATCTCTGCAGGATGCGCTTGAAGCCTGGCAGGCGTTCTCCCTGGATCTCCTCCGGGGGTATAATGTGGGGGAGATGCTCACTGCTCTTGGAGGGAGCAACTGTGAAGTTATGGAAACCAGACCGGTTATGCAGATCGGAAATCTGCCCGGGTCTGCATCACACCCCTGGGCTCCCCCCAAGGCTTCTGGTTCTCCCTGTCCTGCCAGCACGCCTCCTGATTGTCTTCTGGGCTCAGCTGCATTCCCCCATCTCCGCTTCAGCTCCTCGGTCCACACTGTTTTTCCCTCCCCGGGACTGCAGCTTTACACTTATTCAATAGCTAGCTATTGAGCGCCTACTCCACACCAGGCACTCTTCTAGGCTCTGGGATATGGCATCGGGCAAGACAGGAGAATTCTGTCATTGTCAAGCTGACAGTCTAGGCTGGCATCCTGGCTGCTCCTCTCCTGCTCTTGCCCCTAAAAAGCTTGCCAGTGATTCCCATCACGCATAACATGAAATCCAAACCCATCGCAGCCAAGGTGGCCCTCCTCTACTGGCCTCGCCCAGCCCATCTCGTGCCTCCCAACGGACAGTCACAGGCCCTTTGTGCGTGCTGTTCCCTCACTATTCTGCTCAAATCTAACAAACTCTGCTCCTCCTTCAGATCTTCAAGTGCCACCTCCTCAGGGAAGTCTTCCCTGATCTCCAACCTAGGTCAGGATTTGCAGAACTATGCTCATTTTCTCTCTGGACTCTGAGCTCAGTTTGCGAGTCTCCCCCTTCTGCTCTGGGGGACTATGTGATAAGGTCTGCCCAGCCCACTAAAGTGAGCTACGTGAAGGCAGGAATCGGATGTGCTTTTACTCAACGCAGTACCCATGTCATCTCACACAGTGCCTAACACATGGTGGGTACTCAGCAAACACTGAATGAGTGAATGAATGAATGAATGAATGAATGAATGAATGAATGAGAAGGTTGACAGGTGGAAGGATGAATGGATGGATGGGTGAGTGGAAGGATGGACAGATGGATAAATGGATGGATGGACAGGTGGTGGGTGGGTAAATATAAGAGTAGGTAGGTGAATGGGTAGATTGATTAGCAGATGGATGGTGAACAGATGAGTATTTCAATAGGTAGATGGGTGAATAGATGTATGACTCAATCGACATCTTTGATGTCGTCCAGAGACGCACACACCATCTGAAGGTGACACTCTCCTCCCTTAAGGTCACATAACTGTCACAATTCCTATATACCTTTGTGGCATTTGTTATACAGGAATCACAATTCCTATATAACTTTGTGGAGGGCTTAAGAGCAGAGCAGGGAGTGACCCAACCACAGCACCTTCTCAATATCCCTCACCTACCCAGCCCAAGGCCACCAAGCCTTCTCCCACTCACGGCTGGTACCTGAGCAATGAGGTCCTTATGCTTCTGCATGAGGTCATTCAGGTCATCCTGGTCCTCATCAATGCGCTTCAGGAGGTCCGCTCTCTCAAACTGCAGTCGGTACAGCTGCTCATCCACCTGGCAGGGGGCGGGACAATGGTCGGGTGGGGCAGAATGGTGGGTGGGAGGGGGGCTGAGGGACAGCAGAGCGGGGCTTGCCTACGGGTGTGTCAGGGGAGTGATCATCTACATGTAAAGGTGACAGCTGTGTGGGGACAGGGAAGGGAGGGGAGAGCTCCTCTTAATCTAGTACAAATAAAATCTAAGACCAAAGGGCCAGTAGGGATCCCGAGACAAATTTTTACCTATAAATCTCTAGCTACACCTAAACTTTAGGATTTTACACATAAAGTATAAATTTAAGCCACCTCTGTACACCCAGGCAGGAGGCTTAGAAACCCATGCCTAATTTTCACCAACATAATAGATCCATAACATATGTTCATTTGTTCCTGTTCAGCGGTGAGCACACAGTAGGTCCATAGTAGGTGGCTGGGTCCCTATAGTAGTGAGCTAAGTGGGGCCATGAGGATTGCCCTTGTCTCCACTTATAGTCATGGGCATGCAATAGACCAACAATACTGACCAAGTCCCCTCCTATGTTGGTGAGGGTACAGTAGGACTACAACAGACTCCTGGGGACCACCTACAGTGGTGAGTACGCTCTGGGCACACAGCAGAAAGTGTGTTCCCATGTAGGGTATTGGGCAAACAATAGGCTCATATCGAATGCACTCCCACAGTACTGAGCACACATTAGGTCCACAACAGGTTTCTTTGCCTACCTTTGCAGAGGTGAACACACAGTTGACCCTCATATTTGCCCTTCTACCTTTATAATGCTCAGTTCATAGCGGGATGCCTGTACTTTCAGAGTATTGAACACCCAGTAGGTCTACAAAGGATGCCTATGCCTCCAAGGTGGCACCCAGTAGGTCCGCAATAAGTGCCCCGTCCCTCTTATAGTGCCGAGCACACAGTAGGTCCACGCTAGCTCAGGGGCCTGTGCTGGCCTGGGTCCCCAGAGCATCAGAAAGGCACAGTACCAGGCTCTTGTTCCGGGTCATGCTCTCCAGCTCGCTGTGCATGTTCTCCAGGTCCACAGTCAGCGCCTTTTGGGTCTTCAAGGCATCCTCACACTTGGCCTCACTCTGCTCCAGCTGGACCAGGCAAGAGGGCGAGGAGAAAAGAGAAGAGGCTCATGATGCTGCCCTCTGAACGTCCTTCCCCTCAGGCCAGCCCAGCCCCTCAGGCAGCAGAATCCTTCACAGGCGACCTTCGTGTCTTCACAACTATTCATCAGCCCGCCGCTGGGGAAGCAGAGGCGTTTGCATTTGAAGCAGCCCGGTTCTGAGCCCACTCAAAACTGAACAGGTGCTGCCCTCTGAAATAAGGCCAGGCCACCCCTGCTTCAGTGCCAGGAACTAGTCCCCAGTTCCCCTCATCACATATTCGCTGACACCCCGGAGTGTCAGGCATGGGGCATGCAGGGGACAGTCAACTTGGCCCCTGCCCTTCTGTGGGGGAGACAGGCAGGGACAGATAATGACAGTCTCTGAGGAGCACAGGTAAAAGGAAGAGGGCATAGGGATGCCAAGAATAAGGGATGGAGATCAGGGAAGGCTTCCTGGAGGAGGTGCTTATGGATGGTTCTCAACCAGAGTTGTGAACCCCATTTTAAATGACATGCAGAATACTCCAAGGTGAGTGTTCTCCTGGGCCCATGACTTTTATTAGATTCTCGAAGATTAAGAGCCACCTACTTAAACAAAATTTCTTTCTCACCCTTCTTTCGCATCCTTGCACACAGTAGGGCTGCTATATCCTAGCAAAGTGGGGCCATCAAGACAATACCATTACCTACATGGCTCTAGAGGGCAGATAGTCCCCATTGGGAAAAAACCACATCTGTGCACAAACCCTAAGTCCATTCTATGATCGGCAGTTTCCCCTTGATATCTAAACACTAGAATGTCTGAGCAGAAAACACCCTTAAACATCACCTAAGGAAAGCACTTGTGGCTCAGAGAGGGGCAGTGCCCTGCCCAAAGTCACACAGCGGCAAGGAGCAAAGACACCGCTTGTATTGTCCAGACCTGTGCATTTTCTCAACTGCCAGCCCATCGTCCCTCCCAAACAGTTAAGGAAACTAAGGTTGGTGCCCAAAGACGGAAGGAAAAAACCAAGCACGAGTCCTGAGCTGAAGGGTGTATAATCTCTGAGCCCTGAGGCCACCGAGTGAGTGAGGGGGCCCCACTGACCTACAAAAGGGATACGAAGGCACTAGGACGAGGTCACGCCAGGACAACCGGCCAAGGTGGGGGCTCTATGGGTACAGCCATCTGGGATCAGTTCAGTCTCCTTCCAAACTGGGCAGAGAGCGTCTTCCCCAGGATGTCCCTGCACCCAGCCCAGGTGTTAGGGTGATGACAATGGAACGTCAGCAGAAGGGAGGCGGCCACTCATTCAGATACCGACCATCAACACCCCAGTAAAGGCTCCACTTGCATTTCCTCTTTTGCTCCCTGTCTTAGATCTGTGAGGTACATGCTGCTAATATCCCCATTTAAACATTTTTTATTGAATGTGCTGGGGTGACAGGTGAGGAAATGGAGACCCTAGCCTCCTCCCACAGCCTCCTCACACTGGCACCTCCAGCTCCAGCCCCACCCCACTGCCAGCCACCGGAATCCACAAAAGCCCTGTTTTCAAGACCTAGAGAACAAATGTATTCCTGCGGTTGGGCTCAGAGCAGAACCTGTTGAGGGAGGGCTTGGCGGCCCATTTCCTTCAGTGATTAGGAGGGACTGAGACACACTGAGAAAATTGATGTGGAACAAGGGGAGGTAAGTGGCATTGTTAGAGCATAATTGACAGAGGACATGAGGAGTCAGGCACAGTCTTATCTTCCAGCGGGCGGTCTCTGGGAAGGCAGGGAGGGAGAAGAAGGGCTCCCCCCCCCCCGACTCCACAGGCAGGTGGGGCCACACCAGCCCTCAATTCATGCAGAAGCCAGAGGCCTCACTAAGGACAGGCATTTAAGCTCAGACCTAAAAGATGCAAAGGAGACAGACAGCCATGCGCAGGTTTAGGGGTAAGAATGCCCCAGGTGGCGGCAACAGCAAGTGCAAAGGCCCTGAGGCAGGAACAAGAACAAACTTGATGCTGAGGGACAGAAAGATAGCCAGTGTGGCTGGATAGCTGGGCAGAGAGGGACAGGAGGAGAGGACACTTGTGAGCCAGGATGCAAAGAGTAGCTTTATTTTCAGTCTGTAGGGAAACCATGATGGCTTCTAAGGAGGAGCATGGTCTCCTTCTGGCATGGTCTCCCTCTGGCTGCTGTGGGGAAGATGGCTTTAGTGGACAAGGCTGGAAATAGGGTGGCTGGCGAGGACACTGCTGTGGTCCCCCAAGAAGGAGGTGGCGCAGGTGCTCCGATCAGAGTGGAAGCAGAGGAGGGATGGAGGGATCTCACAGTGGGGGAGCCCAAAGAACACAAGGTCTGGGCAGGCAGTGGCAGATGGGCGTCGTGGGAGATGATGTCAGGTAACCAATAGACAAGACAGAGGCATCACGCAGAGCCCCGCCGCCAGGCCACGTTGCTCGGCCCGGGCCCAGGAGGCGAGCGAGGGCCATTGTAAGAAACTGAACAGGGCAGAGCCGAATAGCCTGAGAGCAGTTCCCATCTGCTCAGTCCCTCCTTCGGCGGAGGGTTTCAACGGCATGTTGCCACTGGTCCTCGGAGCCACCGGAGAAAGATGGCTCTATTTTGAACCCCATTTTACAGATGGTATATGGTGTAGGATCCAGAAATGCTCCTTCCTTTGCCCAGTCTCCCTGGAGCAAGCAGGGAGAGGGACAATGTATCCCTAGGCAGAGATGAACACAGAGTGAGCGTGCAGTCAGTGGAGATGGCTGTTGGCAGGTTTTTAGCTCCTGCTGGGTGAGAGATAGGATTATCTTGGCCAGGATGGAGTTGGCATTAATGGCCACACCTGCTCCTGTTGCTTGGGGCCGATTTCTAGTGCCCTGTGCTTCATAACAGCCTCATAACGCCTCCAGGAGAAAGGTGCCACCGGTAGGACCAATTGGAATAGGAGGAACCTGAGGCTCATAGCAGGGAAGTGACTTGCCCACGGTCCCCCAGCTCGTCAGTAGATAAGCCTGGTGGTCCAACTCCAGAGCCCAACCTCTTAACAGCTGGGCCCCTCTGCCATTCTCAGGAGAGTCTGACCACACAGGTAGGATGGATTAAAATACAGAACTCGATTGCAGAGAAAACAGTTAACTTAGGCCACTCGGGCAGCCTGAGCGGTAGAGATTTTTAACACCGTTTCAGAGGTGAGGCGGATGGAGGAGAGGCCACACCGTCAGGGTCACACCTCCAGGATGGGCCGGACCTCAGCACCCAGTCTTAAGAAGGAATTTTAGGCCTCCTGGCAAACTGGAATGGGGGTGGGGGCACACAAGTCAAGCAGGCCCAGACTGTCATAGGATCTGGATGGGGCACGACCAAAAATTGCCCAGCCCCGGGCCTCCACCGGGCTGCTGCTGACAAGTTGCCTAAATGCCGAGCTTTTAAAATTTTCAATTTATTATACGTTAGGGAGCGGGAAGAAATACAGGGCCATCTCCGGCTGATTTGCCATTATGGATGACCTGGCGTAAGATAACTCACTGCACATTATTTTCATATTGAGGCTGTTTGACTGACGTTTTTATGAAGTCGGGTGGCAAGTTATGTGGGGCCGACATCAGAAGCGGCCGCGGGGTGAACCTGCCTGTCACAGCCTAGAAAATCCTTCCCGGGGGGAGCTCCGGGTACAGCAGAGGGCAGAGGGCACTGAGGACAGCTGGCTGACAAGCAACTCCTCAGGAAGGGTGACTGGGGTCTGTTCTCCAGCGCTGGCAGCCAGAGTGGTAAGGAGGACCCCAGGTGGCAGCCCCCCCACCTCACACCTTTCAGCTCCAAGCCACCCGCACGTCTCCCTGGATGCACTGATTCTGAGTCCGTGACGCTGAGTAGGGTCGTTGGTCTCTCTGAGCTCGGGGAAATCACAATGTGTGGAAATCGTGGCTCCCATTCCCCGTGACAGCTGAGGACAGTGGGATGAGCTGTGCAGCACACGAGCCCCGGGGTTGGGTGCCGCACACACAGGTTATGAAGATGAGCTCCGCCTCGGTGCCAGGCCCTGCTCTGAACACTTTTCATGCAGCGACTCACTTAACCTTCGCAACAGTATGTGGAGGTGGGGTCAGGAACAATTCCTGCTGTTACAGTTGAAGAAACTGAGGGACAGAGAGGTCAAGTGACTTACTGAAGGTCACACAAGTACGAAGAAGCGGAGCCGGCAGATGAATCCAGGCAGTCTGGCCACCAACCTCCCCTCTGAGCCAATATACCTCACTCCTTCCTAACAGACGTGCCCACCATATGCTCTGCAGGGGAAACTGGTGAGGTGACCACACAGCAGCTACTCCCCCTTCTTGATAGCAGCACCCCATCTTCCCTGCCAAAAGTGGCCATCCCCCAGATGGTTCGCATGGGCGGACCCTCCCTCTCAAGCCCCAAGGTGATGCATCCGACTCAGCCTTAGCCGGTCAGAGCACCAGCCCCTGTTGGCCATACCGGTTGGTTGTAGGATAACAGTATGGCTGGGACTGTGGAAACAAGGTTAGCTCTTGCTGATGCAGCATGTCAGCCTGGAGTGCCTGGGGGCCCTCTGCCCACCAAAAGGAAGAGATTGCCTGAGAATATAGGCATCGAGGTTGCTGAGGCAGGAGACACATTCTCGGAGATATGGTTGGAGCACCTAGATCCAGCCATGCCTGAAGGCAGGCTTAGCCTCAGAACTTTTCAGATGTTTTAGCCACTGACTTCCCCTTTTCCGCTTGAGCTGGGTTGCTGTCACCTGGAATCCAGACACGGGATGACTGAGCAAGTTAGAGGAGAGCATAACACACAGTGACAGCCACGGAAAAAAACACTCTAAATTGCCGGCGGTAGTGTTTGTCGATGCCATTCTGCCAAAAGTTGGATCGGAGCAGCTCTCCCCAAACCCCGTGAGAATACCAATCATTTATCGTCTACCTATTCCGTGTACAGATCGCGTCCCCCAGGGCGTAAACACTCCCCCTTGCCAATTGTCCAAAGGGGGAAATCGAAGGGAACCAGGTTCCTTCAACACTGACTGTATCAGGCGCTGTGTGGACCCCCTGAGGTTCATTATCACTATTGCCCACAACAGCCCTGCGAGGGAGGAATCAGCCCTCATCACCTTACAAATGAGGAAACTGCAGCCTGGGCAGTGCTGGCGGCTGGCTCAAGGTCAGATTCAAGTCGATGAGACTCTGGATCATTTCTGGGCCACCACGCGGCCCCCCTCTGCACACAAGTCTCCCTCTATGGCTGAGTTCACGTCAGGCTTTCCCTCCCCTCACCCACGCCCTTTCATTCGGTGGGAGGGCAATTGAGATTCCTCTCACACGCGCGCCCACTGCGCGCCGATGAATAGCGTTACTTTCCCATGTGAAGCCATCTGCCAGCGTTAACTACCTGGGTCCAATGTTTGCTTTGAACTTATTAAGCTATAGATGAGTTGGCTAGACATATGGAAGGAGGTGGGGAGAGGAAAAACTGATATTTTGGCAGCGTGGTTAGAACCTGGATTTCTGGGTCCGATCGAACAACTCCGAGGGTTTAAAAATTCTGCAGCGCAAATGCCATGGGGAAGCGCTCTAAGAAACGGTGTCTGTAGAGGGCTAGTCTCAGCATATTCCAGCCTTGACATCCCATCAGGCCCTCATCAGAATTAACCTTCAGCAGCGAGGCTTTCCCCGAAGGGCACTGCCAGCCTCTCAGACTACAGACAGCCCCGATATCCAACAAGTTTACTAAATGCAAACATATTAAAAATGTCAGGCCGGGTCCACCAATGGTCTGTCTGGCTCAGAGGTTTGATGACAGTGGTTCCCTCCGAAGGGAAATTTCCTAAGACCATATGGTGGTTACTCCGCGTGTCCTTGACCTCAGACTCTCTGGGCATATGCTAAACATTCCGTAACTTCCTTAAGTCGTGCTGGAGAGCCGTGATTTACGGATGCATCACAATGCTTGCTGAGTATTTACTGTCTCTACCTTCTTCGGCATAATCAAATCCTCATGAGTTGCGGAATAATTATTAACTACTCTATTAATGTTTACCATGTGTATGTTAATTTGCAACATGTAATGACTATGAAATACATATTTTCATCTCTGTTTTATAGATGAGGAAACTGAAGACCAGAGAGGTCAGTTAACTTGTCAAGGTCACGCAGCTCATAAATGGTGAATGGGGCCAACTACGGCATCTAATAATATCAAGTAACTCTCATATGCAGAAATGGGGCAAAAAAGGCAAGACACGGGGCCAGGACATGCAGATGGTGACGATTTATCTAAAATGCAACATGTGCAGATAATCCAGGAAAGGCTCTTAGACCGGCACCTGGTCCGTCGCCCTCTCTAAATCTAGCGGGGACCCTTGGGAACCAGCCTTACTGAAGGGCCGGGGGCGCGTTTGTCTTCCCTGGGTTACTGAGAGCCGGGGGCACTGCCTGAGGATGACCAGTTCATTCCAGTTCGACTGGGACGTTTCTGGTTGTAAAACTGGAACGCCTGTGTCCTGGGAACACCCTCAGACCTGCGCGAGTCCGAAAGGCTCTGCAGTAAAAAAGGCAGGGGTTCAAACTCCGGTTCACCCAACAGAGGCATGGCCTACGACATATCTGGCCTGAGCGCTCCAAACCGGTGTCATAAGATGCAAAGGAAGACCCAGGACCTGCGACACCGACACCGTGAAAACGGAACGCAAGCAGTTTTACACCCCGGGGCGGATCCTGAAAAGCGAGAAAAGTGCTGTAAATACCGTGAAAGGGGCGATGGGCAGAACATGGACAGTCGGCAGGTAAGACCAGGCGTCGGCAAGCTTCTCCCTCAAGGGTCAGCTGGCAGCAAGTCAAGGTTTTGCTGACCAAGAGGTAAAACCGAAGAGTATGTGTAGGTACTTATTCAACTCCTTTAAATGTAGCCATTTGAACATGTGAAATGCAGCCCTGGCCGGGTAGCTCAGTTTGAGCATCGCCTCGATACACTGAGGTTGCGGGTTCGATTCCCAGTCAGGGCACAACCAAGCAGCAACCGATGACTGTGTAAGTAAGTGGGACAAAAAAACCAATGTTTCTCTCTCTGTCTCTGTCTCTCTGTCTCTGTCTCTCTCTCTCCCTGCTTCCTCTCTTTCTCTCAAATCAATCAATAAAAAAGTAAATAAAAATATGAAATGCATTCCTAGCTCACAAGCTGGAATAAAAAAGTAAATAAATTAAAAAATCAACAAAAAACAGGCAAGGGGCTGGGTTTGGCCTATGGGACACAGTTAGCTGACGCCTGGGTCAGAAATCAGTGTCTTGTCTATTTTCTCAATGATAAATTTTCTGATTTTGAAAATAAAGGGACATTGTGCCTGTAACACGTTTTCGAATAATTCAGAAAATGTGATTCGGAGAGAGAATGACGATGCAGATGAGACAAAATTAAAAATGAATGAGTCTAAGTGAAAGAGGCATAAAAATCCTTTGACTAATGCAATTTCTTTGTAAGTTTGAAATTCAAAATAAATTATGTTTAAAAATCCCAGCCTCCCCCCCCCCCCCCCAATATTCTGTGACTTTGGGCAAGTTTCCTATACACTGAGCGTCCTCCTGCATAAAATGAACACAATACAAGCTGCTTCCTACCGAGAGTCACGGCCCATCCACTGAGCACCTGCTGGATGCAGACACACGCCTACACTCTGGCCTCCAAACCAAAAGGTCCCTACTCATGGAACCCCCTGCATTCAGATGCGTTTGGTGGGATAAAATTAGGCCATGACATCTAAGCGCTCTGGACCCTGGGGGATGGCTGCGCTGCTCTGGAGGCCGGGCTCTCCATGGCTCAACTGTACAGGTCCTACTGGGGGATTCAGGGCTGGCACCCCGTCTGTGATGAACCCCGCCTTCCCCTCCTTCATTCAGCACAGCACTGCAAGTGTCAATATCTGTGGGGTGCGCGGGCCCGCGATCACCACGTTGTTAACCAATTACGATTTGGTCTTCATCTGCGCTGACAGGAGGTTATGTTAATATTGAATCAATTCACTCCGCCTAATCTTAAAAAAAAAAAAAAAGTGCCTCTTCAAATAAAACACCCGGGCTGCTTGTCCCGTGGTCCCTGGCTGGGAGGAGTGTTTTGAAGGCACTCGCTCACACGAAACACTCCCATCAGGGTCATTTTTCCAGAGCTCACTCATTATGTCCAATGTCTCCCAGAAGCATGGGTGACACCTGGTGACAGATGTCTCGATTAAAGGCACTAAGGATGAATCAAGGGTTATCAGTCTTCCATGCATTAATGGGGGGGAGGGCTCTCAGGCTGTTGCCTAACTGCCCCTGGGAGTTTACTGTCTAGAAACTCCCAGACACACCGGGCCGAACGGGCCCACCTGAGCCGGGATCCCCCAATAGAAGGGCCTACAGGAGCCCCCGAGGCTTCCAGAAGGGATGGGAGAGCCCAGAGGCAGCAATGGGGCCACAGGCAGTGCACTGGGGGGCTCTGGGTGGTGGTGACAATACTCCCAGGTACTGAAGTCAGACTCTGTGGGTTGGAGTCCCCGGTGTGATTTAGGGCAAGTCTTTTCATATGTGTACTCATCCCAGTCCCTGCTGTTAAGGCTTTGGAAGGTAAAGAAGGGAAACAGACAAGTAAGGGGGGCTATTTTGATAGAACGATACGTACCCTCCTAGGGGTAAACCCCGGAGATCATGAGAGGAGAGGTGGGGCCTTCACCCAGCCCCTGGGGGTCAGAGATGGCCCCCAGAGACAACGCCCGGACCCAAGCTCAGAGGCTAAATGTTCATGAGGCGAAAAGGTTTCAGTGGGGAGAAGCGAGAACCCAGCAGAGGGCAGAGCTTGGGCAAAAGTGGAGAGGGGAGAACAAGTGTAGGGGACCCCAAGCTGTTCTAAGCTGCCGGTCAGGGGTCCCAGGAGGATAGGCGCGAACTGTGCATTTTTAAAGGTCTATATCCTCAGGGCTGTATTCTGGGGCGATCAAAAGCCGCTGGGGGACCTTCCACACAAACAGCCAAGATTGTATTTACATTTTAAAATTCTGTCTCCGAAGATCAGGCAGAAAGATGGCTTGGACAAGACCAGAGGCCAGCAGACTGAGAGAACGCCCAGTGAGAGATACAGGTGGTGCGTAATAAGAGTGGGGAGAGAGAGGAAGGGACGGATTCAAGAGCTATTTAGGGGGGACAGTGACTCAGCCTTGGTGACAGCTTTGTTCTCAGCAGGAAGGGGGTGAACGCAGCCCCCGGCCTGAATTAATTAAACAACAAAAGAATTCAGTGCAAACGCTTCTCTAACAAAAATCAAATAACATATTTCCCTTGGGGAGGAGACAAAGGTCGAAGGCATGAATCAAGGTTTTTTTTGGTGTTTTTTTTTTTTAAGAAAAGCAACCACTGCCCTGGAGCACATGCCACCCTCCACTTTCTCCTCGGAGCCAGGTGCCAGCATCTGCTGCTCACAGATGTTATTTATACGCAGCGATTATCTCAATTATATGTCTTGGTTGTTGGAATTGCTTCTGTCTCCAGATTAGTTTGTTTCCAGTGGAACCGTACCATGGGAATTAATTAGTAATTGGCTCCTAAGGAACAGGTGTCACTAGATAACCCGACACATTGCCGCGTCTACCTGTTTCACGAGGTCTTGTAAAATCGTGTGCCCAGAAACCAAAGCGGGGCAAGGGAACCAGTGGGGACCTCTGCATCTTCAAATACTGTCTCATAGTTTTCAACTGAGAGAACTGTCCCAAATCCGTGGTCTAGTGTCCTTCTATCAGCCTAATAAGATAGGAGCATCACCCCCTTTCTAGATGAGAAAAAGGGGGCTCTGAAAGGCAGCGTGAGTTGCCCCAAATCATACAGCTAATTAGGTAACAGAGGCAGGATTTGAACCCAAAGAGGTGTATTTTTTCTACCCTGCTCCGTGTTTTATCCTCAGGGTCTTAAACCTCAGGTAGTAACTGAGACAGAGCCAAGGCTCCTATGGAGGGAAACGGGGCAGAAAGAGCCAAATAATCTTCTCAGGATTCTAGATGGTGGGGCCATGGGCATCTGGCCCTATGGGCAGAACGGAAGATGCTCTGTCTCGGGGACCCTTCCATGCCTCTAGTTGAGCCTGGCTTGCCACCCATCGGTGCTGCAGCTAGACCTGGAATCCTGCTATTTTTCAAGCACGCTGACCATGCCCTTCTCTGCTCAGTAGCTCGCTATGGCTCCCTATCACCCTTGGGATAAAGCCCCAACTCCTTAGCTGGGCTCACTAAACCACTCACGAGCTAGCTCCAGCCTCAATGACTGGCAGTGCCCTCTCTGCTCTCACCCCCAGGAACTTCATGCAAGTTGGAATATACTTTCTGCATCTACGGGCCTCCACCCCTTTGCGATCTGTTGGTTCCTAGAATGGCTGTGTACATCTCACTAACCAGCAATTCATTTCCATCTTTAAAGAGACAGCTGAAGCCACCAGCTCCTTTCCCACGGCTAAAGGAAGGGCATCCTCTTTCGCTGAACCCCAATAAATGGCTCATCGCCCTGCTTGGGGGCCGTGTGCCCCTAGGCCTGCCTCTCGAGGGCAGGGACCTTGCTGTCTCCTCCCACCCCTGCAGTCCAGCCGCGAATTCATCCGGGAGTGGAGGCCGAATCGATATTTGCCGAATGCCTGCTATTATCTAATAGGTGCGTTCAAACACATTCCCTCATGCTCGCACTGATGGAGTAAACCTTTCCCCAGCTCAGCCGAAGCCACAGTCAGCAGCTGTAAAGGCTGCCACGTGTGCTCCAATTTCCAAAGGTACCAACGTCAGAATCCCCTGATGCGATGGTTGAAAAATATAAGTCCTGAGTCCCAACCTAGAATTTTTTAAAAAAAAGAATATGTGGGGATGGGATCCAGAAATTTGTGATTTATAAATAAGGTGTAAGTTATCTGGTAGCAGCCAAGTTTGGGGATCCTGAGACACCTGGAAAAGCCTGGTACACAGTAGGTGCTTCACAACTGTTAATAAGACCCATATGACGCAGACCAGGTTGCACGGGCCCAAAACCGTTGGCATCCGCAGCTTTCAGACATACACTGCTGTACGCTCGTGGGGAAATCACTCAACCTCTCACAGCCTGTTTCCTGATTTGTAAAATGGGTCAAAATAGAAATATCGACCTCCTAGGGCTCCAGGGAAGATTATTTATAATGCACTTACTGCTGCCACCCAGTCCATCTGCTAGTCCCGTCAACTTCAACCCCAAGTCTGTCCCTTCCGGCCACCTCCATCAGCACTTAATCCAGGTGACCATTTCCTCCCGCCTGGAAGGGAGCTCTAGCCTCCTCAGGGCACCGACTCATCCCCTCCTCAATCCATTCTCCACACAGAGCAGTTATCCCCTCCAACGTGAATTGGATTGTCACTCTCTGCTCAGATTCTCCCAGGGGCTTCTCACCACCCTTGGAATAAACCCAGGCCTTCCAGGCCCTGCAGGTAGCGGCCCCTGCCTGCTTTTCCTTCGAGCAGTGCGGTTCAGCTGACCACCCAAGCTAAACAAGACCGCTCGCAACCCCTAACCCAGGACCCCTCTTATTTCCTTTATCACCTGAATCACGGCGTGGGTATTTCTATTTATTCTTATGGTTTGCTTGTCTTCTTTCCATGAGGGAGGGCACTTACTGACCGTTACGTACCTAGATCTATCACCTCACCTGACCCACAGTGGGTGCTGCAGAATGAATGAATGAATGAATGAATGAATGAATGAATGAAGAATGAAATCGTTTGGCACCACACCCAGCACTTACGACACCGCCAGCGGCAAACTTAGCTTCCTCTCCCTTCCCCCTCCTGTCTGCTTTCCCTGCCTCTGTCGCCGGAGCCTTCAGGTGAAGGACAAATGCCATTCATCGGAGAGGAGATGCGGCAATGCCCAATGTCACCACTGCTTTATTTGATTAGCTCCGACTCTGACATCCGGGACACATGTGCTGGGAGACAAAGCAACTGTACCCTGACCTCTGGTCCACGCGATCCCATCCTTGTAACAATTTCCATGACAACAGCAACAGAAAGCCAAGGCTGTGGATTCCCTTTGATAGGAGCCGGATGCAGAGGCTGGGGAGAAAGACTTTCAGAAGAATGAACCTCTTTGATTCAGCCCAAGGCGCCTTCATTAAATACCACTATTTCCCAAAAACACACATTTGAACCCAGCAGAGGGAGGTTTCTCATGAACACTAAAACAAGGGGGTGGGGGGGGGGGGAACAAAACCACCATGGTTCCTGTTCAAGAACATTCACCTGAGTGATGGGGCGGGGGGGAGCTTGGATGGTGTGATATAGGGAATATTTCCAGGTCAGAGACAGGCAGAGCACAGGGCCCCCTGCTAAAGGGGCTGCATGAACCCTGGATGTCTGGCCCCTGTCCAAGACCGTGGACATCTCTGCCCACCTGAGGCTCAGAGTATACCACCCACCTGGTTGGCCAGACAGACAGGAAGGACAGAGTGACCAACTGCCCAGGTTTGCCTGAGGCTGAGGGCTGGCCCCGGACACAGAACTAAAACCAGGAAGGGGTGGACAAGCCAGATGGGTGGTCCCCCAAGAAGACAGTGAGCTGATTAAGGAAACTGCTAAGAATCATAGAATGGTCAAGGGAGAAGGGCCTTTACGCGTTTTCCGGTTTAACAATACTGCACATCTGGATTGTTCTTTCCCAAACCCCATAAACCTGGTCTGATCATGAGAAAAACACCAGACAAACCCAGCTTGGAGGACAGTCTACAGGATACCTGGCCAGGACTCCTCAAAACTGCCAGAGTCATGAAAAACTAGATAAGACTAAGCAACTGCTCCGGATCAGAGGAGACTGGGCGAGCATGACAATGGAATGCCCTGCAGTGCCCTGGGCTGGATCCTGCAGAGGAAACGGACATTCATGGACTAACTGGTAAAATCTGAATCAAGTCTGGAATTTAGTTCTTAAAAAAAAAAAAGGGGATTATTTCCTACTTCAGCTAATAATCTCTATCTGAAACCTTTCATTTTACAGTTGGGAAACCGGCACCAGAGACAGGAGCAGCGGGAGCTCTAGATCTTGTTTCTAGAGCCTGAAGCTAGGCTCTGCTGCCTCCCGCTGCCTTCCTGGGGATCTGCTGACAGTCAGGAGCTTCTCCAGAAGGAAGAGGGGCGAGGGCTGGGTTTGGAGTCAGGGAATATAGGTTCGAGGCCTGGCGCAGCAATGGTTTATCCGAGAGAGGAGTGCGACTTAGGGGTAACACCAAATGCAAGGGCACAAACCCCCAGTGGGGCTCTGAGCCTCCCAAGCCCTAAGTCTTTATTACATCATTCCACTCGGGGACCTCTCTCCCAAAGGCTCCCACCGCCGAATGGGATCTGACCCACTGACTCCTCTCAACACCTGCCTCCCTGGACCACACTGTCTGCACCTGGCACAAACCACACCAGCACTGTCCTGAGGTCACGCCAGCCCCGCCTCACCTCCCAATCGCCTTCAGACCCAGCTCTCTAGGGCTCCTCTAAGGCAGCCAGGGGCGGTGGGGCCTGAAGACCTGGGTTTGAATCCTGGCTCTGCCACTTTCTAGCTGTGGGTTATGGGTGGGCCACCTCGCCTGTGAAATGGAGAAGATGATCTTTATCTCCCTCAGCTCTCCTGAGGACTCAGTGCGACACCCTGTGTAGGTAATATAAGCAGCGGTGATCAACATAATTTCATGATCAGTATCAGTAGCATTTCAACAGCAGTCAAATGGCTATTATTTGTTATTATTGTTGGTAGAAACAGGCTTTGCATTATCAGCACTAGTATTAGTTTCATACCCAGCCCTGGTAGTCAGTGCACGCACGCTCCCGCGTGGGCGCAAACGCAGGCACTCGCGAAGGCGCACATTCGCTGCACTCAGCTATCCAGCCCCAGGGCCCTGATCTGCCCAAGCCCTCCCGATGCGCCCTGCTCAGCCCTGAAGAAGGGCACGAGACTTCCCAGGCATTTCCAAACCCCTCCTCTTCATCTACCACCTCCACCAGCCCCGGCATTGTCCCCCACCCCAGCTCAGCACCGCACCGTGTCACACCCTGGAGGGCGAGCAGTTCCCCCAGGGGCTGCAATGCTTCCCCAGCCCACTTCTGAGGGGACCCTGAGACACCCACCTGGCTGTGCACTTTCTCCAGCTCCTCCTTGCTGACCGACGCCTTGCCGTCCTCCATAGTCCCCAGAAGGAGCTGCACATCCGACAATAGCGCATGCGTCCTTCTGAGGTCCCTCCGGAGACGCTTCTCCACGTCAAAGTCCCGGTGACCGATCTGAAAGGCAAGGGAAGGCCCTCATCAGCTAAGACAGCAAAGCAGTGGCCAGGGTCTACGTGCTCTGGAACCAGGCTCCCTGGGTTCAAATCCTGCTCTGACCTTGAACAAGATTCTTTTCCTCCGAGCCTCGGTTTCCTCATCTGCAAAATGGGAATGGCATCAGGCACACGGGGCTGCTGTGAAAACTAAATATGTGCTTAGTCTAATGCCTGACTCACAGTAAAGGCACAAATATGAGCTATTACCGCCTGTAAGGATGGAGTCACTGTCTCATCCCTGGCCCCAGTCATCACTGTGGCCTCCCTTCACCTTGCAAGAGCCTACAGGTCAGGTGAGGGCCTCTGCTGGCAGAAAGTCAGAGCAGCAGTTACCCTAGAGGGTTAGTGACTGGAGAGGGCAGGAGGGGACTTCGGGGGGGTTCTTAATGTTATTAATCTGGGTGTTGGTTGTATGAATTTATGGAAATTCATTGAGCTGCATGGATGGGATGTGGTGAATTCTCTGCATAGATGTCACACGGCATTAAATAGTATTAAAAACTGTTGCACCGCTTTCCAAGGTCTAAATCCAGCTTTTCTGTCCCCTGAGCTGGTCCCCTTTGCCAGTTTAAGGACAGGCTGATGAGGTCACTTCCTACAGAGGGACCTTCCCCAGAGGTGAGTACATTCCCTCCCCCAGAATCCTAAAGCCATATCCTGAACTTGGCACCAGGAGGGCGACAACTGCCCATAGACAACACTACAGACAGACAAACCAAGGGAGACACAGGATTACGCAGGGGCTCGACATGAAAGCCCGAGAGACCACGGTCTCCCCTGAAAACAGAGCGCTGACGACACTGAGTTCACGTCGCTGAAAGCAACCCACAGCGCCCCTCTCTCCAGGAGGCCAGAGGGAAGAGCAGGTCACCACGGATCAGAAGGGGCCACAGAACCCGGGGCCCAGCGGCCTCAAGCCTGGGGCTCAGTCTCTACACACCCGGCGTCTGAGTCTCTACGCCAAGCACCATTCCCTGCAGTGCTCAGCATTCCCGGGGACAGTCTAGAAAGAATGTGGGACTTAGAGGGAGGTGGCCGAGCCTTTGGACCCCGGCTCGCCACCCGCTAGCAGTGGTAACTCTGGCCGAGTTAGGTCACCTCTCTGAACCTGAGTGTCCTTGCCTATAAAAGAACAGGTTAAAATGAAAAAAAATCCCTGTCCTCTGTGTCGAGATAAGACAGAAAGCCGACGTGATAACGGGTCGGAGGGCTTTACAAACATGAAGGGCTATCGTATTGTCTGATGACCTGGCGGGTCCTCCTTCAGATTCTGCGTTACTTTCTCTACCCCCAGCTTCGAATCCTTTGAAAAGATGAGTGGGTTCTTAGACTATAGCCTCTTTGTCCTCAGATGTATTACTTTTAGTTATAAACGCTGGACATTATATGTAATATGATATTATATATAATATCTATTACACATATATATTCATTTTCTCACCTGGGGAGCTGAGCTGAGGGCTGGGCATTGTGCCAGGCCCTTTGTCACATGTCATTACATTTAACTCCTGTGACAACCCCATAACAATAGACATTATTATTATTAACATTATTATTGCCTTTATGAAAGTGGTAAGAGCGTACATTAATACAGGGCTAAGTGTCAGACACTGTTCTAAACACCATACGGCTATTAGCCCACTGAGTCCTCGTGATGAATCTCTGAGCTGTGCAGTGTCATCAGTCCCACTTCACAGATGGGGAAACTAAAGCTTACGGAGGCGAAGGGGTTTGCCCAGGATCACAGACCTACCAATACGTGGCAGAGTTACGATATGGACCCAACTTTTCTGACTGCAAAGAGGTCGTTTTCGTAAAATATATGAGGAGAGGGGTATGTTTTGCTCTTTAAAAGTGTCATGGGAGCGCCAAGGGGCATGATCCAGCCCCGGGCTGGGATGGGATCGGGAAGAGTCTTATGTAAGTAGGACCCAGCTTGGTGAGATTCAGGGCAGGGCCCCACAGGCAGAAGGCACTGTGTGAGCACAGACGGAGGGCTGGGAAACAATCTTGGATATTCTGTTCTGGGTGATTAGCCTGAGGGCAGGAAACGGAGGTACAGCTGACGACACTGACTTGGAGAGGGCAGGGGACCTGCCCAAGGTCACGCTGTGGCTGTGCAGGGGGTTCAACCCAGGCAGCTCAGCACAAACATGAAGGGCTATAGTATTGTCTGATGACCTGGAAGGTTCTCCTGGAATGCAGGTCTCTAACCCCTGTACCACACGGCGCCTGCTGGACCCGAATCCCAACTTACTTGAGCCCAGGTCCTATCCCGGGATCATTCAAGCAGCGTGCTTGGCATCTCCCTTAGTTCAGTGTCTGCTTTTGCTCAGCACACATCCTAATGTGCCTTTAATTCTCTCCCCTGTGGGGCAAGTTGGCATCAGGTACATTGCAGATATTGGCACTGACCATGCAGTCAGGATGGCTCAGATTCTACCCTCTCTCCTCTGCCAGAAAGACCCTGAAAAAGCTGCCACCACCTCCTTTCCACTGCAAACAAAATCCACAGCGAAACCTCAGACCAAGTCACCCTCCCCTTCATAATGAATGACTACAGGAGAGGCGGGTTGGGGCAAGGACTCATTAGGTTAATGGAAAATAAATGTCATTCTGCAAGTTCACATTTTACAGCACAGAGATTCGAATTTAGATAAAACTGGTGAATAATTAACCAATAAATCTAAATAATGTTTAGTGTTGTTGTGGGAAACTGTGGTCCAACCTCAATTGTTTCGCCATTAATAATAAAGGCAGACTGTTTGGGGGCAGTTGTCAAATGTCTGTGGTCACAGAACTCTCTGAGCGCTTTAAAAATATGATCTGGAACAGATGTTAGGGGTAATCGAGTCACTTTACAGATGGGGAAATTGAGGTTTGGGGAGAGAAAGGGTGCTGCTGAAGGTTGCACAGTAAATTAGCGGCAGAACTGGACTGACTTACAGCGCAGAGGAATTCACTGCCCGACCTCAGGACAAGGGTTTCCTCTGGGAAGGAGAGAGGGGAGGGAGATTAGGAATGGAAACCAAGGGGCCGCCAACTGTTTGTGAAATGTTTCGTTTCCTTTGAAAAATCTGACTCAAACAGGGGCAAAATGTTCATTTATGTGACCCCTGGGCGCCTGGTGCATAAACATCCTTTATCTCAGTCATTCTACTTTCCCATGTGTTCAGCAAGTGTCTTAATTAAAAACATCTTAAACCATCAAACGGGGGTAGTGTATTGGGAGGCTCCAGCTTGCTGACTAACCCAACATTAGCTTTTTTTTTTTTTTTTTTAAATTTAAAGTTCCCTTCCCTTGGCTCGTGAAATTTCCTTCATTTTAACAATATTTGTAAACACCTCCCTTTACTGGGTGACCTGCTCTGTTTTCTCAAACGGGCTGCAGGGGATTGAACCCCTAGCCTTCCCCCACTGGCCCCCGACTGCCATTCTAGCGCCGGGTGCTGGGCTGCGCTCTTTTGCGCTGGTGCCAGAGGGCGAGTAGCCTCAGCGGCGCTGAACTTGGGTGGCCCCAGTTTTGCTCAGCTGGAGAAACAGGAGACCCAGGGAAGGAAGATGACGCAGTTGTCCTGCTGGTTCTCTCCGCTTCTGACTCTCCTACCGCTACAGGTGGCCTGGTCCTTTTGCAGGATTCCGTCATTTAATGCACCTTTTTTTGTTTTCAAATACATGAGCACCTATTTGTCCAAGGCCTGGCTGCTCTGGATGAGCACTGGACGCGGCCCCCATTCCTTTGTGAGCAAACAAATGACCGGGGAAGGTGAGCATGGTAAAGGCCATTACTAATGAAAAGACAACGAGTGTTTGTGGGGCTGGGGGTGGGAAGAGATTAACCAAATAACTGATATGCATGTGTGCATAACCCATGGACACACACTACAGTGGGGTGAAATCTAGGGGCGGGGTTTGGGGTGGAGAGGGTCAATGGGGGAAAAAAGGGACATCTGTAATACTTTCAACAATAAAGATTTTTAAAAGAAAGTGCATCTTAAGCAAATACATGAGAAAAAAAAGCCCTTATAATATATGAACAGAAATCATCAAAGTGCCGGGAATTTATCTCCGATGTTAGGGTTTCATGTAGCAGCAGCACAGGCAGAAAAGGGACTATTCGGGGGACGGAGGAGCGATTCCTCCCAACACAAGTCCGGAGCTGGCTCTGGGCCCTGCCGGCTGCCTGTTGACAGCTGTGGTTCTCTGTAAAGGCGGGGGCGGGGGTGGGGGTGGGGGTTCATTTTGTCCTCAGTGGACACCTGGCAATGTCTGTAGGCATTTCTAGTTGTCACAGCTAGGACGGGGGCTGCTGGCATCTATGGGTGGAGGCCAGGGGTGCTGCTCAGCACCCCGCCATGCACGGGACAGCCCCCGCCACAGAGAACGATGTGACCCATAAGGTCCCCAGTGCTGCGGAGAGAACGCTAACACGCAGGGACGGCAGCCACCCCACAACGTGCTCTCCAGGAGCTCAGGCTGCCCACTAGCTCACCCGCAGCGGTGTGGCCAGAAGTGGCCCCACTACGGTTTCAGGCTACACTTGCCCCCCTCTGAGCCTGGCTGCCTCTGGCAAGAGCCTTGTTCTCACGAGAAGCCAGCTGTGGGCACAGGGGCCATTCGCACTCACCCCGTTAAAGCAACGGCTGTCCGCATGCTCACTCCACCAGCTGCTGATGGCAGGGCGACCCCGCCTGTCACTCTGGCTGTGCCCACCCTCTTTATTTTCCTGGGTTCTTCTAAGAACCCTGCTGAGTGTGGACCACGGAAGGTCCCCTCTGAAGAGCCAGTGAATGTAGACAGTGACAGAATTGGTCAAGAAGAGGGTGCTCGGGGCTGTCCTGCCCTAAAGACCCCTCCAGGGGGCCTCCGCCTGAGTCCACCAAGGCAGGGAGCGTGTTCTCCCGAGTGTCTGCTGGTGGCTCCCCCTTACCTGGTCACAGAGGGTGCCGATCAAGCCTTCCAAGTCCTGCTTCTCGTGGAGGACCATCTGCTTCTCCTCATATTCCTGCTCCAGCTGCATTTCCAGCTGGCGGAGCTGTGGGCACAGAGGGCAGATTCACGTGCAGGAGAAACGAGCTCCCTCTGGACAAATCCCACAAGGCAGGGACCCTCCCCAGGAGGAGGGGACAATGTGGAGATCCAGGCCCTTCACCCAGTTCCACAGAGGCTGCCCTGGCAATTAGAAGTAGGCGTCTCTGTTGGAGGACTCAGGAGCCTAAAAGCCTGGGAGCCAGACAACTATGGGGAGAGCTCGTCAATTCTGGGGAGCCCCTACCATTCACTGTGAAGCCACACCCTCCGGGTTCCCTATCCTTTCCCCAACAGATGTCTCCTTCCTGTGCCATGGCCTGGCTTGAGTATTTATTAGTCTCGGCACTCTTGAATTTTTTAGGCTCTGCATAGCACTATATCCAACATATTAAAATGCATCCGCCTCCCTTATTAAATATGTGTGTGTGTGTGTGTGTGTGTGTGTGTGTGTATACACTATGATGCAGTAAAAAAAGACAGTTGCATTTGAGATTATTTGGTGTTGGGGACAGCATGTTTGTGTCCCTCCAAAAGTCTCCTGCTGAAACCTTCCCCCTCCCAGTGCAATGGTGTTTGGAAGTAGGGCCTTTGGGTGGTAATCAGGTTGAGATGACATCATGAGGGTGGAGCCCCCATGATGGGATGAGTGCCCTTATAAGAGGAGACACACCAGGGAGCTTGTTTCTTCTCTCTCTCTCCCCCAACCGAAAACGAGGAGGTGGCTGTCTGCAAACCAGGAAGGGAGCCCTCACCAGACACCTTGGTCTTGGACTTCCCAGCCTCCAGAACTGTGAGAAGTAGATGTCTATGATACTGTTATAGCAGCCTGGACTGACTAAGACATCTGGCTACAAGGAACTCATTGAATTTACAGGCGGTTCTGGTTTCTCAGCCTTCACCCAGTGAAGCCAGGCATTCCCGGTGGGCGTGAATCCCCACCAGCCTCTCTCATATACACATCTAACTCCTTCATCCGCCTTCTGTCCCTTGTGCCTTCAGTGGCCCTATTTCACAGATGGACAAACTGAGTCAGAGAGAGGTTCCAAAGTGCATACTCTGAAGTCAATTTTTGCTAAGAGTAGTTCGTATCGGTCTCCTGGCCCCAGGCCCACTGCCACTCCAGCCAGCCATCAGCATTCCTGCCCAAGTTGCTAGCGATTGATTTCCTGCCATGGTGAGGGAGACTGAGAAGAGCAGTCACTAGACAAAGTCAGTGTTAGTGTCGGTCATAAGGAGGAAAACAGCTTTCTTTCCCTCACCTCGCTCTCTCCCTTTATAGATCTGTCCACGGCAGAGCCTAGCAAGGTAGGGGTCACACCTCAGGCTCACTGGGGCCCGGGCTCAGGGCCCTCCTCAGGCTTTGAGGCGCCCTTGGGATGCACCAGGAGAGGCGCAACCTTCACCTGAGGGCACATGGGCAGGGACTGAGGGCTTCTGTCTCCTGACCGGTGGAGAGGAAAAAAATAGTGATTGATGGTCACTTAGGTAGAAAGCATGTTCATTTCAAAACTTTCTTCTAAGAGATATATAAGGCACTCCACTCACATCTGCTTTCAGAATGAAGGCGGGAACAGCTAAAACAAATTTTAAAAAAATATATAAAATAATAAAAACTATATATCGAGCAAGGTAAAGTTTTCTGGAGTGTGTTCTGTAGAATGTTTCCATGCACTCTTCACAGGTAGCATGCACAGGGAAATCCATGCTAGAATAAGTATGGGAACCACCAAGTTGACAGGTTCTTCAGTGCAGGACTTATCAGAGGCTTTGTGCAGGAAGTGCTAAGGGAAGAGGCATTGCCCAAGGTTGACTTCTATCAAGTGCTTCCTAAATGGCTTTTCAGAATTCAAACATTTGCAAAATGAACAATAAAAAAATCTTGTGTCTTGGTTAGAGTCCGGGCTTTGGAGTCGGACAGACCTAAGTTCGAAACCTAGCTCGGCTCCTTCCCAGCTGGGGAACCTTGGGCATGTCACTTCACCTGTAGAAACAGAGTCCTTGTGAGGACTCAATAAGTTGATAGACATTAAGAACCCAGCTTGGCACATGGTGCCCAGTGGGTGCTCAAAGAATGCCATTCACTTCTCCCAAATAGGTAATAATGGAAAACAAGCAGAAACTGGTCCTTTGGTGATAATGTTCAGCACTTCACAGTTTACAAGACACTTTCCCTTCTTTTATGTCATCCTCAAGATAGCGTAGGGAAGGTAGAACGTGTCCTATCATTCCTCTCATTTCATAGATGAAAAAACAGAGTCTTGGGGAGTTCCGAGACTCACTCAAGGGCACACAGGTCTGGCTGAGCCCAAATCAGTGACTTTTTTCTTTCCAGCCCTGGGGAGTTCTAGAGGGAACATGCTGGGCCCCTTGAGTCGAGCCATGGGGACCTTCAGAGCAAGACCAAGAGCAGATGCCCAGAATGGCCCAGTTCTTATAAACACTCCCTGGAGTGATGACAGGGTGTCAAGGCAGTCTGACCTGTCCCAGGACATGCTCAGCTGGATTCCTGTCTCCCGTGGAAGTCCTGACAGTCACCAAGGCCCCCTCCTGCCCTGCCCAGGAAGGTACTAGGCAGTGGGCTCTGCAGGGTGCCAAGTCCTGGCACCCGCCTTCTCTTGATGGATGAATCACACCCAAGAGCAAGTCAGCACTGAGCTTGTTCCCTGGTTCCTCTTGGAGGCCCGGAGGCCTAGAAATCAGTGTCAGTCTTCATCTCCAACGAATGAGGGTTACATTACAAAACTCTGCAACGTTTCCACATCTGCGCCCTCCTCGAGTCTTCAAAGGCACCCTGCACGGTAGCATTATGAGCCCATTTGTCAGATGAGAAAAGTGAGGCTGTTTGCGAGCTTACGTGGCTTCTCAAAAGTCCTACATTTCGTTGTTGATGGAGCTGGGACTTGACCAAGCCCCTGTGACTCCAAATGAACTGGCTCTCAGTGACCAGAGCTGGGTAGGGAGCCAGCAGCCAAGGAATGGAATGGATTTTAGCTGAAGTTGAGGGTTTCAGGTGACTTTCCCAACATCACACAGTTGTTACATTCAAAGGGCAAAGCTTCAAATCAACGAACCCCAACACTCAGGCTCTCGGCCTCCAGTCCAGAGTTCTCTGCAGAGAGACTGCTTAGGGAGCTCATAAGAGGAGTCGACTCCGGGAAATGCTACTCGGCTCCTCCTTGGAGATTCCCAGGGCACACGAGACCCAGAGAAGCCCTGGAGTGACACCTGCGCAAGGAGGCTCGACCCAAAGCCTCCCAGCAACTCCACTTTCAGGATCCATCTTATATTCAGAACAGTGCATCTATAAGGATATTCATCTCAGCATCGGTGTTAAGAGCAGAAAAATCAGAAACCCCCTCAGCATCCAACCACAGGAGATTTGTTAATAAATCAGGGCACATGCCTACAGCCAACTGCTTTTAGGTCATTAAACCTGCAGGTTAGCTCTGTGTTTACTGACACGGAAGGAAGCCCAGGACAAACTGCCGAGGGAACAGGAGGCCACAAAGCAACCTCTCCCCGTTCGGGTAAAACGCTCTCTACAAACGCGTATGTGTGTGTCTAGTGAGAGAGAGAGATGAAAGAACATTTAAAAATAGTAATAATGATGGTTTCTAGGTGTTAGGCTTTCAAGGACGTATTGCTTTCTTGTGCACTGTTTGAAATGCCTGCAGAGCTCAGATGAAATGAAAGAAATTATTTCAAGGGAAACAGCCAGGTGCTCCTTGAAACACACAAGTCCTTACCCAAGGCGTCAGCCACACGGCATTATGGGCTCTTGGCAGAAATCTTGGGGCAATTATGCTGGGCAGTTCCAGGGGCTTCTGGAAGTTTCTGGGTCCTTTTTAAGAGAGGTACTCCTGCCCCAGTACCCTTGAAAGCACTTAGGGAGCTAAGGTCTCAGGTGACTGCCCAAAGAGTCTGTCCCCAGGCCCTGCACCCCCCTCACTCTAAAGAAGAGGGCACCAGGCCTGGGCCTGCCCGCTCCCGGGGGCGCAGCTATACTGGCTGCGTACGTACCCGCTTCTGGCAGGACTGGCGGACATCCTCCAGCTCCTCCTCCTGGTCCTCGCGGTCCTTCTGGTGCATCTGCTTCATTCGCTCTATCTGCAGCTCAAACCGCTGGCGGAGCTGGGGGCAGCAAGGACAGAACATGAGGGCGACCCGCACCCGCCCCCCTGGCCCTCCGTGCCATCCTGAGCATTCCAACTGCAGCTTTCATTTTTTGGAGTGCATGGCTGAGAGGCACCCAGGGTGGTCAGAAATAATGATTAGCCCAAATGCTGCTTCTACCCCTATCCGTGGTCATAACAGACATCACGAATCTGTCATACTCTCTACTGAGTTTCCATGGAGCCTCAGAATCCTTCTCAACACTCTTAAGATGAAACATCTGTCACTGTCCCTGGCGCAGAGATCAGTGCTGGGTTTCCGGATGGGTGGATAGGTGAGCGGATGGATAGTAGGAATGGAATTTTATTTATGGAGATAAGAAAGCCTGGAGAGGGAGATCACTGGCCCGAGACGTTACCTCGGACAACTTTGTCTCTGATCAGTTCCCCTTCCCCGTGGAAAACCACCTTCTTAGAATGCTCTTATGAGGATTAAATGAGATGGTCCGTGTAAAACACTCAGCACAGTGCTCGGCACATAAACATCCCTTTCTCTCTCCCCACTATTTTGCCAACAGAAAGGGCTTCCTGGGAGCCTGACCCAAGAGGAGCAGTGCTCCCACGAAGGAGTCACCTCACAAATGAGCGCCTCCCAGACTTGCTCAGAGCAGGCCAAGAGCTGTGGGGGACGCCGAAACCATGTCGCATGAAAGGTTCTGAAATCCAAGGCAGAAGTCATGGGTCCCAGTTCTAGCTCAAGGTTTCACTTTCCTGATCTGGATCATTGAGAGCCGGACCCAAGCTCTTGCTTCTCAGGTTTTCCTGGCACATTGGAACGACCTGGTACATTTTTTTAACATTTAAATTCCAGAGCTTCGCCCTAGACCTATGGAATCGGAATTTCCGGGGCAGAGGGCCCAGGAACCTATTCTTTTGAGCTGTCAGTTATCTACGCTCTTCAATGCTAGGGGTCCGTGGAGAAGCACTTGGGACTCAATACCGTGGGTTGCGTTGTAGAAACTCTTTCTGACCAGTTACCACGTTGCCCCGGCACCTCGCGTGGCACCGTGGTCTCCGAGGGTTACGGTGACTGTCCCTAACGTGGAGATTACGCTGAAAAGAAAAACAATCTTGGTCTTTGAAAGCGCGGATAATATTCTCTGCTGTGCGGGGCTGGGGCAAAGAGGTAAAGCGATAAGTGTGTGTAGGAGTCCCTGTTACAGTTCTTGGCATAAAGTATGGTCACTTTAAATGTCAACTTCCTTCCTCGCCTTCCTTAAAATGACAGGGGTTATGGCAAGATAATCCAGAATGAGGAGCTGAGGCTAGTAAATAAAATATTTCTTTTTCATTTTTCTTTCCAGCCTCCTGGACAATCCTGACATCTGCAATACCATTTCTGTCAGGCTTATATGAGCGAACATAAAATCTCCGGGAAAAAGCGCTATATTGTCATCAATAAATATCTCCCCGGTGTCTACAAGGGCACCATGCACTCAGAAGTTATGGGAGAGGCTACAGATGAACGAAGGAGTTGAGTCAGCCTCGCCTCCTGCGTGAGATAAGGGTGGGCAGCTAGGAAGCTGCGTTCACTTTCGGGTCCCTGAGGTCCTTGTAGGACGTTTCTGCTTCTGAACACTGAGTGGTCCCCGCTGGTGGCATCTTAAAGAGGTCCCACAATTTTCCAAAGGGCTTGGTTTACTCTTGACTCTCGGTTGCTCTGCGATGTGGCGACATCTTCCATGTCCCTTAATGTCCTACACAGGTGCTCCCCCACCTGCACGAACCTGCACGGATTCATGGGGTTGGCGGGGGGGAAGCCAGGGGATGGACAAGGCTCCGATTTCATTGTACAGATGAGGAGACGGACGTGAGAGAAAACAGAGTTTGCCCAAGGTCATAGAGACAGTGAGCTGCCGTGAGGACTGCATCTGGATGGGATGTCACAGCTCCTCAAAGGCCACCTGACTGTCCTGCCTCCGGGCCTTCGTGCAGTCTGTTCCTCCTGCCTGGGATTCTCCTGGTCAGCCAGCTCGGCCTCACCCTTCAGGTTTCAGCTTCGGCAGATGTCACTTCCCGCAGGAAGCCTTCCCTGACTGTTTCCCCAACCGAGCTCCCAAGACCAGATCTACAAGTTACACTTTCCCATAACACTCAGCACGACTGTAAAGCTCAGGAGGGCAGAGACCGCGCCTGGTTTGTGTGTGACACCAAGTAGCTGCTTAATAAATACCGGTTGACCGAGTGAGTTAAAGAGCTGTTTCCTGAACTGCTCCAGGCCCTGTCCCTCCACAGCCGGGTCTCAGTACTCAGCAGGACCCATCCTGATGGAGTGGAGGTAAGCGAGAAGCAAGGGCTGGCACCCCAGCCTTCCCCCTCCACTTTCCACTCCCACCCTCCACCCCCTCACCCCCACTTCATCAGAGCTGCTCAGAGTTCCCTGATTTACATAACTGTGCTGCCTGGTCAGATTTTCTTGCAAAAGGGTTCCCAGCTTTCAAACCTCTTCAAAATGATCGCCCCTTATGAAATCCTGCATGAGAAATTTCTTTAGCGCTAAGCATCAGGAAAAGCCTTGCTTCCCCTTGAGACACTGGTGTGTTTTTATCTTGGGGGTAATAAAAGGCATGCAACTCACATTTCCTTTCTCTCTGTGGCCGCCAGGAATTTTAGAGCTAAAACAAGTTAAGTGTGTAAGATTGCATATTTTGCATATCTGCATATTAATACACTGTCTCCACCCTTCCTTAGCGTCTACTTTAATTTGTGTTTTTCTGGTTCAAGTTGTTCTATTTATATTTTTTTCTATTTTGTTTTTCATACACATTACAAGCTGCCTAAAATTCTTTATGGCACAAGGTGGGCATATAAACAAACAAGCAGACAAATAAAATATTAATTTGGTACATCGTTGAGTGTGCTACTGCTAGAGTACTTGATATTCCTGCCATATTCCCCTCAGTTATTTTACATTTCCTGAAGACTAGTGCTCCAATCTTCCTAGACAGTGTGCACATAGTAGGTATTCAAGGCACTGTGGAGTCACATGGCACAGGCCCCAAATCCCATCCCTACCACCTCTCCACACCTCTGAGCCTCAGTTTCCACATCTGTAAAGTGGGGGCAATTAATACTAATATTTCACCAAATACAGTTCTTGTGAAAATTCATGAGATGATATAGGGGGAGAGCTTAGGGGGAAGTCTAGTACACAGACAGTGCTCAGTAAACGTCAGATATGGGTCAACACTGACTAGGCACCTGGCCTCATTCTAAGCTCTGCAGATGTCCTGATAAGCAGGATCAACAAAAACCCTGCCTTCCTGAAACTTACGTCCTAATGGGGGAAGATAGTATCATTGAGCACATTTTTAAAATACTTCCGAATGTGATGGCAGCAGGTCTAGTGAAGGACAAACCCTCTAAAGATGGAGAGAGAACTTGGTGTGGAGGTGGGGCTGTGTTCAAGAAGGTGATCAGGGCAGGCTTCTCCGAGGAGGGCACACTGAGGCCTGCAGGAAGGTAGCAACGGGCTAGATCGTGAAGGATATGAAAGTTGGACCTAGGGGTTTAGAGGTTCTCTGGGGTAATAGGGAGCCACAGAAGGATGGGGAGCAGCTGAGAGAGTGAGGTGCCCACGTCGTATTTTAATAACTTCCCTCGCATTGGAGCTGGCAAGGGACAGCTTTTCTACCTGCTCCAGCTGCTTGATGGTGTTTTCCTGCTGGTTCTGGATCTGCTGTTGCTCGAGGGCATTGGATTCCAGCTTCCAGAGCTTGTCCTTTAAGCCAGCGACGCTGTTCTGCCCTAGAGAGGGCACCGCCAGCAGCTCCCGCTTCTGGGCCTGCAGCATCTCCACCTCCTGCTTCAGCTTCAAGGTTTCCTGTTCCTTTTGCTGCAGAGACAAAGGGAAGGGAGATCAGGAGTCACATGACCACCCCCCTCCAGATTCACCTCTACCACCTGCGGGATGGTGCTTTCCACTTTTCAGTGCATGCCCTCTCCACTCAGCCGTGCAGCCCCTCACAGCACCCCTGTGGGACACCAAGGGCTGCTCTCTGGAACGGCACAGACAGGCAGGGACAGGAGAGCACTGCCATTGTCCCTGGAGTTAGACCTCAAGGTACATAAAGGAAGTGCTTGCCCCACTTGTAAGCTGTGCACCTGCTGAAGCCGAGGCTAAGATGGATCAGGGAGGCGGAGTGTCCAGAAATGACTCTCCCAGGTTAGAAAGTCACCTGCAGGGTCCAAGAACTTTGGGCTATACCATGAAGAAGCTGCACGCCAGGCCAAGTTTTAGAAGTTTTCCCAGGGTAACAGGGAGCCACAGCAGGGTGAGGAGCAGCCTAGTCAAGTGCCTATATCATATTTTAATAAAGCCCCTCTGCACCGGAGCCTGCATGGGACAGGGCACTGCCCCTGGACGGGGCTACAGTTAACTCCTTCTGTGCTAAGCCCCTCATACCTCAAGGGTGGACTCCAGATGGCCAGCAGGCAGGACGCCTACACAGAATTCCCTCCCTGTTGCCATTCACAGCAGGTATGTGGTAGGGTTTCCTGAGATCCACAGAACAAGAGCCAAGGGGGCTCACTGCCTCCCATCTCTTACCTTCAACTGTTGCTGGAGCTGGCCCAGCTCCCACCGGATGCTGGTGTTCTCCTGGGTCACTTTCTCTCGGAGTCCCTTCTCAAACACTGACTCACCCAGGGCCTGGGCGAGCTGCATGTCAAACCTATTCAAGCAGAACACATGTCATGGCACAGAGGTGGGGCACCTGGGGCAGGGCAGGAGAGGGTTTGGGGAGAGGCAGCTAGCTTGCCGAGAACTGAGGGGGAGGGGGGGAATGGTGGAGGATTTCCTTGATGCCTAAGGTTGTAGGTATAAGGTAGGAAGAATCTGGGTACCAGAAAGCACTTTTTAGGGTTTACATAGAATTTTCACAAAAATACTGAACGCTTATTTAAAATGTGATAAAAATATAGAGAGATAAAAATTAGAATAAACCTATATACAGAGAATAAAATAAAAACATACATAGAAAAATCTGATCTACCTGGTTTTCCAGTATATGCCAAGAACCTTGACCTCTACCAGGCCCAGGTTTGCTGTCTAATGACCACTGACCGATGAGCAGATGACTGTAGATATCCACACAAACGAGAGATGCCCTGCATTTCATGTTTTACATGATGTCAGGCTCATGCACTTACAACCCACATTAGAGCATGGTAATTGCTGGTAAAATGCTGGGCATCTGTGCATTCGATCTTGTGTTCATTTGTTTCCCCAGCAGATAACACAAAGACTACAATAGTCCTATTGAGGGCCATCCAGGCATGAGGAAAGGGCTCATTTGAGGCCCACCTGCCCCTCCAGGATGGTGACCACTGGGGAAGAAGTAGTTCCTGGACTGAACATCATTCCATGTGGTTGTCTCGGCCGTCAATCCCTGTCTCAGATGAGGAAACAGCAGAGGTGGCTCTGCCGAGCCTCAGTGAGCTGTGACTTTGGCCACTTGCCCTCGGACCACATAGAAAGGGCCACTGCTCCAGGGAACTTGGTGTGACTACAATGGCCAAACACGGCATGGGGTTTGGGTCTTGGTGAAAAGTTCTCCCTTGTTACAAGATTATCCAGTGTCCCTTAATAACTAGATGGTCATTCTGAGCCTCAGGCTTCTGAGAAAGCCAATCATGGGTCACACAAAGGAGCCCTACTAGTGGAACTGTCCAGGAGCTTTCTGACCAGCTGCTGTGACATCACTCAAGACGCACTATTGGCTGCCCCTGGATGGAAGCATTGTGATGATAATGACCATCAATCCCAAAGTGCCAGGCCTGGGCTGGGGTCCATGTCGCCCTTCTAACAATTCGGCAAAAACATGTTATCACATCCATTCTATAGAAGAAAGGCGGAGCGATTCATTAGGCCAAATTTCCAAAGCGGCGGAAGTGGGCCCAGTTCTCTGCTGTCTTAGCTAGTAGTCCACCTACCTGACCAGGCCCTGGGACAGAGGGGGAAAGACAGGGGGGCCAGACAGTGACTGATGCTTCAAAAGAGTCCTTGACTCAACAGGCCACTTCATGCCAAAGAACGGCTCCTACAGACTTTCACATCTGGAACACACCGACCGACCACCTGAGGCCAGAAGGATTTGCATACACCCTTCATCCCACTAGGGACAGGTGTGGTCCAGCCTCAGGTGAGTGTGGGGGGCAGTGAGCCCAGCACAGGCCTTACCCCGAGCAAGCAAGCTGGGAGTTCCATCAGCCCTCGGAACCGAGCTTTGTGACCCATGCAGTAACCGTGGCAATAAGAAGCCCCCCCGCCTCCCCCAGATGGAACCATTCAGGATCACTCTGAACTCAGAAGCCACTGTCAGAACAGGAAACTCTACCAGCGTGGAGACACCCTTCCATCTTGGGCACGGCAAACTAAGGAAGCAGCTGCATCCAAAAGTTGTTGAAATTTCGAGAGAGCTGAGGAAGCTCTGTGAGCCTCTAGATCTCTCCCTCACCATTCGACGGAGACTTCTACGGCCCTCACTGGCTTCCTGCGAAAACACGGAGCCACCTGGGAAGATAGTGGCTGCTACTTGCAATTAGCATCAGAACGTAAATGAACGCCTGCCAAGAGATGGTAGCAGAGTAGAGGGGACCACAGGGAAGGTGTAAGTCCCGAGAGGAGAAAGTGTAAGTGTGAAGCAATGGGGACCTCGGAGTGTGGACATCACGGGGAGATTCTTACGTACCTGGAATGAGGGATTCTACCCAAGCGGGTGAGGGAAAGACCAGAGAGATGGAAGTTTCTGGCTGTGTAAATTCCAGGGGCAGACCCTCTACCCATCAGAGCTGAACCCCTCCACAAGGCCTCTCAGAGCAGGAGTGGAGCCTGCAGACGAGGGCCGAGATCAGCACAGCTGGCAAATCCTGGGGGACGATGGAATCCAAGCCTCTCTCCTTACAGGTGGGGCCCGATGAAGCCATTCAGTAGCAGGTGGAGTCCGGGGACTCCTCTAAAACATCAATGACGCTCTAGCCCAGAGAGGAAGTGTCATCTGACAAGGCCACGCAGGAAATAACCAAGGTAGGACTGAGCCATTTTCCCCACTGTGAGGGCAAGGTTCAGCCAGAGCACCCACGAGGACCTGGAATCAGTAAGAAGAGAACCTCCCTCCCTCATTTGGGGAGGGCAAGCTAACAACCCCCCAAAAGATCTTTTCTTTCTTTTTTTCAGATGAAGAAGCCAGCTCAGGAAAGCTCAGGGATCAAGAAGAGAACAGTGTTTACTGCAGATCAAGTTCAAAAGCTATGCCACTCCACGCAAACATAACTCAGCTTGCCATCTCTAGCAAAGAGCAAAACCACGGCCTGGCACACACACAAACGTTTCTCTGTATTTTTATCCTGGACCCTCTACAAGAGGCTGAGTTTCCTCTGCCTGCCTCGTAGGAAATCTCCAGGAGGGCTCGTCCAGCTCAAAACAGGGCCCTACACACCTTTCCTCTCGCCCAGTGAGCTGAACACCTTCGCGCACGGCCAAGGCGTCCAGGGACCGAAGCTTCGCAGGGGCGGGGGTTCTGCGTAAGGGAGACCGCGAATGTGGACTTGGTTCGGTCCAGCCTCCGCCACTGGCAGCTGTGACACCATCCCCACGGGAACCAGCGTGCACAAGGTCCAGTCCCTGCCAGAATCGTTAGCCTGACCTGAGGGTCTAAACCCTAAGTGAAAACGGCAGTGACTCGATGTGTGGCCTCAACCTGTCTCACTTCCCCGTGTTCCACGACAGGGCTACATAAGAACCAGGATTTAGTCCAACTGGATGGACCAGCTGCATCGTTCGGTCTTCTCCACGGGGGGCACTCCCATCCCCCACCTGAGGGTTTTCTCTCAGGCTCAGAAAGGCTGAGTGACTTGTCCAAGGTCACACCACTTAGAAAGAGGCGCGGCTGGGACTGGAACCGGGGCGGTGGGACCCCTCGCTCAGCTGCCTTGGCCCTCCATAACGAACTCTTGATGAATGGGGATGTTGAGGCCCAGAGAGGCCCAGAAAGTTCCCCAAGGTCACACGGTCAGTTGGTAATAGAGCTGAGACTGGGTAACAGAAAAGAATGATTTTTTTTTTTTTTTGCTGGATTCTTGGGACAACCTTACAGCAATGAGGTGCGAGGGGCGGGGGGAGAAAAATTTAGGCTGGAACGAGGCAGTTAAGCCCCAAGGAAGAGGAGCCCTGACAGAAGTGAGGGGGCTTAGGAGGAGTAGCCGGGGCCCCCAGCAGCCCCCAGGCGCGTAGGTGGTGGTGGTGACGAGCGTGACTCACTTATTTTGCTTCTTTTCGAGCTCGTGGTTTCGGCTCTGCTGGTTCTCTAGCTGGAAGCGGGTGTCCTCCAGGTCACAGGTCAGGTGGCGGCACTTCCTCTTCAGCTGGTGAGCCGTCCTCTTGGCGCCCTCGTAGGCGCTCTGCAGCTCCCCGAGCTGTGGGAGTAACAGAGTGAATCACCCGTTTCCAGCAGCTGCCGTGGGGAGAGAGAACAGACGCTGGAGGCAGCGACCCTGTCTCCACGCATGCTCCCTGGGTCACCTAAGCCTCAGTTTGCCCAGAGGTAGAATGGGGTCATTCCATTCATCCCTTGGGGTGGCTTTTAATTTTTCTCAATAATCCTCCTGCCAATGCCCCCACAGATTTTTTTTTCCATGCCCTTTCTCAACGTGGCAGCCCCTTGAGTGCTGTATAATTCATACCCCGTCAGCTGGCATGATCTGGGGAGCTACCGAGCCAGGAAGCAGCAGAAACGGCACACGGAGAAAATCTAACCGGAAAGCCCCAGAGACGGGCTCAAAGGTTAGAGCAGTAAATGGTGCTGTGGATGGCTGGCTCGCCCAGCAACGCGCACACCCGGCTAAAACACACAGAAGCCAAAGGCTCTTGCATCTGCCTGCAGGAAACTCCCTCCCAAATGTCCTAGTTTAGATCTGGGAGAGAAGACAGCTCAGAACACTCGCTCTGAAGAAATGGCCTCATTAAAGTATTGCTTTAAATAAGCAAAACGCTGAGTTAATGAAGCCTGTAATTCTAAATTCAGTATTTGAAGGCAAATGGGATGTTTTCTTATATTCGGCTGCTTGGGAAAAGGTTGCGGTTTTATTACTTTTTAATGTAGCATGACTACCCCCTTTCCTTGGGGATACTGACCCGACTTTATAATTCCTTATTAAAGAACTGGGCTGTTTCCCTGCTCAGTGTCCTTCTGCGTTTATCTACAGCTCAGGATGCCTCCTGGAGGACGGCACTACAATGTCCTTCTTGGATGTGACGGGTAAAACCATCACCACCACAGCGGATGAGGCTCGCCTCCACTGCTTATAAACTCCCCGGGACCTCACCCTGGCCTGCCTCCATCTCTCCTCTCACAGTGAGCAGATGTACACAATAAACGGACAGGCAGCCACAACCGCAGCTCTCGTGGTGGCTACCTCCAATGGGGAGACCAAGAAATAAAGTGGATTATTACAATACGCAGCGATGAGGCTGATATCTGGAGAAACAATTCAGGGGCATCCAACCCCATCTGCACCAGGGAAGACTTTCTTGAGGGAATGACATTGAAGCTGAGATCTTATTAGAGATATTGAGGTAAGGGAGAGTGTTCTAGGAAGAAGAAACAGAAAATGCAAAGGCTCCAAGGTAAGAAAGGATAAGATATTTTTTGGAAGGAGAAAAAACAGCAGTGCAGTGGAAGACAATAGAGAGCCCAGAAGCAGACCCACTAAATATAGTCAACTGGTCATTGTTGACAAAGGAGCAAAGGCAGAACAATGCAGAGAAGTCTTTTAATCTGGTGCCGGAACAACTGGACATCCACATGCAAAAAATGAATCTAGACACAGACCTTACACGCTTTACAAATTTTAACTAGAATGGATTGCAGGTCTAAATGTCAAATGCAAAACTATAAAACTACTAGAAGACAACATAGAAGAAAACTTAGATGACATTGCGCTTGGCAATGACTTTTTAGATATGACTCCAAAGGCATGGTCCGTGAGAGCATTGATAAGCTGGAATTCATTAAAATTAAAAAGCCCTGCTCTTCAAAAGACACTATCAAGAGAATGACAAGACAAGACACAGACTGAGAGAAAATATTTGTGAAAGACACACCTGACAAAGGAACCATGGCCCAAAATATATAAAGAACTCTTAAAACCCAACACTAAGAAAAGGAACTTAATTAAAAATTGGGTCAAAGACCTTCAAAGACACCCCACCAAAGAAGACAGATGGCAAATGTGTAAAGATGCTCTACATCATAAGTCATCAGGGTGATTTAATTCAAACAACTGTGAGAGTCCACTACACAAATTATCAAAATCTGGAACACTGACAATACCAAATGCTGACAAGGATGTGGAGCAATAGGAACTCTCATTCACTGCTGGTGGGAGTGCAAAATGGCACACCCACTTTGGAAGATGGTTTGGTGGTTTCTTACAAAACTAAAACATACTATTACCATATAGTCCAGCAATCATGGTCCTTGATAGTTACCCAAAGGAGTACCTAACTATGTCCACATAAAACCTTGCACTTGGATGTGTACTGCAACTTTACTCATAATTACAGAATTGTGGAAATGACCAAGATGTCCTTCAGTTGATTAATGGATAAACTGTGGTACATCCAGACAATGAAATATTATTCAGTGCTAAGAAGAAATGAGCTCTCGAGCCACGAAAAGAGCTAATTCCACACATCTCTTCCTAATTCTACACTCAGAGACAACACTATATTAACTTGAAATTGGCCATGGTGTGAGAATTTACACCATGGAAATTGGCAGTTGACAAGTGCTATACATCGATGTTTATTTTCAGAGAGCTGATATACCAGCACACCACCAGTTACAGTGTAGAGTGGTTAGAATGCAGACTGGGGGAGGTTGGAGACAATGTAAGACAAGCAAAGAGGCTAAACTATTACTACCTTCCTCAAGAGACCCTAGATAAATTACATTATATTCATAATGGCAAACGGCGCTTTCAGAATATCAGAAAAATGCAGAGACACATAACCACAGCAATAATGGTAAATATATGCTGACATTATGGCAGCCAGGTGGAGAAGAGGAGTGGTTGATAGATCCAGAAATATCCCTAAGAACAGAGGCTGTGTTGGTCTCCTGAACAGAAACACAAGACAAGGCCTTGGGGGCAAAGTGGGAAGTTGGAATGAAGACTCTTGTATTAAGTCAGGACCCTCAAAGAGCTGCACCTCAGCGAGAAGGGCCAATGAAAGTTCCACCCGCTGGCCTGGAAGGTCAAAAAACTTGCTGCCACTCTGGCTCTGGAAGAAAATATTCCCGTAAGAAATCAAAACTGCAGGTCTGGGCCTCATGTGGGTTTAGAGCTCAAACCGACACTTTGCACATGTTGCAAAATTCTGAAACTGAGAATTTAGTATAATCTCGGGCTGCTGCCGAAGAAAGTGCAAAAGTGCTTCTTCCAAAGGGACATATGCACAAGCCTCAAAGAAGACTCCCCTTAAAATCAATCAAAATTTTAAAAAATAAAAATAAGATCAACTCACAATAAAAAAGTAGCCACACACACACACAAATTTACCATGAGAGTCAGAAGGAACAAACAGAATGTTCCACAATGCAGACCACCTGGGGTAACTGTGGTGGGTGTAGATGAACAGGTGGAAGGTGGGCTCACAATCAAAATTTACAAAATGCACAAGCGAACCATCCACAGCAGGAGTCAGCATAACGTGTGATAGGGAACCATCTGAAAGAGACTCTGAAAGATCCTTTGGCCGCAGTGTGGCAGGTGGTTGAGGGGAGAGGCCGGAGGCAAGGAGACCAGTTAGGAGGCTACTGCCCTAGTTGAGATGAGAGATGCAGGTGGCCGATTAGAGACAATGGGAATGGATAAAATTCGACTATTATAACAGAACATTACAATCATTTTACTGATGAGAAACCTGAGGCTCAAAATGGGAAGCGATTTCCGCAAGGTCAAAGCAGAAATGGAACTCGGTCGCAGACATCCTGAGTTAATGTTCTCTACACTCAGGTAGTAAAAATATTTTCCGTGTCCTGCAGTGACCAGCATTTGTAATAGCAGTGGGGGTGGAGACGCATGAGGGGTCGGTGTCCTCCTCCGCCCCCCTCACCTTGAATCGCGGAGGTGAGAACCTGCTCGTGCTCTGACACCCGTGGGGTGCAGACTACCTGCTACCTCTTACCTGCTGCTCCAGCTCCCTTCTGGATGCCAGCTCCGAGTCCAGCCTCTCCTCAAACTGCTGCAGACGCTTCCTGAGAAACTGGTTCTCCATCTGAGCGCAGTCAAAGCGCATTTGCCACTCGTCCGCTGTTCCAGAAAGTTAGGGAGACCAGGAGGGAAGGCTGGGTGAATGGGGGCGGTTCGCTTCCACTTGCTTAGCTCTTTGTACAATTTCACAATATGAACAGAGTTCCTGAGGCCTGACCTTGGACCTCGGGTTAGGAAATCTTGCTTTAAGTCCAAACTTAAAAGTGTCCAGCTCAATGCTGGATGCATACCATGAAAAGTTCTCCTTACTCAACCATACACGGAGGAAAACACAGATATTTTTAATCATTTCTCCTCCGGCCTGATCCATGGTGGATTGTGGTGGCTTTGAGTGCAGTGTTGCGATTCAAGTGTTTTACGGCTTCTTCCAACTTCCCTACATCTTAGAAATTTTCTATAATGAGTATGTATGACTTTCATAATGAAAAACAAAATATTTGTGGGTTGGCTTCCTGGAAATGAGCACACAGAGCTGTGAGCCCATATAGCATCGTGACTAATGGGCTCATGAGCTAAGCAGCTCCCTCCTCACTCAGCTCCCATCTCTCTCCATAGGAAAGCAAGCAGGGGAGGCTCATTTAGACATAAATCACAGCCGGGATCGACCTGGAGCCAACACGCTTCTAGGAAAATTGTGCTGCGCCCACTGCTGGTTCTGTGCAAACACCTTCCGCACGCCTTGCGTGTCTCCGACCTTGGTGTGTCTCCTGTATCAGAGAATCTCGGCTCCCACGCATTAACCTCACCGGTAACTGCCTGCCCCGGGGGCGGCCAGGATGAGAGGCGCACAGGAATGGGGTAGAAAGCAAATGCGCCTTGCCTCTCCACCGCCCCCAGGCCTCCGTTCCCCGGAGTGTCCCTGACATTTCTAGGGCATAAACACTCGGGGGGCGCTGACGGAATGATGTCAGCGTTTTCTAAAGGCTGAGAGACGTCTGCACTGGGCATCCGTGTCACCTAACTCGTTCCAGCTGCAGAGAGGAGTTGACAAAGGTGCCTCCAAGCCCACCAAACCCTGGCGTGCGGGTCTCCAGGCAGCTGAGTGAGACGGCACCACCAGGAGTTCCCGGGTCTGCTGAGCACAGCTGTCCTGGGGCAATTCGGGGCTCCTCTCGCCTTGTCTCCCATCAGTCAGTAACTGCTGAGCGCCTGGCATTGCTCTCACATGGGGAGAGGAATAGCTTCTGCCCCACAGGTAGGGGCACGGATGATGACCCCACTATGAGCATTAGTAGTAATAGTGATAACGTAACTAACAGCCGCCCGGGACTATGCCACGCACACGGCTCAACACTGTCCATTAGTCATCTAGGACAATGTCCCTTTGAAAAATGAAAGACAAAAGACAAGACACAACAATTTCTATGCCCAAAGCCACTCATCTAATAAGAGATGGGATCTAGATTTAAATCCAGAAATGCAATTTCATAGATGTCACTTTTAACCACTGAACTGCCTTCTTCAAATTTTAAATTAAACACACACAGGTACATAGATGATAGATAGATGATAGATAGATAGATAGATAGATAGATAGATAGATAGATAGATAGATGATAGATAGATAGATAGATAGATAGATAGATAGATAGATAGATAGATATAGATAGGTGATAGATAGATAGATAGATAGATAGATAGATAGATAGATAGATAGATAGATAGATAGATAGATAGATAGATAGATAGATATAGATAGGTGATAGATAGATAGATAGATAGACAGACAGACAGACAGACAGACAGACAGACAGACAGATAGATAGATAGATACATAGATAGATAGATAGATAGATAGATAGATAGATAGATAGATAGATAGATAGATAGATAGATAGATAGATAGATATAGATAGGTGATAGATAGATGATAGATAGATAGATAGATAGATAGATAGATAGATAGATAGATAGATAGATGATAGATAGATAGATGATAGATAGATAGATAGATAGATAGATAGATAGATAGATAGATAGATAGATAGATAGATAGATACGGGGGTGCCTTGCCATAGAGCCACTATTTTTTTTATCATTCTTTGCATTATTACTAAACAGCACCCGTCACATGGATAGTATACTATGTAGGATATTGTTGGATTACCTGTTTAACGTCTGCCTGCTCCACTAAACTGTAAGCTCCAAGAGGACAAGGGCTGTGCCTGTTTACTCTGTCAAAGTCTCACCCCTAATGCAGTATCTAGTGTAAAGTAAGTCCTCAGTGTGTGTGAATGAATGAATGAATGAATGAATGAATGAATGAATGAGTGAATGAAATAAAAGGACAGTTTTTGCCACTAGCATCTAATCCCAGGGGTTCCATTCGCTCACCTCCTCCAGTGTGACTCTTCTCCAAGTCATTCAACTGAATTTTCTGCTGGGCTTCTTCCAGCTGCTTCTCTACTTCTCCCAAGCTCTTCTGGGCTTGCTCATACTTGCCCTGGAAGAAAGGCCTGGAGGTTCCACACTGCAGCTGGGTGGAGGCCTGGGCTGGCCACCTCGCCCAGGGTGCCTCCCACACCAGACTGGCCATTCCCTGGACAGTCCTCCCCACAGTACCTCCACAGCCAGGGACGTCCACCCTCTGTAAGACCCTCACCCAGGGCACCCCCAAGGCCAAACCTGAGTAAGACCCAGATGCCCCCCAGGACCTTGAGCATTGGAGTGCATCTTTCTTTGGCTTACTGACCCCAGGGGGACAACCCTAAGCACTCCCAGCTGACCTGGTCTCTCTTTCTCTCTCTCTCTCTCTCTCTCTCACACACACACACACACCCGCCAGCCAGGACCACTCACCTTCAGCTCCTGAACCTCGCGGAGGGCCCGCAGCCGCTCTGCCCGCTCGCTCTCCAGCACCTGGCAGGCCACATCGCCCTTGAAGCGTTCATCCGCAAGCTCTGTGGTCAAGTCAGCAATCTGAGATGAGGAGCGTTAAAGTGGTGTCACTCGGTGGGGCCACCAACACTTCTCCCCCAACATGCGCTCCATGGGACCACCCTTGGGGCAAATCACCGGCTCTCTAGCAAGGCAACCCTTCAGTGCAATGTATTATTATTATTATCATCACCCTGTTGTCTTTAAGGTGTTCTGGTGAAACATTTGCATTGCAATGACCTGGGACAGTTGTTAAAATGCAAATTCCAGGATTCTCACATCCCCAAAACCATGCTCTCTGCAGTGGGACCTGGGGATCTGAATTTCAACGCACTCCAGGGTGATTCTTAAGTACAACAAAGCCTGAGAATTATCGCCGTATAAATTGCTAGGCTCTCCTCCTGATCTTGCCTCCCCCTGGGCTTCAGATGGGTTAGATTCGCTTCTGGGCACACAGATGTGTTGGAGCTGGACGAATGATTGTTTGCAGTGGGTACTGAGTATAAGCCAGTGCGATCCAGGAATGACCCAGATCACGCTCCTCACTCCTCCCCGCATCCCTGCGATCGGCATTGATCTCAAACACCAGGACTGTGTTCTCTCCGCCTTAGCCAATTAGTGTGAAATTTAATTTGTACTAATCGGTCTGAGCAAAGGGAGCACAAAATTAATTTAATGCATTAATTTTGTGTTGCACAGAACCCAAGTCTGGAGCCCAAAGGACAATTAGCCTTTTCAAACTGGGGGAAATGACAGGTGCTTTTCACAGAGGCAAGCGGCCCGTGACCATCCCCTGTCCCCACAAACCTCTCCCCCTCTTCCCACATTTAAGGGCCCAAGGGCTTTGTCCATAGAGGTGAGGGGCGGGCTCCACACCCAGAACTACTGGGCAAATGTAAAAAGAAAGCCATTAACAAGGGGGAGAGCCTGGCTTGCAAACCCAGAAGGGTCCTTGCAGATTACTCTAGGACCAATTAACTAAGAGTTATTCTCAAACCTCTCCTGGATCCACCACTTGGCCAAATCACCAGAAACCCTCTTTCTACATCGGGACAATGACTCCACGGTATGCCAGAAAGCAGGGACAGGAATGAATACATTTGCTGTACATTTTGCGTAAACAAACAAATAATATACCCTGAGCAGTTACGGGCATTCATGAGCTTTAAACAGGCCTTCTAGGTTCCCTAGCACCACCACCCCAAAGAGGAAATAACTCCTTCAATGCTATCACCCACATGTCCCATCTTGAAAATGTCCTTTGGTCCATCCCTCACCTTCAGGATAGAGTCTAAAACTCTAACATGACTCTCATGCGTTCTGTGATCTGGCCCAGCTTCGTGGCCTGACTGCACACCCCATGACCCCCCACCCACACACAAGGGACACTCCAACCACCAGATGCAGGTGCCAGACCAGGTCCCCACACTGTCTCTGATCTTGCTGTGCCCTCTACCTGGATGCCTCCCCCACCTCATCAGCTGGCTATCTCCTGTTCATCCTTCAAGACCCCTCCTCCTAGAAGCCCTCCCTGACCCTATCCCGTCTGGGTAGATGCTCTTCCTTGATCACAGCCTGTTTGAGAGTCAGCTGGGCCTGGGTTCAAATCCCAGCTCTGCCACTCTACAGCTGCGTGATACTGGACAAATCTTTACCTCTCCGAGCCTCGCTTTCCTCATGCAGACGTGGGGATACTAACACGTCCCTCACAGTCTGATTTGAAAGTAAAACTAGATAATATGGTAAAGGGTTTATCGTAGCACCTGGCACAGACGCCTTGCTCATTAGGCGCTACTTTATTAATTCAGCATTATCCATTCATTCATTCGATTCGCACTGAATGTTGGTAAAGAACAGCTAAGATGTACCCTTATCTTCAAGGAGCTCAGCCTGCTGCGGGGCAGGCGGGTGGGGAGGGTTCAAATGCACATTAGTGACAGCGGCGATGCGTGAAGGCTTGAAATCAGCAGTAACTACTTGATATGCACCTCCTCACCGCAATCCTAGGGAGACAAGTTCGTAACTAGTACCGTCAGCATTTTACTGACGACGCAGAGGCTCAGGGACCCGAAGAACTTTCCCACAATCCCGCAGCAATAACCACCCTCAGCGACCCTTTGTTCCTTTACCAGCCACGCCGGCTCAGGTCACCCGTTGTACCCATTCCTGACCTTGTCCAGTTCCCGGCTCCTGCATTTGTGTTACGAGGTAGGTAGAAAAGAGATTATGGCTCCGATTTTTATATGGGGAAACTGAGGCATGCAGAAGGCACATCCCAGCTGGGGTCTCTTCTGTGGGGCCTTCGCTAACCCCACTGTGGTCATCTATGAACACGCCCACATTAGGGTCACCGAGCCTCCGCGGCGCCATCTGCTGTAACCACAGCCTCCCGGCGGTTAAGGCCAAGAGACCCTGGCATCCTGAGTCAGATAGGAAACTGGCTGTCGAACTCATATTCCCCGGGGGTTAGGGGGGGAGCACCATGTCCGTGGCCACAGAGGTGCGGTGCTGCGGCCCAGCTTGGGACTAGGAGTCAGAAGACCTGGAGACCCGGGAGGTGATCTAAGCTCAGCAACTACTTGACAAGGCCCCTGGCCCTTCCCTTCCCATCCTAGAGATACGCTCCCAGCCACACTCAGGCCCATCAGCACCAAACTTCCCCAGTGCTGTGCAAATGAACTTTCCCAGCTCAATCCGCAGTCCCTGCTGGGTCCCGGGAGGTTCGCTGAGCAATTCCTCACCGAAAAGGGCCACTGCTCGTACTAATGAGGGCAGACGCTGGAGCGCACAGGCCTTAGTCTTTGACCATAAATAAGTTGTTAGGGAAAGTCTAAATTACATTCCAGAGAGAGAAAAAGACACACCTCCCTCATATATCCTCACGAGCTCCTGCAGCCTTGTGGGTGCTTTCTACAAGAAGACAGGCCTGCTTTCTTGTGAAAATAACAAACCCCACTTTGCATCGAGGCCAGCTTAGCTTTTGCACGCTTGACAAATATTTATAGCCAGCCTCTCGGAGGCTCCTCATCTCCTCTCTGCTCCTTTGCAAATGAAGCACTTAAATCATTTTGCAATAATGTTGTTTTTTTTAATAAGCCTAGTCGAATGCAGTTTCCACTGATGAGGCACCACACGTCTTCGTGAAATTTCTATTGACGGTTTCCCCCTCCCACTGAGACCAGGGGGTGGGGTGCAGAGGCTTTGGACGGGGGCTGGGGTGCCTTCACGATGCGTGGCCCTTCAGGGGTGTCCGCTCCCCAGCTGCTAACAGAAAGCCACCAAGAGAAAGCAGGGCCACAGATACTTTTTATTTGTTCCCTAGCCTAGTGTTTCTTAAAGTATAGTCTGCAGCTCCAGGGCCTCCCCAAGCCCACTGACTCAGGACTTCTATATTCTAACATGTCTCCAGAGGTTTCTGGCACAATTTCAAATATGAGAACCACAGCTCTAATGCAGCCAGGCCTCCTGCATGAGGAATGCCTCCGGGCTTGTTAAGGAAGCAGTGAAGGACCCCTCCATCAGGATTCCCTCCTGGATCTTGGAAGATGGGCCCGGAGAAGCTACAGGGTTAACTGATTCCAATGCTCTTTAAAGTGCAAAACAACATCAATATAAATCAATAGTAGCTTTTGGGAGGGGTGGGGAAGGGATCAGAGCCCTTTCTTCAGATAAAATCTGTGCTAGGGCCCTCACATGCTACATTGCACCAAATCTGAGCTGCTGTTGATTAGAAGATGCACAGTTATAGAACATCAGAAAAGAAAGTGCTGCCAATCTTTGGTGTAACATTCCACTGACTGTTAACATGCATCTCAATTCCAGAGATGTACAGAGGTTGAAAATAACGTGCCTCTGAGAATCGATAAAATGTAGAATAAAACCAAAAAGTTCATCTACTGTAATTGATGCAGGTTTGGGAGTTCGGGAGCCCTTTGATCTCTTCCTTGCCCTTCAGCAACTTTGAAGAGATAGTGGCTTCAGAAAATACAAGTTCAAGTTACGGCACCAAAAAGTCTAGCCACGGAATAGAAAACGGGATCTGTCCTGCATCTATCCAACAACTGAACTTACATCCACAATATATAAAGAACTGCTACAAATCAATAAGAAAAACAACAACAAAAAAAGACTTGAAAGACCACACTGCCAAAGAGGATAGCCGGGAAGTTGGAAATTAAAATCACTATGTGGCACTACTGCACACACACCAAGTTGCTAAATGAAAAAGACAACACCAAGTGCTGCTAAAGATGTGGAGCAACTGGAACTCCCACCCACTGCTGGGGGCATTAAAATTGATACAAACACTTTAGCAAATTGTCTGGCAGTATCTGTTAAAACTGAACATAGAAATTGCTTAGAACCCAGCAATTCTACTCCTAGGTATATTCCTAACAGACATGTATGATAGGTGCATCCAAAGGCATGTGCAAGAATGTTCACAGCAGGCTTATTTGTCGTAGTTCAAAACTAGAAACAACCAAGTGTTCGTTTAGTTGATGTATTACTTCAAAATAGTCAAATGTATCATTTCCCCCTGAGATCTGTGCTTTTGTGAATTGTTTAAAAACGTTTCCCCTTTGGAGCCAGATGACATGGGTTGGCACCTCAGGTGTACGCTTGCTGGATAGATAGTGGCCTGTACACAGAATGGAATACTACGCGGCAATGAGAATAAACAACATGCAGTTATCCACAACCCCGTGAGTGATGGTCACAAACGTAAATGTCAGGTGAAAGAAACCAGATACAAACGAGTACCCATGTTTGCTCGCATTTAAGTAAAGTTCGAAAACAGAAGAAAACGAATCTCTCGTGTTAGAAGTCAGTTTGGTGGTTAGTGGCTTGGAGGGTAGTGGCTGACATGGGGCATGATGGGGGGAAGGGGCTGGGGAGGGCTGGGAGCCCTCTGCAGCTCAGTCTGCGTGCTCACTCTGCAAAAATGCATGGAAATGTAACCTTAGGATGTGCGCGCTTATGTGTTTGTTGGACCTTAATATAACGTTTAAATACAAGAAGAAAGAGGAAGGAGAGGGAGAGGAGTTGGGGAGGAGTAGGCAGAAATCACAACACTCAGGTATCTAATGTGAGATCAATTTACACTCCCACCAGCAGCGTATAGAAGTTCTTGCTGCTACACATCCTTGCCAACACTTGGCTCCATGAGACTTTAGATTTTGCCCATCTGAAGTGCGAAAGGGTACCTACCGTGGTGCTAATTTGCGTTTCCTGATTGCTAGTTAGGTTGAGCATCTTTTCATGAGTTTATTGGCCATGTGGATTCCTGAACATTTGAACTCGAAATTCTTGGGCACTGCCGATTCCTTTTTTTTTTTTTTTTTGTTCCCCCACTTTTTTTTCCTGTGAGTTGCCCTTCTCCAATGATTTGAGGAAGTTCTTTACATATTCTGGATACTCCTTGCCAGTACTATGTGTTGCAGATTTCATCTCCATGTATGTAATGTGTCATCATTTCATACTTTGACAAACAAAATTTACTTCTTACTTTAAAATAGTCAAACTTTTCATTTTGTCCCTGTGATTTGCGTTTTTTGTGACTTAAGAAATTCTTCCCTTTGGAGCCAGAGGACATGGGTTTGAATCTCAGTTCTACACTTGCTGGGTGTGTAGCCTCAGGAAGATATTTAATATCCCGGGGTCTCTAAAATGAGGACAGTAACAGCGTGCACCTCGCACAGGTATTCTGAGGAGGCTTGCAAAGCACTTGGTGCAGAGCCAGGCACATCACCATCTCCTCTCAGCAGACCTCACCCTGCACACAGACTCCACACAGGAGGGATGGGGGTACCTTGCTCTCTAGAAGGTCTGTGTTCTGCCGGAGTTCATTCCGGGACTTCTCCGATTTTTCTAGCTTCTGTCTCAGCGCCGTAAGCTCCTCCTGCAGAAACAAACAGAAGCCATTCTGGACCAGAGCATAGGTTCCAGGAGTGTTAAGAGTGGCTGGGGAATGGAGTGGCTGATTCAGGCAGCCCATCTGCATGGTGCGCGATGCTGCTCTCCTACAAGGGACTCTTTCCCCCTCCTTCCTTCCCCCCTTCCCTCCCTCCCTCCCTCCTCCCTCCCTTCTTTCCACCATTTCCGAATATCAACATCTCTGCTCACGCAAGTCTTCCCCACCCCAACTCAGTCCTGGGTCTGAATGCAAATCCTTGGAACAGGCCCCTTGCTGAACCCGAAACCAGGCAGCCTGAGTGCATGGCGTGCTTCAGCTCTCCCTCCTCCCGAATATCACTTCTCTGCTGGTGGCTCAGCACTGTGCTTACTAGCCCACCACTAGGAGCAACCTCAACACACCCAACCAGGCAGGTACAATGACCTACGGAACAAACACACAAAGGGGTTCTATGTGGCCATGAAGGAGAAAAGGGACGCTCTCTCTAAAACATAAATAAGTAAATGAACACTGCATGGTTTTCAAAGAACATTTTTAAGTGAAAAACTCAGGTTGCAGGAGAGTATATATAGTATTCCACTTTTTGCATAAGAAAGGAAGGGACTGTGTGTGTGTGTGTTTGCTAATTTTTGCAATAAGAAAGAACACAAACGATAAACCAAAAAGCGATCAAAGTGGTTACCTCCCAAGGTGGGTGCTAACAGGTAGAAAGAACAGTAAGCCCTGGCTGGTTTGGCTCAGTGGTTAGAGCGCCGGCCCGTGGACTGAAGCGTCCGTCCCGGGTTTGATTCCGGCCAAGGGCACGTACCTCGGTTGCAGGCTGGATCTCCCCGCCCCAGTTGGGCATGTGCGGGAGGCAACCAATTGATGTTTCTCTCTCTCTTTCTCTCTGCCCCCCTTCTACTCTCTCTGAAAAAGCAATGGAAAAAATATCCTCGGGTGAGGATTGAAAATGAAAGAAAGAAAGAGAGAGAGGGAGGGAGGGCAGTAAGGGGAGTGTTTTCTGAGAGGTAAGGAGATCAAGCACTCAAGGATTCCACCAGCGAGTCTCCCTGGGGTGAGTGGAAAGTGTCCGTGCGCCCCTGGGTAACAACGGTGCATCTAAGCAGCGCCCACCAGCCCAGAGAGGAGCTGGGCGTGGGGTGGACAGTGGTCTGTGCTGACGGGAGCAGAGGGGTATCTGGAAGGAGGCTGTTGGGCGGAGCATTCCTAGCGTAAGAACTTTCAGACATGGGGGTACCGGGTCAGGATGCAAGCACGAAGATGGGGTGTAGGAGGGAGTAGCTCCCCGGGGGCCCTGCCTGCACGCGGACCGACCTCCTTGGCGCGAAGCTGCTCATCCCCGATGGTGGCACTCAGCTGGGGCCGGAGGGAACAGAGGAGCTGCCACCACGGCCAGTCCTTGACCGCCAGGAACGCAGCCACGTTCCTCTGGATGCACCGGGAGGCCAGCCGACGGATCTGCAGGGAAAGGAGGCCGGGAAATGGAGGGGGCCTTCCCAGCCTGGCGAAGGGGAAGGGAGGTGAGGGGCAGGGGGTGGCACAGGGGCAGGAAATGGGTTTGTATCCTGGTGGGAGGAATTAGATTCTTAACATTTAAAAAGTTTGCTTTCACAGAGTCAGGCTCTTGGCATCAGGCACTAGGCCGCCGTTTAATCCCGCGTGACCTAATAATTATAACAGGATGAGGAGTGGAGAACGGCATACAATGGGTCACATCTTATAATCCGATTAGGCACAAAAGCCACCGCGCAAGGCAACAATGATCCTTGAAAATCCCCGACATTGCCACTAGAAACTGTGGCCATGACCGTGTTGCCAGTTGATATTTAGGGGATAGATATCATTCAAGTGTGTTTAACACAAATTCCGTGCTCCGCGGGCCCAAGCGTGCATCAGAATCTCCCAGAGGGTTTGTCAAAACACAGGTGGCTGGGTTCCCCCCAGAGGCTCGGACTCGGTGACCTCGGGCAGGGCCAAGACTCTGCCTTGCTAACAGATCCTCGGTTGATGGGGATGCTGCTGGTCCGGGGACCACACTTGGAGAACCACTGACCTAATTCATTCTAATCATAGGAGGGAATGGCACTGACTCACGAGCCGGAAAACCCCATCCCAACAGCAGGCACGGCTCTTCCTACGTGGAGGATACCAACCACCGTGAGCACCTAACACGCTTCTGCTCAGTCCTCACTGCAGCCCATTTTACACATAGGGAAACTGAGGCACGGAGCGGTAAAAGTCCCGTGCCCGGTGTCCCACAGCTTCTCAGTGGCAGAGTCAGGATTCGAACTTCTGCAGTCCGGATGCGGGCAGAGCCCAGGACCTTAATTAACCCCTATCCCAAATCATCCCGAGGCCTGAGCTAGTTGGGTGCAGTGGGCCAGTGGGACCGCCCACAATATTTTAATTAATAATGTTTTGTTCCTTTCCTGCTTTGGCCGAGGGCATACACTTGAATCTGCAAATTCCCATAAGCTGCAGGCACAAGGAATGAGACTCCATGCTACTTGGGGTAATTAATAGTAACAGTACTAAAGTCATAGCAGCCAGTATTCAGGAGCAGCTACTGTGTGCCACGTAGTGTACCAAATGCACATCACCTCATTTCTCCTTTCCCCAGCTACTAAGAGGCGGAGGTGAGATTCGAACATAGACAGGTCTTGTTTGTCTCCAGAGCCGAATCGCCCTCTCCCCATTGCGCCGACTACAGAGAGAAGATTCTGGAGATCTCTGAAGAGGGTGGCTCAGGACTGTGGGCTCGAAACTGGCCTCTTGATCCCCAAAGCCTCAGCGGCTGTGTGCTATCCATGCCCTGTCTGCTGACCTGGGAAGGATGTGACACGCTGAAACTGTGAACCGACCCTCAGAGGCTTGGGTGACCTCATGGATATATTGGTCAATGTCCTAGAAACAACCACGACATCTTGCAAAAGGTCGCTCAGCATCTCAGCACGCAGGGTGCACTCGTGGACAATAGCATCAGCAGCATCGTGGGAGACGGGAGGACCCGTGCGCAGACCCCAGACCCACTGGATCAGAATCTGCACGTTAGCAGCGTCCCCCAGGGGTTTGTGCACAAGAGCAAGTGCGGGACTACAGCCCCCAGCCCGGCACGGAGGGTCCCTCCCGGGACCTCATGCCTCTGCTGGGCTCACGAGGCGCCGTGCCTCATACCTTCAGCTTCTTGAACTCCTGGCGTGACAGGAAGCCCTTGCAGGCCGCCTGGAATAAAATAATGCTGTGGGACACCAGCTTCTCTCGCTGTTTCTCAAGCCTGGAGACCACGCCTGCCTTAAGGAAGACCTGGAGGGAGAGAAAGCAGCAGGTGACGTCCCCATGGAACCAGACGGTGTGAAGTGGAAGGCAGCTGCCGCTTGGACCCCAGTCTCTTGCATCCACCTGAAATATTTGTTAGCAGCTGCCCTTGACTGAGGGTCTAAGGCATCGCGCCTCCTGATGGTTCTCCTTTCCCTTCCTCCAGCCCCTGGAGACTCGGAGTGTGGTCCTTGCTGAGGATCTTGTTAAAAATGCAGAAAATTGGGCCCCGGCCCAGACCTGCTGAATCAGAATCAGCATGTTAGTGCCACCCCCATGGGATGCAAGCACACATTCTTTGAAGAACCACCTGCTGAGCCAGACCCACCTACACTTCTGTGTGCACCAGAGTCACCAGGGCAGTGTGGCGAATGCAGATCCCAGGCCTTGCCCCAGGAAAGGCTGAATCAGCGGGTTTCGTGTCCAGCCTGGGAATGTATATATTTTCAAATAAATGCCACTGGCCGTCTGAGAGCAGTGGCACCCTAGAAATATTACATTTTGCCTTATAAGGAGGGAGAGAAAATGTGAGGGAAGTGAGGGCGGGGCCCCTTGGTCAGAAGAGCATGGGGCCAGGCTGGTGCCACCCAGGGAAGGTGCTCGGGTACCTAGTGGAAAACAGCTAGGTCTCCAGGCCTTGGCTCATCAATAATGGATGAAGGCCTCTGCAGCAACGTGATCCATGCCTCCCCAGCACCCCGTAGGGCCCCCTTGGAATAGATTACAGGATACACAAAGTGAGAACCTGCAGATTTGGGGCCAGGCCTGCTCCAGCCAAGGGGGTAGGGTGGCCAAAGCTGGTCTCACCTCCCCAGAGGTGAAGGAGAGATGCTCTAATGACATCTGAGCCAGAGATGGGGGAGGAGCCACTTTGCAGATGCCCTTACGCTTATTTTTATTGTGCATTTCTTTGCTGGGTATGGCTTAGAACCCAAAGGGGTTTGATGTCTCGGGAAGCACTGGACAGCTCCACCTTAATCAGTGATATTATCAAGTAGTCGGTGACATTATCAATTACTGGTTAACATTTCACGGAGCCCCTCCTGTGTTCTGGGTCTGAACGAACCACTTAATGTGCATGTAGAGTACTTGACATGCACAACTATATGGTGGTTAATATGATCTCCCCATTTCATGGAGGGAGAAACTGAGGCTAAAACAGGCAGTTCCCCATGACCCTCCTCTAGTGAGTGGCAAGACTGGGACTCATTTCCTTCTCTCTGACTCCAGACAAGACTGCAATTATCACGGAATGTAATTAACATTTGCATGGCATCTACATTTTTCAAAGCTCTTTCTCTTATGTCCCGTTTTACGCTCAAAAAAAACCCCTCTGAGGAATCTATGGGCTCAGGAAGATCATGTCATTGATTCACGTTCACATAACCAGTGATCAGCTGGAGCCCCAAACCGTGAGTTCATCATCTCCTGCACTCATCCTCGGAGTCACCATGAGGCTTCATTTCCTCATGCATCATGACACACGCACCCGAGGTCTGGGGTTGAATTTCAGTTTAATTCCAGGTGGAACAAAGGGTCTCAGTACAGCCTCCACTCCCCTAAACGCATTTTCTACGATGGAGACCGCTCCGCCAACCCCACAGAAAACCCGTTCTCGGTGGGACAATGCAATTGATCACACCCGATCGGTGCTAACTCAGTTTTGCCACCCTCTGTGGCTTTACAGAACACTTCATATCAGCCAGGGACACCAAGACAATTAGCCTCATTGAAATAAAGGCACGGCTGACTCATTACCTATCAGATTGCCTCAATAATGACTGTATTAATTTCACAAGCTAGTGAGTCCCAAAAGCTGCTATAAAAAAAAAAATCAATGATCAAAGTGATGACAGCACTAGTTCATATATTACAAAAGGCGGTGGGTTCTGCCAAAACCACTATTGATTAAGTATGAAGCTTTCATTAAAAAAGATAATTGGAAACGACCGTACAGAGAACAGAAATAAGTCATCGCCTCGGCAGGATCTTATTTTGATTTTTTTTTTCCTTTTAAGAGCATACTGCCGACCAGAAGGCCACTGCCTGTGGAATCCCACCTCTTTCATAAATGTCATGGCCCTCAGCACAGGCCTCGATAAGGCACCAGCGGCTGGAGATCACAAAGAAAAATCTAAATTATTTGCTTTTCATGGGTCCGGCTGCTTATCGGACCCAAGCAGAGTGTGACATTCTAATAATACCATTGTAATTAGCTAGTTATTAATCATAGCAAAGGAGTGAAAGGGAGGCCTGATATTATAAGCATGGCCATTTGGGAAGCTTCTCCAGGAAACTGCAATTTTACGCTCCCCAGGGACCCACGGGCCATTCCATGCAGATCACTGGGGGAAGGGGTCCAACAAAGGGGAAACAGATGCATGCCCAGTGAAGCTGGAGTGACACAGGGAAGCGACTTGGCTGTCGGTCAAACCTGGGGACAGAGATGGTTGGCCAGAACGGGTGTGGCCACTGCAACCCTGCAAAAAATTGGGAATACATAATCCCCTGAAAAAAGGAATTTTCTATTATTGCTCTTGGCTCTTGGCCCACGGGGCTCTCTCGTTCCTGCTTCCTTGCATTTGCCTGTGTTCCCTCCGTAGCCATGCGGCCCTGCAGACCCCGCATGCAATGGGCCGATGGACTGCAGCAGGGAACACAAGCTAAGCTGGCCTGATGCTGGGTTAGACACTGTCCCAACATGGAATAGAAACTCTGGACACTGGCTCTGATTCTAGCCCTATTGAAGCCCCAGCTACACTTCTTTCAAGGTGGGGAGGAGGGAGAGGGGAGCGTGGAAACTCAGGGGTTTGATGCCACAGAATGTGCAGAACAGAAGGTGAATTCTTCCAGACCACCGGGGTCCCTGGGAGTGTACCCTCTGACAAATGGTATTTCTCGATGTTATTTCCTCCCACATTATAGCATTTTACCTTCACGGCCTCATAAGGTAGGCAGGGCAGAAGATGACTAGCCCCGTTTTCAGTTTGGCGGGAAGGAGACCCCCAGAGGGAGTGGACTCTGAGGGAGGGCATGCGATGAGTCTCATCTGGGTTTCTGATGTGATGGGCGGAAGGGCATGAGAAATCAGCTCTACTCACCTGGCTGTGCCCCATGGCCACTGCCTTCTTCTGCAGATTCAGGGTCTGCAGGAGCTCCTCCACAGCCTGCAAGGAGAGAAAGGTTAGAGGAGAAGACAGACAGAAGGCCTGAGACTCCCGCAGTGGAGAGTCAGGCTGCCTGGATGGCTGGGAGAGAGGCCGGCCCCACACGGCTGTGAGTTTTGGCTCAGGGAGCCCCACCTCGCACCGGTGGTGAACACGGACTGTGCACCTACTGTGTGCCAGCCACTCTTCCGGGACCTTCATAGATACCATCTCCTTTCATCTTCAAAGCACCCCTAGGTGGGTCATCACCCTACCGTGCCCACTTGTATAGAAGAGAAAACCAAAACTACGAAACTAAATGATGGATGTGGAAAATGATATGGTGGTTCCTAAAAAAATTCAGCACAGCATTACCCTGTGAACCCAGTAATCCCACTTCTGGATATATACCCAAAAGAAGTGGAAGAAGAGACCCGGATAGATATTTGTACCCCAAAAGATAGAGGCAACCCAAGGGTCCACTGGTAGGTAGATGAATAAACAAAATGGGGTATGTACGTCCAATGGATATTAACCAGCTTTAAAGAGGAAGGAAATTCTGACATATGCTACGATATGGATGAACCCTGAGGACATCATGCTGAGTGAAACAAGCTAGTTGCAAAAGAACAAATACTTCATGGTTCCATTTATACGAAATATCTAGAGTAGTGAAGTTCATAGAGACAAAAAGTAGAATGGTGGTTACCAGGGGCTGGAGGGAAGGGGGTTGGGCGGCCCGTGCTTAGTGGGGACAGAGTTTCAGTTTTGCAAGATGAAAGAATTCTGGAGACCGATGACGGTGACGGCTGGTTGCACAGCACTGTGAATGTGCTTAACGCCACTGAACTGCACACGTAAAATTGATTAAAATGGTAAATTTTGTGTTATGCATATTTTACCACACACACACACACACACACACACACACAAAACAACCCAAACTAAATAAACGCATCTCTTCAACATCACAAGGTTACACAGGAGCAAAGCCAGATGGGAACGAGGGCCCCTCTGGCCATGTTGTAGCACCTATGTCTTACTGCTTTGCAGGACCAGGATGGCTCCAGAGGACTCTAAGCCACTAGGAAACTCACCCACTGTGTCACTAAAGTCCCCTGGGACAGTCACCCCAACATTCTGTCTTTCTTCCATTGTATGCACCAGAGACTGTCTCGCTCCCCAAAATACTTGCTAAATAAATGACACAGCCATTAACCTTCTGTGCCTGACCTAGATTATGGAGGGAGAGCCTGTGTTTAATTCGCCTCTTATTTCCTCCACAGCACCTGTACTGTTCTGTGCATACAGTAGGAGGTCAGTAAATATGACGACCGGATGAATGAGTACCCAAGCAAGAGAGACCAATGAGGTTTAGGGTGAGGGTGGGGGAGAAAAGCAGGCCCTTCCAAGAGAAACAAACTCACAGAGCTTCCTGGATGCAGCATTGACCAAGTCACTAGCCATTTAATGGAATTTTCCTCTTTGCATAAAGTCCTGCAGGCTGAACAGCCTTGCCAGAGATGTGTGCCCTCGTTCCGACGCAGGTCGTGCCCGGTTTCTTCGTGACCGCCAGCTCCCCTCCCGCTCCGCCCCCACGCCACCCCTCATGGACTTCCACCGACTCAAAACCACAAAGTCCATTTCCAGAATAAACTGTCAGAAAAGCAATGTGACACTCGAGAAGCCAAAGGTATTATGAGGCAGGAGTAATTTAACAGATGAGTTTCAATTCCACGGGTCATCGGCATCACGGAAGACTTCCTAAGATACCCTGCCCCCCAAAAACGCTTATTAAAAGTCTAGTCCAAGACCGAAACCTGGGAGGAAGTTCCCTCCTCTGACCTCCTGCCGGAACATTCCATGACGCCCTCCAAAAATTTAGTGGTTTCACTTATTGCATTTTAGGCCAAAACTGTTCCAAGGGAGCTATAGGTGGCGGGATGCATAAAACCAATATCTCTGAAGTACAACATCTTTTCTCTCTGCACGAGAGGAAAACAAAATAAAAGTGAGCTCAAAATAGGATGGTTGGGAAATAAATGAAACCGACAGCCCATGAAATTTTTCTAAGTCTACCTTGAGAGTCAATACTCAGAGTAGGTGTCGGGGGTGCGGGGAGGGGCTGACAATCTGGAGTTAGATCCACCTGGGCTGAGATCCTGGTTGTTCCGCTCAAGAACTATGAGCTAGTCCCTGTGTCCCAGAGCCAGTCCTACCAGCTCCGTCGTGGCCAAAGCCTGGGAGAGGTACCAGAGACTGTGCACTTAGCTTCCACTTCTCAGGTGCACCCCCAAGGCTGCCAAAACACACACCTGACCCCCGCAATACCCAAGGACTCTCCTCTATCTCCTTGCTTTCTCACAGCCCGTGAGATCTCTGTGTAGCCAAGAAGACTAGGTCCAGCAAACCCACTCTGTCCCGCTGACCTCCCTTCACAGAGCAGAACCTGTAGGTGCCGGTGGCGGAGTGAGCGAGTGGCTGTGAGTTGGACTCTATACTTCTGACCTTCATTCTCCCCCCTCCCCCCTTGCAAAATGCTGAGAATGTTCCCTGCCCAGACTTGGACCCGTGTTGGGATGAAAAATTGAGAACCTGAGAACATGACTTTGTAAGTGACTTTGTAGTTAATTGCCATTATTATCATCATCATTAATATCACTCTTAGAGATTGTCACTCGTTGGGTGAAATATCAATGATTTCATTTGGTGGTAATCATTTGACTCCAGCCGGAGGCTGGAACCGGGGCAATGAATGATCCAGGCTTGCATAAGAAAGGTCTTCCTCGCCCTGCCCCTTTCTGGAATCAGGGGTGGGAGCCCTGGGAACTGCCCGGGGAGCTGCAGCTTGTGCTCTCTGCGGGGAGCGCTGAGGAACCTGCTGGCCATTCCGCTCCAGGGAAACAGTTCTCTCCTGTGTTTTTGAGTCTGACCCTGCTCCTAGTGCCTGACACAAAACTCATTTCATTTCCAAACCTCTGCAACAGGTATATGTTTTACGCCCATTTTGCAGAGAAAGAAAGTGAGATCCAAGGACGACGAAAGGATTTGTCAAAGGTCACGTCGCATGCTAAGAAGTGGTGGGGGGTGAGGCAACCCCAGGGAATCCAATTCTTGAGCTTTTTCTCTGGCCTCTGACAGTGGGATCCAGGCCAGCCCCCCTATGCACTAGGCTTGTGACCCTGAGCAAGTCACCCCTCTTCTCTGATCCTTATATTCTAGAATAGGGGGTAATCATGCCTGTCCTACAAGGATGCAGTGGGGACTTCCCGAGGTCACCAAAGTAGCATGCAGGAGTGTGACTTCCAGAATGATGGAGCGAGGAGCTCGATAAATCCTCCCCCCCCAAAAAAAAATCCATGATAAAAATAAATATTGTTTTCAAAAACAACCAGCTCAATACTCTGGAAACTGAGCCAGGGGATACAACACATTGAGAAGCATTCCGTCAAGAAGAATCTGTTGAACCTCAGGTAGGAACCATGGGGGTTTGTGACAATCTGGACAGGGGCTCTTTCAGTCCCCTCCAAGCTCTTCACTGCAGTCATCCTGCGAAGCTGAGGCAAGCTGTGAAATCTAGCAGCTTCGTTGGCAGAAGGAGCTACTTGTATGGAGTGAAGTACAGGAAAACCCCTCGCCCGGGATCACTGTCAGAAACACCAGTGAACTTGGCAGCAAACAAACAAAGGTCAAGGTCAACAGCACAGCCAGCCTAAGACTGTTATTCTGAGTGGGGCAAGCAACGGACATTGGCCAGGCAGAAAAGTAACAAGGAGATACAGGGAATGGGGCACCTCGAGGAGCTCCCACATAGCTTACTGGAAGGCTGCACCCGTGATCAAGGCCACACATGTGCACAGGGGAGAGAGAGATGGCCCTAGCTATGTACACACCCTATTTAAACATAAAGCCGTGATCCAAACAAAAAGGGGAAGCTGGGACACAACTGTAAACGCCTGAACGTTGACTGCATTTCCCGACGCCCACGCAGCTCCATGAGAATTAGATGGATGCTTCACAGATCGAAGGTATTGGATCACAGCCTCTACTCCTCCCTGAGAACCCACAACTTTATAATAAAAACGATCATTGAAAACTAAGCAGAGATATCAGCGGTCTCATCCCATGGGGGAGACAAACTCCATAAATCTAGTCCAGATAAGTTAGTTACTCAATAGTTGCGGAAAGACCAGAGTCTAAAGCTGCTATCACATAGTATCTAAAATGTTGAGTTTTAAACAGAAAATTATAAGTCATAAAAATAAAAAAAATCACTGGAAGTGTGACCTACACTCAAGCAAACAAAAAAAGAGCAGTCAGTAGAAGGCCTCTGTGGGCTTAGATGTTGAACTTGACAAAGACTTCCAAGCAGCTATTATTGTGCACAGGGAGCGCCTATTGTCATGTCTAGAGCACGTTAAGTTCGAATAAATGTGAGCAACTGGTGAAGAGAGGACACACCCTTCACCTCCACCGTTCTAGGCTCCAGTGATGAGTCCCTGACTGCACCTGGGAGAAACCTCCACTCACAGAGTCCCTTGGTGTCCTAGAATTTCGCAAAGTGAATTCTCTGCAATGTTCAACAAGGATGCGCCCAAAAAGCATGTGGTCCAGCACCTGCCCTGAAGCTGAACATGCTACACAGGCAGTGAGAAGCCCCTGGAATAACCAAGAGCCATGGCTGAGAAATGCTTCAGGATTTGAACCCAAGTCTGTCTGACTCTAAACCACACGCTTTTAACCACTGGGCCTCTCACTTACACAGCGATCCAATCATTCCATAAGGGTGGGGGCTACGTCTCTGTTATTTAACACTCTATGCTCAGGACTGTAAATAGAATGCCTCACACCAAGCGGAAACTATATAAACACACACACGCGCACAATTTGTCGGTTAACATTGAATGGGATACACACAACGTTATTCAAACAATAGACTCAAAATAGAGGACAGCAAGGTGAGCAGGAAAGGGCTTAGATTACAGGGGAGCCAGAGGAGTCGTTCAGCACCCGGGGCGCGGACAGCTCTCCGCCCAGCCCTGGGCTCATGGGGCCCCTTCCCAGAGGAAATCGGGAGTGACCACGAGGGTTTGAGATGAAATAAGCCTGGCCGCCTCTGAGAAGATGGATGAACATCCCTTAAGGCGTTCTTCTGATCAAGTCCGGGGACAGAGATGTCGTTGGCTAAAATCAATCAACACTGTAGACACCCTCAGGGGAAGGCAGGGTCCAAGGGTGTCCTCTCATTGATCGGAGAGACCTGGCAACTCCTGCCTCTGGAGCAGAGAGCCTGAGGGACCAGCACCTGGAACAGGGCCCAGGTGCGCTGAAAGGACTCCACTGAGCTCCGGGTGGGCTTCAGTGTAGTTTCCGGTATCATTCTAACCAGGTGGGATACCCCGGGAAAGAAGAAAGGGACCTACGATTATTAGAAGGAAATACAAGGCCATTACGCAGACCTGAGCGTACGCCAGGGTGTCTAGAAGGGATGGGGCATCCCGAAGAGCTGGAGGTCAGCACGAGGACATCGTTCCCTAGAGGACCGTAGAATGGGCAGAGCGGACTTCAATTCCTTCATAATTTTGCTTAAGCCAGTTCAGGTGCGGTATGAGGCATGTGCTTATTTGTTTGTTTGTTTCAGGAATGCAAAATATCCGGTGGGTACCCACCAAATGAGAGCACTTCACTGGGAAACAGTCTTGGCATGAAAAACCAATGGTGAGGCGCCACATTAGGCACCCCGGGGACCTCACCGAGGCCCATCCTGTACCCCGGCCGTGAGTCCCCTCTGCTGCCCTCTAGTGTCTGACGACAACATTGATCTTTCCCAGCTGTCCCACTTGTCCTCTTCGATCCCGAGGTCTTCACTGCTTTACACACACAGGCTGACAGTTTGCCCGCCCGAGCACATGTTCATGCATAATTCATGGCCTATCACGGTGCCTGGCGAATGAATATTTATCAGCTTTCTCATAAGAGGCAGGATGCTGTTTCCTTTTTGTTGCTACCGAAATTCTATGCTGCAGCAAATGAAATTTGCGAGCAAATGAGAAAAAGAATGGGAAGCAGCTAAAACTTCCCACCAAGTCCATTCCGCTTGTAATTTTCCATTTTCCGAGGCCTGCAGCATGTGCGTGGAGGTGGTTTCGGTCTGGCTGCGCCGGAGAGCTGCTGAGTCGTTTGGAATAGAAACGCTTCCATATGCTACACCCACGGCCACCGCGGAGAACTCCCCGCACCCCACGTCGGTGTTGTTTTCAATGCAGAGGAGCCCAAGACCCTTTCAATGGCTCCATTCCAGACTCTCTGAACAGAGATCAAGTTGGGCGGAGGAATGAAGGACAAGTAACCCCAAATAAAGGTTGATACACAGTGGTTAGTGGCTTCCAAAATCAGCTACCACCCAGAGCCAAGACAGCCCTGCACCACACCAGCTAGGACTGAGGTCCCCTCCCCACGGCGAGTTAGGAGGGCCCCATAGAAGGTGCTGCCTTGTCTTCAGGAGGTGGCCTGTGCCCTGATCCTTACTGCTAAGAGCCAGGAAAGGACCTAACGATTGTGACTGTATATTCTTTCAGCCCTGCGACGCATCGATTGAGGACCCCGATACTGACAATCTTGAGGGCACATGGGCACATTCACCTGGAGGTGAGGTTTCAACGTGGTTGTAAAAGTACAGTCTGTGTGGCTTGGTTGCTATCCCTCTGGCCTTGATTCCAATGCTGATAATAGGAGTTCATACGAATCGAGCCCTTAGTATGCACAAAGCTGTGTCAAGCACATCAACTATACTATTCCACATCATCCTCAAAACACCCCACTAAGGTAGGCATTAGTGTCGCTCCCACTGTACAGATCAGGAAACTGAGGCAGAACCATGAAGGAACTTGCTTATGTTCACGGAGCCCCAGCTGGGAGTCAACTGCAGGTCTGGAGCCCATGCTCCCTCCGCTACCCTCCCAGGGATCAAGAAACTTGGGTTCAAGGACAAGACCCATGAATGCCTGGCTGTGTGGCCCCGGGGGAGTCCATCCATCTCTATGAGACTCTGTTTTCTCATTTGCAAAAGGGCCACAGTCGCTCTTGTTTTGCAGGGCTGCTATGAGGATGCAAAAGAATTCTGCAAATTCTAAAGATCTCTGTGGTCATCAATCAGCTGGCGGCCATTCTCAGTAGAAACGTTACTGAGGGTTTGGCACTAGGGGTCAACACGAGGCCCCAGCCCTAGGAGTTTACAGTAGAGTCAGAGAAAGGAGATACACCGGGGCAGAAATACAGCTTTAGATGCATGTATTCATTTCATTCATTCATTCATTCATTCATTCATTCATTCAACAGAGACTTGACTGAACACTTGCTATGATCCAGCAAACGCACAGGGGAATCTACTAATTTCACATAAGGACACTGGCCATGCAAAGACCGGGGGAAAGAGCGTTCCAGGCACTGAGGCAGATGGTTCACTGTAATCCTGTAAGATGGGGGCTCTAGCATGAGACGCTTCCCAAGCTTTTTGACAGCGAAGCCCCCTTTTCAGAAACGAGCTCAGGGTGCTGGTGCTGAGTGACGCTGCCTCAGGAAATGACGGCTTTTCATCTTGACGGGGGCCCTTCTATCTGAGACCTACTCTAATTCCCTCCCTGCCCGTCCTCACGCAGGGTTTCAGAAGGGCCATCCTGGGGCGGGGAGTGTCCCAAGTGACACGGCAAGGGGTACAGCCTAGAGCAGGGATCTGGGCCATACCTCACACCACCCTCATCTTTGCCCCCAAGGCCTGGCTCTCAGACCCCAGCGGGCAGAGATGGCCCCTTCTCTTCCCCTATGGAACAGAGGCACCCAGGGCAGGACCCATCTCCACATACCTTCCTCTCGTCTATCCCCTCAGTGGCCAGCATGAGCTTCTTAGCGAGCGGGGGGTCCAGCACCTGGAATCGCCGGCGGAACTGCGTGAGCCCCATGTGGTCAGCGTAGCCTGGGGGTGGGAGTGGGCAGAAGAACAGGGTCCAGGTGAGGAGACCAGCCCAGGGCCCTGCTCCCAGCCTGGCTACTAACTGGCTATGTCGACTCATTTCTCGGGGCTTCAGTTTCCCCATTTGCTAACTTCAGAGATTGGGTTCCATCCGCATTTCCCGGATGTCTGTGCAGAACACAAACCAGATAAAATGCTCCACTGCAAGTTTGAAAAGGCTGTGCTCTCATCCGCCTCTCGGGAGGTCACGATGTGAGTCAGCATCGATGTCAAGAGCTCTGGGAACCATGCAGGGAAGATGCCTGATTAGTGCTGCTTGACCCAGAGTTTTTCCCAAACCTGCTTGACTGTGGGGGAAAAGTTTTGTTTTGGTCTAATATTTATTATCACCTACAGACTACATGAAGAAACGCTGTATTTTTATTGTTGTTGTTCATCTTCACCCAGGGATATTTTTTCCATTGAATTTTTAGAGAGAGAGTAGAAAGGAGGGAGGGAGAAAGAGAGGGATGGAGGGAGAGAGAGAGAGAGCAAAAAAGAGAGATAAACTGGCCACCTCCCACCTGCGTCCTGACGGGGGCTGGCTGCGGGTCGAACCTGTAACCCAGATGCATGCCCTTGACCGGGAATCAAACCCTTCGATGAACAGGCTGACACTCTAATCACTGAGTCACTCAGGCCAGGGCTAGAAATGCTGTATTGGATAGTATCTAGGAGTTCCTGTAAATCTAATGTAGGATGGACCCAGCTGCACCCACCCTTCCATGTGGACACTGGGAGGAGGCATCTGGAGAACTCTCAGGGGGGTGACATGAGAGCTGGCCTTCGAAGGAGCCATCGAGTTTGTCACAGGATTCGGCGTGGAAGGGATGTCTAGGCAGGGGGAGTGGAGCGGGGAAATCTAAGGTTTGTTCCAAAGCCATAGCAACAGCCAGCGTTCACTGAGCACATACGTGTGCCAGATACCAGGGTAACAGCTCTCCTGTGCCACAGGCACTCTGGGCCCGACATTATTATGTCTATTTTATAGATGTGGAAACTGAGGCCCAGAGAGGTCAAGTCACCTAGTCCAAAGTCACACAGATGTTAACTCCCCCAGCTGGGATTCAAACCCAGACAACCACAATAACTAATCCAGAGGAGAGTAGACAATAATGGGTGAAAGATGATTGGGGGACTGGGTCCCAAAGGAACTTGAACTCTAATTCCAGACCTTGAGGTTTGGACTTGGTCTTGATACAAGGGGCATGGTAGAGCCTCAAAAAAAAAACCACACACACACACACACAAAAAAACCCTCAAGTGGCCTGATGGGAGAAGGTCTGATGAAATCTCACTCCACTTTTGAGACTTCACTTCACAGAAAGCCAAATGCATAAACTGCAGAAATGAAAGTTCTACCGCAAGACATCAACCCTTCCCTTCGCTGGAAAACTCATCCTGACCGAGCTGGGCCGTGCTGAGGACGCAGGGGACGGTCGCCGCAGTGAGGATGCGAGGCCTGAGGAAGGCGGCGAGCCGCCCCCGGCATGTACACGGGGGCTCTGGTAGGCGGCCCAGGGCTCCCACAAAGGCCCGGCGCTCCCTCCCGGGCCCAATCGATCAGCTGCCGGCTGTGACCATCTCGCTCTGGCTCTCCCTGTGACATTATCTGTCTCCCTCCGCCTGTGGTTGTGCAGGCAGGAGGGAAAATCAATGAGATGCTCAGGGGAGTGAGGGTCTCATCTTCGCTTCCTGCTGCTCCCGGCGTCTCCATCAAATACCTTGTGCCCAGGGTTCCATTATTAACACGGTGGGAATAGATGGGGACAGCGACCACACGCTGGGGTGTCGGGGACCACAGAGACATTAAACAAATGTGGGGGTCCACCTAGGCGCCCCACCAGCCCCAGCTACCCCATCTCCTACAGAGAGAATGCCTGCGCATTCCTGACGGGCAGGGTGGGGAATCCACGCGCTGGCCTCTGGAGTCTGAGAGGCAGACAAGAAACAGAAGGATTCGGATCAGGCTCACGAGCCAGTGGTGGAAACTTCGGGTGCATGCTTGCTTTTGAAAACACAGGCCTTCAAGACTTCCTTCCTCTGGGTGAAACCCACTCTATCCCCCCACCACCCCATTATCGCCTCAGCTGGACCTGGCCAGAACCAAACTTCCAAAGACCAAATTTGGAGCCTTCCCGGCGGATCTACCCACCTCATCTCCCATGGGCCCCTCTCTCACTCTGAACCCCATTCCCTGGAAACCCAGGCTGGGCCGTGCCTCCCTGCCTTTGGATATGCTGATCCCTCTGCCCAGCGTTCCCTCTCCCCGCAGGCCCCAGAAGGGAGCTGCTTGTTTTGTTTCAAGACTCAACAACTAAGACGTTTCCTCCTCTAGGTTTCGCAGTCTCCCCAACGAGGGCACAGATCTCCTCCAGGCATCCAGGCACCTCCTGCATCCCCCTGTGGCACGTATCCCTGTCACATCGCATTATTCTCGCGTTTCCACACTGATCTCCCAAACCAGGCTGAGCATCCCAACCAAAGCATTACTCACTGGGGGAATTCCACTCCCGATCCCAAAGAGGAAGCTCCTAACGCGTTTGTTGTTTGAAAGTAAGAGGAGTGAGACACAGGCCTAGCCTTCCAGGAGCACGCAACTAATTCCAGAACTAAGATGGGCTTTGAATTCAAAGAGACCTAGGTCCAAATCCAGGCTCTGCCATGTCCCGGCTGGGTGACCTTGAGCAAGTCTTTTGACCTCTCTGAGCTTCTGTTTCTTCATCTGTAAAATGGGGGTGATCATAGCCTCCCCCTCACGGGGCTGCTGGGAAGAGTCAAGGAAAAGCTCCTGACACATAGTCGGTGCTCTTATCCCTTGGGTGTCCCTGGTTGGCGGGCATGTCCCAGGAGTCAGAGACAAGGTACTCCCCCCCCCGCGGCTCTTACCTGTCCTGTGCAGACGCAGCGCCTCCAGGATGTAGGACCCTGAAAGCTGGACCCTCAGTGCTGGGATGTCCAAGGGCAGTGGCCCACCTGCTCCGGGCTTGTCCCCACCAGGCTGCGGTGGACTCGGAGCCCCCTGCCCACCTCTGCTTTCCACTGTGAGGCTCGGCACCAGGCAGTGGATGAAGTGTAGCTGAGATCTTCTGATCACATTGGACAATGCGTCCTAGGACCGGGAGGAGAGGGAGTCAGCACTGGCTATCTCAGGGTGAGACAGAAAGGGGTCAGGACACTCCCCAACCTACATTCATCTCGGCCTGGGCATCTCTTGGGGCCCCTGTGTCCTACACCAAGGACCTCCTGCCTATGGCCTGATTTGTACTTATGAAAAATAAGGCTCGATTCCCAGCAGGGGGTGTGCAGGAGGCATCGGATTAATGTTTCACTCTCATGCTGATGTTTCTCTCTCTCTCCCCCTCTCCCTTCCTTTCTCTCTAAAAATCAATAAAATAAAATAAAAACCGCTTAAAAATAAATAAAAACTATGGGGCCTTCATCATAGCCCTTGTCGTAACAGATAGGGAAACTGAGGCATGGAGAGGGCAAGCGAGTGGCCCAAGCTCATCCACGCCACTAGCAGAAGAGGTGGAGTAGAACTCAGGACCTCGTCTGTGGGCTTTTTCATAATATATTATGAGGGGTTTTTTAAAAACTCACCCTTCCCATGTCCCACACTCTGGGCTCAGCCTGACCATTGACCAATCAAAATTTCTCTTTGCTGATGGATGGACGTATCTGGGCAACGCAGTGACACCCAGTGCTGCAGCTCACTGCCTGCTCCCAAGGAGAGCCTAGTGGCGAAAATGTGGGCACTGGGGAGAGGGGGACGGCAGGCAGGCCTGGTCTGGCTGTGACATCTGTCATCTTGGGCAAGAGGACAACTGTGCTTCCTGCAAACTTCTTGAAGCCACTCAAGTCAACACCAAGTAGCTGAGGCTTTGACCTCAGGCTGGAACCAATCAGTCACGAACAGTGTGACTGTGGCCAAGTTTCCTCGCTGCTCTGAGTCCCACCTTCCTCCTCTGTGGAGCTCGGGGAATGCCTGCCCCTTCGGGCTCACCGGGAGGTTAGAGATGCTGAAAGTAGATGACCCATCCCGGAGGAGGGGAGGGACACGTAGCAGTGGGGGCAGGGCATCTACTCACCATCTGTAGCTTGATCTGGGAGCAGGGGGCCCTCCTCTTCACCGCAGCAAAGCTGCTGGCAAAGGCCCTCCTCACGGCGCAGCTCCTCTGCAGGGCCTGCTGGGAGGTGCCCTCCAGGCCAGCCACCGCACGGCACACCGGGGACAGCTTGGCCCGGGCCTGGAACAGGCTCCTCAGCTCCTCCCTGGCAGATGGGAGGGGGGAGAGAGAGATGAACCCTCCCCGTGAATCATACATACTGGTTACTGTCTTTTTCTGCCAGACGAGCCTTCTCCCCCTGACACATGCCAGCTCCTTCCTCTGTTCCCCTCTCCTCCCTAGAGCCTCTCTCCTTCTTCTGGGCGTCCCTGTGACTTACATGCCTGCGGGAATGCTATTAAGCCTGCACTTTCTCAGGGGGCAAGAGCATTTCTGGGATCCCTAGAAGAGGGATCAGTTTCTGGACCTGTCAATGCAAAGTCCAATCTGACACCCACTGGTGGTGAGGGCCTTCCCTGGGCGCTCCTGTGATGTACAGGTTCTGAGATTAGTGGGCAAGGGCCCGGGTAGAGGCTTTGCTCTGAGGAACCTGAGCTGGCCTGCCTGCTTCTGTGGGCAGAAGAGGGTTGGGAAGGCTGGGCAGATCCTGCTGTGTGCCCTGGGAGGAGGCTGGGACCCAGAGACGGCCCCATGCCTCTCAGGTCCCATGTGCCCTACCCCTTGAGCAGAAGCATGCAGGCATCTCCCATAGCTCCCTGCAGGTCCAGGCCGTGGCCCCAGCCCCAGCCTATAGCAGGCACCATGTTACCCATCTCCCTCTGTGCCTAACCCAACTGTGCAAGCTATTGAGATGAATCTCAAATGCCCAAAGCTGTTTAAATGGTTCAATGCCTGACCAAGCACAAAGACTAACAATGGCTTGAAGATACTCGCATTGAAATAAAAATCTGGGGGGGGGGGGAAGCCCCTAGGAGCGGGAGCTCTGAGAGGCCAGGCCAGGGCCCTGGAGGGTGTGGGCACCACCCCTGGTACAGGGAGAGGAGTTCGTACCCTTAGTCCTGATGCCTATAGAGAGAGTGTCCGATCTGTGGGGTTGAGAGACCTGACCTCTGGTCTTCAGTTTACTCTGTGACTTTGGGCGAGTCACGTGTCCTCTTTGAGCCTCAGCTTCTGATACATAAAGCAAAAGTGTTTGACCAAAATTTGAGAGTGCTCAAGAACCCCCCGGGCAGCTTGTCAGCAAAGTGAGTCCCCGGGGCCCTACCCGGAGAGACTGGGTGGCACCCAGGAATCAGAATGCTAAGCAAGCAGTCCTGGACAGTTTGGCTCTCTTGGCTGCAGAATGACACGCTGAGGAAAAGCACTGTTTGCTCTCAGAATTCACGAATGCTTGGCTCTCAAGCATACAAGACCTCCTAGTGGGATTTACCTGCCCCGCTCTTTCCCCCCCCCCCCGAGCAGCAACTTCGCATATGCTTCTCCTTCCTCCAGAACATTCCTTGCTCACCGGACCATCTGGTCCACAAAAGTTTGCCTCACCCTTTCCTAAGCCTATACCCCTCCTCCAGCCTGAGCCACAGGCTCCTAGAGCAGGGAGGCATTTACATGGACACGAGATGTGGATTCAGGGCCTGCTAGGAGCCAGGCTCCCTAATAAGCCACCAGCCATGTTACGTCTCATAAGCCCTCCTTTCATCAGACATGTCAGTCTGGCATCATCACATTTCTCAGATTATGAAACTGAGGCCCAGGTCATTCAGCTTGAAAAAGGCAAAAGCAGGATTTGAACATTTGCCAGACTCCAAAGCTGTGCAATAGTCACTAGGTCTTGCAGGCTTGTTCAACAAACCCTTATTTTATGATGGGGAAAGCAAAACACACGCACATACACACACACAGGGGAAGGAAAGTGCCCACAGTCACCTAGGTGATAGGCACAGGACTAGGACTTGACCCAGGTCCCCTGGCTTTCCTCGCATAGTCCTCTGGATACTAGTTAACCTTCCTTTGGCCCTACCCTGACCTGACCTCTTTTCTGGAGCTGTGTGGCTGTGAGCCCTGCTGCATACAGATCTCAGTCCACTCTGGCCATATGTCCTGAGAATTCTCCAAGGATCACTTAGCCAAGCTGTATCTCGGCTCTGCCACTATTTTGCTGTGTGACCAAAGGCGGGCCAATTCACCTCCTGGGGCCTCAGTTTTACCATCTGTAAAATGGGGGTAAGGATACAGTGTTGCTGTAAGGATTCAGAAGATACTTAGAAAGGGTTTGTCCGGATGCCAGGCACATAGTGAGTGGTCAGTAAATGTTCCTTCCCTATTCTCACAGCCCCAGCACCTCCCTGGTGGTCTCAGCATCTCTTCCTGTCTCCAAGCTTTGGCCCTACAGGATGCCAGCAGTGAACTTGGGAGGACCACGGAGCATGTCTGCGTGTGCAGGCGCACGCACACACGCACACACACGTGCACACACACACACACGCACACACGCACTTCCCAGTAACTCTCTGAACCCAAGGCGGTGACTGCTGCCAGCCCTCGGCCAGCCCTTCTGAAAAGAGCAGGCAGGGAATGCAGGGAGCTTCTTTTTAATGCTACAAAACATTATCACTTCGGTTTTATGACCCCCTAGTTCTAGGATGTCCATAAAAGTTGTTTCAGTCACATCATCTCTCAGATACTTAATGAAAGGCAAAGAGCCAAAATCAGAAGTCACAGCTTTGGAGCATTTGTTCCAGCTCCCAGAAGGCCAGCTCTTCTCCTCAGTTGAACTCACTACGGCCCCAGGGAGACATTGTGCTGCTCCGACATGAGTTATGGTTCTTTGTGTCATTAGGGACGGTTCCTGGACCAGCCCTCACTCGCTGGGCTGTTGTGACTGCATGGCCCTGGCAGGGAAGCAACTGCAGGGCCTCTGACCTGTCCCCAGCCCTGACCTATCCCCAGCCCTGATCTGTCCCCAGCCTTGACCTATCCCCAGCCTTGACCTGTCCCCAGCCCTGACCTGTCCCCAGCCTTGACCTATCCCCAGCCCTGACCTGTCCCCAGCCCTGACTCACCTCTTTGACTGCTGCAGGACCTGGGGCGCATCCAGGGCTGAGAGGTTGGGCTTGGCCCTGTGGAGCCAGCCCGTGAGGTCATAGCGCACGGGGTCCTGTCCCCGCTGGTGGGAGATCTCACACTGGAGGGGTTGCTCACAGGGTCGAAGGACAGAGGTCCCTGAAAGCAGATACAGCATGTGAGTGCTGGGGCCCAGCAGGGACACCTCAATCACTTGGCATCACCAAGAACACACTTTTTCCATTTTAATGTTTCTCAATAGCTGAAGCTGGCCGTTCTGGGGACCCAAACTTCTCTGGCTTTGTGCATTCGCCGGCATTATGTCCAACATGAATTTTATCTCTCCTTATGCTCTTGAATCCAGGATATCTGTTTTCCCCAAACCTCATTAGCACATACAATCTGCATGGTTTTTTTTTACCATACCCATGAATCACCTGGGCTGTTATTAATGTTCTTCTTAACTCGACTCACAATTTTACAGATAAACCCATTTATATAGCATTACACTGCAGGTTTGGTGTGCAAGCTATATTTATTTTTTAATAGTCATGCAAATAAATACATAATTATTCAAAATTTTAAAAATATTTGTGTGCCACCTAAAATCGTCTTGCGTACCATCAACCAAATAAATGCACAGCCTACTCTTGGGAGATGCTGGCAGGCATTTAGTTGGAAGGGACTGAGTGGGAGAAACAAACGGGCTGGGAGTTGGGGAAGACCTGAGTTCAAATCCCGACTCTACTACTTAGTACTGTGTGACAGGGGCCGAGCCACTTAAATCTCTGAGCCTCAGTCTCTTCTCCGGTGATATATAGATTAAATAATACATACCTCCCAGGGTGGCATAAGGTTCAAAGGAGACAATGTGTGTAAACTATTTTAATAGCGTGTCTGGCACATGGTCGCTCAGTGAGCAGGAGTGGGCGTCACTGTCATTTCCTGTGTTAAACCTTTTGCTGGTGTTCTGGAGTCACAGAAGGTTTATCTCCACATGCCCAGGGCTCAGCATCATGCCTTGCCCAAGAATGGAGTCTGGTGTGCTTGTGGAATGAATAAGGGAATGAATTAGTAATTAATTAATTAATGTCTGGTCATTAATCATATCACTCTAATTGCAGTGATGCGGGCAGGGTGGGTAATGACCCCAGGCCAATTATTCCCAGGAGTGAGAGCATTGTTTTAGTGCTTGTATCTGCACTGAATGATCTTTCTACATTTTCCTGTCCTGCCATTGTCATTGTGCTGATGTGCACTAAGGGTCTTGAGTCCCTCCCCCAAATCCTAACTCGCTACCTCAGCACTGCAGGGATTTGGGAAACAGAGGACCTGCAGAATTCTTGGAATTCTGCACAAAATAAATGCGGTCTGAGAGTCTGCAGGCAGCTGGTGGGTAAGGGGCATGGATTCTGCCGTCGTTTGGCTGGTTGCAGGTCCTTTGTGCTCACTTCCCGCTGGGATGGGACAGCATGACTGCGGAGGGGACAGCTTCAGACAGGGGTCGGGGGGGGGGTGGCTTCGAGGAGGAGCCTTCTGAGCAGTGAGCTGGAGGAGGGAGATGTATAACCGCTTCTTGGCACACATGAGCTCATCCATCCTCACACCGCCCCCCAGGAGGTGACTTCCCAGAAGCCACACACATTACAGTGAAGTAATGAGCGGGATCCAACCCAGGTCTCCGTGGACTGAAGCCTGGGGGAGCTTTTAGCAGCTCTGCCTCGCCTCCTGGCTTCCTCTTCCGCCCACCCACACCTCAAAAATCTCCACGCCTGAGCCGTCAGTCATTCCCTGGAGACAGGGGCCACTCTCAGAGCCTGGAGAGGAGTCACGGGTCTGGCTGGCCTTTAGAGTGAGGCCTCCAGGGTGCAGCACCCACAGGGCCCCAGTAAGCCATCGGGTCTCTCCAAGGTCTCGGTTACCCCACTGCAGGTGGGGTGGCGAGGAACCCACAAGGCCTGGCTTGGACTAAGGGCTCCACAAATAGCAATCTCCTCTGCCCTGCCATCCTTGGGCACTGGCTGGCAAAGGGACAGATTTACTTCAGAGAACAGAGGTGATCATTGTCAGGGTCAAGTCAAGCACCAGGACCCCTCCAGGGTGAGGGCAGTCAGGGCTGCATTGTGACTTTCCTGGGCCCTTGACACTTGTTTTCACGGGCCCCTTCCTCCATCTAAAAAAATAATTATGTATATGAGTTATATATTTTATAAATTATATAGGTATATATAATTATGTGTAATTATATATAAATATGTATAATTATATTTCATGACTGTGTCGCTATAAAGACAAGTAGATTAATATTAATAACACATGCGTGTATTGTGTTAGTTTCCTATGGCTGCCACAAGAAGTACCGTGACCAGGTGGCCTAAACAACATAAAAACTACACTTCCTCACACTTCTGGAGGCTGCGAGTCCAAGATCCAGGTGTCAGCAGGTTTGCTCTCACTCTGAGGCCTCTCTCCTTGGCTTGCAGACAGCCACTTCTCCCTGTGTCTTTCCCGTGACCTCAGCTAACCTTGGCATCAGCACGTAAATTTGGGGGAAGGATACAATTCAGCCCATGGCATATATATATTAAAACATTGTATTTGACCCAAAAGTTCTTTTTCTTCTGCTGCTTTGAACAGAAATGAAGTTTTCATGGGCCCTAAAAGCACTGCAGGCCCCAGGCGCTGTCCTCTTGGGCCTGGCAGGGAAAACGGCCCCAGGCCAGTCGCTCTCGGAGCCAAGCTCTCTGGGCGTGATCTGGGCATTAGTGCTCTGAGCTTGGTCCAAGGAGAGCTGCGGCTGCTGCTGCTTAAAAAATCGTGTCCTGATGTGAGAGTGAGAATGCTCCATGATGTCTGGACAGGGGCCTCGACTGGTCCCCTTGGAGCAGAGGCTCCCACAGGCCTGAGCCCAGTGGACTGCGGCACTGACAGCTGTCATGGGTCTTTCTCCAACTCTTGTCCCAGTTTCTCACCAAACACTCCTGTCAGAAGCTCACCCCAAGCGCTTCACTGACATCTCTCTTGTCTCAGTCGCCAGTGACCTCCGCGTGGCCAAATCAATGGCTTTGCCTCAGCCGCCCTCACTTGACCTCTTAACTGCATTCAGTTAGTGGGTTCACATCTCCTGGCTTCCCTCCTGCCTCCCTGGCCACTCCCTCAATCTCCTTGGCTGATCACTCACCTTGTCCCTGGCCCCTTGACACTGGAATGTCCCAGGGCTGAATCCCTGACCATCCTCTCTGCCAGCCCTTGTTCCCTTAGTGACCTCACCCGGAATTAGGAGCCGCACGAGGCTGGTTCGCCGCTACACAGCACAGTGCCCAGCACACAGCAGCTGCTCAGCGTATTTGTAGATACATAAATGAATGAGCGCACGAACGAATGAAAGCACACAGAGGGACATTCTGCACTCAGACCCTGCCCTGTGCAGGCCTTATCATGGCTTTTTCTGCTGCTGACAACTACAGATTCCAACTCCCAGGCTGATTCCAGCACCCTTCTCCCCCTTACCTTCGGCCCCAGGTCCTTTCTTCTCGAAGGCTGCACAGAGACGCTCGAGCACAGTGCTGTCACTGGAGCCCTGCACCCGGGCTTCCTCATCCAGGACCCAGAAAAGGCCCCTGGCATCCGTAGCACCTCCTCCGGGTGGTAGGCAGACCTGGCGGGAGATCCACAATGCACTGAGAAGCCCTGATCCCCAACAGATGCCAGTCCTGGGCTTCTCTCCCCCGTCTAGGATTCGGGGGATCTGAGTCCCAGGCATCACGGCTCAAACGTACCAGCCAGGATCCATATTCCCATTGACCCCCACATTCCCACTCACCCGACACTCAGTGTCAGAACCACGGAACTGTAACAACCTCTCAGTTCTAAGAAGTCCAAATCCCACCTCTATCCCCCCTTCCTGTGTGACTTTGGGCAACTCGCCGCACCTCTCTGAACCTCATTTCCTCTAATGTAAAGTGGAGGCTGGCAGTCCCTTTCTCAGGGCTGTGTGAGGATTTCACGTGGAAAGCACTGTGTAAACAACACAGTACTGGATACACATGTGGCTGTGCGTGTTTGTGCACAGCCCAACACAAAACGATTCATTCCATCCGCGTTGGTTCCTCTTAGGGGTCTTTAGACTTTTTTAAACTACAATCTTGAGGGGCGGGGAAGTGTCTAATGTTTCAGAGGAGAAGGTGAACTTGGTTCAATAGCACAGACAGAATTTTAAATCTAGCCCCGAGTTTGAGACCATCCAGGCAACACTGTCATTTTGCACACGGGACACAGAGAGGCCTGGGGAATTGAGCGGCTTATCTGAGGGCCCGTGATGAGTTGGCATCAGCAGTAACTGTGCTGAGTGGTGACGGAGGAAATGTGAGGTGCCATAAGCAGGTGAATGGCTGGCGGGGCTCAGGAACAGGGGAGCTTTGCAGGGACGGGTGCAGCCCACTGTGAGCCAGGAAAGCCTTGGAGCCCACCCTGCCGGACTGGATACAGCAACGAGAACAAGGGCAGCCTGTGCTATCAAACGGCAGGAGAAAGGTGACCTACAGGACACCTACTATGTGCCAAGCACCCTGCCAGGTGCTTTATGTGCCTGAACTCAGTGACATTCACGACAACCCCAGGTGATAAGACGTTCCCATTTTGGTGATGAGAAAACTGAGGGGTGAAATGACGCGCTCAAGGTCACCAGGACTGGACCTGAGTCTGACAAGCCCACTGAGATGGTCCAGGGTCATTCTGGCAAAGGATTGAGCAGAGGTGCAGGTCTGGGGTGGCAAAGTGGGTTCTCGGGGTGGGGAAAGTGAGGTAAAGCTTCAGGCAGTCCCTAAATTAAAGTTTGTTTGTCCCCAACTGTGGTCAAGGGCCTGGATCAAAGATTGCCCCCAGTGGTCCCCACTCTCTCGGTCTCTGCACCTTTGCCGGAACACCTGATCCTCCTGGGAGAAGGTGGCTGGAGGCCACTGGGCACTGTCCCTGGTCCTGAACCCCACCCCTGGCTCTGACCACAGGCTCCCAGGTGTGAGTGCACTCTAGACATAAAGCAGAGAGTAGTTCCCACCCCAAGGGGAATTAAATATTCACTGCCCAGGCGGTGTCCCGGATCATCACAGAATCCGGGCGTATGTCCCCCGCGTCAGTGTTTAACAATCCCTGGGTGATTCAGGTGCAGAGAGCGTGCACGGCTAGCAGCTTAAAGGCTCAAATCTGCTAGTATTTCAATTAAAAGGCCTCTCGGTGTCAGAGAGCCCTGGTTGGCTGGGCTTCATGTTACCTGGGAGGGATTCTGATCCACAACAGCCACCGTGGTCCCCGGGGATGGCTCCGGGAGGTCAAAGTGCATGGGAAGGCCTTCCTGGAAGGTCATAGAAATTCAAAGTCAGTTCCATCCGTGAGCCAAATGGGATAGAAAACTTCCAGAAGAGGTCAGAGGGGTGGGGACTTCCCTCACGGCCTCACAGCGTCTGCTGGCCCCTGGAGAAGGCCCCTCCACCTGGCCATACCTCCCGGTAGCGCTCCAGCTTGGAAAGGAAGGTCCGCTGGTAGAAGAGCAGCTGCAAACGCTCGTGGGTGTAATTGTGACACAGCTCCTCGAAGGTGGCCGCCCTCTCCTTGCCCTGGTGCCGGGGGTTTTGAAAGCCCGGAGAGTCCACCACCATGATGGAGGCCATGGAGAGGTGATGGGAGGAGAAAGATCTGGGGAGAGAGGGGAGAGGCCCCAAGACGACATGGCATCTTAGAGCCCCTGCGATCCAAGCCTCCCACACCCACGCCTCAGAAATGGAGAAACTGAGGCAGCGTGCTGGGTGGCTTTGGAGATCCAGCAGCTCTACTTTCAAAATCAGGCTTGCCACTTAGGCTGTGTGACCTGGGGTAAGTTAATTACCCTCTCTGAGCATGGATTTCCCCAACTGTTAAATGGTGGTAGGACGAGCCCAGGGGCTGCAGTAAGAATCAAAGGAATTCAAGTTTGGCAAGTGCCCCCCCATGGGTACATCAGACCTCCGGGAAATGTTCTCCCCACCAGGCCCAGAGTGAAAAAATGGCTTGCTTCCGGTCACATGGCAAATTAGCTATAAACTAAGACTACAGTTTCCTTTTCTTTCTTAGTGACACACTGCAATAGAAAAGCAATTCTGTTCAGAGCCTCCTTCAAGGCATCACCTCCTTGGACGCTCTTGACGAATCTTTCAGGATTCGTCAAGAGGATGGATTATTTATATCAAAAGGGGGAGCTAAGGGACTTGGGAGACCGTCACATGTGGGATCCAACCCTCGCTCTGCAACTGAGGGGCTGTGTGTCTTGGGAAAGCTGCCCAGCCTCTCTGAGCCATGAAAGAGTTAATGATGGAGCCGAACTCAGAGAGCTGTTGGGAGGGTTGGAGGTGAGAGCTCTGCACACAACTGAGCCCCGTGGTAAGTGCTTGGTAAAGGCTATCTGCTGTTATCATTAGCAGGATCAGCATACACTTTCACGGGCCCTTAATTTGAACCTTAGCTCTTCCCCGTTACTTGCCCAGGGTTTCCCATACTCCTTGCTCTGAGCGAGCACGGTCCCCTTGGTTTCTATACTGTGGTCTCCAGTGGTACTTATTCCAGGAGCAGGAGAGGCAGTGGATGCTGCGTCCTGGTGACAGTGGAGACCCCCGGCTGCTCTGTTGCTACGCACCAGCCTCATCCCCTCCACAGGACGTCAGAAGCCTAATTACGCCTCCTGCCTCCCCAGAGGAGGGAGGGGCTCGCCCGGGTTCTGGAGCCGCACCACTGGAATTGCTGCAAGATTTCCAAGGGCAGGCTCAGAGCTGGCTCCCTGTGACAGAAAGCAGAGGCTCCGACGCCCGCAGTGCCACAGACACAGTCAGAGACGCATCCTGGCCCGCTCCGAAATAATTCTCCCCTGCTGGTTCCCCCCTTCCCAGCAGGAAATTTTAGAAAAATAAATGGATGGGAGCATTACGGTGGGTTATTTGGGGAAACCGGAAGGTACAAGGGGGGAGTACAGCACTGTGTTTGCATCCCAGCTCCACCTCTCTGTCTTAGTTTTTGCATCTGTACAATGGGCTGATGTGAATAATAAATGATTCAGGCGAGTTAAACAATGGGTGAAGGTCCTGGCCCTTAGTAGGTGCCCCCCAAATCATTCGCTTTTATCGTGGCATTTAGGATCACAATCAGGAAGAGTTATTTAATTCCATTATTTTTTTGAATCCTCATAGTGACCCTGGGGGACAGAGCTATTTTACAGATGCAGAAGGGGAGCTCAGAGAGGTGAACTGATTTGTCAACATCACACAGCCAGCAGGTGGCCGAGGTGGTGGAATTTCAAACCGGCACTATGCCAGTGGAAAATCCATTCTCCAGCTCAAAAAACCCTACTCTGCTTATCTGCCCCATGCTTGGGTTCACTGTGGACCTGCAAAGAGGCTGACCTTGTGCCCAGGGATGGCCGCAGTTACCTGTTGATGAGTGAGACCACAGCTGCAAAAAGCTCTTGGTACAGGCCGGAGGCCATCCCCTCCACACACTCTACCCCCGTCATCTTGAGCCCTGGAGGTGGACAGAGGAAAGGGTCAGGACCTTGCCTGGGACATCACTCCAGAGGCATCGCTACTGGCCTTAGGGAGCCCCTCCCTCACACACCTCCCCCCAACCCTGCTGACATTACATACCCATGTTCTTAGGACCAAGTTCTTAGGACCTCCAGGATCCTGCGTGACCTGGCCCTCCCTCCTTGCCAACGCGCTCTCCTGCTCACCCCTCAGGGCTGAGCCCAATGTTACCTCCTCAGGGAAGCCTGCCTTGACCACCACCCCAAGAGGCCCATTCCTAGCTCCACCTCGCTTCTCTTTAAAGTTTTTATTGAGATATGATTGACACACAAAAAGCTGTGTTACCTATTTATTATGTACATCCTGATGTATATAATAAATACAATAGGTGTACATCACCATAAACATAACCATCACCTCTGAGAGTTTCCTCCTTCCCCCTGTGTGTGTGTGATCACAACAGTTAACATCAGATTACCCTATAAAAAATGTAATTGCATAACACAGCACGTTAACTATGGGTACGGTTCTGTACAGCAGCCTTCCTGCTCATCTCTTCCCTCTACTCAGTCCTCTGCTCTCTGGGATTCTGTCGTCCTGCATGAGGGAAACTATGTCCCTCTGATCAGCGTCTCCCACGTCCTCTCCCTCCGGCCCCTGGTGACCACCGTTCTCTCTCTGCCTCTAGGCTGTGACGTTTTCAGATTTCTGACGTAAGTGGGATCGTGTAGTAGGTTAATCTGGCGTGACATCTGCTACAACATGCAGGAATTTCGAGGACGTCGTGCTCAGCGAAATAAGCCAGACATGGAAGGACAAATCTACGCCGCTTTTACAGCACTGACCACAGCCGTCCTCACAGGTGTGGCTATTTTATCAGCCTGCGTCTCCCACCGGGCTGGGGGCTGGGAGTGCCCTGAGCACGGGGACCGCCTGTGGGTTTGCTGGCTCCCAAATCCCCAGTGCCTGACACATAGTAGGGACTCTGTGAGTGCTTGTCCTTCCCTCTTTCTGGAGGGACATTTGGCAATTTCATATCAGAAGCCATAAAATGTTCGTATACTTGGACTTAATAATGTCCACTCTGCGGCTCTTATTCTAATGAAATATTCCGAGAAACAAAGATTTCTGGGTACAAATGTTCTCCTGATTGGCAAAAATCACATTTTCAAAACAACTTAAATATCTAACAATAGCAAGCAGATTAGATAATTTGTAGTCCAGTCATACACAGGAATGCTTAAAATGGGTTTAGAAGAGTATTGAATGAAATGAATAAGTGCCTGCCTGTAACAGTAGGGGGAACAAAACAGCTTACAAAACTATTAAGACAGTTGTGGTCTCAATTTTGTTAAAACACACACACACACACACACACACACACACACACACACGTCCCTTTAAACTAGCCAGCCTTGGTTAGAGCGCATTGAACAAAGTGGGGTGAGGAGCTGGGGCGGGGAAGGGAGGGTGTCAGATCTCAAATCCCGGCCCTTTTGATTTCTGGTTCCACCCACAGACTTGGAAACGCAATTTCCCAGTCTGCATGCACCGGTGCCTGGAGAAATACTCCTGCTTGTACATTCCAGGCCTGCTGCAGCCCCAAAGCACTTCCCATCCCTCTTTTAACTTCACCCCCAACCTGGGCCGTTGCTAGGCGACCCACAGCCTCCCAGCGTCTCTCCTAAACCTGCCAGTGCCCTGCCTGCTTAACATCTCCCCGGGAGGCCTCAGCCTGAGAGCTTGACTCAGCCCCACAAAGCAGTGTGTGCCCATGTCTGAGCCTGTGTGCGTGTGTGTGTATCTGTGCAGCTTTTTGTGGTGTGTGTGTCCGTGTACGTGTAAGTGGTATGTGTCTTGAACATGTTTGTGAATGAGTGCGGTATATGCGTCTGTGCATGGGTGGTGTGTATCCGTGTGCAGGTGCGTGGTATTTGTGTCTGTGTGTGCACATATGTGCACATATCTGTGCATGTGCCATGCACATTTGTGTGGTGTCTGCATGTCTACACATGTGTGGTGTATGTCTGTGCATGAACATGTAGAGGTAGTGTGTGCCTGGGGACATGTGGTGTGTGCATGTATGTGGATGTGTGCAGCATGTATTTGTGCACACATGCATGCTATGTGTTGTGCCCATGTGCACACGTATGTGCATGTGGGGTGGGATGTGTGTCAGATAGCAGGTGTAACTGTAAGTAGATAGCAGCTCACCCCTGGAAGAAAATATGAAAGGTGAGTGAAATCCAAGTGACATCAGCCATCAAGCTGAAGTCCCTAGAAGTGAAGCAGCTCTCAGGATCCAAGGGGACCTCTAAGAAATGAGCCCCAAAACCACAACTCAACACAGTCCCAGACCCATTAATCCCAGACTCCCATGTCCAGGAGAGCTGCTCTTAGAGAGTTCCCAGAGACCCCTGGGGCTCCAGAAGCCCACCTGCCCTCACCTCCTGCGGCCAAGGCATCTGGCCGGCAGGCTGCAGACTTGGGACTCAGCAGACCCCCCTTTAGCAGGTGCATAAAAGCTCTCCCGCTCTTCCCCCCCACATCAGTTCAAAGCACCCCCATTCCTCCAACGGCTTAGACCAAAACCCTAGACGCCATCCCGGTCCCTCGCTCACCCCCAGGGCTTATGCCGTCACCTCTATTACAAGCTTGACCTTGGACACGGTCACCTTGTCCCGTCTCTACTACCACGTCCCTTGTCCAACCGCCATCATCTCACCAGGCGACTTTTATCAGGCTCCCAAGCGCTCGCCCTTCTCCCACTCACTCCCCAATCTTCCTCCAGGCTTAAGAATTAAGTCGAAGCACGCGGCTCCCCGCTCAGGCCCTGCCCTGGCTTCTCAGCATCTTAGAATAAATCCCTGGCCTACAGGCTCGTACATGAGCTGACCCCACCTGCTCCACAGCGCCGTCTCCCACTGTCCTCGCAGCCGCTCCCGCCATCCTGGCCTTACTCCTGTTCCCTCCGTGTCCCCTCTCCGCAGCACAGGCCCCCTCCCTGGGCTCCGGCAGCCTTCATGTCCACTGGGCAGGACTAACTATTGGGCCATGAGCACCGTGCGGGTAGGAGCCACGTCTGTGTCTTTTTCCACCCACGGTGGCTTCCCTCGCCCCTAGAAGGTCTGCACAGAGCAGACCCTCACTGAATCCTTGGGGAATAGTGAAAGGAGCTGGTCACGTCCCCAGGAGCTGGCCCGGTGGAGCCCGAGCCCACCCAGAGGGGCAGCGCTTCCGTACCTGAGCTGGTCTCTTCATCCTCGAGGCCCCGTCGGCTCGGCCCAGACGTCATCTGCTCGATGATCTGTCGCAGGTGGTGCTTGAAGGTGGCCGTGTTCAGCTCCTCATACTCACAGCCCAGGGCCTCAGCTGCGTGGCTTGCCCACTCAAACCGCATAAACTGCTTCCGGCCCACTGAGCGAGGGCCAGGCAGAAGCATGGTGGTGAGGTCCCCGGCGCAGGGTGGGTGGGCGTCCAAGAGAACCTTGGAGACTCACCACCTCCCACCCTCCAGGCCACCAACCCTTAGCAGAAGCCTGAATAACGGCCCTGGGCCCCTAGCAGATGGCCCCTGGGGCAGGGAGCAGGCTTCCCAAGACGCATGTTCACTTTTTGAAAGCAATTAAAAGTGTCATGGGGAACATTCTAAACGTGGAATTGGGGAACAGTCAGGAAAAATATGATTTACCTACCCAGGTATTCACTCATCCGGTCATCTGCCCATCTGCCACCCAGCTACCTGTCCATTCAGCTGCCACTCAGCCACAACCCATCCATTCATTCAGTGCGTATTTACTGAGCTCCTACTAAGTGCCAGGCACTGTGCGAGGCCCTGGGAAATCAATGATGAACAAGACAGACAAGGTGCCTGTCCTCATGGAGCTTACAGTTATTTTTTCTTTAATTAAACTAAAATAGGGTGGTGAGATCAAGAGAAACCGAGGGACTTGCTATGGATCCCTCAGAGAGGGCTTTATCTGAGGCTGCGATATTTGAATGGGGTTATGAGGGGTGAGAAGGAGCCGGCCACATAAAGAACCAGGAAGAGCTCCAGAGGCGGAAGGAAGAGGCAGTGCAAAGGCCCTGAGGCAGGAAGGAGCACAGCGTGTTAGCGAGATGCCAAGGAGGCCGGGTGGCTGGGATGTAAAGGGGGGAGGGGGGTAACCAAATGAGACTGAAGAAGAAGCGATGGGGAGCCACTCTCTGGACTGTGGTAAGGACATTTAAGATCAGCCACAAAGACCTTCCACACAGACAACGCTTACAGTCAAGTGTTAAGGGAAAAGCAAACTAGAAAAAGCCACAGGATGGTATGAAGTCAGCTGTGTAAGTCACCCTGGAAGGCAGCTTCTGCCCACAGTTCCCACACTAGGAGCTATCCCAAGGAACCAGCCTTGAGAGAGTAAGGTGCTGATGAGACCACCGGGCTGAATACGGGACTGAACTCCTCAGGCTTCTACAGAAACATTGAGGCGTGTTCGGAGATCTGTCTGTCTCCAGGCTGTCCAACACACGCCTCATACGCAGGTCCCTTTGCTTATTAAACCAGGCACAATCGGGGGTGGTTTGCCTCTTTGATCGCCCCCTCCATGTCCTCCATGTACAGGGGCCTGTTTGCAAACCAACACCATTATCATTGTCACAGATAGAAAGTAGAAACAGACACAACATGGGCACAAAAATATCATTAGAATCTAATTAGATGGAGTTACCTGGGAGCCCGAGGTCTGCTCTCTTTGTTGAAAAGGAAGAGAGGCCATTAATGGCTATTAGCCCTGAATGAGACTTTCCCCTTCCTGTGCCGGGGACTGAAAGCAAATTAAATAGGTGGCAACTGTGGAGGTGGGCGATGTCCTGTCCCTCTCCTGCTCCCTCGCCCTCCACGGCCACGCTCTAGCACAGCCTCCCGCGCTCCACCTGCAGTCACCTCCGTCATCACGTGGAGCTGGAGAGAAGTCACGAAGGGAACTGACAATGTCTGTGTCGGTAAAGAGGAGCGGGGAATGGACTCAACAAGACCCTAAATCCTGCCTGATTTAAGGGGGGATATTTCCAAATACGCCGAGCAGAATCCCGCTGGTGAAACCCAGAAGGCGCACAGTGGACGTTACCAGGAAGATGCATCTCTGCTCCCAGCTGCCCGAAGGCTGGGGGGGCGCTAAATCCAGCCCGTGGGCTCCTCGATCTCTGCTCACCCGGCTCAGCCCCATGGTGGGCTTCCACCCATGCACTCGAGGGACCTTCCACCTCTTCTCCTGCACACCACATAGGGCATGTGATGGACAGCAGTAGGAACGCTCCCTGGCACCCCGCTCGTTACCCCTTCTCTTTCTCCCCCGCCGAAGAGAATCAGAAATGCCCAACAGGACTACAAATGTGACCTTGACAACCTAACATCAGCCTAGCAGCACACACCCAACTGCAGCTCTCCAGGTGGCAGAAAAGATGTGGAGTGAAGCCAGGTGGCCATACAACCGGGGCTCCTCGTAGCAGTCACTCCTAGTCGTTCCTAGTCATTAGTGATACTGGGGGGAAATGAATCCTGTATCGTATCTTTTTTTTTTTTTTTTTGGTTTTCATTGCTTGGTGAAACAAGATTCTTAAATGCAGGACTTCTCTGAGCCTTTAAAGCCTATCTTATAAACCTCCAAGAAGGGCATGTTCCCTCCCAACTAATTTGGCCCCAGAATGAGCCCATAGGGTATCTCGCAGGTCTAATGTCCCATGAGATGCCAGTTGAGAAAATACTGGTTTAGCTGAAAATGCCCTCAACGAACCAGGTGACCTGGGCCAACTGCCTCACCTGAGTCATTTGCCCAAGGTCACTCTGCCAATAAAAGGCAGGCGGGGACCTGAACAGAGAGACAGAGCGAGCAAAGGAGAAATGGGAGCGAGGAAAAGAAAGGCGAGAGAGGAAGCAATGACACGTCAGGGTCTGTGCTGCTCCAATCCACCCGCAAAGGCGGGTTTTATTTTCCTGTCATGCTTGACGCAAAAAGAAAAAGAAGAACAACCAACACGACTGCTTTCCCCCGTGCGCCGTGAGTTCAATTGCTATCAATTACTGTGGCCTCCTGTATTTATTAATAACCAAGTTATTTCTCTGCCCAACAATAGCTGCACTGGTGCTGAGTTACCGAACATTATGTGACTTATTTATAATGCCGGCGCGACGGTGCGCATTTCCTCACGCCAAGGCATACGGTTCAGAGACCCGTGAAGAAGGGGGCCACCTGCAGGGAAGAGATAAGCCTAGAAAGCTGTAGATGCTGCAAGAAAAGGAGGCGCTCCAGGGACACGCTGCCGGGGTTCAAATCCCACCTGCTCCGCCTAGAGCTGTGTGATGTTGGGGAGGCCGTGTCTCCTCTTTGAACCTCAGTTTCCTCTCCTGTAAAATGGGAACCTACCCCCAGGGAGTTCCTGTGAGGCCTCAGTGAGGTTATAGGTGCAGATCACTTAGCAAAGGACCTGCCCACTAACTGTCAACGCATAATTATGATCACATTTGGATTTCTGTCCAGGGACATTCAGCAAAATTCTATTGGAAAATGTAACCCTCTTAGAGGCCACAACTTCTTCAAGTCTCTCCCGGCTTCTTATGGCTCCTTCCTGTTCCCACTGCCCCCAGGTGCCATGCATATAGTTCCACCTGCCTGGCATATTGTCATCTGCCCAGGGCCTTTGCTCATCTGCACAGTCAGTGCTCCCTGTAAGGCCTGGTCAACAAGCATCTATAAATTGCTGCTGACTTGCTCATAATCCAACAGGAATCACTGCCCACAACCTAACAGCTGGCAAGACAGCACAGAGACCATTCCCAGCGCTCTGGGGAATATGAGCAGGTGTTCTGGGAAAGTCAGCTTGCTGAACAAATCAGTTGGGGCAGTATCCGATTAAACCTAGCAAAATGGGCTGCTTTCCTGCAGGACTTCTCAGAGCTTTAAGTATGCCCATGTGCACTGGAAACAAGAAGACGGGAGCCTAGGTAGGGGTCTCCTGAATTAATTTGACCTCACCTCTCTGAGCCTCAGTTTCTGTATCTGTAAAATGAGATGGCTCCTCTCCCAAAGGGTCATTTACAGGATAAAATGAGACATTGGGTGTAAAGCTGCCTTGGAGGGTCCCCAGAACAGAGGAGCAGAATCATCAGGGAGACCTCAGCTGAAAGGGATCATCATCACTGTCACTCAAGGGGAACTGCAGGAGCAACGACTTGGAGGTAGGACCAGCAGCAAGTCTGTGAATGACTCGCCTGAGGCCACACAGCTAGCAGGGTAGAAGTCAAGACCAAACCCTGCCCTGGCTGGCTCCCAGCCCACTGCTCTTTCCACACTCAAATGTCCCTAAGTAAGGAAGGCTGAGTAGAGGTCACTCAACCTATCAAACTGTCCCCTTTGAAGCTATTTCCTGGGGCCCCGGACAGTCCAGTTATAGCTGGTGTTTCCTGAATGCTCACCACAGGCCTGACCACTGTGCTAAGCACTTAACCTCATCACCGCAGCAACCATACAAAACGGTACAGTTACGAATTCCATTTATCAAGGATGCCATGGAACATGCAACATAACATGGCATAAAGGATACGGGGTTAGGCTTTAGAGACATAAATCTTCAGTCCAAAATTGGGCTCCTCCCCTTCCCAAATCCATGACCTTAGGTAACTTACTTTACCTCTCTGAGCCTCTATTGACCCATCCATAAAATGGGTATAACCTACATATAGGGCTATGAGGGGTAAATGGAATAATCTATACAAATCATGCCTGGCAGGGAGTGGCTGTTCAGTAAATAGTAACAGTTAATAATCCCATCAGCACCATCACCACCATCGCCATCATCACCATCACCATCATCATTAGCTCTGTCTCTGAATGGTGAGCCCAGATACTCATATTAGAGTTTTCACTAAGCCATCGCTGTCTGCCCTCCAACAACAGGTCAATGGAGTCTCTGGTGATCAAGGCTGACAGAGAACCCGGAGAGCATCTAGTCCACCCCCAGGAGGTATGTCCTTTCCTCTGTCTGAGCCTCAGTTTCCGCATCCATAAAGCAGGGTAATAGCACCTGCTCCATGGGGTTGTTGAGATGGTGAAAGCTCTTAGATTGTGCCTTGCAGGCAACACAGGATAAATGCTAGCTGCTCTTATTATGTGTGGGAAACAGAGGCCAAGAAGATGGGAGAGGATTTCGTAGGGCCAGCCAGAGAGTGGGTGAGTGGCTTGGCCGGTCTGAAACCTGGCCCCCTCCCTTGTTTCAGTTGTCCCAGCCGCCCTCTCAAGGTGCGGGGCTGCCGGGAAGTGCCGCCTTCTAGCATCAACCACTTCAGGGTTTTGCGTGTTTTTTTTTAATATAATTGTTTACATCCCAGAGCAGCCATTCCAGCTTAATGAATGAGTTCAATATGCTTAGGAAACACAGAATAAATCCTTGCTTGTGCCCAGAATAGGCCTGGCTGCACCAGCTGTCGGGCCGGGAGCCAAGCCACCAGCTGGGGGAAGGTGGAGGGTATGGGGCCTGTGGCTACGGGAAGGCAGGAGGCTGGGGCTGGGCCCAGGAGGAGATGGGCCTCGGGGTTGCTGGGTCCAGGAGCAGACAGATCAATGAAATCTCCAGGTTGTAGGGCCGAGTGCTAATCTTCTCTTAATCAGAGCCCCCGTTTCAATCCCAGGGGACCAGAGCAGGGGTCTTTACGCTGATCCTGGCAGATGGGAACCACCACAGGCCTTGCTCAAGCCATGGCACCTTTGCCTACTAGGGTTCCTCTGCCTGGAGCACCCGTTCCCATTTTTTCTCAGTTTTGGAGATTCAGCTCAAGGGTCCCAGGCCCTAGGACCCCTTGGGTGGGGCTGACCATTCTGAACGGGGGGCTGTCTCCTGCCTAGAATTTTCTCTTGGGATCACCCATGCACTTGGCTGGGTCGACCTCCACTGATCAGACCTAAACTCCGTCTTGAAAACTGAGGTTGGTGTCCCAGGGCAGCTGAGGGCCTGCCAACCAACAGGCATAGAAGAGAGACAGGGAAGAAGGAGGGAAGGAGGGAAGGAGGGAGTGGAGAGAGAGACTAGGGGAGATGGGAAGAGAGGGGGGAAGGAGAGGAGGGAAGAAATGAGGGAGGAGGGAAGGAGGAAGATGGGGGGGGGCGGCTGAGGAGACTAAACAGCAATGTCCCAGGAGTCCAGAGACTCAGGTTCTAGTCCTACCCCTCCTGCAGCCTCGCTGTGTGACCCAGAGCAAGTCCCTTCCCCTCTCTGGGCCTTGGCCCCTGCCCCGTACAGAGAGGGGTTCATTCAGGCCCGCCCGTCCCAACCCCTTCTCAGCACGTGGATCTTCCTGCCCCACAGGGAGGTTCCAGGGCCAGGCAGGTGGGAAATCGTCCCTGGCTTCTGCCATTGTGCAGGGTGCGGGGAGGTCTCCCCTGGGCAGGTGAAGCTGAGCTTGCCATCTGGGGCCCTCTGCACAGAGGAGCCATCTACACCCGGACAGCGGCTGTCCTGTTCCTTCTGACTCAGTGACTCTTGATGTGTCTTAACCCAGAGCCTAAAGAAGCAAGCGAAGCGGGTCCCACCAGCCGGGATAAATATGTCACCTTGAAACCTTAACGACGGTCCCCTCGGAGGGATCTGGGGGCGAGGAGGGGCTTTTGTTTATGCGATACTCTTCTATATTGCTTCTGTTTTTCATAGGGAGACAACTTACTGCATATGCAGTCGCTTTAAGGCAATAAAACCAGTAAAACACGTCACAGAGCGTCATCGGAATGTACGGTCATCGCTGTGCGCTGTGGCATCGAGCTGCTATTCCCGCCGGCCTTTGGTACGCGGGGTCTCGCTCCGGCTTGGGGAGCGCCTGGCCTCCTCCTCCCAGCCTTGGATGGGCTGCCCTGGCGGCTGGACGTCGGGGGGCCCCAGCAGAAAGCAGGGGGCTGGGCTCTCCCTCCTGCGGGCCCCCCTGGGCTCCCCGAGTTACAGCCCCGTCCGTCTGGGGACTGACATCTTGGTTACGGCCGGCGGGGCGGTGCCGGCCCGTTGGCAGCCTCCCCTCATCAGCCCGTTACGCGGCCCCTCCTTGGGTTATGTGCGGGCCTCGGGGTGCCACACATTAGGCAGCGGGGTCAGCAGCAGGCAGGCTGGGAAATCTAGCGAAGACAAGTAAGTTAAACGTCCCGCAGCCTTCCGAGAAAAACGAAATCAAAGCCACGTGGCCGCCGGGGCCGGCACTGCTCATCCTTGCTGCCCTTCTGGATTACGGACATCACTGTGGGCGGTGGGTGGGCCACACTCGTGCTACAGACAGGGGAGCCGAGGCCCAGGGCTCACGTCCCTCGCGCGGGAAGCGGGGGGCCGGGACGCAACGCCCGCGTCGGCTGCAGGGCCCCGGTTTCCCTCCGCCCTCACCCTCTCCTTACGTGAGCCCCAGAGAGCACCCGTTTGCTGCCATTTGAAACATACAGGCGCCGGCTAACTGTTCCGGGGGCCACATCTTGCCAAAGGGGGAAAAAAAAACACATGAGGTTGGATGAATGATTGTCCCGTGGCTCCCGAGGGGTGGCCCGGGCCATGAGCCTTGGTTAACAGCAAACCAGCCTCGACGTCAAACCACCCAGGGTTTTCCGCCTGCCGTGTGGAGCCAGCCCCAGAGCCCCCTCCCGCTGCCCTCCCCAGGGACCTGTTCCCGCCAGCTAGCCTGGAGCCAGGAAGGCGGTGGAGACACAGGGCAGAGGGAGGGAGGGGCTCGGCCCCTCTGCCACCATAAGAACATGTTTCCTAAGACCCAAAGGCCAGCCGCGCCCGACCTCTTCAAACAAGCCCCTTCAGAGAGAACCCGCGCAGCCGGGGCCACTTGGCCGGCGCGTGGGAGGCGGCCCAGGGTGAGGTTATTAGCATTGCGACCCGGGGGAGCCCCAGACAGCTCCACACGGCCCTCTCCCCCTTGTACAGCTGAGGCTCAGGTGAGCACCGTAACTTGGCCAAGGTCACATGCAGCTAGTAAAAGGCCAAGTTGAGATCTGAACCCGGGACTGGCTGACTCCAAAACACCTGTGTCCTTTCTCTGCCACATCCGAGGGGAGGCGTCCCCCAAACTTTGAGGCTGCCCAGGACACCACTGATGACAGGGGGGATCCAGAGCCCCCTCAGCCAGCCAGCTGCCCAGAGGAATGGGGCCAAAAAGCCTCCTGGGATAAAGTGCACCGTGTCATAGGGGCTGAAGGTACCAAGGAGGGGGTGGGGAAGGCCAGGGGGGCAGAACCCTGCAGCAGGTAAGGAGTCCGGGGGGGGGCTGATGGGATTTCAGAAGGAACTGGATATGACCCCCAAGGAGTTATGCTGGGACCACCCCACCATGAGCCAAGTCCTGTGCTCCACGTATTTGGGCCTTGACTCGTTGGATCCTCGCGACAGGCCTACCAAGTGGGTAGCATCATGAGCCCCATTTTATTGGGTCCCATCATTAGACCCCATTCTGCAGAGGAAGAAACTGAGGCTGAGAGAGGCCAACCCAGGATTCACACCCATCAGGCTGTGTCCCAGCCCGCCTCTTGCCCATGGTCTTATCCTTCCTCACCAAATTATTGCATGAATCTCATCAGATCACAGAGCATAAAAATAAGATTGGGGCTCTGGAAATAAGTTAAGGAAGCCAGGCGCACCAAAAGGAGCACATCCTTTAATGAAAAGGAAAAAAAAAACACCACACACCCTGATTAATGGAGTATTTCAAGATGATGTGTTATGACACAAAGCAAAGACATTTATATATGACTCTGAAATTCTTAATAGCTGATTTTAGAGCAACCCTATTATGAAATCTTCCAAAGCAGAATATATAGTAAGTAAATCATCAAGCAGGCCTCCCAGGCAGACTGACGGCAGCTCCTCTTAAAATAATTTATACGCTGGGAAGGGGGGAGGCTGGAGAAATTATTGCCATAATCATGTATTAATAAAATATTTATAAATATGACTGTCTCTTTTATCATTACGGGCGGCTACAGGTATGAGTCAGGTCCCTGAGCCCACATCAGAGGGGATGCCCCACCTGCCCCAGGAGGAGGAGCTCAGGCATCAAACTTCTCTGGTGACAGGTCAATAGGCGGGGGGTGGGGAGGGGGCTCCCCTAGCCTCTGTTTAGTCGCACTGGAGGCAGAGAGGGTTCAAGTGAGACAATAGAAATAGAAGAAAGGCAGCTGCCATCTACCTACAAGACTCACTATCTTCCTGGACCCTGCAGAGTGCTCATAGGGGGCAAGCTTGTGTGAGCTGAGTGCAGCCCAGAAGCAAGTGGCTGGGCCGCCTCAGGACAGTCACCTAACCCAGGCTCAACAACACAAAGGTGGAACTGTCTTCTACTGAGGGATTGCCTTGAGCTAGATGCTGTTGATGACCTGTCCACCACCCCTCGCACTGGCCATCCCATACGTGCCACTGGCCTGTCACTGCAGGTATCTGTCTGGGCTTCTGCTTTCTCTGGCTGTAGAAGCATGCTCAGTGCATGCATGGGGCAGGCTGGGGGTGCAGGAGGTGATGCCCCTCAGGAGCCACCTTCAACCAGGCAGAAGCAGGAGGTGGTGGGAAAACATTCTAGTTTCCTCTCCTCTAGGGTATGTCCTTCAGGCTCCAGACGTCCCCTGGGGAACTGGGCCCCAACTGCCTGGATGTAACCTGCTCACTGAGGCTCCCAGTATCACCTGCCTTCCCCTCCCTGTCTCACTTCCCCCACTCCTCTATCCGTGCCTCCTGGAATCCCCTCCCAAATAAGCTACATGCACCCAAATCTCTGTCTCGGGGTCTCCTTCGGGAAACCTAGCCTTGAAATTCAGTTTCCTTCTCTTTATCCCATTTCATTCTCACATCAACCCCATCCTTAGTCTATTGAAAGAGGAGACCACTAACGCACAGAAAAGTCTGGGTTTGAACTCAAATCTGTGAGTAAAAATAGTTCTCAGGAGCCCACACCCTGCAGTTTACTGCACCAAACCTCCTGAGCTTCAGTTTTCCATTCTGTAAAATAGGTTCACTTCCTTCCACTCTTCCCCAGCCTACAGATGTCTAGGCCTAACTCAGCCTTCACGGCTTTCCTGGTCTGAACTGCGCAGTTACACCCCACTCTCGGTCAGCTGGCAAAGCTGGCTGACGGTTTCAGGTCTAGAAGTCTCATCTCTCCAAATGACATGAAAAACTCCCAAGGAGGGACTCTATGTTTAATTTGAATATCATATAATTTTCACATGTCCCCAAATTCTATTCTGACATATATTTTTTTTCCACCTAATTGAAATGCAAAAATTATTCTTGGTTAGTGGGCTGTAAAATGACTGGCAGGAGGCTGGCTTTTGCCTGTAATACAGGCACCATAAGCTTTATAAAGGCAGGAACTGAGTAGCTCGATCCCTATTGTCTCCCCAGGGCCTTTCACAGTGCCAAAAGAAACAGCAGAAGAGGCTGGGTTAGGGGACTGAAGAGCCTTGAACGCCAAGCGAAGGAATTTTACTTGATTTAGCGGGCAAGGGAGAGCCTCGGGAGGATTCTAAGCAGGGGAATGGCCTAACAGGGTTACGATTTAGAAAGGAGCCCAGTGGTCACAATGAGAACTGACAGAAGGAAAAGGGAAGGCATCATTGACCAGATTACTGCAACAGTCCAAGCAAAACAACAGCAAAAATGGCCAATATCTAATGTAAAGTGATAATAGTATAAATAGAGAGTCCAGGACAAAAATGCTATCACAGAGAGTACCTACAGGGCCGAGCGAATGACTCGATGGGGGGGGGGGGGTGAGCAGTGGGGATGATCAGAGCCACGTGGGAGACCCAGCTGAAGTAGGGACAGTCAGCAAACAGACAATTAAGGAGGGAGAGCAGCCTCGGGGGAGAAAGGATACCTGGGTACCTTTAGCACACGTGGTGGGGAGCTCTCCAAGATATCCAGGTAGAAGCGCATGGCCTGTATTACGTGGACCCAACCTTCTCACATGTCCTAGAGCCCCTCTGCTCAGTACAGTAGCCACTGATCCGTGGGGCTATTTAAACGTGTGCTAATTAAAATTCAGCTCCTCAGTCGCACCAGCTGCCTTTCGCGAGCTCAGCAGCCACACGCAGGCGGTGGCTCCTGTCCGGCCAGCACGGACACAGACCCTCTCCGTCGCGGCAGAAGTGCCGGCGCAGCGCTGCGCTCGGGCTGCCTGAGGAACCCAGCCCTCTCTCCCGCCCTCTGCCTTGCTCGACAGCCTCCCGAAAAGCAGCCCCAGGCGCCCGGGAGACGACAGGCTGCCCCTGTCCCGCTTCACTGAGACAGCTGGCCGCCAGGCGAGCTGGGCAGGAAGGACGTACCTCTGCAGGCCCCCGCCGCGCCGAGGTGGTAGATGGCCGCCAACACCCGCCAAAGGGCTCGCTGCTCGCCCTCCGAAATGCCCAGCGTCTCCATGGCACCCCGGAGCTGGGCAAAGGCGGCCGCCGCCCTCTGCTTGTCTTCGGGCTGAGAGCAAAGGGAGAGAGGAAGGGAAAGAGGCCGTCACGGCGGAGAAGACGCAAACTCACGACGTGAAGCCAGGCTCAGTCTCGGGGGAGACGTGCGGTCCCTCGGTGACCCCAGTAAATTACCCGCAGTTAAGCCGAGGAGGGTCGCCAATCACTTCTGTCTGGCGTTGGGAGGCGACACAATTCTTACTCACTCGTGTGCTTGCTGAGCAGATGTTGGGGGGCCCTGCCCTGTGCCCGGCTCTGGGAATGCCAGGCTGAGCGAGACCCAGAGCTTCACTTTGAGGGCCTCCTCGAGGTAGAAGCGAAAAGAGATGAAAAGGCAACTAAGCGTGAAACAGGGCTAAGGGGTAGGGTGTGGGTATAAGTGGGGAGCTACGGGATATTGGAGGTGGGGACATACTCATTAATGCCACCCAAGGGAGTCAAAGAGAATGTCTTAGCAGGTGAGACAAAATTGTTGCTGAAGTTCGAAAGGTCAACAGGCAGAGTTGACCCGCTTGATGGAATAAAGGTCCCAATAAGCAGGAGGAGCAACATGAACAAAGGGGATCCTTGGAGACAAGGGGTGGTCAACCTGGGGACACAGAACAGGTATTTTTTGGAGGCGGGCTGACAGAGAGGGGAGGAGATATAAAGGCCTCAAGCGCAGTAGTAACGGGCGTGAGCTCTGCACTCCAGCCATGATTGGCAAATACACACTCCTCCCTACATTCTTGGGCCTGTCAAGACCCCACAGCAAGCCAGTGAGTCCAGATTCTTCTCAGGACCTTGCCCCCTGCAGCCGCCACCGATTGATCGGCCTCAGCAACGGAGAGGGAACCTGTTGGCCACCCCCGGTGCAAACGGCGGGAAACTGCCAAAGATTTTCCAACGGGAGGAAAGCAAAAATGACACGATCAGATGCTTATGGGTTACAGAATGTTGTTTTTCTTTTCTTAGATTTATGATCCCAATTATATTTGATTGAATATTAAAATTAGCCTGAGACTCCTGCACACATACCATCTGGCCAAGGAGACGCAGCCCAGAAGCCTGCTGGGTGGAGAGGAAGTGAGCTGGGAGGACAATTCTTTTGTTAATAACCCACCAGCCCATAATGAGGAACTGAATTGCACTTGGACAGAGCTTGGGTGTACACTGTAGGCTGTTAAAGCTGGTCGAGTCCCGTGTCCAGAGGGGGGATGACACTTGCCCAAGGTCACATTGCAAATTAGTACCAGACACGGGACTTGAATCAGGCTTTTCTGACTCCCAGCCCGGGCCACTTGTCCCATCCATTCAAGCCACTTCTAACTGGGAAAGAATCCGGCAAGGATCACTGACCGATTGGAATGACGTCAAAGCATGCAGTGACATTGAAAGATCCTCTGTGGAAACATTTCGATTAATAGCAAAAGCATGTTCCACTGATCCATCGTATTTCTGGGCCACCACAGGACCACAAAATCCCTAGCAACCAGGAGCTCAACCTAGCAACCGCAGCTGCTCCACTGGAGCAGACGGAGGCAAAGAAGGCGTCTCACCAACATGGTTATTTATGAGATTTCAAAGTAGCCGAGAAAGGACACCAAAGAACAGCGAAAACACATTTATTATGGCTCCCACTGTCAGCCCCGAGCATTTGACTTTAAATTACAGGCGGACTCCATCACCTGCCGCTTAGCTCATGGGAAGAGAAAGGTGAGAAAACTTCTGCTAAAGCTAATTTACTGCTTTTTTCCCTCCCTCCCCACCCCAAGTCTCTGCTGCGACAGACGACGGGGAGGGACGAAAGCTATAGGGATCAGGAAGATGTTTGCCATTCCTTAAACTTCTAGAGAGCCAAGCATCTCTGCATTGTGCCCTGATAAAAGCCAGTCCTTGCATCGAACTCGTGAAAACAGAAATCAGTCAAATGAGTGGCCGAAGTCAACCCAGAGCTCAGCTGTCTGTCCACAGGAGGGTGGTAAACAAAGGGTGCTCTATCCGGGGCATGTACGGAGTACTACGCAGCCATGGAAAAGAGCAAGCCACTGATACAGGCAACCGCGTGTATGAATCCCACAGACCCACTGTGAGCCGGGACTGTCAGGTACAAAAGACCAACACACCGTGTGACTCCATCTGCGAGGGCAAACCAACCTATACAAGAGAAGTCAGGATGGTGACTCAGGGTGGGGGGATACCCCCCATAGGGAGAGGACTCGAGGGAGCCTTCAGCAGAATGGGAAATATTCTAGATCTTGATCTGAGGTGTGGTTGCAGGTGTGTTTAAGAATATAATCGTCATCAAAATGTGCATTTACAATTAACTCACTTAATACATTTTACTGTCTCACTCAACTAAAAAAATAATAAAAAAATATTCAACTCACAATGTGCCCAGGGTTTATCGGATGCAATTGAAGACTCAAGGTCAACCAAAGACTGCAGATAATTTAGTGAAAAAAGTGAAACCCCAAATGCTCTGTCCACAATAAACGGGGCTGCGTTCAGAGCACCCAGGAGATTCTAACATCGCGGAGAGGCCAGGGCTGGAAGTTTTTTCAACTCTGCTCTATGACTTTGCACCGAGGCTCAGTTTCCTCTTCTGTAGAACGTAAATAATAGCCTACCCTCCTCCTAGAGTCGTTGAAGATGCGTGTAACGTGCCCAGCACAGTGCCCGGCACACGGTGATGCTCAATAAATGCCGGTCTCCGTGCACCATGGCGCCTCTCCCGCCAAGTCTTAGCTCAAGCTATTTGGCCTTCCAGGGACACCTTTCTCCGCTGCTGCCCAAGTTCATGCCCAGCAGGCGTGGCCTTGTCTTCCTCCAGTGGCTCCCAGCCCGATGAGGGAACCGATGTACAAACAAGCAAAATGATAGCCCAGAGTAGTGTGGGGGGCAAGGTGACTCTGGGGAGGGGCAAGGAGCTGAATGGGACGGTCGGGGGCTTCCTGGAAGAAGTGGTGTGTGAGGCAAACAAAATCAGCGAGGCGAAGTGCGTGCTGGGAAGGCAGGGAGGGTCTCTAAGCAGAGGGGCGTGGGGTGGGGGGAACATGGTGCGCTGGGTTGGGTGCCAAGGGCCCTGAGGATGCTCATGTAGGCCTCTCCCGCAGAGTGAAGGGAAGTGGGCCACCGTGGTCTGCAGCTGGGAGCTGCTCTCTGATGGAGCAAGTGGCTACTGGAGGTCTCTCTGGCCAAAGAGCTGGCACCTGGAGTCATCTCCCCTGGGTAAAAGCGCAGTGGGGGGGCCTCAGGGCTCCGCCACAAATGTCTGGTCGTTGAAAATATTGTTAAGTTTCCATGACATGCGGTTTGTTGCAAACTATATAAAATATTCATAGGAAAAATACGAGAGGAAATCTGCAAAATGCTATCAATGGATGTCTCCGGACGGTAAAGTTATCGGTGCCTGTTTTTTAGTTGCATGAGTGGGTGGGTGTTGGTTTTTGTTTTGTCTGTATGTTTCCTCTGAGTTTTCCACAGAAGGTATTATTAATTCAAGTTTTTAAAAATGAATGTTTTATCAAAAATATGAGCTACACGAGAAAAAAGAGAGAGCCGGTAAGAGATAAAACATGGCATAGCCCGCCAGGAGATGTGGACGGGGCACCTCGTGGGTCACGGAGGCCTTGCCCCACCCAGCTGGTCCGATGCTGCCGTCCAGGATAATACTAAATAATAGCCAGGAGAGTAAAAGCTGAATTGGTTGAACTCCAGACGCTGTCCAGCTACAAATCCCAGTGGCAAAGGAGACGAGCCACATAGGAGATCCCTCCATCACCCTCCCATCCTGGCCACGGGGGATCACAGAAACCCACACCTCCCCCCCCAGAAGGACCCACTCCTTACCTTAGACCAAGTGCCCATGCCAAAGGAGCTGCTGTCTGCCATCTGGTGCAGGTACAGCTCCGTCCTAGGAGCAGAGAAGGGGCCAGAAGTTACGGAGGCCCCGCCCGCCCCAGTGGCCTGGCAGGGCAGGTGGTCATTATAGTGTGGGGCTCCACACGATGCCCCAGGAGGTCCCGGCATCTTCCCCGGGCCCCGATCCCACCTCCCAAATATTCCTCACTCACTGTCCTCACTCGGCCCTTCCTACCTACATGCCAGGAAACCCTGGAAAAAATAGTCATGGACTTAGATCAGGGAAGCGGGTTCCAACTCCAGGTCTCCCACTAACTGGATGTGTGAACTTGCGGAAGGATAATATTAGACCAGTCGACTGGAAGGAGCCCGAGCTGTATGCTAAGTTCTGAGATTACTCACGACAGTCCCACCCAGTAGATGCAAATAGCATTCCCATGTTACAGACGACAAGACACGGGCACTCACAGCCAGCAAACACAGAGCTACCCTGCCACCCAACCCCTCCCCTCGCCTCTGCCATCGCCCTAGAGAGTGATATGATATTTAAGGCCCCTTCCAGGAAACCGCAGGTTCCTTGAGAGGGAGGCCTGAAGATGGACTGCCCAACCCCGAAGACCTGAGGAACGCAAGCAAACGGGGAGGGGGAGGCACGGCCGTGCCCCCACCCCTCTCCAGGCACACTCCATTCACAAACGCATCGGGGCGCCCCTCGGACCTCCACAACCCTTCATGGGGGCTCATGTTCCTGGGAAGCGGAGGTCACCCACCAGTCCCCTGCCAGTTTCTCCAGTTCTGAGTCCTTTAGCACCTTCTCCCTAGTTCTCCGCAGACCCCACACCTCTGGCCTCTGTCTCACACCCTGGAAGGACCCTTGTCAGAAAGACTCTGAATCCAATCCCAGCCCTGCCACTTAGCAGATAAGGCAGTTCTCTCCCCTGAACCTCCCTTTAACTCATCTACAAATGAGTTAATGCCCTACTATGCACCGCACGCGGGGCCTGCTGCCTTCACAGGTGATCTGGTTTAAATGCTCACAGGCTGGCACTATTAAGTACCCATTCTACAGAAAAGGAAACTGAGGTTCAGAGAGGACCACAGGGGACAAAGCCCAGATCTAAACACACATTGCTCTGACTCTAAAGTCGGTTCTTTACGGAGCACACCTGTCAGGACCTAAGAGGGGTGTCCCCCAGGAGACCCTCCAAGATGAGTCTTGCCTGGCTACCCTGCTAGCTGCTCCTCCCAGTGCCCCCCGGTTCTGAGGTGCCCCATCCAGGCAAACCCTCATGTGCACTCAAGGCTCCCACAAAATATAGAAACTTCTAGAAGACCTGGGCTCTGCTGTTCTTGCCCTCCTCCCACGCTGCTGACAGCCCTGTACTGACAGGCCCCCATCCCTCCCACCACCCAGCCTTTACAGAGCTATGTGAGGACCATCTCACTTAACCCTGTAAGGTCAGCCAAGGCATTGTTTCTACTTCATAGGAGAAAAATCCGAGGTTCAGAGTGGGTGACACTTAGCCAAGGTCACCCAGCCGTGAGCAGTACCAGGCAGCAGGAATCCGAGGCCAGGGTCCTAACCACTGGGTTCCACTGCTTCTCAGCTCTGGGCAGAGCTAAGGCTGGGCCCTGGAGAGCGGGTGCCCTTTGCATGACTGCCCTCAGCTGTCCCTGCCCGGCCCAGTCACTCACCTGAGATCCAGGTCCAGTCCCGCCAGCATCTGGGAGAAAACCTCGAAGTTGCCTTCCCCTTCCGGCTGCCGTGCCACGCGGCTCTTCTCCAAAAGCATGGTCTGCAAGAGGAGAAGACCGACACCTGGTCAGCACTTGGGGTACACTGGCCCCATGCCTGGTGCCCAGGTGCCCAGAGGCCCCAGTAGGATGCCCCACCCTGGCCTACCCTTCAAGGCAACATCTCAGGTCCAGGCTCCGCTGGACACCTTCGTATCACTGGAGTCACCCTCCAATATACTTCACAGAAGCCTTTAGTAATGTGACCCAAATGGTCATGAATGGTGGGATTTCAGGGCCAGCATGGAAAAGGGACTTAGTGGGCATCAATAAGTTTTCCTTGGGTGTGCATATTATCCCAGCTCCACATACAAACAACTCTTCTAATAAGCTAATACTATTTTCTTTTCAAACAGAGCATTGAGGGGGCTGGGGAGGGGTGCAGGTGATTTGGGAGATAGGAACAAGCAGGCGTGTGTTTGTCTCACACTGGCGGCCAAGGGAGGCCAGCGAGCGCCTGTTTCATTTCAGCTTATGTTTCTAAGACCCAGCTAATGAGCGGCTGAATTATATATTTATTCATGAATATTCCATCCCCGTGATATTCAGAGGTACAAATATTCAGGGTCTGCTTGATCTAGGAGGGGACTTTCTGGGCCACTGCAGGAGGTAAGGAGGAGCTGGCAAAGGCTGGGGGAACTGTGACACACTCCAGGGTCCCAGGAGGCGCGGGCTTTATTAAGTGGGGATGGTCGGGACCCTGCAGCCCCAAGGACGCCCCTCTCCTTTCCACCCAGAGGCCTCACCTGGAGCTGAGCAGCTGTGACTCGGCCTGTGGCATTGAAGTCCAGTGACATCACCATGGTGAACCGGGTTGCACTGCGGCTGTGGCCAGTGGACACGGAGCCAAAGGCCCGGAGGACAGTGAAGGTGGCTCGAATCTTCTCCACTGTGGGGGGGCATGGAGCAGAATATCACCCATGGCCCAGGTGCTGCCACTCCCACCTCTCACAGGACCACCTTCTTCACTGGCCCCTGTCTCAGGGCCAGACCCCATCCTGGCCCCAGGCAGGCTCCTTGGCACCTCAACTCAACTCAACTCAACTGTAAACCATACACATTTCAATGGCCTTGTGCTGCAAGCAGGGGTGCAGGGGGAGCAAGACTGAATCAAGAAGGGATTGGTACAATCGGGTAACAGGGGCTACCCTAGGGCCTCCTGGGCCTGATGGAGCCTAGGAGGAAGGCAGGGCATTAACATTCTCAGACCTGCTCTCAGGGAATTCCCCACCACAGTGGGCTTCAAAAGCCCTGCAGTCTCCCCGTAACTATTTACTGAGCACCTACTATGCATGAGGCATTGGACTAGACACCTGGATACAGCCTAGCCTGACTTCCACCCTCAAACACACTCATAGCAGAACTACATTTTAGAAAAGCAAAGAAGGGTGCCTCTCCCTGCTGTATCCCCAGTTCCTGACATGGGCCAGGTGCAGAGCCGGTGTTCGATAAAGTGCTGGAATAACCCAGTAGAAAAGCAGCAGAGCACAGACGCTAAGTGAGCTTGAATATGGGCTCTGCCCTTTGCCAGTTACCTGATTCAGGGCAAGTTAGTTAACCTCCCTGGGGCTCAGATACCCCATCTGTGAGCTGGAGTGATAACAGTACCTACCCCATGCAGCTGTCATGAGGACTAAAAGATTAAATAATGTCAAGTGCTTAGAACGTGCTCCAAATGCGGTGTTGTTAGTATTATATTTATTACAAGAAGAAAGCAATACTGCCTGGGCCGTGTGTTCTCGGCAGGGAGAATATTGCCCCCAAGAGGGGGGATATAAACAGATTATGGCATATCTATGGCATTGAAATTTCATGGTGGGGAGATGATTAGGGGGTAAAATATTTAAAAAGATTCCTTATGGGAGTAAAAAGAAAAAGAAAAAAAAAAAACACAAAACATTGAGAACACCGGCCCAGGGATTACAGCTCTGCAGCCAGGATGCCTGGTTTGAATCCAGCTCTAGGATGTATTAGCAGCGTGGCCCTAGGCAAGCTAGTTAATTTCTCCGAGTCTTAATGTCCTGATCTATAAAATTTAAATAAATAATGTCTACCTTATAGGGCTGTTCTAAATAACAAAGAGGTTTCAATCCACTGCTGACTGTGATCATTACTAATATTGTAATTCTCATTATTATTAATTGGCACTCTTTAAGGTCTAGCTCGGACATCCCCCCCCCCCCCGGGAGCCCCTTCCCCCCTCCCCTGTGCTCCTGCCACTTGTCCCCTAACCAGCTCTGCCCACCCCCCGCACGGAGCATCCACGCTCGGCACACAGAAGCAGCTCAGGTGCCCTCTGGGTGTCAGCCCCTCAACTACACAGCCACGCCCTGCTCCCTCGGCCGCAGGTCCTCTGTGCAGCCGAGCAGGTGGCACTGCACGGGGACACCGTCGCAGGGGAGCTGCGTCTGCTCACACCGTCAGTCTGTACACCTATCGGGACGGTCTCCTAGAGCGTGGCGGCTGAGTGTTCAGTTCTAACAGCGTCAGTGTGGGATGACTGCTCGTACATGGCCGTGCATGTCTTGTGAAACGCGTACCTTTCCTGGCTTGCGCAGCGCTGTCCACTGGACTGGGGCGGCTCTGCCCAGTAACAAGCCCAGGGTCTGCACACGGCTGAGTGCACGCTAGGTGGATGGGTGTCAGGAGGAGCAGTCCAGCTCCCCCTCCAACCCTTCTCCCCCCCTCCCCATAATCCTGCCACATGTCACCTGGAGACCACTGTACCTGAGACACTGCCATCCACACTGCCTGCCATCCCCACCAGGTGCTCTAGGACCTGCTCGCAGCAGGTGGTCTTCCCAGCGCCACTTCGGCCCAGGGCCACGATGCTCTGGTCTCGCCGCTGGCTCAGCAGTGCCCAGTATGCCCGCTGGGCCATGGAGCCGACGTGGGCAGGCAGGCCATCCCGGCGGCCCCTGGGCACCTGCAGGAAGATCCCAGCCATCAGCCTTCCCACCCCAGCTGGTGCCCAGGGAGCACTCCAAAACAGTGCCCACCCCAGCCTCAAGTCCAGACCCATGGGCCTGGTAGCATGAAGCTCGTTGGTGACCTTCACAAAAGTCTGCTCTGTGCAGCCTTCAGGGAAGAGGGATGAGGCAGTGGAGGCAGGGAGTTCAGTGGAATGGGCCCACCTGGAGGACACTGGGAGCCAGGGCTGCTAAGTGGCAACCAGTGGCCCCAGCAAGGCCTCATTCTGTATCTCCAGTGCCTTGGTGCAATGGGGGACACCAATCCCAATGCGGTGGCCCTCCCCGGCCTGGCCCTCCAGCTTGGGCTGAAGATGCCTCCAGTCCACTGTTGACCTTTGTGCCTCCAAGCCCCTAGGAATAGTAAGGAATCCCTACCCTGGGCTCAGCAGGACTCCACAGCTGGCAAAGGTGGGACAAGCCCCCACACTGGCCGGCACAGCCTTAAGTCATGAGGCAAGCAAAGGGTCCTGGGGTCTGAGTCCTGAAGCCACCCCCTCTGGAACAGTTCAAGGGACAAGCTATCTCATCTATTGGGTCCCTGCCACCCACTGTCTAGACCAGGGGTGGGGAAGCTTTTTTCTGCCAAGGGCCATTTGGGTATTTATAACATCATGTGAGGGCCATACAAAATCATAACTTAAAAATTAGCTGTGAAAAAAGCTCCTAGATTTATTGAATTTCGAGTTCCACCTGCAACAGTTGCCCACGGGCTGGGTGTTACCCAAATCGGGTCTAGATGGTAGAAGGGAGAATTCAGCAGGTCCACGCCCCTGTGTACAAACAGGATCATGCATGTTCACACGCATGTGTACCTTTGCATGCTTGCACATAGGCATGCTCACAGCACATGCACCCAACAGGTGCTGAGGCCCCGCACGCAGAGGCAGGCCCATCTACACCTGACATGGTCACACGCACACTCGTACCATGAAGACCTGCACCCCCTCCCAGCCTCCAGAGGGTGGGGGCAGATCCCCGCTGAGAGAGGCCCCAGCACTGCCCCATCCCTTACCCAGGCCATCTTCAAGGTGGCCCCAGCCCCAGCCTCACCGCAGGTCTGTGCTCCCACCTGGTGGCCATTTGAGGAACCACATGGGACTCAGACAAAGAACAGAAGGTGGCTCTGGGCTTGGGTGTGGGCGGCTGATGACTGGAGGGAAGGATGGGCACTGGGTTAAGGGCTCAGGGGGACTGTGAGACTCAGGGGCATAGGGGATCTCAAGACTCAAACTCCTCCTTACAGGACACGACCCAGCGCCCGCACTTTTAGGCCCTTTGGCCCAGGTTCTGAAACGGATGCCTCAATGGACAGCCCATGAGAATCTGCTTGCCTTAGGGGTCTGTACAAAACATCCCTTCCAGGGCCCCTGAAGGAGCCAGAGGAGCCACTCAGCTTCTCAGGAGGCTCAGCAGCCTTGGGCTGCAGTAACAGAAGCATAGCCCTCACAGCAAGGGAGGGGAGAGTGCACAGCTGAGCTGTCATCCTCCTAGGCCCCTGGCCATGGACAGCCAGGCTGGGGAGGGGGCCTGAGAAACGACTGAAGGGGTGGGGTGGGTGGCCTGGAGAACAGAAGTCTTGGGGAGGATGGGGTGCAGGACCACTGTCCCCTCTTTAATGGACTTAGCATTGTTTGGGGGCTAGGAATGTCCCTTGGGACTCTAGAGTGCTTTTCATCCCCAACTGGCAGATGAGAAAACTGAGGCCAGAGAGTCACTGTGATCTTGCCAAAGCACCTGCAGTGTGTTAGGAGTTCTAGAGGCCTGCAGCTTCCCGGGCCAACAAGTCTTCAAAACAGAGCCCAGATAAGACGTCTGACCTCTAACAGGGCTCCCCGCCTTCACCTTTGCCCCCTTCCACCTATCCTCACCCGGTGGCCAAGGGCATCCTCCTACAACAGAAGCCAGACCATGCCACTGCTCTGCTAAAAATCTCCATCAGGCTCAGAGTAAAAGCAAAATTATGACCACGTATAACCTCCGCGGGTCCCCGTTTCTCTGGACCTCTTCACTCTCCTTCCCCACACTCATCACCCCACCAGTGTTCTATATTAGTCCTGGCCTGTCTTCCCCGCGAGAAAGGAAGCTCCAGACTTACTGGGCGTCTCCTTCCCCGCCCTTTCCTCTGTGCCGGGCATATGGGAGACCTCAGTCTTCCCAATCAGTAGCCCCCCGAACAAACAGAAGGGATCGGGCCCTAATTACTGTTGCAGCTGCGGGCCTTTCCGCAAGGTGGCGCTGAGAGAGTCCCTTTGCTCTGTCTCCACAAAAACCAGTCATTTCTACAGGTCCTGGGGAAAAGTAATAAAAGCAGAACCGAGGCTTCTGCTTCCTGATTTATGTGGGTGTTCGGGACTCCCCAGACCAGCATGGGGTTCCGAGCACAGAGGAGCCGGGGCCTGGCTTTTACCCAGCTCCCCCGTGCTGAATGTGAGAGTTTAGCGGCTGGCCCAGCCAGTTCCCATCTGTAAAGTGGGATAGCAATGGTGTCAGTCGTTTCGGGGGGCATGAGAATTAACTGAGATAATATGGAAAGTTTCTTGAAGCAGTGCCTGGTACAGAGTTGATAGTCATTCAATATTTTCTCTCATTATTATTGTCTTTATGCTCCTATTGTTGTTTCTATCAGTTATTTGTCTTTCCCCTCTAAGGAGGGGGGACCATGTGGTCCTCAGTGGCCCGCAATGCCCATAGCTCATGTCCCGCAAGATGCCGCTCACAGACAGCTTTGCAGGGGGCTTTGGTTGCTCTGTTCCCCCCTGAGATGCAGAGACACCCTCCCATCCCACCCCTCTTTGTGCCTGTCCCCCACCCCCTTGGTCTGATTCCCCCTCACCTTGCCTGCAGAGGGTGCCGGTGGCCCCTGGGGCTGGAGCACGATCAGGTCTGGCCCGGTGGAGGTGTGTGGCAGCTGAGCCCGGTAGCGGTGCAGAAGCGTGTTCAGGACACTCGATTCGTTGACACTGACCAGGGAGGCCAGGTCCTCGGCCTGGTCCAGCTCAGGGGGGTTGGCCTGTGAACCATCACAGTGTCCTGTGGCTTATTGGGCCCCCACCCCACCACCCCACCCCTACACACACGGCCCTGCTGACCCTGTCCCTGGAGAGCCGTGTGCCAAAGACTCGGACAGAACACAAGGACTCTGGAGAGAGAGTCACAAAACCCTACAAATGAAACAGGGGCACCCCTTCTCCTTTGCCCTTGGTGCAGCGGGAGAGCCACCCCTCTGTTCACACCGGCCCCTCCTTCCCGTGCTCACTGTGCCGTGAGGGGAGATGCTCAGAACAGAGGCAGAGCAAGATTCAGTGTCCTCTGTATTTCAAACACCGCAAAACACGGGGGATATTCCCAAGTCAAGCAGTGTCCCCTGATGTCTCCTGTCCTGAACCTTGCAGGGAGCGCTGCATGTGTCCTGTGACACTCAGGGACAGGGGCCAATGGCCACCCCACCCCATTTCTCTGACAGTCCCTCATGCACTGATCCCTTGAAAATATGTCCCGGCCCTTCTAGAAGCAAAGGATGGCTGCAGCTTCTCCTCGGGGCATCCATTCTAAAAGTCTTCCTGCCACTCTTTCCAGCTTCAAGGAGTTTTCTGGGCCTAAGGCTCTGGGCTTTGGGCCAATCCTGAGCTCTCTATGGGTCAGTCTTTCTTCTGAGAACACTGGCCCTCTGCAAACTCCCAACACCACTGGGAATGGAGGGCCTGGGGTGGGCAGATGACAGCAAAGGGGAACGAAGGTGGTCAAGGCCCACGTGGGGTCCCTGGAGAAAACTCCTTCTTGATTAGTGGGCTTTGAAGGATCAAAGAGGATCAGGACAGGGCCTTTTCTCTATCATTATTCTCTGATTTACCCTCAAATAGATTGATGGTACACTGAAAAAACTATGTAAAACAACTGAAAAAGCAAAACCAAAGGAATGACTAATACCCAAAATATACGCCATTACACCCTATGCTCTGGTTAATATGGTAAATATGGCAGGCAGCACATTTGGCTCTGAGTTCCCTGGCAGCCAGGGTGAAAAAGGAAACATGCACTGAAGCATGATTTGCAATGTCAAAATGAAAAAAAAAAAAGCCATCACTTTCTTGGGTCAAGCAGAAGAGCTCTCAGCCCTAAAACCTAACAAACATGCCTCTTAACGTGACTTCAGAAAGGGGACATCGTGGAACAGAGCAGTGACCCCCTAACAATATACCTCCAGCAGAGCAATGAGTTCAATGGCTGTCTTCCCTATAACTCCCTCCAGGGCATCAAGCCGAAGTGGTATCTGCAGTCAGGTACAAGGAACTCTCTAGCAGGACGGGGCAGGAACGTGTGGAGCAGGCAGGGAGCGGGGCGGGGGCTCACCCGGTGAACAAGCTCCTCCTCCACCTCGGTGATGGTTTTGTCAGCATCGATGCAAAGTCGCACCCTTCCTGCCGGCAGGTCCGCTGTTCCCTCATCTGGCTTAAGCACCGTTGCTGGTGGACAAAGAGAGAAGAAGGGAGGAGGGGAGAGGGGACAGGAGGGCAGGGGAGGGCAGGGGAGGGCAGGGGAGGGCAGGGGAGGGCAGGGGAGGGCAGGGGAGGGCAGGGCAGGGCAGGGCAGGGGAGACAGGCTCTGAGCTGCTGAGCCAAGCCAGGGAGCTGAAGAGTCAGCATGGGATAGGTCACCCCAAGCCCTGAATTGTGACCCCAAGCCCTTTAAGGACAGAGGCTGGGTCCGACTCACCCTGAGCTTTTATCGGCTGGCACAGTGCCAGGCGCAGAGTAGGAACCCAGATGGTTCCTACACCTGGGGTGGCAGGCAACGGCCTCCAGGCTGCCATGCCCCTTCCAGGACCCAGGACAGACACCCCTAATCCATCACTCCTCCCAGCTGCGTTCCGACTGGGACTCGGAATCGCTTCTCAGTCGAGCGCGGTCACAGCTAAGCGACAAAAGTGGGCTCGTGAGATGAAAGCGATCTGCCCGCCTGCGCTAGACTCCAAGTTCCTTGAGGAACGTGGCAGGAACCAAACCAGGCTTGTGGCATTAATGAATGGGCTAGATAATTAACCGCCAAGCCTCCAATACCTTTGAGAACAGTGCCCGGCAGACCAGCCGCCAAGAGCGAAAGGCCATTCAACCATTCCCGCCCCAAAGAGCGACTCTCCCCTTCCCCGTCTCAGCCGCTCCTTACTGCTCACGGTCTCCCCAGACGGTGGCCAGGACCTGCAAATACCGGCTAGCAGCAGTAGGGGGCGCAAGAGGAGCAGGCTTAGACCACCATCCCCCCCACCACCCCCACCCCTGATGTGCTAAAACCCCTAATTACCAAGAGTAAACCCATCCTTCTGGACCAGCCAGACCTTCTCTGCCTTGAACCATCTGTCCTCCGGAGCCTGAGAACAAAGATCACATAAATTAAACCAGGGTGCCTGGCCCTCTCCCGCCAACGCGAGGGCGATCCCCTTAGGGGAGAGGTCCGCACAGGGTGGCCTGGGACCACCAAATTCGGAATCGAAGGGGCGGGGGCAGTGCTTAGGTAAATGCAGGTGCAGGGGCTCCACCCCTGGCCTTCTGAACGAAAGCTCCAAAGTGGGGCCCTGGGACTCGGCATTTTCCACAACCTGCTATTTATGCAGCCCCACATTTGAGAACGACCCCGTGGCATCCGTTGTAAGCTCACGCACCAGGGGGCATCTCACCTACTTGGGGCCTCCCTCTCGCTGCGGAGAATCTCACCGCAGGGCAGGTGCAGTGGGGGCCTCAAGACCCTCCCTTGTCAAGGAAGGAGTGCTTGTCCCTTCCTTTGAGCTGGCCACCCCTCTCCAATGCCCTGCCCATCTCCTGTCCCCACCTGATCACCTCCAGGGGCAAGTCTTCCCCATCCCTCCTTCTCTGGAAGGTCCCACCTACCACTCCCCACTCCCGCTGCAGCCCCTCACCTGGTCCAAGTCTCCACTCTGGCTTCCTTCGCTCCCCTCCTGCAGGGCTGGCCCCTCCTGGCTCTCCTGCATCTGAGGCCCTCCTGCAGGGCTCCCCAGAGCAGGGGGTCTGGGTCCTTGCAGCTCCGGCTCCCGGGCCTCGGCCCTGTCATCCACGCTTCTGCAGGGCTCCTCTGCCGTCTGCCCTCTGCTGTCTGGCAGGCTCTCCTTCCCAGCTGCCCCCACCTCCTTGGGGGCTTCACTGCCCTCCTCTGGCTTTGCCCCAGCCTCCCCTGCCTCCCCAGCCTCCCTGGGAGGCCCACGTGCCTTCTCCATCCCTCTGGGAGCCTCCCCCACCTTCCCAACCTGCCCCTTCACTTTGTGACTCTCCTTCCCAGCTGCCCCCACCTCCTTGGGGGCTTCGCAGCCCTTCTCTGGCTTAGCCCCAGCCTCACCTGCCTCCCCAGCCTCCCTGGGAGGCCCACGTGCCTTCTCCATCCCTCTGGGAGCCTCCCCCACCTTCCCGACTGGCCCCTTCACTTTGCGACTCTCCTTCCCAGCTGCCCCCACCTCCTTGGGGGCTTCGCAGCCCTTCTCTGGCTTAGCCTCAGTCTCCCCTGCCTCCCCAGACTCCCTGTGAGGCCCACGTGCTTTCTCCACCCCTCTGGGAGCCTCCCCCACCTTCCCCTGCACTTTGTCAACCTTCTCCGCCTTACTCAGGAGCGCACCTTCTTTGTCTTTCCTCTGGGGACCATCCCACCCGCTCCTTCTGCCCAGGGAACCTCCCCACTTTTTCACCTGGATTTGGGCCCCAGCCAACTTCCCTTCGCCCCGTGCATCCTTAGAGATATTCCCCTTTGCCGTCTTGTTTGCAGGGTCCCCTCCCCCCTTCTCCCCTGTCCCTGGTTTCCCCCCTTCACCTGGCCCCTCTTTGCCCTGGGGCTCATGCCCTTTCAGCCCTTTGGTCTGGGGGGCCTCACCCCCTTTCCCCGCTGTGCCTTCCTCTTTCTCGCCTTTTGTCAGTAGCACAGTTCCTGGGTCCCCAAGACCCCCAGTCTGGGTCTTCTCAGCCTTCGAGGCTGCATCCTTGGTGCTGGCCTGGGGACCACAAGGAGTCGGTGGGGTCTTCCCCTTTTTCCCCCCTCCAGGGTCTGCGGCTGGAGATGGAGTCTTGCAGGCGGGGGTGTCATGGGGCTGGGTCCTCTGCTCCGGCTTGGCTGAGTCCGGGTCCAGCTTGGCCACCATCAGCAACACATCACCCCTCCTCACACCCCTCTTGAGGGGCAGAGGTTTTTTGGCTGGAGCCCCACTGGGGCCCGACTCCTGGGGCTTCTCTCCATTGATGGTGGTCATCTGCACCGGCTCCGTGGTGCCGGCCCCCTGGCTCTCCTTGCCTGGAATGTTTGAGTTCTGGGGAGAGCTCGCCTGGTTGTCCTGGGAAATATTTTGGCTTCCAGATGTGGTGCCACTGTTGGACTTGCTGTTGGATTGGTTAGTGGAAATTTCTGGAGTCTAGGAGAGAGACCACAACCATCTTTAGCTGCTTGCTTACCTGATAGCTTTGTCATTCACTCATTCACTCACGCATTCATTCATCGATTTGCTCACCCAGCCATTCATTCATCCAAAGACCCTCAAGCACCTACGAGATCTGATGGGCACTGTGCCGAGCAATGAGCCAAACCCCCGCACCCTGGACGTTGGCCCAGCATCTCAGGGCCAAGTGACGGAATGAAAGGAGAGTGGACTTTGGAGCTCAACAGACTCGACTCCAAATTCAGCTCCTAACTCTGCCACTCACTAGCTGTGTGGCCTTAGATAAATGACTTCCCCTCTCTGAGCCTATTTCCTAATTAAGACCACAATGGCCTACGTTGCGAATGGGCAGGAGGATTCATGATAATATACAGAAACTGAGCCTAGCACAGAGTAAGTGCTGGGCGACAGCAGCTGCCATTGTTATTATTGTTGTCACTGTTGTAGTTATTATTATTATTATTATTACTGTTATTATTTTGCCTTGCTTCCTGCTGGGCCAGGAAGGGGTCAGGGGAAGGACTGGGGCCTGACACCAGAGGACCTGCTCTAGTCGTGGCTCACACACTTCCCAGCTGGTGACCATGAACACGACCATCCGTCCTCTCTGAGCTCCGGTTTTCCCTCAGGGCAGGAAGAAGCCACCTGCCCACTCAGATTGTTTGCAGGATGCGACGTGGAAAAGCACTTTGGACATTGCCGAGAACTGCACAAGCTGAGCTGCCGCTGCTGCTGCCCTGGGCCCCGCACCCCACCCCCCTACCAGGTGAAGGCCCTGGTTTCTGGCCCCGAGGTCCTCCACTCTCACCTGATGTGGACCTTTGGGCTACGTCACATCCATGGGGCCCTTTCACCGCCTTGTGATGTCAGCCCTACCCAGCCCTCCATCCTCAAACCGGGCTGGCTGTGACCTAAATGGCTCACAGAGCCAGCCTTGCCTCTCATGGGCAGCTCCACCCCGACGTCTGGCCTCACCACCTGCCCGAGTCTGGGTTCTTCCATCTTGGACCATGTCAACGCCAGCCTCCCACACAACTGAGCCTGGGAATCTAGGGTTCTCACCCTCCTCCTGCAACTGAACCAGACCCAGGATCGGGCTGATTCCACCCTGCAAAGCTCCGCAGCTCTGTCTCCTGTCCCAAATCCAGGTCTATTTCTAAAGCCTCTGAACTGGTGTGCCTTCAATTTGCTGCCAGCCCTTTCAAACCCAATCAAAATATTTTGGCAGCTGCCCACAGCCTACCGGAAAATCACTCAGCACTACCATCTTGCATTTAAAGTCCTTAATCAGGAGCCCCAACCTCTCTTCATTCTGGCTCTTTTGTCCCTGTTTAACCCCAGGCTTCAGCCACACCAGGCATCTCCTACCACACCAGACACTTCCCTGCTTCCACGCTTTTGTTCATGTTGAGCTTGCTGCCTGGAATGCCCTTTCCCCTCCTCACTCACCTCTGTTCTTCTCATCTTTCTATACCCAGCTCAAATGTCACCGCCTCTGCAAATCTTTGCCCGGAGACCTCAATCAGAAATTGTCTCGTAGATCCAAGAAGTCCCAGAGCCCCGTGCTAACTCACCACCTGCAGCAACGACCACATTGTGCATCCCACTCTAGCTTTAATTTGTGTCTCTCTCCTGTTTTAGGTGCCTCCAGAGAAGTCTCTACCTTCATCTTCGTAAAAACGACGATGATAATAGTTGTCATATATAGATTCCTTGCAATGAGCCCTACATGGCCATTATTCAATGTCCTACTTAACCCTCACACAAGAACACAATGAAGGAAGTTCTGAACTTCTCCCCATTCTACATATGAGGAAGCAAACACAAAGATGTTAGGTGGCCAAGAGACAAGTCCAGATTGTAAAGCCATGCAGGCTTCTCTGAGTCTAAAGCCAGTGCTGGTAACTTCTGCATATTAATGGCCTTCCTTGTCTTTCTAGGGGTCAGTGGACTTTTCTGAGAGATTTAAAAAATACTTATGCTTTGGCCCCACTCCCAGAGAATCTGATGTAGTTGGTCTGGGTTGTGGCCCCCAGGTGATTCCCAATGTGTAACCAGGACTCAGAACCCCCACTCTCATGCCCAGGGCTGAGTGGCTCAGTCTGACCTTCTGAAGCCAGGCAGAACACTGCCTTGGAAAGTGGATTGGCTGTGCTTGGCAAATCTCACCACTGTCCACACCAGTTTGAAAAGTGAGTCAGTGCCGTATTTTTAACCAAACCACCACAGGGAAGACTAACACGGGGAGGGGCCAATAAGATAACCAATCCCATCTTCCCTTCCCCCAACACACCCCAAAGGAAGAGAGTTCATGGGGCAGGCGGAGGAAAGCTTGGATGGTTATGTTTTTTTCATAAACACCAAAGCCCTCAGCCCTCTACAGCTTTCTTAGTATATGGGAGAAGCAAGACGTCTACAATCACTGGGGCCAAGAGGAAACTCATAGCACATCCATTTTACAGATGAGCAAACTGAGGCCAAGAAAGGGGAATAGGTTTGGCCTCGACCACATAGCATGGTGAGGCCAGAGCTGGAAACCAGTTCTCCTGGCATTCAATATGGGTCGTTCTCTACCCCAGTGTTGTTCCCACCTTTCCCTGTCCTTCACTGTCTGGGTGGCCCTAGGGAAAGCAAGTCACCTCCCTGAGCCTCATTTCCCATCCCTGCAAAATGGTGATGGATTCTAATGGCTCCTTGCAAAGATGATATGAGGACCAAATGTAACGGGTGTTGTGGGATGAGGAGAGTGTCCAGACTTATCTACTAATTAGGACAAGAAAATTGAATTGGCAGGAACCAGCCACGGCCTGCTGCCTCACAGAAGCATGTCCTGAGGCTGCCCTGCTCCAGGCCCAGGAGCAGCTTGGCCCATGATCCAGCCACCTGTTATGGTCTAAGGCCTGTCCATCCTGCATCTTGGCTCTGAGTCTCCATCCAGGCCCAGTGGTGACAGTTTGTCCCCAGCCTCTGCTCAGCTCTGCTTCTTCACTTGTGCACAGTGACGCCAGCATGGCCTGCAGCCCCGTGGAACCGTTTCCTCCCCAGGCCTCTGTGACCCACACTAACCACCTCACTTCCCAAGCTGGCCCTTCCCCCAGACAGCTCACCGGAGCAGAGAACACACCAACTCTCACCCTGGCTCTGCCTCTATCTGGCCTCATGATCTAGAGCAAGTCTCTTGACCTCCTGAGCCTCAGTCTCCACCTCTGATAAGTGGGTATAATCCCATCTACCCCAATACTGTATAGGATTTCAAACAAGCCCATGAGCAGCAAAGTGAGCATTGCCTAGTCATAAACAGCACATAGTAACTTTCCATCATGACCTAACAACAGCCTACAGGGGTCAAGTTTGGCTCCCACTCATGCCTGGGTCAGGCAGGGGTGGGGACAGAGCCTGTTCTGCCTGTCATCCTCCCCCACAAAGACTTAGCAGGAGTGTTCGGCAGCTGCTGCTGCTCAGCTGCCGGAGGACTTCTCTGATGTAGCCAAGTCATTGTCATTGGACAGGTGCAGGCACATCAGGGCTGGCCGAGCAAACAACAGCTGAAGGGGAGTGGGAGGCAGAGCCAGGATGGCCCCAGGGCTCAAGCCAACACTAGGTCCTGAGGCTACCAGATCGCTCATCCTAAACATTGCTGCATTCACCCCACTTCAAGGGGGCACTGGGGCCCATGAGGAGATGGCCTTTTTGCCTCACACAGATAGACTATTTCCAAAGATATACTATTTGAGCTGGGTTTTGAAGGATGCATAGAAGTTCAATAGCTCAAGCTAGAAAAAAGAACATTCCTCTAAGTGCACTGTGCTCTTAGCTTACCTCCTTGGTGTCTAGCCCCATCATCCTAGCCAGGTTCCCTGGTTAGGAGCTGGGGGAAAGGAAGGAGACAGCACTGGCCACCGTCAGGAATAAATTTGCAAGACTCTAAAGCACAGGTAGTGAGTGCATCTTGACCAACTATTGCTTCAATCCAGCTATGCAATTCAGAATAATTAGGATTTTTAGTAGACACCAACCAATCAGAAGGGAAGCCAGGTAGAACAGGATACTGAAGTCCCTTCCTGTGCCAAGCATTAACCCTTTAATTATTGGATTGCGGCCATTCCTAGGGACTAAGGAAAGAGGCGTGGGTAAGCATAACAGCTGGAGGGTACTTGGGGGGCTTGGGTCTATGGCTGTTTATCACCTGCTATGAAAGGGTTTCAATATTTTAACAACCATTAGAGTGATAATCAGTGAGTAGCAAATAAATAACCTTCCTGCCTAAATTAAATTGAGCTAACCATACATCCTTAGCTAATATCTAGGTTTCTTTTTCTGCAAAATCGAGATAAAATGATACCCACAATCATCATCAACTAATACCATTTATTCATTCATTAAACATGTGTTGAACACTCACTATGGGTGGAGTGCTATGAGAGCTGCCAGGATCCAAAGTTGAACGAGAGAGAGAGTTGTTGCTCTTAAGGAATTCCTAGTCCAATAAGTCATATGATCAAGTAATTACTATGCCGACCACAATTAAGACGGGCATAGAGGGTGCAGTGGGAATCAGAGGAAGGAAGGCAATGGGAGAGCTTCCCATAGATGTACTATTTAAGCTGGGTTTTGAAGGGTGCAAAGGAGTTCAACAGCTCAAGCTAAAAACAGGAAAAAGTGCGGATAGCAGGGACAAAGGCAAGATGGCAGTGACTCAGAGGAGGTTCACAGGACAGGAAGGTGGGGATGGACAGGCCTCGGCCCCCTTCCTGCGGGCACTTACCTCTGGCTCTGGAGAGGCGAGCACTGTCTGTTTCTTCCATCTTGCTGCCTTGGACTCTTTCTCAGTCTCCCGGACCAGCTGCTTAATGAAGCCGCCTGGGATGACAGAAAAAAGAGGAGGGGGCGAGGAGGGCGGGGGGCTCTTCTCCTCTTCCCGGATCTGTTTTGCAGAAGAAAGAGCTCAGTGAGTGAACCAACAAGGGCAAGTCACCCTTTAAAAAGTGTGCAAAGAAGCCTGGGAGGGGGCCGAGGGGGTCATACATGAACATGCCCATGTATGCGAGGCCCTGGCAAAGCAGGCGAGGCTCGGCGGGGCTCTGGGAGGCCTGGAGACCGCGAGTGAGAATGAAACCCATGAGCAGTGGAGGCGACTCCAGCCAGTGTGATTTCCACCTGGACTGAGTCTCCGCATAATCCAAATCTGGACCATCAAGGCCACTGGCTTCCTTCCCTGGTGTAGGACAGACCCACGTCTAAAAGGACCTGACCAAAAGGAGCTTTCCCAGTTTCCAGAAGGGGCTGGATCGCAGGGAACCACCCAGTTTGTACTTAATAGATTAATCAGTTACTTAATCACGTGACCACTTACTGTGCACCAGGAACGTGGCAAAGTAGGGAAGGGCCTGCAGCTGTGATTTATATTAAGGTCCAGCCCTATGACTACAGCCCACTCCACTGCCCCAGTGCTGTGGCTTCTCCATGTCCTTTAACAAGGACCTGGGCACCCAGGACCCCCAACACTGGAACCTAAACCTGGCAGAGCTGACTGGGGTGCAGCTAAGACTGGCTCCTAAGCCACAGCGACCTTAGGGGCTGAGGCATAGCTGTGGTCCCCTGATTGCATCTTTAACCAGTATTACGGTGACAGCTCATGAGAGAGGAAAAAAAATCTCCAGCGCTTTCTACGGAAGAGCTACACACAGGTTTAAAATAAGCTCCTTATCGAGGTCCTGTGTGTGTGGCTGGCAAGGGCGTGATCTCTGCAGCCCAGCTGATACACAGGCCAGGAGACAAAGCAGAGGCCACGGGGTAAGGCGGGCCGATGCGCCCAATTAGAGAGAAACGGGGACACGTGAGGCCAGGCTCACATTTACGCCACACCTCTCCCTCCCCGTGCATGAGTGAGAGAGGGCGATTCCTAAGGCACACGCAGCTTCTTTCAGGATTGTTCTCACTGCTACACTCAGATGGGTCAGGGAAGGGCGGAGGCAGAAGCCAGGAGGCAGCAGGAAAGGAGCGCCTCGCCCACGCACCCCTCGGCCTCCAGTTCCTCAAGTCCCAAGCATGAGGGTGGGACGGGGGGGACCTGATGGGCATCCAAGAAAGAGGCAGCCCCTCCGGGTAGCTCTTGTGAAATACAAAAGAGGGATAACTGGGAGAAGGGCCCCTTTCCAGTTTTCCATGGTGACAAAAGGCAGGGAGCGCAGACACCCATCCCCGTGGCGTGAGCCTGGCGGCCAACAGCTCTGCCCCTGCCCCACGGCCCACACTCTCCCTCCCACACCAACCCCCACGCTCGTGAGGATGGAGACGGGACAGCTGGTCTACCTCAACCCCCCCCCACCACCACCACCACCGCCAACTGAAAAGCAGGAAAGGAGAGGAAGTCACGGGTGGAATCAAGGGCACGGTCACTAATGACCAGCTGGGGCGGACAGGCCACGGCTAACCCAGCTGGCTGGGAGAAGAGGGAAGGTGGGACCAGACGGGCCACAGGGAGGCGACGGAGGCCAGACACTGCCCGAGGTGGGCGGGGGCGGCCTGGGCCACCCTCGCTGTGACTTGTCCTCCAGCTGCAGCCCAGCCCGAGCGTTACTTTCCTTCTGCTCCCACAGGGCGAGGCGCGAGGAGATGGCCATGCTGAGACGGTGCCGGGGCCAGCTGATGAGATGAGACGAGATAAGGCGAGATGCGACGAGCTCGCTGCCAGACAGCACGGAGCGAGGCTACGGACACACACGGCACGTGAGGCGGACGGTCACAAGACTGAGACAGAGCGACACGGGGGGAGAGGAGAGAGAGACAGGTCAGCTCACAGGCACTGTTCCACTCCTACCCCCACCGACGCCAAGAACCAAGACCACACAGCCAGGCACGACCCGTCACGTCCACCTGGGAGGAGTATGGCCAGGTGGAGGCTGCCGGCTGTGCGGTGGACAGTGCCCTGAAATGCTTTTCCTTTGACGCCACACTGCAACCTTTTATTGAAATATAACACACAATCAGAAAGGCACATAAGTGGGGAGCTCAGCAGCTCTCATATAAAGAACAGTCCTGTATAACCAGCACCCTGAGTGAATTAAATTAAATACATAAAATTTTTCAATAAAAACATTTTATTTTTAACTCTAATAAATTTAAAATAATTTTAATTGAGATTAAAATAAAGTTTAATTAAATAAAATTTAAATCACATTAGTGATTTTAATAATTATTAAAAATACATTTCAATCAAATAAATTTTAATTTAAAATATTATTCTGTTTTAGAAGACGTTTTAGAACAGGCAAATCTAACCTATGGTGATGAAGGTCAGAAGAGCTGTTAGCTTTGGGCTGGGAGGGGGCACAAGGGAACTTCCTGGGGTGATGGGAATGTCCTACCTCTCAATCTGGGTGATGGCTACACAAGTATGTCACATGTAAATATTCACCTACCTGTACAATTAAGATTGAATATTTAACTGTATGTAAATCATAACTCAATTCAAAAAATAAACAGACCAGCCCCCATTCCCTCCCTCACGCCCCTTTCAGTTACTATCCTCGAGGGCAGCCACCACCCTGACTTCTGATACCATAAAACTGCTTTTTCTCTCTGTGCGGGAGCAGTCGACTCCACGGTCTGACCACGCAAATTAGGAAAGGGCAGGAAACCAAGGCAAGTAATTGGGCCAGCACTTTGGGGAGACAATTTAGCTCATTCGGCATCATATTGAGGGCCTTATCCAACGTTCACAAAAGACACCACCCAAGTGTCCCATAACTAGAGAATGTCAAGGAAATTAAAGCCCATATGACTTGAAGCAATATTATAAATTCATCGAAAAGGGTATTTAGGGACCATTTTAAAACAACTATATGGAGGTATAATTTCTATGCCAGCCATATAATTCGCCCATTGTAAGGATACAATTTGAGAATTTCTGATCCATTTACAGAGTTTAAAAAATAAATCCGCAGACTTTTGCGACTATCCTCACAATCCCATCACCCCCGAAAGACCCTTCGTGGCCATGTGAAGTCACTCGCTGTTCCCACCCTCGGCCCCAGGCGAGACCACTCATCTACTTTCTACCGCTATAGTTTGCCTTTTCTGGACATTGGATATAAATGGAATCAGAAAGTGCATGTCGCTTCTTTCACTTTGCATAACGTTTGTGGGGTTCATCCACCTTGGTGTATAAATCAGTGCTTCATGCCGTCCTGTTCGCTAAATAGCGGCCCACGGGCTGAAGGGGCCGCGTCTCCAGTTGGCCATTCAGGGGTTGATGGGCATTTGGGTTGTTTCCAGTTTGGGGCCCCTGGGAATAATGGTGCTAGGACCGGTCCTGGACACGTTAGTGTTTCCATTTTCCGGAGGCAGGTTCCCAGGAGGGGCTCTGCTAGGAGGAGGGGCACTGCTGGGCCCTGTGCTTGACTTGTTGGGAAGCGCAGTTTTCCAAAGTGGCCCCGCAACTTCCCTTCCAGGCTGGGATGCAGGGGGCTCGCAGGCAGTGTCTGCAGCAACCCCGAGGGGGCCGTGGTAACAGGCTTGTAAAGGGAAGAGAAGACAGCGCCATATTGCACACACAAACCACCCAACGTGGGCAAATAAATCCGAAAACGAAACCCACCGAGCTCTGGGAACGCGTCTCTCTTCTAGCTTGGAGGGCACTGTCCCTCACGGACCCTCCCTGACCCCTCCCGGGCCCTCCTGAAAGATGCCACCCCATCCCCAGCTCTCAGAGCCACCACCATCCAAGAGTTTGGGCAGCCTCGTTGGCCCGTGAATTACCGCTTTCGGCGACTTATGCCTAAGGAGGTGCCTTGGGCAGTGTTCAGGGTGCTCCCTCCTCGCGCAGGGACAGCCGCAGGCCTGGAAGCTGGTGAGACACGGGCCCGGGGGGGCCCCCCGTGGCCGCGCTGGTGCCAGTTCTCATCTCGCGAGAGCTCACCCTGAGCATCTTTCCAACTCTGCGCTGGGCGGTGTCACGTTAGTAGCTTATTAACCAGCCCTGGGGGTTTCTGCGCCGCTGAAATCGGCAAATGCTATAGATCGGGGCTTTTATGCTAGGAGCTGGCCGTTAAATATTTATCAGGACGACACTAGCTGAGACCCCAGCACTCCTACCGGGCCTGGTGTGGAGGGAATCTCAAGATCCAAAGATCCAAGAAGGGACATTGCAACTCTGATGAGGTCACATGCCCATGAGGAGACCCTGGAAATAACATGTCCATGTGCAAACAGCCAAGTCTTTGGCTTAAGGGAAAACTCCAGCAGTGTGGGCTCTCCAGCTCCCAAAGGCACGGGAAAGGCAGATGGTCCTCCGAAGGCCAGATCTTTGGGGAGAGGGCTACAGGAGAGGAGGGGGCCAAAAGACCCCTCCCCACCCATTCCCTTGGGAGACACTGGGGATGCCCCTGAGTGACACACAGCCAGAATCCACTCTGCTACACGCCTGGGGAGCCCAGGTTATGAATAGGCCTGACGTGAAGTGGCTGCCCTGGCCACGGCCCCCCTTCCCACCCAGCCCAGGCCTGGCCTGGTCAGTGGCTGCTTCCCAAGAATCGCCCTCAGTGTCAAGACTCCAGGGGGAATCCTGGCTGTCAGCTGGGACTGCTGGCCAGGCCCAGAGGACAAGTACATGGATGACAATGAGAGGGAGCTCAGTGTGGGTCCTTCGCTCCCTGAGTCCTGTCCCTCCGAGGCTGCAGGCCAGCCCCACTGACCCAGGGCCAGGAGCCAACCCTACTGTCAAGCCTTCATTTAAGCAAGTGTTCTTACCACCACGTTCCCTTCCAGGCCTGAAACCCACACCCGCCTCACGGGCAGCTGTTTTAAGCCCATGAGGAGGCCCCCGATGCTCAGAATTCGTGATATAAAGTCTCAAGCCTCCCCGAAAGGGCAAGGGAAGCTGGTGAAAGGAAAGGCAGCCCCAGAGCCAGGGATGGCTTGAAACAGTTTTCCAGGCACACTTGTTGGATCTGAGGGGCTCCAAGGGGTCCTCAAGACTTTCCCATCACCCACAATGTCCAGCACTGACACAGCGGCCAGTCCTCCAGTGACTTCGCTTGTCTCACAGAACAAATCGCCAAGTCCTTTAGCGGCCTCCAGGGCCCTCACGACCACCTGCCCTCAAACCTCTCCCCTTCGCTCCTGCAGTTCAGCGACACTGACCTCCTGGACACAACCTTCCACACAGGTTTCCACCTCCAGGTCTCTGTACATACTGTTCCCTCTGCTGCAAATGCTTTTCCTTGTGCATGGCTCATACCTTCGCCTCAGAGTCATCTCAGTGATCCTGCCCTCACCATCCTATTTAAATTGCAGCATAGCCCCCACCCCATCCCAGCCTACCCCAGGACTCCCCAGAGCACTAGATCACTGTGCTTCATGCTATAATTTTTTTGTTTAGTTTCCGATTCCCTCTGCCAAACATGGCCCCTCTGAGGGGCACATTTCCATTTGTTCTGTTCACTTATGTAGCCCCAGAGCCTAGAACACATACTTATCTCTCAATAAATATCTGTTGAATGAATGAGTGAATGAATAAATGAATTAAGGATCAGGAGAAGGGACAGAGCAGGCAGTTGGCAGCGAGTATATGGGAGGGATTTCTGCTGTCCCCCTGTGCTGTCTGCATTCGCATATAGGAACAACATGCTATCATGGCCCAAGTTCATGTCCTGCCACCACTATTACCCTGTGGGGCCCTGGGAAGCTTTCTGAGCCTCGGTTTTCTCAGCTGTCAAATGGGAGGAAGATACCCACATACCAAGCATGTGCTTGATCACAGTTAACTGCTGAATCATTACTTTCATTTTTGTTTGACTCCATGGCCAAAGCTGGCCTGGAGACCCCAGCCCAGGATGATTCCTGGACATTTAGGGGGAACCTACTATGTGCCAAGCACTGAGATAGACCCTTACACCTAAATTGCCCCCAGCCCCCTTCAATTCCTACTGGACCTGGAATTCTCTTAAAATCCATTGTCACACTTCATTCCTATGGCAGCACCACGTGGTTGCAATCACTCCCAATAAGCAGACAGTGACTCAGAAAAGTTGAGGTACTTGCCTAAGGTCACCCAGCAAGGTCAAGCTGAGACCCACCCACAGGTGTGACTGGCTCTTCCTCTGCATGCGCACAGCTCCCATCATAGCTCCACACAGGCGACCACAAGAGAAGGCCAATCTAGGACCTTCAGTTTGGGGCTGGGAGTCACCCTGTGTCCTGGTGGCACGTTGTAGATCCCTGGGAAGTTGGTTCAAGTAGGTACATTCAGGAGCAGGGCTGGGTGTGCACTGATATTTACTTAGCATCTGTTTGGTGTTAGTCGCGGTGCTGGGCGTGTCACAGTTTAGAGATGGGGTTTAAAGTCACTCAAGGTCACACAGGAGGGAGTGGGGATGACCTGGACGCCTAAACCCCTACTCCTCCTGGACCCTGAGACCTCTGCCCTCCTACCCAGGAAGGGAGGCAACAAAGCAGGGCTATTGCAATCGTGCCCCCGAGCCTGGTGCCCTGCTCTGCGCTGAGAACTTGGCGGGGCATGTCGTTTGCTCTTCCCAGCCACCCAATTATAAGGCGGATTCTGCGAGTAACTGGATCTCAGAGGCTCAGGCAGAGGAGGGCAAATGCCTTGCTCCCAGCCAGGTAGTGGCAGAGCTGCCTCTGGGCTCAGTTGCATGACTTTAGAGGCCGTGCTCATGCCCCCCCCCCCCCCCCCAGCATTGCCTGTCCCTGTGTCTGGCCCATGGCATCTACTTAATAAAAGCTACCTTCTTTTCTCATAGGCTCCATCTTTCTTAAGCCTGTTAGGCCACCTTCCCTGAGAGCTCCAGCCCAAGCCACCCCCAGGGCTCCCTCATAGCCTCCTGCCTCCGCCACCCCATCAACCCCACCACCCGGCCCTCGCTCTGCCGGCCACATGTCCGAGGTGGCTGTTGGGTCCTTCCTCTCTTCAGTCTTCATTTAGAATTCTGTGTCGCCCACGGCTGGGCCGTGAGTGTGTTCACTCCCCCAGCCGGCTCCCAAGGTCCCGGGAGGCAGGCGGGAGGGGGGCACTGTGAGAACCAGTGTGCGGCAGGGTGCTCACAGTAACAAGCTGGCTGCCCGGGCCCCCCGGGACCCTAAGACGGGGCAGGGGAAGACACCACCCCAATCCCAGAGCCGGGTGTCTTCTGTCTGCGCCTTCAGATGCATCCTTTGTCCTGTCTACCTTCTAACTCCCAGGGGGGTTCAGCTAAGGGGGACCACCCATCGCAGAGATCGGAGGGCATCTGTCTCTCAGCTCCGCAGCTCACCCAGTGCCCTCCCCGAAATGGAAACTCGGCCCCCAGGGGACAGTCAGCACAGCGGAGAAGGTCCCGTGAAATCCCTGCCTTTCTGGGTGTGAGCGCCGGCGGATTTGGCAAACCCCTGGGGCCGATTCTCGGGGATCTTCCCTGCATTGCCAGAAACCAGCGTTCTTTAAAAAGTAATCAGGGAGAGGCTCAGTGAGAAGCGGGGCAGAAAAAGAAAATTACAGAGATGCGTGAGTCATATCCCAGGGGCCGGTGCTCATAGGAACTATTTAATCCCTTCCTCTCGGGCTCGGAGAGTGGTGATGGGGTTGGGGGGGTGGGGAGATTGGGTCATTATTCCTAAAATGGGGAGCCCACAGGGCTCTCCCTCTGCCAGCCTGGAAGGCGGGAGCTGTCCCTAAGCCCAACGCCGTCATGACGACGGGGTGTGTCCTTGAGCTAGGCGCGTCCCCTCCCTGCGCCTCCTCTGCCCCAGCTGTTTCCAGATGGGGTTGGATTTGACAGCACCCAGGAGCCCTTCGCCTGGTCTCAAACCCACTTTCTACGTTTTTCAAATAACTCGATTTATATGGCTTGAGCATCTCAGGGCACCATGAAAGGACACGGTGGGGCCTTAAACGCCTGAGACGAAGTGAAAGGGGCCCACCTGCAAAAGGCTACGTTCCATACGGTTCCAACTGTGCGAAACTCTGGAAAAGTCAGAGCTGTGGAGACAGTAGAAAGGCCGTTGGTCGCCAGGGTTTAGGGGAGATGGGGAAGGGTGAACAGCGGGGCACAGAGGTTTTAGGGCAGTGACACTATTCTGTATGACGCTACAGTGATGGATCCATGTCATTCTGCATCTGTCCAAACCCACAGCATGTGCACCGGGAGTGAACCCTCGTGTCAACTCCGGACGCGGGGTGATCACGATGCAGGTTCCCCAACGGGAACAAAAGGGCCACTCTGATGGGAGACGTTGACAATAGGGGAAGCTATGCATTTGTGAGGACCGGGATTGATGGGACACCTCTATACCTTCCCCTCCATTTTGCTGTGAACCTAGAACTGCTCTAAAAGATAATAAAGTTTATTAATTTTAAAAATTCAGGATATGCCACAGACCACAGCAACAAGCCGCCTGCTTCAACTGGACCATTCAGACAGTTGTTTTCTCTACCAGGGGAAGCAGGACACTCAAGGGCTGTCCCACGGTGGCTTTGTGGACACCCAGCCAGGGTTTCTGTTCTTTTGGCAACGAGAGGAGGTTCTCTTCAGCTTTGGGGCCTTCTGTTCTCATTTCAAAATGCCACCAGAAGGGCTCAGTCTTTCTCCGTGTGAAATTTCGCCGTGCTCAGCCCGTTTGTGTCCTGCCCCGATGAGTTCTGACAAGGTGGGTGCTGGCTCCCAGCGGAGGAGAGGTAGTTCTCCAGCCTCGGTGGGCACCAGAACCGCCTGTGAGGTTTGAAGTCTGCAGGTTTCTGGGCTCCTACCCCCGAGACCGTTTAGTAGTTTTGAGGTGCGACTGGGAATCTGCATTTCAGAAGGCCCCGGCTGAGGGCATCACGGAACCACACTTGGGGAAACAGGGCCCTGGTGTTGAATCCGGAAAAACACCTGTGGGACGGTCTGGCCTCACCCCCTCAGGTGTTGGGAGGGGAGACTAAAGCTCAGACTGGGGAGGGATTTGTCCAAGGTCACAGGGAGGTCACAGCAGAGCCCAAACTAGGCTACTCAAGGTGACCAGGCCTGTGTGCAGGTGGCAGCAAATATCTATTAATTGATGACATGCAGACACTCAAATGTTAGCAGACCAGGAGACTCCAGTCCTCCACCTCCTTTCCTCCCACCCCCCTTTGTCTCTGTCATTATTTTTTAGAAATCAGCCATCGCCTAAACCGCACAGGCCCTCCCCCAGGCCACCCTGGAATATTACCAGATACAGGAGGTCACGACTCAGGTCAATAGCAAAGAGAGTCCCCACGGGAACCACCAGCCTCCAGTGGGACCCTAGCCTTCGGGAGCTGGTGCTCTGACCCAAGCAAGCATCTGCTTGGCCGGCCACAAAGTGAAAGCACCGCCCCGTTTTCCAGGTCCCGTGGGACGGAAACCCAGGCCCCTGCTGGGTCAAGGCCAGACCAGGCAGCTTGGGACTAACTGGGCTTTTCCCACCCAGCCACCTGAGTGGGAAAGCTGCCCGGAGGCAGCGGCTCCCTCCGAGGCCTGCAGCTGGTGAGGCCTTCGCGACTCCAGAGAGGGAGCCCCACGTTAAAGCACGGCCCCCTCTCTGTCCCATCACCCCACCACCGAGGCCTGTGAACCGTCTCCATTCAAAGGAATGCCTGGGAACGGGGGTGCCAGAGAAAACAACCCCTCCAACACTGAGGATCAAATCAGCACCGCATGAAATTCAAACCTTCGACGGTCAACCACCGCCCACCCCCCTCCCGCACCACGCGCATGGCTTCATTTGGAATAAAAAAATCATTAGCGTTAAGGCTTAGCCTCACGGGTTGGGAAGGTGAAAGGAAGAGCTTGGCTCCCTGACCATAAACACACAGCCAGCTAAGCAGAAACTGCTGGAAGTTGATGAAAACACGAACCCCGATGTGCGCCGGCTGAGATTCCGCAGCAGAGGTTATCTCGTGGCTCAAAACATATTTTTAAAAATGACCAGCGAACAGCTGGGTCCTGAACAAGGCTAATCCTTAAAAGAGTCCATGCCCCGGCGTGCGGTTCTAAAATCCGTCCAAAAATTACTCGTTTTTTAAGAGAGCGGTGGACGGAAAAGGCCTGGGATGTTGTCCACACCAGAAAGGCCTAAAATAGACCGAAAGACCAGAGGCTGCCACCCCAGGCCCCAGAAACACATTCTCGAAAATGAAAACTGGCCCATCAGCGCCCAAGGTGCCCATCGTAAAACCCAGGCTGACAATACCTTGTCCACACGAGGCCACAGGTCACAGGAACCGCGCCTCTCGCCCAAAAAGGTCTCCCCAGGAGGCAGCGCAGAGACCCCAGCCAGCCGGCAAAGCGGGGCCGAAGGACAAATGTCACAGGCGCCCCTCCCCACGCTCTCACACACACAGCCCCTCGGACTGCTCCTCCCGGTCCCTCCCCCACCCGCCCTCTGCGCCAATGTGATAGCAGCAGCTGAGTCGACAAGTCATTTCTAAAATTAGCCAGTGAGCTCCAGGTCTGGCCAGGGGACGGCAGCCCCGGGTGGCCGCTGACCGGGCCTCGGAGAGCATGGACATATTTGGTGGCAGAGCAGGGGAGGGGACAGCTTCCAATGCAAGTACATTCTCCCCCGTCATCCCTGTCCCAGCCAGGCCACACACCCCACACTTCTGACTCTGCCCCAACTGGCGGCCACAGGAATTGGGCGAGGGGAGCCGGGGTCTCCATTCCAACTGGATTCTGGAAGGAAATAAAGCAAAGTAACAATCCGTGCGGACACATGTGCCTAATCGGCAGGCACCAGGCGCCAACCTGAGCACTTTCAGGGACTCATTTACTATGAGGTAGGCTTTCCCCATGCCCATTCGACAGATGGGGAAACTGAGGCATGGAAAGGATAACCAACTTGCCCAATGCAGTGGAGAGTCAGAATTCGAACCCAGGCAGTGCTGGCCCCAGAGGGCACAGTCTTGAACGCTGCACCAAACAAGATGTAGTAAAAACTGCTTCCTCCACGCCCTAGAAGGAGAAAAGTAGCGACCTCAATAGGTTAAGCATATTGTGCAGGTCCACACAGCTAGGGAGGGGTAGAGTCAGGACTCGAATCCAGGTCTTTCTGGCTCTAACGCCCACAGCCATTTGAACGTGAGGCACTGTTTGTCGTAAGAATCATTTCAGCCGGCAACATCGGGGTGTACTTCCTTTCTTCCCTTATCAGGCACAGAGAGGTTCAGTAACTTGCCCAAGCCCACCCCGGGAGTGAGTGGGAGCCCGGCTCAGCTCCCAGACAAGCTGACTCCAGGCAGATGTGATGTACAGGCCACCAAATCAGCGCTGTGACCCAGAAGGGCAACTGAAGAACGGCATTGAACCCAGATACCAAAGTGAAAGAAAAAATGTGAAAAACAGTTGTCTGGGGATATCCGTAAGTTAGGCAAAATGTCTCCTTGCTGTGACTACCGGCCCGTCTCCTGTTTCACCTGCTACAGGTCCGTTAATAGGAGCCGCTGTATAAATTCCCCGTGTGTGGGAGCTCGAAGGGAAGGCTCGTGCCTTTATCGGGTGGACCTGATCCCTGGACACAATCAGCATGACAAATTTGGACTGAAAACATTTTTTTTTTTTTGATTGCCAGTATCCAGACGGGTAAAAGTCTCCAAGAAAAGCCAGTTGTGCAGTTTTAAGTTTTCTCTCCTTCTGTTCAACACGTGGCTCCTACCCCGGTAACCCAGAGGGGGCTCCAGCACGGAGGGGCACACGGTAAAAAGGGGGAGTAATCCCGTTACCCGTGAGGCAGCGTGGGGGAACCAGGCACATGGGGGGGAGCCTTTCCTTTTTGCTCTCCAAGTACGTCCACCCTAAGCCCCTCACGTCTACCCTGAGAAACCTGGGGAGTGTTTGGCTAGGACGGTCCTTCAAGGTCATCTCACTCAACTCCTTTAACTTAGGAATGAGAATATTGAGGACCACAGTGACCTGGCTGGGAGTGCGGTCCCCAGTGCTAGTCCCCTCCTTCCAGGCACCCAGGAGCGGCTGGGTTTCTGGGGCTCTCGGGAGTGGCCCCGGTGACGGAACGCACCAGGCCAAGGGCTCCCTCACGCTGCTGCTCCTGCCCGGAGCCGACCGCAGTGAAATAACAGCTAATTTCTAGAAGTTTTGCTGAAAAGTCATCCTTAAACACGATACAGAAGGAAAAAAAATCATGAGCCCCAGTGACAGGAGGGGATACACGCACCAAAGAGAATGTTTTAGGTTAAAAAAAAAAAATAACCGTGGATTCATAAAAGTTTTCAATTTACTCCGTCTATACTGTATAGCAGCTTAAAGTTAACTGTTATTTTTAGACTTCGCTTTATCGGTTCCTTTGATTTATGAAATCAAGACGTATTATAACATAACTTTATAAAAATAATATCAATTCAATGATCTTCTTTGACAATGTGAAAATACCCCAACCATATATATATATATATATATATATATATATATACACACAATAATCAGAAAACTTGTCTTTTCTGAAATTTTGTCTTTTTTACTGGTTCAAACACAGGGAGGGTCAATCACCTGGGAATGACATAAAAAGCTCCTCAAACCTTCTCAAGCAGCCACGGAAACCAAGACCTCTACAATGCCAACTCTGACCGTGCTGGCACCGGGTGCCGGCACAGAGGGTCCCAGGGCGTCTTCCGTCTGGCAGCAGGAACACTTACCCCACGAGGAGGGCGTGGGCGCAGGTTCAGGCAGGAGGCCGGCCTCCGCAGGGCTGCCACACCGGACCCGGATCACAGAGGACCGTCAGGAAATTCCACCTGCGCAGCGCCCTTCTCGGCCACGTCGCTGTAAGTCAAGCGTGAGTCGGGGGCATGTAAGAGTTTACCTGGAATAAGTCTGAGGCAGAAGGGTTCTCGGGCTATCATCCAATTCATAGATCTCAGGAGCAATTTCTAAATCTCTAAAAGAGGGACCAACCTTACCTTCCGCTCCGGAGCAAAAATTGTTATTTTGCAAAGAGATGAGACTCGGTGAAGACGGGGGAGGTAGTGCGCTAGGTGCGGGGTGCGAGACGCAAGGCCCAGGCCCCGGAGGGGTCCGCCTGCCCTCTGCACACTGTCCAGCGGGCACACGAGGCCCTGGGATCTCTGCGCTCCCCGCGCCGAGCGTGCGCGTTTGCGGCCGGCGTGAGCAGCCATGCCTGTGAAGATGCTCGCTCTTTGTGAGCAACTGCTTTTCTGCCTCAGTAGGTGTTTTTTTTTAAAAAAAAACAGAACTTAATGACTATTTTTCCCTTTAAAATTCGAGGATGCACGTTAGCACTCCCCTCCTCCTACACTGGAAGCAGCAGGCAAGTAGAACGTGTGTGTGAATTTAAACTCCAACCAGGAGTGGAGACGGCCAGCGACCCTCCAAATTTCTCTTCCGAAGTAAACTCCTCTTTTATAGCAATTATTTTCCCAACTCTCAAAATAGAATGTCATTTAAAAAGCACTCTCTCTCCCAATGGACACAGCACACAACTGTCAAGACAAAGACTTGGAACCACTAAAAATATCAAGGACAGGATGCGGGTAATTACAATGTCGAGTTTTGTGTATTGTTAGTAGTGAACTTAGAAATGTACAGTAAAATTGCACTAAGAACAGGACAAATTAGTGGACTTTTAAAATTACTGTTATTATTTTCAGTCTGATGACACGGAGGACTTTGCTGGGGAAACACAATGGTTCCTATAAACCAGCATTTATTTGGGGCGCGGAACTCATCAGGGGGGAGAAACCGCCGGAACGCCGCCGGGACCAGGCAAACAGTCTTTACGCTCCAATGTCACTGCCACAGAACAGCCCACCCAGTGCAAAGCATTACTAACGACAGAGAAATGACAACGTAAGTCAATGTACAACGATGAACCCACATTGACACATTCATTCTTTTTTCAATAGAATTCATTTTAAATTATACTAAAAGGTTAACACAGAGTTTCCGTCCTTGGCGCATCCATCGCTGATCCGTTCTCTGAGGTCGGGCGAAGGATCCAGAACGACGCGTCGCACGGCGGCTTGCTGTCGAAACCCAGCAGGCTGGCCCCCCGGCGTCCGTGCATCTCCAGACGTGTGAAAGTGCTGCTTATTCACTTGGAGGCTTCTGAAAATCAGTACTTCCCTGAAACTTAAACGCCAATGGCCTCTCCTTCAGAATCGCTGCGAACTTTTCCAAGGATCTCCTGCTGAGCGCCGGCGGGGCCGAGGGACTCCCACGTCCCCGGAGGGCGCGCTCCCTGCTCCCGGCGCACCGAGGGCTCCGGGCCAGGGTGGCACACGCGGCGAGGGCCCGAGCGCAGCCGTCTCGGAAACATCTCCAGCTGTCCCGCCCCCGGGACACCGGGAAGTCGCTTCTGAAATGCACAGGAGCAGCACGCGGCTGGCCTCCCATCCCCCAGGGGTGTGGAGCAAAGGCCTATAAGACCAGCAGTGGCCGTCTATAGACAAAATACGGCAACACTGGGGCGATCCGTCGCCCCACACCGCAGACAGCAGGTGCCACCTTGGCAAGTCGAAGACATGTTTGATATCAGATGTACCCATCCAAGTGGTAAGTACAAGCGTCTCAAGTTCCGGGTTCATGTGTACCAAAATGAGTGCGTGGCAAAGAAACGACGCTGTCCTCCAGTGTGGGCAGATGGAAAGGCGGGGGGGCGCGCCCAGGAGGGGAGGGGAGGCCAGCCCCGCGCCTGAGCCTGGTCACGACGACTCCCGGGCGCGTCCTGGCGGCCCGGGTCTCCGCAGCGGTGGAAGACCCCGGAGATGCGGGAATCCACCCTCTGACCCTCATCCTTCTCCCGAAGGCTCCGTGTCAAGGGCTGGGAACAGCCGCGTGGACTTCCTCGAGGCCCCGTCTTCCCCGGGACCCCCCTGCCCCGTCGGGGCTGTCAGAGGCCGTTGCTGTTCCTGTGACAGAGGGGCGGCTTGGCGAGCTCCAGGACGCCCGCCCGGGACTTGTTGAGGAACTTGGGGGCGCGTCGCAGCAGCCGCTGGGCCTCCGTGAAGGTCTCCGTCAGCTCCTTCTTCCACTGCACAAACTCCGGGTCACTCTAAACGGAAACACACGGAGAAGATGTGACCGCTGCGCCCGCGGGCGGCGCCGACAGGCCTGGACGCCGCTGGCAGTGACCGTGTCCTTGCACCCCCCCCAGGGAATGCTCTCCCTGTTCTTCTGGCCCCTGGCGGGAGGACTAGCTGGTGGGTCTGGCGTGGACTTCCCCGGGTCTCCTTGCAGAGCAAGGAAAGTCACGCCAGCCCTGCAGGCGACCCTCACCCCCCCACTGGGGACCGCGGCCTTCAGTCTGTTAACAGATTACCTCTGATTTCTGATCTTTAAAGCAGCTCAAGTCCATAACACACCAAGGAGGGGTTCTGACAAGTTGAACACACCCTCACATGTCTACCCATTAACTCTCTAAATAAGCTCCTCTCTTCTCTCTCACACGCACACACGTCAGTGCCCCATTGAAAAATATTCAGGACCTAAATTTGGGCTACAATAGAGCTCTGGGGGCAGAGACACGGCATTTCCCTTTGAGGGGTCACTTCGCTGTCTCACGTTTGTTTAAATATACCAACCCCGAGCTCAAACATGCCCGAAAGAGCTGGGAAATTGTGTAGCAGATACAATGCTAGGCCCCGAGGAGACGCGGGACGGGTTTCCTGATAGACAGGGCAACCAAATTTCTTCACGGGCTTCCCCCTCACCGGGGCTGATAGCTGCTTCTCGGAAAAGAAAATGAATTTGCTGAAAACCCTGTACCTTAGGGCTTCCTTTCTACGCTTGTAAGTGGCCGAGCACGGGGCGAGAAAATGCTCTCTAACCGAGCAGCCAACTCTTCTGAAGACAGACAGACAGACAGAATTGTTCTAAATTGCACCTACGGGGGGGGGGGGGGGAAACCATAAAAACTCACCTCACACTGCAAGACAAACTGCTTCCCTCCTTTTATCCTCAACAAAATGCATTTTCTGTCCTTGATCTGAGTTTCCTCCACAGACAGGATCTGTTCCATTGTCAGCAAATTTTGCTAGTCACAGAAATAAGAACGATCGATTACTTCCCAGCGTTCGTGACTCCTTGAGTTAAATTCATACGTAACACCCCGAGAACGGCCGGCTCAGACGTAAGTAAACAGAAAGAAAGCTGCCGTTTTTCTTTCTTTGCTGCTGTTCTAGAGCCGGCGTCAAAGCAGCACGGACGAAAGCGCCGACTAACAGCATCTCAAAAGAAATCTGCAAGGAGAGGGGGGGTCTCTACGGCCAAACAGCAAGCTGCTCCCTCCCCGCGGCGCTGATCCTCGAGCGACTGTGAGTCGCGTTCCTTCTCGCACCGCGAGCTCATCCTAACTGTCAGGACGGCAGCGAGGGAACGTGGCAGGGCTGCTACGCGTGATCTACAGGAGCCGAAGGCGTGCGGCTGGGTCCTCCCGCCGCAGCTCAGCAGACGCCCCGCAGCGCAAGCTGGTCGGCCCACGCCGTCCTGATAGTATCTCAGGGACGTTATAGATGCCGGCGACATCCCTCAAGGGCTGTCGTGCTGGGCCTATAGCATTATTGCTCAGGGAGAAGGCTCTAGTGTCGCGAGTACCTTACCATTTTATGTTTTTTGGGGTAAATACTCCAGGAATCCTAAACGAGAAACAACACCATCGTGAATGCTCATTCGCACCTACGAATGAATCCACCCCGTGCACGTCACGTAGCTTCTCAAATGGAACATTACACGTGGACTCTTTTTATTGCGTCTGACGTTAAACAAAGGAAGATTTTTTTTTTTTTTTTCTTTAGTTTTCAAATACCCTGAGAAGTGGGACAGGTTCCTTTCAATGTGGACAACGGGGCCTAGTGTACTGTACCCAGGGCCACTTCTTATCTGGAATTACATATAATAAAAATAATAATAATAAATTATATATGAATTACAACTCAGGTGCTGTGTGCACATATATCTATATATTACAATATACGCTATGTGATATTACACACGGTATTATATGCCAGCACCTGAGCTATAATTCAGGACCCCCCACAAAGGGTCTTAGTAATTATAACTCAGAACCTAGGTGCGTTCGTTTTTAGAAAATGCCTTCCATGGCATTAGCAATAGCGAAAAGATCTTGTGTGTTTATAAAGAATGGGCTAGCATGTAATAGCAATCGCCCATAATTAAACAGCAACTCCACCAACGGGTTTATAAAACACACTCCGAAGTCAAGTACACAAGACCCGGGCTTCCTTCTTCCCACACTGCCGACCACTGGAGAGCGGACGGCCAGTTTTCCAATACGTCCAACAGCGCGATCATGCTTTTCACATCCGGAACCAATGACCTGCTCCCCTGGCCCCCGGGGACTAGCCATTCCCTCCCCAAGAACACAGACTTATCTCCTATGGCGACAAGCTCTGGTCTCCTCGCACAGCGGGCGCGGACTGAATGCTGCCTGGCTTGCTAAAACAGACAGTGTGGATGGAAATTTTCTTTTTTTATCTTGTTCACAAACATCAGCTCTCGCAAAGGACCTCAGAGGGCAGATATACCTTCCCGTCCGTTGTATGAAGTCCACTTACAAGTTTGCAACAAGGTGGAGACAACGGGGTGCATGGTTTGGGAACTCCGTCTCGGTGCCGAGCGGACCCAGTTGGAATCACCCCTCAGGACCGTCTAGCTGTGTCGTGGGCGCCAGGCCTTCCCTCCCTGAGCCCCGGTTCCCTCTTCATAAAATACGAGATGGGCCCCCAAAGGTTGCTACCTATTAAATGAGTCTCTTTTTTAACAGCATCTCGTTGAAGAGAAATAGGCAAAAAAAAACCCTGCAGTAGCTGCGATGATTTCTATTTCTCCCATTTTACAGGTGAGGAAACTGAGGCCCAGAGGGTCAGCGTAATGCGCTCCGAGTCCCAGAGTCTCCATATGACTCCAAAGGCCTAGGTTTCTTTCCCTTTTTGGATCCGCCCAACTGTTCTCCAGCTTTCTTCAGACCTCGCCGAATGGCGCGGCACGTTCTATTTCCCTGTTATTACAAAATCCTTCCTTGGCTCGGACGCCCGAAAGCTGCAGCTGGAACGTTAAAATCGCATGCACACAGGTTAAACTCGACGCACGGGGCCTCGGAGGCTCCTTCAGGGGACACGGCCGGCAACGCGAGGTGACCATGACGTTCGACCGAAGGACAGCGCGCGCCCGGGAGCGAGCGTCAGACTTACCCGGGAGTCCCCCTCTCCTCTCCACTCCAGTCTGTTCGGAAAGAGGTAAAAATACCGACGTTGCCACTGTGTGAGGAACGGGTTTCCCAGCTTCAGCATGTAGCCATGCATTATGCAGTCTTTCCCCATGGCGTAATCTGAGGACAGGGAGATGACTGTGCGTTAGGCAGGGTCTGAGACAGGGCGTCTGCGTCAGCCTCGGGACAGAAGGAATCACATGCTTCCTGCAAAACTCACGTTTCTAGCCACACGCAACGCTCCAGAAAAACCATCGTTTCCTCCTAGAAGTGTTTGAACTGAATTCACTGGTGAATAAAATGATGCAGGTTTCGAGTGCAGAATTCTGTACCACGTCGCCTGTATTTACCACCCGAAGTCGGGTCTCCTCCCGTCACCGTATACTGGACGCCCTTTACTACCTCCCCCGGCCCCTCGCCCTGGGGAGCACCCCGCTGCCGTCTGGGTCTGCGCGTTTTTACGTGTTTGTCTCGTTGGTTCGCCTGTGGTAAAACTCATTACTGGGGCCTTTAAACGCAGGGGGTCTGGGGACTGAAAGAACAGAGGTGTCTTCGGCCCTCTCCCCACGCTGACGTTAAATAGCTGCCTCTCGCTTTCCCGGTAAGGTCGTGACGGCTCTTTACTGCTCCGAGGGCAGAGGTTGGCCCCGAAGCGGCTCTCCCGCGACACATGACGGGGATGGAAGAGCAGAGCGGGACGCCCGGGGAGACGGCGGCTGCCTTACCTTCTTCGTGGCCCAGCTGCTTGTGCTTCGCTCTCTTCCTGGCCTCGATTTTATCCGTGTCCGCGTTCACGGTTTCATAAATGGTTTCCACGACTTCCTGCTGCCAGCGCTCGGAGATGACCAACGGGAAGTTCTTGTAGAGCTCTTGGTCGCAATCGAGAAGCTGGTGATTGTGAGAAATCGAGGTGTTTATGGCTCGCCGTACTTACGGACCCGGCAGTGTCCCAACCGCACGCAGGGACGCAACACTGGGATGGCATATAACCGTTTAGAACAGGTGAGTAACTGTGACAAATCTCTACCAATGACAACCAAGCAACCAGGGCCCACAGATGGCTGTGGCTGGTGGGCACTTTGCTCTCGCTCCGGGTCAGGGGCCTCGCCCCAAATTTCCCTACCCTCCTTCATCACACTTTTGCTGATGAAAGCTCCCATAGGTAGCGTTTTCTTTGGAGTACTAAAAGATTTTTTTGACGACAAAATAAAATTTCAGTTGTGCCGAGGATATTTTATTTCTATTGAAAACAGACTCCTATAGTTTTAGAAACAACGGAAAGGGAGGAGCCAGGAGAGTTTTCTAACCACCTTCACTTCCTCTGAAAAGCGACAAAAACGAAAGGCAGGCGGGGGCTGAAGTCACCACTCATTCCCCGAACCTTCCGGCGAATCCACGCTTAACGGTATCATCGGCTGAATGAGCGTAAAGCTCAAGACGCCGGGGGAGCTCAGGCGGCCCGGCCTCTGCGGGCCCCCGCGGTAAAGGTCACGCTTCACGACGTGTTTCTTTTATGTGCGTCTTTCCCAAGCTCTTAGCAAGCTTCTCGTCCTTCCAAAGGGAGGCTGGCTGCGCTCGGAAAACGAGTGAAGGTGGTTTTAGGTGGCATTGCACTGGGCAGTCTTTTGCCTACACCTGGCAGAGGTGCGTGTGTGTGTGCGTGTGTGTGCGTGTGTGTGCGTGTGTGTGCGTGTGTGTGCGTGTGTTAACAGTGCTGCCACCTTCTGGGGGGGAAGAGGCCTGGTAGGAAACACCGGGCGGCTACATGAGAAGGGTATAAATGCGGGCGGATGAGAGGAGCCGGGAGCAGCTGGGAGGGAGGCGGGACCCTGGGGGAGGCGGTGGAAGTGGGGCAGACGAGAGCCTGACATGCAGTGAGACGCCCCGACTCTGCGCCCCGAAGAGGGTGACTTCCTCTCGTGACTCACCATCTGTAATCGTACCTTGTCTGCCGGCGAAATAGCAAACCTGAACAAAGGCTTAAAAAATGCAGAGGGTTCTATTTTTTTAAAAACCAGTGATGATTTCACTTTTGATCGACAAATGCGACGTGATTCATGCTGTTTGCTCCTTTCCTCCTGACACGCAGGGATCTGAATACTCGGGAGAACTACCTCTGATTCTAACGCAGCGCGACTGGCTCTGGGGCAGGAGGAGGACGTTTGCTCCCACGCGGCTGTTTTCCCTACGCATGTGAGTTTTATGTCAATCCCAAATATACCCAAATCAGTAAAAAAAAAAAAAAAAAAAAAAAAAAATCTGACCACTTTTGCAGCTTTTCAAATATAAACTTATCAGCCCCCGAGAAAGCTTTCAGAGTCGCTAACTCATTTGGGTGGCTGACGCCCACGGTCCTCAGCTGTGTAGATGTCCGTTTGTCAGTGACATCCCACAGGCGGGTCAACACAGAAACAACCGCAAAGCGTAATTTCTAACTACCCCCCCCCACACACACACCCCCTCCCAAAACCCTGAGGGCCAACATCGCGTGTGCACCTTGATGCCCTTGGTGTCCTCTTCATCGAAGGAGCCGATGTCAAAGGCGTCGGCGGCGTTCACTTCTCCCCGGGGAGGAATCAAGGGTGGCGGGTACTGGAAGACCCAAAGAAGGGAGGTTCAGTTACCCGGCGACCTTACGGCCCCGTCCCAGCCCGCCCTTCCACACGGAGAACACAGCGCAAGTCGTCAGTGCCCCAAAGAAGGCCCTTGGATTTCAGGCAGATTTAAGGCCAAACGAAAGCCTCGTGTCTCAAGTCTTAAATAATTTTCAAACACAGCGAAGGCTCACGATGGCACATGCGCCCAGCTCAGCCTTAAGGAAGCACATTTTCTCAGGGGGTCGGGGGCCGCGTTCCACTGGCGAGGCCCTTCAAGCAAACGGGGCCGACAGAGCGCTCCACGCCCCTAAGGTCCCCAGGCCGACGCCGGCTGAAGCGGGGCTCGAACCCTAATTCTAATCAGGCAGGATAACAGGTCACTTATTCCTCCACAGTTTGAGGTCATAAAACGAGTCCAAAGCTGACAATCAACATTAAAAAAAAAACAACACCACTTCAACTTGGCGTGTTTTCCTATATCGTCGCAAATAGAAAAATAGCTTAAAAAAATAAGGAATGGGCATTGTTGCTGACATGCAATCATGAGAATTCTTAAATGATGTGGTTCTGGGCTAGAGAGTGTATGTAAGCTTACGACAAACGTTTCCTGTACATTTTTACTTCAGGAAAACATAAAGATACAGACATCTATTGAGATCAGAAACCAGGGGGATGAGCTAAAGCTAAAAAAAAAAAAAAAAAAAAAGCCTTCTTTACATGGGACATTTGAATTAGCTAGATAACAGCTCCCTTTCGCCATTTACTAATGCATACAGAAGGCGTTTTCAAAGCGTTTAAACCAGGGAATGAAGGGGAAGCCTCGAGCAGCCCCCGAGGGGGTCACCATCCAGCCGCACGGGGCAAAAAGGAAGCCGGGGGGCAGGGGACCCCGGGGACAGAGCCAGGAAGCGGGGGCGGGGGCGGGGGGCGCACGCTGGCGCCCGGGAGGCTCCCGCAGGCGGTACCTTCTGCAAGTAGACGTGCTGCCAGTCGATGCCCTTGAAGAAGCCGTGCTCCTTCACCTCCCGCGCGCTGCAGGGGAGAGAGTCACGACAGCCGTGAGCGTGCGTGCGGAAATCCAAGAACTACTTTGCAAACACTGTCTCCTACTAGGAACACCGACGGACAACTGTTTCCAGTTCCTTAAGCAAGCACGTCAAAGGCGCTTCTCCCGAAGCAGCACAGCAAGCGCCGCGGTGTTTGGAAATCCTGCGTGCGGGGGCTAGGAGCGCGGCCCCACGCCATCGCTTATTTGGAGCATTTACTCCGGTTGGGGGGAATCAAGGCGTTTTCACAGACTTTATATATATATATATATATATATATATATATATATTTTTTTTCCCCCCTGTAATCATGAGAACAAATTTAAATAAGAATTAAATCAGGGATCTGCGCATCAGAGAGATTTACAGCAGTGCCTTCAAGCCGTGACGGCTAAAACGACAGGATATGAAGCACCGAACATTTACTTGGAAACAAATTATAAACCTAATAAAATCGTGCCTGCCACTCCCCTTTATAAACTAAGGAAACCAGTTTTCCTGAGGATCATTATTAAAGCTCGACGCGTACAGAACAGAAAAAGCCGTGCCCGTTGGGTCAAGTCTGCGTCATGGACATGCGTGCTCCCGGCGTCCCGCGCTGATGGCTCTTCCCCAGCCCTGGCCCAGGGCGCTCCTCCTGCTCAGGGCTGGCCCCCCCTCCTCCACAATCACTCTCTGGGCGACGTCACCCTTCCCGGCCTCTAAGTGCCCTGTACTTGCAGATAATCCCCACATCTGGGTCCCAGTGCTGACCTGTGTCCTGAGCTGCGGGAGGCCACGTGTGCAGGTGCCTACCCGCAGCTCCACTTAGATGAGGTAAAGGTCCGAGCAGGACTCTGGATTTTCCCTTCCACATCTCAGCATCTTAGGCCAACAAGCCAGGATAACCCCCCATTCCTCTCTTCCCTCCTCTCCACAGCCGGCCCTCCACAGCCGGGCCTGACCGCTTCTTCCAGCCTCCGATCCCCGATGTCACGCTCAGTAGGGGTGTGGTGTCTTGGACCCCGGAGAGGATGCCGACGCTCCTGAGAACACCGGGGCGCCGCCAGGCCCCTGCCAGCTCACACGGGCACTGCTCCAGCTGCCTCCTGCCTCCCCCCCTCCCCTCCCGCCACTGCGGTCACCGCCCCACTACGTATAGCACCGGAATCGCCTTTCAAATGATGTCACCTCTCTCCTGCTCGAAACTCTCCAAAACCTTCCCGTGGCATTTACAACAGGATCCTGCACCTCACTGGCCTGACACAAGGCCTGGAACCTGGCCCAGGCCCCCCACCGCCGCGGGGAGTTGCGGGGGCAGTCATACATTAGAGAAAATATGTGAGAACCTGATCAGAATATTAAAATTTACAAATACAACCATTACTAAATCAGTACTAATCATTACTGAAACTTCACCAAATGAAACGATGAAATATCAGAATTCATTTCCACCACCCACACGATCGACTTCTAAAGTTAAAAACTTGGCGACTCCGACCTGGCCGGTGCGGCTCAGTTGGTGGGGTGTCATCCTGTGCACTGAAAGGTCGTCAGGTCGATTCCCAGTCAGGGCACATGTCCGGTTTGCAGGGTCGATCCCCGGCAGGAGGCAGCCCGTCGATGTTTTTCTCTCTCTCCCCCTCTCCCTTCCTCTCTCTCTAAAAATCCATTTAAAAATCTTAAAAAAAAAAAAAAGTTGGCGACTCCTTCAGGTTGTTAATTACGGAACACATGGCACAACACACATACTTCCCATGGGATTTTCTCCCCCCCGCTGGAATCAAAGTGGAAGATTTTTAAATACTAGGAATGACTTTGGACTTATTGGAAATGACTGTTTTCCCCTGCGGGTGACGATCCTGACGGGCAGAAACAGCAGCCTACCCGCCTCCGCGACAGCCGAGCCGCTTGCTAACTTCGCGCTGGAGCAAACCCTCCAGGAGGGACTTCAGCTCCGGGGAGAAGGTGTCTGGAAGCTCCACGTTCTGGGGGTAAACGAGACACAGTTTCAATTTCAAAAGTGCATTCACGGAAATGGCGCTTTCCCACCCGGCCAGATTTAAAGACCGTTCCTTGGGTAAGGACAGTGTTAAAAATTACAGATTCATCACAGACTAATATTTTTTTCATCTAAAGAAACATAAAGCAGTTACTAATCATTTTCCAGGTCAATCCGCAGGCGAGAAAAAAAGAACCAGAAGGTCTCCTCACTTCTCTGCATCTCAGTCATTTCCCCTTTTTATTTCATTTCTTTCGTTCTGTTCTTAATTTTCTATATCTTTCTCTTACTGATTGTCAGCAAATCTTGATTTCTGCCTTACCATCTATTCCCATTATTTCTTCTATTCCGAGATTCTTCTAGGGCTTGCATTTTCACGTATTTATTTTTGAGACAGCAAAATTTCACACTGGTTGTAATGGGAACATGAAATTGAATAAAAATAGAGTTTTTATCTCCTTACCACGGTCAGTGTCATCCGGTCTATTTCATGCTTATCTTTGGTTTTATGTTGTCTGAAAGGGCTGTGACTGCAGAAATAAAGGACATTCTGTTATAATACGGCACCAGCCAACTTAGCACCTATCACTGACTAATACTGGGGGAAAGCGCTGTGTTCTGTCACCGTTCATTCAAAATCGTAGGAATACAAAAAGCCATCAAATCAACATCTATCGTTTCCAGAGGAAAACTGGTGATCAGATACGCCGGGTCCAGAAAGAGCAAGGCTTACGCTTCTTTGAACCGCCGGACCCTCCCGTCCATGAAGTCGCAGCGCTAACATACACCTCAGCTAATAGACCGCCCCTGTTTTAAAACAGCATTAAAAACTTATTAGCCAACAGGTAAGTCATGAAAATGAAAGTCATCTCTACACAACAGTTGTCCCATTAGTGTTCGAGATAATAATTTTCATACATTTTTTTTTTTTTAAGAAAAAGGGTTATTAGTCCCTTAAACCACCCAAGGAACTGTCGTCAAACCAAAACATGACCCAGATGAACCTGCGCTTCCCCCGGAGAAACCAGGGGCTGTGAGCAATACATTCCTTTGAGGATAACAGGGCTAAGCTCGGGGTCCGAGGCTGACTACTCATTTTTGAGACTTCTAGAGAGCCCGGACTTCACAGCCAGGCGGCCTGGGCTCACGCTGTGACCTGGCTGTGAGCCGGCCGCATAAACCTTCCGCATCACTTTCTTCCTCTCTAAACTGGCACAAGGTCACCACGTCACAGAGACCCCCAAAAGGGGACGACTGAAATAATGTCAAAGCCAGGGGTCAGGGCAATGGTAGGTATCTAATATAGAAACCACTTGGGAAATTTGTAAAGTCTTACTTTATAAATTTGGGTGTCTGCTTGATAAAACAAATTATTCGTACTCTTGACCATGTTTATAAAACTCTGGAGAAGCCGGCTTCTGAAAGGCCGTCTTGGCATTTAGAAAGCCTAGTTAAACATGCAAATTAGAAAACCATGGCCTTATTTACTTATTCGAAAACTAAAGACGGGGCAACGTATATGATTAAATTTCCTTATAGTAAGACACGCCTATAAAATTAACTAATCCTATAGATGTATGCATAAGGCATTTGTAACATAACCTGAGGTGAGATCAAATATTTTCAGGTTAACTCTAGAAAAGGGATTAGAATGTTGAACACACAAATCAGTGGGATTTAGGGGCCGAAAAACCCCTAAAATTCCGCTTATCTTTGCACCGCCGCTTACCGGGACTGATCAGCCGTCCTGCTCAATTAGTTCAGTTATGCCCTGAATCAGCTCTTGACAAGTTCATTGCACTTCGGAGCATTTATCATCTTAAATGTTTTCATTTTCACTTTGTACAAGAGAGGGCACTCTCACGCTTTTCCTTCCTTGTCATGCAATGAAATACAAAGTAATTTCCATCTCTTGAAAGCACTAATTCGGAGGGGGAAAAAAAAAACCTAAACAAGTAGAATTGGTATGAGGCAAACACACGCTCATCTTCGAAACCGATTCTGATTGGAAATATTATTTTTACCCTAACCGTTCCCCGGGACAAAAATGTAAAATGACTGCCTTTGGAAAGCAAACAGGCCATAACAGCAAACAATACTGATTTGTTATTTATCAGAAACTATAATGTTAAAAAACACCAGCATCGTTCTTCTGGGCAAAACACGGAGAGGTGCTAACGCGTGCGTGGCTCAAACGTCTATCATTAGATCTTACTAAGACCCTGGTCTTTCTGCTGACGCGGCGGGGCCCACAGAGTTCCTGAACTTGCGAAAGGGATTTTGTGACGACCTAGACGCTTCTGCGAGACCCCCCCCGGGCCCCCGAGCACAGTGCCAGGGAGCCCACCCTGCCCTTGACCCTGGGCCTGCCGCGCCTCCCGCCGGAAGGAAAGGCCGCGCCTGGACACTTGCAGGGAAGGGCCGCTGTGTCCTCACAGAGACGCTCTGTGCTAAATTTAAAAAGTCTTTCACGAGACCAGAGGGAGGCTCGCAAGGGAGCTGGAGTCAGAGCTGGCCGGTGCCAAAAACATTCCCAGCGCATGGGCCCTATCGCCACAAATCCCACGTTACAGACACAGCTCCTCCCGGCCGGGAGAGCACTGCGGCCTCTCGGCCTGTGCTGCGGGGCCGCGTGGAAAGCCGGTCTGGCAAGCGGTCAGCCCGACGCGCATCTGTTTCCAATGTATATCCCTGATTATTCTTTGTGAACGAAACCGGAGACTTGGTGTCTATTTTGCAGAATGTTAAAGAAAACCTCCGAGAGCAGTGATCTCTCTCCCTTCGGAGCGAGGCGCGCGGTGCTCACGGATCCCGTGTGATCGCGGCTGCTCCCTGAGGCAGCCGCGGGCCTGTCCACAGCTTCCAGGGGGAGCCGAGCTCTCCCAGCGGCACACGCAACACTCCGGCCGCACCGGGGCGGGTTCCGGGAGCACAGCTCACATGGGCGGTGGGACAGCTGCAAAGTCTCGCCGACCGAGTTGGTGAATCATTCAAAATATGATAAACGATGGGAACACACACACACGCTATTCAAAGTGAAACAGCGAGTTCAAAACAATACCTTTATCATGACAAGTCATTAAAAACTCTCACATCAAATCTTAATTTTAGAATACCGGAAAGACTGCGTGCCGTATGCATTTTGAACCTGAGCCTATAGCTGCCAAAATATTTATAAGCATTCCTTTCTTCTCTACGTGGAACAAACTCAACAACCTCGGGCGGAGCTCAGCTCTCTACGGACCCCCCACCTGGGCTCTCCCCCTGCATCTGACACCTTTGGGGATGAACAGTCAGTGGTGACAAGCATAAGATCAGGTGACTGTGACATCGATTCTCTTCCCTAAGAGACATCCGAAACCCAGACTGCGGATCAGGGCGGCAACTCCACGTAGCCGCCGCGTGGACACAGCTTCAGGCACGGATGCTCGTAGTATCTGACAAAGCAACTCAAGGGGACGCGGTGACCAGCACCCAGACGTGTGGCCCTGGAACGGCTCCGTCCACGGCCGTGCGTCCGGGGTGCAAACACGTGCTCGGCCTGGATGACTTTCTCACGCCCAGGTTCCTTTCCCTCCTGCCCTGAGGTACTTTTCCAGGGTCAGGACAACACTAGGATTCTGGGGTGTGTTGCAGCCGAGGCAGGGGGCACACCGGTCGGTGCGGGAAGGAGTCAGTCACGGAAAACAGAAGCGCACAAGACCCTTGCGGACCCGGGTTCAACCTGACCGGAGATGTGGGGAGAGGGAAAGGGCTGCTCCGGAGCAGTTTCTCACCCTCATGCTGCTGACCCTTGGGGCTGGTGATCTCTGTGGGGGCAGCATCCCTGGCCTCTGCCCGCGAGGTGCCAGAAGTAGCCCCTCCCCAAGTTGTGACAACCACGAATGTCTTCAGGAGTTGCCAAGCACCCCCCGGGGGGTTAGTGGCTGGCAGGGCCTCCGGTTCATCCCCGAGGACTGACCCTGCGGCTGCCCCGTGCGAGCGCCGGGACGCAGAGGGGCCCGCCGCTCCCAGAGCCAGGGCCCCGGGGCTCGCCCCCCTCACCCTCCTGCTCTGTTTCAGTTTCTCAGCTCCCTCGTGCTCAGGTCCCTTTCTCCGGTGCATGAAAGCTGCACAGGATGCTCTATACCAAAATCACCGTCACACTGCAGGCCCTAACCACAATATCCTTAGGGGTTCGCCTCCTTTCTGGTCCCAGCAGGGGGTCCTTGCCTGGGTTCTGACCCCCGCCTCCTGCCCCCATCCTGCCAGCGCTCCTGCTGCCGCCAGACCCTCTTCTGAATGACAACCCGACCACCCCACCATGTCCCTGCTTTGCTTCAACGCCTGCAGTGTCTGGGCCTCAGGAACAAAGCCCCGACTCCACAGCACGAATTCCAGGCTCGCCCCAGGCCCGCCCCAGCCCTCTCGGGCTTCTCTCTCAGCACAGCCTCCCCTCCTGACAAAGAGTGGACCGGTCACCCACAGGTCACTGACGGGAGAGACAACCTGCTCCATGCCGTCCCCTCCCCATGGAACACATGTCCCCTCCCACCCGTCTCCCTACGGCCACCGTCTTTGCGAGAGCCTAGAACCGGCAATCCCGCCTCGGTGCAGCTCCCAGCACGTGGCTGCTGGGCGAGTCAGCACGGCCCATCCGGCCCACCGTCCTGCAAGTTCCCCCAGAAACTTCCTTCCTCCCTCCCCTCCTCTCTTTCCCCTCCGTCCTCTCCCCTCTGCATCAGGCACAGTGCTGCATATGGTAGGTACTCGATAAAGGCTTATAAGACTTCTAAATCAATTAAGTAACAAAATATTTCCCCGCTCTTTGGTTTTAGTGCCACGTCCTTTCCTGTCAATGGCTGTGGAACGACAGAATGGCATCAGGCCATAAATCCCAGTGAGGAAGACCCACCGAGTCCGATCCACTGTTCACTGGAAGGTTCTTTCCAGTTCAGGCTCAATAGGTGGTCAACCGGGAGTGTGACGGTGACAGGGAAGGGGCTATCCGGGAGGCGGGACACGGCCTCACTGGACAGCTCGTGCTTGAAAGGTCGTCCTTGTGTCAACCTGACATCCTTTCCCAGCCTTACTATGCCTTCCCTCCGGAGCTACGCAGCATGACTATCAGTAAGGGGGGCTCCCGGAAATACTATGCCCAGCTCCTTCGACCTTCCCGCATGAGCCAGAACTTCTAGCTGGCTCTCCCTCTTCTCTTCTCATCCATCCCGTCCCATCCCATCCCATCCTCATGGCCAAACCCTGGATGTATCCTGTCGGCCAAGACTCTCCATAGGAGCCACACTGAAGATGATGTTTCAACCGAGCCTGGTCAAGGACTTCACAAAGGCACAACCACCCTCCAATTCAGCACCCCAAATCTGAATTACGGCCAAATAAGACTGACTTCACACTGTCAGCCACAAACGGGAACGCTAGATCACACAGAGTTATTAAACAAAACCCTCGGATCGTCTAAAAATAAAGTACTGTTATGCCAGATCGTCCCCAACATATACGTATGGACGTTACGCTAAACGGAGTAACAATATTAAACAAAATAAATAAGAGCACAAAGCCTTAAAGGCAAGGCTCCCGCAGGCTTCCCTGCACAATTGCACTGTAGCTTTTGAATGTCAAGTTAATGTGGTCAACAGCTGAGCTGCTTTGCAGTTTTTTATCAGCTTGAGCTTCTTGTGAGTGTCGTTTCTGTATCTCTAACCCCACCTCCAACGGAGGCCCAAGCAAAGGGCCCGGCGAGCCTGCCGCGCTCACCGGCCTGCGTGACTCCCCGGGGCTGGAAGGATGTCTCGTGTGGAAGCGGCTTTCTCTGGTCAGCCTTGCAGAAGCTCTCTAATTAGGTCAGCTAGTCTGATGACATGAATTAAGGCCATCCAGGCTCCACAAATACAATAATTGAATCCAGGACCCGCAAGACCCGACTCTCTGAGCAATAATACAATTTTCGTTCCCAAGCGAACCGGGTGAGCGGAGCACTGGATTATCGGAGTCCTGGGGAAGCTGCGAGGGAGCCCGGAGCTGAGCTGGGGCTCAGACGTGGAACCCAACCTCCTTCCAGAATGTGCCGAAGACCATAAGAGGATGCGCCGGTGCTCAGGGAGGCTTTCCGACGGAAGAGTGAGAAGTTCAGCCAGTACCAGCCTCGCGTGTTCATCAGAGAAAGATCAGAGGGAAAATCTTGACCGGGAATTTTTTTTCTTTAATTTATCTTCATTGTTTTAACGTAAAGCACTTTTTGTCTCTTTGTGAATGAAGAAAAAATCAGAACTATATTCTGAAAACTTAAGCTCTCTATTCAAGTTGGCTAAAAGTTCTTAACATCAATGGAAATGTTAACAACCGTTAAATGTTCGACATGAGAACATGTTTCGAGAGTTGCTTCCATTGCAACATCTTTCCACTCTATTTCACCATTTTGGGGAGTTTAGGACTAAGGGTCAAGTATAACACAAATTAATTAAAAACACAAAATTACACAATTTCATTTTGGCATTTTCAAAAAAAAATTATTTTCAGCATGATTTTAACACTTGAACATGGCTTTGTCTCGGGCCTTGGTCCACTTTTGTAACCCTCAGAATGCCCTAAGCTCCCAAGACAATCATGAGTAATTAATTTCTAGTGGGAGAAAAAAAAAAAATCATCCTTTCTTCAATTACCCGCATTTTAAAATAACACTTATTCTCAAATGGGACATATCGACGGAAATATTTCTAAGCGGTCTTATTTTATTATTTGTTAATTTTTAAAAAACTTTTTCAAAGCAGTCCTACTTTAGATTTAAGTATGTTGTAATCCCTACACGGTATAGAACAAGAACACCAAACCGTACGCTTTTGTCTATAACCTTATGAGAACAAAGCTCTCGCTTTTATAGGACAGAGAGGGAGCGGGCGAGCCACGGTCATCGTTTAGATTGGCCCGCGGCTTACAGGTCACTGTGTGATCCGAAATAACAGGAGGGCCTGATGAAGTCTCAGTGGCCTTGACCTCGGCCCCGGCGCCTGCCTGGTGACGGCACCTGGAAGGACGCGCCTCACTCACCCTCGCAGGAGCTTGAACAGCATGCAGCCCAGGGAGAACCAGTCGGCACTGCTATCGTACGCAGTCCCCTTCTGCAGCACCTCCGGGGCCATGTACCCATGGGTGCCCCTGGGAAGAAAGGGCACACGTGTTACCAGGACATGTCCACCTTGCGCGATATTCACAGCTTATCAAGAGGTCCCGGCATCGTTCATTACGCGGCACCAACTATACACAAGGGACCGGGGCCGATGGAGCTTCCACACAAACATGATTTACCCAGCACTCAACGGGGAAGCGACCTTTTCTGTCCTAATCAGTACAGGGATTGGTACAAATAAATTACCATACGCAATCAAATGCGAAGACTAGTCCACGGTCTAGGAGGCGAAATCTGAATCTGGCTAGTCCCTTCCCCATGGCAGCTATGAAGAGCTAGAGGTCCCTTGCCGATCGGGAGCCGTTGTGAGGAGCCCCGTGGGGCCGGGGGAAGCAGGGGAGAGGAGGGGGGCCGTGAACAGGTGACCACACCGTAGTGCCGTGGACCTCGAAGGGGTGGGGACGCCCACTCCTGTGGGCCTGCACTTGCACATGCTGAGGTGGGGCTGCCTCCTGCCACCTGCACAGAATCGGACTGTCATTCTGGCCCCACGCTGTGCCAGATATGTGACCTTGTTCAAGTCACTTAATTTTCCTGAACCTCAGTTTCCATACCATAAAAAGTGGATCACGGCATCCACGAGCTCCAGGGTTCCGGTGAAGCTAACCACCTATTCACAGCAGCCAGCCGTGCGTGCCTGGGACAGAAGGTGCTCAACTAACGGCACCAGGGGTGGTGTGGCTGCAGGCTCCCCCCCCACACACCGGTCCCCTCCAGGACAGGCCCCTGGGCCGCCAGTTCCAGGAGGTCAGGGATCCCCCATCTCGGTCACCGCTGCACTGCCAGCACCTAGCGCGCAGCCCGTGGTAAATAAATACGTGTCGCGTTAATTCGATGACTTAACCCTCGCAACTGTCATGTGAACATCCCTGCTCGCGCCTCTTTACAAAGGCGGGAGTGAGGCTGGCGCAACCGGGAAGATTCGAACCCAGATCTGCTGGCTCGGAGCCTCTGTTCTCAGCCACGGGAGGCCTCCTTTACTAAAAACACAGCATCTCCTTGCGTGTTCAGAAGTTTTAAGTGGCAGCCTCGCCGTCGTTATTTAAACATGGAAACCAGCCCTCCCAATCCGACCCCTTCGCAAATGCTCCTCTAACACACCACAGCCCGCCTCTCTGGGCTGCCGCGTGGATCTCAGCAAGAGTGGGGAAGGCCCGATGAGGGAATAAACAACCCGCATCTGAAAGTTAATTCCGTCGGAAGAGTAACTCTTAGGAGTTGCGACTTCAGGGAAGGGAAGAAACGAGCACCCCAAATGGCTGGGGCATGAAAAATTCCAGGGACTCTCAAAACTGTCTGACGAGCTCCCTGGGCGGAGCTCGCACACCCCCGGGTGCTGGCCCTGATCACTGTGAAGTGCTGTCCCCAACGCTAAGGCTTTATCGCCGTATCCCAGATTCTGCAGAGAGAACAGCACGTTCACTGTTAGCGGGTGATGCCAGCTTCAGGCAATCCTGGCCTAGGCAGAGAGTGCTGCGACTCAGGGCCCCGAACCGAGGGGCCTGAGGTCTGTCTCCTGGAGGGTGCGTGAAACCAGCCTCCTGGGAGTTTCTTCGTGATCACTGCACACGGAGATGAGTGTTAGCTCAAGGGGTACGATAAAACGTAATTTTAAGAGAATGATACACTTAAAAAGAAAAAAAATAAAGCGAAGGTCGTCTGCTTTTCCACAAACTACACACCTGTCCACGCTTCCCACCCAGGTAAACTGATGACAAAGAAACAGGAATGGAAACCCGCACGGGTTCCATTCTGCGTCCGCAGGGCCCTGGGACATCCCTGCTGTCACATCAGCAGTTCCTGGTTCAGAGAAGTCCTCGGGCCGGCGTCACCACGCACCGATCAAGCACGGTCGCCGCCCAGTGCAGCTCAGGGTCCGAGGAGGGGGTCAGGTGCAGCGGAGGGTCCCCTCCATGGCCATTTAGAGGACTGATAAAATGCTCAAATCTATCAGGACCCAAGTTAAAAAGCTTGAACTGCAAGTAGATGGGATTTTTTTTTAATTTAAAAAATATTCCTAATTTCTCTACAGGGAAAAAAAAAATAGCTACTTTGAAAAAGAAGGAATTAGGAGGTGGCGAGAAACCCAACCTCTGGCCTTCCCAGGAGAATTCTATTCAGCTGCCTCCGCAGCTCCAGTTCTCCTATCTCAGCTTCCAGGGATTTATTATTACCTCTGCTTTATAGAAGGAGATACCGAGGGTCCAAGAGGTAAAGGGACTGACATAGGGTCACACAGCCAGCATGGATCCAGGTCTGCCGCGGAGGCCCCTCTTTCCCACAGACCACCCCGTCCCTGCGCAGTTACACTGGGGACACTCAGGAGACAGTGAAACCACACGGCTCTTACTTCCACTCCCACATCACGGGACGTGGGCTCTTCCCTGACTCGGCATTACTATATATTGAAAATCGCTGCTGGCAGGAAAAAATTGGGTGGGGGGGCCACACGACCAGGTCGAGGACCGAGGGAATAAGTGGGTCACTGTAGAGAAATGACAGCGAACAGAGTCAAAGCACTACTCACACGCTCGCGTGCGGCTTCTTTTTGGAGAAATCACAGGCAAGGCCGAGGTCTGATATCCTGACATGTCCGTACTCATCCAAGAGGATGTTTGCGGGCTAGAGAGAAACAGGAGATGGTCTTGGAGAGTTCCCCAGGCGCCAGAGGCTCTGAGAACTTCTGAAACCACAGGCACCGGGCATCGCCCTGTTTTATCACAGTTTCTTCCTAAACGCGCAAATTCTGGCTTTATATGGCCACAGCCACGCAGGGCGTGACGCTGGGGATGACATGTGTCGTGTCCACTTCAGCAGAGACGTGGTCCTGAGGGGAGCGAAGGATTCTGCTGCTCAGAAAAGGAAACACTGGGCACCAGGTACGAGGGCAGCCCAGCCCCCGGGAGTTAAAAAGCTTGTTCTTTTCACAGGGAGCCTCTGGACACAGGCAGGAGTCCACCGGCTTCGTGGCCTCTGTGAGCCGTAACAAAGGAGACCACGAGCACGGGACAGAGAGGCACCTTGCGAGGAGGAACCGGCGCTGACCTGGGAAACCGAAATATCCCAGGGTGCCCACCAGTCCCAGCTGATGTCATCTCTGTTGACTGGTGCACGACCTACCAAACGACCACGACCCTGAGGAGATGGAGCCACTGAGATCAGATCTGGTCAGCCGCGGAGGCATGGAAAACGAAGCTCCTCTCCCTAGCACACACTGAATTACAGTCATCTTAATGGTTTTCTGCTGGATATCAACTCACGATTGTTTTGCTTGGAATAAAAAGAACGGCACGCTATTATAAAACTGGAGCATGAATAATCATGAGCCACTAGAATTGAGTTGGGATAGAAATTAAATAATATCGCTGCCTACGAAACAGCTCGGGAAACAAAACCGCAGCGTGGAGACGATTAGAAACCGGTTACAGATTCAAATTAAAATGTATTACAGTAGGACTTTATGGGTCCTCAGCACGTATTTTATTCCTCTGCAAAAGTCACATGAGGAAATAAAATGTCATCTGCCAACCGGTATCTAATTATTTCTAATTCGATGAAAATACATTTTTCCTTCCCGATGCTCGTGTGGAAACGAAGACAACGATTCCTTCACTTTGAAAGAAAGCTTTAAAAGTCACAAAGTATTTTGTGACAATGAAAAGAACATGCTCGCCCTGGACAGTGTGGCTCATGCCCCAAAAGGTCGCCTGTTTGACTGATGCTCGGTCCCCAGAAGGGCGCATGCAGGAGGCGGCTGATGGATGTTTCTCTCACGTTGACGTCTCTCTCTCTCTCCCCCTCTCCTCTCCACTCTCTCTAAAAAAATCAAAACATTTTCTTTTTAATGCTCAAAAATAAAATATTCTAGATTCTTAAAAGATAACCATAAAAAGCGACGCTAACCATGTTTGCCCCAGCCGGCGTGGCTCGGTTGGATGGACACCGTCCAGCGCACGAAAAGGCGGGCGGAGGGCCCGATGCCCAGTGAACAGGGAGCCCGCGGCCCAGCCTACCTTCAGGTCTCTGTACACGACGAACCGGTTGTGCATGTGCTCCAGCCCCAGGATGATCTCGGTGGCGTAGAAACGCATCTCCTTCTCAGAAAACACCCCGTGCTGTGACAGGTGATAGTGCAAATCGCCCCCTGGGGTCGGACAGACAGAATTTCATTTAAAAACCGCCGTCATCCCAAAGAGTTGGGACGCAGTAGGAACGTTCCTCTTTGTCTATATGCCTGCCTTTGATTTCTGCAGTTTGACAAAACACTTCAAAAATTAGAGGGAAAACGTGAACACGGAGAAGACGTAAGTGTGGCAACGGCTGGGACGATACAAAACAAAGTCCCCAGATGGCAGCACAGCTCCCGGGCACACCCCGGGGGGGGGGTTAGCTATTCTGCCCTGACTACTGGAATCCTACCTAAAAACTCAATCGACCAGTACGCAGTGATCCAGTAGCAGGCTTAGCAACTGGCTCTCTGGACAACAAATCCGTAAACTGGTCATACCGACAGATTTCATGAAGCAAACACAGTAAAACTTTTTAAATTTAGTTTCCAATTACAGCTGACATACAACATTATATCAGTTCCAGGTATACAACACAGTGGTTCGACATTTATAGAACTTACAAAGGGATCACCCCGACAAACCCAGCACCCATCTGACACCACACGTAGTTATTACGATATTATTAATTATACTCCCCAGGCTGTACTTTACATCCCCGGACTATTTTTATAACTCGCAATTTGTGCTTCTTGATCCTTTCACCTTTCCACCCATCCCCCCAACTCCCATCTGGCGACCAGAGTTTCTGTTTGTTCGGTTTGGTTTTTTAGATTCACCATCTAAAGTGAAATCACATGGCACTTGCCTTTCTCTTCCCGCCTCAAGTTAGCATAATACCCTGTGGGCCCATCGATACTGTCACGAACGGCAAGATCTCACTCTTTTTCATGGCTGAGTAATATTCCACTGTATACATGTACCATATCCTTTTTATCTGTTCGTCTATCGATGGACGCTTAGGTTGCTTCCATGTCTTAACTATTCTAAATAAATACAGTAAAGTTTTAACTGGTTAAATGCAGGTTGGGGTGTTTGGGTGTCCCCAGAAAAGGTCTTTCACCTTTGCTACACGTTTAAAATTTTTCATAATAAAATGTTGCAAAAAAAGCAAACAATCATGTGGCCTAAAGTTACAGAGTCAGAAAATGCCACCAACAGGGTAAGACAATGTTTTTATAAACTGAAAGGGAAAAGCTTCTATTGATCTATAAAAATTACTGTGTGTTGAAGTGCACTGCCCTGGCTCTTACCAGGATCTTCTCCTTTGCACACACGTATTCCGTTACGACCAGTACCGGATCAAGATGTGAGAGAGCTCCAGCGTCCTAAAAGGCTCCCACACGCCCTTCCCAGTTGGCACCGCAGCCCCCAGCCCCAGGCCAGGCAAAGGGAGCTCCATCTGCCTCTCTAGCCATTGCCTGGTTCTGCCTGTCCTGACAGTCACATAGATAGAATTGTACAGCATACACGCTGCTGGGTCTGGCTCCTTTGGTTCATTATTACGTCTGTGAAATTCCTTCATGTTGTTGGACAGATCCAGTCTTCAATCAAACACTCAAAACATCATAAAACTTCACATAAACTTCAAAAAACGTACTTCACTTGTTGAACCGAATGCCTTTTTATTTCGGCCCGTTACTAAAAATATTTTCAATCTATACCATGTCGCTTTCTGGGATTAAAACTTATTTTTCTAGCTAAAATTTGTTCAGCATTCTAAGGGTCATCGCTCATTCGTAGTTTAAAAGATCGATGTGCTGCTGGTCTGGGCTAAAAGTACAGAAAATTGAACTAAAATCCTTCAGAGTTGGTTTTTAAATACGTTTAACCTATATTCTTATGAGACGGTTCATTCCTCACAGCTGAGGGTCGGGAAAGAAGCTAATTAAAGATCCAGGCCAGCTGCATTCCAGACAATCAAGTTTCACTGGAAGTATGTGATGAAAAATCTGGTCTAGAAAACGCAGCTTCCTGGGGAAAGACTGGGAGGGCCAGGGGGAAACCGCGGTCAACATTTTTAAATGAATTGTAACTAAGAATTGAAAAGTAAAAGGCTTCCTTCATCTTGAGGGGCAAACTAAAGATCTGAAAGGCCCGAACCGCCGTCTGCCTAGATCCCTGCTCGCTAAGACTGGGCGTCGTGGCCAAGTCCCTCCGCGTGTTCGGGCGTCGCAGGCTTCGCTTACCATTCATCAGGTCCAAGATGAAGCAGAGTTTATCTGGCGTGTGGAAGGCGTAGGTCATGCAGACAATGAAAGGACAATCCTAAAGTGCAAAAAAAAAAACAACACAGAAATATGTCAGAAAAGCAAAAGCTTCCCCGAAAAGCACACCTGCTACCGAACATCACCTACAGATCTCTGCATCCACGCCACTGGCCCTCGCGCTGAGCGCAGACACCGGCGCGGTAACTTGGACAGTCACAGGAAACGGGACCTGGTTAGGGGACAAACTGCACAGAGGCACGGCGTTACCGAACGGAGCAGATGAACTAGCTCCAGGGTCCCCTCTCACTCAGACTCAATCGTCACTCTTCCATCTACATATTCCTCAAAAGACTTGGATTCTGCAGGAGAGTATTGCTGCCTTGCTAGCCTTCTTGTTGGTCTACATTTTGGTTCTGGTAGGTCAACTATCCATTTCCATCTCCGATTCTGAAGCTGGCACAACCACAGCACAGGGGGGAAAATGTTATCTCTATTATTGCCTCGAAACACTGAGAATGAAAGGGAAATTCAATTAGCTCTGAAAGTGAACAAATAAACCTGGGGCGAGGACTGGATAACTCAGTTGTAACGGTGTCAATTTTCCCCAAATTAATCTAAAAATTCCACGCGATCTTAATTAAGAACGGAAATTGACAAGCTGATTCTAAAATGTATACGGTAACGCAGACAGCCAAGAAAAGTTTATATACTTTTTAAAGAAAACTCGTAGTGCCAGAGATCAAGACTGATAAGGCAACGGTAATTCAGACAGTGTGGTATTAACCCACGGACAGGCAACAGGCCAGTGGAACAGAGGAGAGGATCCTGACACAGATGCACAACATAAACGGTCGACTGATTTGTGATAAAGTGACGCAGCGGAGGAGAGGGAAAGGTGACCCGTCCAGTCAATGGTGCTGCGGCCGCCGGATTTCTGTCAATGGAATGTGACCATCACCCCTACCTCACGCCACACGGAAGTCCACTCTAAGCAGATACAGATCTAAAGGTAAAACAATAAAGCTTCCAGAAGAAAACAAAAGACAGTACCTTCGTGAACTTAGGGCGAGGAAAGATTTCTTCAACACGACACAAAAAGCACTAGCAATAAAACACCGATAAACTGGACCAAAATCAAAGAACGAACTTCGGTTCTTCCGAAAACACCGTTAAGAGAGTGAAAAGGGAAGTCACAGGACGGGAGAAAATATTTGTAATCCTTAAACGCAATAAGGATTCTTATTTAGAATATATAAAGAACTCTTGTATATCAACAAAGAAAAAAGCGATCAACACAAAAGAAAAGTGGGCAGGAATAATAATAATAGCAATATTAATGATGAAACGGGCACTTCACGGAAGAGGCTATCAACTGGCCTGCACGCCTGGGAACAGATGCTGAACCTCAGTTGTCCCCGAGGAAACACAAATTAAAATCACAACATGCCATCCCCTGAACTCCCAAGAATTGGCTAAAATGAAAAAGGCCGACAATACCAAGTGTTGGAGGGGTTGGAGTAAGTGAAGCCTCCATGTGTGGCTGCAAGGAGTTTACAACGGTGGGACCACTCGCATAAGCTGTGGGATGGCATCTGCTAAAGCTGGGCACCACCTGCAAACCCCATGACCCAGCATTCCCACCCCGGGAATCTGCACTTGGTGCACCCAGAGCACTGCACGAATACGTTCCTCACAACACTAGTCAAAACAGCCCTACCCAGCGAGTCTCCCACATGAGAACGGACCCCTACCCTGTGGTCTATTGATGCAATGGAATACCAGAGAAAAGGGCGAGTTTTTTCTGCAAAGGGCTAGACAGTAAATACTTTAGGCTTTGCAGGCCCCACAGAGCCTCTTTCGTACAGTCTCTGCTTATTTTCTTTAAAACACATCCTTTAAAAAACATCAAAACCATTCTTAGTACATGAGCTATACAAAAAAAGGCCGCGAGCCAGATCTGGCCCAGAGGCTATACATAGCGTGCTGACCCCTGTGTTTAGCTACGGAATGCACTATGGCCAGGCGCAGTGACACAGATGACTGTCACAAGTGACGCTGAGCGAGAGGAGCCGGACACAAAAGAGAACATTTATATAAAGTTCAAACACAGGCAGGGCTAAATTATGGTGTTAGAATCTGGGCGGTAGTTAGTTGGGCGTGGGGTAAGTGGCTGAGGGGGCACAGGAGGCCTCTGGAACACCGGTAACTTCCTTTTGTTTTGTTTTTTGGCAAATTCTCACCAAGGATACTTTTTCCATTGATTTTTTTCTTTAGAAAGAGTGGGAGTGAGGGGAGAGAGAGAAACATCGATTGGCTGCCTCCTGCACGCACCCTGACCAGGGCCGGGGACTGAACCTGCAACCCAGGTACGAGCCCTTGACTGGGACTTGAACCTGAGGCCCTTCGGTCCACAGGCTGACGCACTAACTACTGACCCACACCGGCCAGGGCAACGCTGGTAATTTTCTATCTTGAGATCTGGGTGCTGGACACACACATGGGCTCCCTTGTGAAATTTCATTGGTGCTACACTAGATCTATAACCAGGCCTATTTAGGTTCGTTATATACACTGAATACCTGCCACTCGCTTGATTTGAATAAAAAAATGGCATAAAATATCTATGTCCACTTTTTTTTTTTTTAACAGAAAACAAAAGGAATTACTATATTGAAGTTTCAACAGAATAATCTGAAAACAGAATTCACATTGCCCAAGCCTCTGTATTAAGGGCATCCAGTTAAATTCGAGTCCACACAATCCTATATGCTAAAGATTCGTGACCCTGAACCCGATCTCCACACAAATCTCCTGGAGGAAATTACTTCAGAGTGAATCACAGAATTCATTTGGTGGTTACCTAGTCTACCTCAGAGTTCTGTCGAGATGGTGCTAGTGTCTCCTGGTTTCAAGACCTGTTTGGCTTCCAATCGGTAAAATAAAGATGCCATCACTTTTCTGTTAAAAGCCACGTGACCTTCGGGGCTCGGGGGGGAGCACCGTCCCACTTGGAACCCACTCACGTCTCACCAGGCCTTTCCAACAGCCGGCTGGAGATGGCTCATTCTGCCCCCTCCTAAACGGGGCTCCCCATGTGCTCTGGTCCCTGATCTGAGGAGCATTCGCCTGCCGAGCGGAGAAGCGGGGGGACCCAGAGCCTAGAAAAGCCGGCAGCACCCGCACTCACCTGACGAAGGGGACAAGCCGGCCCTGCCCGGGGTATTTCTGAACACGATGGTGCATGATCCCTCTAACCACAGTGCTCAGAAGACATCCAAAGGTTAAAGGACACTTAAGATCTGATTTGAAGTTTACCCTCATGAGGCAACTTTAAACAGATTACTAAAAACCTATCAACAATGGCCTCTGATCAGCAAAAACAACGCCAGATAATTTTACTACAACTCTTTTGGTTAAATTTTATATTTATAAGTTAAAAAAAACCAAAAACTAGACAGTTCGATATGCGAATAAAAAATATAAACAATTCTTTTAAATTAGTTCAATGCAGAAGCCCAATAAAACCCCAATTTTTTATTAATTCCCTTAGGGGTAGACTGGTGAGGAACTAACTCTACAACTAATTAACCGCATTTCCCCCTCAGCGGAAGAAAATAAATATAAAATCACTACATAAAAATTGTACGGGTAATCTTTCCAACACCAACAATTGTTTTCCACAGCTTTCTGGAGAATAAATATCCAAGGCTTTGAGATAACGCATTAAAAATTAATGCTTTAATAACCGCTGAAACTCTGCAGCAAGCGCACGTCCATGTGTGAAATTTAAGACAAAGGCATTTCCAAGAGAAATTAGAAACCAGTGCCACTCGGGCTGATCCCACGACAGGGAGCAGGCTGCTCAGTTTCCATTCCAAGCAGCTGAAGGCCTGGTCGTGCACACAGGGCAGTAACTCTTATTTAAGATGCTCCGGGTCCATATGCCAGGAGCTAGAGGCGCATAATTAATTATAGCGATGGCATTTTCATTTGGAAGGGGCGAGCTCAGTTATGATTTCTTTTGCTTCAACAGCAGGCAGCCCTTCTAGCACCATGAAAACTCATGCTAGGATAATATTAACCACAATGCAATAAACACGGGCCATAAACCAAAAAACACGGGGCCCCCATGTAACGTGATGGTGAGAAGGGAGCCCTGGCAGTGATTCAGGGAGGCCAGAGACTGTGCGTGAGAAAATTAACCTCTGGGGTTCTCCGGTTCCTTGCTGATTCATCATTAAAATTTGGCCTGTCTCACTGCGTACAAACCTTCCTGGGTTATGTTTTTGTTTTTAATTCTTTTTAAAATATGTTTTCGTTGGTTTTAGAGAGAGAGGAGAGAGAGAAACAGATGTGAGAGAGAAACATTGATCGGCTGACTCCGCATGGGGCTCAAGCCTGCAATCTGGGTAGGTGCCCTGACTGGGAATCGAACCCGTGACCTTTTGGTGCATGGGACGCCGCCCTGCTGGCTGAGCCACAGCGGCCAGGGCGTGGCTTGGTGTTTAAGGTTAAAATCACATGTGTGAGCTACTTGGCATGGGTCTGGCCATTCATGCTCATTACATTCCTTCTCTTCTAGCCCCCAACTCCCTGCCCTCCTCGAACACTGGACGACAGGCCTACAGGCGCACACACGGGCACACCTGGGTCTTTCCGGATGTGTCTTTATATAGACATCTGTCCAAATAAACGAAAGCCAAGGCTTTGATCCTGGGCGACACCATCAACAGAACAAGAAATCAGCCCGGGACGCCGTTTTGCAAGTGAAGACAGGGGTCAAGGTTTGTTTTCATACGTGCTGAGCCAACCAGGCTGGCCTGACACACAAAACGCCCAACTAGGTGGGCACAGAGTCCTGGAAGCAGACGTGACGACCAAAGTCCACAGCGGGTACAGAGCGGCAAGTGCTGAGGAGATCAAGTCACCCTCCAAGGACACACTGGCTGGGGGCGACCCCACAGGGACAATTCAGAACCGACGGACCCAGCGGCGACCTCTCTGTCTGCGAAGGACGGCAGCGGGGGTCCCTCACTTTCCCCTCCGGATTGGTCCCTCTCAGCTGTGCAGTTCATTCTTAACCACACTCAGGTCACTCTGCCGTTGTGGTGGTTGTGGTGGTGATTATTCCCTGCCTTCTCTCCACCACATCCCGCAAAGAAGTTCATCAGGAAGGAGCACTAACGGGAGCAGCCACGGGTGTTCGCGGTGACGGCTGCCAGCACTGTCCCAACTCCCGCATTACACAGAGGTAACGCCTGGACGGTCAACTACGTCAGCTCGGTGCCCCTGCTCCCTGCTGTCACCTCTGGCCCATCACCCACCAGAAAAAATGCCTGCATTTTAAATGAACTGCCCTGATATTAAACACACACACACACACACAAGCAATGCTCGAAACTGAACACTGCCCTGGCCAGTGTGGCTCAGCTGGTTGAGCATCGGCCCATGGATCAAAAAGTTGCCTGTTCGATTCCCGGTCAAGGCACCGAAAAAAAAAGGAAAATAAATTTGAATACAAGACTTACTCCCGTACTAACAAGCGACAGCATAATCCTTTCATTTAAGGCTAAGGTCTCTCCTTGTTTCATCTTGATCCGCTTCTTATCCAGGCACTTCATTGCATACCTAGAAACGCAAATATCGTCGCAAAGTCAGCACCCAGCATACACCCAGACGGACTTCAACCACGCACCCCACACCGGGGAAGGTTTCTAAAGCTTCGGGCAGTATTTAAAGGAAGCAAACTGGCACCCAAGTGCCATGCAAAAAAAAAAAAAAAAATTTTATTACATGAGAAATCAACTCCCCTCTCCAGGATGGGGGGGGGTATGACCCCCACTCCTAGGTGTGGGCTGTGCAGAGTGACTTCCCTCCGAAGAGCACAGCGTGGACAAGGGGGGGGTGGCTTCTCACAGTGGAGACGTCTGACAAACACGACCTCGGTCAAGGGGCCAAGGTCCACGTCAACAGGGATCAGCCACTTTAATAACAGGTAGCCTTGATATGATGTGATGAGAATGGCCTTTTTTTTTTCTTACACCTCTGGGGTCTTCCTCCCGAAAGCCCATAACCCCAGCCTAACTGTGGGAAAAGCATCAGACAAACCTAAGTCGAAAGACATTCTACTCCGTGTCGGTTTCTGAGCGTCGGCTAAAATAACAAACGTGTTTGAAGAGATAAATTGATGTTATTTATTTACTTCGACATCATGCGACAGGCTAGATAGCCCAAAGAGCTCAACAAGCTGCAGCGATGAAGTAAAACTAATAAATTTCGCGAAGTGTGATTGTTATCCCTACTTTACAAACTAGAATGCGAAGGCTCAGGGGGGCGCAAACTTCGCCCGGGGCCAGAAAGCAAGTGGGGCGGTGAATCTGACCTGGCCGTGTGACACCAGGGACCCACACTCCGGATCCCTACGTTGTCCTGTCTCAGCCCAAAGCCAGATTCAGACACCTGGGTGCCAGGCACTGGGTGCACCCTGCACAGGGTCCCACAGCAGCCACGTTAGGAAAAAAACATGCCGGCTGTAGGACCAGGAGAGACTCGGGCAGAGGCTGAGTGACAACCCTACGGGTGAGGCTGGGGCAGCGGGCACTGAGTCAGGGGGCCTCAATCACTCCTTCCCCGCTGACTCAGTGATTTTACACACCAATCTCACACACTGTTCCACCTCGCCCACTGTTCCGGTGGGCCAGTCCCTTAATCAAACTTGACCACGGGCTTCCAAAAATCTATGCGGGGACTTTCTTTGGATTCGAGCATCCAAAACGTCCAAACATCAAAAACTTACATTTTTCCGGTGTCTGCTTTCCTGCAACCGTACACTTCTCCAAAGCCGCCTCGCCCGATGATCCTGTGCACGCTGAAATCATTCATGGTCAGCTGCGGATTCAAAGCACGAAACGGAAACATACGATCGCATAAAAATTCAGTGGCAAGGATCTGCCCGCGCAAAACATACACAAGTTATTCAGATGGCAGTTCTGGTGGCAGGGACCTGCCATCTCCGTGCCCGATTCCTTAAACTGAGACAGGAGCTGCACAGGGTGGCAAGACTTTCTAGAACCCCTTCCTGCTCTTCCCGTTAAATGCACGAAACAGGCAACGAAACGGGAGCAGTTGCAAGATTGCTCTTCCGAGCTCTTCAATCTTAGGTTACAAGACACCCCCCCTTGAAGACAAGTGGTTGGGAGATTTCTGGTCAAAATGAAAAGCAACTTCAGCTCCTCTGAAGCCTAAAGTTTGGGAACGGCTCAGCAATTCCAGAACTGTCACGGCGGGAAAATAAGTCCATTTCCTCGGCGGGGCATCGGCGTTTCCCTGAGAGTGAGCCACGCGATTGATGAGAAAGCCCGACAGACGCCGGCCACGGGAATTTTTCATCGATGCCATCGGTGCACGGAGGGGACCCGTGCTGGGCACGTGAGCATGAAACGGGACTACGTGTGAGCACAGTATATAAAGAGGCTTTATTCAGAAGCACTTTCCTCTCGTGAACAATCATCTCGGCCATGCCCTGCTTCCTACGGAGTTTTAACAGCATCAGACAGAGGGGACGACCCTCCGGTCCTGGTAGGAGGCCGTCGGATAAAAGCAAATGCCTGCCAGTTTACACATCCCGGCAAAGTAAAGGGTCAGATGCTTAAAAGTTCCCCTAAACACCCCTTTAAAACATCACGTCTGTGGCCGGGTAAGAGGCAGCTGGGCACAGGCTTCACGTCTGATGCTGAGACACAGGGCACGGGACACGGGACACGGGACATGGGACGTGCAGACACCAGGCCAGCTGAAGGAGCACAAGAGTAAGGAGGATCCACGGCAGAAATAAGGGAATTTTTTAAAAAAACGTGTTATTGCCTCTTGCTTCTAAATTCTGCCAGGGAATGCGATGGCAAGGGGAGGTTAAAAAAAAAATAAACAAAAAACCGACTCCTCTTCCAACAGGACCATTCGAGTGAAAAACTCCAAAAAATAAAAAAATAAAAATTAAAAAAACACCAGTTGATCATTTCTTTTTCCCAACTGCAAGCCTCCGTGAAGGGGAAGGAGAAGGTAAGAGAGGCTGGATAAAAAAAGGTGCGTTCGACCAGTGAAGCGAAGCCCGTGCCCTGGAACTGCGGGCGCTGAGCGCCACAGGCAGACGTGACGCCAGGGAAATGCACGCTGGGAAGGAGCCAGTGTTTCAGGGCTGCTCTTAGCATTCTCAAAATAATTTTTTTTTTTTTAAGTATATCTTTATTGATTTCAGAGAGAGGAAGGGAGAGGGAGAGAGAGAGAAACATCAATGATGAGAGTCACTGATCGGCTGCCCCCTGCTGGGGATCGAGCCTGCAACCCGGGCCTGTGCCCTGACCGGGAATCGAACCGCGATCTCCTGGATCCTAGGTCGATGCTCAACCGCTGAGCCACACCAGCCGGGCTCAAAATAATTTAAAAAAAAACAACATGAGGCTTTGGTCTAAAAAAAGATGTGACCATTTTTATTACAGGATTACACTTAATAATAAAGAAAAGGAAAGCAACCTTCCCGGGATGGCAAAAGACAAGGGCGCCCGGGAATCACGTTACCTAGACTTCTATGTTCACTACCGTTTCTGTTAAAGGGCCAATGACTGCTTAAAATATCCCTTCTTAAATAAACTAACACTTTCTTATAGGAATATGCAAAAAGAGAGTTACGAGTCAGCTTGTTTACAGCTGGGGGCGGGAGGGCAGCTTTGTCATCCGTAAAGCTGCGGGGACATCTGCTCAGGCAGGGTGTCACCCTGGGGAGCAGGCTCCAGAAGCAAGTATTTTCTCACGCAGTGAAGCCAGAGTGAGTTTTTATTTTAAAAAAGAAAAAAAAAATAGAAAGAAGAAAGAAGAAAAAAAAGAAAGATGATACTCACATGGATATTTAATTCTACGTTTTTCCACTGGCAAAATCTAGTGAACTTGTCACTAAAAAAGAATATAAATAGTTACTGGAACGTTAAATATCAAATTAACTGGATTTACAGAACTATGTTATGAGACAAGCTAGACTGGCACTACTTGGTTTCCTTCTCAAACAGAGTGAGTTTTCTGAAACGCCTTTCCCCAGTGCGTTCATTCACTTGGGCTCTATTTCACGACTCTGTGAAAGGCATCTTGGTTCTCCTTCAACCATCTTCAGGCCACAGGGACATCTTGATCTGAATCAGCATCATTCGACAGAGGGTTAACCCAAGCCATGCAGGCAATTAAATTTTTAATAATACATCTGATTTAACCATGTATGCAATTGAAATTTAATAATATATTTGATTTAACCCCAACATATCAGAAATTATCGTTTCCACATGTAATCGGTATAAAAGTATTAATGAGAAGCTCTTAGGTTTCTATGAAGCCTTTGAGACCCGGTGTGCATTTTGCACTTAGAACCCGCGTAACTCAGACATGTCACGTTCCCAGGGCTCAGCAGCTGGCTGTGGCTAGCAGCTACCGTCCTGGAGAGTACAGCGCTAAGTGACACAAAAATTAATGTTTGCAAATAATTATAAGGGCGGCAAACGCTCCGATGTGCCAGGCTCTAGAGGCTCGTTGACTCAACCCAACAACTCTCTGGTCAGGTACTAAGTTGATATCCATTTAACAGCCGGGACTAAGGCTTGCCCAGGGTCACACGGTGAGAGAATGGATGAAGTAGGATTTGAACCCAGACTGGCTCTGGCTCTCAAAGACACAAACAATGTAGGAGAGGACCCCTGGGACTGGAATCAAAGTAAGAAAAATATTTATTTAATAAATAACATCATTTTGATTCCTGTCTTGTTAATGAGCAACGTATCTAAAGCAAAGAACATTCCTGCTGACTGCTGGGTCCCATCCAGCCCCAGCTATGATTTCTTACACACGAGCAGAATATTCAGGGTTCTTTGAATTAACAAAGGAATGAAGGAAAGAAGTGAAAGGAAGAGAGGGAGTTCTTATGACTTACAAGTTATAGGTATTATCAGCATAACAATAAAATGCCTTAAGGCGGTTTCATCTAATCTGCCTTCTAAGGATCTCTTAAAAATATTTGAGGCTAACCACCAAACTGAAAATCGAAAACTCTTAGTAATCAAGGAGCATCTTTTCACAATGAATCCAAAATGACGTTTAGTGAGTGTCTCGTTGATCCTACTAACATCTCTATGGCGTTGGTAAAATAACATTGTATTTTGAGATTTCAAACAGCTTTTATTTTAAGCACGGGGAGAGCGAAAGGCAAAACCGCACTGGGTGTGCTCTGCGTTTATAAATCGATGACCGTTACTGTGAAGCCCACGTGGTGTGTGGGGCCAACTCGGGCTCTTCTCACACTGGCAGTTCAGAGCTGGCACCAGGGGGGCTGTGGGTTAGCACATTTTACAAACTAGCAAACTAGCAGGGGAGGGTGGGCAGCCAGGGAGAGGCGTGCCCTGCTGGCAAAAGGGTGGGAAAAGCAAGGGCTTTTTACTCCAGCCCCTGGCTCAGGCTTTCGATTGCCAAGTGGTTTGAAGTTCACTGTCTGAACCTGGCTCACAGGCCTCATCTGGAAAAGGGAAAGCCTCCCTCCTGGACTCGGCCCGCCTGGAACTTCGCCCTGTGTCCCTGCTGGGCCTCGGGTGAAGAGTCCCTGTGCTGCTGAAGACTCCCCCTTGCTATGCAGTGCAGTGTGGCCCCCGAGAAATGGCCTGAACCCCGGGGCCCGCAGAGTGTGGCGGGTCCTGAGGATGACGGACGCTGCAAGGTTCTCTTTAGGGAGTGCCCGGGCTTTTCCAAACCCAAGCTCCAAACGCTTGGTCTGATGAAGGATTTTTTTTTTTAACTAATCTGAGAATGCATTAACACAAAAAGGTATACCAATGAACAAAGTGACTTTGAAAATAATCCATTTATGTAAAATAGCAAATGTTCCAGGAAATCCAGAATTTCCAAATGCGTGCCTAAAATGCAAACAGTCAGAGTGGCTGGCTCACTGGGTGGGAGAAAACGACCGTGCAGGTCAAACATCTTCCCCAATTTAAATGATCACCCCCATCCCTCCCCTGCCCCGCAAGGATCCCAGAGAAGCTGGGCCGGGCCAGGGCTGGGAAAGGTCAGATCTGAGAAGGGACAGCAGCAGAGTCAGCCTGAGCCGGCAGCCGTCCCCTCGGTCTGGGGCTGCTGCTTGGCCGACTTTCATCATTTGTATGCGATTTAGTCTCCCAAAGTACTGACTCGGCTCCAGGATAAAATTATCACTTGAACTCTAGTAGAACCACAACACGAGTGTGTTTTTTTCTAAATCACTCGAACATGTGGAGAGAGAAAAGCTGTAATGAAGCAGCATTTGTTCTTAAAGGGCAATTATGGAAAAGCTGCAGGCGGCCCGGCAACGAGACGCATCGTCACGTTCACCGTCTAGGACCCAGCTGGGTCTGCGGGAAAAAAGCGCAGGCAGGGTGCGTGGAGATGCGGGTTTGGAAAGTCCGACTCCAGCGGTGCGTGATCACAGACAAACACCCCGAATACGGAAGGACTGACTGTCAGGAGCTGGACATTTTAAAAACGGCACTGAAATGGTTCAGAATTTTCTATGACAAACGTGCTATTCTACAGCTCAAGTAACCCAAAGGGACATGTTTATTCAGTATATTAATGATAAATATGATCACAGGCATAATTCACCTACACCCTTCAAATTCTACTAGACTCAAGCGTGGGCTTGTCTTACTTTGGGGTTCATGATTTCAAAGTCCAAACCAATGAATTAGGTAAATGACAGAGCTGTGCTTGCACTGGTAAAGGTGCCCAATAAGATACTTTCAGTAGTGAGGTTCTCCAGCCTATTTAAATTTTGGACCATATTGAAGCTAAAGAACTAAAAGTCAAAGGGACATTAAGCTACGCAAATCAAAATTATAATGTGAGATATCAAGGAAACAGGCTAACACAAAGCCTGGGACATAGTATGTGGTCAACAAATACTTGGTGAATGAATAAATTAGCATACCTTTCAAGGACAACATTCATTGGGTTAAATGAGGTGCACCTACACAGTACAAGATTTTATAAATATCAATATTCTAACATCATGAGAGAGAGAGAGAGAGAGAGAGAGAGAGAGAGAGATTCTTACCTTTCCATAAATTTTTGAAAAATGTTGCCTCGAAGACTTTCACAAATTTCTTCTATGTATGGCTGGAAGGGAAAGAAAAGAAATCCCACGCTGCATAAATAGAAACATATTCAAGTTAAAAACAAGGGGTGGGACTCCGACAAGGTGAGGTTCCGAGGTATGCACTCCTCCCACAGCGCCCGGTCCTTGCCCTTCTCGGCACCTGTCCAATTCTCACTAAGGGATCCATCATTGTGATTACCTATTTAATAGCTATCTATGGATGGCACATTCCCTGAAGGCAAGGACAGGTCTGTCCTGTTTGCCACTCTATCCCCACTGCCCTGCACACACAGCTCACTTCCTAAATGACCAGAACTGGCTTCGTGGGTGTGCGGCCTGCAGCACCCCAGGGTCCACGCTCGGAGGAACACGGTGCTTGGTTCTGTGCCTTGCTGTCGCCATCATAAAGTTCTTACCAATTTCTGAACAAGGGGTCCCTTTTTATTTTGTACTGGGCCCTGAAAGTTATGCGGCGCATCCTGTAAAATACTATTAATTGTATAATTATGTACTATTAATTATGACTATTCTAAACTGTCAGCATTATTATTGAGTTTTAAAGACTATATAAGCTAAGGAAACTATGGAGTAAAATTTTTTTTAATTAGCCGTGTTTCTGATTGATTTTCTACCTCTGGGAATCAGAGAGCTAAAGGTAACCACAGGGGGTGAGGGAGGAACGGGGGGGGGGGGGGGGGGGGTTCGTCTGAATCCTCATTTTGCACAGAGGCTGTGGGCAGACGCATTCCTAAGGCCTGTGAGCAAGTTCATGGCTAAGCGGGGATTACGGGGAGGGCTCCTGGCTCGGTACCAATGGAAAACTATCTCATTCAATCTCATGCCGCTTTACATGATACCAAATAAACAGCCCTTCTTTTCCATGTGATGAACTTTAAGTCAAATGCCAACATCTCCCAGCTCAGCACAGTCAACTAGATAGTTCTGGCAAATATCTTGAAACCCTACACATGCCGAATGAGGCAAATTTAGCGTTTTCTGTGTCTTCACAGATTGTTCTGAAAATTTGCAAAAAAAAAAAAAAAAAAAAAGAAATAAAAGGGCCGGATCAGAAACCACCCAAGACAAGTGATAAGACCAGGAAGTTCGCAGAAGCCACAGGAACCAAACACAGGCAGTGAGACGACCACAGTTCTTCTGGGAGTCTCACTTCCTGCAGCAGAAAAGAGGCTCGGGGCTAAGCCAGGCTCTGCCCCCTCGAAGGGCTATGACTGTCCTGGGCAGGGTACTGGGACTGGCAACTAAAACCAAATGGGCTTTGTTCCCTCCTGGCAAACAGGCAACCTGAACTATCTCTTTGAAGCTCTTCCCAGCTCTGAAATCTTACGGTTCTACAATCACGTATAATATTGATCTCAGCGAAGTCCTCCAGAGGCAAAAGGCTGAGGCCACAAGAGGACATTAAGTTTACTTATTACCAGATAAGTGTGTCACTTCAGTAAGCAGTGTTACTGAAACTGGGCATCCACAAGCAGAATGAAACTGGACCCCTGCCTCACACCATATACAAAAGTCAACTCAAAGGTGACTGAAAGACTTAAGACCTGAAACCGTACAACTACTAGAAGAAAGTATAGGGGGGAACACTTGTTGACATTGGTTTGAGAACAATTTTTTTCAAACAGGACACTAAAAGCCCAGGCAACAAAAGCAAAAGGAGACAAAGTGGGACTGGACTGCCTCAAACTACAAAGCTTCTGCACAGCAAAAGAATCAGTGAACAAACTGAAAAGGCAACCTAGGGAATGGGAGAAAATATTTCCAAACCTTATATCTGATAAAGGGTTAATATCCAAAATACATAAGGAACTCAACAGCGAAACGAAACAAAACAAAACCAAACCTCGTTATAAAACGAGCTATGGACCTAAATAGACACGTTTCAAAAGAAGGCATGCAGGTGACCAACAGGCAAATGAAAAGGTGTCCGACATTAATCATCAAGGGGATGCACGCCAAAGCCACAGTGAGATCTCACCGCGTACCTATCGGGTGGCAGTTCTCAGAAAGACAAGACGTTAAGTGCTGCTGAGGATGTGGCGAGAAGGGAACCCTGTGCACCGTCTGGGGGAATGCAGGCTGGTACAGCCACTATGAAAAACAGTGGAGGGGTTCCTCAAAAAAATTAAACATAGAACTACCGTTATCACCCCGCAATCCCGCGTCTGGGTATGTATTTATCCGAAGGCAGCGACATCAGCCTCCTGAAGACGTTATCTGCACTCCAATGTCCACAGAACCATTCACAGCAGTCAAGACACAGGCCCAACACAAGTGTCCGTGGACGGGTGAATGCAAGAAGGACAGACGGGATGGGATACACACAATGGATTTATTATCCAATCTTTAAAGAGAAGGAAAGCCTCCCATTTGTGACAACGCAGATGAAGCTGGAGGGCACTGTGCTGTGTGAAACAAGCCAGACACAGAAAGACAAACACCGTCGAATTCATACAAGCAGAGGGGAGACTGGCTGGTGGGGGGAGACACGAGGAGACGCTGGTCAGGGTCTAAAGTCTTAGTTACGAAGAATCTAATGTACAGCGTGGGGACTGTGTGAGGCAGAGAGTTGATCGCAAGTGTTTTCACCACACACACAAACGTAACTATGTGAAGGGATGGGTATGGGAATTAGTCTGACTGTGGTAATCATTTCGCCATTATACGTACATCGAAACATCACAGTGTACAACTTAAACTATTCACAATTTTTATTTGTCAATTATACCTCAATAAAGTTGCCGGGAAGACAAATTTCAACTCAAAGAATGTCAACCCACTTTATGGTTAAACGGTCCTCTGTTAAGAGGACCTCCAAATGTCTGACTTCTATTTGTACTTTAATGTGTTCTGATGGGACACATGTTACGCTGAATTAGTGTGCGCTCCTTATTTCAATCGACTTAATAATGACGGTTTCCTTCACCTTTCGAATAAGAACCCATTCTACACCTATTCTAACAGAACATTGTTTTCATTTTTTTTTTTTAATGAACAAATCAGTAGTGTTTTTAAAAGATATTCCGAAGAAGGAGCTTCTAAATGGACGTTCCTTGAAGGCATGAAGAGAATTTTGGTGGTCCCCGCATCTCACCTGGCACTGCCTTTAAATGTTAATTGTCCTACGAGCAAAGCTAAAACCAGAGCTATAAAATCCACGTGTTGCGAGGTATAATTTGGCGACGTTAAACGTAATTGACTATGAGCCCGTCTGTGAACCATGTCAACGTCAATTGGAAATTGAAATTCTGACACTAAAATATCACAGAGACAATGAAAAGCAGACCCTGACATTGCACTTTGTGAATGTAAAGAATCTAATAACAGCTAACACTTACGGGGCAGGCCCGGCGCAAAGCAACTCAGGGGCACCTGTCTCACTGGATCCTCAAGACGCCCAAGAGAGAGCCCACCGTCACCCCCACTTCACACTGTCACCCCACTGCACGGCCGCGAAAGCAGAAGTCAGGACAGGTGCAGCCTGCCGCGCTCTCTCAGCCCAGGCGGATGATTTCAGGGCCCAGGCTTACGTCAACCAGGCTGCCCAGGGAGATCCGACGGCTTAAGAACAGGGCGTCTGATGATTTTGGCAGAAAGGTTAATGCTCAGTTTGTTCCTGTACCCAAATGTCCCAGGAGCCAAGGCAGAACGTTCTCTGTAGAACAATCACATTCGTTTTGCATAAACCAATCCTATCGTAAGGCTCCAGCGCAAAGCTCAGCTTCTCCCTCTGTGGATGTGGCCGAACAGCCCCCAGAAGGGTACATGCATACTTTTCATTTATGAAAATCATTGCATGGCTTAATGGAGTCCCTCCTTATTTCTTATAATTCAGAGGAATCTAAAAAAGTACATCATCCATTTGAAATTCTGGCCGTGTCCTTAAAAGCAGCCCCCTCTATAGAAAACACGCCAGATGGAAAGAGGGGGACCCGCTACATCTAAGGAGCAGAAAATACGTAGGCTCAGTAGTCGCGGACTGAGTTTTCCCCACCTCGTCATTAAAAGCTACAGCACTGTGTTTGCCGGGTTCCAGACATGAGGAGCCCAGGTGGTGCAAACATTCACTCTTCTTAAAAATGAACCTACGCCATCTGGGAGACGATCACGGCGAGGATCAGCACCCCGGCCACCGCTAAACAAATCTTGTCCAGTCCCTGCTCGACACGGGTGCCTGGGGGGCAAGTGGGAAAAGGCTTTTTCTTCCCATAGCCTCGCTGATTCATTGAAAATAATGTTACTAGAAAGCTCCGGCGATCTCTTTCAGGAAAGCCTTCACGAAGGATGTTGGCATGAGAGTACATTTCAATAAGGAGACAAGCAATGTGAAACTTCAACTCTTCCAGATAAGCCTCCAGATAAAAACAGCCTTATAACCAGGTCCTCTAGCACCCACACACATGGAAAGGAAGGAAGAATCACCAAGTCCGAGCGTTAAGCAAATGAGACACATTTACTCGGAAGTGCTTTTCTCTTACCTGGAAGAGAGTTGACGTCACTTGTTTCTTGGACAGATGATTCTGTACATGGTCTACAGCTTGTTTTGAGAATGGCTTTTGAAAAAATCAAAAACAGTATTTCTTTCAACGATTATAAAATGTAACAAACCTCTATGTTATACAATATCACAACATAAATTCAACATGAGGATTAAACAATAACCTAGAAACACAAATAAGTGCATTACATTAACATGCGCTCCATTGAAAGAGATCCGCTGGGTATTTGTGGGCAATCTGAACAAATCTGTTCCTCTGAGCTCCCGGGGTTGTTAGACACCACGCGCAGAAGCACGGTGAGCTCGGGGGTAGCTGGCTGACAGCTAATCCCGCAAGAATTCAAGATCAGCGTGATTGAAAGACGTATAAAGAATCTTATCATCACCTGATTAACTGAAAATATCCCTCGATTAGCTGATAATGGGGTCCTAAAAATGTAAAATTTCTACGAAATTAAAATTTCTATACAAAATAAATGCATGCAAGCATGCCTAAGAATTAAATGCCAGGATTACAAAACTAAGCCAGGGTGGTTAAGAGGCTCTAGGTTAAGGGAAGTCCTGCTGCAGCCACGGCAGAGGGGAACTGGCTCTAAACGAATGAAGCTTATTACACTGACCAGAATGAAAAACTCTATCCTTCCCCCAAATTTCCAATTATGTCTCCTTCAGTAATGCCCAATAAGAAGAAACCATCACTTAACAATTAATGAACACAATTAATATAATAATCTCCCCTATTCACTCAAAGAAACCACTTAAGGCTTGTACTTACCAATATCCGGTTAGTCTAATTGTGACGGCATAACTATGTTAAAAATAATAAAGCTTCATTTCTTTGAGAAAGTCTAGGATTGAGACTAGCCTTTTCTTTCACTGCTCTGAATTCGTTCTTTTACTTAATCAATTTTTGCAGTGAAAGTATCTGCTTTTTGGAAATATACATATATCAAGAATATTTGGAACAGCCCCGGCCAGTGTGGCTCAGTTGGTCGAGTATCACTCCCACGCACCGAAAGGTTGCCGGTTCGATTCCCGGTCAGGGCGCATGCCCGGGTTGCGGGCTCCATCCCCAGCAGAGGGCGTGCAGGAGGCAGCCGATCAATGTTCATTCTCGCATCAATGTTTCTCTCCCTCTCTTTCTCTCTCTCCCCCTTCATCTCTCCGTAAAAATCAATTTTTTTTAAATCTTTAAAAAAAAAAAAAGAGTATATGGAGGAACAGATACATGGTATCAGTGTTATCAGGAAATAAATGACAAAACAGAAAAAATGGGTTCCATCCTGGATGAGTATCATTTAATTTTTTTTTAAATATATCTTTATTGATTTCAGAGAGAGGAAAGGAGAGGGAGAGAGAGAGCTAGAAACATCAATGATGAGAGCCCGCAACCCGGGCATGTGCCCTGACCGGGAATCGAACCCCGATCGCCTGGATCCTAGGTCGACGCTCAACCGCTGGGCCACGCCCGGTCGGGCTCATTTAATTTTTAAACGCCTTCCTCCTACCTGACTTTCGTTCTGGAAACACTGAGGGCGGTCTCATGTATACCCTCAGCGACGTAATATAACGAAAAAGAAATACTTACGTGCGAGCAGGACAGCAGCTCCTTCATGATATAGGTGTCGTAAATCTGTCGACTCCTACAAAGGCGATCTTCCTCGTTGTCAAGCTTTTCGTATTCTTTTATCTAGATTGTGAAAAGTCATCGCCGTTAGGTACGTCTTCCTACAAACCCGCTTTATTAAAAAATACCACTGTATTAAAAGAAACCACGTCCACGCGAGATCTCGCGAGTCAGGGAAACGGCTCTTCCCCCAGGAAACGACTGCCTCTGAAGTTGGGATGATTTAAAGGCAATGGGAGACCTACAAATGGAATTTTTCCTAGGATGAAGCTCGTCACTTAAATTTAGAAACACAATATTGGGAAACAAATGCTGCCATGGTAACAATTATCTTACGGTCTCCCAGCCACAGGCCACTCGTGCTTGCCAATTCTCTTTTCCAAAGCACAAAGTAAGTTCAATTTGGCTGTAATTCAGCCCTGAGAGTTATGATGCAGTTCTTGCTCAACTGAGGTATTGCAAAACTCACAAGGAGAAAATATACATATCTTGTCAGGGCTCCTGCAAAGAGATTTATTTATTTTTGTCAACTGAATCTTCTGGAACGGCATTAGCCATAGATGAAAGCATTGGAACCTCACCTGCACTAACAGAAAGCTTACTTCAAACACCGTGTTTTGCTAACTCAGGGAAGGTAACCTGATCGGTGTTAAGAGGGGCCCGATAGTAAAACGTGCTTTAGAAATAGCTGCCTTATGTCGAGATAGCCCCGCTCATCCTAACCTGGTGACAGAAGCTCCTGGTTCAGAGAAGCGTTCTTATTTATTTACAGAAATACTGTTAATCCAAAGGACTGAAACCACAGATGAAATATGGAGCTAGGACGACCAGCTGAGACTTCCAATGTAATGACTTAGTTACTGTCTACGACTCACGAGGGGGGCTAAAATGTTTCCCACAGGCAGCCGGGGGTGTTCTGCTGACTCACACGGTACCTGGGTGCTCTTTCTCTCGAATGCGAAAATGCGGGGCTCACAGCTCCCATGGCAGAGTATAAATGGAAATGAAAGTTACCTTTTTCCTTTATAGTCTGGGTTTGACAGTTCTGAAATCAAAACCAGTAAACCCCACAAGAATTTCTGATAAAGAAAGGGCAGAGAGGAGGGGCGTGTGAGCCACCGAGGTGCCACCTGACGCACACTGAGAAATGACTGGGATCCTCCTAACCGGCCTGCACCACCACCGGCGTGACACTGGGAAGGCTGTGACTCACGAGCCTGTAACTGATGCGCGCAGAATGGACTCTTCTTGGACCAGAGGATAAAAATCTGATGTAAAGGCAGGCAGACCGGGATAGGTCCACACCCCGTCCAAGAGGAAAATGCTATTTTAATGAAGATGCAGTCCAGCGGTAACCAAAGGACCTGGGCTTAGCCACCCCAAACTAACGCAGGACAAGTCTAAAGAGTTCAAAGATCAGGCCAGACGCAGCTCGGGCAGGTGCGAGGCAACAGAAACCAGACACCCGCAATCAGAAGCAGAGTCAGAAAATAAACTCGGGGTTCTGGTTTGGTTGGTTTCTTTTGCTGTTTTGTTTGGGGTGGGCGAATGCCAGAACGCGATGATTGAACGGGTAGACTGCTCGTGAACCCGAAGCCAACGTTTCTGCCTAAACATCTGAACAAATTCAAGGAATTAATGAGCCTCCGGGGAATTATTATTCTTGAGAACAAGTGTAATGTAATGTAATGAGACCTAAGTCTGTGTGCCAGGGGCTCTATGAAGCAGGGTGGCAGCTGGCTAAACAAACGCTGATTCTATGGAAGCTTTTCATGAACCGGGATAATCCGGCTACGCCGAAAATTCTAGTTCCCTGGGCAAATGATACTGTGAACCACAGCACTGCCTTTATCACGAGCCTCGGGCTCCACACACTTCCGCTTGAACAACAGAAAAGGTAACTCTTGGTAGGCAAGGTGAGAGCCTCGTGTATCCGTGGCTGTAACTCAACGCTGACTATTGCCAGTGAGACCACGAATTAAATAAAGTGCGGTCAACCGTCAGTGAGCTCTACACAGGATGTCCCTATTGTGGCACATCATAGGCAACGCCACCTCTAATTCTGTCCTGGTAACCGGAGCAGGCAGAGGCCTGAGTTCAAGGTCCACGGGCTTTAGAATAAAATCTGGATTTGTTACTCTGGCCCCCAAACGGCATCTCTGAACCGATCGCACACTACGCCACCCCTCGCCCGTTACAAACACACCACACCGATCTTTCAGTTCCTCGGACACGCCGAGTTCCTTCCCACCTCGTTCGGGGCTGTGTCTCAGCCCTGACTTTAGACTAAAAGGGTCCCCCCACCCCCACCATGTCCCTGCCGTCAAAAGACTCGCTTCCTTGCCATTCGCGTCTCGGCTTTAAAGGCCACCTCCTCCGAGAGCCAGTCCTTGACCCATCACTCTCGAGTGGCCACCCGGTCACAGCACATCAGTTTTGAGTCACTGCGTCACAGTTATTACTTCCTGATACGTTTCCTATGTTTGGAATCTGTTTTGAGTCATTGCATAGCAGTTATTACTTCCTGATCTATTTCCGGTTTATTTATTACCCTTTGATTGTCTCCACAAAAATAGAAGCCAAAAGACAGCAAGGGCTTTGCCTACCCTGTTCGTCAAACAACGCCTCCCGGCACTGGAGCTGGACAAATACGGGTGGAATGAGTGAAAGGAAACTCTAGATGGTCACGTCACCTCCGATCTTATGTTTATTTTCTGTTTTCTATGGTTTATTTTTAAACCTAGGTATCATATACATATTTTTATAAGCTGCCTCCAAGTCTAACTGGAACAAACAACACACTGAGCAGTAACTACGTGTCAGGCACTGCTCTGGTCTGTTGCATTTACACGCGACAACCCCGAGGGACAGTCACACTAATTCACACTAATCACACTATCACACTAATTCTTAGCTGTGGAAACCCCGGCAGAGAAGCCACACTGCTCGCCCCAGTTTCTGCAGCCAGCAGCTCGGTAGTGGGGTCCAAATCCAAACCCAGGCAGTCTGAGTTCAGAGCTGGAAGTCCCACCCACGATGTTCCAGCCTCCCCTATATCTGAACAGCACATTACAGAAACCAGGGCTTAGACAGCAACTGGCCGCCCAGCATCCGACCTGAGCGTCACCGTTAGCCTGCCGAGCAGCAGGAGCGATCACTAACCTCATTCCACAGATGGGGGAACCGAAGCTCAATATTACGCCCCGATTCCGTGAGCCCCGCAAGGACAGGGACAGTGTGCTGTTCGCATTTTTAAGCTCCAGGTCAGAAACGAGACAGGTGCTTGAGAGTTTGCTCGGTGACTGGCCCCATGTCCTACAGCTGGGGAGAGACACAGTGGCACCCAGATCCTGGCTAGGCCTTCTGTCTATGAGTCAAATAGTGGTCAAGATGAACACACTGATTACACACACACACACACACACACACACACACACATGCAGTAAGTATTCACTTAGTGAGTTCGGAGCTGGAACTCTCACCCACTCTGTTACAGCCTCCCCTATATCTAAACAGCATATTACAGACACTAGGGTTCAGAAAGCAACTGTGCACCCCGCATCCTATTTGAGTCTCACCATTAGCCTGTCGAGTAGCAGGACACTGAAGCACACTAAGTATTGCACACGAGCCTTACAGTCAGTGGTGAGAGAAGCAGGGAGCAAGCTCCCCGAAGACGGGGGCAGCCGTACAGACGGACTTGGCAGAGCGCACGGAAGCTGACCCGGACCTGAGACTGAGCTGGGCCGGGGCTTTCCACAGGCTGAGGAGGGGAAGCGGCACCCCAGGCTGGGGAAAGGACACGAGCAGGGAGGTAACATTGAGTTTGGAGACATTGGCCGGTGCGAGTTCTAAATCAGAAGGCCGTGAACAACCGAGACAGGCCGGTGATCACTAATCCGGAGCTATGGGAATGTCAGGGCGAGCTATGAGGACTTAAACCCGCGGAAACGGGTGGCACTAAAAACTGAAACACAGTGCACAAAACAGAGACCCTTCAAGATACCTGACAGAAGGGTTTCCCAGGGCTTGGGGGTCATAAAGCACAACCAGAAATAACCAGACCGGTGAGGCCAAGGGGGCAGAGAACAGTTACTGGGGACGTCCGTGCTTAAAGACGCACTGACCCAGGGAACTGTGTCTGAAGCCCCACGGCTGGACGGTTACCCTCAGTAAAAGGACACAGCCCAAGTGGCTGGGGAGCTTTGGAGCAGAACCCCCCAAGGGGACACTCTGATAAGCCAGGTCCATCACGTGCCAAGCCAAGAGCAGGCGAGAAGAGCCGGGAGCGCGCCAAGGGGAGGGAAGCCCGGCGTCTAAAGGCCAGACGGAAACGCGGCGGCAGCTGGCAGCAGGTGCCTGAGAAATGACCGCAAGTGGACCGCCCAGCTCTTTCGGCCTCACAACGGTGCTCCGTTGGAGGGGACTTCTCCCTATTGACAAGGCGACTCAGGACCTGCTGAAACCGGAAAGGCGACGCTTTTAACAGCACAGGGCCGAAAGAAACTTTTTTTGGCATATCCAGCTGTGGTGCCCAGAGAGAAAGCCTGATTGTGACTCAGAATGAAATAAGGAAGTTACTTCATACTGAGGATACTGAGGAAAATCGGGACAATTTCAATCTTGCAATTGGTAGGAGCTTTCTTTAGGGCTCAGCCTATGATTTTGATAAATATTCCGTATGTACTTTTAAACAATGAAAATTCTAATTTTGCTGGGTGCAGCATACTATATTATATATGTCAGGTCAAGTTCATTTATTGTTTTATTAAGATCTCCTACATCCTTACCAATTTGTCTGTTGGTTCTATAAGCTCTCGAAGCGTATGTGCGTGTCTCCCGCTGGGATGACAGATTTCTTTTGTTTTAACGGTCAATTTTTGCTTTATAAATTTTGAAGTTATGTTATTTGTAACATACAGATTGAAGGTCGTGACGCTGGCCCCTTTATCATTATGAAATAATCTCTCAATCTCAAAGCAGCATTTGAGCATTAGCGCACTCCGACATTAGCGTGCTGTGCCTGCTTTGTTTAGGTTAGTGTTTGTACCGCAAGTCCTCTCCTATCCTTCTGTTTAAAGTATGACACTTGTAAGCAGCATTTAATAGGGTTTTGGGTTATTTATCGAGTCTGACAAACTTAGTCTTTTACTTGTAGTATTTATTTAGCCCATTTATATTCAATATAATTACTTACAGATGGATTTATAGCTACCACCTTGCTCTTTGTTTTCAATTTAACCACCTAATATTTTATGTCTCCCTTTCATTCCTGTTTTTCATTCCTGTTTTTAGATTAATAGAATGTTGTTTTATTGCATTTCCCCCCCTCTTTTTACTTCTTAAATATATAAATTTTATTCTTTTAAAAGTTACCTTAGATGCATCCTTGACTGATGACACCCCAGTGCAAGTTATTACTATGATTCCCCCAATGATTCTAGACTCTGAAAACACATTAACCCCTCTTCTGCTTTTTGGGCTACTGTCATCGGTCTTAGTTTTACATACATTTAGTTTTACATACATTAAACTCTAAACACATTCTGTTATTGTTTTGCATGGTCAACATCTGTTTATATTTTACATGCTTATCCTTTATGATGTCCTTCATTCCTTCTTGCCTTTCCACCTGGGATAATTTTCTTCTGTTTAAGGTAGCTCCCCCTTTGGTATTTACTGAAAGGCAGGTCTACTACTGACAAATCCCCTCAGTTTTTGTCTGGAAATATCTTTATTTCACCTTCATTTCTGAAGGACATTTTTGCTGGGAACAGAATTCTAGGATGGCAGGTTTTTTTCTTTCAGCCCTTGAAAGTTGGCATTTCACTGTCTGTCTGATTTTTAAAAAACATCGTTTCTTTTGAAAAGTCAGTCACGTCACTCAGAATATTGCTCCTTTAAAAGTAAGGTGTCTTTTTCCACCCTCGGGTTGCTTTTAAAATTTTTATCTTGGTCGTACATTTCTCGAGTCTTACATTGATGGGCAAAGATATGTTTCCTTCACAGTCATTTTGCGTAGGGTTTTCTAAGTTTCTTGACTCTGTGAGCTGCTGCCTTTCGCCTTTTTAAAAAATTCTTAGTATTATCTCTTCAAATATTGCTTATGCACTGTTCTCTCTCTTCTTGTTCTGGGCCCCAATTCTACATATGTTAGACCTTTTAACCTTGTTCCACATGTCCTTAATGCCTTTACCTATTTCTGTTTTCTCTGTGTTTCAGTTTGCGATTATCTACGGGTTTGCCTACTGATTAATTCTGTCTTGCGTTGTAACCAGCCTGCTATTGGTTCTAGCCGTTAATTCTAATTTCAAATACTGTATTTAATGTTCTAAACGTCCACTTGGCTTTTCATAATAAAAACCAAATTATGCTGACATTCTCTATCCTTCTATCAGTTTTGTCCATCTTTTCCTCTATCCGTTGTCTTAAACATGGACTTTATAGTTATTCTAAGCACTTGTCTGCTATGTCCAGCATCTGATTCATCTACTGGTCTCCTACTGCCTTGTTTATGAGTCACATGATCCTGACTCTTAGGTGTCTAATAGTTTTTTACTGTATGTGGAACACTGTAGGTTCTCTGGTTATTTCCTACCTAAAAAAAAAAAAAACAAAAAACGAGGGCTCCCCTTGTATTCTGTCACACAGGTGGTGAGGGGCTCATCACCCAATAAGAGACTGAGCTGGGTTGGGTCTGAGTTGCCATTTGTGTAGGACTCAGTCTGCCTCCTGCTTGTCCCTGTTCCTAAGGCTCGGCGCTCCACGGAGTTCAACGAAAAATCTTCGTCTCCTTGGCACTGGAATCACTTCTGACCTTAGAGGTTTGCAGAATAGCTCTTTTCTTCCTACCCCACTCACCTTCAAAACTTGGCATCTATCCTGAGAGGGAGGCGAGTCACATGTTTGGGGCTCCTCCAGTCCCCTTCGTTTTTTACTTTGGCCCCAGAAACCTCTTCTGGCTTTTTGTCTCCCAGAAACAGCCTTCTGCCAAGGGCCAAACCTGGACTCTAATATGCCTGGACTCTGTTACACCCAGAATCAACAGCTGACCCAGGTGATCAGTAGCTATCAGTTGGGTTTTCATCTCCTGCCTGATCTGTTTTCAGATTCCTGTAGGTCTATATTTCAATAAAGTACTGTAAGGCTGTGGGAGATTCCCACATGTCTTCCAGAAGCTTGTACCCCATCTCTTCAGCTCCCCTCCTCCCTCTTCCACCAAGTTTCCAATTTGTCACTCCAGTGATGTGTGACCGGAAAACTGTGCTAGTTTCTCTTTCACCCAGTAGTGGCCCTCTGCCTTGGTTTATGTCTCCAGAATCAGCAAGCTTCTGCAGAAAATAAAATGGCTGGCACACTTCAATGCACCTCAGAATGATCCTCCCTCCCCTGGAATTTTAGTCCAACTCCTCCTCATTGCCTCTGGAGCTCTCCAGAGCCTTTAGAGACAGGATGCATACAGATGTCGTCAGCATCTCTAATAAACTGCATATTATATCTTGCACTACTGATTACTTTCAGTGAATTTCTAAATTATCTCTAAGATACTTAGTAGTCTTAATTATTTCCCAAAACACGCTTTAAATATGCTTTTGAAATAAAAGCATCAGTAAAACAGTTACTTCTTACCTCTTCATAAAACTTCACCTGAGGTACAGCTTCATTAATTTCATTCAAACAAAAATCTTTAAATAGCAAGAAACCTAAAGGGAAAGAATAAAAAATTTCAGGGTGGGCAATAAATTGAAATTTTACCCCACAGGGCATTTTCAAAGTAACACGTTTGTACTTCAACCTCTTGCTCCCCTGCCTTTAAAAAAGGGAAAATAAAGATTTCAAGAGGCTCATCATACCCGAGAGGGAAACACTCCAGGTAAAGTCAGAGTACTGCATACCTGGCTCCTTGCTTTGGGATTCCATCTCTACGGGCAACCCCCCTCCCACTTCTTAAAAATGCAAGATCAGCAGGGCTAGCGGTCACTGGACACCACGTAGAGTCACTGGTCACTATAGCGAGCAGAAAAGTAAGCAAAGAAACAAGAGATGCGTGTGGTATTGCAAGTGCTGGTAAGGGTCATCATGGACCTGATAAATACTATGTCCACAGAAATGGGATGAAACTCCCTTAAAGGACAGAAGGACTTTCACAACCTTTCTAGCCTTTTCTATCACCACTTGCTACCTCAGAATCCCCACTAAAAACATCAGGCTAGAGCAGATAACCCACCCCCAAAATCATTCTTCCCTCCTTCACAACTCCATGCCTCACATTTGAACAATCAGCACAGTATGCCCAGAGTACTACTTCTATGGCACAGTGCCCAGTACACAGTAGGAGGTCAACAAATATTCGTCGAATGAATGTTTATTTCCATAACCCTTCCAACATGCCTCTGTCAAAGTACTTAGCATACTCTAATTAATTATGATTTATAAATCTCCCACCCCACTGGCAGACTTAGTGCCTAGCTTAATGCCGAATACACTGTCAAGAATGAACGAAATTGAGTAGGACAAGCTGGTATCAGTCAAAAACAATTAAAAAATCAAAATAATTAAAGAATTGCTAGAAGAAACAGAAGTCACAGAAGGGAACTCAAGGACTCACACACGTCTAAAATGTAGGAACACAGGAGACCAGAATTCCCCTGGTAGAACTGAGACAAAGGAAGCAGCTTTGACAAGATTTTAATTGATGATCCTAAGAATCATGTAACCTGAACTTGCCTGTTCCTGCTCCATAAATTCCCCTCCATAGTTCCAGGAACATGACCTTTCAAAATGGTAAATGATCATTCATTGGAACTAGAAGTATTAGAACTGCTTAGTTAAGTAGGCAAGGCCAGACCCTCTAGGGCTGAATGCAGACCGGCAGCAGGGATACGGCCACATTCATCTTATCCAGGAACTGAGGTGGGGCTGACATGTGCAGGACGCGGGAAATTCAAGACACTGGCAAGCAGCAAGAGTTGAAGATGGGAATCTCTACCGATCTGCATTATCGGCGAGGTGCTCTCTGTGTCCCCACCTGTTGCCGGTGGAAGTAGGCTTCCTGGGATGCAGCGGGAACAAGAATGTCCTGAGGCCCTCACAGAAGGATGAGGTATCGTGAAAAGTTTTATTTCTGTGCAATGAAACCCCTAGGTTTCCAACATCCCATCTCCCTCCGTCCCGCCATGGGAAAAGTCCCATTCTGTCTTCAGCAGAGCTAGGATCAGGGCCATTGTCCAGAGTTTCCGCCCCACATTTGCAGAGTCCATTTGAGCATCTGGCTAGGTTATAGCTTGTGTTCCTGTCTGCAGTCCATTGCCTGTGGGGTCCGTATGGCCTGGGCCATGCAGCTTCTAGGACCACATGGCAGACGAGTGCAGGTCACGGAACAAGTGAGATATAGGAGCGCAAATGGCAAGAAAGAGAATTCCTCTGTCTTGGGGGTTTTTAACTAGGAGCATAACCAATTAAGTCTTCAGTATTTCACGTGCTTGTAGTGGCTCTGCCCCCCCAACCAGTCACTTATCTTTGTTTCCAGGTTAGACTGACAGTCGAGCATCTTCCTTATGTTACCCCGACTTCACTGTGCATGTGGCCATCTTCCCCTTTGTTGGACCCCTTCCCCCAGTGATTTGCAGGGAATGGGCCAGTGATTCCCTGGGGAGCGTGAAATTGCAGCTTCCTGGCGAAGCTGCCCAGATGGCCATGCTGATAATGTCTGGCCTTCCCTTTGCTCCTCTCTTATTATTAATATTAGCCAGCTGGTTATGAAGGTAACATTTGCATACTAATATTTTTATTTTAAATAAAAGCAATGGTTATCTTCTTGTTCTCATTCATTTCAAAGTAATTTCGAATTTCCCTTGCCATTTCTCCTTTGACCCATGAGTCATTCAGAAATGTTTAGTTTAATTTCCAGATATTTTGTGGGGGGTTTTCAAGTATTTCTCTGATATTGATTTCTGTTGAATCCTGTTGTTGTCAGAGAACATATTCAGTATGATTTCAACGCTTTTAACTTTATTGAAACTAGGTTTTGGCCCTAAATTTGGTCCATCTAGGTGAATGTTTCATGGGCACTTGGGAAAAGAAAAGTGTATAGGGTGGAGAGTTTCCTTAAACAAAATAAAAAGGCAATTAAACCAAGTTGGTTGGTAGAGTTGTCCAAATCCACCCACCAAATCCCTACTGAATGTCTGTCTACTTCTTCTGTTGTTGACAGAGGACTGTTGAAATCTACATTTGTAATTGTAGATTTGACATCTTTTTACCATTCTGTCAGTTTTTGCTTCATACATCTCTTTCATTTTTGGACAAGAAAACTAAAGATGAGAATTTGAACTTATATATCTTGATCATATTAAAGATGTTCTTTAAAATGTTCTAAATGACAACATGAATGACTATACCACACATGGGCCGCTGGCTTTTGACCACAGTTGGAATGAAACAAACTGATCACCATGACCCATCAGGGACTCTGGAATCTAGTCCCTCCACCCTCTCCAGCCCCACCTTACAGCATTCTCTCCCACGCCCACGTCACTTAGGCCAAGTGTCTGTGTTCTAGCGGCTCCAACACCAAACTGGACCTGTTCTCGGGGTTTCTAACTTGCTACCCCCACTTCCTTCACCTTTTGGATTAATTCTAGATCATTGTGTTCCAAGCTGAAAGCAATTTCCCTTCGTGGGGCTGAAATTACATTTAAAAAACAAATAAAGCACTTCTCGGATTGGAACAAAAGCTCAAGGACAAAAATTGGGAAATAATTTGCCTAACGGGATCCTTTCATCAGGGCGATGTCGCCAGGCTTTAGAGAATGAGAAGCAGTGACCAACACCTGCTTACTAGATAACCGCGCATGTGTTTGCGCTCGCCTCCTGCTTGAACCACCGTGGCAAACTGCACGAATGCTGGTTCACTTCTGAGTGGACAGAACATCCAGGAAAGGCAAACTACCCCAATTTCCCACCACAGTATTTTGCAAAAATTAGTAGAAAGAATTGTATTGCTTTTTATAAAATATTTAATGAGAACCCCAAGTGTTAAATATAAGTGGCTGGATATTGCTTACCTAAATTCCCAATGAGTAACACACCCTTTCAATTCTTCCTAGTTCCAATAGGAATGAATGAACATAAGTGAAAATGAATATTTAGCTAATTATGCTTATCTATTTCATATAAAACTTAAATATATTTATTTTCATTTGACTCTACTTAACAAGCTAGAACTTTCATTTCTTGACTTAAGACTTTACAGAAAGAGAAAATTATAAATGAAATATCACTTAGGAATATTATAGTCAGGTCTCCTAAGATCCAAGTTATCCATGCCATCCCCCAATTTAAATTCAGCACATACATGCCCAATAAAATATTGTTATATTAATTAATGGGATCATTCACTTAGATAATGGAGAGATGTGGGACCCTGAATAATAAAAATCCATTAGACAAAAGGACATGATAATGAATGTAACCAAAGAAAAATTCATGGAATGTTCCAAGCAATTGGCTCTTAACTCAAAGGGGAACAAAAAGGAAAACTGGAACTGGGAGGAAACTGTGAAAATACTGTGGGGCAAGGACATTTTATCTTAACTCTTCTGATAGTTGGATTGCTTTCAGCCTCTTAAAAATATTTTATTAGGAAATGATAGAAAAGAAAAACGTTCTGGCTATCTCACGGACTGTGGTCAGTATTTTCATTGATCATGGTTCTGTGCACATCTAACCGTAAACAAACAAACTGACGTTTAAAATAAAGTGAGATTTAAAATAATTTCGAGTGAAATAGAAACATTATTCCGATAAGCCACCTGATTCATATTTCCCAAAGTTTTCTCGAAGATTGATGACTGACTGGCCAGGACAAAATGGGGAGGGGGTTGAATATGCTGAATCTACCCACAACTTTAACGAAAAAGAAACAGAATTAGAGTCAATCAATTCACACGTGTGTTCACTCTGGTCATTCGTGAGGCCGTGCTCTCGGGCGGTGCCCTTTTTTCTGTGCACATTTCAATAAAACCGAGAATGAACCCATAAGCATTCGTGCACGATACCACAAGTATAAAATGAAGGCGTTCTCAAAGCAGTTACAATCCGAAGCGGGGGCACCCACAGACAGAAGTAAAAGAGAACACCGAACTGCGTTGCCTTAGTTAGCGCCGAATGCCCTTTGCAGGGGACTGAGAGGTGCACCACGCTTCTCAGGTCACCCGCAGCGAGCTCACTGGGCTCCTGGCCACCCACCCGGCCCCCTCTGCCACTCGTCCTGCCTGCTGCCCAGATCTGCTCGTGCTGGTCCCCTGCTCTTGAGCTTCTCATTGGAGCCACATGGCGTGTTGGGTGAGCCCCAGCCTCCTTCGTCTGCACCGCTGTGCTCCCCACGCTCTCCCCACAACCTCCCAGCACCCAAGCACACCAGCTGCCCTACTGCTCAACACCCCGGGAGCCCCCCATCCCTTCACAGGGCTCCTCTCTCTAACCGAAGCAAACTCCCCCTTCTCAGCACCCACTCTCTTCTCGCCAACCACCTGGCACTGCTCCTGCACCCGCCTTTCCACCCTCTTTCTCACAACCACCTGTCCCCTCCAGATGTCACCTGGTCAACAGCCACTCTACCTTCAGGACTTCAAGCGAGCGTCACAGAGTGCAGCCAGCTCTGAGTGACCCCCACCGAGGCTACGTGGAGCCGCCTGCCTTCTAGACTCCCAGCCCCGGGTTCTTACCCTTTTCCAGGCATTATCCCACTACGCTCCCACTACCTATTTCTATTGTGAATGGATACAAAGGTTCAAAGTATTAAAAACATCTGAAAAGACGTTCCCCTGCCACTCATCTTCCCAGCAGTGCACCACCACCATCGGCCCCAAGGGGCCCAGTTATTGGCCCCTGGTATCTTTTCGGGGAAGTGGTGTGTGTCACTTCTGGGCCAGAGTTGTTGAGAAATTGGTGGGACTTCCTCTCCCTCTTTCACCCAGCAGAGGCAGAGGGCTGCGAGGCCTAAGGGACACCTGCGCCACAACCAGGGAAAAGCCCAGCGCGGGGAGGGCGGGAGGCCTGCCCCTGACGTCGAGTGAGAGAGAAACGCCTACGCAAAGAACCTCTGACATTTTGGGTCTCTTTGGTACCGGTGTTTTGTGTTCCCTTCTAACCCAACAAAAAGGCCGGCACGAATATCAGCTCGTATCTTCTCCGCACTTCCACAGCGCCTGCATCGGCCGCTTTTCCACCACTACACCCGGGAGATCTCCCTGCACCAGCTCGGTTGTTCCATCGCCGATGGGACATCACAATTTACACAACTCGTCCCCTAATGACGAACGTTTGAAATGCTGCAAATACTTTGCTTTTACAAAATTGCCGCAACAGCCGCTCCACACATCATTTCTCACCGGTTCGTGCACGTTCAGAGGTTACGCTCCTCGGGCTGAAACTTCAGGGCCAAAGGTTATACACATTGAGATTTTACTAGACTTGACTGAATCAGCCCCACTGGGTCGGTACCTGTTTCTGCTCCCGCCAGCGATGGTCAGAATATGTAATTAAATGTTTGGGTTTGGGGCCAATCTGAAAGATTTTTAAAAGTACGATATTTTCAGAGTAACTGTAATTTGCGATTCCCTTATTTTTTAATAAAGCTGAGAGTCCTTTTCTATGTTCCGGTGGCATGTGTTTTTCCTTTCTCGAGAACTTTGCCCGTTTTTCCTCTGGGTTACGGGGTCTCCGGCTCACAAGCGTCCGGGCCTTTCTGCAGTGGGGCTCGCCAGCCAACCCTGCGGTGCGAGGCGTCGGCCCAGCTCCCCCCGTCTCAGGCCCCACCTGGGTGATTCATTTTGTCATGTCCCTGGCAGAAACGGAAACACCTCTGGCATGTCCCCGTTAAACAAGATGCTGGGCTTCGGGACAGAGAGCTGGTCTCGTGTTGGCACAGGATGCACCTGTCTAAGTAAGTAGCAGTCATTCATTCCTGGGCTCCGGGAGGGGAAGGGCCCGCTCGTGTCTCTGTGATCCCTAGCACAACGGTCAGGACTCCATCGGCCAATAAAGCCTCTTGCCTCCCACGCCTGTCCCGGGCACGCAGCCGCTCGGCCACAGCACCCCGGCCGCCTCGCCGCTCCGCCACCACGGGCCCCGATCGAAGGTCTCCGGCCCGCTGAGCCCCTGCCTGTACCCTCTGCCCCTGCACAAACGCCGGGGCTCCGCTCCCTCAGCTCCTCCGGGCCTCTGTTCAGCTCTCCCTTTACATGTGGTGCCTTCTCAAAAGCATGTGCCCAGCACGGTGCTCCGCTTTACTGTACGTCCCAGATCCTGTGTTTCCATCAACACTGAGGCAAGACCCTCCGCCAGCAGAAAGATTTATGACTCACTGGAGGCTCAGGTGAAGGTTAGCATTTTTTAGCATATTTTTAAATAAGGTATATATATATATACACATGTGGTTTTTTTAAGACAAAACGCTATTGCGCGTTGAATAGACTTCAGTGCTGTGTAAACCTAACTTATATATGCTCTGGGAAAGCCCCAAATTCATGTGACTCGCTTTATCGCCATGTCTGCTTTATCGTGGTGGTCTAGAAAGTGACCCACAAGTATCTCTGAGGTCTGCCTGTATGTATTTGTGGGTCTGTCTCCCCCTGTGGAATGTCAGCTCCACAAGGGCAGAGATCTCAGTATTGCCCACTGATGCATTCCTGTGCTCGCAAGAACTCGTGGCACACAGTGAAGCTGAATGAATGAATGAATGAATGAATGAATGAATGAATGAATGAATGCATTCTCAGCAACAGGATTCAAAGCCAGCCTGATAATCACCCATAGCATACTTCCACACTGCCCGGTTTTGACTTGGACTAGAGGCAGAAATGCTTAAACATATCAAGGACAAGGAATACAACTCTCAGAAAAGGTGCTTCCGAAAGAGCTAAAACCAGGGGATATTCTCATTTCATTGCCACCTGGAATTTCTTAACACATTTGGGGCTCTTCAACTCCTAAGACAGCTCAGTCATTCCCCCCGCTGTCAGTTCAGAAGCTGATGGACAACTTTTCCAATAAAGGGGATGTTTCCTAGGCCCTTGGCCCTCTCTAGAGCACACAGTTTTTGCCCCTAAAATATGTGGACCCTGGCGGGGAGAGGGCTACAACGGGGAGCCCCCAGCAGGGCTGACCTCTGGGCTGAGAGTAGCTTCCCCACACTTGCCTTGGGTTAATTTAAACCCAGGTCTCAGAAACATCACCGGTGGCCCCTTCCATGAATCTCAGGAGCTCCTGGGCAGAGTACACAGACTTTACACCTGCTCGGACACCTGCTCGGACACCTGCTCGACACTGGCGACCCGGACGTCTGTGGGTTTCGCGTCTTTTGCAGGGCGGGCCAGTTGGGGACGGAGGCCCTCTGTGGCCTGGTGCTGTCTTAGTCTCCCCACGAGCACTCCTGTTTAGTGAAATGTTTCCAAGGAGGCACTCAGAACATTAGACTGTGGATGTATCATTCAGCAAAGCACAGAAGTAGACCTGCTCCGGAGACCTCTGCGCGTCACCCCCAATTCTGGATCATGATATATTATATACAAATTGGATAGTTGATGTGTTTGTTTGTTTTTAAAGGAAGTCCATGTGCGTGCTCATTTCCACACTAACTATTCTGGTGATGGGCAGAGAAAAGCAGCTGTGGAGAGCACACATCCGATCCAGGCTCTGCCCCTAGGGAACTGTGGGAACATGGTCACGTTACTTACCTGGCACAGAAAACGCTCAGTGTTTAGTGCCCAGGCGGCCATCACTGTCTTAAACTAATAGCAATTCCTATCCAGCAGGGACTCAGAAATGCTCAGGGAAAATAACGATTTAAAAGATCTCAGAGCCGCCAGCCTGCAGATCAGGGGTCCAGCAGGCACACACTGGCATCCCTATAGTTCTGAGGTGAAAAGATTCTGTTATTCCAGTAAAATGAAGCTTTTCTGGATTTTTCTTAGCTGATCTTAGCACTTGCATGAAGGCTTTAAAAAGCAGAACCAGCTCTCACAAACAGGGTTTGTTTGTGTGGTTTTTTTGTTCTGTTTTGTTTTGGTTTTTTAGACAACTACATTTTCTCATGAAACTGGAACTGGTTTAGCTTTTTAATTCTCTCTGAAAGTGGCCGCCTATCTCTCGGACGTCCCAAGTTTTCAGAGTGGCAGTGGCCACACTACAGGGCCAGTGACGTCTTCCAGATCGGGCCAACTCCAACTCGAGGAACCGATACCCAGGCTTGCTGAAGCCGGCAGATAAGAAAATCAACTGGGAAGACCGCCTGCCAGTAGGTTTTTAAGTCCTCACGGCTCTTCCCTCTTCTCTGGCATCTCTCCTCTCTGGGCGGCATTCTTTTTTTTCTTTTTTCTGTTTTTGTTTTTGTTTAAAATATTACAGATGTCCCTTTTTCTCCCTAAAGAAGAAGGATCCAGTACCATTTGGGACGGCATGGGAAGCACTCTTATTAGGAGACCCAAGTTGCAAGTGTACACAATCTGTGCCCCTTATTTCTCGAGGGTGAAAATCCAATTAGCTGTGCTTAGTCGAGGGTTTATCTCTGCTATTTGCAAGTTTAAATGGATCTTTAACTCCTTCCCCCAACTAAAAGTCTCCACAAAGACGTGGATAATTGATGCGGAACCGAATGGGGCCCCAGGGTTTTTCTTCTTCTGACTGGTAGGTGGCTCGAGGCTGCAGAAAGTTCTACAGATAAGAGGTAGGGTGGGAACCCGGCTCTGTGACTATCAACCAGGGCCAGCATTTGTCAGGGGAAGGCCCTTCAGGGGACAGACACGAACACTCCCAAACAAAGGGGAACAAAGACGGTAGCTGGTTCCCAGGTTAAGATTTCTCTCTCTAGAACCGTATGCAAAAGTGCTCAATTTACTATAATTCAACCCCAGCCTTTGGGTTGGAAATTGCGGTCATAAATATTTGCAGGTTTTAACAAAACAGCTCAAGCAGTGATTTGATAAATTATAAAATAGATTGGAAACTTTGTTCTTTTGAGACTGACCAAAAAGTAACCCTAACATGTTTTACCCCGTGTCTTTTGTGTTTTTGTAGTCTTTCTTTGGTCTTATATAATTACCAGTGTTTATTAATAGGCACCTATGACGTTTATGTCCATTTTTATTTCTTTATTTCTATAGGGACCGCTCAGAAATGTTTTTTAAAAGGACTTTTGGTACAATTTCTGTTTTTCCAATGCATTATTTGATAATGAAACATACATTTTTGTTGTCAAAGCCCCTGGAAAGTATATTTCTTAACCCCAAATGCCAAAAATAATTTATGCATTCTTCCTACGTAAACTTCCTTTGAAATCTTGCTAGATATGCTTGAGGCCAAAATAAAAAAAAAAATTTAAGAAATCAAAGTGAAAGTGAAAATTAAAAAGAAAAGGCACCAGACTGGAAAGAAAGAAGTAACATTGTTTTTATTCGGAGAGAGGACCCTGCACAACGAGACTCCTAAGGAATTCTCACACACACACACACACACACACACACACACACACACACACACACACACACGAGTATACACACACGCACCAACACTTACTAGAACTAATAAACCAGTTCAAAAAGGTTGCAGGACACAAGATCACTATACAAAAACCTATTCCATCTCCATGGACCAGCAATGAACAACCAAAAGTGAAATTAAGTAGACAATCCCATTCACAACAGCATCAGAACATTAAAATATTTGGGACCAAGCGCTACAAAGCACTGCCGAGGCAAATTACAGACGACTTACGCAAATGCAGAGACATTTCATTTCTGTGGATTGGAAGACTTAATATTGTTAAAACAGCAATTCTCTCCAAATTGATCTATAGATTCAACACACTCCCTATCAAAATCCCAGAATTTCTTTTGCAGAAATTGAAAAACCGATGCTAAAATTCATGTAGAAATGCAAAGGACCCAGAACAGCAAAAAAGCAGTTTGGATTAAAAAAGAAGAAGAAGAAGAACAACAACAACAACAACAACAAAGTGGGAGGGTTTTTATTTCCCAAATTTCAAAACTTACTACAAAGCTACAGTAATCAAGACACTGCCGTACTGGATGAGAGCAGACAAATAGATTAATGGGACAAGACCGAGAATCCAGAAATAAGTCCTCACACTTACGGTCAATTAATTTTCAACAGAAGTGCAAAGACAATCTGACAGCCAAAGGGAACATTTTTCAACAACTGGTGTTCAGACAGCTGGAGATCCACATGCAAAGAAGGCTGGATTTAGGCCGTTACTTCCTACCACACACAAAAATCAGCGAAAGACCTGAAGGTAAGAACTAAAAAGCATAAAACTTCTAGAAGAAAATCTCTGTGGATTTCAGTGAGGCAAAAAGTTCTTATATCTGACACCAAAGTATGATTCATACAATATATACATATAAATGGGACTTCACCAAAATTAACTTTCTGCCCTTCAAAAGTCACCACGAGAAAAATGAAAAGGAGGAAACCACAGACTGGGAGGAAATACTCATTAAGTCATGCCTGTGATAAATAACAAAAATACAGACAATCGTTTTTTTAAATGCGCAAAAGATTTGAGTGGACATTCCACCAAAAGAGATATGCAAGTGGCTAACTGGGACAAATGGGTTCGGTGTCATTAACTGTTAGGGAAATACAAACCAAGACCACAATGAAATACCGTTTCTTACCCGCTAAGAATGCTATAAGCAAGACGACAGACAACAGCGCGTGTCGATGAGGCTATGGCAACCCTGGGACCTGCACACACTGACGACGGTGAGAGTGCAAAAAACAGTACGGCCACTTTGGAAAACAATTAGTAAGCTCCTAAGAAGTTCAACATGAAGTCACCGTGCAACCCAGCAAGGCCACTCCTAGTTATATACTGAAGAGAAATGAAAACACACATGTCCGCACTTGGACACGAAGATTCACAGTGGCATCGTTCATAACAGACACAACGTGAGAACAATCCAGATGCGCACCAGCTGGCGAATGGATAAAAACGTATGATCTATCCACGTAATGGAATACTACCCAGCAGCATATGAGGATGAAGCACTGGTTACACCCCACAACATGCACGGACCTCCAAAACCTTACGCAAAGTTAAAGAAGCCAGATGCAACCTTAGAGGCTGTAAGATTCCACTTATAGGCAAATTACTGTGGAGACGGAAAGCAGATTAATGGGAGCCGGGGTGGGGACAGGGAGTGACTATAAACGGGCACAGGGGTGTCTCTCTAAGGCGTGGCAATGTTTTAAAATTGGCATGTGGTGCATTTTATGGCATGTAATACCGCACGTCAATGAAGCTGTTTCCTAAAGAAAGTAAAAATCGCCAAGTTTTGGGTTGACCAAAAATCACGTTTCAGGCGCCAACACTGCTTCATACCAATTCAGAAAGACGACTATTTATACTCTGGATTGAGCTCTGAAGCCGGTGTTGTAAAATGAAGTGTCGGCCAGTCAGCGTGGCTCAGCGACTGAGCATTGACCTGGGATCCAGGAGATCGGGGTTCGATTCCCAGTCAGGGCACAGGCCCAGGTTGACGGCTCGATCCCCAGCAGGGGCCGTGCAGGAGGCAGCTGATCAATGACTCTCATCATTGATGTTTTTCTCTTTCTCTCTCCCTTGCTCTCTGAAATCAATTAAGATATATTAAAAAAAAAAAAAAAATCAGGCGTCTTCCAAGGCCACTACGTTAACCATGATGACCTTTACACAGGAGAGCAGCATTTGCACACCTCAGGAATTAAGTATCTATTTTGGCATCTCCTCTTAATCAGAAACATCCTCCTCTAAGGGGCAGAGGGGACTCAGACAGAGAAGCTAAGTAGATTGTCCACAGGCAGATGGAATCTATCAGCTGCCATGCGCCTCGCGTGCACAGGAGGAGATTATCATTTCAGTATGTATTATAGAAGAAAACTAACAGAATGATCTTGACCATCACTGACAAATCGATTTTATGGTCTATTCAACAGCCAGTATCCCTTTAAAACTATTCTTCTCAATGAGCCAAAGCAAGAACATTGTCTAAATGTGTACATTTTACTGACAGCAAATTAGGAATCAGCTTTTCATTAATAAACATGAAGACACATAGTTTCTATGTAAAAATGAATATAGAAGCAGCTCTCGCTCTTTTATTCTCAAAATTGGCCATTAAAAGCTAAGAATTAGGCATCTATCCCACGGTCTCAGCTTTCTAGGGCCGTGCATTGAATTACCACTTGTAAACAACGCCCGTTGTTTTATCGCACAAGTCCAGGTGGGCTCCTCGGAGGGGGGGGTTGGCAAGCTGAGCTCTTATCCAGAGGCTTCAGGGGAGAATCGGCTCCCAGGCCCATTCGAGTTGTTAGCAGCATCCAGTTCCTACCATTGTAAGACTGAGGTCCCCGTCTCCCTGCTGCCTGTCGGCGAGGGATCCCTCTCAGCTCCCAGAAGTCGCCCCCGCCTTCCTTCTGGTGCTCCCCTCTATCTGCAAATCCAGGGGCACCATGCAGAAGCCTCTCCTGTGCTCTCGATCTCTCCGACTTCCTCCTCTGCTGCCAGGCTCGGGAAATGCCCTGCTGGAGTGAGCAGATTAAGCCCTAAGCACCCCACCCCCCGCCCCAGATCATAACCTTAATTGCATCTGCAAAAATCTCTGTCAGCAGCGACGCCAGGAGGCGAAGGTCGCTGGGGCCTTTCCTACGTGAAGGAGACGTAAAGGCAATGGAATAGCCTGAGTTGATGAGACCGAGCAGTGAATGTGGAAGGAACAGCATAAAGGGAAAGCTCGCCGTTTCGGAAGTCCCTGATAAAATAACCGATTTAGGCCACGATCGCCACTGAAAAAGGAATGAACCTGAGAGCCGACCACACCCGAGCACAACCGCAGAGTGGCACCTGCGTGCAGTGTCCCTCCTGCTCCCAAGTACACGGCTCCCCCTGTGAAGGACTCTGGACAAAAAAAAAGGGCAGACCCAAATCTAACCAAGCGGTGAGAGCTCACTCTTGGTTTAGAGGAAATAAAGGAAACAGAAGTGTGACTTAAACGACGCCATGAAGCGGCAAACAGAAAAATCCAGAATGTGGAACGTTCTGCAGAACAACTGGCCCAGGTTCTTCAATAAGTCAACTACCTGTGTGGGGAGAGGGGGAAGGGGTATCTGTTGTTGACTAAAGGAGACGCTATTAACGAGAGCAATACAAGAGCAATGTTTGGATCCTGTTGCAAACCAACCAAGAATAAAACGGCATTTTAATCAAAACGATTTGAATATAAACTCGGTATTAGAGTCTGCTAACAACCGCCATAGATTTTCACTGGCTGGGATGAGGGCTTTGAGGTTGTCTGAGAAAACGTTCCTATTTTTGAGAGGTGCATACAGGGCCGAGATGCTACGAGGAGTTTTCTAATTGCTTTAAAATATCTGGCAACCACAAAAAAGAGGGGATGTACACAGCAAATACAGCAAAATGTTGAAAAAGACTGAATCTGGGTGATGTGTATGTTTGGGGGTCCATTACCCTGGTCCACTTTCGTGCACGACAAGAACTTTTTATTATAAACAATTTCGTTTAAGAGCTTCCATTCACTGAGCATCTGCCTTTCACTGTCCCTCCTTCTACAGATAAGAGAACTAATGAAATAACCACCAGGGCAGGGTGCAGCCGAGAGGCCTGCCAACCACCCGCTCTCTCAGGACAGCCTCGGAGGCCGAGTAAATGAAAGGGGCCTACTTTTCTCATTTCACAAAATACTTTTACAAACTGGCTGGAGCCCACCCGCATGGGAGGGTGTCCCCCAAATTCTGCGCTAACCGTTGGCAGGGGCGATGTTGGGAGGGTTCGGGAAGAGAGAAAAGGAGTTGCTAGGCAGGGGGACAGACGGTCAGAGAGAAGCGAGAGGACCACAGAAAAGCCGTCGGGGTAACACAGAAATCAAGGAGGCAGCACGTGGAGCTGGTCACGGACAGGGGCAGGTGGAACAGGTGGGAGAGACAAGGGGACAAAGGAGCGAGCGGAAACAGATTCCACCTTCCACTTTTCCCCACTCCCTAATGCCAGCCAGAGAATGAGAATGCCACAGAGCAAAAGAGGGCCCGGGCAGGCAAGGGCTCGACACGTTAAACACACAGCTACGTCGAAACAGAATCACAGATCTGCGTCCAGCCCTCACCTTGGGCCCTCTCCCCATCCCACCCGACCAGCCGCTAGTCGCGATCTCCGCAAGCGTCCGAGTGTAAACTTAGCTCCTGCCGACCAGCTCCAAGCCCACAAATCAGAAGGAAGGGAAGAAGGAATGACTTATTTAAACGATTTTTAATTTTTTAACAGCTGAACTGAGATAAAATTCACAGCCCGTCGGTGTGGCAGAAGCTAAGGTTCAAGGCCACAGTAAAGCCATCAGCCGCTCAGATCAAAGGCTCCAGGAGCCTAGGTCAGGTAAGGTTTTAGTCCAACAGTGGAAAGGACAAGTTTGGGGGTTTGCATGTGTGTTGGGAGGGGAGGGCAGACGGGGAAGGGGTTACAGAAGGGGCAGAAAACACAGAGGGAGAAAGAATCCTCGACGCGTCTCAGAAAGCGGAGCGAGAGCTGCAGGAAGGGCGGGTTTGTCACCATTCGCCAGCGTGTCCTCATCACGGGGAAACCATCCTACACAACCACACGTCTGCACGGGCCAGGACGGGCATTAGCTAGAGCTGGGACCCCTGCGTCCACCCCAGGGGGGAGTCCTGCTGACCTGCTGGGTACAGGCTCTGAACAGGGCCACAGGAATAAAAGTAACTGATGCGGAGCCGACCAGAGGGAACGGCGCAGGAAACCCATGAAAACCGCCCAGATCGAGGGATCCGCCAGCCCCACACTCTGGAAGGAGACGGCCAACCACGGGAGTGGGGTAACGTCTGTGAAGACACAGCCAGCTCCCTGTGATCACGGGAACGACAACGGCATTGAGAGAAGCTGACAACGGTCCTTAAAACCTCCGATCAAACTGGTCTGTTTCCCACCAGCTTATGCACAAGACACACCGCTGAGGATGTACGTGGCCATTAAGTGTCTGATGCGTGACGTGAGGCTTCCTCCATTCCCAGCCTGGCGTGTAAAGCGCGCAAAGCGCTGGGCACTGCACGCATGCACGACCGGCGTGTCACCGACAGCGCTAATGACGTTACAGTGTGCTGCGCGAGCAAGCAGGACTTACCAATTTTCTGATTGAAAATCTTGTCAAAGGTTATTTCGTTTCTCTCCTCAAGATACTTCTGCATCACACTCCGGATACTAAAAGAGAATGACACGTTTTTAACAGTTACAGCCTGCACCACGCGTAACCATCGTCACCGCCGCTAGAACGGCGAACACGTTATAACTCAAGGATGCTGGCTTGACGGGCCGCCCCCCCTGCTGCTCGACGTAAAGCTGGGGCCCTCACAGCTCCAGCCATTACCCCCTCCTCTGACCCAGGGCCAACCTCACACGCAGAGGCTCGCCTGCAAAAAAAATAACTTAAGGGCCTGGGGAAAGTGCACGTCCAAAGTCTGTGCAAGCGCACGTGTGCACACACGACAGATTCTGCTCGTCGATTAAGGAGCTTCTTCTGAAAGCAAAAGCTCAGATTCCCCGGATATATCATTAATTTTTTTTTTTAAATCACATTTCTGCACATCAACAAAAAAACCTGCCAGAAAACATAATCAGGAGAAAGATTTCACTTACAATAAAATAAAAAACATCAAATGCCTTGGGATAAATCCAAAACACGTGCAGGAACCTCGCAGGGGAAAAAAATGACAAATTGGACTGAGAGACGTTAACGAAGGTCTTAACAAATGAAAAGATAAGATGCACCGCAGTTACGAGAGAAAAGATTCAGTTCTGAACTGCAGAAACTCAGTCTACCCGAACTTATCTATAAAATCAATACAGCCCCCGGCCAGTGTTCCAACGGGGATTTTCACGGGGCGTAGAAACAGAGCAGCTCTTTGTAAAATGCCTGCAAAACAACACAGGCTCGGGAACAGCCAAAGCATTTCTGAAGAAATCCAATGACGGTAACAGGGCTTGTGATGAGGCTTAAAGAATTAAGGCTGGGTAAACTAGTTGGCCAATGAAACGGAACAGAGAGCCCAGAAACCGACCACACGCCCCGAACTCTGATGTGTCACAGGAGTAGCGAGGCAGAAAAATCGGGGCAGGAGGGGCTATTCCCTAAGGGAACCCCAAAAGAGATTACCCAAATAGAAAGTATAAAATTGAATTTCTATCGCCCAAATCTCCAGCAGGAATTCGGCACTGCTTTCCCACTCCACCCCCCTTTTTAAAACAAACTGAGACATAATTTATATATAACTAAATGTATATGCACCAGAGGAGTGTTTCCACGGATAACTACCATCCTAATCAAGATCTCTCGTGTTTCTACCACCCCAAAAGGTGCCTCTTTGCAATCAACCTCCCCATAGTCTAGGGTCCAGGCCACTACTGATCTCCCTTCTGCTAATACAGGTGACTCACTCCAGCTCGAGAACTTTATATAAATAAAGTCCTACGACGCACTGTCTTCTGTGGCTGGCTTCTCGCCGGGCAGGAGCAAGCTTCCTCCATGCTGCTGAGCGCACAACCAGCTAATTCTTCCGTGTCGCCAAGTGGCATGTCCCTGCATCCCACCATCTGCTTATCTGTCCGTCTGTCGACAGACACATGGGTCGTTTCCCGTCGGGGGCTGTTACGAGTAAAGCTGCTCAAAGTATTGGTGTGTCAGTCTTTTCTCCTACTGGGCGCCCGTTTTCATTTTTCATGGGTAGATATCCAGGCGTGAAATGGTTGGCCACACGCTACATCATACTCGACACTATTGCTAAAAAGTGCTGAGCTACCTTCCAGACTGGCCGTCCGCTGTTACACGCCCACCAACGACGGGTGAAGTTCCCATGGCCTTCCCCCCCCATCCCCGGTGAGGTGTGTTGTGAAATCTTTTGCCTGTCGTTTCATTGAGCTGCTTGTCTTACTACCCGGTTGTAAAATGTCTGTATGTAGCCCGGAGACAAGTCTTGTGTCAGATTAGGTGACGATACTATCTTCTCCAAGTCTGCACGCTGCGTCTTGGTTGTCTCCACGAAGCCCTTCTACGAGCAGACGTATCCAGTGGATGGGCTCCAGGTGGCTGATTTCTTTTTCTGGTGGACAGTCTGTGTTAAGAAATCTTTCACATCCCAAGGTCGCGAAGATGGTTAGTTAACTTAGATTTTCCTTTAGAAAGTTCTGGGCTCCCTCCCCCCTGACCTGGCCCTCTATAACAGCCATTGGGAAGTTCCTGGGTTGTACCCTTCACAATAAAACAAATCCTAAGTGTAACACTTTCTGGAGTTCTGTGAGCCATTCTAGTGAAATATCAAACCGAAGGGGAAGGTCATGGGAACCCCAAATTTGTAGTGAGCCAGGCAGAAATTCAGGTAAACTGAGGACCTCATTTGCAGCTGCTATATGAAGGGGGCCACTCTTGTGGGACTGAGCCCCTAACCTAGGGGGTCTGTGCCAACTTGGGGTTGGTAGTGTGCGAACTGAACTGAACGGCAGAACACCGGGGCCGGTGTCAGAGAACCTGAAAATCGTTGGAAGGGGGACATGTGCGTATGTTCGCTATCTTAATTCTGGTAATGGTTTCACAGGTGTAAACAACACTTACCAAACCTTATACTTGAAATATGTACAGTGTATTTTATGGTGATTATACCTCAATAAAGCTGCTTTTTAAAAAAAAAAAAATTATCACAAGGATGCAATCAGCGAAATCCTAGGGAAACTCGACACAACAGATGACCTGGTTTCTTTTAACGAAAAATTTCAAGAGGGAAAATTACGAATGGGGAACCTACAGTTCAAAAAAGACTTAAAAGAAATAACAATCAGGCATAGTGTGTGGACCTGATTTAAAACTCAGTTCAAGTACCAAAAAAATCTTGTACAAAAGGGAGACATGTGAATACAGATTGAACATTTAAGGGTATTAAGGAAGCCTTAATTGCCCCTCCTAGTAGTCTGCTTACGTTTTGGTATTTTAAAAGTGTTCCTGTCTTTTAGGAAAACGTGCAGGATTATCTACTGATGAAACGATACGTCCTGTCTGGATAATGCTTCAGGGTCATCGAGGGGGAGCTAGGAGGTAGGGATGCGACGGAGCTGGCAGTGGGTTACGGTAACTGAGGAAGCTGAGTGACAGCCGAGTCGGCTCCATCGGTCTCGCCCTCCGAATGCGCCGGATGCAGTTTCCAAAAAGGCGCCACCTCCCTTCAGTCTAGGTCACTGGAGCTGAACTGCGCCCTGCATCTGTGCGTGAAGCTGTCATAGGCATGTATATCCTAAGTCACCGATGCTCTTACACATGGCATTGGGACACTCGGGTCTTCGCCAGCCCTGCAGGAATAGAACCGTGATGCTCCCACCTACCCATCTGCTCTACTGCCTTTAGAATTTGTTATAAAAATTTTCCAACATGCAAAAGAGGATAGCGAACCCCCGTAACGATCATTCGACACGTCCTAACAGCTACCAAGACTTCAGTCTGCGCCTTTTATCCGCCCCCCCCAACTTTCCCGCCCTTTTTTAAAGCATTTTAAAGCAAATCGCAGACTACATGTCTGCATTTCTAAAAATGATGGGCATCTTCCTGACATAAACACAGTCCACTTTACCTCCCCAACCCCACCCTGGAAATAATACAGCCCCTGAAGATCTCATACCCAGTTCCTATTCAAATTTCCATGATTCTCTCATTTCATACGGTTGGTGGGCCTGACGGAGGATCTCATCAAGATCGCACATTCACTTCATTGTTATCTCCCTTAAATCTGCTCTTTTGGGGGTGGGGATTGTTCACATAGTATCTTCTCACTCATTACTTAGAAACTGCTATTGCGTAGAAAAACACCCTTCCCTTCTAGGCCAATTCTACTCGGGATGTTTGGCGTAAATAACAAGCTTTCCCCCGCTGCCGCTAGAAAACAAAACAGAAGGAAGCGAGTCCTACGTGGAAAACAAAGAACACAAAAACCTGACAAGCCGTCCTTGACGTTGCCATGACAGGAGTTACTGCATAATCCCTTTCCCAGTTACAGTGTAAGAAAAGCCAAGTAGCACACGTAGGTGAAAAAAGTGGGACCCATTAACGATGCGTGTAAACGGCCCGCGACCTCACCATTAGGATCAGCTCCATTTCCAACCGGAACGGGAACCGCCCCCCGCCGCCAAACAGCGAGAGCCTCACATATTTTAAAAGATTCATCCGAAATGTCATCACGGCCTCAGTCACAAGGCAAAATGAAAGCCTGCGGTGTTTCGCAGCTGTGTAAATGCCTTCCCGTGGACCTTCTGGTTCATTTTTAACTTAAACCCTTATCGAAAGGAACGCAGATACAGAAAATTGAGAAGAAAGAGCCTGAAAATACAACCAGAGTTATCTTTCTAGATAAGATAACAGAAAGCAATGCGCTGGCTTAATTACACAGAGCACAAACCAAGAGCGTATTATCCAAGAAAGCGGGGTGGCCGAAAATAAAGGAACTGCTGCGGACAGAGCTGTACATCTTTGAGTATATGAAACACACACCCTAAAACCCTCACGGGAGGACTTCAGCACGATTACAGCTTGCTTTCTTCCTAAAGCATTTTAGCTCATAATTACCCTAAGAAGTATACATACCTGGCACTTACTTAGACTCAGCAAATGTCAGTGGGTGTCAGGCACACTTGCGGCCCACGTCCAGCTTCCAGATTCTGACTAATGGAAACATTTCCCCCAATCAAACTGCTGGAATGAGTTTTAAAGCATTTGAGGAACCAACATGTTCCTCCCTAGGGTGGAACTTGACAGGGACTCGACCACACCACTGAAATAGGATTTGTCACTAGATTTGCTACCACTAAATTAATTATAATTTTACAGATCTCTTTCTAGTCTTCATAAATTTTAACATTCTTACCCAGCCAGGGAACATTCGGAATGACAAGCAGAGGTTCCAGGGCTTGCAGACTTCAGCACGACATGGGGAATGACCAAAGGGGCTGAGCGCAGCTTCCTGTAAAGGCCGAGGGCAGCTGCCTTCAAGTATCTGAAGATCTTTCACTTTTAATTATAAAGCAATTAAACTCGCTTTGCATGATCACAAAGTGACCAGAAGAGATCGGTGCACAGAATGATCAACTAGAGAGCTTCCTAACACCGCAGAGCTTCCAAAGAGGCTCCTCAAAGATGACCCTGGATGTTGGAGGGAAGTCACCCATCCGATGCGTGATTAGATTGGCCGTCCTCCAAGAGCTTTTCAAGCATGAGATACGGCGATGTTATAATATGTGATCTGTTGTGATGATGAAGACTAGAGTGAGTCACCTTGTGCTCGATACCCTGAAGCCTGATTTATGCAGGATGGTTTTTCTGTATTTTAGTTGTAATTCCAGTTTGGTCCCGGGAGAGTGTCCGCGTAGCTTCCACTCAATCCACTGCCATCTTGGAATGAAGCCTACTGCTTTTAGATGATGATTTTTGGTTCATTTTACTGAAGCGAAGACCTCTGAAGGATGAGTCAACTCTCCTAATTGCTTAGTTACCTATATTTAAGAGTAGCATGCTTGTGAATTCAAACTGAAGCCAACAGAGCCCGGATCCGGATGGATGGCAAAATGCATGGATGGATGGATGGATGGATGGAGGCAGCGAGGGAGGGAGAGAGGGAGGGAAAAAGAAATGGAGAGAGGAAGGAAAAAAGTATAGGAACCAAGTGAGGCACCATGTGCAGAAGGTTCTAGACACATAGCCACAATAGAGCTAGAGGAAGAAAACTGAGAAGAAATCTAGGAAATTCACCTACTTATGGGTCTAAGGTCAACATCTGCTCTTCCCTGACCCGTAAACAATTCAACTTTCCAGGAGTCCTGCCTCCTGAACCTGTCCCTCAGAGCACGTGGCACAAGGGTCTCCATGCAATACGTACTGCCTTATGTCGGCTACTAGTGTGTGCTTTCCAAAGGGGTTACATCTTGTACTCATATAGCCCCAACAACAACCATGAAAGGTTGACGCTGGGAGGCGCACAGGCAGGCTAAATAGCCATCTCAGACAGGTGAATAAAGAAAACTTAAATTTATTAAAAGGGGATGGGGAGATCCAAAGGGAAGGGCTTCACGGCTCTGAGTCCAATGGCATTGGGTCCATGATGGCAGCCAAATATACTTGGGACAGTGAAACAAAGAAGAGCCTAGAAGAAGCATCTGGAGAACCTAGGCTGGGCTGCTCTGGCTCCCCGAGGAGTCAGAGAGAGAGAAAGAAGGGGGCCTTGGAGACAGGGTCAGGGGGTAAATCCAGGAAGAGTTGCCCCTGCCCACTGCTCCCCTGGCTGCAAGTCCCGTAGGGTCCCCTGGGAGGGATGGAGATGGCGCTGGGGGCTCCCCTGGTGGGGAGTGGCACTGGGTCCTTTGTCCTTGGCAATCTTAGGGGAGGTCTCAGGGGAGGGTCTCAATAGAATATTCATCAGCTTTCCGGGTGTGCTCTCTCAGGGTCCTTTGTGGTCTCCACTGATTGGTCGGTGCCAGGTAGGGGGGCCATTAGTCAATGTATCTGGTCCTGAGTTGGCCACAGAGTCACTGGTCTGCTTTTTTCGCTGCTTTTCTGGGCCTGGAGCTGAAATACAGCTGAGGTCTAGATGTTATCTTGAGGGAGGAAATGCTCAGGGGGTCTAAACAGCAGGACCAGCAATATGCTGAGGGAGGAAAGGTTACCCTGGGGACAAGGTTCTTGTTTCCCAGTTTCACCCCCTGCTAGGCATCCGGGGCTTCGTGCCCTGGTGAGTCTCTCTGTACCCTAGTTCCTGTACCTGGTTTCAGACCTGGCCCACCTAACAAACCACCCACGGTGTAATCAAAAGAAAATGGTCTTTCAATATTTCTTCCAATCATTTCTTCTTGAGTTATCTGTGTTTGAACCTAAGTGTTCTCTCTTGTTTACAAATATATTGCATGGGGAGAAAATGCTCACAAGAGACGGGAGATCTTTACTGAGACATTTCAGGATCAGGAATGAATGGGTCTCACATTGTACAGATGGAAAACAACAGACTACAGGGAATTTAAGTGACTTACAGAGGACCCGTGGCAAGTTGCCACCGGAATCAGGTCCATGTTTCCTGGCTCCTAATCTAGAACTTTCTCTTTTTATTGTAGCACGACACAGTATATTAGGGAGGGCACAGGGAAATGAAGGGCCAGCGATGACAGCTGGCCTTCAGGTTCACTGAGGGTGAAGGCCTGGCCTGGCGACTTCCATATAATCACCTTTTCCTGCTCCTGCGACCCTGGAAGAAGGAAATGGAAGCAAACAAGAGTACAGGCCCAAGGCCGGGTCAAGGCTGACTGCTACAAGCCACCAGTCACAAAGGGAATGAACTGCAGAAGTATGTTCACTGGATTCCCCATGGGCTTTTCCTATAAGGTCCTAAAAATACAAAGTATTAAAATATGTTTACGCTCCACCTCACCTAAAAGAAGACTTCACAAATTAGAAGAAACATTTACAGGATATGATTGAGGAGCCAAGATATTACTTCTGCTCCATTTTAGACTCCCTATAGCAATCAGAAACAGGCCCAGGGGTTCTACCTTCTCATCGATGATAAAAATAAAAAAAATAAAAAAACAGAGAAGAAAGAAGGAAGGGATTTGGAGACACAGAGGCAGGTCTGGGACATCCAGCCTCATTAGCATGCAAATTACTTACCATACAAATGACTTAATAATAAAGTAAACGGCTGCTAACTTAATCACTTCCACTTCCCCGTGGCCAATGCCCAGAGAATAAGGCCAGACGAGACCATCATGCCCACGGAATAACATTTTCACCCACAGCAGCCTTCACATGTACAGTCTTATTAACAAAGGAAGGTTATTTGAATGGAAAGTGATTGTTGGTACAAATAAAGCAAAAAATATTGTTTTGCCCTTTTACCTTTTTCCCAGAAATGGAGCTTTTGGGAAGGGGGGGGGGCGCGGGAGACTTGAGCTGCCCTCTTTTCTTAATTGTAAAAATATTGTTTGGAGGCTGGAGGGAGGCCGAGGGAGAAGCAGTGTGTTATACAATTTCTCAGTAGAGCAGCGAGATCGCTCCCCTTGTGTTACACGGAACAGGCATTTAACCCTAAAGCTCCTCATGGGAAATAAGGAACAAACTGCTTATCCACTTAGTCATAATTACTGTTTTCCTGGGTCCCGGGGGTGGGGGGAGAGCTGCCCTCTATCAGTGCCTGAGGACTGTCCTGGCTTTGCAAACGCTGCAGCACCAGGAGCCGATGGAGACGGCTGCAAAATGAATTTTCCCCCAAACAACAACAAAAAAAGTATCGCTGTTCTGTCCGTTCCCTGCAAAATAAGAGGGGTGGGTGTTCACCATTTATGTTCCTGAAGGTGGAAAGAACCCGGATGCAGGGAATCCTGGACCAAGCTCAACCGAGCTCCTTAACCTCCCTGAGCACCTGCTGCCTTCAGCAAAACGGACTGATCCCGCCTCCCTGAGAACACTGGGGAACGAGTGGGCCAACCTGCAAACTGCCTGGCGGCAGGGAAGCTCCCAGTGGATGGTAGTTTTTCTACTGCTCCTTGATGGTAGTTAAAGGTTTCTTTCCCTCATCAAGCCTACAGGGGTCCTCGGAAACTCTGAATTGCCAACTGCTGGCCAGCCAGCGACGGACGGAGACCCCGTCTCCCCTTCTGCAAGCTTGGGACCTGATCCAAAAGTCCCCATCCTTGGCCAAGCCAAATGCAGTGTGCTGAGCGGGCGCCTGCCGGAGGCTGTCCCTAAGGCGCTGCATGTAAAGAGGGGACTGCCCCGACCCCTCAGGGACCCAAATGGGCCGGCGATCCACAGCACTGCCCGCTGCCTGTCGGGCAGCTCCCAGGTCGCCTCCTGATGGCGCTGGAACACCTATTTCTAAGAACCGACACTGCGCACAGCTCTTACATCTTCAAGTCCCCGGCACAAATGAGCTTTGACCGAGAATGAACTAATGACTGGGCGGTGGGAACCAGTGGCATTCTGCATCTGTACAGTCGTGTAAAAGAAATAAGGACAGTGCGGCTGCTTTATACTCAGAAGTATAAGCAAGGGGCCCTTTCCTCCTATTGTTTCTTTCAGCATCGACTTTTCAGTTCAAAGCTAGGCCGGGGGCGCAGAGGGTGCGGGCACACGATACCCCGACTCCTGACACCGAGAGGACTATTTCAGGTTCTCTACCCACCGCTCTCTGACTGGGGCCTGGGAAACGGCTGAAGCAGCTCCATTTCCACGAAAGAAGAAGACCAAGCTACGTCTCCCGATCAGTTCCACACGATAGTTTTACAAACACCAAGATGCAAACTCTCGCATTATATTACTACGTATATCGTGGCCAGATAGCCCTTCAAAGGGGAATCCTTAACAATGTATGATAAAATAATTAGCAACCATAATTTGTTTTCTGAATACAGACTAATAAAAGCCATCCAAATGCTACTTGTCCTCTTGTCACGCGTGAAACAGAAATTCAAGCAACTTCGCTTTAGAATAAACACCTTTCTTAACCCCCACTCTTTGTGTATTTCCCACTAGACTGTAAATGCCTTGAAGGAAGGGGCTGTGGCCCAGGTCAGGGTCCTCCGAGCATCCCTCTGCGTGGCTCAGAGAAATGGCCCTACGACCGTGCACTGAATTAACGTAATAAAAGCAACACGCCAAATCTCCTTAAGGACTGTCTAGATGCTTCGACGGAGTGAAAGGGAATCTGTAAAATGTTGTTTTCAGACCTTCCCATCGTAGTGTATGAAGGCTTCGAAAGGACAAGCTTTGCAACTGATGATCCAAAGTTTTCCGCATAAGCAGAAATGACCTTCCAGGGGAAAGCCCAGTTTCATGTTCCTCAACCTCTTGCCACCACGTGGGAGTTCACGTCCACTGAATTTCATTCTGTTTGGAAAGGGGTGAAAAGGTAATGAGCCGACAGTAAAAGCCGTCCTGATCACTCCGGGCCTTACCTTCGATGTTGACCCTCTGGAGGCCTCGGCTTATGAATCAGACCCTATCAAATAAAAGAATATCTTTTCCAACACGGCCTCAGACAACAACTGGCAGGCGTATCTGAATGACAGTGCCTTTAACTGGGCCTGTGCAGTGAGGCCTTGGATCAGTTTACCCTTCCGAACAAATCCCACTATCAGCTTCATTAGCCCAACAAGTGTTACGGTAAACCACACGGCTACATCATTTGAACAAACAGTCAGCTTTTACAGGATTTACACTCATTGGTTGGTTAATTGAATAAATGTGCCTACGCAATCTCCGAGAAGTAACGTCTCCCCTGGGCAGAATGTTCTGTTTTCCGAGATTCGCCCCCAACAGCAGGGGGGATGCAGCCCCAGGGTTCCAGTAAAAACAGCGAGGTATTGTTCAGTCCTGCTGTCCCATTTAAGGTCGTGGAAAAGGCAAAAATCAGGAAGCCCACGGAAGACTACAGTGACTTCAAATACTTAGCTGGAAATAAGAAGTCACCGGTGACAGGCCAGTGGCTAGTTTTATGTTTCTCATTTAGATACTAAAACTACAAATCTAAACCTCTTTTCCAAGAACACCAAGGACTGGTGAGCACACGGACCTCTCCAAAATGAAGGAGAAGCTCTCAGCAGGAAACATCTAGCCAGTAACCTTTACCAAAAGAGTGAAGTCACACTAGTCCTTTTGAGTCACCGTGCTGAGGCATTTTAGCGTGAAATGAACTTTCTTACGATATCTAGAAATCCCCCAACCTTCCATCCCCACCCCAAAATGCAGCAGGTGGGCCACTACCTGCCATCCAGCGGTAGAAATAAATTGCGAGATGTTTCCACCTGATAACCCCAAGAATCCTAACACAGCCCGAGGACAGGTGGCCACCCTCGGTAAAGGGTCGCCTTAGGAAACTGAAGCCAAAGCCACTGAGATAAACACAAAACAAATGAGGATCCCGGGAGGAGGTTCCAGTGGCCTCATTCAAGAGTTTATTTTAAAAATAGCAACAGAATATCAATTACTGAAGAGCTGTTTCCTAAAATTACTCTCCTGTTGATATTTCTCATTTCTAAAATGTCATGAAGAAATATGCCCGCAGTCACTAACTCTGCCTTAAAAGAAAAAAGCCTTACCAAACAATACCACCTAAAACAAAGGCACTTAAACAAGAAAGCAAATACCCTGAGCACATAAGTCATTCTTAAGGGCTCTAAAAAGCAGAAGTCACATTCAGTTCGAAACGCTGAGAGAGAAAAAAAAACAGAAGTTCCTAATTTTAGTAATATTACATATCTCACACACACACCCCTCAAAAAAAACTGCATGAATTAAGATTTATTAAATTTATATATAGAAACTCTCTATATTTAGGGCGCCATGCCCTTTAGGAAGAGTTGGGGGAAAGCCAGAGAAAAATGAATTAAGCATTTTATACCACATTCATAGAAATGCAGGGTTTTGTAATGAAGTTCACGTTTGATTTGGGGGTTCTTGTTTTACTGAGTTTCCCACGTGCTGGAAATGTTAAACAGCACTGATTTTTTTCCAGGGGGCTTCAGGTACCTTCCAGTCTGGAATGGGAAGGAGTGTGAATGTCACAGCACTCCAAAAGGTCTGCACTCTTTCCTGATTTCCACTGCTTGGCCTTGCTTAGCCAAGAGCACCCTCTGCAAAACCAACAAGATGCATGCGCTGAGGGCCAGGAAGCCCCAAATAATGACCAAGCGTGTGTTCATTGACACAATTTGGCTTTTCACAACAAATAAGTCAAAGGGGCTGATATTTGCTCCATGGTAGGGCTTGGGTTCACAAATGGACCTGTAAAAATTATCTGGTGATCGAAGGAAAGATTTTTTTTCTTTTCTTATGTCACAGTAACACTGAAGCAATCTTGGTTGGGTTCAAGGGCTGATGCTTTCCAACGGCAAATGGCTTCGGTGCAGATTCCAGTATTTTACAAAACTACATGGCTCCAAATACACCATAAAAACGTCGCTTTTTATCATTAATTCCACCAAGAGCTATTCTCTCCTCAAGAAGCCACATCCGCTGTGCAACTCATGATGGTGTTAATCAAGAAAGAAACTGGGGGGAGGGGAATGCCATCCTAATGCTTTGAGACACTATTAGAAACTCACTGTTAATCTGATGAATCTTTTCTGGGGTCCTGCTAAGGATATAAAACTAGGGAAGGCTTCTCCTGGCTCTTCAATAATAAACCATTTTTGAGATAAAATTACAACTTGGTCTGGCCTCACCAAGCCCCTTGCCAGCTCCACGGGGCCCTTCTCCGAGAGTCATTTAAACAGATGCCTATCTGGAATCACCCCTGCCCTGTGTATTTTTAAGTGAATCCTATTTCAATCTTCTAACAAAGTGCCACCAGGAGACCTGCGAGCGGAGGGAAAACAGCTCAGGTGACACACTCGGCATCAAGAAGAAAACTGAGGGGGTCACAACCCGCTCATTGCTGCCTGGGGACACAAAGAGGAGCGCAGAGGAGGGCAGGAAGCTGCCTGGGCCACCGGACCTCCAGGGGCGCAAGCAGGGAAACTGCGGTTGAAGTACCTGGGACGCCGGGCACCGCGCCCGCGCCCCGCGCGCACCCCCGCGCTCGGGAGCCCGGAGGGAGCCGGGGGACCGTGGAGTTGGAAAGGCACGGCCGGGACGGGGCACGAGGGAATGGCAGGGACGGCTGGGGCAGAAGGGGCCGCAGGACGGGGAGGGCAGGGATGGGGCACAAGGGGTGGCAGAGGCGAGGCGAGAGGACAGGGATGGGGCCGGAGGGAACCGCAGCCAGGGGACCGGGCGCAACAGAGGGATGAGGCTAGAGGGATGGACAGGGATGGGACGGACGGAAGGGGCGACAAGTACGGAGCAGACCCAGCCAAGTCCCAGCCCCGTCCCGCCAGCCCCCGGCCGGGGCGCCCGCTGCGCGCGGGGCGCTCTGCTGCGCGCTCTCCCTGCGAGCGCCCCCAACAGCCCTCCGTCGCCCGGTTTCGGAGACGGGGCCCCTCCGCGCCCACTCCCCGAAGTCCCCGAAGTCCCCGAAGTCGCCGGCTGGGGGGGGGGAGCGGGGGCAGCAGCCGAGAGCCCGACCCTCCCGGACGCAGGGGGTCGCTGGCGGCCGCGGGCGACGGCGGCGCGGGCCCGGGGAGCCGGTACCTGGGCTCGGGCAGGGCGATCCTCTTGCTGGCGCGGGCGGCCGGGGTCGCCTTGCTCTTTTCCATCGCCATCAGGTAGCTGACATCGGCCAGCACGGCCTCCAGGTCCGCCATGTTGGCGAGCGGCGGCGGCGGCTCCTCGGCACCGGGACGGGACTCGCTCCCGCCGCCGCCGCCCGCTGCGCCCCGACGTGGGGGGGGCCGCCCCGGGGCAGCCCCCCCGCCCCGCGCGCGCTCCCGCCTGGCGCGCGCCCCCCCTCCCCCGCCCCGCGCCCCGCGCGGTGCCCGGCGCGCGCCGCCGCCTCGCGCCCGCCCGCCCGCCGGGGTCGCCCCGCCCCGCCCCCGCGCGCCCCGCCCGCGGCCCCGCGCGCGCCCCCCGACCCCGCCCCTTCCGCGAGGGGAGCGCGCCCCCGCGGTCAGTGCCCCTCCGCGCTCCGGCTGACCGGCCAGGCCCTCCCACCCCCGCCTCCGGACCGAGTCCCCGCAGGCACCGTCCCGCCCTGCGCTCGGGGTGGCCGCGAGGGACTTCCTCTCCTCCTCCCCTCCTCCCCCCCGCGCTGCCCGCCCCCAGCTTCTCGCTCTCACGCCCCTTTTCCCCCCAGGACCCCTGCAAATCAGACTTGCATTGGGACCCGACGCCCCGCACCCGCGGGGCAGCGGGGCGGTCCCTGCGCCCTGGCTGGACGCGGCGCGTCCCCCGCTGCGTCGGTCCCTCGGCCTTTCTCCAGGTCAGGGCCGCCCCGCCGTGTCCCCGCTGGCGATGCTGAAGCGCGGGCAGGGTCGCCCTGACACAGCGCCCCCAAACCGCCTCCAGACCCTGAACGCCCCCCTCTGTAAAACTCAGCAAAGAGAAGAAACCCAACAGCTGGAGAAAGTTGCTTGTTTGGTGCCGAGCAGGACCGAGCGGGGTGACAGCCACCCTTGGGGGTCCCACTGATGGAGACGCCTTCTAAGCTCGAGGCGGTCCCAGCTCCTGCGCAGCCAGGAGCAGGTTCGAGTCCGGGGAGTAAAGGGGTCTCCGAACGACAGCTGGTGTTCCTGCTCTGTGGCTGTGAGTTCAAGAGACAGCGAGGGAGCACCCCGCGAGCATGCAGACCCACGGCGTGGGTGATTTAGGGAAGTGGGGAAGCTGGAAGCTGAAACACCAGGGCAGGGGGATTTCCAGCTTCCTGATCCTCGCTCTCAGTGCCTGGTCACCTCCCCACGTGGGCCTGGGGTTTCATCTGCTTCTTACTTTGCCATAGGGGTATATACACTAGTCCACGCGTTCAGAACCCATGTGGCACGCGGGGCGGTGGTAAGGGACACCCAGAAGCCTCCAGAAGACCTGAGCTGGGAATTAACCAATTTTTTTTTTAAGTGCCTTACATGCATCGGCATTGATCCCATTGCACCATAAGCCTAGATTTTACTAGGATCTGAGTAAATGTTCTGTGTCGGTTGCTGGCAGGGTTAACGGGGCTCACCAGAAGTGGTTACATTTGGGACATTAAATGTAATGTCACAGAAGCAGCGGCCTGCTTGGGTCATCCCAAGAACCCTGCCCTCTTCTGTTGTCTCTCTCCGGGTCTCACCGCACCAACCCCCCTGGGTCTGTTCCCTCTACGCCTGTCGTCACAATTGGCCGGTTTTACCAGACATTTCTCAAGATCCACAGCGCGGTATTCGCCAAGTTGTCCGGAAAAGGACTACAGGGGTGTAAGAAGTAAGAGCACGAGTCAAAGGAGTCTGGCTGGGCAGCAGAAACTCGAAATGACCAAGGAGCACAAAAATACGGGACTGAGACCAAGATTGGCCATTTGCATGAGCCAAATGTCAAACTTTCAACTCCTACCCACTTTCTTTGCCTAAAAACAGGAACACAGCATGTCTTGTCAAGGGTCACCCCAGGAGGAGGGGTAAGTTCCCCAAAAAGCCTAACACTTTTAATGATTTAATTAAAGCAATTTCTTTTAATATGTCTTTTTATCAGTATTTCTCATGATCAGATCATCAAATAAATACAGATTTCTGCCTACATTTTTACGGTCTTCCAAATAGTGGTATGTTTAAACTTCCCTTTTTTGACTCAGTTAAGCGTTTTCTTGGTGGTGATGGGGTTTTTTTCTTTTTTTGTTTTGATTGGGGAGGGGATGTTTGTTTGCTTTGGGGGTTTGCAGCATGGTGTAGTAAGTTTGGCACAAGATAGGCACCTGAATTTAAATCCCTGCCCTGCTCTGACTAGTTTGGTGACCTTAGGGGCAACATATTACATCTCTGGGCTTTACTGTTCTCCATACTACAGTGGGAATGAGGCCACTAACCCTAGGGTTGTTGAAAAGACAAAGGAGAGAAAACATGTAAACATGCACCTTGCCTGACACCCAGTAGGTCTTCAGCAAAGGTTCCTGCACTTCCTCTGTCTATTTTGCTTTATTTTACCCTAGCATGCCAGATACTAAAACTGTTCACAGTCATTACGCTTGGAGCAGGAAGACCCCTTACCAAAAATAACATCTCCCTGGGGCATTTCTAGGAACCAAATTGGGCAAACATGATTAGCCTTTATAAACATAAGCAATTGCTCTTTGAGAAGAAAAAACAGGGAGTCCAAAGTTGGATTTCCCCCCTCCACCACTGAAGTCAGCTGACTGGATGCCCCAAGGGTATCTTTCTTCGACATTAATAGTGTGCCAACCCCAGTTCCCTGTCTCTCTCTCTTGCTCTCTCACTTTCTCCACCCCCCTCTTCTCTGTCTTTCCCTGGACTCTCTTAATGCTGAACGGTTTTGTGTTGGCTGCAAACAAAAGGCACAAATGACAGTGATGAAGTTGTCATCACTGACCTGCTGGATCCCGTTGCTAAACACCATCACCGGCCTGTAATCATTACAACCCTTACAACGAAGAGAGGAAATAAATGACCACTCATTTGTACCCGGCCAATAATGCTCTCTTGCAAATAAGTTTCCTCACCCCCTCCCCCTCCCCCAAACGATTTAAATGACTTTTGGCTCAGGCTGCTTGTGGTAATAGATAAAACTCCCAACTCTTAAGGTTCTCTTTTTCCCTTTTCTAGGACTCCCCTTGATTAGGGGAGTGTTGCTGAGATGGCTGCATTCAAGTTCGTATTCTCCAGGGTTCATTTTAATCGCAGCTTGAAAGGAAAAAGCTTACTAGAGGTCTAAGCGGTCTTACCTGTTGTAGACTCTGGGTTTTACTGGGACTTCCTACTCGCGGTGAGAAATCCCTGGACTGGCAAAGCTGGGTGGGGAGAGGAGAGTTATTCTGGAAATTCATCCAGCATACGTGAAAAAAAGTCAACTCTAAGACGCCAATTAGAAGATTTGTGGCCAGTGAACATGCTTGGCCTTAACTGATTAATATCACACTATTTAATACAATCCCTGCTGAAAGACACTCGATGTTTGTGATAAGCAGTCCCCTAAATCTAGTTGCTTCTCAAGAAGACGGCACGCAATTGGGGTTTGAATGAGTTTGTTTCCAAACCTCTCACTCTGTAAAGTCTGCGGGTATTTCTAACACCTTGGGGCTGCTGTCCCACTTCACCTGCATCTTTTGATCCCATTCCTGTTAGTGTCACACACACCATAGGAATTGCTTTTATGCTATTTTAACGGCAAAGCTTTACAAACTTTAGGAAGGCTCTATACACAGCAACTCAATACTGTAAAAGATCTGCCGAAAGGAAGTGGAAGGTTAAAGTCAGTGGTGTGCCAGCAGGCTAACTAGCCATCCAGGTGAGGGGGTCATTAATGCATCTGGTCCTGAGTTGGTCACCGGGTCACTGGTCTGGTTTCATTGATTTTCTGGGCCTGGAGCTGAAATACAGCTGAGGCCTAGATGTTATCTTGAGGGAGGAAATGCTCAGGGGGGTCTAAACCACAGGACGGGCCATATGCTGAGGGAGAATAGGTTACCCTGGGGCAAGGTTCTTGTTTCCCAGTTTCGCCCCTTGATAGGCATAGGGGACTTTTGGGCCGGGTGAGTCTCTCTGTACCCGGGTTTCTGTACCTGGGTTTCTGTACCTGGCCCATCTAACAGTAAGAATCCAGCTTCGGTTTACATAGCATTGAAATTACATTCGATACAGAACCTTCTTCCTTTAAATATGTGGGTGGAAACAAATTTCTCTACAGGGGCTCCTGATCAGGGACTCCCCCTCGAAAGAGAAGCCCTAGAGAATTGTGGTTCAGAGTGTGGGCCCAGAAACCAGATGGCCTCCATTATAACCCCAGCGCCAGTACTTCTGTACTGTGTGACCTTAGGCAGGTTGCTTAGTCTCTCTGTGCCTCAGCACTCTCTCAGTGGCATTAATGGGATTTCTATGAGAAAAATGTGGTAACGCCAAAGCACTTAGGACAGCGTCTGGGACATAGAAAGCACCCAAAAAATGTTAGTATAATTATTATCTATATTGTCAGTGGAGTATCTCTACAGGATGCAAGGCATGATGGAAGAGACCAGCCCTGGGAATGAAGCACAGCTGGATAAGACTGGCTGGGTCTGGCATTGCTGAGTAACCATAAGCAAGTGTCTTAAGCTTTTTAAATCTCCGTTTCCACTGCTACCTAATGAAGCTGTGGAGGAGCTGGTCCCCCGGGTCCTTTCAAATGCTAGAATTCTCCGGCTTTATTTAATCCCGTAGTGAATCCCTTTGCAAGGCGAGGCATGTTCACACCCCTCGATAGCAGCTTGTGAGTCTCAGTTCTTACTGTGTTGGGCGGTAGGTACCTAGAGTATGAATCATTCTCGCTGTCACCACAGTCTCAGGTGAAGTGATGGATCCATCAGCAGGTTTCTAGAAACAAGCACATGTGCCTCTGTCCCTTCAGCATCTGCACTCACCATACCGACCTTGCTCAATAAATATGTACTGCATGAATTAGTGAATGAATGAATGAATGAATGAATGAATGAATGACATAAAGGATTGTAGGTCATTTGCCTTCTATCGGAAGCTCATCTAAAGAGACAAGAAAATGCCATTGAAAACCACAAGTGCCCACTAAAGAGGGTGCATCCTGGTAAAGGGTGGGCCCTAACCACCAGGTGCCCGCTGGTCCCTGCTGCCTCTAATGGCCTAGAAAGCTCTGCAGCAGCTAAGAACCATGATGCGCTGAGCTATGCAAAGGTGGGGCTGGGAGCCTCAGGCCTGGGGATGGAGAGAGTGAAATCCCTTTGCCTAAAAGAAGACTTGGAGGAGAATTTGAACGAGAAAGTAAGAGGGACCAATGAGATGGCCCAAGGCCACTGGGATGGGCAGGCAGTGAAAACTCCTGGAGGGTGGGGTGGCTCAGAGAACCTTCAGGAATAAGAAGCCTGTTCTTCTGTCTTCTGAGCCATTGTAAGTTGGCCGATCTGCACGCAAATGTCATGCCTTCCTGGTGACTCTCGCAACTTCCTGACTCATATTTGTGGGGGCCCTGATGGAGAGTTGCGGGGGAGGTGAGGAGCCGGAACCCACGCTGGGACCTATGCCCATGATAAAGGAACAGCTCTAAGACCTAGAGATGGAGAACTCAGCAGAGGCAGGGAATGGGGACCTGCAATGACATTGGGAAAGCGGGCTCCCTCGAATCCTGAGACACCAGAGCGGGCAGGCCTTGGCTTTCCAATGGGACTGGGAAGCCCACCTTGTCTCCCTCCCAAGGAGTGAGAAGATGACCTCTGGAGGCACAAGTCACAAACAGCCAGAATTTTCCTGCATTGCCATTGCCCTTAACCTGGTGGTCTTCCCTCCAAGATTCTGTCTGCAAGCCGGGAAATGATATCAAGACCAACCCAAGAAAGGCCTCCCCGGTCTGCTAAGAAAAATCTTCTAGATCTCCCATGCCACACTTACAAGCACAAGTCATTTGGGGGCATGCCACGTGGTCCAGTGGCTGCAGGTCTTTGGTGAATCTAGCCCTCACCTCTCAGCACCCATCTCTTGTCTCAGCCAGTCCCCTGAGCAGGTCTCTCCTGCTTGGGGATAACAGCTCCCAAACTGGTTTCATTCTTTCCGAGCTCATGGGTATAGATTCCAACAGGCCAGACTCAGTAACAAAATCATGGCGCCTGGGCCAGGCCTGGTGTAACCCTGAACCAAGAGGATACCCCCAGAAGCCACCAAGAAGGTGGTCGCATGCCCCTAAGAGGTGCTCTAAACCAGAACTCCCAGACACAGTGTGTGCTGAAACTGCCAATGAGCAGATTCAAATTCAGATGAGGTGTGACGCAGGGCCTGGGACCTGCATTTCTCACCAGCTCCCAGGGGCTGCCTCGACAGAAACCGTGGGATCTTAGGCCCCACCCCCAACCTCCAGAAACAGTATCTGCACTGTGACAAGGTGCCCAGGTGATTTCCAGGCATGTGAAAGTGTGAGAAGCCTTCTGCCAGGTTGCCCAGGCCTTGAAATTGTTCGGGCAGTGGGCACGCGGGAGGATTCGAGAGTAGAAACAGGTCAGATCAGCTGAGCCCAAATGGGCAGCCCTTAGAGAAAGCAGAGGAGGAAGGCACAGGTTAGAAAGGTCGGCAGGGTGCGATCATGCAGGGTCCAGGGGGGAATTGAAGCTATCTTTGGGGCAGCGGGAAGCCAGTGGCAGATTTCAAAGACAAGAGTTATGACATCAGATGTGCCTTTTTGTAAGACTCTGCTGGCTGGAGATACAGGGTAGGTGAATGAGGGAGAACCCTAGAACAGTCTAGGGTAGCAATCCAGGAGGCCTGGATGGAGGTGGCTGCAGTAGGTGGACCAGCACATCACATGTAGAGACAAATAGATGTGCCGAGATGGAGGGGAGCTGTCTGTTCATTCATTTATTCACAGATTCCCTCATCCCATCAATCATTTATTTAGCAAATATTTATTGTGGACCTACTGTGTGCCAGGCACTGGGATGATAGTGGGAGCCATGTAGACACTCCCTACCTTCACAGAAGAACATCCTAGCCGGGGGACTTCCTTGGCAGTCCATTGATTATTAATTAAAATTGTGCTATGTGCCAAAAGAGCATAGATGTCCGAGAGTACCTATAACGGGACCTCCCAATCAGGTGTGGATCCAGGAAGCCTCTTGGAGGAGGTGACACTGGAGCTGAGAACTGAAGGACGAGCAGAAAGGGGAAGAAAACTGGCTTCTAGGTAGAGGATATGGGTTAGGGAGAAGCCCTGAGCAGAAGGAGCATGGATGGAAAACAAAGAGACAGGCTGTGAGGTGAGGCCCGAGACAGGGCCAATGTCAGGGCTGTGGAGCCCACACTGAAAAGCTGGGGTTTTGTCCTGTGAGTAATAGGGAGCCATGGGCTGCATTAAACAGAGAAGTGACATGATCTGTTAGGCCTTGTGAACCAGAGCTCTAGCAGCTCTCTGGATAATGACCTTCCCTTCCCTTTAACCTAATCCAAAGTAGGTATGTGCAGAGGTGGGAGTGTTGGGGGACAGGCTGGATTTTTCTGGAGGACTTTCCTTATAAACGGCTTTAAAGAGGAAGGAGAGGAAGCAAACAAATGGTGGCCCTGTCCACCCTGGCCTTGATTTTTCCTAAACAAACAGGAATGAGGACCAGCATTAGGCCAAAGTGTTTCCACCCTGGAGGCCTTGAAAAGAAATGTCTGTTTTTCGTCTTCCTGGGGAGTGCCAGGGGCCACTGTGTACCATGCAAATGGGTGACACATGCAAACAGTAGTTTGTTGGGCTGGTGGGTTGACGACAAAGGTTCTGCAGGGTCACCATGGAATCTGGGTGCTAGGACTATATTTGCCAGCATCTGACCTCTTCCCTATGGGCACCCATCTTTGTTGCCCCATCAATCCAGTTACCATCCTTGGGGACACCAGCACACGATTAGGAAACTCTTTCAGCTGAAGCCTTGCTCAAGAAATGTTGCTACAACCAGCAGCCCACTGGGGAGTCATTGGGACTCTTCTGATCCCACTGAGAACCCAACAAATGTGCAAGAGAAAAAGCGGTTTCCCAAGACTGCGGCGGGATGGCGGCCCAGACATCATGGGGTGCTTGGCTCCGAAAGCCTTCATCTGCTGGTCATGACTCAGAGGATTTAAGCAGCTTCATAGGGAGTTTTCTCTCATCTCGAAATGGTGTGGTTGTCTATGACCGGCACTTCAATGGCATGAGATCAGTTGACTGATCAAATCAATGGAATACTACACAGCAATGAAAAAGCACAAACCACTGTGGCGAGCAGCAACACGGACAAATTATACAAACATGCTGTTGAGTTACAGAAGCCAGACACAAAAAAATACATATATGATATAAGACCACTAATATGAGAGTGAAAACAGGCAAAACTAATCAATGCTGATCGTGGTCTGAATATCGATTATCTTTGATAGGGATTGACTGGGAGAGGGAGGAGAGAGCTGGAAATGTTTTATATGTTGACATAGTTGCTATTTGCTTGATCTAAGTAAATACAAATAAAGTATTTCGTGTTGATCCTAGGTTCTAATCCCTAACCCTTCTTGGTTATAGGGCACCAGGCTGTCTTGATTGTCCCATCCTGGGCACCAGGAGAGAGGGGGGCATCTGTCTTTTCCCAGCCCAAGAGTTCTTCCACCCACTAATATTGACCAGTGAAGCGACATGGGTATGCAACTGTGTGACTTACTATCCACTTGAACTTGATCAGAGGCAGATGGAGATTCACAGCCCACATCCTGCCTGGAGCTCTCAAATGCAAGCCATCAAAACCTCTCCTCCTCTGCTCCCTCTTTCCCTCTGTGGGACCCTCTGAGGCCCAGGCGTCTGCTGCTTGTAGACAGTAACACTGGGGAGATTTGGTGTCCTGAGCGGTATTTAGAACCTGAGCGCCCTTCCTCGTAAAAACTCTTTTGCTGCTTTTCTCCCAAGGGTGTGCAAACCGGATCACACCCTGTGACCACAGTGAGGTCAGCGGCAGCTGTTTTCTCTTCCACGTCTCACTGATGCCAGCAGGTGTTAAAACAGCTCAGTTTCCATTATTCCTGCCTCTAGGCGGGCCCTTTGGCAGAGGGCTGCTTTCCCTCACTCCCATCGATCTAATCATTCCTACTGCTTTTATTTTACTTTATTTTTTTAACTCCCCATCATTTGGCACACGGTGAGCACTCAGCGAATGGGAGCGATGACTGCTCCCTGGCAGAGGTGAGCGTTACAGTCACTAGAGAAGCGAGCCCCACACTGGAGCTGGAGCTGGAGCTGGAGCTGGAGCTGGAGCTGGAGCTGGAGCTGGAGCTGGAGCTGGAGGTACCCAGGCAGGCCCAGGGCAGCCTTGCTGAGCTTGGCCTCCACATGCCCTGATGCTCTCAGCTCTGATTCAAGGCAACAAGGGACTTTTCTTATGATTAGTTTCGTGACCTTCTGAGATGCCTTGATTACAAGAAGAAATCCCCTAGATGGGTATTTATGAGGCTGCCACTCAAGGCCAAGGAGTAAGTCACGAAGTACATTGAGATGGATGTGAGCAGCGTTATAAGCTAATGAAGTAAAATAGGAATAAAAATCATCAGGTGGTGAGCCAGGCGGTTAGCTTGAGTCTTGTTTTGTGAAACGCTTGCCTTGGGGGGGGGGGGCACACTGTGCTGCTTTATAAAAGGTACTAATTACTGTGGGCCACGATCAAAGACCCTGAGAGCAGGTAATGTATCCACAAGCCTTCTGGTTACCACCCAGATAAATTCATAAGTTGAGCCCTGGCCAGGTAGCTCAGTGGGTTAGAGCTTCATCCCAATACCCCAAGGTTGCGGATTCGATCCCTGGTTGTGGCACACACAGGAGTCAACCGACGAATGCATAAATAAGTGGAAAATAAATCAGTGTCTCTCCCCTCCCCTTTCCTCTCTCTCTAAAGTCCATTTGAAAAATTAATAAGTTGACTTCACCCAAGTGAACTCTAAAACTGAGTCTCTAAAACAGAGCCAGGCCCTGCCCTGTGGTTGCTCCCACCAAGATACAACCGCCGGAAAGGAAGCTCAGCCCACTCAGCCCGCGGGCCTGATCATCACCCTCACTGCGCCCACTTTGAGGAAAATGGGAAATTGCAACCCCAAGGACCAATGCAAATTGTTTGAGCCGAAGAGCCTCTCAGGCGTCCTGGGTTGGACCATCAGCACTTTAGAGAACAGGCTTCGAGAGCGTGGCCTTTTAAGAGATGGGCCACTCCTAAGAAGCTCCTTCCTAAGGCCCAAATGAGTGCTGTGTGATTTGGGCGAGGCACTTAACCTCCCTGGGCTTCTGCATTTTTGAGGATGACACAAGGAGTAAGCAGGGCTGGGAGGCAGCGGGGGAGACATAACCGGCAGTTTTTGCTCCCTTAAGCTTCTGTGTTGCCTGATTTCCAACGAGGAGGTGCTGTTTATTGGAACGAGATTTAAAGTTAACACAAAAGGGGAGAGAGAAGCTACGCTGTGATTTCTCACCGTTGGAAATTCATGTCCTCTTTTAATAAAATGGAAACTGCATGTGTTTGAAACACCTCCCCAGCCTTTGCTGTTTCTAGGCCAACTTCAGATCTGACTCAAAACATCTATGAGAAAGAAGGGAAGGGAAAGAGGGAGGGAGGGAGGGAGGGGAAGGGAAAAAGCAAAGCCAATTTGAACAGATGGCAAAAGGGTGTGAATCTTACTGAAGACTTGGTGGAGACACGGAGGAGGGAAGTGCAGACGTCCCAGCAACACTGCCCAGAAGCCTTCCCGGGACCCTCTGCTCCCCGGACAGGGACCATGTCTTTTCTATTCTTCACCCCATCCCCCTCTGCTGGATTTTGTTGGCAACTTGCTTACACTGGGAACCACGTTGCCCAGACCGCCTTCCTCTGCCTGGTTGTGGGTTCGAGTTGCCCAAAAGTGAAGTTGTGAGGGCCCAGGGAGCCCCGAGGGAAGCAGCAGCCGTCACCCGGGAAGGTGGACACTTGGCTGCGAATTCAGGCAGGTGGCGGCCTTGAACTTCTACAGACTTCCACGTCAGCCCCTTTCACAGGCCCCCGCGCTGGCTGCACGCACGAGCTTCCAGATTTCCCTGCGGGCTCTGGCTCACCAGCACTCGCCAGGGAATTGGCCTCATCTTCAGCTCCCCTGCATGGACCTTTGCTTCCCCAGCTTCTTGCACCAACGTGTGTTCTGATTCGTATAGCATGGTCCTTAGCCCACAAAGCCACATGGCTCTGCTGCTGTGACTGGCCTCTCAAGGCTATGGCCCCCCAGCCTCACGGATGGAGCTGGAACAGCCAGACCCTGCAGGACCTGGAGCTTGGGTAAGGAGCGTGGGCTGAGCCCCGAGGGCACTAGGGAGCCACTGAATGCGTTACACAGGCACATGCACGTGGCATGACTAGATTTTTATTTTCAGACCAAAGTGCTGTGAAGACAATGGGTAAGTGGCGAGCCCGAGAGACAGTAGGGAGTCCAGTGAAAAGACGGTCCCACACGTCCCCAAGTGTTTATTTTTATCTCTACCGATGGAGCAGCTGTTCAATGAAAGTTAAACTTTAATCGTGGCCTGAGAGGTAATCAATCACTTGTGGAGCAAATATTGACCATTTCTGGGCCATGGCTCTGCAATGAAACATGCGGTCGCCTCTTCTTCCACCCGCGATCCAGAGCTAAAGAGCTCCCAGAAACGGCGACACCACGGATCACGTCAACAGAGGGAAACAGGAAAGATGGGCGAGCAGCCCTGAGAGGACAGACGAGAGGGGACATTTTAAACAACGGCAACCTGGCAGGACCAGGGACCAAACAGAAGCTGGTTCACCAGCCACAGCAGAAAAATGTTTAAAAAATGAACATTGAAAAAAAAGGAAAACTCCGGTCTCCCTTGCCACCTGACCACAGTCACTTCAGCTCTGTTCCCACATTCATACTTTTTATTTTATTGATGAGAGAGAGAGAGACATCAATTTGTTCCACTTACTGATGCATCTTTGGTTGATTCTTATATGCGCCCTGACCGGGGATCGAACCCACAACCTTGGTGTATCAGGGCGACGCTCCAACCGCTGAGCTACCCGGCCAGGGCCCATGTTCCCGCTGCCTTCGGTTCACAAAGAACAGGCTGTGTGCAGCCCGATCTCCAGAGCAGTTTCCCGAGGCCACGCCCGGCTGTGACAGTCTCTCTGAGCATTAAGCCCTCATCATAGAAACACCTACACATCCCTCCTCTGCCCGGAAAAGAGAGAGATGAGAAAGGGAAGGCTGGGCTTTGACTGTGCATTCCGGTTTGGGTTAAAATCAAATAAAAACGTACAACTGCCATGAGTGTCATTCTTTTCAATTTCTGCTTTGAGATTTACATTCAATAACCACGTTTTTATGTGGTTAATGGGGGCGTGTGGATCTGAGCTGGTGGCAGTGGTGGTGTGTGTGGGGGCGGGGGGGGGAGTTACCCAACAGCCCAAAGAAAAGTCATTTTCATTTCTTCTGAAATTAGGGAACTATATTTCCAGCTCCTAACAGGGAAATGCAATGCTAAACTGCAATGGCCCTGGTGTCCCTTTGTTCCCCCAAGTGGATCCTCTCAGATTGCAACTTGGGAGAGAAGCTCCTGCGAAGGATGAAGCCTCCGAGAGAGCACAGACCCCGGAATACCAGGCGGAGAGTAAGTGACAAGAGCGACGGAGCGTCTGTGTCAGTTCGATTATTTTTTGGGTGAGGGTGCTTCTCTTCTTTCATCTCTCTCTCTCTCACACACACTAAACTCCTTTTAGAAATAATATTGTAATAACTATGCATGGCATAGATTTATTGGGGTGATCAATTTGTAAGGTATATAAATGTCTAGTCACTGGGTGGGTTATACACCTAAAACTAATATAATATTGTACATCAACTGTAATTTAAAAATTATTTTAAAAAGAGAGTAGCAGTGCAACCACAGGGAAATAAAAATATAAGTACCCTATGAATACCCTAGAGTAACAGTTCCCAAGCAGCGGCCTGTCCCTGCGCCCTTTCCCGTTGCCCTCCCTCCCATAAACTCCCAATTCCCCCTCCCCCAGGACAACATCTAGAGTCCCTTCCATTTCCCACCCCCTCAAAGGGCATCGCTGCCTCCATTTGGTTCCTAAGGTGCTGATGATTTTTGCCAGCTTGTGTGAGGCACGGTGCCAAGGGCTGGTGACACCGGGGCACCAGAATGGACAAGGGCCCTGCCCACGAGGAACTCTTATTCTAGCAGGAGAATGAATGGCCCAGACGCTGTTAGGTTGTAACCAGTGCTGTGAAGGAGCTACAGGGCGGTGTGGGAAGAGCGCCGGAGAGGGAGACCCCCTTTTAGCTGGGTGGTCAGGAAAGGTCTCTCCGAAGAGGGATGGAGATCTGTGTAGATGCCAGAAAGAGGAGAAGCCAGGAAAAGAGCCCTCTAGGCAAAGGGAATGGCAAGTGCAAAGGCCCTGGGGCAGGAAGAAGCTCTGAGAATTTTAACAAGTTAACAGTCAGTGAGCTGAGGGTGATGGGTGGGAGCACAGCCGATAAAGTCAGAGAAATGAGCAGGGGCCGGGTCATAGAGTCATGTAGAGCCTGTTAAGGGCCACAGGGCGCCATGGAGGGGGTTTGCTCATGAATGGGAAGGTCTGTATTTCTTTCATGGAACATTCATAATCTTTTTGCCTGAAGTCTCCAAATAATCACACTCTTTGGTTATCAAGATCAACATATTTCTATGTCTAGATTACTGTAAACACTTTAAGTGTTAGGAATTCATACTCTTGCCTCATGTGCTCCACATTTTAGAGCTAAACGTAGTGTCTGAAGGTCATCTATTTCCATATCATTCATCATTTTGCATTTTCTGGTTACATTTTCTTACTTGATTATAAGAGTGATCGTGCGGAATCCATTGAGAATACTTTGGGTGTGGGTAATGAAATAAATCACTTACTACGTAATGATGACAGTCACTGTGATTGTTTGCCACATGTCCCCTGGCTTAGGCATGAGATCTTTACATCTTTCCCCCAGCCCTTGAGAGAGAAACCATGGTAACCGTATTTCATAAATGAAGCAGACACGCTGGGAAGTTAAGTGACTTCCTCAGGGTCACAGGTTCCACAATAAATGTGGAACAAGGTGACAAAAATCTGTGCTTAAACTTCCTTCTTTATCCTCAAGAGATGCCCTAGTTCTATTATTTTTTTAATAAACTTTTTTGGTATTTCTGGTTTTTGTCTCATTTCTTTTTTTTATTCCCATTCCCCAACGCCCTTCTCTTTGGCAACCCGTCAGCTTGTTCTCTATGCCTATGGGCCTGTTTCTATTTTATTTCGTCTGTTCCATTATTTTTTTTAAAATCCCACATACTATAAGTAAAATTACATGGCATCTGTCTTCCTCTGTTTGACTCACGTGTATGTAGCACGTGGCATAACACCCTCTAGGTCCAGCCGTGTTATCCAAACGGCAAGAGTTTATGCTTTTTATGGCCGAGTAATATTCCATCTTCCTTCCCCAGTCATCTGCTGATGGACATGCGGGTTGCTTCCACATCCTGGCGTATCTTGCCTATCACTAGTCCCGCTGCCATGAACACAGGGGTGCACATCTCTTTTCGAATTAGGTTCCAGTCTTTCTAAAATAAACTTTCTATTCGAGAGCAGATTTAGATTTACAGACCAATTGTGAGGCTAGTACAGAGAGTTCCAACATACCACCCAGTTTCCCCTCGTAGCCACGCTAATTATCCTTTACGTTAATATGGTAAATTGGCCAGAAGCAAAGAATTTCGGTAGGAAAAACAAATCAGGGAAATTCTGCTTTCCTAAGCAATGATTAATACGGGAATCTTTGCCCTCAGTAGGTTGCACACGCTGGAAATACAAAATAGCTTTAATAACCCTTGAGATAAGTGTGACTGTGTGCTACGTCGGGGTGCTGGATGGTTTGTCCGCAGACGGAGCGGGCTCCCCGGCTCCACCGAGGCGTGGCCTTGAGATCTGCTCGGGCCGCTGGCCTGTGCGCAGATGTGACGCAAGCAGAGGCTTTAAATACGCTTGTGCGCTGTGACTTGGCCTCGCTCCAGGCGGCCACTGCGCCTTCATCCCGGTCCCAGCGTGAGAGACACGTGGAACTGCCCCGAGTCCCAGCCGGTGAACCTTGGCTAATACCCAGGCCCGCGGGCGAGAGGGAAGGAAGGTTTGTCATAAACCCCTGAGACTGGGGGGGTCGCTATGCACCACGGTCACAGCAACAGCTGGCTTCCAGGGAGCACCACAGGGACATCTGGGGGCCGTCCACATGGCTCCTTTCGTTTTTTACGGTGACTCGACAGAGAAGCAAACGGGGCCCCTGCACAGACAGACCACCGGGGGGGCGGGAAAGCTGATCTTACCTGGAAAATGTGCACCTTGGGCTGCCCGAGAATTTTTGTCACTGTCATTTCTTTGAGTTCTTCTGTTCCTCACTTATTTCATTTTTTCCTTAGCGTTATTCATGTCTAAAGTGTAGCCAGTCATGGAGTAGGCATTATATGTTAAATAGGGCAGACACTTCATGAGCATAATCCCTACCACCCCTGGTAAGATCAGTTTCACTCCAGGCCCGGCAGCTCCGGTGGTTACAGGGCCACCCCAGCGCGCCGAGGTTGTGGGCTCGATCCCCGGTCAGGGCACCTACGAGCAGCAACCCGTGAGTGCATCAATAAGTGGAGAGACAAATCGATGTTTTTCTCTCTTTCTCTCTTATTTTCTTTGCAATTTGTTTATCAGGAAAAAACCGGGTCATGAGCTCTATAGAGTTCCTCACAATCTGGATTTTGTTCATTGCATCCATGTGGCTGGTTTTGTATTTTTACATCTTTTCTCTCAGGCTGAAAAATCTTGGTTCCTAACAGGAACATAAGAATGTATTTGCTCCACGCATTCATGCAATAATAATGTATTAGTATAAGAATATACATAAAATACCTTTGGAATTACAATACCAATGGTATTATTACTAATAATATGGTTAATGAGAATGGTTTAAGTTTTCTTGGTTGTTTTTTAGTTTTTTTTTTTGTCTTTGGGTTATTTCCCTTTAACTTTCTGAGTTTTTTTTTAAAGAATTTGTTTTCTTTTTAAAGATATTTTATTGGTTTTTAGAGAGAGAGAAAAGGAGAGGGAGAGGAAGAGGCAGAGACATCGATGTGAGCAAAATATGGACGAGCTGCCTCCTGCACTCTCCTTCCCGGGGATCGTGCCCTGACGGTCAATCAAAGTGACAACATTTTGGTGCCCAACGCGGGAAGCTGCCCAAGCCACTGAGCCCCACCAGCCAGGACTGACTTGCTGAGTTTTAAAGTCACTTGTGTGTGGCTAAGTCACCAAGTCAACACACAGGTAGGTTCCTTTGTTTGGCTTTGCTTTTGATTTTAAAGAATGACTTTTCCTTTTCATTTTGGCTTTTTATAATTATAATAGAATTTTTCATGATTCCCAAAGTCAAGTCTACAAAACAAGAAATTTTCAGATATCAGTATTTTTAAATGTGTCATCCACTCTTCTCAGACTGCTTTTGATTATCTGGAAAAGCTTAGACTATATCTCCTAAAGGGCAGAAATAATGCTGAGCGTCATTCAGACTATTATAAATGACGGGATATTTCTTTTTTCTAAAAAAAAAAAAAAAAAAGAAAGAAAAATATTCAACCCTGCAACTTGGAAGTATTTTTATTTCCCCTAACAAGGGCCTGTCTGTCAATTTCCCACAGTTGCAAAGCCCCGCTGACTGCACAGCCCGAATGAAAACACAATGTTAGCGCGATTACAGAAATCAATGAAAGGTCAAGGTTTTTCCATTTGCATGCAGCTCCCTTGAGACAACAATGCTTTTCAGAAAAATCTTTCTTCTCTTTGGGATTTTTTTCTCCCTTAACACTTTCATAAGAAACATGACAATAACATAAACTCTGTCGCGTCTGTAACTTCCTTCCACAGACACACAGAATACACGAGGCATCAGGGAGCGAACCCGCTCTTTGTCCTGGGGACTGGCCCGGTCCCTGCGTGAAGCCTTGACTCCACCGTTGAGCACTCGCCCGCTCTCTCACCTCAGTGCCAGTGGCTTCTCTATCCTGTTGGTCCCACCGCTCGGGGCCTCAGGGATCCAGCCCCACCCTCCTTTCCGCCTTGCCCCATTCCTCGGCCAGCGTCTTCCACGATGGATGACAGCCGACACCTAGGCCCCTGCCGCCAGTCTTCCCCTTCCAATACAGCCAAATTCCTACCAACAGACAGGCTGCCAAAACTGACGCAAGAAGAAACAGAATATCCAAATAGACCTAGTTATAAGGTAAGAGATTAAATCGGCAATCGAAGACCTCTCAGCAAAAAGTCAGGGACCCAATGCCTTCCCTGGTGAATTCTACGGATATTTAAGGAAGAATGAACACCAATCCTTCCCAAACTTTTCTAATAACTAGAAGCGGAGGGAACACCTCCTAATTCATCTATGAGGCCATTGTTACCCAGACCAAAGGCAGACAAAAGACAGGAGAAGAAAAGAAAACTATATAGCCGCTTACAATAGGATGGGAATGCCTGTATCTCACCCACCTTTATGCCCTTACCACCCGTCACAATGCCTAGCACACAGCGAGAATCAATAGAAGCTTCTTTGTTCGGGAACCATTTAAAGAATAAACACGGATGTGTCTGGACAGGAGGAGCACGTCTAATTCCGAAGAGTTTGAATCCTGAGATAGTTGAAAATGTTTATAAAAAAATCAATCAGGGAAGATCTTTTTAAGGGACAGGGAAGAGAAGCTGGGAGGAAGGAAAGCATGGTTTCTCAGCTTGTCCTTGTGGCTATAAAAGTCCTGTATTAATCGCCCAGAATTCACACTGATCATCGTTGTTACAATTTAACCACGTAACGAATATTATCCTTTTCCAAGGGAGAATTGTGGTTCTTTGCGATTCTTTTCCAGAAACATAGACTGGTCGTTGGGTGTAAAACAACATGGTTTCTACATCTCCCCCTGCTGTGACATTTATCCCTGACACATCCTGTGATTTCCAATTGTGTCAAGAATGTTTTATCTCTCCAGCTGCTAGGAGAAAAGAAGTGCTGCAGAGCTTCCTCAGCAGGCTGATCACAAATGTATCAGGGTTTCATCAGAAATACAGCGATACTCGTGTCCGCAGATTTGCACACACAGGGGGCATCTTTGGAGCTCTGATTCCAGGTCCTGGCCTGCAAAAGAGCTGCTTTTCACTGGCTGAGGTTTTAGAAAAATAGTTCTGGAAGGCAGCACCACTGGATCATTATTCTTACGTCCCTCAGAAGGTAAGTGTCATGTTCAGACATCACTGGTTTCTCTCCTCCAAACTCCCCCACGGAAGGAGTTGGAGCTTAGCACAGCTCGCTTAAGCAGGTAACGACTTGTCCTCTTTCTTGCGGCGGTGGCTGCCAAGATGAGAGGCGAGCACCCGAGCATTCCTTGTGTGTTTCCAGAACACAGCAGATAACAACATGGAAGAAGTATGGTTTCTCAGCAGCCGAATTATCCGTTAGGAAGAGCCTTGGTTTCATCAGGCAGATACATCAGTGAGTTCCTTGGGCTGGGGTTGGAAACACATGGAGGGACAGATGGTGACTGTTTTTTGTTTTTCTTGTTTTCTGTGTTTGTTTTTTGCCGAGTACAGAACAGCACACTGTAGGATGAGAGTGGAATGACTAAATAAATGTTAGAAGCTGCAGGGAGAAGAAGAAGAAGAAAAACGAGATGCGGGTCAGCACCGAGGTCGTAGGGGGATGAGTGATGCGTATCCTTATGTGTGTGCTTTTTCTTACTCTATGCAAATTCCCTCCCCAGGGTTCCCGTAACAATTTCAGTAAGGGACTCATTTCCCGTTAACGCAGTGTGCCATGAGCCCTTGGTTGGTTGGTTTCTGACTGAACCTGAGTGCTGGGTTGGCTTTAAGGTGGGCTCCCAGTGAGAACAGGGGTCTCCATTAGGACCTGTTCACATTTAAACTGTAAGTGTAATGATCAATGTACTAGTTAGAATGCTTTTCATTGCCAGAAACAGAACCCCAGCTTTCAATGATGTGGCGAATAAGAGGAATATGTTGATTCATATGAATGAAAATTGGTCCGTCCAGTTTCAGGGACAGCTTGATCAGGGTGCTGATTCCATTTCTCTGCAATTGTCTTGATTCTGTCTCTTTCCACATGGCTCTTCAGTTTTCAGACTCGCTCTTATCACAGTGACAAAATGGCTGGGACTGTTCCGTGCATCACGTCTTCCGGAGGAAAAGAGAGAGTTTCTTTATCTCAACCACCCAACCAAATTTTGAGTTTCTAATTGAACCAACTTGGGTCGCACACCCACATCTGAACCAATCATCGTGGCCAAGAGGACTGCCATGTTCTCACACATTTAACACGGGGTTGGGTGCCCGTCTCTGAAACAACTGTGTGCAAGGGAATTTTCTTTTCCCCCCCGGCTTTATGGAGATATAGCTGACATAGAACATTGTGTAAGTTTAAAGTATACAAAATGATGATTTGATACATGGATATATTGTGAAATGTTCATCACAATCAGATAACACACCCTTCACCTCACATAATTACTGTTTTGTTGTTGTTATGATGAGAACATTAAAATTCTGCTCTCTTAATTTCAAGTGTAAAATACAGTATTGTTAACTATCGTCACCATGCTGTCCCTTAGATCCCTAGAACTTGTTCACCTTATAACTGAAAGTTTGTCCCAATTGGCCCTCATCTCCCATTTCCAGCCCCCCCCCCCCCACTCCCTGGCAACCATCATTCTAGAGACTAGGAATTGGTTTAGGCCAGTTAGGGAGAGGGGCTTACCTCTGGAACTGGGAATAGAGTCACTATCCCCTAAATTACACGACTACCAGGCATTGGGGGTAGAGTCAGTAACTTTAAAAATTACATTTCCGGGCCTGGCTGGGTAGCTCAGTTTGTTAGAGGGTCACCCAGATATGCCAAGGTTGTGGGATGGTGGGGGAACCAGGGCGAGGCTGGTGAAAGGGTAGCAATTTTCAGCTGTGGGATGAATCAGGTCTGAGGATCTGATGGAAAACATAGTGACTGTCGTCAATAACACTGTATTGTGTAATTGACATTTGCTAAGAGAACTTAAATGTTCTCACCAAATATATCTCTATCTCTCTATATATCTATATATAAGCGAGGTGATGGATGTGCTCATTTACCTGGTGGGAGGAATCTTTCACAATGTATACATATGTCAAATCATCATGATGTACACTTTAAATATCTTGCAATTTTATTGTCAATTATACCTCAATAAAGCTGAAAAGAAACAAAAAAGATGGCACGTCCCACACTCCGCTCAGCCTTTGTTAGATCCCACAGCTCCAGTGCTCCTGTCATTACAGAAACATCAGCTTTGGGAGAGAAATCGGGTCCCCACAGTCTCCAGATGATGCACAAGCTTAGAGCAGCGATGCTCAAGATGTGGAAGCTGCTGGAATCCTCTGGGCAGGCAGGCGGAGGTGAGACAAACTCGTTTACAATGCCGATTTTTAGGCCCAATCCCGGAGACCCTGGGATGGGGCCTGGGAGGCCACATTTGCACTGGCTTCTTGGATGACTGAAGCGGGGATGGTTTAGATCGTTCGGGGCCGGCCTGGAAGCTCAGGGTTTGGACCGTGACACTTGAAGGCACACACAGCACACACTCTATATATTTATTTTGGGGGGTACACGACAGGGTGTGGGTTATGGACTGAATGGTTATGTCCCCTCAAAATTCCTATCCTGTCTTAGCTGTCACCACTTCGCACCTGGACAATTGTAACAACTCTCACTCTGTCACTGTCCCTGTTTGTTTGTTGTTTTTTAAAAATATGTCTTTTTATTGATTTCAGAGAGAGGAGGGAGAGGGAAAGAGAGAGATAGAAACATCAATGATGAGAGTCATTGGCCAGCTGCCTCCTGCACGCCCCCCACTGGGGGTCGAGCCCACAATCCAGGCATCTGCCCTGACCGGGAATCGAACCGCCATCTCCTGGTTCATAGGTTGACACTCAACCACTGAGCCACACCGGCCAGGCTGTCCCCGTTTTCACTATTGCCTTACGTCATCCAGCCTCCATTCCGGGGCTGGTAAAAACACCGACTGAGCTGTTTCTATTTACTACATTCGTATATATCTTAACTATATAAGAACCTAATCATCCACCCCCGTTTTGAAAACTCCCCCATGAGCTCTAATTCCCCAGCTCTGTACCCAGGGCACTTCAGAGCCTTTAAGCACCTGCATTTTTCACTGTCGCTTTGCTGTGTTAAAACATGCTTTCACTGCAAGCGCCAGCGAACCCAGCTCATACTGCGGTGGCCTCTCTCCTGGTCGCTCCGCATGGCATGAACTTACAACCCCATTATTGGCGCCTTTGCCAAATATCAATTTACGGGGTTGCTTCGGGTGTGCAAGGTCAGTGTCATGACTTCCCTACTGTGCTGAGCTGCTGGACGCACGGGGCAGGAGCCAGTCGGAGGGCCTTCTCGCTGCTTGACGCTGGTTAGGCCCCGTGGCTCCAGTGTGGACACTGCTGTTGATGGAGCTAACTCGGGCCGCGTACGCAATTCACTGCAAGCACACCGCCTCCTCGGCTCATTAATGGCTTCTCTCTCCAGACACCTTCCTTCTCTCTCCTTCTCCCTAAGAGGCAATAGCTCTCAACCGGGTTTGTAGAAGCAACCCCCCGAAACAAACGGTAAGGTCCATTTCGAATAAAAGCCACATGCCCTCATTGAGATAAACTGAGTGCCCAGAAAAGTGATTTATTTTTTTAATGGTCCTTATAATGTTAAGACAACTCCTGCCTCAAAACGGAACCAAGCTGAGCTTATTGGTTTTCCTGGGACCACAAGGATGCCCTTCTCACACCACACACAACTGAGAGGAAGGGGGAGAGAGAGAGAGACAGAGAGAGACAGAGACTGAGACAGAGAGACAGAGAGACATCGATTTGTCTCTCCTACACACCCGAACCCACAACCCAGGTATGTGCCCGGACCAGGGATCAAACTCACAGCCCTTTGGTGTACTGGACGATACTCCGCCAACTGAGCCACACCAGCCAGGGCCATGATGGACTTTTAATCGATGGCAGACGTTCAGTGACTTTCTGGTGGAAATAGTTCAGTACTAAGCCAGGCTCGCTCCCAGAGGATCTCTCTGGACCCTCCACTGCTCACACAACTGAGCAGCATGAATTTTCCTTGCAGTCCTACTTTCCACACCTCAGATCTATTCCATTAAGCTCAGCGAGCCCGGTTAAGTGCATGGGGGTAGAAATGCACAGCGCCTGGGCCTCCCCCGCACCGTGGCTGGAGCCTCGTTTGCAGCCTTCAGCCTTTGGCTCCCAGTGTCTTAGAGAGAAGTCGTCTCCGGCTCCTTGGTAACCGGCGTGGAAACACACGGGGCGGATCTGAGCCTGAGAGACGGGTGGCTCGTGGCCGAGAAGAGCCGTGTGCACCCTACACTTAGGAAGGAAATACCAGGAATCGAAATGAGTTCTGTCCGTGATGGGCTGTGGGGATCCAGCCAAGTCACTCTCATCCTGATCCGGGACGAGAGTCACCTCCCATTTCTGTGAGATATGCGGGAGGGGCGTAGCCAGGGTGGGAGAATCGAGTGACCTCAGAGGCGAGGCAGGTAAAGCAAATGAATTCAGAGCACAGGCCTAAGAATGTAAGGAAGCCGGAGAGCACACGTCCCACCTAAAAGAAAACTGGCGACACTATCAATGATGATGCGAATAATAGTGATACCAGTTAACACGATCGAGCATGTATCCCAGGCCCTATCTTAAACACTGTACAGATATTAACTCATGCGTTTCTCATAAAGCTCCTATGACGTGGATTCTAGCTCTACTTTACAAATGAAGAACACTGAAGCACAGAGATGTTCAGTAACTTGCCCAGAGTCACACAGCTGATGAGCGAAAAACAAAATCCTCCATGGGTAAGACCTGGGAACGCATGGCCGATTTTCAACCTCTGGACTAGGTGATCTCTAAAACCCTTCCAGCGCTAACAATCTAAATCTCTATGAAAAGCAGAGTCTGAATGATGGTCTTAGGACCCATTTTCAAATCTTTAAACTCTTCAAATGATCACAAGATACAAGAAAAAAGGCAAAGCAAAGAAAGAAATGAGAAGAGGAAGAGGAATTATTGAAGTCCGGAGATATTTCATAAGATTTTCCTCCTCTTGAACCATATACCTTGCCCATCTATCGCTCCAGTGGAAGGAAATTTATCTGTGCCTCTGAAATAAACATAAACAGCTCGGTCCATGTTTTGCCAGAAACATGAAAAATTCCAAATATTAGGCTGGGTTGGCTTCTATATAAATAAAGAGGTAGAGAACCTTCATCCAACACCTCAATCATGAAAATTATGTTGACATGACACAGGACATTCATATTTTCAAGACAACTGGGCAATATTTCTAGAAATTTGTGAATATCCCAATGGTGTGGTTTCTGTTGTGTGTTGTTTTGTCTTTTTGGCCTGCAGGTTGTGCAGGAACAGCCTCAAGGACCCTTGGTGGAAGGGGCAAGGCCCCCGGGAGGATGTGAAATGACCCGGCCAAGATTCCATTTGTTTTACGTCACTGCTCATATATTATCCAAGCTGGAGGCCGAGCAGCCAATCTGTTAGCAATCTATTTTCCCGTGCCGGCCGCAGCCCCTCGGCTGTTATCGGTGGAGTATTTCATCACGGATGGATGGGCTCTGCCCGGTCAGAGGGACGCAAGTGAACTTGAACGCAGTCCAGCTGGCAGCGGTTCTGGTTGCCAAGATGACCTGTTGCTTTCAAGGAGAGCACAACTGAAATGGTGATTAGTGAGGTGATAGGGAGGAGAGTGGGAAAGGGCAGCCAGAACCTGGGGCCACACCAGGACCGGGGGAGGGGTTTCCTGGCTACTATGGGAGGAATTGGAAGGGCTTCTTCTCCCCTCTGCCTCCTCCCCCCAGTAATGGCCATGCTCTCTGTCCTTTCGTGTTTTGGTGCATCTTTTGTTTGTCAAAGTAGTCAGCCTAGGTTGGGATCCCACATTTGCTGTGCATTATAAGGGCGTTACTTAACTTCTCTGTGCTTCTGCAACCTTACTGCACAATGAAGACAACATGCCTTGAAAGTTCGATGAGTTGGTAAGATGGGAGCGCAGTGCAGAGGTTGAGAACGTGGCTTGTGGAGCTTCTGGCTGGGTTTGAATCCAGCTCTACCACTCACTTGCTGTGCAGCCTAGGGGAAATTACATAGCCTTTCTGTGCTTCAGTTTCCTCATATATGAAATGAACATGATAATGGTTCTCACCTTGGAGTCTCATCCTGATGAGTTAATACTATCAGCACCACTGGGCCTCAGCCTAGACCTTAGGGGTTTATAATAAGCTTCCAGGTGGTTCTTGCACAAGGAGGTGGGGGAGCAGGGCATCTCTACGAGAAAGTGTCCTGTGCATCCTTGGATAACTGACTTCTCTCCTCTGAGCCTCCGTTTCTGCATCTATAAAACGGAATGATTAGACTGGATGGTCTCTGAAATGCCCCTTGAAAACTTTATGATTTCGTGGGCCCGTACACGGACCCAGGAGATGGTGCTTCATGCCTCTGTGCCTTTGCACATGCCGTTCCTCCTGCCTGGAGAAACCACTCTCACTCTGTCCACTGGCGAATGTCTACTCACCTTCCATGGCCCCAGCCCTCATGGTTGTTTTCTTTCTCACTCGCCCATGCAGAGATGATGAAGCCCGGCCCTGGCCTCTACTGTTGTTTAGACTTCGGTTCTTGTTACACTCACTTCCTCGTGTTAAACTCGCGGGATGCCCGCCGACCAAGTCTATTCACCCTCCTGCGGCCTCGCCTCCTGCAAGCCAGTGAGACTTTCTTCAGGGGGGTTTCACTCCTCAGACTCCAGCTGGACCTCCCCGGAGGACGGGGCCAGGAGACAGGCAGCCGGGATGGGTAGGCGGTCCAGGCACTGGGCGAAGTGAAGAGAGGCATGGAAACGGAGATTCCCATCCTGGGAAGGTGAAATGGATGTACTTTTGCCTGTTCCTTCCACCAAGTACAGACAGAAGCCCTGGAACACACACACACACACACACACACACACACACACACACACACGAAGACTCTGAAAGGCAGAGAGAAGGAGGGACACAGGTCAGGACCTCAGGACTTGGGAAGGACACATGAGGGAGCCGTCTGCCATTTCCCGTGGCCTCCTGTGACCTAGAGTTGGAACTGTGAGGCTGGTGACCCAGAAACAACAACAGGTGCAGCAAAAAGGAAAAAAACTGCAATCACAACAACAAAAACCTGCTCTTTCTAGGCAAAGAACCAGGAAAGAGGCAGCTACTAGGACAGAAGGCTTTCAGGTAATAAACAGTCCATTGCATCCAAACATAGGACAATTCATAGCCCCCCACACACACCCCTACACCGGGCAAGACAGAGGAGGGAGCCTAGACTCCTGCCTTCCTGAAGCTGTGACTCGGTGACTCGGTGACTCGGTACCCCTGTCGGGATGGTGTCAGGGAGGTCCAAGCAAGGAGCCAGGACTTCCATCCCCACCAAGCAGGAAGGAGCCCCCCTGGACTTTGGCCGCCAGTTGGCTGGTAATGCGGCGTCCCTCCCGCTCCCCACTGGTGAGATGCTAGAGGAAGCCCATGAAGAGTCAGAAATGTCACCATTGCCCAGGGCTGATGAGGCCACCCCACCTCAGGGTCAGCGGGGACCGTGCGGGGAGCAGGAACTGCCCAGCCAGCGGCAATAAGAGCGGCACCCCTTTGGGTATCGATGGAGGAAGCCCCGGGCTTCTATCTCCTGACAGCGACCAGGTGACATTCCCACCACTCGCCCTGTCACGGAGAAAGCGAGCTAAAACCAAAGGTGTAAGTAACATTCAGTCTCAGAATGCAAAAAATGGCCAGGTCTCAGCAAAAAAATCACTTGTCATACATAGCAAGAGCCAGAAAGATCTCAAACCGAATGAAAAAAGACAATTAATAGATGTCAACACCGAGATTGCAGAGACGTTAAAATGACCTCACAGCGATTTCAGAGACCACGATAAAGACGCTTCAATGAGCAATTGCGAACGTGCTCGAACCCAGCGGAAAAATAGGAGGCTCGGCAAAGAAACAGGACATCTCACCGAAGACAGAGATGCTCGAAAAGGGGACAGGTGCAAATGGTAGACCTAAAAAAATATAACTGAAATAAAAAGCCCAGTGGGTCCCCGACCAGCAGAACAGAGGGGACAGGGGACAGAGTCAGCCCATAGCCGACATCACGGGAGACAGTCCGTTAGGTTCTTCCTTCGACTGCCAACCCTGGCCCCAGCCTCAGAGCATTCTCCACTCTTTTCTCTTTCTCACGTGCAAATATTTATTATGCAAGACCCACAACTGAGACGTCTGAGGGTGCCTACTGTGCGCCAGACATGCATTATGCTCGGCGACAAGGAAATATAAGCAGAGACGCCTCCCTCGAGTCCAGCGGGACAGTCACACACGTCAACGCCAACGAGAAGCACCATGAATGAGCAGCGCTCTGACTTGGTGGCAGCCCAGAGCAGACACTGGCAACTCCGTTCAAGTCCCCCCAGAAGGGGCCACAGAAGAAGAGGCACGTGCGCCGGGATGGATGAGGGCCTTTCTCAGGCAAGCAAGGTGAGGAAAGGCATTCCGAGGCGAGGGAACAGCAGCTGCAAAGGCATGGAGGCTTGAGCTGGCGTATCGAGTTCAGGGCACAGCAGGTGGGGTGCAGGTGGGAGCCAGGGGTGGTGAGAGATGAACCTAGGAGCCAGGGGTTGCAGAGGGACTCGGGTGCCCTGCAGAGATGTGCAGCTTTTCCTGCAGGCCCTGGGATGAGGCTGGGAGCGCATGAAGCCAGGGCAGATGATGACCCGGCCAGGTTTGCATTCTAGGAGGACTTGGGATGCTGGGCGGAGGAGGCGCCAGAGTCAGAGCGGGTGAGGGAGGGAGGAAGAGCTCTGCTGAGCTTCCCATGCTGATGGGGAGCCTGCTGGGGGTGGATCGCTCATCAGATCAAAACGCAGGAGCCTCGGGGGCCGTGGAAAAACTATCCCATCCTCTCCAGGGTTTCCCCACCCTCTTGTGCATCTCTCCCTTGGCACTTCTCCCTGCTCCCACACAGGCGTCCTGAAAGTGGGAGCCCAAGCCTTCCCCTGCACTGGGAGGGGGCAAATAACAAAATTCCACAGGGGGGAAAACAGTATCTGCTTTCTGACGGACCGTCTTTAAAAAGCGGCAGGACCTCTGCCCCCAGCCAAGGGCTCTTTCCCTCCTGGTTCCCCCGACGCGCACCGCGCACCATCTCTCGCCGTCTGGGTGCCGGCGTTTCGACATCTCCGCGCGGATAGATCTCTGTTTTTCTCTCAGGGCCATCTGTCGCTGACTCTGCTATAAATCTGGTTGTGTTTCCTTGCCATGTGGCATAATTAATTGCTTCAAGGCACAAAGGACCCTACTGCTCCGCAGGCCGGGAGCCAGCTGGCTCACCGAGGGGCAATTTGCCACGATGGGGCATGGCCTGGCTACTGTACCCTGTCACCCAGCTCCACGGCCGAAGCCCCCGTTCCCTGTGGCAGCATCTGACAGCAGCTTGGCGGCAGCAGGACCCTTGCAGTGACACGGGTGGCATTTATAGACAACAAGGACACCTACCACCTATTGCCTTTTATAAAAGGGGCTGCGTGTCTGTTAGTTCAACCGGGACCCCCGATGTCATTCGTCTTTGTCGAGAAAGTCTGTCTATTCCGCCAGGGCTGTGGTTTGCTGGACTTCCAAGTCTTTGGAAAACAGCTGAGAGGGGGGCGTTAAACACAGTCATGCAAAGCTGGGGCGGTGAGTGAGCCCCCCGCCCAGTGTTTACCTCCACATCTGTAAACAGGAGGACTCCATGAGCACTCAGTTCCTTTCCGGCTCAGATGCGCCAAGATTCCTTCAACCAACCAACCAATATTCAATCAACAACCAGGCCTGTGCTAAGTGCTAGGGACACAGCTCTGATGGGGCAGGCACGGCCCCTGTTCTCACGGAGCATGCTCCCAGAGAGGGAGAACCATACATGCACAGGCTCACACACACGCCATGTACACACAAACAGACCAAAATAGTCACAGGTGGTGGTCTACGGGGTGAGGGGCTGAGTCAGGCGGGGGGAGGAGTTTCAAAAAACATCAGGGGCACCACCTTCAGAGAGAGGCATCACGGAGGACCTCTTTGAGGAGGTGTCTTTTTGTTAAACAGGTTTATAGAGATATAGTTCACATACCATAGCATTCACCTTTTTTAAAGTATACAAGCCAGGGGTTTTTAATATATTTGCAAAGTTGTGCAATCACCATCACAATCCAATTTTGGAACATTTCTTCACCCCAAAAAGAAACCACTTCCTATTCCTTCTTCCCCTTTTCCCTCCCCTTCCCCACTGGCAACCACTAACCTGCTCTGTCTCTTCGGATTTGTCTAGTCTGGACATTTATTATGAATGGGATCATACAATATGTGACCTGTGAATGGCTTCTTTCCCTCAGCATAATGTTTCCAGGGCCCAGTCACACTGTAGCAGGTATCAGTACGTCACTACTTTTCATCGCCAAATAATATTCCATTGTGTGGAATGGATACAGCACATTTCGTCTGTCCATTCGTCAGTGGATGGACATTTGATTGCTGCTACTTTCTGGCTATTATGAACAATGCTGCTGAGAACATCCCTGTAGAGTTTTTGTGTGGACGTGTTTTTATTTCTTGAAGAGATGATGTTGAACCTGGAATCTGAAGGCTAAGAAAGAAGCCTAGTCATGCAGAAAGCTGGGGGAGGATTATTTTGGGTTGAAGGAACGGCACAGGCAAGGTCTGGAGATGAGTAGACGCTGGGATTTTTTTGTGTGTCTCACAGACATTAGAAGAATTAAATCAGCATCTCCTGTGAGCTACACAAATCTAACTCTGCTGACCTCTGGGGGGTCTCATTCTGAGCTGTGTAGTCTGTGGTTACTCGGTCTAAGGGGTCATGGTCGACTTGGGGAAATTCCTTGGATTGGGCAAGTTGGGGTGATGCCTGCAGGCTCTACAATTTGGAGGAAGCATAGGGATGGTGGGCTGAGGGAGTTACATGGAGTGATTCACGGTGGTGGCACAATATACACATTGGCTCTTGCAGGCATGCGTGTAATCCATGTGGCCTCTCATCCACGAGTAGGCGAGACTGGGCCTCTGCACAGCCTAGTGGTCCCAGAGCTCCCAGAGGGCGAGAGCAATGTCAGTGCTTCGTAAGACTTAGCCTCAAAGGCACTGAGGCTTGTGCCACAAAGCAAGTCACTGATTCCAGAGGGTGAAGAAGTAGACGCCACATGTTGTTTGGAAGAGCGACAAAAGCACATTTGCAAAGGAGTGTGGCCCCAGAGCAACGGGACCTTTACGAGGATCATTAGCGCACTGGTTACCCCAAGGAGTTAACCTAACACAATGAGTGTGGCTGGCATTTTTCATCTCCCCACGCCTGTTCTTGTCCCAGCCCCATGTAACTCTCATTTCTGCAGAGATCTCCTCAGCACACATTTGGCAGCAGCAGGGAGGTCAGCGGGAATTGAATCTCAGCAGGACATAGCTGCATTGACAGAGCTTGTGAGCAAAGGGAACGGCCCTCCCTGGCTTGGCTCGGGGCCTGGAGCTCGGAGGAAAGGTCACCCACTCCTGCTGGCAGGAGGTCTGAGTCAAATAGCTGTTAAACCAAACAAACACCCACTTCTACCGCCGCCCATGCAGATGTGACCGATTCTTTCCTTGAGAGAGAAAAGATTTCTCTTCGTTGTTTGATATTCTGATCTCTGCAGCATGGAAACTAAAAATAATACCCATAGGGAGGGAGAGTGCTATATGCTTATCCTATTGTTCCTAACACTCAGAGAGACCTGTGCCATGGACGCCGAGATGAGGGAGAGGACACCGGACATGAGTAGAAGGGTCATAGGTCTTCAGAAACCAAAGCTTACATTCCTCCTATGAACCCACCCATCTATACCTCCCCACCCACCCACTCATCCACCTACCCATCCTTCTATCCACTCCTCTACCCATCCACCATTTACTCATCCACTCATTTATCCATCCATCCATCCATCTATCCATCCATCCACCCATCCATCCACCCATCCATCCATCCATCCACCCATCCATCCACCCACCATCCCATCCATCCATCCATCCATCCATCCATCCATCCATCCATCCATCCATCCATCCACCTACCATCCCATCCATCCATCCATCCATCCATCCATCCATCCATCCATCCATCCATCCATCCACCCATCCATCCACCCACCATCCCATCCATCCATCCATCCATCCATCCATCCATCCATCCATCCATCCACCTACCATCCCATCCATCCATCCATCCATCCATCCATCCATCCATCCACTCACCATCCCATCCATCCATCCATCCATCCATCCACCCACCATCCCATCCATCCATCCATCCATCCACCCACCCACCCACCATCCCATCCATCCATCCATCCATCCATCCATCCATCCATCCATCCATCCATCCATCCACTCACCATCCCATCCATCCATCCATCCATCCATCCATCCATCCATCCATCCATCCATCCATCCACCCACCATCCCATCCATCCATCCATCCATCCATCCATCCATCCATCCATCCATCCATCCACCATCCCATCCATCCATCCACCCACCATCCCATCCATCCATCCACCCACCATCCCATCCATCCATCCACCCACCATCCCATCCATCCATCCACCCACCCACCCACCATCCCATCCACCCACCATCCCATCCATCCATCCATCCATCCATCCATCCATCCATCCATCCATCCATCCATCCATCCATCAGAGTGCCCTCTATGTGCTCGGCACCACACCAAGAATTCATTGGTGAACAAGATCCATTAAGAATCTTCCCTCGTGGAGCTCACAGTCCAGAGGGGGATTCAGACAATAACAAAGTAAACAAAGCAATAAACATTAGGATTGCTTTCTGGGTGAGCACATTTTGCCGCTGCCCAGTGGATGCAATCTGGGCACCTCTCTGGGTCAGGCATTGTTATAAGCACGTGATTATTTTATAATTTAATTCCCATTACTACTTTATGAGCTTGTTCCTGTTAATACTTCCGTTTCACAGAATGGCCAGTGGAGACTAACGGTGAGGTGACTTGCCCAAGGTCACGGCTGGCAGGTAACAGAGCTCAGATTGGGCCTCGGATGTGCCCATGGGTCATGGCAGAGCATCAGGAGGAAAAATCATTGCACCCAGGGCCTTCTGCCTCCATCTGTCCTGAGCCCTGTAGCCTTGTCAGGGCCCACGCACATGGGGTCTCCCACACAGTCACCCTCTTTGCGCCTGACCTTGGTCTGATGACAAGTCCCTGGGAATGAGATAAACATTAACCCAGCTTGCCTCCGCCAGGCCCCATGACAGCCACATCTCCTGCAGGGCTCATATCCTGCCTCCCAGGGAGCCACCAGCCACCAGCCTGGCCTCTGCATGGACATCAGCGCTCGGCTGGCAGCCACAGTCTCTACAAAGGTCTTTGAGGACATAAACACAGACGTCACCAGCAGACAAAGGGAAGGACGGCCACCACCGGGGCCCCTTAAGAGCATCTGACAACAGTCATGCTTCAAGTGTCCACACTGCCACAGGCTTGCTGTGTGGCCCTGAGCAAGTTCTGCCTCTCTCTGGCCCTCTGCGCCCCTTTGCTGATGGGCTCGGCACCCGGTGCATTCACTCACCCAGATGTTTTTGAGAACTGACCGTGTACTAGGTTTCACCATAGGCCCTGGGGAGTAAGTTGGCCTGGAGTTCCAGTTACCAGAGGAAAAGCACAGGGTGCCATGGGAATGTGAAACGGCCGGCTTGACCTAGATTAAAGGCCGCGGACTCCCTGGGAAAGTGACATTTCAGCTGAGGCTCAACGGATGACGAAAGGATGGCCAGGTAAAGGGACAGAAGAGGGACTTCCAGGCAGGGGAATTGGGATCTGCACAGCTCCCGACGTGGGAAACGTCCACACGCTGGGGGGCTGCCAGAATCCCGGCTGGATCCCAGGGTGAGGGGAGGACAGTGCAGGAAAAGCACAGGGCCCTGGAGATAACGCTGGGAGTGGAGACCTTGAGCAGAGGGAGATGGGGGACCACTGAGTTCCGGGGGGTCCGCACACAGGCTGTGTGAGACACACAGAGGGAGGGCAGGTGGAACATTGGGGGCTTCGGAAACAACCTTGAGCGATTGCCAGGAGCACAGTCAGTGGACAGAAGGACAGAATAGTAGCTTTGAGCGGAGCTGGAAAATTCTCACGACACGAGGGCAGGCTCAGAGCTTGTATGAGCAACTGTGTAATTCATCTACACTTTCCCACTGGTTAGAGCATCCTCTGGGCCCCAGGGTCCAACCTGCAGTCAGAGCTCTGGCAACTGCAGGTAGCAGGGAAAAGAGCATTTATTGGCTCCTGTGTTTGAATAGCCCAGAGGTAGACCTTCAGGTGTGGCTTGATCTAGGGGCTCTGATGATGTCACCAGCATCCAGTTTCTGTCCCCGCACGTCTCAGCTGTATGTCCTTGGGGTTGGCCCCACGTGTAGATCTTTCATCAAAAATGGCAGCTCTGCACTCGGTTCTTCATCCCTCCAGGAGCATCAGGAAAGAGGCCCAGGCTCTCCTCAGGACCTCAGGCCATGCAACAAACTCTGGCTGGCCCGTGACTAGACCACGCAGTGGTCAGGGAGATGGGCTGTGCTGACTGGGGCCCCTGCTTGCCTCACCCCTCCCCTCCCAGACTCCCCTGCGCTCCCAGGGTGACCACAGGGCCCTGGCTTGCCCGCACAGTCTTCGTGTGTGCCTCTTGCCCCTGTGTAATTATTCAGGGGGCCCCTTTCAGTCTCAACGAGTCCTTGGTTTGGATGAGAAATTAGCGTCATGGATGCATCCCTCCATCCCCAAATCCCTGCCCACTTCCTTTCTCACAGTAGCCCTGACCATCCTGAGAACTGTGAAAACCTGCATTCAGATTCTTAGCAGCCAAAAAAAATGCATTTCTTCCCCGCAAGTCTTAGCTTTCGACAACGATGGTGCCCAAACCTTCCCGGGCTGGAGAATATCCAGGCTCGGGAAGGGGTCCTTCCCACAAAGACAAGCGGAGTGATTCCTTTTTAAGGAGCAAAGAAGAGAGAGACCACATCACAACAGCTCCAGTCCCAGGGGTTTTCCTGTCTCCACCCCCTGTCCAGTCCTGTCCCCATTCGTCCTCACAATAAACCCCCTGTTTTAAGGTACTGTGCATGGGTCTCTTTTTCCTGCAACAAAAAGAGGTATACCTAAAATAGGCCAGTGCCTGGGCCAGTGGCCAAATTTGGATGAAAAACTGGGTCAGGCAGGGGAGGGAGCCACAGGCTGGGATCCTTGAGGATCGGGGCTACCCAGCGCTGGCGAAGGGGCACTTCTTCCGGCCAGGCCAGGACTCGCACGTCCGGCAACCATCATCTTATTTAATCCTCTTGTTGCCCGAGGAGGTAGGTACTACTATTATCACAGAGGAGGAAACTAAGGCTCAGAGGGTCAGGATCTGGGGCTCATATCCCAGTCTCCTGACTCCAAAGTCTGCATTTTGGGGCAAAAAGCAAAGTTGGGCAGGCCACAATGACAGGTCAAGCAGGCACTGCTACTGTGCCCACTTTACAGACGAGAAAACTGGCTCAGATGTACAAGTGACTGGCCACTTTTAAGCCTCAGAGTGAGCAGGAGCATCGCCAGTATTCAGACCCAGCTCTGTCCATGGGCTCTTAACTACTACTCCACACTGCCTCCCACCTGCTAGTCTTCGCCAAGCCCAAGTCTCCCACCACCCCAACCCTTGGTCCTCATATGCAGGGTTCTAAGTGCCTGCCTGGTACCTGGCACATGGTAGCGGTGTGGTAAGTGTAGAGTAACCCCCCTGACCCTAGACGGAGCCCTTAGTGCCTTACGTTAAGCAGTTCCTTTTAGCAAACCCCATCAGAACCTTTATCAGATTCTTGTCCCCACCCCAGCTGCAACGAGGGACCTGAGTGACAAGCTGAGTCTGCCCGGGGGGTTGGCATCAGTCCCCACACAGCTGTCCCCATCCTCTGATGCATTTTTATCCCCTTTGAGAACTGCCCAATTTGGGCAGCTCAGGAACAGATGTTTCTTAACGACCAGTTTTTCATGAGTATTTTTGGTCCCCTAATCTCAGTAAATTGTTGGGATTCTGTTGGTTCTCCAAGGAGCAGATAAAATGTCTTCAAGTCTTAGAGTGGTCCCAGTGAGTTGGCATCGTAATTAGTTAGCTATAAGTGCATATCGGCTTGTCCCAGAACTTGGCAGCTTGAACAAGAAACGTTTGTTGTTTCACGGCTTCTGTGGGTCAGGGATTCAGAAGCACCTTAGCTGGGTGGTTCTAACTCAGGGTCTCTCATGAGGTTGCCACCCAGATGTCAGCAGGCTGCAGTCATCTGAAGGTCTGACTGAGGGTGGGGGACCTGCTTCCAAAAAGGGTCCTTCGTGCAGTGGCTGGCCTGAGTCCTTGGGTCCTCACCACTTGGGTCTCTCCACGAGGCTACTTGAGTGTCCTGATAACATGGCGGCTGGGGTCCCCAGAAAAATGATCCGCAAGAGGGCAAGGAAGGAGTCCCAGTGGCCTAGCCTTGGAAGTTACACACCATCACTTCTGTCTTGTTCTGTTCATTAGAAGGGAGTCAAGAAGCCCAGCCCATGCTCAAGGGCTCCATCCTTTGAAAGGAGTACCAAAGGACGTATGGATATAATTTTATAAGTCATAGGCACTACTGTAGAACCCAATATTTGCCCCAATTACCCTCTCCTCCCTGTATTCCCACTCTTACCGAGTGACCTTGCAGTTTCTCCTGTTAAAGGGATGGAGTATAGCTCCCCACCACTGGATGTGGGCTTGGTCCTGTGACTTGCTTGAGTGGACAGAATGAGGCAGGAATGACCCTGTGCTGGTTCTGCACCTATGCCCCAAGAGGCTTTGCGTGTCTCTGTTTGCCTTCTTGCACCGACATCTCCGGGAGAGGACCATGTCCAAGGCAGCCTCCTGACCCCAGGAGAGGATGTGAGACACATGAAGCAGAACAGAGCGGCCCCGCTGAGGCCAGCCTGCCTCAGGCAACACACAGTAGAGGGGGAGTTAGCTAAACACTTGTTCTATGGCATGGAGATTTTCTGATTGTTTGTTACGCAGCGTGATGGTGGCCATACCTAACTGATACACGTATGTAGGCTTAGGAATCAGCCAGTCCTGAGTCCAAATATCAGATGTATCACTCCCTAGGTGTGTGCCCTGGGCAAATCACTTCACTTTTCTGATCCTGAGGGACCTTATCTGTAAAATGGGATGATCATAGCACCTCTCTCCTGGAATTTTTGTGATAAGATCATGCCTATAAAGTGCTTAGAGCAGCGTCTGGCGCTGTGGTGATTATTACTGACAAAATGCCCTGAGCTTATTGTTCTGACACTGATATGCAGCCAAGGGTAGGATTTGACTCTCTAGCTCAAGCATCCACTGTAGCTCCCTAGTCCCAAGTTCCCCAGTGTGATCTCAGGGCTTCTTTCCTCCTCCTCTCATGCTCACTGGCCACTCACCCTCTCTCTTTTACCAAAGAGCCAGGACAAGTGCATATGTGGGACCAAGAGCTCCAGCCCTGCACGTCTGTGCGCTTCCCAGGTTGACTTTAAAGAACCTTGGCTACTTAGTGGTTAATGGCACAGGTTCTAGAATCAACCACATTGGGCTCATAATTCTGGCTTCACCATCTACCAGCTGGGTGACTTTTGGAAGTGATTATACCTCTCTGTGCTTCTGTTTCCTCATTTGCAAAGTGGGGATCATTAGACCACTTATCAGGTAATCTGGGGGGTTCGGTCCTATCAGCCATGGAAAGTCATATCTCTACACCTGGCATGTTTAAACTATAATAATAGTGGTCAGCTAACTTACTATTTATAATAATTGTTCCTCTACCTGTGACTGAAGGGACTGGATTTGTCCTGCAGTCCCATAGGGCACCAACAGTCTGGAAGTAGATGCTAATGTCTCCCATGGGTGGGTAGATAAGGTAGAGAACCCCCTGGGCAGGACTCCAGGCCCCCCACTTCCACCCTGACACTCTCTTATCTGCTTCACGTATCAGGGTTCCTTAGGCTAGATTATCCAGAAAACAATTTCTTGGCCTCAAAAAAATATTGGAGACCATGGATCAGATGGTCTCCGGGCCTTCCCGGCTTTATGTTTTGGGATTTCACCGCAAAGAGCTGACTCAGGGCTGAGCAGTGGGCACGAGAGGTCACAGTGCTGCCATTCAGACCCCTAGTGACTTCAAGGGCCAAGGCGAAGCCACTCTCCGGCTCCAGACATGGCACAGCGCCCGCTCCGCTCTGCCACCCCCCAACACCCGCTCCCTAATGGGCCTGCTCCTCCAGACCTCGCCATGCTCTGTTTCCTTTTGTATATTTTAAACCCTCTGCTTGGCTCCCAGCCGCGGGCAGCTAGAGGAAAACAACTTGGGGGGAGAAATTCCTTCAAATGCGACGATACATCGCCAACCAAATCGCTTCCATAAACCGAAAGCTCAGCAGCAGGGCTCACTGGAGGGGCGTCTGGCCGGGGGGTGGGCTTCCTCCCTCCCTGTCCCTTTTGATCTTTTATTAAGAGCTTGTTTGGATTCTGCGGTTGCCACGCTACAGGAGCATTTGGTGGCTGTTCCTGAGAGGCATGGGGAGACTGTTTGTATCATTTCCACTTCACCACAAGAACGCAGCGGGTGGCCGGGCTTCGGGGCCAGGCCTGGGGGGGGGGGGGGTCTGTCTACAGGAGGAAGGGGGCTGGCACTGGGGATCTACAACAGTGGCCACAGGGACCCAACCCAGGGACGTTGCCTGGAGAAAGCCCATTCACACAACATCACAACATGCTGTGTGCTCTGCAGAAGGTTTCCCCACCTCTCTGAGCCTCAGGCTCCTTACCTGTCCAAGAAGATTCTATAACATGTGTCCGAACAACCTCGCAGCAGTGAGAAAACGGAAGTGAGGCGAGAAAAACGCCTCTTCCCTGAGTATCTGCTAAACGGCACCCGCGGTCACCTTTCCAACGCCGTGAGGAAGGCGACACCCACGGAAGTGCAGTGACTAGTCCACAGTCACCGCCTGGGAGAGGCGGCCGTCACACACTCCATTCGCCCTCTCCGAGGCTGTTCCTTGCAGCATTACACTTACACCAAGCGCTTGCGATGCACGGCTCTACCCTAAGCGACTCACCCACAGGAGCACGCGAATCCCGCCACCACCCTGTAAGGTAAGTGCTGCTATTAGCCCCACTTTTATGAACGAGAAGACTAGGGCTCCTCAGGGAACTTGCTTGTTTCCCAGCCCATAAGGGACAGGGCAGCTGAGACTGGAAGCCAGTCCCCTCGCTGTCAGCGCTCAGAGAGGTTGGAGACAGCCCGGGGCACAGGCCCGTGAGCGCGGGCCTGGGTTAATCTCACGTTGTGTCCACACCATGAACCACTCCGCGCCTACGGAGACGGATGATCTAAACCTACCACACGTTACCACATGAATAAGTCTTGGAAACATAACGTTGAGAGGAAAGAACAGTCACTACCTAGGGTAATCGCATCTAGGCAAAGTGTAGAAACAAGGCTAGGTAACATTTACCGATATTCACAAATGTCGTAAAAGTAAAAAGATAAAAGATACACGGCAGGGGAAGGAAAGGGAAGGGTTTGGGGGCTGGGGGTCGGGGTTCACAGCACCGTATCTGTAACAGTTTATTTCCTCTAAAAGAAAGGCCTGAAGCCAGAAACAAACTGTTAAAGGGAAAATCACAGGCCCCAAACGGCATTACTCGCGCCAAAAGCCCACAGTACCAAACCTAGATTTAATACCTGATCTAATTGCAGTTTCTGCCTCTCCCAGGAACAGAATCTTAATCACCCAGTCTGGAATTTTCTGGTCAACACCAATGAGGTCATCTGTCATGTGGGCCCTCTCCATCCCTCCCCCACCTCCACCCTAGAAAGAAGAGGTCATCTCCATGATATAAACCCTTCCCCTTCTCTTCCCTCCCCCAAAAAATGTCCCAGCCCCCAAATAATCTTCTCTTCTGTTAATAGCTCCCTTGCTCCACCCTTCGCCCTATAAAAACTTACACTTTGTACAGCCCTCAGGGGAGCGTCCTTCTAGTTGCTGCATGGGATGCTGCCAGGTTCATGAATTGCTTTTTTATTTTATTTTTATGAATCACTTTTAAAGCCAATAAGATCTTCAGATTTACTGGGCTTAATTAGGTTTTGCGACAGAACAAGTGTGCTTTGAAAATGTGAATGAAAAGAAGGCTGTGTAATAAACCTGACAAGCTCATGGGAGACGCATGGCAGGCCTGACAAGCTCAGTGACCCAAAGTAGCCACACCGGATGGTCCGATCACAAATTCCTAGCTGGGCCGGTCGTCACGGCCCAGGCCCAGAGCTTCCTTCGCAGAGCCCGTCTCTACCATAAGTGCGCCCTGCCCGTGGCTCGTAGGCATCTAGGGGAACATCCCTTTGCAACGTCAGAGTAATTTTCTTTTCTAGGCCCCTCAGGGCACAACCGCAGGCACCAGAGCACAAGACCACAGACCCCTCAGTGTTGCCTTGTACCCGCCACACCATCTCTACACGCTGTAAATGTTCCTTCTGAACGACCCTGTACCCACCAATGTGAAAGAAGTATGCTTCCCCATGTTGCTTTTCACCCAGGCCACGGGTCTCCCCGCTTTGCTCTCTCCCGCCTCCTTCGCCCACCAGCAGTGGCTTTCCTGCACCCTCCTGGCGTCTTCTCTTTGACTCTAATGTATAAAATCAGCGGCAAAACTGCCATTCTCAACGGAGCGTTTGAGAGCTTGCCCCCCCCCCATATGTCCTCAGTTTGACACAGGCTCATAAAAACCTGCTACCGGTGTGAATGTCCTTCGTTGACAAAAAGTATAAAAAAACAGAATCACATTGAGCACCCTAAGCAGACTACAAGGCTCTCAAGCGTCCCTTACGAAGAGTGGGTGCACCGGAGAAGCCCCACCCCATGCCTTAGCATACCCGCACCCCAACAGTCACTCAATGCAAACAGCTCAGGCTTCTCCCCTTCCCCCCGTTCCACACGGTACCCAGAGGGAGTGTCATCCAGTGCCCATCGGACCGACCACGTCCCGCCCTCGCTCAGAACCCCCCTTGGCACCCCGGGGCCCTGAGGAGCGAGCCCTGCCTCCTTTCTGTTCATGTTGACCCTCCCACCCAGGCTCCCGACCGGGCCGCCTCGCCTCCTCCCATCCCGCAGACTCCCCGCGCTCCCCTCGCCTGCGACAGGTTCCTCACCTCACCCTCGGCCTCGCAGCTTGGGGGTGACGCTGACATCTAGTGGTCAGAGGCCGGGTGCTGCTCAGATTCTCGGCACTGCCTTAGAGCCAAGGTGGCTGCTAGATGCTTTTTATTTTATTTTTTTAACATGCTCTAGACCGAGGCGGCTGGAAGAGAGGAGGGAGCACCGCAGGTCGAAAAGAGAGGAGTTGCGTTTGTCCCGCGGCAGCCAGGCGCCTGGCTCTGGACCCCGCACTTCGCCTCCAGGTGGGCTCCTGCTCCACGCCCGGGTGCCCGGCGCTCCGAGAGCACCGCGGGCAGCTGGTGAAGGCGCCCCCCGGGAAGAGTTGGGGTTTCTGTCTCACCCTAAGGCGGGGTCCCGAGCCCGCCCCGGAGGGGCCCCACGGGGATGGCCACCTCCTCAAGGAGGCGGCACTTCTGCCAGGGCTGAGCCATGGGTGGACCTCAGAAGATGGAGAGGTCAGCACAGGATCACGGCCACGGCCACGAGGGCAGGTTGGGCTCAGCAGACGTCTCCTTCCCGAGCCAGGGGCTCCTGGGGCCTCGAGGACCACCTCGGAGGTGGAGGGGTTGGGGGGGACAGCTTCTGGGGGGGAAGGGCGGTGACTCGAGCATGCACACAGCTCGGGATGGCCTCGGGAAACAGGAACGGGAACTGGGTGGTGACTCGAGCAGACCCCAGCCCCGTCCTCGTGAAGTTTGTTGGGAAGGAGGGCGGACAGATTGTGACCTGTTACAATACATGTGCAAGGAAGGTGAGGGGTCCATGGGGGGCCTGATGGGGAGACGAACTCTACGAAGATGGACCGAGTCGATGGCAATAATGATGAATATAAAGTGGCTACTCATGGTCTAAAAGAAAAACACTGCTGGATGAGTGAAAACAGTTAAAGTAATTACTATGCGGGGCTCCCCCACGCGCCCCTGGGAGCAGCCGCGTGAGAGGGAGCCCGGGTGGTCAGCCAAACCAGCCACTCGGGGGAAAGGGGTTGTAATTCAGGCAAGAAACAGACTCAGAGAGGTTGGGCCGTCTGCCCAAGGTCACACAGCTAAGTAGCTGCAGAGCCCTTAACATTCAGTGAGGCCTCAGTTGTCCTACCCGTTGCCCATATCTTCTGGTTCTCTCTGTCTCTGTCTCTCTGTCTCTGTCTCTCTGTCTCTCTGTCTCTGTCTCTCTGTCTCTGTCTCTCTGTCTCTCTGTCTCTCTGTCTCTCTGTCTCTGTCTCTCTGTCTCTCTGTCTCTGTCTCTCTGTCTCTCTGTCTCTGTCTCTCTGTCTCTCTGTCTCTGTCTCTCTGTCTCTCTGTCTCTCTGTCTCTGTCTCTCTGTCTCTCTGTCTCTCTGTCTCTCTGTCTCTCTGTCTCTCTGTCTCTGTCTCTCTGTCTCTGTCTCTCTGTCTCTCTGTCTCTCTGTCTCTGTCTCTCTGTCTCTCTCTCTGTCTCTCTGTCTCTCTGTCTCTCTGTCTCTGTCTCTCTGTCTCTCTGTCTCTGTCTCTCTGTCTCTCTGTCTCTGTCTCTGTCTCTCTGTCTCTCTGTCTCTCTGTCTCTCTGTCTCTGTCTCTCTGTCTCTCTGTCTCTCTGTCTCTGTCTCTCTGTCTCTGTCTCTCTGTCTCTCTGTCTCTCTGTCTCTTTGTCTCTCTGTCTCTGTCTCTCTGTCTCTGTCTCTGTCTCTCTGTCTGTCTCTCTCACACACACAGGCAACACCCCAGCTCCCACTGGGGATAAAAGTTACTGCAGCGGACCAGTTGCAAGTCACACTTTATTCACTCGCCAAGAGGTCTGGGGGGAGCCTGGGCAGCAGACCAGGCCCCTAGGGAGGAAACGGGGGGCATTAGTTGGAGGGGTGGAAGGCGCCCCGTTGGTGCCACTGCATGTCACGGATGCGGCGCACAGACTGCACCTGGGGGTGGGGAGCCCCAAAGTCACTGCTTTCCTTATAATCTCCCTTCTCCAACAGGTACTGCAGCCCGCGGTAGCCAGGGTACTGGTAGCCGACCCACCTGCAGGGCCAGAGGGGGGGGCATGGGGAGACAGAAGGGGAAACAGATGAAAAGGGGGACAGAGGGAGAGAGGGGGAGAGAGAGAATATCCTTAAGCCACTAGGAAGGGTGGAGCCTCCCAGTCCTCACCCTTTAGAAACTAGCCTTTGCTTTCTTCCTTCTCCTGACGGGAAGCTCACTACCTCATGAAGCAACTTTTGACTGAAGGCCTCATACTGGGATCAGAGGAAGGGGTGATCTCAAGTTCACTTAATCTTAGAACAAGACAGGCCTCTTATCCCAATCCCAAGCCCAGCTGCAAGGCTGAGAGAGAACTAGATAGGTCTGGAAAGGTCCCAGGAGCCTTCTGTACTCCCTTTGCCCGCCACCTGAAGCTGTCACTGTTAAGGGGTCACTCACTCTCTTCAGTACCTGATGAAAGTCAGTCTTCTCCCCAGAAAATGCCACACAGCCCTGGCCCGCATGGACCTGCCTTGCTGGCCTCTGAGCTCTGCTGCTCAGCCTCAGGTCCCCACAAGCCTGCCCTCTTGCTGCTCTGGCCTCTGCAGAGCCCCTCGCACTCACCAGGGGTCCCTCTTGACCCCCACAATTCCTGTTCTTGTTTGAGGTTCTCAGCTCGAGTCCCTTCCTCAGGGAAGAAGTCTAGATGGGTGTGATTCTTAAACGATTTACAGTTGTCCCCAAGTAGACTGTCAGCTACACAAGGAGAAGCCAGGCCTCTAACACAGTAGGACGCTCGGCACATTGAATCAGTGAATGGATCCATGAGTGAGTGAAGGGGACCATGAACACAGAACTTTGCATGCTCTGTGTTGGTAAACTACCCCTCTTGGAGGAACAAAGTCTTGATTTGTAGCATTTTCCAATTTCCCTGGTGTAAATTCTCCCACAATGGCTGATTACAAGTACCAATGACTCAACCACCTGCTTATGAAAATTCTGAAAAGTTAAGAGTCAGCTCTTGCCAGCTGGCGCAAGCTGGCCACAGCACGCCACTGCCAGAAGCCCATCTGGGGACCCCCATGAAATCCAAACTTGTCACTGTGGAAAAACTCCCAAATGCTGATGACGAAGGTTTATGTGCCAAAGAAGTTTAACTTGGTGGGAAATGACATGTTTTACCCAACTCAGGAATTCATGCATTAAAAGGCCAGCACAGTCTGCCCTGGCCAGGTAGCTCAGTTGGTTAGAGCGTTGTCCCAATACACCAAGGTTGCAGGTTCAATCCCCAGTCTGGGCACATCTAAGAATCAACCAATGAATGCATAAATATGTGGAACGACAAATCGATGCCCCTCTCCCTCTCTAAAATAAGTTTTAAAAGGCCATCAAGGGCTGGACTTCCTGCCTCTCACAGCTTTGTAAGACCACTCAACTCACCCCAGCTCTTCTGCTCCCCCCGTCTCTGCCTCACCTGCCTCCCCACCAACAGGAACCTTGGGGCTGAGGTTAAGGCCAAGGCCTGTCCCTCCAAAGGTAGGTTACTGCCCCAAAGGCGGGTCTGGATGGAACTTCAGGGCCGGCAGCCACCACGCGTGGGCGGATGGCATCCACACCCAGTTCCCCGCGTGAAGACTGAGGTTGGGAGTTTGCGGGGCACCAGCGTTCAGGGCGGAGCGGGGCTTAGGACCCCAGGTCCAGGCTCCTGGGGCGGGCGAGCCAGGTACGGGTCTGTACTCACGTGCCACTCTGCACCCGCACGGAGGACACCTTTTCGTGGTAGCCGTGGGCGTGGAAGCTGGGTACATCGTCATCTATAACCTCCATCTTCCTCCCCGTGAAGTTGGGGTTCTCGTAGAGGGTGATCTTGTGCTCCTGGCTGTCCTGTTGGTGGGGAGTGGGGGCAATCAGTGCAGGAGGGGGGAACCAGGGTGAGCCCTCCCACCCATCCTCACACCTGGAGTTGGCATCAGCTGCTACGACCACAGGCCTCTGCCCGGTACCCCCCCACGTGAGTGTCTATGACAACTGCCATTGAACAGTAGCTGTTTGTTGAGATCCTATTGGGGCTAATAGCATGTAACGGACTCTGCAAATTCTCCACTTTGGGGAATATTTGATTCTGAAATGTCATTTTCCCTCCCACAGCCTCGACTTTCTTTTAAAAATAAATGACAGCCACAATCTACATACACACACGCAGCTTTATGGTGCTTCTAGGAGACATTGACATATTTTGCCTTTCCTTCATCTCCACGCCTCTCCCCAACCTTCTGTTTCCGGACATTTTTCTTAGTTATCCCCTTTAATCCTTTAAACCACTCTTATGCCATTTGGCCGATGAGGAAACTGAGGCTCAGAGAGGTAAAGTGACTTGCCCGAGGTCACACAGCGGGGAGTGCCAGAGCCAACATAGGAGCCCAGGTCTGTAGAAGGCGAAGGCCCCTCTCCACCACAACCCATCCCAGAAGTCCTTTTAATAGTTACAGTGGCCACAATGGATTGAGCAATTGCTCTGTGGCAAGAGCTGTACCACCCTGGAAATACTGTCCACACAGAATAGAACGTGAACAGCACCGCCCCGCCCAGACCATTTTGAAATCTTGTGAATGGAGCCCGGTGGGGTTGTGCAATGTGGCAGCTCTCAGGCCAAGCGTGGTGGGATCTCAGGACAGCAGATATCCATATTCCCATTTTACAGAGGAGAATGCTGAGGCCCAGGGAGGGAAGTCCCCTGCCAATCAGAAGGGGCACACTGCTGGAGGTGAAGGTTTCTTTCTGTTCCCCAGGCCCCCTAACTCCAAGGTGACAGAGAGGAAGGATGAGGGACCAGGGGCTCACCACTTTGACGGGCCTCAGGGAGCTGAGGGAGTCGGTCCTCCGGCTGCTGGTCCATGAGTCCCAGCGGGGGTACTCGCCCTTCTCGAACACAAACTGTTCACCCTTGCAGTTGGCTTGCTCATAGCCCACCCAGCTGCAGCGGAGACAGGGCGAGAGAGAAGCTCACGCTTGCTCAGCTCATCAAGAACAGCAGCCCCGCCTAAACCCAAGTAGAGCAAATCCAAGAGCAGGAACGTTCCTGCCGGGCAGAAATATCTAGACGTCTATCAAAATCTTAACAATGGTTACTTCTGAGTTGTAAGATTAGACTCATATGAGGTTTTTTTCCCCTAAGCCATTTCTTCTTAATTTTAAACAATAAACAAGAATTAATTTAAAAAAATTAAAAACTATGCTTTTAAAAAGAAAGCAGAGAAGCATAAAATCCCTTTGAGAAATTCTTCCATCCAAGTACCGAAAACATACAACTGCAGGTCATCGGATGCAGCACTTAAACGGCCAGGAGGCCGGCTCTCAGGCTCCCTAGACACCCTGAGCATGGCAGGGCCGCTTCTTGGCTGTGTCGTCCCCATCAGCAGACTCTGATTACAGTAGGGACGTTGGACCCTGCAAAAGTCCCTGAGAACCTGGAGGTGTGGGCAGGTCGCCCCAGACCTACCTCCAGCCACACAGACTCACTGATCTGTGGGGTGGGGGTCACAGGTGGCCCCTGAGGCTCTTTCAGAGAAAGAGTGGCCAGGGGACCACGAAGAGAGGCCCGGCAGGCTGGGCTCAGCTATATGACATGACAGAGCAGCCACATCCTACTAATCCCCCAGGCCTGCTGACCCCCGAATGTATCAGCAACTCTGCTAAGACCCAGTACGGCCAGGATTCGGGAAGGGGGTGGGTACAGAGCGGGAACAGCCAGCTTTAAGCCTCCCAGGAGAGAGGACATTCCTGGAGCCAGAGGTTGGCAGTTCTGAAAAGGCCCATGAGAGTCACCGTGACCATCTCCCTGCCTCCAGGAAGTGGCTGACCTCAGGGCCAGGCTTTCCCCACAAGCTGTCCCTTCATCCTCAGGAGGACATGGTTGTCCTGATCCTACAGAGAAGGAAACTGGGGCTCAGAGAGGGAAGCCACCCAGCCCAGAAGTGGTGGAGGTAGGATTCGAACCCAGCTCTAACTGGCTCCAAAGAACACATTCTCCCAGCAGGCTGCCGGGCCCTGAATCCTGGTCCCCCGATTGCACAGCCTAGGAGCACGGTGAGGGCAGATCCTTCCAGCTTCCCAGCCCGGCCCCCCACCAGGCAAGGCCTCCCCGGTACCTACGGTCCAGCCTGCACCAGGACGGAGCCGGTTTTCTCCACGCCCGCCTCCTTCAGGTTGGGGCAGGGCCCACTGAGCTCATGCGAGTGGCCTTGGAAGTTCTCCTGCTCGAAGATGATGATCTGTAAGAGCAGGAGAAAGTCAGGCCCCGTCAGGATGGGGAGGAGGGAGGGCCGGGCAGTGGGGAGGGCACTCAGGGAAACTTAAAGGACGCTGAGGGTTCCACCTGGGGAGTCACAAACCAAATATCAGGTCAGATAGTCCTGGCTTAGCCAGTTACCAGCTGTGAGACCTTCAGTCTCAGTTTTCCCATCTGTAGAATGGGAAGTAAAGACAGATGGAAGGATTCAGAGAAGTGTAATGTCGGCAATGCTGGCGGGGGGAGGGGGGCCTAATGACGTTAATTAAGGCACCGGAGTAGGTAAGTAGCAGAGCCGAACTTGGAGCCTGAGCCTGTCTGACACTGCGTCCACCAGAGCAGCACTTGGGGAGCTCTAACGCGTACAGAGAGCCCCTGGGATCTCGGTCAGAGGCAGTTTCCAAGTCAGCAGGCCTGGGATGCGGCCCCAGAGTCGCCTTTGCAGCGAGCTCCCAGGGGAGGCCGGGCCCGCCGGTCTGCAGCGCGCAGGAGGAACAGCGAGACGCCCGGCCACACTGCCAGGGTGTGTCCTCCCGCTGGAGCTGGCCCAGTGCCACCGCCAGGCACCCCCTTCACCCCCCATCACCGGTAAAACCACACATACCCGCGCCCTTTCTGTAAGCCTCAGAGCCGCGCAGGTCTCCCTCGGGCCTCCCCCGGGGGTGCTGCTTCAGGGGCCTGCGCTTCCCTGGCCTCACCTGGTCCTCATCAGCCCCAGGCCTCAAAGCCAAGCGCTAACAGCAGGCCAGCTGCCACCTTTATCATTCCAGAAGGCACGCGGGAGGGAGGGGCTGCCTCGGGGTGCAGCGGGCTCAGGGCCGCGGGCTCCCGGGAGGGCAGCCCTGCAATCCGCATGGTCAGCCGGCTGTGTAAACACGCCCCTCTCTCCCAGGCCAGGGGTTAGCCACATAAAGCCAGGAAGGGAGGCCCATCAGGGCTCAGAGACAAATTCCAGGGGCTCAGTTCAGCCTTTACGGTCACTGACTCGACAACAGATGGTCAGGAGACACGGGCACTGACGTCGCCTCTGCTGCATCCAGCTGTGCCACCCTAGGAAGCAGCTTGGCTCTCTGAGCCTCGGCTTTCCCATCTGTGAAATGGGGGATCTCACCTGTTCTGCAGGGTTACCAGGAAGAACCAAGAGCATGGAAGCGAGAGGCCGGTTTATTATCCCCTGGCCTGGGAGGCGAGGGCTTGCGGGGCCGAGGAGAGCGGGGGATGCCGGCCTTTCCTCTCACCTGAAAGTCCTCAGAGAGCCCGGGAGCTTGGTATTATTAGTATTGTGCTTGTTTATTGACAAATGGATGCAACATTTTACACGTTTCCAACCCTTTAAACCTGCTGTCCATTAGCTACATAGTCTATCGAACAGGGGCAACTAGTCTGAATTAAGATGTGTTATCAGTATAAAATACACATGAGTTTGAAGACTTAATAGGAATAAAATAATGTAATATAGCTCCCTAATAATTTTTCTATTGATCACACATCAGGACATATTGGGTTTAATAAAATATGGTATGAAAATTCCCCGCATCTGTTTCTTTGTACTTTCTGCAGGTGGCTGCTAGGAAATGTTCGATGATATATACGGGGCCCCAGTTTTATGGCCATTGGACAGAGCTGCTCTAAATCATATCACACTGGCCTTCTCCCGGTGCCTCAGTCACCCCGCTCCTTCCCACCCCTGCGCCTCTGCATTTGCTGTGCCCTCTGCCTGGAATGCTCCCCTGCCCCTGCTCCCTGATTTCTACATGGCTGCCCCTGACTTGACCCGGGCCTCTGCTCCAATGCCACCTCCTCAGGGAGGCCCTCCCTAATTCCTTTAGCTAACACACCATTCGCATCCACCCCAACTCTCAGGAACCCTCACTCTGTTTCTTTGCAACACTTCTCACTCCTTGAAGTCATATATTTATTGGCTTGTTTCTTGCCTGCCTTTCCTCCAGGAAGCAAGCCTCTCAAGGGACAAGTTGGGGTGACAAAGGGCAGTTCCAGGATGGACGCCCTGCCCAGGGCCCCAGATGCAGAGGAGCAGAGGGCAGCCTGGGGGTAGAGGTTTGGGGCAGATTGGGTGTGACGAGCTTACACTGGGATACGATCCCACCACCCTGGGGAGGGCGGGGAGGCAAAGGGGCACCATTAGTAGCTGGCATGGGGTGGACATGCCACAGCCAGGCGTCGGGCTGAGTCTGTGTTCTTTGCCTCTTCGCAATCACCCTATGTCATGAATTCGATTTTCTTCGTTTCATGAATGAGGGAACTGAGGCTCAGAGAGGTCAAGTGGCTGGCCCGGGTCACACAGCACTGTGGAGCCAGGACTCACACCCCATCTCCCCTGCACAGGGCCTTTCTTAGCCAGGACTGGGGATCCACCTCAGCCCTGGGGGAGCCCATGGACAATAGGATATGGGGAGAGGGGTGGTAAGGCCAAGAAACTTGTCTCCAAAGCCGGAAGCTGGTGCTGGGAATCCTGGCCTGCCAGTCGTGGGTCAGGGAGGAGCCTTGGAATCAGCCCCCAGGGTGCAAGTGGGGGACACTGAGGCCCAGGGTGGGGCAGGAGCAGAGAGAGGGGACCTAGAAAGGCGATGCCAACCCCACTCTACGGAAGGGAAACTGAGTCTGGTAGAGGAGCTCTGCTGCCCCCCTGCACCCCTCCGTCATGGTACCCACCTTGGGGTTGAGGGGCTGTGGCTTGCCCGCTTGGGTCTGGTGGTCCGAGGCCATGGTGTCCCCTGCAAGAATGACCTGGAAGACATGGGGAAGCGGCAGTGAGGGCCCTCTGGGCCCTGGGCTTTCTCATCGGGGGACCTCGGGGCCGCACCCCTGTAGGCCCACCCCCTGCCTCTGTCTCCCTGGCTGCAGGTGGCCCTAGAGCTGCGGGGTCAGCAGGCAGCTGCTTCATCCTCAGCTTCACTTTTTGCATCCAGACCAGCTCCAGGGGGAAAAACAAAATCTTCTAAAAATAACGTGGCAAGTTAGAGCTGAAGCGGGGTCTCCAGGGGGTCCCTGTCACTCAGCTCCGAACAGCTGATGCCACGCAGATTGCAGACGCATCGACACGATGCAGGGATTTCTGGACTAAAGGAGAGCAGCGTGGGGCAAAGCTGAACCTTCACTGGTTTGTCTTTGCTCCTGCAAACTCAGATTCCCTTCCCCGGCCGCTGGCAAACCGCGATGCTGATGGGTGTTTAATGTTAGCAAAGAGCGTTCCCCAAGCTCCCCCCCGAGCCAGGCAGTGCCGGACCATCCCCCTACCTTATCCAAGCCCGGCAACAAAGGGCGTCTAGGACCCCTCTCCCCATTTAACAGAAGAGAAAACCGAGGCTTAGAGAGTCCAAGGCTTTGCCCAAGGTCACCTTGTCAGAAAGTAGTGGCACCTGGATTCGAACCCAGGTCTCCCACACTTTCCCTCAGGGGTGAGCCTGAGAGAAAAAGGCAAGGTGAGCGAGAGAAGCATTCTTACCAGTGACACTGGCCCCCGAGAGTGCCTGTGAGGCCCGGCCGGCGGGAGGTGGCCTTTATACCTTCCCCAGGAGCGCCGTTGCCAAGACGGGTGACCGCTGCGGCCCCGGGGAAAGCAGGGCGAGAATGGAGGATTAAGCCCGCACCAAAGCCCAGGTCAGCAAATGTCCGCAGGCATTGTGTCCCCACACAATAATGTCATTAGCTTTCAGATTTGGCCGCGCCGGGGGGTCAGGCGGCCGGGCAAGGGGATGCTCGCGTTTGCATGCATCAGCCGTCCGGCTGCCAGGGCAGGGGGCAGGCTGGGTTCACCGGATGGTCAGTCGAGCCCTGGGGGTAGACAGACAGGGGCTAAACCCAGTGGCCCTGGTAAAAAAAGCAAGTAAAAGAGGGTGATCTGGCAGGATCCAGCATCACTCATCCATCCACCCAGTCAACAAATATTTACCAGACACCTACTTGGTGCCAAGCTCTGTCCTAGGGGGTGGTGTCAGGGAGGGGACCTGCCCCAGCCTGGACCATCCAGGACAGCTCACGGGAAGAGATGAAGTCCTCAGGGATCGGGAGAAATTAGCCTGGGAAACCAGGTTGGGACGACAGTTCCAACGAGGGCAGGGCCCGGGCCAGGCGGCCAAGGTGGGCAGGGGCAGGGCCTATAGGGTGAGGACAGTGAGCTGCATTCTGCAGGCCCCTGGGCTGTCGCAGCGCCTGCTCTTCTTAAGGGGGATGCTCTCAGGACCCCAGGGCCCTGAGGTTGGGAGAAACCTCTGGGATCCCTGCTGCCAGGCCCACCACGGCCCGGTGGGCGCTTGGCCTTAACTCATGTTCCCTCGTGGCGGCAGCCTGCGTCTGGTCTGCCCAAAGATCAGGCAGGAGAGGGGACGGTGCCAGGCTTCGGAAAACCGCTCGAAGGCTCTTTCTCTCTACACCGCTTCCCAGCACCTGACATTACATTTCTCATTTATTAGCTGGATTTCCAATTAGAAGGGCTCATGGCTGAATACCTGCCTAAACAAAATGTGCTCTATCCATACAATGAAATATTATTCAGCCTGAAAATGAAAGGAGGTCCTGACACGTGAAACTTGAAGACGTGATGCTAAATGAAATAAACCAGATACAAGAAGCCAAAGGCCATGTAATTCCCCTTACAGGAGGTTCCCAGAGTAGTTAGATTTACAGAGACAGAAAGTGGAACGGAGGGTGCCAGGGGCCGGGGGGAGGGAGGAGAGGGGAGCTAGTGTTGAATGGGTGCCGAGTTTCAGTTTTGCAAAATGAAAAAGGCCTGGAGATGGAGGGTCATGATGGTTGAACAATGCGCATGTGCTTAACGCCACCCGGCTGTACACTTAAAATGATTTAAATGGTCACTTGTATGTTATGAATATTTTACCACAGTGAAAATAGTGTCAGCTCCCACCCCCTGAAGTGTATGGTCTCCCTGCTCTGGAGGCTGGGCGTCTGGCATCAGGGTGCTGGCCGAGCCACACGCTGTCCCCGCAGCTCCAGGGGAACCTTCCTCGCCTCCTCTACCCCCTGGAGTTGCCTGCACCCCTCGGTTTGTAGAGTCTTTGCTTAGTCACCGGGCCGCCTTCTCCCTGCATCTTCTCCCTGCGTCTTCACATTGTCTTTCCTCCGCGCATGTCTGCTCTGTGTCCAAATTTCCCTGTTTTAAAATGCCCTCATTTTAACTTAAGTACCTCTGTAAAGACCCTATGTCCAAATACGGTCACATTCCAAGCACTGGGGGTTAGAGCTTCGACATAACGTTTTTGGTACCCAATTCACCTCCTAACAGATGCCAATTAATATTTGCCGAATAAATGGATGGATTCAGACCTGGCTGTGCCTCAATAAATAAGAAAGAATTGCTAACACTGAGATCTTATCATAAGACAGATGCTGTTCATACTTAGCTCTTTCAGTCCTACAAATCCAAGAGGTAAGTGTTGCATTTATCAGTCATTCCATTTTATAGAAGAGGAAGTCGAGGCTCAGAGAGGTTAAGCAACTTGCCCAAGGTTGCAGTCAGAGTAGCAGAGTTGGCCTTTGTGGATTGAGCTCTACTAAGCTTGCTGGAGGACCCTCTGTCTGCTGTCTCATTAAATAAATTCAATCCTCACGACCGTTTTTGAAATAGATATTATTTCTCTCTCCTATTACAGATAGGAAGCTGAGGCGTAGAGAGGTTGAGCAACCTGTCCAAGCTCACACAGCTCCTTGAGTCAAGTCTCGGTCACGTTTGCATTCCCACTGCCTTCTTGGGACCAGCACATTGTAGATGCTCAGAAAATGTTTGTTGACCGTCTAAATTAATGAATGGATACAAGAGGAAGAGATGAGTGAAGGGGTCTTGGTTTGGGCTTCCCCAGAAGCAGATTCTGTGATAAAAGCGTTCAGGTTCAGGGAGTTTGTTGGGAAGTGATCCCAGGAAGTTCTGCAGGGAGAGAGGCAGGGAGGCAAGAAGGGAAGGCAGCCGACAGGTGTATCAGCGAGCAGGTTACCGCTGGGTCTTCTTGATATGAAGGGGGGTCATGTGATTCCTCCTGGCCTGTGGGTTCTGAGCAGACTTGACAGATATAATTTCCAGGCCTAATCGTTTTATTGCAGGTGCCAGACTTCCCAGGGCTCTCTCTTCCATTGCCCTTCCATTGCAGTGCTGCAAGTGGCAGAGCCTCCGTCGGCCTGGTTCTGTGACTGACGATACGGACAAGAGCCCCCGCTGGCCAGCACTGGGCAAGTGCCTCGTTGGGACGCCCAGAGCCCCTGCGCACGGTGAATTGTAAAGCCATTTCCTTGTCCGTCTCCCTCAGACTGAAGGCAGAGGCTGTGTCATTCTTGTTATCCCCACAGAGTAGATGCTCAGTAAAAAGTGTTAAATTATTATCAGGGAGAGGTGGCACCTTTCAAGGCTCATCCCCCGGATGACAAGCCCACAAGTGAGCTACAGTCACCAACAAAAGGAAGGTGAACCTAAGATTGCATTAACAGAGATATAGAGCCTAGAAGGAGGGAGGTGATGAGCTGCTCCCCAAGTATTACTCAGGCCACACCTAGAGAACCACTATGTCACCTCTTCCCCAGGCAAGGACAGGATTGTGTGGAGGGGAAAAAGTCTGAGCATCAGTCCAAGGGCTTAGGGATGTTCAGAAAAGGAGTGATGGGGGCAGTAGGGGAAACAGACTTCACTTGGTGTTTTAAAAAGATAACACTGTCTATGAGTTAAGACTTCCTGGAAATCCAGTGGCCCGAGAGTGCAAGCAACTGGACACCCGCAGCATGAGGGCTGGAGCGAAGGGCCTCCAGACGGGGGAGCAGGAAACGTCGCTGCCCTGGAAACAGGGGACAGGGATCCGCCGGGGCCAGAGGCGCGACTGGTCTGAGGACAGGTGGGGCAGGGCGAGAGTGGGGCTGGTCCCTTACGTCCCGCTGATGGCCCGGACGCTGGCCACCCGGTCCTGGAAGCCGTGAGCCCAGAGGCTCGGCAAGTCGTCGCCCACTATCATCTCCATCCTGCGGCCACCGAAAGCCGGGCTCTCAAACAGGTGGAGCATGTGATCCGGCCCGTCTGGGGACAAGGCCGTGGCGTGAGCCGCTGCTCCCGGCCCGGGACAGGGGTCGGCAGGCCCCGGGGATGGGAGAGTGAAGTGCCGCCGATGGTGCCCGCCCCACGCCCCTGCCTGAGGGGGGTGCCGGGCATGCCTTCACCCCCGAACCCGCTGCCAGAGCCTGGACTTTCAATCCGAGGCGAGAACCTGCTTGCCGTGTGGACATGGACCTGCCGCTTAACCCCTGCGGCCTCAGTTTCTCCACCTGTCCAGTGGGGTTAGCATGGCACCAATCTCCTAGGGCAGTTGTAAGGATTCGGCGATAGAATGCATGTTAAATTTTAGGTGGTGTAATTATTATTGAAATTATACTGATTAAATCCCACCGCTCGGGCACTGCGCTGGGTGCTGGGCCGCGTCCTGCGTTCTCTTTCCACTGCACCCTGCTGTTTACCGCAGGGATGGAGGCCTAGAGGGTTCTAAGGGGGTCACAGGTCCACTCCCCCGCTTTACAGATGGGAAAACTGAGGCCAGGGAGCGGAAGGGAGTTGCCTGAGGCCGCACAGCGGGTCTAGAACTAGAACTCGAACCCCAGAAGGCCCAGGGCTGTGAGGAGGGGCTGGGGGTCCAGGTACTCACGGCCCCGACTCCACCTGGATGGAGCCCACCTTCTCCAGCAGGCGTCGGTCAGGTCGGGGCACTGGGCCCAGAGCTCGCACCGCTTGCCCTGGAAGTTCTCCATTTCGTACACGGTCACCTGGAAAGGGCAGCATCCCGAGCGTCACACGGGGGGGGGGGGGGTCCCGGGCCCAGCCCCTGTCCCGTGCTGTCCTCTATGGGGCCAGGGAGGGAGGTCCTGTCCTCAGCTCCAGCAGCTCTGCCTCCTACCAGCCTGGACCAGCACCGCGCGGGCTTGCGCTGCCCCCTGGCGGCCACGGAGGGCACCGCCCGCAGAAACCTCAGTTAAACCCGGACGGCTGCTCTGCAGGAGCCGCTGGGAGACCCGCCTGCTGGCAGGAAGCGCAGGGAAGCGAAGCCGCCGGCAGCCAGGAGGGAAGGTGGGCCGCGTCCTACCCTGCTCAGCTGGGGCCAGAAATCTGTATGTCCCTTCACGGGAAATATCCCCACTTTTAAAAGCCTGTGCAGGACAGACGCGTCGGCAGTTTGCGACCTTGGGTTGACCTTCGCCTGCCTGGGTCCAGAGAGGAGGGAGCTGTAAAGGCAAAGGAAGGTGCGGCCGCCTCCCCGCCGCCAGCCTAGAGGCACAAACCGTCTCTACAGGAGGTCCTTGGGGAACATCTGCTCTGGCTTTTTCACAGATATCTATACATGGAAAGCAGAGTTGGTTTCTACCCCTGAACTTGGGATGCAGTCACCATCTGCTAGGGATGTAAGGGGCAGACAGAGGTGGGGACATGACCCCCTCCCATCAGATCCTTCAGGATCCTGAGGACCTACTACGCGCCTGGAACTGTCACCTGCCACATTTCCTTAGCCTGGAGTTCTCAGCCTCAGCACTATTGACATTTGGGGCGGCATCATTCTTTGCGGGGGGGCTGTCCTGTGCACCGCAGCACACTGAGCAGCACCCCTGGCCTCCACCCACTAGGTGCCGGTAGCTTTCCCTCCCCTCCTTCTGATAACCAGAAATGTCTCCGTCAATGCTAGGTGTCGTCTGGCACCATGCCCCCCAGGAGAACCACTGCCTTAAACTCCGGCCCACTGATGTTGCCAACACCACCCCCAGTTTAGAGAGCCGAGGCTCAGGGTTGTCGCACAGCCAGGAGGTGGGAGGAAGATCAGCTCCGGGCTGAATGGAAAGCCCACTTTGTGTCCACAGGCCCCCTCTCCAGGACCCAGCCACCCCTCCCGCTCCTGGCCCCCAGCTCGGCAGTGCAAGGGAGAGGCCATTCATTCGCGCACCGACACACCAACTTCTCCAGTGCAACTTGCATCAAAGCTTTATTTGCTGTTTTCATAGTCTGAACGCAACATCTCTGTACATGCAAAGGTCATCCAGTTTTAGGGCAGTTGGCTAGATTCCCAACTGCTCCTGATGTGCGTAGGAAACCTCTTTACAGTTACAAAATATAAAAGCATTTGTCAACATCCAATACTCGGTGAGGTCCAGGGAGGCCCGCGGTTTCGACATTAAAAATATAGGCTTTTTTCTAGGTGAATTCTCAGTCACATGATCCGAGGTTCTCTCTGGGCTTGGGTAAAGTGCCTCTCGTCCGCCTTCGTGCAGAACTCCCAGGGCTTGTGAATTCTAAGGCAATTGCAAGAATGCCAGCAGGCAGGAGGCTTAACTTCCCTACACACCGGACCCAGGTTCCTTCTCTGTTGTGACTCAGCTCTCTGACGAAGGGACCCGGAAGAAAGGCTAGGAAAATATATAGTCTATGTATATATGTTTCCACTCCCCCATCTTACAAAGCATTTTGAGGGTCAACATCATGTGGGAAGTACGTGACCTCTAGAGGATTGGTAGGATTTAGGAAACAGCACAGTACAAAATATCTCCCGTAACACAATATATTACTTTTGTGAGCCCCTATTTACAGGATCCATAAGGCTATGTGGAATGAGATTGTTAAAAAGCTCCAATTCTTCTTTAGACAATGGCGTAATATTTCTGAGCGGGCGTGATGCCAGCAGAGATTGTCAGAAAAGTGCCCATCGGATTTGAGGAAGATGTTAGCGGCACCAGCTACAAGGGTAGCTATTTAAGGAGATTCTGGGAGGGCAGGGGACAGAGGTTCAGGGGTGACCTTGCCAGACACCTCAGGCTGACCTTCTGGACCTGGCTTTCTGCCCCACTCCCTGCAGGGACCAACCCAGGCAAAAGAAAGATATTTCTAGAGGGGTGATGGGGGCAAACGGAGATACAGACTGGCTAAGACTGGGCACACTCATCCCCACTGGCTCTCCATGTCCGGAGCCTCGGCCTGCCCACAGTTCCAACAAGCAGACTCCGAGCGGCTTCCCAACACGGAGCCTGAATGCATCACTCCCTGAGGGGATGGAGCCCAAGGTGGATCTTCTTCCCGGTGTCCAGCGAGCGGGTCCTGCCTGCTTCAAGTGGCTCCCTCTGCCTAGTTACTGATCGAGGTGCCCTGGGACTTCTGCTTTCTCATTTGAACACGTGGTGGGAGAGGAAAGGCACAGAGGGAGAGAGGTTCTCCATCACCAAAGCAACTGGCCACTGCGTCAATGTGGGGGGATGGTATTTCCCATTGGAGAGCTTTCCTCCTGCCTCCCCATCTCCCCTCAGGCTCACCCCAAAATGCTAGTTGACAGAAAGGCAACAGTCATCTAGCTTCCTGCATTAAGGGACAGGGCTTCGTGGGAGGGGCCACAGGGACTGAGGGGAAGACACAGACACTGGTGAGGGAGAGGCAGGCCTGAGCCCTCTCCTCGGGTGGACACCGTCTTCCACAGGGGCCCGAGTCGCTTTAGGAAAACGTTTAGTTCGGCAGGAGATCTGACCGCACACCTGTGGGGTTTAGCTTTGCAGTTAGGCCCAGCTCCGGGGGCAACCTGGGCGCCCTGGTGGAAAATGTAAAATCGCAAATGGGCCAGGCAGCTGTCAGCACCGGGTGGGCGCCGCTGGGGTCTCCTTTAGGAAACCACGCTGAGGCTTTTTCTAAATCCCTCGCACAGCCTCTAAGGTTTAGGATCTCAGGCCCGTGCCTATTTCGGTTCCCGCTTCTTCGAGATACCCGGAGTTGGCCTCAATTCCCGGGGTGCACAAAAGGAAACACATCTGTCCGAGAGCATATGACTTGGTTTGTTCCCTGGAAAACATCCCCATCTGACTGTCCTTTCCTCAAATCCTAGACAACCGGAGGCTGTCAGTGTCAGGTCAGCATGACTCAAAATTCCCAGCTTCGCAAACACCGAGGTCTCCCCCGCACCAGGATTTCTCTGGCGGCACCGAGTCATTTCTCCACAATGCTGACGTCTGAGGCTGCGCTGGGAAGTTCACAGGCCAGAGGCCTCTGCTTCCTTAGGCAAGAGACCGTGAGGCAGGGGCTCCACTGGAGGGGAAGCTACAGACTCATCAAGAGATCATGTCAAAACGCTGACGTGCACAGGGCGTGTGTGGAGAGAGGGAGGGAGGAAGGGGGGGACAGGAGGAGGGGGAAGGAGGGAGGGAAAAACATGGGGGGGATTGTGGATCCATTGCAATTTGCTTTCTGTGCGAGACTCATTTAAGGAGAGCCGAGGGCCAGGGGAGGAAGGTGAGAGGAGAGTAGGTGACTTGATTGCATACAGATGGTTAAGGCATATTCCGTTGGTCTAAAAGGAGACAGATTTCCAGAGAAACTCGCTCACTCGAGAAACTAGCATACAAACCCCTGCTTTCCCCCAAGGAGCAACCCTGGTTTAGAAAGAGCACATAACCCACAGGCCCAGCCACCTGCACAGGCTGAGCCCCAGTCTCTCTCCCCTCCCTGCACTGACCTCAGCAGGACCCAGGCTGGGGGCGGGAGGGGGAGCCTGCTCTGCGGGGGTCGCTCCTGACCGGCTGTGACTGTCTGCTCTGCGGTGGAGAGATGGGGCCGCAGGAAATAAAAGGCCAAGCAGGATGTGATGTGCGGGGCTTCCTCCAGGCCGTTTAAAGGGGTGGGCTTTGTATGTCTCAGTCACCAAGGAATTAACAGGACTTTTCTTTCCAATCGAGGTGGGGGAGGCGGGTTAGGTAAAAGGTCTCCAGGTCAATCTTGTTTTCAAGTGCTTTTCTCCCCTGTTGGGTAAACTTGGGCTAAGCCGGGACTAATTCAGAGCCGAGAGTTGTGCGTGGTGAGTCCCGATACACTCCCTCAACAGAATGGGTCATGTCCTACTGCCCGAGATGGTACCCAGGGGCCTTCCCACCTTCAGAAAGACAGAGAAAGCAGCAACCAAGAAAGGAAGTCGGGGCCCGAACACACAAGAAAGCCCCTACATCAACGTGGCTATGAAACGTGAGCAACAGAAGTCAACCGAAGCAGCTCCTGGAGGAATTAAATCTCCAAATGGGCCACTGAGAACTGATCAACCACTTTGCAGCTGTTATCAAGCAGAGCCCAACCTCCGGACGCAGTGCAGGAGGCTCCCAGAAGCGCAGGGGGGTGGGCCAAGGATCCTACAACCGCCCAGCAGTGGGCAGCCAACGCTCAGCCAGCGGGGCGCCAGGAGGGGGGCCCCAGTCACTGTCCAGGCTGCTGAAGGGAACCACTCCCCACCCCCGAGAGAGGGGGGCGGAGGGAAAAGGGAGACGATGGAAAAAGCATGACAGGTGGGCAAACAGAGACTCCTGGAGAGGTGGCCGGGCAGAAGGGAGGTATGTTTGACACCATTTGCAAGCAATGGATTTGTGAAGAAAGATTTTTCGCCTTTTGGGAAGTTGCTGAGGGGTGGGGCATGCAAGTGCCCCCCACTTCCGATCTGGCCAGCGCTGCGCATGGATCCACGAGGAAACTGAGCCCCTCGGCAACCACGGGTGCCCCATGAGCTTCCCACGCATCTCCCTCACCAAAGGGCATCTCCAGGTAAGGTTGGCACAAAGTTTATGGCAACTCCAGGCGTGGCAGGTGGCCAGCCAGGCATTTCTGGGGCCTTGGGCTTCACGGGGGGAGGAGGCTGGTGTTGAGAATCTCCAAAGAGAAGAAAAGAGTAGAAATGGCAAGAAAAAGGGAGGCAAGGGAAACCTACGCTCTGCCACCCGGCACCTCTGTCCAGAATCCCTGGCCCGGGGGGCTCCCCTCCAGAGCAGCGATTTCAGCAAGGCCCTCCTTCCCTTCATGTGGACCTGAAAAGAGCACTTGGTCGGATGGAGTTCAGGGGGAGGGTGGAAAGAAGAAACACAAGAGCCCCTCGGTCCTGCGTTTGTTCGGAGGCCAGTGGGCCCGGCTCCTCCCTGCCTGCAGCTCAGGCCGTGTTAGGAAACGACTCAGGAGAAAAAGATTCCCGGGGGGGTCTGATGTCTGGGTGGGAAAGGCACTGCCATGGGGGCTGCAGTTTGTGAACCCTGGAGGCCAAGGGACAAAGGTCACTCCGCAGAAATCAGAGCTCAGAATGAGAAGAGGCCAGGAAAATATATACAAGGGCGGCAATCAGAATTTTTAAAAAGCTCGGGTAGGGGTGAGATAACCTGAGATGATCAGATACTTCGGGCAACACAGTCACACCCCCCCCTCGGGGTCCTCAGTGGAGAAACATAGGTACGTGTCAAATTTCAGGGAAAAATTGGCTGAATTATTGCTTTATCACCTTCTAAAGCAAACAAAAATGACTCCCAAGAAGAGAGGTCAGCGATGCACACAGCCCCGCCGAAACGATAAATACCAGGACAGGGGCACTTAAGAATCGGAACTGCTGATCCTTCGAGAGGGAGACAGAACTGGCCGAATAGAGAATCCAGATCCCCAGCCCCGTGGTGCTGCCTGGGACGCGAAGAGAGCGGGACACAAACGGTTTCTTCCTCCCTGGAAATGTCCTCGTGAAGGAGGCCTGCCTGGGGTGGGCGGAGGAGGGACTTCCACAGCCCAGGCGTTTTCTAGAACCGGGGGAGGCAATCCAGCCTGGCCCCGTGTTCCCGGAGCTGCGGCTGAAGTGGGCAGAAATGCGCATTTTTACATTAAACAACAACAACAACAACAAAAAAACCACAACCAAACCGCCAGCATGGACATTTCTGGGCAGCCTGGCTTCTTTCCCAGCCTGAGCTGCTGTCGGGGGAGACGTGCAGGTGCTCGAGGAGGGGGCCCCTCTGCCCGATCCGATCCAGGGAGCGCCTGCGGGCGGGGCCGCGGGGAGCGCTCTGCACCGACCGGAGGGGCCCAGGCAGGTGCCGCTGTGCAGGAGGGACGGCAGCAGAGTGGCCTCGTCGTGGGGGTTCTGACAGTTAAGGCTTCTGATCATTGGACGTGGCAGTGTCCCGTCTGGAAAGGAAGGAGAGTCCTGTCAGCCGGGGAGCAGTGGCCTGATTTCTCTCCGCCATCCGGCCCTAGAACTCTTCCTGGCTTTCCCCCCCCCCCCCCCCCCGACGGCTCCGCGAGCCACAGGCCTGGAGAGATGAAGTGGCTGTTTCGTTGTTGTTGTTTGTTTGTTTTTAAGGGGTGGGATGGGGAAGGAGGAGGAAGGCCAGATACAGTGGGATGAATGTGACACCGAGAGTCAGGTCAGGGTTCCAGCCTCGGCAACCTCACCTGATCTCTGGAGGCTTAGCTACGGTATCACCTGGGCACCACTAACACAGGCTCAGTCCCTGATCCCGAACCCCGGAGCGCAGGCTTACTGCAGAATTTAGATTTTGGGGGGCAGTTTATGATTCACAAATATACACACATACATGCATATGGGCACATATATGAACATTATGTGACATATCGTGCAACACCCCATAACCAGGCACACAGTATGCCTGCAGTGTCCTGTCTGCATGTCCCTAGGAGGTGGGGACACGGAGCCTAACAGCACTAAATCCATGCAGGGCAGGTTTGTCTCTGGGGGAGCGACGGGACGCCTTGCTGTCCGAGCATCCTGGGTTTCAGTCTGTGGACAGGAGCAGGTTCCCGTGCTGCTCACATGGGAGCTGACTTTTACAGGACGTGGACCGTGCTCCCATCCCTGGGACATACGGGAAGCACTTGGGTGCATCCACAGCGAGCCCTTGGGACCACTCAGCCACGTGGATGCTGTCACCCCGTTTTACGGATGGGGAAACTGAAGTCCAAGATGTTTGGCTGCTTGGGACCTACACCAGGGAATTTCGAATCGTTTGGTTTTTTTTTAATCTCTTCTTTTTAATCAATTTTTAATTATACAGGGAGTATATAAATGTAAAGGTTGATAACTTTTCCAATTAAGCTGATCTTGACGTCCTGCCCTCTCATTTTATAAAATGGGACTGAGACGCAGGGAGAAGAGAGGCCAGAGCCCCTGTCATCTGACTCCCTGCCCCACCACCCCAGCTGGTCCAGCTGTGACTTTATCCCCAAGAGGAGACAGATGATTCCACGCCCTTTACAGGAACCCAGAACACCCACACCCACGGTGTTCCTTCTCTTTCTTAGGGTGCAACATCCCAAATCTCGGAACCTTTGCCTTCCCACCCAAGTTCCCTGACCCCTGGATTGCAGGCTCCGCCCAGGTCTCCCCACCAGAGCCCCTCCATACCTGGTCAAGCTTGGTTCTCATACAGGCTTTGCCTCTTCTTAGATTTTAGCTCCTTTAGCCACTGGGGTGAGGGCTCTTCTGATCTGAAACCACAGAGCCAGTGAGAGTCAAACACACGTACACGTAAGACCTGGCTGCAGCTGACAGAGAAAGCCCCTGACCCTGTGGATCCTGGAGGGCTCAGGGAAGCTGCTGACCTGGCTGGGAGTGGGGAGGGGGTCTGCAGGGAAGAAGAGGCTCCCTGCACAGATAGGGGAGCACCCCAAGCAAGCCTTGCCTGATGGTGGCGGCACAAGACCAGGTACCAACCAGGTCTCCAGTGGTACCTCGGAGCCCTGGTCTCCTCCAGCCGGGATGCTGATTCTGGAGCCAGGCCTGCAATTCTGGCGTCCCCAGAGCTAGAAGGGACTATCTCAGCGTGGTCTTGTCCCTCTCAGCCTCTGGTCCTTCTGTTTCCCACAGCCCACTCTGTGCTCTGTTAATACCCACTCCTTGCAGCTCCTGGCAATATCGGGTCTCCGGGCCTTTGCACATGCTGTGATTTCAACCTGGGACCCCTCACGCTGACCCTCTGTGTGCACCATGACTCAGCTCAGGGGTCTCCTCTTGGAAACCCTTTTCCACACCCTTTACGAATCCTCCCTCTATGACAGGAGTCAAAGAGCCAGACTGGAAGTCTCCTTGGAGGGTCATAAGGTGTCTGTTACAACCAGTCAGCTCTGCCAGTTGTATCAGGAAAGCAGCCGCAGACAACCCATAAATGAATGGGTGTGGCTGTGTGACAGTAAAACTTTATCTAAAAAAAAGATAATGGGCTGAATTTGGCCTGTGGGCCATAGTTTGACAACCGTTACTCTACCACGGCACTTATTATATGACAAGGCCAACATCATGAATAATCCCTAACTTTTACATGTTAACAGGACTCATAAGAATTCCACATTTTTAAAAAAAGAATTCTACTATCCTTTATTGAGTGTGTCTACAAGCCAGTGCAGAGGGCTTCACCTATTCTTTCTCTTTTCATCCTCATGACCACCCTGGAAGGCGGGGTGATTAGTCAACCCATTTTACAGATGAGGGAAGTGAGGCCCAGGGAGCAGAGTGACTTTTCCCAGGGGATGCAGCTCCTAAGCAACACAGCTGGGAGGAAGTCCTGACGGTGTCACTTAAACTGTGCTCTGCACCTCCACCCCCAGCTGCTGCAGTGCCCGACCTGGGAGCCCCAGGGGCAGGCGCTGTGCCAGGCCCACGTCTGTGGGGAGCAGGCCTGGCCCAGGAATGGGACAGTTGCTCCACGAAGGGCGGCTGAATGGAATTAAGTTTGTTTCATTCAACATGGCTGTGCCCTTTGCTCCATTTTCCCAGGTCTCCCCTATTCTGCTGAGACAAAGGCGCATCCTTGGAGGGCAAATGCCTCAGTTTCCCCATTAGTCTGAAGAGGTCTGGACCCCATCGGCAGTTTTGCAACCATGGGGCCCTGGATGTCCGTGCAGGATGTCACCTCATCCCCAAGACCCCTCACCTCTCGTCCTTCTCAATGCTCGTGGGCAGCACACGACTGCCCAGCTGGAAGGGGGACTTGGGGGTCTTGGGCTGGGGGGTCCAGCCAGCGGTCTCGCTGGGACTGTCCGCCTCTGGCCTCTTGTGCAGCTGAGCCTGGGGAGAGAGGAGCCAAGTCTGTAACCACCTGTGGTCTGGGGAAGGGTCCCATCCCAAGGCACTGTCATTGCACAGTGAGGACAGGGCCTCCACAAGCGGAAATGCGGGGGGGGGGGGGGGAGGAATCATGGGGCCTGTTCTTTCTGGGTCTTCTGCTGCCAGGTCAAGAGTGGCTCTGGACGTGAGGTTTGGTACCTTTAGCACAGCCGGGTCTACGCCTGGAAACACAGGCATCCTCTGGGGATGGCCAACGGGGGTCCTCTCGGTCCTCTTCTCCTCCTCATCTGACTCCTCTCTCCTGGGCGATTTCTCATCTGTTGCAAAGAAAAGGGAGCTGACGTCATCGGCAGCCCCCATGTACCGAGGCCTGTGCTCCAGAATCTTTGCGCATAGACCCTCATGCCATCTTCACACCAACCCTGACAGAAGGCGTTACTGGCCCATTTTACAGATGAGGACAGACTCAGGGGCTTGCTTTCATGATCTTTCTTCTCTACAACTCTTGCCAAAGGATGTTGACAGTAAGGCAGGACGGGTCTCCTCCTGGGACTGGGCATAGACAGGCTGGCTCCTGGCTCATTTCTAGTCGGGGAAATAGAAGGAACCCTTGGGCGGAGGCAGGAGAGGAGCCAGAAGTGCTTTCAGCTCATGATACACTGGGGTCATGCTCTCAGAAGAGAGGGGGAGAGACTCCTGTGTCTGTGGAAGGGCTGCCTGGAGCTGGACCAAGAAGCCACCCTCCTTTACCCCAAGCCCCCCTTTCTGGGACTTAATCCCATAATCGAGCTCCAGCCTCGTAGGTGGGACTTCTGGGAGATAGACTGCTTGTCCCCACTCTTCCAGGTGTGAGGGTCAGGAGTTTCAAACAGGGAGGAGTAGGGGCAGGAGGCAAGGCCTGGTCCTCTGTGGCCCTGGGCCAAGCAGGAAACTGGGGCATGTTCAGAAATTGTACTCCCAGGCCTTCCCCAACCCCTGGCTGGCTCCTCAAGGCTGCTAGGAATCAGGAGGCTGCTGCAGTGTTCCAACAGGGTGGGGGGGGGTGGAGGGATGGAGGGGGTAATTATGTGCTTTTAGGGGTAATTGCGTGCTTTTTGTCACCACTTTAGTCTTTACTTGCTCCAAACAGCTCTGTAAAATTTGGCTCAGAAAACCAGGAAAGTGTGCAGAGAGGAGTCTTATTCAAGGCACTTAAACATTTCTTTGAATAAAAGACATGAGATGGGAGAGGGAGAGAGAGCCCTCCAAGCACTTAAGGTATCCAGTCAGAAGCTGTGCCCCTCACTCAGCTCTGAGCCTGGCCTGCATCCTACTGTTTGCCTTGAGCAAGTCCAAAGTGAACAAAAGTGCCTACAGCATCTTCAGGGGGACTAAGACTGTTTATGTGTAGAGTAAGAGGGGTCACCTACTATGGTTTCCAAAACAAGAAAAGATTTTGCTTCTTAAAACTCTTCCATGTCTCTCTATCTACAGATAAAGCTTAACTCCTTGGCAAGGAATCAAGACTTTCCAAGACTTGACCCCTGCCTACTTTTCCAGTGTAATTCCTGCTACCCCCGGCTTGAACCACTTAGACCCTGCCACACATGCAGGATGTTCTTTCCACACCTCTGTTCCTTTGATCCTGTTAATATTCTGTCTGGAATATCCTTCCCTGGCTAATTCCTACCTGCCCTTTAAAATTTGGCTCAGGATTTGATATAAAATGCAGCCAAAGAAATTCTCAGAGGAAAATGCATAGCCTTAAAATAACTCATTAGAAACCAAATAAGACTGATAATAAACTGAAGAACCTAGAAAAAAGACCAGCAAACAAACCTGAAGAGAGTATACAATGAAGAGAGTCCCAATTAATATATCATCCTTCAAAAAGAATTTTTTTTTTAACTTAGTTTCTAATAAACTGTGAAGAATTTTTTTAAAAATCACAGTTTCCTATGTAATTATGTTCTAATATCCTACAGCCTTCAGTCAGGAAGTTCTTTCTAGTGTTTAACCTCCATCCTTCCTGCTGTTCAGTGAGGTATCTGTGGAGGCGAGGGGTGTACCCGTTGAGTCCTTGAACATCCATGTGCTGTCGTCTTCCTCCTCCAGGGGAGACCTGCTCTCTGACTCGCTGAGTCGACTGCGTCGGAGGGAGTGGGAGATGGGAGCCCGGCGGCGGCTTCTCTTGCTAAGCTGCACCCGGGTCTTGAGGGCACTTGAGTCGAGGACTGAGGTTTGCTTTGGGAGCAGCAGGGAAGAAAAGGGGGAAAAACAAAGGAACCATTCATTGAGGGCATCACCCAAGAGAGGTGTGTGTGTAATTTCACTGATGCACAAGATCCTATTTAGGTGGCAGCAATTCTATATTTTAATAATACCTTAACACCCGAAGTCAAAATTTCTCCATGAAACATACCACATACATTGATTATAAGAATCAAATGATGCTTGATTGCCCTGGCATTGTGCCTGGCACATAGTGGGCACACAATGGAAATGCCTTTCCCCTCCTGGTGACATCACATGAGCACACAAACTAGAGCAATGCTCAATACATAGCAGGAGCTGGACAAAGGTTTGTTGAATGAATGACTGAACACATCACCTAATTAAGTCCTTATAATCCACACCGTGTCCATGTTTATATAGTGGGTGCCCCCGTGGAAACTGAGCTTGTGTCTTTCCCTGTCTTTATCCAGAGGTGCCAGCTGACCATACTTAAGGAGGGGAATCCCCTTGGAGGCCCTAGAGGAAGCCCCGCTCCCAAAGCAGTGGTGCTCTTTTTCTGGGGGCAATCTGGGCAGCGTCCTGGAAGGGGCGGGAGCAGGAGGCAGTTGGACCTGGGCAGCCGGCATCCTGGAGGGCAACTCTGCTTGGCACCTGGAAAAGCTGAGTTCTCGGGGCTGCCCCTGGGGACCCATACAAGGGCTACCCATGCCTCAGGGGGTCTTACCTTCTTGGAACCACTACCACCCATTTACAGAGAGATTTGGATCCCCTGGTACTAGGGACACATCCCACTAAAGCAAGACCTTGGTGAGAACACCCGGCAGGGCTGTGAGGTCAGAGCTCACCTAACAGGTGTGGGCTGGGATCAGTGTTAATTTGAACACATGTAATTATATCTAAGGCTGCAGAGTCCATTACGCTGGTTACAAGTGGTAAGGAACCCGAGGCTCAGGGATGGGAAGGCATTTGCCCCAAGACACACAGCTGGTGGATGGCAGGTCCAAGCCACAGGCAGACATCAGTCCCATCTTAGATTGTGCCCGCTGCACCCACCAGAGGGGTGCCCGGCACACAGATTCTACCTCAGAAAGGGGCAACGTGCCAGGAGATGCTAGAGCGTCCCTTTACGAGGACATGACTGTTTCGGGCACACGCTCCCGGTTACCGACTTACATCGATGAAGGAGAAGTCGTCCACTTTCTTCGTAGAGCCAGTGTCCGGTGGGGGCAGCCCCTCCGTCCCATCGGTGGACTCTAGGTCGGTGCTGGAGCGGTCCACGCTGGTGCTCCGCTGGTCCCTGGAGCAGTCATGCTGGTCCCCGGCCGAGGTGGCCTCCGTTGGGGATGACAGCGAGGACAGACGACTGCTGGAGGGCTGTTTCCGGGCCGACGCCGCACTGCTGTCTGGGGAGGGGGACTCGGGGGCCAAGCTACGAGAAAGGAAGGAAGGGAGACACATCACGCAGGCCACTTCTGAGAACTGAACATCAAATAAAGGAGGCGGCAGAAAGTGGGGTGCGGGGGTGCTCCCTACACCAGGAACAGCAGACAGACGTCCCAGGAGGAGAGCCACTTTGGGCACACGGCCAGGTGCTGCTCCTGGTGCCGCTAGAACACCTGGACCGGTGCGGATGGGGGGGCTAACCTCATGAAATTAAATATCAGCCTCGCTAAGGGGAGGAAACTGAGGCACAGGGATGGGAGGTAGCTGCCCAAAGGGGCAGAACTGACTCCAGAATCCACGTCCTTGACTCTCTTCTACTTCTGGGATTTCTTCGCATGACAATATATTCAAGTACCACCTGGATCACAGGAATCGCATACAATAGACAATTTATAAATAAGTCAAGTCGTTACACTAAAAAGGCTCTCCCTGCCCATAAAAAAGACACCAAGGTCAAGAGCACAGGGAAGCCTCACCCCAAGGAAGGGTGTGGGCAGGCCAGGCCCCAGCGCCCTGACAGGGGGTCTATCCTGAAAGACAACCCCTCCCGGCTGCATCCTTACGCAAACCCTTCAACCCTGGGCGCACAGCCATGCTTTTTGTCAGCTCTGGGATGACTTTTTGCTTGAAATAGGCAGGACTTCGGGGTGTGGGGTGGGCTTGAGCCAAATCCACAAAAAATAAGGAGAAATAGCATCGAGGTGGCAGCAGAGGGCGCTGTTACCTAGGGCTGGGAGCACAGCTGCCCCTGGGGCCCTCCGGGAGGGGGCGCTGCAGTGCCTCCTGGAGACAGAAGGGGCTGCCCACCCACTGGAGACCCAGGGAGAGAACAGCCAGCTAGGGCGGAGCTGGGGTGCAGGCCTGCCGGCCCCCTGAATCCTGGCTGCACTGGATAACCTTCAGGCTTCTGCCGCAGTCCTAGTCTCCCCCCAGCCAGGCTGGCATCTGAGAGTCTTACAAGCCGTTAACAGTGGTCATATTAAATGCAGGCAGTTTATAAAGCAATATGTACAATATGTAAACACACACACAGATATACTGAAAAAAGTCTAGAAAGGAAAAAAACATTAATGAAGGTGATATCTATGTGCTGAGATTACTGTTGGTTTTCATTTTCTTTATAATTTTTTTTAATTGTGGTAAAATACAAATAACGTAAAATTTACCACTAGTGGGGTACAGTGCCTTTACAATGTGCAACCATCACCGCCACGTAGTTCTAGAACATTTTCCTCACCCCAAAAGGAAACTGGTGCCGGTTCAGCTGTCATTCCCCACTGCCCTCCCTTCCGGCCCCTGGCAACCACGAATCTGCTTTCTATCTCTACGGATTTGCCTATTCTGGACATTTTACATTTCATTTATTATTACCTCTTAATACTTTCTAAATTTTTATTTTACAAGAAGGGTTTACTCTTATCATTACAGACAAAGCATGTTCCAATAATACAGAGCGCTGATCCCCGCCCCGGAGTCCCACCCCGCAGCCAGGAGCCCGCACCCCCGCACGCCCCGCCTACCTCTCCCCGCTCTGGTGCTGGTCCGTCCAGGTCCCATACTGGCTGTCGGCTTCCTGTACGAGGGTGTCGGTGTCCTTGGCCTCGGGCGGCCGCCTGGAAAAACACTGTTTCAGCTGATCCTACAAAGGAAGGCCAGACAAGCGGTTACTATCCGGGAAAAATGCTCAGAACACGGTCCCAGGCGGCACGAATCGCCCCAGCTCCCTACTGCTCGCAGAGGTGGGCCCCGATGTCTCGGCCGGGCGCCAGCGTGGCCCACCGTCCGGGTTTGCCCAGGACACGGCCGGACGCAGGGCTGTTGGTGCTAAAGCCGGCAGACGTGCTGGGCCCTGCTGGGCCCTGCTGGGCACCCCCGACCCTCCTCAGTGCCATCTCCGCCGGCACTGCAGCCGGGCCAAACCTCTCTCCACCTTCAATGCTCCCAGGACGTATCAGTCTGGTTAGGGCACCCCCTCAGGGGCACCCCACCCCGTGTTCCCATGGCTGCCATGTTTCCCCCCACTTGGGCCCCGAGCTGGACTTTTTTGACATGCACTTCCGACGGCTATCAACCATCCCCAACCTATACGCCAGTTGTCACTGTCAAATGAGGGTCATCAAACCTTATCAGTTCGATCTACAAGGACCCTGGAGCCCTCCCTTTTCAGATGAGAAACTGAGGCACAGACAGCAAGTGCTGTGAGGCTTGGTTCTCGCAGTGAGTGAGACGGGGAGGAGGGGCTGGAACCCAGGTTTCTGGGCTCCTATCCCAGTGCTGCTCCCCGACTCCCAGCACCCACCTGCCCCCACCTTATTCAGGAAGCTGCAGGAGGCTCTGATGGGGAAATGCACATTAAAATGCTCTGCAGGGCCCCAAGAACTTGGCAGGTTTAAAACCCACTTGCTGGGACGTGCTCCCCAGACCGCACACGGGTGGAGGCAACTCTGGGCCCTCGTCTCGCAGGCAGACGCAGCCTCAGCCCGGGGCCCATAAGGGACAGTTTTGCAACACTCAGCTGGGAGCCAGGGGGACAGATGCCTTCAGGGGCTGAGTCCGAACAAGCCACGGCACATCCGAAATTTAAAACGCGCATCCCCTCGACTCAGCAATTTTACTTCCAGAAACTTATCTCAAGAAAATCAATAGACACCCTTGCCGAGATCCACGGACGTGGACACTCCCTCCAGGGTTGGTGATCACTGCAAAATACTGGCCGTGACCTCAATGTCCAGTAAGGCGGGAACTGGTGAGATGCAAGGTGGTGAACCCACGCGGTGGATCCACCACGGCCCAGCGAGGTGGCGTTCAGAAAGAATATTTACTGTCCCAGGAGGATGCCTGCCTTATACTAGCAAACGTCAAAAAAAAAAAAAAGGTACTAAAACATGTGTGCTATGTTATTCAATTTTGTAAAAATAAACACATATACGTACGTGAGTGTAAGCAAAGGAAAACCTCTGGAAGGCTCCACAACACACTGTTCCCATGGCGCTGCCTGGGGTGAGATAACAGGCTGTCTTTTGATTACTGACTCTGGTTTTATTTAGTATCCACCCCTGTAATTTTACATCTCAATATAACCTGACGATAAAATTAAATGAAATTAATGGCATCATACCTCCGATGCTGCTACACTGTACACGTTGTGAATTGAGAACAAACCAGAAGGGGCTCTTTATTTGCTCCTCTGTATCAGAGCCCAGTAAGCTTTTTCTGTAAAGGGCCAGACAGTAAGTACGTGGGGCTCTGTGGGCCGCCCGGTCTCCGTCCCAGCTGCTACACTCTGCCACTGTTACCGAGAAAGCAGCCCAGACAATATGTGTGTGTGGTTGTTCCAATAAAACTTTATTGACAAATAGGTGGCTGGCTGCATTTGGCCCATGGGCAGTTTGCTGATCCCTGACCTATAGCCTGTAGACCGTCGGCTGGCTCCTCCAGGGCTGCGTCCCCGCACCTAGAACCACGCCTGGCCCGGAGCAATTGCTGCATAAGTATTTGTTGGAAGAATATGTTTCTGAAAATAACTTTTTTTGTATGAGTAGGTGTGAGATTCTTAACCAGAAAAGAGAATGCAGTCAGCGAGGGGGCAGGGAAAGGAGAGAATATTATGTCTGCATGTATTTTGGGGTATCTGACACATCCGACTAAGAAAGTGCCCTGAGTCAGGGCCGAGCTTGGTGACCCGCAGCTGACAGCGCAATTCCGAGCAATTCAAGACGTGTGTCCCCTCCCCCTATGCAACTTTACACCCCCAGCTGGGCAGGGAGCTCTGCAGTTGTGGGGCCCAGGCTGGTGTGGTGGCCCAGCTCTGTCTCAGTGCCTCTGAGGCCCCGTTGCACCCTCCTGTCCTGTGTCCAGGTCAGACCCATTCGAGGACTGAGCGGTAATAGTAACGATAACATTGAAGGCTAACTAGTGGGCACTGATGATGTGCCATTCACTTTGCCATCTAATATTCTCAACAGCCCTATGCAGCAGAACTGTCATGGACCCATTTTACAGGGGAGGAGACTGAGGCCCCGTGAGGCAACCTGACATGCCCAAGGTTACACAGTTAGAAAGTGGGGGACCTGGGATTTGAACCCGGTTTGCCTGATGTCCAGGTCTGAGCTCCCCAAAGCCACTGCATTCTCCTGGCTCGGGCTTGACATGAAGAGCTTTGTTGGGTCCTCAATGGCCATTTTACAGACAGAAAATCAGAGGGCCAGGCAGGGGAACGGGTGCCTGCCCAGGCATAGAATCCAGGTGTCCTGACTCCTTGGCCTGTGCCACAGTCCATCCCTAGATGCGCCCACTGATGGGGTCTCAGACCCAGGAAGGGAAGAAGGGGAGGGGGGCAGGCCAAGGATGGGCTGACTCCCCCAGCTTATTACACCCACCCTAGACCTCTCAACCCAGGCTCTTATCTTCAGATAAGATACTGCAGCCTGCAGGGCCCCAGGTCCACACCCGCTCTCCGCCTGGCCAAGTGCCGCATCCTTCAGAGCCCACAGTGAGTGCAGCCCCTCCAAGGGGCTTCTCTACCCGAGTCTAGGCCAGAGTCCTGTTCCCAAGAGCCTTGACCTCAGGTGGTGGTTCTAAGTCACTTGTATGACTCATTGGGTGCCTGTCCCTCCCAGGACATATCAAGGTCCAAGAGGGGCGAGCTGAGCTCTGTCGCCACTGGATTCTCAGTGTGTACAGTACCTGGTGCTTAGTGAGTGCTTAGTAAATGGGAGGGAAGGGAAGGAAGAGGGGAGGGAGGGAAGGAATGAAAGAGGGGAGGGGAGGGAGGGAAGGAATGAAAGAGGGGAGGGGAGGGGGGGAAGGTGCCAGACCAGAAGGAAATGGACTTAGAGGGGAAGGGGACTGGGCAGAGCTCTCAGAACCCTCTCCCCAAGCTGCAGCAAACACTCCCCTAGGAGCCTTTCCTGGGAACTTGGGTCCCAGCTAGTAGCAGTCAGGGCTGTCGATGGACTTCTGGGTAGCCCATGATGTCCCCTCAGGCCATAGCACAAGCCAGGCCTTGCCCTGTCCTTGCCCAATGGCGGGGAGGAGGGGTTCCCAGGGAAAGTCCACGGGACAGCAGTTGCTGATCCCTCTTAACGGGATCTAAGAACAACAGTGCAGGAACAGTCAGATGTGGCCCAGGTGTGGCCCAGGTGTGGCCAGGTGTGGCTGGCTGTGGCTGGGTGTGCTGGCTTGGATGGGGAATAGCTCAGGGTCTAGGCTGGTCACCTGCCCATGGACTCAGGACACATCATGGGCATCAGTCAGTGGGGAAGGAAGGTCTTGGGGTCACCTCTGAGCTTGGTGGCAAACTTGGAGTGGAAGGAGGAGAGTAGAAAAGTGAAGGAGAGACAGAGGCAAATGGAGGCGGAGAGAAGCGGCAAGGAGAGAGCAAGACAGAAACTGAGAGAACACGACCACGACTGAGGAACACACAGCGAGAGCACAGAGAGACACACGGGCGACAGCGACGGAGAGGTGGGCCAGGAGGGACGCCTGGGCTCCAGGAGGGGCTGGACGGGACGGGACAGGACGGGCCCACCTGGACTGTGGCTCTGTCCACAGGAACACACCTGCTCCTGGACTCCATCCCCTGACCCACCTTGGCAAATCCAGCTCTACTTTTTGCTAACTGTGACCGAACCCTGCTAAACCTCAATTTCCCCATCTGTGAAACGGGGTGAGCAGGATGCAGACAGGTGGTGGAGGAATCTGTAAAGTGTCTGGTGAGAGCTGCAATGCAAGGCACCTGGTAAGTGCCCAGTAGATGCCCACTGACCTGACGATGATCATGTCTACTGTTTAGTTCCCAAAACACACGATTTTAACAAAACTCTAAACAATGCACTAACAGACCTGAATGAGCCTAACAGTCGCGCCTTTCAGCTGAGAACAAAGGGGCAACCTAACCTGATCCCCGAGTCTCTCCCTCAACCTGGACATTTGTCAGCTGCTCCCTCCAAAGGACACGCACGGGAAGGTCATGTCACAAAATGAACTGGACCCCAGCTCTGCCCCACAGTCCTGTCACCCTCCAGGGCGGAGCCATTGCCGGCACATACAGGCTGCAAAAGGACGGCTCTGGCAGTGACTCACTGTCTCCATGGGACAAGTGTGCCACCTAAAGTGACAGGGGCACTCGCTTGCAGCTGGCCCTGAGGAGGCATGTTTGGTTTTGGTTGGGAGTGCACGACAAGGCTTCAGAGCAAGGGTTTCCTTGCTATCCCGACAGCCTTGAGGCTATAAACAGAAATGACAGCTGGGCCAGGGGGGCCCGGCTCCCGCCAGCCTCCGACGCAGAGTCCCCCAGCCTCCAGAGCCCAGCAGCGGGCAGCCTGGGGCCTGAGCTCTGGATGTCAGAGGTGAGCGAGGAGGTGGCAAGAATAGCAAAAGCCCTGAACACTTAAGCAGCACAGACTGTGCCTGGCGCCACATCAAATTCCTTATGCGGACCATCTAGTTTAATTCCCATAGTAGATACTATTAATGTCCCCATTTCACAGATGAGGTAGCTGAGGCTCTGAGAAATGAAACAGCACCAACAACAGACACTCACATGCGCTTACTGTGTGCCAAGTTGCAGAGTATAGTCCACCCAGCAACCCTAAGTAGAGGCTACTGTTATTACCCATTTCCCAGATAAGAAGACTGAGACACAGAGGTGAAGGGACTTGCCAAGGACCTCACGAGCGAGTGAAAGAGCCCGATTCAAACCCAGGCACCTGGCGCTGGGTCTACAGCCTGTCACCACCCCCCCCCCCACTCTACCAACTCCCGTTAGCAATTTCACCCAGGAAATGCCCCTCTGGGAGACTTCCCGGTACAGTCTGTCAGCCACCGGCCAATGCTGGCCTCAGATCTGCTTGAAACGTGTCCCTAAAACACAGCTCAGGCATCCCCTAAATATCAGAACCTTCTTGCAGGGGAAGGAATGGGGTAAAGAACCTTCTAGAAGTACTGAGAGACTCTCGCATGAAAAGAGACAAATTCAATTTCCCTTTTAAGTCCAAAGTCCTATTAACTAAAGGCCTACAGTTCTAAGGTTAGGATGAGCCAAGGGAAGAGAGGATTGGGGGTTTTAAAAAATGCACCTAACCTAAATGACAGGACAGCCATAGTGTGGAATACTACTTACTCGTTAAAAAGAGCTGATAAAGGGATGCGCAGACGGGAGTGTACTGAGGAGGGCCTCCCAGATACACTGTCAAGTGTGTAAGGCAAGAGAAACCACAGGCGGCCTGTGCGGCCACGTGTCCGGGAGGAAGCAAAGCACGTAAACATCTGAAAAAGTACAGACCGTCAGAGGCCACGGCACACTGTGAGACACTTGTCTCTGGGAGGGGGACTGAGTGACGGCGGAAGGGAAAGAGGCAGACGCAGTCTTTATCCTACCTCTCTTTGTATTTTGTAATACGGTTGGTAATTTTTAAAAAATGTTAAAAGGTACAATTCTGCATAAACATATAATTCTTTTGTTTCCCAGCTTCTCCCGTTCATGGAATCGGCTCCCACCCAGCCTGACTTGGCTCCTCCTGGAGAGATTCTTAAAACAGCCTAAGCCAAATTTGGCTGCCTTTTTTAAAAACATCGCACGTCAAAACATCTCTCATGCTTATTTCAAGCAAGGGCTCAACTTATCAGGAGACAGAACTGCAGCCTCGAGCTGGGCGTCCCTCACTGCCTGAGGACCCCAACCCTCCAGGGTCTCCCCCCGGGGCAGGACGAAGCCGCCACCTCCACAGTGATCAGCGGCAGCGATCACACTCCAGTGTCACAACACTGCTCCTCCAGCCCCGCTTCTGGTGACTCATCTACCAGAGATAGGCACCCAAACACAGATGCACACACGCAAATACACACATGCAAACATATACACAAAAATACACAAACGCATGCACGCATACACACAATACGCACCAATACACATACACAAATGTATACAAAAATATAAAACACACAGACGTAGGCATAAATACAAACAAATAGCACCGGTTTGGGGTAACAGAGGCCCTGTTGTATGAACCCTGGTTTATCCCTTCGAGGGAACACGGCGCTGTTAGAAACAATGCAGGGGAGCTTCAGGCGCCGATATGGGGGGATGTCAAAGGCATTACAGAGAAGTTCACAAAAACTCTGCCTTAGAACTATCCCCCTGGCCGTCCTGGGCCCCGGGAGGAACAGAGGTTTCCAATCCCAGGTACCTCAGGTACTCCTGGGCCTCAGAGAGGGAGGGGCGCCGGCACAGGGGACGAGCGGTAGGTGACAGGCAGCTTCGTGAAGGGCATGTGGCACGTCCCAGGCCCTGGTAAGTGGGTCAGATCGGGACAGGTGTGGGAGAACAGAGGCGGCAAGGCAGTGCGGGTGAGTGGGAGGCTGGGAGGAGGCGGGCGGGGGAGGGGAAACGCTGTCTTTCTTGAGACCCTGCTATGTGGTGGGCTGGACAGCCCCGGTCCCATCCCCCTGAGAAGCAGCCCTGCAGGGCCCCGCCTTACAGATAAGGGGCTGGTGTGCAGAGCCGGGGCCTCCAGGCTGCCGGGCTGGGGGAGGAGAGGAGAGCCCAGAGCCCGCAGCATAAGTGGGGCATCTCTGCCCTTGGAGTGGGGGCCAGGCAGAGGCAGGGGCCGAGCCTGGGCGCTCGCTTCCCTCCACGGGCATGGTGGCAGCTTGGTAAGGAACACCCAGCCCCAGTGGAGGGACAGAACCAGTTGGGCTGACATTCCATCACCCGGGACAGAGCCAAGGGCTCCCTTTCATTCTGGTACCCAGCCCAGATTGTGGCTTTGTTCAAAGACCCTGCCCAGGGCCCAGGGCGCCGCCTGTTGTAACTCACAACCCAGCCCTCGGCAAGCCGGAGGCCCTGGAAAATGCCGCGTGGAGGCCATCTCTTTGGCGAACTTCCTGGTGCCCACGTTGGGGCAGAACTGTGCCTTACAGGGGTTCTGCCCGCTCATCACGGGGCCCATCGGGTCCCAGGTTGGTGAGAACGCTCTGGGAGCCTAGGCCGTGGGTCCAGGGCGCAGGGCCAGGGCTCCAGCACCATGCAGAGCCAGCTTATCAGCGCGCTGCAAAGTCTGGCACACAGGCAGAGCCCGGGACCTGTTCGGGCAGACACTGCGCTTTGGTGAAGCCCACAAACAAAGCAACAATGGCCCCATCTGGAAGGAGCTGGGGCCCGCGCAGGCTTCCAGGCAGCTGCAGAGGCCCGGGCATCCTGGGGGCCAGCACTCGCTTGGAAGGACTTGGAAGTCAGACCTAGTGAGTGTGACAGGCTCTCAAAGGCGGCTGCCGAAATGTGCAGCGAGATGTCAGCTACCCAAGGAAACGTTTCTCAGTTTGGGGACACCATCCAGGCACCGGGGGCATTTTGGTTTATCTTGGGTGAGCGCGCACCCTGGCCGGGTACCCAGCAACACGCTTGACTGTGCCAGCCCCCAAAGGGCCCTCTCAACAATCCGTGAAGTGGGTTCCAGTGTCACAGCTCCGCTAGTCCCAATCCCAGACCCAGGCGCAAGGTGCATGTTCAACTTGGGAACTTTCGGGTTTTGGAAGGCAGCGAGCAGGCACACTGTGGATTGGGAGATGCCCCCAGTGGGGTCTAGGCAGGGTCTCCCAACCTCGGCACAATGGCACCTGGTGGGGCTGTTCTGCAAAACGTAGGATGTTTAGCAGCATCCCCGTCTGTACCCACCAATGCCAGTAGCAACACCGTCCCCCAGTCCTGACAAAGAAAATGTCTCTATACATAGCGACCTGTCCCCTGGCGGGCAAAGTCCACTGTGGAGTGATACAGTCCCCAAGGGAGTAAAAATTGGCTCCTGGGAGGGGCTGAAAAATCTTATTTATTTTTCAATCCTCACCCAAGGATATGTTTTTATTGATTTTAGAGAGAGAGGAAGGGAAAGAGAGAGAGAGAGAAACATCAATCAGTTGCCTCCCGTACAAGCCCCAACCTGGGATGGAGCCCTGACCGGGGATCAAACCCGCAACTGTTTTGTGCACAGGAAAACACTCCAACCAACTGAGCCACCCAGGCAGGGAGAAAAAAAATCTAATTTTTAAAGCATACAGTTCATATACAGATATACAATGTAGCCATGATATTAAAACTTCATGGAAAGGCAATTAAGAAAAAAATATTTAAAAAGGCCCTTTAGGGGGCAATAATTTATAAAAACCCACAAAAAAGTGGGTAAGTATGGGCGTAGGGCAACATCCCACAGGCAGTCGTGTTAATATTTCTGTAGGAACATGTATGAACCGTCACACCATGTGGGATAAATAAATACTATTAATTACTTCACATTAGCGCAATTGGTACGGGGCAGTTTTGCCTCAAATGAGAGCTGAGTGGATTTTGGAATGGTGGATAAGGGATTGCAAAATGGTGTTCCATTTCATACAGAGAAAACAGACACTCAGAGGAATTATGCAACTTGCCCGTGTTTGCGTCTGTGTGTGCATGCACGTGTGTGTGCATGTGTGCGCACGCCGAGGTCTGCCTGACAGCAGGAGGGATTTAAGCACCGCACGCAGGGCCTCCAAGGTGCTGGGGGACGCAAGATGCTAAGGAAGGGCCCGGGCAGGGACAGGGTGAGAAGGGGAGTTTGGGAAGGAGGGGCAACAGGATTTTAGGCAGAGACGGTGACCAGCACCCCAGAAAATCAATGTGCAACTTGCTTCCTCCCTGATGCCTGTCTGCACCTCCAGGGAATTCCTAAGGGAGTGAAAAGGCAGAGGGTTTGGTGCCTCACCTCTAGGGGCTGGGATATTAGCCGCAGACCGTGCAGGTCACAGGGATTGAAGGAAAAGAGATGTCAGGTTGGCAAGCGCCTTGGGGTCAAAAGGACCCCAGCTCCAATCCTGGCTCCCTGTCACGTAGAAGCTGTGTGGCCTTGGGTAAGTCACTCCACCTCTCTGAGCCTCAGTGAGAACAGAGAACCACTCCGACCCCAGGGCTGATGCCAACACTGCACAGGCTGAGCGTGGTGCCTGGCACATCAGGGAATGAATGCCACAGCCGTGATACTCAGAAGTCAGAATGACCTCACTGCAGTGCCACCACCCTAGGCAACACTCCCTCGGAGGGTCTGGCAGCGCTTACAGGGACCGTAGGGACGCCTGCAGCAGTGACTGCCCTTGGCTTCCGAGTTTGAGACCGGGAGCGGCCGGCAGGCCCCGTGCAATGTCCAGGCGAGGGAGGCGTGAGAGCGCCTTGAATTTCACCCGCCTGGTTAAAGGGAGCCCAGATGGGTCGACAGCAACAATATCCCGCTCGCCTCGGCCCAAAACACCGTCTCAAAGCCAGGCCCACGGGCCAAGGTGGCAGCTGGTGCCGGGGTCAGTGGGGACAGGGCTGAAAATTCATGGGGATCACGCGCTCCCTGCGGTGAAAGAACCAGTTTCTCGACTCTTCCGCGGCCTCTAAAATCTCTCCGGTGGCGTGAGAAGGCTCTGGGAAGGGATCGGATTCTGCAGCTTGTGGACAGGCTTGTGCACACGGCTGATTTTTTTTCCTTCTCGGGTAACTGGATATCGGCACCATCTCGGCGGGTAAAACACGGTGACAAATTAGAATATCTACCTGGATGGGTTTCCCGTCGCTAGGCAACCAGAGGCTGCGGCTACGGAGCACATCCCGCCCCGGCCCCTTCCCGGGCCCGGGACTGCAATTAGGGGCACTGCAGACGTTAAAGGTCCCCCGCAGAAACGCTGATGACAATGACGTGCGGCTCATTAACTCCTAATCCTGAACAAAGGGCCATTTTTGTGGTGGTTCATAGATTGTGAGGTGCCTCCAAGGGATTCGCCCCGTTGCGTTTTCCTTCCATCCGTCCCTGTGAAGCAAGGGCTATGGTTGTCCCCACTTAAAGCCAGGGGGACTGAGGCTAGGAGATGGAGGAGGGGGCTTGTCCAAGGTCACAGAGCTCATACACAGCAGGGCCAGGGTTCAAATTCAAGCTCCCATCTGCAGACCTCCAGACTCTGGAAGATGCCAGGCACACCCACGAGCTCACGGTGTAAATCAAAGCCACGGGAGCTCAGCTTCAGAAGTTGAGAAATGCAAATCCACCTGGACGGGCCATCTTTTTAAATAAAATAAATATGGGGAGATGCGTGAACCCGATTGGCTGTACCCCTGTACAGAGCATGGTGGGGTGCGGGTGGGGTAAAAAAGGGATATGCCAACCCCGAAGCCCTGATGGTCAGTTTTTTCTGATTATAAAAGTTACACATTTTCCCTGTAAAATATAAATACAGACCTAGACATTAACATATATATTAACAATAAAATGTTATAAGAAAATAAAAACCATCCATAATCCCACCATTGAAGAGAATCACTGTTAAATGTGGGTAAATTTACTCCCTGTCAGATTTCTGATGAGTATTTTATTTTATTTATTGATTTTTAGAGAGAGCAAGGAAGAGGGGGAGAGAGAGAGAGAGAGACATCGATTTGTTGTTCCGCTTAGTTATGAATCCATTGGTTGATTCTTGTATGTGCCCTGACCGGGGATCGAAGCCAGCGTATCGGAGATGATGCTTTAATCGACTGACCTACCCGCCCAGAGCGTTCTGATCGTTATTTTATAAAGCTGGGATCAGGTTTTAGGGGCAATTTGCCAGTGTGATGATCTGTTTAACGTCTGATTTTCCTGGGTAAGCTGAGGAGCTACTACAACATTTTTGACAACTGGATAGTGTTCATGTCGTTTTTTAAGGAGAAGAGGAAACTAAGGCTCAGAGAGGCAATGTGACTGGCTCAAGATCACACAGCAAGGAGGTGGCAGTGTCAGGATCCAAGACCAAGTCTGTCAGGCCCCATCTATACACCAAACAGCTTCTCCTCCCATCTCTCATCTCCCAGCGCCTCCCTGTAAGCAGGGAGGCCTGCTTCTGTCAGGCTCCTCCTCACAGGAGCAGGGCTGGAGGCCACAGCCCGCCAAGCCTATAGCGTCCCACGGCCCTCCCAGGCGAGCCATCTCAAGGGGGCTTTGGTTCCCCCCCCTCTTACTATGTAATTGCCTCTCTGAGCATCCCAGGCAATAAGTGTTTCTTTTATAATTGTTTTCAGAGCAGCAACCCTAGAATTTCCAAACAAGAAGAGATGAGCACAAATGCTCAGGAGGCCCCTTAAGACTATGCCTAGACCCCTTATTAATTGTTCCTCCACTGCTTCTGTCAGGAACTGGTGCAGGGGTTGGGGAGGGGTGGCTGGCGCTTCTCTCTGCTCTAGTGCTGAAGCCGGGTTTTCCTTTCCCTCAGAGGGAAAACCGGGCAGGGGGTGGAATTCCCAAACCGCCGAGGGCAGAACATCCTCCCTGAGCTCTCTGGGACCCTCCTGGGGTGGCCTGTGACCACAGGCCATCCTGATCCTGGCACATAAGCATCTGGTTTGCAGCAGGTGCTTGACAAATGTGGCCCGCCTGGAGTAGCTCAGGCTCTGAGGTCCGCTCAGCAGCGCTTCAGTGGGCTGGAGAGACAGAGGCCTGCATTTCTCTAGGGAACTCTAAATTCCTTTGAAGAACTCTGCTATTTAAAGGTTTTGTTTCACCAATGCAGGTTGGCAGTCCACCTTGAGGATGAACCAACAGATGAATTAATAAATGGAAATGTCAGAATCAGAAATTGTGCTGTACTTCATAATGGGTATATGCTCAACTTGGGCTCTTTGATAAATCCAAGAACCAAGAACAGAGCTACTCCAAAGGTGGCTCATGCTATAGGGGATGTGCAAACTCATTTCTACAAATGAATCCACGAAGTTCATGCTGAGACTATGGCAGGCAGACTGTATTATGAGGCTTACGTATTTACTGCCTCTCCCTCTTAAATGCAGGTGGGGTCATGGGACTCACCCTAGTCAATGAAACGTGAGTGGAAGTGACATCATTTCTTTCCAGGCAAAAACTTTAAGAGCCAATGTAGGGCTGCCCACGTTCACTTTCTCTCAGCCACCTCACTGGCCATGCCCCAGGCAAGTTGCTCCATCTACCTGGGCCCCGGACTAACCATGACATGAAATAAGACATAGCTAATGTCAGTGGAGCGGTAGAGCACTCAAGAAAGAAACCTATTTTTCTGTTTTTAACCACTGAAGTTTGGGGGGTTGTTTGTTACTGCAGCATAGCTTAGTTTACCCTGACAGATACAAAGGCAAACGATCTTTGAGACAAGTAAAGAAAAATGAGCCGTTACGTATTGAAGATCTACTGCAGGACGGCCATTCACTTGACATAGTTAAGAACAGGAGCTTTGGGGGCAGACAGGCCCAGCTCTCTGCTTTTTGTCTGTGTGGCCTCAGGCATCAGTGGCTTAACCTCTCTGGGTCTCAGTATCCCCAACTGTAAACCTGCTGGAAACTTTCCCTGATATGTGCAGGTCCTGGCAGAAGGATGAACTCTCCCAGGAAGGGATAAGTGGCTTTTATTTTGCTTTGAAAGAACGTCTCTGATGAGACGATGATGCCTAGTAACTGTCAATGCACAGAAAGAGAAACATAGCCTTAGACAAGTTGGTAAACTACACCCATCTTGCTTTCTCCAGCACATGTCCAATTCACCTATTAATAAGCAGTAAGCTCTGAAACTTAGATAATACCATGGTGCCCCAGAAAAAAACAGAAGAGATTAATCTCAAATGTTCTTGTTTGTTACCTGCTTCTGTTAACCTCAATTACTGGCTGTTGCCAAATTCTGCCAGACTGCAGACAACCAAGGTGATTGACGACCAGTCCACAACCCCATAACACTTTCCCAAGTCCTGTGGCTTTTACAGACAGGCCGTGCGGGCCTGGTAATATTGGACAGAGAACTGCGGGTGTGGGAGTTGGTGGCTGCTGCTACTATGGCTGCTGACATCCAAGCCATCCTGTGCCCAGATTTTAAAAAGTACACTAATAATTTCACATTGGAAACACAATGCATTACTCTTTAGAAAACAGCAAAATGTAGAAAGTAACAACACTCCGTTGCTTGCCCATGGCAGACATCAATAATCAATCACAGAACTGAGCCCAACAACCCCAGGCAGCCACTGCCAGTCATTTAGAGTTAGCAGGTGGCTGGATCTATTTAGTGCCCTGCTGTTGGCTCACCAGCTGGTATCCCTTATCAGAATCATGGGATTATGGAGCTGAGAGGTATCTGAGAGGCCATTCTAGCTCTGCCTCGCATCCAGAGCATCCGGCCTCTGCTTGCTCTCCACCGGAGACAAGATGCTCCCCACTTCACATTCCCTAATGTCTGCAGGCCTTGGCCTATTTCCCTGATGCCAAGCTCCAGATTCACATCATCCCTCTCTTCTGTGGGGACAGGACCAGAAATGCCACCATCTGGCTCAGTGTGGAAAAAAAAACATGAGCTCAGAATCATCTAGACCTGGGTGTGAATTCTGATGTTTACTGGCCACACAACAGTAATGCTGTGTGTGATCGGGATAAGTTCCTTGATGTCTCTGAGGCTTGATTTCTTCACCCCAAAATTGAGGATCATAATGCTAATGGGGTGTGTGTGTGAGAGACAGAGAGAGAGGGAGAGAGAAAAAGAGAGGAGGGAGTATATACAAAAAGTGAAATGGGAGCTACATGTAAAGGGCTCATACCATCTGGCACATAAAGCCCAGAGTAGCTACAAAAGGAATACCAGCTCCGTCCCCCCTTCCTCCTCTAAATAGGGCCAGGGCAGTTTCCAACTCAGAGCGCCAGTTAGCGGCAGCGTTTGCAGCTCGGGGTGGCATTATGGTTGTGCTCACAGGCTCAAGTCCAAAGCCGTGTGTCAAATGCCAGCTCTGTAGCCTCCCGGGCACGTGACCTTGAGCAGGTCACTCCCCCTCCCTGAGCCCCAGTTCCCAAAACTGTAAAGGGAGATAATAATACCTCCCTCACAAGTTGTTCGCAAGGATTAAAGTCATCAAAGCATGAGAAGCACTTGGAGCGGCCAGGCATGCAGCAAGCACTCGATACATGTCCGTCGTCACCGTTACTGCTGTGTGGCCGCTGGGTAGCCCTCCCCAGGGACCTGGAAGATGTAGGTAGGACCCAAGGGGACAGCTAAGAAGAAAATGGTCTCACTGTCCATTTCCGGAGCTGACACCCACCAGACAGCCACGGAAGCACCTTCTTTTGGTGGCTGCCTCTTTAATGGCATCTAAAAGGTCCTATTTCCCCACTTAAGAGGTGTTAATTAGTCACACGTCTGGCTTCGATTCTTGAGACTTCGGGAGTGGGAAGGAAATTGCAAAAGTGTGAATGCAGAGGGAGAACCCAGCAGCCGCTGCTACTGGAAGCTGCACACAGACCCCATGCAACGAGAGGCAAGCGGATGAACAGCCCAAAGGGCCCAGGGTCCCCCGAGTCTGGGTCAGTATGAAGGAAACAGTGGGGGCCGGGGGATGGCCATAGACAAAGGTCTAACTGGAATGTTACGGCAACCCTTGGGCAAGTCGGCGAATGGCTTCCTGACGCAGTGTCACACCTATAGAATGGAATGTATATTATAATGATTACAACCGTTGCTAACACGCACAGGGAGTTTGCTATGAGACGTTCTGCTACGTGCTCCACCTGCATTAGCTCTTTGTAGATACAATGATGATCCCCGTCTTCCCTAAGAAGGAAATGAGGTTCAGCGGTGACAGGCGTTTGCCCAGGACACACAGCTGGCGAGCACCAGAGGTGGGATTTGAACCTGGGTCTGCCTGCCTCTGAGCCTCGGAACCACTACGCGGTCCTGCCTGGCAGAGCTGCGAAGCGCTCGCCTCGGCTCAGCCGCCTCCTTTCTCAGGGTGCAGCTCACCGAGGTGACCTCGGCTTTTCTGTGGCCTCAGGGCCCCAGCCTGGCTGACCGCTGCATGACGGACGGGACGACAGCACTTCCACTTAGGTCTGCCTGTGTCAGGGACACTTCCTTTCAACAAATTGATAAGGAATTCGAAAAACAAAACGCTAGCACTTTTCAAAATAATTAAGAAAGTCTCATGCAGCCGCAGGGCTGTAAAGGGGGTGGGGGAGATTCCAGGCTCTCTCTCTCTCTCTCTCACACACACACACACACACACACACACACCCCAGGAGGGCGGGGGGGGGGGAGATGGGCACCACCCTCCCCGCAGTTCCTGAACTGCATGCCAGCCAAGCCTGTGGTAAACACGGGAATCCAGCTGCCAAGCCCTCTGGGGCATTCATTAATTAAACTCTATGGATCTGCTCTGTTCCCGGAAACCTCCACTCATTTCAGTAATAACTGGAGGCCAACCAGGCTCAGGCTGTGAAAACAGCTTGCAAGCTACTCAGCCAAGGTGGACAACAGCAAAAAACCCAGGGCTGGGGCGAGGCTTGGATTCCAGGCCTGCCCCAAAGGGGGCTGCATGACCTCGGCCCAGCCTCTTCTATCTCTGAGCCTCAGCCCCCTCCTCTGAACAGGAGGGGGGCGCCTAGGCCCCATGGAGAGCTCCTCTTCTGGAATCTCGGGGCCCCGCGAGGCCCGGCCCGTCAGTGCCCGATGGGGAGATTTACACAGCTATGCAGGTACCTTCCTCTCCGCCCAATACAAATAGAGGAGGGAATAAACTAATGTTGACTTCATAAGGCAGCTTGGAGAACGGAGTCTTTTTCTGGAAGCCGATGTATATAATTAATTCTAAAGGGGAAAACATGACTGGGCCCATTTAAGAGTGTGTTATGCAGATACCAATTCTGTAGTCAATGACTGCTACTGAATTCCTCCCTTGGGAGGCACAGGTCCCACCCCCCGATTTAGCATCTGGCAGGTGCTTCGCTGCAATGAGACACCCCCATTCACATCCCCATTCAGGCCAGCGAATCTCCAGCACTTCTCTGGATTGAGATCTCAGACATCCAAGATGCCAAGGACCCTCTCTGGATGTTCCTAATGTATACTTGCATAACAAAAGGCTCTGAAAAGTCCTGCATTAAAAACATTGTTTAACCAAGTGATTTTTCACTGTATTGTCTGGTACTCTTTATTCAAGGAACACCTATCCACATATCGAGTGTAGCAAAAAAGAATTCGGGGGAACTCCCAGGCTAGAAAAGTGAGGGGGGAAAGCTGTAATCGGGATCCTCAGTGGATGCTGGGGAAGGCTGGCCGAACAAGTGTCTTAAGGTCCCTGCCCCACCCTGGTGTCCAGGGAGTACATCTGTGACACGTCCACCATCTAACTCATCAACTCATTCACGTCCCTCAGGTCCCTCCCAGGAGCCTCTTGAAACGCCTTACAGATGAGGAAACCGAGGGTCTGAGAGGTGGAGGACACTGCCCGGTCTGAGATCTGACCCTGGGTCTGCCTTACTCAAGCCGAGTTCTTTCTGTTCTGCCGCCTGACCCAGCGGTGCCCAGCCCCGGCGGCACCTTGGAGTCATCTGGGGAGCAGTGAAAACTCCAGTTTTCTGGACTACAGCCCAGACCAATGATGTCAGTGACTTGAGAAGTGGGGCCCAGGCACCTGCATTTTTTAGAAGCTCTGCTCCCTAACAATGGTTTGCAAAGGGAAAGGCTGAGAGCTTTGCCAGAGCGAAGGTTTTGGGCATGACCCAAGTCCTGCTTACAGATTCTGAGTCTGGTTAAATCGCATTGATTTAAAAACACATGGGGATCTGGGAGGGAGCAAGTGTGTTGTTCTGTGTGTTTTTTCCTAAGCTCGACAAATTCTGGGAATAATGCAGAAAAAAAATTAATAATGATAACAGTCACCATAATCACAACAGTGGCCACGGGCATTCCTGAGGGCAGTCGCTGCACCCAGCAGTTTTACCAGCATCACCTCAGTCCCCCTTAAACAACACTAGGGGGTGATGTCCTGTCGCCCCTTTTTGGAAAGGAAGAACCTGAGGCACAGAGGGGCACAGTGACCTGCCCACAGCCACCCAGCGCAGAGGTGGCAGAGGTGGGAACTGAACCCAGAGCCAGTCTGCCCCGCACCTGAGGTCCCTCAGTGAGAAAAGGGATGGTGTCACCATCACCCCGTTCTCAGAAGTCAGAGAGAAGACCTTGTCCCCGCAAACCTTGAGGCCCTCCCTTGAGCCCGCCCCACATAACAAAGGAAACAGGACACAGGCGACAGGCGGGCAGGCGGCCAGGGCTGAAGGAGGCCCCCACAGCCAAATGGTTTCCCGGGATGACATCAGCCTGAGCCAGTGCAAATGGCCCCTTCACCTGACCAGCCGCATGCCCAGTGGCCTGGAGGGTGACTTCACCAGCACCTCCAAGAGGGAACAGGCGCTCCCAGCGGCCTGCCAGGGCCTGGAAGGAAAGGAGCTGAGCCAAAGACCCAAACCACAGCAGGTCCCCTGAGAAGCAGCAGGGACCTGCTCAGGCCCAGGGATCGGGCACCACCTGTGGGCTGACAGGGTACCAGGTACATGCCAGGCACCCTGTGCATCTGAGGTCCCGAAATGGGCATCCCATGGTCTGAGCTGCAGGAAGGTCCCCTGGATTCACTCTCCAGGGCTGGATAACACTGGCTGGGACCCCAAAAAGACTCCAAACCAGTATCCAAGGTGCCCACCAAAGTTTGAGTTCAATCCTCAAGCTTTAAGCCCCCTTTTGTACCCAAGGACACAACAGCTCAAAGCAGTCAAGACCCTTGGCCGAGGTCCCAGACACAGGAAGGAGCAGTGCTGGAATTCAAACCCAGGACCCCCGGACTCTACAACTCCTGCTGTCCCCCCCACCACCTGGGAGATCAGAAAACACCGAAGTGGCATGACGCTTCCCCACAGCTCAGCTGGGACGCCTGGACGGGTGCCATCCCACCCACGGCACCGAGTTGTTGAAAATCCACAGGGCTCCACATTCTATGAGGCGATTAGGAAGCTCATTAGGCAGAGCCATGACAGCCTCCGTTCTTTTTTTATCCCTGCCCCCAAAGCGCCTGTATTCATGCACGAGAGCAGAAAACAAGCATCCAAGGCGGGCCACGGGCAACCTCCGCTGCTGTGGCCTCGGCGTGATCAGAACGCCCCTTCTTTACCTCTGCCTGCCCTCTGCCTCCCTCCTAATTAGCCGGGGTTGTTAATGACCCCAATATGTTTTCACATCAAGCGGCCACTGGGAGCAGGAGGGAGGAGAGAGGGCTCGGGGTGTCCTGCAAGGAGGGTGGGGAAGCCCGGTGGAGGCCCGGAGGCTGGGAGCCGCTGGCTCTGTCATGTAGGCCAGGCCCTAGGACAACTGACATACGTGCAGGTGGGGGTCATTCTGGCGACAAAACAGCACAGTGATAAGGAGAGGCGTAACCTTCCTAAAACTCTGAGGGGGCCTGTGTCCCTGTCCCATCGTTCCAGACGGCAGGAGCGGCGCATGCAAAGGCGGTGAGAACGGGCTGTCACCCCAGAGCTGCGAGCGGCCCGGCGGTGGGCAGGGAAGGCCACGCAGAGCGAAGCCGTCGTGATCATTAACTGCAGCTACGGCGCGCTCGGCACACGCCAGGCACTCCCCGTTACCATGCGGGGTTCTCGCCACCGTCAGTATCAGGATTCCCTATTTAAAGACGGGGAAACTGAGGCTTAAAGTCTTGCCGAAAGTCACACAGCTAACAGACAGGGGAGCAGGGATTTGAACGCAGGCTGGTTCCATTGGGAAGACCCTAAAAGGTCACACCAGAGCCTCCATCTACAGAGAGGGAAACTGAGGCCCACAGCCCGTGCTATAGAGAAGAGGGTGGCCCAAGGCTGCACAGCTGGGGTCATTTTTCTGAAAACTTCCCAAAGGAGGGAGCTCATCTCATTATTTTCAATGCCTCACACAGCTGACTGCAGAGGTTTGCAAACAGTAGGAGCTCAATGAATGTCTGACCTCCACCTCTCACCCTGACCCGGAGCAGAAGGCAAGGACCAAGAACTAGAGAAGAGACTCCCAGCTACTAGCTGAGGACTTACAGATGCTCAGTTACGGTGTGCCCGAGCAAGGGCCGTTTCTAGAAATCAAGGTGGCGGGTGACAGGAAGGTAGGCTGCCGGGCCATTTCTGGCTTATTTGGATGCAGAACCTGACACCACAGGATTTGGAATTTGAGGGAACATGCCCTGCCCCTCCCACCTGACAGATCACAACTAGAATGACCATCAAGCACTGCCCATGGGCTGCGCCAGGGCACCTCATGGGCATCATGTCACGCTCATAACTCAGGGGACATTATTTGCTCCATTTTATAGCTGAAAAAAAAATGCTTTATCAGAGTGGAAAGACTGGCCTAAAATGACACCAGGAATCACAGGTCATTTTATCTGAATGCTAGGGGCTCCCAAAGCCCTATGCTAATGTTCTGACTTCACTCTGGGTCTGCCAGCTAAGGCCACATGGTTTCCCAGGGCCGGGCAGGGCCTCAACTCACACCTCTTGGCTCCCTCGTCAGACTCTTGCCATCCACATCAGTGGTTCTCAATCGAGGGCAATTTTGCCTTGGGGGCATTTGGCAAATTCTGGAAACAATAGGAGCAAGGGGATGCTGCTGAACATCTTACAATGCACAGGACAGTCCCCACAACAAATAATAATGTGCCCCCAGTGACAATGTTGCCGTGGTGTGACACCCTCCTTTACACCGTGGTGCCTCTCAGGAAAGGCACACCAGGTCCCTTGGTCTATTGCCCTGATTGGAAGGGACGAGAAATGAGGCATCAGCAGACCTGGGCTGGAGTCCAGGTTATGAAGGAGGTGACACTGAGCAAGTCACAGCTTTTATCATTTGTAAACCAGGGGTGACAAAAATAATATTTATATCCCATGGGGTCCCTGCAAGGATGAAATGAGATGATGTATTTGGCTCAGTGGCTGGCACATGGCGAGTGCTCAAAACTTGTTACTCTTTAAGTCTTAGTGTCCCCACCTGTGAAATGGGACACTAGCCTCTGCCTTGGTGTGCCCTTCGAGCTTTCTCCCTCTGACACTGCTGTGCAGGAGCCACGTTCTCCCAGATGGTCTCGCTGGAAGGTGCAAACAGCCTGGAGAAGCAGAGGCTGCAGGCCACTGGGCTAGCGGCGGGCTTTTCGTGGGTGAGAAATAAAGTTTGGGGGGTGGAGGGTGGGGGCAATGGGCAAAGGCGGTGAAAAGGTACAAACTTCCAGTTATAAGGTAAATCCTGGGGATTTAATGTACTGCATGGTGACTATAGTTAACAATGCTGTATTGTATATTTGAAAGTTGCTAAGAGAGGAGATCCTAAAAGTTTTCATCTCAAGAAAAAAAAAGTGTGTAACTATGTGAGATGATAGATGTTAACTAGACTTACTGTGGTGGTCATTTCCCAGTTTATACATAAGTCAAATCATCATGTTGTATACTTTAAACTAATACAAGGTTATATGTAACTCATAGCTTAATAACACTGCAGAGGGGGCAATACTTCAAAAAATACAGATTGGAAAGAAAAAAATAGTTTGTGTTAAGCAGCTGAGAGCGGGCAATGCGCTACGGCAACCCAACATCCCCTAATCTGGCTAATAGATAAAGGTTACAGGGGAACCACTAGCAGCTAACATTTACTGCTATCTATGGCCCAGCCCTTACGATGAATGTTTGATGAGTTAAATGGGGTGATGAGTACTTAGGATCCAAGAAATGGATTCCAGCCCATGCCAGGAGATTCATGCCAACTCCTAAAAGGCTGAGTTGCTCAAAAACCCCCTGGGACCCTGAACCCAGGCTGGCCGAGCAGCCTCGTTTATGAGTAAGAACCCCCGAGACAGAAAAGCACCCACTGGGAGCACCAAGGGTTCCCACATTAGACACCTTGGGCAGGTCACCTGGGTTTGTCTCACCTCAATTTACTCACTTGTGAAATGCGGGACTAAGTAACACTCCCTGGCCATCCTGACTGTTGTGATAGGTAGAAACGAGAAGGGACTTGTATCAGTTATCTACTGCTGCATAACAAACAGCCCCCAAGCTCAGTGGCCCGAAACAACAAACATTATTTCTCATAGCGTCTGGAAGTCAGGGATCCAGGAGGGGCTTGGCTACGTGGTTCAGGCTCGCTTAATGGTTGTTGGCAGGTTTCACTTTCTGGCTGGCAACGGACTGGAGACTTCAGTTCCTCGCCATGTGGGCCTCTCTACAGGGCTGCCCAAGTGTCCTCAAGACATGGCAGCTGGTTTCCCCCATAGTAAGTGCTCCAAAAAAGGGAGTGGCCAGGAGGGAAGTCACAGTATCTTCTGTAACCTGATCTCATCACTCCTGCTGTATTCTATTGGTCAAACAGACCAACCTGGTACAGGAGAGGATTTCATAATGTTGTATCAAAAAGTGAGAATCCTTGGGTGCCAACCTGGAGGCTGCCTACCAGTGTTTGAATGCGCCTTGCCAATGATTAAGCGCTAAACAAATAATGATGATGATGATGATAGACACCATTTATTGAGATCCTACTATACGCCAAGCACCATGTGAAGTGTACCATGTGCATTACCTCAACATTATCTCCATCACAGCCATGGAGCAGTGTAATATGAATGGCTCCATTACAGAAGAAATGGACACATAAAGAGACCAAGTAGCCTACTCACAGTCACATAGCAAGTGAGAGGCGGAACCAGGACTCAAACCCACAGCTCTTGGACTTCACAACTCGCTTTCTCAAGCAACACTGGTGCGCCAGAGCGGGCCGGTCCTGGCTCCCCAGAGGCAATGGTAGAATTTTCAGGAACCAGTTGTGAGCTACTTGTTAGAAGCCATTACTAAAATTTAAACTGAAATAAATCATATTAAAAGCAAAGGTAAAAAAATATCCAGTGTACCACTTCCTAATTACATCTCACTATTATCTACGGCCTTGAGGTCATCTACGTATACTGAACCCGTATGGTGCAAATACTGTATAATAGTGACATAGCTCCGTGTGCTAATTGGTAGCTTAAAACTGGGGGGAGTATTTACACCACAGGAATAGACAAACACTATAAATCAGGGCATTTTGTTCCCCAAAACCCCGTTGTTAAGCATTTACCAGCAGACCACAGTAACTGACCCAGTCTATCATTTTCTCTAATAAGGAATTATCTTGATGACTCCTTGCTAAAGAGCTCATTCTTCATGAAATCCAAAAATATAGCATTCCCCGTGATATTGATCAATCCAGATTTCCTTCCTGAAGTTTTTGACTTCCTGGTGAGGAAGCAAGAGGCATTTGTCTGAACAAAACATCTGAGGTTTGAAAACACTGGAGGGAGGGAAAGTGAGAGTAACAGAGGGGCCTTGGGGCCTCAAAGACTGAAAGGAGTTTGTTTAAACCTCATGGACCTCTCAGAAACCCCGACAAAGGAGTGCACACCGAGCCCCCCCACCCACCGCCACAGGCATTCCTGAAAGCCCAAAATGGGACCAACCCCAACCCCAGCATCCAGCCAGAGGGGTTAATAAATGATGGGGCACGCACGTAGCACCATGTTGCATGGGCAATAAAAATGATCTTTACCCAAGACCTATAAAACTCACTTTTTTTTTTTAAAGGATGGAAAAAGACAGAAGGTTGGCGATTTTGTTCGAAAGAGGGAGGAAAAAAGACAGGAAGGAAATGAGTTGAATGCCAAGACTGGTTTTCACGGATGTCAGAATAATGGGTGGACTTTGTTTTTGTTCAGTTCTTCTATACTTTCCAAATATGAAATGAGCACACCCCATGTTTTTAGTCGGAGGGAGGGGAGAGTGATCTACGTTAGTTAATTTAGACAAGCAGAGCCCCGTGGGGCGGCCAAGCCCTTTGTCCTGCCCTGCCCCTCACTCCAGGTCTCTCCCAGAGGCACCAAGTCTGGGCCCAGTCTTTGGCCCTGGCTGGATTCATGAAGGGACCATTGTTTTAAGGGTGACATCATCCTGTTGCCTGGAGGGTGAAAAGGAGACCTGAAATTGGGTGCGGCAGCCCAAAAGAAAGCAGCCCATCCTGCCTGCCTGTCCACACCATAGTGTGGGCGCTGTCACCTCACACTGTCCTTGGGGACTGCAACCAGTTAAGTCCAGCACCCAGCTCCACACTCTAAGGGGCAGCCTGAGGCCAGAGCACCTGGCGGGGCTCTGGACGTACAGTGGCGGGGAGCTTTGGGCACAGAGAGCAAGAGATGAGGGAGGGGGTCACGGTGGCTGAACACTCCCGAAGCCCAGGTCTCCGGGAAAAGTATGACAACCCGTGCCTGGCACACAGAAGTGCTCAGTAAGTGGTAGCTGCAGTTGTTAATTCCACCCTTGATACCACTCCCGTGCTCAAAACCTTACAGCACTAAAAGCCCCAGGCCCTATACACCCTTGACCCCATTGGCCTCCCCAAACTCACCTTCTTCCCTCTCCCACTTGACTCACTTTGCTGCAGCCACCCTGGCCTCCCTGCTGTTCCTCAGACGTGCGGAGCAAAGTCTGCCTCAGGGCCTTTGCACTTGCTTTCCCGCTGCCAGGATGTTCTTCCTCCAAACCTCAAGGTTCATTCCCTCGTGTCATTCAGGTCTCTCCTGAGAAGACTTCCCTGCTGACTCTGGCTAAAGTGCACTCCCACCAGACCCTGTGCCGTGACATTTTCCTTCAGAGCCCTAACAATTCTCCAAGAATACCCTGTTCATTCATTCACTGTATTGGTCTACTGCGTCTCCCTCAGCTGTCAGGCAGCCTCTCTGTGCAGCTGGAGAGAGAGAGAACATTCCAGGCAGAGGTTCCGACCCTCTTTCCTAAGGCACAGACCCATCTGTCTGGCCATCCAGGCAGGTGGGACTCATCCACAGGGCCTGCACCCCATCCCCCCAACCCTGAAAGGGGTGCGAAAAGCATACTCATTAAGCACTTCCTGTATGTCAAGTGCTAAGCAGGTGCCAGGGCTGTGCTGGTTCTTACTCCAACCCACTGGACCCCCCACTGAAGTCCCAGGAGCATCCCCATTTCACAGATGAGGACACTGAGGCTGAAATGGGTGGTTTAACTTGCCCAGGGTCACTCGGCCAGCACACGGTGGAGCTGAAACCCAAGCCCAAGTCTGTCTGATTCCAAAGCCCTCTTTGTAGAACACCCCTCAGCCCTGGAAACCCCCCCTTCCCACTTTTATTCCAGCCACGGCCTCCGTGGCATTCCCATTGTTCCAGGGTTCTGGAATGTTCTGTCTGGCCTCTGCGTGGAGTCCACCTAGTCTGCTGGGCTTCGCAAAACGTGCCTCTTCCTGCCTTTGCAGCTCCGAGACAATGAGCTTGATTTCCTTTAACCCCCTTTTCTTTCTCTGCGGCAGAGGCAGGCCATTAGTAGATTATTTCAAGGCCGGCTTTGGAAAACATTTCAGGACACGCCTTTGAGGGTTACCTACCCTGATACGCCTGCCATAGATTCTTCTACACTGCTCGGAGTAAATACCAGCCTCCGGCAGGATTGGAACTGAACTGATTATTTAGATAAATCATGTACAAGTCGTCAAGAGTGAAACCCTGCCCCCCTCTTAACACCACCTGCGGATATTGCCGCTGTCCCTAAACTCTTAAGTAATTGTCTGTGGCTTTAAACATTTCCTCCCATAAAACAAATATTTAAGTGAAATCCCCAGGTAAAAAGGATGTGTATGGATTTTCCAGTTCACTGGGGATCTTTGAAAAAATGGTCTGGGAGAAAAGGTTTGGTTGTCGCAATAGCTGACTTTTAAGGCACACGTACCTATGTGGCATCCCACGGTTCCAGGCACAACACTGCCCCAAAATGATAACAACAGGAAATGTGAGCATGAAATGATGACAATCCCCATTTCACAGATAAGGAGGCTGAGGCACAGGAGGAGAGGAGTCCACCCAAGGTCACATAGCTGGGAAGTGGCAGAGCCGGGACTTGAACCTGGGCCTCTGCAACAGAGCATGTGGTTCCCGTCCAACTCTGCCCTCATGCTGCTGAGCCTGAACGTCGCGGCACCCAACACAGAAGGCATTTACGTGCGAGCTATGTGCTCAGCCTCGTGACGGGTGCTCATCTCAACCTCACAATGACCCTTAGTTCTCCCATTTGACAGAGGGAGAAACTGAGGCTTGAGAACAGATCAAGTTCCCTCAGCATGGATGCGGCGGAGTCTGTTTCAAGCTGCTCTCAACCCAGTGCCAGCTGGAGCCCACCACTCAGTAGATGCCAAACGCTAAACGGGCAGGACCCCGGAGCCCAGATTTATTTAGCATGTATCCACTTTGTTGGAGGCACTGTAAGAACAGTGAACAGAGGAGGCAGCGGCCTGCATGGCCTAACGCCATTCATTCCTATAGCAGTAGCCACATGTTAGGCCAGGCAAGAGACTCGGGGTCACACAGCTCCCAGGGTGGGAGAGCTGAACGTTACCAACCCGCACCCCCTTAACCGCATCGCCAAAGAGGAACCAAGAGTGAAAGAGAGAGACAGAGACCTGCACATAGAGACAGAAAAGAGACAAGAGACAGAGGGCAGAAAGAATGACCAAGAGGTCTTCTCTGCTTTCCAGAGGTTGGGTTGGGGGATGTGTCTCATAAATTGAGGCCCCACTGATTTGTCCAGGGCCACAAAGCAGCACAGACCCACTACAGATGTCATATTCATGAGACACCTGTTTGTACCTGACTGCTCTGGTTGCTGTGTGGCCCCCAAAAAGTCGCTGCACCTCTCTGGACCAGCCAAGGGAATGACGGGTCAGTCCCTGCACATTGGGGGCAGGTGTGAGTGTTTGCGACCTCAATTGTGCAGATGGCTGGCTTGACACCTGGTGCACCCCAGTGCTCTGTCCCTAAATGTTGGGTCCCATAATGACCATCAGGACTCATTGCAAGGCAGGACCCAGGGAAGGAGATGACTTAGCCCTTTGCCCGTCTTCAGCCTCCTGCGAACCGGGTCAAAACAGTCAGGTGTGAAAATGCCAGGCCTTTGAGTTCAGTCCTGGTCACTGAAGTGGGCTGCCCTGAAGTTTTCAGGAAGTCCTGGAGAAATCCTTATGCCAGAAGCTTGGCTAGAGAGAGCCCCAAGTTGGGGGTCAGAGTCTGGGGTTCGAGCTCTAGCTCTGCCATTCACTCACGTGCTACCCCAGGCAGGTGTCTTTCCCTCTCTGGGCCCACCTCTCCAAATCATCAGTAAGGTCCTTGAGACTGATTCTGCACCATTCCCTAGCAGGCCAAGTTTTTAATCATTAGCTGACATTCCAGCCTGTCTTCCAAGCCCCATCAAGCTTGTCTGAGTGAGACATGGTGGAGCCCCGGGACCCAGCCTGGCCCACTGGCACCAAGCCCCAAGTTCCCGGGCCTGTGGGCAAACCCACGCACCCACCCCCTGGGGTCTCCTTAGGTAATCACAGGCCATCTCCAGACTTGGCTTCATGACAAGACATAAAAGCCACAACTCAACATGCACAGGACATGGACACTCAGTCTTCCTGGGAGGGTGAGAGGAGACAGAGCAGGTGCCAACTAATCCTCCCTAAAAATAGGGGAGGCCGAGCATTTGTGTCAGGGGCTGGAGTGTGGGCACTTACAAGATAAATCAACTGGAAAGCTAGCCCGGCTCCCGAGCTGGCCGGGCCACACACAGGCTGGATCCAGGATAAATTCCCCACCACTTCGGGGCGGGGAGCAGCTCCACAATCAGGGGGATCACCGCCACCTGCGTCCCCCAGGCGGGGGGACAGGAAGCGGTGGGGCCTCAGGGACAATTATTCTGGAAGAGGCAGCTTCCCTGGTTGGATCTATGGGACCCCCCCCCCCCACCACCACGGGGGGGGGGGGGTGCGTGGGAGGGGAGGAGTTTTGACTGCTATTTTAATATATATTTTTAAAAAACAACATAATCAGCTTACAAAATCTGGCGGCTCCGAATCCGGGTGCCTTTTTCTCAGGGAGGAAAACCTCTGCTGGCTGCGCGCGGAGAAGCGGCGGAACGATTCCCGGCTGCGGGAGGCGAGGTGGCGGAAGGACGAGGTGCGCTTGAAGGGGGGCCGGCCGGCGGGCTCCGCGCCCGCGCGCTCGTGGCTCACCGTGGTGGTCACCAAGTTGAGGGCATCCTGGAAGGACCTCCTCACGGTGCCCATCCACTGGGTCATGTGGGTCTGCGCCACGCTGAGCTTGTCTCCCAGGTAATCCATGGGGCCGGGAGACAGCGATCAGAGCGCCAGGGTCGTCTCCCCAGTTCCTGCTCCTGGAAGTTCGGGGCTCGCTCGGAGACAAACGCCGGCGGCCCGGCTCAGGCGCACCAAGGGCGCAGCGGCATCGCCGAGCCCGCAGCCGGCTGCGCCCGCGGGTCTCGCTCGGGAACAGGAGAGGGTTCAGGGTCGGGCAGGGAGTCCACCCACTGGCCACGGAAAGTCAACACGCTGGGAGGTCCTACAGCAGCCCGTCCCTGGCGAGCGCCCCGCTGAGCTGGCTGCGCCCCGGCGCGCCAAGGAACCCGCGGCGGCACTGGCTCCGGGCGTGACAGTCCCTCGAGGTGGGGGAGGACGGAGGCAGTGGCCCTGGGCACCGTCGTCCTCACTTTCCCCCAGGTAGGCGGCCCCTCCCCGGAACACGCGGGAAGGACGCGGCGCGCAGGCTGCCGCCGGCCACTGCCCCCTGCCCAGCTGCCCACAACTGGGCCCCGCTCACCTGACCCATGCAGGTTGTCTGTCCTCCGGCCAGAGGCTGCAAACCTGTCTGCCGGCAGGCGGCTAGCTCGCTTCCGGGGAGGCGGCCACCAGGGCCCCCGGGTCCCCTGGCACAGCAGCCCGGGATGACATCAGTCCCTGTCTTAGCGAGGGGCTTCGCTGCCCAGGAATGCAGGAGGGGCCTCAGGGAGGCAGACGCCCAGGGAGCTGACGTCCGCCCCCATTTTTTTTTTTATTTTTTTTTTTCCCCAAGTCTCAACTCGCTCCCGGTCCGGCGGGGTGGCCGGGGACTTGGCGCGCCCGGCTGCCTGCGGGCCCCCAGCCCTCGCCGCAGGCGCAGCGGGAGATGCAGCTGCGGGCGCCGCGCGCGGCCAGTGCGCTCCTAGGTGGGAGGCCTGGCAGCCCCCCAAGGCTGGAACAGTTGAGAAACTGCCTCTAGGGTGACAGGCCGGCTTCTCCGGAACTCTGGCCGGCTGTCTGTCTCCCTCTGGCGGTCTGTTTCTCTATCAGGTCTCTCTCCTCCCTCTCCCTGAGTCTCAATTTCCATATCTATCTATCTATCCAACTATCTATCTACCCATCTATCTATCTGCATCATCTACCAGTCATCTATCGCTTTCCAGCCCTCTCACCCCCGCCTCCCTAGAAGGTGTGAAACAGCCCCGGAGGTCCCCGAGGAAGGAACTGGGCTGGGCTGTATTTCAGTCCAGGCAGGGTTGCCATGGCAACCCGGGGGCACAGCATCTGCCCCATCCTGGGGGGCAGGCTCTCAGCACCCGGAGCACCGGGAATGATTCACAGTTTACACTGGGTCACATGAGCTCCTGGGTTTTAACCCTTGTGGAGCTGGAGGAGTTGGAATGGGGTGCGGGGGACAGGCCAGCAGCATCTGAGAGCGGAGAGGGTTGTCGGGAGGGTCGGCAGCAGCTGGAGCCCAGAGGGCAGGCACACCTGTTGCTTTCTCCGGATGCCCCATGTTACAGGGGAGGAAATGCAGACTCAGACATAGATTCGCATGCCCAAGGGCACACAGCAAGGGTACCACCAGGGCATGGACAGAGGCTGTTCCCTCCCCGCCGTTTTCCAGGTTCAGAGGGCGCCTGGGCCAGAGCTGCAGCTCAGTAAATATTGTTCGAACAACAAGTCCAACACTGATACTTTGACCAGGCTGGCTGCATCTGGGTGCTTCCTCCCACCTGAGTCACCTCGGTTTTAAACAAATGTTTGCTCCCTAGACACTGATCAAAGGGCCTCGCTGGAGAGAGTTTTTCACGGTGGCATCAGATGACAGAGTTCTTCCCTCTCTAGACTCTGTGTCCTTATGGCTGTTCATTCAATCATTCACTCTTACACTCACCCACCTAAACACCCAGAGTGCCTACTCAGGGCCAAGTACTGGTACAGAAACTAAGAATGGTCCCTGCCACCAAGGGCTTGCAGTCCAGCAGGACACTACAGTGGTGGCAAATATTTATGGGGGTGTAACTCCCCGATGCCATTCCAAGTGCTCCCAGGAATTAATTCATGAATCGTCGCATGAACCCACTTGACAGAGGAAGACACTGAGACCCCAAGAGCTGAAGTCATCTGCCAAGGTCACACAAGGCAGCAGGCAGCCTCCGAGACGCACCCCCACCCGCAGTGACCGTTGCCCCGTATCCGCACCCCAGGGTGGTCCCCTGCAACAACAGGGTTAGTCTGTGTGCCCAAAAGAAGGCAGAGTGACAGTGTGTGGCGTCCATAGCTAAGTCATAAAAGGCATCAGAGTTTCCACCTGGCTCTCTGAGATCACACTGGGGGCAGCCAGTCACCATGTTGTGAGGATGCTCAACGGCCTTATAGACAGACCCACATGGAGAGAATCGGAGGTCCCCAGCGAACACACAGCACTAACGGGCCGGCCAGGTGAGTGAACCACTCCAAAAGTAAACCCTGCACCCCAGCTCAAACTCTCAGGTGACTGTTGCCCTGGCAGACACCTTGCCTGCAACTTCATGAGAGACCCTGAGCCAAAGCCACCCAGCCAAGCTGCTCCCAAATTCCTGACCCACAGGAGACACAAATGCCCAGAAGCAAGACAGTGCCTGGCCCATCAGAAAACCAAGGGCTGGAGCAGGATGGGGAGAAACGGGAGGGAGGGAGGGCGACAAGGGGCTCTGCCATCAGCCAGCAGGTCTTTTATGCTGGGACATCACCCATCAGCAGATGAGGAAACATGCACAGGGTCCCGCCCACCACCTCTAGAGCCTCCAGGCCCCAGGCCTCCTGGGCTCCAAGGTTTGTTCATTTTGCTCACAGAGTGTGCACAGCCAGCCTCCTGCAGCAGGCAGGCAGCTTCATGGCCCTGCTCCCTCACCCCGTGGGCAGGAACTTCCAGATAGAGGCAGACATGAGAAAGAGCTGATCCTTCCCACACCAGAAACAACTAAAGGGCTGGATAGGATCGTAGCTTTTGAACAGATAGTCTCGACACACAGGTGGGTAATCTACTGGGAACCTTCAGAATTCGGAAAAACATTAAATCAAAGCAGTAAGTAAAATACCTTTAAAATGATAATACTCAGTGTTGGCCAGGCTGTGGGAGAGACCCATATGTCCACAGCAGATGGAAAATCAGTATATACTCCTGAAGGGAATTTAACACCCCATATCAAAAGTCTTAAAAATAATGGCCTGCCAGTTAATGACATACAGGCTGAAGTGTAGGGCTGAAGTGTACTAATGATGTCTGTAACTTCTTTAGAAATGCAGGAAAAAAAGACATACTAAGGAATGGATGGATGGCTAGATTTCTATAAAGCAAATATAGCAAATGTTGGCAATTACAGAATCTAGCTGGTGGGTGTATGTATGTTCCCTGTACAATTTTTCTGTATTTTGAAAATTTTCATAATAAAAGGCAGGAGGTGGGGGGATGTGCCTGCCTATCAACCCTGAAGTTCAAGATCCAGTTCCACATCCCGTAATCTGCCTTTGGAAATGAAAATGATCTATTCAAACATTTCGCTACAAGGATATTTATCTTACTCATATGTATAAAAATGTTTGTGGAAAATTAGTCAGAACCTAATTGTCCAAGAAAGAGAGACTTGCTCAGCACAGCACTGAGCCATAATGACATCAGAGTCAAAAGGAAACCAATCAGTAATACTGATCCTGTTGTTATAATGTTGATAGTTTGTTCATCATGGAGTTTTGCATTAATTTTGATTTTTTGAAATGCTGCATTATAATATTATTTACCTTCATTATTAACTTTTTGGGGGTACCCCTTTAAATTCTGCATCCTAGGTGAATGCCTCGGTCACCTCATTTTAGTCCCAGCCCTGGGTTTGCTAAATCAATACAGTATCATGATCCAGGGGCTGGAGGCCTGCCTCTTTCTCTTAGTAACTATGTGACCCTGAGTGAGTTACTTAACCTCTCTGATTTTCAGAGATGAAATCATCCAACTCATCACTGTCCTGGATGCTGTCAGTAGCACTTACTGTCTGCCAGGCATTGTTATTACATCAACATTATACCATCTGCTCATCTCAACAATGAAATGAAGTTTGTGCTGTGATTATTACCCCCATTTTATAGATGGAAAAACTGATGCAAAGGGGAGTTCAGTGACCAGTCCAAGGCACGCAGCAATTATGTGGCAGAGTTTGCTACCCCCAGCCTCACACCTTGGACAAGACAGAGCATGTCCTGGCCCTTGCCAGATCAGTGTGGATGGAAGGTGAGTGTGGGGAAAAGCAGGAGGAGACCACGTGTTGGGCAGGATCACACAGCTCCGCCTCCTTCCACAAGCAGGGAGAGGGTGCAGAAGGGAGCTGAAAAGCCAGCTTGCCTGTTTGTTCCCTCCAGCCTCCCTTTAGGTACAATGTGCTCTGGGAGTGTGACTATAAAAAGTATCCCTCTGAAAACTGGGGCAGTGCAAGCACTTTCTCCTCCAGGGGACTTTTTCTGCAGACTCTTCTGTTCTCTCCAGGAAACTCTTAGGATGTTGCTGGGCACCAAAAAGGAAAGAAAGCCATCTCCTTACATAATTAATCCAAAAAATGCTGGAGGGGCTGCTGAGATCCAGGAAACAAATGGGAATTTGATCCACAATGTGAGGCGGGGCCCAGACAACACCATTTCCAGACAAGCATTCGCAATTACAAAAATCAGAACATTGGTCACTCATTCATTCAACAAACATTCCCAGTGCATTACTTTGTGTGCTAGCCCTGAGGGGATCTGTAGTCCCTGAAGAGCTCAGAGAGGCTCTCTGATCCTCAGTCATTAAGTAGGAAGGGTGTCCCAATGGACCACTTCGGACCCAAGGTTACCACTTTCTCCAAAAAATCCGATAAAAACATGCACACTCTAGAGAATTCCTGGTCAAATGGAGGAAAAAGCCAGAAGAGAATGAACAACTGTAATGCATGTGCGAAGGGCTATGATGGACAAGTGAATAACATGCTATGAGGATATATGGGAGGTGAAACCCAACCAAGAAAGTGGGAAGTTGAGGAAAGAAGAACAAAGGGAAGATAATCATTTATTGAAGATATGCAATTGGAAGAGAAGTATCTGGATGGCGTTTTGAAGGATGATTAGGAGTACTCCAAGAAGGATGAACAAGAATAGCATGTGCAAAGGCCAGGGGGCATGGCCAAGTTCAGTCTTGCCTTTTGGCTTCTGCACATAATCTATCCCTACCTGAGGCTGCCTTTCCCTATTTTCCCATCTCTCCTGGACCTCCCATCACCCCAAGACTACCTTCAGCAACTTTCCTAAATCTCTCCCATGAGGTCTCACTTATATGACCCTCTTCACATCCTTCTTCCCCAAATATTCGACATTCCAGGAGTGTGCATCCTGGGCCTAGAAATATACTAATATTACATTATAAGGAAGGTGCTGCCATAAAAATAATATCAACCATTAACTGAAGATTTACTGTGTGCCAGGAACTGGTTACCCACACATCTCTCCTCATTTAACCCTCTCCACAACCCTATAGGGCGAGTCCTATTAACAATCATCCCCATTATACACAGAAGAGAAGTGAGGTTTAAAGAGCTGAAGGGACTTGTTCAAGGTCACCGAGCTAGCAAGTGGGGCTCCAGGACTTGAACCCAGGCCTATCTGATTCCAAGCCCTCCCCTTTCCAGGGCAGAACCCAGACTCTACCCACACCTTTAAGACCCCTTAGAATGGCCAATTCTGCCCCACACCCCCTGCATAGGGGGTGACTATTCTACAAACTCCTCTGGGTGGTCCCCAGAGCTCCTGGGGTCGGGAAATGCCTGCAGAAGGACTTGTCTGGATGTAAACCAGTTTCCTTTCTTGCCAGCTGGCCTGAAGACTAATTCCTGGGACCCTGTGTGGGAAGGGCTGACTCGTGGACTCAGCTTAAACCTGTTCTCTCTCCCCCTTGCATGGAGAGCAACGCTTTCAGAGGGCCGGTTGATGGCTCAGGGTGTCCCTGCAAGGCCAGCATCCTTTAGACCCTGAGTCATGGTTTTCTTATCATAAATAGGAGATCAGAAAGCCCACCCACTTCAAAAGGTGTGGTAAAGAAATAACTAAGATCATCCTTTCCCAGAAGGCAGTAAACGCTCAATAAATGGCAGCCACAAGGGATGATAATTATTCTGTTCTAACTCATATCATCTCATTGTTCAAATCTTAGGATCCTACATCGTCCGAACTGGAAGAGCCAGCGGAGAGGCTTGGCCACCCTTGTCATTTCACTGAGGAAACAGGGCCAGGTGGATGACTGGCTGGGGGCCGGTGGAAAATCTGTGGCAGGCACCCTCTGATTTCCCACAGGAGTCACTCATGATCTGGACTTTGTAGGGTCCCTGACATCATGTCTCACCTATTCCGTCATCTTCTCTCCACCCCAGCCAAACTGGACAAATTGCCACCCTGAGATACACCAGGGTGCCTCTTGTTCAGCCCTTTGTACACGCTGTTCCCTCTGGCCAGGACACAGTTCCACCCTTCCTTACCTGGTTGTTATCTATTGTCCTTCATAGCTCAGCTTGGGTACACCCTCCTCCAAGAAGCCCACCCTGATTCTTAATGCCCATGGAGGGTCGCCTCTGGGCTCCCACCCTGCCATGTTACCCCCACAGCATCATTAGCACACCGGGCTAAAACGTGATTTACCCATCAGTCTCCCCACTGGACTCTGGGCCCCTGGGTGGCAGGAACGTGACTTGTTCCCCCTTCAGTCTCAGACGCAGCGTTCACCAGGCGCCCGCCATGCCTACTGGGTAAAATGAAGGAACCACTGAGGCTTGAACCTGAGTCACGCAACTCCCAACATTCCTCTCGCTAGGCTTGTTTCCAAGACAACAGAGAAAAGAATTCTGATATGGAAAAGTATATACATATAAAAAACAGAAATGGCTTGATCTTACAAATCAATCCCAGATTATTCATAAACCAAGCCCAAGACTATTTCCTTGTACTCACTTATCACATTCTCATTCAAATGGTCATTTTAATGGCCCAAGGTGCCCTTAATTAACCTTGGGAGGGGAGGAAAAAAATCATCTGGAAAAGAAATCTTTCTAGAAACAGCCAGGAACTCATCTCTCTTCTTCATCAGGCCCCACCCTGAGTTCAAGTGGAAAGTGACATTTTCCACGCCGGGGAGAGCAGGCTGGTGACCCCGCTTGGCATGGCGAGGCCAGTCTGTAATTACAGCCCCTCTCCACAGAGCTGGGTACCCAACAAAGCTGGGCACCCGAGGCTGGGCTGACAGCACTGCCTAATTCATCCCACTCGGCTGTCCACCGGCCCTGGGGACAGTGAGCCAAGGGACGCTGCCACCCTCTGCTCGAGCATCCAGGGAAGGAAAGGGGGACCACTGGGATCTCTGTTATTTGGGTTTTGCAATAATTCTCACTTGCCTGCCCTCCAGGTCAAGTGTAAGTGGTGTGCACACAGCAGGCCCCTGGTAAAGGTAGGTGAGATGGTGTCAGATTCTGACAGGCGATACCCAGGTGTGGAGTGCTCACATTTTGAAAACGAATGTACGAAGAAAAAGTGCCTTCCCAAAGGCGAAATCGACATCTAATCAAATGCAGCTAGGACAGGGTTAATATTTCCTAAGCACCGATGATGTCCCAGGTCCTACACTGTCTCACGTAGGGAAAAACACAGTTAAGGGCAAGGCTCTCAAGACTGATTCCTCGCTGTGTGACCCTGGGCAAGTGGCTTGCCTTCTCTGAGCCTCTCCTTCCTGGGGTCTTCAAAATGGAATGAAAATGGAACCCTCCTTCCCAGGTGCTCCTGAAGGTTACACCATGTATGTTCTGACCATCTCATAAGGGCAGAGCAACTATCGCCATTATACAGGTGAGGAAACTGAGGCAGGGCGAGTAAAGACTGAAGGATGCACAGTGACTCAATGGCAAAGTCTGGCTTGGAGGCCTGTGTTCCCGGCAGCTCTCTCAGCAGCTACGGCTCAGCAGGCAAGGGGACAGTGGGCACTTGGGAGCCAGTGCCTCTGGCCTCCCACACCCGCCCTGTCATTCCCATCCCTCATCTCATCAGCCCTCAGACATCCTCTCATCTCAAAGCTGCTGTGAGCAAAAGTCCCCTCGCCAATGCCTCCACGCAGGAGCGCTTTCTCCCGACCCCACTGGAGGTCTATTGTCTTGAGCCTCGCTTCTCGGCGCGCAGAGAGCCCTCCTCTGTGCCACCCACGCTGTGTGGGCTCCATGCTGCGCTGGGCAGGGAGGGCAGGGAGGCGGGCAGCCAGGCAGCCTTGGCACAAAAGTGCGTCTCTGCACAGGTCCCCCAAAAGCTCAGCTTGTGGGCACCTCGGGGTCCTGGGGCCTGCGCTGGCCTGGACTCGAAGGCATCCAGAGGCCCATCCTCACTTTTCACCTCCCACCTCTGTGCTTAAGGCAGGAGGGCAGGGCTGGCCCGGCTCCACCACCAACCTGTGGCCTTGGGCATGCCCAGGTCGTGCTGGCCTCTGGCCTCCCAGCCCAGGGGATGCCAATGCCAACCTGTAAGAGCCCTCAGGTCAAAAAACCCCGCATTTACGCCATAAAACCATCCTCGGGGTCTGCCAGCCCACACCTTCGTTTCAGCGGTGGACACTTCTGGTCCATTTATAACCAGCTCCATCTGTCACCCCCCGGGGGCAACATAAACCATCCATTCATGTGTTTTGACAGAACCACTCCTTTCTCGAGAAGGTCTGAGCTGACAGTTTGCTTTCCTCAAAAATGGGACGGAGGTTATACAAGGAAGCGGCCACCACGCTCCACTGTAAAAGCCCACTTGGGTCCTCGGGGTGGCCCAAAGTGAAGACTACTGGGGGGGACGAGGCAGGGGCCAGTGAGGTGCCTGCAGGCCAGCGTCCCTGCGGAAGCAGAAAGGGGCGGCGACAGCGGGAGTGTGCGTGGGTGTGTGGGGAGGTGAGAGTGTCAGGAAAGATCCCCGAGCCTCTCCCTTCTTACCCAAACAAGTCATTTGCAGAGTATAAATATAACTACGCAACTGCCTCCCCTCCCCCGCCAAGCGCTCCCATTTCCAATGGACTTAATGAGCTCCCTCGGAGGGAGAACTTCCCGAAGCAATTGAAGACTGTGCAGTAATGAGATGCCACAGCAAGTGTCACTCAGGGAAACCAAGTGAGGAGCGGAAACAGGTCAGGGGAGGAGACGGCTGTCACTCAGGCGCCCACCGCGGGCTGAGCGCGTCAGATACACCTCAGGTGCCACCGTACCTTTTGTGTCACTGATGTTCCACCAAAGAAACCCCACCCGCACCCCGAGGTCCCATCTCTGGAAAGCTGAGCAATCTGGGCCCCGAATCTGCTTCCTCCACTCTCTTCTCTGTTCCAGTAAAAGTACCACCACCCGCCCCGCCGTCCTGGCCAGCAGCCTGGACCCTCCCTCAGCTCCTTGTCTCCCCTCACCCCCCGCAACACTACAGCCTAAACCACATAGTCTCTTCCCTCATTTTAAAAAAATGTTAGTCTAATTCTGAGAATGGGAACCACATCATAAATCATCACAAATACTATTAGAAGCAAACGAAGTTTTGTTTGTGACGGAAGGGACCAGTCCTTTTACCTTCACTGCTTCACTGAGCACCACTCAGCACCAGATCCAAGCCCCCATCACCTCTGGCCTCCCCACTTTACCTCCTGGCCCTCTGGTCCACCCCCTACTCCCCACCCCCGCACAGCAGCAGAGATGAGCTTTATGATCCCCCCTCCCACCCTGTTAGCCTCCACCAAAAGTGCTCTCCCCACTCTCTACTGCAACCAAAATAAACCCCAAATGCTTTGCCCTGGTGCTCAAGGCCCTCGCCTTCTACCCCTGCCTTGCTCACTATTGGGCCAATCATATTGGCTTTACCCCCTCCAAGCTGGTTCCCACCTCAGGGCCTTTGCACATGCGGTTCCCATTGCTTGAAACATTCTTCCCCCAGATCCCCACAGGGTGGGCTCTTTTTCAGATCTCTGCTCAAATGCCACATCCTCTCAGAGGCCTTTCAGGTCACACCCCCTCCAGGTCTCTCTCTGCCACACCATTCTGTTTCAGTGCCGTCAGTCATGCATTTATCAGTATGTATTGCTCATATATATTATGTCTCTCCCACTGGAATGCCCACTCTGCCAGGGCAGAGACTGTACTTTTCTAATTCTGCATGAATGCCCAGTGCCTAGGACAGTGTCTGGCATAGAGAAGGGGCTCAGTAAATACTTGTTGAGTAGGTAAACAAAGAAATAAATGAGTGAACAAATAAAAAAGAGTGAAATGAATACACAAATGCACAACTCAAACTCAACGGGGCTTAGTTTGCTCATCTCTAAAATGGGGGTGACGGGATGGTGATGGAGGTGAACCCTGATGGACCTGGGCCCAGGAGATGCTTAACAAATATTTGCTGCTTAAAGCACCTCAGCCAGCAGAGATGGAAGAAGGAATCTCTTCTCAACCCTTCACTGCATAAAACACTCAGAAGCAAAAACTCTGTAACTGAGCCACGCGCAGCAGTTGAAGTAGAGTGGAGACCATATGTAAGGACATGATTCCGTATTACCCAGTAGCCATGGCAACTGAAATTTTCAAGCACAGTTTCGTCTCGCTTTCACTTCTGACGCAGAGATTTCTAAAGAAAATGTTCAGATTTCTTTCTCCGGTAATATTCTACAGAATGAATATCTTCGTTTGCTTCCCAGAGGGGGGAAAAAGGCAAAACGTCAGATTCCTATGAGATAAACTGGTTTGCAAATGAGTTTCACTTTTAGAAATGTGAGTCTAATTCTGCGTAGAAACCAAATCATCGTAACAATAAATACTATTAAAAGCAAACACAAGTTTTGTTTGTAATGAAAGGAACCATTGCTTTAACCTTCACTAGTTCACTTAGTCATTCAACAAACATTCACTGAATGCCTACTGTGTGCCAGGCCATCTTCTGAGTAAGTGCTAGAGGAACAAATGACACCTTTAACACCCATATATCTACTTCCATCTTCTTAAGAGCATTCCATTTTTACCAAGTTACTATTTATTAACCGCCGATGCTCCATGCCAGACAGTTTACACCCTGGCTGACCATAGTAGAGGCTACTGGTGCCCTGCCCAGGTCCCCTGCCCTGGCTGGGGCACCCTCCCCTGGGTTCTGGGGTGCTGGTTGCTATGGCTCACAGCCCCTTCATCTCCAATAACAGACCCTGGCCAGTGGAGGGAAAGCTGCCCAGGGGCTCCACGGTGGATTTATTTTGTGGTTTACCCTCCGAACTTTTCCAGGATCCGGCTGATTCAAGTTCTCTGTCACTAACTCAGGTGCATATGTCTCAGGCTCTGCGTCTAGGGGCTCTGGCTCGGGACACTGCCTCTCAAATTAACTGGTGCGTACATCTCTGTAAACAAAGTGGCTGAGACTCTCCTGAAATCACACCTCTGAGAGTGGGCGGCGCGAGCAGGGGCGTTTGCAAAAGTAACAGACGTGCAGCCAAGATTGGGAAATAGGATCCAGGAAAAAAAAAAAAAAAAGGTTTGTTATACCCATTTTACAGGTGAGAGACATTGAGGCTCCACTTAAAGTCATCCAGGGAGATTTGAACCCTGCTCTCTCCGACCCCAAAGCCTTGACTCTGCTCTGGGCCTGCCGTTCAGCTGTTAGGGGGTTAGCAGGCCTGGCCGGTCTCAGAGCAGGTGACTTCAGGAGCTGGCTTTGAGTAGAGCGTTCACCCAGGCTTCCCCCGCAGGCCGCTCAGCCCATTCTAAAATAGAACCGCTAACATGGTCAGGAAGAGGGGTCCCTGGGGGGTACCGCTCCATGGCCGGACAGCGCTGGGGCTCGGTGTGGCGCCTTGATCCCACTCAAGGCCAGCCCAGCATGAAAGAAACATGGGAAGCAGCTCTGGGCAGTTCTTTGGGGGTTTCCTGTCCACCTGTGCAGACTGAACAACAGGAAAAGTCTGCAGTGGGGCCCAGCAGGCAGGGAGCAAATCAAGATGGGCGAGGCCCTCCCAGCCCGGCTTCCCCCCTCAGTCCATTCTCAGGCAGTGCAAGAAGCAAGTGCTAAGTACCAGCTGTATGCCTGGCCCTGTATTAGAACCCGAGTAAAGAAATAAGCAAGATACAGGCCCTACCTTTGAAAAGTTTCATTCGTTCATTCATTCATGTATTCAGTTCAATATACATTTATTGAGCACCTACTATACGCCAAGCCCTGTTCGAGGAAATGTGGACACAAATAAGACATGTATCTACCCTCAAAAAATTTCACCTTTCATTCACTCATTCATTCATTCAATGTAACATTTAATGAGCACTTAATGTGCGCAAGACTTTCTCCGAGGAACTGGAGAGACGGGTGAACAGAGCAAGGTCCCTGATGGTGAGGAGTTTCATTTACTCAGTCGTTCTTTCCATTCACTCTCTCATTCAGTTCTATGGACAATTATTGAGCGCTTGCTGTGTGCCGGGGCCTCTGCTAAGCACTGTGGGCCCAGACGCGAAGTAAGATGCAGCTGGTCGGGAGCTGATTTTAGTGGCTCCTCCACTCATTCAGCATGACATCCACTGATGGAACAAATGGGTGTCAGGCACCGTGTTATGTGACAAAGATGCAAATATATGGCACAGTTGCTGCTCTCAGTCTCACCCATCCATTCGTTTGGTACAATGAACACTTATTGAGTACCTACTGTATGTCAAGGACACAGATGTGCATAAGAGAGAATCTCTGCCCTTGAATAGCCAGCCTTCCTTCATCATTTATGGGCTCAGCTCACCAAACATATATGAGGCACCTACTGTATGGCAGCCTCTGGGGAAACAGAGGAGTAAACCCCAAACCTGGCCCTGGAGGAACAGAAAACCCAGCACACCCAGGGGTGAGTGATGGCTCGGTTCCTCTGGCAGGACCGTGAGGCCCGACCGATGGTGTCTCAAAAGCTGGGAGAGAGGCAGGCGGTTGGGAAATTTGCAACGGGCCCTTCCCAGGAAACTGCAGCATTGTGAGGGTGGGGAGGACCCCCGCCGCACAGGGAGAGAGACTGCTCAGCATAAACACCGAGGGAAGAACCGGGGGTGAGGAGGAGAGGAATCGGGCATCCAAGTGAGAGTGTTCAAGATCTCAAGGAACAGTCTAAGTTTAGCAGAGGAAGGGGGAAAAAAATCAGCCCACAACTTCCGACTATGGCACGTTCAACACCAAACTACCAGCAGCCTAGTGGATTTTGCTAGGTTCCTCCAGTCTTTTGGGCCAAAATGCTTGTCAGAAAAAAAACAGGCTTTGAATCCATCATCTCATGGGGCTGTGGGGAGGGTTGCATAGGTTCATCCACGTGAAGCCCTTGGCACAGTGCCTGGCACATAGTAGGTACTCAATAAATGGTACCTAGTATCATTTTCTTTTACTTCTGGCTGTAGTGGTTTTCAAATACGGTTGCATATTTTTTGACACTATTTCCACTGAGAGATGGGACCCCATGTCCCCTCCCCTTGAATCTGGGTGGCTTGTGGCTGCATCGATCAACAGACGACAGCGGAAGTGACACTGTGACTTCCAAGGCCGCGTCCATCATAAAGGGAGACGCAGCGTCTGCCATCTCCAGCACAACACTTGCTCTGGGAGCCCTGAGCCACCATGATGTGGGGAAGCCCAAGCGACAGAGTGGCCACAGGTAAGTGCAAGGTCAACAGTCCCAGAGAAGCCTGGCCCCCGAGTCATTACAGGCGCCCGACAGGTGAGTAAAGAAGCCTCCAGATAATTCCAGCCCCCAGTCATTCAGGGCTCCCAGCTGACACCCCAAATACCAGGGAGCAGCGTCCCCACTGAGCCCTGCCTGATTTCCTGACCCACTGAATATTATAGCGTAATAAAAGTGGTTGGGCCCGGCTGGTATGGGTCAGTGGTTGAGCTCTGAGCCATGAACCAGGAGATCACGGTTTGATTCCTGGTCAGGGCACATGCCCGGGTTGTGGGCTCCATCCCCGGTAGAGGCCGTGCAGGAGGCAGCAAATCAATGACCCTCTCATCACTGATGTTTCTATCTCTCCCTCTCCCTTCCTCACATTCAATTAAAAAAATCAATTAAAAAAAAAAAAAAAAGAAAAGTGATTGGTTTACACCCATATGTTTTGGAGTGGTTCCTTGTGACAACTGACACCTGCCTCCCTGCGTCCTTGGCCTACATACCCTGTAAAATCTGGGAGGATCTGCTCAACTGGAAAGCATGGGACAATTTTATAAACTGTAAAGTCTGTGCACACAGGAGCCCCAGGCATCATCACGCAGGACACAGGATCCCACCTAACTCTGCAGTCCTGTAACCAAGGCCGTCCCCCTCCCTCCTTAGCCTGGGAGACTGCCAGATCCTGGGGCTGACCTGGACTCACGTGGCAGGTCGCCCCTTTGTTCCCAAGACAGGACTTAGGTCATCCCTCTGGAGAATGGACTGCAGGACAAAGGCTGCTTTCACTGGGCTGCTCTGGGCAAACACTGGCAGGCGGTCTGGGGCAGAGCCGGCAGCAGGCGGCCCCCAGCACTACCCTCCCCCAGAAGGTGGCCAACAGGCAGGGTGGGGCCAGGCAGGCTGGGCGGCACTGAGGTCTAGCAAGGGCCTTCCCTCTCCGCTCCACGCCTTTTCCAGTCACACCTAAAGCAAGGACAGGGCAGAGTCCAGGGAGGAAATGGGGAAATAATCAATTCGATCGAACGTGAAAGGTTTAAAAAAAGGCATCCCCAGGATTAAAGTCAAATGGTAAACGTAAGTCAGCACAGAGTGGGCTCCAAGGCGAGACAGCATGGGAGCAAACCCCAGCTCCACCGCTGACCAGCTAGCTGTGTGATCTTCCGCAAGCAAGTCAACCTCTCTGAGCCTCAGTTTCACCATCTGTAAAATGGGGGTAATGACAGCACCTCTCCCCTAGGACCTCGGTAAGGATAAAATGAAGCAATAGAGGCGCTTGGCCCAGGGCCTGGCTGCTGTGGGACGAACTGTGTTTCCCCAAAATATGCATCTTGAAGCCCTACCCCGGGCACCGCAGAATGAGACTGTATTTGGAGAGAGGCCCTTTAAAGAGACGGTGAAGGTAAAATGAGGCCATTAGGGTGGGCCCTTATCCAGTCTGCCTGGTGTCCTTACACGAAGAGGAAATTTGGGCACGGAGACACTGGGTGCGCGCGCAGAGGCGTGGCCGTGTGAGGACGCAGCGAGAAGGCGGCCTCTGCAAGCCAAGGAGAGGCTCAGGAGAAACCAAGCCCGCCGACACCTTGATCTTGGACCTCAAGCTTCCAGAACTGCAAGCAAACGACTTTCTGCTGTTTAAACCACTCCATCTGTGGTATTTTGCTATGGCAGCCCTAGCAAATGCGTACACTAGCACGTAGGGAGAGGCAAATAAATAGCGTATTACTAGACTACCCTTCACATTTATAACCGTGAAATAATATTATGCTAACATGAATGTGCTTATATTTTATTAATATACATATGTTGAATACGAAATATCAATATAGCACTAAACAGAATACACCTACTAGCAATTGTCCCTCTTTACCTAGGAATTTCTACATAAAACATCACCTGTTCTTAAAAAGAAAGTAAAGAGGGTTTTTTTCAATTTTTTAAAATTTACTTTTCAATTACAGTTGACACGGTAAAGAGTTTTCTTAAACAATTCAGCTCAAATTCCTTGACAACTTTCTCATCCGTGTATTACTTCACATTCATGGAGGAAATATTTATACTGTGCCTTTGGGGTCCAAACAAAGACACTCTCAATTCTCCCACCTCCTGCAGAACTGCCAGGCCTCTGCCCATGTTGGTCCTGCCACCTGAATGCCCGCCTCCCCTGCCCTGGCTCAGCCCCAGCCCCAGCCCCAGCCCAGAGCAGGCACTCAATATACATGCACAGCAAGCCAACTCTGGGACAAGCCAACGGGTGCATTTCAAAACTGAAGATGCTGGGCCCACAGAGGGGCAGTCACAGGCCCAAGGTCACACAGCCAAGACCAGACGCCGGTATCCTGGCTCCCAATTCAGTAACACTCTCCTGCTATCCCAGGGGGCCTCCCTGCTCATCAGTTCTGCCTCAAACATGAAAACCATGTGTTCAATCAGCTTGAAACTCCCAAATCCAAGTCCCTGTTCAGCTCTGGAAAATCCCTTTGGCCACCAGTAACAAAACTAAGTGGCAGAACAGGCATTGGCCTACATCAAACTTTTCATTCATCCTTTGAGAATGGTCTGAAGCCAGATTTGCTGCCAAAAAAAAAAAGGGGGGGGGGTGCAGCTTCTCTCCAAGCACAAACATCCTAGGATTTAGCAAAACTCCCTCCCCATCATTTACCCCCACGACATACCCCTTCTGATTTTGGATTTCCAGCAGAAATAACCAGAGGCCAGAAGCGGGCCTGGCTTTGCCCACCAAGACTAATCTTGGTGGCGACACAGCCTTCACTGGCCTTTACAGGCGGCAGGAAACCTGGGTGACAGGGAGACCATGGGCTCCAGCATAAAAGCTCCGCCCCACAGACCCAGTTCTGATACCTCCCGGCTGTGCGACCTTGGGCAAGTCAGGTTTCCCTCAGTGTTCCCATCTGTAAAATAGGGGTAACCAGAGCGCCTGCCTCGAGGGAGAGGGTTACACACACAAGCTCAAGTGTGTAAGGGGTGTAGCCTTGCTCCTGCTTTGAAAAGGGAGCCTCTGATCAAGTCCATTTGTTAGGACAGGAGCGCCCTCTAGCGCCTGGATCTGGAAGTCACTCTGCCCGTGAGGCACCCAGCCAACACCTAGTACCAAGATAACAAATACCCTTGGGAAGAAATGTAAAAAGATAACAGCTCCCATTTATTTAGTGCCTACTGTGTGCCCTGAACTCGCCCTACTGTTCTCCACAATAGGATGTCCACATAATCCCCATTCGAAAAGAAAGGGGAATTTCTCATCCCCAGATGAGAAAACCGAGGCTCAGAGACATGAAGCCACTTGCTCAAGGTCACACAGCACGGAAGGCTGGATTTGAACCCAGGTCTGTATGACCCTAAAGCTCCATTCTTTACTGGAGCCTTAGAATTGGGAGATTGTGCACCGTAAAAACATTAAGGAGAATCCAGTCCAGTATGTCATTGTGCCAACAGAGAGACTGAGGCACAGAGAAAACAAGCAACTGCCTTGGTCACATAGCAATTACACCCCAGACTCCTGGCTCCCAGAAGTGTTTTGCCCACATGCCCACCCCTCTGGAGCCTCCACCCTGCGTTGACCATTCCTTTCCGTGGTCACAGGATTGGCATGTCCCTTCTCTCTTCTCTAAGCCCCAGAATGTCTGAAACTCAGCAACGGTTCCTCTGGGACAGCAAGGGCTACCAGCCTGAAAGATTCCATCCACAAGCGGGGTTCATTTCAGCCCATCAGCATGAAGTTCCCAACGGCATGGAGGGTGGCCAAGGCCCACTGAGGACCGGGGAGGGGCCTCTCCAGCCTGGGAGCCATCAGCATCACAGGGTTCTCTTTTCCTTTTCTGTCAAGGATCCTGCGGACTCACAGGGGCAGTGGTCCTGCTGGAAGGGGCCCTAACAGGTGGAAAAAGAGTTGGAAATGGTCACAGTGAAGGACATGCCAAGGGGAGCTGGCCTGGGTGCAGGTGAATTCTCATAAACCCCACAGTGGGAGTGAGTGGGGCCTGCCCAGGCGTAAAAGACTCTGCGCGCCTCTCCCCGGTGGCTCAGAAAAGCCAGGAAATATCTAAAGGGGTAAAGAGTCTCATGACGTGGGCTTTTACGTTTTAATCCTCATGGGAGGTCGATTGAAATCCCTGCCCAAGCATCTCAACAACCTCTAGATATGGGCAGGGCAGGGATTCCCTTCCCCAGCCTCCTGACACACTAGACAGTATTCGTATGTACCAAGTCCATCCTTGACTGCCGAACCCCCCAGAAGGTCAGTCCCTGAGGCAGAGATCTTTCACCGCCCTGTTGACTGCTGTGTCCTAAGCACTTAGAATAGCGCCTGGCACACCTGTTTCACTGAACCACATCAGGGGCCATTACATGTCCACACTGGCATCAACTCTAACACTTACTTGGGACCTACTATGTGTCGGCTTTGTTTGCACTGCCTCGTTGAGTTCTCAGGACGCCCCGCGATGGAGAAGCTGCCTTTGTGCCCATTCTACAGATGGCAAACTGACTTTCTGAGAGGTTGAGAGCTCTGCCTGAGGCACCAGCTCCATGGGGATTAGAAACCAGGGAGCCTGGCTTCCAGAGCCTGTCCTCCACTCTGCGACCAGGTTTAAAAGGCACCCACAACTTGAGTCAGATGAGAAAGTCTCATGACGCAAGCTGTCCTGTGACCCAAACCTCAGGCCCAACGAAACAGCACAAAAATAGCCAGTTTTTCTATTCTAACCACACGCTGCAAAGCCAAAGTAGGCCCTCAGCACAAACCAAAGGCACCGAGCCCAGGGATTCAGGACCTAGAGATAAAAATAACAACAATAGCATCGAGTCGTGATCAAGTTCACAGCCATTCTAACCCCCACAACACCTTCCACAGGCTGGGTCCTTTGGGCGTTCCATCGGCCCACGTCTACTGAGCACCTACTATGTGCCAGGCACTGCGGCCGGGGCTGGGGACTCGGCAGTAAACGGGACAGACAACCTTGCTGTAACCAAGCACATTAGCTTCGGTGCCCGATTCCCAAGTTCAACCCCCAGCCCCACCCCTTGTGGCTGTTAAATATCGGGGTGCTCATCCTCTCGGAGGTTTGGTTTTCTCACCTGTGAAATAGTAACACTGCCCACCTCTCGGGGGAGCCGTGAGGATTCATCGGGATGCCACACGCGGACGTGCTCGGAGGGAAAGGGAACCAGACATGCTGTTGCCTCAGGACTATTATTATTATTGTTGTTCCTGGAGGTGATGACAGCCGGGAGAGGGGGGAAGGGATAAAGCTAAGTAAACAAATAGCAAGAAAGCCTGGGGCCCAGAACAGCCAACTTAACCATATTTAGGCATGTGGACATTTTTCCATGGAAAACAATCTGGTCCTGGAGCCGAGCACGGGAGACGGGCTCACCAAGCTCAGTGGAGAGCGCAGCGGTTCTCCCGCATCCGTGGGGGCGGGCTGGTGAGCCACGGGCCCTGGCAAAGGGGCGTCGGAGAGGGGCGGGCGAGGGACCCACCGCCAACAGCACAGGGGACCGTCCGTGGCCTCGGTCTCCAGGGCACATGGCGTCCTTCTGAAGACGCTGCCGGAAGGGACACTGGTGGTGACGCGGAGTAGAGGGAGGTGGCCAGCCACAAGCCGGCCTCCAGGCTCACCGCACCTGGGAGTCTGGGGAGAAAGGGGCCTCTGCCTTTATCCTGCCACCCACATAAAAAGAACACCCACATCTAGATACTGAGCAGCCACTGAGTCCAGCCTGCGTCCGGATATAACGCCCTTGTCTAAACTAATCCCCAGCACAGTCCTGCGAGGTGGGGCTGACCACCCCACTCCCAGACGGGAAACTAAGGCTCAGAGCGGCGATGTGACTGGCTTTCCACGACGCTGGGGTTCTCGGCCAGGGCTCTCTCCCTCTGTAACCCTGCCCCCCGCAAAGCTGGCCATGACCAAAGAGCTTTCCTGCGGGCTGGCCAGCTGCCTCGGCCCCGTGGGCCTCGGGGACCCCACCTGAGAAACCTGATCAGACTCAATGACAGAGTTAAAACGACGCAGAGGGAGACCCGTGTCCAATCAGCCTCCGACACTTCCTGGCTGGGGATCTTAGGTGAGCTGTTTAACCTCTCTGGTTCCCTGAATGCAACAGGGGGGTAATCAGGGGGTCACCCCGGAGGGTCCTCGTGAGGATGGGATGACGCAGCCAGGAGAGGGCCCAGGACGTTGCATGTGCTCAGTGGGAACGGCGGTGGCGACAGTGGCCGTTGTTATTATTTCTACCACTACTGCCGTAATTGACAACCACACGCAGCCAGCTCGATGCCAGTGTCCCAACAAGGCCACCGGGCGTTGGGACCGCCTGGCTAGGTTATCTCAGCAACAGAGGAGATTAAGTGACTCAAAACAGCCGTGGCAGCGGTCGCCACCAGCTACAATTACTAATGATTTAAAAAAGAAACTTAATCTCCCTCCCCCACTTCCCAGCTGATGCGAGGCCAGTGACAGGGCCTGACAGCGGGGGCAGGCGCTTCCCCCCCAGAGCAGAGCTGCAGCCACAGGGCCGACTCGAGCCGCCCACAGGAAGCCGCTGACATCCCACCGAGAAGTGACAGGTTGGCAGGAACCCGCTGCAGCCCACGCCTGGCCCACTTCTGAGGAGGGGACTTGGGGAGTGACGTGAACGGTGAACAGAGACCCGAGGCTGAGCAGAGTCATCACTATGCAGGGATGGCCTGGGAGCAGCCCGGGCGCCACCCCAGGGGACGGCTCACACATCCAGGCCGACATCAGACGGCTCGTTCACAAAGCGGTTTTTAAACAGCGTGGACGCCGGTCCTGCTCTCCGTGGGCACAGGGACGGGGTGCCCGGCACGGTTCATTCACTCGCCAGCAGCTTGGGAGCCGGTCCTGTGGGTGAAACTCGGAGGCAAACATAACGTGGGATCCACGCTGGATCCCGAATCAGAAAAGGACACTGGCAGAAATCTGGTGGAGTGGGGATCGCACAGCGTCTCTCAGCCTCGGTGCTCTGACATTTGGTGCCAGGTCATTCTTTGGGGTGGTGCTGGGGAGCGGGGGGCTGCCCTGTGCATTGTAAGATGTTCAGCGGCATCCCCAGCCTCCAGCCGCTAGATGCCAGTGGCATTCCCCCCAGCCCGGTTGTGACAATTAAAATGTCACCAGACACTGCCAACTGTCCCCTGAAAGTCGCCCCTAGATGAGAGCCACCAGAATAAAGTCGGGAATTTGGCTCATTGTATCGCGCCCACGGTGACACCTTGGTCACAAGATGCCCTTTCTCACACCCGCGCCGGCCCTTTGCCGCTCCCTCTGCCCACCGCGCCCTTCCCCTGCCCAGCCATAGCATCACTTCCCGCTCCCATGTACCTTCCAGTGCTCGGCTTCGGGGAGGCTCTCCTCGAACCCCACCACGGATGAGACCACGTCCCCACAGCTCTGGGCATGACCCCATCCTCACATACTCATGGCCTTTGTTCCAAGGTCTTGTGTAGGGTCTGTGTCAACACCAGATTGTAAGATCCACGGGTCGGGGACCATGTCTGTCTTGCTCACCGCCGCGTTCCAAGCAAGTGACCCTGGCTCCAAACTGCTGCTGCTAAGTGTGTGTTGAATGACTACGTGATGGTAGTCATCTGTTGAAGCTCCCAGCGCCCACACCGAGCTCCCCATTCCTGGGGATGGCAGCCTGCACCTCGGTGATCTCCGGATCCCCAAATCTCACACCAATTCCGATGTGCGTGTGTTTTTTCCACCACCACCAAGCAACTCTCAGACACCAGCAGGGTGTCCTATGATTTAACTCGATTTTAACACTCTCCATGTGAAGTCAGCACCAGGTCCCACAGGTTAAGGGCTCAGTCCTAAAAGGCTGCCTCCCCCACACACACACACTCAGACACCAGTGGCAACTCCGGCTTGTCACCTGTATTTCTGACCAATAGGCTATAAAATCGGAGGTTCCCATGACCCCTCCGTGCTTGGGTTCAATTAATTTGCTAGAGTGGCTCACAGAACTCAGAGAAACATGTTCCTTACTAGACGATGGGTTTATAATAAACGTGTATAACTCAGGAGCAGCCAGATGGAAGAGGTGCCCAGGGCAGGGTATGTGGGAAAGGGTGGACCTTCCATGCTCTCTGAGTGCCTACCTCTCCATGAACCTCTAGGTGTTCACCAACCCAGAAGCTCCCAGGACCCCATTCTTTTGGGGTTTTAAGGGGGCTTCATTTTATAGGCATGATTGATTAAATCACTGACCATTGGCGACTGATTCAACCTCCAGCCCCTCTCCACTCCCTGCGGGGCAGGGGTGGGACTAAAAGTTCCCACCCTCTAATCACTGGTTGGTTTCCCTGGCAACGAGCACCCACCCTTAGATGCTCCCATCCTTAACTCAAGTGTGGCTGAAAGGGGGTTGTTATGTATGTCACAACATAGTTATTGCTCCGATCACTTAGGAAATGCCAAGGGTTTTAGTGGCTCCCACTTTGATGTCAGGTACAAAGAGGTCTGTGCCTGAAAGGGAGCAAATACCAAATATATATTTCTTTTTTTTTTTTTTAAATAGTTTATTGCCTGGCCGGGCGTGGCTCAGCGGTTGAGCATCGAACTAGGATCCAGGAGATTGCGGTTCGATTCCTGGTCAGGGCACATGCCCGGGTTGCGGGCTCCATCCCCAGTTGGGGACGTGCAGGAGGCAGCCCATCAATGACAACTCTCTCGTCACTGATGTTCCTATCTCCCTCTCTCCCTCTCCTTTCCGCTCTCTGAAATCAATAAAGATATATTTAAAAATAAAAGGAATAGTTTATTGATTTTTTTTTGAGAGAGAGAGAAACACTGATGTGAGAGTGAAACAACAATCGGCTGCCTCCTGCACACCCCTACCGGGGATCGAGCATGAAACCTGGGCATGTGCCCTGACCGGGAATCGAACTCAAAACCCCACAGGATGCAGCCCAACCAACTGAGCCACACCAGCCAGGGCTATATTTCTTATTATATATCACAATATCGCAGCCTCCCTAACACCGAGCCCAGAGCCTGACACATGGCGGGGTCCATCAAGGCCACGAGGACCTGTGGATGGCAGAATCTGAAAACACAGATGGTTACGGGCAACTTATATTCTTCCTCATGCTCTGTGGGGTTTTCCAAGTTTTCTACCGTGTCCAAAGGTTGTTTTTATAATAAGAAACAAAACTAAGTCAACATAGGTCACCCTACAGGTATAATATGACAATGTCCAAAGGTCAATAATCCAAGGACACAGACCAGGAGGGGTTCCTGGTTTTCTGACTGCTACAGGGGGTCCGGCAGGGAGGGTCAACTCCAGGACCGTTGTCTCCTAAAATTGCATCTTTAGGGGAAATTCCTCGGGGAAATTCCCTGGGTGAGAAGGCATCTGAAGTATTTGCAAACATTCGGCAGGAGGAAAAACAATATTTTGCAAGTTTTTCCCCTTTGGGGCGCTCTCAACCCAGTGGAGAATGTTCTAGAAAACTCTGAGACACACTCCCCCCCCCCCGGACGGTTCCTCGTTAAGCCCCTCTGCTCACGGAGCCCCGGTGAACGTCATCTAAACCACCATCGCCTACTGCCCACCCTGTAGTTTCGCAGATCAGGAAACGGCGGCCCAGAGAGGGGGAGCGACTTGCCCAGGGACACAGAGCAGGTCAGTCCGAGAGTCAAAACAAGATCGGAAAAGCACTTCATACCCCAAAAAGCACTTCCGCGCGGGCTGCCTGCCTTGGGCGTTGCGCCAGAGAAAGTTTCAGGTTTTTTCCTGTTATACGGAGGACAGAACACACCGGGGGGGCTTCAACTTCCTACTTTTGCTTATGAAGTTCATTGGGGGGGGGGGAAAAACAACGAAATCTCTTCTTTTTACCTCATAAAAGACCGGGCGTTTTCACACGCACACAGGAGGAGGAGGGATATCATTTCAGAATAAAGAATAGCCCTTTAAATCAAAGAAATGTCGCTCTCGGGAAAACTCACTAACGCCGTCCTCGTGTTTCTTGTCGTCCCCCCCCCCCGGCCCCCAGGCCATTTGAGACGGGCTCTGATCCCAGGACGGTCAGGACTCCCTGCTCTTCCACAAGCCCCCTCCCTTCCCCCAACACCCCTCCTGCTTGAAACAACCACCGTTTGTTAAAGAAAACAGAGCCGCTGCTGGCAGGCAGGGCCCAGAAGCGAACTTGGCAGGAGGCAGGAGGGAAGAGAGACAGCAGCCTGGCGGGCCACTCACCCAGAGGCAGCGCAGGAGCTTCAGGACGCCGGGGCAGTAGTAGTACTCCATCTCCGTGCCCCGGGCTATGGCAGAGCATCCCCAGCTTCCAGTTCTTCTCGGGAGGGGGAGGCTCTTCCCGCTGGGCTTGTCACGCAGGAATCAAGTTCAAGGCGGCATGAATCATTCAGAGGCGGGCTGGCAGCCAGGGGACCAGCCGGACACCCTGCGCCCTGCTAATGGCCACGGCCGCCTCCGGGGCTGGGAAGCCGCTGCTCAGGTCCCGTGAGCCCCGCCTGCAGCATCTCTGGGGGCCTGTCCAGCGGGGCGGGTCCAGGGCCGGCTCCTCCTAAAGCCAGGGGAGTAGCCTGGACCTTCCGCCCTCCTGGAGGTGCTGGGGCTGGGGCTGGGCTTCCAGCTCTGTAGCAGCAAGGGCTAAGATGTGTGTGTGTCCGTGGGATTGTGTGTGTGTGTCAGTGTGTGAATGTGTGTTTTATGCAAGGGTGCGTTTGCGCTGGTGTGTGTTTGTGGGTGCTGGTATAAGTGTGCAACATAGTGTGAGTGAGTGATCGCATGGTTCCTCCCCCAAAACCACATGTGGAAGGGGAGGGCCCCCAGCTTCTTACACAGAAAGGAAATAAATCAACTCGGGATCTTGTTGGGTCACACAATCCCTTCTGGCCTCACCCAGGTTCCTGCTCAGCTGCTGAGCAGCCCTGGCGGGAGGACCTGGTTGTCCCCATTACACAGAAGGGGAAAACCGAGGCCCAGAGAGGCCTAGGCTGGTCACGGCCACACAGTGAGTTTGAAACTGAGCCAAGGCTGGAATGCAGGCCTCCCGACCCTAAGTCCTGGCCTCTGTCCACTCCTGTGGGGTTGGGGGGGCTGAGGAAGGGAGACACCAGCTCTGGGTCTCCAGCTGCCCGCTGCACGATGCTGGGGGGAGCATCCATTTTCAGGGACTAAGGATGCAAATTATGCTCCCAAGGCCGACCCAAGACGACCCTTCGTGGATGCTTCCTTCGTAAGAGCGTGACCTTGCCAAGTCACCCCACCGCTCTGAGCCTCAGCGGCCTCTTCTGCACAGCAGAAGGGCGCACCCCTGTGGCTCAGGCTTTGCGGACCGGACAGGGGACAATAACACACCTAGTCTAGTCCCCACAGCACTCCCACCGGCAGGCGTTACCCTGCTTAGGGCGGGCGAGGCAGCTGCAGCTCAGAACGGCAGGGGGGGTGTGGGGACTAGGCGGTGGGGCGGCCCCAGAGCCCCGTCAGAGCCCCCTTTCCGGGAGGAAGAAGAGGGAGGGGTGTAGGCATGGGCAGAGGGGCCAGCTCCGGCCCAGCAACCGCCTCGGCCCTTTGGGCCGCACACTGCAGCGCCACAGCCCAGCCCCGCAGCCCAGCTGGCAGGAAAGCCCCGGAGCGGAGGGAAAAGCTGAGCTCAGCAGCGAGGAAACCACGGGCGAACCGCAAAGCTCGTCCCAAGGAGGCCTGGGCTTCCTCCCTTCCCAGCGCCCGCATCCGGCAGGCCACGGGCCCGGGGCTCACTGCCTGCGGGCACCACCGTCGGGAGGCCCAGCCCTGCTTGCGGACTGGCTGGGGGCACCGTCGGAAGGCTGGGCCTGCTCACTGCCCCACTGGCTGACTCCTGCCGTGCAGTCAGAGGGCAGTCTCGGCTGTGGCACAGCCAGAGGGCCCGGCCCTGTTTGCTGAGGGACTGGCTGATCCCCGCAGGCTGGCTGTGTAGCTGGGGTGTTTGAGTGTGTGTGTGTGGGGGGGGGGTATTCACTAAATAACAGTAAATCTGAGAGTTGGGCCCTATTAACTGAGGGGCTAACGGGATAGCGACAAAGGTGGCCCTCACTGGCTGACAGACGGAATAGCTGTCCACTGCCACGCGAGTTGTCCCAGCATCTGACACGGAGGACTGGGAGGGAGATGGGCTGGCGGGGGCAGAGACCGGGGACAGGCGAGAGGGGAGCATGGTCCCTGAGAGTGAAACCTACCTGGTGGAAAAGCCAAGAAGGAGAGAGACAGAGGCAGGGAGACAGACAGAGGAGGAAGCAAGGAGACAGATGGCCTGGGAAGCAGTCAGGGTCCGAGAGGGCACAGAGCGGGAGAGCAGGGAAGAGGGCTGCGGAGGTGGAGAGGCACCCTGGCACCTACAGGATGGAGACAGAGCCAGCCCAGGATGAGGCCACCGGGTGAGGGTGGGCAGGCATCGAACCCCACTCTCCCATGCCCCCTGGGGCGGAGGCCCCCCTACCACACCCCCCACCCCAGGCCAGAGGTGACCCCTGCCTAGTCTGGGTTATCTCACTCTGGCTGCCTGGCCCCACCCTGACCCGTGGGGCCCTCCTCCACCTGGCCAGGGGAACCACAGCACACAAATGCGACAAAGGTTCCCCCACACACATTGGAAGCCTTCCCTGGCTCCCCAGCAAACTGCTCCCTCCCCCCACAAACCTTGCCCACCTTCACCACGGACCCCACTCCAGCCCTACCCCCACCCCCACCCTGTGAGCCAGGTGCCCACCCTCGGGGCTCTTGCTCAGGCGCTTCCTTGAATGCCGGCCCAGAAGGAATGTCACTGCTGGCCCAGGAGGTATGTCCACCCAGCACCTACAAAGGTCACGCCTTATTTGGAAAGAGGTCTTTGCAGATGTAACTGAGTTAAGGATCTTGAAATGAGATCATCCAGGATTTCCTGGCATGGGCCCTAAATCCAGTAAGCATCCTTGTCAGAGGCCGAAGGGAAGGCTTAAACACAGAGAATGCCACCTGAGGACAGGCGGGCGCTGGAGCACGCCGGGACAGGAGCCGAAGAGCGCCTGGAGCCCCCAGAAGGGGCGGGAAGGGTCGTCCCCTAGAGTCCCTGGGGGGGCACAGCTCTTGCCAACACCTCAATTTCAGACTTCCGGCTCCAGAACTGTGACAGAACAAATTCTATTGTGCTAAGCTGACGGGGGTGTGGTCATTTGTTATGGCAGCCCCTAAACAAGGCGCAGCCCCCTCCTCTTCACCCCGCCCTTCATTCCTGTTCCTGTCGGGGTCTCCAGCTTAAGATCTAACCGTCCTGCCTCCAGCCCCGGCTACAGGCAGCCCCAGCCGTGGGGCCCCACGCCACCTCTTCTAGGGGAGCGGTCTTCCTCTCTGTAATCTCCCCTCGCAGGACAGCTCCCCCCATCCTAACACAACACCTGGCCACAGCAGGTCCTGGACAATTCTTATTAACATCACTCACTCATTCATTCATTCATTCCAAAAAAGACGGACGGTCCAAAGAATCGTGTAAGTCCACTCAGCGTGCTCAGCCTTGAGCAGAAACTGCCATCCGTAAAAAAGATGGGAGGTCATTAAAATGGACATCAGCATTCACAAAACAAAAACAGATAGAAAACTGGCACCCCCTTCCCAGGAGTGATTTTGTTTGGGTGTTGGTTTGAGGGGGGGAGGGGAGGGAAGGAGGGTGCACTGCCTTGCTTTTTTAATTAGTTGCCAACATTTAAGCATCAGAAGAATTGCATGTAGCAATGCAGACCCTTGGCTTCTCTAGGAAGGCGGTTGGATGGCCTGTCTGTGGTCTGCATTCCGGTGTGGGGACAAGGCAGGAACTGCACTGAGCTGTCTGGGGACTGGATCTGTCACATTCCTCCCCACAGCACTGGCCCAGACCACGTGCCGGCCCTCCCAGGCATCTGAATTTAGGACCCTGTAGGAACCCAGGCAGCCCCCTCATTGGTCACACACTCCAGGGCCCAGGCCCTGCACCAGGAGCTGGACAGAGATGGTGCTGACGTAGCCCCCACCCAAGAACACTAGAGGGGTCTGCCCCACCCCAAGTGCCCATCTTCCATCAGGGGGCACTTTGCCTCCTGGCTCGGCATTCAATGCCCTTTGTCATATAGCCTCCATATAAGGTTCCTGCCACATCCATTCCTCAGCCATATGTGGACCCTCAGGCTCCCAGCCTTTTCTCGGGCAGGGCCCTCTGCCAGGAATGCCCTTTCCATCTGTGGAAATTCAACCATCGTTCAGGCCCAACGCAAACAGCACGTTCCCAGAAAGCCCTCTGAACGAGCATGAGTCACGGAGCCCGTCTTCCCCACAAGGCTGTGAGCTCCGCTCAGGCAGGGCCTGGATCACCTTGGAGGTCCCAGGCCCTGGCACAAGGCCCAGCGCTTAGTAGGTGCTCTGTGACAGTTTCCTGAGGGACAGAGAGCTCCCAGTCCTCCCAGCAGCAGTCCTGCCGACAAGGAAACCACATTTGAATCTGTGCATCCATAACACACTGAGGACAGACCTACTGTGTGCATGGTACACCGAGCCTCGGCCACCAAAAGGGGCCCAAAGAAGCCACTCACATGACCCTGTCCTCTAGCAGTTGACAATCCCCCAAGGAATCAGGACACGGACAGAGCAGAAGGCTGTCCAAGGGGGAAACTGAGACCTAGGGAGAGGATAGCATGTCTCATAGAGGCAGCTCAGGGCACTAGAGAGGGTGTGGACGCCGAAGGCAGGCTGCCTGGGTTCAAACCCTTCCCCCGGCACTGGCTGGCTGCATGATATTGGATTGGTTAACCTCTCTGTGCCCCAGTTCCCTCAAGAAATTAGGGGTGACGATAGTGCCTGCAGGGTCACTGGGAGGGGAAATGAGGTCATTCGCATTAAGTGCTCAGAGCCCAGATCTTGATAAGCACTCAACACATCTCAGCCACAGCTTCCTGCTGTCCTGTCAGCTCAGCCACGCTGGCTGGGCTGGGTAATAGGGAGGGTCCCAAGCTGGGGTCAGCCCATCAGGACCGGGGGTTATCTACCCAAACAAGGCACCTCTGAGCTCATCCCGGGGGGGCAGAGCCAACCCAGGCTGCAGGATGTTAGAAATCACTTAAAACACGCAACTGGGGGAAAAAGGGGGCAAACATTCTTCATCCCCTCTTGCCCAGCCGGGCTGGTTCTCTGGACCCTGCAGAGGGGCACACAAGGGAGGCCGGGCAGGAAAGTGACCCAAGGACAAGAAGGAGCCAGCCCAGCCCAGGGGACTAACAAGCTACAACTTGGTGGCACCAAAAGCATGTGCTCAGGGAAAGAAGCCAGAAGTGAAGACCACGTGCCTTGCGATTCCAGTGACAGGAAACATCCAGAAAAGGCAAATCGTTAGAGATGGCAAGTAGATCAGAGGTGAACAGGGGCTGGGGGCAGGGGGAGTGCGGAGCCACTGCTGATGGAGTGATGAAACGTTTCTGGAATTAGATAGGGGTGATGGTTGTGCAAATTTGCAAATTTACTGGAAATTATTAAATTGTACACCTAAAGTGAGTGAATATTATAGTATGTACGTTATACCTCTACAAGCTTTTGGAGGGGAGCAGAAAGAAGAAAGAGAGGGAATTGGAGGGGGAGGAGAGAGAGACATCAGTGAAGACAAACGGGGGAGGGTGGTCAGGGCTGTGCAGGCTGCAGGCGATGTCCCCACCTCGGCCCAGCAGCTCTGATGTCCGCTTGTAAATGGAAACTGCCAGGACACCAGATGGGTAACAGAGCTGACTGACACGTGTACCTAAATCAGGGGCGTGCATTTTTTTAAAAAATTCTAAATGGTCATGAAAAACGTGGCTTTTTCACATTTAGGGCGAAGGCCCTAAGGCGGAGGGGTTAAAGACGAATAATAAAATGCCAAGTTGAAGCTAGATCGCCTCCACCCTGCCCCCTGGTGGTCACTTTGAACACTGAGCCTTCTTGAATTTGGAAGGTAGGATGGAGAAACTGCAGCGAAAGCGCCCCCTGGTGGGCGCTCGGGTCATTTCTGATGTCTCCGGAATGTGGAGGCTTCCCCTGTATGAGCTTAAGCCAAGTTACTTCACTTCCCCAAGCCTCAGTTTCCCCATAACTTGTGGCAAGGATTCAGAGAGATAACGTGTGTGACAAAAAGCTGCCAATACCCTATGTGTTAGTTGAAGACAGCTGGGTGTGTCTAAATATATATATATATATATATATATATATATATATATATACACACACACACACACATATATATATATGCTCCTACATATACAAATGGTGAGATTTCACATTAAGATCAAGGCCCTCAGTTTTGCTTGAAATGCTGGATGGTCCAGCCCCTCCCCATCTGCCACAAAGTCCCATCCCTGCCTGGCCTGGCTTCTGCGTGGAGTTCCTGACACAGGACCTCCAAGGAAAGCACCTGCAAATGTGGGTTCACACCCATTAGGATGGCTGTTATGTTTTTTTTTTAAAAAAGCAGAGAATAACAAGTATTGGCCAGGATATGGAGAAATTAGAACACTGATGCATTGCTGGTGAAAATATAAAATAGTGAAGCGACTGTGGAAAACAACGTGATGGTCCCTCGAAAAGTTAAACATAGAATCACCATATGTCTTTTGAGCATTTCCACTCCCTGGTATATACTCAAAATAACTGACAGCAGGAACTCAAACAGATACTTGTACACTGAAGTTCCTAGTAGCACTAGTCACAAAAATCAAAAGGTGGAACAACCCAAGTGTCCATTGACAAATGACCAGATAAACGAAATATGGTGTCTACGTACAATGGAATATTATTCAGCCTCGAGAAGGAATGGAGTGCTGACACAGGCTACAATGCGGATGGGCCTTGAAGACATTATTTAAGGAAGCAAGCCAGAAACAGAAGAACAAGTAATGTATGATTCCACTGATATGAAGTATCTAGAACAGGAAAATTCACAAAGACAGAAAGTAGAATAGGAATTATCAGGGAGGGGACAGGGAGCTAGTGTTTAATGAGCACAGTTTCTGTTTGGGACGACGGAGTTCTGGAGTTGGATGGAGCTTATGGCTGCACAAAGAGAATATACTTAGTGACTATATTTTTTAAGCATGCTAAAGAGTATGCTTAAAAATTGTAAAAATGGTAAGTTTTATGTTGTGTATATTTAACTACAATATATGTATATATTTTAATGATACTGCCCAGATTACTGCAACAGCCTCCTGCTTCCAGCTTATGGTCCTCGACACTTCTCTACACTGTCCACCAGAGGGCGGGCCGAGTCACACCTCTGACAGTGTCCCTGTCATACCTTTCCTGGCTCCTAGGTGCCCCTTATTCTGACCCTGAGGGCCCCTCTCATCGGGTCTCCCTTCTCCTGCCTCACCTCCATCACTGCCCAGGTAACCCCCTGGAGCTCCTGGAAACCCACATCCTCTGCTTCTTTAAGTATGTGCATGCCATTCCCCCCACATGGGCCAATGCCTTCTTCCACTGAGTCTAGCTCTGATGTTGCTCTGGACTCCTCCAGATGCCACAATACCTCCCTCCTCCTTTGACATCCTCATTTTAGAGAAGAAAAACCAAGGTTCAAGTAGGCCCATCGGAGTCACTTGCCCAAGGTCACACAGTGACAGAACTGGAACGTGAACCCACTTCTTTCAGCCTCCAGAGCCCAAAGCTAAGGTCCGAGTCAGGCTTTGAAGCCATTAGGAAGTGAGCCGAACGTCAGCACCTCCTGGTGGCCACTCCCCAGAATTGCAGACATGAGTCCTGAAAGCAGAGAAGTTAGGTCTCCCCCCCAGCCCCTTGGGGTTCAGGCCCCACCCATCCACCTCTGGAGGAGAGGAAATCAAGCAGGCAGGGGCCTCGGGGCCTGAAGGAGGGAGCCTACACAAGCCATGCGAGGACTCCAAGGACAAAGGCTCCTCAATGACAGCCAGCGAGTGGAAGAGGAGGAGCCCGGCGACCAGGGAGGGTGCCAGCGAGCAGAGACTATAAAAAGACTGGTTTTAAGTGCTTTTCTCTCTGTAACCTTTGTCTTCACACACACACACACAAAAGTTCAAGTACAATCAGATAAGCTGAGTTGGTGCCACCTGAGTGAATGGAGGAAAGGTAAGAAAGAAATCAATGGAAGGGAGCATTCAATGAAAAAACCTGGCAGGTTTCAAATGTGTGCAAGTCTGTAAGCCTGGGGCCGAGATTCCCAACGCTTGGGCAAACTTTCCGGGGCTGCTCAGCAGACATCTCCCGTCTCCCAGAGCTCTGTGTTCCTCTGGCTCTGCAGCCCCAGCCCCACAGTCAGGCTTTTCACTCTGTTGGAGCTATTAGCCCATCAGATCCCTGCACAAACCCTGCCAGGGGCGTCCCCTTCACCCCCATTTTACAGAGGAGGAAGCTGAGGTTCCAGGGAGTGAAGTTTCTTGCTCACAGTCACAAAACTGGAAGGAATGAACCTAGGATTTAAATGCTGGGGGATCCCATGTGTCAGAGACATGAGACCAGGCACAGATATTACTGACACGCAGGACACTATGCGAGCCAAAAGGGCCTGTGAGCAGCCCGGCCTGTGGCTCAGTGGTTGAGTGTCGACCCATGAACCATACCATCAATCACGGTTCGATTCCTGGTCCGGGCACATGCCCAGGCTGCAGGCATGATCTCCAGGAGGGGGCATGCAAGAGGCAGTCAATTGATGTTTCTCTTTCATCAATGTTTCCATCTCTCTCTCTCTCCCTCTCTCTCTCTAAAATCAATAAAAACACTGCCTCCCGTGGTGACCACCACTATCAGGGATTGTGCTGTGTGCTGGGCGCTACACACAGTCTTACTCCGCCCTCCCAGTGGCGCAGGAGAATTAAGAATCACGATCCTATTTTCCAGGTGAAGAAACCGAAGTGCAGAGAAATTAAGTAAATTGTTCCAACAGGCTAAGAGGAGATGGTGTTGGGATTCAAACCCAGGACTTTCAGACCCGGGCATATGTTCCCTTAACGGCCGCATGCCAGGCAGCTGGGGTTACCCTCTGCGTTGGGCCTGAAACCTGAGAGGGAGGAAGGCTTTCTCAGCAGAGCCACCAAATCCCCTCCACGTTGAGAAGCGCAGCAGAGCCAGTCAGACAACACCAGATTCCCCGACAGGTGCCTGCCTGGCCCTGACCCTCTCAGGGTCCACACAGCCACATTCCTGGTGGCGTCCGGCGACTGACACCACCTGAAATTTCACTCCGGCCACGCCAGTGTCACTCACCACGAAGGCCCCGCTCCTCTTGTCCTTGCAGAAGCTGTGGCTTCTCCGGGGGCCCAAGGCCACAGGGGACACCTGCCGGAGTGGCGGCTCACTGTCCTCGAGGGCATCCTCCCTCCCCAGGTCTCGTGATGGCACCTGAGACGACACACGAAAAGGACTTCACTAGGGTTTTGTCATATACGGGAAGAATATGCCACACCATGAGAGTCCACTCTGTACCTAAAAGGGCAAAAAGAAAATTAAAGCTCCAGAAACTCTCCCCCTCCACCCCACCCCACAGCCTCAATGACGAGAGGTAATATGCAGGATCAGCAATCTGGGTTCAGTTCGGCCCCAGCCATTTAATAACTGTGTGAGCTCACGTGAGTGCCTTAACCTCTCTGATCCTTGACCATGTGGGAAAAGACCAATATAATAACAGCGCTCAGCTTCTAGGTTCCTGGGAGAGCCAAGCGGGGAACGGCACACAGAAAGTATATGACATTAGTGTCGCCCCAGGGGGCGGACATGCACGGGTCCCGGGCACCTGGCTTGCCTCACACTAGTCACCCCCTCCCGCCTGTCAGCAGGGAGCCCAGAAATGTTAGCCAGCTCTCTTACTGCCACTGGTAACTTCTGGTGACCTCATTTTAGACATCTCTCCATATACAGAACACATGCGCACATATACAGAAACGGTATATAGATAGCACAATACTGCATATGCTAGTCTGAATCCTGTCATTTTTTTCCACGCGGTTATCTACAGGGGATACATCCACAGGCCAGTAAATACAAGGCTCCAGAATGTATTTTACGTGTCTCACACTCTCCCCACACAGATAAGGAAAGGAAAGCCCAGAGAGGGGCGGCGCCTGCTTAAGGACACACAGCACCAGTAGAGAGCAAGGCTGGATTCCCGAGCTCTTGCCTCACAGTGTTTCTCTTTGATGAGACCCTCTGGGTCACCTCTTCCCTCCCTGGCTGGTCCTTCTCAGCCTCCTCGCATCTCAGCAGAAGGTTTAAAGGCAGGTGCATCCCGAGCCAGCCACAGAACAGGGCCTGGCCTGGGGTTAGTGCCCAATTTGCAGTCCAGGGAGAAATCAAATCAGAAAAGTACAAAGGGTTCATCTTCCTAATAAAAAAAACTCCAAGAGCTCCAGGAGAAAGGGACCGATGCTCCAGGTAAGCAAGCGGGTTACAGGAGGGAAACACAAACGGCCTCAGCCTTGGGGACGAGACGAGGGACACTCATCAGAGATACGAGCTCCAGGGTCTGGGACACACCTGGCTGGCAGGGCCGAGGGAAACGGGCCCTGTCTGTCGTTGCCGGTGAGGATGTGCACTGGGACAGCCCCGCCACAGGGCAAACCAGCAGGTCCTGCAAAATGACAGCCTTGTTCACCCCTGGACAGGCGATCGCCATCCTGAGCCCACGGATATGCACTAAGTCCTCAGTGAAAGTCGTCCACAGGGCCTTGGAAACTGTGACTTTGAGCAAAACGACAGATAGCAAAACCACCTGGACCTCAGGCTCACTGACAGAAACAACAGTCCCTACGCCATATATCTGGTTACAAAACCATCACCAAACTTCTAAGTCAAGACCCCGAACACATCTAATGTTCAACACAGACACAAATGTGAGCTACGTTTAAGAAAGACAAATAAACACAAGTAAGATGATGATTTTCTAACCCATTATTCCAGTTTGTGGGTGGCCAAAGCCTCTCCCCACAGCAAAAGGCACAGGGCGGGCACCCACCCGGGACAGGACACCGGGTCCATCGCAGGGCCGCTCCAACTTAAGACGGGACAATGTGGACACACCAGTAACCAAGTGCACACCTCTGTAGTGGGGAGGAAACCAGGGTCCCCGGAGAAAACCCTCGCAGACACGGGGAGAGCGTGCAACCTCCACACAGACAGTGGCCCGGCAGCAAAGCCATTTCTCTCTCGTTAACATCATCACAAAACAACGTTGAATGAAATCACATCTTTCCAGGACCTGCCAGACCTGTGCATGTGCAAAATGACACAGGTACACACAAGGTACGTACGTACTAGCTGTGTGACTCAGGGCGCCTCGCCAGACCTCTCTGAGCCTCCATTTCCCCATCCGTGCAGCAGTCAGAAAGAATGAGCCCTCTCCCTCTGTGGGCTGAATCCCAAAACTCTCCACGATGCATTTATGAAAAGAAAAAAGGCAAGCGGCAGATCTGTGGGTTCAGCAGAAAACCTCAACCCAAGAATCCCTGGGGAGCTTTTAAAACTAACCAAGGCGGACCCCACCCAGGAGATCCCTATGGAACTGGCCTGGGGCGAGGCCCCTGCGTTGCTTTCTTTTAGGATTCCCGGGGTTACTCCCATAGGCAAACAAAGTTCCAACCAGTTGCACAGAATTCTCTTTTGGTGAAAAAAAAAAGCAAAAATAAGAATATGCATTCCTACTTGCTTGTATTTTCAGAAACTCTAAAGGAATTTGGACCAAGGAGAATGGAAGTGATTACTGGGTGGGGGGGAATGGAAGGAAGTAGAACTAGAGGTATGGGGCAATTTTTACTCCATATCTTTAAATATTTTTAGAGCTGTGTGAAAATATTCCCTCTTTTGAAACAAAAATAAGTAATTTAATCACATGAAATACAATAATCTGGTGTGGGGCAAAGTTTCGATAAATGTTTAAGTGGAAAAAAAAAGAGAAAGGAAGGGTAGGAGGGAGGGAGGGAGCGAGCACTTTAATTACAGTCACACCCATGTAGAGTTGAGCAGAACTGGCTGTGAATCAAGAAACCCTCACCCGAGGAAGCAAAAATGTGCATCAAAATGCTCAATGAGCCCTGGCCGGTGTGGCTCAGTGGGTTGAGCATTGAGAGGTCACCAGTTCGATTCCTGGTCAGGGCACAAGCCGGTGTTTCGGGCTCGATCCCCAGCAGGTGGCGTGCAAGAGGCAGGCAACTGATATTTCTCATCCGTGTTTCTCTCTCTCTCTCTCTCTCTCTCTCTCTCTCTCTCTCTCTCTCTCGCTCCCTCTCCCTTCCTTTCTCTCTAAAATCAATAAAAACACTGACATTCTGCTTCTAACTCCCAAACTGAAACCAACCCAAATGTCCATCAACAAGAGTCTGGATAAAAAAGTTGAGGCTCGACCAATAAAATAAAGTACTTTGCAACCATTCAAAATAACGAGGTGATTCACTGTTTTTTTACTGTTAAGGTTAAAAAAGCAAGTGGTAAGGTTTTCTGAAGGATGTCGCCGTGTTTCAGAAGGCAGTATGTATGTCACTACACCTCGATCTGTCTCTACCTGGGTCTAGACCAGGGATCCCCAGCCTTGGGGCTGTATCCACGGGAGGCTGGATGACTGTCTGTGGTGGGCCTGTCCTGGGCACTGGGGGGGGTTGAGCAGCAGATCCCTGGTCTCCAGCCAGTCGACGCCAGGAGAAAAATCCTCCCCAGTTGTCACAATAAAAAAGGTCTCAAACTTAGCGAAACGGGCCCTGGGGGCAAACTGTGCAAGACTGAGAAGGAGAACAGTAAATGGGCCTGGAGGGGTGTGTCCCAGTTCCTGGGCCAGACTCCTCCTTTGGGGGGAGATTTTCTTTCTAAACCATGTTTCTATAACATTTTAAATTTTACGCCAGCATGCACTACCTTCTGCAATAAGGAAAATACAACAATTATAAATAAACATATATATGATTGATAAGCAACTCTGAAGTACAGTAGAGTCCCAGAGGACATCAAAAACTGTCCCAGGGGCTGGCTGCATCTGGGAGACAGAAAAGGGAAGGGGCCCCAGGGGGACACTTTTTTAGGCACCCTTGTAAGGTTTGAATTTTCAACCATCATTTCGCACTTCTGTATGGCTTGTATCGATTTTTATTTTTTAAAGAGGGAGAACAAAACATCTTTGGGCAGGAGAGAAGAGAAACAGGGAGCTGGTCCAAGGCCTCCCAGTCCTTAGTGAGGAAACGGATCCCCTGACAACAGCGTTGCTGGGGCCCCGCACACCGCGGGCGGGCGTCCAAGGCCAGGCTGGGCCCTCCACAGCTCGCTGACTCCCCGCTGCCAGCAGGGCCCCTGAGGAGGCACCGCAAACAGCCTCAGTGTCGCATTTCCCCGGTCTCCTCCGTCTCCCAGAGTTCCCACAATAACAGCCTGGAGGAGGGGACAGGTGGGTCCCTTCTGGAGAAGCACCTGTACAGAGGCCAGAGCCAGAGGCCAGGCCCGGGGCTCATGCCCACTGCGTGCCCAGTCGTCTGAATGTGGTCATTGGAAGAGATGTGGGTTCAAAGCCAGAGTCCAGCCCTCACCTTTGGCGAACCTTCCTCTCATGATCTCTATTGATATAATTCTATTGTCTCATTTCCACAACATCCCTTTCCAGGTTGGACCCCTCTCTTTTTACAGATGAGGAAACTGAGGTTGTGGGCACTAAATTGGTTTCCACACTGCCCCCAGAGCACGCCGTGTTTTTTTCCCACCTCCAAGCCTTTGCACACACTGTGCTCCTGCCAAGAATGCCCTCACCTCCCCTAATCAGCTCATCCAAATTCATATACAGCCCTCAGGCATATGGGCTCAAGCCAGCACCTCCTCCAGGATGCCTTCCTGGGTCTCTTCTCCAGTGCCTCACTCTGAGCCGTATCATTTCCTGGCTGTGGATCACTGTGTCCCTTCTCCCCACCAAGATTAAAAGCTTCCTGAAGATACTAGCTTTGCCACTCGGTGCTGTGTGACCTGGGACAAGTTACTTAACCTCTCTGAACCTCAGTTTTTTTCCCATCTGTACAAGACAACCATACCAGCCCCACACTCAAGTACGCAGCAGTGGCAGTGGTGTCCTGCTGCGTGAAAGTTTTTCCTTCCACCCCTAAGCGTGGTGCCAGGCAGGATGGAAGAGTCTAAATGTTAACAGCCCCAGAGACAGCCTCAGGCAAAGACAGAAGCGAACCGGAAAATAAATACTCCAGGTTCCTTGCCCCTGGGACCAGGCAACTCACAAGTGACCTGTGCTGCTCCACAGAGGTCTCCAGTGAGAATGAGGCTTAGCTGCCCAGAGTGGAGCCTTGATGACCTGCCTTCCCTTCTCCACCTCAGTCGACCCCCCTCCAACAGCTCCTCCGGGCACCACCTCCTAAAACAACTACTTGCAAGAACCTGCTCTGTGGAAACCCAGACCACAAAGGAGGGATGGCCATAAGGCTCCCATAAGATGGCTCATTCACACATTCGACAAATATTTCTTGAATGTTCACAAAATGTCAAGCAGGGTGCTGACTACTGGGGTACAGTAATGAACTGGATACAACACACTGGAATACAGCAGGTGCTCAATAAATGTTACCTATTATAATCATCATTCTAGGCCGAGGTTTCAAACTGGTGGCTAAATGGAACCAGCAGACACAGTTTTTGGGGGGTATAGGGGGAGCTGAACAGAATTTTTTAATAAGCTGTCCTCATTTCACAATGGGGAAATTACATATAAAAACCTGGATTTTTTTTTTTTTTTAGATTCTCTTGGTAAATCAGATCTACCATCTCGGGACCACCATTCTCACTCGTCAAGAACCAGAAGGAACTGAGCAGCAATTACCCCTTGAGATAAGGCATGAGCTTTCCATTTGCCACAATTCCCGCCACTCCCTAGGGTCTCACACCCAGCCTGACTCCTCATTTACTTACCCACCTGGCCCACATAGGTTCTGAGTTTGATACCCCCAGGCAACATGTTTAACTAATATTTGACAACACAGAAACAGCCTTCCTACTCACCTTCTGACTGTCTCGAGTCCCCGAGTCCCGCCAACAGGGCCCCATTTTGGTCTCCTTGGCCTCGGAACTCTCCCCAGGCAGGCTGGGCCTCCCTTTGGGCTGCTCTCGCCTCCTCTCTCTGGCTTCCTGCATGATGCACAGGCCCTCTCGGATCTTGGCAGGGGCGCCCTTCTCCGAATAGGCCCTTTTGACGTCCAGGGGTGACCTTCCATAGTATTGTGGGTGGTCGCCCCACTGGGCCACGTGGCTCTCCTCTCCCCTCCCAGAGGATCTCCTCGGGGTCCCTTTCTTCTGGTCAGCTGGGGACGATTTAGGCAACACACCGGCTCCCCCGCCAGGGTCCTCCCAGGCGGCGGGGTGATCCTGACGCTTTGCACCGTGATGTTTGTTAGCAAAGGCCTTTCTTTCATCCTCGGGGATTCCCAAGATCTTCCCGGGGCCCGCGGGGCCAGGAGAGGCCCCCGGCTGTTTTTCAGGAGCCGTGTGCGGCAGAGCCCACAGAGGAGAGCTGAGCTTGGTGTTTGCGGGGGCCCCCGGGCTCTCGGCCAGCTGCTTGCCAGGGCCAGGACTAGAAGGGTGGTTTGTTTCAGCCAAAGTGGCCTGTTTCCCGGGACCCTCAGCTTCGGGCCATTCCTTCAGGCTCCTCCGCCTCCGGTCCACCCCGCCTCGCTGGCCAGGCCGCTCCTGGGGCCCGCCGCTGGGCTCCGCGGGCGGCCCCTCCACCTGCTCCTGAGCCTCCTTCCTCCTGTACTCGGCCATCAGGGCGTCGATGTCAAGGACGCTGGATCTGTAGCCGCCTTTGATTTTGCCCGGGGACGTCTCGGTGACCGCCTCAGTCCTTCTGACAAGGAGATCGCCGGCTTTCGGGCGACTTTTGAAAGCCGGGGTCGTTTGGGGAGCGCTACTGGGGGACGCCTTGTTCCCACTGTCCCTCTGGTCTTCTGGTCGCCGATGAACACACACAGTGTCGGCGTTGATGATTCTTTCAGTAGAAAGATCCAGAATCCTGTCCCCAAGAGGCGATGAAACGATTGTTGGCTTTGGAGTTTTTGAAAAGCTCGTATTGTCACGTTCTCTGCCCTGAGCCCAGTTTTTACTGCCCCTGGTCTCCGGGGGCTCTTCAGGGTTGAGAGAAACCAAGGTAGAAGTTAAAGATTGAGGTGATGGAGGTGGAGCCGTTTTTCTAGAATGTTCCGTCAACTTTTCAGGCGCTGACTTAACAATGCTCTTTGTCTTTTGAGTATCGGGTATCTGATAGGTCACTGCAAAAAATGTCGCCTTGGGTTCCCCAGAGGACCCCTGCTTCACTGGGAGAGCTGGGTCCCGTGAAATACCTGGGTCCCCGTCCTGGGCCTCCACCCTACTGTGGGATGGTTGAGGTTTCCTTAAGGCACCGGCGGTGGGGCTCAGATAATCTGGGCGTCTCTGCTCCACCTCCGAAGGGCGTTCTGGGGGCAGGAAGCTGAACTCATCAAACTTCACGTCGTGGGGTAACGTCCGCCGTCTCCACCTCTCGAATCTCTGGTCCGTGGGGCTCCCCCTCCGCATCCTGACTTCAGGCTCCTGGGCCGGCCTCCGGTCGCCCTCGCCGGCAGCCACCACGAGGGACCCCTTCGGCACACTCCCTTCCGAGCCTTTCTCATCACTGACCACCAGAGTGGCTTTATGCCAGTTCCCGGCCACCCCACCTTTCCACTTGGGCGACAGGCAATTGCCCCCGAACGTGTCCTTTGGCTCTCGGGAGTCAGGGTTGGGCCCGCTGGCCTCCTGTGTCCCTCGAGCTTCCCAAATCAGACTGGCCCTTTGGACGGACCCCGTCTGACTGTCCAGCCGGCACTCTGGGTCAGCAGAGGTGACCTCAGAGGACAGCTGCCTCCCCTTTAGCGAGAGCCGGGACCTGCCACTCCGGAGCGTCACAGCTTTTTCCTCGGGCGCCGAGGGGACAGCCTCACTGTGCGCCTGCTCCCTCACCGCGTGCAGGACATCATACTTGGGCTCAACCCTCTGTGACCTGGGAGGGTTTTCCAAGCCCTTAAGTAAAGGGTTATTACTGTGTTTTTCGCCCAGAGGGTGCTTTTCCAGGAGAGGCACATGATACTGTTTGGGGTCACCATTCAAGAGGGGAGTCCGTCCCAATTTGTCTATGTCGGGGTTTTCAAACCACCTGGAGTTCTCTTTCCTGAGGATCGGCTTTTCTGGAGGGTCCTTCCCCAGCCATGAGCCTCTCTCGGGCCTGGATCTGGGCTCCAAGACGTGGGTCACAGCCCCAGGGGGTGCAGCTGAGGGACAGCGTCCCGACTGGTCAGCCACAGTGTGTCTCTCCACATGATGCTCAAACACTGTGGCCCTCACAGTCTGGAAGCTTCCGTCATCTTCTGGAGTGCTGTCTGAAGAGCTCAGGGCCCCAGCCGAGCCTGCACCGTGACAGCTGTTGGGGACTTGGTTAGAACTGTCCTTCTGCGATGCCTGCCTGGACTTCTCCCGGGGCATCCCAGGCTTCCAGGAGCTTCTCGGAGCAGACGGTCCATCCAAACCAGACCCTTCCTTTTGCTGAAAAAAAGAAAAAAGAAACAGTCCACCTTAAGTTAAAGGATTCAAAATGGGAAGGAAGAAGTTAAAACCCCAACAGTGAGATACTATAACAATTTAGAGATGGAACCCATCCAGGGGGACATGGACACCCTCGGACATTGTTGGAGAGAACGTAAATGGGTACGACTTTTGGACAGTATCTGTTATGATTTTACAATTCTCATCTCCTTTAATCCAGCCAGTTTCCTCTCAGGATTCCTTCTTTGCTCCTGAGCACAAGTCTACGTGAGCACTGACATTCAGAGCTGGCTCACCTTTGTTGAGGATTTAGGATGGGATGGGGTACAGATGGGCTTGGAGCCAAGCTCTGGTGTTTAAAGCTCTGCATAAGTGTCTTTAAACAATGAAACCTACACCTACCATGTGATCCAGCCACTTCCACACTTAGGGATTTACCCAACAGAAAAAAAAATAGATGTCCCTACAAAGCCTTGCCCACAAATGCTCATAGAAGTTTTATTTACAATGAGCCCAAACAAAGGGTGAATGGACACACTGTGGTAGACCCATGCAACGGAATACTACTCAGCAATGAAAAGGAATGAATTATTAATACATGCTACAATGTGATGAATCTTGAAATAATTATTGTGTGTGAAAGAAAGAAGACTACAAAAAAAAACAAAACAACCCCGGTTCCATTTATAGAACAATCTAGAAAAATGCAAACTAATCTACTGTAACAGAAAGCAGGTCAGTGGTTGTTCCGAGGAGGAGAGGGGAGGGATCACGAAGAGGAAACATGCATGCGCTGGATGTTCATTATCTTGAGTGTGATGATAGTTTCACAGGCACATACATACATATGTCAAACTAATCAACCTGTATACACTTTAAATCTGTGCAGTTCACTGTATGTCAATTATACCTCAATAAAGCTGCTTTTAAAAATTACAACTCTGCCCGAAGCACTAACCACAAACCAGTTACACCTAGGAGTTATTTTATGAGCTTTTTCTTATGAAATGAACTAAATAAAGGTACTTTTTGAGCAATTTAATTGCTGGTAATTTTCCTCCTGAGGCTGCTTAGGTGAAAGTCAGAGTTAGGAAGGGAGCAGGGAAATCGAAGGGGTTTCTTTACTATTAACATTCTTTAATCTTTATTAATTTCTTCATAAAGCAGGCATTCCTACAAAGGAAAGCCATGTCTCTTTTCCTCTTTGCACGGAAAAAATAAATACCTGGCGAATGAATTTGTAAAAAGCACTTAACACAAAGGAACAGGGAATCACACCCAGCAGGCCAGAAGGGACTTTAAAAGTCCCGGCATTAAAGGGAAAACTGTCTTATTGCTCATGAGAGGCCTCTGATTCTTTCTGGGTCTTGTAGATCATAAAAGCTCTTCTAATAAGAAGAGCTACCCATAGCCAAACTACCCATAGCCAAACCACCCACAGCCAAACCACCCATAGCCAAACTACCCATAGCCAAACCACCCATAGCCAAACACAACAGCTCCTTACCTTTTCTCTCGGCTTCTTAGCAAGCTCGCCACTCGGCTCCGAGCACCTCTCATACTTGACTTCATTGCTTGATGCTGAACTTGAAAACCTGGTATAGAGATCCAGGTTACTTGGCTGGACCAGCAGCTGCGGCTCCCTCCGTCCCACACCCCATAACTAGCTCAGGGACCCAAGGGTGAGATCGGCGTCGAGATCATGAAAGCAACAGAGCCTGATTTGCTTTGAGAAAAGACATGTCCTTTCTGGTTGCCAAACCAAGAGAGAAGGGCCCAGAGGGGACGGCCTACCTTAAACACAGCATTGCGGGGGGAGCAGGAGCCCCAGGCTTGGGGGAGGAGACCTGGATGCTAGTGCCAGCTCTACCAGGTGGCCTGGAGCTTGGGCCAGGCTTGTGACCTCCTCACCTGAGCCTCTGTCTCTTCATCTATAAAATGGAGATAATTAATACCTCCCTATCGCCTTTTGTAGGGCGGATAAGAGGCTCCTCAAAGCCCTAACAGCCGCGTGAGGGCGTTCAGGGAAGACCGAGGGTGCCCCAGGAGGGATAATTAATGGTTCTTGTTGGCAACCACAGGCACAACAGCAGCCGCACCGCAGACGAGCCATGGGACTCTGGGCAGTGGGCTGTCGTCGAATGTGTGGGGGCAGGAGGAGCCTGTCTCTGCCTCTCCAGGTGACTTTGGCCAAGTCATTGTCCCCTTTCTGGGTCTGTGTCCCCACTTGCAAGGGGGAAGAGGGAGGAAGGGGAGTTGTGAGCCAGAATGTTTCCTTCTCCGGAAAGTTCCTAGAGTGGATGCCTAAAGATTAGTTCGGGGCTGGGGGCAACAGAGAAAAAAAAAGGAGAGAGAAATCAAACCTCTTCAACTTGACCCACACTTGGAGCCTCAGTTTACCCATCTGTCTGATGGGAATAATCCAAGGCACTGCAGGGAGAGGAGGCTTGTGAGGTTCCTGACATTGATGCCCCTTTTTCTGTTGCTCTATTAACTCAGGGGCTCTCAGGCCTACACATGAGAATCCCCTGGGAAGCTTTAAAAAAAAACAAGATAGGAGCCCTTCTCCCCAGACCCACTAATTTGGAATCTCTGGAGGTGGGACCCAGACAGTGGAATTTTTTCCAGGTGATTCTAAATGCTGAGAGTCACTGGTCTAATTCTGGCCCGGCTGGCTGCCCTAGTTCCCAGGGCTGGGGGTGGGGGGAGTTTGCCCAGAGGTCCTGCCCCCTGGATGTTCCATCCCCAACAAGGTATGTCAGTGGCATGCATGTCATTACTGAGCTAGTGGACACGCCCAGTGGCATCTCCCTGTTGTAACCAAGAAGCCACTTGTGGGAAAACAAAGGAACACGAGGTGTCAGAGGCCAGGCAAGCTTAGAGAATGATTATTAACTATCAGGGCTATTAATATCATTTAAAGCTATAGTGCATTGAAGGCTTCCCATGGGCAGAGAATAGATTCCCAGGATTCTGTCTCTGAGTCTTTACCTTTAAGAAAGGTCTTAGTATCGTGAGATGAAGAAACGGAGGCTCAAGAGGGGAGGCGACTTGCCCAAGTTATCTTGACCCATCTAGTTTTATTTTGCAGGCCCCTCGTGGAGGTTTCAGCCATATATTAAGTGTCCATAGACTTTAGGAAAGGAAAGCTTAGCTATGGAATACATCAGACTCCCCCCAACTTCCTCATGGTGCTTCACCTTTCCTATCCCAGTCTGTGAAATGGGCACAGTATCTCCCAAGTACAAAAATGAGAAGGGGCGAGAAAGCCGAGCTCCTGGCCTCACTGCTGGCACACAGCTCATCTGAGAAATGGAAGCTAAGGCCGCTTCCTCTTAAGGCTGTGAGTGAACCCAGAGAGGAGGGGTAAGGTGTCCAGCCTGGAGCCTGGTGCCCGCAGTACCCGGGGGTCCTCTGGTGGGCGGTTTGAGGCAGCTCAGGGACAGAGTGAACCCCATGGGACATTCCCACTTACAGTTTGGTCATATCCGCCGACAGTGGCCGCGCCTGGAAAGCCTTCCTCCTGACCTCCGGCTTGGCCTTGGAGCTCTCGGAGGCCCAGCCTTTGATCCGCTCCTGGACGCTCACCCCTGCTTTCTCCGGCTCTGGAGCAGTCAATGGGGACTCGGGGGTGGCCAGTGGGGCTTCAGACCCCACTGCCAAGGCCAAGGAGCAGGTGCTGTCCTCCCCAAACAGGCTGAGGCGCTTCTTGACGCTGCCCCTCGAGGCCCACTCTCCCCTGGTCCGGATTTCCCCATCGGACACTCTGCTCTTGACCTCGGCGATTTCTTGGCCTTTGTCTGGCCTGGGCGAAGGGGACTCGGGAGCCTTCTGTGGCTCCCCGTCCAGCTGGGCTTTCTCCTGCCCGGGCTTCTGGTCGTCTGTGGAGGTGGCCCTGGCCGAGCCCCCCGCAGTTCTGAGGCTGCCCAGATCCGCCTTGGACATCGCCTTCTCCTTCCGTTCTCGGATCCTCTTGGTCACCTCGAGGAAGTCGGAATCTGCCTCAGAAAGCGGAGCCTCTGCTTTGACCAAACGCTCCCCATCCACTCTGGGCTCCGGGTTGGGCCTCTCGGGCCCCCGACGCTGGGCCGTGGGACCTGCCGCGGCCTGGTCGGCCGCCTTCCTCAGCAAGGCCTCCCTGCTCTCAAATGGGGCCGTGAGGTCCATGGACAGAGGCCGGGGCCTCCTCACCCACGTCTTCTCCGGAGGGGTGGGGGGCGCCTTCCCCATCGCAGCCACCCCGCCTGGGCCTGGCTTCTGGGGCTGAATGGATTCCGTGAAAATAGCCGACACGGGCCTTCTCCTCGGGCGAGGCCTGGGCTCCACGGCGGGGCCACCCGCGTCCTCCACGCCGCTGGCCTTTGACAGACGTTCCTTTAGGCCTGTCTCCTCTTGGGTGGCAGCTGGCCTTGTGTCCTGAGACAGGGAGTCCGGCCAGGGAAGGGTGCCCCCAGGCTTCCGAGAGGGCAGAGCGGGCTTGGCGGCCACTTCAGGCCGTGAGCCCGGAGGGGACTCCTGAGACGCGCCTGCCTTGGCCTCCAGGGACACCCCTGCCTTGGCCTCCGGAGCCCCCTCACTGAGCCCCTTCCCCAGGGCAGGGCCGGCCTTGGTGGTTTCAAAGAGAATCAGGGAGCTGGGGCTGGGCCGCAGGGCCGCGGGCTTGTGGAACAGGGACGAGCTTCTCCTCAGCCCCTCCCCGCCGCCCGCCTCCTGCCCCACCAAGCTGGGCATCCTGTCGCCCAGGTCCTTTGCCGCCCCGTCCTGGGGCGACCCACAGGAAGGCGAAGGCCTGGAGGGGCTGGGCCGCAAGGACTCCCCGGGGGGCTTCACGTCCGGGGCCTTCCCCTTGAAGAAGGGCTTGGGGGCGAGTCTGGGCAGAGGCAGCAGGCGAGCGGGGCTCCCGAGGGGGCTCTTTCCTTCCAGGAGCCGCGCTGAGGGCGCCCCGGAGGCGTCGCCGGCCTGGCAGAAGTAGGTCCGCTTCAGGGTCTCCTCCTTGGCGATCTCCCCGAGGCCTGGCACTCCTGTCAGGGACGCTATGGAGCCGACTTCGACCCGCGTCGCCATGGTTACGGTTGAGGATCCATGGGGATTCAAAACATCCGAAATGCAGAAGCCACTGCTAAAAAAAATAAAAAGGAAATTTAAAATTCAGTCAGCGTCCTGGTGGAAGCTGACCAGAGCCCCGAGTTCTGGACAACAGCTCCCCACCGACGTGGCCGGGCGAGCCCGGGCCAGCCTGTCCACCCCTCTCACCCTGGGCAGGGGAGCGGGCTAAATGGCTGTTTCCCAAGTTCCTTCCAGATCAAAGGGTGGGGGGAAGGCGCCAACATCCACCAGGACCTTCCCGACCCAGCTCATCACAGGCCAGCTCCTAGGGTAAACAGTGACCCTCTCTGCTGGACGGACCAGGAAATCAGCTCAGAGACGCCAAGTGACTGGCCTGAAGTCACTCAGGACCTAAGACGCAAAGTCGGGATTCGAACCCAGTCGCACTCCACACTCACACTGCACGGTCCCAACACAAGCCCCAGTGACAGCTCCCTCGAGTTCCTTCACTCCTGCCACCAACTGTTTTCCCATTTCAGAGCCTGCCCGCCAGGCCTCAGGCATCCCAGGGGATCCTTGGCAGGACCCTGTGCTGAGCACCAAGCACAGAGAGGGTAAGTGACCAGCCCCAGCTCACACAGAGACCCTGAGGTCACAGAGTTGCTGAATGGCCACAGAACCCAAGCCTCAGCCCCCACCCCCAGCAGACTGTCCCTTATGTTCCCCTCCCCCACCTTTCCCGATGCCTGAGGAAAAGCCATCCTGATTTTCACTGACCTACGGTCACTTGCCTTTGGGTTTTTTCTCTTGAACGCCTGCTTTACGCTGGCTGCCTTCACAGTCTCAGTAAGAGTAACAGCTAACGGTGAGGGCACACCCGGACTGAGGCCTCGAGGTAAGCCAACGCTTCCCGTGTTTCACGAATCACACCTTCCTCACACCCTGTGAGGTGGGTATGGCGCCCATCAGACCTCATTTTGTGGCTCGGGCAGAGCCCCTTGTTCATCCAGCTGTGTATGACCTGCTCTCTCAACGCAGGAGCCTTCCTTTCTCATTAATCCTCCAACAACCCCAAGGGGCAGGTATTATCGGTGTCTCCATGATAGAGATAAAGGGAAAGGGCCCAGAGAGGTCGTCTCGCTTGCCCACATCACACAGCCGAAACTGGACCTCAACCCATTCAACTCTGCCTTTTTAAAAATTATGTTTCACCCCCTTCTGGTCTTAAAAAGTGCCAGACAAGTCACTGTTCTTGATTCCTCCCACACCTGCCCCACCTACACACCCGTGTTCCCCAGCCTGCCCCCACCTAGACGGACTAACAGCAGGAGGCATTTTAGTTCAATGGAAGCTTCCCGCTTCCCTCCCCAGGGCCCGCACTGCTGCTCCCGGCTCTGACTCACCCAGCAGCCTGCAGGAAAGAAAGGCAGACAGATTTTGATATTTTTTTCTTCCTTACACGCTTGATGGTGCTAACAGATTCCTTCTCCCCAAACCCGAGAACACTGTCTAGACATGTCAGACGCAGAAAAGAGGGACAGATACGGAGAATCGGGGAATCTGAGAAAGGCAGAATTCTCTCTGCAGTGGCACCGGGGGTCCTGCCCAAAATCAGGACTGTTCCCCTTTAGAGCCAGCCCCCGTGACCTCTGGAAACCCTGCTCAGGGACACAGACGTAGCCCGAACATGAGACACAGGGCAATAACAGGACTCAAAGGACAGAGAACATTCCCCGGCAGAACTCACAGGCGCCCTCCACCCCCGGCCACTCCAGCCCCACTCACCCGAGCTGGCAGGCCCTGGCTGGGGATGTGTGACTGCCAGAGAAAGCCACGGGTGTCACATCTCATCGAGAACAGGGCTGTCCCCACACTCCCATGGCAGAAGCCAGCGGGGGAGGGAAGGCTCACCCCTGCAGACTGAGTTTCAGCAGGTCTGGGAAGAAACGGACGACAGCCTCGGTTCCGGAGTCCCAGCGATATGGGCACAGACGGTGCCAAAGCTCGGAGCTCCAACTGTGTCCGCCGGCATCTCCTCCAGCCTGTCAAACTCACGCTCCTTTCGGCTTTTCAACACTGCAGCCTAATACATACATGCGCGTAAGGAGTGCTGAGTCCACAGTAGGTGCTCGATAAAAATCCCCCCCAACCCTCTGATGCATGTTTACTGAGCACCTACTATGTGCACAGAAATGAACAAGAAATATCCCCTGCTTTGGGGGAAACTAGCACATACACAAACAATTACAACACTGGGCAATAAACATCAGTTTATAAAGGGGTACATGGGAACACAGGACTAGGATTAACTGCCTAGAACTGAGAATGGTGGTCCCAGAAGGCTCCCTCAGCTTAGAGGAGGTGACTCCTGAACACTCGAGGTGCTGACTGAGTGGGAGCTGCTTCTCCTGGTTCTCCTGCTCAGAAGTGTTTGTGCATTGCATCTCTCAAATGCCTCCTCAGGGCCTTTGCACGTGCTGTGCCTGCTCTCTAAGATACCCCTCTCGCTCAGAAACAGGCCCACCTCTGAGATCACAGCTCAGACATCCCTGCCCCCTCCTACCTAGTACAATCTCCCTCTTACATGTCCAAGGAGCCCCACAGATACTCCGCAGGCCTCATCATAGCTACAGTTACATTTCACAGTGCATGATACTTCTGTTCACATCAGTACCATTCCAGGGTAAGCCCCCAGGGGGCACCCTGAATCCCCAGCAGTCAGCACAGGGGCCTGGCATATAATAGCACCAGCTGCATAATTACTGAGTGAATGAAGAAATGAAGAAAGATTTCCCTGGCCCTGCTCCCTACTCTTCTAAGGTTCTGAATATGTGTAGATGTCATGAATTTCATGACACTAAACATTCTAGGACATATGATGAGTTTCTCTGGCTCTGGAACCAAAGAGCTGTGGAGAGTTCGCTGGAAGCTCAGCCTCACCAAGAGGAGCCTCCAGTCTCACCGGACCCCAGGAAGGAGACCCACTGTCTGACACCTGCTGCGACCCCATTAACTGCACACTGTCACACCAGCTCATCTGCCCTGCCGGAATGTGGAATGAACGCTTCTCTGCGTCGCTCTTCCTCGGAAGGGAGTCACCAGGAGCAACCTCTGCCGACCTAGTGGATCAATGGTGCACAAATGTCCACCCCACTTTGGGGTCAAGGAACCCATCTCAGTATTGCAAGGAAGGAAAAAGAGAGTCAACCTGTCTGGGTAGCTCAGTTGGGTCCTGACACACTGAGGTTGTGGGTTCAATCCCTGGTCGGCACACATACAAAAAGCAACTAATGAATGCATATATAAGTGGAACAGCAAATCAATTTCTGTCTCTCAAATCAATCAATAAAAAAATTTTTAGAAAACAGAAAAAGGGAAAGACAAGAAAAAGCCTCTTGGTGCACACCCCTCTTAACCAGAGCAGTGTCTCTGTTATCTGGAATCTGCTTAACATTTTGGGGTTTCCTCTCAGGTTTCCATTTAAAATGCCTGGCAAGTTCCTGGTCTACAAATATGGTTGCATGAATGAACCCATGAGTTAATTAATAAATCAATGAGCAAAGGGGGAAAAAGGTTTTCAACCGCCAGAGTGAACGGCTAAATAATATTTTGAAGTCTTTCCCAAACCTAGAGAAGCCCATGATTCTCAGGCTTTCACTTAACCTGTGATAAAATACAAAGAAACTTAGTGAAATACGCGCTTTAAAACCCTACTTTATATGCATCACATATGTTCTGCTTAATTTAGTCTCTTCTAAAACATTCTGGAAGCCCACTTGCACAGTGGCCACATGCTATGCATTCCTGGAATGGCCTTGCCTGCTTTTTAAAATGTTATCAGTGCTACGGCCAAAGCCAGGTACACAGGAGCTCCCTGAAGAAAGATGGAACGCTGAGTATGAGCCATCTCTTTTTTAAAAAAAAAAAAAAGATTTTTTTAATTGATTTTTGAGAGGGAGAGGGAGAGAAACATCCGTGTGAGAGTGAAACATGGAACAGCTGCCTCCAGCACGCCCCCTACTGGGGATCAAGCCTGCAACCCGGGCATGTGCCCTGACCGGGTACTGAACTGGCAACCCTTTGGTGCACGGATAACAACTAACCAACTGAGCCACACCGGCCAGGGCGAGCCATCTCTCTTTTAATCCTCATGGAGGTCACCCTGGGGGAGAGGCGGGGAGCAAGGCTGACCCGGGATGCCAGGAGGCTGCACTAGACCAGGAGACACAGGATGTCAGTCAGACCTCAAGCACCTGGAAGCAGGGGGTGGCGATGGGTATGTCTCTGCTTTTGCTAAACCTGCCAAGTCCACAGGCTTGATTTCCCTGAATTGATTTGCAAAATTAAAATTCCACTTCCTGTAATTTTATGCAGAGAAAAATAATTTTTCCTGGGAATTGAGTCACCACGACCAATAGTTGCTGAAATCAGACAGGCATCATTCAAGAGCATTAATTTTTTTCATCCATCCTTCTGACCTTCCTTCCACACCCCGGGCCCTGGGCTGGGTGGGGGCTGGGGGCTGGGGGTGCAGCCACGGAGCTCAAAGTCTCCCGGGAGATCCCAGAGAACCGCACGGGGAGGAGGCCAGGGGAGCGCGTCCATTCAAAACCAAACAGTTTGGCAGCTTTTTGCTGGGATTCGGAGGCGTTCATTCACTCCAACAGCTGTTGCCGGTTCTTCACTATGACACCCTCAAATGCGCTCCGGGAGCTCACCAGCCACTCACTCGGCCACCCCTGGGTGCCGTGTCCTGGGAATGCCACCATCTGGCGAGGGGCACGGGCCAGTCCCGACACCCTCCAGCACCTTCCGGAGTGTGACCTGGGCTCCCAGGTCTGCATCTGTGGGGGGCACTGTGCAAGGGCCACGTGCACGCCCGTGTCCTCCCAGAGGAGCCGGGACGCAGAAAATGAGGCTGGTTTGTTCACCCGCAGACTCCAGATGGAAGGGGCCCAGTGTCTCCTGTCGCCGGAACGCAGGCATCCTCTCTCCTCCGTCCCCAAGGCTGTGTCCTTAGCTCATTCATTCACTCACTCATTCCAATACGCAACTGCTGGGGACCCACTATGCCAGGTGCTGGGGACAAGACGTCCAGAAAGTCCTGTTCCCGTGGAGCTGACAGTCAAGAGGAGAGGAATGTACAATGGTCATAAATAAGCAAGAGGTACAGAATGTTAGATAAATGACAATAAAGGAGAGAGTGGCCAGGGAAATCATCACTGAGAAGGGACATTTACAACCCGCCTCCTCACTGACATTCCTCCGATCTATTCTCCCAGGAGCCAGAGTGATTCTCTGATATGCAAGCACCACGTCACCCACCCCCCTGCAGAGCCCATCAGTGTCCCCACCAACCGCTGGAGAAAGATCGACACCTCCCCATCCGTCTGTCTGTCTGTCTCTCACATGCACTCACATACTTACTTCAGAACCCCAGGCAGGCCACAGGACACACTGTGCCTTTCTTCACCTTTGAGTCTCTACACTGCCATTTCCTACTACCTGGCTGATGTCTATCCATCCCTCAATTCTCAGCTCCAAGCGCCACCTCCTCCAGGAAGCCCTCCCTGATGCCCCAGGGCGGGTTCAGTTGTCTCTTGAGAGCCTGGTATCTAACTCCCCGTGCTTCCCCCTAGCCCAACACTGATCTTACACCTGACAACTGCCTCTGTTTCCTCCACTAGACTGGGAGCTCCTGGCCAGGAGAGACCTGGGTCCAGTTCATAGCTGTATTCCCAGGGGGCTGACCATCATACAGGACATAAAATCAGTGTGCAAAAAAATATTTGAAGGGAGAGCATCCCTGAGAGAAGAAAATAATAACATCCAAGGCAGGCGTGGGTGTGGAGAAACTGATATGCTCATCTGCTCCCAGGGCCAATGTAAGTCATAAAAGCAATTTGGCAATATTCACTTTCAACTAATATTTTTTGAAACGCCACCAAGAGTCAGGCACCGTACCAAGGGACTCTGTGCACTCTCTGCTTTCTCCCGCTTAATACCCTCAAAAACCTCGTGCTTTTCAAATTATTACCTTACTACAGATGAGGAAAACGCAGTTCTGAAAATGAGCCAGCTTGCACGCCAGTGCAGAGCAGAGCGAGGGCTCAACGCTCCTGACTACAAATCACCTGCTTTCCCCCAATATACCCCGCCCCCAAACCATGCATTAATTTTTGATTTACTAATCCCGCTTCTAAAAACTTATCCTATGGAAGGAATCAAGGAAGAGAAAGCCAGGTACACAAAGATGTGCACTGCAGCGTTCTCTACCCAAGTGCAGCAAGGACACAGCCTGGATTTGGGGTGATAACCTTATTTGTAAACACCCGGGACTCCTGAAACATCACGTTGCCTGGCAACGTTGGCAGGCAGACAGACCTCCGGTTCCCAGGCCGTCCAGAACGTCACAGGGGACACGAAATCCCATCACAAAACATTGGCCCGAGAGAAAGAGCTGCATGGTTTTAGTCCAGGTGACCATACGCTTGGTTTCCCTGGGACGGGCCCCTTTCACTCTTAAGACTGTCCAAATTTGGCCAATGAATTATTCCACCATGCTACTATTTTTTTTATTGTGGTAGAAATCCCATTAACATAAAATTCATCATTTCAACCATTTCAAAGCATTTAGTAAAAACCACAATTTTGTGCAGTCATCACCACCATCTAGTTCCAAAACATTTCAACACCCTGAAGGAAATCCTGTACCCATGAAGCAGTCACTCCCCCGTTCCCTAACCCCACCCCCACCCCAGCCTTTGGCAACCACGAATCTGCTTTTTGTCTCCAGGGATTTGCCATTCTGGATATTTAATAAAAATGCATTCATATAATATGTCTCTCACCCTAGGTTTGGTCTCAATTCCTCCACTAACTTGCAATGAGAGCCTGGATAAGTCCCTCCCTTGCTCTGGGCCTCAGTTTCCCGACTGGTGAAACAAGAGGTTGAACCAAGGGGTCACTAAATTCCCTGCGGTTTTAAAGATTCTGCGATTCTGATCTGGCTCAACCCCAGACTCATCGGGCCTTGTGTCACCCACGGCTCTCTGCGTCCCCACAGAGCCCAGCTTTCTGGATTCTGAGACGCGTGTTCTAAATCTCCTGGTCCCCCATGATCCCTTCTAAACAACTGGTGCTCAATAAAGGTTTATGGAGGGACCACATAAAATTCTTACTGAGCGTGCCCGATTTCTGTAAGAACTGCCTTAATTAGCATAGTCTTGGCTTCTGTGTCAATTTGGAGCTGAAACAAATTCAGGTTCAGCTCATGGGACACTCTGGACTCTGGAATCCCGAGGAGCAGTTTGAGGGGCCTTCCCCCCAACTTTCCCTGGACCACCAGGTGTAGGTAGGACACACTCACGCCCACAAAGGGTTCTGTGGGTTTAATATTAAAAGGGTTTGGGGAAGTCTGGCTTCAACAGTGGTAACAGTGTCCTTCCAGCAAGAGGCTGCAGAGCCTTTGATGTGCTGATTTGCATTTTAGATTCTGCAAAGCATCGTCCAAACGGCTTCCACCCCTCCCCCTGCCAGGTCTGCAGGAAGAAGGTTACAACTGATCTTTCCGCCTCTACTTAAACATCCGCCTTTTCAATTTTCCTGGGCCTGTTCCTTCCTGCTATTTGCCATTGGTGCTATTTCTGAACCGGCTGAAGCACTCCCCGAAGCCATTCATCAAGCTGTGGTGTGTGTGTTTGTTTTTACCGAGATCAGGGAGGGGAAACTAGTCAGCTGGCCACATCCACCCACTGCCTGTTTTTGTAAATAAAGTTTTATTGGAGCAGAGTCCATCTATTTACATATATGATTTATGGCTTCTTGCAAGGTACAAAGACAGAGTTGAGTAGTTGCCACAGATGCTGTTTAGCCCAGAAAGCCTACGATATTTATTTACTAGTGAGCGTGTTAAAGAAGGAGTTTGGAGACACCTGCTCTAGACTGTGGAAAACTCAGTCCCCCGAGAAACTGGACTCGGGCAAGGATGTGACAGTCCCCTCTTTAAAACATCCAAAGCTCTAACAGTGCTCTGGCTGTGGCCACCCCTCCACTAGATCTCTTCAGGTGCTGCACGTGAAAACTACAGAAAATTCAAAGATACAGATGAGCAAAAATGTTCTTCACAAGCCAACATCTGGCATTCTGATGTACATCATGGTGTGCATTTCCACTGCAAATGGGAATTTTTTATACTCCGTTCCAGGGAGCGCTCATCATGAGATAATCCATCTCCCACTCCTCGATCCTTAGGTTGTCTCCAATCATTAAGCATTAAATCCTGCAATGGACACCCACATGCAATGACTTTCCCTGGAAACATTTTGCCTAGAAGTGGGCTGGCTGGTTCAAAGGGTATACACCCTTTTTTTAGAGCTTTTGATGGATGCAGAATGGACTTCAGGCCTACGGGAAACACCTCCCCTGCTGACTTAATTCAAAGCTTGGAGGTCAAGGTTCTCAACCTCTCCCTCAGGGCAGACCCAATAAAGATGTCTAATGAGCCATAAACCAGGGCCCCTGGCTGGCCCGGGCCCTCACTGGGAACTTGAGGGGTTCTTGTTTATGGGAGAATCATCACAAACTTGACTGCCGGGTTTGCAGGGGCGGTGAGAACAGCTCTGCAGAGAGCCCAGAGGCCAAGTCGGGCCTGGTCTCGCCTCGGAGGAGCGGGCAGGAAGGAAGCCCGGCCCGGGACTCATGTTCACAGCAGAGGAAACTCAACTTCAAAGCTCAATTCAACACAGCACAATGCTGGACTCAGAAAAAGGGGAGCACAACACACTCCCTCTTTAGGGAGGCTGAGGAGTGCATATTGCATTTCAGAAAGAAAAATTCATCCACTCCAAGTACAAATAGGTTGCTGAAGGAATTTGGCCCAAGGGCTGCCTATGGGTAAAGCTCAAACTCAGGGAAGATCTGGTCATGATGCTCCCCGGCTCCCACTGTCTGTTGCCTTGGACAAGGTCAAGATCACCCTCAAACCAAGTAACCTGGTCTACGCTGCAGGCCTTGCCTACACTCCCAGATTCCTGAAGGGTCCCATGACTCGAGTGTCTTTTTGACTTATTGCTTCTCCATGGAGAGCCCTTTATCCACAGTACAATTTCTACTTAGAGCACTTTTAAGGGACACCTCTTCCAGGAAGCCTATCCTGATTTCTCGGACAAAGTGACTTCCAACCTTCCTTGACAATTTACCTGATTATAATGCCTTGTACAGAGATAAACCTGAGGTTCTCCCCTTTGCAAGATTTATAGGCTCCCTCCCCAGCCAACCCAGGGCACAGACCCCATCATTCAGAGTTCCCCTTCCTAGAATCTACTTAATGCCTGGCACATGGAAGGCAGAAAGGACAGTGCTGGGTTCCCCAGAGGCAGGAGGCAGCCCCTCTGGGACACAAGGTGGTTTTAGGTAACACTTAGAATCTTTGATGTCCAGGGACAGCATTAGGCTTCTGTGAATGACATTCTGTGAAAGCGGTTTCCTTCCTGATTCCCCTGGGAGCCTTCCCATGAAGTCCCTGAGATGGTCTCGGCTTGGTACCACTTCATTACCTGCGAGCCTCCCAATTTAACAATGCACAAAGAATCCCAAGCTCAGGCCATCGGCTGTAGCAGTAGGTTTTAAAACATAATTTTCATTTCATTGCATTTAAATTTTTACTGTTTTTATTTTTTTGTTAATCTTCACCCGAGGATATTTTTTCCCATTGATTTTTAGAGAATGGAAGGGAGGAGAGAGGGGAGAGAGAGAGAGAGAGAAACATCGATGTGAGAGACACATCAATTGGTTGCCTCTGGCATGTGCCCCGACTGGGGCCAGGGATGGAGCCTGCAACTGAGACAGGCGCCCAGGAATCGAACCCGAGACCCTTCGGTGCATAGGCCAACCACCGAACCACAACGGCCAGGGCAGGATCCAAATTCTTTAAGACCTAAAGGAATAGCTCTCTGGTGAAGGAATTTGGGAGAGACAGTGATTCAGGGGAGGCCACCCTTACCTACGCTCAAATTGTACCCATTTCACAGCTGGGGAGAGGGGAAGGAAAGGCAACTGGCTAAGTGGAACCTGCCTGCAAGGCTGCCTAAGATCCAATACCAGCAGCCTGTCATCTATACAAGTCTTGGAAGAAAATCGGGGTGAAGTGCAAAGAATGTAAACACCTAACAGCACCCCCCAAACCAGGATGATGGAAACTCAAGGATGATGGAAACTGAACCCACGTCCCAGAGATTGTGAAGGTCCATCCCCGCTGCTGCACAGTACCCACCCCGCCCCCCACCAGCCAACCTCGTTTGCAGGCTGTCCTTGGCAATCAACCTGCAGGGACAGCTGACATGTCCTCTCCTGGTGTTCCCAGGAGGATAACTGTGCCTCCCACACCCTCCAGGCAACCAGTTCCTCCTGGACCAGCTCCTAGCACCCCATAAATCTGTCAGGGCCTGGTGCTGCCAGCCTCGGGGCACAACAGACGGGCCCCACTCCTGGCACAGAACCCAGGCCTCGCCTGAAGATACATACCCTGCCCCACTACCAGAAGGAGACCCCAGGGAGCCGTTCCAAGTTTATTCAGTTGCTTTGCGGGGCCCTGGGAAAGCCTGGTATTAATAATTACCATCATCAAATCACTAATTGAGCACCAATTTTGTGCCAAATGGCACATTAAATGGAGGTGGGTCGTAGGATTAGACCCACTTGATGGATGCAGATAAAGCCTGGTGAGGTTTACAATTTGCCCAAGGAGTGGAGCCTAGACTTGAACTCATGTGGCCACACTCTCCATCCCATCCTATTAATTCCAGCAGCATCGACCATTGCTGTGTCATTCGTTGCTACCCATGGCCTGGGCACTGTGCCGAGGGCTCTACATTTAATTAAGTAAATTACATCAATTTAATTTAATTCATTGAAGGGATTAGTTTCTTTTAAATACATTTAAAAATTAATTTCTTTTACTCTGTTCAACGAATGACCTTCTGGGGTTGATAATATTATTATTCCATTTTAGAGGTAGGTAAACTGAGGTTTCAAAAGTCAAAGAGATTTGCTGAGGTCAAGGGCTTAGAAAGTTAGCAGACAGGGGATTCCGCTCAAGCTGTCTCCTGAGTAGGGGGGCTTTGCCATTTTGTCATCACCCCCACTGCCTGGCACAGGGCTGGGTGCTCAAGCATCTCTGCCTGTGCCCGGTGGTTGCCAATAGTAACCAGGAGCAGCCCCCCTCCCTCAAGTCACGGTGCCAAGCATGCCCGCCCCAGGTGTTGGGGAAAAGACTCCAAGTGGTTTTCTTCCTGGATCATTAAACTAGGGCACCTCTGTGACAAACGCTGACTCTAGAAATGGGACCATCCTGCCTGGTTTTCAGAGCAGGACACTGGGAAGGAGGAGATCCTGAGAGGGTCCGCGTCGGAGGAAAGAATGTTTCCTAATGCAGAGGCTGAGGCGAGCCAGTCAGGATCACAACTAGACCTCGGGGTCCCGACTCATGATGCCATGTTTTATATATAACATTCAGTGTATTACTAAATGCACCGTAGTAGTTATAGGTATTATTAAATATTTCTTATGTTTGTATGTATTGTATATTTTATATAATCTATATGACATAATGCTTGCTATTAAATACTGATCATATGTACTTATTTATATGATATAAATATAGCATATATTTATTTATGTGAAATCAAGATTGCTTCTGCCCAAGACTTCCATAAATACAGGTTCTCCCAGCTACAGGAATCCCGAGTGAGCTGCCAACATGACCACACAGCAGGCGTCATTGGAAAACTATCAGCCACCCTCCGTGCCCAGCTCCAGAAAGGCCTGACCAGCCTGGCAAGTTGGGCCAGTCCTGGGACTCTCGGGTCAGCACTTTTTAAAACAGAAAGTGCCCTAAAGAATGCTGAGAGATCATGACCCATATCCAAACCTATTCAATCTGCCTCTCATATCTCCCCCCAGACCCCCGCTCCCCTCATCCTTTCCCTGGGGCCAGTCTCTCTCTCCCGGGCCAGACCACCCTGCTGCTCTCGTGCCTGGAGGACCCCCGCAGCCTCCTTCCTGATTCCCTCCAAATGGAGCGGGCACGGCTTGTCCAAAGGCCAACTGGAACATTTCATCCCCTACACAAGAACCTTTCAGTGAGGCCAAACAATAAAACTTCTAAAAGAAAACATGGGATAAATTAAAGAAAGTGAAGCCAAAACTTCTGTTCATCAGCAGATACAATTAAGCAATGAAAAGGCAGGACATGGGCTGAGATAACAGTTACATATAAATTATACAATGCCTAGTGTACACGGATATTACATTTATAAACATAATTTATAACATTATATAAAGTAGCGTATTTTATATATACACACATGTGCACACACATAGTTCACAAAGGACTCGATCCCGAATACATGAAGAACTCTAAACCAATAAGAAAAAGACAACCTGGTTTATTGTGGAGGTTTTTTGGTGTGCTTTTTAAGGACAAAAGACTTGAACGGGCACTTTACACACACAAAATAAAATCTCCAAATGATCAATAAGCACATGAAAAGCTGCCCAACTTCACTGGTCATTAGGAAAACACAAATTAAAGTCACAATGAGATACTACCCCACATTTGCCACAGCGGCTAAAATGAGAGACTGATATTAGCAAGTGGTGACAGGGACGTGGAGATGGAGCTGGTGTGAAATTCGCACAAACACTTTGAAAGCTGTTGGGCAGAACCCTCTACAGTGGACCTGTAGCTATGAGTATTTCCCTGACAGAAATGAGTACGTGTACACGAGTGTTCATCACAGCCTCACTCACAATAGCCGAAACCTGGGAAGCACCCAGCTGCCCACCAGCGGTGAGCTGGATAAATGTGGCATATTCACACGGTGGAATATTAAGACAGCAATGAAAAAAAAACAAACTACTGCAACACACACAAACATAGCCAAGCATCACAGACATTACGCTGAGCAAAACAAGGAGGGCCCCAAAGGGCATGTATGTAAAATTTCACTTACAGGAAGTTCAGGAGATAGGCAAAGCTACTCTGTGGTGATATAGACCAGATCAATTTGGGGATTACCGACAGGAGGGGTACAAGGAAGCTTTCTGGGGGCCTAGAAATGTTCTGTATGTTGATCTGGGTGGTGGTTCCATGCCGTGTACATACGTAAACATGGATAAAGTTTACACTTAAGGTTTGCGTACCTTATTATGTCAGTTATATCTAAGAAAACAAAACCTAAAATTTCCAGTGGCCTCCGGGTGCTTATGAAATAAAGTAACACCCCTCACCACGACCCTGCATAATCCATTCCTGCCCACCCCCAGGACCTCTTCTCTTGCCAAATCCTCCGCCCTGCCCCCTTTCCCCTGGCTCCACTCACCCTGGAGATCTCAGTTTTGCTTCAACATGAGGGAGTCAGGATCTGTACAATTCCACCCTCAGACGGGAAAGAGACCTACAGGAAACTGCCAGTCACCTTCCCTTTTCCCTGGGTGATGTCAGTACCCACCCGTGCTAGTGCAGCAACAGCGCCCTGATGAGATGCCTCTTCTTCCAGGAAGTCTTCCTAGAATCCCCGCCCCACCCTAGGTAGGCTCTGGTTCCCACAACTCTCAGCTTCTTTGTGACATTGGCCTCACTGTTTGAAGCCTGTTTACTTGTCTGCCTTGTGCTGTGAGGGCTGAGACCCTCTCTGTCCTGTTCCCTGCCTTCTCACCAGAGCCTGGCACACAGCAGGTACACAGTAAACATTCACTGAAACACATGAATGTTTGAATGAGAAAATGAGTCATTTAAAGGAGGCTAAAAATGGGATGGTGCCAACAGATGCCACTCCCTTGGTATACAGAAGGTGAAATTTCCATCCAGAGAGGGCAAGTGACTTGCCTAAGGTCACACAGTCAATTAGGCATAAATGCAGCAGACCCCCCACTCCAGACCCCTTGTCCTGGAGCTGCACCCTTCCCCCAGCTGCTGTGAGGCCTGTCTGCTAACAGTTCACAGGTTCACCCTTTTCCAGGACAGCCGTCCTCCAATAGGCCGGCCCAGATCCCCATCCCTCTCTGTAAACCCCCCCAAACTATGACATCCATTGCCATGATGCCATCGGCAGGATTTACTCTGAGGCTCCTGAGCCCCTCCTCCTCCCCCCATCAGATCAGGCTGAAGCTAAACTCAGCGAGATCACATCTCCTCCCCGCCCCCCACTCCTGGGAGCGCGCCCCAGTCGACTGCCTCCATTGAACACCCATCTCAAGCTCCACTCCTGGGGGACCCTGCCTAAGGCAGAATCCAAGGCCCTCGCCCACCTGCCTGGACACCAGGTGGATGCACTGCCTCTGGAATGAAAGTCTAAAATAAATGACAATATGCTCCTGAAACGAACACAAAATGATATTGAATGTAAACTGTAATTGAAAATAAAATTTAAAAATAAATAAAGCAACTTGGTGAACACACACAAAAAAGATAATTTCCATTAAAAAAATAAAGTGAATGACAATGATAGTGATGAACTTGGGGTGTGCCAGAAGCCCAGCCCGAAGGGGAGGTGAGGTCCATAAAGTGTGTGTGGGTGTTGGGGGAGAACCGACCCAGCTTCAAGTCATTTTACTTTTATCTCTAAAAGACACGCGGAAGGATCCATTGAAACATCTTTGAGTTCAGCCACCAGCACAGAAGCTCTAAAATGTCCCTCTGAGTCCAGAGAGAGGACCCTCCACAGAGACATCCTGCCCCACCATCGGCTCTCAGAGTTGCCACCTGAGCAGACAAGGGTCAGTTCCCCATGAGTCACTGTGAGCCCCTCCCCTGAAGCCAACTTACCCGGCCAGGTCCCAGAAAACACTATACAATCTCCTAAATTCAGATAAACACCGTCTGCTCTCAGGTCTGCAGACCTTAATTTTGCCCGGCATAATCACCAGTTATTAAGAGCTCAGAGGACACAGTGTTTGGGGAGAGCATGCAGGACTGGCAGCCAGGACCCCCCGGTCCCTTGCCCTCTCTGTGCCCCTCTGTATGACTGTGCAGAGCATGGGCTTCCAGAGTCAACCAGCGGGGCGTCCAATCCCATCTAGACCTCTACCAGCTGTGTGACTTTGGGCAAGTCACTCCACCTCTCTGAGCCATGGCTTCCTCCTCTGCAAGGGTATACAGGCATGTGCTTTTGTGAGGATTAACGATTACATATGTGAAGTGCCTGGCACAATGCCTGTGGTTGCCATGTGCATCGATTGCTGTCCTCACTGACAGTATTATTATTAATAATTTAGACTGGGATGAGGTGGGACCCTGTGGAATTGGACTGCTGGTCAGCATCTGCCCAAGTGCAGGGAAAAGGAGTGAAATAGAAGGCGGGACAGGCGACGTCTGGCATCCCAAAGAACACGTGTATACAGCAGGCACTCAGTATACAGGAGCTCTGCTTATAATAAAATTCCTCTTCAGAGAGGGAACCCAAGAGGACGACCCCTCTGGTCTCAGAGATCCTTCTATATCCAATGCTGCAATTTCATGCAAACGGCCCCAGATCTTGGACAAGAGCAGGAACAGGTAGCCTCTCCCTGGTCACAGCCTCTGACCCCTGGTTCACCTGAGCCACAGTCGCCCTCTGCCTGTGGGAGGCCGCAGAGCTCACCGCCTGCCAGCCACGGGGGAAGAGCCTGCCCAGCCACAGCGGATGCTGGCAGAGCCCCACCCAAACCCTCCTGGCACAGGTGACGCCTTTCTCCTACCGGTGGGACAATTTGGAGGCCTGTTCCACAGTCCCCTCAGGCTCCGCCCCCAGAGGAACCTGCTCATCAGCACCCCCCAATGGTGTACCATCACCCAAATAAACCGACTGCCCTGGCACCCTTGGCTCAGCCTCTGCCTCTGGGAGAGCCCAGCCTAAGACACCCCCCTTTCCTAGAACTACAGACTCATAAGAGATGGACTGGATCAGAACATCTGTTCTCCCCTAGGGTGTCCTGACACAACCATGAGACATACCCCGTTGTGAAATGGGTCCACAACACGCTGACTACCAAGTCAATGTGAGGTTCCAACATTTGTGCTGGCTGCAATTTTCAAGTTGCCCTTTTACCAAGTTATTCAAAAGATTTAGTGACCCTCTATGTGTCTGACCCTGTGTTTTGTGATGGGGAGATACTGATAACCTCAAAAGTCTGGGTCCCTATTTACATAGAGCTCAGTCGGGGAGTGGAAAAGACAGGGGATGGGTAAGGCAGCCAGGATAAGACGGTAGCCTGTGACAAGGCAGGTGAAGGGAACTGGTCTGTGATGTGAGTCACAGTTGAGCCCTGTGTATTGGGTGATCACGGAAGGCTTCCTGGAGGAGGTGACATTTCAACTGCATGACCTAAAGGATCAGAGGGAGCCAGCCAAGGGGAGACCATGAGGTCTAGAGTTTTAAAAAAAAAAAAAAGAGCTCAGAGGATTGATGGAGTGGAAATTTCTGTTAGCCTGGCTGGAATGGGGAGCAGGAAAGTGGTGGCTGAGTCTGGGGAGGGGGTGCTGAGCAGATCTCACAGGGCTCTGAGGCCACCTGTGAGAGTGCACCGGGGGCTCTCCCAGAATCACCTTCTTCTCCCTGTCTCCCTTGCGTTCTGATCCACTTTTCTGAGTGGGAGAGGGTGGAGTTACCACCCGCCTGCCAGGAGCCTCACCGAGTCCCCCAGTCCCAGGGGAGGGCGTCTCACATGTCAGCATCCTCCATCCGGTGTGTCCAGGTGAGAATTGCTGGCTTCCAGGCAGGTGGAGGGAGAGAAGGAGGGAGGTGCTTGGAGATCAGCACCTGGCCAGTGGGCGTCTGGGTTGGAAGAGAGCTTTGGGTAGCGGTTCATCACACTTAGACTCGAATTCCTCTCCTGCCTTTACGAGCTTAGGAAGTTTATCTTCCTCAGCCTCCGTATGCTCACCTGTCAAGTGGGTTAATAATCGTTTCTATTTCCAAAAGCGGCTGAGAGATTTGCTAAGAGCATATGGTACATGGAAAAGCGCCTGGCACTGGTTATTAATTGATTCCATTTTACTGGTCTCCTGCTATGCACCGGGCACTGTCCTGGGAGCCAGGGTGCAGCTGTGAAAAAGACAGGGCCAGCGCTGGGTGTGGCAGGGGAGACATACGATGCTACCCCAAGTCAGCAATCCCAAACCCAAGATTTTACGAGCATTCGGTAGGTGTGTTCCCTCAGGCTGAGACCCTGTCCCTGACAAAAGGCCAGAGCCTACAGCTGTAACATAAACCCTGCAGATTAAGACTTTGGTCTCTTAGAGACCCAAGCATGGCATCCTTAGAGAATTCAGCTCTTTAGGGGGCGACTCAGCTCTAGCAGGGTCCAAGCCCCACCCCTACCCTCACCCCCACTGGCAACATCTCTAAACCTGAGCAGCCTCTCCGGAGATTAGCTGCAGGCCCGGTCACTTATGCCAAGGGCGGCATCCGCCAGCCCAGGTATAAATCATGTCCTGCCGCTCTGTAGAGTACGGGGAGGGGACCACCAGACCCACGTCCGAAAACGCTGATGTGATGTGGCCACGCCAAGAAGGGGACAGGCGGAGAACGGGGCAAGCCCAGGTCCTGACCTCCCCCACCGGTGGAAACAACCCCAAACGCAAAGCTTCAACTCATGTCGCCAGCTCGAAAATAAACTCTGGGCAGAGATGATCTCCCTGATGCTTCAGTGACCCTGTCACACCAGGTATTATTATTGTTTCCAGGCGAGAAGGGAGGAAACTGAGGCTTAAGGAGATTAGCTGCCTTGGCCAAGGTCACTCATCTTGTCAAAGTCCAGAGGCCAACAGGCTGAACCACTGCTGGGCTGGCAGGAATGACGAGAGGGGACAATCTGAAAAACACAAGAGGCGAGTCCCCAAAGCAGACCTGAGTGACAGGTGCTGCCCGCTGGTCCTGCTGCAAGGCGGTATATGGTGGAGCGGACAAGGGGAGGCTGCGGCCCTGGCTGTGACTTCAGCTGTGTTTCCTGAGCTTCAGTTTCCCCAGCTGGGCAAAAAGGGCCTAGCACAGTGCCTGGCACACCCACCAACCCCAGGCCTGTCCCACTGATGATGAGGAAAGACCAGGCATCCAGGCTACCGCTGGAGTCCAGGGCCAGCACTCGTGAATCTGTCCACCCTCAAGGCCGGGGACCATCGGGCCCGCGACTCCTCCCTTGGAGGAAGGGCAAGGCCAGGGTGCAGGCTGGCATCTGCTGTGTCATGCCTGTTGACACCCAGAGGTGGCCTGTTCACACTGCGGCTGGGTTGGAGGCAAAATGTTCTAGAGCCCAAACCCAATATCTCAATCCAGGGCTGCAGCTGGTATATGCAAATGGCTGGCACATGTGTGTGTGCAACGGAGGCTTGTACATATATGCTCAGGTCCAGGGAACACGTTTCCAGGTGCTTGGGTGGATAGGAGATGTGCGTGTAGATGTGGGGGTGCTGGTGGTGGGCGTGGATGCCTGGGGACAAGCACAGGGACACTGTTAACATGGAGAGAGTCAGGATCTGTAAGAATTCCACCCTCAGATGGGAAAGAGACCTGCTGGGACCTGCCAACGACCTTCTCTTTTTCCTGAGTGATGTCAGTACCCGCGTGTGCTGATGCAGCAACAGTGTCCTGCTTAGATGCCTCTTCCTCCAGGAAGTCTTCCCAGACTCCCCACCTCCACTTCAGCAGGCAGGCTGGTGGCAGTGAAAGGCGGTCATGTAACTGTGAGGGACAGGCAGTGGGTGGGAGGATTTGGGGCTGTGGGGGGGGCTTGTCAGCAGGTGTGCAGCTGTGGATCTGAGCAGTTATGTGCAGAGAGGCGTGTGTGTGTGTGTGTGTGTGTGTGTGTGTGTGTGTGTGTGCGCGTGCTGGGGCAGGACTGCAGTTAAAAGCTTGAACTCTGGAACCTCCCTGTCTGGGTTTACATCCTGCCTCAGCCACTTAAAGTCTGTGATTCTCTCCGAGCCTCAGTTTTCTCACAGGGACAATAACAGCTTCTCTCAGGGGCTGGCTGTGAGGATTAAATAAGTAAATGCATGAGAGGCACCAGCGCAGTGCCTGGCATATAGTAACTGTTCAGTAAGGAGCAGCTCTCATCAGTACCATGGTGACAGAGACATCTGTGGGTCGCCATGGTAACTGCACCATTATGGGGGTCCACACGTGTGTGGCACGGCAATGGAGGAACTGGATGGGATGCTGTGTGTCTGTAGGGGTCATCTGTCATTTCCTTATGTTTTGGGAACTACAATAAAAATTTATTTCCCACCCCAGCATAAAATGTATTCACTGTCCATTCAACCAGTTAGAGCACAGAGGAAACCGAGGCCCCATATTCACAACACAAGAATGAACGGCTATGAGGCATGAAATTTAACAGTCCCCTGACACCCTCCAGACACCTCAAAATAGACCCTAGGTTACAGCAATGAATGGCAGTTAGGTGACACCCCTGTCCTCAGGGAGCTCACAGTCTAGACTAAGGACAGATGGGGCAGAACTCAGAGAGAGACCCAAGAAAGGTTTCAAAACAAACTGTGATAAGAGTAAAGGGGGCACATCAAGAAGGTACCACAGAGAGAGAGAGGCAGTAGAACAGCCTGTGCAAATGTCCTGGGGCAGGAGACCCGCAGGAGAACTGAAAGTGCACAGCATCCCAGGGGCCGAGGACACCAGGCAGCAAGGCTGGAGAGATGGGCCCAGAAATGTGAAACAATGCAAATGTCCAATGACTGGGGATTGGGTACCCAGACTGCGGGATTCTACTCTGGCAATTTTATGCTCTTGTCCCAAATGAAGTTTACAAACACTGGGGATGGGAATAACAGTTAATGGCATGATGTTAAGAGAAAACAGGAAACTGCAAAGCTGCCTACATCTGGGGCTTTGTAGGTAAATTTTGTACAAAATCCCCGCCAACATTTCACCGTGCTTGTCCAGCGGCGCTGGGCTTCGGGTTGGTATTTCTTCTTCCCACATTCGGGCATTTATAATGTTCGATCAAGAATTTTTATTTTATTTTTTTAGCTTAACAAAGGGCAAAGCTCCGTGCCATCTTCTGTCCAGATCCCCACACCCTAATGAGGTTTCTGGAGCTGTATTTTTAAGAAGACAGGCTTTTTTTTGTTCAAATCTCAAATAAACAAAAGCCCATTTGGCAGAGGTCCCAGGTGGGGGGGGGGGGGGATGTTCACCCTACGCGCCCTCCCGGTACCGACACTGTAGCTAAGACAACAGCAAGTGTTTTCTCGGGGGGCCATGGGGAGGGGGCTCTGGAGCTCTTGCTAAGCCTCAGGAACTCATCCCAAATAGTTTCTTCCCCACCCAGAGACCCTCCCTTTCCTGTGGCTCAGGGTCAGCCCTCCTCCTACACTCTTACTCTGAGCCAGCGCGTTCCCCCCAGAGCCCTGACCAGCCCTGAATTCCTGGGGCTTGGAAGCCCAGAATCTTCCATCTTAAAAACCATGCGGCCCAAACTCCCTAGTTACACCAGCGAGAAAACTGGGCCCTGAGAGGCGATGTGAGTTGCCCAGGGACGTCCAGGAAGCAGGGGCAAGGTCCACACTTGAACCTGGACCTCCTCACCAGGACCATTCACTCAACAAATGTGCATTAATTAAGCAACTACTATGTGCACTGCCCTAAGCATTGGGGACGCAGCCACAAAGCACACTGATGGGGTCTCTGCTCTGGAAGGCAGAGCTTTCAGCAAATGAAAGGACAAGGCCGTTTCTGAGCCAACCAGGTCTATGAAGGCAACAGCGCAGTGTCCACAAACAAAGTGTGATGGGAGCACAGCCACGCCCACTCGGTTCCCCAGTCTCTGGCTGCCAGTGCGGTGAAAGGAGGTCACCAGTGGTGAGGGGTCATATGGTCAGAAAATCCAAAAATATTTACTATGGGGCCCTTTATGGCTGACCCTACCCTACCCTACCCTACCCTACCCTACCCTACCCTAGGGCACAGGACCTTGTCCGTCACTTCATGGGTGAGTCCCGCCAATGTAGGCGCTTGAACAACAACGGCGGTAGGTGATTAACTCAGGGACCCGCACCCAGCAGGGGCTGAGCATCACCTGGGCTTGCGATGGGTGAATGAATGAGTGACTATCCAAACCTCAAAGGGAAGCCACAGGCATCACCCCTTAGGGTCCCTCCAGGGTCCTCCACGGAGTAAGGGTCTGGCATCCCCTGGGCAGGCGTCTCTCCAATAGCACCAGCCCGCCCTTGACGTTCAGTCTGTGAGCCCAGAACTCTAAAGAGAGGACGTGATTCATTCCACAGGGCCTTTCACCAGGAGAGGAAGGAAACCAGCCCCAGATCCGGAGACAAATTTAACTCCTCTCCTCCATGCAAGCACCTCCGCCCCAAACGCATGTGCATGCACACACACACACACACACACACACACACACACACACAGCATCTCTCTACTTCGCTGGGTACAGGGTCCAGCCCCGCAGCCGGGCGGCGGGGGGCATTGGCAGTTACTGGCTCAGCTTTGTCCAGAAGCAGCACCCACAACTCTCTCAAAACACAGCAAATCCTCAGAAAGGCAGGATTTCAGCAAACTCCTCCCTCCCCCTCTCCCTCTTTCCCTTTCTCTCCCCCCTCTCTGCACTGAGACAAAGAGGGAACTAAAGAAACAAGAGCCTGAGCAGGAAATAAGGACCTCGCGCCACGCTGGGAACCTCAGATCCAGCTAATAAGCTGGTCTCTTAGGAGGGTATTAGCGTCTACAATACCTGGGAGACTCACCTAATTTAGGTTTAATTCCCTGGGGGGGGAGGAGGCCTTCCTCAGTGTAGTGGGCAATTAATTCCCCACTCGCCAGGTTGCTGAAGCTCCCTTGTGCCTGTCCCGTAATAACACGGCAGGGGCAGGTGCAAAAGCAATGCTCCCTGCTCAGCTATATTTGAAGATGGATCTTAAAGGCCCAAGGACCTTCACCTCCAGGTGCATCAAGTGTTCACAAGACAGAAGACACTAGTAAGGGCCCCGAGTGCTCTTCATCGTAGCTGTGTGATCCTGGAAAAACTGCTTAACCTCTCTGGGCCTCCATTTCCTCAGGGGATATCAGTACTGCCCTACCCACCTGCCAGAGCCATGAAGATTAAAACACTCCAGGGAAGTAAATGTGTTTGGAGGTAAACCTCTTAAGAGCACATGCACTGTTAGTCACTGCCATGCCTCCTTCCAGTCTATAGTTAAAATGACCTTTTGGCAAAAGGGACTCTGATCACATTGTGCTCCTGCTTAAATCCTCCAGAGGTGCTTAGAATTAAATCCATCCCCTCCCCCTGGCTCTGTGCCCCAGGCCCCATCCTCTCTGCCCTCAGCCCCCACTGCTTACCTTGCTTAGCCTGCTCGGGTCACACTAGTCTCTGCTGCACTCCCACCAGAGAGCCTTTGCAAATGCTGTTCCCTCTGCCTGGAATGAGCATCCCCCTTCCCCCCCACCACACACACACACACACACACACACACACACACACACACTTTAGGTCTCCGCTTTAACGGCCTTCCTCAGGGTAGTGGGTTGTATAATGTCCCCCTAAAAGTCACATCCACCTGGACTCTTGGAATGTGACCTTATTTGGTCTTTGCAGATGTAATTAATTAGGTCTCGGTGAGGTCATACTGGATCAGGGTGGGCCCTAATCCAATGACTGGTGTCCTTACAAGAAAAGGAGAAGACACAGATACACAGATTCAAGCCAAGAAACCCCGAGGACTGCCAGGTGCAACCAGAAGCTGGAAGAAAGACAGGAAGGGCTCTCCCCTGCAACCTTCAAGGGTACGTGGCCTGCCGACACCTCGATTGTGGACTTCTAGCCTCTAGACAGCGAGAGAATAAACTGTTTTGCGCCACCCAGATTCTGGTTACTTGTTACAGCACACTCAGAAAAGCCGGGCCCACCCGTCAGCTAAAGTGCGTCCTCTGTCCTCTGGGCTTCCTGCAAAGCCCCCTGCCCCTCTTCCCCCCCTGAAATGTCACATCCCCTCCAGGCACAAATGACCAGAGAGAAGGGGTCCCCCGCTATGGGCTCCCTGCAGCAACCAGCTTAGAGCCCGCTCACAGCAGGCATCCAATAGAAGTTTCCAAATGAATTAATTTGACAGATGCGCCAAAGGAAGCTCAGAGGGGTTGAGAGACTCCTGGAAGGTCACACAGCCAGGAGAGGCAGGTTCCAGCCTCCAGACCACTGGCTTCCACAGGGGTGATCTGGGGAGCCAAGATGCTGACCCTGCCCGTGCCCTCTGGACTCTACGCCAGACCAAGAGCCTGACCTTGGCACAGACCGATTTCAGCTCAATGAACCCAGAGATAAAGTCTCCCCATCCTCTGAGATCCCGGGGCCGCTGTGGGACGAGGGATGCGCTGGATTGGGGTTACCCTGACACCCGCAGGGCCGATCCAGCCATGGCTGTGCAAGAGGGAGAACCCTCCCCACGGACCCACTGTCCCTCTCACACCCCTCCCCCGGCTCCTCCCTCACACCCTCGTTGCCTAACTCTGCGTTTATGAAGCATTTATGGAGGCACACAGTCCAAGGGCTGGGCATTAATCGCACTGACTCATGAGAGACAAGCGACTCCAGGCAGGAGAAATAGTCTCCACTGGGTGCCAGCCTGCCCTTAACACCTCTGCAAGGCTCGCTAATCACCCCGTTTTAACAAAGTGAGAGCGAGGCCTCGGGCTCAAAACCATAGGGAATGGCAGCATTTATTTGGTTGGAACCTGATGACAAGGTTGGGTTTCCCTGGTTTGTATTTTTCAAGGAAATTCTACTTATGGCCAGAGATGCTGGTTTTTCAGTTTATAGTAATGATACATAGATTTATATTAAAATATTAGGTGAGTCTACAGACCCGGCAAAAATCAGAAAGATGTGTGAATGACAAAGCTTGGGGAGCTCTGCACTCATTCACTCACTCACTCACTCACTACTCTAGCTAAGAGGCAGTCATACACCACGTCCCTCGGGTAGTTCTGTGATAAGTTCCTCAGTTTTTGCCAGAATTGAGTAATACGTTATATGGCCTAATATGTTATATGGCCGGGCCTCTTGGTCCAGGTGCCCCTCAGAATAACCTGGGGAGATTTCTTTTTTTAAGGGCTTTTTATGTTTATTTTTTATGTGAGTGAGAAACGTGGATCGGTCGCCTCCTGTATACACCCAGACCAGGGACTGAACCCCCAACCTGGGTAAGTGCCCTGACAAGGAATCAAACTGGAGACCTTTCAGTGCACAGGATGGCATTCGACCAACTGAGCCACACTGGCCGTGGCTCAGTTTTGCAAGATGAAAAAACTTCTGGAGATGGACGGTGGTGATGGTAGCCCAACAATGTGAATGGACTTAGTGACACTTTTACACTTAAAAATAGTTAAGAAGATAAATGCATATTATGATCACATTTTAAAAATAAATAATTTTTTTAAAAAAATAGGGCTTGGACCCAGCTGCCTGGGTTCAAATCCCAATTCTCCCATGTGCTAGCTAGGTGGCCTTGGGCAAGTTACTCTGCTTCTCTGCACCTCAGTTTCCTCATCTGCAAAATGGATATAAAATTAATAATACCTGCCTCCTGGGGCCATTAAGAGGATGAAGGGAGTTAAAGGAGCGAAATAACGGGCTTATTTACCAGGGTGCCTGGTTCGCACATGTGTTCAGCATGTTAACAGCTGTGTTACTGTGTGGTCATTACCATTCCCTCCACACCCCGCTGGAACGCTGAGGTTCTGAACGACACCCACACCAATAAGTGGGCCCATGAGGATAGATTTTGGCCTTGTGGTTTGTTTAATATCAGGTGCCACCGATGAGTAAGGAATGAAGACTTCCCACATGTAGGAAAGTGGAGAAATCAAACCCATTAAGGACAGAGGCAGATTCAGCAATAACTAGATGTCCCTGCTCAGAGCCAGGGCCAAGAGCCCTCTGCCCTCGGCTGGCTGGTTGGTGCAGGCCAAGACCCTGCCCTCTCTGGGCTCCAGCAACCCCCACTCTCCCTCCCCACCCCCCAATGAATCTAAGGGTGAGCACAGTCCACGGTCCCAACTATCAGCACATTAGGCTCCGGGGCCCCACCGGAACCCCAGGGGTGGGGTGAGGGGAGGCAGGTGTCCCCAGGGGGCCACGAGGTCAGAGGGTCTCAGACACACTCAGGCCTTTCTGCTCCTGACCCACTGGCTCCCCAAGGCCAGACCTGGGAAATGCTCCCCAGGGAAGTTGGGGGTGGAACCTGCCTACCATTCAACTGGCCTCACCCAGGCCACCAGCCCCATTCATTAAGTGCCCCGAGGGGACAGAACACAGAGTCCCTGGCCCTGGACCAAACATTTCATCCAGAATCCCAGGACAGGAAGGGCTGGCTCCTAAGGAGTCACATTGTTCATCCCCCTACCTTCAGTGCCCTGTTCGTTTCCCATTTTTTAAAGAAACACATCCCCACCCTGGCCGGGTAGCTCAGTTGGTTAGAGCATCATCCCGATACGCCAAGGTTTGGGTTCAGTCCCCGGTCAGGGCACATACAAGAATCAACCAGTGAATGCGTAAATGAGTGGAACAACAAATCGATGTTTCTCTCTCGCGCCCCTTCCTCTCTCTCTCAAATCAATTTAAAAAATTAAAAATAAATAAACACATCCCCAATGTTGCAAGGTCATCCAATAAACACACATGGATGTGCTTGAAGCTGATACTGTGGAAATATTATTATTTCATTAATAGCAATCATAATAACAGCTGCCAAAGACAAGCCCAGCCTGAGCTAGTAAGAACTCGGGTCTGTCTCTCTGTGGAGCCCTGGTCATCCTCTCTGGGCTGCAACTTCAGAGAATCCAGCTGGCCCACTTCGGCCATCCCCACCTCGGAGTGACAGGTCCCCACAAGGCTTTGTCCATCCAGGGAGGGGAAGGCTGGGGTGGCATTTCTCCTGCAAAACCCAGAAGATCCAGGCCCAACCAGAGGCAGGGGGCCCAGGGGCAGAGTGGCAGTGGGCTCCAGCAGGCTGTGGGGACAAGCGGAAAAAGGGCCCAGACCTGTTCCTCCACCCACCAGGGTGCTGGGTGCTGAAGTATATTCATGTCACAACCTGCCCTGTGGGCCCTGTGTCACTCGTGGGAGTGCCTGAGCCTGGAAGGCAGCCAGAGGGTACTGGAGCTCCACCCAGACCGCTCCGGAGCTCCTGCACCCCTAGCCGGCTCACATCTGCTGGGGGGGGGGGGGTGTGCAGCAAGGACAGGTCCCTCCAACAAGGGGGGAAGGGGGGAGGAGCATGGAAGGGGAGCGGGGAGCCTGTCCAGTAGGAAGAAGCATGAATTAGGAGCAGGGATCCTGAGGTCTTGTCCCAGCTCAGGCTCAGCTATGACCTTGCACAAAACACTCGACCTCCCCAAGCCTTTTGTTCCCTCCCCTGGAAAGGAAAGCTTCCAAAGGATAGGCACAAAAATCCAGACAGCCTCGTTAGGGCCGGGATCCAATGCCTGCCCCTGGGGATTCTGCGCCCTGCTCCCTAGACTGGGAACTGCCGAGCGTGAAGCAATCCTCCCCAGGGGCGCACCCGGCTCAGCATCCCCGGCCGCAGCAGCGCCAAGAACCTCGAGTCGCTGGCTCGGGAGACGGAGCAGCGGGCTATCAGGGGCCCTAGAGACCGGGGATTAGTGAACTTGCTCAGGCCCCAGCCAGCTGCTCACCAATGCTGGCCGCTTCCCACAGGGCAGGCCATGCAGCGCGCCCACTCTGACTTCAGGCGAGTGTGGATGTTGCAGAGAAACCATCCCCGCTGCTGAATAAGCCAGAGCTCCCACCCTGCGCCAGTGAGTCAGCAGTGTCATTGCCAAGAGCCAAGGGGCAGCGGAGGCCAGATAAAATGAGCAGGGACTTTGGATCCCAGCTCTGCCCATCCTACCTGCCTTTCCTGACTCACTGCCCTCTCTGAAGCTGTGTTCTCATCTGGAAAAAAGGACTGATGCTGCCTACTTGGCGGGTCATCCAGAGGTGGTACCACATGAAAGTACAATGTTTCACCATTGCTGACCTACAAAGACAGGACTTTCCCATGTCTCAACCCCCTAGGTAAATGGGTGCGGCATCCAGTGTGAGGGCAATGAATGCTGGTCAAAACTGAGTGAAATTACTGCTCGGAGGAGGAGGCAGTGGGAGCAGAACCAAAGAGGATTGAAATCCCACCTTTGTTCTGGCAGAAGAATGTGTTTCTCGTTCACAGGACAAAAATGTGACGCATCTTGTTGCACATGCCCAAATATAACAACCACACAACGAAACAGTTCGCCTGTGGGTGGCCTGTTACTTTCCAAGGTAAGGTTCTCAGTACACCAGAGCACCGGGGTATGTAAGTACTGGTGATACACTAATAAATATGCTGTATTTTAAGTATATCCATATGTACTAGATCAAATATAATCTGTCCATTGAACACATGTTGTAAGATTTTTTTTTAAAGTTTTAAAAGATGAGTCAAAGTGGTATATCCATACAATGGAATATTATTCAGCCATGGAAAGGAATGAAGTCCTGATACATATTACAACAAGAATGAACCTTGAAAACATCATGCTAAGTAAAAAAGTCAGTCACAAAAGACCACATACTGTATGATTCCATTTACATAAAATGCCCAGAAAAATCCACAGAGACAGAACGTAGATTAGTGGTTACCAAGGATGGGCATAATTAGAGGAAATGCGAATGACTGCTAATGGGTAAAAGGATTTCCTTTTGTGGTCATAAAAATATTCTGAAACTGATTCTGGTGAAAGTTGTAGGACTCTGAATACACTAAAAACCACTAAATTGTACACTTTCCTAAAAATGTATAACTTTTTTATTGAACACATTTTTTATTGTACATTTCTAAAAATGTACAAAATTTTTATTGAAGTGTAGCTGACATATAACATTATGTCAGTTTCAGGTGTATAACATAATGACTCAATATTTGTAAACATTGCAAAATGATCACCACAGTTTGTCTGGTTAATATTAGTCACCATACATAATTCAAAACAATTATTTTCTTGAAGTACTTTTAAGATTTACTGTCTTAGCAACTTTCAAATATGCAATAAAGTATTATTATCATCACCATGCTGTACATTATATCTGAAGGTATTTATTTTATAACTAAAATCTTGTGCCCCCTTCACCCACTTCTCCCACCCCCCCAATTCCTTGCCCACAAGCCAAACTCCTTCCTCTATGATCCACTCCCCAAAATACAGTTTCGTACCACATCCCACAACATCAGCCAGACTGATCACCCCCACATTTGGGAGAGACATTTGGGATGTCCCCATGTTGTGGGTACAACATTCTATCTGGAGGACCCCAGGAGTAACCCCAAGATTCAGCAGCCACCCTTCAGAGCATCTGAAACAGATGACCAGGGCCCTGGGGACCCCTCCTGGGGGACAACCTGGCATGGCATCAGGTGTGATGGGCAAGACGTGGTCTTCAAGGTCAGCCCCAGAAGAAGACTCACAGGGGCAGACGCTCCAAACTACAGATGTTGGGTGGGCGAGGGGGCTGCTTCTTGTACGAACAGCTCTGTGTAGCGCCAGCAAAACTAAGCCTACTGAGCACTGCGGCTGCCTTTTCTTGATCACCTACTGTGTGCTGAGCGTTTCATCACACACTCAAGTGTGAAGTCCTGGTTAAACATACTCAAGAGCAACGTGAAATAAGAAGTCAGACAGGCGTATTAATAATGGCAACTATGACGCATTACAAGTGTTCAACATGATGATGCATAGAAAGGAGTTAGCATAGGATCAGTCTGTCAGTCAGCGGTATTCGTATAAATGAGTGGCGGAGGAGGGGGAGGAGAGAGGGGCGTGGGAGGGGGAGGGGAGGGGAGGGGAGGGGAGGGGAGGGGAGGGGAGGGGAGGGGAGGGGAGGGGAGGGGAGGGGAGGGGAGGGGAGGGGAGGGGAGGGGAGGGGAGGGGAGGGGAGGGGCACTGTGTGCTAGGAGCCTTTATATGTTGTGGCACAACCACCTTATAAGGTGAAACCTATCACCTGCCCATTTTACAGACGAGGGAACTGAGGACGGATGAAGTTGTATAAGTACTCATGGTCACAGAGCTAGTGAAGGGCAGCATCCCTTCCCCCCTGACGGATGTCACCAACCCCCCACTCACTTCTGAAAACCAGGCTCCATGAACCCCGCCCTCTCTCTGGCAAGTCCGGGTGCCCCGGGGGGGCCGGGGGCTTCCTAGCTTACGGCCGCTCTTCCCAGGTGCGGCTGAGCCTCCTGCAGCCGCTGCCGCGGCCCGGGGAGGAAGAGGAAGGGTTCCCAGTGAGCTCATCTTACAGGGGCCACCTCCAGCCCGCTGGGACCTCCAGCGGCTTGAACTTGGACGACACCCAGGCCTGGGCAGGGACAGGAAGCATCCCTGAGCGATAAAGATCGGGACCGGCTTGTGGGCGCCCAGAGTGCCTGGTGTGAGCTGAACGGCCCGATAACGCCCCATCCCAGCAGCTCCCCAATTCTGAAATAAAAGCGAGCAGCCGGGGGCCCTGCTGGAGAAGGTGGCCCCGGCCCGCCCAGCCTGAAGCCCAGCTCCTCCAGCTGGGAACCGCAGCGCTCCCAGGACGGGCTCCTGGCTCCAAACAAGAGAAGACGCACCCATGTAAAACGCTGGAGAGGACTCGGGCTCTGCTGCCTCCCAGGCATCTGTCGGAGCACTTTACAGAGAGTAACCCGTCCAGCCCTCACAGCAACATCATTTGACAGAGGAGAAACTGAGGCTCAGAGAGGGGAAGTGACCTGCCCAAGGTCACATGGCGAGGCAGAGACAGAGCCAGGATCTGAATCCAAGCACCTGAGAATAGAGCCCACACCCCGAGATGCAGTTAGGACACCCCTCCATCAGACGCACAGTGTGACTGACGGGTCCAAAAATCATACTGCATCACTCAGCACCAGGCTTCTTTAAATAGGGGATCCTCAGAGTTTAGCTCCCTTCGTTCACCTGTATTTCTAAACGCTCGACAGTGAAAATGTATCATCATGCGAATGTGTCATAATAGGGTAAAAAGAAAATAAAATTATTAAGAAAATGAAATGAGCCACCACGTGCCAGGCGTGGAGGTGACAGCCGAGTAAAGCAGAAGGGCCCACCAAGTGACGCAATAAGGTACGAGACCCTCACTGTGTTCCAGAGATGCGTGCACACAGTGGGGGCTTTACCCGATATCGCCTTGCCATTCACCCTAACATTCACCCACGTAACCTCGCCGAGGGCTCCTGGCCAGGCTGAAAGGCAGGCATCAGCACCCCCATTCTATGGACGTGGACCCCAGGCAGAGGGGAAGTGGCTCCCACAGCTGGTGAGGAAACAGAGGCAGGGAGCGGCCCCAGGGCTGCGCGGCTTCCAACCCAGGCAGCGACTTCAGTGGCGGGCAGCTGCCGCGGTCCACAGAAGAGCCACCTTCCTGGGGGTGACTCAGGCCTCAGAACAGGAACTGGGTGACACCCAGAGAGCCCCTGGGGACACCCAGCTGACCCCAACTAAAGCCGGGGCAGATGGCTCACACTTGCTCTGCTGGGCCGGCCAGCATGCTGGGCATTCCAGAAATTCCTCCAAAGCTTTTTGCTTCCTCCACAGCCCCCCTTCCTTTTAATGAACTAAAGGAAAGAAAGGCAGGAGGGGCTGTGATTGGGCATCTGGATGAAGGCCACGCTTGGAAGCATTATCACTTCCATTCCAGGGATCCAGCTGACGGGGGAAGGTGGTCTGCTGGGTGCGGCAGGGAAGCGGGTGTGCCTCCAGACTGGCAGGGGCGGGGACAGGGGAACACGGGCCCCACCCCAGCGCCCCCCGCCCCCCCATCACTGCCCTGGGCACGCTGCTCTGTAACCCCCCATCTCTGTCTCCATGAGGGCTGGAGCTGTGTCCCAGGTAGCTCTGACACCCAGGGCCTGGCTCAGGCCCTGGTACACAGTAGGTACTTAATAAATGACAAAAATGAAAATGATCCACGAACCCAAGAGAGGAAAGGACACGCTGCACTGGAAGTTCCAAAGGGAGAGAGGATTTCAGGGCGAGCTGGGGAGAAGGGAACTGACTGTGATGTTATTACAGGGAGGCCTACGTTTGCAGGAGTAGTTCTTAGTTCGAATCCAGCCTCTGCAACTTCTTACCTCAAGCTGAGTGACATGAGGAGGGCTGTCCTATCTCTGAGGCTCAGTTTGCTTGTCTGTAAAGGGGGCTAGTAATATCAACTGTCTGAGTGATTCTGAGGATTGACAAGATATATACACAGTACCTCCCTAGCAAAGGACTTGGCACACAGTAGGCCCTTGGAGAGTGGTGGATTTCTAGGCCCTAACTTTTAAAGGGCTGACTTTGATTCTCCCCAGAAGGGTAGCAGGAATAAGAGGCCTTGGGATCTATTCATCCAGTTCTTCCTCCTCCTGTGAAAAGGGCCCAGAGAGGGGAAAGGGCTTACCCACGGACACACAGCAGAGAAGCTGGCACTAGCACTCAGGAGTTAGGACTTCTGGCCCAGACCGTTCTAATACTCTCTACATTCTCTCCTGTGACCTAGGACCCTTCACATGCCAAGCACAGTCCCTGGCATGTAGGTATCAGTTCTAGGATCAAAGACAAGAGGTTTCCAGTGCTAGGGCCTAAAATGAAAGGGAGAGACAAACTTGGCCAGCTTCCTAGGCCAAAGGGCCCTGGGAGTTCCCCAACCAAGTTACTCCCCGGCCCAGCCCAGGGCACTGGGCAGGGCTGGGCGGGCACAGTGCCCACCGAGGCTCAGGCTCCATGTCCGGGCAGGCGGGGCTGCGTGAGTTCACAGAGCGACCTTGGTGTACCCAACGCGCCCACTGGCCTCCCCTTCTGCTGGGAGGCCCCGCACACTCCGAGTTTCCTCCCCACCAGCAGGGCCTCACCACACCACAGGGAAACAGGACAGTCCCCAGAAAGGGCTTTCGTCATTGAGGAAGCAAAACAAAAATAGAAAAGAATACCAACAGAGTCAGCTGGGAGCCGCAGCCCTGACCTGGAGCCTTTGAAAATACAGCTGCGTCTCCAGCAGGCAGGACTCACGCCCAAGGGCCCCAGGGCTCCCTGCCAGCCACTAGCTGGGCAATGCCTTTCACCTCTGCAGGCCTCAGTTTCCTCATCTGTAAAATGGGGACATGGGGATCAAGCAAAACTACTATGAACATGGTACCTAGGGCAGAAGGAATGCTCTCTACTTACTATTTTTATTCTACTATGAAGAATGTTTACTGTTCTCAAAAGCAGGGTCTCAGTAGATGGAGGAAAGACCTCCCTGTCTTCTCCCTCAAGTTTCTGAAGGTGCAGGGGCCGGGACAGAGGCCACCAGCTCCACACAGGTCAAAGGCTGCCCCCTCTCGCCTCCTAGGACTCCTGGGCCCGTCTGAGACTCACTTCACAGATGAGGAAACGCTCAGGTAGGTGAAGCGATGTGCCCAGGGTCACACAGGAATGCCACGCCTGTGCCACTCCAAGCTCTCAATCTCCCCACCCAGCTTCCTTCAGAAACCACCCTGACATCCAGCAGAATCCCATTTTCCCCATAACCGCACAGGATTCGTCACATAACTGACACGGGATAAAGTGCTATCGAATGAATGAAGGAAGGAATGAATAAGTGGTGACTTCCAACCCTGAACCTGGGTCAGCTGGCCTTCTGCAGAGTCTCATAATCTTGGGCTCCCTGAAGCCTGCTGGGTACTTCCACCTGGGAACAGTGTGACTGTCCCTTACAGGCAGAGCTCCCAGGACTCTTCCTGGCTGGACTGCAGCTCCTTCAGGTTCAAGGGTGCTGAGTGGTTGGTCGAGGCCCTTTGCCCCTCCCTGGCTAGAAAGGTTTGCTCTGGGGAGAGAAGCAGGTAAACAGTGACCCATTAACAGAGGCCCTCCAGCTGCAGCAGGAGGGAAAAGGCACCTGCTCTGAAAGCATCCGCCTCCCGGCCCTGGCCCTGGCCGGGTAGCTCAGTGGGTTGGAGCATCACCCTGATACACCAAGGTTGTGGGTTCGATCTCCAGTCAGGGCACATACAAGAACCAACCAATGCATAAATAAGTGGAACACAAATCAATGTTTCTCTCTCTCTTTCTCTATCTCCCTCTCTCCCTCGAAAATCAATCAATAAATAAAAGCATCTGCCTTCTCACTCCTTCCCCCAAGGTCCCCACAGGCCTGGTGATTCCCAGGACCAGAAGCAACTTCCCTGGGCCTTCACAGACTAAGAATAGTACTAGTAATGACACAAATAGCTAACACACATCCATTCATTAGCAGGCACCATGTATTAACTCATTTAATTCACATCAACCTCGTGAGGCAGGCACTATTATTACTCTTATTTTGCAGATGAGGAAACTAAGGCACAGAGAGGTTCGCTGCCCAGCCCGAAGTCACACAGCTAGAAAAAAGTGGAGCTGGGATTTGAACCCAGGCAGTCTGGATCCGGATTCCCTGTAATATTCCCAATGGTTCTCGGTGATAGCTAATTCTGCAACCAATTCTGCAGAAGTAATATCCAATTTTTGTAGAAACCTTCATTCCACCCCAACCAGGACCCACTTAGCTCCGTGGTCACAGGCATCATTTATAATCCAGTTCATGCCAAGTGTTTCACAGTCCTTTCTGTTAATGGTCACAAGCCCCCTGTGTCCACTTTATAAACAGGCGAACTCACTGAGGCTGAGAGAGGTTATGAGACTGGTTGAAGGTCACATGACCCATAGGGGCAGAGCTGGGATTTGAACCCAGATCTGTCTCCTCTACAGTCTCCCTTGTCCTCACCGTGTTCTCCCACTCCACCGGCTACAGGTACCAGGAATTGTAAACCATGTCCAGAGCCAAAATCACCATCGAGACAATCATCCCTTCCCTCACATCTCACATCACAGGCACAAAGCACCTGTTTGTCCAATAACAGCGGTTCTGCCAGAGAGGATGCATTATTCCCATTTTCCAGATGAGGAAACTGAGCCTCAGAGAGGCGAACCACCTATTCCAGGCCATAAACTCAAACCAGGTCTTCTTACCCAGAGCCCTGCTATGATGTATTGCACACAAATTACGAGCTACGATTCTCTCCACCACTGGGCTCCCTGGCCAGCTGCTGCCTGTCAGCCTGGGTATCAAGATGAAGCTACATGGGGCAGACATGAATCCAACCCAAAGTCTGGAGTCCAGCCTGCAGGCCAAGCCCAGCCACAATCAGCTGAGCCATCTGCAGACCCACATGAATGCAATGTTTGCTCTTGAAGGCCACTGCGATTTGGGGGATGTTTGTTACACACTATTACCATAGGAAACCCTGACTAATACAAGGACCACGTATCTCCAGAAGGAAGCATGTGGACTTGTGTATACATGGGCAAATATCTTCCAAGACACAGTCCCCAGCCGGTTGGATTAAAAACCAAGAGCCACAAAATGTGCCGCCTGGAGGAACTATTCTCTTCCCCACTGCTCCACCAGAGGCTATATCCCATGGCCACTGGTGAGACAGCCATCCACTGTCCCTCTCTCTGAAATGCACAAACGGGCTCTCGCTCTCTCTCTGCCTTGGTGGCAGTGTAAAAGGTCCAGCCACTCTGGAGGGAAACTGGGCAGACCAGACCAACATTCTAAACAGGCTTTATCCCAACTGGGGATCAAGTTCCCCATCCTGAAATCTGTCTTCCAATCCACAGCAATGTGTGTGCAAAGACGCGGATGGGGGTGTTCATTGCAGAACTGTGTGTCACAGCAAAAAAACAAGTCAATGTCAGCCAAGGGGATCTGTTCAATAACTAACCTCATGCTTTGGAGTGTTGTTCCGCCTTTGAAAAGGGTGGGCTAAATCAACACACTCTGAAATGGGAAGGTGTCCAGCTCCACTTTTAACTTATGTGTCAAATTTATTGTTTTACGATTGCTGTTCAAAGGCTATGTCTGCATATGTTGATTCATTTGTTTACTCCACGACTGTCTACTAAAAAAACAGCAGTGAAGACAGACAGGGTTTCTGCCTTCTTGGAGTGTCAAGTCTAGAGGGGAGAGAGGCAACAAGAACTCCACTTAAGACCACCACAAGTAACAAGGGTAATAACAGCAGTGCGCATGGACTGAGCACTGACCATGTACCGGGCCTTTCTCATTTACTCCTCACAGCATCCCTCAGAGGTGGGATCCCTTATTAACTCCATTTACTACCAAGGAGACTTCAGAGAGGTTAAGCCACCTGCACAAAGTCACACAGCCGGTAAGTGGTAGAACCAAGATTCATTTCCTTCTGGCTCCAGAGTGGACACAAAAATAATTTAGATAATCAGCAGAGTGTGGTAAGGGCTGGGGTGGGAAACTCATGTTTCACTTAATACAATATCACTTTGCCATCTTTGAAGTGTTTAGTGTGTTAGTTGTTATTTTCACAGTGTGTGTGTCTATCACTTCTGACTCGGTGATGTTAACATCCAAATTTCACGCTTTGGGGACATATTACATCTTATTTTCATAATACTGATAGATAGGTGATAGATAAATGATAGAGATGATAGATAGATATTGTGTGTATCACATCTGACTCAGTCATGTAAATACCCACAGATCACACTTTGGGGATGTATTTCATATTCTTTTTTTTCTTTTTTTTTTTAAATATATCTTTATTGATTTCAGAGAGAGGAAAGGAGAGGGAGAGAGAGAGATAGAAACATCAATTATGAGAGAGTCATTGATCGAGCCCACAACCCGGGCATGTGCCCTGACCGGGAATCGAACCCTGATCGCCTGGATCCTAGGTCGACGTTCAACCGCTGAGCCACGCCTGGCCGGGCTGTATTTCATATTCTTAATGGAGATAAGGCCATAGATCATTTCACAGGTTGTTTAGCCGAGCAATTAACAAAGGTAGACATGATAACTACCTCCCAGAATTCACGTGTAATCATTTGCATACCTGTCTCACTTTGCCTCCCCCCTCCCTCCCTCCTATCCAACTGAACAGATTCCAGAGGAGTGGATTCCTGAGGACAGGGGCTCTTTGGAATTACCCAGGAAAGATCCTCAATCAACTATTCATCACGCTGAAGGAAAAAGGGCACGTGTATGTGTGTATCCCTCAATTCAAAGGCTGCCAGCTCCCTTATAAATGACAGCAGCGGGAGCAGTGGGAGGGGCAGGAGGACCACCTGACGCCTGTTTCATAAGCCACAAAACCAAGGGTGCCAAAAGCAGGCACCACCTGGGTTTGTTGGGAGGAATTCTTTAAAGAAGCCTTCCTGTTTGGGTATTTAGGGAGGGGCAGGGACGTAGAAAGAGAAGTTTTGTTGCAGATAGTCTAACTTATATTCATTCAACACATCCTGCATCCTGGGTGCAGCAAATAACACGGAATTCTCCAAAGGAGCTATCTCTCTGCCTGTGCTGCTCTGCCTGGGCTGTTCAGTCTCCCCTCCTTGCCTCCTCCTTGAACACTCAGCTCAGGTGTCACCTGTTGTCACCCCCTCAACCCCCCCCACACCAGGCTGGGAGAGCACCACCTGCCTGAAACACATCCTGATGACAGGCTGTAAGGATAATCGTACCCACCACTTGGTGAGCACAGGCCGGGCAGACACTGCCTGGCACTTCCACGCACTGGTTCACTGAACTCACATAACACACAACGAGCCTTTGAGGGAGGGGAATAGCCTATCATGAGCCCATTTTACAGATGAGAATGCCGAGTCTCAACACTAGTACCATGCCCAAGACCACAGCCAGGAAGGGGCAGGGCCAGAGTTTGGCCCAAAATCTCCCTGGCTGGCTCCCTCCTTTCCATCGTTGCTTTCTCCTGGAAGCCTCCTGGGGTTTATCCCTGCAGCTCCCGGACTCAACCTCCCCACCCTTTGTGGCTTCTCGACTCAACCTCGCTGACTCCAAATATCCACAAGTTGCATATTGGCAGGGAGTTCAGACCCCTTCTCTGCCACTGCTGGCTGGCAAAGAAGTCCCACACCACTGAGCCCCAATCTGTGAACCGGGCCGAGCCCCACCCCCTCACACAGGAAAGGGGTGAGGGTTAGGGTGTGAAGTCCTTGAGGACCTGGAGGTTTAGACCTAGGAAAGTTTGTGAAGAGAAAATACTGACACAATAATTAAGCTGCCTCCCCCGGGGAGGTTTCCTTCCCCAGATAAAAGGCTAGGCCTCCAAGGGCTCTTCAAGTGAGTGGCTCTCTAACCATAACACTGACCTGGGTCTCTATCCAAATTCAGGCCACCATCACCTCTCACCCGGATTTTTCTAGCAGTCTCCTCACTGGCCTCTGGTATTCCGTGCAAATCCGATCCCATCCAGCCTCCCACGAGCGCAGGGCAAGGTTCCCCAAATACAAATCTGACCCCATTCCCCGCCTGCAGAGAAACTTCTACAACACCCACCCACTGCCCTGGATCAAAGTCCAAACCCGAGAATGGTTGACCTGGCCCCCGTCAGCATCTCCTGCCAACGCTCCACGCCCCTTCCCACGTCCAGGCCGTTGTGTTTCTCTTCCCAGCCCCTACCACCAACCTCTTCCCTGCAAGCTCTCCAAGATCCTAAACCCCAGACCTCTCCCCTCCCTGAGTCTAAAGGCATCAGCCCATTCTCCCGTTAGCACAGCTCTCCCCTTCTAGACAACTGCCTCTTTTCACAAAGGCTTTACCCCTCCCTTAAGGATGTGATTGTCAGAGCCTTGAAATATTTGTTGAATGAATGAATGAATGAATGAATGAATGAATGAATGAATATTTAAAATATTCTTCTGGGGCTCTTTTCCTGTCGGTAAGAGATGTATTCAGGTGATGCTGACAGGGGAGAAATGCTCAGGGCCAGACAGTGGGCTGCTCCATTCTCCTGCCAAGGTCAGCCTTGAACAAAAGCAGGCCCCCAGGACCTCCAAGGGGAACGAGGCCTCTACAGCCTCAGAATCTGGGGTGAGGGCTGCACCCCCAACATCAAGAGCCAGCACAGCTGCCTCCCTGGACTGTAAGGCACACTGATTGCTCCACAGCAAGAATGTAATGACAGGAGGGCAGATCCTACATTGCCATTTCTACAGTGTTTGCCACATAGTAGGTGCTACACACGCACACACACACACACATCGGGGTAACTAAATGAGCCAGCTCAGCTCACGTGCCCAGCTGAAACATGTGCCCAGAAACCGTACTGAAACCCGGCACTTCTCTCGGGTAATTGCACCCTTGTCAAACATGCAAATCCTTTAAAAAGGATTCCCCTGAAAACCACCAAGACCAGAGCCAGTGTCTGCACAGCTCCCTCAGGAACTGTCCCAGGGCTGAGGTGCCAGTGTCTGGGGGTGAACGCAGGTCTGTCCAGGAGCCTTGATGGATCAGCAAAGGGAAAGCTGGGCCAAGGGAGAAGCCTTGTCCAAACGCCCTGGTTACTGATTAGCCAAACCCCAGAGCTTCTCTGGGCAAGGGGGGGGGGGGGGGAGGGAAAGAAGCGCAATTTAACCCCTTTGGAAGAAAGACCAAGTTAGACACCTCTCTAATCCTGCAGTTTAAAACCGCAACGAGTTGGGTTCCTGGAGTCTTCCCTCAGATATTGTAGAGGATGCACAGGGGATGGGATGTGAGAAAGGAGGGGCCACAAATGAGGGCCCACTGGTCTCTGCAGAGCCCCTACCTGTTCCAGACCTATCCTGCCCACCAATCCTGCCAGCCAAACAGGGAGGGCTGTGACCCCCACCCTCACCCGATTTTGCTCAGAGGGGAGACCTGAGCTCAGAGAGGTTAAGTGCTTTGCCCAAGGTCACAAAGAAGCTGCAGAGAGAAAGCTCTTTCTTTGTGCAACAGGTACAGCCCTTTCCTTTCCAAAAGGTAATGGCCGCTCCCGGCGAGAAAGTTCAGTCCTGCGGCAGGAAGCCTGGGCCACCAAGGCGGGTCGCGGAGGTCACACGCTCCGCTACGGGCTCGGAGCGGCGTCTCAGGGCGCGGCGCCCCGGCTCCGGGCGGGTGTGTGCCAGGAGGGTGTGGAAAGGTCAGGCCTGGGTGGGGGTCAATAAGCCGCTTCCCTCCCCAAGGGCCCCTCCTGTAGCCTCTGGCGGCGCCACCAGACGGGTGGGGACGAACGGAGCCCGCCGGGGAGCCGGGGCGCCGGGGCTCGGGACCCGTCAGGCTGCCTCTGCCCGGCGAAGGCGCCCGGAGCGCGCGCAGGCCGGGCGGGGAGGGCGCGTCCGGAGCGCCGGCCCCCGGGCCAGGCGCGCGGTTCCCTCCACAGCCCGGCCGCCCACGGAATCCCTGCACCCGGGCTCCGCTTCGCTGGGCACCCCGCTCCCCGGTGTCCACCTCCGGGGCCTCCAGCCCGCAGCGAGGTCCAGATCCTAGCAGCTCCAGGCTGGGTACCCCGGACCTCCAGCGAGCCCCCCAGCTCCCGACCACCAGATTCCTGTGAGACCAGCGTGGGGACAGAGAAGGAGACTAGCTCCTCGTCTCCAATCACCGGCCACCGTCACCCCCAGGCTGGGACCGAGTGGGACCCCCAGGCCGCCGGCGCCCGATCCCCTCCTGGGATCTTCAGCCGAGTGGCGCGGGATCTTTCCGCGGGATCCACTCCACAGTCTCGGGAAACAGCTCTCCTAGCTCCCAAATCGGGATTCCCCCCCCTCCCCGCAGACCCCGAGCCCGGGGAGATCCGCTGGGTCTCCGCCTCGCCAACTTTGCCAACTTTTCTCCCGGGGCCTCAGCCGAGCAGAAACTTGGCGGCCATCGCCGGCCGCCGCACCCCCAGCCCCCCGGAGGGCCGAAGCCTGGGGGCCTGAGGCGGGTTCCCACCCCCGCGGCCGCCGCGCAACCTACCCCGGAGCCGCAGTCCGCGCCGGCCCGCGCCGCGCCGCCACCTGCGCGCCGCCCGCAGCACCTGCCTCGCCGCCGCGGCCCGCGCAGCCTAGCCTGCTGGGGGCGGGGCCTCGGGGGGGACGCGCCCCCGTCGCCATGGGAACCGCTGCCCACGGCGCCTGCGCGGAGGGTCCCGGGGCGGAGCGCGGCTGGTCCGACCCGCGCGCTCCGGGAGCAGGGGCCTTAGGACGGTCCGGGGGGTCAGAGGTCGCGAGTGCGCCCAGGACACTCCTCCCGGAAGCGCCGGGACCGCAGAACCCCGAACTTGCGGTGCGCGACTTGGGATATTGTTCATGGTCCCCACCCGCATTCCCTGGGCGATGCCCAGACTCCGGCCCGGATTCCCCGACAACAGACACCGCCCCGCCGCCGAGCCTGCGCCCCCGAGAGCCTAATGCAGCCGGGGACCGCGCGAGGCGCCCCGTAAGGGCTCACCCTTGGAATCCCCGGGACTGCGGGCGCTGGCCGGGAGCGAGCGGGGTCTGCGCGGTGCACTGGCGCCCCCTCGCTGCGAGCGGAGGGGCTGCACGCAGGGCCGGGGGTCTGGCCCGACCGAGTTCCCCAGACTGGGGCGCCCGCTCTATGCCAGTGTCTGTCATTGTGTTGAGGTGGGGGGCTGCGGGGTGGTGAGGCGTGTAGACTTTTGGACAAGTTGAGAGAATGGGAGGAAGTCGCTCTTGAACGGAAAATACCGGTTTTGCTATCCATTCCGGATCTCATCCGTAGATCTTTTATTAAGCACCTACCCTATGCTGGGTGTTTGGAGACACCGTGGCGAAGCAGCCTGCAAGATCCAGGCTCTGGTGGAGTTTACAGACATTGTGAGCAATAACTGCACAGATCAATTTAATTGTATTTGTGACGCGCGTTCCTAGGGAAACAGGGAGCCTGGATAACCAAAGGTCCTAAAGTCATATGTGCATTTAGTTAGTCAGACCTCAGTAAAGTTAGAGAAGGGGGGGAAAGAACACCACACTGTGTGGCTTCAAGAGAACTGGCAGGGAGCTCTCTTACCTCGTGTGTGTGTAGGAAGGGAACTCCTGTTATAGGAGATACACACCATATCCACTGTTTGATTGAATCTGCACAGCAATCCTTTTGAAGTTAAAATCACTACCCCCTTTTACCAAGGAGCAGCCTGAGTCTCCCTAAGAGACTTGCCGTAAATGGTGAGCTTGAGTCTCCATGTCTGGATATTCTTTATCATCTGGATGTCTTGAGCGCAGGGATCAATGGGACCCAGTTCAGTGGCTTTAATTTTTTTTTTTTTTTTAAACCTCACCCGAGGATATTTTTTCCATTGCTTTTCAGAGAGTGGAAGGGAGAGAGAGAAACATAGATGTGAGAGGGACACATCGATTGGTCACCTCCCGCATGTGCCCTGACTCCCGGGGCCGGGGATCGAGCCTACAACCAAGTTATGTGCCCTTGGCTGAAATCAAACCGGGGACTTTTCAGTCCGCGGGCCGACGCTCTAAGCGCTGAGCCGAACTGGCTAGGACTTCAGTGGCTTTTAAATACGACTTCCACTCCGAGGGAGAAGTCTGTGTGGCAGGAGACAGAGAATGGTCAGGTTGAAAGTTAGAATCCCTCAAAATCCACCTCTAAGTCGGGCTCTTACACAACATGAGTATGTTATTCAAGCAAAGGCCAGTATTGTTTATTGTTCACTGTCCTCTCCAGAGCTCCTGGATTCCCAGTGCCTGGCATATAGTAAACACTCAATAAATACCGAGCTCAGAAAATAGCAGGTTAAATGAATGAATGACCAACAGCTGAGCGAGTGCCACCTGCTCCCTCTCCTCCCGAACCTTATGGGAACTTCCTGTCTTTCCTGGGCAAATCTCAATCAGCCAGAATGTGGGAGCTAAGCAATCCTTTTAACTGCATGTTCCGTGTCTCTCAGCTCCACATCCAACTTAGTCCACCTTGGCATCTCCTCTCCATTCCAGAATTTAAACACGGGAGGGGAGAAGATAGCCTCCCTCCTGCCATTCCTTGCAGAAACCTCAAACCCAGATGTGCCCCCAGCCCTGACCAGCCCCGCCCCCGCAGCTCTACTCCCCAAAAGATGCCCAGACCAGTGTCAACTCTTCCACCCAGCAAGCTCTGAGGGGTGCCAAACTACAACTCCCAGAATCCTCCTGCCCCAGGAGAGGCGGGACTTCCTGGCTCAGTCCCACCACCACCTACATTCCTGTGCCCTCCCTCCCAGGTTTGAGGCTGCCAGTCAGCACACACCCAGAGATTATACTCTGACCAAAGAGGCCTCAGGTTGTTCATTCTTTCCAGAGCCAACACTCCACCTCCATTCCCAGCCCTGGCTTTTCTCTTCCTAAGGATAGAGGACAAGGCCACCCAGGGACTTTCTCAGAACCCCTTCTCTGCTCTCCTCTACCCCCTCCTCCAGGAAGTCTGACCTGATTTGGCTGCCTGTTCTCAACTCTGGCAGCCCTGTCCAATAGCACTTGGTGCAATGATGGCTATGTGTTATGTCTGCGCTGTAACATTAGCCACAGATGACTACTGAGCATTTGAAATGCGGCCAATGCAACTGAGGAACTGAATTTTAAATTTCATTTAATTTTAATTAATTTAAATCTCAATAGTCATATGTGGCTACAGTTACCATATTGAACAGTCACCCACACACTCCTTGACAAAGACCATATTCGTGCATTTTGGTCAGTGCGTATTTATCCATTTTTTTCTCCTATAATTTACTTGCTTCTTGATCATGAGAGCGAAGATCATCTTTGCAACATTTTCCCTCCAATCCTTCAGATCTTAGCTTTAATGTCAACTCCTCTGAGAAGCCATCCCTACCCTCCCTGACCACCATGCTGCAGCCTCCGGATCTTCTCACGCACGGATAACGCTGGAGCATAATTGCCCAATTACTTCTCTCCCTCACTTTCTAGACTGTGAGCAGCTTGGGAACAGAGATTAGCACAGAAATAGCTGACATTCAATAAATATTCATGGACTTCAACATCAAATAAATGTTTTCACATGATACAACCCAGTGCCTGGTTCGTGGTAATGATACTAATGAAAGTGATAGTTTATTGAGCCAAGTACTTTGCCTGCTATGTCTCATTAAATGCCACAACAGTCCTAAAGTAGGTGATCTGTTATCTCCCTTTTATAGATGAGGGAATGTGAAGCTCAGAGAGGTTAAGTAAATTGCTCAAGGTCACACAGCCAGTATCTCTGTCTGGGTTCCCCCAGAAAGCAGAGCCTGAGGCAAAACTCTGATGCTAATGCTTTATTGGGGATGTAATCCGGGCCCAACAAAAATGAAGGAGAGGGACTTGGAGGCAGGGAAGGAGGAAAGACAAATACAGGGCATGCCTTGCTGAACTGGCCACAGCATCTCAAAACAACACATCTGGGAGTTCTGTCACTCAGGGTGTCTCCGCAGAAGCCACGGGGAACATTGCAGGGGTGAAGGGAAAGAACTTCATACCCCTTGGAGGGTCCACTGAAGCTTGAGCCCAGCTCTGCCACTATGCTCAGGGTGACCTAGGTGAGGGTACCTCTGCCTCTCTGGGCCTCAGTTTCTCCACCTATAAAATAAGCACAATGGACCCTCCAAGGGGTATGTGCTCCTCTGTCATGCCAGCATTTACAGCATTACAGTGACACCTCCAGTTCTCGCCTGCCCAGCCATCCATCCCCCATCTTCTGCCAACAGCACCTCGGTTTTCCTCCTAGAAACCACCCCACCCCCCTACTTCACTCTGTATCTTTCCAGTGGGGTGAGCCTCCTGACACCCCTACCCTGTCCCCAATCTCCAGCCCTCAACACCAGTCCTATAGGGCGCAGGGCCTAAGTCTGGCCAATCGGAACTTCCCACTTCCCAGGCCACAGTGACTGGCTCATGTATGGGCTGGTGACCCAAGTTTGCCCAATGAGAGTTCATCACAGTATCTGCTGCTACTCGGTGCAGAGGAGAATTTTTTTTATTTCCCCTCTGGGGCTACTAAGCCTCACAAGAGCCACCAGAAGCCAACACTGTGAGAGAGAATATGCCTGAGAGTGACGCCAACCCGACAGAAAACAGCTGAGAGGTGGGGGGGTGTCCTGAGGACACTGGGGGTCACCTGTGCCAAAAGCTGCACCTGCACCCTAACAATTTCAGTCCGTGACCCCAGACACTTCTCACTTCTACTTGAGCCGGTCAGAGTTGCCCTCGCATCACATGCAGCAGAAGACAAGACAAGCACCCTCTCTGCGCAAGTCTCACGCTGGGGGCTGGGGTAAAGCTTTTTCTCAGGTGCAGCGCCCGCGGCTTCCTGGCAGTTCACAGCCTGCAGGCAAGATCCTCCCGACCCAGAGAAATATGCAAAGCTCTTCCCAGAACCAGAATGACCAGGGAGAAAGGTAGCAGGCTCAGGGGCAGGAAGGCCAACCTGAGGGTCAGCTGTGGACGGCTGACCCCTGTTCAGCCTTCTCCCACCCGGGAAACGCCACGCCCTCACCCCATCCTGATTTGGGGCTGGCTTTCCCCTCTGCCCAGCCCACCCGGCAGCCCAGAGTGAAAGGCTGTTGACTTAAGGAATTGGGAAGAAATACATACACAGACACACACACACACCTGGGCTTTGTTCACCAACCTGAGTGTTTCCTTCAAAGGCAAGGAGACATCTTATGAGGTCACAGACTTATGTCTAACACTGGAGCCCGAGCAATAGAGGGTCTGGCCCCAAAGCGTGAGTCTGGAAGGAGGTGTTCTGAGGTCAGGAGGAGGGACAGGAAGGGATTAACCAGGAGCTGTGATGGGCTTCAGGGGTCCATGAGCCCCTGCAATTACATACACTATTGCGTATGTGTGTGTGCGTGTGCGACCCTGCATGGGGAAATGCATCCACAGTTTTAAATCATATTTTCAAATAGATCTGTCACCTCCAAAATGGTCAGTGGCACTGGCGTAGGACTCTGCCATCCTTTAGCAGACGGGCGTCTTAGTCGGTTCAGGCTGCTGTGAACACAGTACCACACACAGAGTGGCTTGTAAACAACAGAAATTCATTTCTCATAGTTCTGGAGGCTGGGAAGTCAGTCCAAGATGAGCTGTAAGCAGATTTGGTGTCTGCCGAGAGCCCAGTTCCTGGTTCATAATGGCCATTCTCTTGCCATGTTCTCACACAGACAAAGGACCAAGGGAGCTCTCTGAGGTCTCTTAGATAAGGGACTAATCCCATTCACGAGGGCTCCACTCTCAAGACCTCATCACTCCCAAAGGCCCTCACCTCCTAATACCATCAGCTTGGGGGTTTATAATTTTACCATATGAATTTGGGGGGCACACAAAGACTCATTCCATTGCAATGGGGAAACTGAGGCTCAGAGCCATTGCATTACATAATTAGACACAGCTCACACAGCCAACTTGGAACAGAGCCTGGAACAGAACCTGAAATCCAGCTTAGGGGGCTGTGCCACTGCGGAGAGGAGACAAAGGATGCAGGTTCAAGTTCTCCCCTGTCCCGTCTTGCCCATCTTCAGATCTCAGCCTGGATATCACCTGGGCCTCTGCTTCCTCAAACATGCCAAGCACATGCTCACCTCAGGACCTTTGCACTTGCTCCTCCCTCTACCTGGAATATTCCTCCCCCGCACACCCACATGGCTGCCTCCCTCAGCTCTTGCCGAAAGGTCAGCTTCCTTGAGGCTTTCTGTGCCCATCCCCCAATCACTCACCATCCCCCTTCCCTGCTCCAGTTTTCTCCGGCACTTATCATCATCTGGCACCTTATTTATGGACCTATTTCTTTTCTGTCTTCCCCACAAAAGTGTGAGCTCCATGAGGACAGTAATTTTGTCTGTTTTCTTCACTGTTAAATCCCCAGCACCTAGAACAGTTCCTGGGACATAGTAGATGCTCAATAAATAGTTTTTGAAAGGATGGATGGGTGGGAGGGCAGATGGACCATATTTGTCCTATCCTGTTTGTCTGTCTTGCCCACAAAACCCTAAGCTCCTTGAGAGCAGGGATTTATGTTCTGTTCACACTGTATCCATGAAGGTCACACAGGGCTGGGCACGTGTAAGTTGAATAAATGATGAACCCCTTCAGTTGACCCATGAGGACATGGAAGCCAGGATAAGAGAGACTAGGCTGTGGGACATACGAAGACACTAGCAGCCACGTCTGAACTCCAGATCCCAGTCCTGCTCTGGCTGACTAGGGCTCCCGGAGGCTGTCCATGCTCCCTGGCTGCAGCAGCGGGAGGGGCTACCACCAGGAAGCCCCAGAAACCACTGGGGAGTCTGACTTTTAACCTAACCCCTCAGTATCACTTTGGGCCTAGGGCCCAGAGCCGGGAGCCTGATTCCCTGGGTTGGAGTCCCTGGCCCAGCGCTCACTTCGGCAGGTGTAAATTTAGCCTTCCTTCTGTCGTCTGTAAGATGGGAACTATGACAAGACGACTTACCATCCAGCAGCCGTGAGGCTTACCTGAGACAAGCCCGCCCCGTGTTTAGCATGGGGCTCGGGGAGCGCTTGGGGATCACCCCCCCACTCACAGCCAATGCCGAGCCCGAGGAGGACTCGCTCAGGCCCTGCGAGCTTCCCTTGCCGGGTTCCAGCTAATGGGCGCCTGGCCGGACGTGGTTTGGGGTTATAATGCCTCATTTAGCTTTCCGGGCACCTGGACAGTCAGCGTGATTTTCCCAGGTGACATTGAGCGCATTATAAGAACAAAACTCCTTTCAAGGTCAGAAACGCCCAGAAAGCCACTGGGGCGGCCAGAGAGAGGCAGAATCGCGGGCCTCGGCCGCCTCTGGGCTCCCCGGCTTCCTGGCTGGAATTACACCCCTTGGGATCCTGCCAAACCCCAAGGAGAGGCTGATTTGGGCGGAGGAAGGAAAAAAAAAATCCATCTTCCCTCATTCAAAGGGCCACATCTCACTTGCTGGATGGCAGCCATGCGGTTATTGTAATCCCGGGAATAAATAGTCTATGCAACGTGACCCTGACCTACCTACTGCCCAGGCTTCCCTCTCCCTCCCCCGGCAACACACACGTGATTTTATCCCCTCTGACCTTCACAACAAGCCCCACCCCCATTTTCCAGAGGTGAGGCGACATCCCCAAGGTCACAGCACTGGGAAGGGGAGGGTGTGGTCTGTCTGCTTCTTTCTACAACATCGCCCCGCTCAGTGACTGAACCCAGTGGCACCTGCCCCTTGGGATTTCTAATCCGCTCTCACAAATGGAGAAACTGAGGCCCAGAGGAAGGGGCAACTTGCCCCAGTCACACAGCTGGGAAATGGTAGGGTGACTGGCCAGCCTCCATGCCCAGGATTCCTGCCATATTTATAGTGCCGGGCAGGCTTAGCGTCCCAAAGTGAAACCAAGGTTGAAAAGGACTGGCCCTGGGAAGTCCATGTAGGTGCCCTTGGCGTGGCTGGCAGCTCAGCTGCTTTTGACCTTGGGTGCCCTTGGGTAGGTCAACCCTCTGGGCTCACTTCTGGCTATTATGATGTAGGTAAGACTTTACATGGACTCACCTTTTCATTGAAATAAATTTTAATTGCAAATGGGCAACCAGGATCATGCCAAAAAATAAAACAGAGCCACCACAACAAATACAAGGAAAATCCAGCTGCATCCCCGGATTCCCACGTGTCTCCGTCACCTGCTCAGGGCTCCCTGTCTTTGAAAGGGAAAGAATGACACCTGAGAGGTGTTTAAGACCCATCAGCTTCAACAGGGACTTTGTCTTTGATGTAAAGAAAGGAGAAGTGAGAACTAAGTAATTCTGGCATTGCAGCTGACATTTAAGGCTGGGTCCAGGTGCCACCTGAACATCTCCCCCAGGGACCACCAGAGGCACCACGGCATCCACATTCCTCATTTGGAAGACTCTAGAGCAGGTAGGCCATCGAGGCCCTTGCAGTGCGAGGTTATGTCCCAGCCTCTCCGTATTTGTGGATGTGTGTGTCGGAGGGAGCGGTGTCATGCCCACCCCGTCAGGGGGAGATTGAAGGACTCTGTGGGGGTAGCCATGGGTGTCTGCTGGTTAGTGGCTGAAGTGGGGTCTCGCCTTCCCTTTGGAGCAGTTGGCACCCCACGGTCTCACCCTTCCTGTCCTCTTGGTCCATTCTCAGTTCTCCATCCATCGCTGGAGTCCTTCCCCTCTGCTCCTCCCCTCTCTCTCTAGGAGCCAGCCACGGGGGACAGGAGCTTGGGGAAGAGGAGTTGAAGGGATATGGCTGGGGGTGGAAGGGGTGTTTCTTTCTATAAACCGGGGGGGGGGGCAGGAGTATAGGCTTCTATTCCAGTTTCCCCCTCATTTGCCAGGGGGATCTTGGGCAAGTCACATAATCTCTCTGGGTGTCCATTTGGTTTTCACATATAAAATAATGCCATTTACTTAAATGAAAAATACATGTGTACCGATCAATATCAGTTTTGCAAAAATGCCTCCAAACAAAAAGATACACATTGCATAATTAAAACGGTCACTGACTGGCAGGAGTTCATGGGCAGGGTGATTGCTAGAAATGCAGGATCTCAGTGTGATTTAGAAAAGGCACCCCCTCTGGGCAGAAGCAGCCCTTTTGGATAGTGCAGGGCCTGATGGGCAGAGAGAATGAATGAATGGATGGATGAATGAATGAATGAATGAATGAATAGGGAGGGAGGGGGGAGGGAGAGAGGGAGGGAACTGCGAGGGGCCTGCTTGAAGCAGTGACGACATGCAGGGCAGAGTGGGATTACTCAAAGTTCTAAACACTAACATTTATTCCGAGATTTGGGGGTTCGACTTCCAGAACTTGTTAGGGCGAATCCCTTCTCCACACTGGTTGTTAGCATCTCCCATTGCATGACAAGGTCGCAGGGAACTGATGGCCTCGGGTGTGAACACAGGACCATATCCCTGGCCGGGGGCGGGGGCACCTTTGAAGCCCGTTTCTCTCCTTGCCCCGCTGTCTCCACCACTAATCTTGCTCACTGACCCCGGGTTACTGACACTCCATGCTGGTGGGCAGCGTGTGGGCAGCTCTGGGGCTCTCCCTGACCTGCATCTTGGCCTTCAGCCTCATCTCCCCTGCCTGGCTCCAGACCCCTACCTTCTTTGGTGTCTTCTCCTACTGCTCCTGGCCTCAGGGTGACAGCTGGAGCCAGAGCTGTGCAGCCTTCAGGTCCCTGGATGATATTCCTGACTTTGCGTGGAAGGTGAGTCCTCAACTCATCAACTCACTGGGACCTCGGGGGGGGGGGGGGGGGGGGGTGGAGGGGGGTAGACTATCAAACCCACAAGAGCAAAACAAAGACAAGCTCTGAACACCCCCCACCCCACCCCGATCTGAGCCTCTGACTCTGTAGGGGTGGGGTGGGGTCTGCCTATTTGCATTTTAGCGGACCCCCCGGGAGGATTCTAAAACCCACATAGCACCTTGGCACACACTGAGGAAAGGTGCCCCTTCTTCGGGACACTATACTGCCACCTGCTGGAGTTACTGTGATCAATATGCAAATCTGTGATGACCCCAAGGCATCTCCTAAGAGGCGCGCAGTGTAGAACCTGCACACACCTCCCTGCCCACCCTCTATGCACTGCCAGGTGGGAAAACCACCACCAAGGTGTTGGGCGCCTCTGTTACCATGCACATTACCGAATTCAACAGTGGGGACAGTGGGTCAGGACGCCCAGTCCAGCACCTCTAATTACCCGTGCCTTCCAAAGGCTGGTAATTACGAAGGTAGCCTCTCCTGGGGACCCTCCATGCAGGGAGTCGATACAGGCAGGGTATGGTGGTTGCAGATCTAGATCTTAATCCTGGCTCTAACACTTAATTAGCAGGATACCCTGAGGCAAATGACTCTACCTCCTTGGGCCTCGGTTTGTTTACATGTGAAATGGGGAAAATAACAGCACAGACCTCATGGGGTTTCCAGCCTCAGCAGCTGGTCAACAAGCAAAGGGAGCATCCTCCTGCCCCCAGCCCGGTCAACACCCTCTCCTCTCTCTCTTCTCGGCAAGTCTCAGCTGCGCTTCTCCTTGAGGCTGGCTCCAGTTGGCCTTTAATGCAATTCTCCTCCTGTCCTGGGTCCTGGCCCCCCAAGAGCCGCGTCCAAAGAGGGACAGTGGGCAAACGCCAGGGGTGCAACCAGCTGCAGGTAAACCCACTGTCACAGACACATGAAGAAATCCAGCTGAGACCAGAAGAACCTCCCAGCTGAACACAGCCCATATTGCTGACCCACTGAATCCCAAGCTAAATAAGTGTCTCTTTTAAGCCACTAAGATGTGGGGTGGTTTGTTCTGTGTTACTCCTGGGAACCGCAAAGATACAAGGGATGTGAAGTGATCCACCTGCCTTGAACTTTCTGGGGAGAGACCAGGCAGCTGTTGTGAGAATCTGTCCCCATCTGCGTGTGAGTCACTGCGGTGGGAGGACAGGTCCTTCAGAAACCTTTTTTTCTTTCTAATTAAAAAAAAAAAAAAAAAATCCCCCAAACACAAAAGCGAAAATAACCCAGATTCACACATTTCTCCGCGTATATATATTTTCTCTCTATATAGACACAACTCTTCAGTAAACAGTTACAAGAGATGCTGGTAACACTGAGAAAAGGAGAGCACTCCACAGACAGAACGACTCCCACCACTCGATGCCAGGACACGAGGACACACACGACATACAGAGAGACCTGGAGCAGCACAGAGAGCTGAATAAATAGGCGGTTATTCCAAACCATGGCCACGGACATGTCTCCGGAACACCGCGAGAGAAGGCAGAGAGGAAATCTTGTGCTGTGCTGTGTGACTAGTCTGTCATAAAATAAATAAGGATCAGAGGGCCTGGGACCTGGGTCTTGCTAACACAGCGTCCCCTGTGATGAGCAGCTATGCGGCAGAACGCACTTTTCTCTGGATGGGCCTTTCGCACATTTTTTTCCCATCTTGGGAAGCTGGGGGATCAGGGCAAGGAGATGTATGCTCCTGGGAAGCAAGGGCCACCTGGGCCTTGTCCATCCTGCCCCAAAGGCCCTGCACGGGGAAGGTGGGGGTCCAGATGCAGCTGAAGGAGCTGTGACCGAGGGAGGAGCCTTCCCCAGCACGCAGGACAGGGACTTCTCCAGTCCTGGTTTGCTCAGGGCGGTAGGACTCACGCATCCCCTGTGCGAACGCTTCAATGTGCTTGATGTGTCTCCTCCCGTCTCCCAAACCCTACCTGCCACTCTCTGTGTCCCCAATCCTGGTGCACTCTCAGAGCCCAGTTGGCAGGACTGCTTTCCTGGAGGACAGGGGGGCAGCTGAACCACCTAGCCCAGGATCTGTTGGTGGACTGGCGACCCTTTGGGAAAAGACACGGCGGGGACCATTTCCGGACCGAGCCGCCGTGGAGAGCACACGCACCTACCCTGGCTGACCTCCGTCTTCCTCTTCCTTCGTCCTGAGTGAGCAAGGGCACTTGGGGCAAAGCTGGCCTCCCCGGCCACGCGGCTGCACCCACACACGCGCCAAGCTGCCGGAGCACCAGGCCCAATGTGCGGGCGGAGAGGCAAAGTCTTTCCTAGGGGGAGGGGAAGGGGACAGGACTCTGCCCTGCCCGGGGGGCTCGAGGGCGAAACTCAGAAGAGCCTGGGACTGTCGCGAGCCTGCAGACACGTCTCGGATCCCACTGCCCTGCAGGAAGACGCCCTTCTTGAGAAGACATCTCTCCCGGAGTCACGTAGAGGAGGGAGATGAGAGAATACAACACATGGGACCCCAGACGTCAAGGGGAGGGGAGTGCAGGCCTCCCGTGTGCCTTGTCTAAATGGGAGGGAGCCCCGGGACGCAGGCGGCTTAGGGAGACAGGCAGCGGGGTGGGAGAGACATTGGTAGCCTCTCCTCTAAGCCAGTGGGTCTCAAATGGGGGCATTTGGCAATATCTGGGGACATTCTGGGTAGTCACAACCGGGGTGGGGAGGAGGGTACTGCTGGCATCTGACGGGTAGAGGTCAGCGGGCTGCTCGACATCCTACAATGCACAGGACGCCACCCCCAAAAAGAATGACCCCAAATGTCAACAGTGCCCAGTGCAGAAACCCTGCGCCAAGCGTCTCCCAGCCTGTCTTCCACATCTCCAAAGGCCCCTTTCAGAGTGCAGAGGGAGCCCCACAGACTCTCCTACACCCATTTCCAAAACAAGACCCTCCCCAAGTCTCATCCGACAAGACAGTCTGGAGGGATGGGGGAGGGAAGAAGAGAGAGGAGACCGTCCGGAGGCCTCGAACAAAGATGTTCCCTCCATCCACTGCCAACTCCCGCAGAGGAGAAATCCCAGGCACGGGCGATCTTTGGTCAAACAGGAAAACGTAAGGCTGAACGCAAGGGGCAACCCCTCGACCCCACTGCCAGAGTCGGGCAGTTTCTCTTTGCTCAGAAGTCCATGCTCACACAGACACCGGGGCCCCGCTCCCGGGCGGCCGGGAGGAAAGTGGGCAGGACAGGCGGGTGGCAGCTCGGCTGGCTGCCTGGGTGAGGTGGCCCTCACTTGTTCTCGATCAGAGTCTGCACCTTGTACACGAGGTCCCGGGCCAGCTTCAGGATCTGCTTGGTGTTGTGTCGCTCGGCCATTTCTGAAAGAGCAGAAGACGACATCTCATGAGCCTCCTTCTATGTCCACCCTCGGGACACACTTCCAGCACCTAGAGGGGTCTCTGGGGAGTCCCCATCATTGTCGGGTGGCTTCATCCCCAGAGGGGCTCTCGAAGCAGAGACCTCGGGGAAGGCTGGCACCTCTGGACCTCAGTTTCCTCGTCTGTAAAATGGGGATTGTAACAGTACCGACTTCACAAGGTTACTGTGATGATGTTGTTCAGTGTATGCTTAAAAAATGTTAGGTCTTCTCAGTCCCTTCCTACAAATACAATGTCTGAGAACTTTCTAAGAAAGCAACGCCCGGCACACAGTAGGTGCTTAGAGCACGAAGGGAGGGAAACGACAGAAGGGAAGGGGAGGAAAGAAAGCAAAAATAATCATTCTATTGAGAGCCCCACAAAATGATCAAATCTTTAAGGCAGAAAAATCCTAAACTTAGACCAAAATCACGGAGAAGTCATTTACCGGAGGGAAAAACGCAGTAAGACCACGGTTCCCAAACTGGGTGCCGAGGTACCTCCGAGTGCCCTGTGAACTCAGGAAAACTGGGAGGGGGGATGGAGGGGATGCTCCACTTCTGTTGAACACCAGCGTGCGTGAGTTCACAAACTACATTTCACTCCTGCCGATCACTTCATAGCCTTGCGCAGCTAGGTTTTCAGCAAGCGCTTGCTGCGATAGAAAGCAAGTGCCACGTGAAAATCGCGTGGACAGGAAGTGGAGGTGGGGGTGTCCCCCCTCATTCCAAGGCTCGAGAAGCTGGGCAGAGTCCAGTGGTGCACACCTCCCATTAGTAACTGGACTTACTGACATTGGGGTAGCTGGTGAGGGGGACCAGGGGCACTCTGTACTATCTCTGCAACTTCTCTGTAAATCTGCAGTTAGGCTAAAATAAAATCTTATTTTAAAAAATGTTTCCAGGGGAAGGTCACAGGTGGCATTTTTCTTGTTTTGCCTTTTCCAAAACCTCGTTTAGTTAAAAAACACACCACAAACATTATAAATAGTAATAATAGTAACAACAGCGTCCTGCTATGGGTCCCCTCATAAGGGCCAGGTGTCACGTGACGGGCTTTATTTACATCCCGTTTAATTCTCCTGGCAGCTCTGTGATTGAGGTCTTAGCACCAATATTATCCCCTGGGACCTGCATCCCAGAGACATGAAGTGACTCGCCCAAGGTCCCTGAGCGGCAGAGCTGGGATAGGAATCCACATCTTATCTGATTTCCAAGGCCATGCCTTTTTCATGTCACCTCCACCGCCTTCCTTTCCCTGCTTTTCTTACACACGTCCACCCTCCGAAGCAGACCCTGTTACCTCATTTCACAGATGAGAAAGCTGATGTTTAGAGAGAGACTATATGGCTTGTCCATGGGCGCAGATGGCTAGTGGCAGAGCCAGGGTTTGCCCCGAGCTTGATATCAACACCCATGCTCCTGCCAGATCCCGGAGAAAACATATCCTCAGCATTACAAGACGTCAGCTCGTCCACAGGGAAGAGACAAAGGAAATGGGCAGAAGCCCCCTCCATCCCCTTCACTGTGCCAATCTCAGTAACTCTCCACCCCTCCCGAGCCCCAGGAAGGGGCCCTCTAGAAGCCCCCAGCCCCGAGACGAGCCCCTGGCCACGTGGGTACCGTTAAAGAATTTGATGATGTCTGTGAAATCCATGTTGTTCTCCAAGATGATGTCGCGGTAGACCTCCACGAGAGCCAGCGCGATGAACAGGACGTAGTGGGTGGACGAGACGTGTTTGGCTGCCCAGATGGTCTCCCAGACGGAGAAGACGTCATCATAGACGAGCTCTGCCGAGACACCAACCCCAACGCGGACAGAGTCAGCCACAGAGCTCACCGTGCTGCCCACCCTCTGGGAAAATCCCAGGCCAGCTGCGCTGAGCTTCTGTCCTGGTGCAGCGGACAGAGCCCCGGCCAGGCGCTAGGAGACCTGGACTCTGTCGTTTGACTATCAGGAGCCTCAGTTTTCCCCATCTGTAGAATAGGCCAAGCAAATAAGGTGGGTTGTCTAAGTTTCCAGTTCTGACCTTCTGCAAGTAGGGGAACTGAGCATGTGCAGGTCTGACTGACACTGACATGTCCCTGTTCTGCCCCTTGACCAGTGTCCCCCTCTCTCCATCTCCTTTTGCACCCATGGGGGTATCTCCCCTTCCCCCTGCACACAGAGCTGGCTGCAGCATCTGGGTCTAGTGAAGAGATAGGCTTTCTGTGTCCAATAAACTCAGTCTGCATCCTAGCTCCATCGCTTACTAGCAAGGTGACCTTGGGCTAGTTACTCTCTCTCCTCATCTCTACGTGGGGTGATGCTCACAGTAGTAAAAGGCTAACAGGATAATACGTAGAAATGGCTCAGCACAGTGCCTGGCACTTAGTGAACACCTCCATACGTATTAGATATTATTCTTAGCATCACCCCAAATTTGCGCCACAGCAATGCACTGTGTTATACATCATTTCTAAGTCCCATGTGAAACATGCTCCAAGGGCTTCCAATTCTTGGTCTCTGATAAGCAGCACAACAGAATGGAAGGGGACTGGCCTTAGAAGGTCAACAGAGTGGGGCTCAGATCCTGGCTCTTTTCCTCCTAGCTCTGAATTGAATTTTTCTCAGACTCAGTTTCCTCATCTGTACAATGGGGACTATATCAATTCCTAATGCATGGTGTCATTATAAGATAAGGGAGGTGAACCGATCATTAAAACTCAGTAAATGGCTGCTACTCTCCTCCACTAGCTTTTGCCCTGTGGTCTCTTTTCCCCTGAGGCTCTGCCACAAAGAGCCTGGGAACAGGGCCCCAGTCTGAAGTCTGTACCTCGCTTGAAATCCAGCAGGAACCAGCGGTAGCAGAAGTAGAAGTGAGTGTAGTCCCCATTCTGATGCATCAGCTCAAAGAGCTCCGAGTCCAGGATCTGTCAAAGGAAAGAAAGGTGGGCATCGGTCTCCTGGGACAAGGCCAGACCAGAGGGGACAGCTGAATAAATGACGGTTCATCCCCATACCAGACACCTGACAGCCCTTAACAACCAAGTGGAGTTAAAAACGGGCAAAGGATTTGAAGTGGACATTAACCTAGCTCAACCTAACCCAGCTGTTTCTCCAAAACAGATATGCAAACGGCCAACGAGCACGTGAGAAATTCTCAGTGTCCTAAGCCATTAGGAAAACGCAAATCGAAATCATAAGGAGATGCCATTCACATCCACTGGGGTGGCTGTAATAAAAACGACAGACAGCAAAGCGCTGGCAAGGATGTAGAGAACCTGGAACCCTCGTATGCTCCCGGTAGGAATGTAAAATGGTGTGGCTGCAATTCTACTCCTAGATGCATCCCCAAGAGAAAGGAAAAAATATGCCCACAGACAAACCTGAACACGAATGTACAACATTATCCATAACAGCCCAAAAGTGGGAACCACCCAGACGTCCATCGACAGATGAATGGATAAACAAAACACGGTATATCCGCTCGCTGGGCTAGTATCTGGCAATAAAAGTGAGTGAGGTACCGCTACATGCTACAACATGGAGGGACCATGAAAACTCTACTCTAAGTGAAAGCAGCAGACACAGAAGCAACATATCACACGATTCCATTTATAAGAAGCGTCCAGAATAGATAGGCCTGTGAGACAGAGAGCGGACTTGTAGTTGCGGGGGGCTGCGGGGGGGGGCTGAGGCTCCTGGGTATGGAGTTTCTTTTGGGGGCGATGAAAGTGTTCAGAAATTAGACAGTGATGATGACTTTCGGAAGTGTGACTATTCTAAAAACCACTGAATTGTACATTGTAAAAGGGTACATTTTATGGTATGTGCTGTACATCTCAATAAAGCTGTGTGTGCACACGCGTGTGTGCTCACATGCATGCACAAAACAGACCCAAGGAAAAGGGCCAGTACAGTCACACATCCTTTTAAGGCTGGGCCATGACTTGTTCATTGCGTGTTCGCGGTGCCTGGACTGAGTCAATGTTCGGTGAGAATGAATCTGGTAGAACTGATTTGAGTTGTGGAAGACTGAGCTGAACTGAGGTTTTTAGTTCAAATAAGAGGTTAAGCTGAATTGAGTTTCTGAGTTCAACTCGGCTGGGCTGGGCTGAGTTGAACTGAAGTGAGTCAGGTAGGACCGAGTTACTGAGTTGAGTTAAACTAGGTGTGGCTATTAAGTTGACCTCAGGTCCACTGGGTTGAGCTGGAGCAAGTTATATTATTGAAGAGAACTGGCTCGTACCTGGATTAGTGACCTCATGTTGGCAAAGTGTGTGTCCATGGCGCCTCCATGGGGGAAGTTCTGGTTCATTCTCTTCATGAGCTCCGTGAAGCAGCTGAAGGCGAGGGCCTCTAGGGAAAGAGCACAGGAGAAACCGTCAGCTCCGCCACGGCCCAAGGAACAGGAGGTCCCAAAGCGATGGTCTCGGGCCCTGAGCTGGGTCACAGGGCCCAGAAACAGTGAGAAACTAGTTATTCCATTTCAAGGCATGCTCTCCAATCTTTTTTTGGAGGAAAGCCAGCTGACACCTTTACTGCTTCGGGTGGAGGTGGTGCTGAGGCACTCTGGGTGAGGCGGCCACCTCCTCTCCACCTCCTCAGGTCTCTGGCTGCGCAGGATGGGGCTGGCCCTGCGGATGGTGGCCAGGCGCAGGTCTGGGTGGTACTTGTTCTTGCAGATCCTCCACTGGATGCTGCTCAGGGTGGTCCGAGTGTTCTTGTTGATGGTGGTCTGCATGTAGGAGGTGGCCGGCTTTGGCTGGTTGGATCTCCACTTCATGATGACCCCTACACCTGTGCTATCGGTCGCCAGCTCCATGCCTACTGCCTTGTGCTGAACCAGCCTATTGTAGCAGAAGGATCTGAGGGCTTTCAAATTATTGGACTCAGTGCTGTATGTCTGCTTGTCCCTCGTGACCAAGAAGCTTGGCAGCTCTGTGCCACCATCCATTGCAGGTGGGCAGACATGGTGGCAGCTCCTCGCTGCAGCGGCCCAGTCAGAGAGAGAGCTGCTCTCCAATCTTAATTTCCTACCCCCTACCTTGGAAGTAATGAAACATTTTTTTCTTTTAGAAAATGATGGCGACAGCAAAGTGCTCTGTTTTAAAGATCTCTATTTGCTATAATAAAAACTTGACGATGTTTTGTTGATCCCAAACATTTTTTTTTCTTCTTTGAAATTGTACAGGGTTCATGAGATTCTCAAGTCTGGGAAACTTTTGGATTAAAACAGCAAACGTCAGTATTGGAAGGACGTTATGCAAAGAAATGGTAAAGTTACGTTGAGAAAAGCTGCTGTGAGAGTCACTACATACATTAAGAAACAGCTCTGAGAAGTCCCGCAATAAAGAAATCTGTTTCATACAGTTTAACCCAGTGTTTAAAAAATTTATTGGAAAAGGGTATCTTTCTTCTTCTTAAAACCTAGTAATGCTGGAGTAAGTTATGAGGTTTCCCAAGGCACAGCAGGATCTCACTCATCTTTTAAAAGACTATTTTTTAGAACAGTTTAGATTTACAGAACAATTGAGAAGAGAGTAGAGAGAATTTCCATATACCCCACACCCCAGTTTCCCGTCACTAACATCTTACGAAAGTATGGTGCATTTGTTATAACTGATGGCCCACTGATAATATATTAACTAAAGTCCATAGTTGTGTGGGGTTTTTTTGTTGTTTTTTTAATCTGATGCCCTTTTTTCTGTTCCAAGAAGCCATCTAGGGTAACACATGACACACAGTTGCCACATCTCCTTGGGTTCCACTCCGCAATGGGAGTTTCTCGGGCTTTCCCTGTTTTTGATGGCCTTGACGGTTTTGAAGAGACTTGCCAGGTATGCTACAGAATGCCTCTCTCCTGGAATCTGGACTGTCTGCCAGTACTTTGTTGAAGATTTTTGCTTTTATATACATAAAGGACATTAGCCTGTACTTATCTTTTCTTGTGACATCTTTATCTGGTATTGGCACCAGGGCACCAATGGGTCCTCATTAAGAACTGGCCTGAGAATGAGTTGAGAAGTGTCCCCCCTATTCCATTTGGGGGACGAGTTTGTGCAGAACTGTTATTAATTCTTCCTCAGGTGTTTGGTAGAATTTACCAGGGAAGCCAGCAGGGCCTGGGTCTTCCTTTGTATCTCATTCATGTCTGTACAAGCAGTGGCTAGCAAAGGCCTGGCTGGGTGGCAATAAGTCCTGGCCATCACAGAACAAGAGGTCTTTCTATTCTATGGGGACCTTGATGCGTTCAGCAGACAGGTGTTCTGAGCACCTGCGCCGACACAAAGTGAAGTTCAGCCCTGTCCTCTGCCGTAGGAAGGAAACTCCCCCCAGCCCTTGGGCAGGAAGAACACTCACCATCGTCCAGAATGACCAGCAGTGGGGCCAGGAGGTCACACATGCCCTGGACATAGCCGATCTCAATGTGCTGCCAGATGTAGCTGAGAAAGACACAGGGGCTCAGTGCAGACACCCACAGCCTGCCTCTCCCACCCACTCTTCCTCTCCTCCTCTGTGGTTCGGACCCCATCCCTCACCCGGACCACGCCCTCAACCTCCTGCCTGCATCTCCATCCCCAGTGTCATGCTCTTCAAACACTGCAGGCTCAGCCACAGGATGGCCTTCCTGAAGTCCAGCTCAAGGAGGTCACTACATTCTCAAAAACCTCCGCAGGCTTCCACCGTGTGACAGCACAGTGTCCAAACTCCTTAACCGGGGGGACAATGCATCTATAGTCTCCTCCCAACCCAGGTTCACAGCCTCACCCATCACGTCTCAGTACTTCCTCCTCTCTGGCCACACGGAGGTGGAATAGTTAAGAGGGGGTGCTTATTAATGAGTCAGAGCAGGGCTTAGGAAACCTTTTCTGAGAGGTCCAGGTAACAACTATTTTCAGCTCTGTAGGCCGTATCTTCTGCCTCAACCACTCAGCTCTACAGGAACAATCACAGACACGATGCAAACAAATGGGCATGGCTGGGTTCTAATAGCTTCTTTACAGAAACAAGTGATGGGCTGGAATTGGCCCGTGGGCTATAATAGTAGTTTGCAAACCCAAGTTAGAGTAGCAGGGAAAGAAGTCCAGAGTGTATTACTGAGTATAAAAAGCAAGTTGTAGAAAAATAGTTTATAGTATAATCCCATGTAGGTAAAAATTTTTTTAAACTTTAAAACATGTATGCTATTATATATCATATACTATTATGCATTATGCTATATTATATACATATATAGCTTTGGAGGAATAATTCCTGATATATTAGCAGCAGTTGCTTCTTCTGGGTAAGTAGTATTGATGGAAGGAATTTCTCTTTATACCTATGAGCTTCTGATTTCCTTGGTTGATTTAGGATTTTAATAAGCATGGATTACTTCCATACTTTTAGAAATAAAAGTAATTTTTAATGGGAAGTAGTAAGTAGCCCCAGATCTTGGCTTAATGAAATAAAGCACAGGTTCCAGAGCCCGAGAGGTGTGTGGATGAGCTCCAGCCAAGAGGCTGCCAGCCGGGGCGCCTGGAGCAATGCGGTACCCGCTGAGCCCCCGCTTCCTCTCCTATAAAGGGACATAATGCTTATCTCCTAGGCCTGCTGTGAGGATTAAGCGAGACGATGTCAGTCAAGGGCTCGGGATCGAGCCTGGTATACAGGAAGTGCCTAATAAGTGTCCTCTATTATCATCACCACTGCGTCCGATCCCCTGCAGGCGCGGCCCTGCCCCCGCTCCAGCCACCTGCACATGATGTTGCGCAGCTTCTCCAGGTTGGCGGGCGTGAAGTACCAGTAGTTGCGGTCGCACCTCTGCACGTCCTTCTCGATGCGGTGCAGGTTCACTGTGTACAGGTCCAGCAGCTCCGGCTGCCCGCAGGAGGGAAGCACAGGACAGTCACAGCCCAGCTCCCCTTCTAGAGGGTCCCGCTCCCGCCCCCTCCTGTCCTGCTGGAAGAGCACCCTCTACCTGGACCAGGTGGGTGTTTCATTTGGTTTCTGTTGTTATCATTTTCTAAGAAAACCTATCACTTTGTATGAGGGATATTTTAAAAAAATTTTTCTTTGATAAAACAAAACAATCCTATGAGGTGCATGGACTTATTGCTCCCATTTCACAGATGAAACTAAGAGAGTTATATCTGTAGCTGGAAATAGGTCCTTCTCTGCGGAAAACCAGGTAATAATAACGAAAGAACTGAACGGAAGTCCAATTCTGAATTACGCTGGACCTGAGGCCTTGACCCAACAGTCCTGATGAAACAGCTCAATGATGTGACAAGGGAAAAAAAGAACATTTAAAGGCCAACATTAATCCAAAAAGGCAAGAAAGTACCAAAGCTGGCTTTTGCCTTGAGGGAAGCTGCCGAAGGGGAGGATTTAAGCTTGGATTTAATGGTGGTAAGGAATCTAGTGAGGTTTTCGCATTAAGGCAGGACCCCAAAGAGCCAAACTAAAATATTCACAAGATGCTGGACCTGAGTGTAAGTCGAGATAGTTGCCATCAAGGCTGCTATGGACCGAGCGCTCACTGTCTGCCAGGCACAGAGGGCCTGACTCAGTCATTTTGAAAACAACTCAGGAAGACAGGGAAACTGAGCGACCCGTCTAAGCTGGTCACTTTGAACCCAGGACTGTTTGGCGGCACAGCCTGTGTTCTTTAAGTATTTTATCATCGCCTCCCCCGCGATGGGGAAAATGCAATGAGCCAAAGCCGTCTGGGTAACCGAGGTCTGGGCTCCACTCCCTCCCTCCTGGGGCTGTAGAAAACCGAGGGGACGATTCTAGACACTCACGGAGTAGGTGACGCCGCTGGATGACACAGGGGACGCCTCATTGTTGGCAGAAGTGCTCACGGCCAGAGACACCAAGGCAGGGAAGAGACTCTCCATCTCCGGCTCCTCTGAGAGGTTGTCCTCACTGTCCCCCCGGCTACACTTCTCCCCCTCGCTGCGCCCCCAGCCCTCCAGCGGGGCCGCCTCCTTCTCGGGCAGAGCCACGTCCATGCTGCCCGGGATGGACATGAACTCGTCCAGGCTCTCGTTGGCGAGGAGGTCACTCTCCAGGCTGTCCTGCACGGCCAGCTCCTCCCGGGGAGCCTCGTCCCTGGAGGTGGTGGCCTCGCTGCTCTGCCCTTCATCCACGCTGCTGTCGCCGGGTCGGAGCCTCAGGGAGGCGCTGCGCTGGGCGTCCATGACACTGTCCTCCGTGCTCAGGCTGGGCTCCGAGTGCTCCGAGAGGCCGGAGGAGAAGTTGTGGGAGGAAGGATGGCCAGAATCAGGGGAACACGGGCCATTCGCCAGGTTCCCGTTGGGGATCTTGGGCTGTTTCTCCTCCAGCCTGCCTTCCGCCTCCACCTGCTCCACTTCGTCCACAGACTCGAACACCTGAAGACGAGGTGCACAAAGACAGACGGACTAGGATGGACACTGGTGCTGCTTCCAGCAGTAACCTGAATATCCATCAACAGGGGATTGGTTCAGCCACGGAACATGCATCGGTGGAATACTACACAGTCAGTAAAAAGAGAGAGCAGAACAGGATGTAATACATGCTCCCATTTGTGAAGAATAAAAAAGCGACCTGCGTGCATGAACATGCACAGAACAATCCAGAAAGCAACACGGAAGCACTGCAGAGGGATTACTTAGGAATTTAAATGGAAGGAGAATACGTTTCACCATACAAACTTATGTGCACATAATTTAAGTAAAATATTAGTTAACAACATAAGGAACAGGCTAAACAAAGCATATTCTATCCATGTGGCTATTATGGATCCATTTTCAAAAGTAGTTAGATGCACAGATGACCCTTGACCAATGTTGGGGTTAGGGGCACCGACCACCCACATAGTCAAACATCCACATATAACATTTGACTCCCCCCATAACTTCATTACTAATAGCCTGCTGTTGACCTGAAGCCTTACCGATAACATAAAGTTAACACATTTTTATATGTATTAGATTCTGTATTCTTACAATAAAATAAGCTAGAAAAAATATATATATTTATGGTATTGTACATATTTATAAAAAAAAATCTGCATATAACTGGACCTGCACAATTCAAACCCGTGCTGTTCAAGGGTCAACTACACATCAAACACTATGGAAAAATCTCCAGAATACATCTCAAAGATTTAATTGTGGTTCTTTGTGTCCTTAGGCTACATCCTGTCAAGGATAGACCGTACAAGACCCTGTCACTTGAAATAGTTCTTCTCTGTGTGGTTATGTCACCAAGTTGGTTCACTGTTAATTTCAAATGTATCTTTTTTAATTTCTTTTGATTAAATTACTTTAAATTATGTAAAAAAAAAAATTTACCTAACTCCAAAGTTAAAACTAGAAAACATGGCATATTCAGGGAAAGGTAGCTTCTTTCCCTGCCCCCACCTCCCATTGGATTATTTTCTGGTCTGTCTTTCCACTGTTTTTGAAAACAGGTGCAAATACATGCACATATTAATATTTTTTTCTTTTTATACAACAAGTCTCATGCATACTTTTTGTGCTCGGCTTTTTTCTTTAATTTTGAGTAAGACTGAATTAATACCCTTTTTCATTGAATGAAATGGAAAGTTGTTGAACAGTAAATACATATAATGGTGTTGATGTAGAAATTTTAAGACTACCAGACATTGCAACATGGTGTCTACATGCTGTCTACATATTTCCGTGTGTGTGAAGTCTCACAGAGGGTCTGGAAGGATACACAGCCAATGGTGGCAGTGCTATTTCTAGGGAGGGCAAGTGGGGGTTAAGGATGGCCCAAGCCAAATTTAGCTTTCTTTGCAGTATTTAAATGTTTTTTTATAGGGAAAATAGATTCATATATTACTCACGTAATTAAAAACACAATCTTTAATGCTAATATAAAAGTTAAAACAAATAAACCATGTGACCCGGAGAGGATGGGCATCCAAGTCCATTACTCCAGGCTGCAGGGAGGGTGGTGGGCAGGGAGGAGGCGGGGCCTTGGGAAGGTCACCTGTGTGCTGCTGCTGGAGTCGCTCTGCAGGCGGATGTTCTGGTGGCCAGAACTGCAGCTCTGGGAAGACTAAGAGAAAAAGAGGCAGGAGGGAGCGTCATGAGGCTGCATGTTCCCGGCTCAGGGTCCCTGCCCTGAGCTCAGGAGGGGCTGCTGGGCTGGGAGTGAGGCAGCCTAGTTTTATCTCTACTCCTGACTTGAGCAAGTCCCCTCTCAAGGCCTCAGGTTCCCATCTGTAAAATCGAAGGGGTGGGAGTCTCACTTTCTGCTCCCTGGAGCCTCCCCAGAGGCCACACCACCCTCCGGGCCTCCACCTCCCACCCCTGCAAGCAGGAAGCCCCATCTTTACTGCTCTGTGCTTGACTCTGGCTAACATTTTAGTTAGACACAGAGTGACCTGCTGTATGAATGGCCTGATTTTTTACTCCCTCTCTGTATATGTGCTTTTTGCCCTGTAACTTCTACCTCCTGCCTGCTCTGATGCTAGGCTTGGCCACGTGCCCTGCTTTAGCCAGTGGGATATTAGCAAAGTGGCCAGGGCAGAGCCTGGATAGAGAGCTTGTGTGTGTCTCTCTTTACGATCTGCATTCACTGTGACAACATGCCCAGGTTAACCTGCTGGTGGATGAGATGTGGAGCAGAGTTGAGTCATCGGGGTATATGAGAGAGCCCCTGAAGGTCAACAAAACTTTCAGTTGAACATCAGAGCTCAGAACTGCTCTGCTGGCCCACAGACTCATGAGTAAAAGGAAATGCGTGTTGTCGGAAGCCACTGACATTTGGAGGTTGTTTGTTATGCAGTATTAGTGTGGCGATGAATGGCTGATACATCACTAGAGAATTAACTTTCTTCTCAGCTCCTGTTTTGGGCCCCTAAACTAGAGATTCTGTGAGACCAGCTATATCTGACTTGGTCACTGAAGTATTCCTGATTTTCCAGGACATTCCTGATGGTACCTGGCATATGGCAGGTACTCAGTCAGCATTTGTTGAATAAATGAACATCTAGTGCTGTGGTAGCTGCTTTATAGACACTATTTTATTTAAGCTACACACAAACCTCCCCTCTAAATGATTAGTCCCATTTGACAGATGAGGAAACTGAGGCCCAGAAGTACGGGTGCTTGCCTGAGGCCCCAGAGCTAGGAAATGCTGGGGCTGGAGTTCAAACTCAGGACTGTCAGACTCCAAAGTCGCCTTCCACCCAAAAACTAGGGGTGGGACAGAGTCTAGGCCAGAGACACCCAGGCCTACCACAGCCTGACAGAGCAGATCCTGGCCTTCACACCCCACCCTCCACTCCGAGGTGCCCCGCCATCACCTCATTGCTGATGGTGGAGTCCCGGTGCATCATCCGGTGGAGGTGACCATCCAGGCTGGCCCCTGAGGAGCACTTGGCCAGGGCAGCCGCGTGGGACTCCCGCTCTCTCTGCCGCACGATTGCCTCACAGCCCAGCCATTCGGACATGGTCTGTGCGTAGCAAGCATGAATCTGCTCGTCCACCTGCCAGGGCAGATGCAAGGTCACCCCAAGTGCTGGGAGCCCTGGGGAGACCAGGTGGCTCTGACCTGGGATCCTGGGCTCTGGAAACACCCATCCAACGTTCATGGCATAACATTCAACCAACATTAACTGAGCACCAACTACGTGCCAGGAAGAGGGAAGGAAGGTAATAAAGAAGGTGTGAATCTACAATTATCTCAAAATAAAGTTTGTTTAAAAACAATGACATCTGTGGCTTGTGCTGTGTTTCTATTGGACAGCGCTGCCCTGGAGCTTCCCGGCTGCCCCCCAGCTCCCTGCCCCAGCTTGGTCCCAAATGGGACCAGGGCTCCCCCAGCCCCACAGTACCAGGCTCCTTTTGTTGCCAAGGACCCCACTGCCCATCGGAGTAACCAACCTCCTTCCTTTCGGTTTCTGTCATCCCGAACTGGTAGTGGCCCAGCAGGAAGGGCCACACGGCCTTGCGGATCTCAGGCTGGATGCCCCCGTAGTAGATGAGGCGCAGCAGCTCCTGCTCCTCATAGCTCTGCGGGGGGGGAGAGGAGGGAGAGCAAAGGGTTTGGTCAACAGAAATCCAGGGGCAGCCTCGGGCCCAGCAGCTCTGCCCCCCAGGCCTCCCCTTAGAGATCCTGGCATGACTGGGCAAAGCCATAAGGACCCAATACCGCTGCAAGAGCAAAACCCTGGGAAGCCCTCGCCTGCCCACCAACAGGAGAACATTACGCGTGGCGTGGGAGCACCACACGCGAGCAGCAAGGGCAGGGGGTGCAGCTAGGAGAACCTACACAAACAGATGTTCACTGTGTGTTGATAAGTGGGGGAAAACCAAGATGCAGATCATGTCTAGCGTGAACCCGTTTTTGTTAAAAAGGAAAGGTGAGTGTATAATGAACTTCTACTTAATTTCCAGTCAATTTTGCATGCTGTGCTTTTATTTGGGAATATTACCTCGGGGTTTTTAATCTTGACTAAGTGCTAAGAAAATTGTTTTAAAGCAAATGAATCCACAGTGAACACTTGCTGCTGGTTCTGCATACACTGATAATTTTGAGGCACGCCAGGATGACTTTAACAACAGTTTGGTCTATTGTGGAGTAGATTTTTTCTCTTTCAAAATTCATTTTCAGGCAGAGGCTCTGCAGTTATAGTGAGTCAAGCTGGGGGACCAGCATGTCCTGTGTGTGTGTGCTCGTGTGTGGAGAGTGCCAATGGCTCTGTAGGGCACTGGGATCCTGTTTCCTCTCACCTCTTCATTTCACATTCCAAAATTAAAAGCTTATTTCTCATCTTAATGCTAGTCTTAGATGTATCCAGCCACAACAGCAAAACCCGCCATTCTTTTGTCCCTGTTGGGAATTTTGGTTCGTATTTCGTAGGACGGCCTCGTCAAAGCTGTTTAAAAACCAGAGAACTAACTTGTGGCTGAGGCTGTGAACCCTGCCTCAAAAATCCACGTGCTTTACTCCCAGAGTCCACAGCTGGACTCCGTTCCCCAGCCTCCCTTGCAGTTAGGTGTGGCCAAGTGACAGACTTCTGATCAACGGGATGTGAGAGGGAGTGACGTAAGGCCTTTCCAGGCCAGGGCTTTGAAGAAACAGGTGTATTCCCTTCACACGCTCCACTTCCCCTCTGCTGCCTGGAGGCAGGTGACCACGAGTCCCTGAAGGATGGTGGGGCCACAAGACTGACAGACCCCCCTGGAGGGCAGCGAGATGCCCACTCAGCAGGAATGCCCACTCAGGACTGTTAAGTGAGCAAGAAATATACCCCTGTAGTGGCGATCAACTGGAATAGCTGGGACTATTTATTAATACAGTTCGGTCTACCCTAATCCCTAACGCAAAGTGCAACCAAGAATGGTGAAAACATAGCCAACAGGTTGTGAAAGGTTTGCAAAAATGTTAGATGAAAAATATTTGTTTTCAACTAATGTTTCAACCAACTTATCCCCAGACTAGTGCCTCCCAAATTCAGGAGATCACTAGAAGCATTTGGGGAACTTTGAAAAAATATAAATTCTTGGGCTCCACTCCCAGAGATGCTAAGTCAGTAAAGCTGGAGTGGAGCCCAGAAGCCCATAAATCTTTTAAACTCCTCAGGAAATGTGCACTCCATAGGCTGCCGGGATTCTGAACACCAGGACCTTTTGAGAAAGTAACTGGCATATCTATTTAAATTTTAAATGCACATCAATCTATCTTATTTCTAGGAATCTGCTCTCAAAATGAAAGCACCAGTACAGAAATAAATGTGCTTATAAAGATGTCAACTATAGCACTGTTTGAAGTATTTTTTTAAAAAAAGAGGCCAGATATCTATATCATTAGGGAAAGATTTGAATTAATTATGGCCCACCCATATAGGCGGTATTATGGTTCTAACATTCAATATTTCACCTTGAGATATTAAAATACATCCTGAATATAAAAGTTGGTCACTTAAAATACAAATATAATGTCATGTCATTTAAAAAAAAATACGAGTTACAGATACATTTTTATAGATACATCTATGGATGTATCAACATAGAAAATGTATGATAGGGTCACACCAAACTAATCCTACTCAACTAATTCAGGGGATCAGAACTAGAGGAATGTAGCAGAAAGATGGTATTTTTAAAAAATGGTATTGTAAAAGCGTCTCTCCTTCAGAGTCAAACTTCAGACCAGCTCCTCTGAGCCCTTTCTGACGAGGCTTCATCTCTGCATCCTGCCCTCCACCTGCTTAGCCCAGTTGTAGCAAAAATCCTATTAGTTTAGTGAAAATCTCCACCTTGACATCTGATCAAATCCCTCATCCCCCACCCCTGACGTACAGATCTCTGGCCTGTCTTTAGCAAGACTCCCCTGCCCTTGATGGCTCCTCTTAGTAACTTTCCATCCAGTGGGCCCCTCACTCTGCTCACTGGCCATAAATCAACAGCTGTCTCTGCTGCATCTGGAATGGAGCTAAGTTCTATTCTGATGCCTCTTTTGCAATAGTACTGAATAAAATCTGCCTTCGCAGCCAAAATGTCAAAATGAAGATAAAATTTAAAAATTTGTATTCTATATATAAAATTTGCATTTTTCCATCATCGAACTGCTACGGTAAGTGGGCATTCCTCCTGTAATTCAGAAAAACAATCGTTTTTAGCAAGCATGTCAAACAACCCCTCTGCTTGTCTGGATTTGAGGGCCGCTCTGCTTTTCTCAGCCTCCCTGACTCTCACCCCAAGGGGCAGAAGCAGGCGATGGCTCTTGGAACTCTCAGAAGAGGGGGGGCCTTCAGTTTGGCTATGCGAGTCCCCACAAGCAGACGGGTCTGTTCCTTAGATGACAAGATGCCCCCACCCCCTGCAGTCTCTGTCCCACCGCAGGCAGAGCCAGGCCGAGCCTTACTGTGCTGTCCTGAAGGTACTGCTCCCAGATCCCAGCCGTCAGCCCATGTCCAGCATCGCAGGGCACGTCTGGAGACACAATCATGTGATTGACCAGGGCTGACAGGTGGGTCCTCACGGTGGACAGGTGTCTGCAGTAGGCAAGCCCTGTGGGGGGGAGAGGGGAAGGGTCACCATCCACCATCCAACCCTCCTTGCCTAGTCTCAGAGTCTCCCAAGTGCTGTCCACAATCGTCCTGAGCCCTCGTGACCCAACGTGTTCTCGTCACCCCCTTTTTCCAGGTAAGGAAGGTTAGGCTCAGAGGGGGAAGGCACGTGCTGGCTCGATTGCTAGTAGCTCTGTGACCCTGGGGAGGTCCTACCACCTTTCTCAACCTTGGTCAGGGTGCCGCCACCTCCTCTGCTGGAATCCAAGGTTTTTAATTCACAGGCTGGAGGCAGGGAAGGAGCAGGCAGGAAGGGCCTAGTGACTGCAGGCTCCCTGCGCCTCTGGGTGCCCCCCATCCACCCCGAGAGAGGAAGACGATGGGAGAGGTGGAGCTGGACAAACACGGGCCTGGCAAGGCATAGCCGAGAAGATACTGAGGGCACCGGTTCTCTTCAAAGAATGCCTGCCAACCTTCTCCCAATCCATCCTGGGCACCTGGAGGGCACGGTGCCCGGCACACGAGAGGCACTCAGCAAATACTGGCTTGTGTTTGCTTTGACTGTGCACCTTTCTTCTGGCTCTTCCCCACCATCTCATCCTGAACTCCCAGCGAGGACCCTGAACCTTCCAGAGCCTGAGGACTCACCTCTGCCTACGGTGATGATGACGTAATAGCTAACACTTACCCAGCACACACTATGTGCCAGGGAGCGGTCCCCTGAGTTTTCATAACTTAACTCATTTAATTCTCACCATCTTATAGACGGAGAAACTGAAGCACAGACCAGTTTCACCACTTGCCCAGGTCACACGGCTAGAAGTATGGAGTTGGGATTTAAACCCAAACTGCCTGGTTCCAGAACCTGGGCTCTCAACTGCCATCATTGAGCCATGTTGTGTGACAACATCATTCAAAACCCCGCTAAACCCCCTCCCCTCCATCCAGGAAGCTCTCTGTGCCAGGCCCTGCACTGGGCACTGAGGATAGGTCATAACAGAACAGGCAAAAACCTTGATCCTGGAGAGCTCACGCTCTCGCTGCCTCTCCAGGCACTCAGGGATATGGCCTGCACTGCTATTTCGCAGGCCCATGCAGGATGTGTTAACACTTTTCTAGCATTGTGAAAATATACACGTTTTTCTCTCCCCCACCTGGGCTGAGAGGCGGGAGGACTAAAACCTGCTAAAAATCGATATAGCAGAGTGGAAAAAACAGAGCCTCTGCAGTCAGGCAGGCCTGGGTTGGAGTCCCAGCCCTGCTGCTTATTAGCTGTGTGACCCTGGGCAAGTCACTTTGCTTCTCTGTGCCTTAGTTTCCTCATCTGTTAAAATGAAATACTCAGAGTACTTATGAATTTAATCTTTAAGTTCTTGGGAAGAGATCAGGCCACCTTTCTCTTCTGTTTCTGCCCATAGGAGAAGGGAACTGACAGTTACTGAGCACCTATGACGTGTGATGCTAGGTTCTAGGGTCCTTATATATGCTTTTCATTCAATCTTGAAGACGAACACTCTAAGGTGGGCACTAGGAATGCAACGGTGATTAAACCACACCCCGGCCACCAAGGAAACCTCACTGTTCACTGCCCTCTCTTGGACCAAAGTATAATATTTATACCCAATCTGTAGATGAGGAAATTGAGGCCCAGAGAAGTTAATGTAACTTCACCAAAACCAGGCATCTAGGAAGCAGGAGCACAGAGCCAGGCTCCTCCCCCTGAAATTCATGGCATGCAGTAGGCACACAATGAATGCTCTCTGGAGATTACAATGGAAAGAAGGTCAATACGCACATCCATAGAAGGCTCTGGAAAGGATCTGGTACTTCATATTGTCACAGAGAAGCTTCAGGGGAGCCCTGCAGGTGGAGGAAAAAGGAGACACTTAGAGCAGGTCCACACACAGCCCAGGTTTCCTGGAGAGGAGACAACTGATTATCTCTAGGAGAAGATTAAAGTCAGCCAGTCAAGGGGGCTGTGGGGGTATTATTTCTCCTAATACAGCATCACTGCCCCTTCTGCTGTCAGCGTGGGAGTCACTCCCCAGCTATGTCCCTGTGGTTTGGGCGGAGCTGATTCTAATCAGTACGTGACTTAGGCCAGAGTCACAGTGATTGGGTCAGAGGTGGTCATGTGATCCAACCTGGGCCTGTGAGAATCAGCCCTGGGATTTCCATTGGAACAACTGGGAAACAGGCACTTTCCCCTGATTAAGTTCCTGAGCCAAAGGGATATGGGGCAGGGCAGGGGCAGTGGCAGCTGGGGATCCGTTTTTACTACTGCAGAGAAGGGCCTGCCTGAGAATGAAACCATCACAGTGGCAAACAGAGGCACGTGCCAAAGAAACAGAGAGATTCCTGTTTTGAGCATCTGGATCCAGCCATACCTGAAGCCACTGCACCTGTGGACTTTTCAATTCTATAAGCAGATTTTCCTTTTTACTTGAACCAGCTTGAAGTGGGTTTCTGACACTTTCAGAAAGAGTTCTGACTTCTTAAGTGACCCAGCTGAGCCAAACTGAGCCCAACCAGGACACAGAGTCGGGCTGATTGCAAAGTAGATGATGCCTCAGAGATTCTCCTGGCATGGGAATTTGAGGAGGCTTTTTTGGATGAAAGAGGAGAGAGGAATAAGGCCCCAGCATTGTTGGAGAAAACAAGGATTGCTGAAGGGAATGTTGTGCATTCTTGCAAAAAATAGCGTAGAGGAAAATCATTCCAGGGGACACCCAGGAAAATCCAGGGAGACCGAGGTGGAGGCATGGCTGAAGTCCTCCAGCTGTACATGGAGGTATTAAATTTTAAAGTCATCCTTCTGTGCCCTCAGGTTGGTGAGGCTCAGACTTGCTCAGATTACATGAGAACAGCATCTCACTGACAGCTGTCAGTTGATCTGGGATGAGGGACTGAGAATCTGCTCAGGTGATGATGTTTCTGGTCCACAGAGCTTAGGAGACTTAAAAAAACTGAATCCAGCCCCCACCCTTTATATTCCTACTGCTAAAGACTGACCACCCATTGGGACAGAGCCCCAGCAGGAAAAAAGGATACCATCCTCCCAGGCCAGGCCAGGCCAGATCAGTGGGAAACAAGACCATTCCCATGAATGGGCTGAATGGTTCTTCCAAAGAGGCCAAAGCTCTACGTGCAAGGAAAGACTCGGTCTTGGGATTTAATTGTATACAATAAAATAGTGCCATTTATTGAACATTGCCATGCACCAGGTACCACATGCCAGCCACTTTAAACCATTATTTGCTTTGTCCTTACAAGAGCTTTATAAAGTAAGCATTAGTGTCCCCATTTGGTAAAGGAGCAAACTGAGGCATGCTTCTGGTTTCTGCCTTCCAGGGGCATGGGAGGACTGCACTTTCTGGCTCCTTGTGGACAGGGCCAATGAGGAATGAGTAGAAGTGACAGGTGCCTCGTTCAGGATGGAGCATTTAATTGCTAGTTCAAGTCCACCCACGCCACCTTTCCCTAGGTCACTGTGATTGGCAATATTCAAGATGGTGGTGGCTCCATCAGCAGGGCCTTTGATGTGGAGAAAGCAGAGTCTCCAACTGACCCATAGTAGACCCATGGCATGCATGACAAGTAAACCTTTGTTGTAATAGCGAGTTCTTGGGGCTGTTTGTTACTGCAACATACCTTGCTTATCCTGACTTATACATGTAAGGAAGCTCCAACAGCTAGGACTTCACAAGGGTAGGATTTAACCTAGACTAGGATTATTCCAGAGCCTCTGAAGTCAATGCAAGGCAGGTAACAGGTGTGTCCAAATCTCTGGTAAATCCTTCCAGTTCCTTCCATCCACAGCTCAAGCCCCTCATACCTCTCATGTTTGCAGCCATTGGTTGAGCCACCATCAACCAAGTCACTCTGCAAACAGGATGAGCAAGAAGATTTGTGGGTACTGGGTTGCCACAGGGACGGCAGGTTGCTCATGGAGACATCCATCAGGTCCTGGGGCACTGTGGCGGGCAGAAGGGGCAGAGGAAGAGCCCTGGTTGAGTCTATGTGGGTTACAGAAACCTCACCCAAAACAAGCAGCTCACTCCGAGGGCCAGCACAGGGATAGGAAAAGCCCCTCAATGTCACAGTAGGAAACAGCAACCCCAATCATTGTCTGAACCAAGTCCTTGAGCCCATGTGATCCAATGAAAGCCACAACCAAGATTTGGGGCCCCCCAGCAAATGGGTAGAGCTGATGCCAATGAGGAGAGAGAGGAAAAGAACAGAGAGAGAGGCCAGAGCCAAGAAAACAGGCCCAATCCCAGAGCAGGAGGCCAAGCCTCACACCATGTTGTCATTCAGCTGTCCTCACGGGGCTGACGTGAAAGGAAGGGGAGCCTGCTGGGGGTCTTCTGGGGAAGGCAGATGGTCCCCAGTCCCGAGAGACAGACTCTCTGGGTGGTGAGGCAGAGGGAGCCTGACTCATCTGACGTGGCAGGGCACACAAGGGCAGGAGCCCCGCGGAGCGCCCACTGATGAACATGAGGGCACCCGCACTGTCCATGGTGCTGAGTCATATAGCTGCCCCACCAACCGGGTCTCGAACAAGCTGGCGACCCCCACAATCATGTGGGGGCCTGTTAAAAAGTCGTAAGCCTGTATCCCACCCCTGACCTAAGGAATTAAAACCTTCTGGTCATGCAGCCCTTCAGTCTATATTTCAAAAACAGTTTTGACATAGTAGCCATGTTTGAGAGCCAAGAAGGCATGACTGATCTCCTAACTCCTGGACACTGGTGATTCCTGACCAACTGCTCCCAAGACACAGCATTTAAGTTTCCCTTATTGCTTTCCTTCCCAGCGTCATGGAAACCACAGCATCTGTAATGCTGCAGAGCAACATACCAGTGACCTAAAAATCACAACTTCTACAGTTAACTTCCTGGCCTCTTGGCAGTTTGAGACAGGTGCAAGAAAAATTATGTTCTCTAGGACAGGCTCAATAAATATTTTCTGTAAAGAGCCATGTAGAAAATATTTTTGGATGTGTGAGCCATTTGGGTGCTATGGTAACCACTCAACTCTGCTGTGTGGTGCAAAAGTAGCCATAAACAAAATGCAAACAAGTGAGCATGGGCGTGTTCTAATAAAACTTTATGGGCACTGAAGTGTGAGTTTCATGTCATTTCCACCTGTCACAAAATATTATTCTGCTTTTGATTTTATTTTCAGTTATTCAAAAAATGTAAAGACCATTCTCAGCCCCTGGGCTGTGCAGAATGAGGCTGATTTGGCCTGCAGGCCATTGTTTGCCAAGGCCTATCCTAGGGAATTAAGAGGGGTGCATCTCTGCCCCTGTGCCATGTGTCTTTAAGGATGACTGGTAATACCTGGCCTCTTCCCTTGGGCTCCAAGGCAGGGGGAGTTGTGGACGTAGACCCACTTGTCATCAGAGCTCAGTGGCTGACAGGGTCGGACCCTACCCAATGACTCAGGACAAACCTGCCTCCAGAATGAGGTTTGGGGGGGCCACCAAAAATTACACTACTCCTTCCCAAGCAGACTCACCAATGAGCTGGCCAAGAGTGACCAGTAAGCCCCTATAAGATGTCCTAGAAAAATGGTCCCAGTCTTAGTCTCAGGGAAGCGTTGATCGGTAGTGTCCAGGTGTGGCAAACCTGCCTCTGTCCCCAGCTCCTCCCACCCTGTAGACGTCACCAATGGATCCCTTTGCTCCTGAACCTACAGCACTCCAAGCTGCAGCCTGCAGGGTACAGGCTGGACAGCATCAGGGCATCGCTTTGCCTTTCACCTCCATCTCCACTGGGACCAAGATTCAAATGACAACATGGCAGAGGCGGCTGGCACCCAGTCCCAGGGGTGTGGGGACCCAGACATTACTGGGGGGCTGCTGCTTCGAGCCGGGCGTGGGGAGGGTGGCATCCCATCTGGCTTGTGCCCAGTGACTGCCCCTGGCCACCACCAGCACGGAGCGGCCTGCAGGAACCACCGTCCAGGCAGGGCCCACGGAGACGGGGGACGTGCCACCCAAGGGGTCGGGAACAACTTGAGACACAAAACAAAAAGCGCTGGTGAAATGGAAGGTCTGAGGTGGGCAGCACACTGAACCAACCAGAAGAGCCAGTTCCTCGAGGCTTGAACCCCCCCCCCCCCCCCCCCCCCCCCCCCGCCCTCAAGTGGCCAGAGAAACCCCTCAGGGCAGACAGACCCTGAGTCTGGGAGCTGGCAGTGGTGCCAATGCTAATAGAAAGAACCTGTAACTTAATACTGATTTGTTAAACAGACATCCATATAGTGCTTAATAAATGCCAGGCCTCCTTCCAAGAACTTTTCAAATAGTAATTCACTTAATCCCAACAGCCCATGGTAATGATGATCTGAGTAGCAACAGTCCTCATTCACTAAGCATCTGTCCTGCCGCAGTCAACCAGGCAAAACGCTGGCACATATGTTATCGTCTCCTGTGCTAGCGCCAAGCACTTCGCTTCCCCTCTGCTGCTTTGACCATTTATTGAGGGCCTACTATGTGCAAGGCTTTATTCTATGGGCTTTACATTGATCACCACATGGTTTCATTGAATCCTTACATCATGTTGAAGTATAACAGCAGCATAATAGCAGGTAACGTTTCAGTGCTCTCTCTGTGTCAAGTGCCTTATCTCATTTAATCCTTCCCAAAGCCCTATGAAATATGTGCTGTCAACATGCCCATTTTACAGATGATGAAACTGAGGCACAGAGTGTTAAAATGGCTTGCCTGAGTTCAACCAGGATTGTCACTGCCACTACCCCATGCCACCTGCCGGCCAGTGGCATCTTAATTATGCTCATCTGGGGGGTGCCAAACGGAGGCCACCAAGATATAAACTTCCTGATTCCAGGTCCCTTTGTTGGTCCCAGGATCAGACCTCTTGTTCTCTCTTTCCAAACGCCTAGGCCATTTTCAGGATCAGCTACGGGTGGCACCCGGGCCCGGGGGCAGGACAGCTTACCGAACTCGGACTGCAGGCGGGGGTAGACAATCCTGAAGACGTAGTCCGTGGCTTCGTCGTCTTCTTTGTCTGAGGACGTGGACTCGGCGGAACCCTGGGGGCTTCGCTTGCGCAGTTTGGGAAATACTTTGCCCTGAAAGGACATGTTCCAGTGCACAGTCCCTGGGACACACCTGCCCCCGAACTGCATGGCCTGTGGGTCTTGACGGGGTGCGTGTGAGCCCGCAAAGCCACCTGGGCAAGAAGGACCACGCCCCATGGCTGACCCCATCCCCAGCCTCCCGGGCCCCCACATCACTCACCTTGCCCCGCTGAGACCAGAGCGGGGGGTCCAGCTGGCCGTGCGGGAGCAGCCCGTTCTCCAGGCACGAGAGGAACTGCAGGAGGTGCCCTCCCTTGGGGAAGTGGAAGGGCGGCCTCTGGATCCCGTCCTGGCTGACCAGCACCACCGTCCCGCCGCTGTCCACTGCCATGTGACCCGGCCACAGAAGACCCAGCAGGAAGTCACTAAGGGGCATGGTGACGGGGCCCTCCCGGACAACACATCCTCCCAGGCCCAGACACACGGACCCGCTCTGAGGCTCTGGGACAGGCCTGGACAGAAGGTCAGGGGCAGTTTTACCTCCCCTAAGTCCCTTTCATCCTACCTACCATGGTCATTGGCTGGAAATTGTAGGACGTGGTCAAGAAGAGTGTGGGCGGCCTCCCTTCAGCCACCCACCAAAGGAAAAGGTAGCCCCAAACACCCCATGCCCCTCGAGCACCCTACAAATCCCCTGACCTATTTTTGTATGGAGGCTTTCAGGTCCACCCCTCTCAGGGCAGTACTTAACTGTTGCTAGCATGGATTGAGCACTAACTGTATGTAAGCACATCACGTCAGAGTCATCTAGTTGTAGTACTCAAAACAGAAGACATGTCTATTATTAACTATTTTACAAATATAAAACTGAGGCTCAGAGAGGTTATGTAACTTGTCAAAGGTCACACGGCTAGTAAGTGGCAGGGCCTGGATTTGAACCCAGGTCTACGTCATTAAATAAGCTTAAATGTTTCTGCACCTTGGAGGGCCACAGATCCCTTGCTTTCCAAAGCAGATAACTCTCTGCTTATTATGAATATACCTTCTTTGAGCTTTAGAGAGGAACTCTAGTTATCAATCCCAGATCTGTGGAGCACTGACTTTGGAGTGGCAAAGGCTCTGGAGCATGTCTTTGTGCCACCTGCTTCCTCACCTGTGAACTTGGAATGGCACAGTACCTATCACTGGGTGGCTGTGATGATTAAATAACAGGCATGTGGATACTCAGGACCATGCCTGGCACATCACAAGCACTCAGTAAGTACTGGCAACTAACACCATGGGTTTGATGCTGAGCCCTTAACATATGTCACTGATCCTCACAATAACCCCATGAGTAGGTGCTGGTATGACCCCCCAATGAGGGGAAACTGAGGCTCAGAGAGATGAAGTCACTTGTCTGAGGTTGCACAGGCAAGAAGAGGGTGAGGATGGGGGGCATCCAAGTGGAGTACCCCAGTCCTGTGCTCCCCATTGCAGTCCCTACCTTGCTGATGGCAGTGCAGGTAGACAATCTCCTCCAGGCGGATGGTCATGGCATAGTCCCAGTAGACGCTGGAAGAGGAGGGAAGGTTAGACTTGCAGGATGTCTACCCCCCTCATCGTGGGGAAGGGACCAGGAGGCCAGAAGACCACACCCATGGGCTCCAGGACCCACCTATCCCTAGCATCTGTATCAGTCTTCCCAGACTCTATTTCCTCCTCTCGGGGTCCAATTTCCTAAGGACCCCTCCTCCTTTGCCCCAAGTCCATGTGGCTGAGGCTGACCTCACCCACACTCCACCCCAGAACTCCAGGAATGGCCACCCATTCCTGATGGAGGCGGGACCAATCAGCGTATTTCACTGTTCTGGCCACAGTGATTGGCCACGGATGACCCCGTGACACAAGCAGAACCAATGAGATTCAATTACTGGATTTATTTTAGAATTACCTGGAAAGAGGGGATGGGTGGATGGCTATTAGGGCTGGGTACTCAAGTCCTATCTTTTTATTTATTTATTTATTATTTGTATTGATTTCAGAGAGAGGAAGGGAGAGGGAGAGAGAGATAGAAACAACAATGATGAGAGAGAGTCACTGATCAGCTGCCTCCTGCACGCCCCCTACTGGGGATCGAGCCCGCAACCCGGGCATGTGCCCTGACTGGGAATCAAACCGCGATCTCCTAGATCCTAGGTCCATGCTCAACCGCTGAGCTACGCCAGCTGGGCAAGTCCTACCTATTTTTATGTTGGAAATTCTCACAATCAAATGTTTTTAAGAAAGCAAGACGATGTAAGAGCACAGTAAGGATCAGATGTGGACTCAGAGTAGCAAAGACTATGGCTTCTCCTCCTCACCAGCTGCCAAGACCCCCCAAGCTGATCAGGTCCCCGCACCTTGCACAGTTTGGTTCTCCCTAAAATTGTCCCTGGTTGTGTGGGAACACAGGGCATTGCAGCAGGGAATCCCCAGTCCCGTGTTTCTTTACAGCATGACGCCAAAGCTTTTGCTGAGTCTTATAAATGCCAGGATATCAGAGGAGACACAGCCGTGGACCAGATGCCCACCCACTGACGCTTTCTGCTTCCTTTTTCATTGAGTGATGGGAAAGTTGGCAGCAGACGGGGGAATAGTTGCCATTTGTAGGCTTATGACATCTTTGTTAAGATACTTCTGGGTGGTGTTTTGGCCAGGGCTCTGCCTAACTCCCACACCCTAAGATTCTTCCAGTCAGTTCCCAGATCCTCTCAAGTCCTTGAGTTACCCATGAGGCCACCACTGCAGGAAGGTTGGGCCAAGCAGCTATAACAGCCAGATGGAGCAATGGGTAGGGTCAGGGCACAATCTTCCCTGTGCCAAGGGGAGGGGCAGGACCTGGAGCCCTACCTCTTCTCATAGTCCAGGTCTCCCACGGACCCATTCATTAGCTGGTTGGGCGTCCACTTCAGGGTCATGATGTCAGCCGTCTGGTGCAGGGACAAGTACCCTGGGACAGCTTCCATGTCATCTCTCTGCGGATAAAGAAGGACTCAGGCCTGCTCGTAGTGCCAAAGTCAACAGTGAACATGGTCCATTTAACTCAAGAGCCTTGGTCTTCCCCATATGCCTGCAGAGCTTCCCACCTGCTCTACTGTATCTCAAGTTGCGGCTAGGGGGGTAGAGAGGGCTGTCTCCAAGCCTCACCCATAGAGGCGACAGCCCCTCCACCGAATTCACCTCAACAACATTTGGAGACTGACCACTAACATTTACTGAGCATCTGGAATGCACTGAGCATGGCTCAGGGTCACGCACACTGTCTCGACTTAACCACCCAAGCCTGCAACCCCACCAGGGAGCATGGTTGCAGGCTTCCATCACTCTAAGGTGCGCATCTGTCTTCCACATTTTAACATACCTGAAATGAGGCTGCATCTTAGAGTCAACAGCATCTCACCACTGGGATGTGGCTGTCATTGCCTGATCTCACGCAACCTCGGTCACAGCTGCTCATACTGTCACTTCAATTAAGTTTTGTGCATGGTGGTTACTGCACGTGTGGAGCACAGGTGCTATTTTCAATGTCTTCCAACAGATTACACTGCCATTCAGCTTTGAATCGAAAAGCTACTGTGTATGTAGAAAGCCTGGGAATGCCCGCAGTTTGAGACCTTTTTGCAAATCAACAACCAACTGCAATGCTTGCAAGAAATGTTGCACCTCCCGTGCTCTGGATCAGAGGTCAGCAAACTTTTTCTGTAAAGGGCCAGATAGGGAATATTTTTGGCTTTGAGCTATACAGGCTGAGGTGCAGCCACTCAATGCTGCTACTGTAGCACGAAAGCAGCCATACACAGTAAGTAAACTAGTGGATGTGGCTGTGCTCCAATAAAACTGTATAAAAACAGGTGGAGGGCTGAATTTGACCCACGGGCTATATAGTTTGTTGATCCTTTCTCTTGATGGAACAGAAAATGATACTTGGTGGAAAAATAAGGAGATCAGATGACTCTAAGTCCAAAAGTGACACAGAAAATTAGACCCTGAAATGTAAGTCCATTTTAGGACTATGTATTTCAATTTCATTTTCTCTTATGTATTCTTAAGAGAGTAATATATTATTACTTTTTAATTATATCCAAATAAGTCTCAAAAAGCTCTTTCAAAAAATATAAAATAAAATTTTCAAGTAGAGAGGAAAACACTGTATATAATAGCATTTTTAATGTCCTGATGGTTATGTTTTAAAAATGGTGCATCTTAAATGCACGGCTTCTTTGGTCTCAGCAAATAGGATGTTGTACCTATTATGATGGAGATACTGAGGCTCAGATGCAGAAGTGACTTGCTCAGGGTCACCCAGTGATCGTAACTGTGACCACAGAGCTGGAGTGGCCAATGGCTCTCCCTCTGCTTCTCTCAGCTGAGCCCAAATACCACACTGACCCTAATGTTCCCGAGGAGGGGACAGCAAAGGAGATGTCCGATGAGCACAGGGGCTTCATACACCTTACTGGGCCTGTCCCAGTGCAGGGATACAGAAGGTCACTGGTAAGTGGCAGACTCTGGCACCAGCCAGCCTGAATTCAAATAAGAACTGTCCCTTACTCCGTCCATATGGGCCTTATAACAGCCCCTGCTTCAAATCAGTTGTTGTGAGGCTGAAAGGAGTTGATACAATTAAAAGCACTTAGCACAGTGCCTGACACATACAAGATGTTGACCTTGATATCCTAAGCATCTAACGCTTTGCAGGTTCCATATAAATGTTTGTTGAGTAATAACAAGAGAGAATGAATAGATAGATGGCTGAGTGCACGGGTAGATGGACAGAGGGACTGGAAAATAAATGGACAAACGGATAGATGGGTGGAAGAATATAAATACGGGCAGATGGATGAAGGAATGGTGGGAAATGCAAGAACAGAGGGATGGTAGATACAGAGACTGGAAGAGAAGTGACGAGCTGGCTGGCTGGCTGGCTGGAGATACGGATTGATGGATGGATGCATGGATGGATTCGATAGAAGGAAATATTGGGGCATGTAGATGAATGAATGAAGGAAATATTAGCATATGGATGAATGAATGGAGAGAGGAAGTATTAGCAAACGAATAAATAGATGGGTGAGAGGTAGATGGGTGGATGAATGAATGAGCAACCTGGAGCCAAAGGGAGTTTCTCTATAACATGGAGCGAGAGCCCCCGTGGAAGATCTGGGCCCAAGATGAGCTCTCACCGGCTGAACGAGAACGTTGTTTTTGCCGTAGAGCAGGGTGGCCCGGGAGTTCTGGTGCAGGGACTCCACATAGTCTCGGGCGGAGAGGGATGGGCGGTCATCCATGCTGCCACTCGAATGCCTCTTCTGGATCTGGTGGTGCGAGCGGAGGTAGAGGAAGAGGCCAGGAGTGACCTTCAAGGCCCTCACGCCGAGTCAGGAACTCAGCCTAACTCCCCCACAGGCTCCCACTGCCCATCCCACTCACGCAGAGGGCTGGGCGCTTGGTGGGCGAGTCCTGTCGCAGATGCGAACTGTGGATGCGGTGCCTCTGGACGAGCTCGTCGGCAGAGGGGTCGGTCCAGAAGTGATCCGCAGTCTTCATCTTGGTGTATTCGAGCGCACAGGGCCCCACTGCCGAGCAGATGGGGGCTGGCAACCCTTGGCTCTGGAAACTCCGCCCTCCCGTCTACCACCAGCTAGGCCACCCATTGCACTGCCCCTCTCCTCCAGCCAGCTGGGATGCCCCAGGGTCCTGCTAAGGCAATGCACAAGACCCGGGGAGCGAGAGATAGGGTACGGGTAAGTTTTGATGGGGGAGGCTGGGGGAAGGTGAGAGAGGCCCTTAGGAGGTGCCCTGTGAGCCGAGACAGTCAGATGAAGCTCTGTGCACCAGACCACTTACCCAACAAAGACGCAAGGATGGGGCCATCTACAGGGTCCATCAGGAGCGCTTCCTTTTCGTAGTATTTACTAGCAAGAGAGGAAAGAACATGCAGGTTTGGGTGGTGACCAGCAGGGGGTGCACAATCCACCATGGCCTGGTGGTTTAGGGCAGAGAGACTGGGTTCAATCCCCCTCTTGTCACGTGGTTACGTCTGCAAGCAGCCGCCCCATCTGCGAAATGAAGACAATAATGTATCTCATGGGGATGCTGGAAGGACTTTCGAGAGAGAAAACAGATGTAAGGCGCTGATTTTAGCACGGCGCGGGCGTGTAAGTGCTTAATACACGGCTGAAATAAAACCCTTGATGAGGCAAAGGGAATAACAGTTAGAAGGCTGCTGAGGCCTGGCTGGCTCTGTCTGCTTCTACCGCATCTCCCACTTCAGACAGGAAGTCATTTAGAGGCACGGACAATACCTACGCTTCTGATATTATAGAGGCGATAAAATGCTTCTCAGAGACACTAAGCGATTCCCCCCGTGGCCACATGGTTGGGAGCAGACTATGGGCTTAATCCACCAGAGAAGAAAGATCACCAAGATCTCAGGATCCTTATGCCACACTCCAAATGCGAAGACCCTGCATTGCTACTGAAGACCCGCCTCTCCCCAAGGTCCTAAGCGAGGCTGGCTCGGATTCAAACATCCAGTCAATGCAGACGGAGGGGAAAGAGAGAAAGCTTTGCGCAGGAGGGGACAGTTCCCAAGGCTGCCAGCAGGCGGGGGCCGAGCGCGCCCAGGCGGCTGGGTCCCGCCCGCTCACCTGCTGTTTTCCACAAGGTAATGCACGATTTTGTCCAGGACCTTCTCAAACAAGGCCGTGCGGATCCACAGGTGCTTGATGGCAAGCGGGGACAGGTTGGGCAGCTTCGGCAGCTTCCGCACATTCTCCTGGAGGCCCTGCATCTGGTTTCGCCTTGGAGGCCAGTAAGAAAGGGGAAAAAGATATTCACAGAGAGACCAGCATGCAAATGGGAACAGGTTCCACCTCTCTAGGAAATGAGGAAACAGCAGCTAAAACCATATTGCTCCTGGTAAATGCGTAGAGAGTTGAAAAATAATAATAATACCCAGTGAGCGTGAAGATGTCCTAAAACAGGCAATTTCATACACTGCTGACGGGTAAGCGAGAATCCCAAACTGATATCTCTCTCAACATCTATCTATCAATCTATCTGTCTACCTATCTCTGCTGGAAAGGAGAGTCCTGGATTATAGATTCTTCAGTGGCTCCGGACTGCCCTTGAGAAGCAAGCTTAACATGACAAGAGCTTGTTTCTTGGGCATCTACCAGGTGCTAGACTTTCCCAGAGGCTGGGGACATAATGGGAACAACACAGGTGGAGTCACCTGTCCTCATGACTTCAGGGAAAAGGGGAGACAGACATCAACCGAGTAAATAGTAAATAAACAACTAAATGAGTAATTTCAGGTGGCGATAACCACTGGGAAGAAAATACACAAAGTGGTACAAAAGAGAAACGGGGTGAGGGATGGGGTTTACCCTTAGCTAGGGGGAGGCCTGAGTGATGAGGAACCAGCCATGGAAGATGAGGGATGTGACCGGGGTGCACGACACAGCATAAGCAAAGGCCCTGGGGTGGAAAAGAGTCCGGCAGGTCCGAGGAGCAGAAAGGGGAGCGGAGAGAGTGCTGGGAGGCAGGAGCTCTCACAGAGCCCTGGGGGAGCATGGCCTGTCGGACTGGGGGACTGCTCCAGCCTGCGCCCCGTGCTCGGCACTCACGCGTTCTCGATCAGCTGCTCCAGGTCCTGGACCTTGCGGCTCAGCTCGTCAGCTGGTGGGAAGCTCTTGCCCACCTTCATGAAGAGAGCCGCGATCTTGTTGCTGCGCAGGAAGCCGGCCGCCCGCCGCCGCAGTCCATGCAGGACACAGGCCTCCACGGCCGCTGCGGGGACACAATGGTCAGCAGGCCCTGCCCTGCCCATGCTCCCCAGCCCCCGGCTCGGCTGGAGTTTCAGCCACACGGGCCTCTTGGAGAGCTGGGGGCCCCCAGAATCACAGATCTGTGACAACATCACAGGGAAAAGCATGTAGGCCTCTCCACCTCCCAGCCCCCTAGAGGGGGAGAGAGGGCAGTGGCTCACCCACACTCGGCCCAAGGTGGCACCACCTGGCTGCAACTTCTCCCAGCCCCTCCAGCGGTGTGACTTGGGCAATGACTTCCCCTCCCTGAGCCCATTTCCTCATCTGTAAAATGGGGACGGGATGAACATTAACCTCCTTAGGTTGCTATCAGAATGAGGTGGAAAAAATGCATGGAAAGCACTTAGCACAGAGCCGGGGGCTTAGTGAGCGCTGTCCCACTGTTACCTATCCCTCCCCTTGATGGGGGAGGGCAGGATAAACCACGGGACTGTTGAGTGTCATCTACGTCAAGAGTGGCATCATCATCACTATTGTGATTCCAGGAACATCTGACATTATAACAGGCTCCTGGGTGGTGTCCCCAGTCATCTGAACAGAAGCTTACGGGCTTCTCCACGGGGCCAAGATCACAAGAGGGAAACTATAGCCTGTCCTGCATTACGAGACACTCTGATTGTGAAATAAATAGCCTCTTGGGGGGGGGGAAAATGACATGTTCCCACCTATATGGACACACTGATTATGAGCTGAATCCTGACTTCAGGGACACACAAAACACGTGTCTCTCTAGCCCTTAGGAATGTACAGTAAGGACCTGGCAGCGGTTATTTCTGGAGCCTTGTGAGCGTAGCTGGCACATGGAGAGAGGTCTGGGTCACGCTCTGAGCCCTGGTCCTGCCTCCTCTGCTGAGCACGCTAGACACCATCCCTCAGGATGTGTGAACGGCTCTTAATTCCCTATTTTTTTTAAGGCCCCATCCATCCTCTCCCTTTAGTTGGCAACAGCCTCAGGCAGAGCGAGGAAAGGACATGGAGCCTGTGCCTCACATGCCTGCGTGGGGTTCAGAGTCAAGCTTAATTTCTTCTCTAGGCTCTTCTGTATTTCCCAGTTCCCTAACCGAGCCCCTTTGGAATCCAAAAATAACCTCAGAGTTACAAAGCAGAAAATGACGTGAGAACCCCCGCTCGAACACGCCACCTCCCCGGGGCAGCCCGCACGGGAAGAAGCCACTGTTCAAGGCCACGGGCCACGGACTCACCACAGAAGGAAATGATGTGGCTGCTGTCCTCGTGGACGAACTTCCGTGTGACGGCCTCCTCCATGATCTGCTTCACCTGGAAGGCAGAGGCAGCTGGAGGGGAGCCCCCGACGCGATTTGGGGTGCAGACCCCCCGGCCTTCCCAGGCTGTTTGGGACACTGCGATGACTGCTTTCCCCCTACGACCCATTCGCCAGGTCTCCTGTAGGTCCACGGCCTGTGGCCCGGGACAGCTGCACACTCCACATTTTACTGCATTATTCATTCAGGCTCTTTGCACGGCAGGCAGGCTTCTCGGGGTCACACAGAATGTCATCTCCTTCCCTGGCCGTGTTATGTAAGGCAGCCCTCCCCTGCCTCCACCCATCCCTCTTACAGGGACCTTGTTCTGGAATACTTACACTATTCCTGTCCCGTGTGTGTTTAGTGTCTGCCTAGAACACACTGCTGTATCCATGGAGCCTAGTGCTTAGTAAGAGCAGTGCCTGGTGCATAGTAAGCGCTCAATAAATGTTTTCTAAGTGAGCGGATGAATGAATGAATGAACGAATGAGTGAAGCAGGCTTATAAAAGAACCAGGAAAGTGCCATGTAAAAATTCAGCCCTGGAATTGGGCAGACCTGGGTTCAAATCCCTGCTCTGCACTTACCAGCTGGATTTGTGATCCCATTTTGGGGAAACAGAGGTTCAGGGAAGCGAAGCAACTCGCCCGGAGCGGTGGAGCTAGCCCAGGGCTGAATTTTTCCAGTACCTGACCTACTGAATGGGACTCGGGGGTGTTTATCAAGCCTTCCAGGTGATTCTCAAGCACACTCAGACTGCAGTAGAGGACTGGAGGGGAAGGAGCAGGACAGGGGAGGGTCTCAGTGAAGCCCCACAATCCTTAAGGAAGAGCCGGAGCAGTCCCGGCTCCTGTCCAGGGACAGCCAGGCCCTTCTCCTGGCCTCCCTCCCGCCCCCATCAGGCTGGGGGAAGTGACGGGTCCTGGCCCTCCTCACCCCAGTCACAGGGTGCGGCACCCTCCCTTGTCTCTCAGCATCCCCCGCCTCAGTCAACAGCCGCTTTATTAAATTTGCCCTAATATACTCAGTTTGGGGAGCCATCTGTTTCCTACTGGCACCCTGACTGTACACACACTGTGTCAAGTCCACAATGCAGAGCAGTGATGGCTCCGTTTACAGTTGTGGATCCTGAAACTCAGAAAGGGTGACCCCTCTCTCAGGACACACAGCCAGTAAAGTGACTGCAGGAAGGGGACCGTGGCTGTCCGGCTCCAGGCCTCTTGTCCTGGGGATGGATGGGTGGTGGAGGTGGGACTGCAAGTGAGGACCTCTCCCCACCTCCCCTGGCTCCCAGATGTGGGCTAGAACCTCTCCCTCAAAGTTAATAACAGGCTGACATTCCCAGGCCAGGAGAAGAAATTAAGAAGGCAATGTGGATAGGAGCCTCCCCCAGAAGGTCATGGAGAGCTTTCCAGAAGACGGCATCGTCTCACTGTAGGAAGAAAGAAGCTGCTGCCCGGGGGACACCCCAGAACTGTGGGAAGGGGAGAGGGCCGGGCAGCCACTAAAGGCCTCTGAAATTCAGCCCAACCACCTCCCCACCCTCAGCCTCCCAGACATGGACTTGAACTTGGTCCACTTTGAAGGGACCTCGGGCTCGTCTGGGAGCAGGGCAGCAGCAATGTGGCAGCCTGGCTCCTGGCAATCTGTGCGATTTTCTAAGCTTTGGCCCAGAAACCTGCCTCACCAAGGAAGCACAGAGGCAGTGGTGTGGTTGGTGTGACTTCGGAGTCACACGAACCGACACTTACATCCCAGCTCGGCCACCGTGTCCCAGGTGAGCTCAGCCAAGTTGTGCACCCTGCTGGTGCCTCAGCTCCCTCTTCTGCAAAGTGGAACCTATCGCCTTGCGGGGCTGTGATGAAGATTAGACGTGCTGTTAAGCGTGAAAAGACAGGCTGGGCCAGTAATAGTTGGAGTTTTGTGACGCTGGGGCTCACTGGCCCGCAGTGGATGTTCCAAACCAGGGCCACACTGGCCTCTGGGCCTGGCCTGGCCCCGCCCCTCCACGTCAGACCTCCGAGCACCTGCCCATCTCTGGCCCCACCCTGCAAACCCTGTGAAACCAGCCCGGCCCTCCAGCCATCCCTCCCTCCACCTGCAAATATTTAAACAGCATAAAAGGAGGCTTTATCTCAGGAGGGAGGCAGGCAGGCAGAGAAACCCTGGCCAATCTGCAAAGCAGGAAGGGGAGCTCCTGGGGCTCCCAGGCCTGCCCTGTCTACTCCCCTCCTGACATCTGCCACCCGCCCACACCCAGGTTCCCTCACGCTGCCCACCTTGAACCCTGCCAGGTTCCAAATGCACTTGCTACTCCTCTCTACCTCCCCACACTGTGCCGAGTTCACGCTCTCGAAACTCCAAAAGGAAACAGCACGGCCCTGTGTCCAGAGCTATCGTAAGGATTACGGAAAACGCAGGCAGAGGGCCTCAAACAGGACCCAGAGCACAGCTGGCACCATATAAAGGGAGGCACGGAGCACTAAGAACATGAGCCTGAGAGCCACCAGACCCAGGTCAAACTCCAGCTCTGCCATTAGCTGGGTGACTTCAGGCCTCAGTTTCCTCATCTGTGAAATGGGCATGATACCCGCACCACCTCCCAGGGCTGCTATGTGAGAATCCCATAAAAACACGCGCAGAGCTCTTGCTGTTCTGTCCCAAAGGGTGTTTGCTGCTTTCTGTCCTAAAAGAGCTGCATTTGATACCAGTCTTTGCAGATGACACTCATCACGGTCTCGGCTACTCAAACTGATAATCTCTGGACCTGGTTTCAAAGAACAATGCAGAACGGAATTCAGGAAGAATCTGCGGACATTTCATGATTATTTCCAGTATTACATTTTTCATCATTCCTGAGCTGATGGCCATTTATAAAAGATACCGGGAGGCCGAGGAAATCAGCATGACCCAACTAGAAAAATTATCGGGGTGTTTCATTAACAAGAATCAAATTGATGCCTTAGTAATGGAGAAACCAAAAGACACCACCTCAGTGTGATCTTATATTAAACCTGGATGCCTCAAATCTCTTGAGCATTTTAAAATAGAAATAAATTCTGGCTTTAAAAACTTAAAAAAACAAAACAAAACATGCGCAGAGCTCACCAAGAGGCACGAGCTCAGACCACCCTGTCTAAAACAGAGCATCTTGCTTTATGCCTGTCCTTAGAGCTTGCCACAGTCTGACTTTCACTATATACCTGTGGGTTTATCCATTTCGTGTCTGTCTCTCGTGCATAGATCTGGAGCCCCTAGGACGGTGCCAGAGCATGTGGAAGGTGCTCAGTATCTGTCTGGTAATCACTCTGATTATATTAATCACACTAGTACCTGCAGCCAATGCTTACTGAGTTCCGTTCCTTGAAGTGACCTAAGCCCCTTGGACACCCACTCACTTGTTTGTTATGTGTGTAAGGCTGGGGTTGGCAAACTTTTTCTGGAAAGAGACAGACAACAGCTATTTCAGGCTTTAAGCTACGGCTGCCAGATAAACCACAGGGTGCCCAGTGAAACTTGAATTTCAGATAAAAAAGGAATTTTTTTTAGTATATGTACACACAGGAATAGATAACTTGTTGTTCTGAAATTCAAGTCATTCTGAAATTTTATTTGCTGAATCTGGCAAACCTATCTTCAGGCCACAATAGTCTATGTCGAATAGTCTCATTTTTACAACCCTTTGAGAACGTAAAAACTGTTTTTGGCTCAGGAGCAGTACACAAACAGGCTGGGTTGGCCCACAGGGCCCCGTTGAAAGCACCCAGCACAGTGCCTGTGGCGCACAACAGACCTAAATAAACATCACCAAGTGTCACCTGCTCCTCAGAGGCCTGCTGCCTCGGTCCTGACTCAGGTGGTGGGTGGCTGGCCCTGCAGGGGGGTGAGTAATGCTGAGCCAGCACTGGCCTATGAGAGGGAGGCCCGAAGGCAGGCACCCTGACTCTTACATTTGTAAGAAACTGGCAGGTGGAGAGAACAGTTAAGTAGGATGCCTGGGGGGCCTTGGGGAGGCTTTAAAAATAACTCTCAGCATGTGGGGAAAAGAAGGGGATGACTCAAAGGCCCCTCGACAGCCACCAACCACCGGGGCTGTGCTGCTCTGCAGGCACCCCAGCTGCTCGGAACAAAATGCACCCACCTAGCCCTGGCAGGTAGTTCAGTTGGTTACAGCATCGTCCCGATACAACAAGGCTGCGGGTTCGATGCCTGGTTAGGACATATAAGAATCAACCAATGAATGCATAACTAAGTGGAATAACTAAGGAATGTTTCTCTTTCTTTCTCTCAAATCAATATATATATTTAAAAATGCACATACCTTAGCAGGCCAGCACCTCCGGCCCTGGTTCAAAGCACTGACCCTTGAACACAGGTCCCTGAAGGCAGTGCCACGGGCTCATCTCCCTGCCTTTGCTCACGTAGTGCCTTCTGCTGGGTGCCCCTCCATGTGTGCTCCAGCTGGCAAACTGCAGCTCAGGCTACAGCCTGGGTGTCACCTCTTCCTGGGAGCCTTCCTGGACTTTCCATACCCCAAGTGGGAATAAGTGTGCTTCTTCCACATTCCACTAACATTTGCCTTCCCAGCATTTATCACATGAACCGCAACTGTTGCTCATTCACTCAACATTTATCAGTGCCTCCTATGTGTCTGGGGCGACATGGCAATCAGAGTCCCTGTCCTCATGGAAATGACAATCCAGCAAAATGTAGTCATTAAGTAAATCATGCAAATGGGTAATATTTACAAAATGAGACCAGTTTTCCGCAGCAAAAGAACTTGGTTCTATTAAACAAATAACTGAAACTGGGTAGGTAGGGAGGTCATGGAGGGCTTCCTGGAGGAGGTGAGGCTCCAGATCTGAAGTACAAGTAGAAGCGAACTCTGTTGGCCTCAACTCTAAAGCAGAGGGAAAAAACTCTCTCCTGCAACTGCCCCCACAGGCCGCCTTGGAGCTCAGAGGAAGAACAGATGTATGGACCACGTGGCAGGGAAAAGCACTGCATGGAAATAGCTGGTGGTTTTTTATTTTTTAATTTGTTATGGGTGAGGCATGCAGGAGGTGAGAGATGATAGGGGATGGAACAGGGCTGGTGGTGGGTGGGGGAAACGGGAATATTTTAGGAAGCTCCAAAGCCTAGACACAAACAGACATGGTGGGAGGGACGGGGGAAGATGGTGCCACCTGGCAAGCTGTGACTGTTTCCACGGTGTGGCCCAATCTTCCTTTCCTGCCAAATCCTGTCCCTTCCCCTTCCCACATCCCAAGCTCCGGTCGAAGGTGCCATTCCGTCTGTGTGAGCCACATGATTCCCCCACAGTCCCCTCCACCTGATATTCTCGCCCATTCCTACTTCCATCTCCAGCTCTGGAAAAACCACTCAATCCTCTTGGACCTGGTGCTCTTCTTTTCATTCCCTCCTTAAATCTCCAAAGTTGACATGATCCCCCCTCTTCAGAGCTCCTAGAGTAACACCCACTGTATAGCTATGAACATTAGATTCTGGAGTCTAACTTCCAAAATTCAAATCCCAGCTCTTGTGCTCATGATCTTGGGCAAATCATATCCCTTCTCTGGGCCTCAGCATTCCCATCAGTAAAATGGGTGACATTAGTAGTTGCCTCCCAGCCATAAGGTAATACATCAAAAGCATTAAACTCAATAGCAGCCCCGTAGTAAGTGCTTTACACATTTGTTTTAGGTCATGACAACCAGCATTGATTTATAAAGTGTTCGCTGTGTGCTGGCACCATGCTTAGGGGCATTATTTCACCTAATCCTCGAGGTAATTAGGTAAGATGGGTAATTACCCTCCCCATTTTACAGACAAGGAAATGGAGTCTTGGTGAGGTTAAATGACTTGCCCAAGAGCACACAGCTTGCAAATGGCAGGGTGGAGATTCAACCCAGACTGTCTGCCCTGCACGGAGCCTGGCACAGAGCAGGTTCACTCATCCACTCAACCGATACCGACAGGTGCTTCTCACAAGCCGAGTGGGTGCTTTCCATACACGAGCCCAAAGAATCAAAACCACCGTGCCGCATGGGTGTCCTTGCCATGATTCCCATTTTCCCAATGAGGCGGCTGATCTGGGAGGGAGGGGCAAAGATCACCTGGCTGTGAAGGGGCTGGGATTCGAATCTAGGTCTCCTGCTCCACTGTCCCAGGTCAAGGTGGGGACCCAAGCAGCCAGGTGGCCAATGCACCTGCTCCCTTAGGCCAATTCAGGCGACTGTCACAGTCTCAGTCAACTCCCTGCTCGCAGAGCCAGGTCCAGCAGCACCTGCCAGCTCCACCTCTGCCCCAGCCACCCTCTTTCTGCATCTTTCATCATCTCTCCCAGGACACCCAGCGCCTCCCAGCTCCCTCTCTCTGTCACACGTCAGTTCCTAGAAGAGAACTGCGGTAACGAAAAGAAACGTCCAACCTGAAGTGCTTATTACAAAGCGAAAGAGGCCCCTCCGAAAAGGATATATACTGTGTGGTTCCAAGTACGACATTCTAGAAAAGGCAAGACTATGGAGACAGCTGAAAGATCAGCGGCTGCCAGGGGCTGGTGGGGAAGGAGAGATGAACTGGCAGAGCAGAGAGGACCTGGGGGCAGTAAGACTGTCCCCTAAGGTATTACAGTGGGGGACATGTGATTATGCATTTGTCCAAACCCACAGAATGGCCACCACTGAGAGTGAACCCAGGTGCCACCGTGGACTTTGGGTGACAATGAGGCGTCGGAGGAGGTTCATCATTGTAACAAAGGGCCTACTCTGGTGCCAGATGTTGACGGTGGGGGAGGCTGTGGGTGCGGAGACAGGGGGTGTATGAGAAATCTCTGTACTTACCACTCTTTTTAATGTGAACCTAAAACTGCTCTAAAAAAATATATGTCCTTAGACAGGCTAAGGGCCTCCTTCCAGATGGGCACCTCCATGTCCTCAGTCTGCCAGCCTGCCAGGGACATTGGGGCCTTCACAGAGGGGTGCCTGAGGTACCTGGTGCACAGCTCCCTTTTCTGGGCTCTCTCACTCAGTTCCAAGACAGCCTTGTTTCACCCCTCCGGCCCACACATGTCCATCCTACCCTGACATCCTAGACACCGAAAGCAAAGCCACATGAGTGTCCAGCAGTTGTATCCCTGTGATGGGAGTGAGCAGGAGGGGAGGGGACAGCAACCATAAAGCAGTGGCCTGTGGCTCTTCGGTGTTAGAAAGCCCCTCCCTCCAGCTCTTCCTCCTAACCTGTCCTCAACGTGGCTGCGGGCTGGCAGGAGGCAGGAATCTCTCACTCAGCTGCTGCCAGCCTGGCCCCAGTTAATCATTCACTGGCACGCTGTAAACAGGCGCCAGGCACTGTGCCCTAGCAGTGCATGAATTGGCCAACCTGCCACGACCTGGATGGAAGGGTGTTCTGGGCCTCCCACTGCCGCCCTGCAGAGGTGCCTCGGACACCCCTTGACAAGGAGGTTCCCCCCGGGCCTGATTCTGGAGCATTCACCTGGGGCCACCTTGGCAAAGGTCCTTCTGGCCAACCTCCCGCGCACGGTCATGGCTGGAGGTGACAGGCCCTGAAGACAATGCCCTGGCCGCCCCTGCGCCCAGGGGAAACGGCCTGTGCGCTTCACGTTCCCAGCCCACACCCTGGCCACCAGCCAGCTTCCTCCGGGGGCTCTGCCCACTGCGGGTGGCAGCTCCCCTGGCAACGCGCCCCACTTCCAGACCCACGGGCCTCGTGCGGACTCCCAAGCGCGCCCAGGTTCTCTGGAAGGCTGCCCAGACCGTGGGGGTCGGGCAGCTGCAGGAAGGCAAGAAATGAAAATTCGCAGATGGTTACTTAAAACACACACAGCGTGAACCAGAAAACAGCCCACCCGAGCCTGGGAGGGAAAGCAGCTGAATGTCGTCTGAAGGCTGGATCAGCATCCCGGCTCTGCCTCTTACGGGCCGTGTAACCCGACTTCACTGCCCTGTGCTTTGCTTTACTCACCTGTAAAACGAGATAATAAACACAATCTACCCCCCGAGGTTGTTTTTTTTAAAGATTAAATATGTTAATGGATGTAAAGCACTTAGCGCAATGTCTAGAACATGATAGGACCTTCTGGAAATGCTCTAACCCTGTGTTGTCCAACAGTATCACTAACCACACGTGGCTGCTGAGTACTTGAAAACACGGCTAGTGCGACTGAGAGAGTTTTTTTTTTACCCCTCACTCGAGGATATGTTTTTATTGATTTTTAGAGAGAGAAGAAGGGGGAGAGAGAGAAACATCGATGTGAGAAACACTGATGGGCTGCCTTTCGTACACACTCTGACCAGGGATTGAACCCACAACTTAGGTATGTGCCCTGACCAGGAATCGAACCTGCAACCTTTCTGGTGTGCTAGACATTTTTTATTTAATTATACGTAATTTAAATATAAGTAGGCACATGTGGCTCGTGGCTCATATTAGACAGTGCAGGTCTGGGATATAGCAGGTGCCCAATAAATGGTAGTTATGAGCATTATGAGGGGTTGTTATCATTAGGGGGCTCACTGGGTTAGAAATCAGGAGGCGCCATGTCATTTCTGAGCATGGCCCTATACTGCACTGACCTGTGTGTCCTGGCATCTCGCAGGGTGGTTCTGAACCGTATTTGGGTATTTGGGTTGTGGATCACTTAGAGGTACTGATGATAGCTGAGGACACCCTCTCCACGTAAGTACAAAGTGCTGGTACAATTTCAGGGCTTTTACACCCCTCCCCCAAGCAGAAGTCTCTCATCCGGCAGACACCTGGCACCCAATAGATACCCGGGCAGCACCTGGGCTCACAGCCAGGCACAGAACACAGGGTGGACACTTCCACTGCTGGAGGCTGAGCTCCAAAGGCAGGCACCCTCACGCCTCTGAGATGGACTTTTGTGGCTTCTCTGCCTGGTTTCCATCTCCCTGTCTGGTCCTTTCACCTTGACTCTCCTCTGGGACCCCTCCCTTGCTCTCAGAGAGCCGACTGGGCACTTTGACTCTCACGCTGGACGAATCAGAGCGCTCTGTCCCACAGTGATTGGCACAAAAGCAGCACATGACCCAGGCTGGTGCAAGGAGACTGAAGACTTCTGCTTGAACCATGGGAAGGGGCAGCTCTGTTTCTGTTGTGATGCCAACCTGGCAGATTGTGCCCTGAGAGCTGCTGGGCAACATTCTACCTCCCCACAGAGAGAAGCAGAGCATAAAGCACCACAGAGAAAGGCAGCACAGAGAGAGACGGGGGTCCTAATGACATCATTGGAAAGCCTGGATACAGCTGTACCTGAAGCTGGACTAACTCCAAACTCCCCAAACCCCTAAACCAATAAATTCATTTTTTTAGACTCTTTCCCTTTTCACTTTGTTGATCTATTTACTTATTCTAGCTGGTTTTATGAGCAAGTTATTATCCAACTTGAAATGGATGGTCCTGTTCTGCTGCTTCTCAGCTATGTGACCTTGGTCCAGTTTCTTAACCTCTCTGAGCTTCACTTTCCTCATCAGTAAAGAGGAGTTGCTGGCTGTGCCTACTCTACAGGAAGGCTGCTTTGTGGATTAAATGAGATAATGTAAAGCATTTACAGCAGTGTTTAATAAATGGCAGCAGCTATAATCCTAGCTTAACAACTAAACATAATTTACTAAATAATAATAATTAAAGAATTCACTCAGTGCCCAAGTATCACCATCTCTTGAAGTCTTAGGACTTCAGTTATCTGATTTTTAAATGGGGCCTTACTGTAAAAGGACCTGTTCCTGTCCTTTATAAACACCCACGATCTGAGTTCCTTCAAGATGTTGCAAAGAAGAGGCACAAAAATCTATCCATCTCCTGTGTTCTGGGACTACCAAAAGAGACAATACCATCTTCCCACTGAAGTTCAGCACTCTCAGCCGCCTCGCCCAGGCGCTCCCGGCAGCTAAGGCTCATGAGGGGTTCCGACCTCCTCGGGCTGAGGGGTTACCTCCAAGGGGCCCAGAGCCACGGAACTCAGAGGGAAGCTCCAGCTGCCCCCCCAGATGGCCATACAGCCAGTCAAGGCCCAGTCCTCCTGATTCCCACTCAAGGGCTTGTCCCTTTGGAGCTCATAAATACCCCTTCCCAGTCTACAGCACTGCTCCTGTGGCCACAGCACCCCCAGCCCAGGGTTTAGTCAGAGAGGACGAGATCCCACACTGAGAGAGACGGGGTCGGGGGGGTCCTAATGGCACCACCAGAACCCCTGGATTCAGCTGTACCTGATGCTGCAACTTCAGATGGGACCAGAAGGAGCAGCAAAATGTCCTTATGGAACTCAGCCAATCTGACTCCTAACTGGGTGAGCCAAGCACAGTACCTGGCTCACCCACAAATACCGTTGGATGCCTGGCGGGCAGGGATGGCACACAGCACTGCTGCGCGGCAGGTGATGCCCCCGCCGTCAGATACACAGGAAACTGAAGCCAGAGACGTTCACGCAGCCACTGAATGGCAGGGCCTCGACCTAACCTCGGGGCTGTCCAGTTCCAAAGGGGGACCCTTTCCCCGACTCCACGCTCTCGGCAAAGCTCATAACCACACGCGGGTCACTGATTTGGGCTCCAGAGTAATGCAAAGCAGGGTTCCGGAGCCAGACCCCCAGGCTGTAGCACTGACAATCTCTGTGCCTTTAGGTAAGTTACTTGCCATCTCCTTATCTAGGAGAGTGGTTGTCACCTCAAGGGGTGTTGAAACAATTAAATGAGGCCATCCAGATAAAATGTTCAGTACATGCTGTCTTCAAAAAAAACCTTTATCCCATTAGAATGGCTTTAGTTGAGCCCTTGGTTTAAAGGCTCCCAAAAAGTCTTATCAGCTGTTGAGTTTTAATAAGTCTTAAATACAGACTTGGCAAATTCAGAAGACAGAAAATATCAGCAAGACTTGGCTCTCAGAGAGTGACGTCAACCAAATTAGATGACTTGAGGTTCTTAGAATCCTGGAGCTTGTCCAATCTCGTCCACTTAGAAAGCAGGGGAATGAGACAGGAAGAGGGGACCTGCTAGGAGGCCACAGGGAGGTAGGGGCACAGCTAGCACAAGGCCTTGGGTGACCTTGTTTCCCACGGTGATGACAAAAGTACCCTTCCTACCTGCCAACCAGCAACAAATGCTCCCACCCTCTCCCGGAGCCCCTCCCGAGGTCACTGCAGCGGAGACCCAGCCAGACTGCACGGGAGACGGGACTAAGCAGGGCCCCTGCTGTCACATCGAGCGGGTGCTCTGAAGCCCAAGCCACCGCTATCAGAAGCTCCGGAAGCGGCATTGTCAGAGGCCTGGAAAAAGGCACGAACACGCACCGACAGATACGGCTGCATTATTCAGAGAGAGAAGTTCTGCCGTCTTAAGCCTGAAAGCGTGACACACAGAAATGGTTTGAGTCAACCCTGCCGGCATCCAAGAGCCCCAAAATATCCCACCCAGATGTCAAGATTCCTTCTGCAAGCATTTTTGGAACCCCCGCTTGGCCCAGCAGGGGAGTAAAGGGGGAGCTGTCATTTCCAGCCTGAGAACTGAAGGCTCACAGGACAATATAGTTTCCTGTCTTGCCTAATGACTTTGTGCCCCTCCATCTGCCACCCGCATTTATTGCTCTCCCTGCAGCCTGAGCAGTTACAGCAAAGGTGTGTTCACGTTTTCCCCCTTGCTCAAAACCCTCTCACGGCCCCCACGTCACTCAGAGTAAAAGCCAAAGCTTCCAAGGGACGACCAGCCTCCTGCTCCTTCTCTGACGACATCCCCTCCTCCGTTCGCTCAGGTCCCTCCAGCCCCACTGGCCTCCTCGCCCTTCACCGCTCCCGACTCAAGGCTTTGTACATGCTGTTCCCTCTGGCCGGAACACCCTTCCTGCGGCCGTCGGCAAGGCTCCCTCCTTTCCTTCAGGGCTCTGCTCAAATGTCACCCCATCAGAGGGGCGACCCCTGACCCTCCTCTGGAGAGCCCTTCCCACCCTCCTCCCCAGCCCTTTCCAGCTTTAGTTTCCTGGTGTCTCCGCGGACTGCCTGTGTGACCTCAGAGCAAGCTGTTTAAGGTCTCCGGACAATTATGCTCCCTCTCAGGGCTGTCTTGAGAACGCAGGAGGAGATGCCCAGGGGAGCATTTGAACAGGGCCCAGCACAGAGGCTTCTCAGTCTCAACAGCAGTGTCCTACGGGCTGGACACTTCTCGGTCGGGGGGGGGGGGGGGCATCTTGTCACTGCAGGAAGCCGAGCAGCATCCCTGGCCTCTACCTACTCGATGCCAGTAGCAACCACAGTTGTGACCACCAAAAATGTTTCTAGACGTTGCCAAATGTCCTCTAGGTAGGGCTGCCAGATTTAGCAATATTTACTTATACTAAAAACTACTCCTTATCTGAAATTCAAAATTTAATTGTGTGGCCTGCGTGCCATTTTGGTGACCCTACCTGGGGGCAAAATTAAGAACCTTCGTTAAGAATCGCTGGGTTAAAGTGGAACCACCATGAGGTCCCGGTAGTAACATCAGTTGCTTCTCTCACCTTCCTCCAACCTTCTTAGAATGTCCACCCCAGCTCATCGCTTACCACCCAGAGGACGGGAGGCTCAGCTCCCCACACAAGCCCAGCTCAGCCCTGCGGTGATGGCTCCCGATGGCAGCCCTTCCATCAGCTCTAGTCTGCAGACCTAAAGTAGCTTCCTCTCCAGCATCCCCTTCACCCCCAGCACTCTTCCTGGGGTCTGCCCTCCTGCCAGCAAGCCCCTGCTTCTTCCTCCAACTAAGTGGCCTCCCAGGCCAAGCCTGGAGGCAGGAAAACAAGGCAGTTAGTCACTTTGCTTCCGTTATCAACTCTGAGTCACATGGCTGGCTCCTTTAATGGCAGTCGTCATGGCGACGGGAAGCCCTGTGCCTGTTCTCTCTGGGAACCAAAACAAAATTAAGTGGTGGAGATGGGGAGGGGTAAGGAGGGGATGGTGAAGGGAGCCAGGAAGGAGCCAGCATAGAGCTGGTTGGATTTAACTGGAGGAAATCAGGCCGCTGGGGCCACCCTGTCTCTGGCCTTCCCTTGGTGGCACTGGGGAGACAGAAAAAAAGAATATGCCTGCCCTGGTGAGGCTCAGGCTACGGTGGTGGGTGTTTTCACACTGTTTATCCTGACAGTTGAGTAATTTTCATCCCCACTGAGAATAAACTGAACCCCAGACACTTGTGAATGTAAAGAGGGACCTCATCCAAGACTGCAATCTACAATCTACGAGCAATCAATTTCAGCTCCTCTCTCCCCTTTCCTCTTCCTCGGCTCCTCCCCACTCCTTCCCTCTTGCTTTTATGATAGGACCAGGTGCTCTGTCCACACTGTAGCACTGTTCTTTCTCCTGGAACTCCCCCTACTCCGAGACCTCGGGATTCCTCATGTTCACAGTGCTCCCTCCAGCCACAAAGTTTTTACAGATGCGGTTCCCTCTGCCAGGAATGGCTTTCCTCTGTCGCTTCCCACCTTACACCTGGAAAGGCCTACTTATCGCTCTGGTCGGGGAGCTCAGTTGGTTAGAGTGCTGGCCCCATACGCCAGGGTTACAGGTTCGATCTCCGGTCATGGCACATAAAAGAAGCAACCACTCTCTCTTCTCTAAAAAAAACAATAAAGAAATAAATTTACATAGCCTTCACATATCTTCTTAAACATAAGATAGGTTTAAGATCTGTAACTGCACGGGGTTACTTCTCCGTTATGTGTTCTTGTGCCGCAAAACAGCTCTTCTTCAGACCCTGCTGCACAGCCTCTAATGATCTCTTTAATTACACTTGGAATGTCTGCTGGGGTCTGTCCACTGTCCTGGAATGGCAGCCCCAAAAGGGCAGGGCTTATCGAGTTCACTGCTACACCCACAGAATCCAGCCCAGCCTCTGGCACACAGATGCCCCCCGGCAATAAATGCACTGGCATTTGAACCCAGCTCGGGCTCATCCCAGAGGTCCTTCCTGACCCCTTCCTGGGGCTGGGGCACAGTGGCTCCCGGAGTCAGCACTGGACAGAGCTCCCAGCCCTGCAACCCCTGCTGGCCTTCGCGGCTTCAGCGGCTCAGGCAAAGCTGATGGCCTGCCTGGCTTAGCCACAGAAACTGACTGTGAAGCTGCCCCTTCCAGAACGAAGGAGATGAGGAGCCCTGGGGAGACTGTGACAAGCAGGGATGTGGCTGCTTGAACCCCACGGTGAGAAGGAACATCTGACTTGACTCTCAGATTTTTACGCATTCCACTGACTCTCTGATATTAGGGGGACGTGTTCCCCAAAGAGGAAGGAAAGGAGAGAGGTCTGCTTTGGGGGGAACAAACCTGTCACCATGCCATTAGGGGCACCCATGCTGAACAGGGGGCTCACAGACAGAAGACTTCAACTTGTCCCTCTTCACTCGGCTGTCCCTTGAAACATCAGTTACTCTCTGTATTCTCATCTGTACAATGGACATCTTGCCACCCACACATGCCGAAACTATGATTAAGGAGGGAGAGCCTGGCTCAGGCAGACCTGGGGGTCCTCAACTCTGTCCCTTCTTAGCTATGTGCTCTCGAGCACCTCACTCTACCTCTCCGAGCCTGTTTCCTTGTCTATAAAGTGGGGACAACCTCACTCATCTCACAAAGTTACTGTGCACTCAGGGTAAGTGGAAGCTCTGATTACTAAAACCAAGTGCCCCAAGAAATACAGAATTTAGAAACAGCCACCAATTTGTGACTGTTAGTTTCTGTCTTCTGAGTACAGATCCGGAGTCAACAGGTACTTGAGTCCCTTTGTCTAAACTTGCAGGGTTCTGCCCCTGCACGTCTCAGGTACCAAGCAGGATGCCAGGAGGTCCCTCTGATCAGATGATCTCCCCCCAGAACCAGGCAGAAAGCTCATTCCGTGTCCCAAACCCAGCCCCTCCCAGGAGAGAGGACGCAGGTCCAGGACACTGACCACCAGGGACAAAGTGCTCCCCCCAGCCTGGCCAATAACCCAAACTAGACTGATATGATGGGACCTCCAAGGGCACAGGACCAATGCTCCCTTCTCCAGATGGGGAAACTGAGTCCTTGAGAGGGAAGGGGACTTGTCCATGGCACCAAGGGAGCTAGTGGCAGAGCTGGGACCAGGGCCTCAACTGGAGCCCTGCCCAGGTGCAGAAAGCACTGCCTGCCCCAGATGCCTTCTGCCTGTGCCCCCGCCCCCCCCCCCATGCAACCAGCCCACCATTTCCTTACAAACACAGCCATTCCAGGTGAAAACATCTGGAGAGCACATATTACATCTAGGTTTGGCTAAAGAGTGAACAAAAAGACCTCAGGTTTTTTACACTCTCCCCGAAAACAGCCATGAGAATGTGGGGGCCTGTAGGTTTTGTTGGAAAGAGGGTCTAGACGGAGCTTTCTTCAGGTCCCCACAGGGGTCTCTACGAAGGCTGAGCTGAAAAGCTCTGGCCTTTCTGGAGGATTCCACGTATCCTGTCTGTCTACTTGTTCAGAACGGCCAGAATGTGCAACCAGCCCTGGAGCTGATTCTTGAAAGAACATGGGCACGCCACACACACACACACACACACACACACACACACACTCCCTGAGGAGGGAGGGGCAGCAACAGGTCGATGTCTGCCACCAAGCGGGAGGGGCTTCTTGCTGCTCAGCGAGGACACCAGATGCGACACCCCAAACACACACAGAGGCACAGGGCTCAGGCCAGCCCCCAAGGTCTGCAGGCTAAGGATTCCAGATGCGCCAGTGACACCGGCTCAGCAGCAATGAGGTCCCCGGCTGAGGGGTGTGGGTGACCTGAGGAGGGCAATACACACCCAGTCACAGCCTCACTCGTTCACATGCAGGCTCACCATCACACGTCACATGGATACACACACACGGATATGCATACACAGTCACCACCTCACTCAGTCACACACAGACTCACGCATCACACATCACACACACATGGATACACACACACGGATAAGTAAACAGTCACAGCCTCACTCATTCACACAGATTCTTACATCACACATATATACATCATACTAAAAAATACAGACAGACACTCAGATACATGTACACACAATGCACAGAGATCACACTGAGATATCTCCAGACAGGTGCACAGACATATTCAGATGCACACTCACAGCTGCATGTCCATACCCACACAGGGGTATACATGCGTGCACATACATGCACGCACACAGAATCCAGGCGTCTCAGTGTTCCCCCAGACACCCATCACTACAGAATCCCCCCTCTCTGCAGGGGGTCATGGGCTACCAACTCTAAAGGCTAGGCTGGGCACCCTGCTGGCCCCAGGGAGAGAGGGGGGAGAGGGGGCAGAGGGGCAGAGGGGCAGAGGGGCAGCTGAACCCTGTCTGATTCTCACCCTCCTTGGTGCGTGGGGGTGAGAGGCCCCTGCTGCCAGGAGAGAGCGGGCACATGCTCACAAAGGGAGCAGCCCACTGCCCAGGGGCACTCAGGGAGGGAGCCCCCTGGCTCCTGGGGGTGGCTCCAAGGACTGAGAATTCAGAAAGGGGGGGCATCGGGACGTGTGGGGGGAGGTTTTATTTTCCCAAAGGGTTATCTTTCCCTTTTCCTGAAGTCTGGCCCTCGTTCTGCAGCCCCATCCAGACCCCCCCACACACCCTAGGCGCCCCCAGGTGCTTGTCTCCTTGGGGTGAGACCCACCCACCAGCTTCTCCACTCGAGTGGGTCCTCCCCAGGCAAATGCAGGGGTGCCCCCAAGGCTGGAGAGCCCTCCCACTGCACCCACCCCAGGACACCGCAGAGAAAAACATCCAGAGCTCCCCCATACCTGAAGCCCCCACCCCCAAACTCACCTGCCTCCCTCCTACAGGAGGTGAAATACCCACCCAGGGGAGCCCACAACCGGGGTGGCCGCCCCCTTCCGCCAGCGGCCACCCCACCTTTGAGACTTTCCTGGGGGGGAGGGGCTACGACCGCCCCGTCCCCCAGGGGTTGCGCCCCCCCCCCCAGCACCACCACCACCCACCTCCTTCTTGACGGTGCGCAGCAGCCTCTGCCGGGTCTCCGCCCCTGTGGGACCAGACGGGAGGGCGACGGGTCAGCCGGGGCCAGGGCTGCACCCCCGCGCCCCCCGCGCCCCCCGCGCCCCCTCCGTCCACGCGCCCCCCGCGCCCCGCCCCCGCGCCCCTCACCCGCGGGCCCCGAAGCCATGGCTGCGCGACGTCCCGAGTCCCGGGCGGCGGCGGCTCCGGGTCGCTGGGCTCCGAGGCTGCGCCCGCGGAGGGGCGGGGCGGGCGCCGCGTGACGTCAGGAGCCGTCACACACGTGGCCCCGCCCCCCGGAAACAGCGCGGGCCGCCGGCTGCCGCGGCCAGATGCAACCGCCCCCCCTGCGCCTCTGTCGCCCCGACCTCCCTGCGCCCCCCCCCCCCCCGGGCGGGGCAGGGACGGGCGGCAGCCTTTGCGCCTCGGTCGCCCCGACCTCCCTGCGCCCCCCGCGCCCCCCGGGCGGGGCGGGGACGGGCGGCAGCCTTTGCGCCTCTGTCGCCCCGACCTCCCTGCGCCCCCCCCCCCCCCCGGGCGGGGCAGGGACGGGCGGCAGCCTTTGCGCCTCTGTCGCCCCGACCTCCCTGCGCCCCCCGCGCTCCCCCTTGCGGGCGGGGCAGGGACGGGCGGCAGCTGCGTGCCGGGCGGGGCCGCGGCGGGAGAAGCTGGGCCCTCGCCCCGACCTCAGTGTTCTCATCTCTGAAACGGGTACAGCGGGATTACGTCGTGGGAATGGCGTGAGACTCCAGTGAGGCAGTGAATGTAAAAAACGCTTTACACACACCCGGGGGGGGGGGGGCTGCACCCACAAAGGCCACTGCAGCTGCTCTCCTTACCGTTCCCAACTGTTAACACCGTTATGGCTGAGACGGTGACGGGTGTGCTGGCTCTGCATCCAGGACGGGACAGGCCTGAAGTGGCCCCTTCCCCCACCACATGCATGTCTTTCAAAGAGTGGAGTCCTCCCAGGAGCCTGTCCCCAGTGGGGCGCAGCTGTCAACCAGATCTCCAGGGCTGTGCAGGCTATGGGCTCTGTGCGACCCAGGCTTGTTCCACCAAGTTTCTGACTGCACCCATCCACAATGCAATTCAGGTCAACGAATATTTACTGAGAACCTACTATGTGCCAGGCTACTGTGCCCGGGAAACTGAAGTGAGCAAGACAGACAAAAAAAAAAAACCCTGCCCTGTGGAGCTTAGGAGGCAGACAGCAAAATAAATAAGTGAATGATATAGTAGGTTGGAATATTCTGGAGAAAAACAAACTAGGCAAGGGAGACAGGGCAGGCCCAGATGGGTGGGGTTTGTATTTTGAGGTAGGGTGGCTGAGACCAGGCCCCGCTGAGAAGGTGACATTTGAGCAAAGAGAAATAGGAGTAGGCTGCGGAGGTTTTGGGAGGAAGAGCAGTCCAGGCAAAGGGAACAGCAAGTGCAAAGGCCCTGGGGTGGGAGGTGCCCACTGAATGTGCCAAAATAGCAAGGAGGCCAGTGTGGCCGGAGTGGCATGAGCAAGTCCACTTTAAGGATTTGCCATCCTGCCCCCAGAACCCCTCCTCGCCCCCTGTCTTCAGTGCTCCTTTCAGAAGGACTGAGAACAGCTCAGAGAGTGCCCTCTCCTTGCAGAGGTGAATCCAGAGCCTCCTCTTTTCCATTTGTCAGTGTCTGGGGTCTTTGCCCATAAGTCAGAATTTATTATATTCTGGAACCTAATGCAATGACTCTAAAGTTCATTTGAAAGACTCGCCAGGAATTTTCCAGTGCTTAGCAGATTTAGGTTTTTTTTTTAGTCCTTATAGTTTTTTTCTAGATATAGCAAACCGAACATTACGTTACCAGAGCACCATGGACAGTGCAGAACTGAATTTAAAATCAGAGCTGAGGGTGCACGCAGGTTTCTATGAGATAACAGTGGAATTTCAAAGCGGCGGGTAAGGTTAGGATTACTCAAAAAAATGTGTCAGATAACTCTCTCCCTCTTAATTAAAATGGGTATTCAGGGTGTGGAGCAGAGATTTAAATGCCAAACAAGGCAATTATACAAATATTAAAAGAAAGAACTTGTGATTTAAAAAAAAAAAAAATTTAAGTGCAAAGCCAAAGAAACCTGGAAGCAGTCAACAAAAAGACTGACACCAAAAACACCCTTTTTCAAAAATGACCTCAAATGCTTGAAAACGTACAGACGTCTCACACTCCTGCTTTGCCCTCCTAGACACGTCCCACCTCATTTGAAGAGGTCCCGTTGTTCCAGTTGCCCAGGCCAAAGCCTTTAGATTCAACCCAGCCTCCTCTTACCTCAAACCCCTCGCAGAGCCAGCCAGGAAATGCTGTGGCCTCAGACTCCCAAGGCCAGCCAGCCCCTGAGGATTTGTCACCTTCTTACCACCTCTGGTCCCAACCGCCAGCGCCCCCTGCTGGACACCGCCAGTGGCCGCCTATCCGGCCTTGCTTTTGCCAGGGTCTTCCTCTCTGTCCTCAACACAGAACCAGGTAAATGGGTCCATGCGGCTCCTTTTCCCACCACCCCATGTGAGTTTCCATTTTCTCAGAGCAAATTCCTTCAGATGCCCCCCCCACACACACACACACTACCTCTCTGATTTCTCCTGCTTGTCTCCCCCTGGTCTGCTTTGCCCCACCTGCACTGGCCACCTTGGGTTTCCTTGGACATTTCTACCTGAGGAACTTTGCTCTCTCTTGCCTCCACCTATGAGCTCCTCTAACCTGATTAACTCACCCACTTCCCTTCCTTCAAGTCTTTGATTGTCACCGAGACACTGCTGTGTCCCCTATTAATTAACGCAGCCAGCCCCTTCACATCCCACCTTCCCAGTAACTCCCAATTTTCCTTTGCTATTTTTCTGCGTTTCCCTAGCAATTACCGTACTATGGCTACATACGTTATTTGTTATTTTTATTTTATGTCACTGCAATGTGAGCTTTTCAAGGGGAGGCCCTTTGCTTTATGCCCCGATAGCATCTGGCACGTGGCAGGCATACGATAATTTTTGGATGATGAATGAGCATAGAGATAACACTACCCTTTATTTCTGTCTCTTAAAAATCTGCGGACTCAGCCACCCGGTCAGATCCAGCCTGAACTCCAGGCACCGCAAGTGGAAAGCCAAGTGGCTGAGTCTGAACAACCAAGTGGAGCAGAAAGAGCATCTCAGTCTCCAGGTAAAAAAAAAGAGGGGGGGGGAGAGGAAGGAGATGTTAAGAAGAGGTTAGGTGAGAGTGTATACGTGTCCAAGCTCACCAAGTTGTATTCATTAGTTACACGCAGAGTTTTGTACACCAGCTGTACCTCAGCAAAGCTGGGGTGGGTGGGAGAGACACACAGTAAAGAGCCTGTTGGGTTTCATAGTGTGGAATTTATCCCCAAGAGCAAATTGTTGGGAATAATGTTGGGAATTAAAGTCCAAGTGGGAGGGACTGAAGAAAATGTAGCAATATTTGCTACCAAAAAAAAAGAGAAAAGAAAATGGTATAGTAGATGGAGGAAGATTTTTTTAAATTAGACAGTAGTATGCTTTTATGTCGGTGGAAATCATCCAATAGAGGGAGAAACTGAAAAAACAGAACGCGAGAGAAAGGGAGCATGTCCTGCTGGGGAGGAAGGTCAGCCCGTCTACATGAGCTGTGGATTCTCACCCCAACTTCAGGGACGCCGGGGACACGCGGCCTGCTGCGGTGTCGCTGGATTCCCGCCTGGCTTTTCAGAGGCCTCGGTGACGTGTGAAACGAGACCCCTGGCTGAGCTGGCTGCTGGGAGGAAAGAAGGGGGGTGCACAGGAGATCCGAGTTGAGATGAGAAAGTAGGAGGTGGTGGGTTCTGAATGGGAGCGGGGAGCGAAACTAGGGAATTTGGGCTGGGGCTTCGGTGACCCTCGATGTCTCACTCACTGTTGACGTGAGCAACCGTCTGAGAGGCCTGGGCGAAGGCCTGGGTGCGAGCGGGCACCCGCTGCGCCGGCTCTGCGGGTGCGCCTTCCCTCCTCACCCAAATCCAGTCCCTGCAGATTCCTCAGTGGCAGGGAACAGACACCCGCGTCCTCACAGAGGGGCCTCTCCGTACCCGCTCTACAAGAATATCACCCGTAGCCTGGAGACCCCACCCCAGGGTGCTTCCTGAGGATCACCAGACCCTCCCAACCTCTGTCACCAAATGTCCATTCCACCCACCCGGTGGCACTGTCCCTTCCCACCGGCGATCCTGTCCACATCAGCCCATGGAAATCCGTCCAGGAAATCCTTTCTCTCTACGCCCTCCGAGTCTAGGTTGCTAAAAATTGGCACCAGGTTTTTTGCCGCTAACATTCAGAAGAGCTGACCTGCGATTCCCCTGCCTGCTGCTGGGGTGGTGTCAAGAGTCCCCTGATCCAGTGAAAGCAGGGTGGGTGTGTCCCTCTGTATCTGTTCTCTACAGATATGTGTTCAAGGCTGACGTTATTTCCACCGTCAATATTTGGTAGACTTCAGAGCAAAGGGGTGTTGTCCCCTGCTGGGGACACCAGCACATGTGAGTCCCCTTCCTGGCTTGTCTGCCAACTTTTGTCCCAGCCTTTGAAGCTAATCTCTCCCAAATGTCCTCATGACACTGTCACTTCTCCTCCACTAGATGCTGCTCTACACCCGCCTAAGACAACCACGGTCCCTGATTCCTGGGTCGCAGTGTGGGGGAGACACGCGGGTGATGTGCTCAGTACTCCTTGTTCGGAAGGCGGATGGAGACCCAAGCGCTTCCCAGGCTTCCCTGACGTCATGGTGACATTAACTCCAGCAGCTACGACTCACCGAGTCCTCAGCCTGCCTGTGACGGAGGAGCCCCCTGACTTGAGACTCTCAGTGCTGAAGTCCTAGGCAGACTGCGATCTTCCTCCTTAAAATGGTACAGGCTGGCCAGGCCCTTGCCAATGGGTAGAGCCTGCCCACCGGCTCCCCTGACCCTGCACGTGAGCACTGATTCTTCTCTGTTCCGGGCCATCTTCCTCTTGTCGGGACCCTGTGTCACTCACCCTTGGTGCAAATGTTGGTCCTGGCTGATGTGATCGTCTGCTTGGCGCCGTCCCATGGACTCCTCATCTGCCTCCCCCGACTCACTCAAGCCCCTCTGGCCTCTTACCCACACGACGGCCAAGGGACCTTTCAAATAAAAAATGATGTCGAGACCGTCTCCTCCAGTGCCTGGAGCTGGAAATCCTGCCACAATTCCCCAGTGTCCCATTTTAACTGTCCATTGAATGGTACCAACTAGACAGTCTCATCGACTAGGACCAATATTTGAACCGTGAGCCAAATTGTTCAAGGTCCTGGCAAGAGAAAGATCATATGGAATGGAAAAGAATCGGTTCTTACATAAAGTATCAGGAATAAAGCTTTGGGATAGAGAAAAGATCCCTGGGAAGACCCTCAAGAAAAGGCTTGGCCTCTGACTACTTCTTGCCCAAATCTTACGCCATGTTCTCTCCATTCATTCTGCTCCAGCCTCACTCGCTGGCTTCCTGGCCTCATGCCATCATTCTCTCCTGGGCCACAGGGCCTTTGCTCATGCTCTTCCCTCTGCCTGGAATATTCTCCAGGCCTCTACCCTACCAACTGGTGCTTGTTCATCCTTGAGATCTCAGCTCATGATTGGCTTCCTTGGGAAGCTTTCCCTGACCTCACAGTCCACATAACAGCCCCCTCCCTCACAGGACCCGGGTACCCCTCCTTCATGGCTCACAAATTCACACGTGCGTGGTTGCTCGTATCTAATCCACTCTCATCTCCTCCATCAGCTCCTTAAGGGAGCGACTATGCCTCTTTCAATTGCCATTGTATTTCCAGCACTACCGCCGGCCCTAGTAGGTGTTCAATAAGTACTTGTTATTGGATAAATGATGAATAGTAAATGTTCAATATATATTTGAGATTTTTTTTTTGGAATGGGGCAAAACATTGCTAGGTCTGTAACGTTACCAACATAATTCTTCTTGAACCGGTAGCAGCTCAGATTTCCTCCTAGCTCAGCACAATAGCTTTGTCTTCAGAAGACATGGTCCTAGATCTTGGAATTTGGGGGGGCTGGAGATTGGTGGGAGGTGGGGAGGAAAGAAAGGCATGAGATAGCGAAATTTTAAAATTTTGATGAAAGGCAAACAACAACAACAACATACTACATATCCATTGCCCTATCATTTCATGAAAGAAAGAGCATCTTAACACCTAAATGAGAGGAAGGCCTTAACTTCAGAAGATAATCATAGCCCTTCCCAGTGTCTTTCCACTGACATTTTGCTACAGAAAACTGCCACCGGTGTCTGGATTTGCATCTTGTCTCCAGGGCTCCCTAGCTGTGTGACCTTGGGTAAGCAGCTTTGCCTCTCTGTTCCTCAGCGCCTCCTTCTTGGGGTCGTAGTGAGGCTTAGATGGTTTAACCTACAGGAAGCCTTAGCAGGCTCCATGCACTGCGTAGGCTGGTGGAGAGGTGGCATCTGCGTCACTCACTGGACAGCAGCGCCACCTGGTGGCTCTTTGTCCCAGAGCACAGACGAGCAGCTTCTGCAGAGCGACCGGGAGGCCTCCACAGGCAGCCAGGCTGAGGCCGAAGCAGGGAGAAAAGCCATAAATATTCATAAATCATTCAAGGCTCGGGCCTGTCTTCCTGAGAATAAACTTTGTTCCTTGGACGCTACTGTCCAAGCTGTCAGCTCCACAAGAGGAGAGAAAATGAACTCTCTCTCCCTGGTCCCCCCAACGATGGGAGCTACTTTATTTGGGGTAAGGGGAGCTGTCTCTTCACCGGGGCTGACAGGACAGTGGGCCTTGGCACTGTCACCCACTGGGTGTGGGGTCACCATCAGCCGCGGCCCTCCCGCCTCTTGCTTTCCTGTGAGGTCTGAAGTGTGAAAAGGAACCAGCACACTGAATGTAGACGCCGCTTTACGTTCACAAAACAGGGACAAATGTTCAGTTCTGTGCTCTCACCGATAAGGGTCTTGCACTGTCGGAGCCATCAGCGGCTGGAAACAGCCCTTTGTCCTCAGAAAAGGAAAGTCTGAGATCTGAAAGCCGACTCGAGCACTCTCTCTTTTTATATTTCTTCCCCAGTGCGAGAGACTGACACTGATTTTCCTTTCTTGTCTCTGCTTGCACATTTCCATTTAGCCTGTGAGCCTGGGAAGGAATCTCAGCAAAGGACAAAGAAGGTGGCTCTGGGAGTAGGGAAGCTTGTGTTTGAAACCTTGTTCTGACACTTGCTGATTGTGTGACCTTGGGCTAGTCACTGTCTCCTTGAACTTGTTTTTGTGTCTGCAAACTGGGAATGATAATAGTATACCCCTCAGGGATTTGATTTGAGACTTGAGTGTGTTAATCTACCTCACAATCTCAGGTGCCTACAGAGGCCAGACAGGCATGGTGAATGAGAGAAATGGGTCAAGTGCAGGGCAACAGGGAGTGGTGGAGACTGCGGTTAAGCAGGAGCAGAGATCTCAAATAACAGGGACAGCTGCTGGTCAGCATCATCTCATCCAGGGCACTCAGGCACTTGATCCGGGGCATTACAGACAACCTCAAAATCTCAGAATTTGGGGGCTGGGGTGTTCAAGAGTCTCTGACTGGCCTTTGGCACTGCTGGGCTTAGCTGACCCGAGAGGATAGATTTGGCTAGCAGCGAAGTGTGGCAGAAAGAACTGCAGGCCCAATGCTGCCAGTTTTTTTCAAACGTTCAAGAGAAACAAGCAATCGGCTCCATTTTCCAATGCTGGCAATTAAACATTTTAAAAACAATGCCTCATGGTCCAGACAAAACCCTGTGTTAGCTGTGTGACCTTGGGCAAGTCTCTTAACATCTCCAGGCTTCTGTTTCTTCATGGATAATGAGGGTAAGGATACACCTAGCTCCTGACCTTAGCAATTTCTATAAATTACTTCGTTTAACCTTCCCCTCAACATGACAAGGGAGGTGTTACTAGTATCCGTCATTTATCAGATGAGAAAACAGAGGTACAGAGGAGCAAAGTAACTTGCCCAGAATCCCACAGCTAGTAAGTGGCAGGGCTATTGTGAGGCTTTAGAATGAAATCATGCATCCAAAGTGGTCAGTGAATATTAGCTATTGTGTCATTGCTTTTATTACAATGAACACATGTATGCAAGGTCAGTTCTTGTACTTAATTTGGAGGTCAAAGTGAGCCAGTAGGCTTTGACCTGTCAGACAAAGCCCAGGGCCAGCTCGAAATTATGTGGCATGTATTTTTACATAAGCATCGGGCCACCCTGCCTTTGGGTTCCCTGAGATGATAATTAGGTTTAGACCCTGGAACAGTCGATGGATTTTCATCTCGGGGTGACCACGCCGATCGTGACCTGTAATTTACAGCTGAGTTACTCTGAAATCAATACAGATTTCCTCTTCATCGAGTGGGCTGTAAAGCGTGGGTGACAGACGGCCCCGAAAAGCAGTTGACATGGGAGTGGAAAATTTGCAGGGGCCTGGAGAGGGGCCAGGTTATTAGGGGAGAGACGAAGTAGAAAGTGCAAGAGGCCGACCTCTGTTCAGTGGGCTGTGGTCAGAGCTGGCCAGAGTTCCCACTGGGACCAGCTCAGGACAGAGGCCTGTTGAGAGAGGAGCTGTGATTGGCAGTGAGGAGTATTAGAGAGAGAAGGGGTTTTGGAGATGGGTAGGATTGGATTTGTATTTCCACTGTGCAATTTCCTACCGATGGGGAATCGGACTCCATTCCCTTGGTTTTTTCATCTGTAAAATGAGCAATCAACTGAACCTATTGCTCAGAGGAAGACGGAATGAGTCTATATTTGCAAAACACATGTTTTTCTACAATGCGAAGCTGTCAAGTTCTGTTAAGTGTGCAAGAGATGTACTCCAAAATAGAAATGACAAAATAAACCTCAACTAAATTTTAATAAGATGTGGACGACAGAAGGCCGCATTTTGTAGGGGTTATACGCACAGGCTTTGAAGCCAGACCAACTTGACTTTGATCTGGGCTCTGCCACTTGCTAGATGGGTGTCTTTGTACCAACCACAACACTTCATTAAGCCTCTGTTTCTTCATCTGTCCGGCAGGAACGATAATTGCATGTACTTCAGAGGGTCATGGTGAGCACTAAACGAGTTAATGTTAATTAAGTTAACATGTCGTGAGAGGGTCACATAGCAAAGACAGAGACGTCCTCTAGGGACTGAGAGCAGCCCCAGCTGACAACCACCAAGACAATGGGAACCTCAGCCGAAAGTGCGAGGAACTGAATTCTGCCAACGATTTGAACTTGGAAGGATCCTCAGAGCTCCAGAAAAGAGCCTGCAGACACCTTGACGCAGCATTGAGAAGGCCCAGCTAAGCTGTGCCCAGACTACTGAACCCATAGAAACCGGGAGATATTGGGTGTTATTTTAAGCCTCTAAATTTGAGGTAATTTGTGATATGGTAACAGGGAACTAAGATATTAAGTACCTAGCCCAAGGCTCCAAAGCTCCTCATTGACAGAGCCAGGGTTCAGGAGAAGAGCGAACTTGGTGAGAAATAGCCGGCCAGAGGGGTTAAAATGCAAGTGATTTTCTGATTAGCACTCAATTGCCTGGAAAATTCAATTAATCAGAACCTCTAATTCCTGGGCCTTATGATTAGTCAGGGATTTTCTGGATTTGAAATCAAGTTTTCCATGGCAATCGGGGCAAATACCGTGGATGCCTGATGCTGCTGGAGAAACTCAGTGACTGTAGAGGTGGGGAAAGGAGTCGACTCCACGTGTTAGGAGCAGGTCCGATCCAGGCAGCCAGGCGCCTCCACTGTGAGAAGGGACGGCATCGGCTCATTGAACAGCAGCCCCTGATTTATGCCTCTGCTCTATTTCTCCCCACTGGGCCCCATGCGCTGAAAAATTACATCTCTGGATGTATGATCTATTCCTTTTAAAGAAAGAGATTGCGCCTGGCCTGCGTGGCTCAGCTGCTGAGCATCGACCTAGGATCCAGGGGATCGCGGTTCGATTCCCGGTCAGGGCACAGCCCCGGGTTGGGGGCTCCATCCCCAGTCTGGGGCATGCAGGAGGCAGTCGATCAATGACTCTCATCATTGATGTTTCTATCTCTCTCTCTCCCTCTCCCTTCCTCTCTCTGGAATCAATAAAATATATTTTTAAAAAAACAAAGAAAGAGATTGACTCGTTGGGGGGGGGGGGGCGGTCTACCAATTAAATAGCTACCACCACCACCGAAATAACAATAGCTGCTCAGGTTAGGGCCTGGGGTTTCTCACGTGCCATTCCCTCCCCTACAACCCCCTTTCAGCCTTTCTCTAGCTACCTCTCCAGCTCTTTTTTAGGCCCTCTCCTCCCCTGTCTTTTCACCTGGAAGCCTTCTCTGTCCAGGCGAGTGCTCACGGCACCTACCTCTTCCTCTTAGCAAACCCACTGAGCTTGTAAAGTCCCCCGACCCTTCCCTTCACCTCCACGAGACCTATGAAGGCAAGAAATGCACCACCGCAGCCAGCACAGAATGCATGTGGAAGACTCTCATCAAACCTTTATTTGACGAAATGATATTAAAGTTATTGGCGTCTGAGAAGATTTTTAAATGATTTTTAAACAATTAAGTAGGGTCAGTCTTTCAAACAAATGGGTTTTGGAGCAATGACCTTGATTGGCCGCATGCCCTGTATGTGCTAGGAATTGTCAAGCCTATGAAATCCCCAACTCATTTGATGATCCAACAACCAGATAAACAAGGAATGTTTGCCCCCATTTTTCAGTTGGTAAACTGAGGATGGGGGTGGTTAAGTAAGTTGCCCAAGAAAACCTTATGACTATGTGATGAGAGGCCAATTCACGTCCCCAATCACCTTGTTGCAACTCATGCTGTTGTGACCAGTGACTTCTGAAAACAGAGGAACAGTTATCTTCAGCAAGGATTTACCAAACGTCAGCCTGGGAGGTGGAGGAGGGTGTGATATGTCATTAGCCAGAGTCCCTCCCTTCTAGGGGATCAGCATCTGGTAGAAGAGATGAGATCTGGAGAGAAGGGTCTAGGTAATGCTATTATGCCGGGATCCATGTGGCTCAGCCTGGAAAACTGTTGCGATCGAAAGAACACCGTCCAATGCACATTCACTTACTGGGATTTACCAACACTGTGAAGGGGACTCATAGTCCACACAAATATTCCTTTTCTAAAAATATATTTTTAATTGATTTTTTTGAGAGAGAGGAATGGAGAAGGGGAGAGAGAGAGAGAAAGAAACATTGATGCAAGAGCAAAACATCCTGCAAGCTCCCTGCCAGGGATCAAGCCACAATCTGGGTATGTGCCCTGACCCGGATCGAACTGGCCACCTTTCAGCACATGAGACAACGCCCAACCAACAGAGCCGCACCGGCCAGGGCCACACGAATATTTCTTAAACCTCTCTTTCTATCCCAACCCCAACCACCTTCTCCACTCTTAGCTGGTGCACCTCTTTCCCGCCTCCTCTTGACTTTTGCATTAAGATTCCACATCCCTGAAGCTCCAAACAGCTGGCAAAACCCAAACCAGCCCCTTCGACCATCTACTAAAAGCCATGGCCTTTCTCCCAGAGAAACGTTCGAGTGCATGTGTGTGCGCACACACACACACACACACACCACACACACACACAGGTGTCACTGCTCCGCCTATCATTTCAGGTTGCCCACAGGCCTCTTGACTCTCACTAGCAGTTTCCGAGCGAGAACCCCAGCCACCGGCAATCTGAAAAAGCCTTGAGTTCCTCAGCACCCGCCAAAAAAAAAAAAAGAGCTCCTCCTCTTTCCATGTGCATGAGAAAACTTCAGAAATTTACGTAAAAGTAGATGCACCCCGACCAACCGAACCCCAGGCCTGCTGCTTCGGAAGCTTGTCTTTCTGCAGTTTCCAGCCTGCAATGGCTCTCTCTTCCAGGGCGCGGGGGCCTCTGGAGTTAAGACAGCAGATGACAGTGGCCTTCGCAGCTCTGTAGCTGTTGGATGCTGCTGGAAAGAGCTGGAGCCAACTCTCCTGTGTGGTGTTTTTTGACTCTGGGTTCAGGTCCCCAATACCCAGGATGCTTTCATTCAACCACATGTCATGGTTCTGGAGGCCCGCAGGTCCCCAGCACTGCAGTGTTAATGCCCGATGGCCCTCAGTCAGCAGGGACGCCGGAAAAGAATTAGAACTCTTGGTGAGACAAATTATTTGCTTAAGAAATAAATTCGAGAACCTTCACATTTCTCTCTATAATGATGCTGTTTTCAATGCCTTGTGTACGGATGTCCTCAGTGGGAAGCAGCAGAAAATTCCGAACAACCCTGGATGACTCAACCTTAGCCTTCATGGCTCCTGAATTTTTTTATTTTTATTTTTTATGTTTAGAAAGGCCTTGGCTAACCCTGAGATTTTTTATGTCCCCATTTTTCTCTTTCTAGAACAATGTTTCCCAAACCCCAGTTATTTTAATATCACTTTCAAAATGTTTACCCTATAACATTATTTTTTAAAAAGATTTGTTCTAATAGCCAGCCTCTATAGCTGTGGCCCAGGCAATATTATTCATGAAATCAAGGGGCTGATGTGTTTGTTATTTCCCCTCAAGACACATTAAAGCAAGTTCACAACTTTAAAAATAAAGAACACTATCCATGTAACATCAAAAATCATTCCTGACACCCCCTCAGTGGTATCCTTACCATGTCTTGAGAACACACCGTTCTAATAATGCTGTTAGGAGCTGAAAAAATGAACTTTGATGAATTGTTCATTTTAAATTCTATTTCCTCTTTTCAAATCATCTGTTACATGCCTACTATGTGCCAGACACTGGCCTGGGCACATGCATGCTCATTATTTCATTTAATTCTTTTTTATCTTTTCTTAAAAGATTTTTTTTTTTTAGTGATTTTTAAAGAGAGGCAGGGAGAGGAAGAGAGAGAGAAACATCAATGTGAGACTATAACATCGATCAGCTGCCTTTTGCATGCCCCCCACCGGCCATCAACCTGGGCATGTGCCCCAACTGGGAATCGAACTGGCAACTCTTCGGTGCACAGGACGACACCCAACCAACTGAGCCACACCTGCCAGGGCTCATTTAATTTTTGCAACAAACCTTTGCGGTTGCTATTGCTCTTTCCATTTTCCAGATGGAGAAAAAGAATCTCAAAGAGATCTCAGGGTCTTGCCCAAAGTCACACAGCCTATGTCTTTTCAGAAGGACAGGACCAGGTACCCAGCTTAGGGTAACAAGAAACCACCAGCCATGATAAGACACTGGTTGACCTTAAGTACCTGGGTACAGGCTTTCTAAGGCAGCTTCAGCTCCTCTATATAGTCCAACCGAACTGGGGACATTTGTTTGTGAAATGTCTCTGTGTTCCAGCAGCCTAGAATGTTTCCAAGAGTTTCTCAAAATCCAGCAGAATAAATATCAGATTTTTTATTGCTGACTACATAATAGGAATACAACTTATTACCGTTGGAGCCCAGACTTTTGGCAGCCTCCATAAATCTGGTGCTCCAATTGACTCCACATGCATTTAAGCAAAACCCAGCCCACGGAGGGGGGCAGTGGATGTAATTGGAATACGGAGTGGGGCTTCTAGATTAATCACATTCTGAATATTAACTGTGCATTATGCTGATTTCCTTGTAAATATATTCAGAAGCCCCAGCGTGTGTGCCTGACTCGGGCTTATACAATCAGAATAGCAAATGTCCTGACTTTAGGGTTGGAAACAGTCCCAACGGCCGTGGATGAGGCTGGGTTTCATTTCCCCCGAGAAAAAAAATATTTCAGGCCTCTCCAGGAGGCCTCCAGACACAAGGCACGGTTTTCCAACACCAGAGGGAGAAGCAGTGTTTGTTTTCAAGTATCCGGTTCAGAATGGATTTTGCCAAAACATTTTTATTTTTATTTTTAAATATGTCTTTATTGATTTCAGAGAGAGGAAGGGAGAGGGAGAGAGAGATGGAAACATCAATGATGAGTCATTGATCAGCTGCCTCCTGCAGGCCCCCTGCTGGGGATGGAGCCTGAAACCCGGGCCTGTGCCCTGACCGGGAATCGAACCTTGATCTCCTGGATCCTAGGTCGACGCTCAACCACTGAGCCACACTGGCCGGGCCAAAAGACCGTTTTTATAGTGAATTCTTGGAGGATTTTACGGCCCTGAGACTTCTTTAGGAATAAGCCCCCCTATGATTGTCTTTACGGGTAGGCAGTGGGGGCAGAAGGTAGTGGAGGAGAGAACAGGATGGACAACGATTCAGGTTTAGAAGGCAAATCCTGAATGAGCCCTAGATCCACCAAGGGCATCGCGGGTGACCTTGTTGCGTGAGAACAGTCGGAGTCCTGTGAGTCACATGAGGCATCAATCCCAAAGCCAGGCTTTCACCTGCAGGGTCTCTGCTGGCTCGCTGCAGCCCTGAGAGGCAGGCAGTAATTTCCATTTCACAAATGCAAAGCCTGAGGCTTGCACAAGCTCTGCCCTGAAGACGTATGAATAAGTAAGTCCCCGCAGAAGGGCCGACACCTGGGCCCAAAGTTAAGGGGGCACCAAAAAGCTCAGCAATCGAGAGCAATCATATTTTAATGCCATATGTATTTTTTAATCGCTGCAAAAAACCTGTGAACAAGCTTGCAAAATTTTAAATAAATACAGGATTTGCTGTATTTAACAGGGCTTTTGCTGAGCTGCATTGAAGCCTAAGGAAAGGGAAATATCAGTAATACCGACCTGTTTTTGTCTTGATTGATGAGCTTTTTCACTTCCAAATTGTGTGCCCGAGGTGGGTGCCTCTCAGCCTGGTTCTGGCCCTGCATGGGAAATAGGATTATCTCCCCAAATCACACAAGTGACCGTGTAGACTCTGATCCAATCCCTCTGGGGAAAAAAAAGAAAATCCCTGTTACCTACAGGAAAGAGGCAGATATCCAAGCCTGGCTCGGAGAAACTTCTGGAATCGAGTGAGCACAGACTGCATGCCCTGAACCAGGCTCTGTGATTTACACGCATCAAATTATTATTAATCTCTGAGCTAAGGACACAGGCCCTGGACTTAGACTAGGCCTTGGGTTTGGATCCTGCTCTATCATTTATGAGCAGTGTGACCTTGAATGATGAACTTAAAGTCCCAGGGCCTCAGTTTTATCCCCTAAAAAAACAACAACAAAAAAAACAACCACCAAAAAGCAGTAATAGAGTTGCTGAGAAGATTCAATAATTAAAACAAAAATAATTGTAAAAGTACAGTTGGGACCCAGCCTCTAATTTAATAATTTAAATAATTATTATTCTATTCTAATTTAATAATCTCAAAAAACCCATTGTCTTTATTTTTTAGCTGAAGAAATTAAGACTCAGGAAGGCTGGGTAACATCACGGTGAGTAAGTGGTGGAGCCAGGATTTGAACCAGGGCGGCTTACCTCTTCCCCACCCCCTTCCTCGCCGCATGTATCCTCCCTTTCTTGCTATTAGCATCCAAAGTACAGGCCCTGGCCCCTTCTGAGGCCGCGAAGGCCTTGTGTGCCGGCATTGGGAGGTCAGAATTACAAAGCAGGAGTCATTGTTATTAAATTCTGCAGGGTGGAAACAGCACCGTCTCAATGGCTCGAATGTCTTCTTTATCCCGATTGGTGCCCACCCCAAATTAAAACCCCCTGAAGGCACGGCTGTCTTAATTAACAGCCTGCCTTGTTAACACTGCGAGCGTTTCCCTTGCTGGGAGGCAGGCCGGCCGAGTTACAGGCGCAGATGCTGGGCAGGAGGGCACCGTGGGCACCGTGGGCACCGCTGGGGAAGCCCAGCTTCTCCCGCCGGCTGTGGCCCCCACCTTTCCTCTGGGAGGCCACCAAGATCGACGGCCCTAGAACCACAGCTGCTCCCACGCAGGGGGCAGCTTCCACATGCTGTGGGCCACCGCTGGAGCCTGGGAACGTGGGCTTAGAGCCATTGGGACCTGGGCATGTGTTCTGGCCCCTATCTGTGCCTCAGTTGCCTCAGTGGTGCTTACCTCATGGGATGGTTCAGCATTGAGTTGAGGCTTCAAAGAAGGGGGTGTGCAAAGGTGCCCAGCCCAGGGCTCAGCACTTATGAAAGGCAGCTCTTTTCCTCTCCCCCTCCCCCTGCTCTAGTGGCTATTTTTTTGTTTTTTAGGCCATCCAGCATCACTATAATGTTCTACCTCATTGGGTGGATTTTTTCTTGTTCAGAATTCCCCCAACCCCAGAAAAAGCCCCAAAAAATTGACTTGTGAGCATGTTGCCCAATCCTGGGACCCAATCCTGGAAGACTTGGAATTTTTTTGGAAAGTTTTTTGTTAAAGACTGACATAATATAGAAAATCACACAAGGCATTTAACCGCTTGTTAAATGTTTACAAACTGAACACACTCTTGTAACTGTACCCAAAACATGACAGAGCATTGGAGCTCCCCGGAAGATCCCATTGAGCCCCTTCCCGTCACCATTTCCCAGGTATCTTGACTTCTAAAGCACAGGCTGGGTTTGCTAATTTTTAAACTTTTATATAAATACAATTATATAAAGATATATATATATAAATAAATTATATATATAATATATATATAAATAAATATATATATATATTCCATTAATAGAATTAACGCAAATATAAATGGAACACAAATAGAATGAAATGGAATTACATAAAGAATGCATAAAGTATGTATTCTTTTGCATCTGGCTTCTTTCATGCAACATTTTGTGAGGTGCATCCATGTTGCTGCAGGCAGTTGTGGTTCATTCATTCTCATTTTAGTGAAGTATCCCAGCGTGTGACTATACCATAGTTACTTTATGCATTCAACCGTCGATGAACATTGGGCTGTTTCCAGTTTTTAGCTAATGCAAGTAGGGCTGCTGTGAATATTCTCGTACATGTTTATTGGTGAACACACGTACGTATTTGTTTTTGAGTAGAATTGATGAGTCAAAGGTGACCTGACTTTTTTGACCTATTTAAGAAATCTTTGCCTATCCCAAGGTCATGATGACAGTCTCCCATATTCTGCCTAAATATTTTATTGGTTTACCTTTCCCATTCAGGTGTACAGTCTATCTGGAATTGATTTTTGTGTATGGTGTGAGGTAGGGTTCAAGATGAATTTTTGCCCCATATGGATATCAAATTGGCCAAGCACCAGTATTTGAAAACAAATCTTTTCCCCTCTGCTCCCAGTGAACCTTTGCTATAAGTCAGGTGATTATATGTGTGTTAAGTCTATTTCTAGGCTCTTTATTTTATTCAATTGGTCTATATGTCTAACCTTTAGGAAACTTTCATATGAAAGAGATTGGTAAAGAAGTTTTGGCAATAATTGTAGGACAGAAAAGAAGAAATTCATCCAGTTTCTGGAGGCAGCTGTGCCTGAGTCCTGGAGCCTTGGTCGTATGAATTATAGCGTCTGGAGTCTCCTTGGCATTGGCTGTAGGGTCTCCCCCAGGGAAGTCCAGGGGCATAAAATGGGCATCGCCCTTGGTCATATAGACTCAAAGCTTAATTATCTGTTCATTCCATAAGACCGGATGCAAAGAGTTCGAATCCTCCATGGTTGCCTTCCCCTGAAACCAATTTGGCCCTATGTGCTCCTTCCCCGGTAAGCTGTGAAATACAAGGTCTCCTTGTAAGACTGTTATACACTGTTTGCTGCAGTTTAATATATGAGACACTGCATCATAGTCTGGAGGTTCAAAATTACCTCAAAGTAATCATTTCCTAGAGGGCTGGTAGTAAACATTCTGTCACACAGCTATAGGTTGTCGCCTGTCGCTATCAATCAGCCCCCAGGGAGATATTAGGGGGAATGATACGGGAATGAATTGAGGACTGGTGCCTGTGGCTGCCAGGGCTCTGCAGAGGGAAACAGGCTTGGTGGCCTGTGGGCGGGAGGGGGGGTCTGTCTGCCCCCAAAATCCAAGGTTGCAGGTTTAAGCCCTGGGTTAAGCCTGTTGGCATAACTCAGCTCCAGGGTCATGGGATCGATCGTTTGGCCTTAATCTTGGCTTTCTATTATCCACCCTAAGTGCCTTATAACAAAGCCATCACCTGGGTTTGCAACATAAGAGCTGCCGCCCTAGGTGGTCTGGCTCAGCGGTTAGAGGGTTGGCCTGGGGACCGAAGGGTCCCATCAGCAGCGCACAGAGGTTCCGGTTTCTCTACATCTCACCAACTCTTGTTATTTTCTGTTTAACATAAAAAATTATAGCCATTCTAGTAGGTGATAAGTGGGTGGTTTGGTTTTTTTTTCTTTTTTTAATCTTCACTGGAGGATATTTTTTTGTGTTTTTGTTTTTTGTAAATCTTCACCCGAGGATATGCTTACTGATTTAAGAGAAAAGGGAAGGGGGGCGGGGAGAGAGAGAGAGAAACATCGACTGGCTACCTCCCATACTCGCCCCGACCGGGGACTGAACCCGCAACTGAGGTACGTGCCCCGACCGGGCATCGAACCCGCAGCTACTGCCGTAATAATGCTGCGAAACAACTTCCAAACCTCAGTGATTTACAATAACACACATTTCTCTTTCTCCCTTCTGTGTCTGCAGATGGGCAAAGGCTTGGCCCATTTCGAAGCGATCAGAACAATGGGATGCCTCCTACATTTAACTGTGCGTCACTGTCACTTCCACATGGCATTGGCCAAAGCCAAGTGACGCGACCAAGCTGGGCGCCAACGGGGCAAGGGAAGCGGGCCCCACCCACGAGCCAAAGAGCACGGATCTGTAATTCTGCGGAGAGATGACGGAGAATGGGAACAAGAGTCCAATGTACCGCAGCTGATAGCCACTGATACAATGGGGGAAAAGCTTAGAAAATGCCTGGTAAGAGTAGGTGCTCAATAAACACCGCGTAGTCCCCCGGAGAGCAGGCTGCCTCGGGGGCGGTTGTGGGGGAGCCACTGGCCCTCAGTGTCTGGGTTCCCGGGCCGAGCTGACTTCCCGCCCGGCCTTCAGCCAGTCCCCAGGGAGAAAGCACTGGGCCCTAATGCACCAAGTACTTCGAGCTGCAAGGAAGGAAGGTCCCAACTGGAGGCTGCAGGGACTATTACCAGCTGCTTAAACACCCATTTGCCCCGCCACCGCTCACAAAGTGCTCTATTGACTCGCACGCTCTGTAATACGGCAGCGGAGGGAGAATTCATTAAGGCAAATTGGGAGGGTTGCTTAAAAAAAAATTTCATCTCTCTGTTTTATGCAGTGCATAGTTCCCTGCTTAATGAGGACTCTGCAAGTCCATTTCCCTTAAGGGTTTAATAAAACTATAATTTTAAAAATTAAGACAGATGGGGGAAAGCGCTGAGGGAAGCTATTTCTCCCATTAACTCGCAGAGAGGACCTTCGTGATATTGCAAGATGGGTGGGGAGAGGGAAGACTCCAGAAGCTATCAACAGTCCTTTAAGGTTCCATAAAACTCCAGCCTGGGTTTATGTGGCTCAGGGATTCCTGCCGAACAGATAGGAATTAGATTTATTTGGTGGAGTAATGGGACTGTTGCTGGCTGGCAGGTTAATTAATGCTGATATAGGAGCTTTGCTTTTTCTTAGGATTTGAACTTCAGAGCACCGAGAAAGAGACATTTACATTTTAGAAACCTTTTGAGTAATCTCGGTTGCTTTTGGAGCAGAGGGGGAAATGGGATGTTTGAGGGAGGGAGAGGGGCCGATGGTTAGGCCATTCTCAGCCCCTCGCGTGTGGCATATCAGGCGGCAAAGAGTTCACCACAGTTTGGTTTCCTTCCACCCTGCTGCTGCCAGTGGCTTCTTAAAGCAAGGTAAACTCCCAGATATAATTTTTAAAAATCTACTCAGGCCCTAGCCTGTTTGGCTCAGTGGTTAGAACATTGGCTTGCGGACTGAAGGGTCCTGGGTTCGAATCCAGCCAAGGGCACGTACCTCGGCTGCAGGCTCGACCCCTGGTCGAGGCGTGTGCAGGAGGCGACATTCAATGTGTCTCTCGCACATCGATGTTTCTCTCTCTCTATCCCTTCCACTCTCTCTGAAAAGCAATGGAAAAAAATACCCTTGGGTGAGAATTAAAAAAAAAAAAAAAAAAGATGGCTTTCCCAGCATCGTCTGGAAAATAAATAGAAAAGCTACAATTCAAATGCCACACGTGGAAGGCACAGGCCCTCGCTTCCTTAAAGCCTTACTTAGATATCTCTGTCTCACTGAGATGTAACACGACCGTCCTTTTAAAATTTCAACCTCTCCCTTAGTGTCTGTGCCCCTTACCCTGCTTTGCCCTTCTCTCCAAAGCACCTTTTGCTTTCTAACACACTATCTTACTATATAACTTATTGATTTACTCTGCATATAGTTTGTTGCTTGCCTCACTCTTACTCGTCTACAAGTATTTTATTTGTTAGCTACTGCCTTCACTGGCCTGAGCACAAGAAATAGTAAGCGCTCAGGAAATGTTTGCTGAAGGAACGCATGAAGTCTACCTTGCCCTAAAGTTTCTTTTCTGTACCATACCGTGCCCTAAATGTTTTATCATCAGAGCTGTCGTTTGTTAAACGCCTACCATGTTCTAGGCATCGCGGAGGCATCATAAATATAGTGATGCTCAACTTGACCACAGCCTACCATGGAAAGGATGATCGATCACCCAGGCTTTGCAGTTGAGGGAACCCACACTCAGCAAGGTTGCGTCCCTTGAGCCCATCAGGCGGCTGCGAAGGGGACCCCTATCTAGGTCAGCTGCCCTCCGAGGCCTGCTCTCCTCCCCCAGCGCGTGTCAGATGACAAGGCCTGGCTTCATTCTCAGCAGCTCTGCATGGTCATCAGCCTAGGACCCACATTTTTGAGAACCAGACCCTTGCTTAACTCAAAAAACTCATCAGATCTCTTGACTGGGCCCTACTGCATACATATTCCGGGGTTGGAGCCCACCAAAACCTACCGAAAGAGGAACCTCAGGGTTGGAGGAAGTTGTGGGGAATTCAGGTACTGAATTTCTGATAAGAACCCAGGTGATTTCTATGATCAGGCTCATCTGGGACACCGAGTAATGGGATTTATCCATCCATCCATCCATCCATCCATCCATCCATCCATCCATCCATCCCCTCATCTTTAAAATGAAGATAACCCCAGTACCCAGCTTATGTGGTTCTTGTAAAGATTAAATAAATTAAAGCAGTGACTGCCACGCTGTGAAAGCTCATTGAGACTTAGACTTGGGCACCCCCTGTGCTCTTCTGGTCGTGAGGGACGCAGCAGACACGGACAGACAGGGCCTGGCCCTCCTGGAGCTGACCATCTAGCTGGCATGAGCGCAAATTTTCGCCTCAGACAAAACTGGATTAAACTCCTGCCCTTGCCACTCACACTCAGGAGTAAATATGAACAAACTCCTGAACTTCTCCGGATCCATCTGCTCAAATGTGAAGCGGGGGAAATGAAATTACTATTCAATAACAAAAATGTTTGGGAAGAGACCGAGGCTCAGAGAGGCAAAGAGACTTGCCTGCGGTCACACAGCTAGTAGATGGCAGAGCTGGATTCGAACCCACATCTATTAGACTCTCGGTTCCCGGCCATGTTCCATGGCTTCCCACAGAGAGGGTGGTTATAAAGCTCCCGGGGAATTGGCAGAAAGGGTTACAAACCCAGCGAAGGCTTCGCCCAGCCTCGGAAAGCCTGCAAACTGAAGCACCTTCCACTGAGGCCCTGTGGAAGCTCCCCTGCGGCAAAAAGCTGTCCAGGCTTCCCTGATGTCCATTCGCTTCCCACAGGGCCAGGCTTTCCGAGTTTCTCTGCAACACGGGAATTTGGAGAGCCCCTCGGAGAGACTGGGTTTCTCGCGTCCCGCCAGGCACAAGAAGGGCTTGGGAGGCGGGAAAGGCAGCAGCTATTTATTTCACAAATAGAGGACGGCCAGCTATTTCGAGGGAGCAGTGGCACGGAGATGAAAAAGCTATTAATGCTCTTGGAAGCTCATTTCTTTCGGAGTGGTCAGCAGCCAGCAACGAGGCCCAAAATGAGAAAATATCGCAATGGGTGCTCCCGACGACACAAATTATTCGGGAGATGCTGAAGTGCACTGTTCACCGTCGTAAACATTTTTTTAATGTTTATGGTATCTGTTCAAAGGCTTCTTGATAGATGAAACCCAAGAACGTTTATGGGGGGGGGGTACTTGCATTTCTTTTGTGCTCGTATCCTTTGCAAATCACTTCTTCGGGCTGATGTACTCAACAGCAGCCAGGCCCGGCCTACGTAACGCAAAGTGAGGTCCATGGCCCTGTCCCCTGGGTAAGTGCACTACCGGTGTCTGCTGCGTTGCAGATGGGGCTCTGGGAAGCTGGGAGCAGACTGATGGGAGCCCCCCCCCCAAAAAAGCTCCAAATCTGGGAGGAGAGGGACCAGGAGGCTCGTGCAGATGAGAAGGCGGTGGCACCATTTCCCAGGGTGCGTTGGGCGGGGGACTGAGTGTTCCCACCCAAAGGGGGGCCCATGGGGACAGGTCAGGATCTGGGGAATCCCTGCACTTCTGACCCCTGTGGGAGATTCCACTGTATGGGATCCGTTGACATTTATTCCCTGGGTAACGTTAGGCTAGTTACTGAGCTTCCCTGAGCCTTGGGTTTCTGTTCTATAAAATAAGTACAAAAGTACACACCTCATAGCGTTGTGATTCATTAAATTAAATAATAGACGCCAAATGCCTAGAACACTGCCTCGCCCCCAAACTGACCGATGCTGCTGTAAAATGCCCAGTAGAATGCCCTGCCCTGGGTCTAGGAAAGGAGGTTTTTTCCTACAGACTTCTCTCCTGCTTACAGGAACCATCTCGGTGAGAAATCAAACCCCTAGTTAGTTATAAAGTAGTCCCTTGCCCAGCATTTAACTCTCTCTCAACTCTCACTAGGGTTGTCTCGATCTACAAATAGAGCATTAGTTTCACAAAGGCAGAGAATGTCTAATGCATGTCTAATTCCCTTCCCTATTCGTTGGCAACATGCTGTAAATACCTGTGATCGTATGGTTAAAATAAAGGGCACACATGAGAGAGCTGAAGCAATTAAACCTGCACAGGCGTGACGATGCCATGTACCGATGGCCAGGCTGAGTGTGGACTCTCTCCTATGTGCACTGGGGAGCCATGAAAGGCTTCTGAGCAGGGGAGTGGTATGACCAGCCCCCTACTACATTTATCATAACAATGATTATATTACTGACATCAGTGACACTTGTGCCATAATAAGGAGCTCTTCCTTGGTACCCAAAACTGTGCTAAATCTTTTATACCCATCATGGCATTTAATCCTCACAATGACCCTCTGGGCTTAGAATATTGGGTAATCTGCCTGCCGTGTGCTGAATGGATTGAAGGGCAGAATGACTGGAGCCTTTTGAGACTCAACACAGGCCTCAGTTAAGGAAGGGCAATGAAAATGGAATTGACAAGCCCCCAAGCACATAGCACATATTTGTCAATTGTACTGGTCAGCCAGATAGCTCCTTAGTTCAGTAAAACTGTTCAACCAAGTCAATTTAGTCCCTTATGTCAGAAGAGCCAAAGAAATCATGGCTTGTAAAGAGAGAACCTTATTAGGTTTTAAGGGAATGATGGAACTCATTTGTAGCTGGGTCGTAATGTCCCCGGAGAGGACATTCTAAGAAGTGTCTGTGGCAGGGGCTTTGCACAGTGTAATGCATGAAGTAGCCGATTTGGGGCATTTTTCTCCCAGCTACAGGCTGTGCCCTCCTGACTTGAGATTTTTTTTCTCTCTTCAGTGAAATTTGGGGACAATTCTGAGACTTCTGGCTGGCCACTGCCTATGTGACTTCACAATCCAGGTCTACATGCCACCACCATTCTCTCACATAAGTCAGACACAGGTGTCATCCTAGCAGCCCTCTCTGCCCAGTCCCAGCAGGTCACCACGCTTGCCAAAATGAATCCCCCAAGAGTTCCTACATTCATGCTCTTCTCTCCATCCCCACCGCCACCACCATCCAGGGCACCATTATTGCTCATAAAAGGACAGCGGTGGTGGCCTGCACTGGCCCCCTGTCCCCGTCTTGCCTGCCCCCCCTGTTCACGTTGCAGCTAGAATCCTGCTTCAGATTCAGACCCCACAGGCCACTCTCTCGCTCCCACACCCAAACCCCATCTCCCTGGCCCCTCCTGCCTGTTCCATCAGGATGGCGCTGTGTCCGTCAAGGGGATATTGGGCTGCGGGACTGTAGAAGACAGTTCTTCCAGATGGCTGAAGCAAACAGCTTAATTCTCAGGCACTGCATATCTGATGGAGCCCAGGGCCTCCAGAAGGGCCGGCAGAAGGAAAGGGAAGGCTATCAGGACCTGCAGGGCACGGCTGTTGCCAGGGTGTGTGGTGCCAGGGCAAATGTTTCCTAGGGATTTCCCGTCTATGTCAAGAATGTGATTTGATCTAAATCAGTGTGTCAACACCAGTTGCCTGCAACATCATTAAAGAAATACCACATTGGCTAGTGGGAACCATGAGCTCATGGGGCCCCAGGGCCCAGCACCACCCCAATCTTTGGGGCATCTGGTTGACCTGACACATGGGATGAAGGATCCCTGCAGGGGAGGAACAGAGACTGGATCTCATATAGGCCCTGGCCTGGGCTTAGGGTGTCTTGCCCATGTGGCACTGCCAGGTTCCAGGCTCTAGAGAGGGGACAGACAGTTTCCAGGAAAGCAAGAAGGCATTCCAAAGTGCAAACTCTCCTGAGGTGTGGAGCATGGGCAGGGGCCCTGCTACCCAAGGTCTAAGGGCAGGGGGAGGTCCTCTGTGTCTTTATCTCTATCTCTGCCACATGTTTTCTGTTTCATTCTCTCTCTCCATCTGTCTGCAGACTGGCTTTCCGGAGGAAGACACGCCTTTTCTCCACTGCAGCCTTGGCTGCCCAGCTTACACCATTGCCAACCCACAGCACAGCCTGGCCGGCAGCTCTCAATCCCAACTGCAACCTTCTGGGAAGGACAGTCTTATTGGTTCATCTGATGTCAGATTTATAGGCCTGGCCCAATCGCCAGCGGCAGGGGGAGGAGCTTGGTGCAGAATTACAGGACAAACAACGGCTGCTGTTCTCAGAAGAGGGGCTGGAGATAGGTGGGGGAAATGCTCGCTAAGTATTTACTATAGTTTATCGGGAAAAGCAAGGCTTCACCCTGGATATTGCAGCATCCATTCTAGAATAGCAATGGTGCAACTGGACACGACCCTTCTTAAGCCCAGCTGAGGGGCTGACCAGGGCCATAGGATTCTGGTCACAGCAGGGAGGCTTGTGAAGGGAGATGCACACACTGGATTTCAAATATTGTCAGTTTTTTCTTTGTAACTTGGGTTGCAGTCCCCGCAGAAAGCAGGAGCATTCTGCCTGCAGACAAGCCGACAGGAGCAGCAGGCTGCCCCCTGAACACCCAGGCGCTGAGTGCACGCACGTGCGTGGTCATAAAAACCAGCAAATTGCACCGGGATGAAAGCAGGTTCATCGGGTTATTGGATCCCTGGGGCCTGTTCAGGGCACCTGCTCGTAGACTCTAACTGGGCAGGACTTGGAACCGCTTGGAACTGAACATCCAGCTGCTGTCGTTAGCCCAGGATCCCACCTCAGCAGTTTCATCCACGGGCCATCAGAATGTGCTGGTGCAGCGTAGGGGGAGTCCCACGGTCAAGTGAGGAGTGGCTGAGCGAGCTGCTGCAGGAGGGGTGGCTCGGGGGGGGGGGGCCTTTAATAGTCTGAAGGGCTGTCATGTTCAAGAGACAGCAAAACTGAGAGTAGAGGGTGCTGGTTACAGGAGAGCAGATTGAGTCTGACACAAGAAACATTTAAAAAACCCAAGATTCTTATGCCGATGGGATTAGATGATATTATAAAGTGGTGAGCCCCTGACCCTGCTAAGAATGGCATCGGAATGGAACAGGACTGGCGATTCTATCTGTCCTCCAGCTACGGAAAGAATACCAAATTACTCATCAATATAGAAGGGAAACAACCATAACAACAAAACAGCCTAGGGGTGCCTTGGTATCACCTGTCCGACGGTCATGCTCACGTCCTGTCATCTCCAGTGGCCTGAGGCCCTGCAAGCCCGCCTCGCATGGCCTTTTTCTTTCTCTTTCTTTTAAAAAAATTCTCTACCCTCACAGCTCTTTCTAAATCGGAGTAAGATGTCTTGGGCCAGTTTGGATGAAGTCACCAGGGTTTCCCAATGCTAGTGAAGGGGAAAATTGTGCTAAAAAAAAAAAAAGTGCTCAACGATAGTTCAGGACCACGGACAGCAACGTGCATGCGCATCTTCCAGGCACCTGAGGTCAGGCGCAGTCCAGGTTGTCAGGGGCCACATTAAAGCAGAGGTTTGGGGGCCACCTGCCATAAGTGAGGTGCTGCATGTACCCTACATACATACACCCGCTCACTGCATTCATTCATTTACTCGTTCGTTCTCTCACATGGCTCCAGATAGAGAGAGAGAGGGAAGGATGGGAAACAGTGACCTGATGGCTTCCGATTCTCAAAGGGGACAGTGGCTTTCCCCACCACTGAGACCTACAAGATTCCCCGTTAGCCATTCAGCCAACCTCCTTTTACCCGAGTCCCTCTAAAAAGGTTTCAGTTCGTCGCCACCAAGTGATTCCTAATAAAGTCGGCACCGTTGGAGGAAGGGCCCTCGTCCAAGAAGTGACCAGCCTTGTGGTTCTGCCCCCCACAAGCTTTGGGCATGGCAGCCTCCGAGACCTAACTGCCGCTAGCACGGATGAAGGACAGAGCCTGGGGCAGGCCCCATGACACGGGTGTCTTGGCCACAGCCGGAAGTGGGCCCGCTCTCTGCGAGTGGCCAGCCCGACTGTCGCAGAGGCGGCCCCCAGCCCTCTGAGGGGCAGATGGCAGGCAGCTCCCATCGATCAGCCCCAGCGGCACCCGCGTTAGGCAGCGCTCAGTTTAATGCGTCTTTTCTTGACACACAAAATTCTCCTTTCTCCATCGGCAAACGCGACCTGTTTGGTGTGAATAATTCAGTGTTTTGCAGGAGTTCCGGCTCCCACTGAGAAGGCAGCCCTGTCGAAGGTTGTTAACTAAGCCTACGGAGCGGAGCGGAGAGGAGCTACGGTTCACCTCCGAGCCCGAAAACCCTCGGGAACACCGTAAAAAGAGAATTTTATAAAAAGAAAAACGCTTCTCCCAACTAACAAGAGAAGCGCTCGCCCCACAGTCTCCCAGCACACACAGCAGTGTGCAGCCTCAAATCCAATCTGGGGAGATTTGGGTCCAAAAGAAATGTCTAGAGATGACTTTGCAAACCAAGAATTTTAAGCGGAGGAGGCCAGCTCTGGATGAATGTGCTGGCCGTCTCTGCCCAGAATGGGATCTGGAAAAATGAGATTATCCTGACCACCCACCGCTCAAAGAAGGATTTCTTTCCCCTTCTTTCGGTCCAGGTGTGTGATCTTGGGAAAGTCACTTCCTTTTTCTGGGCACATTTGTAAAACTAGAGCCTTGGAGTAGAGATGAAACCGTGGATAGCACCAAACCTGATGTATACTCTGTTCTTTCCTATCCATACATGCCCATGATAAAGTTTCATGTATAAATTAGGCACAGTAAGAGATGAACAACCAAAACTAACAATAAAATAGAAAATTATAACAACACACGGAATTCAAAGCTACGTGAAAGGCTTTGGGGCCCTTATGAAATACAATAAGGGTTAGTTGACCACGGATGCTGCAATGCCAAGGCAGTCAGTCCACCTGATAACCCGGGGGGCTGTCAGGCGACCAAGAGGCGGAGAGCGTATTCTACAACACTGTGCAAAATTCGGTTCGTATGTGCATTTGGGGAAGGGGGAGGCTTCATAACTTCCATCGGATTCTCAAAAGCGTCCATGACCCCCCGAAGCTGGAAACCCCTGGATGAGACAGCTGCTGGATCTCGGTGCAGTTTTAAATCAGGCCGCGGTGTCTCTGTGAGTCTGAAGAGTTATGTTTCTGCGCCTGGACTGCTCAGTGCTTCCATCTTTCAAACTTAAGAGCCAAATTAGGGGGTCAGCCACCGGATGCAGCAAGTCTGTGTTCGTGTGTGGCTTCTACCAGGGGGACATGTCCGTTTATTCATCCCACAAATATTTATTGAGTCCTCCCGCGTGCTAGGCCCTCTGCCACCCACTGTCCTCTTGGAGTTTGCAGTTTAGGACGTTAGACAATGGAAGAACAATCACAAGTAACTCCGATTACACAGTCTGACAAGAGCTCTGAAGGGTCACGAAGAGTTTTGGTGACGAATTTTAAGAAAGGACCTGTTTTTTTCTTCACTGTCACATTCCACATATCCAATGGATGGTAGACTCCAAAACAGCACCTCTCCAGAGTCCCACTGCCACCACCCTAGTCCAAGCCCGGTCACCTCACACCCTGCAAGCCTCTTCTGTTTCTGTTCTTACCCATCAGCTGACATGGGGGGACTCATAGCATGGGTAGGGCCAACTCATGTGCTACATTTACATATAAAATCAAAAAGCACAATCCCTGACCTGGAAGAACCCTCAGGCTCTCAGGGAAGGGAATGGGAGGAGGGGTGCTGCAGGGTGCTCCAGACACTCAAGGCAGAGAGGTCGAAAAAGCATTTACCTTGAAAGGTGAGAATCTGAAGGACAGCACTCACTTTGATGTATAACTTACAGCATGGGGGGGATAACATCATTCATTCAGCATCACACCCGGCGATGCCACAAAACAAAACATAATAATAGAAGCCGCGCACTTACGGGTGAGTCTGTTCACGCTCGGCCTACAGCAGGATGCACAACCGGCTAAGTAAAGTGAGCAAGCCTAATCCAAACCCACAAACCAAATTAGGGGTGATTACATCCATTTGTGTTTAAGAAGCACGCTTTGATTTACAAAGGGCTGTCTTTAAATAGCATCCTTGGAGTGTTTACAGCTCCGTAGCTGCTCGCTGGGAGGGCTGCAGATGCCGAGGGAAACTTAAAACAAAAGCCGGTTGAAGGCCACACTAAGGAATGTGTGATGTGATTTAAAACCGCACATATGGAGGAATCTACGCATGATGTCAAGAGAGGCACATCTGCAGCCATCGATGCTGGGAGCAGGGTGGGATCTGGGGTCTTATGTGAGCAAATGCACAGGAAATATTTTGTATGCCCATGGCACATAATAAGTGCTCAATAAATATCAGCCACGATCATCCTGACAATTCCAACAATTCCCTAACCCTGGCTGGATGTCCCTGTGGAGTCAGGGTGGCTCGGTCAGGGCGCTCACCTCCCCGGCACACACCAGTGAGCACCGACCCGGAGCTCCCCCAGGCCTTGCTGTCCAAGAGTTCTCACTGAGGTTTCGTAATGTAGGCACGATTGACTCAGCTATTGATTTAATGCAAAGCATGTGGCTGAACTCAATCTTCAGCCCCCCTTCACCCCGCAGAGGTGGGGCGTGGGGCTGCAGGGTCCAACCCTTTAATCATTGCTCTGCTGGCAAGCAACGCCCCATCCCGAAGCTACCTGGCCTTCTCTCGCTTCTACCCACCCCCCACCCCGAAGGGGCTCATTATGAACAACCGAAGACACTCCCTCGCTCAGGAAACGCCAAGGGTTTTTGAAGTACCCTCAGGAACCTGGGGCGACATAGATTCTTTATTATCTCACATTCCCTCTGCCGTGATGTCTCCTGCAATATAAGGCAGACTGAAGGGTTTAAGAGGCCAAACTGTCCATCCCTTTGCCTCCAGGTGAGCCTGTGTTTTAATCATCGAAGACAGTCGCTTATCATTTTCAGAAAAAAAAAGGTAAGAGAATATTTCAGGCGAGAAGGGCTCCCAGTCAGGCCATCGTGGCCATGCATTTCCAGGTTCCCAGGGAGGCACGGCACCGGGGATGCTCCCCGAGGGGACTGGCCACCTTTCTCCTCTAGCTCCCATTTGCTTTATCAGAGCTCCCAAATCTCCCCCGTAGCCAGGGAGAGGACTGGCCGCCAAAGAGTTAACTTTTTGGAAAGACCCAAGACTGGAGGGAAGGTTCATCTTTCCACCACTCTCAGAGGCAGCCTCCATCCTGCCTGATTCTCAGATTTCCTGAGACAGTTCGCACCCAGAAAGGTCCGTGTCTGTCAGGGGTTTCCGATTTGTTACCCCCGCTGAAGGCGATTCCCTGGACTTTCTCTCCCTGCAATTACTCTGAAGTCACACAGTCAGTAGCACACGTATAACAGGCACTACAACCCACAGGGTCCTCTCGACAGTCTCAAAGGCCTTACTGGGTGGGACCTCACAAAGCTGGCACTGCCTCTTATTAGGATGTTTTTTCTTACAGTGTCATTCCTTCACTCAGTCAATCAATTATTCATTCACTTCTGCCTTCCCCTTGTCTAACTGGTGCTACTAACACCGCCCGCTCTCTGCCACTCCTCGCCTGCTTGGGTGAGAAACAGCAGGACTTACAGGATGAACTGAACACCCAGGTCTGGTCCTAAGGAGGTGAGCATTTGGGGAGCTCTGCCACTCTGTGGGAAACCCTTCTAGAATGTTGCCCCAGGGGAATCGGCTTGGCTAAAGACAATACGATCCTCGTGAAATCCATGCCCCTTGGACGGTTCTGCCAATTTTCTAAACCCAGGCAAATCCGAGCGAAGAGCAAAATTCTTCGGGTGTTCGAGACGGGACTGCTTTCCTCTGGGGACACTCGGGAACTTGGGAAACCTGCCACCTCACGAGAAAGCATCAAGACCAGTGAAATGAGGCCCATGCATAATGCAAGGGCCTGCTGTCTCCCCCGCTTAATTCTATTTTGTTAAGTAATGATGGAATACAAATTCAGGATGGCGGAAGATGAGGTTTGTGGCTCTATTTGATCAAATGCCTATCGCAGACGCTTCAAGCCAAATGGGTTGCTTCATAAACAGATAAATAAATCAGGCGTCAATGGGAAATGAAAAGTTCACAGCCAAGAATGAAATGAGACAGAAAATCATTCCCAGCCGCGATGATCGTCTGGGGCATTACACCCACGCTGCAGCAGGAGCCCCCAACTGGCTGAAGGGGGATTACTGTGGAGTGGGGGTGCAACCCCGATATGCAAGCGCTTAATAGGGGGCACCGTCTGCCTGAGCCAAGGTCATTCCAGGGAACTGTGGACAGCCAGCAATCGACTTTCTACCATTAAATGCTCCATTTGTGGGATTAACTGGTCCATGCGGGTAATAATTTATGGGGAATCATTAACCTAATGATATTGGTTCTCTATAAACTGCTTAGTCTGTCTCAGGGAAAATGGATTTCATAAATCTAGGTGGGAAATTCTGGGTGACTCATAGAAGGCCCGTCAGCAGCAGCGTGGGGATGGGTCACCGGACAGTGAAGCTCTACCCTCTTGGTTTGGTTGAAGGGCCTTCAACGTCTCCTCTCCTTCGTTTTCCTTTATCTGCCAGCCCAGAAAGTTACTCAGATTGAGGGAGGTACCCAGATTGAAGAGCACAGGCCAGAAGATGTGTGATTAGCCTTGAGTTTTAGATCCCACACGTGACCTGCTCTGAAACTTCTGGCCAAATGGAGACGGCAGCATTCCCAGGGTGGGGAGTCCCTGGGCCACAGAAATCATCTCTCTCCTCATCTGGAAAAGGATCAGTCTCCTTTGAAAACAACTCGGCTTCTATATCTGCTCCGTGCCGGTCTGGGGGGTTCACTGCCTTGGGCAAGGGTGCCAGGGGAGCCTCTGAGGTGACTCAAGAGACTGAACACTGAGATGCAGCCAGCGTGCTGGAGCCGAAGGGAAAAGCGTTTACTCATAGAAAGGGTCGCAAGACATGTGCAAAGGTACTGAGGTCTGAGCCAGCTTGACCTATTTAGGGAACAGAGACTTTATTAACCTAACCATGGCGGGGTACGTATATTTATGCCCACTTAAGAGATGAGAAAACTGAGGCCCAAGGACATTAGGTAGGTGATTCCCATATACCCTAGAAGATGGGATTTGTAGGAAGTGTTGTTGGATGCCAGTCCCTGCATGTAACCACTAGGCCAGAGGGTAGCAAACTGTGGGTCAAACGAGGCCTTTCCCTGATTTTGTAAATAAAGTTTTATCAGAACACAGACATTTGTTGACTTGTTGGCTATGGCTTCCTGCTACATTGGCAGAGGTGAGTAGTCTTTATAAGAACCTCATGGTCTGGAAAACCTAAACTATTTTCTATCTGACCTTTTACAGGTAATGTTTATACCACCCTACACTGGTCAAGGGCATCTGTCTTCTCTCTCCGTGCCCTTTGTGGGAGCAGATGACCATCACAGGGCCCCTGGGAAATGTGTCATCTAGACCATTGTGTGGATCCCAAAAGAAGAAAAAATCTCTGAAAATTTCTTTCAGAGGTGAACAGACGGCTGTTTGAGGGAAGGAGCATCTTTTCAAGGGGGCAGAAGGTATTGACATCCAGGGAGAAGCATTCGATTCTTCAGCCGCTGGGATTATCTCTGTCACAGATAATACAGGGACAGCCACTTTAGATCACACCAGCTGATAAACAGGACGTGGCTTGAGAAAGCCAGAGGGTGTCTTCATCCACAGCAACCAGGCCTGTGTGTCGCAGCAGTGTGCGGGCCACACATGGCTTTGTGGCATTTCCCCAGTTACTGTCAGGGGTTGGTTCACGTTACAGGCCGGCCCACCTCTTCTACTCCCTGAGTCTGGGTGGGAGGAAAGCTGTGATGTTTTCCCCAAAATGCACCGATTCAAAACTGGCTGGAAGGCATCTTTGCCACGGGGAAGCCTTGCTGAACAGGGGGTTCTCCCTCCTGCCTTCTGCTGGCATTCCAGCACCGCGCAGGGAAGGGAAAATCCTACAATTCTGGGTAAGCCCACCTGGGTTTAAATCCTGCCTCTGCCATGGACTAACCGGCTGATCTGAGCAAGCTGCTGAACTCAGTTCCGAGTCTCAGTTTCATCTGCAATGCAGGGATCATAACAGCAGCAGACTTCTGCCCTCATGTTCGCATCCCCTTAATCTAATTAAGGGAAGGCGAAGATTTCCCCTGGTGCTCTCCGCTGCAGAGTGCTCTGCTATTTATAATAATGGCCCTGTCTTCTTGGGTGTTAAGATGAAAGTGAGAAATAGGAAACATGAGCCACTTGGTAGTTTAAATTCCTGCTCTCGATTTTGAAATTAGGCATAAGGTATAAGCTCCCTTGCAGCTGGGCCTGGCCATGTCAGCATGTCATGGCCCATCGGATGCAAAGGGAGCGGTGTCTAAACCATCCAGGAAGCACCTTCTTTTTCCTACTTTCTGGAAGCCAGAAGGTGGGCGTGATGGCCGGAGCTGGAGCACCCATTTTGAACCATGAGGAGAAGCACTTGTATTGAGGTGGCAAAGCAACAAGCTTGAGGGAGCCTGGGCCCCCGAATTCCTTAACTGCAGGTTTTGATTCGGTGAGAGAGAAATAAATGACCATCTTGTTTAAGCCATCTTTAAATTTTGAGTTTTCTCCTCAGAGTAGAATTAAATCGTATATTAATTATATATTAATTAATTTGTGGCCTTGAGCAAATTTTTTTCATCTCTCTGAGCCTCCTTAACCTCATTCACAAAATAAGTTAAAAAAATGCCAACCCCTCAGAAATGTCGTGAGGATTTAAAGGGACAGTGTAGAGCTTTTCTGCTGCCTCAAAAACATTTTGGGCCCTGGCTGGGTGGCTCAGTTGGATGGAGCAGTCCCCAAGTTGTGGGTTCGAACCCCAGTCGGGGCATGCGTGGGACAACCGATTGATGTTTTTCTCTTACATCGATGCCTCTCTCTCTCTCTAAAATCAATAAACATATCCTCAGGTGAGGATTTTTAAAAATTGTGACGATGCCATTGAAATGCAGACCTTCAGGCCCCATGCTGAGGAGTCTGAATCACCAGGTCGAATGATGGGGTCAAACAATGTGTATTTTGGTGTGTTTCCCAGGTGCTGGGATGCCCAGGCAGCTTTGGGCAGCCAGACGCCAAGACAGTCACGGTTTCTTTCCTGCCTTCAAAGGCAGAGTGAGCATGGAGACATGGGGCGCACACATCTCCATAGGGGCCGCCTGCTTGGAAGGCGGCCCTCCAAGGCCTCCAGCCCACCCTGGCCACCCTGCCGCAGTCATTCCTCAAAGGGAGGAATGACTTCCCGGGGACCGGCCCGGTGCGTGCCATCGGCAGCCACCAGCTGCTCAGTCCGGGCCGCGCCGCTCGCTCTGGGTTTCTGCTTAACATGCAGCGGCGGCTGTGGATTAGGGCTTGCTGGCTTACAGGCTCATGATGGATCATTTAATCTAATTAAGGGGAGGCAGAGCTTTCCCCCTGGCGCTCTCAGCTGCAGAGAGCTCTAGTGTTTCAGCAGAGCTTGCCGGCTGAGAGCACTTGTTTTAGGGGCAGGGAAAGCTGGGCCCCAGCGCTGGCTGTGTGTCCCTGGACACATCACCTAACCTCTCTGAAGAGTTCCGTTTCCACCTCTATGAGCCAGGCTTTGCAGGTGCAGAAAAATTCCCTGATAGCCCCATGAGGCAGGTGTCTTCGTTATTTTCATTTTACAGGTGGGGAAACTGAGGCTGGGAGAGGGTAACTAAATAGGCCAGATCACCCGGCGAGTAAGTGCCATGAATTGGCTAGAACAGTAATACCTGGTTGCTGGACTGTTCAGAGGATGAATCAGCTGAGGGCTCTAGAGAGTTTAGCGTGGCTGTTATCTAGTCCATGCACCACTTACTGTTGTTATAAGCAGCTACTATTGTTACTGTCATTCTTATGTGGTTGTCATCCGTGGAGGTGACGTGGGAGCCCAGGAGCACGGGACAGCACTGCTATCCAGGTGGAAGAATGCGAGAGTCAGTGCATATTGTAGACCCCAGAACTGTCCACCCTGGTCCGGATACGGGCTGACGTCCCAGGGAGTGAACCTCAGACGCTGTCTCTTGATCTTAAAAAGTGAGTTGGTGGAGACGCTGGTTTTTCTGCAACCATCTGTTATCTTGTTTGTTTTCATTCCGGCCACACTGGCCCCCTCAGTGCGTCAGGAGCCAGACACGTCCATTCATTCCCGTCTGGTCATTGTCTCTCTTCCAATCAGAAGTCTAAGGAGAGGAGGAATCAATGGACAACTGACTGCAAACCCACTGCTTAGGATCTACCATGGGTATTTTACGGCACTTGAGTGATCACGTCTCTCACCTAGGCTGTATTTCGAAGTAAACTGCAGACATTAGTACTAAATCCTTCATGTTTATAAAGCTTCAGAGTCATTGGTGCCACTGAAACCTGTGGTGGCAGCCCCATGGGCGTGGCTCAGGTGGACGCAGGGCCCCGAGGTGGAACTGGAGGTGGGCATCTAGGTGACCCCAGAACCACCTTCTCATCTGAGCAGATCCCCAAGAACCTGGGGGCTCCAAAGAGTATAGCTTGAAAGTCATTCATGTCCATTTTATGGAAGAGGAAACTGAGGCTGACCAACTCCAGGACTCTCACACAGTCCCCTTCGATCATTTGACAGATGTAATGGACGTTTCCCGGGAAAATGCACAGACAGTGGGGGGGTGGGATCCACAGATCCCTAAATCCACTCAGGATTCTCCAAGGACACAGTGCACCGACACTGTACCCTTCAGCCACGGGGCTTCCCCAGCATGCTAGGGTGGGGGCCCCCCGATCTGGAGGCCTCTCGGACTGTTAGTCCCAGGGTGCCACCCAAGAGGATGTGAGATGAGAGCGAGATGGAAGGATGACAGGGAACAGGAGAGGGAGAGCAGGGAGGTGAGAGGTCAGAGATGAGGGAGGAGGGGCAGGGTGGGGAGACCTGGGGAGAGAGCGAGAGGAGCCCCCTCGGGAGGCTCTGGGCTGGCAGCAAGGAGCTGGGCTCGCTTGGAAGGCAGCTGCCTGTCGGTCTTGCTCCCGCAGCCTCCTGAACCGCTCCCACGCGGCCGGCTTCCTGCGCACGCCAAAGCCAATGTTCTCAACAAAGTGCCTGGAGCCTGAAAGGAGGGAAGAAAATGCCACCTCCAGTAGCAGCCCGGCCATTGCTGAGGTCGCCAAAGCATCCTCAATCCAGAGAGGCCAGAGAGAGCCATGCCCCTGGCTGCTGCTCCCACCTCTGAAGAATTGGACCAGAAGTACTTTCCTGGTTTGGCCTCTAGATGAATGAAAATAAATCATTTTCCTTTGGCACCTGCTTCCTGAGAGAGGGGCTCCATAATCTTGTCCCTGTTCAGAGACAATCTGACCCGGTATTGACATTCCTGGACAGAGGGACGTGGCCAAAGACAGATGGACCCGGCAAGCTCTAGGAGAGGTGGAATTTATATTTCAAGCGGTTGCTGAAAAAGGGAGTGTCACCCACATCAGTCTGGGGAAGGTTTGAAAAATGAAGTTTTGAGTTATGTTTCTGCCAGAAATGGCCCAGCCCTTTTTTCGTAGAGTCCAAACCCCTCTTTCCCCAGGGGTCCATTTCGTGCAGCTTGGTTGGGCCCACCCCCACTTTGGCCGGTCAAAACTATGGACACGCGGCCACATGCAGTTCATCAGACTATCTCTTCCTTCCGGTCCCAGCAGCTGGTTCGATGGTGGGCTCATGAACCAAGCTCACCAACCAGAGCCTCCCTAGGATTTTTCTTGGGAAAGATAGTTTGCTTGCTGAGACACCTCAGCAGGACAATGGGAGTCCACGGCTGCTAATGGCTGTGTTTCCCCATCACATTACGAGAGCCAAACAGAGAAGAGAGGTAAAGAGGATTCCCTGACAGAGTTCCATTTGAACTCCTGGATCCACCTATGTCTGAATCCCAAACTCACTGTGTGATTTTGTATTTCATGAGCCAGGATACTCCATGTTTTCTAAAGCTAGTTTGGAGTGGGTCTCTATCACTTGCAACTCAAGAGAATCCATGCTGATCTAGGTCATGCAAGGGAAGAAGAGATGCCCACCCTTCCTCTTAAGGAGATGAAACAGTCGCTGAACATCGTGATAAATGTTCTTATTTCTAAGTGCAGTGGGACCATAACAAATGAGAGAGCCTGGTGCAGCACAGTAGAGAATGGTGGGGGCTGTGGCAAACTGGAGAGTCCACGCCTGTCTAAAAGGGGCAGCTACAGGAGAAAGGGTGAGTTTGAGGTGGTCAGCCTTGCATTTTTTAGGGGAAGCCAGAAATGGAGATTTTTGTATCCAGTTTCCTATTTACACGTCTGCTGGGGGAGTTGACCCTCAGGTTTTAGCTTTTAGTGGTCTCCCCTACCCACTGTTGACCCAGGCCTCAGAGTGTAAAGATCAGCACCACAGACAGAATGGGGGAAATGGAGCCAGTCGGGGGCCTTGGCATGAAGTCAGCAGTTGGGAGGAAGAGGCCTCGGCAAAGTTGCTGAGTTACTGAAACCCCAGGCGCCCACGCTGTGATTTTTTGTGCCGCACGCAATCAATTCCTGCCAGGCTCCTGGATGCTGACGGCCCAGGATGTGGAACTTACTTTGAAATGCTAATCGGGGGGAAAGTGATATTGATGTTGCCGACTAATTAAGTAAGGGCTGGCCTGCTTTAAACTTTGGAGGGCTCCTGCCTGTCTCTGGCCTTGGCGGGGGCCGGGGAGGAGGCTGTTTCTATTAAATCGGAGAGATGGATCAAAAGGCCTAAATGGACTGGGGAGGTGGAGGGTAGAACCACAGCACGTGGAGACCTGTGAGTTCTTCACAACCCATTTATGGAGACGGAGACGGCGGGGACACAGGTCTCCGAACATTAGCCCTGGAGCCATCTCCCTTCCAGGCTCGCTGATCATAGCGAGGGGATGGAGTAATGCGTCAGGCGACGAGGCCTGGCTTTATTGGAACTGAAAATGGCACAGGGCAACTGATTAAGAGCGGTCAGCTGTGATTTTCGGGAGGCCTCATTTGCAGATTCCCTCCGCTGGGTCTGAGTGTCACTCGGAGACTGTCCAGAATTAGTAGCTGCCAAGACAGCTGGAGTTCACAGCGTCTGGAGGCCAGCATCCTGGGAGGCAGGAAAACGGGCTCAGGGCTGTGTCCCCACTGCCCCGTGCAGAACTTTCTGGTCTCGCACACTGCGAGCTGGCCAGACAATGCCCTTATTGTTTCCATTAACAGATGAGGAAACTGAGACCTGGGGAGGCTCATGTAGCAAGTGAGCAGCAGAGCTAGGATTCAGACCAGACAGTCTGACTCCAAGGCTCAAGGCCTTAGCCCCTGACTCTGCAGCCCCTTCCCAATGGCTGGCATATAGGTGGTGCTGGATATGTTCATTCATTCACTCACTCACACATTCATTTATTCCTCAACTTGTATTAAATGCTTCCATATGCAATCTTATTGGGTCCCACAAGAACCGAGCCAAGAAGCACCATTTCCCTTTTACAGATGGCGACACGGAGGTTGACATGGTCACTGGCCTGCTGCAGCTCACAGCATTGGTAGAGCCTCGGAGCTGTAGGCATTGGAAGCAGGATTCACGACTTAACCTTCCAACCCCAATTCTAGTATTTTTACCACCCTAGAGCTTGGCACTCACTGTAACGTCCTTGAAGGCGGGCAAAGGATGTCACACCAAGTTTTCATTCCCTAGGGTGCCTAGTGCAAAGCTGGGCACGTGCATTCACCCATTCATTCAACAGATGCTCTTCTTGGCTGCACTGAGAGATGGGGGGAGAGCTATGGACCCAGTATACATGGTCCTGCTGGATCACCACAGCCAGGGGTGGAGGTGGGGGAGGGGGCTTCTAAGGGAAGCCTCTCTCACCCGGTGCAATGGCTCGTGAGAGCACTGAGTCAGGCCAACTGGAACCTGGAGTGGAGGGATGGGGTCTGAAGGTCCGAGAAATTCCCCTGGTATATTAGAGGACTTACAGCTATAGCCTTGAGTGGAAATCCTGTCTTCTCAATTGGAGAGCTCTGTGTCCTCAGGAAAGCCACCCCACCTCTCTGAGCTGTTTTCCTTCTCTGCAGGATGGGTCTCATACTACCTACCTCCCAGGACTAAATGAGAAAAGGTACCTGACCCACTGCAGACGGAGCCTGGCATGCTGGGAGAACTATAGAGCCACGGCTCTTGCTGTTAGTGTCATTGCCATCATTGGTGTCACTATCCATATGTCCTCGATAGGCTCTGAAGGCCGCCAGCCCACATCTGCGGGCCTCGGCCCCTCTTGCTCTCTTCCTTCAGCTTCCTTGCCTCCGTTGCTGACGCTGATTGACACTGGCTCTGTCCCGCTCCTGAGCCCCCTAGCTGTGAGCTCTGCAACTTTTGCAAGTGGCTCCCTTGTACATGGCTAATTCCCAGGGCCCTGGAAAGGACACAGTCTGTCCATCATCCGAGCTCTCCATCTGGACCTCTGTGCATTCCCCAGGGTGTCTGGTCAGGTGCTAGAGATGAGTATTTATGGCTCAGCAATCAGATGGGGCTGGGACAATCTATAATGGGACGTAGTGGTGACTGAAAAGTCAATGGTGCTCAGGCCGGACTCAGTCAAGTGTGGCTGAATTGCAATTTTTGCTCTTGTCCCAGAAGGGATATTTCAATTTTGTGCTAATCACCTCGGTTTCCTGTTAATGTGCCCCCTGGGCTCCTGCAGGCCAGAAGGCTATTGGTCACACTAGAGAGGGGTGCGCTCAGGCCACTTTCAAAGCAGGGTCGTAACTCAACCGACCACAGCCACTTGGAATGGATGGTTTGTGTGGTCCCCCCCTTCCTCACCCCCAATTTCTGACCATTTTCTCTTGAGACGACATACAGGATACTAATAATGGTGCTGATTGCTCCCTTGTCCTCCTGCTGCCTGGGCTGGAGGCCTTTTTAGAGCTCAGCGGTTGGAAAGATGTTCACACCCAATGGGAATCTAATCAGGAGACGTCGAAAGATTGGCTTTTCGGCGCCTTTGGGGATGCGCTAGGGGTCTGGCTTGGGCAAAAGTGTTTCTCTTTCCAGGTGCAGTTCCCTGACCTCCCCTCCCGTGATCATGCTTTGGATGGATTTGTAACGTATTTTCCTGTAAACAAAATGACTTCATGAAAAGGTGGATCTTCATTTGATTGACAAGTACGGATTGGTCTTGAGCCTAGAATGTGACCCCTGCTGTCACTCAGGGGACCCCCAGGGAAAGAAGTCACCCCACGGGAAGAGGTGACCTGGCACAATGACACTCTTCTAACAAACAGCCAAGGCTGAGTTTTCATGGGGGTGAGGACTCTGAGTGGGAAGATTATGGCGTTGCCACTTCTGCTCAAATTCATCCCCAAGCCCGTGATCTAGATTCACGGTCCATAGAGGAAGGAGCAAAGGAGCAGCTTCCAGAGAAGGAGCCGATGCCCAAGCAGCAGCCCTTCTGATATGGGGGACACCCTTCATCCTGGCCTGCCGGGCAGTGAATGTGAGCACAGGGAAGCTCGGCCCCTGTAGTGGCTCCTGGTGGGGCAGCGAGAGAGGGGGTGGAAGAGGGAACTGGTGCGTGGTCTCCCCTCTGCCCGGCGGAGCCACGTGGGAAAGTGCCATGCCTGAAGGGAAACGGGGGTCCTGGTATCCCACACAGTCACCCTCCATTGCTGAGAGGGGCTCTGTGAAGGCCCAGTGGCCTGGCTGTTTGAACTAAGCCGAGGGGTGCAGAAGAAAGAAAGATGAAGCAGCTCTTTGAAAAGAAAGCATGTCTTGCAGATCAGGGGACAGGGCGGGTCGCTCAAAGTCCTGGGACCACAGGGGTAGCCGGAGAGAAGCACATGAAAGGGCCGGAGAGAGGCCAAGGAGACAATGCTCACCTGCAGGGAGCGGCCAGTTACAGGGGATTTGCTGAAGCCCACAAGTTGAGGCCCGGGGAGGAATCGATGGCCCTCCTGGGGGACATCCCACAATTAGAGAGAGACCGGCCCAAAGGGGTCACTGGTGAATGGGCTCCAGGCGTGAGAGGCTATTGCTTACGTGTCAGGGACAGTGGCTGGTACCTGGCTCTCAGGTGGCTCCACCTGGTGAGCCGCCTGGAGGGAGCATTGCTTCCCCAGGAATGGGGACTCCTTAAGGAAAGGGGTTTCCCACTCAGATGTGGGGGGCTAGGGGTGTAGGATTCAGAGGAGGAACTTCGTGTATGGTTGGAGGTGACAGATCAAAGTTTATGAGTGAAAATGAAACCATGCAGCAATAATTTGGGCGCCCTGACCCAGTCCGTGCCAGGGAAAAGGTTTCTGCCTTATAAATGGCCAGGGGATCCCAAGGAGGAACTCTCACAAAGAGGGTGTAGAGTGTTAGCTCACCATTCAGCAGATAATCACTCCTTCCCCGCCTGCAGGCCAGCCGCACATCCTGCCCCCAGGCCAGCCGCACATCCTGCCCCCAGGCCTGGGTGTGGCCATGTGACTTGCTTTGGCCAACAGGATATTAGAGGACACGGCAGGAAAAGAACTTGAAATGCATTTGTGCAGTTGGGTTTGCCCTCTCCTGATCCTGCCTTTGGTGTGAGTAGAACATATTTCTCGAGTCAGATCCCCCCCTCCAGTCCAAAGAGGACAAGGGACACGTGGAGCAGATGTGGATCCAACTTGACCTGAGCCAGACCCAGCAGGGCCCCGCCGAGATCAGCCAAACCCCAGCTGACTCACAGACGTGTGAGTGAGAAACGGATGCTTAGGTGGCAGGCGGAGAGTGTCACCATCTTCAAGCCGCAAATGCTTGGAACCCCCTCAAAGCCCATTCTGGTTGCTAAGCATGAAGAGCGTCCCCCAGACAGCCACACTGGGCTCTAGGAGACATCTCTCCATCTCCATCTCACATCACTTCCCTCTCCCCATGGGTCTTGGTTAAGAATCAGTGCTGCCTGACTTAAAAATCCTCATTTCAACTCTTTCTAGCTTTGTGACTTTGAGCCTCAGTTTCCTCATCTATAAAATGGTACTTACGATTATCTCAAAGAGGTATGAGTTTTAAATGAGGTAATGCTTGAAAAGTATTCAGTTGAACATTTAAGTAATAAGTTGAACAGGCCCCAGTCGGATAGTTCAATTGGTTAGCGAGTCATCCCAATACGCCAAGGTTGCAAGGTACATACAAGAATCAACCAGCGAATGCATAAATAAGTGGAAAAACACATCAATGTTTCTCTCTCTCTCTCTCTCAAATCAGTCAATAAAAATTTTTTTTAAGGTAATAAGTTGAACATTAGCTGGCACATAATACATTTTCAACAAGTAGTAGTTGATAATTTTTGTGTGTGGTTGGACCTTATTACTCTAGGCCCATTCCTGTTGGGTTTTACTCAGGATTCATTCAGACTTGGGGGCTAGGATGTCTCAATTCATGTCTCCTTGCTGGTGAGCCTGGCCTGCACCTTCAGCCCTGCTTCTGGACAGCAGGAGGGCACAGTTCTGAAATGCCCACACGCTTTGATTTCCCGTTGGAGAGGCCTCAGCACATTCTGGGAGGTTCATGTCAAGCACTGAGAAGGAGGGCATGAATTATGGCTTTCCTGGGAGGTTCAAACCCACACCCTGGGCCGTTGTCAAAGATCCCAGAAAAGGGGATCGGGTTCTGAGTGCCTTGTAAAGCTGGATTCTTTCTTTACTGTGACAAGTCTGAACCCTGTAAGGATGACTCTCAAAAGCCCAGCCAGCCAGCCTGGTTGTAAACACACACACCGGGTGGCTAGAGGATAACATCAGCCTGGGCCAGAGGAGAGGCACATCTATTCCACTGCTGGCGGAGGCGCATCTATTCCACTGCTGGCGACTCACCTGGCCCAGGTGACCTTGACCTCCTCTAAAGTGAGCAGATTATGAGGTTCTCTCTTTCCAGAGGGAGTCATTGAGAAAAAGATGAATTTTATCTTTATATTATAGCTCATTGATTCAAAGGCGCACATATCCCACCGCATTTTAACATCGCTGAAGTCAGGATGTCCCTTACCATCAACTAACATGAAAGGGTTGTGTCATAAGGCGCCGTTTTCTCACGTCCAGCGGTTCATGAAATAATATGTACCTTACAACCCACAGCATCCTAGATTTGGTGAAATATAATCTTTTATAATACAGCTCATATTTATATAGATTTACTCTGTGCTAAGTTCTGTGATTAGTGCTTTACCTGGATGAGCTCATCAGAAAGACTCTATGAAGTGATCCTCACTGAGCTGATGAGAAAACCAAGATCAGAAAGGTGAACTCACTTGTCTAAGGACACACGGCAATGGAAAGGCCCCCACCCTTCTCTCTGTTCTCATGCCTGAATTGATCTCTCTTTAGTCTACTCTCTCTGAACATTCAGCTTGTGGATTAATTAGATCAGGGTTTACTTTAAAGATCTATCCATCCACCCATCTATCCTTCTACCTCCCTCTCTCTCCCTCTCATCCTCTCTCCTTCCACAAATACATGCTCACAGCATGGATTCTTGAGTACCTGGTCTCCAAATCTTTATCTTGACTTGTAACACTCTTGAGAATTTGCCTTCATTCACTCAATCCAAACATATTCATTGGGTATCTATTATTATTAAGGTACTGGGAAAATATTTCATGTGAACGAGAGATGAATAAATCTATCTCCTGGTCTCCTGGAGTTTATCATACCATATTAGATAAAACTTTTGCTTTTTGTAGACCATTTAAAACCTTATTTTAAATGCACTAGGAAGATCTATTGATCAAAAAGTGGTGGCTTGCAGCACTCTATTTAATGGATATAGCAGGGGCCCTGTCTGATACTTACAAAGGTATAAAAACCTCAGGGAGACTAGCAGAGGCTGGAAAAACTCTCATTTCATAACTGGAAGAAGCCTTCAGCCTGGTAAGTGGTGGGGAATTGAAATGCCCTTTGGGGTAAGCTGTTCTTTTGTTTTGAAAAAATAAACACAAAAAAACCCAACAACACCTGAATTGGCCCTTTAGCAAAGCAAGTAGATGCCAGTTGTTCCGGGAAAGCTGTGAATTAGCTTTGTCCTGAATGCAGATGGTTAGGCCAAGCTCCTCTTAATTTTTTTTTTTTTTAATACTCACCCGAGGATCGATGTTTATTGATTTTTTTTAGAGAGAGGAAGGATGAGAGAGAGAGAAGGAAACATCGACATGAGAGGGAAACATGATTAAAAATAATGGAAGGCTCTTCTAAAGACAGACAATGACTCTCATAAGACATCAAGCCGGGAAAAGAGCGGGTCACAAAAGTTTGCACAATAGGGTGCCGTTTTTGTGATGAGAAAAGACTCCCTGGATACAAAAAAAGACGATATTATTGACCGAAGTGTTAAGGATGGTCATCTCTGCATGAGGGCCTGGGTGACTCTGACTTTCTCCTATTTGTTTCTCGGTATTTTCTGAACTTGCCATAAGAAATATAGGTTATAGACCTACACTGGAAAAGTGAATGTGGTTTCGCTTGCTGTCCTAGCAATGGAGCCGCTTTGGCTCTGGGCGTGGGACTCGACTCCCACGGGTCTGCTGGCCTGGCAGAGATCCCAGGAGATCCACACAGACAGCCTAAGGCGATCTGTTCAGGGCGAGCAGGGAGGAAGCCAAACTCCATCCAGCCCCTCAGCCGGCTGCGCCCTTGGAAGCACAAGATGCAAAGCCTTGAGAAAGGAAGGGCTGCAGATTTCTTGATGTGTCCTCGAGGGGTGGGAAGGGCTAGAGATCTCTCTGGAGTCTCTGTTATAAGAGCACTAATAATAATTCTATGCTTGAAGGTCCCACCCGCATAACCTAATCACCTCCCAAGGCACCCACCTCCTAACACCATCACCTCTGGGAATTAAGAATTCAAAATATGAAGCTTTGGGGAGACGCAAGCATTCGGCCATTGGCAATGTGTAAAGCAAGCATTGGTATAACTCACCGGCGATGCTCTGTAGGGGTCAGCTCTCGCTGCATCCAGCCATGCAGTTGCATCTTGCCCAAATCCAGGTTCCTTTTAGGAAAATTTTTTGTAGCAGGGAGTCCTCTCCCTTCGGCCTCCCAGACGCCTTCACTCGGTGCATTTGCCGCATCCAGGGGGAGAAAGCACCATCCTCAGGTCTGCATGACAGTCAGACAGAGCCTCCCAGAGCCATCAAGGACAGTAAAAGCCTCGGGGACCAATCAGAAGATGCGGCAAGTTGAGAAGAATCCGTGTTCGGCCTGAAAATGTTACCAGGCAGCAGTTTTGACAAGAACACAAGGATGCTCGTTGTAGAGAGAAACACAGTTGGCTTTGGCCTATGTTGCCTTACAATTTTTATGCCTGGAATCAGCTTCTTTCCTCCCTCTCTGTCACTTGAACGGGACTAAACTCTGATAATTAAGCTCCAAGTGAGCCAGGCGGTGTCCACCACGCCACATGAGTGCATTTCCAGTTCCAGGTTCTGTTCTTTAAAGCGGTGCAATTACTCACAGTACACGGCACTGTATGTCTTTGTTCTTTATTGCCTCCTAGACCCTAAAACAGGGGAAAAAATAGGCTTTAATAAAAATTCTCATATTGCTTTCGCAAAGCTGCGAGGCTGTATTATTAGGGATTGTGGAATAGTTGACGTTTGGGGTGTTTTGATGAATCATTGACTAATATTTCTTTTCTTGTGACACATATGTGATTAGTAAATGTTGTCTTCTCACTGATTAACTTGGTTTATTTCCTAATTGGGTTTAGGATCAGCTGTCTTGCAGTTACAGAAATAATTGTCTGATTAATGTGTGGAAATTTACATTTTCATTACGCTCCTAAATAAGTTCTGTCCCAATTAGCTGCAACGCCCCTTGACGATCTGGGGCACTGGGATTGCAATTTTTGCCCATTAAGCAATAACAGTTATATTGATTGGTGATAATTGGGTGCAGATAGTAAATACACATTAGTAGAATTTAAGTTATATGCCAACTGGTTCTTTCTATTTGCTTTCATAGAGGCAAAGTTCTAGAGAGGGGCACCCAGGGTTTGAGTAGAGAAGGGACTCACAGAACTTGCTCTTTATGATCAATAAATTCATGATGTTTCAAGAAGAGCTGTAGAAATCAGCCATCTGCTGGTGTTTGATATCTGAGCTTGCAAGTATCTCCTCAAATTTTCCCCTATGCTCCTTACCTTCCTCAGCTTAGTCTCTCCCTGTTTCTTTGTCAAGAGCCCTCAGTGGCTCCCCATTGCTTGCTATTGTAGGTTTAAATGTGCTGGTTGGTGACCCCAAATCCTCAAAATACAACTTCCTATCCGCCCATTTCTGTTAGGCTTTCTGAGGTGAACAGAGACCTACTCAGGGTATTCTGAACAGGAAACAAGCAGGATTCACTGTAAGGACACACGTGGGGTGGAGGTAGACCAGGGAGTCCATGGCGGTAGGTAACTCAAGCCATTCCTGCCTGTCTCGGTTTCCCTCTGTCTTGCTGTCTTTCCTTTCTGTCTCCCCACCTCTACCTTGGTCTCCATTCTTTCTTTCTCTCCTCCGTTATGTATATTTTTTCCAGTCTTATCCACCACCAACCAGTTTTCCCACCCTCTCAATTCCTTCCTCTCCCTCACAGCTGCAGCCCACACATGGCTTTAGTTTGCCATGGTTCCAACTCAACCCCACCCAAGCCCATCACTTTCAGCCCCCCAGCCATCCATTTCCCTCATTTCCAATTCCTGAGGGAGGAAGGTGGCCTTGGGACTTGCCATGTGTCAATCACTCCCCTTCCATTCTTGTAGTATTTGCCATAGACTTCTATCATTAAAAAAAAACAACAAAAAACACACTCATAAATTTTAATAGTACATATCATAAAGGGAACTTTTTATCAGTACCATAAATGGAGACCCAGCATTTTCCTCATATACATTAAAATAAAAGCATTAAGAATTTAAAAAATTTTTCAAAATCATATGTGTCGACTAAGGCCCTTTCCCATAAGACCAGCTGTGGTCATCCCATCCAGCAGGAGGCGCTAGACTCACTCATCCTTTCAAAGCCCCACAGGTTGTTCCCCAGCAGCTTCGGGATTGGTTGCCCTGAGATCACGTGCCAGTCCCTGTCCAATCAGCTGTGTCAGCCACCGCCAGGGGAGGTAGGAGGGCAGCTCTGGCTGCAGGACTGGCTGACCCCTGCAGCTCTCTGTCCGTTGCATTTAACGCACCCCCACTCTGAGGGTTACACCCAGGTTATTCCTCCCCACCCCTATGTCTCCTCCCTCAGCACAGCCCCCAAGGTGATTTTTTAAAAGGGCTGCTTTGTGAAGGGAGCTGAAAGTAGAGCAGCCACCCCTACACTGTCAACTCCAGAGGGGGGAACTGTAGCCCTGACTTGGCTGGGGTGTTGCTGGTGCCTGACACAGTGCCTGGCACAGCCCCTGACTTGCCATCGGTCCTCAGTTATGACCTGTGAGTGGATGGATGGGACAGGATGGTAGGTGTGGCTGAAAGGAGTTCGGCCTGGGAGTAAATAGCCAAGGGGGGGAGAGCAGATTCTGTGTGTTTAGTAAGGACAGGACCAGAATAGAAGGAGTTCAGAATAGAACAGAGAATCACGCTGAGCATCTTTTCTGATGGGATCAAAAATATCAGCTTCCCCTGAAGGAAACCAGCATCATTTTTAGTTGCAGCAGAATTCTCTCTTGGAGGCTCAGCCAAGAAACATAGTGCATAATGTAGTTTTCCAAGAGAAAGAAACTCCCGCCTTCCTCAGCTTAGCTCGCAGTGACCCCCAGGCCACACTCCCCAAGGGGGCAGTTGCTCGGCCCTGCCCAGTGTGGAGTACAGGTTGACTGGGCAGGCTCTGGAGTCAGGCTCCCTGGGATTGAGCCCTCGCTCTGGTATTAGCTACCTGTGTGATCCTGGACCATGCATCTAACCTTTTTGACCCTCAGTTTTACCTAACTGTAAAACGGGGATTATAATCATTACCACCTTGGAATATTGTGAAGAACAAGTGACAGAACCCACATGAAACATCTAGCCCAGTCCCTAGCCCATGCAAGGGCTCAGTAATTGTTAGTAACAAATTGCCACTTCTCCTCTGGGCCTGTCTGAATTTCTGGATTTGACATACTGGCTTGTCCCGTCTCAGTCTATCAATAACTAGTGTAGTTGGACCGGCTCGTGAGGTTCTTATGATTGTTAAGAAGCCCATCAGCAATAATCACTCTTTATTAGTTTAAAACAAGAGTGGGAATTTAAAGCATGAGGAAAGAAAAAACAAGTGCCCATGTGGTCAGTTGTTGGAATCAACCAAGACCCTAAGACAGAGGAGCCTCACTGCGGGGAGGCAACTGGCTCTGTATCTAGCGTGTGGCTAGAGACTGAATTAGATGCCTTGGCAATCGAAGCTTAAATCAGGCACCTGCATCACAAAAAGGGGAAAAAAACAACTCTCAGGGCTTACACTAAATACACTACGTATATTCACTCCTCTAGTGATGCGGAGGTAATATATTATAACTTCATGTTGCAAGGATATTGGCTTAAATGGCGAAGGGGGTTGGACATGGAGAGGTGGAAGGGTAGGAAAGAATGTTCTATTCTGGTTTGAGATCGTCGAAATCTAGCCCTAGTCCAGTGCAGAAGGTGTCCATGACTATGGGCCATGAATGAAACGCAGAGCTGGATAACTATCTCTACCCTCCGGGGGCACACAGTCTTCTAGAAGAAGAGATGCGTGTGGGTAACCAGGAGAGCGGCCTTGGGTGGTCCCTGCATGTTGGGCCACCTCGTAATTAAAGGTTGGAGTGTTGCAAGAAACAAGTAACCCATCAGCACCAACCCATTCACCCATTAGAAGGCATTAGAATCAGGCTTTTAGCTAATCCTTGGGTGGAGGGTGACCTTCCAGGTGGAAAAAAAAATGCTCCTCCCCTTCAGGGCAGGGCTTTCGTGTTCCAGTCGCCGGGCCCTCCCTGGCATGTCACGGCTTGCTAAAGGCATGGGTCCCTTTGCAACGCTTTCTGCTATGCCATTCAATATTGTGGCATAAAAGAATTTTGAGTATGAGCTTAAAGATGGAGAAGGCGGGACCCAGCACCAGGGCAGGGGGAAGAGGCTGAGGCCCGAGACTTGAACGCTCCTGCGGCTTCCCTGGGACGGCCACCCTAGTGGGCAGTGGGCAGCAGAGGGCAAGGCTGGCTCCCTGGATATGATGGACATCCAGGCTGGGTGAGCCGTCCCCAGGCCATTGGGCTGGTCCCCACGGGGCTGTAGAACAAGGGTGGAGACTTTGTGGTCCTAGACCCTTATCCGCCATCACATGTTCTGACAGACGCCGTTAATCAATCGCAGCTTCTGATTATCTGAGCCCCGGTGAAACCTCAGGAGCCCTCTCAACACAGGCAGTCACCTCCCATCAGTCTGAACCGGCAAGCAGAGGAAACCCATGCGCCATCCGTCCCCAGGTCCTTAGCACCACGCGATGGAAGGCAGATGTCAGAGCCCCAGTAGGGTCAGAACTCCTACTACAAATGACAGAAAAGAGACAGACAGACAGACAGAGAGAAACAGAGCACAAGAGCAAGAAGCGGTTTTAGCAGGGGATAAAGCGACAGGTCAGAGATGGGACTTCTCCTCTCTGGGTGTCTCTTTGGTCTTGGAAACCTGGCGAATGAGCCTGCACAGCCCCCCCTGAACCCTGCACTGGCTGGAGCCTGGGAAGCGGCAGTCTCTCTGGAATGCCCCCCAGCTGTGCCTGTGCCGGGTTGAACCCCGGCCATTTCAGCCAGGGAGGCAGGCTCATTTAGAGCTCCAGGGGCCCCATCTGTCTTGTGGGGAGCCGCCAGCTGGTAATGAATGGCCGGCCATTCCGCCAAGCGCCCAGTTTCCCGATCATTGCTCTCGCTCAGCCCCCGGGTCGCCGAGGGTTTCACATGAGAGTGTTTGGAGCCAGCTCATCCATCTCCTGCCCATGGAGGGAACACGCTCCCCGCACGGGCCCGGGGCCTTCTCCCGCAAAGATCAGAGAACAAGTGCCGAGCTGACACCACTTCCCCCAGGAGACAATTGGCAGAAGCTGGAGGTTTAAGACAAATGCGAAGAAAACAGGTCCATCCATCTTTCCTTTGTTTCTTTAGTCATTCAACAAATATTTGCTGGGGCCCCGGGCAGTTTCCTAGGACCCGGAGGAAGGGGACTGTGGAGGTGAATCGGGGGTGGGTCCTCCGCTCAGTTTACAGGACACGGGAGGCCGTGGACAGTTGACCAGTAAACGGAATTCCTGACACTGTGATGAAACCTGGGGGGAGGTCACATCACATCAGCTCCCTCTGGGAATCCTACAAAGGCTTCCTGATGCCTTAGAATAAAATTTGATCTCCTGACCAAGGCTCATAAAACCTGAGATCGGGCCCCACCCACCTCTCTTGGACCTCACCGAAGCCTACTTTTTCTGTCACCCACTCTGCTCCAGCTACGACAGCCCCATGGTCCCCAGTCCCTCTACAGTTTGTACCCCAGGGCCTTTGCATAGCCTTTCCCCCTGCCTGGGATGCTCTCCTGACTTCCTCTTTGTTGGCTCCTTCTTTCCCTTCCAGCCCTAAGGCCTCTCCTCAGAGCAGCCCTCTCTGACCCTCACTGATAGTTGCCAATTCTCAGCTTTTTTCACACTGTCCTGTATTAATTCTTCTCAGAGCAGTTCTCCCTGGCTGCTATTTCTTGTTTGTTTGTTTTGTGTCAGTCTCTCCTCCAGAATCGAAGCTCCAGAGAGCAAGGACTTTTCTCTTTTGTTCTCGAATATGTCCCCTGCGCCTAGAACGCTGACTGACATCTAATAGAGGGTCAGTACATATTTGCTTATTTAATGAATGAACAAGCTAATAGTTAATGGTTTAGGGCTCCTACCAGGCATCCTGAGCTCTTGGCTGGTAAGTGGTAGACTCAGGATTTGAACCTAGCTAGGTCTGGGCGACTTGGGAATTTTCACTTTAGTGTTTTTCTTTTCAGTTTTTAAGTATATGTGTATATATGTGTGAATATATACATATTATTACATATACTATTTCTCAAATAATTTTTATACAAAAGGTATTATACTATTGGTAACTTGCTTTGAAAGAACTGCCAAACCTAACGATATATTCTGAATGTCTTTCCATGTCACTTACCATTTACCTACATGTGACTTTTAACACATACAAACTATCACACTGTATGGACCCACCATCTTCAGACATCTGCATTGGTTCCAACTTTTCACAGTTATATGAATAATGCTGGATAAATACCACTGAACGTGAATCTTGGCCCACATCTGCATGTTTGGGATGGTAGTCTTCTCAGTCCCATTTAAAATAGGGGATCATCATAATAATAGTAACAGCTAACGTGAGCATGTCAGAGGCAGTCAAGTGATGCCAAACTAGCTTCTCTCTCCAGATCCCACGCTTTTGCTTGTTTTCAGCGGTCGTGCTTCTTAGATCCACTACCTGGATGGAACCTGGGTTGCTAGCTTTGCCACTCGCCAGCTGTGTGACCTTCAGAAAGTCACTACAGCTCTCTGAGCCTCAGTTTTGTTACCTGTAAAATGGGGATGCTATCTCATTTACAGACTTATTGTAAGGATTACATGAGATAGTACAGGCAAAGAGCACAATGCTTGGCACATGGAAAGAACTCAATAAATATTTAGCTACTCTTATTTTTCTGTCCATGGAACTAATCAGGAATTGGCATCTTTTGTTCACACAGTGGGGAGTGCTCACCCAGCTGGTCTTGATGATTTCTTTGTCAACCACCCAGCAATCGGGATTTCTCCACTTTGCTCTTCAAATGCATCTGATCTGAGGAGTGGAGGGAGGAGATGAGAAAGTCCCCAGGATTCCCTCCAGCCTGCAGCTGGCTGCAAAAATCCAACAGGAACCTGCTTGCGGAGGGGCTGGCTTCCCATCTGGCTGTCATCACCCGCCTGCCACCCAGAGCCCAAGCACCTCGCAAATGAGGGACATCAGAGGCGGGCTCTCCAGTCAGGGCGCAGCAGCGGGAGTGCCGAGCGGCGCAGAACCACTTGCCGAAGCTAAAATTAACAAGCTCCTCGGGTTGGAGGTTTTAATTAAAAAATGCTAGAGAATTATTTCTTTAATTCAGATACTTCTTCTTAGTAATCACTTTCCCTGGTGCTGCCCTGAGAATTTATCTGCGGCTCATTTAATGGATGGCCTCAGCAGCCAGCTGCATGGGACCAGCGGCTGGCATTTGGGGACACGGTTGTCAGACGGGGTGGGTGCTCTTCAGGGCTCCATCCTGGAGTCTCAGATATTTTCATGCTGTGGCTTCCCTCTGGACAACATCATCCTGTCCCATGGCCATCTACTTAATCACCCCTTTAAAGGCCTATCCCCAAATACAGTCACATTCTGTAGGAATTCACTGTATGAATTTTGAGGGGGACACAGTTTAGCCCACAACGGTTGCCTTTCTCTTTGCTCTCACAGCCCTTTTATCCCACACCTTCCTCTAACTCAGAAATGATCACACTCTCCCGTGGGGCCTGTATAACTTCTCTTTCCCCTGCCCAGACTGTCTGCCTGTGGGTGCGGGAATCGGGTGGTTTTCACTGCTGTATCCCCACAGTGCTTAGGACACTGCCTGCTACACAAATAGGACTTGACAAATATTTATAAAGCATGTGAATGTATTTGCCATCCTGGCCATCCTTAGGATGAAATCAGGGGGGAAAAGACCAACCCACTTTTATACCCAGCTCGAGGCTGGCCTGCAGCCGGAGAGGGAGGGATGTTGGTGCATGCCCGCGCCACCCAGCATGTCTCCCCTTTGGTACATCGCCCGTAGGTTCCACTCTCTTTGGCTGGTCACCCTGCCCGCCTCATCCGACTGTCTCACCCACCAGACCAGTGCGGGGCACCTCTCCAGCAGTGCCTGCCAACCCCGCCGCTGGGAGCCGCCAGGCTTCCCGCAGCCCCACTCGGCCCGCACGGATCAATGCGGCCTTTCTCAGCAGCTGCAAGGAAAGGAGCAGTTCATCTTGTTCAGGACGGGTGACCCTGCTTTAAAGGTTAGGGTGGAGGCGAGGACATCTGTATTGTTTTGTGTCGCGCGCTGGCAAAGCAAGTGATATTTTCTTAATGACTTTGTGTGAACACTTCAGAGACGACTTCCTTTTCTCGTTTTCATTGATCCTCTTGCCAGCCTCTGTCATACTTTAATTGTAAGTCCCCACTTCCCTCCCCGCTCCCAGCCTCTCTGACAAATAGATAATAATGATCCGTAAACAGACACATACGGGCACCGGGGGAGCAGCGCTGGAGACCGGTGCCCGGCAGGAAGCTGGCAGGCGGGCAAAGCAGTGCGGTCCCTCCGACCCCCGTTAGAATCACGGCTCTGCGTTTCCCAGGCCAGCGCCTCCCGCCTTCTGCATCTCACGGCTCACGGAAACGAATAACGAAAACTCTGCGGCACACCAAAATATACATATATATTTTTTGCCAATCTGACAAAAAAATAGGTATAATTTTGATTCTTTTATACTGGATGGCTGTTGTCATTTTTAAATTTTTTTTTTTTTTTTTTACAATCTAAGGGAAAAGAGGTTAGTAGCCCTGACTAAAGAGTCAAGTATTGCATCTTTTAAAAAATTCTTGCATCTTTTAAAAAAATCATTGCTCTAGGCCATTGCCTTCTGCTAGAGCATTCTGTCACGATGGGAAGGGTCCATCTCTGTGCCGTGCAGTATGGCAGCCACCAGCCACACGTGGCTATTAAGCACTTGAAATGTGGTTAGTGTAACTGAGGAACTAGATTTTTAATTAAATTTAATTAATTTAAATCTACCATCGTGAGATGGGGCTAGTAGCTGCTGTCCTGGGTAGTGTAATTGTAGAGGCCAGTCATGTCACCTCTCTGAGCCCCTACTTCCTCCCCTGTAAAACAGAATATTCTCTATTGTATTGGGTCAACACTAGCTGCTATAACAAACAGGCCCCGCCGCACAATGACACCAAGTCAGAAGTTTATTTCTTGCCTACTTAGGAGTCTAGGGCATGTCTCTTCCCAGGAACATTCAGGATGAAGGGCTCTGCGACCTCCAACACAAAGACAATCCAGTCGTCCCAGCTTAGTCGGCAGGAAGGGGAACACAGCAGGATCCCAAGGCTAGGGATTTTGTCTTAAGCAATTGAGACAGAAGTTGCAGCATCGTTTCCACTCCTCTGATTCTGGGCAAGAACTCATTGCCATTGCCATGCATAACTGCAAAGGGAGCTGAGGAGTTATTCCATAGCTACGCAGCTCTACCCCAGTTAAAACTCTTGCTTTGGGGTAAAGAAAGAACACATTTTGGAAGGCAGATAACTGTATCCATCACACCTACTTTGGAGGGTCATTGTAAGGGTCAAATGATATTATGTGTGTAACACAGTTAGTTGCTTGTATATCAGCTTTTGCTGTGAATAAACAAACAAACCAATGCTAACATCTAGTGTCTTATAGCAATAATTTAGCTCACAGCTACTATGGGTCAAGCTCTATGCTAAAGATAGTTTGGTGTGTTGGGCACTGAACTGCCATCAAGAAGTCAAGTTAATTTTTATACCATAAAAAGGGAGCAGATAAACTTCAGGATAGTTACTGGAACTCCACCCTTCAGTCCTTGACCGATGCCCAGCATCCTCTCGTCCTTTCCTGGTACCTCCAATGACAAGGCACCTTGTTAACCATGACCCCTGCTGTTTTGACTGTGGTGTGGTCCTCTCTCTGGGTCCGGGTGAATTACCAATGAGGCTTTTGGCTTTGTCTGCTGTTGGGAGGCACTTTAGGATGAACTTGGATGATCCAGCACAGACTGACAGAAGCCTTTGGGGAGAGAGAAGAAACAGCCCACTGGTTCCGAAGGCTATAAACGGAATCCTTCCAGCTTCAGCACAAAACGACTTGTCTTGCCTGAGACATGAATCAGAAGCATAAAGAGTGATAAATGGGAGTGATTTCCAGAGCACTGGGAACGATCATGGGCCCCACAGTGAAGTCACATCTGGTGACTGCGAGGTACATCTTGTGCCCAATGACATCTATCTCTGTCTCTCCCCCAGGTACCCGTAGCCTTGCTCCCACTACCTTGCTATCAAAACCAGCATCCCTTTGCAGCTGAGGACCTTGTCGGTTATGTGCTCTCTCAACCCGACAACTCCCAAACAAAAAGAAAATGCAGACTGAAGACTGAAATGCCCCAGAGAGTGGTAAGATAAGCACTGTAGCCCTCACTGCCTTCTATCATTCATCACATTTTTCTTAAGTACGTATCTTGCCTCAACAGGCAGTGAGCTCTTGAGGGCAGCCAGACTGCTTGGGACTAGACCCCAAATATATTTATCTCCAGTGTATGACCTTGGGAAAGTCCCTTCACCTTCCTGAGCCTCAGTTTCCTCTCCTGTAAAATGGAAATAAGAATCGCACCTACCCTGCGGTATTGTTTATATATGTGCAACACGCTGGAACAGTACCCGGAACATAGTAAGAGCTAAATAAGTGTTAGCTACTGTTGTTGTTATAGTTACTGGAATTATTGTCAATAACACTATCCTACTGAGAGCTGAGCTCATGGACTGAGCTCAATAAATGCTGGTTGGTTGACAGGTGGCCCCTTCCAGGTCACACAATCAGTTACACTCCAGTCGGTGGGTCTCCTCTCACTGTGAAGGAGCATGGGCCCTGCTGGGACACATGAAGCAGCAGATCCAACATCCACCCTGGCTGGTCTAGGCCCAAGAATCCGGGATGGAAACAGACACTGAAATATGATGCTTCTGGCCCAATAAAATTGTCAGATGGGCCGCTCTGAGCAAGTGCCTGATTAAGCGAATGTAACCGCAGCCGTAGGTTATCCCTTGGCACCATTGATGAGCTGGGAATCGATCGATTGTCTGGGCTGGAGGCAGAGGCGGTGCAGGGAGGTGAGGGTGCCAGGCAGGCCTTCACTGGCAGAAACAAATTAATTATGTCTCCAGGGCTGCCTGGCAGGAGGACCATAAATCATGGTGGTAAATCGATGGCTCGGGAGGTAGACAGCCCTGAGATGGGAGTGGGGGCTCCAGGGGAAGTGGAAAGACCAGGGTTCCGCAGGGCTCTATCGGAACAGACCAAATGGCCCCAGACACAGCTCTGCTCTTTCTAGCTGTGTGACCTTGGGCAAGTCACTTAACCTTGCAGGGACCACTTCCTCATCTACGAATCAGGTCTATTAATACCTCCCAGGGCTACTGGGAGGGTTTATGAGATGCAGGCCATCTACCATGGCCCTGTCCACTGTGGCAGCCACAGGTGGCCACTGAGCACTTTAAATGCAGTAAATCCAAACTGAGATGTGCCACCAGCGTGAAAGGACACATCAGACGTCAAAGACTCTGCATGATAAAAGACATGGAAAGTATCTCATTGATGCTTTTCATACTGATTGCATGTTGAAATATTTTAGATATACCAAGATGAGCTGCTTTTCCCAGACATGGAAACTGAGGTTTGGAAGAGCCAGGTATAGCTGGGCCCCCAAGTCCCACGATCACCTGTTGCCTGCCTGCAGACGGATCAGAACTCATTCTGTCCCACGGCTGAAGGCCCCACTTCCACCCCCACGTGGGCTGGCCTGCATTCGTGAAATCCACTTTCGGATTATTTTTGCCCCCCAAACGGCTCGGAAACAGCGAGCGCCCTGAGTCCTGCTCTTCCTGCTCCAAATTGAATTACATCCATCAGCCTGGCGCCAGCCCTGTTGTTCCCAGGGCCTTCCCAGCTTTAATTAGAATATTTTTATTTTCCCTGGGAGAGGGAGGACAGCCTCTCTCAGCTGCAGTAACCTTGCCAGGGGCCAGAACCTGGAACTGCAGGGCTCATGGGCCATCAGATGAAGCAGCCGGCAGGAGACTACAATTCTGCATTTGCCTGGGCGCCCCTCTGCCTTTTTCCACCCTTGGTGAACCAGCGTGACACTAAAAATGGATGGTGAAGAGGGAGCCCAGAAGGTAACACCTTTGAAAAGGACACATGCATGCATTTGTGTGTGTGTGTATGCACATGTTAGCACACACATACACACTCACACACACTAAGGACTGAGGGCAGGGAGTCAGCTCATCAGCAACATCAGAAGGACACGTGGGAGAGACAAGTGTAACTGTTCACTCCGAACAGGGAGCAAAGCAGCACAGTGGTTTGCATGGCACTGCCCACTAAGAATATAATGCAGGCCTCATATATAATTCCAATATTCCTTGTAGCCACATTAAAAAAAAAAAAAGTAAAAAGTCACCAGTGAAATTAATTTTAATAATCTCTTCTACTTAATCCAGTACGTCCAAATATCATCATGTCAACATGTAATCGAGAAGAAAAATTATTTACGAGATTTTTTTCAAATGAAGTCTCCAATACCTGGTGTAAAAACTTCATTTCCCAGCACTCCCTGCTACTAGGGGTAGTCACATGACTAATTTTGGCCAGGGAGATGTGAGCATAAATGTCACAGTGCCAATTGCCTGGAAGGACCCTGCAAGGGAGGAGTGACCTTTCTCTGTCCCTTCCTCCGGCCTGCTGGCTGGAATGTGGTTGTGATGCAGAAGCTCAGGCAGCTATGTTGGACCACGAGGAGAAAGCCAGCTGCTGAGGATGACAGGGCCTCAAGAAGGAAGGAACTCTAGTCATTGGCCTATGTCCTGGGCTAACTGCCTCTGGACATGTTTCACACTAGAGAGAAATAAACTTCTTTCTTAAGCCACTGTCATTCTGTGTTCTTGCCCTGAATCCTAATTGATGCCTGCTGTTGGCAGGATTAATTCCTGTAAGGACATTACCACGGTGCCTGGGGCATAGTGATCGCTCAGTATGTTATAGATATTTTATTGTTTTAAAAGCAAGGATGAAAGATGGTAAGTTGTGGTTAGGCAATCGGATGTGTCATTTTTGAGGTGATTTAGGTAAAAGAAAGAAATTCTAAATAGAGCTCCCTGAGCTGGTGTGTGTGTGTGGCCATGTGTCTGTTGCCATGGTCTATATTTCTGCCAGAACCTCAGAGATTGGGGGGGGAGGGGATGTCTCTTTATTCCCAGGACTTTGGTCCGGGTGGAGCCGGCCCCCATCCTCAGGCCGCCCCTCCTCTTTCTGTGTCTGCAATTCCATCCCTTCTTTGCTAATCACCCCGTCTGGGGTGATGGCCCTGGGCTGTGCTATACTTCCTTGTCTTTTCCCCAGTGCTCCACTAACAAAACTGGCCCAAATGATCCTTTATTGCCTTTTTTTATATCCTGGAATCAAGGCTCCCCTGGCACAGCTCTGGAGGAGGCTGGGGAAGGACAGACACAGCTACTCCAACTCTGATTCCTTCAAAGTAGAAACTTGAAAACAAGACCCCTAGTCCCTGCGGTTCCAGCCAGCCGCTGTGCTTCCAGGCCCCCCCCCCACAATAACAAGATTACTACTCATTGAGCCCTTGCTCTGTGCTAACATTAATGCTAAACTCCCCCCACACACATTGTCTCATTGAATCCTGACACCAGACCTGGTATTGTGCCCATTTAATGGATGCGGAAGCAGAGGCTCAGCGAGGTCAGAGAGCTTAACCAGCATGACGCTCTGATCTGGGGTCAGGCCCCGAGGCTGAGCTGCTGCCCAGGGCCCCTCCTGGCTGCAGTCGCCTTTCCCCTCTGCAGCCCTGGGCCCTGAGCCTGCCGAGGGGGCAGTGACAATAGGAGCAGTTATTGCCCAGGGCGACGGGAACCTCAGGCAGGGCTGGCCTCAGACTCCCTCGCTCATTCTTGGTAAACAAACATTTTCCTTCCAAACGGAAAACGCTGATTGTTCCGTTTGGATTATAGAAGCCATCCGTGGCCTTCGAAAACATGCAGGACACACAGAGGTGTACAGAAAAGCCCATGCCTCCCCCTCCAGAGATTCGTGTCTGCAAATGTCATTGAGCCCCCCTTCGGGGCAGCCCCCCGGGTGTGGGGGTGCGGTACACAGGGCTGAGCAGCAGATTCCCCTCGGCTCCCAGGAGCCCCCTGCGAGCGCCTGGACACATGTCCTTCCCGCGTGTTTTCTATGCAGTCACACGACACATTTTTTACAAGAATGGAGCCATTCTAGGGAATTGTCACAGTTTTTCTCTTACTATCATCTAATGATGTCTTTCCACTCCTTCCCGGAAAACAGACCTGGCAGAGAGTGTGGACTCCCTGGAGCCATCTGGAAGCTTTGGTTTGGAACAACCCAGGTGACAACCACACTCCTTTAGTAACTAGCCCGGCAGGGGTTGCCTCGCCTCTCCGCTCCATCTATGAAACAAACAGTACTTCCTCCCCACATTCACTGAACAGCGAACGGTGTGGCACACCCATAGCACAGTGCCTGACACACAGTAGGTGTTTAAAAAATACTGGATTTCTCCTAGGACTTGATTTTGCTCCAGAGCCTAGCAGAGCAATTTTTGCTTCGGGTTATGGGGTTTTTTTTAAATATATTTTTATTGATTTCAGACAGAGGAAGGGAGAGGGAGAAAGAGACATAGAAACATCAATGATGAGAGAGTCATTGATCAGCTGCCTCCCGCACGCCCCCTGCTGGGGATCGAGCCCGCAACCCAGGAACCGAGCCTTGATCTCCTGGATCACAGGTTGATGCCACACCAGCAGGGGTGTGTTTATTTTTTTTGAAGCTGGGGTGCTGAGGCTTGTAGCTTACGGCACACTCACATTAATGTCTGCAAATGTCTCCCACGTGTCACTCACTCATTCATTCACTCATTCATTCAGCAGCATGCCCCACTCTCATACCCACCCGCATACGCACCGCACGCAGGCGGCCGGTCTAATCTGTGTGATGTCTTTTCGTTCGTATTTATTCATGGGAAACATGTTTGGTGGGCACGCGCTTTTCATTTACCTAAGTGGCACTGTGCTGTGGGTCCCATCCTGTTTGTTGTTTTCCTCCTGACACGGTGATTTTAAGGTCCCCTTGCTGGTCGTGCCTACAGGTAGGACTGCGCCGTGGAACTCCCTGGCGTGTCCATCATATTTGACCCATCTTTTTATTTAGGGGCAGACACTACAGGGCCTCAGCTTGCTGCCACCACAGACAGCACGGTGTCGAGCATCCTCACGTGGGCCCGCGTGGAATTCCTCTGCATGTGACTGTCCCCAGGTGCCCTCCCAATTAGTACTCTCACGAGATGCAAATGCCAGCAAGTGCCTTCTGATGGGTCCCACCTGTGTCCCTGCTGCATCAGGTCCCTCCCTATCTTCTGCTTAGGATCGTTCATGAAAAGCCAGAAGTTCAACATTTAGGTGGAACCAGGTAAAGGCCCTAACAGCTATTGGGCATCTTCTCCACTTCAGAACTACGGCTGCTGACGCTCACTGTCCTCCCTTGTACAATGAGGGGGTCAGTTAGATCATCTAAAAACCAACAGAGCAGAAAGAGTTGGAAGGCTCCTAGTCCTAGCTCTGCTACTTACCAGCTGCCTGCCCCTGGGCAAGTGACTTTACCATCCTGCGCCTCAGCTTTCCCGTCTGTAAAATGGGTACCTAATAGTACCTATCTCATTATAACCATCAGAACTCCTTCGCGCCTTGCCTGGCGATACCCCCCAGCCCCTCTTACTGCCGTTGATCTGAATATTGACGATGATTACAATAACAACAGCAGGAGAAACAGCAAACGAGCATACCGTCAGGAGTCTATAATAATGGCAGTGGCACCACTGACTGCTTCGTTGATTGCCTTTCGTTTCTGCCCCTGAATTTTGCCGAACCACCTGGAGGAAGCAGTAATGAGTCACAGGCCTGTAGTCTGAGCTACAAGCACTTAGAAAATTCATAAAAATACCTTGCGCTGAACTCCTTTCTAAGGTCCGGCTTCAGGCGCAGTTCGATCCAGGTGCCCAGACACTGTCGGGAATCTATTTCCCCACATGCCTCCGCTCTCCTTTCCTCCGAGGCGTTGGCTTCACTCTCAGGCACGCTCTCCACAGGCTGGCGCAGGAATGGCCACTCTCTGCTCCTAGGCTCTCTGCAGCCTAAGACAGGAAAGAAGGCCTCTTTCCCAGAGACTCCAGGGAAAGTTCTGGGCCGAGCTCTAATTGGCTGCGCTGGGTTGGGCTCCCTTCCACGAACCAATCCCTGTGACCAGGGCCGGTGCTCTGATTGGCCATTTCTGGTTCCCACGCCCTGCCTCCCCACACCCTGGAGGCGGAGTCAGCCCCTCATTAGTGGGGTGAGGAGTGGGGCAAGTATGCTTTCCCAGAGCAACATTTGAGTGCAGCCTTCCCACCCATCCTGGTTTTGCTTTCCGCGGTTCCCGTTACCCACGGTCAACCGCGATCCAAAAACATCGATGGAAAGTTCCAGAAATAAACAATTCATACATTTTAAATTGCCTGCTGTCCTGAGTAGCATGGTGAAGCCCGGCACGGTTGTGCTCCGTCCTGTTTGGGACATGAGTCACCCCTCTGTCCAGTGTCTCCGCGCTGTGTACCCTGCTCACCTGTTAGCCACTTAGTAGCCGTCTTGGTTGTCCGATTGTCTGTCTCGCTGCTGCAGTGCCCGTGTTCAGGTCACCCTTACTGTACTTAATAACGGCCCCAAGGCACAACAGCAGGGACGCTGACAACTCGGATATAAGTTACGGCCAAAGACTTCGTCGTAGGTATGTGCGCGTGGGGAAAACATAGTATATATAGTGTTCAGTGCTATCCGCGGTTTCAGGCATCCACTGGGGGTCTTGGAACATCTCCCCCTTGGGTGAGAGGGGACTATTACTGCACTGTTACCAGATCTAATGGGAAGAAATGGCTGCCTCAGGGAGATTTCTGGCAATTATTTTCTTCATTCTTTTTTTTCTTTCTGCCTCTCTGAATTTCTTAAATTTCTACAATGAACATGATTTACTTGGAGAAAAAAAAAATTTACATTATTAAAAAAACACCCAAAGATATTGAGAGTGGAATTTGGACACGAATGTGGCCTGGCTTTCTTCCAGGCTGATAATGGCTTTCTGTGTTATCCCTTCCAGGTACGATTTGCATTTCCACCAGGGTCAGACTGCTAAGGCTCCAAGGAGAGTGTAATGAAGGGATTTAGGGCACTGAGCAAGCCCAGGAGGCCCAGGTCCATTGTCTGCCTTCCCTGGGGCCACATTGCCGTGAAATCCAGTTGACCTTGACAAGCTTTCGTGAGGATTAAATTGAGGGCCTCAGAAGTGGCGTTCATCCTGCTCTGAAACGCAGTTTCCTCACCTGCCACATGGGATTAATACACAGTCCCTTCCTTACAAGGTTGAGACTGAGGAGTTCACACCAGTAACCACAGTCCTGAAGCCACGGTCACTCCACTCCCTCCCTTCCATAGGCCTCTTCCCAGGCTCAGTTCAAGCCGCTGGGCCATCTACTAGCTGTGTAGCCTCGGGCAGGACATGCAAACGTCACTGCCTGAGTCCCCTTAGCCAGAAAGCGAAAAGCCCGCATGAAGCGGCCTCCGAGCAGAGTTGAAAGGTTCTGACAGGGTGACATTTTAATAAAGGAGCTTGACGCTCAAATGAATGTTGTTCTCATTCCCTTTCCGAGGACTTTTGCCCCGATTCCTTCCCAGAGGCATCAACAGAAAATACATCCGTGTGGGTGGAGTCTGTGTCTTTTACAAATGTGTTTACATGTGTAATTGTGGTCATTACACGATGCAACGTGGAGATGGCAAGTCATGCAGTCAGCAAGTCCCTGTACTGTGATTTTTAAGATATTGGCTTACTTTTTCCATTTAAAAAAGATAAATCTAGCTACTTGAAAATGCTGGATTATCAAAGGTGTTCACTTATAAATTTTTAAAACCATACTTGGGGCTATTTCACAGCACAATTTTTCCTTCCTTCCTCCCTACCCCTCCCTCCCTCCCTCCCACCCTCCTTCCCTCCTTTTATTCTTTCTTTCACATTTTCTTGCTATGTGACAGTCTGGACCAAGGGACTTTTTCCACAAACAGATTACATCATTACTGCAAGAGAGGCTTGAGTTGTGAGGATGACAGTTTTACCGCCATAGACCCCCCACAACTGGAGCCATCTGGACTTTTAAAAGCTCGGTAATTCAACATCATAAACAACCCTCTGCATGAGACACACAGCGAGCTGAGATTTAGAACCAGGAGTTTGTTGAGGGGAGGCAGTGAGGTCCAGCAGGGACTCAGGGGCATGAGAGTTTTAGGCAGGGTGGTTTGCTGTGTGACCCCAGACAGGTGTCTCCCTTTCTCTGTGCTTCACTTTTCCTCCCTAATGAGCCTGGTTTTTACAACGCATAGGGAGCCTTGGAACTAGAAATCTTACACATGTTCTTTGTTAAACTCCACCCCAAGATGCCAGGGCTCTCCACCATCCTGCCACCCCCAAATGTGGACGCGTCGGCTCACAAATGGCTGGATGTGCTGTGCGTGCCCGGAGAGATGGGGGTGCTCATAACAGAGCTCCGTCCTGGAGGCCCTAAGTGATCTGGGTGATGGGAAGACACAGACATGGTGCCCACCAGGGAGGCAAATAATATATCCACAGAGGCCAGGTCTTCCCTCCATCATGACTCAGGGCCCCTCGCCTCCAGCCCAGGTTTTCAGAGCCTGACCTGAGAAAGAAAAGCTGATAAGCCATCCACTTTGAAGTTGTCCCCTGGAAAGACAGAAGGCATCCCGGGACATTTCCAGGTGTGGCACGTGGGAGATTTTGCAGGTTTTCATTGAGCCCCAGAGCTCCGTAGAGGGAGGGAGACAAAGAAGGGTGACAGCCAATTACACCATTTAGCTCATGAGGTTCTGCGGCATCGGCCCACAGACAACGGCTGCAAAGGAGTGGCGCGTAATTAGGCCGCTGTGGACACATGGCCACTCTGTGCCTGGCGTATAAATCGGTCCCTGTGGTTTCAAATCATGCTGTATGTATCCAAAGCTTTGAAATACACATACCCTTCAATCCAATTATGTCACCACTAGGAATTCATCTTGAGGCAAAAATTGGACGAATGCAAATATATCTGTTCCCTATAGGACCAGTTATAACCGCGAAAGCTTGAGAAGAACCCCAACGTCCGACCAACGAGACTGATTAAATAAATTACACTTTAACCCCCACTGGAATATAGGCAGCTATTTTTTTTTTTTTTTAATGAGCATGGCATCCTATCTCCATAAGACTATTTCTGTTTTGAAAAGTGGGATAAAATGATGTGAGAGAAGCAGCCTCCTAGTTTTAGGATTGCTCCTTATGTTCCTCCATCCCTGCCTTTTTGCCCGTAGAGTGGACTCTCCCCGTTGAGTTTCCTGGGCCTCACCTGGCACAAAGTTCCTCGATGGTCCCTGGGGCTGGGGGCCCCTGGAGGCCGATGCTCCTTTTTGGGGGCGGCCCCTCTGCGCTCAGCTCCCTGGTCCGCCTGGCTTAGGGCGAGCTGGGCCTGCGACTTCCACCCGGGCCTGGGCTCAGCAAGGCCCCTGACTTGCCTTGGATCCCCAGGGCGGGGACAATGGTGGCGGGGGACTGAAGTGATGCCTAGGAAGTCCTCTGTGGGAGGGGGGGTTTCTGGAGGCTCTGCAGCCGATTTCCAGGTCTCACTGATGGTCTGGATAGTGTGGCCTGGCACTCACCCTATGTCCTCAATCGGGTCAGGGCCACCTCCTGCTCGCTCAGGGCAGGTCCCCTCTTAGTGCCAGGAAGGCTGGAGGAAATTGTCACCATGGTGGTCCTAAGTCCAGAGAGTAAGGGTGAGAGAGACTTCGAGGTGTTTCTGGAACTTTCCCTCTCTGTCTGCCTTGATGAGATATTTTGAGCCAAGGTTGAGGAATCACCTCCCACGTTCGCTCTCACTCTCTAAGCCCCACCGGGCTCCAGAGGAAGCCACGGAAAGTTGCAGAGAAGCAAACCTGGCATCTCAGGATTGGAGAGGCTGTGCCCCTTGGTTCCCGCATGGACGGGCAGCTAGAGGTGTAAGGCGCCCCCTGCAGGCTGGAAGCAAGAGCTGACCCCTGGGGGCAGTATCCCTGGGGAGAGGGGTGACCTCTCTCTGCAGACACTGATTCATTCTTATTCAGGTGAACACAGTTCCTAAATCCTTTCCGGCACCCCCTTCAGTTGTCCTCACGCTCCCCCCCCTCGTTACCACGAAAGCAATGCACGTGGACTGCAGAAACTGAAGAAAACACAGAAAAGTCAAAAGAGGGAGAATTTTTAAAAAGCATAATCCCAGCACCTGGAAACAACATCCTATTTAACTTTCTCTGCGTGTTTATATACAGGGAAGTATTTACATTCTATGGAACCTAAATATCCCCAGATTGTATATACAGCCTGGAATTACTTCGTAGTCACTCACGGTATGTTATTAGCATCTTTTCCTGTCACCACATTGCTTTTAATAGCTTGATGGTGTTTCCTGCAGCCCAGAGGAACCCCGAGAGCTCTGTGGGCTTCACATAAGGGGGCCCCTTGCCCCCGTCGCCACTGGTAGAAGAGGAGCCTCAGGACTCTGGGTGTGCCTGGTAAAAAAACCCCACAAATGCTTCCAGCCTCACCACCACTCTCTCTGCCTAGAGACCCTCAGAAATAATTTTATTTTGCCCTTTATCTCTCTTCCCATCAGCCATCCAGGACTTCCTTGGTCACCCCTCACCGTGGGCATACATGTGTTGGTGTCTATCCATGTATATGAGTATACGTGTGCATATTACATACGTGTGTGTCTGAGGTATAAATGTGTATCTGTCTCCAAGCCCCCCGAGGGCAGGCATGTTTGTCTGCCTCGTGTCCTTCTGTACCTCCAGCGCCTGAAACAATGCCCAGCCCACAGCAAGTGCCAAGTGAGTATGTTGAATGGATGGAATGATTATTTCAGTAGGGTAAAAAATACTGCCACAAACCTCCTCCTGGCAAATCTTTGCACTCATTTAGAATTTCCTTTTGATGAACTCAGAAGTAGAATTTGCTGGCTCAAAGGATAAAAGATAGGCAAATTTTTCATTTTGTTTTTTTTAAGGCACTTGGGCAAACTTCAGCATGCAGGATTTAGAAGGCCTATGGCACTTAAAAACCTTGTTGCCCATTCTGGGAAAGGCAAAACCGAGAGGGTGGAAGGGTGAGTAGGTGGAGCCCAGGAGATTTTTTTTTTAAGGCAATAAAAGTATCTGCATCATAGTGTCATGACGGATACCAGATATTATGCATTTGTCCAAGCCCATAGAACTTTCTCGCACAGAGAGCCAACCTTAATGAATGCAGTTTTAAAGAATCATGCAGGAGGCCAGGGACCCCAGGAAGAACCAAAGGCTCTGAGGAAGAATCTCCTTGTTACACAAACGTATGAAAGGACCACACCAGGGGGTGGAAGGAGCAGATGCTGACCCAAGTAACCTTGGAAATGTGTGGCATCCTCTAGGTGAGAAGGTCGTTTTCCTTGGGTACCGGTTAACAATCCTGACACCCCTGCCCGTGTGCACTGGAGTTAACGAAGTGAGGAAATGGCTGGCTCGTGGTGGGAGTGGGAGCTTCTAGATAAACAAGAGGGGGGGGCTGGGCGCCCCATGCCCTGATGGATTGGAGCTGGGGACGTCAGTATGAATTCACACGCAGCTTAATGCAGACACAGATCGTCACAGCGCCAGTATGTCGCACAGCTAGGCTTTGAACCCACATCTGTCTAACTCCAGAATTCCCTAAACACCACACTGCTCTGTGCAATACCAAGTGTGACACTGGCGGGGGGGGGGGGGGGGAGGGAACCCTGGCAGCTAGCCGGGTGTCTGGTGACAGCCTTTGTTCTGTGCTTTAGCGTAGTGATGACAACGGCCCCAAGGAACAGGCACCATGCGGCCCAACTTGAAAGCACATGGGAAGTTCCCGAGTGGCCGCTGTGACAGATGGCTCCGGAGGGCACCGAACCTCCTGTCTCCAGCAGGGGGACTAGCATCGGTCACTCCAGGCTCTGCTGGGGACGGCAAAGGGGACTCTCCGGAGTCACGCCTGGAAGCAATGTAACTGTCAGGGGCCAGCAGGCCACACAGTCCCACGTCATGCGCCGTTATAACTGAGCGTCCAGGCTCTGGAGACGGCAGCCAGGAAGGAGCACCTCATCTCTGTAGAATGCGTAGACAGTGGCCAAGCGACTGGGGCCCCCCTCACCAGCACCTGCCTTCTGAGGCCTTGACCACAAGGAGCTGGGCTGCACCCCAAGTCTCTGGGCTCCAGGAACGGGACTTGACCTCGGGCTCGGCTGCTTGTCTTGGGCAAGCCCAAACAAGTCAATTCACCACTCCCGTCCTTGGTTTGTTCATATGAAAATAAGAGCCGTTGTCTTCCCCTCGGTGACCTCACAGAATTTTCCAGCAGATAAATAACAGCGCTGATGGCCCTCGGGGGCTGCGCACTCTCTCCACTGGCATTCTGCACGCACCGTCTCCTTTCACCCGGCAGTCTAAGTGGGCATGTGCTTACACTGTCCTCATCATACAGATGGGAAAACGGGTCCAGAGGCATGACGTCATTGGTCCGAGAGCCGCCCAGCGTGCAAAGATTAAGGCGGAATTTAGAGCCCAGAGAGCATGTCACTCACCACATTCCAATGTGATGCTAGACGGAAAGAATGCTTGGAGGACTCGGGGCTCCTGGGCAAGTTAGGGGCAGCTTGGAGAAGCCGCTCAGCGGCGGGCCTGGCTAATAGCTGGGGCTCCCTGTTTACCTCTGGGTGGGTGTGCAAGTTGAGGGGGTTTGGAGAACCAAGGTGCAGAGAGAAATAAGCTTGACCGGAGAAAGCTGGCAGGGAGGGAGCGAGGGGAGGTGTGGCAGCTGCCAAAAGAGATGGAAATCTGGGGGAGATGGAGGCACAGAAAAGGGTTTTTAGGAAGCTCTGTTCTCGGATATGCTTTGCAGTCTCCATCCTCTGGCCCCCAATGAACCTTCAGTTAAAAAAAAACAAAACACACACCCTTTTTGTCAATGCCTCCAGAGGTGGACCCAGGTTTGCTTTGGGAGTCGACGGTCTGTGACTGGTCCCGGGTCGGGTGCGGACCCAGAGGCGCCAGCCCCAATCTGTCCTGGCTCGTTTCACGAGCCTGCCTCGGGCCCCCCAGGAGCTCTGGCTTTGGGTTCACAAGGACAACCGCTTTTTAAGGGAGTTAGCTGTGCCAGCTGTAGGATCCTTCTGGATCCTGGCGGAGTTCAGAGTTCTTCTTGGATCCTCGGGAGATTTCTTTCATCTTCTCATTTGGTGAAATATGGGTTTGCACCCTCTACTCCTGGTGTTACTCTGCAAGCATTTACCCCCCTTGCTACGCAACCTTCACCCTATTACCTTCGTGGCCGCGTGCGTACTATGCCACCGAGTAGCCTAATTTACCTAACTGGCCCCTACTGTTGGTCATTAGGTAGTTTCTAGTTTTCTCCACTTGTCTAGGTAAAATTATCAGCTTTTTCAGACCAGCTCCTTCAGGGGCAGAAGCAGCTCATGGGTCCACTTTAAGTGGGGGCATGAAAGGCACTGGGTAGAGGGTGTGAGTGGCGTGGTGGTCTGTCCCGGGGCGTCCGCCTGCTCTTTCCTCGTCCCCAGTCCCCAGGGCGGCTGTGAGTACCCAGCAGGTGCTTCATGAATGCTGCCTTTATTCTAGCACCTGTCGCATTACCTTAGAACCGCCCCCCCCCCCCCGGGCTGTGACCTCCTTCCATCTCCATGTCTCCAGTGCCTGACACCAGGTAGCCCCTCAGAAACGGAAGGGAAGGGAACAGAAAACGGATGAGGCAAGTGGGCGGTGTCCCCTCTGACCCTGCCCGCCCTTCCGCCGCGGGGCCGTGATGGCCGTGGGGCGTCAGTGACTGAGCGCCCTGACACTGTGTAATTTATTAGCCTGAACCGTACCAATCAGACCATCCCCCCAGGACTCGCCCGCAACGAGAAGCTGCTTTTCATGAGTGTATCCTGGGGCCCCAAATAAATAACCAGAGAAAACAAAAACCTCATGAATTTTTTAAAGAGCTTCTTGGAATGGGGGGGGAGGGGGGAGCCCGGCATTCTGAGTACAAAAGTGTCCCATAGGTCAGCACTTGTTTCTCTTTACCTCTTAAATCCTTTCTAATCCTCATGCTGGCCCGTGTTAACCTGTGCTGTCCCCCTGAATTTCCCTCTGTCGCGGATCATCAGGAACAGTACCCACCATGGGGCTTCCAGCGGCGTCTCAGGCCACACTGTGGGGACCCGGGTGCCCAGGCCCCTGGGGAAGTTTGGGCCTTGGAGCTCAGAGGTGAGCTTAGAGGTGTGTGATTGCCATGCTGAGCCCCTCAGGGTCCTCTTAAAAGCTTCTTGGCTGCGAGCAACACCCGAGCTTATCACGCCCCAAATGTCAGCCTTGCTGAAAGTTAAGAGGTTTACAAGGTCTTGCTGAGAAATTCCATGTACCAGAAGTTAATAGAAGGTCAGCAGTTTTCATTTCGATTTTTTTTACACTACCCCACTGCCCAGGCCCTAGGTAATGCTCCCTTCAGCATTTTGAAGACGTTCTTACAAATTCTGGCAAGGTAGCTAATCACTTGGTGTGATTTACCGTCTCCAGAGCCTGTGAAAGGAGGGTTGTCATCGTTTCCGTTTGGTAAATGGGGAAATGGAGCCTGGAACAGAGAGGGAACCCCTGCCCAAAGTCACACACAGCAAGTGATAAAGCTGGGCTCCAGACCCACATCTGTCTTAACACAAAGCCCATGCTCTGATGCATCATGATTGCTTCCTCCGCTTGGCAAGTCAAGAATGTCCCCTCCGCCCTGGCCGGGTGGCCCAGTGGGTTAGAGCATCATCCTAATACGCCAAGGCTGCGGGTTCAAGCCCTGGTCAGGGCACATACAAGAATCAAGCAATGAGTAAATCAATAAGGGGGACAACATACCAGTGCTTCTCTCTCTTTCTCTCTCTCAAAAATCAATCAATAACTTTTTTTTTTTAAATAAAAAAGAGCTTAGGGCAGAGCCTGGCACATAGACGGTTCCCTCATTTCTAGAGCCTGAGTTTTCTCACTTATAAAATGGGGCTGTTATAACAGCAAGTATTGCCTGCCATATAGTAAATACCCAATAAACTCATTACTGGGTATTGTTGTTATTGTTATTAGTGATCAGATTTCAATGCACGTCAGCTTTTGCTGCAATAATGATGCAATACCGCCAGCCATCCGTGCGAGATACAAGAGCATTTATTCATTTATTTTTCTCATAGTTCCATGGATCCGCTGGGGATGGCTCTGTAGGTGGGGTTTAAGCCTGCTCCCCTTGCCTTTCATTTGGGGACCAGTAGGTCCGCTCAGGGAACAGAAATGTCAAGATGAGTGAGTGAAAACACAGGCGCCACTTAAGGCTCGAGCTCAGAGCTGGCCCGCAGTTCCTTCCGCGTATCCCGTTAGCCAGAGCAAGTCTCGGGGTTCAGCCCTAGAGTGGGAGGGTGCACCCCACCACAGTGAAGTCTGGGAAGGATGGGGGAAGGAAAGCTGTACCACTAGCACAGCTTGGCTGCCGTCTGAGTCCACCATCTGCCCAACTTGGCCTCCTCAAGGCTGAGCAGTTCATCCATCCCTGGTGGAGAAACCGAGGCTCCAGCCCCTTGCTGTGGTTGCCTCCAGTCCCGGGACCGGCAGACTGCGTGTCCTATCCCAGCGGGGTTCCGACTGGTCGCCTCCAGCACGAACTCCCAGAGAAAGCCTAACTCGCGGCTGGGGCGCGAAGGCGGCCGCCTGCCCGCTCCGGCTGTGCGTCTGATGCGAGGGGGAAAATAAAACAGCCCCCTGTTGAAGGGTGGCCGCTGACATGTCAATGATCAGGGCCCGACGCCGCTCATTCCGTCTCCTCTGGCTGAAATTCCTGGTGGTTCCACTGCCCAAACCAGCTTGGCTATTTATTCTGGGCACCAGTGGCTGCCATTAACCGTACTGATAAACAAGGCTTCCAACAGGATCTCAGTACCGGGGAGAGTTCATTGAAAACAGCAGCAACGCCACCACCACCAAAATCGACGTCAGTCGCGTGGTGTCCGCCCTCCCCCAGGGGAGCCTGGTGATGTGATGAGTATTTTTGGATGTAGACAGTTTGGGCCTGGCCTGGATCCGCAGTGCTTCCATCGCTTAGCAACAACCGGGCCAGCGTGTTTTTCCACACAGGGTGTAGTCAGTGGGTTGTATATCAACATCATCTAGAACAGGAAATATCAAAATGCAGATTCCCAGGTCTCGTTCCTCAAGAGTCCATTTTAAGAGGTCAGAAGGGAGGTTCAGAAACTCCTGACTTTAATTAATGGTAGAGCCACAGTATTTGTATTTTAACAGGGTCTCCTGGCCTGGTACTAATATTGGGTCACGGTGATGGAAAAAGAAATACCCAATGAAAGGAATGACTAATGCAGGGGTTCCAGACACTGTCACTGGCAGCAGGAGAGATAACTGTGGTCAAATCCCATCACCTGAGGAGGCCTGCCTTGCACAGAGAAAGGATCCTGCATTGGCTTTAAGCCACACTTTCTTTGGCATCTGCCCAGCTATAGGTCCCTAGGTAACCATGGACCCCGGCGTCCTTGGGCAAGTGACCACCTCCTGAGCCTCAGTCAGCTCATCTGTAACATGGGGATCATTCTATTCGCAGGGCAGGGCTGCCGAGAGAAGCAAGGAGTTCACACATGTAAAACCCCAGGCTTGGCTCGCGGTAGGTTTTCCATACACATAGCTTCCCTTCCCCCAAGAGATGAGCGGGCAGGGACTCACTGGGTGACTTGGGGGAAAGCCAGAGAGTCCCTGAAGAGAGCAGCAGCCACACCAGGTGTCTTGATGAATTAATTATGAAAAATTAGGGCAAGTCAGGTTTCTGCCTCCAGGAATCTCATATTAAGGTCTGGCCCATAGCGTGGGATTTTAATCATTTTCTAGGGGCTGGCGACAAGCAAGGCCCTTCCTGCTGGTACAGATAAGTAGGGGAACCAATCAGAATATGCAAATCCAGCCCAGGGACTGGCTAGGGACACCTTCAGCGGGAGCCAAGGCCTTCTCTGGATGTGTGCTGGCTGGGGACTCTTACCCAGGTAGCACCTGAGGGGACATCCCTACCTCCTGACTTCAGAGTTGCAGATAACAGACAGATGCGGGAATGGCCACAATCCTCTACCCTTCCCTCTCTCCACTCCTTTTCCCACGTGCCCTTGCAGCTGCTCCCTTTGAGAAGTGGCGTCTGCTTGGGGTGGTGAGCGCACAATACGATGCACAGATGATGTATTATAGAATTGTACCCGAGGCCCGTGCGGTTTTATTAACCAATGTCACCCCAATAACCCAATAAATTAATTTAAAGAAAGAAGTGGAGTCTGTTTCCCTAACGCCCTTGAATCCAGGCTGGCCCTGTCACTTGTTTTGGCCCACAGAATATGGTAGAAGTAACTGTGACAGTTACCAGCTCATGGGCCAAGAGGACTAGAATGCTTCTGCTCTGTTTTGGAATCTTGCCCAGCCACCGTGAAGACCAGCCCAGCCAGCGTGCTAGACCATGAGAGACTTTGTGGAGAAGAGCCCAGTTATGTGAGCCAAGGCCAGCCTAGTTTAACCCACGGCCAGGTGACCCTCAAATATGTGAGAAAGCTCAGTCCATCCCAGACAGGGTGCCACTTACCTGGCTCCTAGTGCCCTCAGACACATAAGTGAGCCCAGCTGAGGCAACAAGAACCACTGGCCAACCTGTAGACAGTGAGCAAAATAAATGCTTATTGTTTTAAGCTATGAGTTTGGGGTGGTTTGTTAGGCGGCAACAGCTAACTGATACAGCGTGTGTGCTGATAATGATATGAAAGTTAGGAAGTTGCAGTAATGGTAAGGGCTACCATCTGCTGTTTCAGGGACTGTACAAGTGATTGTATATAATCCTTTCATTCTCACAATGACCTTGCAAAAATGATAACATTATCATTTTTTTATTTTACAGAGGAGGAAACTGAGGTTCAGGAAGGTTTATCTTCATTTTCTACCATCAATTGTTTTCAAGAGGAGAAACAAGGGGTGGAGTTGCAATTTCTAGCAAAGAGCACAGGAGAGGTCTCTTGGAGGCGTTTGAACAAAAACTTGCGAAAGGTGAGTATGGGAGTCAAATAAACATCTGGGGGAAGATTGTCCAGAGGGAATAACAATTCTTAATCCATCGTATGGTTGAAGAAAGGAGCTCAGAGGGATGAAATTGCTTGTCCCTTGGCAGGTGGCAGAGCTGGGACTTGGACCCAGAGAGCCTGACCCCGGTGCGTGTGCCCTTAATGACTCCATAGACGGTCTAACAGGGCTGCTCTGCCTTCGTCAGTCTTGGGAATCTGTGCACCGATCCCGGGGCCAACCCCGTGCGCCCTGAGCTGTATTGTCATCCGAGTTCTGCTGATGACACTGGGAAACCACTTTGGTTCCTAATGGATTCAGCACTCTCCAAGTGCTCCATCGTATTAGCTGTGGAAATGGGCTTTATCTCGTCGCTTGATGAAATGAGCGGGCAATCAACCTCCCTGAGCCAAAGGTGATTTAAAAATATTGCAAGAGCCGGCCTTGGAAGAGGCTTATGCAAACAGTCTCTTTGATTTGATCAGGGGGACTGTGGCCCTCCCCGGGCCTTGGGTTCCCACTGGAGGCAGCGGGTAGAGGACCAGCTCTCCAGGCTGGGCGGTCGCCAGCCCCAAGCCTCCTCCTGCTGGCGCCCGGAGCAGGATTAACCTGGACACGAGAGACAGGGTCCAGATGCTGTCTCCCGGCTGCCAGTGGGCGAGGCAGGGAACAGGGCTCCAGGCCTTTTTTGGAGATGTTAGCCCTGCTTCCCGCTGGGATGTCCTGAAAGATTCCCTCCCCATCCTCCCTTCTTCCTTGACCTGTGCGTCCCCAAGCATCTGGAGTGGAGGGGCCTTCCTTACTCTAGCGTTCGTGTCGTCTAGCTCAGGCGCCATGGGCCACGGGTGTCTACGGGGCACTGGAAACGTGGCAAGTCCACGTGGATATGGTCTGCAAGGGAACACACAGGCCGGTTTTTGCAGACTTCGTGAAAGTATAAAAAAAAATCTTATTAACATTTTATAGTGATTTTATATTAAAATGATAATATCTTTGAGAGGTTGGGATAAATAAAAGATTTAAAATATTATAATATCTCACCGGTTTCCTTTTCCTTTCTTCAGGTGGCTGCTGGAGAAAGTTTAAAATTACATGTGGGCCTGGCCTGTGTGGCTCAGGGTCCTGGGTTCGATTCGTCATCAAAGCAACCAATCGATGTGCCTCTCTCACATCGAAGTCTCTCTCTCTTCTCTCGCCACCTCCGTTCCGCTCTCTCTAAAAGTGGAAAAAATATCCTCGGGTGAGTATTAACAAAAATAAAAGTTACCTGTGGCCTGCATTTGTGGGTGGCTTATTTCTATCTGAGAGCACCAGCTTAGCACCTCTTTTTCGTCACCCCACATTTATTAAGATTGTTTATCTCACAGACACCACCAGGATCACCATACCAGGTTGACATGTCGGCAATAAATAAAATGCAAAGGCACTAACGAATGTTCTGGGAACCCCTGCACTGTGTCCAGCTCAGTGCTGTGAGATGGACTCAGGTCAGGATTTGTGCATTTTGTACTAGATAATTCTCCATTGCTGGGGGTGGGGGTGCTGGTGGAAGGTGGACAGGAGGGGTCCTGTGCATTGTAGGATGTTGATGCCGCCATCCCCCCCCCCCCAGTTGTGACAACGAAGAATGTCTCCAGATCTTGCCAAATGTTCCCCGGGGGCCAAGTCTGTCTGGCAGGACACTGCCACCTCCTGCCACAGAGGGAGAGTCTGGGGTCTGCTCCCTGCCCCACGAATACAGCCAGTCCTGATGGAAACCAGCTCTGACCTCCAGAAATGCCCTGGCCTGGGTGCTCCCAGCACAGCCAGGGAGTATAGTAGGGTCTGGAACCACGCAAACTGCATTCAAATTTCAGGTCTTGGGGCTCACTGTCTACTTTCTCTCCTGCCTAAAGGGCGTCTAAGTGGAGCAGAGGAAGGCCTCGGAAAAGGCCAGCCTCAGAGAGGGTGTGGAGGTGGCTCGGGAGTTATTCTTAGCAGTGAGTTCAGGGAGGAAACTCACTTTGGTGCCAGGGCTGCCTAGTACCTTCCAAAGGAGCGGCCAGACCACAGTCCTCCCCGGCCTGCCAAGTCTGCGCGGAAATTCTTCACGCCCCGGGCAGTGGGGAATCTGGGGAATGCGGGATGGGCCTGCCGAGGGCCTTGGAGACCCTTAACCAAACTTAACTAAAATGTCTCAGCTCCGGCTCCAGTGTCAGAGCGGCCGGCGGTCAGGCATCAGGCATCAAGGGGGCTGGACAGACGGGCCTGGCAGGCAGGGCCCCTGAGCCTGGGCTCCTGGCCCGGCTGTAGTTTCCCTTGTTCTGCCCCGATGCTTTGATCCAGGCAGGGACTGGCCTAGGAAGTCGAGGGGAGCTGCAAGGCTACGTGTCCTCCACCTCAAGGCGGGGGACAGGCGAGACATTTGCTGAAGCTTCAGCTTTCGGAGGCTTGGGAAGAGCTGAATCCAACTGAGATTCGGCCTTTCGGCCCCAGCTGTCGTCGCCATCCGCGGTGGAACAAAGGCTCTTTTCTAAGGCAGCAGAGTGGACAAGAGCCCAGGCTCTGGACTCGGAGTCCTGGGTTTAAATCCTGGCTCTGTCACTGAAAGCTACATGGCACCGGATAGGTTATTCAACATTGCTGTGCCTCAGTTTCCCCAGCTGATAACAATCCCTACATAAAAGCATTGCTAGGAGGGTTAAATGAGTCAATAGTGTGCTTAGAACAGAGCCTGGCATACAGAAAACACTCAATAAATAGAAACCCATGAGCCTGGCATACGGAGTGTATTCCGTAAATAAATAGTAACTGCCATGGATACCGGCTGCTTTTCCCGCAATGCACCCAGCCCCTCGTAGTGTTGCTGAAGGAAGACAGATCTGGCTGGAATCTCCCAGTTACCCCTTCGCCACGTAGCCTAGGCCTCAGGTTGTAGCAAATGAGTCAGCAAGTGACTCATCTGTAAAATGGGATGAATCGCAGCTGCCCCTTCCTAGAGCTGTGCTGAGGATCCAGAAAATGAATAGAAACCACTTAGCATGGGCCCTACCACGCAGTGGCACGCAATACTTACTTGTTTTTGCTGGAATTGCTCATCGGTCTTCTCACTCAGTCATCAGGCACTTGAAGGCCCTGAGAAGTCCTGCAGTAAGGAATCTTTTCATCTCCATTTCACCCAGTTCCTTGTAACACCTACTAACATCTTCCCTTGGAACTACCCACTTTAGGGAATATTAGCCAATTCCATGCATTAAAGATCTTTGGAGCAGAGGAGTTTTCCAGCTTGGAGAAAAAGCCCTTGTCTCTCTGCTCGCCCCCCCACCCCCACCCATCCCCAGCCTTTCTAAACCTCCCTTCCTCAGTCGATGAGGGGAGGAGACCAAGCATTGCAAACCAGCTTCCACAGCTGGTTCCGCTGAACCTAAAAAATGGCAACTTTTAAGAGATATCCTGCCCCCAGCCTTTTCAAATTACCTACCCTCTCAGGAGACATGAGCCGGGGGGTGAGGCCCAGAAATCGGGGCAACGCAATGCATCCATAACAACCATGCCAAAAAAACCAACAGAGGGAAATAGCTTGGAGGATTATTGACTGCCAGAACCCCAAAGCTATAAACAGGATGTATGAAACGAGTTCAAGCATAAAGGTCGCAATCTGCAATTTACGTGGATAGTCTGCTGCCTTTTTTTCTTGACCATGGTTGGGTGCCAGCAATTAGCTGAAGTGTGTGTGTGTTTGTGTTTAAAGAGCGCATGGGGCTGGGTGGCTTTGACAGCCTCTGAGCCCACGCAGGGGTGGGCACAGCCTCCACAGCGCGAGAACAGGCGGAGCCCTGTGCTGCACAGTGAGTGCCTCTTCCTCCTTCTGGAAAAAATAAAAATATAATGCAACACAAACCCCCGACCACTCCAACTCTCTGCAGCGGTTCTGCCCTGAAGAAAGAAATCATTGGTAAGTCGTCCCCGGGGCGGGATTGGTGCCAAGCCCCTCACCTAGTCCTGATTCACGCAAATCCTATCGATTGGCTTGGCGAGGGCAACGGAAGGGAGTCCATTCCGCTGAAGGTTGGGGTGGTTCCTTTAAGCCTTGGCTCCACGGACAGACCCCAGTTTTATTTTGTGGCTTGGGGAGAGGTCAGAGAGCTAACAGCCAAGCCAGCCTGCATGGCCATCTCAACTTGGGGACCCTCCCTGCGGCGCATGGGAGGGTGGTTGTGACAGAATCAGGCAGACGGGGCTAAAGTAGGAGTGGCTGTCAGGACCGGGATTCTTAAATGCGAATGTGCACGTGGCATCTTTGCTGAGGGTTTAGCTACGCGATTCCGCAGTATTGCTTCCTCAGCATCCACTTTGTGCGGCCAACTGGCCTGCGGGGCCCTTGAACCGACACGAGCCCCTCCCACTAGCACGCGCCCTAGATAACAGTCTGCAGGAAATGTAAGTTCCTGACGTGACTCCCCCAAAGGGCCTTGTGATACCCATTCTCCCCGCCTCCCAGGGCCAAATCCTGCCCTTTTTGGTTTGAATGGACCAATCCAGTCTTAGCCTGGGAACCCCAAAGCACTCAGCCCACAGACTCTAATAAAGGTGTGGGCCCCTTGCACTCCACCTTGACCTCTCTGCACGGCCCCTTGAGTCGGCTGGTACCTCCCCTGGGACTTGTGAGTAATAAAATTCTCTATTTCCCTTGCAGTCCTTTGTTTAACTGCGTTTCGACACTCACACGCACCCTCCTCCCCAATTTAAAATGTTAATTTAACAAAGTCACAACAATCTTGTTGAAGGCAGATCCCGACTCAGGAGGTCTGCGATGGAGTTTGAGATTATGCATTTCCAACAAACCCCCAGATGAGGCTGCTGCTGCTGGTTTTAGGAATAACATGTTGACTAGCAAAGCTCTAGAACGTTCTATCCCTGCCCAATAGAATGTTCTGTGTTTGTGCTGCCCAGTACCGAAGCCACCAGCCATACGTGGCTATTGAGTACGTGGAATGTGGAAAGTGAGACTGAATAACTGAATTTTAAATTTTACTTCATTTTAATTACTTTTAAATCAAAGGGCCACATGTGGCTAGTGGCTACTGCATTGGATGGCACAGCTCCAGACAGTGAGCTCTTTACGGGCAGGGACCGTATTTTTATCTCGCTCTTGACTCCCCATTACTTAGCAGAATGCCTGGCTCACATCGAGTCCTTAAGAAATATTTGTTGACCGCATTATTACACAATACAATTAGAAAAGAAGTTTTAAACCATGTTTGTTAGAATCCTGTGGTCGTAAGTGACCAAAACCCACTTCGAACTTGAACCTACCAAATACTTTATTGGCTCTTATGACCCAATTGCAGAAGGATCAGAGGTGTAGCTGATTTGGGGGAGGGTTGGAGCCAGAAACTAAGTCCACGGCAAACTTTTTCTCTAGCCTTTTGTCTGCGTGTTGGTCCCTTCCCTCAAGCAAGTCATGCTCCCTGGACACAAACCAATGTCATTGGTAGCTCTGGGCCTCCACACTTAGGTCCACATGAAACGGGGTTGTTTCCCACCAACATCAGAAAAATTCCCAGGGAAGTTCTCCGATTGGCTGACCCTGGGTCATGTGATCATTCCTGGGCCAATCGCTGTGGCAGACTCGGGGATGCCTCTTCACATCCAGGGGTGTCTTCCCCCAGACGCATAGGGCTGGAGTAAGAAGGAGCAGTTCTCACAAAGAGGGGGCATCCTCTTCTGGGCAAACAGAACAACAAACGAGAGGGGTGGCGCCAGTGTTTCCAGCTTCTGTAAATGGTATTTCTTTGAGCCCGACTGAAGGGAGGGAATTGCCTTCTCCGATTACGTCGAGAGGCCTAATGGGTATGAGATTCCACCGGCCAAACCGGGTTTCCTCTACTCTCCCTGGCACTGTGTAAGCGAGGCCAGGGGGGCCTGGAAACCAAGGCGTCCCAAGGGAAGGCACCGTTGCATATTGAAGGCTGAGCAGGAGTTGGCTGGACCGAGCAGTGGAAGGAAGGAAAGAACATACCCGGGAGGAGACGCAGACAGGCAGAGGTAGGGTGTGGACATAACGCTGCCAGCATGGGAGGAATGAAGGGTCCGCCCTGGGGGTGAACAGGAGCCGCGGGCAAGGGAGCTGGAGGTGGAATCGAGGCCAGACAGACTGCAGGAGGCCTTGAGTGCCGAGTGGAGGACTTGGGCTCTTGCTGCGGCAAATAGGAAGCCACTGGGAGGTCTTGAGCAGAGGGGTGGTGAAGTCAGAGCTGTGTGTGTTCTGAGATTGCTGTGTCTGGGTTTGGAGGAAGGACAAGCTGGTGACGGGAGGCAGGGTGCCAAGGACAAGGCTGTCCCGATATGTCTTGAAGGAGCTGCTGCCTCCGAGGTGGGCGGTGGAACACCGAGCTCTGTTCTGGCTGCTGGTGTCCTCTCTCCCTGTCTCACGTTCAGACCTTGACCACCCCCGGATCCTGGTCTCAGCTGTGCCGCTTACCAGCTCCGGGACACTGAGCAGGCTACCTGATTTCCCTGAGCTTCAATTTCCCCATCTGGAAAATGGGGGCAGGAATACCTGCCATACGTAACAGTTGTGAGGCTGCAGGACTAATGTGGATGCGACGGCCCCAGACCAGCAAAGCCCAGACCTGCACAAAGTAAGAGCCCAGGGATGGTGCCTGTGGTTATGAATGGACGCTGGCTCCCGAGCGTATCTGCATGCAAAAAGTTTGAACATGTGGAGAAAATGACTTTCAAATTACTGAAACTTCTTGGAGCAGCTCTGTAACCAGGTCAGGCTGACTTCTCCTAAACTCCAAGGTAAAAAGCGTCCAGCCCACAAGCCCACGGTTCTCTCTTCTCCCAGGAGACTCATGTGTCTAAATTGGAATGTGGCCGAGGAGGCTGGTGTCCAAGAGCATTTCCCTGAGGCCAGGCTGGAGTCTCCAGGGAGAATCGAGGGCATCGTCCTGCATTTTAGACCGCACCTTGGATTGACCTGTTTGGCAGTCCTGACAGCCATGTGTCCCAGTGGAAAATCCCCAGTGTGGAGCCAGGACGAACCAGGCCTGGAGCCGCAAGTTCCCAAGTTCAAGCAAGTCGCCTCACCTCGATGGGCCTGTTTCTCCGTTCAGAGGATGGGTACATTGCTGTCCGCATGGGGCTGTTTGGGGATTAAGTGAACTAATGCATGTGACACATGGTCACATGGGTATGTCTCCAGGTTGGGATCAGGAATGTGCATTTATTGGTCCCTACGATACATAAGCCCCTTGCTAAGTGCTAACAATACACAGACAAGTAAAATACGGATGCTGGCTTCAAGGGGGAGCTTGGGGTACAGAAAACTGAACACACCACGAATGGTATGAGACGGTCTACTCTTAGTACTGTTCCTCTCTATAACAGGTGTGTCAGTGTATGTTGAATATGCCTTTCCATTGAAGAAATTATATACTTTTAGATTGGATTCATGCTTTGGGTGCTGGGGCCCTACAGTTTATTTAAATCATCACAGACACCGAAAGTAACTGACTAGACATAAGCCTGCTGATGTCAAAATAAAGATAAAAGTACTGTGATAGCAGCATCTCACTTGATCTTTGAAACAGACAAATAATATCCAATGGGTAGATATTGTCCCCATTCTACAGATGAGTGAACAAAAGCTCAAAGAGGTGACATGACTTGCCTAAGGTCACACCGAAGCTCTGGGTCTAAGGTTTAAACCCAAACCCAACAGCTAACCCCTCATCCTTGTCGCTAAAACACACTGCGTGGAACATCCTCGGGAAATGTACGGCAATCAGTGAACACAGAGGAGCTGGTCAGGAGAGTTGGTCAGGCCTTGGATATTAGTTGAGCATCTACTACATTCCACACCTGCTGTCTGCACAGGCTGGTTCCTGCCCTTGTGCAGCTTGCAGTCCAGCGGGGAAGATAGCCATGCAATACTAGTTCCAATGGCTGCCCTTAACCAATATGCCAAATAAACTGAGGTTCACTCTGCCTTTTGTAAAACATGCTGACTCATCCCACAATCTACTAAGGACTAGCAGCCTGGGCCATCCCTGCCCAACCTGGGGCTCCACCAATGGACAGCCCGTGCCCTGGGCCTCCTGCGGGGCTGGCTGAGCCTTTCTCACAGCTGGGCTATGGCCTGAGGCTCTTCCTGCCCCATCTTCTTCCTTCCCCTTCTCCCTTCCCACGTGTCAGACCTGCTCCCGGGGCTGAAGGCTCTGCCTGACCAATCCTGCTCCCTCTCTCTAACCTCCACCGGGGTTTCCCCTCTGTGCCTCAGTTTCATTCCCTGCAAAATGGGAATAATAATAATAATAAGGATATTACCTCCTTCCTAGGGCTGCTGAATTAAAAGGAGTCCATGCTTACTGGCTTAGACTGTCCTGGGGAGGCCACAGGAGAGCCTTAGTGCAAAACTGGGAGGGGACCTGCCCCAATCCCCCTGGGGATCCAGAGCTGTCTTACCTTTCAGTGGCTTCTGCAGATTCTCCAAGAGCTCCCCCAGCTCCTCTTGCAGAAATTAGACCCAAGGGTGGCATGGGCCTTCTTCTCTCTGCTCCCAAATATGGCCCCAGGGAAAGGGTCCACCTCGTGGGTGTTTTGGCCAGGATGTGTGGTGTCACCATGGCAGACTGACCATTATCTGGGTCATTTGATCCCAGGAAACTGCCAAATCAGATAAGCGGGGTGGTTTGCCCGTCTCTCCAGATCAGATGTCCTGAGTAATGGCCCTTATCTCCATCTGGCCGGGTCCTGTGTAGACAATCCCCCTTTCAGTGAGGCTGAAATGAAAGCTGGTACAGCGGGCATGTTCAAGGTCAAGGCTTAGGAGGAGATGATAACTTAGAGGCCTGCATTCACCCTCTTTATTACATGGCTTGATTCATGATGGTGCGCAGGTGTCGATAACAAAGGTTAAAATGACTGGAACTGGCTAATTCTCACATAAAAAAAAAACACACATTTTAATTGAAGTGTAACACACGTCCCTAAGGGTACAAATAATAAGTGTACAGCTGATGCATTTTCACAGGGAGCACCCATGTAACCAGCACCCAGATGAACATTATCAGCCCCATGAAGCACCCCCGAACCCCCGAACCCCTCCCAGCAACAACCTCCCACCAAAGTGTAACCACTCTTCTGACTTGCAGCAGCCTGGTTAGGTTTGCAATTATTGAACTTTGTATAAATGGCAGCAGGCAGCACCTTTGGGTGGATCTGGCCTCTTTTGTTCCTTTTTCCATGTGATCGTGGAAGCAGTAGTCCTTTCGTTCCCCCTGCTGGGTAGGAGTCTGTCGAACGCAACACCATCATCCATTCTTCGTTGACGGGCATTTGAATGGTGTCCAGTTCGGGGCTATGACAAATAGCGCATTCTACCACGTGCATCCTTGTGATCACAGGTGCGTGTTTGTGTTAGGCGGCAGACTTTTTTACTATTTAAAAATCTAAATTAACAATGGATGCGCCGATCATTTTATTCTCGGTCTCTTTCGTGATGATATAAATATGCTTTGGGGTTGGGATACAAAGGGTGCAGCCGCATTAGGGGTGGCCTGCTGCCTCTGGGACCTGTGGCCCAATTTTAGCATGTTCCCCATATGACCATCAGTGGCCTTCTGTAGGCCTTGTGGGAGGAGCTCCTAGCAGAGGTCCCATGTGATGCCTTCCCCAGGGGGTCCCTCCACACACCTCAGATCCTCACTTGTGCCTTTACACACCTCGTGACCTCAAACCATTTATTCAACCTCTGCAGCCTCGAGGGGTTTCATCTGTAAAGGTTAGAAACAGGTGATCTTCTTAGGTGCTTCCAGTTCTCAAATCATTTGAAATTGACTGCCGTCGATGATTCATTGTGAGAATAGCTATCCTTTGTTGAGTGCTTACATCGCTTTAAATAATTTTCACAGATTAGTTCATTTCATTCTTCCAAGCTTTATCAGCCCTGTTGTAATGTTGAGAAAACTGAAGCTCAGAGAGGTTAAATCCCTTCCTGAAGACACACAGGAAATGTCAGAATGACGGTAGGATGAAGGCCAGCGCCACTCCAGCCTTCACGCTCAGCTGCCGCCTCAGTTGGTGTTTTCCTGCAATGAAATGTTACAGCCATACAAAAGCCTATTCAGAGATCAACAGAACTATGTACTCACCAAACTGCCTTAGAGATGAAACATTAAAAAAACAGTTAAAACTCTCTGGACTCCTCCCTGCTCCACCCAGTCCGCAAGAAGCTTCAATCTCTCTAAGCTTCAACCTCTCTCTTTAATTTGGTGTCCATCCTTCCCACTGCGTTTCTGCGCCTTTATTACACAGGTATGTACTTGTAAAAATATACTGAATTATTTTTCAGATTTATTCAGTGATATTTAGTGATGTTCAGTGAACTTTATTCAGTGATATTATTCTGTATATGTCCTTTGGCCGCTAGCCTGCCCCCCCCCCCCAACACTATCATTTTGAGCTTTCTCCATGACGGTAGAGTTCTAGCTCATTAATTTTCACTGCTGCCTAGTGCTCCCCTTTAAGGATGTATCCGAACTAATCCATCTATTCTCTTGTTCATGGGCATTTAGATTCTTTCATTTTCCTGCCGTTAAAATGTGCTGCAGTGTGCCGTCTATTACATTGATGTACCTTTGCTTCTTTTACCGGAATTTTATTTTATTTCATTCTCACCCCAGGATATGCTTTTCTTGATTTTTACAAAGAGGGGTAAGAAGAGAGAGAGAAACATCAATCGGTTACCTCCCATACACGTCCTGACTTGGGGGGATCAAACCCCAACCTAGGTATGTGCCCTGACCGGGGGTCAAACCACAACCCTCTGGTGTAAGGGACTACGCTCCAACCAAACGAGCCACCCGGCCAGGGCTAACCAGAATTTTAATGGTTTTCTTTTAATCTGCATAGCTATGGTGCAGATTAAAAATTCATCAGTTTTCCTCTGAGCACCTAGGCCACAGACTGAACATGTGTGTGCCCCCAATGTTCATATGTTGAACCCTAATCCGCCGTGTGATGGTATTTGGAGGTGAGGCCTTTGGGAGGTCATTAGGCTAGGACCCTGATGAGTGGGGTTAGTGTCTTATAAAAGAGACCCCAGCTCCCTCCCTCCCTCCCCCCTTCTACCATGGGAGGGCACATCGAGAACAGGGCCACCTGCGAAACAAGAAGCGGCCCATACCAGGCACTGGATCTGCTGGGGCCTCAACTTGGACCTCCCAGCCTCCGGACCGTAAGAAAGAAACATCTGATGTTTATAAACCACTCAGTGTATGCTATTTCATTACAGCAGCCAGAACGGCCTGAGACAGCCTGCTGGGCGCCAAGGACTGTGTTGAGTGCTGGGCAGACCGAGTGGTTAAAAGGCCCTGCTCCTGGCGCCCAGGAGTCTGCATGGCAGACAGAGCCCCGGCCAGGATCAGGTGGGCCGGGGGTGCTGAGAGCTCACAGCCAGGCGGTGAATGGAGGGGCCGGGCAGCACAGAGAAATGCCACGGAGGAAGCAAACACGCAGGTGGGAGTGGCAGCCCACCTGGGCAGCGTGCCCAAACTCCGCGCCATGAAGGGACCTCCTCCATCGAGTATCCGCACCTAGGACGACGTCACCGTGACCTTTGCAATTTCCTTTTCTCAATTTTATTCTTTCTTCCACCCGTTAACAGTGATGTGTGAGTCAGTGTTTGGTGCCCGAAAGGAAATCTGACAGTAGAAACCCACACACGCTTGAATTCTGGAGTGCATAAAAATGACACGTATAGCAGGCGCTATCTATATATGCCTATCCGTTAATCCCTAAAATCCTCACAAGGTTGGAACTATTTAATGATAGTTCTCCATGTTTCTAAAGAGGAGGCCCAGAGAGGTTAATTAATTGACCCAAGGCCACCCAGCTAGGAGGTGGCAGAGCTGCGGCTCCATCCCAGGTCTTGTTGACTCCAGCGTCCTTCGTCTTAACCCTCTGAGCTCTGCCAGGGTTTGGCTGACATTTCGGGGGGCGAGTTCCCATCTTTCCACTTTAGAGAAATATCGCCAAAGGCTGGGCGACATTAAAGAACCTGACCATGGTCACACAGCCAGAAAGTAACAAAGCGCATGTTTGAACCCAGTTCTATCTTGCTGAAGAATTCTCAGTTTAAAAACAAACAGCTTTTTCAAAAGTTAAGGTTTAACTCATAGACAGAAAAGTGCTCAATGTGTAAACTCACAGAGCAATGACTTACCACAAACACCTTTGTAGTTAGCAGCCAGATCAAGAAAGGAAAGACATCCAGCATGCCAGAAACCCCAAGTGCTCCCCCCAATTACAGCTCTCATCCCCCTCAGATATACCACCATTCTGGCTTCATACATTGAAGCTCAGTTGTGAAAATATACAGCAAGTACTCTCTGTTTCTATCACTCAATATTATGCGTCTCTGATTCACCCCTGGGGCGGTGTCTGGCTGGAAGTTGGTCATTTTCATCGCTGTATAGTATTCCAGCACATGACTCTACACAGCCAGCTCACTCTGTTGTTGGCAAACATTTCAGTTGCTCGGGGTTGTAAAAAACTGCTGTTATAAGCCACCAAAATTGCTGCTGTGAACGGTCTCATGCATGTCTTTTGATGGACATAAGCATTCATTTCTGCTGGTTGCATACCTAGGAGTGGACAAGCTGGCCGTAGGGAGGGTGTCTGTTCAGCGTCAGTAGATAGCGCCCCACGGTTTTCAGAGCATTCGTACCATTTACACTCCTGCCAGCAGAATACTCGGTTTCTGGTCGCTCCGCATTCTCACCGGCACCTGCGATTGTCCAGTCTTTGTCATTTTAATGTAGTGGTGTCTCCTTACAGTTTTAATAGGTATGTCCTGGATTTCTAATGAGATTGAGCACCTTTTAATGACTTTATTAGCTCTGTGGACATCCTCTTTGGTGAAATGTCTGTCCAGTTTCTGGACATTTGGTGGGGTTTTCTGCCTTGATTTGTAGAAGTTCTTTGCAAATCCTGGATCAGAGCCCCTATTTAGTTATGCGTGTTGAAAAATACCTGTTTTCTGTGGTTTGACTTTCCACTCTCTTTTTAATGGTGTCTTTTAATAAAGAGAGGTTCTTCTGATTTTAATGTAATGAAATATATCAGTGTTTTTCTTTATGGATAGGCCTTTTTGAGAAATCTTTTTACCCCCGGGTTATAAAGATCATCTCGTCTATAAACTTCTAGAAGCTTTGTCATTCTGCCTTTGACATTTAGATGTACAACCCAACCAGGATCGATTTGTGTGTATGGTGTGAGGTAGGGGGATGAGAAAACTCACTATTAGAAAGATGGCAAGTGTCCTCAAATTGACCTGTAGACCCAACGCCATCCCAATCCAGATCTAATAGGTCTTTTGTTGTTGCTGTGGAGTGAAGGATTTGATAAACCGATTCTAAAATGTATATGTAAATGCAAAAGGCCAAAAATGATCTTGCAGGGGAAAGAAGGAACGTGTTTTACTGATATCAAGACTATTATAAAACTGTAGTAATTGAGACCGTGTGATAAAGCTGACCAAATATAGCACAGAGATAACCACATTGGCCAAGAGAACTGAATGGAGAGCCCTGACCTGGCCCCTCCACACACAGGGACACATGCTTTATGACAAAGGTGGCGTCACAGAGCAGTGGGGGACAGACCGTTCTTCCAGTGAATTGTGATGGGTCCATCACAAGTGGTGGACATCCATACGGGGAGAAACAAACCACTACAAGATGCCACGATGCTCTGTTCTTTTGTGTTTTTATGATGATGAGAGTGATGATTATAACACTGCCATTATACTTTTTACAGCTTTTGCTATTCTCAAGGTGTTTTTTAATCTCACTTTCCCAACAACCCTGTCAAGCCGTCAGGGGAGACATAATTCATCCTTTCATAGATGACTTTTTTTTTTTAAGCATAGGCTTGAAGGCACAAGTGACTAGCCCAAGGACACTTGCCTAGCACCGGAGCCTCACCTGCTTGATTGCAACCCTGGAGCTTTTTTGCCTCATGGGGAGCCCAATTCCCGTTCCTAAGGGAGATTGGGAAGATTCTCTCTGTGTCAACATCTTTTACATGCAGGTATGGAAAAAGACTGGCAGGAGATACAGCCAGATGTTAATAACCATTATCTCTGGGTGGTGGGAATTGGCTTGATCAGTTTTCCTTCATACTTTCCAGCATTTTCTGAATGATCTACATTAGGGAAGAATCAGTTCAGAAAAACAATGCGGTTTAATAAAATAAATGCAGATGCCGATTCTTGTTGCTAGTCCCGACAGAGAATGGTCTGCTCATGGCCACTTTAGCGCCTCTCCTTGAGTCCCAAGCTCAACAGATGCTGGTTTGGAGTCAGAAAGTCCAGGGTTCAAATCCCAGCTCTGCTCTTCCTAGCTGTACCAACCGAGGGAGAGCCTCTTAACCTCTCCGGGCCTCAGTTCTCCCATCTGAGAAATGGAGAGGGAGCTAATTGCTTCCTGGGTCGTCTAGATGACTTGATAAGATCCTATGTTTAAAACTACATAACTAGGTGTCTGGCACTTAGGAGGCTCTCGGTCAGAGGTGGATCGTGTCACATGTCACATCAGAAGGTGGGCTTCTTTCCCAGAGATTCCCTGTCGATCCTTTGCAGGTGGGCCTGTCTATCATTATTTACTGTTCCCACTTTACAGATGAAGATACAGAGGTTCAGAGGGTCTGCTGAGACATACCCAAGGTCACACAGCTTGGGAAGGAGTCTTCTGAAATCGGCTCAGAGAGGGTAAGTGATCAGCCACAGGCCACACAGCTTAAACCCACTTGCCTGTTAAAACAGAAAACTAAATGCCAAAACCCAAACGGCCCTTTATCGGGCGTTTACTGTTTGTGAGGCGCCCTGTGAAACAGCAGCAGCAGCAGCAGCAGCAATGGGTACCCTGCCATTTACTGCGCGCTTCCTCAACGCCAGGCAGCTTGGCACTCGGCATAATCGGCTCAGTGAATCTGCCAAACGCCCCTAGGGCGTGGGTCTCTCCAGCCCATTTTCCAGAGGAGTAAACTGAGGCTCCGAGGCAGAGGCTGCTTGCCCGAGCTCCGCGGCAGGCCTGGCACGGCTCTGCCCAGCTCCCCGGGAGGCTGCGGGCGGCCCAGGTGGCACGCAAGGAGTTAAGCGGCAGGCAGTGCCGCGGCTCCGTGCGAGGAGCGCGCCGGGCTGGGGCGCTGCGGGCGCGGCGGAGGCAGCGGCTCGGGGGGCTGGGGCTGGAGCCCTGAAGTCCGGGGGGAGCGAGGACGCGGCGCGGAGGAGGCGGCGAGCGAGCGGCGAGGCGGCCGCAGCTCAGGTCCAGCCGCAGCCGGCGCCCCGCGCCCCGCGCCCCGCTCCCCGCGCCGTGCGCGCGCGCGCCGGGCCCGGGCATCCCCCGGACGGGCGTGTGCGCGGGGCCTCGCCGCGGCGCGGGGTCCCCGCAGTGCCGCCCGCCCGAGCGCCAGGCTCGCGGGAGCCCGGCTCGCACTTCCTCTGCCTCCGCCCGTCTCCCCAGCTCGCCGGCTGGCGTCGCCACCGCCTCCTCTCCCCGGGCCACCGCTGTCGCCGCCGCCGCTGCCATCCAGGACGGCACACTTCCACTTTCCCGCTGGAGGCGCGGAGGGGGCCCCTTGCGCCAGCGCCGGGGAAACAGCCCCCGGGCCCTCGCTGGAGGAGCCGCGGCGGCGAGAGCGGAAACCCGGACCCCGCTCTCCCTGGTGCCGCTGCGGCGGCTGGCGGCCGGGCAAGGCGCCCGCAGAGCGGGACGCGGAGTCTCCGGGAGGGACCCCGGGCGCCGGCTGCGCTCCGCCCGCAGAGTTTGCAAGCGGCTGAGACCCCCATCAGGTAAGGGCCGAGGGGGCTGAACCCGGTAAGGGGGTTCCCTAAGGGAGCGGGGCGCCGCGCCGCTGCTAAGCGATTCCTGCCCCCCACCCGGGCTTCTCCGCAGGCTGGGGGCTCGGCGCCCAGAGCCAGGTGAGTAAAGAACCCAGAGCGGTGACAGCCCAGCTCTGGGGAAATGACAAACTTTCTCTCCTCTGGCAGAGGGTGGGACATTCTGGCTCATCCAGGCATCATTCCTCTGGACATCCCGCTGGGTCCCCCAAAGGCAGGCACTCAAGGGCTCCTCAGGCTGAGCTGGGCCAGGGGGAAGGCAGTGGGCCCTTTTAATTTGATTCATGACTCACCCGCCCCCTTCTTGGGGTTCAGAGTTCTGAGGGAGAAGGAGTTGGTCATCTTTGCAAGCTGGCTTTTCACGGTATTTGTTGGGGATGGTACTCTGGTCGCCGAGGCTCCCTGTTATCTGGAGCCAGCGTCCGGGGCTGCCCAGGTGATGGGCTTCGTGTCCAGTGCTTTGCAGGCTTGGTTTATGTCCCTTCTGTGTGTGTCAGGAGAGGGAGAGGGAAATGGAGGGCAGGGAGTCCCATTCAGCCAGATCACCTCCATCCAAGCCCCCCAAGTGTCATCCCAGGAGAGGACTCACCTCCTTGGCAGAGCCACTAGGAGAGACAGGGATCACCCTCCGTTCCTTGCAGCTCCTTAGATGAGCAAAAGATTTGGGGGAAGTTTCCTGGGCTGCTCAATGAGACCATTCAGATTGGAGCTTGGGGAGGTGCAAACTTTTTGCAAAAATGGGGCTGGAATGGACAGTTGGGTAGGGACTCCGGGCATTCTCATCGCTAGCTCTGAGGATGTGGGTGGTCCCCCCACACTCCAAGCCCCTAGAGGCTCTGCTGAGGCCAGCACATAGCTCATGAGTTTGGCCAGATTGTTTTTCCTCCTAATGAAAAGCATGATTCAGAGAGGCCACCTAGTCTCCAAGGATCCCTTTGGAGCCACCCTTGTGGTCACAGCCTTTTAGACCTGGGCTGGGGTCATCTTGATGGAGTAGCTGGTCAGCATGGCAGGCAGTAGAGGTGCTTCTGGCCATGGCCCGAAGGTGGGACATGTTCCTGTAATCGTGTAATCGCCGCTCGGGCTGGGTGGCTGCCTCTGGGGAATAGCATTGCTGGGTGGTTCTTGGACAGTATTTGAGGCATGAGGTGGGAGTCTGAGGACCTCCTGTCCTTGCTTGGGATTCTGACCTGGGGCCAGCCCAGGAGTTGCTTTCCTAGGCCGCTGAGACCCGGATATTGATTCCTCTAGGGTGTCAGAGACCAGTTCTTGATATCCTAGGGGAACCCTATGTCGTAGGAGGTTCAGTTTCACGTCTGCCCTCAGTACGCTATGTGACTTCGGGAAAATCAGTAGACCTCTCTGGGCCCCTGTTGCTGCTTCCATAAAAGGAAGAGATTTCACGTATCCTCAGAAGTCCCAGTTCAGACACCATGACCCTGAGCAATTATCACAGATGAGATTTTCAAAATCCCAGGAGTTGATGTAATTTAGTGTTTAAGAGGCTTGGGGCCCGGCTTGGCTCAGTGGTTGAGCATTGACCTAGGATCCAGGAGATCGAGATTCGATTCCTGGGTCAGGACCCATGCCTGGGTGGCCGACTTGATCCCCAATAGGGGGCATGCAAGAGGCAGCCGATCAATGACTCTCTCATCATTGATATTTCTATCTCTCTCCCTCTCCTTTCCTCTCTCTGAAATCAATAAAAAAAATCTTTAAAAAAAAAAAGAGGCTTGGGTCTCGGACATATCTGAGCTTGACCCGCACGTCACCCCTGAACCTCGCTCCCTCCGCTGTGAAATGGGGAGCTCATAGTTGCAACTTCATAGGCTGTAGGGCGGACTAACCGGGCTGGTGCCCGAAAGCACTTAGTGTATCCAGTGGAGACGGGAGTGCAGCTCCGCGAACAGAGCAGCAGAGCTGCCTGCTTTCAGGTCTTGTGCGTGGGCATCTGGCTGCTGTTTCCCCCAGGAAGGCCGGCCCTACCCCACGTGAGCGCCAGGTGGTTCTTGGCGGGGGGGGGGGGGCAGGGCCCTTGTCCTCTGCAATCACCTGGCACCTGCAGTCCCCGCCCCTTCGCTGCTGCTGCCTAAAAGCCTGGCTGGACCAGCAGTTCCTCCTGGGGAGCCCAGGGCCATCTGGGGAGGAATTGAGGCATCCAGCTGCTGTGTCACCATGACAACAGGAGGTGGAGGTGAGCTGTCTCCATGGCTTCAACTTTGCAGCTATGTAGGGACCCAGGGCAGAGAAGTTCGGTGTGTCTGGCTGTCAGGCGCTCAGTCTGGGGAGGCTGTCTGAGCCGGCGAGGCTGCTGTTCCCTGCAGGAACAGCCACGCTGGGGACAGTGCCTTACGTGCATGTGTGTGTGTGTGTAGGCCGGGGGCGGGATTGCTGAGATTGTAGGGGAAGGCAATAGATTGGTCAGACTTATTTCTCTCTGAGTGGTTCTGAGGCTTGGGACATCTGTGTCCCTCCCCAAACGCGGGTTCTGCGGGGTCCGTGCTGAGCCACCGTGGGGAAGGCAGACCTCGTCTCTGCTGACGTGGAGTGTTAATGGGCATGCAGCGGGGAGAGCAGGAGCAGTTCTGCCGTGGGCTAGCTCAGTCTGTGGGCTGGACCGAGAAAATGAACAGCTTGCATTCCTGGCGGAGTAGGGTGTGGGTGTGCGTGTAGACTCATGTGTGCGAGTGTGTGTGTTCTCATGCAGGTTTGGGCACATGTGCTCATGTGAGTATGACTGACATCAAAACCTGAATTGTGTGTGCACACGTCTGAGAACAGTGTCAGTATGAGTGTGTACGCAGGAGATGGCACGAACGGGTTTATGAGTACGTGTGCATGCGTGTGCCCTCAAGAGATCACATGCCTGTGTGAGTCAGTGCGCTGTGAGTGTTAAGCAGTGGTTTGCATGTGAGCTGGATGCATCTCTGTGGCCAGGCAGGTGCGTGGCTCCACGGCTCCACGCGTGTGCTCTGGGTGTGTGCGGTAGTACCTGTGTTTGAGGAGCTGTGCGGGCCTGCCTGCTGCGCGCTCTGCCAGCTGCCCATGCTGTCCGCACACGTCTGTGTGGGCGCTTGTGAGTGTACATGCGTGTGTACTGATGACGTATGAACCGTGGTGTGCACCTACCTGTCTACATGGATTTCAATGTAAATTGTGTGTCTCTAAGTACATGCATGTGTGCAGCACTGAACACTCGATTGCCTCTCTGTGTATGTGTGTGCATCTGTCGGTCATGGTGTAACCTCTGTGAGTGCCTGTGAACATGCGTGATGCTCTGGGCATGCGTATGTATGAGTGTTGAAGGGTGCACTTGATTGCATCTCTATGTATTTGTGTGCTTCTGTGGGTGTGCACGTATGTGTACCAGGCATAAACTCTTTGTGCATCTGTGTGCACACACGTGTTGCTGAGTGTGTGCGCTGTGTGTAGCACTGCATGCTTGGCTGCGTCTGTGTGTAGGTGTGTGCTTCCTAGAGCCGGCACCTGGATGTGTTGGTTAGTGTCCATTCAGCGTGTCTCCGTGCGTATGTGAGTGTCTGTAACTGTGTGCTTTGGGATGTTGAGTGTAACCTTGGTGCATGTCGCCTGTGGACGAGTAAGTTTTGAGCGTGTACCTGGGGCGTTGCCCTGCACTTTCTTGAATGTTCCTGGGTGTCCATTGTGTTTTCAAGCGTGTTTGCCTGTCTGTCGGGCTGTGCCACTTCTGTGCGTGTCTCCTGTGTACGTGTGTGTTTCCGAGATGTGCACCTCTGCGGGTCTGAGTGTCCATTGGGGTGTAAAGGTGTGCGCGTGTGCATGTGCGTGTGCGTGGTGTAAACACGGCTGAGAGCCTCCAAACAGAAAACATTTCCGAACCTTTCCGATGACTCTCCCGCCCGCTCTTCGGGCCTGAACCGGGCTCCTGCTGTGCACCTGAGTGCTGGTGGCGGTGGGTGCGAGTGCGGGCCCTGGGCGGCCTGCTCATTTCCTCTGTGTGGACCCCCTGCCCTCGGCTCCCTCCACCGCCCGAGGCCCTGTCACCAGAAGCCTGGCTTTAGAGCTGCTGCCAGAGCAAAGTCGCAGATGTTACGAGCGCAGGTATCGGTTCAGGCAGAAGGTCTGCACGTCGGCAGCCTCGGATGCGCCGAGCATCTCGACAGCAGTGTCTCTAATTAGGAGCAACTTGTTTTCCTTAAATAAACAAATCAAGTGAAGGAAAGAAATTGCCCGAGATGAATGGCTCCCTGGAGCAGGTCCAGATGTTGGGAAGATGGGGATGGAGTCCCCAAGGACTACACGTGTTACCGCTAAGGGTCTCTTCCAGATTTTGCCCGGAGCTGATGGGGCAGGGGCCGGAGAGGAAGCTGGTGACCAGACAGGGCAGGGCAGTGTGAGGCCCCTTTGCCGGGTTTGGCTGGTGTTTGGTTACTGGGGTGCATCCATCAATGACCCCAATTCTTCCTTCCTCCCTGTGTCCATGTCCTGCCCCGCAACTTGGCCACACAAGGGACAGGTTGATGTTCCTGGTCCTTCACTTTGGGTTCGGCCATCTGACCAGCTTTGGCCCTTAGGGTGAGGCAGAAGTGACAGGGTGTTCATTCCAAGCCGAGGGCTTGGGAAGCCTTCAGCCACAGCAGGGAGAAGAGCTCCCCCAAGGTGGCCACTGTCCACTCAGCCTGGCCCCAGAATGAACACATGTCCAGCCACCCTGAGCCCGAACCTCAGTGAAGAGCCTGCCTAGCGCAGCCACAACCAGGCTGGCTGAATAAATGCCTCCTGCTGCACGTGGGGCTTTGGTATGTTTGTTACGCAGCATTATTGCGGTGACAGCTAACCAGTGCAGCTACGAGCAGTCTGGGCTTCCCTGTCTAACTGCATAACGAACACCTGTGCTTCTCACCATGGATGTCCCATTCCTACCTTGCTTTCAACTCATCCCAACATCAGCAGTAATAATAATAACATTAATAATAACAATGATAGATGTTTGCGGAGGGTTTACCAGATACCACACCCCATGCCAGAGGCTTTATATATCTCTCGTCTATTACAACAACCCTACCCAAGCAGTTTCTTTTACAATCTTCTGCTATAATCTGTGAGGCTCAGAGAGGTGAGTTGATTTGCACGGGTCACACAGCCCAGAAGAGGCATACCTGGGATTTGTCCCCAGATCACCTGATGTCAGAGACCATGTTTTTGACCATGATGTCACACTGCCTCCCCAACGCCAGCAGGCAGGTTTGACATGCTGGCATCCTTAACTCACCTGGAGGTTAGGTAGGCAGGAATGAATCTTCCATGGAAATGAGAAGTATCTATTGGATGGAGTATGTGTAGGGGGGTGGTGGTTGCTCATTCATTCATTCATTCATTGAGCATCAGTATTTGCTGACACTTCGTATTTGCTCAGAATCATACTCTGTGCTGGGCACTGATGATACAGAGATGAGAGACACCAATTCTGTCTTCAAGAAGCTGACAGTCTGGAGAGAAAGCAGGAGAACGTGGGTTCTGCAGGCAGATTAGGCCAGGATCCAGCCCAGCCTTGGCCCTTCCCTGGGACCATCTGCAGCCACCCCACCCCACCCCACCCCACCCCAGCCAGGTGGTTGTGAGGATCAAAGGCAATCATGTTGACAGGGCCCTTCGCACAGTGCCTGGCACATCGGAAACAGCAGCCCTTCCTCCTATTCTTTCGCTTCCTGATGGAGGGGACAGTTGAATGTGACGCCCAGAGCAGCGTCGAGATGGGAGAAACCAGGGGCCACAGGATCCCCGACCTGGAGACCAACCATCCCGGTGTCGGAAATTGACAGGTTTTCCAGAATGAGCATTTCACACCAGGAGTGTCCTGTGCAAGTCCCAGAGGAGGTGCCGGACGCAGCCTGGAATGATTTAGGACAGGGCTTGACAAACCGTGGCCCACAGGCCAAATCCGGCTCGCTTCCTGGCTCCGTCAGTAAAGTTTTATTGGGACACAGCTATGCCCTTCCGTTTATAGATTATGGCTATTTTTCAGTTGCAACTGCAGAGTCGAGTAGTTGTGACAGAGACCAAATGGCCAGCAAAGCCCCAAATATTTACTCTCTGGCCCTTTACTGAAAAAAATTACTCGCCTCTGAGCTAAAAAGCCCCGCCAGGGTCCTGAGCCTTGGCCTGGAGAGAGGAGGCCAGAACTCAATGTACTGGGGTCGGTGACTGTGGATCAGGCTCCCATCTATCCACAGGCAGGGCATCCAGAGGGTCAGGAAATGGGCGGCAACTCCAGAGACTTCATGAGCTGGGAGAATCCTTAGATGGGGCGATGGAGACCCACAGAAGGGAAGAGACGGAAATCTCGGAGGACAGCTGTGTGCCCCTCCCAGCCCCAACTCCAACAAATGCATCCTGGCGACTCAGCACACTCCTCACGCCCTGATGGTCAAGTCTCTAGCTCGGCTTCCAAATAGTGTATTTGCTGCTGCCTTTAAATCCTCTGTGTTGTCCTGCGAGTTCGGGTGAAGAGAAGAGTCCCTGGATGGACAGTGAAGGGCCCTCACTCTGCTACCCACTGACTGACTGACTCTGTGGTCTTGAGCAAGTCTTGTCTCCTATTGGGTCCTCAGTTTTCCCATCTGTAGAATGGGAGAGGAGTCATATAATTGCTAAGGACTTTTTCAATCTGGCCTTTTATGGCCCCGTTTTCTAATCAGAGTAACCCCAAAACCTTAATGTGTGTTGGCCTCTGCGCCAAGGTGGTCCTTCAGGACCCGGATCTGCTGATCCACCTGATGATGAAAATCCCCATCGACCTCATGGCTTCTGCTTGTAGGGTGTTTACAGTTCCAGGCGTTGTCATCAGAGCTTCACTTCCATTCTCTCCTTGAGTCCTTGTGAATTAAGGGACCTCTGTCTCCACTTCACAGATCAGGACACTGAGGCTCACAGCGGTTCATTCACGTGTCCAGGGTCACACAGTCCATAAATGGCAGAGCTAGGGTTTGAGCTCAGTCCTGTGTGACCCCAAAGCCTCTGTGCTCAGCCACCCCTCCCTCCTGCCTCCGCTCTCTGCTGTGTCACCAGTCTTTCCCAGGTGGAGGCAATGAGCTATTTTAGGAACCCCTCCGGGGAAGGTTTCCATTCCTCTCCCTCTCGTTTATTAACACGGACGTGACAGGAGCCAAGCCAGGGTCCATCCTCACAGGCGTAGCGACGGCAAACACAGGTCTGTCGGCGAGGCTGCAGTCCCGGCCGTCAGGAGGGACTGTGGATGGCTGAGGGGCCCCTTCTAGGACAGTAAACGGCAGGTGACTCGAGGGCCTAGGGCTCCAGGCTCTGGTTTCGCAGATTCACAGACCATCCGTGAACCTCCGAGAGGCTGGGACCACACGACATTTGCTGTGGCGAACTGTGTGGAAGTTTCTGGAGATGGCAGATCACCCGTGTTTCTCTCTCTCTCTTGAGTTGTCCCCAAGGCAAGGCCCACTTTGCTGAGATGGCCCTGGTTTCTCCCTCACAGCGTGTCCATCGACAGGTGGGTGGCCTGGGCCCTCTGCAGTTCGAACGCCTACTTTGTGGGACAGGCAGAAAATTCAGAGTCTGAAACAGCCAGACTTGCTTTCGTGTTCACCGAGCTCTTAGGTGCATCACCCCGACTGCAGGCCCTTTGCCCTGGATACCCGACTACATGGGAAAACAGGTCCGTGTCTAAAAGAGCCAACATTTCTCCACTCGGACCCTGTCGGCTCTTACTTTACACACCGTTCTGACCAGCTCGGCGACCCCATTTCCCAGCCTCATAGCCCAGGGAAGGAGCAAGTCAGACGTGTGTGGGATGGCAGAGAAAGCACAGTGACAGCAGCCAGAAGCCACAGCTGACAGCCTGAGAGCAAGGGTACAGTGAAGAGATTATGAAAATAAGAAGCGTGAAAACAAAAGAATCACGGTGGGGGAGACTTCAATTCAGGGATCCAGTCACCTCCTCATGTCAGTCGCTTGTGCTCATCTCAGTGCTATGTAACCAATTAGGAAACAATGGATAGCAGCCCCCCTTATCCGCAGGGGATGCTCCGCAGGACCCCCAGCGGATGCCCGAAACCGCGGATAGTACCGAACCCTATATATTGTTTTTTTCTATAATACTTTCCTATGATAAAGTTGAAATTATAAATTAGGCAATTTCATGGGTTAGAAGATTTGCTTTTAATCATAGGCCTTAGCAACCTCGGTATTCAATTTTTTTCTTTTATTAAGTTGAGAACTTCCCGCTTTTCCCGTAAAGGAAACGCTTTACGACTTCCCTGTAGCGTTTCCGAATTGCCAGCGTCACTGCTCTCGTGCGTTGGGGCCATTGTTAAGTAAAATAAATGTTACGGGAACACAAGCCCTGCAACACCTCGACAGTGGATCTGGAAACGCAAGCGGCTGCTAAGTGACTAACGGGCAGGTGGCACAGAGTATGGGCGCATTGGACAAAGGGATGATTCACGTGCCAGCTGGACGGAGCAGGATGGCATGAGATTTCATCATGCTACTCAAAATAGTGTGCAATTTAAAATGTATGAATTGTTTATTTCTGCAATTTTCCACGTAATGTTTTTGGACCGGAATTGACCGCGGATAACTGAAACCGTGGACAGTGAAACCTGGACGAAGGCGGGAATGCGGGGATACAATGTGCTGTGTGGTAGAGCAGTGAAAGTGTTGCTGGCTTCTGCGATAGCCCCAAGAAACAGTGAATTCCCACTCAGTAGGCAGGAGACAGGGTAAAGAATAATTCCCTGTGTAAAACTGATCCCATGTTTAGCTAAGTATTTCGGTGCGTGATGCTTCAGGTATCTGGAAAATTCACTTACGTGGAACTCATTTTTCAGTGTTGAGTAAGTGACATCTCTGCGCACCTAGAAGAGTATCTGGCACATGGCAGGCACTCAAGACATAAACATTCTTTAGGTTTCAGATGCTAGCGACTTAATGGCTCAGTCTCTGGCCACCGTGTCCTCACCTGTAAAATGAGGACAGCCGCGAGGGAGCTAAAGCTGCTGCTGAAAACCAAGCCTTCTGTCTGTGCTTGGCCTCTAGCTCGTGACATGTGTGTTCATAATTCATGTGGAAGCCAGTCGCTTGCAGAGACCAGTCTGGAGAGGACTCTGAGAAGTGTCATATAATTACAAACTTGAAGTAACTGGCAGGAAGGAAAGTATCTGCATTGGGGGTGCACAAATTGGGGCATTTAACAAGAAGGCTTCCCCCAAAAAGGGAAAAGTGAGCTGGAATCTGAAGCACGACTAGGATTTACCAGGTGCAGAGGGATGGGGAGATAGAGGAAACAGCACGTGCCAAGGTCCTGAGGTGGGAAGGAGTGGCATGAACCGAGGACATGGACATTAGAGCTTTGGGGTGGGGAGGAGTTGGTACATGGTGAAGGCGGACACGTCTCAGGGCCTTGTGGGCCCCAAAAGTGTCCCGCTCTTTATACTTCCAGCAGTGTGAAGCCTCATAAAGATTTTAAGTACAGGGAGTGAAATGATTCAATTAAACCCTGGCCGGAGCAACAAGAAGAAATCTTGCCCCCACATGGGGTGGGAGCCCATTGAAATCCCAACAAAGAGGGAGCTGAGCAGGCATCAGTGATTTCAGGGTTTCAGCCTCATTATGTGAAACACACAGCCTTCCAAGGGAGAGGTGAGCTTTGGAAAAAAGAGTCAACAAATTAGTTTTTAAATCTGCTTTAAGTTGCCTAAATGCCTGTCTTCTTCCATTGTCACCGGATGGCTTGTGGGCTATTTTAACTTTTATTAGAGATTTTTTTTTTTTTTAATTAAAGGAGTTATTTGAAAAACAAATGCCAGCTATGTTTGATAAGATAGAATTTTTTTAAATGGCACTGGGGAAATGCCACAGGAAGCTTTGATTTTTTTTCTCCTTATGGCATCTGAACTGATTTAAATAATAATTATATATTTCACTCCATGCAACCTCCCTTCCTCCCTCCTGGCTTCCCCTCCGCCCCCCCTCAGTACCAGCAGCTTTGAACATAGGCTGTTTCTAAAATCCCCAATCTTTAGCTCATAGAGAAAGAGAAGCAGCCCTATAAGAGACCAGGATTTCTGGCCTAATGGCTTTAGGTTTTTGAGCAAATCTTGCTCAAATCCAAGTGCTACCAGTTCACAGCTGTGTGGCCTTTGTAATTTACTTCAGTCTCCTTAGCCTCCAATTACTCATGCAAAATGGTAATGGTAGTATTTACATTCACCAGGGTTCCTTTGGTTGTAAGAGACAGAAAGTCCAACGTAAATATCAGTACATTCGTATTCTCAGGCATAAAAGGAACATATTGACTCATGTAACTAGCCACCAGCTTCAGGCTCGGCTGGATCCAGGAGCTTGACAGTGTTACAGCTTTCTCTTTCTCTCTTCCTCCCTCGCTTCCTGCCTCTGAGATTTTTGACTCCCCTTTTCTCTGTGCGCTTTCTTCTCAGACTGGCTCTGGCTCTCTTCTTCTGGGCACAAATGTCCATCACGCCTACATTGTGCCAACTACAAGCTCAGTTCCAGCAAGTCCTGGAACTGAGACCCAGGCCTCAATCACCAAAGCCAAGGAAATGGGCTCTGTTGTGCAAATTGAGGTAATGTGACCAACCCTGGAGCCTAGTGAGAGGTGAATCACCCTTTGCTGCTTCCCGAGTCACAAAGACCAATAGTGGGGGAGGGATGGGTTCCCAGAGGAAAACCAGCATCCAGGGAACCGGAGAAAGGGGGGTGAATACTGGTCAGACTAAAGCGACGGGTCAGCAGGTTGTCTGGTCCTGACCTCAGGGTAGTTATGCGGATGAAATGAGCTCAGGCACGCAAGGTCCTCAGCACCGACCCACCTGCAGTGCCCTCACTAAGCGCGGCCTGTTATTACCGCTGCGGTGCTGATGATTATTGGCATGGTGATGACATAGGCCAGGCAGGGGCTCTGCAAGTGTTCAGGGCAGTGGGAGACACTTACAGGCACGAGACTCAGCCTGGACGTTGCACCGATGCCTTGCGCCGTGGACCTGCCACTTCCCCTCCAGCTCTGGCTGCCAAAAGCCACTGTCCCCTAATAAGCCCCACCTCAAGGGTCACTTCACTTGTTTGGAGGGTACCGAGCGGCCGGTGGGCGGGGGGGAGTCCTGCTCCAATCCCTAGCCCACTGTCACTCCGAGAAAATGCAAGCCCAGGGTGACCATAGCTCTTAAACGTCTTTTCCAAGAGAACTGCATTCCAAGTTCTTTTGCAAAGTCCCCTTGATTAGAAATGTTGGCCACCAATTCAGGCGATTTTCAAACACAGGACAGACCACACAAGCATGTCTGTGGGCTCAGTTGGACCAGTGTTGTCAGGCCAGGCCTTGCCAGCACGGGGCACACAGAGCCCGTTCTGTCTGAACCGCAGAGCACTCGTGTTGCCGGTGACCTCGAAAGACACCCCGGCCCATTGTTCTGGAAACTTGTGTCATGCGCTGTGTGCTTTCAGTTGGACGGCCACGGGCAGACCTTTTAACTCCGAGCTGCACCGTTTTTAACAGGCTCCGTGGATGGGATTCGGCGACAACGCTTGCTTCAAAGCAGCTCGTTTCGCTGCCTGAGACTGTGAATGTTCATTCTGATTTCCTGCTCCCCACTATAGGTTTCCTGGGCTAAAACGTCCCCTGCAAAGGCCGAGAGGGTAATTCAGCCACCGTCCCTCCAAGCGAGGGAGGGTCTGATCCTGCCTCTCCCACTCTGCTGGGTGACTGAGGGCAAGCCACTTTGCCTCTCTGAACCTCAGTTTTCTCATCTGTTCCATGGGATCCTCATTGCTCCCGCCTCCTCAGGAGGTGCTGGACACATAGTAGGCACTCAACCAAGCTTAGCTCCTCCTATAAGACTCCAGCCCCATTATATATATATAATGTATAATAGTAAAAAAAACTTTGAGATGGGGCAGCTGAGCGCCAAATATCCACTGTGGTATAATAAACATCATGCCACGGAATAGGACACGCCAGTGAAAATGAACGTAACTGTCAGGATGGTGGTCACCGCGGGTGGGGAGGGGGCACCGGAGGAGCTCTGGGGAGCTGGACCTGTTCCGTTCCTCACCCTGGAAGGTGGCTACATGGGCGCACGTTCACTGTGCAGTAATTCATCAAATTAGGCATTTTGTGTAGTGTTTTCTTTTGTGTATGGGTCATGGGCCCCATGAAAGGATCCCATGTGCCCCCCAGATACTTACCTCTGGGGGGACCCCACCTGGACCATACTGCTCAGCCTAATGCACAGGGATCATCCTGTCTTAAGCCAAGTTACTCGCTACTTAGGAGAGCAGGGCTGTGCCCCTCTGTCCCATAAGCCCTCGGGGGTCCAGATTTGCAGGAGCAGAACAGCCCCAGCCTCTGGTGTCTCGGCACAGAGGCCACCCAGCCAGAGGGCACAATTAGCTTCTCTTTTCAGAATGTGATAAAGGACAGAGGGTTGATTGCACCAGAAGAAAAAAAGAGAGAAAAATAAAACCCGAGAAACATTTTCAAGTTTCTAGTTTTGCAGGCTACCGAAAGCCGCGAGATAAGCTGTCCTGGATGGAGCGTCAGATAACAGGGCTGGGCAGGGAGAGGCTGTGGGGCGCCAAAGGCGGGGCCGCTGAGTGCCAGGCCCAGGGTGGGCTTGCCTCTGGGTCCAGGACAATGAGGCCATTGGACTCACAGCCACAATTGTTCTTTCTGCAGACAGAAGGGGGGGCCTGGACCCTGCTCTTGAAACCAGGCCCTAAATGGAAAGCAAAAACACCATGATTTTACTAGGTCCTTGGAGCACCGAGCCAGGATGGGCTGGGGTTGGGGGTCTTCCAGGGGCTTCCAGAAGTGTAGTTAATGGTTTTGGATTATTAACTCCTTGATGATGAACTTTATTCATTTATTTAAAAAAAAACACATTTGTAGCCCTGGCTGGTGTGGCTCCGTTGTTTGGAGCACCGTCCCGTGTGCCAAAAAGTGGTGGTTTCCATTCCCATGTGCCATGTCAAGGCACATACCCAGGTGTGGGTTCAATCCCCAGTTGGGGTGCCTGCGGAAGCAACCAATCAATGTTTCTCTCTCACATCAATGTCTCTCTCCGAGCCCCCTCACTTTCCCTAAAAGCAATTTTTTAAAATGTTTTTAAAAATGCTGCTTTTAAGGCAAGAACTGTTATTTGCCTGCCACTTTCTTTATATAGTGTTAGCCACATAATAGACAATAAACCCATTCTTTTAAACCTTTTTCACCTTTATTTTTTCTCAATGTTTTTATCTTGGTAAATGCACATAATGTAAAACTTGCCGTCTTTGCCGTTTTTAAGTGCCCAGTTCAGTGGTATTAAATGTACTTACCACTTTGTGCTACCATTTCCACCGCCCATCTCCGGAGCCCTTTTCGTTGGCGTTTTTGATCAAAGGTGGCTGAGCTAAGACCATTCAGACCCACCCTCTCAGTTTCCATCAGGGGAAACTGATGCCCAGAGGGAAGGGACCTGCCAAGGTACGTCGCCAGTTAGAATCAAAGTCAAGATTAGAATCTTGGCCTCCTTTTGCCCAGTGCCCCCGGCCAAGTGGCCCTCCCAGGCATCTCCCAGAATGCCTTGCACAAATATTTAGTGACCGCTGGGGACTGGGGACTCCACGGAGGTGCTCCCTGGGACTAATGCAGCCCTCTCTCCAATCTCTGGGACTATTGGAGATGAAATCCTACTGCATAGGCTAATGGCCAATTAATGGCTCTCTGGCCAGATAACGCGTCTCATCTGTTTTTCTAGAAATTGCGCCGGCCTCCCCTGGGGTCCAACCCGTTCTTTGTAGTAGTTGGCGTCCCTCGCTACCTGCCCTGGCCCACGCTGGGGCCAGACGGGAGGGCTGCTGTGCGATAAGGGGGACCGATCCCCTTTCTCCACGTCGCTGCCCGCCTGGACCCGACTCAGGCGCCCGAGCTGCTTCAGTTGCCCTCACAATGGGGGCATTTAGCCGGGCTCTCCTCCCCCGGGGCGCTCGGGGGCAGAAACCGGAGGAAGAGCAGAGGGAAGGGGGGGAAGGAAACCCGGGGGAGGGGGGAGTGGGCAGCTCTGGTTTCAGAGCCGGTGTAGGAAGCGCCTCGCCCGCCTGTGTCCCGCTGCCGTCGATGGGCAGTGCCCGGGCACAGACAGAATTAGAGGCCGAGGCAGGGGGCCAGCGGAGCGGGGCGGGCGGGGGCCAGGAGGACAAGGGCCCTGTGTGCTCGTGGGCGCGGGGGTGTGAGCCACGGGCCTGCGGTCAGAAACCCACAGCGTGGCTGGAGAAAGGGGGTCAGGGCGGCGCCGACGGTGTAACTGAGCTGCGAGCGGAGCATTTTCAGAGGGAGCCGCCCTGGGGAAGGTGACGGATTTCCCTCCGGGTGGCCCGGCCTGCTCTGGGTGGAGGCGACTGTCAGGAATGAGCCGGGCCCATCCGGGAACCGGAGGAGAGGGCTCAGGATTTCTTCTAGTGGGGAGAGAAAAGAGCCCAGGGAAGGGGCGGCAAACTCAGGTGCCCCCAGGAGCCAGGCAGGCGACCGAAGGCAGGTCTGTCCGACCCAGCAAGTGGGCGGCCCATGCCACACCCGAAGGCTCGGCTCACCAGTGTCCATCGACGATGCGCTAGGTCAGAGCCCAGTGACCTCGGCCAAGCAGTCGTCACTCTGTGCCTCAGTTTCCCCATATTGAAAATCGAGTTAGCGCGGGTACTTACCCCGTGGGGTTATTGTGAGGATTAAATGAGTTAACACTCAAAAGCACTTGGAACAGTGCTGGTCCGTTTTATCTTTGAAGAGACTCGGGAACTCTGGGTTTGTCATCCAAAGCTCCACATCATTCATTGTTGGCAGCGAATTGAAACAGGAAAATAAATAAATGCCATTTTTCCCTTGGCTCCCTCTAGACCACAGCCCATGGGCCATGCCGGCAACCTCTGGCCGAGGGCTTTGGACTGACACAGGCTTAGCAAGTGACTCTAACGTGTCTGTGTTGTGTTTGCCTCGTGCGGCATCGGTCAGGAGCCTGGCAGGAAGCAATTGTCTGACTGGCATCGGGCAGCGGGTGAGAGTTTAATAATAGTGGGGGCGCCATGTGGGGAGATCCCAAGGGACTGCGCAGCCCTCGAGGTTAGTCATAGAGGGGAGCTGTTACCGCCCCTAGTCCTGAAAAGGCCAAGGGCAGGAGCAGTGACAGGAGGGAGCCCAGAGAAAGAAGCTGTGTGGAGAAGGCCACCTGCAGGGCCAGCCCTGGCAGCCCCAGGGAGAGAGAGGCGCCGGGAGGGAATGCCCTGGCTGTTCTCTACCCGCCTCCCCGTCTCCTCCTGGTGCCACCTATTGACCAAATTCAAGTGGAAGCCGGAGAACCGGAGAGCCTGTCACCGTGGTCTGTGCGGGCCACCCCCAACAGAGCACGGTGGGGAAGGGGAGGAGTAGGTGTCAGGGGACAAGCGGAATACAGGTGATGCTGACACCTGCTGGATTCTGGCTGCAGGGTGACGCTGCAGAGGCCGTGCACGTGAGGGCCCCCAGGTGTCCTCAGGGCGCCTAGATGGCCCCTCAGAGCTGTGAACGGTGTATTAGTTTCCCGTCGCTGCTGTAACAAATTACACCAGCTGGATGGCTTAACACAACAGGCGCTTATGTTCTTACAGTTCTGAATGGGGAAGTCCGAAATGGGTCTCCCCGGGCTAAAATCAAGGTGTCTGTCGAGCTGAGTTCCCTCGGGAGCCCTAGGGGGAAATCATTCCCTTCCAGCTTCTAGAAGCTGCCCACGTTCCTTGGCTCATGACCTCCTTCCACCTTCAACGCCGGCAGTTCCCTCACTCTGGTCTCCGCTCCTATTGTCACATCTCCTCCCCTCTCTCTGACTTCCCTGCCTTCCTCTTAATAAGGATGCTTGTGATGACTGAGTTATCCAGGATGACCGCCCCCATCTCAGACCCTAAACTGAATCCACCTGCAAGGTCCCTCTTGTACAGAATACAACAGACTCGCAGGTTCTGAGGATCAGGCCGTAGATATCTTTAGGGGGCCATTATTCTGCTCACCACAAAAGGATTCTCGGGAGCTTCTCAAAGGAAAAATACCCTCCCGTCGCCAAGCCCAAGAATCCAAAATCCTGCTCATTCGTGTCTCTTTTTTGGAATTAACGATGTCCCCAAACTCCCACACTCCTCTGTCTCCCTTTAAGAATTTTCCCCAAGCCCTGTGTTTGCCTTTAAGTGGATCTCACATCAGCTCCCTGTTTTACTCGGCTTCACCCTACATGATAATACATGTAAAATCAAGGTCTGATGTTCACTTATCTTCCTAACTGTTCCCATTAAAATAATTACGTAACTGTTGACATTTTAAGAAAAGCTGCTACGCGAACCCCCTAACAGCGCCTGGTGGAATGCTATGACTGTAGATGCCGCACAGCAGCCAGCTCTGGATTGCCCTCTTAAAAGGCAGATACGTTGCCTGGGTGTCAGATATACCTCGAATCCCAGCGTGCTGCCTGCAGAGTGGTGGCATGAGTCGGGGCTCTCCAGAGAGTCACAACCGATAGAAGGCACAGGGGCAGAAACAGAGATTCGCAACTGGCTCACACGGTTATGCAGTCAGCAAGCTGGAGGCCCAGGAGAGCCGAGAGCGTAAGCTCCAGTTCGCGTCCAAGTCCAAAGGCAGCTTTGAAGACAGGCAGAGAGCAGCCGCTCCCTCACTCCAGCTTTTTATTCTGTTCAGGCCTCCAAAGGGTTGGGTGAGGCCCAGCCGCATTGGGGAGGGCAATGTGCTGTCCTCAGTCCACCGGTTCGATGTCATTTCATCCAGAAACTCCCTCACAGTGTAATGTTTGGCCCAGTGCCTGGGTACCTGTGGCCCCGTCGAGTGGACGCGTAAAATGTGATGTTGTGGAAAGAGCTCTGAGAGGGGAGTGAAGAGACCTGGGTTTGGGTTCTGGGTCTGCTCTGTGACATTGGCCAAGTGTCCCTCTCTCCAGAGGCCTCAGGGACCTCAATAGGGACAATTCCTCAGGTCCTCTCTAGTTCGGACATGCTGCGGTTCTGCTATTAGCTCCTGGTACGTTGGTAACGAGAGACTGGAACGTAGGACAGGCACGTGTTGGCGTGGATGGCTAAAGTCGGAGGTGCTGTTGGAGGCATCAGAGGGGTCCCCCCACCCCTAGACCAGCGTTACCTGTTCTTGGTGGGCCTCACCATGTGCACACACCGATCATGGCTCTTGGGGGAGACTGAGTCTTATTGAGCCTTGTAATCATCACACCAGGCCTAAAATAAGGACTCCGTATATTATCTGGTGGTTGAATGACTGATGGATCGACAGAAGAAAAGGCAGTGTGTGCACCTGACAGTCCCAAGAGATCAATGCTTGCTGAAAGGCCCCTCCAAGGACTGGATGCCCCAGAAAACTTAGCCGCGAGCACGTGGGCCCTGTGAGTCAGATAGACGTGGGTTCAAATCCCAGAGCCACTACTTAGGAGCTGCCCGACCTTGGGCAAGTTATTACACCTCAGCCTCAGTGGTTTCATCTGTACAATGGGGTAATAAGAGAATGGAATTCGTATGTCTGTGCTGAGGTTGAAATGGGACAGTCTATGCAGGGGCTGCCACATAGTTAGTGCTCCATAAATATCAACAGCTGCAACTGTTATTGTTTTCACCTTGCCTCCCACATTGTCTGGGGAAGGTGGAGATGATCCAATAAGACCCCACGCCTCTCCCAGGCCATACAGAGGAGGTAGGTAACTGTTGGAGACACCTCACATCTGAAGAAGCATGCAGGGTTCTCTAAAATACGCATCGACTTCCCCAGGCCCCACCCCCCCCGCTCTGCACCAACGAACCATCTGGAGCAGCTCAAACATTGTTCACATGTAATATTTTGAAACTGTTTTTCAGATAGTTCTGAAATGCTTGCCAAAACTCTCAAAGTCCCACGTGAACAAAAAATGTCATTGTCAATCGGCTTCGCATGGTGCCAAGCCAGATCGTCAGATGGAGAGAAAGTGGAGGCATTAGGTTCGGGTCATCCCAAAGAGAAAGAGAAAAAGAGCGTGCGCAGGGTACACACGGGGCTCTGCCACCTACGAGCAGGTAACCTCAGGGACAGCCACTTAGCATCCCTAAGCCAGTTCTGCTGCGTGATGAGTCACTCAGAGGTTAACCAGCCAGGTCAGCTCAGCACCTAATGAGCCTAACCAATAGCAGCTGAAACAGAACTTGTGAAGTGGCCGGCACGTAGTAGGAGCTTTGTAGATGTTAGCTTCCCCGTAAGCTGGAAGGGGGATGGGTGGGTGAATTCCGGTTGGATCTGAGCAGGGCCTTTCTAAGAATGGCTTGCGGTGCAGCTCTCTCTGTATATTTTAGGAGCCACCACCTTAGAATCCAGTTTGACAGATGGCTGAGTTCCGCTGAGGCGGACAGGTGTGGGTGGTGGGTGTCAAGGAGTCTGATTTAAACCCACAAATTCAGGTGTACCCAAAATAGCAGCTTCGTTAAATATCTTTCACTGAATTCAGACTTTATTTTGGGGGTGCATTTTAGGAGTACAGAAAAACTGAGCAAACCACACAGACAACCCCCATATCCCCTTTCGGTCTTGCTCCCTGCCCCTCTCCCCAAGTTTCTTCTATGATTAATGTTTTATATTGGGGTGGTTATTTGTTATAACTAATGAGCCAGTAGTGATCATTATAGTGACCTGAAGTTCACTGTGGGCTGTACGTTCTATGGGTTTCGACAAGCCTATAATGACATGGATCCACCATCGCTGTTCTCTTTTTTAGGGAACAGTTTTGATGCCCTAAAAATCCCCCGTGCTCCCTCCCTGCCACCCTTCCAACCCCTGGCAACCACCGATCTTCATACTGACTCCCTACTTCTTTCTTTCCCATGTTTTTTTCTAATTAATGTATCTTCCAAACTTTAAAAAGTAGAATATTTTCTGTAAAAAACCCAGTCGTCCAATACCTCTTGAAAAATCGGCATATCCCAGGTAACCCTGGACTGGAGCTGGGTACCAGAGGCTGCCCTCGCAGAGGGGCATGGCCTCTCCCAGCCTGTCTTCCAGGTCAAGTACACAGGACACCCCCCCCCCCCCCGTCCTTGGCCCCCATAGGCCTTTCAGCCTTTGACCCTGCTCTGACCTCCTACAGAGACCTGAACAGCCTTTGACTGTGGATTGCTTTTAATTCCTGCCCTGCAAATATATCCCTGAGGCCACGTGTCACAACAAGACTCGCCACCTGCTCGAAATGGGGATGAGAGAAACATAGAAGGAAATCACACACAAATGAATCCCTCTGAAAATTACCCTGCAACCTATGGGAGGCTCTGGGGCCACTCAGACACCCAGCTGCAGGCCTGTCTGAGGCTGGAACAAGGTCAGCCAACATCCTACATTTGCCAGACTTCTCCGGCGTTTTCTGCACATCCTGAACCAACCCGTTGTCTGAGGCTCTGGGCCCACGTGGGCTACACACCAGGTCCTTCTGTGGCCGCCACAGCTCTGGGTCAATAATTGATGCTAATGCTGCAAATTCACCCAGCTGACCTCCTTCCTGGAACGTGTCCGGGAACTGGACACCCAGGGATTAAGTTGCCCCGGGAGTGGCAGGTAGTGGAGTGAGTGGTGGCAGGTGTACAGGGACACTACGGGAGGCTCCAGGCCAAGGGCATCGCCCATCAAGACAGAGCCAGAAATGAAGACGGCCCTTTAATTAGGCTGCAAGGTTTTTCTTCGGGGGAAAACCTGAGTGTCTAAGCAGCGAAGCGCGACCTGGCAGGATGGGAGTGTGTCCCCACCCCTCGGCCTGATAGGTCCCTGGGTGGTGCTGACGCTCAGGGCCCCTGGGACAGGCTGAGGAGTGGTCCACAGAGCACCAGGTCCGAGTCCAATATCTCCTCCTGTGCTGTGTGATCTTGGCAAGTTGCTTTGCCTCTCTGAGTCTCTATTTTCATCTCTGGAATGGAGATTCAGAGAAACCAAAAAAAAAAAAAAAAGAGCTAGAGGAGGAAGAGATCAGGTTTTTGTCGCAGGTGAATAAGTGGGGTTGTCATGGCCCAGGAGGTTCCTCTATATCTCCTGTCCGAGTCTGGTGTCCCTCCCCATAGCATCGACATCTGTCAAATGCCCAAGTCGCCATACTCAAGTCCCCCCTCCTTCTTGCCACATTTATTCAATCCAAAAATATTTACTGAGCACCTACTATGTGCCAGGCACTGTTCTAGGCACTGGGGGCACAGCAGTGAACCAGATAGACGGCATCTCTGCCCCTGTCAAAGCAGCCATCCTGTCAGTTGCCGCCTTTGTGTCTTCCATGCCTGCACCCTCACCTCCAGCTCCTCTGAGCCAGGCCGCCTCTATCCGTCGCCAGATCCCTGGAACACCCTCTCACGGCAGCCAGAGTTCTTCTTGTGACACAAATTCGATCATTAGATGCCTGTGGCTACCCATGGCCCCTAGAATAAAATTGAAACTCACCATGCACCAGCCGAAACTGATGGAGCCCGCTTCTGTCTCTGAATGTTTGCCCTGGCTGCTCCCTCCACCTGGTCTCCTTTTCTTAATATGACATCATCTTCTCGGGCGTCACTCTTGGTGCCTCCTACTCCAGCCAGCCCCCCTCAGCCCTCTCTGTTCCCCGTCACAGCCCCAATGATAATAACCAATGTACCAGCCAATGTTTTCCGTGTACTGACCTCTGCATTCACACGCTTTTAGTGCATTGAGTGTGGTAGGAACTCCTTCTGTGCCCATTTTACAGATGAGAGAACCGAGGCACAGAGAGGCCTATGCTGGGATTCCACAGTCCTGCAGTTGCTTCTGGCCACTCCAGCTCGAGTCCTGTGGAGCAGGGATTCTGACTGACTTATGTCTGCATCTGTAACACACGGGGCCTGGCGCGTAGTAGGTGCTCAACAGACTGACTAAATGATAAATAACTGCTGCCGGAAAAAGACTACTGATGGTGAAAGCCTACTCACATCGCCGGGGACCAGCTGATTGTAAGGGATTCTTACCACTCCTCTTGGACTGTAAGTTGGTTCAGCCAAGGGCGGGATGGGCCTCCCGGCTCCAGAGAGCCCCTGGCGGTCACCGAAGCGTCTCTTGCCAGGGACCGCGGGCGTGGGAGGAAGCTCCTCGCCATCATTTGTTTTCTCAGTGTTGACTTTTGTCCAATACAAGCTGCCCTGGTAGGCGGTGGAATGCGAGGAGTCAGTCTCAAGGGGGGTTTCTGGCTGCGGGGGCTCTGGAGGGTCCCCCCTTCCCCGAGACACAGGGACTCTGCTTGGCTGGGGCTCTGCTGGGGCACTTGTTGGAGACACTAGATGCGGGCATGGCAACGTGAGAGCCAGGGCTCGTTACGGCCTCATAGTTAATTCAGGGGCTCGGCCGGACGGGGGGGTGAGGGCTGCTGGGCACTTGGAGGCCACCAAGTGTCAGCTTCTTTCAAGACGCACAGTGAAGGGGAAGCGCTCTGTGAAGGGGCGACGGGCGGGGAGGGTGGGCTCGCTTTAGGGCCTGAGGTCTGGATGGACAGAGCTCGCTCTAATAAGTCTTTCCTGGTTACTCTGTAGCTAGGTAGGATAGTAGGATGTGACATGCATGATATGATATGATACGATATGATCATGAGATGAGATGATCTAGTGAGATCACATGATGACATATGACATATAATACAATGTACTGTGCTGGATAAGCCCAGGGTGTCCCAGAAGCAGGCTGGTGAGATGATAAGAGCACGAACCTAAGAGGTAGAGAGATGCCTGGGCTCAAACCCCTGCTCTGCCACTGAGGAGCTGTGCCCCCCTTGGCTTCTCGCATTCTCTCTCGGAGCCTCAGTTTCCTCATCTGTAAAGTGGTAATAATGACCGAACCGCCTCACTGGGTCAGAATTAGGGAGGCTGAGCGACGCCCAGACAGGAGGGCAGGCGGGTGCGGTAAGGAGAATGGAGTTTGGAACTGTGCCATCCGGTCTTCAGATTTTGGCACCCCCTCCACACGTGCTGTGTGTGACGTCGGGTGAGTTCTTCGCCTCTGTGAACCTCAGTTTCCTCCCCTGTAAAGTGAAATACGATTCTGATCTACCGCGCAGAGCTGTTGTAAGAATATGTCATCCACAGTGCATTTAGGGACTGTTATGGGTTGAATTGTGCCCCCTCTAAAAATCGTATGTTGAAGTCCTAACCTCCCCTGTACCTCAGAATGTGACCTTATTTGGAGATAGGGACATTGCAGATGTAATTCATGAAGTTAGAGGCCATGCCGGAGGTGGGCGGGCCTGCTCCACCACCCTGACGGGGGACTGAACCTGCAGCCTTGGCTCTCAGGACTGTGCTCTAACCAACTGCGCTATATGGCCAGGGCCTCACTTGCTGATTTTTCTTTGAATTGGCTTATTTTTTTTTTTCCACTGAAAATTGTTTATTTTAGAAGCTAATTTACCTGCAAATATGAAATCGATATGACTTTTCCTAAATAGAGGTTAATCACTATAAACACTACACAGACGGAACAAGGTGGATCGATTGTAGCCAGCCCCTGTTCCGGGCCTGGGGCTGGGAGCCGAGCCTCTGTCATAAAGGCAGATTGGCCAGGAGGTGTTAAAGATCTGTTAGCACCAAAGCGAGGCTTGTTTATTGATGTAATCAGAGGATTGGAAGAAAATTAAAAAGGAATAGCTTTCTCATTGTGTATTTGAATGTAATTTACTGCTGGAACCTTCTCTCATTCCAAGGCTGGGCCTACACTTCGGGAAATACTGGAGAACTGAAAAGTCTCCTGGTCTGGGGGGGTCAGGAATTTGAATCTGGTATTAGCTGTGTGATATTGGATCAGTGACGCCGCCTCTCTGGGCCTCACCTTCCTCGCTTGTACAGTGGGATCATCACAGGCCTTGAAGGGCCGCAAGGTACCCATTGAAGGACTCTGGTCCTGATGTTACCATGATGGCAGTGAACACCCAGGACATTTCTGCATAGCCATCCTCCTAAGCAAGTCATCTGTTAGCTTCAGCAAAGTTTTCTGCCGTTCTTGGGGAATGATTAATGCCTTTGGGATCCTGCCGAGGTTAAGTGGGGAAAATGGCCCTGGTGAAATTCACATACTTTGTCATTTGCTTGCAGGCACAGACACTGGAGGGTAAACGGGATCTCCCCAGTGCACCTGCTGTCAGGGACGTGGTGATGTGCTAGGCCTGGTGGCTTCCCAGGCAGGCCCATGTGGGTGCCAAGCCCAGTTCTGCCGTCTACGCCCTGGGTCCCCTTGGATATGCCACTTCTCTCTGAGTCTCAGTTTTCTCATCTGTGAATGGGAATATTCACCCCTACGTCATCGAGTGGTAAGAAGGAATGGATAAGATAATCCCCAAAACACTAGCCAGATATTTAATAGGCAAAAGCCATGATTATAGTTAGGGGCAAGCCATGGGCTGCATTTAAATTCTTTGCAGAACTGGTTCTGCCTCTTAACTCATGATCATCCCAGATCTTTGTCTCAGAAAGACCCCCACATCCAAGTTCATTTCCACGCCAGAGTTCTGCTTCCCCACAGCCCAGACCACGGGTGTTCATGAACCTGGGTGAGAAGCCTGCAACGGCCCTCGGCACATAAAACATTTTTATGTTGAAAGTGGCAAAAAAAACAACTCAAATGGACTTTCTTAAAAGGGCATAATTTACTGTGGCTCACAGATATCAAAATCCAGAAGTATCTTACTTCAGGTGTGGCTTGATCTAGGTTCAAATCTTAGTTTCTCTGCACCTCTGCCTTTCCCTAATCTGTGGCTGCCCTGAGAGTAGCAAGGTGTCCCCAGGATGCCCTAATCCAGAAGAAACCAGAGCCCCTCTCTCTCAGCCAGTCTGTTGGTTCTAATGAAATTACCTGCTTGTTTCTGGACTGGTCACCGTGTGGGAGAGGGAGATGGCCTATGTCGACTGGCTTAGGCCACTCAGGACCCATATTTGGAGCCGAATGTGCTGTCAGCCCCACTCAAGTCACACTGGCTGGAGGAGATGTGGATTCTGCAGGGTGCTGATGAGGAGGGTAAAGGGACGCTGGGGCCACAGCCGACCAATGTGTTGGCACCTTTCCCAAAGAAAGGACAGACTTTCCATCAGAAACCAACGATGCTACAGGGCAGAAGGGGCGTCTCTCTCTCTCTGTCTCTCTCTGTCTCTCTCTCTCTCTCAACTTGTTCCCAGTGCCCTGTTGCCTGAAAATAACAAGGTCCGAGTCAGAGTGATGAATGGGGCAAGATTGACTCGGCCCTAATGTTCCCTGGAAGCCGGAGCTATTTTGGGCTCCTGCTGAGCCCTGGGTTAGCTTAGCTGGTTAGAGAGCAGGGCTCCCAGGTGAAGGGTATAAAAGGAGAGGCAGAAACGTGGGCTCAGAGGCAGAAGCCCTGGGTCCTGATCACGCTCTGCCACTTTCAACCTGGAGCCCTCAAGGGGGGGCTTACCCTCCCCCATGGGGTCCATTTCTCCCGCCCGACATCCTCCACTGGGCACCCCCTGCACCTCTCAGGCCGCAGCCTGACTTCTCACCCCAGGACTGTGTTGGCTGCCCCTCCATTTTCTTCGATAGCTTTAAGTTCCCCAGTTTAATTCTCCCAGTTTCCCAAATGAATGGCTTAGGGCAAGTTTATTAACCTCACTGTGCCTCAGTTTTCTCATCTGTCGAATGGGGGTAATGTAAGTAGTACCTGTCTCACGGGGTGGTTGCGTTGGATAAATGTCGCGAGCATTTAACACAGGGCTGGGCTCAGGCAATTCTGGCTTCAAAGAATCATGATTCTGAAATCCAGGGGGAATATCGAGCTAGTGAAAGCAGGCTTCTCCTCCCTTATGGTATCAAATACAAATACGTGGAACTGGGATTTCCTCTCATTCCCTCTTCCACCTCATTTTCTAGAACTGCGCTGGCATATAGCAGATGCTCAATAAAATATGTTGACTAAATGTCTCCGTTTAGCATGTTCTAGGGAATTCCCCCAGCTCTGTTGGGAGCCCAGAATTGCACAATTAGGTTGTCCACAGGTCTCCCCAGACATGTCAAGTTTGCAGGCCAGTGTGAACTGGGAGTGGGAGTCTTCCTGTCCTGGGCCGTCTCAAATTGCTCCCCTTGTTTGAAATTCCACTCTCCACTCTATCCAGTACCCCCCCCACCCCCATCCCAGAGCCTTGAAGTTTAGGAAAACCCTGCTTATGTGCAAATATCTGCATCCAAATTCATTATCACTGTCATGTCAGTGGGTTTGAAGAGGTAATTAGCAGAGCAGCATATGGGGGAGCAGGACTCTGGGCTGGTAGGTTTGCAGGGTCAGGGATGCAGGAATGAGGAAGTCACCCAGAGGCCACCTCGCGGGGCCAGAGGGGAGGGAGCCAGAGCACGTCTTCGCTTCTGCCCAGAGCTTGACCTGCAGTGACTCTGTATAAACTTGGTTGGCAGTAGTGCTAACAATAAATAAATAAAATGCCCCAAACAAGGCCCCCTGTGTTTGAGCAGCCCATTAAGAGCCGAGGGAGGTTATTTCACTTGGCAGCTTCCCTCGGGGGTAGCCAAGAAGCCGAAGATGGACACACTGCTCCCTGGGCCTTCTTGTACTGGGAGGGAGAAAATAAACTTCACAGGACCTGTGGCCGGTGACTTATTTTCTCTCCCCAAAGGCATTCCCGGAGCTGTGTGCTGGCAGTGTTCTTTGGCCAAAAAAAAAAAGTCCTGGGTGTAGGTATGTGTGTGTGTGTGTGTGTGTGTGTTCCAAACTAGAATCATCTTTCGGCCTTACTTTTATTTTGTGTGTGTGTTATTATTTGGATTTTGCATAACTTATTTCTTAGCCTGGTTTAAGAAACTTGCTCAAGGTGAGCTCGGCCACTGGGCTTTGTGTTCGTAAGACACCCGGGGAGGCAGAAGGTGATGACAGCGATGATGATGATGACAGTGATATCATCGGTGATGACAGAAACAATCACGATGACAACAGTGTCAGTGAGGATGGTGGTGACTGTGGTGGTGACGATGGAGGTGATGACGATACGGTGATAAAGTCACTGATGACCATGACGACATTGGTGACGGTGTGAATGTCAGTGATGATATGACCCTGACGACGATGGTGTTGAGGACAGGAGCAGAAATCTATGGCGCGCATACTATGTGCCCAGCACTCTTCTGAGTGTTTCTATTTCATTTACTGATTTATTTAATCCTTTCAACCTGGGACTAGGGGAAGGGCAGGAGGACCGTCATCTCTTTCGACCGCCTCATCTTAAGGACACGGAACAGATGACCAGAGAAGTTAGGCAACCTGATCAAGGTCACACAGCAGGGAGGCAGCAGGTCATGGGGCTCCAGGTCTGTGCTCAGGAGCTACCTGCTCTCCTGGAGCATCACACCCAGTCATCACAGCAGCCCTGTAATTATCCTGATTTAAAAACGAAACAGGGTCAGAATGGTTAAGCAGAGGCTGGATTCAATACCAAGCCTGCTGGACTGAGGAGCGTCTTCCCAAAATTCATGTCCGTCTGGAACCTCAGGATTGAACCTTATTTGGAAATAAATGTAATTCGTTAAGAGGAGGTCTTACGGGATTCGAGTGGGCCCTAATCCAGTGATTGGTGTCCTAGAAGAAGAGAAAACAGAGACGAAGAGAGGACACCATGTGAAGACGGAGGCAGAGGTTGGAGTGACGCATTTATAAGCCAACGGATTTGTGACAACCGGTTGCTGCAACCACCAGAAGCCAGGAGTGAGGCAGGGAGCAGATCCTCCCGCCGAACCTCCTGGAGGAACCAACCCTGCCGACACCTTGATTTTGGAATTCTGGCCTCCCGAACCGTGCAAGGATACATTTCTGTTGTTTTAAACCACTCAGGTTTGGTAATTTGGCAGCTCTGGAAAACAAATACACCAGGCATGACATGCTTGCTGCCCCTTCACTGTAAAAGCCCCAGCTTGTCCCAGGGAGCTGTGCCCCCTGCTGACCCCAGACCCTCCTATGAGCCTGCAGCAGCTGTGGAGCCTCGAAGTGGCCCCGTGGGCTCTGGGCTGTGAGAAAGGCCGGCTGTGGTTCAACTGCGCCATCCTGTCTCTTCCTTGCATTATGAGTTCTTGCAAATTACTGTTTTCAGTTGAAAAGAGACTCCAGAGGGCTCTTCAGCTGCTCAGCAGGAGATGTGGATGCTCTTGAATTAGCGTGGAGAAGTGGAGCCTTCTATGGCTGATGGCCTGAGGCCCCCTTTGTCTTGTCCCTCAGCCGGGGCCTGGGAGGGACAGCTGTGCCTCTTGGGGGTTCTCACAAGGACAGTCTCAGCTGAGACCAGGTCAGAGTTATCTGTGTTCCGAATGTCTGTTGAGAAGGGGTCGGGGGTCGAGGGATGCCGCATTAGGCTTTGCAGTTTCTGAGGGACCAGCAGCCTTCTGACACCTACAGCAGGGGGGCCTGAGTGGGCCTCTTACCCAGCCTCACGGCCTGTCGCTGGTCAGCGTGCATAGTGGGCCTTTATTTGGTCCAGTCAGAGAGCAGGAGGCCATTGAGAAAGAGCCGGCTCCTGGCTCACAATGTGCGTGCGTGCGTGCGTGCGTGCGTGTGTGTGTGTGTGTGTGTGTGTGTGTGTGTAATGAGGACCCTCTGGGATTCCAACATTCTTGCCTTACTGGGTAATTTTAGGTAAACTCACCTCTACCTCTGGTTCCCACCTTAGCTGGGACCACTCTCCCCAGAGCCTATTGTAGTGTTTATTGAGCGTGGGCTTTTTCCTAGGCTCCAGTAAGCACTTTATAGCATTATCTCATTTAATCTTTACCAGAATCCTGTGCTGTGTTATGGCCATTGTTCCCATTTTACAGATGACAAAATCAAGGCCCAGGCACTTGCCCAAGTTCACAGAGCTAGTAAGTGGCCAGGCGGGATTTAGACGCTGGTCTGTCTTGCACCAAACTCCACACTCCTTCCCATATTAACCTTGACAGGGTCTCTGCCTTTGGACCGCATCCCCTCCTCACATGTGTAGATACATGTGCCTGGATCTGTTGTTAAAGAAAAGCCAGAGCTGGACAGTAAAGTGCTAAAAACAGATTTTATTCAGGACTATTGCAATAGGGGAAAAGAGACCTCGGGAGAGAACCAGCTGAATTCTGACTGCAGCAGGGGCCTGTGAAACCCAATTAGATATCGAGGGGGTGAGCAGGTACGGAGGATGGGGGTTCTGGCTAAACCAACGTAGCAGGGTTCTTGCTAAAACTGGACGGTGCAGAGACGCCTCATGAGAAGGAGTTCAGAGGAGCCTGAGGAGGGAGAGAATCTTTGTCCCTGTTCATTCCCCATCTGGGCCTGGAAACAGGCAGCTGTCCTAAGTGAAGCATAATCATTAAGAAAGGGGGCTGTGGCGCCAGACTTGCCTAGACTCAAATCCCAGCTCTACCACCTACTAGCTGAGTGCCTCAGTTTCCTTACCTGTAACATGGGGATAATCATGGACCTTGCTGTGGGTCCTGGGTCAGGTGATATGGCAACAGCCTGAGACAGGACACAGATCTGCTTACAGTGGCCAAAGTCTGATTGCTGGACAGTGTCCCCCACACCAAGGCAGCCAGCGACCGTCGGGCATCACTCTGCTGTGGGGTCTGCTCATTGCACAAATGTCTTTGACCTCTGCTCTCTGGATGTCCAGGCCCCGTGGGAGGAGCCAAGGCACAGAGGTGAAGAGAGTGGGCTGTCTCCCTAGATGACGGGTCCTGAAAGGCAGAGGGACGCTGAGCTGAGCTCGTGTGTGCGTCTTTGTGTGTGTGCCAGTGGTTCTTAACCCGGGGTGATTTTACCCTCTGGAGACATTTGGTAATGTCTAGAGACGTTGTTGATTGTCACAGCTGGCAGATGGGCACTGGTAGGCAGAAGCCAGGGATGCTTCTAAACAAATCCAGCCCAAAAAGTCAGTAGTGCTGAGGTGAGAAAGGAGTGCGGTGAGCACTTTTGTGGCCTCTGCACAGAGACCCCAGGGCTGCAAAGCACTGGGAGGAACCACGTGCCTGCACCACCCTGCTCAGTCTGCCGCCTCCCATCAGCTGCTTCCAGGCAGATAATCAGGTCTCCCCAGGTTTAATAGAATCCGAGCAGCTGAGGCAAATGTAAAAACAAAGCCCAGTGCAAACGGGTTTTTATGTAAACACAACAGGGGGTGGCAGCTGCTTGTGGAGAAAGTACCCTGTGGCTAGTACTTCTCAGAGCAAAAATAACCCCAATGTTCCTGTTCCTGGAATGGTGCAGGCAATGAGATGAGGGTCACGTGGGAACCCAGATGCTCATGGGAGCTGTCCCTGCCAGGAATGAGCCACCCCTTCCCTCCAGGTGAGCATCCTGGGATGAGAAGAGAGCAGGTGTTGATTCTTCTGGAAGCATCCCTTCCTTCGGGGCTCTGTAGAAAATCTCCAATAGGGTCACATTCTGAGGTACTGGGGGTTAGGACTCCAACGTATAAATTTTGGGGAGACAGTTCAACCCCTAACAGCACATAGAAGCACTCTCTGAGTATTAGTTCATTATCAGTGTTATGAGGTAGCACTCATTTAATTCTTACCACAACCTCTGAGGGAGTTGCTGTCCACGTAACATGTGGAAACTAAGGCTTCCACATGAGGAAGGCTCCTCAATGCACCAGTGTCTCATGGGTTCTGATGGTGGAAGTGAAATTTAAAATCAAGGCCTGCTGTGCCCCAGAGGCTCTGCACCCTTCCAGAGGACCGCGTTCTGATTTCTTCCAGCCTCCCGTAATCATGTCCATGCGGGCTGCTCTAATTACCTACACAGGGAGTTTTTAAAGTCTGGTCCCTGGCCCAGCAGCAGCGGCTCACCTGGGACCCTGTTAGAAATGCACATTCTCAGGCCCTAATCCAGACCTGCTGAATTAGGAAACTCTGGGGGCGGGGCCCGGCCTCTTCCAGAGGCTTCCCACGCAAGTTCCAGTCTGAGAACTCCTACTGTGCACCCTCCCGGAGGATCACAGGGAAGCATGGAGTTGCCAGACTGAATCCGGATCGAAAGGCCGCCTCAGATCTCAGCTGGGACCTAAAGCTTCAATCTCAAGTGGCTCATGGCCAACAGCTTTCTCTGGCCTTGAATGTTTTCCTCTCTCTGATTCAGGAGACTTCAGGGACCATCTTGCTGTGTAAGGAACACAGAAAAGGCCCCCACCTTTGCCAGGTGGGGCTGGCACTTGTACTCCGGATTCCTTCAGGAGTGGTGTGCTCCAGGCTCTCAAACAGGACTTGCTGGAAGATGCCATATCCCAGGCTATGAGTGAGCTACAGAGATGAAGTGAAAACTTGAGGTCAAGCCCCCAAATCCCTAGGAGCACATGTTCCCTTTGGGGAGATAAACTTCTGTACAAGGCGGTAGTGGTGTCACCAAAATCCCATTGGAGCCACACAGCCCTGGGTTGAAATCTTCGCTCCACCACTTGTGAGCTGTGTGACCTTGAGTAAGTCCTTGACCTCTCTGAGCCTCAGGGGGCACCTGGATTCAAACCCATGAACCTTGGCAGCCATTTAGCCCACGCCTTTATTGTACTAACCTTGCCAGGGAGGGTCCAAGTGCTCCAACTCCCCAGCCAGTGCCCTGGGCAGGGAGGGGCCTGTGCGGATGAAAGGAGCTTCCCTGCCCCTGGGCACCTGACTGCTGCAGCCTCCAGCCCCAGCCAGCTCCTGTCTCCTCTCCCTCCTGGGATATATAAGAAGACAGACTTCCTCCCTCCCACCCGGCGGATTTATTCCTGGGGATGTGTGGGTGGATGTGTGTTTGTGTGTGTGGGAGGGGTGTTCCTCTAAATTTAAAGACACCATAACGGCAAGGACCTATTCATGTTGGGGCTGGTGAGGCCGCCTTTTAGAAGAATCACAAGTAAGGTGATCACAAGTAAGGTGTCCGGTCCCCCACCCCCCCAAACCCCACCCCCTGCCTGGCTCTGTGCCTGCCAGCCCCTCTGGCTGGGGTGATAACAGTAAGGCACCCCTACTGCTGATGCCCAGGGGAGGCCTTGAGAAGTGGCAGCTTTGTGCCCATTTTACAAGTCTGGAAAATGGAGGCGCAGAGAGGGGACGTGCCCTCCTGAGGTCTTGAGTTAGGAAGGGACAGAACCAGGACTCAGATGACCCCAGCATGTTCCCGAACCCGCGTGCCTCCCGCCCGGCCGCCGCGGCTGCTTGCAGTGACTCAGACTCGGAGTTAATAACCGCCGCGGTTGCGTTGAGGCCCAGAAGTGTGCCTGGCCCAGAAGTGTGCCTGCCCCAGAAGTGTGCCAAGCCTTTTACATACGTTGCTCCTGCTAACACGCCATGCAGGGGTGAGGAACCTGTCCTTAGAGCCCGTAAGTGGCTTCCTTATGTTCTCTGTGTTAGCAAGTGGCGAAGCCAAGACTCCAACTCAAGTCTTTTTGGCATCAAAACTCACGCTCTTTGGCCGTGGCCCGTGTGGCTCAGTTGGTTGAGCATCGCCCTGTGCACCGAAAGGTCTCCGATCTGGTCCCCGGTCGGGGTATGTACAGGAGGCAACCGTTCAATGTTTCTCTCTCTCATCGATGTTTCTCTCTCTCCCTCTCCCTTTCTGTCTCTGTCAAATCCATTTTAAAAAAATTATTAAAAACTCATGCTCTCTGCATCTCTCTTTAAACCACAGATGCTGTGGAAAAAGAAAATACGCATTTTAAAAAATCCCTCCTAAGCCTACCTGCAAGAGGTGACGTCTTGTGTAGCTTGGGGTGTTTCTGCCCGGCTGTTTCTCTGCTGAAGGGAGGTTCTTGCCCCTGGCCGCTGACCCTTGGTGTTCTGTAATTGCCGAGCAATTTCGAGATGACTTGAAATATATAATTCATGGGCTCATCTTTTACCCTGGTCGCGGGAAGGCAGCGAGCCGTGGCTGTATCCCAGGGAGACTTGCAGCCTTGCCCCAGGAGGAGATGGCACCTGAGGAGCTCAGAACAGAATTTCAGAATCAGAGAAGTCGCCACCGCGGAAACTGACCCTGGTGGCCCAGCACAGCATGCTAGAAGCCGGGGACCCAAGCATGGGATCTTACATAGAGCACTAGGATTTAATCTAGAATTGAGCTCTAGCATCGGTTGGGATTATACAGTATGTGGCCTTTGCAGATGGGCTTCTCTCGCTTAGTAATATGCGTGTAAGCTTCCTCCGTGTCTCTACATGGCTTGATAGCTCATTTCTTTTTAATGATGAATATTTCTTGGTCTGCCTGCCCCGCGGTTTGTTTATCTGTTCACCGGCTACAGGCCAGCTTGGTTGCCTCCGAGTTTGGGTAGTTATGAATAAAGCTGCTCTGAACATCCGCGTGCAGGTTTTCGTGTGGACGTAAGTGTTCAGCTGTTTTGGGTAAATACCAAGGAGGGTGATTGTTGAGTCATATGGTAAGAGTATGTTTCTTTTTGTATAGTTGCCGTTTAAAGACTGACTGGAGCTGACTCTTACGGAGTCCCGGCTGTATGCTCAGCAAGTACCCATGGCTTCTGACTCGGTGCTGCCTACAGCCCTGGAAGGCTGGCCCTTGGGTTTCCATGAGTCAGGAGCCCACGGCCTCCTTGGAGCCCCTGTCTCAGTCTCTCCTTTGCTTAGTTGTCTTCTCTTTGTAGACTAACTTGTGCTTTCTTTGGGCTCGTGTTGGTAGCTCCTTAGGTTTCAGGTCCTTAGTCCAAATGACCAGCAGAGATCAGAATGATCTCAAGTCTCAACTCCATTTTCCAGAAGGCAAAAATTGGTTGGCTAGTTTTACATCTGAGTCCACTTACGGCCCACTGGCAATGCCAGTGGGCAGGGGTATGTGGTACAAATATGGCCACTGGGACCTATCCCTGTGTACAGGGGTGGGGGCCCCTCACTGCACAGACACCCCCCCAAATGTAGCTTCCGTATGTACCTTGGGTGGTCTCTAATCATTACGACTCATCGAATCTTCATCTTTTATTGAGATGAAGTTGGGGCAAGTGGTATTGTCATGAGAAGGAAGGAGATGGTTTGTTGGCCAAAGTTGAGGCAGAGAATGACCATCTATTGAGAAACTGTTATGTCAGGCTTAGCAGAGTGAAGGCTCTGGAGCCAGACTGCCTGGGTTCGAACTCTGCTCTACCATCCTAGCTGTGGGACCTTGCACCGGTGACTTAGCCTCTCTGAACCTCAGTTTTCTCATCTGTAAAATGGGGCCAACAAAGGAGACATTTCATATAGGATTGTCGGAAGGAATAAATAAGTTCATATCTAGAATAGGGCCTGACACATAGTAGGTGCTCAATAAATACTAGCACATATAGTATTACGGTGTTAATGTATTTTAAACACGTTAGCTCATTTAACTGTCATATCTTCCTGACAAGGCAGGGCGGATTGGTCCTATGTGGCAGGTGAGGAAACTGAATCTGCGAGAGGCCACCTGCTGGAGATCGCACAGCCAGCATGCGGCTGAGGCGGGTTCAAACTAGGAATGTCTGACATTAGATCTTCCTGGCCGTCACGTCCACTCACTGTGGCCCAGCTCGATTCCCTGCAATAAGTGACAATGGCCATTAAGTTTGAGCAAGAGGCACTGGAGTCATTACCCAGGGAAACAAAATTTTAATATTTATTTATAATGGGCACCATATGCTCCCTCTGATTTTTTTATTTAATTACATCATGGCAGATGGCTGGGTGTTAAAGGCCATTTAGCTAATGGCACTTTGCCTTCTCATTTATTTTCCCGAGTTTTGGGAGGATGAGCGGCTATGGACATGGATGGTGCGCTGTGAGTGCTGGGTGGTGGCAGGCAAGTCCCCGACCTAGGAACAGAGAGGAGGAAGTGTGGGGTCTTCCGGGCTCTCCCTAGGAGGTGCCTGAGGGTGCGCGAGGGTGCACATCCTGTGACTAGGAGCCTGGAGAAGGTTTCTCCTGTGCGCGTGCACACACACACATACACACACACACACATGCAGAACCTTGGACACAGTAATCCCGCTGTTTTGATGCAGGAAATAAATCTGTACAGACGTGGCCATTGCAACTTTGCAAAGACTGGCCCAAAACTAGGAAAACATCACAACAGGGGGTCCACACACCATGTCTGGGTACAGTGTGGACCTGGGGTCCTGGGGTTCATTGGGTTACTAAAATTTTGGGTTCCTGTGGTCCAGAAGCAAGGATGAGAAGGGACTGAGTAAAGGAGCCAGGGGGAGAGGGGGCGGTCCATCTACCTGGAGCCGTGTCTGAGGCTGCCTTCGTATGGCATTTGGACGTTACCTCTATGGGCGGGGCACATACAGCATTCTTTACAGATCTGCCAGGCTGGCCAAAATGAAAAGGACTGACAGCATTAAGTGCTGACATGGATTTGGCGCAGCGGGAATGCTCACACTCTGTTGAAGGGAGTTGTCACGACAGCCACTTTGGAAAACAAGTCAGCATTTCTCAGGGTAGTCATGAGATGCTCACACAGTAGGACCTAGCAATTTCACTCCTAGGTATATATACACCCTACATTAATTCTTGCACATGTGTGCCAGGAGACAGGTTTGCAGCAACTAGTGGGGGATTTCATTCTGCCCAAGCCATATGAGCTGATAATTGATGCTGGAGAACCTCCGTGAAGGTAAATGGGGTCCTTATACCAGAAAAAAACGGGGTACTAGGCAGACAAAACCATATATATTCTTTACAAATTATTACAATAAAAGGTAACACTTGCATATATCAGCTCACTCAGTCCTCACACAAACCCTATGAGATAAATACTATTATTTCCCCATTCTGTTGATGAGGAAACTGAGGCACTGAGAGATTACTACCTACCTTAAATGGCTCAATGGAAATAAGATGCTCAGCACAGTGCCTGGCACATAGTAAATGCTCAACAAATACTGGTGATTTCTGATATTTTTATCCTTAGACCAAGACCAAAATTGCACCCCTGGCCGGGGCTCCCAGTGTCTTGGAGATCTCCAGCTGCCTCTCCTACCTAGAACTGTGAAGAAATCAGACCTTTACAAGCCCACTTTCTCGGTAGCTGTTTCTTGGCCCAGCTTGGATGGCCAGGGGTCAGCTGGTCCTGGAGCCCGGGCCCTTAAGTAAAGTTCAGGGGCTGCGGAGAGAGGGCTGGACTCCTGCCCAGCCTCATGGCTTCCAGCCAGATCTGCCCGCCCCCGGAATCTGGAAGGAGCCCTGTGGCCCCTTTCGGGGAGGCAGGGAGGGCGGGCAGGCAGGCCGCACCTTCTGTTTTCCCTTCCCGCAGGGCAGCTCTGCCCGCCAGTCGTTTTCTTGGCAGCTCAACGCCAGAGGTTCACTGCGGTGCTAAAAATAGGCCGTGTTTAGACACTCGGAGGCTCCGAGGCTCCGCCTGGAAACACCGACTGCAGTAACCACATGTCACCATTCCCGCAAAGGGGGCCCCTGGGCCTCGCCCTTGTAGAAACTCGCGCCAGCCCTGGGAGGGGAGCGGGGTAGGCGTCATCGGCCACATTCAACAGATGGGGAAACTGAGGCTTGCAGGGGTCTCTTGTAAAAGGAAGAGAAAAGAAACGATGATAGCTCTTAGCCAGCACCAACTCCACCCAGCCTTAGGGGTCATCTCATTGAATCCGCCCCCAAACCCCAGGAGGGAGATTCTACGATCAACCCCCACTTAATGGAGAGAGAACTGCAGCCGAGAGAGGTGATGGCACTTACCAGGGCCTCGTAGCTGCAAGTGACCGGAGGAGATGCTAATGCGATCATGGTTTCCCAGGTGTAATGAATGAGTGGAGACCCGGAGGCAAAGGCACTTGCTGGAGGCCAACCCCAGCCCCCCGCCCGAGGCTGGAGATACCCAACCTGTGGATCGGGGAGAACCTTCCCACCTGCCTCACGCGTTGCCAGGAGGGAGGAGTTCGTTAGAATGTGTTTGTAAAACCTTTAAACAGTGTCCGGCATATAGTAGGTGCTCAACAAGCGGCAGTTAGCTTCATTTCCCCATTCTCTTTGGGGTAGAATTTCTGTCTGGGGGGCGGGCTTGTGTGGGGAGACAGTGATGGATATGAGAGGCAGAGAAGACTTTGGGGTTCCCTTGGGGAGGTGAGACTGCGGCTCAGCAAGGACCCTGAACCCCTTGACCATCCAGAGCTGAGTAACGCACGATGTCACCTCCACAGAGTCCTGAATGAACAGTTCTCCGAGGCTGTTGCGCGGTGTCCTGACACGTGGCATGGAGCCGTGGGTGTGGGCTCAAGCCCTGGTGGGGAGGCCAGTCCCCTGATTCTTTGCATTCATCTCCTCCACTGGGGTTTCTTGGGGACCCACAACACACCATGTGCTGGGGCTCACGCAGTGAGACAGCAGACACGGTCCCACCCCCTTGGGGCTCGGATTCCAGGGTGCTCTCCCTCCAATGCGCCCCCACCTCCCTCCCAGCGCTGGAGGATGGTGTAGGAGGCTCACCGTCCCAGGAGGAGCCCCCTCCTCACAGCCCCTTCCTGGGAGGGCCCCCTCCGCTCCCCACGCCACCAAAGCCTCGGTCTCTTTCTGCTCCCTGCCAGCTCCTAATGAGCTTATATCCTCTTAAACCCACTTGGCACCCACTTAGAGAAAAGATGTGTTGCAATAGAAAAGACTGAGAAGGGAACCAAAAACCAGGGCCTAGACCCAGAAATACCCTCAGACGGAAAGGCACGGAGAACACCACAGCCGAAATCCTGCCCTCCCCACGGCAGCCGTGTGTTTAGAGCAATGCCTGGCACACAGTAAGTGCTCAGCAAACATGAGTTATTCGCATTAATTGCTGTTCTATATCTTATACTTACATCTACTGCAGGATTTATCACTGTTTTATCTAGAAGAGTGATTTAGTATAGTGATTATTTAAATTGCTGTCTCCCAGGGGAGGCTCTGAATTCTCTGAAAGCAGGGACTCCGAATTATTTATTTCTGCATCCCAAGCGCACACCCAGTAGGCTAGAAACACATGTTTTGTTGTTGTTTGTTTTTTTAAAAAATATACCTTTATTTCAGAGAGAGGAAGAGAGAGATGGAAACATCCATGACGAGAGAGTCATTGATCGGCTGCTTCCTGCACGCCCCTGACTGGGGATTGAGAGCCCACAACCCGGGCATGTGCCCTGATCGGGAATCGAACCCCGATCACCTGGATCCTAGGTTGACGCTCAACCCCTGACCCACGCCCGGCCGGGCGAAACATGTTTTTAAATGAATGGAAGAGTGGGTGGATGAATGGATCGGTGGAGAGTTAGTCGGATGAGTGGGCTGTTACGGTTCAGATGGAGGGAGGGAGGGGTAGGTAGATTGATGGATGGGTGAAGGAATGGATGATGGATGGGTGGGTAGCTTGTGACTTAATGGATGGATGGGTAGGTGGGCTGATGGATGGATTAAAAGATCATGGAGAGATGGGTGGATCGATGGATGAACAGAGAGCTGGCCCCCACGGGAGCGTGAATTCGCGGCTCTTTTTCGCTGACCTGTGCCAGATGCCTGAACCAATGACTGGTACGTAGCAGGCGCTCCGTGCTTAGCTCCCGAAGGAGTGGGAAGGCCTGCGGAGGACTGGCCCGCTCTGCCCTGAGCCACAGCTGAAGTCGGTGCTGCGGCCTGGATGAGGAGGGGCTGTTGCCGCTCAGACGGCCTGTGGGCTGACAGTTGAAGCCCCGTATTGACCGAGATTGTCACCAGGCCCCCTGCTGGTGTTGATGGGAAACGTCAGCCAAACAGTTTTCTTTCTCTTGTGATTTCCGTCGTTTCTCTCCTGGCGATGATCCTGAATGTTTACTCTTAAAGCAGCGGTTCTCGGGCCTTTGCGCTCGTAACCATCACCGGAGGGCACCGTGTTACACCTGCAGGTTTCCCCTGACCCAGAGACTCTGGTTGGAGAGGTCAGGCGTCTCTAACCAGGCTGCCAGGTGGCTCTGAATACAGTGCTCCGCCGACCACACTCCCAGGGACCCTGGCAGCGGGTGAGCCACTGCTGGTCACCGGGAGGCTGGGCTCTGTCCAGCTCCGCTGGGTGCTTCGGCCATTGGTTTACTCCCCTCTCTGGACTCTGCGCCGCCCCTTGAACATATTCCAGAACCTTCGGGCCCTGGCTTCTTTCTTACGCCTGTGTCTGTGCCGCTTCGCAGGTGGCAGCCCTGAGCCCTGACCCTTGACCGGATGGAAGCCCGCCAGCTTCTGTTTGCACGAGGTGGACACCCCGAGCTCGGTCCCCAGCTGGGGAGGAAGCCAGAAGCGGCCTGGCCTCGGTGATATAATCCAGCCCCCCAGGCCTGGGGAGCCGAGAAAGGGCCAGAAGCGCACTGCAGCTGCTGGGCCTGCAGACCCCTCCTTCGCTTGCTGCTTTCAAAGTTCTCCGGGAGCCCTCGGAGGCCAAGAGCAAGATGTAAGAAAATGGGCCCAACTCCCGGGTGTCCCGAACCTCGAAACTCCTTCTGTGGCCCAAGGAAGCGCACCTCGGCCTCGGGAGGGCTGGCGAGCTGTCCTCTGTTCTCTCGGCCTCAGCCACGTGCTAGACTTGCCCCCCAGCTCTGGTCTTGGCAGAGGGGATAAGACTGAAGACGCCCAGGGGTGCCTTCCCCAAGGGGAGCCCCCTGCACCCCCTCCCGCCAGGCCCCAGCGAGCCAGTCCGGAATGATCCCGCTATGGCCAAGCTCTGGTTCAAGTTCCAGCGCTACTTCCGCCGAAAACCTGTGCGTTTCTTTACCTTCCTGGTGCTCTACCTGACGGCCGGCAGCCTTGTCTTCCTCCACTCGGGCTTCGTGGGCCAGCCGGCCGTGTCGCAGGGCCAGGCCAGCCCCGCCGCCGGGGCCCCGGCCGAGGGAGCGGAGCTGCCCTTCCTGGGCGACTTGCATCTGGGCCGGGGCTTCAGGGACGCGGGCGAAGCCGCCAGCATCGCCCGCAGGTACGGACCCTGGTTCAAGGGCAAGGATGGGAGCGAGAGAGCCAAGCTGGGCGACTACGGAGGCGGGGCCTGGAGCCGGGCCCTCAAGGGCAGGGTTGTCCGGGAGAAAGATGAGGAAAGAGGTAAGAGGGGTGAGCATCGGGGGTGGGGGTGGGCGGGAGAAGGGAGGCGGGGTGATAATATAATAACAGCCTGTTTTTAGGGTGTAATAGGAACCAGCCATCAGATAGTTATAGCTACAGATGCACAGTAGGTTTCCTTATGAACCCCCATTTCAGAGGAGAAAACGGAAGCTCAGGGAGATTTAAGTGACTCGCCCAAGGTCACACAGCTTGTAAACAGGCAAGCGTGGATTGGAGCCTCACATCTGTCAGAGCTCAGCCTGACCCTCCCCTGCAGCCTTTTCCAGGGCTTGTTAAATACGCGCAAGATTAAAACAGCCAGCATTTATTGAGCACTTACTATGAGCCAGATACTCTTCCATGTATTGAATTATTACCATGACTCTCTGTGTCTTCAGATAGTCATCGTATCGGTAGGACACCAGTCATATTAGATTGGGGCCCACCCGACTCCAGCATGGCCCCATCACTTAATAAATTACATCTGTAATGATCCTGTTTCCGAATAAGGGCACATTCTGCGGTATTGGACTTAGGACTTCAGCGCACCTTTTTTCTTTTCTGGAGGGGACACACTTCAACCCATAACGCCTCTAGTTTTATTCCCACTTTTCAGGCAGGACAACAGGAATCTCCAGGAGCATGAGTAATAAATAGCACCAGGTGCCCTGGCCGGCGAGGCCCAGTTGGTTGGGCGTCATCGACTGCACCAAAAGGTCGCTGGTTCGATTCTCAGTCAGGGCACATGCCCAGGGTTGTGGGCTCGATCCCCGGTGGGGGGCGTGCAGGAGGCAGCCGATCCACGTTGCAATCTCACATCGATGTTTCTCTCTCTCTCCCCCCTCCTTCCTCTCTCTCATATTTTTTTTAAAAAAAGAAAAAAGTGTGAGCATGCCAGCACTTCCCCCTTCACGCGGGTCATCGCAAAGGTCCCCAGAGTCAAGAAGCAGCGAGCGGTAGTTCAGAACCTAGGCCAGGGTGCGTGGTTCCAACCCTGGCTCCACACGTGCAGGCTGTGTTTCCTTGGGCAAGTGACTCAACCTCTCTGGGCCTCAGTTTCCTCTTCTGTATAGAATGGGGATATTAGTGCTTATCTCATAGAATCATTGTCAAGATTCAGTGCGTGAAACACTTGGCAAACTCTATGTCCGAGTTAAATAGTAATAATCGTAAGAACATATGAGAAAGGATTTTATAAAGGGTGGAGCGCCATCTTCGTGGGTGAGAATTACTACTTATCATGAGGCACCGGAACACATTTACTACGTTAAGAAAATGAAGTGTGTGGCTTAAAATTGGGTGGAAGCATTCACCTGGGCCCACAGTAGAGGCAAACTGTAAAGCCCGCGCACGGCACTGTGAGTGGTCAGTGTGTTACTCCCTTGCCTTCACTTTGTGCCTGTTGCGTGCGAGACACTGCGGTAGAAACATTGACACAAGTCACTGCCTTTTAACCTGGCTGGGTTGGTACTTTGCCCCCCACTGTGACGAAAGCTAGGCCTCCGAGCGCTTACCTGGCCTAAACTCGCAGTGCCTGTGCCCTTCAGTCTCTCCTGCCTGCTTTTCTGCTCAGAGGAAGGAATTGGTACCAAAAAGTCAATCAGGCCTCGTAGCCAAGGCGCCCTGCTTGCTCCTGTCACCCTTTCCCCTTGGACCCCAGCCGAATCTGACTCTTCTCCTCTCCCCAAAGCCAAGTACATCGGCTGCTACCTGGATGACACCCAGAGTCGGGCCCTGCGAGGCGTGTCCTTTTTTGACTACAAAAAGATGACTGTCTTCCGTTGCCAGGACAACTGTGCGGAACGGTAGGGCCCCGACGTCCCAGGCTCCGTTCATTTCGGACCCCTTCCTTCTCAGGTTCCTGCCGGTGGTGGTCTCCCTTTCCATGGGGGGGGTGATGGAGGGTGAGACCATGACCACAGGGAAAGTGCAATGCAAGGGTGTGTGTGCGTGTGTGTGTGTGTGTGTGTGCACACCCATGCGTGCAAATGAGCAGGATTCTCCTGGAGTTGGTCTGTGGGCGTGTGTGACTGTGCGGTTGTGTGAGGCTGTGCCTAGGAGTGAATTTACAGTGCACAGTACGCAGGGCCAGCTGGTTACGTTTGTGAGCCTGATGCCAACACATAGTTAGGTTTCAATAATAGTGGCTGTGTGTGCAGGAGTCTTTGTGAATCGTGCGTGTGGGGGGGAAAAGCGCGTGTGGGTGTTCGTGTGCATGCAGGTGTGAATCTGTGAGCAGGAGCCTTGGGAGGTGTTCCAGGGAAGGTGAGACAGGAGCCCGGGTATCAGGGGACTTAATGGTTTCCCAGCTGAGAAAGCCCTTGTTTTTCCCCCCAGGGAGAAACACTCACCTGTGCAGACCATGCTTTTAATCTAAGAGGGAATGATATTTAGACTAGAACATACACTGGGGAAGCGAGCTGACTTTCCAAGAGTGGATGAAACCCCAAAGGACTGGCGAGCAGGGATGGGAACCCTTGGTCCGGGCCTGGGCACCAGCGTTGCTGCCCCCGGGGGCACCGTGGGGCTAAGCTGACCTTCTCCTTCCCTGTGTCCTGGGTCCCCTGACCTGTGGTGGCTTGTGGAGAGGCCTCTAACATGTTCACCTGGCTGGCTCTGGAGGTCCCAGCGCCAAAGGATGCAGCTGCATGGCTGGAGTGGAAATGGGCAAGGGGGTGACCAAGGGACTCTTAGAAATCACTGTCCCTTCCATAACCAGCTTCCTGAGTAAGTGGAAGTCCTGAGCCCAGGACCCCCTCCAGCTTGGGAAAGAGTCTGAGCCTTGATGATATCAATTCGTTCATTTATCTCTTGAACTGTGGGGAGACAGAGGTGGATTCCACAGAGCCCAAGCCCTTGTGGAGCCCACAGCCAGGCGAGGGCAATACAGTGAGATGAGGGTCGAAGTGGAATAAGTCGCAGACCGTGGAAATGCAGAAGAGGCCCCCAGCCTGCCTGGGGCGTCAGGAGAGACCTCTCAGAGCAGGTGACAGCCAAGGTGAGCTTCAGAAAACAAGTCAGACCAGGCCGGTGTAGCTTAGTGGTTGAGTGTCGACCTGGGAACCAAGAGGTCACCGGTTCGACTCCCAGTCAGGGCACATGCCCTGGTTTCGGGCTTGATTCCCAATAGCGGGTGTGCAGGAGGCGGCCAATCAACGTCATCGATGTTTCTCTCTCTCTCTCTCCTTCTCCCGGTTTCTCTAAAATCAGTAAAAACATATATTTTTTAAAAACTTGGAATTCAGTTGTGCAGCTCAGCGGCTATCTTTTGGCTGCCCGTGTGTGCTTTCAGGCGCTGGAGACGCGGAGACGCGCCCGCCACAGGCCTGCCCTCGGGCAGGGACAGGCGGGGCCCCTAGAATAGCGGTGGCCTACCCTCCGGGGGCTCTCGCTCTGTGCCACGCACTGTTCTCGGCACTTTGCAAATATTAACTCTTGAACCCCCACGAGACCTTCTACGCGGTAGGAATGTTCTGATCCACACCCCACACGTGAGGAAGCCGGGGGGTGGGGGTAAAAGGAGGCCTGGGGCTGGGCTGGGCCTGCTGATGAGGCGCGGGGGTCGTAGAGGCCAAGGGAGCGGAGCTCGGCTGCTCTCGTTCTCACAGCCAGCGGCACGTTCGAATCACCCCGGGGAACTTGATTGTTTTATTATTTTCTTAGATCACTTTTTTTAATTGTTTAATTACAGTCGACATACAGTATTGTATTAGCTTCAGGTGTGCGCCCCAGTGATTAGACATCACGAACTTGCTAAGTGATCGTCCCGATAAATCTCGCCCCACCTGACACCACACGTAGTTATTAGAATATTATTGACTGTATTCCCTGTGCTGTGCTTACATCCCCGCGACTGTCCTGTTACTACCAGGGACCACTTCTCAGCCCTTTCACCTTTCCCGCCCGACGTCCCGACCTCCTCCTGCCTGGCGGCCATCAGAATGGTCTCTGTATCCGGGAGTCTGTTTCTGTTCTGCTTGTTATTTATTCTGCTTTTTTAGATGTTTCCTGGAATAAAGGGGCTGGACTCTGCACATACGTTTGGCTCATGGCTCTAGGCAGGGAGAAGCGATAGAGGGGTGGGGTGGGGGACCACAGGATGTGAGGGGGGGTGTGTGTGAAGCGGCCGAGTGCTGAGGGCGTATACAGGCGGTGTCAGTGTGGACACGGTGTGCCTGTGGACGGGTGGACGGGGGTGTGAGACATCAGGCGGGGCTGAAGGCAGGCGGGTGGTCCCTAGGGGCCCCGTCTCCCAGGGCCGGGTGAGTGTCCCTGTCCCCGGGGTCTTGCTGGTGGCAGGTGCCCTGGCCTGACAGCAGCCTTCCCCAGGGGTTACCTGTACGCCGGGCTGGAGTTCGGCGCCGAGTGCTACTGCGGCCACAAGATCCAGGCGACAAACGTGAGCGAGGCGGAGTGCGACATGGAGTGCAAGGGCGAGCGGGGGAGCCTGTGCGGCGGTGCCAACCGCCTCTCCGTCTACCGGCTGCAGCTGGCCCAGGAGTCGGCCCGCAGGTGTACGTGAGTTGGCCCCCGCCCCCCTCTGCGGCTCCGTCCTCGGCCGGCCCACCCGCCCGCACGTCTGCCTCGCACCTCCCGTGGCTCCCCATCTCTCCCGTGCCCTCGGCTGCCCTGCGAGGCTGCCACAATCCTGCCCCAGGCTCGCCTCCCGCCCCACCCCGTGCGGAGCCGTTTGCTCCAGCCACCTGGAGTGTTTCCGCCTGCCCTCCTCCCTCCCTTCCCGAGCCGCCTCCTGGGCCGCCTGCACCCCTCGTCACACCCGCCTTCCTGCTTCAGCTGAGCTACCGCCTGAGCTCGGCCTGTCCCTCCTGGTTTCCTGAAAGCAGATTTTCTGTAACAATTGATGACAGTGGCGATCATGACAACCACAAGCAGTGCCTGTCTAAGTGCCGTATGTGGAATAGTACATCTAATTCTCACACTGACGCTTCAAATAGGCACTGTTATTCACCTACTCCCATTTTACAGGTGAGGAAACTGAGGTTCAGTGTCATATAAACCCCAGAGCGTTTAAACCAACTCCAGAGCCTAGGTCTTTAATGCTCCCCTAAAGAGAATGTATCCCTTGCTGGTCAGTGCTTCAGTCTTGTTGGAAAAGTCTTCAGTTTCCAACTTGAGGGAGGAAGGGAGGTGAATTGGAGAGGACAGGAGCCGGCCCTCTGCTGTGGACACCGTCCCACTGTTCCCTCTCCAGCTGTTTAATAGCAGTTAGTATCTGACTCTTGAAATCTGCTGTGTTCCAGGCACCGTGCTAAGCCCACTGCAGGCCTTTCGCATTGACCTTCCCTACAGCCCTTTCAGGCAGCGATGTTACCATCGTGAATTTTACAATGAGAAAACCGAGGCTTAATGCATTTACGTAAACCTGCCCCAGGCCACACAGTCTAACTAAAGTGGACCTTCAGACCTGTGAAAAGAGCTAATGGCGAGGATCGTCATGGTTAAGCTTGGGAGGCAGGCACAGGAATCCACAACCACGTCTCTAACCCGGCGGCCAGCGCTTTGGAACTTGAACGTGCCCGTGGACCCTGTGGGGACCTTAAGCGCACGATCTGATCTGATCCGGCAGGTCCAGGTGGGGTTCTACATTTCTAAGGAGCTCCCAGGTGATGCTAGGCTGCTGGTCCAGGGACCACACTTTAACAAATAATAAGGCCTCAGGCCCCAGCAGAGATGCCGAGGCCCGCCGGAGTGTAGGCTTGCTCACGCAGGCAGGCCCGGCAGGCCTTCACGCCTGTCTGCGCGCAGAGAGAAGTAGGTCCCTGCCACGTGAATGCCATTGCTTGTAAAAATCCACCGTTGGTTCAGCGCGACAGTGTATTCTGTTTTCCAAATGCCATGCTTCTGAAGCCCCCTTCAGGCTTTGCTCTGCGGTAGGGTCGAGTGTGCTGCCAGTTTGCAAAGGGGCCGATGCCTGCAAACCGAGGCCCCAGCCGCCTCCCCGTGGGGCGGAAGGCCGGCCTGGCAGAGGACTCAGGTGGCGTGTGAGATCCAGGCCGGAGAGCGTGCGCACAGCCGGTTCCTGGCTCGGCCGTTCATGTAATGAGTTTTTAATTTGATGGCAAACTTGTCATATTCATCACTGAACCCTTTATGCCAATATTTGTGTTATTTTGATGGTGGCTCTGATCATCTGAAGAGATGGCCTTAGTGTCATTGGTATTTAGAGGGAAAGCTGCTGCCACTAAAACATCCCGGTGGATGGAGATGAGCCAGAAAATAAGAACTAGGCTGCGTGTGTCATTAGCCAGATATTGGCCAGACGTCCTCTTGGTTAATGTTCAGATTGGACATTCCCCCCCACACACGCACACACCTGAGATCACCTGTTATAACAACATGCTCACAGATCATCAGAGATTTTTCAGTATAAGTCTCAACACACAAAGACCACTAGACAAAGGTGTTTTGCCCTTGTAGCAGTAGGAGGGCTGGCTGGTTGCTGCCGAGCAGTCCCTGAGGTGTCCAAGAGAGAGACAGGCCCAAGACCATTGTGGGGGGGGGTCTGTGCAGGGGATTGCGGGGATTCTGTCTGAAGGAGCCAAGGGAGCAGCCCTTGAGCCGAATCTTACTCTAAGGAGATTTAAAGTGGAAAGGGAGAGCCGTGTATTCTAGCCATGAGCAAAAGTCCAGGGTCAGCAAAGATCAGGTGTTAAATGCCGCGTTGGAAGGACCTTCCTTGCTGATGTCCCATTTTACAGTTTTGGAAACTGAGGCCCAGAGAGCAGAACGCTGTTGTTTATAAAAATCCACCCTTGGTCTGCTCGATAGTGTATTCTGTTTTTCAGATGCCATGTCCCTGAAGCCCCGTTCCAGCTGTGCTCTGCGGTCAGGTCGAGCGTGCTGGCTAAATCGAGCCTTCTTGGGGGCAGGCTCGCGGAGGAGGGCTGTTGGATTAGGGCCTTGAAGGACACCTAGGATTTTGCCTGGTGGAGAGAGAGGAGGAGGGTACATGGAGTCAAGACAAGTCGCCAAGAGGTGGGAGAGGACCCCAGGCCAAGGGAACAGGGTGTGCAAAGCCTAGAGGTGATTTCGGGAAGCAACGGGCAGGCACGACTTTTCCAAGGCCACAGTGCCTCTTAGGCACCGAGTGTGGGATGGAACCCAGGCCTCTGGCTTCTATTTTGGGAGCCCGCTCACCTTGACCTCTTGTATTGAATTCAGGACCCTGGCTCCTCTCTTTTTAGGGGAACTCCTTGGCTCCAGCTTAGCTCATTTTCTCCCTGACCCCCGATTTCTCCTCTGCCTTGATTCCTGGCTCTAACTAATACGGCATCTCCAATGTCTTTGCTCTGACCCAGTCGGAGCACCCCTGGCTTCCTAGGATCTGATTTATACACAAATCAATGAGAAAGGGAGGCTTCCAAGTCACGGGCACACGACACTCCCTTGTAGCCCATCAGTCAAAGAAATGACCTGCAACCTCCAGGAAGCAGGTCGGATGGAAACCAGAGTCATCGGTCGGTATGAACGCCGTGTCGTAACTGCCTCCCTGAGCAGTGGCACCGAGCTCTTAGTGACTGCGAGGTTCCAGTGGAGGCTTGTTCCCTTCCGAGCCCCACTCGGGCGGGCGGGGGACGTCCAGCTCCCACAGCAGGCGCCCTGCTGCTCCGCCTTGGCACGGACTCTCAGAAGACCTGAGAGATGAACTTTCTTCTTGGCTGGGTCACAGTTTTCACAGCGGGTTTGCTAAATGTGTCGGCCAGTGTAGCTCTCCTCCTAGGGCCAGAGACCTGCCGGTGATTTGAGAACATTCGGGCTGGACAGGATGTGGCCACAAGCATCGTTTGCCTGAAAGATTCTTGCAAGATTTGTGTCGCGAGGCTCCTTAGAACTGCCCAGAACATCCATGTGTCCGGCGCCTGGGTGGCTGTCCATGGTGCTGACCATCCTTTGGTGCTGCCCAAAGTCCCCATGACCGCAGGCCGGCCTCTCCCAGGGCTCTGCCCTTTTTCTTCCAGGTGTTTCCTTTCTATCTCGGTGAATTTTTTAGGAAGTTTGCACTGTCACAAGGATCAGTAGATCCTTGACGTATGGTTCACAATTCACATAGTGGATTTTGTGGACCATTGTTAGTTCCGGCAATTTTTTTATTTTTATTTTTGTCTTCAGATTTTGTTCAACGCTTGTGATTTATGCTCAGGGATACTCCATTCTAGGCGCTTCTGTTGAGGGGAGGCTCGGATGATCCCGGGGAAAGTCCCATGTTGATGGACAAACCAAGTCGAGCCCCTTTGCCAGGCCTGGAGGCCTCTCCTCGCCCTTGTCTGGGACTCCTGGATTTTATCACTCCCGCGGGCCTTCATGAATTATGCGGTGCAGAGCCAAGGAGATGACAACTAGAAGGGTTTTCCTCCCTCTTCCTCACGATGGGGGGAATGGGTGAGCTGTTCTCCCCGGCACGAAATCCAGGAGGGCCGTGGGAGTCCTGCGGGCTTTGCAATCAGGCAGACGTTTCTTTGCCAGCTCACCTTCTCACTTGCCTGCTGTGTTGACTTTGGCCAAGCCATGTATCCTTTTTGAGGCTCCAGTGCCTCATCCGTCAAATGGGGGCAATCCTAACCTTTAAAGATCGCTGCGACCGCCCAGTGAGATGAAATCGGGAAAGCATCCAGCACAGTGTCCGTTGTTGTAAACTAACCCCCACCCCTCACCGTCTTCCTAAAATGACGACTCCCCGACTCACTCTGAGCAGCACCCAGTTCCAGCGACTTGAATTTGCAGGAGTCCACGGGAGACTTCGGGGGTGCCCCCAAAATGGCTGAATTCTCCTCAGACAATTAGGCTCTTTGTATAATTCAATCTCTCTCTGATTATAGGTAGCTGTTAACAGTTCCCAGCTCGCTGCCTTTCTCCCTGGCCTGCATCTTTAATGCAGCGGAGCTTGGCCTAATTACTGGGGGGGGGGGGGAGCCTCTTTCAAACCAAGGAGAACTCTTCCACGCCCGCCTTGAAGCCAGTGCCTGACGACATTTACTTCATTTTTGTGTGTGAAGCCCCAGAACAAAGATCCTGGGACTTCAGAGGCACTTGCAGCTGGTGCCAGGATCTTCACCACCTGCCCCCAGCAAGGGGAGCTGTGAACAGTTGCTGCGCTCGCCTCTTGCTAATAAAAACCCCAAGCTGCTGAGGTCACACGGCATCTCAGCGAGCCTGGCAGTGAAGAGCTGGCGTTGCCAGGATGTGGGGCGCGGGCCCCTGGGATCCTCGGACCCTCTCGGCGGGGCCTGAGAGGGTTTCCGGGAAACGCAGGCGGCCGGCACGGGATCCCTGAGCCTCAGCCACGTTAGAGCCCGCAGGCCTCGCGCGGAACGCCAGAGCTGTGGGAACCCGGGGTGCGGCGTCCGACGAGATTGGGGTCCCATCCCAGCTCTGTTCCTCACTAGCTGTGAGCCCCGGAAAAGTGACCGAGCCTTGTGACATCTCAGGGTGTCTGCCTGCAACACCGGACAGTGGTATCTCCGGCCTCATGGGTTGCGCCGGGGATTAATTGAGATAGAGCCGGTGTAACACGCTCGGCGCTGACGGCCGTTGCCGTTACCCCTTAGCGTTAGTCCTCGGGAAGACGCTACTCGGGTCGCTGTTACTGTCCACGGGCTGTGTGGGCAGGATGGGCAGCCCTGTGGGAAGACCCCACATCCAACAGCTTCGCGGCTCCTGGAACCAACTTCCCGAACCTGTTCCCTCCCCACCCCCACCCCCACCCCCAGCACATACCTTGTCCAAAGAGAGACTCACAGGGTAGCTCCTGATCCCTCTCAGGCCCTTTAGGACTCTGAGAGCCTCACCTCACTTGGAATTCAGGGCACTCAGCTCAGCCCCCCCCCCATCTCTAAACAGGGAGGGTCAGGGACTCATTAGCAGATGCTTAAATGTCAGAGGGAGCTGGGCTTAGGGAGTCTTCCCTCCTCCCCACGCTTGCAGTCTGGCCTCCAGAAGTCTAGCAGGCAGGAGAAGATCCCCTGGGGAGATGCCAGGTTAGGGACTCTCTTTTCCCTCACCTCCCTTTCCAGTTAAGTCTGAAGGCAGCCAGCGAGGGGCAGCTTCGCGGACCTTTGCCTGCCCCCTTCCACTGTCCTCACAGCTCCCGAGGCCCATTCGTGTCCATCTCGGAATGATCCGTCAACATTCATGGCCCCGTTTTAGAGATGAGAACACTGAGGCCCCGAAAGGAGAGGAAACGTGCCCAAGGTCGAAGGGTGAGGAAGGGTGGAGCTGCCAGGGTGGACGTTTGGAGGTACAGATGCTGCATCCCAGGGAGGAGAGGCCAAGTAGGGGCCGGAGCTCGTGTCTGCTGGCCGCTGGTCTGAGAGCAAGGCAAGCCCAGCGTCTCGGGACTGTGACCGGTGTCGGCATCCTGCTGAGCCTTTGGGTTTAGGGAAGGTTTCGCCTGCACCGTTTCAGGCTCCCCACCTCTTTAGCTCCCCCGCTCCCTGCCGTTTCAATGCGGGGAAACTGAGGCCTGGAGGACCACATGGGGGGTTAGCAGCATCCCGACCGCTCCAGCCACCGCCACAGCTGCTCCTCCCCAGCCTGGAGCCGGACACGGGCGAAGCAGAGGAGCGAGCGCTGGGCGTGTGCAAGCCCGCGGCGAGTTCTGGAAATGAGCCGTTTAACCAAACTCCAGATGTCGTGGCTGGACTGGCCTCCGCCGTGAACAGCTTCAGGCTACTGGGAGCCAGGTGGTAGGAGTAATCATTAGGGCGCCTTTGGCCGCTGAAATTTAAAACGGCCGCTCCTCAACTCCCCCCCTCCACCGTCTCACTGCCCGGGGGAATAATTCCTTACACACGCACACACGCTTAGAAAGTGGCTCACACTGTACGTGCCCACACACAGCTGTAACAGAGCTATAGGGTTATGCGGTTTTGAAACGCGCTTCCCTCTTTCCCAGGGGCTCACATTTGTCTCCGAGGTCATCCTCAGCGAGTTGTTGTTTTTGCCAATGGCAGGTCCTCAGGTTGGTCACATAACCTCCCCTCTCTGAGCCCTGCTTCTCTCACCTGTAAAACGAGAGGTGACTGCGGACCTTGTAGAGTTTCCAGGATGCTCAATGAAATGATGTTTGTAAGGCTCTCAGCAGAGTGGATCACACATGGTAGGTGCTCAATAAATGCACCTACTCAGGGCTCCTGGTTTTGACTCACGCTCCACCAGCAGCGTCCTTTGTTTTATGTGAAAGCCGTGCTTCTAGAAAGGTTTGTACGACTCGAATTTGAGAACTGAACCCGATTTTAAATGGGTCTCAGGAGCCTTTCAATAAACTTGGCAGGGCCCACTTTTTTTCTTTCGTTTGTCTTTTTTACATTAAAAAAAAAAAAATACATATTTGCTGTAGAAAAAAATAGAAAAATTTTACAAAAAGATGGGAATAAAAATTGCGTGTAATCCTACTCTTATCAGTCAGGAGTTCTCCAGGGAAACAGAACCAGAAGATTCGACAGAGGGATAGATGATAGAGATATTTATATTTATTTAAGGAACCGGCTCACGTGACTGTGGGGCTGGCAAGTCCGAAAGCTGTGGGGCAGCTCAGAGGCTGGCAGTGCTGGCAGGAGTTAATGCTGCAGTCTTGAGGCAGAATTCCTCTGAGAAACCTCAGTTTTGCTCTTAAGGCCTTCGCCTGATGAGATGAGGCTCACCCATTCCTTTGAAGGAAGTCTCCTTAAAGTCAACTAATTGGGATATTCCCAAGTGGGGGTTATTTTAAAGGGAGTCCCTCCCACATATCAGTCCCTTGCAGCCTGTGGGTGCTCAGCACTGGATGGGCAGAGACTCCCGAGGCTCAGGGTTTCCCCCCTGAAGCCCTGGATGATGGGAGGAGAGGGCTTCCCTGATGCTGTGAGGAGGGCAGGCAGGCCTGGCCTTTTGCTTCCTTCCATCCCCACGTGCTCAGCCCTCCCCTGATGAGATCGTGTGACCCCTCCCTGGCATCTCCCATCTCCCCACATGGGGAGGTGCCATGGTTGAGAATCAGGAGGTGAGGCATAGGAATGCTGACAAAGAAAAGGGGACAGTGTGGCCCAACGAGAACATCTCAGCGACCTGGGTTGCTGACACAGATGCCGAGATTGAGCTGTCTAGCTCCTTAGTCTCCCTTTTGGTTCACTGTGTGATCTTGGGCAAGACTCTCGCCTTCTCTGGGCTTTCACTTCCAAGCGCTTCCGTCAGAAGGCGGTCCCCCCGGCTTAGACCTGACGACTCCTCTTTTCTCTGGCTCTCCAGATGGAAGCGCCGTCTTCCGAGGCTGCTTCCGCAGGCCCGACAACCTCTCCCTGGCCTTGCCCGTGACGGCCGCCATGCCGAACATGTCCGTGGACAAATGCGTGGACCTCTGCACAGAGAAGGTGAGATGGGGGACTCCAGGGAGGCGCAGGGTAAGAGTTACACAGGGTCACTTTCTGTCCCTCTGAGGAAGTGAGTTTGTTCCAACAGTGAGGGATGCCCAGGAATGAATGAGACATTGGAACTGGGCCTAAAAGCATGAGTAGAAGATGCCAGGTAAAGGCAGGGACAGTCCCACCTCAGGACAGAGTGAGTTCCCCGTCACCGCTGAGAAAGAAACCAAACATACTCTGGCAAAATTCCCTGGACCCAGCCACATAGGTGTGACCTCGGTTTGTTACCCGATTACTCCTGGACCAGCTTCTGGAGGAAATTCAGGGCTGTGGGTCTTGAGCAGAAGCAGGTTGGACAAAGGACAGTCCCCTGCCCCTCAAACCTCAGGTCCGTCCTGCTCCCACTTGGCTGTCCCATAGAACAGAGAGCAGTTAGGAGCTGCTCTCCCAGCGAAGACTGTGAGACACGTGGGCCCCAGCCCCCTCTCTGGCCTAAAAGAACGGGTCCAGCCGGCTTCTCCGGAGGCGCGGGTATTGTCTCCCTCTCAGACGGGGGCACGGACCATCGCGGGGTGCACACCGTGAGAAAGGCGCTTCTTTCTCAGTTTTCTTTCCAGTCCTCCAGGAGCAAGCTCTTCTCAGTGCTAAAGTGTCTTTCACGTCTCTCCACCCTCAACTAATCTCCCTTCTGCAGGAAAAAGGGAGCCGACACGGGGCTCGGTCTTGGCAGGCAGGGCGCCTTGGCAGGAATTTAATTACACTCTTGCGTGTCTATAGTATTTGCGTTTAGAGTATGGAAACTGTGGCAGCCTGAGCGGTGCACAGGTGCCACTTGTGGGAGTGATACAGAGTTTCCCTGGAATTTAAGTCCAGGTGAGTTGATTTAAAGGAAACAAACAAGCAAATAAATAAACAGAGTCCAGGGAAACAAAAAACAGTCACTGTGTAAGGTGGCGGGGGTGCTAATTAGCTTGATTGTGATGATTAATTCACCGCGTATATGTGTATCCAGACGTCAAGTTGTACACCTTAAATATAGATACTATTTTTGTCTGTCAGTTACACCTCAGGAAAGCTGGAAAGATACAGTGGTGCAGGAGGTGCACGGATGGGGCGACACTGTAAAAGCTGGAGTCACTGGCAGAGTTTGGGGACCCGCACGTTGGGAAGAGGGATGGAGACGGGAATCCCAGGCAGTCCAGGGATTTAGCGGCTTCCTTCCTCTCCCTCCCCCTCTCCCACTCCCTCTCCCCCCCAGGAGTACCCACTGGCGGCCCTCGCAGGCACCGCCTGCCACTGCGGGTTCCCCACCACACGATTCCCCCTCCACGAGAGGGAAGACGAGCAGCTCTGTGCCCAGAAGTGCAGCGCGGAGGAGTTTGAGAGCTGCGGGACGCCCAGTTACTTCATCGTGTACCAGACACAGGTGCAAGGTAAGCCAGGCCTCCCCCGGCGCCCCTGGGCTCTCCCAGGGGCCTCCCTCCCAGAGGTGCCCGTTTCACACAGCCCAAACCGCAGAGGGCAGAGGGCAGAGGGCAGGGCTGGTGCACTTGGCCAGGCTTAGAGATCCTGGGTAGGCCACAGAGAGAGGGCCCTGGGCAAGGCGGGTGGGTTCTAAGGACCCTCATCTCTGTCCCTCATACGGAGGACCCCTTTGGTGGCTCTTTTCTTGAAATGGAGACAATGACCTTGAGTGGGAAGCCATCCAGGCTGGAAGGGGGAGACCTGGGTCTCTAACACAGACCCACTGCCTGATGCTGCAAAAGTCACATCAACCCTGTGAGGGAGGAACCATTTCCCCCATTTTACAGATGGGGAAACTGAGGCCCAGAAGAGGTTCCATCGTGTGCACTGGGTTGAACAGCTGGGAAGTGGCAGGGGTGGGGCTTACACCCAGGCTTCATCTGTCCGTGCCCTTTGCAGACAACCGGTGCATGGACAGAAGGTTCCTCCCAGCCAAGTCCAAGCAGCTCATCGCTCTGGCTAGTTTCCCAGGGGCCGGCAACACGTGGGCTCGCCACCTCATCGAGCTGGCCACCGGCTTCTACACCGGCAGCTACTACTTCGATGGCTCCCTCTACAACAAAGGTGAGGCTGCCCAGGAGGGCATGGGAGTACCCTTCCTGAGCACCTACTGTGTGCTGCTCAGCCCATCGAAGCCTGTTTCTGGCGACCTACTATGTGCTTGGTAGCTTCCCTTCACTCACATCCCCCAAACATTCCCAGAGCATCATGTCCTGGGGACTGCACCGGCATCTGTTCAATAATGGACATTTATCAAGTCCATACTATGTGCCTGGTACCTTCCCTCCATTCAGATCACTGCAAACGTTCCTTGAACACTTCTGCAGCTGAGAGATGCTTACCTTCATGAAATCCTCAAACCCTGATGGGCCCCGGAGCATGGGGGAGGGGAGGGGAGGGGGGACACAGTGCCAAAGGAGGGGTGACTGCTGGATCTTTTTGCAAAATCAGTTCCCATCACAGTGCCTCGCACATAGTAGGTGCTCAGTAAACACATGAGCAAACGAAGGCGGTAACAGGTGCATGCCTGAGGCTCCCGAAGGGGCCCAGCAGGGGGCACGGTGGGTGTCGCGCCCGCCTGCTGACCTGTGCGCCCCGGCCCGGCTGCGGGAAGGGTTTAAGGGCGAGCGGGACCACTGGCGCAGCGGGAGGACCATCTGCATCAAGACCCACGAGAGCGGCCAGAAGGAGATCGAGGCCTTCGACGCCGCCATCCTGCTCATCAGGAACCCCTACAAGGCGCTCATGGCGGAGTTCAACCGCAAGTATGGCGGCCACATCGGCTTCGCGGCGCACGCCCACTGGAAGGGCAAAGGTACTGCTGGGGCGGGGGGGGGGGGGGGACGGGGGGGGGCAGGGGACCATGGAATCACCGAGGAGGGAGGAAAGGTGGGAGGGAGGAGGGCCTGGGGCGGAGGCCCCTGTGCAGACTGAGCTGGGGCTCTAGCCCAGGCATTGGCTACCAGGCCCTTTCTTACCTGGGGTGAGAGGGCGTCACCAGCCTCCTGGGGCATTCAGGGGTTCTCTCCTGGCCTAGCCCCTCATCTCAGGCTCAGACAGTTTTAATTCCCCAGCCTCCCTAGCCTCTCTTTCCTCCCTCAAGACAGCTGGGAGCTTTAAAAACAAAGAGAAGGGATCCTCTCGACCGGCTGAGCCAAGAGGCTCCAGGGGGTGGAAGAAGGGGGTTCCAGCCCACGCATCTTATGTTGAGGGCCTGGGGTCCCCACATCAGTGTGGAATTGGGTGGGGTGTCCCCTCCCAAGCCTGACGCAGGTCTTCAAGAGCCGGGGCTGAGAGCTTTGCTCCCAGAGCCCAAGCCCCACAGCCCCACCCAGCCCTCTCCTCTCACTTGCGTCACTTGAGTTTGAGACCCTTACCTTAGGGCCCCGGCACCAGCAATGTCAGCATCACTTGGGAGCTGGTTAGAAGCACAGATCCTCAGGCCCCCTCCCCCAGACCCGCTGAATCAGAGCTCCCGGAGGGGCCCGGCTGTCGCCTGCGCGTTAGCGATCGCCCCAGGTGTCTCCCACACGCCCCGCAGTTGTCCAGCCGCTGCTTCAAACCCTGGCTGCTCCAAGCGCGGCCGCTGGGCCAGTGGCATTGACTTCACCTGGAAGATTTTTAGAAAAACAAATCTCACTCCCCCTCCCCCCCATGCCCAGGCTTACTGGATCAGGATCTGCATTTTATTTTTATTGTATGTTTAAGGAATAATTTTTGATTTTTAGAAGAGAGAAGGGAGAGGGAGAGAGAGAAACATGGATGTGAGAGCGAAGTGCCTCCCGCACGCCCCCCACCAGGGCTAGAGCCCGCATCCCTGGCACGTGCCCCGACCAGCAATTGAACAGCAACCCTTCCGTGCACGGGACGGCGCCCAACCCACTGAGCCACACTGGCAAGGGCCAGAATCTGCATTTTAAGGGGAAGTTTTGTGTGTGCTTGAAAGTTTAAGCACCCTGCTTTAGGACACCCTCAGCCTGGAGTATGAGGGTCGCCTCCATCAGAGCAGAGGTCACCCAGCTGTCGAGCATGTCCACCCCGCCCTCCCTGTGTCCCCCCCCCCCCCCCCAGTTACAGCTGGGTCGAGGCTCCTGTGACGCAACCTCCCCTTCCCCGTTGGTTCCATAACATTAATTTTACAATATCCCTGGAGTGGGTCCAAAGCAAAGTTTTATGTGAGCTGATTACACAAGGTGAATTGTCCTGGATCTGTGTAATGAAACGGAGACGGTGGTTAATGGGTCCGTGGGGAATTAAGTGCAGCTCAGCTATTAATCAGGCCCTGTCCCTCCCGGAGACAGGACGGTGGGGCCAGGTGGCCGGCCCAGGCCCCGCCGGGCCCACGCGTGCACCAGTTCCGGCGGAACCAGCCCCGTGCCCAGCGGTCCATGGCCCGGGAGCCTTTATTCTCAATATGAGGGCAGCAGTCAATTACCGGAAACGCTGAGCTACAGGCTTTTGTTTTTTGTTTGTATTTTCCCTTCCAGTGAAGTCACTGAGGAGCTTCGAGTGAGGGATCTGTGCCATGGGGACCGCGGGGGGTGGGGGGCAGGGGGACGGCTGCTTCCTAAACAGCCTGGATATCAAATGTGGTGTTGAGTGGAGCTCTGACCAACATGGGGCCCGTGAAGCACCTCAGAGATGCTGGGGGGCCAACATCAGAATAATCATAGCAGGAGCCACATTGATTGAGCATCTCCCACACCCCAGGCTGTGCCAGGGCCTTGGCAACTCTTACTCCGTTTCATCTGAGCAGCATCTAGGATGCTGGTCTAGCACAGTCCCCATTTTGCAGATGGGTAAACTGAGACTCAAGGAGATCAACTCATGTCCCCGAGGTCACACAGCTGATGTGGAGGGGAGCTGGTTTTGAATGCAGGTCGTCTGACTCCAGATGCAGAGTGGGCCCTTCCATTTTTGGAGGACCACCCCGCAGTCCTCTCCAGCGACCACTTGCGATGGCCAGAAGTGGCCAACCCTGGAAGTCTGGATCTGTGTGTCCCTGGGTGGCCGAGCGCCATCTCCATCCCCCGGGGCTTCTGCCGTGGGAGCAGTAGTTATCCCGAATCACCGGGGATGCTGGGAGGTGACTCGGGAGTGGGGAAATTCTTTTAAAAACAGCGAAACAGACTATGCACGTGCTAAATTTTCTCTAATCACCCAGATACATCTGGTCTCAACCCGTTATAACAGTATAGGCCCAATTAGCCAGATATATTGTAAATAATCTATTTTAAGGATAAAAAATATCTTTATCATTAGCATAAATATTCCCCAAGCAGTCGTGGTGTTCCAGCGGGGGGCTCTGGGGGAGCGGGAGCCCTACCACAGAGTCTGGTGTCTCCTACAAAGAAAGAGGAGCCCTTTATCACGTCGCAACTTGGCGGGTTGGGGATTTCAATTTCGTTCAACAACTATTTATTGAGCCCCCGCTGGGTGTGAGGCAGTGGGAGGAAGTCGGGGCGAGGCTGCTGGTGCCTGGGAAAGATCGGAACCTGGAAGCAGGCAGGCCTGGTCTGGATGGTGCTCCCTGGCTGTGCCGCCTTGGGCAAGTGACTCCACCTCTCTGAGCCTCAGTTTCCTCAATGATGATAAGTGACTAATATAGTCCTTTCTTTTTAGGGTAGTGGTTAGGATTAACTGAGATCATCGGTATCCATCACCCAGCAAGGGGTGAGGGTTAAGTTATTAAGAACCAGCTGGGCTCCCCAGCAGGGTTTGGGAGACTCACTGACTAAACGTTTCCTTCTGGAGGGAGCACATGGCATTGTCCCCGTGAAAGGAAGAGAGCCTGCCCTGTGACTCTCCAGCTGGGCCTCAGAGCTGAGGCTGGAATCTCTTCCTCTGTCCCCAACATCTTCTCTGAATTAATAGCTATAATAACATATTTGTTATATGTTAACATAAGTACGTACTAAAATATCAGAATGTAATGCGGTAACATGCATTTACACATGAGCCTGTGCCTGGCGTGTAGCAGGCCCCAAGCAAATGCTGTCCCCAGAGAGCAGGAAGGGCTGAGACCGGTCCAGGCAGAGCAGCTGCACCGAGGCGGGAGAAGGCCGGGGGGGAGTGTGGCGTCCAAAAGGAGTTACTGGCGTTACTGCCGTGAGTGCGGCGACCACTGCCAGCGCCCCCTGACTGCGTCCGGAGCCCCTCCACCCTCTGACTCAGCCCCCCTCCTGTCTCCGCAGAGTGGCCCGAGTTCGTGAGGAACTACGCCCCGTGGTGGGCCACGCACACGCTCGACTGGCTCAAGTTTGGCAAGAAGGTGCTGGTGGTGCACTTCGAGGACCTGAAGCGGGACCTGTTCGTGCAGCTGGGCCGCATGGTCCGCCTGCTCGGCGTGGCCGTCAGGGAGGACCGGCTGCTGTGCGTGGAGAGCCAGAAGGACGGCAACTTCAAGCGCTCGGGGCTGCGGAAGCTGGAGTACGACCCCTACACCACCGACATGCAGAGGACCATCGCCGCCTACATCAAGCTGGTGGACGCGGCCCTGAAAGGCAGGAACCTCACCGGTGTCCCTGACGACTACTACCCCAGATGACGCGGCGCTGGGGAGGGGACTCAAGGCCCCTGGGGACTCCGCCCACCCGGCCTCTCTTTGGTAGGGGGACAGTCCAGTCCCCTGGGCTGCTGTTGGCCTCCATTGAGTTTCCTGCATGACAAAGGAGCCTGGGGGGGTGGGGGGGGAGATGGTCCGGGCATGACCCACCTGCTCACAGCCCCCTTTACAGACGGAGGAGGCCTCTGATTGGGGGAGTTGCAGCCACATGGATCTTCTTGTGTCTCCCACGACCCTGTCCCCACCACTCTGGTTCCCCTTGTGGGAAGGAGGGCTCATGGGTGCCTCACCCAGGTGCCGAGGACCTCGATGCAAGACCTGAAGGGACTGTCAGAGAAAAGTAGCCCCCCCGTTGCTCTGCCCTCCTGGGCTGAGTTCTCACAGGCCCCCTTCTCTCCACCCAAGAAGCAGTGGCGCCCGGCTCATCAGGCCACTTGGGTTTGAAGGAAGTCGCTGGGAGTTTCTCTGTAGCATCAGGTTTCTGACCTTCTGGGGTGAGAGGGGAAGCACTGGCGCTCACGGGAGGCTGGCTGGCACCACCCCATGGGGTCACTGGCATCATGAGCCCACCCCCAGGGCACTTCTGAGAAACAATCCAAGGCCAGAATCCTGCCTCTTTCCTCCCCCACTGGGCCCGGGCGGTGACCTTGGGATCCCTGATCCCACATCCAGGGTTTTTCAGGTACCAACTACCCCACCAGGATGGCCCCACCCCACGGGCAGAGTCTGAGTAAGAACACGGCTGCGTCGCGGGGTCCGACACGTTGATCTCACACTGCCTTCTGGCCCCTGCCAATGGAGCCTTCGCAACGGAGCTCACGTCAGGTGGAGCCAACCCCGAAAGAGACCCCTGCCACCCCCCCAGACCATCGACCTCCCCGTGGTCACAGCCCAAATGCGGCTGCTTCCCTGGGGAGGCCTTTCGGGATGGAAATGAATGGAGGGCTCCCTTCACTTCCATGCGAACGCTGCTCCCGGAGCTGAGGCATGAGACCAAAGGATTCCTGCGGACGCGAGTCCCTGATCCTTAGAAAGCACTGACCCAGGATCCCTCCGCCTCCCCCACCTGGAGACCGGCGGCTGCTCACCGGCCCACACCTGCTCTCCTGCACCATCCCCACCACCCACCACGTAGATGCAAAAGCCATAGGTCACAGCTCTTTACTCTTCTGTTTGGAGCCACCCCCTCCCCCCAAGCAGCCCCCCTCTGAAGCCTCGGGGTGCAAGTAAGTGCTCATTCCCAAATAGCCAAGAGACTACAGAGAAGGCGAGTGTAAAGAGATATATTTTTTTAAGAGGAAAATGACAAATACATTCCGCCCCTTGGAACCTGGCCATGCGAACAGAAGGGGCCAGGGAACCGGACCTGCGCTTCTCCCCCTGAGCCCCTCGCCTGTCGGATTTGGGCGACCCCAGGGCCCGGCCAGGAGGCTCTGAATGTATTTTGTACCGTGTTTCTTTCCTCCCCGGCTCATTTCTAGTCTTCTTTCTCGAAGCAGTAGAGGGCTCGGCCTCCCCTCCCACTCAGAGGCCAGCTCCCTCTGGGAGCCTCTTGGTCCCAGACCTGGGCCAGCTCTTTGCCGGTGGTCACCTCCGGCCACAAGCCTCTGTCTGAAGATTCCTCAGGTCAACACCATCATTAAAAGTGGGTTTTGTTGATAATTCTATCCCGTGGCGGAGTGTTGTGTAAGCCGCGCTCACAGTGGGATGTTTTTCAGGTGTGTCTGGGTATGTAAGAGACAGAATGTTCTGGGTGCGTAACTGTCTTGTGCCTGCGCGACTCTGGAACTGCCTGTGAAGAACCAGGTGCCACTGTGTGTAAAATTGTCCCTGTGTTCAACTAACTGCCCTTCTGTGTCGTGAACCTGCATCCCCCCAAGCTGGTCTGGCCCGGCCCCCATATCTGATGTGTGTGTGGGCTCCTGTGTGTGGAATCGCACACGCATGGAGGAGGAATCGCGGGTGTGCGTGAACTCGTGTGTGAGAAGGTGCCTGTGTATTGTGCCTTTTGTCCTTGGCAAGTGTGTGTGTGAAGAGGGGCTACAGCGAGGGGAGGATTACCAGAGGGAGGTGTGAATGTCCTGCTTGGAAGCCACTGAGAGTACAAAGGGATAGAGAAGGGTCAGAGCAGGCCCCTCTGTGCCCTGGTGGGTGGAGTGAGTCTCAGTTTTGTTTGTTTTTTAAACATATCTTTATTGATCTCGGAGAGGAAGGGAGAGAGAGAAACATCAATGATGAGAGAGTCATTGATCGGCTGCCTCCTGCACGGCCCCGCTGGGGATCCCACAGCCCAGGCCTGTGCCCTGACAGGGATTCGAACAGCAGTCTCCTGGATCCCAGGTCGATGCTCAACCCCTGAGCCGCTCCCGGCCGAGTGAGTCTTATTTTTTTTGTGTTTTTTTAAATCCTCACACAAGGATATTTTTTCATTGCTTTTTCAGAGAGAGAGTGGAAGGGAGAGAGACACATCGATTGGTTGCCTCCTGCACTCGTCTCAAGCCGGATGGAGATGGAGCCTGCAACTGAGGCACGTGCCCTTGGCCAGAATCGAACCCGGGACCCTTCAGCCTGCAGGCCGAGGCTCTAACCACTGAGCAACCCGGCCAGGGCCAGTCTCCGCCCTCTTAATCACGCTTCAGCAACCCTCTTGAAGCAAATCCATTTCAGACCCAGAAGGAGCCAAGGTAGCGGTCGTCGCCGTTCCTTCGTTTCTGCAGCAGTCTTTACTGAGCATCTACTGTGTGCCAGGCACCGCTCTAGGTTCTAAAGATTTAAAAAGGAACAGAACAGACAACGCTCCCGCCCCTGCAGAGGTCACGTTTTCCCAAGTACTGAGCAGAAAGCTTTTGGGGAGGCGATGATGGGGCAGAGAAGGAAACAGACCTGGGTGGCCCCTGACCGATGCCAGGAGGTCATCCCCCCCCCCTCGTTATTCAGTGGGGACGCTGATTCACAGAGCCTGGTGGAAACCCCAAGTTGCACAGAGATTAATAGCAGACCTGGGGCTGCCCTGCTGGTGGCATCCCCAGAAAGTCCAGTCCACACACACAGAGCGACAGCACCTGGGGAGGAAGGAAAGCTTGGCCTCCCGGTGCAGGGGACAGGCCTGGTGTGGGAGCTGGGACACCTGGGCTCCCACCCGGCTGCCCTGCCGCATCCTGCCGAGGCTCCAGGATGCCAGCAGGGCAGGCGGCCGGCATCTGCTGACAGCTGGGCCTTCCTCCGGATTTCCCAACGGGCAGTGTGGGAGGGGGAGGCGGGTGGGGGCGCTGGGGGCAGGTCCTTGGGGGACCCATCTCCTCCCCAGGCCCAGCCTCCCTCCCTCTCCCCCCTTCTCTCTCGCGCTGCTTTGTCCTCTCCCCACGCCGCCCCCTTCCTCACGGTGCCTCTCCCCATGGCCTCCATCTCAGTTTCCCTTTTTGGGGTCTCGCTTATCTCCTCCAGCTGCTCTTTCATGCCCCCCTCATTCCGTCGTGGCCTCTTTCTGGGTTTCTGCTTCTGCCGGCCCAGGCACCTCGCTGGCTCTCTCTCGACCCCTGAGCTCTCCCTCCCTCTGCCCGCCTCCCGCTCCCTCCTTCCCTCCCTCCCTCGCCACCCCATCGCCCTCTCGGAGAGGGGGGTGACTCAGCGGGATCCAGACACAGTGAGACAAATGCTACCCAGGCCAGTAACCAAGGAAGTGGTTTCCTTAGCAACAGACTCCGCAGGCACGGGCCCGCTGCCCCATCCCTTAGCTATTACAGTAAGTCCTGCGGGTGGGGGGGGCGGCCTGGAGACAGGAAGCCAGTAATGACCCTGCTGCAGCGATCCTCCTGAGAGGGGACAGTGGTCAGAGGTCAGCTCCGCACCTGGCATCATGGAGACACTGGGAAATCTGAGAGGTTTGGGGGAGGTGGGCTGTGGGGTCCGAGAGAGGCAAGTCGCATGGAGAGAGCTGAGGGAGGGAGCCACGGGAACTGGTGACAGACTGGATGGGGGGGGGACACAAAGCAAAGAGGCCACCAAGATTCTGCCTGTGCAGCTGCTGGGAGGAGGCCCTTTGACTGATGGAGAACCTGGGGCAGAGGAGAGGAGAGGGAGGGAGAAGAGGGGAGCTGACACGGCCACTTGTCCCCGTCTGGCTGGGACGGCACTGAGGGGACGGAAGGTGGACACAGACGCAGAAATATCTCATTCAGTTCTCCCCGTAAGTTGGTAATTAGGAACGCGGGAGATGGAGCACAGCCCTCAGGGTGGTGAGAGGCTCCGAGAAGGTAGTTTATTGGCTCAGGGGACACAAAAGTTGGTGATGACTCTTGGATTCAAACGTGGGAACGGACCCGGAGCCTGTCCCCAAAAAATGGAAGACAGAAGAGGGTAGGAAAAGGGGGGGGCGGAGAGATTTTAATCATTGATTTGGTAGTTTTTCCCACTGGGAAAACCAAAATATGTTCAGTTTTAGAGAAATGAGAAAGCGGGAGGGAGGAGACAAAAGCGGCCCGCGTAGGATCGCTTTCGCAGCTATAAATAACTGCCCCCAAAGAAAACACCTGTCACTTCCAGGGAGAGGAATTCTGTCCCCATTTCAGGTTGATATTTAAATGATTCGGGGGGGGGCAGCGGCAAGGAGAGCTGCAAATCTGGGTGATAATAGCATCGTCCTCGAAAAAGCAACATGTCTATTTATCGTGGTTGCACGTTGACAACCTCCCCTCAGATTCGCAGTCCCCAGCCTGCCCGCGCAGGGGGAGAAGCGTGGGGGTGCCAGCAAGCGGGCGGAGCGTCCAGGAGGAAGAAATGATGGAACATTTATCCCCGGTCCAGGCCCAGGCCCGGCTGCCTCAAATCCAGTTCCCAACAAAGGTGGTGACATCTCCGAGGGGGCCCTGCGTCTCTCTTTCAGGCCCTGAGAGCTGATTGAAGTGAACAGTCACGACGGAATAGAATGTGTTATAACAAAACGATTTTTGTGTGTCCTGCGTCATTTACAAAACAATTATGGGGAATGAACAGTCAGCCAGAAGTGAGAGAGACGGTGGATCTTGGAGAGATTCGTGTGTGTCCTAAAGTGGAGGGACAACCGGGAAGGGCAGGCAACTCCGGGGCCAAAATCTCTTGCAAGGGCTGAGTCAGGCACCCGACCCGTAACCATAGTTACTTGGGCGTCCAAAGCGGAGACGGCCCAACCCTTACCCCAGACGCTCTGAAGCAGACTTTGCAAAAAAAATAAATAAAGCCCAGGAGCCGGTGCGAGGGATCCTCTGGGCCTCCTAGGAGGTGAAGTTGAGTTTCCAATTGCCGTGTTGATGAAACTATCAGCTCTCACAAACTTTGGGGTGGATGGACAGAAGGATTCACCTGCCCAGACAGTGGCCAAGAAGAAGGGAGAATGTAGAACTCCTCCCGGTGATGAGAGCAGCTAATGTTTATTGAGCACTAATTACATGCTGGGTGCTGTGCTAGAAGCTTCCTGGGTATAACATCCCTGAATCGTCACCAGAAAACCCTGCGAGCCTGGGACGCTTGTCTCCCCATTTTACAGTCAGGGAAACCGAGGCTCAGAGAGGTTAAGTAACTCACCCACTGTCACACAGCTGGGAAGTTATAAAAATGGGCTTTGAACTCGGGCAGTTTAGCGTCACAGTCCATACGTCTAACCACCATCCTGTATCCCAGGGGGAGAAATGAGCCCAGAGCCCAGAAGGACGGGGTGGGTCCGGCGAGGCAACGTGGAGAAGACAGGTGGCCTTTCTGGGGCTGAGGACCCACGGGGTGGGGCGAAAGTAGAGGGAAACAAGGCCGTCGCTCCTGAAGCAGCCTGGGAGCCGGTGGGCCGGGTGACTTTGGGCTCTGAGCGGCAAGGTTGGTTTATAGGTTCCCATGGCAACTGCCAAGTAATAATCTCAGACGCCACACTGCTCCGTGATTCTCTAGAAATTCTCTCCTTTTTGCTACCACGGCCGCCCCTCCCCGCTGATGGAGGCAAGGTGACAGCTTCGTCCCCAGGAGAGATTGTGCTGGAGAAGAGAAGATGACCTGAGACCCTTTTATGATGACAATGGTGGAGGGAAATGTGGGGGCGGGAGGGGGGATGCAGGCAGGAAAAAAAGAGAAAGGGGCTTAAAACCTCAAAGGTCCCATCGTCAGACTGGGAAGGGACTGCGTGCGGAAGGGGCTTCTCAGGTCAGCTTACAGATCGCATGAAAACCGTGAACTGTCTCCCCAGGAGAAGGTGAGCTTACGCAGAAACCCGCACACGGTCTCACAGGTCGTTACAAGCAGCGTTTAAACCCCCGGGACCAAAAGTAGGGAATTAAAAATCACCCAATCCAACGGTTTCCAAATTAGGCCAGCAGAGCCCTATCTTCAATCAAAGCGGAACCTGAAACGCTAATCTCTAAAGCGGTGCTGCTCAGTCAGGGGTTATGCCCCAGGGATATTTAACGAGGCCTGGAGGCAGTTGGTTTTCACTACGGGGTGGGGGGAGGGGCTATTGCATTTATCGGGGAGAGCCCAAGGGTGCTGTTCAACATCCTACAAAGCACATATCAACCTGCCACAACAGAGAATATGACCCCCAATATCCATAGTACCAATGCTGACAAACTCTGATGTAATGAACAGGGAGCGGCTCATCCACCCACCCACCCATCCACCCATCCATCCATCCATCCATCCACCCACCCACCCATCCATCCATCCATCCATCCATCCATCCATCCATCCATCCATCCATCCATCCATCCATCCACCCATCCATCCACCCATCCACCCATCCACCCATCCACCCATCCACCCACCCGTCCGTCCGTCCGTCCGTCTGTCCGTCCGTCCGTCCGTCCGTCCATCCATCCATCCACTCGTCCATACATCCCCTCCTTCCGTGAAATGGCCGGGGAATGGCTCAAGGAGCTCCTCCAGCATCAAACTGACTGACATTTAGACTCAGCTGTGTGACCAGGGGCCAGCAGCCAAGCATCTCTGAGCTTTACTCTCCTCAGCTCTAAAATGGAGATGATCGGAGTGAAACTACTGGGGTGGTTGTCCTGGGCGCAGTCACTATACACACAAGGTGGGAAAGGAGCAAAGGTATTCTCTTTATTCTCATTACAGGTATTAATGGGTGTTTTGGAAGATTTCGCAAATGAGAAATTCAGTTGGTAGTAACTGGGAAAGTGTCTGCCATTGGCTAGCTTGCGGGATCAGGGACAGCTATGGACCAAATGCTTTCACCCTCCCACGTTCTTATGTTGAAACCCCAACCCCCAGGGTGCTGGTATCGGGGGGTGGGCCTTGGGAGGTGAGCAGGATTAGGTTAGGTCACGAGCGTGGGGCATTCAGAGGCGTTAGACCTTTCTTTGCATCCTGTGAGGACACAGCAAGAAGGCGGCCCTCTGCAAACCAGGGTGGTGATACCTATGAATGGTGCCAGGTGGGTCCTGGAAATATCCAGGGGGCTCTTTGTAGAGCATATGATGGTCTAACCACGATGCTGTACACCTGAAACTAATACAAAATAATATTGAATGTCAACTGTAATTGAAAAATAAAATAAACACGCCTTTACTGTGGTTAAACGAATGGTAAAAAGCAACGTTTAAGTGCTAATTATTGTTATCAGAGGCCGCTTTCCACCTCATTAAGCGCATGGATTCCGTAATTGTTACCCAGTTCTCAAGGAGCAATCGGGGTTCCTCGGGTGTTAGCATCGGCCCATTTCCCACCAACGGACCCCATTCCCAAGCCACAGGCTGGCAGGCGGGCTGGTCTTGAGGCCTGGACTCAGGGTCCCGTGGAAAAGTGGAAAGGCTGTGCCTTCGCCCTCCCAGGTTCAAGCCCGGGCTCGCTTCCCAGTGCGTGGCCTTAGAAATGTTGCCTTGTGTCTCTGAGCATCAGTCTCCTCGTCTAGAAAGGGAGGCCCATGTGCATGGAGCTCCTGACCCACTGGAGGGATTCGGTTATTATTATTGTCAATATTAGCGTTTCCTCCACCATGAGCTTAGTGATCTCTTTTTGATCAGCTTTATTAAAGTATATTTTACATACAACAAAATTTGCCAACTTCAGCTCTTCGATTTGATGGATTTTAACAGGCACAATATAACCAGGTGGTCATCTTCACTCTCTCACTACAGAAGGTTACCGTTTCCACACAAAGCTCCTGCGTGCTCCCCACAGTCAGGTTCCTCCCTCCAGTCCCCACGGCCCCTGGGAGGCTAGAAACCCACGGTCTCGGGCCCCACATTATACCCAGGGAATCGGGATCTGACACGATCCGGGGCATTGGCACGTGCGGTCATTTGTGAAGCGCAGCCCTGACCAACCCCTGCTCACTCTGCAAGCCCCTCCTGCCCTGGGAAGCTGTCCCTGCACCCCCAGGCTGGGTTAGGTGACCCTCTATTTAGCAAGCATCACACCCCCTGGCAGCTGCCTCTTTCCTTGGCTGGGATCCCCGGGAGACGGAGCAGAAACTGTGATCCCTCATCCTGACGCGTGTTATTAGTGGCCACTACTTTGGGGACCCTATTAAGCAGCAGGTAACTTACCAGCACGTAATCGTCACACTCATCCTACTGGATAGAAACCACGACAATCTCCTTTCACGGCTGAGAAAACCGAGGCTTAAATGCATTGCTCAAGACCATCATGGAAGAGGCAGGGCCAGGACTTGAACTTCTGTGGGTCTGAGACCAAAGCCGGAGGATTGAACCCCTGGTCATACCGGGCATAGCAGGTGGGGAAGGAAGGCGCAGGGAAAACGCTGCCACCTCATGTATAAAATAAAACGCGAACACAAATACACCAGCGCACGATTTATTAGAAAGAAGCCAGCGCCTTGTGTCGAGGGCTCTGGGGTCCAAGAAAGCAGAAAATCTGAAATCTCTGAGAGCCCTTTTCCCCAGCTCCTCTTAGGTTTGCAGTCCCCAAGTCCAGCCCCCCTTAATCCAATTAAAAGGGACTTGTTTATGGTTATCAGCTCTTTATTTGGTTTGTTAAAACGTGCAAATTACCCAGAGGCCTCTTGGTCCCCTGAACCAAAGGTGTCGCTAAAACTATTAAGTTAAATCCAATTAAGCACAGCTGCGGGTGCTTGAGTGAGGTGGGGCAGGGAGGGCGGGGTTTTGCTGGGGAGAGAAGAGATCTGGGCTCCTCACTTCGCATTCGGAGTGTGGGTAGGAAAAAGGCAAAAAGAGGCACCACTTGCCCTGTACCAGACCTGGGGTACATCCTTTAATTATCTCAGGAACTCCGCAAGATGGGCCTGATTGGACCCATTTTGTAGATGAAGGAACTGAGGCCCAGAGAGGTGCAACAACTTGTCTAGAAGGTCACCTGACTGGGAAGTGGCAGAGGCAGGATTTGAGCCCTGAACTGGCCTTAGAGGTCATCTGGCCAAGAGGAAGGCTCTGGAAACACCGAAACCTGAGCCTCCCCATCCTTAAAGCATAACGGTTACATGGCCGCCTCCCAGGGTTTGGGGAGGGGTCAGTAAACTATGTTCGTCTTCAGCGCTCGGCGTATCGTAGCTACTCGCTATGTGCTCACATCTGATAACTGCACTCTTGTCGAAACCCATCTCCTTCCACTTCCTATTTCTCAGAAGGGAAGGTCGAGACCCAGGAGGGGAATGTGACCTCCTCAAGGTCACAGATTCCGTGACAGCTGCTTGTGGGCGAAAGCTCGCAGGGCAGTCACGGGAGAACGGGGGACCTTCAGACACGCTGGGGTGCCTCACCTCAATTCTAACCGGGCAGAGGGCTCTCAGGGGCTGCAGACTCCTCCCCGCTCCCCTGAGACCAGCAGGCCAAGCCCCGCCCTCCACAGGCCCAAAACCCCCCCAGGAGAAAAGCAGGGGAGGGGCAGCCTCTTGGAGAAGCTGAGTATGTTTATCCAGCGAGGAACTTAGCTCAGGAACCTGCAAAACTGACATTTGGGCTAAAATGGTGAAACTTGTTAGCTTAGCGTAGTAGGGCTGCTGTAACAGAATGCCACAGACGGCGTGGGTGTGGCTTAAACAGAAATGTGCTGTCTCAGTTCTGGAGGCTGGAAGGCCAAGGTCAAGGTGTCAGCAGGCAGGGTCCGCTGCAGGCCTCTCTTCTCGGCGTGTAGACGGCCTCTTCTCCCTGCGTCTCTTCGAGTCATCCTTCCTCTGCACGGGTCTGTATGCAGATTTCCCCTTTTTATAAGGACACCGGTCACACTGGATTAGGACCCAACCGAATGACCTGGTTTTTAACTTGACGACCTCTGTACAGCAGGTCACAATCTGAGGCGCTGGGGGTCAGGGTGCCAAATATGAATTTGGGGGGACACACCCTTCAACCCACAACACGGACTCAGCTTCATTTTCCGTTTGGTTTTGTTGGGGTGTGTTGTGGTTTTTTTTGCCGATGCGGGGTGGGGGTGGGAGGAATTGAAAGGGTTGCCATAAGGAAAACCAGATCAGACCAGATCTACAGACAAAGAAATTACGTTTTCTTCGCACACCCAAATTGTAGCAAGCAAGCAAAGGGCAGCCCCCATACATACATAATTTAGGCAGATTTGTGCAGCCTCCTGAATCAATGACCTGGATTAGGCGCAGCCCCCGGAGGTAACAAAGCGCATGCAGTCTTGTTGCTCCAGGAAAAGGGAAAGAAGAAATAAAACATGAGGGCAGGGAGAGCTGGCAGCCTTTTAAACACGTATTTTCCGGGTGCTGGGATAAGCTCGGTATGTGGGTTATTTTATAGAATCCTCACGCAGCCCTAGGAGGCGTTGCTCTTACACTCCCAGTCTTACGGATGGAGAAACTGAGGCCCAGAGGGGAAAAACTATTTGCCCGATGAAACGGGCCTGAATCCAGATCCCGTGTGTGTGTGGTCACTGCCCACCCCACCTGCCCCTTCCCGGAGCTGGCTGACCTCTTCTGAGAAACTCCAAAGAACGCTTCCCTCTGCTCCAAGGGCAGGGGGGTGCAGGGACCTAGAGGCTGGGCTGGTGGGCAGATCTGCCAGCTCCCCAGGGCTTACGTGGCAGGTTTCAGAAGCTCAGCTCTACTGTAGCTTCCCCAGGGAGAACCCGCGGAGAATTACAACAGCAACAACAATAATAACAACAACAATAATAACAATACTTCTTAAAACAACCTAGATGTCCACTTCTGCTAGGTCTCCGAGGCAGTCGCTTGAATAACCAATGCTATATAGGGGAACATTTGGGGGCCTGATTAAAAAGTGGGTAAACGTGCCATAGAACAGAATATACACACGAATCTTTTTGCTAGACAGATATTGCTAGACTAGACTGCAGATGATAAACTAAAATGATAAAATGCTTATCCCTGCAAGATCCCTGGGGTTCTAGGGGATTCCCACCCCCCCATCCCCCCTTTTTTTTCTTTTTGCTGGTTCATATATTCTTTTTTTTTTTTTTGCCAAAAGTTGTGCATTATTTAATATAAAGAAAAGGAGGATATCGTTTCTCTCAGGGGTAAATCATTCTGATTTTCTAAAGAGTAAGCTCTTTATTTCTAAGAGCTGTTTCCCTTCAGCCGCCCTCCCCCCCCACCACCACCATCGTATTTTTGCTCACACCTGAGAATACTTTTCCTGGTAACAAGAAGGCAAACCTGCATCCTGATCAGCTTGCTGGCTATTTTCTAGAGCGTCTCCTGTCTTCTCTAGGAGACACCCCTGGAAACCTGTCCCTGACCTGCTCCCCTTTGCCCTGGCATGGAAACCTGATGGTGTGCCAATGGCCATTCGCTGCCCTGTAGCTCCTGGGTAGGTCCTGACTGGCTGAAGCCACCTCCTTTCTCTGTCTGATTGGTTTAGCCATGGCCATGGGACCCAGGTCAGGAGGGGCTCCCTTGCGAGATTGGGAAACATCCCCCTTCTGCTTGATGCTGCTGGAGGCCGGGACACCTGCCGCCCTGGAGGCCGGGACACCTGCTGCCCTGGAGGCCATCTCATGACCAGGAGAGATGCCATCCTGCGGACAAAGCCTAACCTCTGAATATGACAGAGCAGAGGAAAGGAAACGCTCTGGGACCTCGATGTCACCATCCAGCTGCTGAATTCCCAAACTCCAGGTGTCCTTCAGTCATTTGGAGCTGAGGGTTCTGCTCCTTGAAGCCAAATGCATCCTAATCGATACAGTCTTGCTTCTTTTGACTTTTGCTTGGTTTATTTCAAGCTGTGCATCCAAAGGGTAACGCCAACCAGCTTGGATACTAAGGACTTTTATTCGTTTCATTTACAGCCCCAGCCTTTGAAGAGACCCTGCTTTTCTGCTTCCCCGCTTCTCGAGGTTACAGAGATGGATGTGTCTGAACCAACACGTGAGAAAAAGACTGGAGCGGTTGATGGGAGTGGACGACCGCCTTGTGGAACAGGGGACAAAGGAACTGGGCCTGGGGACATCCGGGTTCTTGCCCTGGCTCACCTCTGACGGGACTAGTTTCCCATCAGGGATCCTCAACTCAACCGACCGCAAGGCCCTCGTAGCCTGACGTGTTGAGAAGGAACAACGTGTTTCCATGGACATATCTGCCCGCATCCCTGAAGATGCGGTGGTCAGGGGACCAGGACAAGGCTTACAATCCAGGGACCAGAAAGGGGTGACATTTCAGATTCCAACAAGCTGACATTGTCCCAACAAGGAGCCTGGAAGGGGACCAGGGGACCCCTACTCTGCTCCCAATCTCTTGTTCTCCAACCTGCCTCAGTTTCTGCAATTCCCCCTTTGCTGTGCTGTTCTTTGGGGGGGGGGGGGGGGACGACACAGCAGTGCCATCTCCCTGCTGCTCTTTCAGAGGGAAAGAGCTGTTGGGCCGGATCCCTGTCCTGTTCTGAGGAATCGGGGGTGGGGGAGCAGTTGCTGAGAGCTGCATCCTGGCTCCCAGAATCAATCTCCACTCAGCAGCCCCAGCCGAGACGTGAGTCCTCTCCCCAACTCCCGAGAGATCCGAGGCTTTCTAACAGAAAGCCTTTCCCTGTTCTGTACCAATTTCTCTGTATTAATTTATTTAACTCAGGCAGCAGAATATCGAGTGAAAGAGTGTAAGCCACAAAGCTATACAGACGTGGGTTCAAATCCCAGCTCTTCCACATGGTCTCAGATGTCGTATCCCCGGAGCCTAGCACAGTGGCTGGCACATAGTAGGTGCTCAATAAAAATCAACAGATGGCTATCTGTGTGGTTCGGGGAAACTTACTCGACCCCCCTTCGAGTTCCAACATCTTCATCTCTAAAATGAAGGTGGGTTTACCCTTCAGTTTCCAATGAGGGTGGAATGGGATGGTGGATGTGAAATAGCCTCTGACCGCCCGTCGCCATGCCTGAGACCCATCACCAGCCACTCCCAGTAAAGCACCGGAGCCTGGGCGGTGGCCTGGGCATTAGAAACTGCCCGCCATCAACCAGGGGCTCACAAGGCCATTCCCAGCCACCAGCGAGGGCTGAGAGCCCCCTTTCCCGCCGTCCTGTACGCGTCCCAGCCGCACAGCACCAGCACCTGGGTGCCAGAAGCTCGTTCAGTCATCCAGATGTTTGCTCTATGGGCCCCAAACACCTGCGTGATGGAGCCCAGGGAGGCCCCTGGGCTCGGGGACACCTGGCTGTCAGGTGCCTGCCTGTGCCTCCTGCCGTAGCAGCGCCCAGCGCCCAGCGCCCAGCGCCCAGCACAGGCTGGCGCCCAGCGGGCTGCTCCGTCCGCGATTTCCAAGTGGAAGGAAAAACACAGGAAGTTTATGGTCGTCACAGTTGTACCAGCCAAATCCTTAATCGAGTCCTGGGCCGGAAAAGAATTACAAAACAATGGGGACAGGGCGTGAGGGGGAGGGAGGCGTCTGGTTTCTTGACTTTCAGGCAGCAGTTAATCAGACAAAGGGAAGAGGCCGAGGGTGGAGCAATGAGCTTGGCGTGGGATTCATGGAAATCTCCTTCGAGTGGGACTGCTCCTGACGGTCCAAGGGAAAGAGCTGTGGCTTCTCCACTTCTGAAGAGGTGACCTGGGGCCTCAGTTTCCACGTCTGTGAAATGGGGATAATTCTACCTTTTCCCAAGTTTCATCACTATGGGGGCGGAAATGTGAAATGGAGTTTGGCTGATGAAGCTCTGTGATGAGAGCTTCCTCGGGCTGCTTCGTGGACAGTGGGTGGTCGGGGGCAAGCCTGGCAGCGGGGAGACCAGGGAGAGGCTGAGCCACGTCTAGATGAAAGTGGGTGGCACACATGAGCCCGGCCTCTGCTAAACGCTTACGTGCGGCAACTCGTTTCATCCTCACAGCAACCCTGAGAGTGGCCAATTCTTATTATACCCATTTCACAGATGAGAAAACTGAGGCTTTGGAGAGGCTGAGTAGCTTACTAAGGTCACAGAGCCTAATTCTAGCCCTGATTCTAGCTGATGTAAATGGTGGAGCTGGGACTGGAGCTCAGGAGGTCTGACTCCCAAGCCCATGTGATCCTGCGTCATAACCATCCAGGGTCCTTTGAGTCAGGGGACAGGGCTGGGGTGACCCCCAGGAGGGCTCAGTCCTTCCTGAGACTCTTTGGATGGGCTCTGCAAGGACTCCATCCGTCTGTAACATTGTTTTGAATCAGAGAGAAGCCCCCAGACCTGATTCTGCCCAGAGCACCAGTGAAAGTGAGAAGTCATTGCTGCAGGCATCGTAAGTTATTTTACCCACTGAGGCATAACTTGCTGCAGTGCGTGCCTTCCTCTTATACGTACAGAGAGACGGGGTTTCACATAGAAGGACAGCCACAAACCACCACCGCGATCAAGATGCAGAGTATAACCCTCACCGGTATCCGGGGCAGTTTTAAAGAGTAAAGTTTGTGACCCCAAACACAGCATGTTCCTGCCCCATACCAGGTTTTCCTAAGATCCCCTGCCTCCCCTTCAGCCAAGATTCTGCTGGAAACTCCCCAGTGACCCCGAGATTCTGGGCTGGGGTCCTTCAGGGCAGATTCGCACCAAAGTCCTTGCCCACACACTAAGAAGTGGAGAGGGTGGCTTGGTGGATGCCCTGGTCTCTAGCCTGACGGTGCTTTAAAAGTGCCTCCTGTGAGCATGTTCGTACATATCTCTTCTCCCAGCAGCCAGTGAGGTAGGAGGTCCCAATCTTATTTTCAAAAAAAAAAAAAAAAGTGCCTCAGTTTGAGCATCTGTAAAATGGGGGAATGGGAAGGGATGAATGTGATGAAGTAGCATCTCTTCTAAACTCAAATATCCTAAGATTCCCAGGGCTGTGAGGAAGCGACAAACACATCCAGACACCACCTCCTCCCTCCAAAGGGAAAAACAACCCCTTAGGCCCACCCCCCATCTTCTCAAAATCTCACCCTGGAGATTTTGACACGTGCCTGCCTTGTCCCACAGAGGAGTCTGCTCAGAGGACAGCTTAGGTTTGTAGGTTGCTTTAGAGTCAGACACACTGGGGTTTGGATCCCAGCTCTGTCACCTGTTAGCTGTGTGACATTGGGCAAGTCGCTTCGCCTCTCTGAACCCCCATTTCCTCATCGGTACACGGAGATAGGAATGGTCCTCACCACAAAGGTTGGAGGGTGCCCCAGCCTTGGACGTGCTCAGTTCAGATTACCCACTATTATTATTGTCGCGTTGTTGAATCTCTGAGCAGAAGGTAAGGGTCCTATAGATAGGCCCGTGCTTCCTCCTCTCTACACCTCCCACCCACGGCCACTGACCAGGTCTCTGGGGCAGCAGCTGGCTGACGTGCAGAGGGGTAACCCCATCTCCTATGGGGGGGAGAGACTTCTGGAAGATCCCCCGGGACAGAACTCAGTAACCTCCAAGGTTAAACCCCAAGTCCAAGCTCTCAGAGTCTTGTCTGCCTCAATTCCCACAGCCACCACCCGCCATAGGAGCGTGAATAAGCCTCTGTTGCTCGTAGGTTAATATATGTTTTATTTATAGGGCTTTATTATGTGCTCGGAGGGCTCCCCTGAGAAATATAATTGTGCATTGGGAGGTACATTTGAATAATATTTACAATTAAGTTCCGTCAATAAAGCAACGCACCGAGGCCTCTGTGCAGCTGAAACAGTCCCCGGGTTGGTTTCCCACTAACCACTCCCCTGAGAAAGCTTGGGGAGCTCTGAAGCCTCCCTCCAGCCGTCCACTCCTCTCAAGGGCCACCTTTGCTCCCAAAGTCCAGGCCTCATCGCAACATTTGGAGGCTGCAGTGGCCCCCAAGTCCCCAACCCTCTCCAACCTGTACTCCCCAGAAGGGCCCGGGGATTGGGCGTCAGAAGGGACGGAGATCTGAGCATATCGCTGCCCCACGGGGCATCCCCTTCATCTCAGGCTCCCACAGGCCCTCATGGCTCTCGCTTTTGGATTCTGTTCTCCCACCCATCCCGGCCCCTAAGACCAATCCATCTCCCCTTCCGAGCCCCTCTCCCTGATCCCCTCTCAGTCCCACCCCCCTCCTGCCTCTCAAGGGCTGAAGGAGCTGGGAGCTCAGCCACAGACCTGGTTCGAAGCCCAGCTCCACCATTTATTCGCTTTGTCACCCTCAACGCGTGAGGCCCGCAATCTGAGCCTCGCTTCCCGCATCCCCACGTGGGTCTGAGGGTCCTCTCCTCGCAGGACCGTTTTGAGGGTGTGGTGAGAGTTTGCCTGCATATGACGGTAGATGCTCAGTAAATGCGGGGTTCCTCTCCTTCGCTTATCTGCCATTTCCTTTGTGCCTCCCTCTCCCCTCCGTGCCCCCTCCTCTGTCCTCAAGTCAAACGTCATCTTCCCTTCTTGCCCCTCTGCCTGCTTCCCAGCACCCCCTCAGCCCACGCACCCCACCCAGGAGGCAGCACTGCGACCCCATGGGCTGGATCCTGGCCCCCGAGGGAGGGCTCGGGGCACAGGGCGAGCTCGCTGCCTGTGAACAGCAGGGACTTGTATGTGTGACGGGCGGTGGTCCTCAGAAACGGCTGTAGGGACAAGATCGAAGGGACCATCATAGTGGCATTTAACCTTTAATGGGAAACTGCAGCCAGAACAGGAAGAGAGGGGAGCAGGGGCAGAAAAAGGAGGCCTGACCCGAAAGAGGGGAACAGCTGGTTTGGATTTCGCTCCCGATCATCAGCTTTTCCAACGACAAAATGATTTCCTGGCCCCCCGGGGCCCCGCCTGGCCTGGACGCAGCCGGGGTGGAGAGAGGAGCTGTGCCGAGGAAGCAGCCCTGGCCTGGGGCTCAGAGGTCCAAGTGGCCGGGGACTGCCTCTGGGACCTGGCTCACGGCCCACACCCCCTTGTGCCTTAGTTGCTTCTCCTGTGAAGCTGGGGAGGGGGTGACCGGGGCACTGGGCGCTATCTCTGAAGCTCCCTTTTCGCTCTCACACTGTCCGGGTGCAGGTTGCTTCAAGCAACGGGAGGCTGCAGCTGGGGATCAATTCAGAGCTGGCCCGTCATAAACACAACTGGACCTGACTTGTGAAGGAACAGTTTGTCTCTTAATGAGGTGTGATTACAAACAGCCCGTGGCCTCGGGAGCCTGCCGGGCGCTGTGTAGACGTTACATCTGTTCATAGCATCTTGTTGGAGAACTGGCTTCACAATGAAGGGACTTGGGAGAGAACAGAATGCAGACCCTTGGAGACCAAAGGGCCTTGGGCCCACAAGGGGCTGCCTCCAGCCAGGCCCGTCCCCCCTGCCTTCCCTGAGGTCTCGGGGGTGCAGGAAGCGGAGCCACCGGGGGGGGGGGGGACGTGAGGATGGGTGTCCAGGGAGCTGGAGGCCAATGGCATCATCTTTGCCATGTTGGGTCATTTTTGAAAACTATTTGCACAGCTGACTTAAAGGCCATTGAGGTGTTTATATATTAATCCACTGAGGAATATATATTTATGGTCAAAACTCCTGGCCCCTCTCAAAACCTTAAGACTCTGCAGCCTTATTTGAGCCAGACAGACACATAGGTTCAAATCCAGGCTCTGGCAGAGACCAGCTGTGTGCCTTCAGGCAAGTGACTTAGCCTCCCTGAGCCTCAGATACTTGATATGTGAAGGGAAGTAAAATGTAATTGTACCTAACTCAGGGCAGCTGTGAGGAATAAATGAGATACGTGTAAAGTGCTTATCATATGAGGTGCTAAATAAATGAAGGCTATCATTATCGTCTAGAATGTTCTCAATGGATACATTCTCTATAGAAAGAGACAGAGCCTCTGGCTAGCTGTGTGCTGTTGGGCGAGTTGCTTGCCTTCTCTGAGCCTCAGCTTCGTCATTGTAAATGGGATAATGACACCGGAGCACAGGAAGGTATTGTCCTAGGTGAGAAGGTATTGTCCTAGGTGAGAAAAGGCCATAGGGCCGCGCACAGGAGCCCTGCGACCTGCATCCCAGAAGCCACAGTTGAAGGATTCAGGCTTCAGACTCCTCTTCGAATTCGGTGACTGAGCCCTTGGACAGCCCCCTACTCTCCCAGTTGGGAGGCACTCCCAGGTCGCCTCCTGAAGTTGAGTTGGGACTAGTCTCTAGCAAGGCTTTGAGGAAGTTCAGGAGGAAGATGAGAGGCCTCCTACCTCACCTCTTGCCCAGGGTTCATTCTGAGCGGCTCCAGCCAGAGCCCATAGATTAGGGAAGGAGAGGGGAACCGCTGGGAGGGGATGGGGGCTGCTGGTGAAGCTGCCCCCTCAACCCAGCCCCTCCCCACCCAGGAACAAATGCAAAGTGAGAACAGAGGTTGGGGAAAAGGGCTAGCACTGCCCCCACCCCCAAAATAACTCCAGCACAAAGCACCGTGGCCCATTGAAAGTGCTCTCCTTTCTCAGTTCCTTCCCCAGCTCCCATTGCACCCTGCCTGTCCGCCCTCACAAAGAGCCCACGTGGCCCCTCAGGACCTGTTCTTTGTCTTCCTATTTGGTCTGAAAGCCAAATGCACGGTCCTGTGGGGCCAGACGATCACATGTCCCTTTCTTCCCCCAGGTCACCGGTGCGTTTCCACACGCCCTAAGCCAAGTAATGGCTGGAGCGGTGGGGTTCCTGCCTGGCTATTGAACAGGTATGCAGGGGGAGGCGTGACCTGCGAGTGTCACACTGGTTAGCTCTGCCCTCCTCTGCTCCCACCAGGAACGGACCCTGTAGAGTGTTTGTGTCATTACCGGGGAGCGCACAGTAGGTAGCAGAGTCTCCCTGTCTTATGCCGATCGCAGTGCTTTTGAGAATGTTCCCCTTTTTTTTTTTTGCTTTGCGTCAGTCAAGGCTGGTCTCCCAAGAAGCGTGGGACGCTGGTCCAAGGCTCTGAGGCACATGGCCTGCCACGTCCCCCATGCCACTGCAAGACAGGGGTTCCAAGCCCTGGGTGCCCAGCTCAAAACACTGTTCAGCCCCGTGCAAAATACAGAGGGCATTGGTGGGTGCTGACAAGGCTCCTGCTGCGGTCTTGAGAAAGCAGAGCTCTGGACGCCAAGGTCGGGGGTGTCTCCTGGGGCCCCCAGGGGGGGCTCAGAGCATGTTGGTCTCCTTCTCATTCATCGAGGACCTCTCGTTTACGGTTGACATCCTGGTAAAGCTCCTGTGGCTGGGGTAGGAGGAGTGGCCCGTGTCTTCACTCAGAGCGTTGACCAGGCGGGAGAAGAAGGCTACCCTGAACTTCTTGAAGTCCTGACCCATGAAGACGTACAGAATGGGGTTCATGCAGCTGTTGGCGATGGCGATGGCAGTGGCCAGGGGCAGACCCAAGCTGAAGACAGAGCGGGACACGGAGGTGTGGTGGAGCTCCAGGAGGAACAGGGTTTGGAAGGGGCACCAGCACAGGAAGAAAGTGATGATGATGGTCACGATGATCTTGAAGGGCCTCTTGGTCTTGGCCAGCCGGTTGCGCCGTAGCTTGCAGACGATGGTGAGATAGCAGGCGGTGATGACGAGGACCGGGATCAGAAAGCCGCAGAGGAAGCGCGTGACGGTCACCACCAGGTGCCGGTGGAAGCCCACGGAGTCCAGCTGGGGCTGAGCGGACCACGGGGACGAGCTGAAGTTGTTGAAGCAGGAGACCTTCCCGTGCACGAGGGCCGTGTCCCGGAACACGAGGGACGGCGAGCTCAGGAAGAACGCCAGGACCCAGATGCCCACGCAGGCCATGTAGGCCAGGCGCACGCTGCGGTGGTTCTGCGACCAGACGGGGAGCAGCACCGAGACGCAGCGGTCGAAGCTGATGACCGTCAGCAGGAAGACGCTGGTGTACATGTTGTGGAAGAGCAGGAAGCTGTTGATCTTGCACATGACCGTCCCGAAGACCCAGTTGTAGTCCATGGCGATGTAGGCGATGTGCATGGGGAGGAAGAGGTTGAACAGGAAATCCGCGATGGCCAGGTTGATGAACCAGACCGTGTTCACCGTCTTCTTCATCTTGAAGGTGGCGATGAAGATCACCAGGCCGTTGCCCAGGATCCCGAGGAAGCAGACGATGCTGTAGATCGCCACCAGGAAGATCCTGATGATGTCGCCTTCGGGGGAGCGAGACTCCTCCGGAATCATGATGGTGCTGAAATCTTCATCGTCGTAGGAGAGGGAGTAGTTGTAGTCCTCGTACTCCATCGTCTGCCGGGGGAGACAGGGGGCGTTAGAGGAACCTTGGCTGGCACCGGCTTTAGGAGGTTAACGGACACCAGCAAGAGCGGTGCCCTTGTCCCTGGCCATGAGCAAGGCCAGTTCCGTAGTTTAACTACTTGTCTTTTGCTATTGTCATTCATTTAAGGACTGTCCGGCACCTCCTTCCACACCAGGTGCTATCTGAAGGTGTGGCATGCACACGCTTTCTTCTTGCTTGCTAAAGCTCAGTGAGGCAGGTAGGCCATGAGCCCCACTTTACAGATGAGGAGACTGAGGCACGGAGAGCTTAAGCCAAGGTCATACAGCTGAGCGTCAACCCAACTTCAGAATCTGTCCTCTGGACCCTCCCCTTCCCCTTACCGTCTAGTAGGGGAGACAAGCATTCGTCCAAAAGTCCCTTAGTCCTGGGAAAATCTCAGCGACGCTAAGTGCAGCTAAGGAGAGGTGCACAGCGCCGTGAACTTGGTCCCAACCACGTTTCCAAGACCCAGGGGACAGCTCTGCCGTGCTCCCACATTGCCAGTGGGCCCCACTGGTGCCCTTTGGAGATCTGAGCTCAGACCGCAAGAGTCGCTCACCGTTCACGGTTACGGTGTCCGCAGCTGTCCTGTTGGGTCCCCAGCCAATCAGTCCCTGTGCACAGCTGGAAACACCTGCAGGGGAGAGCAAGAGAGTAGCAGTTGGATCCCGGGCTGAGGGCCACGGCGCCGGGTGGACTCAGAACCAGAGAAAGGACCTGTTGCCGTTACTCCTGATTTACAGAGAAGGAAGCAGAGACATGCAGAGGCGAAGGGACGTGCCCGAGGTTACTCAGCGGCTGAGCTGGAATCTGAACCCAGGGCCCTGACACCCTGGACTCCATGCAGTTGCCACCACTAAAGCTCTCCCCATCTTGATAGACGGGCTCCAAGCAGATGCCTCGCCCCGGCGAGACTGACAATCGGTGCTTTATTATCAATAACTCCAGCTTTCCTCCATCTGAATTCATTGCTGGTCCTGAATGGATTTGAGGTTATATTTTATTGGATAAAAGTCATCTGTTGCTTTTATTAAATAAGAGCTACTTGTAAAATTCCACTGGGGACTCTGGGTTCCAGGGATTCAGAATTTAAGCTTGGGTGTCGTCCCATTCTGCAGGCTGGCAGCAAATTCCAGAGGTGCCCAATAAAGGGTCTCCAGGGCTTCCTGGGGCGCTGGAATGAGGAGAGAAGATGGGGACATTGCAGATGCCCCCCCTTACCTGGGGGAAATGTGACCAGTGTTCATGATAACAATAAATTCCAGGGACTGTGCTGAGCATATAATACAGGGGGTCTCAATTTAGCCCTGTGAGGAGCACAAACGAGGGCAAGGGCGATGAAGACCCTTGCCCAAGGCATCCACGCAGCAGGTGGCAGAGCCGGGATCATAATCTGATGACAGCCGCCGAGTGTACCCTTGAGGAAGAAATGACTGTGTCCACATTCCCTGTGCCGGGCTGTGCAGGCCCCAGGGACAAGAATATGCCTTTTCTAGCAGGAAAGCTGCCTGAGCACCAGCCATCACATCCAAGTTCCAGGCAGGAAGAAGGGAAGAGCTGGAGGAGGGAGGCTCCACAGGAGCTCACAAGGCACAAGGCAGAGGAAGTGCTTGGAGAAGCCCAAGGAGGGGTCTCCCCCCAGCCTGGGAGTCTGAGGCTTCCTGGGGCAGCTTCCTTAGGGTGCCAGGGGGCTAAAGTTTTAACCCATCAGCTGAGTTAGTATGGCAACTATAAGTTTAGATGACAGAAGAAGGAAGGAGGGAGGGCCCCCCTCTCAGCATGGCACCCTCTTTGGCAGTGTCTGAGCCCCGGAGAGTGAAAAGACCGAGGACTAAGGACCGAGCCATTGGCACTGCAGTGTCTGCAGAGACGCTCTGGGGACACAGATAACGTCATGTCTGGCTCTCCCGCTGGGCTGGGAGCAGCTCAGGGTCAGAGGCCTCATCTTTTCATCTTTGAATGGGGGCCAGGCTGGGCCGCACAGGGCGGGGCCGACATGTTCTGGACATGTCCACCCGTTCACCCCTCACCTCTCATCCTGAGGACTGAGTCAGTGTCCTCAGTTGGCATGTGCCCTCCTTCCACCCCAGTCCCTTGGCTCTCCCTGGAGGAGTGGCCCCAGTCACAGGATTGCATTTGGCCTCCATTCTGCCCCCGCATCTATCCCTCCTGTCCTGAGCTCCTTTCTGCCCCCAGACCAGGTAGTACTGGGCTCAATGGTCAAGGACACAGGTTCTGGGGCCCAGCCAGGCTGCCAGCATCCAGATCCTCAGCCCGTATGAATTTCCTGTGACCCTGAGCAAGTCAGTTACCTTCTCTGCACCTCAGTCGTCTTAGCTATCAAATGGGCATGATCATAATAGTTCGGAATGGTTGAGAGAATTAAACGTCACGTCACATGCAAAGTACTTAGCACGGTTACTGGGTAAGCACTATGTTGTTACTGTTATTATTACTGTTCTTCCCCCCCCCCCCCCCCCAGGCTTCCACTCTTAACTCCCTCCGAAAATGGCCTTCGTCTGGGAAGGTGGGAGGGGCCAGGAAGGCCAGAGGACTAAGGCATCCTGCCCACTTGTCTCCCAGCTCTGGGTTCAAGGGCAGGTCAAGGGCAACACAAGCAAAGATTTTGCTTCTCTAAGCTCCAGTCTCCTCACCCCTCCAGGGGGGGTAAGAACCGCCCCCCCCCTTCATCTTGTCAGGGCTCATGTGAAATGAGACATGATTATACCCATTTTTCAGACGGGAACACCAAGGCACAGGGAGGTAAAGAGAAGGGTTCTGCACCACTGTAGAGGACGAGGCCACTATTACTTATGTGTCAATCGTCGTTGTTGTTAGTGGTGGCCCCATCTATAATGAGTGTTCACCAGAGTTTTCTATTAGCACCTGGAGCTGACCCCTCCTGCCTCCTTCATGTCCACCCTGTCCAGCTCCCAGGCCTCCCTCTGAGGCTAACCATGTCCTACCGGGCCCCCTCCCTCGGCCATCCCCCGCCTAAATGCCCCGCTGGATCACAGAGCTCGCTCTCCACCAGCCCCCAGCTCAGGGCCCGGCACAGCAAGCACTTAAGAAGCACGTGCGTTACTGTGCTGACATCATTTACTGGGCACTTACTGTGTGCTGGTGCCCAGCCCACTAGAAATGGTGTCACAGGCTGTCCCCAGACAGCCCTGCAAGGGGGTGGCACCCTTCGCTCCGAGGCTTCAGAAGCACGGGGCTTGACGGATGCCCGCTTTATCAGCGAGCTCGGGCTGCCGCATCACAAAGAGCCACAGATTGGGAGGCTTAAACTTTTCCCCTCATATTTCTGGAGACTGGAAGCCTAAGATCAAGGTGTTGGCTGCATGGGTTTCTCCTGAGGCCTCTCTCCTGGGCTGGTAGGTGGCTGTCTTCTCCCTGTGTCCTCGCATGGTCATCCCTCTGTGTGTGTGTCCAAATCTCCTCTTCTTATAAGGACACCAGAAAGACTGGACGAGGGCCCACCCTAGTGACCTCATTTTACCCCAGTCACCTCTTTGAAGGCCCCATCTCCAAATACAGTCACATTCTGAAATAACGGAGGTTGGGATGTCAACATATAAATTTGATGACACAATATAACCCATAACACCTACGTCATTGTCCCTGTTATAATTTAGCATTGCTGTCTGTGGTTTCCCCAGCTCACTCGCTCTGTGCCTGGGCGTCTTGCCCCAGCTCTCTACCCCAAGGCCTGGCCCATGCTGGGGCCTCAGCCCTATCCTTATAGTGGGCTACACACACATGGGCACACACACACACACGGGCACACACACACTCACAAATGAGATAACCCATCTCTAAACCCAACAAGGAATTTCCGTCTAGAAAGTACAAGGAGCCCCTTCCTGCCAACCCAAACGACAGCAATCCCAACAGAAAAACCAGCAAACGATATAAACAGTTCATTCATAAGAGGGAAACCCCCAAACCCAGGCATACAACAAACTAATGCTCTGAGACATGCAAACGAGAATCACAACCAGGTGACACTCTGTGCCTACCAGCCTGTGGCAGGGACTAGAAGGCTGGCATGGATACCCCTCGCTCAGTGTGGCAGGCTGGAGCCCAGGCCCCCTGTGCTCCTCACGGGGCCCCCCACACAAGGAACCATGCCCCAGGATGCTCCTGCAGTGTTTGCGGGGTATCCCTTGACTTCAGTCCCCCAGAAGCAAGCCTCAAATGAGGATTCCTGCAAAAGTGACTTATTAAGGAAATGTTCCCGGAAAAATCGGGGAGTGGAAGAGTAGGGCTGGGAAGGGGAGGAGCCTGGGCAAGGGCACAGAAGGCTGCCTTGGCTCAGGCCGGGGCTCAGGGGACAATGGAGGTCCCATTCCAGGAGGCCGAGCATTTATATCCCTCCCCCTTGTCCTGGGGCTGTGGGTTCCTCCCGCAAGGAGTCGCAGGTTCGGGCTACCAGGAAGGCTGTGTACGCAGCGAAATGGTCAAGGACCCGGGACCCTCGGGGGGCGCACAGAGGCGCCTGCCAGTGGCTGGAAGAGGGGGCCGGGTGAACGTTCCAAGCAACAGATGACCCAGCGCACAGAGCAACGGAAGGCGAAGCATCCTGAAGCCACCTACCCCACAGCACTTAGGGACATTGGCAACTCGCTTGCAAAAGCAGCCACACGCACAAAGCAGCACTGCACGTTCTGCAAGCACACGGCGGAATCACACACTGAACACATTAGGGTACACATTGAACTCATTAGAAAGGCTCCGTGGGAGAGGAAATGGGGGGGAGAAATCGGGGCTAAAGGAAGTGAGTGCCCTGAAGAGAGAAAATAAGACAAGCGCGGGGGCTTCCGGGGGCCAGTGACGATGCAGATGGAGATGGACCCAGACGGGTCATGATGTCACCCCTCCCGCCTCTCCTGAGGCCCAGAAAACCCAAAGCAAACAAATGGACACCCCAGACCCCTGCCTGGGGTTTCTGTTTGGGCAGTGCCTGGGTCACTGAATCCTTGATGAAGCCACACTGGACAGGCCAAGGGCCAAACAAGCAGCATTGACCCTGCCCCGGGGGACTCAGGCTCCCCCCACCCCCCAGCCTCCTCTGTCAGGCAGGAAATGAACTTGGAGGAGCCAAGGAAGTCACCGCACCAGCCCAGCTGGAGGCGGCCATGCAGTAGCCGAGGCCCTGGCCCCTCTTTGGCTACCCAGCCCCTGCCAGGGGCCAGATGGTCACCAGGCAGAAGATCTCGAGGCTGATGGCCCTGCCCACACCACCGCAGACCCTTGCTGGGGCTCAAGGTCACATCTGGTTCCTCCCGTCACAGAGAACAAAAACCTTAGGCAGATGGTCTTTGCTTAATTTTTGTTAAACAACCATGTCTATAGCCCTGATTGCATTCCCGGCACGGTTCTAAGCACTATTACAGATGAGGAAACTGAGGCCCAGAGAAGGTCAATAAAGTGCCCAAGGTCACGCAGGTAGCTCAGGCACATCAAATTCATCATTCCGAACAGAGGAAGCAGCTCAGAACCTGCTGAACTGCCAAACCCACTCTTTCCTTGTCCGCTGCTCGTCTCCGAATATTCCAGAATCCTCTGGCCTTTGCCCCTCCTGGGACCTCCCAGGAGCCTTCACGAGGTCATTCTGGCAGGGTTCTGGGTGTGCATTTTATGGATGGGGCAAGCCGAGGCTGTGAGTTCCCTGGGATTTTCCCCAAGCCCCTCTGCCTCTAGTTAGTGGCCCAAATGGGAATGTGTCGTGATCCCAGAAGCTCTGGGAAACGTCCTTTGGAAGCAGAGCTCATTCATTCACTCACCCATCCCTCAGGGATGTGTGCAGCCTACTGCTCCTTGGCCCGAGTGAGGAGGCCGGGGTGCAGGAGACACGCCTTTTACACCTGGACCTCCCCCTAACCCTGCCAGGTCGCTGTCATCTGTACTCATCTACCAAGTGGCGGAAGGGCCACTTGCCTGAGGTCACACGACCGGTTAGAGGCAGTGCAGGGATTTAAACCCAGGTACTTATGAGTCAAGGGCCCCACCTCCTCCAGCTGCTGACTTCTCTCCTGCCAGTGTCCCCACAGGCTCCGAGGACAGCAGGGCTGAGAGGCACCTGGGTGGCAGAGGTGCCCTTCCGCTTCCTCTCGGTGTTACTGCCCATGTCCCTGGGCCAAATGGGCACCCCGAGTCTGCAAAGGACTCACTCCCTTTCTGTCGTGTTTGTCCATGTATCTCCCTCTGTCTCTTGTCTCTGCCCCTCTCCCGATCTCTGCGAGTGCCCCTCTGTGTGTTTCTCTTCTCCAAGGAGCCTCCCTGTCTGTCTTCTCTGTCACCCTGTCCCTCCTTTTCTCCCCCCGCCCCCCGAGAGGCTCAGCAGCCCCTCACCTGCCCACATCACTCACCTGTGTGCCCAGCCAGCCCAGGCTGCCAGCGGCCACTCCCTGGCCCTCCCAGCCCCCTGCTGCCCGGTCACAGATTGCCGCTAACCTTCCCCTGGCCGCGGCCCCAGGCCTAGCGCAGGCGCCTTATCAGCCAGCCGTGGGCGTGGGAGCCCATCAGGCACACTGGAGGCTCTTTCTTCCCTAGTGTGTGGCCTGGCTCCTGTCCCCATGTCCCACCTCCCCCACAGCCCACCCTGACAGCCTGGCTGGGCAGCCCCTCATGTCTCTCTTCCATCCATCTTGGCCGCTGAAAGGCTTTTGGGAGCTGATAGGCCCCTCGGAGGGCATCCCATTTTGTAGCTGGGGAAACTGAGGTCGAGAGAGCACGCGAACCTCCCTCAGCCACACAGAACAGGACCCTGGGCTGTCTTGTGTGTGGCGGGTGTGTCTCCAGAGCCTCTAACTCTGTCTGGCACCTCCCACCCCTGATGCCCCACCACTCCGCGTCCTCGCTGCGCAAGTCTGCCAACAGAAGCTCGCTCAGAGAGGTGAAGTGAGCAGCCCAGGCTCACACAGCCTTGAAGCATCAGCTCAGGATGCAGACCGAAGACTCTCTGACCCCGAAACCTTTGCTATTTTGACTCGTCCAAAAACACAGCCTCAGCCAGCAGTAGACACCACTGTCCGGGCCACACATGTCCCTCCCTCCTCAGCAATGTCCCCACCTCCCCCAGGCCCAGCCACTGACTGCAGGTCTGAGGTCTCTGCCTGCTGCCAGTTCCCCTGCTGGTCCATCCACCAGTTTCTCACCCTTCAGAAAGGGGACCTCCCAGCCCCCCGCCAGATGGCTCCAGGAAACACCCCAGGGGTTCCAGTTCCCTGATCCGCAGCTCTGAGAGACTCAGAGACCTCAAAACCGCACAGCGCCAGCTGATATTTCAGCGGGGGCCTGGCTGCCAGCCCCGGGACAGAATTAGCTCTGTGTTGGGAGAGAGTTTCCTCTGGTCCCACGCCCACACTCCAAGCTCACACTGAGTCTCCGCAGGGGGGCTAGAGGCCCTGGCTGCCTGACGGGCTGTCCCACTTCCTTTCCCTTGAGATGGGGTCCCTGTGAGCTTAGGGCTCAGCAGGAGTTAGTGAAGCCCGAAGCTTATGCCTCTGGACCTGGCCAACCCACCTTCTCAGAGGCAGGGGCCCCAGAAACCTCCAGTAGCTGGGGAGAGCACAGAAACAGGAGACTCCAAATATCTATGCCAATGCCTGGCACTAGGCTCCTTGCCCTCTGACCTCTGGTAGTGGGGGTTAGGGGGCAGTGGGAGAGCGAGGCCGGGTGTTTCTTCTCCTGGCTCCCTCCCCGCAGGATCTCCATCAGTTGGCCACAGCTGTGCCCCTTGGGTGGCAGTGACCACTCCGCCCTCCAGCCCCCAACCTAGGGCAGGAGGGTCTCCTTGCACCTGAGACCTTGAACCGATGCATATCTCTTATCTGCCCCCTGCCTTTTCTAAGTCCCCCCTTGCCTAAGCTCCCATCAATCACCCCATTTGAGTGGGTAGTTCGTTTCCTGCTGAGACCCCAAGGGAGAGCCCAGGTTGTCCCTGCCTCCACCTCCCTCACCCCATGTCTGTCAAATCTTACCCACTGTCCCCTAAACAGCTCACAAATCCTGTCCATCACTTCTGCTCCCCTGGATGACTATGATGGGCCCCTAACCAGCCTCTCGCTTCCACTGTGGTTTTATTTCCCACCTAGTGGCTGGAGAGATCTTTTTAAAATGCAAACCACATCATATTACTTCCTGCTTAAAAGTTCTCAGCTGCTCCTGTTAACCTTGGAATAACACCAACTCCTTACCAAAGTCCCCAAGGCCCAAGCAATCTGGCCCCTGCCACCCCTGGGGCTTGACCCCAGCCCCAGCCCCAGCCCCAGCCCCCACCCAGGGCCCAGGTAGCATGCAAACGCCTCCTTCCAAACCCAAACCCACTATTTTATAGCAGACCTAGCAGCCATTCCCAGGCACAAAGGGCTCCCAGCAAGAATGTTTGGATGGACATCTCTCCTTCCAGGCCAGAAAGCCACTTGAACCCCAACAATGAGTCCAATGAACAAACACTACGTGTCTTCTCGGCCACTCGGCTTGTGTCTGAAGCCATGGGGCAGATGGCCTGTGTCTCTCTCCATAAACACTGTCCCAGCCCCTGGAGGTAGCCTGTAAACACATATTCTCTCTTTCTTATATCCCACAGGACTGGGAGGCCTAGTAACCCATTCGCTTAATCCCCTTAAGTCATCTGTGAGTCCACTCATGCCAATAATCCTAAGCCGTGTGCACAGCATGTCTGGGAGGCAGCTGGCACTTGGGGGGGTTCATGAGAGCCGCTCAGGATGTGGTCGGAGGCGGCCCATGGCAGGCGCTGGGTGTCCTGCTCACAGCATGGGCTTGGAGCCTGTACTCTGTGGCTTTGTAATGAGGCGGGATAGTAAGAAGCTACCAAAATTCCTTAGCTAGTAGAACGAGGAAACTCAGACAGATAGCTGATCCAATTGGCAATTTACAGCAGATGCAGATCACCTCCCTAGAGATAACATCTAGGCCTCAGTTGTATTTCAGCTCCTGGCCCAGAAAAGCAGCAGCACTGAACGGCTGACACCAGGACCAGCTGCAATGACTGACCAATCAGTAGAGACCACGACCCTGAAAGAACAGCTCTGGAAAAGTTGATGAATATTCTGCTGGAACCCTCCCCTGAGATCTCCCCTAAGATGCCTCTATGCAAGTGAGACACAAAAGCCTCAAGACAAATGACCCAGCCTGTGCCTTTCCCTTCCCCTCTTCTTCCCTCACAGGCTGCATCTCCTAAATTCTAAGGGTCCCCACGAGACTTGCAACCAGGGGACCAATGGGCAGCAGCAGCTCGTCCCAGCCTAACCCCCTGAACCTGTCTCCAAGGCCCCCTTTTCTCTGACTTCCCAGTGAGCCAAAGCAGCCCGGCCTAGGCTCTCCTGCAGCTTCTATCCTAGGCCCTCCCGGTTTCACTGTCTCCAGCTTTAATAAACATTCTCTTATAGTCACCTGGACTTCTGTCGTGAAATTCTTCCTGCACGAAGTCAAGAACCCACATACTACTGGCTGGCCCTAGGCAGACCTGCTCAGGGCCACGTCCCATGTCAGGCAACAATGGGTGCCCCCCTGAGAAGTCATCGTCTTGGATCCTGCCCCCTAAATCCAGCCAGCATAGCCCACTGTCAGCCCTGAGAGCCAGGCTGCATCGGATATCGCCCCAAAGCATGGCTTCTCCTCCTGGCACCTTGAGACACCTGGGAGGTGGCAGCCAAAGCAACTATCCCCATCAACAGGGCCCCCACCTGCTGTGGGTGAGAGGAGCAAGGAAGCTGAGCACCAGGCTCGTCTGCTTCTGGAGCCCTTGCTTTCAACCTCTGGGTTTTGCTCCCTCCCTCCTTCCCTCTCTCTTGCTCTGTGAGATGAATGAAAACCTCGCCGGACCCCTGAAACTCACACCAGAGCCCCAGGTCGGTACATGAGACCCAGCCGGCCATCCTGGTCAGGAGCTTTGAAATCCAGAATGTCAGGGTTAACTAATTAGTAATAACCACCGAAATAACAGTATTTTTTGAGCACCTACTATGCATGCCAGGGTGCTGAGAAGCGCTTTCTGTGCCTCACCCCACACAAACCCAGCGGAGTGGTGGTTTGTAAAATGAGGCTGGACTCACTTCTCCCTCCTGGAGTTATTGTGAGCGTGTCACGAAACAATGATACGGACGCAGAACCCGGCGCACGGCAGGTGCCCAGCAAGTGTTCACGTAGAAAAATCAGACGGTGACTTATCTGTGAGCACCAGCCGCGTTCCTGTCCCACGGTGGGAAGAAAGCCAGGAGGGATCCCGTTTGCAGAGTCTGAACCAGAGCAAAGGGCTGTGTTTCCGGAGCTGAGATGAGTCTGGAGAGTGTCTGGAAGCCGGGGAGGCTTGGGAGCCGGGCCACAGGCGGCGGTCGCGCTCAGCCGCCTCCCCCCGACCGCACGCTGCCCTGGCTGCATCAGGAAGCTGTGGCTGCTCCTCCACCTCGGCTCAGCCCGGTCCCCCTTCCTGGCATCCCCACATCCTCTGCGGGAGCCTCTGCAAAGCACTTTTCCACTTCATTAAAGCCCTTCGGCTGAAATCCAGCTGTTGTCCCACTCTGCCAGCCGAGGGCATTCGAGCATGACAAGGAGACGGCCTTCCTGGGACATAGAGATGACCCAACATACTGTGAAGATGAAGGGAAGGGAAGAATTTGAGGCACCTAGCAAAAGAGCCAGCCCCCTGTAGGGTCTCAGCCCCCTGCCGCGCCCCCCCTTGTTCCCATTTCACAGATGAGCAAACCGATTCAGACAAGCTTGGCAATCTTTCCCAAAGTTACCCAGCCAGTGAGTAGAGAGTAGAATTGAGGCAGGATAGTAAGAAGTTAGGAAAATTTCTTGGCAGTGGAATGAAGAACCAGAGACAGCTGAACAAACTGGTTGAGCAATTGACAGCCAGATGCAGAAGCTCACCTCCCTGGAGATAACATCGGTTGTATTTCAGCTTCGGGCCCAGAAAAAGCACCAAAACAAGGTGGGAGATGCCAGGACCAGCTGCCAGGACTAATGACCCCCTGCCCTGGCGCTAACCAATCCGCGAAGACCACGACCCTGAAAGAACACATCTGGAAAAGCTGATGAATACGCTATTAAGACCACCCCCCAAACTCCCAGCCTTTAAAAAGCCTCAAAACAAAAGACCCAGCCTGCCTGTGCCTTTCCCTTCCCTTCTCCCCTCTTCTTCCCTCTTGGGCATGCATTTCCTAAATTCTAAGGGTTCCCTCAAAACTTGCAACCAGGGGATCAATGGGCAGCGGCAGCTTGTCCTGGGCTAACACCGTGAACCTACCTCCAAGGCCCCCTTTTCTCTGACTTCCGAGGGAGCCAAAGCCACCCCACCCAGGCTCTCCTGTGGCTTCTATCCTAGGCCTTCCCTTGTTTCACTGTCCCCAGCTTTAATAAACATACTCTCAAAATCACCAGGACTCGTTTTGTGAAATCTTTCTTACATGAAGTCACACTACCGGCCAGCCCGAGGAACACCTGCTCAGGGCAAGGTCCCCTTTCCGGTAACAAAATCAGGAGCTCCAGGCCGGGCTTCTGGCTCCTCCTCTCTCATGTTACGTATCGCTTCAAGCTAAGTTTTAATCCCAGCTCCAGCTCATGCGGGCTGTGTGACCTTGCACAGGTTACTTCACCTCTCTGAGCCTCAGACTCCTCATCTGTAGCAATCTCCAAGAGTTGCAAGGACTCAAGAAAATAAGGCTGGTAAAGTGCCTGGCATCGTGCCTGTCACGATCGCAATTACTGATGACTATTAGGAAAGGAGAAACTGGGAAGGGAGTGTGTCCCCGCTGCTCCCTCAGTGCCATCCACTATGTTGGGGCCCATGGAGGACTCCACAGGGCACCGGGCTCCTTGGGAACTGCTCAGCACAGGGCCAGATGTCAGGGAATGTTGGATAAATTGGAGACACCAGGGGACCGCAGCATCAGGTCCCCCTCCCGGCCTTCTCCTCTCCCCTCTGCTCGTGGCCTGAGCAGTACTGAGGCCCTGAGCACATCTGGCCACAGGCAGCCCCGCCCAGGCCCCTCGCTGGCTGCCCAACAGCCCCCTTCACTCCAGCCCATCTTGTTCTGGAGACTTCCTGCCTCCAGCCTGGAACATTCTCCCCCACGGCCCAGTCAAGGGAGGAAGTGTGCTCAGCATGGGCCCAGGGTTCCAGGAGTGCGGTTTTGGCACCTTTGCCTGGGAGAGGTCAGAAAACAGAGGCCCCATTGGAGGGCTAGGGAGGGAGAGGGAGATGGAACGGGGCCCCTCTCAGACAGGCTGACTCAACCCCGCCAGGAAGCTGAGAAACTTCCAGTAAGATGGCCTTGACATTCAGCTAGAGGAAGCTCGAAAGCCAAGGACCCTTCCCTCCAGTTCTCTGTTCCCCCCGTCTTCTTGCCTCTATCCTTCTAAGAAATGTTTATTAAACACCTATGCTGCACCAAGCCCAGAGCTGGCCCTGGGGACACAGCAGGGAACAAAAGGACATGGTCACTCCCCTGGAGGGGCTGGCATTCTCGAGGGGGAGGAACAGGTAACAAACATAAACCATAATAAAAAAGGCAAACATCTCTGGAGCCAGGCCGTCTGGGTTGAATCCCAGCTCTGACCCTCACCAGCTGTGTGACCTTAGGCAAGGCACCATGCCTCTCTGTGCCTCAGTTCCCTCATCTGAAAAAATAGGGGTGATAGCAGCTCCTCCCTCACAGAGTTGTTAAGAGGATTGAGTTTACGTTGGTGAAATTTTGAAGGACACCTGGTTCATTAAAGCGCTAGGTAAATGCAGAAAAGTCAAATGACTGTAACAGCAGGTGGTGACGTGTGCTACAAATAAAATATAAAGAGAAATGGGGCATAGAGATGTGGGAAGGGGTCCTATTATAGGTAGAGTGCTTATAAAAGGCCTCTCTGAGCCTGGTGACCTTTGAGCAGAGACCTGAGCACTCCAGGGGCAAAGGCCCTGAGGCAGGAGCAGGTTTGGCAGGTGGAGGAAACAGCCTGGGTCCTTACATTCAAGCATCCATTTAAAAAGCAGCTAGTGGGTATCTTCTAAGTGCCACGCTTCTTTGCTAGATGCTGGGGGGGTGAGATGGCCTAGTCTCCACTCACACAGGGGCAAGGAGTCAGCTGCAACCCACCATAGAGCTTACCCTGGGTCTCTGTGTTGTAGAAATAGGAGCATCCCGGCAACAGAAAGATGAACTCAGCTATTCTCACTTTCAATTGTAACGGGAGGGCACGTATTTCTTTGTGCAACTGAATAAGTTCCCTACATTAGTCATTTGTGTCTCCTGCCTGGCCCTGTCAGTTGCTGAGTTTGTGGCCCTGGCTCTATACAAAGCAAAGAGATGGTGACTGGGGAAATCAGGAAAGCTTCTTGGAGGAGGTGACATTTGAGCTGAGCCTTGGTGGGTGCAAAGCCTTTACTAAATGGAACTGAGCATCCAGCTTGGGAGCCAGGCTGCCTGGGTTTAATCCCAGCTAGCTGTGGGACCTGGGGAGTATCATTTAGCCACCCTGTGCCTCGGTTTCCCCATCTGCACAGTGGGGGACATAGGAGTACCTGTTACATAGAACTGTTTCGGGATTAAATAACTTGACATATGTCAAGGGCTTAGACTAGATCATGGCTCTTATTAATCTCACTATTGATGTAAAAAAGTCTAAAAGCACGTAGGTGGGCTGTGGTGTGATGCTAATACGACAGAGCTCCAGGGAGGGGACGTTTAGGGGAGAGGGCAGCACAGGCCGAGAAGCCCGGTGGAGATAAGCTGCAGAAAGAGGAAGGGAGGGCCCCTGGGTGTGAACACTGGTCTCCTTTCCCCTTGGCCAGCTTGGGTGAGGTCAGCAAACTGGGGTCACTGACCCAGGACAGGGCTGCAGGATCCACAGGAAGCCCCTGCCTGGAGTCAGAGAGGGGTGACTGAGGGGGACCTTGCAGCTCAAGTCTTTCCAAACCAACCCGCCCCCTTGTGCTTCAGGAGCCCAGTGGTTCAAGGTCTCTGAGCCTTGGTTCTCAGGTCCCTCTGCCGGGGGGGGCCCTTTTCTTGGCTCTCTGCTGCCCCTGCCTCGCTGCCCAAACCCAGGCGGAGTGGGCAGCAAAGTAATGACAAAAGGAAAGAAAGGGACCACACTGACATGTGCCAGGCATCGGGCTGGACGCGGCCTTATGTCCCCGTATCCTGACAGGCGCCCGGCCCCCAGTCCAGGAGAGCACGTTTATTATTCCCGCTTAACAGGGGTTGAAACTGAGGCGTGGAAAGGAACCTAATCAAGATCCCCAGCCAGCACCAAGTGAAACAGGACTTGAACTCAGATCTGGGGGACTCCAGAGCCCGTGTTCCAACAGGCCCAGCTGCTTAAGTGGGCTGACGGCCCCTCTCATCGCAAGGCATTCAGGCAGCGCTCCTTCCTCTCCCTAAGACCTCTCACCAGCAAGCCTTCTCTGTGGAAACTCCGAAGCCCTCAGCCATCACAGGGTCCTGGGGTGCAGTCGTGGGGCGAGAGGAACAGAAACTGCGAGGCTGGGGGCGATGACGATGCCCACTCCTCAGGCGCAGACAGGGTGCCCAGTGCCTCCACTCAGACGGACCTTCGAGGTGAGTATTTTCATTCCCATTTTGCAGATGTGGAAACTGAGGCACAAAGAAGCAAAGCTCCTAGCCCGAGGTCCCACAGCTAGGAAGGGGCAGAGGTGGCATTTGAACCTCCGACACTAGGGCCCACGTCCTCCATCACGGTGACTGCCCTTGACATTCTGTGACCTGCCCACGAGAGACCCCACTGGATGCAGAGCCCTGCGTTCCTGCAGCCCCTGACCCCACTTGTGCACGGGGCCTGCAGTGGTGCCAGCTGCACACATCCACAATCCCACCTCAAAGAGCCCTCGGTGACCCGACTCACCCACCTCTGGGCAGTGCACTCACCACACACCAGGCTCTGGGGCAAGCAGGGGGCTGCAGGGTCCTGTCCAGCCAGATGGACTCCTGAGAGATCCCAGAGCCCTGAGCCACCCCAGCCGCACCCTGCCCAGGAGGCAGCCCCAGGGCCAGGCCCCCAGGGCGTTCAGGCAGGTTCTGGCCCTTTGGAATTCCCTGGCTCCAGCCCAGGCAGTTGACAAAAGGGCTGGCGCTGCTGCCAGCAAGCAGGTCGTTGGGAATGTGAGATCCCACCCAGTTCCCAGGCCCCGGCGGAGGAGGGACAGGCCGCCCTCCCCTTCGGCCCCATCACTGCTCTGTCACCGTTCCCAAGGCAGAGCTCAAGCCTTGCCCAGGGAAGGGTCTCACTGAGAAAATCGCCCCCCACCCTCAGTAGAAAAAAACAGCTGGTTAAAACCCAGAGGCAAGTCCAGAATCCTAAAAGCTGTTGCCGGAGAGGCTGTAGGATCGGACGGGAAGTTCCGCCACCCTCGTGTGACAGATAAAGGAACGTGGCTCCGTGCGGCCGAGAGCAGAAGCCCCACAGCAGAAGCCCCACGCGGCGGCGAAGCCGGCCCTGCGCTCACCACGCGATCGTGGGTCAAGGAATCGGCCTCCCCGCCGGCAACGTGGGTAAAGATGAACACGAGCTCCCATCTGCAGGGTGCACAGGATGGCCAGCCATCCAGTTTGGGGTGTCCTGAGATGTGGGGCCTTCAATGCGCTCCGGGGAAATCGGGGCAGGTGGGTGGCCCTGTGTGTGCAAAGGGCCTGGCTCCAGCAAAGCGCCCGTTGACTGCTTCGTTTAATGAACTACTTTTTTTTTTTTTTCACACCCTACCACCTGAGGATATTTTTTTCCATTGCCTTTTAGAGAGAGTGGAAGGGAGGGCGGGAGTGGGGGGGAGAGAAACATTGACGTGAGAGAGACACATCGATTGGTTGCCTCCCACGCGCCCTGCTCGGGGCCGAACAAACCTGCAACCCAGGTACGAGCCCTTGGCCGGAATCGAACCCGAGATGCTCCGGGCCCAGGCCGACTCTCTAACCGCTGAGCCACACCAGCCAGGGCAAGAGAGCCCCTTCTCGAGTCAGATAACATCACGTTTGAATCCCAGTTTGGCCATCATAAACTTCGTGGGGGTTTTAATTCAATAAATTTGACAAATCTCCGTGGTAACCAGACACCACGCTAGGCACGGGAACGCCACAGAGAGCAAAGCGGGGACAATCCCGTGCCCGGTGAATGGGGGGGGACCTCCCCTCAGGTGTCCCCTGAGCCCTCGAGTCATGGCTCAGAAATAAAATAATCAGAAATCAATTCTCCCTGGGTTTGGCCATTTTTCCAGAGCAGGCCACCCCTCTTCCCCCACCCCCACCAGCAGAACTTCTAGAAAAACCCATGAGGTCAATGAGAAACCTTGTCCCTTCCTTTTGGCCAAACTGAACTGAACCCGCTGCATCACCTCAAGCCCAGCTCAGCTGCCCGGAGTCACAGGGGATGAGCGGTCACCTCCTTCCCCAGGCAGCGGGGGTCACTTCCTCACCCCACACCCCAGCCTCAGCCAGCGCTTCCCCTGCACCCATCTTAACCCCTGGCCTTCCAGCCCCCTCCAGGTGGGGCGCTCCCCGGGGCGGGGGGGGGGGGGGGGGGGGGGGGGGAAGGGGCCTGCAGGGTGTTTCACTCGCAGGTTTGTCTCCATATGGGCTGGGTCCAGGAGGGAGGAAACACGCATCTCGAAAGAGGCTCGTGTACCCAGGAGAACATTAATTAAGAGAGAAAGGAGGAAGGGACACGTGGGTGGCGACAGAAAACGCAGCCAAGGCGGAGAAGAAAAATGCAGGCGATAAGTAATGTCCTAAATACTTAGCATGGGCGGGCCACGCAGTAAACTCCCAGACTCCTAGTCTGGAAAAGGGGAAGCCATTTACTCTGGCTAAAAACAAACCCGCTTCGGAGAGTGACAAGCCTTCCCGGGGCCGGAGCAGAAGGGCATCCTTTGGAAGTTTACTGAGAGAGTAGGATACGGGGGCGCTGTGGCGATCGGCCTCCCCGGTGACATCCTGACCGCGGACGCGGCCTCGAGGTTGCGAATGTTCCAAGAGGCCTCCAAGCACTGGCTGCCCAAACACAGCGCCCGTCCCCACAAGCCGATGGCACTGCCCCCAAAGGCAGCTCAGTAAGAGCCACTTTTCCTCGACGGGCCAGGGAAGGAGTGACTGTGCGTTTCAGTCTAGACATCAGGTTGACGCACGGCCGGCTGAACCTGAAGACATTTCTCGGACGCCTGGCAGAGGGCCTGAGCGAGGTGGCCGGCGCGACGCTCTCCCTGAGGCTGTGTCTTCGTGCTATTGGCAGCGGTCAGTGGGACCTTGTTCCCTACGGCAGATGGTAGAACTCAGCCACGCGCCCCGCCGGCTGGGGCCGGGCCTGGGTGTCGTTCGCTCGCTCCCCGACACCCCCTTGTCGGTTCACGGTGTTCTGAAGCTGCCGCTGGCGCTCAGGACCCCCACGTAGAGCGAGCCCACATCTGGTTTACACCTCTTGTCCCAACATACGTATTAAAAGCACCCCTTTCCCTCTCAAAGTGCCCCGTGTGGACAATAAACCATACAGTTTCCCTACTCACAGATCACCCCCTCCTCTGCCCCAGAGGGAGAGGGGCCAACGGAACAGAAGCTCCTGATGTTGACCTTGACCTCCCACCTATGCTGGGCCTTGAGCTGAGCAATTGTCTGTGTCATTGACTCCCCATGAGGCAGGTACAACCACAGTCCCCATTGGGCAGATTCAGAAACTGAGGCCCACGGACGCTGGGGCTGCTATTTAAGAAGGTAGCCGTGTGCCAGGCACCTGTGTCGGGAAATTTCCAGGACTTGGACATCCTTGGCTCTGCACAGGGACAGCTGTTCTCATCGCCTCCACTTCACAGATGGAAAGACTGAGCCTTAGCTCATGTATGGGGGAGGGGGGACAGGGTGGTGGTGCTGAATGCTCAGGCTCAGAGCCAGCTTTCTTCTATCCAGGCTCACCCGCCATGTGCCCCTGGGCAAGCGGCTTGCTCTCTCTGCACCTTGGTTTGTCTCATCTGTAAAAGCGGAGTGAGTCCGGCCACTACCTCCTGTTGTTGCAGGATGACCACCCAGTGGGGGAGCCGTGAGAGGCTGGAGGCACGTCTGGGTGGTGGTTGCTACTGCGTGGATGAGAGGTAGAAACAGGACTGGAACGTGGACCCTGCGCCCCAGCCCCGGTGCGATCCCTCCCAGGAAGTTCACACCCCTCCGCGAACCAGCTGCAGACTTTGTGGGCCTCAACTCAACGGGAACACCCAGGCCCCTATTTGGAAAGTATTAAGAATTTCAAAACCGTAACTGCAGAGCACTGAGCCCAGGGCAGGCCCTTCCAAAGCCCATGTGGCTCCCCAGTCACACGCCCAGGAAGCTGGCCCTGCCTCTCGGCACTGGGGCCTTTGGGAGACAGAGAGAGAGGCAGGGACAGAGGCTGACAGGCACCTTTCCGCCGGACTCCCGAGAAAGTTCAGGAAGACGTGATGCTCCCACCCCAGACGGGCAGAGGAGCGGCCCCACGAACGGTCATCCTTCCAGCGAAGCCCAAAGCAGCTTGGAGGGTGGAGGGCAGGGGGGCATTTTCTGTTGCATTTACACATAACTAAGAGCACAGTAAGGACAGCTGAGGGTGTTTCCAAACTTCTCGAAGAGCAGAGAACAAGGCACCAGGGGTCATCCCAGCAGAAACGGGAGGAGCCTTCACCTCGAGGTGAGAAGCTAGAGCCACGGGGCAACTGGTGACCACGTGTCTTTGGTTACTTTTAACAGGAAACTATAAGTGTTTCTTAACACACAGCCTGTTTCGTGGTGGGGTGGGGCAGTGGCTGGGGAAGTCCTAGAGAGAGAAGACCGACTAATTAGGTTTCAGTCATTATTTTCTCTAGAGGGTCTCTGTCCACTGGCCTCAAGGAGAGCCCGCGAGAACACACTGTTTCCTACAAGTGCTTCACCCAGGGCCCTCTGGAAACGAGATGGCAAGTGTCCTGGGAAACAATGGCTGGACCACCCACAGGGGGCCACAGGAGTGCATCCCAGCCACCAGGATGACAGGGACGCTGGAGGGAGGCCCCACATAAGCTCCAACAGGGGCTGGGTCAAAGTAGATCAGAAGGAACCTTCCCCTTGTGGCACTGAGGAAGCTGGAGTCAGGTAAAGCTGGGTTTAAAACCCCTAATGTGTTCACGTGATGGTCAAGGGCATACGGTGTAAAAGCCACGGACATTAGAGTTTATAATAATACTTCCTAACAACAGTTCCAGGCATCCACTTGCAATTCTATTTCAGCTTCTCGAATTTAAATTTTTGACTAGGCAACATAACTCCGTCACATTGGCGATGTTCAGGGCCGTCTGCAATCATAAAAAGTTAGACTGCAAACCCTTTCTTCTACTCTGCCACCACCCTCCCATCTTGGAGATGGTTTCCCATCAGCACGTAAAAAACAGCATCCATCCTTTTTGACGGCTGTGTAGTATTCCATGTTGGATTTGCCATAATTTACTTATTGGCTTGTTCCCAGTCTCTTACTGTTATAATTCATCACTGTGTGTGTTACAATGTTATAATCACTCTCTGTGTGTCATTTCTCACTTATTCTTAATAGCATCTTGTCTTTTTTAAATAAGGAGCCAGCAAGTTTTAAGCCCCCTCTCCCCCTTTGCACTAACTGTGCTGTTTTAATCTGTAAAAATAAAAATAAAATGCTTCAGAGCCACTTAGACGGTCCGTTCCCACAGAGCCAGCGTCATGTCTAGGGTACAAAGTTTCACAGAAAGTCAGGGAGACTTGGCTCTTACCCCAGCTGTCCTAGCTGCTCCAACTTCTGGTCCTCAGATTCCACATTTATCAAAAGAAGCCAACAAGCATTCACGGAATCAAGGATCGGGGATCAGTTCTAGGGCTGTGTGAAGCTATTTACAGTGTGAAGGAGGCAGACTTATGCCTGAGGCCCCCTTGTCAACCCCAAAGGGTAGATACGGACCCAGTGGGTTCCCAGAGAAAAAGCCAGTGACAGGCCAGCCGGCAGTTTCTGGTGTTGTCCCCGATCTCAGCAGGGAGCCATGTTCAGAAGCTGGCCTGTCGGCCTCGAGCAGCCCCAAGTAGCCACCACTTGAAGCTGTTTTGTGCTTTATTCTGTTTTAAAATAAAGCACTGGTCGCATTCCTGGGCTGTGGAGAAGTCTCTCCCCTTCTTGAACTGGCCCTAGACTGCCTGGCCCCTCAGGAAAGAATCCAAAGTAATTTTCCACCCATTGTTCGTGAATAACTCCTGGAGCCCTCACCTGCCTCTGGGCAGCGCTCGCCTCCTCCCAGCTGGCCTCCCCGAGGGTGGCCCCAAGTGGATGACGAAGGAGCCTTCGTTCTGAGCCCCGCCCCCGCCCCCACAGGGTGTAGCCACAAGCAGAGACCCTGGAAACCACAGAGATGCTGAGCCATGGGAACTGTCACTGTCAGCCTCAGGGTCCTTCCTGTCTCTCCGGTGCCCTAGCCACCCAACGGCCCTGAGTCCCACCCCACCTCACAGCCGAGGGATCGCCTCTGATCACAGCCAGTGCCCATTGGGCAAAAGCCACCAAGAACCTGGCCGGCACCTGGGGCCTCAAGGAGAGAGAGGTAAATGCCTGGTTTTACCTAAAGATGCTCCACTCAAGCTCTGAAGGACGGCAGCTGGCTCAGAGCTTGGGCAGCAGAGGAAAGGAAGGTGGAGGGGAGAGAAAGAAGAGGGGTCATGGGGTGAGGAGGGACATGGGGAAGACAGGGGCCAGGCTCCTCCCAGTGGCCTTGCTCTGCACCCAGGTCTGGGGACACAATCCAGAACCCCACATGCTTTGGGACGCCCCCCAAGAAACTCAAGCGTCTGGAAACACTCTAGCATTTCTATACGACACCCTACGGGAGAAACCAGCTGGTCACCACCCCCCCTGGGGGAACCAGATGACACCCAGAGAAGCCTTTCAGAAGGTTCCAGAAACGCATCACTGCCCTGGGGCTAGGGGCCCCTTGGATGTCACCCCTGCATCCTTGCAACCACCCGTGAGGGAGCTGGTCCAGCCCGTTTAAGAGAACACACCTCCCAGCGAGGTAGAGCAATGTTCCCATTGCGAAGGCAGAGAGAGGCAGAACTTCTCACCCAACCCACCCCCTCCCCAGGGACAGGGACAGCTAGTGACAAAATAGCAAACGCCTGGCATTTACTGAGTGCCTGACCCCAGCTAAGCACATTCCCTTCGTGAGCTCCCGAGTCCAACTTCCCTGATCCTAGATTCTTTCCTTTAAACTACTGGCTCTGGTAAATACCAAGCACATAGAGATAAAACATAAAATAAAATGTGTCTCCCCTGGACCCACCTCCCCCTTTCCTTCCCCCAAACCCTGCGAGGCAGCGTCGTTCTTACCCCCATTTTTCAGATGAGGAAATCAAGGCCGCCTGGCTTGGACATCAAGGAATTTGAAGCCAAGGAGTCGGATTCTGGAAGCTCTGAGCCCCACACCATCCTGCCTCCCACCTTGATGAGACACGTTTCTCTGGGCACCAACCCAGCTGGCACTGCCTCAGCCTCTCCCAGCGCCCCCTCCAGCCCCCCACGCAAGGAAGGAAGGGACCCCCCTGAGTAAAAAACAGTTTTACCACTTCAGCGGAGGGTGAGCCTCTCCCAGCGCCCCCTCCAGCCCCCCACGCAAGGAAGGAAGGGACCCCCCTGAGTAAAAAAACAGTTTTACCACTTCAGCGGAGGGTGACAGGGACCCCAGGTTCCTCCTCCAGGACACAGGACACAGCCGGAGTAACCACCTCTGCCCCCAAGGTCTGTGAGAATGCGGCCGGCCTGCGGGCAGGCAGTGTAGACACGGGGTGTGCCAAGGTTGCGACACCCGCCTTCGCAGCCCGCTGTTTCTCTGAGCTCCCCCGATGCATAGCTTCGTCACGTTAAAAAAAAAAAAAAAATCACCCAATTTCAGCCACACCACCTACAAGAAAAGGGAGGAAGAGCGAGGCCCAGTGGAGGTGTGAGGAAGTCACGCTGCAAACTTCTCCTATGGAGCTGACTCAGAAGCTTCCTGTCCGCGGGTCCTGCTCGCTGGCTCCAGGAAGATCCGGGGCCGAAAGGCTTCCCTTACCTGTGTCCCCAGTGCCTGAGAGCTCACCATCAGGGACAGTTTCTGCTGGCTTCAGGTGCCATGCTCACGAGCCCCCATTCCCGCAAGCTGGCACCAACTATAAGTGCCTGGGTGTGAAAGGGTTGGTTGGTTTAGTTTTCAGCTGGACCTCGGGATGAGATCAGGCTTCCGGAGGAATGGGGCATGAGATGGATACGTTTGGATGGAGCTATCAGAGATACATGAGATAGTCCTAACTGGGGTAGGAGGCGTCTATGGGGCAGGTAAAGTGGAAAGGCCTGGAAATCACAGAGGAGGAGGGTAGGTGGGCTCTGGGGAAGGGGGCCGGGAAGCTAGGAATAGCCTCTGTGGTCTACAGACAAGCACAGAGCCAGGTGTCAGGAGTCTGTCTCCCTTTGTCACGAGCTGTGTGGCCTTAGGCAGCCAAATAACCTCTCTGAGCCCCATTCTGGACAGGATAATATGACTTCTAACAGGTTGGGGGTTGAGGGGAAGGGGGCATTTAAAAAATTCAATCTCACTTCAGAAATTATTTACCAGGGCCCAGAAGTCTAAGTCCTGCTCCCTTGACAGGGGCCTCCTAACTAATGATTATAATGATTATTTCATTTAATCTTCAGGGAAGATCCTGTCATCACTCTCACTGACAATACTTAGGAGTGGGGAAACTGAGGCTGAGAGAGAGTAGCCAACTGGAGATCAGCCAGCTGATCATCAAGGGATGCAGGACTTGAACCGGGTCTGTCTGACTCCAGACTGAACCTTGGGCTGCAGACCCCACTGAAAAGCAAAGAGCTAACACCCTGGGGAAGAGGGGGGCATGTCAGAGGCAGAGAGGGAGGCCTGCTGACAAAGACAAAGTGAATGATCACAAGTCCTCTCTCTGGGCCTCAGTTTCCTTAGGTGTAAAATGGGACCATTTGTCCCACCTCCCTTGTTTCCAATGAGTTTGCCATGATCCCTCTAAGAGAGGGGACTGGCCCTGGAAGACAATTTTGACGGGGTTGGGCAGAAGCCCAGCCAGGACTTGCGGGTGAAAGCTACCTATTCCTTCGGGCTATGGGAACAAGCACAGGAGGCTCTCGGAAGGAGGGACTTTGGGGCGCTGCTGGCTCCCCAGACTGCTGGAAAATGTAAGACGCCAGAGCTGGGAGAAGATCAAGAACATGAAGTGACCAGAAGGCCTAGAAACCTATATAATTTTATTATCCAATGTCACCCCCAATAAATTGACTAGAAAAAAAAAGAAAGCCTGGATCAGGGACTACTCAGCAGGACAGGGAGGAGGCCCAGGGCCCCAGCCTGACAAATGCCCTTTCCCAGGCCCTGCAGGAATCAGTGATGGGATGCGAGGGGCATCGCCCAGCCAGGCTCTGGGAAGCCTCCCTGCCCATCCCCAGAGTCCTGTTTCTGATTTCCTTCATGTCTGAGGCTTTTCACAGGAAGGGAGAGAAAAACAGCCAAAGAAAGGCCCATTTAGGCCAGACTGGCCCTGCTTTCCCCCAGGAGGAGCGAGGGGAGCGATCCAAGGCCTCACCCCGCTGTGGCCACGCTTCCTGGCCAACGCAGGAAACAGGGGCAAGCTCGGGCAAAGCTGCGGCTCTGGCACCATCTATAACTGGCATCTCTCAGCCTCTCACGGCTCAGGACTTCCCGTCCCCACTGTTTCCCCACCACTGGAGCCAGGTGCCCCGCAGTTTCCGTTTCAGCCCCAATTCTGTACCACACGTGAGCTCACATGAGCCACAAAGCACTGTCCCTATGAGGGAAGCCCCTTTCCCAAGCTACAGTGGGGGAAACTGAGGCTCAGAGTAACTAAGCGACCTTTCTGAGGTCTCACAGCCAGCAAGCCACAGAAATGGGTTTCAAAGCAGGTCCATGGGAGCAGCAGGGTTTCTGCTTCTACCCACCAGGTGGCCGCTCCATTCTTGCTCCAGGGACACCCTTTTTCTTCATGACCCAAATCCCTAACAGTTGCACAGGCCCCCTGTGAGTTCAGTATGTCATAAGAGAGACTGAAAATTGCCTCCATCCCTAGAGGCCCACTCTTGACGTCAGTCACCCCACCTCCCGCACCGCCGGGAGGCCAGTGGAAACTTGAACGCCCAGCCTGGCGCAGCGGGCAACGGTGAGTCTTTCTCCCTCTCGTAAACATGTCACAGGCCGACCACAGGTGCCATCCTAAATCAGCTCATTTTCTCCCAGCCTCTGTGCCTACCTCCTTCAGCAAGTCCTGGGCGTGGTACGAATGGGGACCCATTATTCAGTTAAAAAAGCCACCACTGCAAAGAAATATTATCTTCTCCAAGCTGGTTTACAGAACAGATAACCCAGGAGATCAAGCCACAAATCCACATGCCCTCTGCCAACTTGGAATTTCTAATTCCGGTAGCTTGAGATTGTCTGAAATCTTCCATGGTCTGGATGCTCAAGTTTAAGCACTGAGTTTGGAGAAGACGAGGCCCGGGGACCATAGGGTGCTGTTCCAGTTGAAATGGGCTGCATTGGACCACCCGGAAAATTGGATGGGATACTCAAGGCCCTGCAGAGGGTCCAGACTGCCTCCGGACGCTCCCTGCTTCCGCCCACCACACCAGACATCCCTGACTCGTCTCTAAATCTCGGCTCATGCTGCTCTCCCCGCCTGAAAATCTTTTATTCCTGGCCAATTTCTCCTCCAAGCACTCAAGGCCAACTCATCCTTGGAAGCAGCTCAAAAACATGCTTCCTTCTCGAGGTTATTTCCTGACTTCCCCATCAACGCCCCCTGCTCTTTGCTCCTGTGGTACCTGGCGCCATGAATGCACCAGGCAGGCACCAGCTCAAGTTATTTAACAATAAGCTTGAGGTCCCGACAGCCTGGTGTTCACCTGCTGAACCGAATGGATCATGGGTGGCACTGTGATGGGTGCTCGGGAGCCAGGAACAATTGGCCCCTGTGCATGGTAAGGCCAACCCTCTGGCTCGATGAGCCCCATTCTGTTTACACGCCTGTCTTTGAGCTCAACTGGGAGCCCCCTGAGGGCAGGGCTCATCTCTCCCTGCATCCCATGCTCCTGGCACACAGTAGGTGCTCAGCAAATGCTGGGGGAGTACGTGGAGGCTGTGTCCCGGCTCTCTCATTACCTTCCTGTGCTCCTTTAGACAAGTCCCTCTCACTTTCTGAGCTTCACTTTTTTTCCATCTGGCAAATGTAAGTGGGGACTAGCTCAGTGCTATGGTTGAATGCCCGTGCCCTCCCCTTCCCTCAAACTCATAGATTCAAGTCCTAACAACCACCCCCCACCATGTGATGGTGTTAGGAGGTGGGACCTTTGGAGGGTGATTAGGCCGTAAGAGTGGAGCCCTCGCGCATGGGATTCGTGCTTTTATAAAAGAGACTCCAGAGAGATCCCTCGCCCTTTCCACCATGCGAGGACACAGCGAGACGTTAGCAACCCAGAAGAGGGCCCTCACCACAACCCAATCGTGCCAGCGCCCTGATCTTGGACTTCCAGCCTCCAGAACTGTCAGAAATGAATTTCTGCTGTTTCGGATCCCCCAGCTCTGTGGCATTTTGTTACAGCAGCCCGAATGGACTGAGACACTCAGGGATGGCAATGAACTCAGATGACCACTCTGTCAGCAACTGTCAGAGAAAACTAAGGCTCAAAGAGGTTGTGACTTGCCTGAGCTCACCCAGGTGGCGGGTGCCAGACCCAGGGCTAGAACCCAGGTCTGCCTGGCTACATCACTCTCTCTCGCCAGCTCTCCTGTGTCTCTGACCCACGAGCCCAGAAGGAACAACTGAGTATGCTAGCTGCTGATTCTTGCGCCAATCATCCACTCACCCACCTCCTTGCACAAGAGCTGGGATCAGAGGACTCAAGTCGTGTATCCTAAGAAAGCAGAACCGATTCTGATATTCTGCCTGGGTAGCTGCTGACCACCCTGCTGAGTCAGCTGCTCTACTTGCAAGGTTAGCGGAGTGTCTATGGTGGGTGGAACACCTCCCACCACTGGATCCCAGGACTTCTCCACCAGAAAAGGCACGAAGCCAGGACAATGGCTGAAATGACCTTTTCTAGCCTAGGAACCCAAGGTCACAAGGCACCAGATGTGCAAAGGCGAATTTCAATGCCTGCTTTCCTGAGAATCAAAATAGAAATGCTTCCATTGAGCTGACCATGAGCTGTCCTCAGGGCTTTATGTGTTAAGTCATTTAATCCCACAGTGATCCTGTGAAGTGGGCACTGAGACTGTCCCCACGGCACAGAGGGGAACACTGAGGCTGCAGGAGGTTAAAGGGGCAGAGCTGGGATCTGAACTCTAGGCCAGCTGGCTGTGGAGTCTCTGGCCATGTCCTGCTGTCAACAGATGCCAACCAGACATTAATATCTCTTCCTCTGACAGCACCCTGTAGAATAACTGCCTCTCGGTTCCATCCAGCAGGGCAATTCCACTCTTTCTCTACCATGCATGTGCCCATGATTGCAAAACTAGGGAGGTTCCAAAAAACAAGGAAAACTGCGTTTCCTAATTTTGCCTGAAATCAGCGCGTCCACCCCTCCTTTCTTGCATCCGAGGCCCAACCCCAGGTCCTAGTCCCACCAAATAACCTTGGGAACGTCACTTAACCCATCAGGGCCTCGCTTTCTTTAAATCTAAAACGGGCAAATGATCCTCCTGTCTTTTTTCATCATTCTGACTTGTGCAATATCAGACGCACAGAAGGGGCAAACACATGTTTTTCTGTGTGAATGAATGAAAATATATGTCACAAGTTTACTTCCCTCCCTTGACAGCCTTTAGAACAGGAACTGGGACTGATTCATCTTAGGTTCTCACATTAAGAGAGCTTTCATCACCCACAGGTTTATTCACACAGGAAACTGATCCCAAGCACCCACAATGTGCCTGGCATAGTCAAGACCTCAGCAACATCCAGCACCCCTGCCGCCCTCAGTCCGTGTCCTCATAAGCCACCCCCTTCCCTTTTCTGGCCAGTGGCTCTAATACTTTCTCACACAGGGCTTCCTCAGACCAGAATCAGTAAGTCTGGCCCATTCTAGAGACTTGGACAAGGGTTCCTGCACTTCCACTTCCCCATGCCCAGCCCTGGGGGAACACAACCCAAAGAAAGCGCCTGCCTTAACCACACACGCACAAACATGTCTTTGTCTGAGCCATTACACATGTTTGGGTCTATCTGTTACTCTAGCTACTACCCTGACAAATACAACCTTCAACCTCCTTAGTTACGAATGACCTTGCCTAAGGTCACAGCGTGTTGGGCAAAGGTCAAGAACTTGGGTCTTGTAACAATTCGGAGGAGATCTGTCACTTTCGTCCGGCCCCACAGAGCTATAGCAGGTCTCAGAGGCCCTTTAGCAACGGGCGTGAGGTTCACTGAGCTGCCGTCTGGAGTCCTCCCCTCCTGTTTCAACCAGAATAACACCACTTTTGTCTGTTTTCGAGTTGCACTTTTCCATGTATTTTCATTGGAAAAAAAGGATTCTGTGACTTAAAGTACTTTCCAAGTCTGCACACTGGGGTGATCGCTAACACCGTCTGACTTTCTGTGGCATAACACAACAAAGTTTCAGTTCATCATGCCTCCTGGCCTCAACTGCTGACACAGGATATAACTTGCAAGAAGTATACATAGACATCTGCTTAGAAAGGAAAAAAACAAACTTCACTGTGCAGCAGAGAACCCAGAAACCCGGGCAAAGGCAAAAAGAAAAGACGGGCAAGGACTCTAGCACAATGGTTCTTAAGTTTTGGGGTGCATCGGACATCTGGGGAGCGGGTTCAAAATGCAGACTCGCACTGCTCATCCTCAGATATTCTGACTCAGAGAACTAAAGCTTTAAGAAATACTCATGATTATCAATCATAATGTCAGTAACTCCAGGACTCCACTTTGAGAAGCCTTGAGTCTACTTTGTAGCCTCAAACCTGGCAGTGATAACCGCACCCCTGCAGCATAGCTCGAAGAGAATGAAATCGGCTTTCGGCAGGAACCTGAGCCCTAATAATCTACTGGTAATGAAATCAATAATAATTTCTACTTAGCTCAGATGGGTGTCACAGGTACAGAGAGCACGGTGGTAGAGAAATGATAATAAAATAATAGCTAATGTTTATACAGCCCTTACTACATGACAAGCCCTCTACTAAGTGCTCCTCATGTGTCATCTCATTTAACCTTTTACTAACCCTAGGAGTTAGTTATTATTCATATTTCCATTCTATAGATGAGGAAACTGAGGCATAAAAATAAGGCATACCTTGTTCTACGTCTCTAAACTGGCAGAATCAAACCCACTCAACAGAACCCAACCCCATAGCCACAGTGCTCTATTGCCTCTCATGGAGGTCTACCATCAGAACATCTCTCCAGGACTCAGTTTCCTAATCTGTCAAACAGACATATTAATAGTACCTTTATCGTAATAGCCGTACTGAGGATTCAAAAAAATCGCAATAAAATAGTTTGCAAACTGACGAGAGTCAAGTAAACATCTAAGAGATGAGACTTCGGTCTAACTCCCTCTTCTCATTTTACAGATGGTGAAACTGAGGCCTGGCTACTTTATTTAGTCAATGAACATTTACTGAGCACCTACTACATACTAGGTCTTGTGCAGGAGACAGGATACAAAAAGAGTAATATTCCGTTCTGGCCTCAAGGAGCCCCCAGGCCAGCAGGAGCGACAGACAGCAGGACCGGCAAAGAGAGCCCAGTGACAGACACTGTGATGGAGGAGTGTAGGCGCGGAGAGAGCCTAGTGGAGATGGGTCCTGACCCAATTGTGGGGGGACTCAGCCAAAGAGAGAAGTACTTACCCAAGTCAATTTTATCTATTCCCTGAAGTTTGGAGGAGTCCAGAGAAGGTCCCTGTGTACCAAGAGATCAATAACTCTCCCCATGGGCTTCTCAATGCCAGACACTCCACCGCTTGAGCATCACGGCTCGAGTTAAACCTTCTTAAGAAAATGCCAAGCCCCCCTCCTCCCACCAGCAGAGGCCTGAACTAGCCGATGCTGTTCACTTCAGCAACATGGGCGTTTAGGGAAGGTTTTTCCTTTCAGCAAGTTAGAGGAAGCAAAAGACAGCAAGAGGGGCGAGGAGATTGGTCATGAGAAGGAAGTAGGGAACCCAAAAGGGAAACTGGGGCCCAGGCCCTTCATGGAAAGACGAGACCGATCCAGGGCCTGGCCACCATCTCGCCACCCTCTCTGAACCACACAGGTCTGAGTGATCAGACTTACCTCCAACAGCAGTGACAGTCATCCCTCCATATCCGCGGGGGACTGGTTCCACGACCCCCGTGGATACCCAAACCTGCTAATGCTCAAGTCCCTTATATTAAATGGCATAGTACTTACACATAACCTGCACACCTCCTCACATACACTTTAAGTCACCTCTAGATTACTTAGAACACCTAATACAATGCAAATACTGTGCAAATAACTGCTATACTGTATTATTCAGGTAATAATGAGAGGAGGGAAATGCAGGTGCATCTATTGTACATAGTACACATCAGCAACAGCAAAACTTTTTTTTTTTTTTTGGCAAAGATTTTTGATCGGCGGTTGGCTGAATCTGCAGATTCGGAACCTGAGATACGGAGGGCCGGCTGACTTAATTATTAAATGTTGTTTTCTTGTAATTTTGCCAAAAGCTCATCTTTATGGCTTCCCCCACTTTAAATTGTGCTAGTCTGAAAACAGAGAAGGGAGTGGAATATTTTAAGCAGAGAACACCGGCGAAGGGTCCATAGCCTTCACATATAAAGAACACTTAAATATCAATAAGAAAAAGATAAACAAGCCAGCGGGGGGGGGGGGGGATGGAAATGGACTTGAATAGGATAATCATAAAAGGAAAGTGAGTGATAAGATTATTAAGGCTAATCAGCCTTAATAAAAAAAAAATGTAAAGTGAGGCGGCCAGGTGTCACCTCACCTCTTTCATCAGGGAAGTTTTAAGAGCTGGGAGAACACTGCACCCAGAACAGCGTCAGGGGAGTGTGAGCTGGCACAACCTTCGGGGACAATGTAGCCAAAAGCCTCCACGGCCTTAAAAACAGGCAAACCTTTGTCCCAGCGATTTTACCTCTGGAAAGGTGTCCACAGGGCAGACACACAAAGGTGACGTACTACAGTGGTCATCGCAGCACCATCTGTCATCATGGGGGGGAAAGACGGGAACCACCACGGTGAGAAATGGTTAAATAAACCCTAAGCCGTGTTTTTCATGCAGTCATTCGTACAGCGGAGGGATACAGGTGACAGCGAAGGGAGTTCACAGTCCGAGGCCAAGTACAAGAAAGCTCACCAGACAAGACTTTGGACAAGCAAGTGCGAAACACACAGCGCAGTAGACAGATGTCACAGAACCGTACGCTTATTAACCAATGTCACCCAAATACATTTAATTTTTAAAACTGGGGGGGAAAGTGAGTGTGTGTATCCACAGTTACATGCATACATGTGTCCGGCACCCAACAAACATCACAGGTCCATTAGCGAGTGAGCGAGTGAGTGGGTGATGGGGGGGGCACCCGAAAGGCCACATCTGGGCTAGGATCCCTCTTTCGCCTCTGTCCTGAGACTTAGTACAACCCAGTGGTAAAGACCCTCATTTCATTCCAATCTCTACCCCGCAGCTTACCGTCCCTGCAGCCCTGAGCTAGTGCCCTCCCCTCTCTGAGCCTCAGTTTCCTCACCTGTAAAATGGGGTCTATGACAGTTACCTCCCTGTGGGGCTGTTGTGAGCATTAACAGAGCAACAAAGAAAAACGCTGAGCTCCCTGTTTTAAAAATTCTGGTGACCTTGCTATTTTTTTTACAACTTGCATGCACTACTTTGGAAATCTGAAACTCATAATAGAATTATATTCATTTGGATAAAAATTAGATTTTTTTTAAGAAGAACCAAAGAACTTCTCTCCTGGACTGGCATTCCCCTTTCCTGGCCCCTCCAGATGGTGTGAAAGCCAAGCATGGTACCTTGAGGCTGGTTTCCGCCCAGGTCTTCCTGAGGGCTCCCCAAGACTTCAGGCCACGCCAGGCTGTGCAGGAGACCTGGTTTCCTGACCTCTTTCTCCCAGTCACACGGTTCTTTGGTTGTGGCTGTTTGCCCAGAAAGCGGTTCATCTATTCATGCAAAATCCTCTCGAACCTCACGGAGCACAGCCCCGCCCCCACCCCAGAACACCGTCACCCCTAAGAGGCTCCTGGGGAGACCTCAGTCTGTCCTGAGCTGCTTGCCGGTTGGGGCTGAAAGGGACAGACTCTGCCAGAGAAACAGCTGGAGGGAGGAGAGCCGGAGGGAGGGGCAGGAAGCTGGGCCGAGTGAGGGCGGGGGCGGCCAGCTGCATGGAGCAGGGGAGGCTGTCCCTGCCAGCCAGGGACTGGGCTGGTGGGTGGCGGCTGGTGGCAGGGCCTGCCGGGGTCAACCCGCCCCTCTGGCGGCCAAACCCAGCTGGGAGCCGCCCCACTGTCTGAGCACAAACCAGGAGCACATGCAGCTGGGCAGAGCCCTGCTCCCTGCGAGGGGCTCGGGAGCTCCAGACTCAAGGGCTCAGGATACCCGGGGGTCGGGTACCCCACCACTCTGGGCCGCCTCCTCACCCCAGGCCTTCGTGCATGCTGTTCCTCCCACCTGCATGCCCTGCCTGCCCCTATTTGTGGCTTGATGACCTCTTGCTCCCTCTTTTCGTTTTTTTTGTAAATTAAAACAGCAATTAAGTTTTTTAAAGTATCAAATGAACAAAGATTACCTTGTTTGATAATGTTTGATTTTATTAAATGTTATACGGAAGCAATAATCACACACATAACAGGAATATGCTTTGATAGACCATTTCTGGAGAGTTACCTGACAAAATACATCAGAACCTTTAACTACATTCAGACCCTTTGTCTTAAATATAGATTCTGTTTTCATCCCCAACCCTGATCCTCCAAGATCAATAATATTATTAACACTCTGGTATGAACATACAACACACACATATATTTTATATAAATAGAAAATGACCCAGTCATGCTCGATGTACTGTGTTGTAACGCGCTTTTTCATTCAATGATCAGGTATATATATCTTACCCTGTTTTGACAGCTGCTAATTATTTCATCGACCATAGCTTATTCGACCAATACTTTCTTGGGGGTTGATTAAGTTATTTTCAACTTTTTAGCTATAATGGACACACATGTCCAATTATTTTCTTATACTGTACAAAATTCTTATGAACATATTTATTGTTCAAAGGGTCTTCTGCTCCCTCTTAAGGACTCAGCTTGGGGACCACATCCCTGCCCCTTGGGGGGCTGCTCTGGGCTCCCCGTGGCCCTTTGGGCTCCCCACAATCACAGCACTGATGTGACACTGTCCCTGCCTGTTAGGGTGTCTCTCCCGTGCACTGGGAATCCTTGGGGAAGGGATTTATTTCATCCCCTGCTGAGCACCGTGCCTGGCTCACCCTCATCATTACCATCATCAGTGAAATAATCAAAACGGCTGACAGCCAGGCAGCCAGCTACTTATCCTCACTGCACCCCAGGAAGGAGTTACTACTCTGCCCCCATTTTACCGATGAGGAAATTGGGACACAGAAAGGTTAAGTCACTTGCCCGAGGCCAACAGCTGGCCCGTGGGAAAGCTGGGATCCCAACCCTGCTGTCCGGCCCCAGGGCCCAGTCCTTCGCCTCCACGCTGAAGAGCTCACACAGGTGCCTCCCGAGTGCGTGGCTCTGGGCCAAGTGCTTTCAGTGGAATAAATCACGCCACCTCCAACAATGCCGGGGGCGGGGGGGGGGTCATGCACCCATTTTACAGATGAGGGTGCTGTGGCCACAGAAGAGACATCGTTTTGCCAAGGGTGCCCAGATTATGCCCACACATCTGATTGACATTGTCTCTGGGTTTCATCGGGGGGGGGGGCCACATCTGGCTCCCGGCCAACCAGGCCCCTGGATGCCCGAGGTGGAGTTGAAGGTCATCGCCCCACGGGCCCCAGAGAGGAACAGGTGGAGTCGGGCCGCCCCGGAGACAATCAGAAGCCACCGGTCTTTGGTCCCCTTTCTGAACATGGCTAAGTTTGGCTTTTTCTTCCTTGGAATGAAAAGGGGTTGGGGAGAGCGGAATTTTTTTTTGAAAACTAAGGCCTGACATAGGGATCCTGGGGCCTGAGAGGGGGAAGTGGCTGCAGGGCATTTCAAGAGGACTCTGTTCATTTCCTTGGAACCTGTAGTTCCAAGGCGGTGGATCATGCTTCATGTTTTTGTTTTTTTTAAAGGTACTTTTAAAATATGTTTTTTTGATTCCAGAAGAAGAAGGGAGAGAGAGAAACATCAATGATGAGAGAGAATTATCGATCGGCTGCCTCCTGCACGCCCCCTACTGGGGGACTGAGCCCGCAACCCCGGCATGTGCCCCGATGGGGAATCGAACCGTGAACCTCCAGGTCCGTGGGTTGACGCTCAACCGCAGGGCCACATGGGCCGGGCTGGTCGAGCTTCATCTCCAGTGGGTTGGTTCTGGAACCCCCGAGCCCTGCGCTCGGGAAACGGGGCGCTGCACCCAGGCTTGGCTGGAAGGAGCACTGCGAGCCGTTAGCAATGCCTGCCCTGGACCTGGGGGAGGGGCCCTGCCTTCTTCATCCCACTCTGCCCCGCAACAGAAGTCCACCCCATAAAGCCCTATGCAGTATGAATTCTTTTAAAACCTTTTCAGATATTTTTATAAACAGTGCGTTTGTGTCCTGGCATCTGGAGGGACATTTCGTGTTTTGCCGTGACGCGGGGTGGGCCCTCGAAATGTCAGCGATCCCAGAGCCTTCAAAGGCCCTAAAACACGCTCTCCTGGCCCCCAACTCCTCGAGCCTCACCCACATCGGGCGTAAGAGGGAGATTTTTCCATTAATTTTTTTTTACAAGGAGGCCGTATGTACCTTTTTATGTGGGTCATTAAAAAAATAAAAATTTTTTAAAAACACGGAGCAACATGAGAAATTCGTCATAGCAACGGGGCTGCTGCGCCTATTTTTGAAAAGTGAGCTTCTCCCTCCTCCTCTCAGTACAGAAAGTTTATTTTCCTGCTGGGGCCTCTGACTCAGAGACAAGCCCAGAACTCAGTCGGTTGCCTCTGAGGAGAGACGGGAGGGACGGGGGCCCTGGCCCCGGGCCCAGGTGAGTGACGCCCAGGGGTCCCAGACGTCATACCCCCCTCCACTGGCATGTCCTCCGGGCACACAGGTACCCTTGGTTTCTGGTCACCCCCCAGGCCTCCCACTCTGGCCATCCACCCCTGCCTGCCTCTTCGGAACAGCCCCACCTGACAGGACATAGCTGGAGGACTTGTACCAGTTCTATAAATATGAAAATCCCAGCTACACAGGAACCATCTCCAAGAACCTCCCCATGATCCAGAGGGGCCCTAGGATCCTGACTCAGGGCTGCCTTTCAATTGATCAGGGCCCATGTCCTATTAGATGATAAAGAAAATATCCCCGCAGCCTGAGGGCTTCCAGGTAGCAACTGAGGGAGGTTGAGAGCACAGTGTAGGTTCCAATCCTGCCCCACCACTCACCAGCTGTGTGGCCTAAGGCAAGCGGCTTAACCTCTCTGTGCCTCAGAGTGGTTATAATAGAAGGCACAGAGGTCATAACAGTAACAGTGAGTGGTGGTGGGGATGACTTGTGTTAACCCATATAAGGCACTTAGCATAATACCTGGCACATAGGAGACTCTCACTCATTTCCTATCTCTTTTTTTTTTAAGATTTTTTTATTGATTTTTAGAGAGAGAGAAACATCAATGTGAGAGCAGAACATTGATCGGCTGCCTCCTGCACGCCCCTCCCGGGGATTGAGCCCACAACCTGGGCCTGTGCCCTGACCAGGAATCGAACCAGCAACATTTTGGTGCACAAACAAGGCCCAACCAACTGAGCCACCGGCCAGGGCCCCATCTCCTATCCTTTACGACACTCCGAGACCCAAGAGAAAGCCACAGTCACAGGATCACAAGCATCTGAGGACACAGCCCGTGTCTGAATCAACACCGTCCCTCATTTTCCCGGGCCTGTCCCTGCTCAGACAGTGCCCCCCTCAAGGCACCAGGACACGGAGGGCTCATAAATGAGATTTCTCTCTGCGCCGGTTCCTAAGCAGCGGGCTGCTTCCTGCTTAAGCCCTCGCCACACGCCTTGTGTGTGGTGTTGGGGCAAGAGAAAGGAGATGAGGCTCATCTTGAATTCGGCAAAGAAAACTGAATTATTCACCCAGAAAGATGTCCCAGCTCTGGTCGGATTCACTCCTCCGGGCGACAGGCGGGGGGATCTGCCGATGCTCGCTGCTTTAACAGGACTCGGGTTGCGTGTTATGGAAAACTGCCCATGAAGTCATGTGGGGACCTCCCAGAGCTGCAGATCATGGGTGGCCACGCTCTTGGCTTTGTTCCATGCCCCAAGCGGTCCTCCTTGGTTTTAGTATTTGAGGCATTTTGGTTCGCAAAACCCTAATTGGGCTCTGACATCATCTAAAAGACCAAGCTGAACTCAGCCACCCGCAGCCCCCGTCTTGACTGGAGGGCCCCAAGCCTGGTGAAAATCCAGGCACCCTGATGCCACCACCATTTGCATGTCCCCTCTTCTGCTCATTCACCCTTATTCCCAACACACTGTTGGTGAGAGCCAGGGGACAAATGCCCTGTTGAGATTCAGCAGGTGTCCCCAGGTCGCCCAGGGTAGGTAAGGAATTCTTCCCCGGATCACAGGCTCCATGAGGGCTGGGACCACACCTGCTGGACTTTCCGATGAAGCTAATGTTTAGACGTCAAAGTCCTCGAGTCTTGCAGTAAAAGCAGGAAATCCTTGATAATCAATCAATTACAATGACACAAATATGACGACATCTTTTTAAAAATTATTTATTTATTAGAATAACAATGATTCTGAACCTGGGACTCTGGCTCCCCTGGGAAATCTATTGATGGTCTCCAAGGAGGCTATAAGCACATCAAATCTACGTGGTTTTCTGAAAAGACACGTTCAAAAATTTTTAAAGGGTTCCTGAATCTTGCATGGGTATAAATGTCAGGCCACAAATCTGATCCATATCTGGACCTCTGTTGCTATGGTACGTGCAGAATAGATGCTCTAGAAACGTTTGAGGGATGAATTAATCATCGAATGACCGTTGAAAACCACGAACCCCATGATCATCAGACTTTCTGGATGGTCAGACCCAGCTAATCTGGAATTTTGGAATAACCTGAGTGGGATGCTTTTACTGTCACTAGGATGGAAGAGATAAATGAATGGCACAGGCAAGGATGAGTGGCGACTGACGTTGAATGAAGCCCACCACCGGCCAGCAACGTGCTCTTGGGGTTACCATTTCCTGCTCAGCCTCCCTGAGGAACTTGCCAGAAGAGTCGGCTTCCCTTCCCAGAGAGGTGTTGTCTGCACACAAAAGTAATAAAACTGCACCTCTCGAAAGATATTCTGGGGTCTAATTAGCCATCCCTTCTACCTGGCCTCGCCCCTGATGGACCTCAAAATATTTTCCCCAGACAAGCTTCTGGCACAGCTGAGCCCACACCAGCTTGACGCTCCCATTAAAATTCAGGGAAATTCGGTAAATGTTCAGTGGACTCAGTGAGGACGTTTTCTTTCATAACTGGAGCAGAGGTCAAGCATGAGGACATTTATTGAGCATCCACCAGGCGCCAGCTACTGATGCTGTGGCGAGTGAGACAGACCCTGTCCCACTCTCTCGGAGCTCACGGGATGGACGGTAACTACCGAGGACAGGCCGCCTGTCCTGTTCCAGAGCGGGATTCACATACAGCGGTTTTTTACAAGCCTCATGCCAGTCCTTTGAGGCTGATACTATGACTCACATTTTACAGCCAAGAAAATGTAGACTCAGAGAAGTGAAGCGCTTTGCCCTGGGTCACAGAGCAAACAAGTGGTAAAACCGGGGTTCCAACTCTGGTCAGTGATTTGTCAGTGGTTCTTTGCAGTTTAGGGGGGGAAAAAGACCTTAAGAATCATTCAATCTCAACCCTTTTGATTTGGCTGTAAGAAAGAACTGGAGAAAACCAAAAGTTGCAGTAAATTGATGCGAAAACATCAACTTGCTATTGGCTTTATAAGAGCAAACTATGAGTTCATACACATAAATTTATTTGCTGAAGCAATATCTTACAATATGGACAAGACAGTAAATAAATATTGAATCACAACATAGGAAAACTATACCCTCTTCAATTTTTGTCCAATCCTTTTAACTGCACGCAAGGAAAGGTCTCAATTTAGGGCCAACAGGCCTTTAACACCTTCTCCAACATTTGCCAATCTCTCTTTATTTTTTAAAATATGTTTTTATGGATTTCAGAGAGAGGAAGGGGGAGGGAAGGAGAGAGAAACACCAACAATGAGAGAGAACCATTGATCAGCTGCTTCCTCAACGCCCCGCCTCCTGGGGATCGAGGCCCCAACCCTGGGCATGTGCCCTGACCCAGGAATCAAACCCTGACCTGGCTCATAGGTCGACGCTCAACCACTGAGCCACTCCGACCAGGTGCCAAGCTCTCTTTATAAGAGAAAGAACAGGCGTTGGGCTCAGAGCCTTGGGCAGGCAACAGTGTCTAGCCAACATTAAATAACATTGCTTTATTTTCATTGTTCGTTGGGTGGGGGATAGTTTGTGGTTATTTTCTGTTTGAGAAAAGCAATCCGGTTTTCCATTCACCGTGGTCATCTAAATTTCCCTTTTGAGCTACATTTACTGATATTTTTCATGAGTACCTTTACTGACATTTTTAATGAGATTTAAAGGAAAATATTAACTTCATGACACCACAGAGGTGGTATACAAGCAGGGCAGAAATAAAAAAGGTGGCACTGAATGGCAGAGGCTTGAGAAACACTGCGCCATGAAATTAAAAATAACCCAGCCATGTAATTATATTGCCCTGCAAGTATATCGCAAGCTACCTAAATAGAACAAATTCACAGTAGCCCATCACTATTAAAGCACATTTTTGAGGGCTTGCGTATGCGGTTACTTTAGCAACAGAGCTATAACTGAATCTTCAAACCACAAGACGTACGTGCCTGAAAGCCTAACTATTGGAAAATTATAGGCCTAAGAAACAGAGCCATGCCTCACTGCACACCACTGGGTCCCTCATGGTAAGCGGATAAAACATGTCTACGTAGAAGCCAGGTGGAAAGGAAGAGCCCTTTCCTCGACTGTGGCACCGTCAACCACCTGCGCCTGCAGAACTGCATTTACTCATGCATTCGCTCATTTAGTCATGCACTGGAATTTTAACCAAGCCCGTTACTTTTCCAGGCAATACAATGAAGGGCCCCAGTGAACCTCCAGTCCAGAAGGGGGCGCCAGACATCATGCCCGACCTCACATGCCTGAGCCCCTGCCAACTGGGTTCTGAAAAGAGCACCATTCTTTGCAAACATATAAGAAAAGAACCTGCCTGCCCTGGGGGTAGTCAGAGGAGGCTTCCTAGAGGAACTGGCCAAGTTGAGGTCTAAAGAAAGAATAGAAATTTACCAGAAGAGGTGGGAGAGGAGGGGGAGGGAAAAGGGCAGGGGCATCCATGTATGTGGATGAGCTCCCACAACCTGAGCGGACCCTCATACAGTGAGCATCTCACCCTGGTGCCATCACCCAAGTGTGATCCTTGCATTCAAAGTCAAAGACGTGTATTTCATATGCCTTCAGCCCTATATGCAAGCCAGTCAGTGGGGAGACGGATAGCCAATCCCAACACTGAGCGAAACCAGAGATGGTGAGTGGGTCTCCAACATCAGTCTCCTTGTGGGATTTGAGAGTGATTTTGACCACTCAGAGTTTTTATCATAGGCACCAACGTGGTGGTTCCCAGCCAGAGCTGCGCTTGGTGCTCCATGACCAAGCCATGTCCAGGCCACACCAGGCCACGCCCAGGTAATTCAGTTAAGATCCTCTGGGGGTGGGGCCCAGTGACCAGTAATGTTTAAAGCTCCCCGGAGGGGGGATGGGGACGGGGAGGGGGAGGGGAATAGTGTGTGGCCAAGGCTGAGAACTACATAGAAAACCTAACCCCTATGGAGGATTCGAACCTACAAAAACTTACTGAGCACCTACTATGCGCCAGGTACCGGGCTGGGGCAAGGTGGTGGTTGGTAAGAACCAGATCCCATAGTCATTTAAGAATCACTGCAGAAGGCTTCACCCACTTTCAACAGATGTGTGCAGGAGCCATGATCAAGCTGAAAGGCACACAAATTGCCCCCGGGGGGGGCGGTTAAAATGCAGGCTCTGATTCAGCGGATCTGGGCTGGGGTCCGGAGCCTGCACTTCTTACAAGCTTCCTCAGGCCTCTGCTGGGCCAGGGACTGCCTGTGGGTGGCAAGGTCCTGAAGGAAACCTCTCAGATCTCAGCTTCTCCTCCCCACCGTTTCTCCACCCCTCCAACCGTCCTGAGTCCTGAGCATCACCTGGAGGGGATACCAACCTGCGGGGAAAAGACCAAATGCACCCTGGCAGCCTGCCAGGTGTGGACCTGTGTCCCCCAGGCTCCAAAGCCCCGTGACAGTCCCCCCCAACACACACCCCACACACGCACCCAGAGTGTGGGGCAGATCTGGAGAAGAAAGATGGGGCGCTGGGTCGGTGGTTGTCATTAATACTAAACCATCTGCGCACAGCAGCCCCAAAGGCAGCGAAATTCAAGAGGTATCAGAGATCAAAACGGCCTCTGAGGCTTTCCTGCGGGGAGGCTTCGTGTCTAATTAATCACCCGTCCTTGGCAAATCAATTGCGCCTGTTTTAAAATCTGCACTCCAAGGGCGAGGGATGGGGTGGAAGTCGGAAGCAAGAAGGCCTTTGAAGTGAATTCTTGGGGAAACAACAGAGGGGTCAGCCCTGACCCATTTCAGCAGGACCAGAAAGGCGTGGATCCGGGGGCACAAATGCTTGCAGAGCCCAGGCTGGCCACAGGAACTGGTGGACTTGGAGGTGGGGGGTGAGTAGAGGGAGCCCCAGGCCTGCGGACTAAAGTGAAGGCTGGTCCCCAACCCAAAGGGGTGGTGGCCACTCAGCTCCAGCCCCCCCATTGCCGAGCAGAAATGCAGACCCATTTGTGCATGTCTGGAAGATTTGTTAGATCTTCTTCTTTGTTTCTGAAAATATCTAAAAATATGGTTTCTTTAAATACGGAATCTCCCGCGTATGGAAACTGCCTCGAGTTGTTTTGAAACACCATGCCATCCATCAAAATATGTCTGAGGGCCACAGATGGAATGCAGACTGCCTGCCAGTGTGTAACCTCTGAAACAGAGACCAGACCAGAGGAATTACTGGGCAAATTAAATGGCGTGTGGGCAGGGACTTCCTCAGGATGCTCAGAGCAGGAGAATGTGGGTGGGCAATTTCCTGAATACAGGGAAGTGCCCCTGAAGACCCCCAGAAATCCCTGGGGGAGACATTGAAGGGGAAGCAAGGTCCCCCAAATAGGGGCTGAGAGCCTTTGTAATACGGGCATCACTGTCCCTGCAGCCCTATTTGCACAAAGCCAGGGACAATCGCTCCATTTACATAATAATAGAAACAGAACTTATTGAGCACATACTATGGACTGACTTCTTGCCAAGTGCTTTAAGTGCATTCCTCACAACAACCCTGTTACTATTACCTCACTTTACAGATGAGGAAACTGAGGCGCAGTTAAGTGACTTACCCAAGGTCACACAGCTAGTACATGGCAAAGCTGGGATTCAGACCTGGGTGGTCTGGCTCCAGACAGAATCCATTCTCTTAATTACATGCAGCCCCGTGTCTCTTAATGCCCACCGAGTCTCACACAGAGATCAGCACACAGTAGGTGCTCAGGAAATGTCTGTTATGTTGAAACAAAGTCTTCATGAATTGGATTTACTAGAATTGGATGCTATCATTTCAACTAGTCTTGTTTTCCCCATTCCAAGAGCTGGCTGGTGGTTTCTGCCGGAGCAGGGTCCTTGGCTGGGTAATGTCCTCACCATTAGGATCAGTTGGTGCTAAATCACCCAGCACGGGCTACAAATAGAAGGAGCCCCCACCCAGCCTCCCCTCGCTTCCTTCCGCACCCTGCAGCCTCTTACTTCTGTCTCGCTGCCTCCCCGCCTCCTCCAGTTCTCAGGCCTCCCTCCTGGGATCTGTTTCCCATGGGATCTGATCCCCAGAAGCCCGTCTTAGCATCAGAGCCTCCAGAGCAACTGCTCTAGCAGCGAATCTCACCTAAAAGGGAAGGAGGGGGCTATCTGCCCAAAGCTACGCATTTTGGGGGGCTGCCTAGCCCTTTGGATTTCCCTAGAAGGAAAGCCCCGCTGTCTGGAAGGGGAGCTTCCTCCTGTGGGAATTCCATCTCCCCACCTGCTGCTCGCTGCGGGGTGGGAAACGCATGCACCAAACGGGGCTGAGTCACCGGAACGGCCACGGAGCCCACAGGCGGGCTTCAAGCACGTGGGTCTGGTTCCAAACACGCTGATAAACATTCATTTAACAGATATTTATCGCACCTGTTATGTTCTAAGCACAAGGAGTGGGTGCCAGGCAAGCAGCACAACACTGAGGGGTTCCTGTGTAATTTACAGTCAAGAGGGTGAGGGTCCTCTCTGCACCCAGCCTCTTTTTCTGTAAGTGGGGTGCTTAGGGAGATGTACGGTCCCCTCAGAAGTCCTTTTCCTCCACTGTGCGGCTCTGTGACTCTCCAGCGGTGCTGTGATAGCCTGTGAGTCTAATGCGAAAACACCCTGTGACTCCAGAAAGGAACAAATCCTTGCTCTGGGAGCAAACCTCCTCCTGTTCACCCTGAAAAGCAGCCGAAAGGGATTCTCTTCCTGCCAGGTGAGCATGAAGGGGTGAAGGGACCCCTCCCAGGAGCTGCTCTCCCAGGATCCCCTGAATCACCCAATTTATCTTCCCCATCATGTTCCTAATCTCTGAAAAATTAATGGCACGACCATAGCTGCCTACAGAACGTAGCTGACCTGTCGCCAATAAATCAGGGACTTGGGTGATGCTTCCAAATAAATGATAGCCCCTCGGCTCAGTGGGCAGGCCATCTGGGGAGGCTTAATGTTCCCTGGGAGAGATTTAAACCCACACCCTGTGGGGGGGGGGGGGCATTGCCGAGAAGACAGGGAGCGCAGGGAGGAGATCAAGAAGCCCCAGGTGTCAGCCCCGGGTGTTTGGACAGAGCCAGACAGCTTCCCGAGTCAGGGCCTGATTCTAACTTGCCAGAGGAAAGAGAGAGGAAAAGATGTCTCAGGATTAAAAAAGAGACATCCACTCAGAAACCTCAATTATAATCCCGGCTCTTCCGAAAATCCCCTGCTTGGTCAGTTTTCCATTCAGAAAGCAGGGGTCCCACTAAACAGAGACGTCCTACTCTCGGCCTTGGCCTTTTCAGTGGTAACCGCTGGTTGAGTAGCTGGTTGCCCGGTTGCCTGGTTCATGGATTAGTTGGCTAGTTGATTGGTTAGTTGCGCGGTTAGTCAGTTGGCCGATTGCTAGTCGGTTGCTCAGTTACTTGATTTCGTGGTTAGTTAGCTAGTTAGAGGGTCTGTTTCTTGGTTGGTTGGCTAGCTGGTTGATTAGATGATTGGTCGGTTCATTGTGTGACCGCTCCGCTGGCTGGTTGAACCCAGTGAGGGGTTGAGTCAGTGGGGGCCTATAGTGGTGCCTGGGGGAAGGCTCTGAGACCTGAAGTACACTTAGGCCGAAAGAGGCACCAAGCAGATGGCCCGAGGCCGGAGGGGGGGCGCGGGAGTCACTCAGAGATTTCAGTAAAAGTGAAATCTCCATTTACAGAAATATGTGTGTATATATGTGCGATGAAGCATTATGGGAATACTTCAGTCATCCGACAGCCCCGGGGGTTGGGGTTTGAAGGCAAGATTCCTCTAGGACCTGATAATCACACCCCATGGGCAGCATTTCCTCTGACCTAAAGATGCATCCCTCACAATACCCTTCCGTGCTAAGCACTGGTATAATCTCCACTTAAAAGATGACGAACCTGATGGGTTGCGGGTTCGATTCCTGGCCCTGGCCGGGGCGTGTACGGAAGGCAACCAATTGGTGTGTCTCACATCGATGTTTCTCTCTCTCCGCTACCCACTCCCTTCCGCTCTCTTTTAAAAAATTAATGGAAAAAATATCCTCTGGTAAGGATTAACAAAAACAAAACAAAACCATGATGAACCTGAGACTCAGAGAGGAGCAGTGACCCAGGTGCCCACAGGTGGAGAGTGGGGGCCCAGACTTGAACCCAGTCTCCCAAGTATAAACTCCATGCTCTTTTACGACCCCGAGATCACTCAGGTCCTCCCCAGCCTGCCGTTCTCCAACCCCACAGCCCCTCCTCCCTCCCTTTGGGGTTCTGGATGCCAGTCCTGGCACCTGCGGGGAGCCCCGAGCAACGCGGGGCCAACAGGCCCGGGCCACAGCGGGCTGCAGGTGCCACCCAGCGACCGGGGCGGCGCAGTGAGCACAGCGGGCCCCGGATCCCAGCCCTGCCTAATGAGCTCCCAACTCAGTTCTGAAGCGACAATCAATTAACATGAAAACTCCCAGCTGCGGCCACTTCACGCATTTATTTGCAAGATTAATGGCAGATACAAAATCGCTTCTTCACCTTGGGACTGTCAGGAAATCTAGAGACTATCCGTGTGACAGCCCCATAAATATTCCTCAAGGCCACTCCTGCCTTTTGTCGCACCTTTTGTTATCAGCATGTAGAGTTTTTCTGGCCACGTTTTGCAAAGCCAATGGGGACACGCCGGGGATGGGTGGGGCTGTATAATTGAGAGCAATTTCAGGCCGCCTCCTCCCTCTTCCCCTCTTTACTTGCCCTTCCCCGGGATGTGTGAAGAGAAAATGCTTCGGAGGGGCTGGTAAACAAGCGGCTGCCCCTCACGTATTCCTCCTTTGCAGGCCAGCTTTAAAGGTTTAATGAAATAATAATAATAATTACAGCACATTAACTCACCATTATTATGGGCTCACTATGAGCCAAACACTCCAGGTTGTCTCACTTCATTTCGGCAACAGCCCTGTGAGCGTGGAAATTGGAGGCCACTTTAGAGTTTTGCCACCATATGACTATGCTAAAGATGATGGGACTTCCTGGCACACCGTCTCACCGGGTTAAGTTTTTCACCATCCTGTTAACACATACTTTCTTTACACATGAATTCGTTCCACACCTCATGAGAAAAGTGAAGAGAGTATCATGATCCCATTTTACAGATGGCAAAGCAGAGGCTGGGGGAGTTGACATGATTCGCCCTGTTAGTGAACGGGCTCAGACGAGCACGCAGACCCCAGCCCGGATTTCTTTCTCCTGTGTTCCCTTGCAGGGCACTGAGGTCTATAAACCCCATCTGCCGGGAGGGGCCTTGCCAGCAGAGGCATCTGGTGTCCCTGGCACTGCCTCCAAGGGCTGCCTTCCCGCTGTGGAGGAAAGGAATCCTTTTGCTTGGCACTCCCCCTGCCATTTTCCACCTGGGTGGGTTTTCATCTTGCAGACAACTGATGCCTATGGGTCCCACCATCCTAGGAAAAGCAAAGCTCATAGTGGCCCAGGAAGAAGGGGCTCCAGACCATGCCCTGCGCCCGGACACAAAGGGACAGGTGTCATGTTAAGCATGCAAGTGGCTGGGAGACAGAGCGTCCTGTACAAAGCCTTGGTAGGGAGGAGGGGAAGGGGGAAGCAGCAGCAGAGAGGGTGGTTCCTGTATCTGGTCCAGGTGCCCACCGGAAGAGCACAGTGGGTCATCCTAGGTGCCCGGGAAGAACCCCCTGCCCACTCGCTTCCCTCAGGGTCTGGGCCTGTTAGTCTTGAAACCATGCCTGGTCCTACCCTAGATCAGCTCTGTACCTCAGGGGCTGCATTTCCCAGGCTCCTGGGTCAGCGGGGTTCTGTCTGGATTCCACCAATGGGAAACTCAGGCAGGAGATTTGAGGGTGGGGAGAAAGGAGGAGTGGGGGTACTTCTCCACTCCCTTCTCTGATTCGGGCGTGAGTCTGACAATATTGGGCTTCTTGGTGGCATCAGTTTCCCTAGGACAAGCCCACTGTAATTCCAGCTTCTACCAGGTGCCCCTAGCCCCTGACACCAGTTACACCACCCCCTCCCTCCAGCCCCAGGGGAGGTAACAGCTTCCTGCTCTTGCTAATCTCTGGAGTGTTTCCAGTCTTAGTTTGGGTTATCCTCAAAGCAGATCCTGAAACAAAGATGGGTGAATGCAGTTTAGGGAGGCATCTCAGAAAGAACAAGTGAGGAAGTGGGATAGCAAAATGGGGAAGGGATATAAGCTAATAAAGGGTGTGTTAATGAAGGGGTCACCTTGCTGGACAACTGGGCTCAGTCCCACTGGGGCCCATCTAAGAATCATTGGGAAACATACCTCTAAGTCAACCCACTGAAGGAATGAAAAGCTGTGTCATTTTTCTACTAAATTCCATCTCCATTGTTCAAGGGTTTCACCTGGGATGTTAACTCTCTCACAACTCCAGACAAGCCTTCAAGCTCCTAAATCTGGGAGGAAGACTTCACGCAGAGAAACAGAGTTAGAGGGATTTGAGGTGGAGTTTGAAACCATACTGCACAAAAGAAGGTCTGCAAATGACCAATAAACACAATGAGATAACACTAGTGCCCACCAGAATGGCTACAATTGAAAAGACCGATAATACCAAGTGTTGGCGAGGATGTGGGACAGCTGGAGTTCTCACTCACTCCTGGTGGGGATTTTAAAAGGTACACCCACTTTGAAAGACTGTCTGCGTGTTTCTTAAAAACAAGCACTTACCCTAAGATGCAGCCATCTCTCACCCAGGCATACACCAAGAGAAAAACACGTGTCCACACAAAGACTTGTATGCAAAGTATTTTTAGCAGTTAATAGACAAAGTCTGGAGACGTCCCATAGGTCCATCAATAGAAAAAATGGATTTAAAATGGTGGTATATTCATACAGTGGAAGACTACTCGGCAATAAAAATGAACAAATTACTGATACAAGCAACGACATGCATGAATCTCAAAAAACCCCACAAAACTGCTAGTGAAAGAAGCCTGGGAGCAGAGATGGTATCGGGAAACCTTCTAAAAAAATAGGAATGTTTCATTTCTTGATCTGAGTGGCTGGTTATGTACCCACAGAAACATCATTTCTTTGACATGATCTTTTCTCCTGTCTTCCCTTTTGATTCAAACTGGCCTCCCCCAGCACCTGCCTCCTGGCACAGCCACTCCCTTAATCACTAAGCCCTCAGGACCATGAGGCTGTGATCGGCATCATATAATCTTAGGAACAAACCCTCGGGTATGTCCACCACTGAGACAGTTTCCATCACACTACAGATAACATCTAGACCTCAGTTGTGTTTCAGCTCCAGGCCCAGAAAATCGAAGAAGCCAGGTGGAGGGAGGCCATGGCTGACATCAGGGAAAAGAAGCACTGCTCAGCTACCCCCCTAGCCCCGTCCAATCAGTAGAGACCACGACCCTGCCCATCACCCTAACTCCCTCAGTCACCGTGATTAATGATTTTTCCCCTATATAACCCACCTCCCGGAAGCCACTGGGGGGCCAGGTCTTTGAGCATTAGCTCACCTGTGTCGCCAGGTGTGGGCAGCTTCCTCCACTAATAAACCCTCACTCTCTTTGCTGCAAACTCCTGTTCACGTCTTACTGGGCTTTGATGCACACAGGCAAATGCACCTCTTTAGTCCAGTAACACTCACCCCATGTTCTTACGTGTAAAAATTCATCAAACTGTACAGTTAAGATTTTGTGCCTTTTATGTAAACTACATCTTCATTTTTAAAAATACAAGCATAAAATGAAGGAAGAGCTCCATTCTTAAAAGTCTGCTTCGGGCCCTCAGCCAGCTGCTAGGATGACTCTGCAGTTGGCATCTTCAGCCTCACTAGAGGTCGGTGAGGGAGGTCCCAGGCCAGGCCGAGCCTCTGGAGCTGCCAGTGCAGGAAAAACACTCGCGACCATCAGTGAGTTATGATTAAGAATTTCCCTCCTGGCCTCCGAGTGTTTTACTGGCTCATCCGTCAATCTGTCAGGGAGGCCGTCAAGGCGAGAGCAGCAGAAAACTAACAGCTCACACCCAAACAGCCTGAATAATTCAGCGCCTGCCATAGCCTCTGGACACTGGGAGCGTGGAGCTAATTTTTTCTTTATTTCTCAGGCTCTGCAGTTTATTTCCATGGCCCTGGGGGCTCGGAGAGTGGGAATAGGGCTTCCGTGGGGTAAGAGAGGACAGGCCAAAGCTATAGAAACTGGGGTCTCCTGCTTTGATGCCTGGAGAAGAACAAGGCACCCTGAAACCAGGGTCACTGCCAAGTGGAAGGCCTCTGAAGGGAGAAAGTGTGGGCATCGGGGTCCTAACGCACTGGTTTAAGACCTGGGTCAGCCACTTCTCGGCTGTGTGGCCTTAAGGAAGCCGTTTACTTTTCTGAGCCTCAGTTTCCCCTGGCTGACATAGGACCAGAAGCACTGCTCAACTACCCCCTATCCTAGCCCCGTCCAATCAGTAGAGACCACGACCTTGCCCATCACCCTAACTCCCTTAGTCACTGTGATTAATGATTTTTCCCCTATATAACCCACAAGATCTGCATAGTGATAGGCCACTTATATAGTACTTGCTGTGTGCCGGGGCCCCTTCTAGTCACTTATATACACGAACTCATTTAATACCCAAACAACCCTGTGCGGTAGGTAGTTAAGGCATCATCCCCATTGTACAAACGAACGAACTGAGGCCCAGAACATGCCCCAAGGAATGAAAGGGTAAGGATTCAAGGAATAGAGCTTACAGATCTCCAGATATCATGCCTGGCACACAGTAGGTGCTCAATAAAGCATTGCCACTGCTACTGTTATTATGAAAATATCATTCAGGGTCCTTATTGGTGTGTCTGCATATGACGACAAATGCCTAAGGTTGATGGGATTATATAATTGTAGGCAGGGAGCGTGAGGCAGAGAGCAGGGTGGAATGGCTTGCCCAAGGCCATACACATTTACCCTAAAGACACTGCTCTGTCCTCAGATCCACCGAAGCTCCTGTTACAGAGCTGTTGAGACTGAGCCCCAAGTTTTATAGGCCAAACAGACCCCAAAATACAGACTTGGCTTCTAAAAGAAAGACCTGGATTTATTTATTTTTTTTTAAAGGAAGTTGATATTATTTTTTAAATTTATTTTTATTTTTTGGTTAATCTTCACCTGAGGATATTTTTTCCATTGATTTTTTTTTTTTTTAGAGAGAGTGGAAGGAAGGGAGAGAGACACAGGGAGAGAACCATCGATGTGAGAGAGACACATCAAATGGTTGCTTCCCACACTCGCCCCCACCAGGGCCCAGGATCGAGCCTGCAACAGAGGTACACGCCCCTGACTGGAATCGAACCCAAGACCCTCAGTCCACGGGCTGACACTAACCACTGAGCCAAACCGGCCAGGGCAGGCCTGGATTTCAGTCCTGCATCTTCTGCTCCCCAGCTGTGTGAGTAGAAAAGGATCCTTTGCCTCCATTCCCTTGTCTGTGAAATAAGATGAAACAGCTACACAAAGGACAACTCCATTAACAGTGCTCAGAGGGCAAAGCATCATTGGCCACACTGTGCTGAGCAGGGAGGGCCCCAGGGAAATGACGCCGGCATGTCCTACGCTGCAGGTAAATTGTGTTGTGTTGCAACGTCACCTCCTATCGCAATGGCCAATCTGGACTCCGGGCCTCGGTTTCCTTTTAGTGCAGCAGAGGGGAGTTAGACTCGCTGACTTCTAAGGCTCTCCTCACTCTGATGTTGTATAATTCTATGTACAGCAGTCTGAGGTGGAATTGGGAGCAGAGATCCAAACGGGATCGAGAAATACTGGGGTCTGGACAAGCTGTTGGGGGACTCAGCTAGGCGGGGAAATCAGGTGCCTTTCAGCACCACAGACAGCGCCAAGCGGCCTGGCTTCTGTGGGGTGAAACCGCTTGAGTCCCTGTGAAGGCCGAGACACGTATATAGGCAACATTCACATTTTAGTCTAAGTCGCAATTTCTCAACCTCAGCCCTGTTGACATTTTGGGCCAGATACTTGTTGTAGAAGCTTGTCCTGTACCTTATAGGGGCTTGGGCTTGCCCTCTTTTGTTTCCAAAAACCAAACGTTTTCTGCAGCTTATGAGAAGTCCCCCTATTTCTAACTCAAGGTCAAGAGCAAGTGGAATCAGCACATTTTATGGCATCCAGGGCACAAGGTTTGCTCTCCCTTGAGCGCACGTCTGGCCCAGATCCTATGGTGTTATTAAGCTTAGAAGAGCATCTTGCGACTTAGTAAGATGGCGGGGGGGGGGGGGGGGGATAGCGATTTCCTGAGGATTTATGACTGAGTAGTTTGGTTTTCATGCCTGAATCATTGCCTGTCCCCGCCAAGAGTCCTTCAGAAGTCAACGGCCTCAGCCCTTTAAGAACCCACCATGGTCCTTGCCTCCCACGGGGAAGCTCAGAACATCTCCAGCTTCCCTGTTTAGTGAGTGGAGCCTGGATGGGACTATTAGGCACTGTCCCAAGGTCGCCCAGCAGGGAAGCCGCAGAGGTGGGATTCAAAGCTCCAGCAGCCTGGTGCCCGGCCACCGGGCAGAGGGCTGTGCGAAGGCCCTGTGGAGGGAAGGAGGGTGAGTGGTGGAGGTACTGCCAGCAGGCAGGGGAGCTAGAGGCAGAGACGGAGGGGGCGAGGCACAGGCCAATGCTGGGGGGCCAGTGGGGGGGAGCCGCCGGGGTCCAACCACACCGGATGTGTCCGGCACATCAAGGATCCATGTCTTTATTTTTAGGGCAATGGGGAGCCATGAAGGGTTTTATACAAGGGAGGGATGTGATCAACTTTGATTCAGGAGCAGGACATGCACTTGACAGATGAGGAACCTGAAGCCAAAGAGATGGGGGGACTCAACAGAAGAGGCTAGAAGGGTTTGGAGGGGCTCCAAGCCTTGGCAAGCCCCTTGGCCTCCACATCCCTATCTGTGAAATGGGGACATAGGGTGATCATCAAAGACCATTTTAGCTCTGACCTGCTAAAATCACGTGGCTTCTTACTTTTTCTTTCTGTTCTTCCGTCTAACCACATATAAAGTTCCCACTAAGTGCTAGGCACTGTGCCGGGTCCAGCCCCACTATGGGGAGATCACAGACCATTGCCTGCTTCTTTCATGTCCCTGCATTGTTCCCCCAGTACAGGGGTTACCCAGCACCTGCCAAGTCACCCAGGACTCCCTCCTGACACCAGCCCCGTGCCACCCGCTCCGACAGCTGCGGCCACAGCAGGCCTTTCGTCTGCACTCAGGAATATCTTTTCCTCTGATAAAAACAGATGGAGAGACTGGGAGGGAAACACAGCCCAGCCCCTCCCCGGAGCTCCTGGCCCAGAGATGGGAAGAGGGCCAGAGCTCATTCCCGCACCAGCTGGCTGGGTTCTGGGCTCTGAGGCCGGCGCCCTCGGGACTTTTCCTGCCCCTCCAGAAGCCGCAGGGACTCCGGTTTCATTTCCTCCAGCTCTGCTTGCTCCAAGCCCAGCCCCTCCCGCTGCTGCTGGCACAGGGCCGCCTTCCTGGCAGGTGCACAGAGCAGCCTCCACTCACCTGTCTCCAAGGATTCCAGGGGGTGGGCAAGGCCCCGCTTCCCCCTCAGGCCCCCATGCACCCCAGGATTCTAGAGCGGGGCTCTCCACTTCCATAGTTCCCAGCTCAGAACTAATGCTGCTCAGGGGACAATTGGGGATGGGAGGCTGGGGGACTGGGTGAAAGAGGCGACGGGATTGAGAAGTACAAATTGATGGTTACAAAATAGTCACGGGGATGTAAGTACAGCGCAGGGAATATAGTCAATAATGTTGCCCTAACTATGGATGGTGCCAGGCGGGTACCGGAGGTATCAGGGAGAACATTTTGCAAAGTGGAGCCAACGATTTGAACCCAGGCCGTCTGGCTTGGGGACACGAGTGCCAGTTTTTTCTTCTGCTGCTGTTTTCATCCGATGTGGGTTTTGCTTCCCTCTCACCCCAACTCCTTGAAATTTCCCTGTGAGTCAAGTCACGTGAGTCCCCTTTGGAGGAGCTGGGGCCACTCACAAGACACTCCTTGTGTCTTAAAGGGCCCTTCGGCCCTCTCGCGGAAATGGCGCGAGCTTTTTATTTGCTTAAGGAAAGATTTGTGCGCTCCCGTCGGGGCTCGGGCCCCGGAGAGCACTTCTGTCCCGTTCCCCGTCCGCTGTGCTCTCCTCAGGCCTCGCACACACTCGGCCTGGGTGTGAATACCAACTAACTTTATGGGGAGAAGGGAATATCTCATATCGCTTCTATACAGCGACATGGAGTGCTGCCGCTGGGGGTGCCTCCGATGGACACGTTCCCGCTCCAGGTAGGAGAATAGAAGGAAGGGGGCGGGGTGCAAGGTGGCCACACGCCTCCTTCCCCTAAAGCAGAAATAGAGACTTATCCGGAGCCAGAGGGTCTTAATTGGCCAGAGGGGCAGATGGGACAGAGAGACCCTCAGGGTCTCTGTACTCCCACATGGTCATTCTGCAGATGGCCAGACCAACAATCACTAACCCAGCCCTGAAAAGGGCTGCCCTGGACCCCGAGGCACCCCGCCCATCCCCAGAAAGGCCTCTCCTGAGGACCCCTGCTGAGTTTTATTAGCACCTTCATTAGCCTTATAGGACCTGTTCCCACCCACCTACCCCATTTATATGCAGATCTCTAGGAACTGTCAATCAAAGTGCCCATCGCCCCTTTCCAGATGGGGCCAGGGTGTGACCAGATGTGGGCCAATCACTCCCTTCTAGGAATCTGGATCTTAAGCACAAGTAGAGACAGACTGGAAGGAGGTAGAGTTGATACCTCATTACCATCCAGCCCCGAAGCCACTGGTTTCTCCTGCTGCCTGGATCCCGGGGATGCCAAAGCCCTTTCCATTTCTGGGGCCTGTTGTTCAGCTATTCTTTGGTTCTACGAGTTCTGCCTATCAATTCATTTTTTGCCCGATTTAACCAGGAGCTTGACGGCACTGTGTCCAGTATTTCTTAAGCCAGAGAGGTTGCCCTAAAAGGCTTTGCTTCCATTGTCACAGGACTTTGAACTCAGAATATTAGAATGAGAGGGGATTTAACTGACCAGCTCCCTGCTGGCTGGGTAAAGCCTTACTGTCCCTGCCAAGTCACTGTCCAGCCTTCTAGTGGGAAGTCTTCTGCCTCCTGTGGAATCTGCTTCTCTGGGTCTTGACCAGCTCCGCCACTCACTAGCTGTGTGATTTTTGCCCTAATCTCGTAACTCTTCTGAGCCTCAGTTTGTGGTTATTATATCATCGTGGGTTCTAAACAAGATAATGTATATAAAAAGCTTTGCACGTAGTAAGGGCACAATTAAAGGCAGTTACTATAACCTGTATGGAAATGAAAACCACCCAGTCCCCAAGCCCTCATTTATTTCATAGAACCAAAGGTCCTTGACAAGGGATCCTGGCTTTTTATGTTACTAAAAAACAGGCCCAGAGAGCCTTACAAAGTAACCCAAAGTCACACAGCAAATGCTGGGGCAGGGCTTGAGTTTCATAGTCTCTCGACAGCTGTCTGGTCTTTCAGCCACACCTTCAACGTTTTCTCCAGCAACCAAAGGAAGAGCTGAGTCCACCAAGACAGTCAACAAGGAAGAAAATTGTTTCTTGTGGCAGGAGAAAGGAACAAGAGGAAATTATTTAGTCCAGCGCTCCCAGATCCCATCTTGAACGTGTCTATCACCCATCACCTCGCTGGGTAATTGCACATGCAGTTACTAAGTTACAGCTCAAATTAGATGCTTTGGCCTACATCTGGGAAACAATTTACTCTGCTAAATTTGGCACTGGGATTCTGCCTTGATAAATCCAGTCCGGCGTGGGATCCAGGACAAATAAAACTATTCCCTGGACAGGTTCACATGAGGCATCCATTCTATTATCAACCCAATTAAAGCTCCCTAGAATTGCAAGCCTTGTAACGAGGTGGTGAGGCGTATCAGAGATCCTAAGCCCAAATACCTGCAGAGGACAGGCAAGTAGTATCAGTGAATGAAGAGGGCCAGGCGGGCACCGTGGTGAAATGCAGGGCGCATGGCCAGTCTCAAGGAGGCAGCGACTACTCAGCCAATAGCTGCCACGTGGGAGTATTGGCCCAGGATTGCCAGTCCCAGCTCCATCACTTACCAGCTGTGTGACCTCAGGTTTCTAGAACAGTGGGCCGAGGTGTCTTGCAAGGTCATCCATAATAGGAGTGCTCTGTGGTTCAGACAGAACGGGCTCTGTGTCCCCTGTACTGGCAAGACCTGGCTGGCAAGACCTGGCCTGACAACACTGGCCCAACTGAGCCCACAGACATGCTTGTGTGGTCTGTCCTGTGTTTTAAAATTGCCTGGCCCGGCCGGGCATGGCTCAGCAGTTGAGCATCAACCTAGGATCCAGGAGATCACGGTTTGATTCCCGGTCAGGGCACATGCCCGGGTTGCAGGCTCGATCCCGAGTCGGGGGTCGTGCAGGAGGCAGCCGATCAATGACTCTCTCATCATTGATGTTTCTCTCTCTCTCTCTCCCTCCCTTCCTCTCTCTGAAATCAGTAAAGATATATTTTTTTTAAAAAAGAATGTGCCTCACTGTTCCCACGTGTGGCTGCAGCCCTGTTTCTCATGATGCCTGAACGGTGACTGCCTTCTGGTCTACCCAAAATGCCAACGTGGCAGTCATAGCTTTATGTCTACTGAGACTCTTATTGTGTCCCCTGATGGAAACATCACCCTCTTTGGAAACTGGGACTTTAAGATTCACAGAGTCTGGGGACACCACAGAAATCCTCTAAATAGATCACTGGGAGTTATATAGAAATTGAGGTGATTTCTACCTTTCAACGCCTGGTTCTCAGGCCCAGTACACAGCAACATACAATGGCCATTGATTTAAGGAATATCCTGCTTCCTTAAGGATAGCACGCCAACCTCACAGGGTGTCATCTCCCAGCTAACAGATCAGCTAGTCCTTCAACCACTTCCGGAGAGTGACACGGTAGGGCCAGTGGATCCTGTGGTCATGTGTCCACAGCCGCATCATTTTGCCCAAAGTTATATTCTGTAGGATCACATGATGATACATATATATGAACCCTTAAATAGTGGTGCTGGCTGAGCCCCTTCGAGCAGGGAAGGCAAACACACAGCTTGAGTATATGTCAGTCCCAATTAAGATGTCCACGGTGTACGGAAGGGTCTGATATAATCCCTTTGTCTCCAGGTGATGTGATTGGTCAACTCAAGGGATGATACCATCCTGGGGACTCAGCATTGGTGTCCCACCCTGATCACTCAGTCACTGGCAGCCCGCTGCCTCAGTGGGAGAGGGTAACCTGGGGGAGGCGGCTCTCAGCCAACAAAGGCAACTAATTCAGCAGAGCGTGGGGTAGCTGTGAGCCATCAGCCGCCAACACTCGCAGCAGCGGGGACAAGTGCACCAGGGGAGGTGATGGAAATGGGTCGCCAGGCAAAGCAGTGGGAGGGGGGATAGATATTTTAGGCAGACAGTAACTTAAGCATCAGCCCGTGGGTAGAACCACCATGGGGCTGTATCATTTAAAATGTTTTGCCCACCCATTACCCTATTTGAGCCTCACGAAAATAAAACCCAGGAAGACGTCAGAGCTGGCATTATTACACTCAACAGCATGAATGAATCTCAAAAATAATTATGCGGGGTGAAAGAAGGCAAACAAAAGAAGCCCGTAGCGTGTCATTCCATTGACACAGAAGTCTAGAAAATGCAAGCTAGTCAAAAGTGGCGGAAAGCAAACCAGTGGTTCCTTGGGAAGACCGGGGCAGGGAGAGATGAGAAGGGACACAGGACACTTGGAGGGTGATGGATATGCTCCCTATCTTGGTTGTGGCGATGGCTTCATAGGTATAAATGTGTCAAAGTTCATGAGGTCATACACTTTGGGCAATTAATCATAATCAATTATACCTCAATAACGTTGGGGAAATGATTTATAAAAGGAAACCCACTTATTGCAACTATCGCTCCATTAGGGCCTCAAAAAAAGAAACCAAGTCAAAGCACGCACGCTCAAGGTCACCCAGCTAGGTCAACCCAGCTCTGCCTCCAAAGATCTGCCGCTAACCCCGGCCTCGTCCAGCCTCCCGCGCACATGCGATGATCCTGTTCCACTCTATTTTCATTGCTTTGGCCGCCTTCGGCGTCGGAGATGGAAAGCATGCCAGCCTCCTCGTGGGGCAACCACAGAGGCTCCAGTGGAATGAACGCCCCACCTCACCCCACTCCTGTTATCTGGCCCAGACACGGAGCCGTCGCCGACGCCACCTTCCCGAGCTGGCGCGCTCTGACAATTTGCCGGTAATTGGACACCGCTGGCAAATCATTAGCCCCCTCCATTCCCGCCACACGTGGCCCGGCTTGGCTTGTCGCTGCTAAATGCCTGACACATTTCAGCTCTGGCTGGAAATTGGATCCAATCTAGAAAGTCACTCGACCATAGTGGGGGTACGAAAGGAACAGCAGAAACCCCCACCCCCACTCCTGCCTTCTGTCCTTCCCTGCAGCTTTGAAGGGGTTCCAGGCCCAGTGCCGGAGGCTTCTGTCTGCATGGGGGGGGGGGGGCTGAGGGGCGGAGAAGACAGAACTGGAGGAAGCTACTGGCTGCATCACTGCGTGCTGTGTGACCTTGGGGGGTCATCCACCTTCTCTGGGCCCTGTGGTATAATCCAGGTGGCTCAGACTTTGATGTCTCACAAGCTGGGGTGGAAATCCCAGCTCTACCATCACCAGATGGATGACCTTGGGCAAGTTCTTTAACCTTTATAAGGCTCAGTTTATTCATCTATGAAATGGAAATAAATAATAACACCTACTCATTGGGCAACTTTAAGCATCCTGAGAATGCATGTGACACGCTGGGCACAGTGCCTGGCACATAATAAGTGTTCGATCAATGGCAGATATTCTTACCCACGTCACCACCACTTGATGGACGAGCATGTTTCTAATCCACCCAGCACCCCCCGTCTCCACAGAGTCACTCACATGCAGCAGGAAGTTTGGAAACAGGATGTCAGGTGCTCACTGAATGAATGCAATTAGTGGGCACGTGCCTAGAATGACGCGTGATGCTTAACTGAAGTATCTTAATAGGTACTAGACAAACAAAGACACCTATGACCCCACACCTGCCCTCGGAGGAGTTCCCTGAGCCTCAGTTTTCCTATTTAATGGGCATAAACATCCTGCCTTCCTCACCGGGCTGGTCGTGCGGATCTAATGAGAGAACCAGCATCACACGTGCATTGTCTCATTTAATCCTTGTGGCAGCCCTGGGAGGTAGGAACCATTTTCATCCCTGTTCCACAGGCAAGGAAACTGAGGCTCAGAGAGATAGAGTGGTTTCCCTAATGTCACACAGCTGGTTAGGGGGAAAGCAGGGAGGCAAACCCAGGCATTCTAGCTCCAGAGCCCATGCTCACAGCCACTCTAAGCTGGAATCAACCATATACAGAGGCCAATGCTCTGACCCCGAATGTCCACTGTAAATCCCAGGATTACACACCCACATTGAATAGTATTTATTTATGTGTGGTTGGAATATAATTTTTTTCTCTTTATGCTCACCTGTGTTTTCTCACTTCCCTGCAGTAAGCGTGCGAAAGGAACCAGTAAGACTTGGCTATGCCATTTATCAGTTCTGTGGCTTCGCCTTCATCTCCAAAAATGAGCATCCTCCTGCCTCTTTCAGCAAGTTGCAGGGAGGGTTCGAGGGGATACATCAGGCCATCAGCTTGACGTGTCATCAACTGGGAGGTGTTTATCTGCAAAATTTGTGTTTCTCTTTTCTCCCCCATTTGGCTGTTAGCCCCCAGACATGTCTACCTAGAACCTGCGAATGTGACCTTATTTGGAAACAGGGCCTTTGTGGATATCAGCAAGTTGAGATGAGGTCATACTGGATTAGAGGGGGCCCTCAATCCAATGAGGGGTGTTTTTATAAGAAGAGGGAGATCTCGAGACACAGACACACAGGAAAGACAGTTATGGGAAGACTGAGACAAAGACTGGAGGGGTGCTGCCACAAACCAAGGAACTCCCAGGACCCCAAAAGCTAGCAGAGGCGAGGAGGAATTCCCTAGAGTCTTTGGAGGGGGTGTAGCCCTGTCAACACCTTGGTTTTGGACTTCTAGCCTCCAGACTGTCAAAAAATGTATTTCTGTTGTTTTAAGCTGCCTAGTTTGTAGTAATTTGTCAGGACAGCCCTAGGATACCAAGAGTGATTAACACAGTACCTTGCACATGATCAATTTTCAATAGATGTTTGATTGAGAGAATGAATGAGTGAAGTGAATTGGAAACAGAGTCTGACAGGGCTGAGTAAATAGCTGTGTCAGTCTCTTTGGCAACCATGGCTGAAGCTCAATGGCCTCTCTCCACCATTCATTCATTCATCGTCTATCATTCATATTTGTGTTCCCAATTCGGCCAGATACTAGGCACTGGAAAGCGAACCCATTTTAACTAGAGCAAGGATTTGGGAACTGGTCTCTCTTTCGGTCCCCACCTCCCCACGTACCTGCATTTTGATCGACGACTCCCCAGGAGCCACCCAACCATGCTCGCGCAATAAAAGGAGAGAAGAAAATCTAATAAAGTTCCAAATTGCCTTCCCTTGAATTCAAATTGCTTCATATATTATGTTCACAATAACTACTGTAGTCCCGATTTTTTTCTCAAGCGCGCCCCCCCCTTCCTTTCTAATATAAGACGAGTTCTTGTGTTAATGAATTCAAGATTTTCATTTAATAAATGTTGCGTGGGGAGCTTCATTATCTGCAACTTCATCAATCTAAAGCAGACACATACATGCCCCTTCCTAAGTACCTGGGATCAATACAGCATGATTCTCACGTACTCGGGCCCTACGCACTGCACTGCCACCGAGAAGAATCCAGTAATTGAAACGACCTTATAAATCAATACAGCCAAATTGAAAACTCCAAGAGAACTCCACATCATTCACTGAGGCGCTTGTTAAGACTTCTCTTTACTTTCCGAGGGAGAGAAAAAACCACCACCGGGAAAATGTTGCAGAGGGGGTGAAAGGAAACAGATATTTCTATTTCATTCTAATCACCTGGCAGAGCTGTAGCGGAGCTTCTGCTTAGCGTGTGGATTTAATTTAGTTTTGATTACTTGTCCCGATTATTATTATTATTTGCCTCTATTCAAACAGAAGGTCTCTCCATTCCAGCGCACGTAGAGATGGTTTCCGAGCCTTCGGGAGGCACCGAGAGGACAGGGTTCCGACGTGCGCCACGCAGCCGCCACCAAACAAGTACCAAAGAGGGGCCGTCATTTCAGTTCAGTTGCAGCGAACCCGGTGACCGCTGTCCTGGAAGCTTTGAAGGACTGGAAGGGAGCAGGACTCCTTCCCTCTGCTCCCCTCCACACTTCCCTCGCCTGACAGTTCTCCGTGAGGGCTACAGGAGTTCAACAAAATTGAGTGTCCACTGTACAGTTGGGGCTGTTTTCCTTTTGCCCCCCATTTGCTCCCTGATTGTGGTAATAAAATCAGCTTTAGTAGGTTGTAAAGTGCTCGCCCTGCAGGGAGAGGAATGATCTGTCAGTTGATGGCGACACTAACGGTTGGATGTTTCAGAGATGCCTCCAATGCAACCTGCACGGACCTAAATCGATCATCTTCATCACCGCTCCCGACCTCCCCCCTCAATGTACTTTCCTTCCTGCCTCCATGCAGCCATTTATCCCTGGAGCTCAACAGTTCCCCTGCCTCCCTCCACACCCAACCCACAGTCAAGTCTCCCTCTCCACTCTCCTTCCTAAATATCTCTGGACTCCATCCACCTCCTCCCATCTCCATTCCCAGCTCTACTCCACGCCAGCCCACGGGATCTTCCTAAACCGCATATCGGATTATATTTCATATGTATTTTAAAATCCATTGATTTTGAATTACAAATTTTTTACACTTCATAAAGTAAAAAAAGGTCTGGCCCCTGTCCATCTTTCCTGCTTTGTATTGTTCCATATCCCCTCCCCCCCAACCTTGCTCATTGCACTGCAGCCACTCTGGCCTTCTATTTCTCAGAAAGCTCTTCTCCGCCTCAGGGCCTTTGCACCTGTTATTCCCCCTGCCTGGAAAGCCCTTCCTCCTACACTTCTATGCACTAAGTCCTACTCATCCTTCAAGTCTCTGTTTATTGTCCCCTAATCTGAGAGCTTATTATATATTCTTGAAGATCCTTCCCCACCCCAACCCCACCCCCTTTTTTTTTTTTGCTTTATAACACTTATCTCAAGTATATGTAAATAATTTTTGTGCGTGATCACCTGGGATCCCTTTCTCCATTCCCTTATTCTAGCACCAGACCCTGCCCCACTGACCACTGTGACTGATGGCTCCTGAAAGAAGCATGTGATATAGGCTGAGCCAATCAGAATCCTTCCCTGGGATTTTCTCTCTGGAGCTGGAGGAAAAGAGCCCTTTCTTCTCTGGTTGTGCAGCTCCCCTTTCTAGAAAAATTTCCACCCATTTCCACAAGATTGTGGAGGGAACAGCCATGCTATAACATGACCTTTCCTCTGATCACAGTTGATGAAAGTGGGTGAAAACCTGACCCACGAATCAGTCCTGTGGTGGTTTAAAAATAAAATACCTTGCTTTTAATAAATGGAATGACGGTAGGTGACTTCCAAGACTGGCCGCGCTATGCATGCTATACCGTGTGACTTCAGACAAGCCACTTAATCTTTTTATGTCTTAGTTTCCCTTAAATAGGGGTTAGAAGGCCTTCTGAAAGTTGTTGTTATGATTGCTAAGTTAGATAATATCTGTAAAGCACAATGTTTAGCCACATGAAAGTCTATAAAACACATCTCAAACTGGCATTTTAAAAAACAACAACATGTAATTGGAAAGTCTTAGGGCCCACTCTTCATTTCTAACTCTCTTGGTCCTTACACCCTCACTGTGGTTGATATCATTCACAAAATATCTTTCCTTATAAAAGCGAAATGGCTGCAGAAGTTCCAGACCTCATGTTTAAAACCCACACAATCCACAAAAGAAGAAAGTCCATCTCCCAACATTACAAGCAAGAGTCCTGATGTTTACTCTGATTGGACTGACTTCTGTCACATGCCCACCCGTGAACCAACCGGTGTCCGGAGAAATGTAGTGTGCTGATTGGCCTTAGCCGATCAAAATCAATCCCCAATGGTTGCTGGTGGAGTCAAGTCTCCCAGGAGTAAAAAGAAAGTGGAATGAAAATTAAGTACTGTCAGTAAGGAAAAATGAATGCAGTAGGCCAGGGTCTGCTGGCCTGCCAAATCCAGCCCTGTTTCTATAAATAAAGTTTTATTGGAACACACCCACATTCATTGATCTACATAATATCTAACTAAGGCTGCTTTTATGTTACAACAGCAGGGTTGAGCAGTTGCCACAGATACCGTATGGCCTGCAAAGCCTAAAATATTTACTTGCAGGTTCTTTACAGAAAAAATGTGCAAACCCCTGCATGTTGGCCAACATGCAATTTCCATTGCAATAGTACTCAAAAAAATATTTCTTTCATCCCCACCCCCCACCCCCCAATTCTTTCTCTGTTGAGTGACATCACGAAAAACCAGGAGAGCTGGCGTCTGTAGGTAGAAGAATCTTCCCAGGCTCCATCGACTCCCAGTCCATTGCCGATGACTAGCCACGAAGCCCGTGAATGCACATCAGGCCAGGGACTGGGTCGAGGAGAGCTTTCACGGCTACTGGAGCGTATGGGCTCTGACTCCATTACCCGCAGCAGAACTTCACCATTCAAAGATCAATGGCGTGCAGCCTAGATGATGTTGGCAGCCAAGGGGCTGTGGATCCAGATTTCTTCTCTGTGATAAATGGGGAGCAATCTCCAGCAGCTCGAGCCTGGAAGACAGCCCTCGTTAAATTACTTTATCGCCCAGCTGAGAGATGGCCAGCTTGGAGGAATTGTACTCGGGCAGCATGCTAACTACAGCAAGTATCAGCACACAGGCCCCCCCTTTCCTCACGGCAATAGACTCTCTCTCCTCCTTCACACCAGAGAGCAGAACTCCAGCCTGGGGTTGGCTTATGGAAGCCGCTCTCCCTGACACTTCATCATAAAGGAGACTAGGGGTCTGCTGAGTATGCCCACCTGGCAGACACAGGTCCAGCGGGATCACGGCTGCAAGCTTGTCCAGTGGTGGAGAACTTGTATATCGTGGTGGCCTCGAAATTCTGGTGTGTCAACCTTAACAGAAAGCCCTAGAGCAGCAGCTAAATACACAGACAGCACAGAGAGACAGGACAGAGTGCAATCCCAGCTCCTCAATTCACTGCTTGTCAAGGGCAAGTGTCTCAGTGGGAGGTCCCTCCAGACTTACTCTGAGACAAGGGTTCTAGTGCAAGTAGCTGATTTAGAAGGTGACCTCTTGTAGCACCAGCAGGGGACTGGGAAAGAGAAGGAACCAATGCAGGGTATGAATCCTGTAAGTCATTATTTGAGGGCTGCCCCCAAAGGCATTAACTCCCTGGCACATCTGGCCTGCTGAGCAGAGGGACCCTGGCGGTCAATGAGAGCCCTCAGGCAAAGGGCTGCAGATTTGGGGGTTTGGAAGTCCAGCCCATGGAGCCCGAAATGGTCAGACCCAAGTGGGCACGTGTGGAGGGGCACCAACAACATACCCTACAGCAAGCAATTGAACCTCTCTAAGATTCAATTTCTTCATCCATAACATATAATAATATCTAATATCATGGGGTTGCTTTGAGGAGTAAAGACAATACTATAAATTAAAATATTCAGCACAGTGCCTGGGGCCAGTAGACGGTCCATAAATGATAGCTCTGTTGAAAAGACCCAGCCTGCAGAATCAAATACACAATGACTACCAGGCTCATTTTAAAATCAGCTCTGAGCCCCCATCCGGTGGAGTTGGTGAGAAATTCAATCTCCCTATTTTGGGGTGGCCCTTCCCCCTCTCTTAGGTCCCATTGGAATCTGGGAGGTTTAACACAGGGCTCAGGAAACAAAGAGCAGGCCTCTGGTCTTCGGTATCCCATGACCTCACTGCTTCTGCCTTCTCCCCATTGAGTCACACGTCGCCCTCTGTTCCCCACTGAGACATCAGCCAAGGTTCCAAACTTACGAACAAAGAGAAAGCACCCTGCTTGGAACGGGGCTCCGAGCTCCTGGGCTGCCGGAACCATTTGGGCTGCAGGTCCTTGACCTTCTGCGACGGGCAGTGGACTGAGCCCCGCCCTCGCCCACAGCACCCCGAGAGCTCTCAGCAACCCAGGCCTCTGCCTGCTATAAATTCGCAGGCTCTGTCTGTAGGTCGCTGGCTGTGTAGTAGGTTGGGGCTCTCCCTGGGAGCGTTCTGCCTGGAGACAACTGCTCTTTCAGTTTGTGGTGATGTCTCACAAGACAGAAGAGGAAAGGCAGAGGAAGCAGACATTGACTGAGCACCAAAAGTAGTGGGCATCACGTGTCTGTCTGCCTAGAGCTCCCTTTCTTTCCCCCTTTCCTAACCGGATCCAGTACAGAGAAAGATTTACAAATAGCTCCCGTCCATTCTGGTTCTGTTCCTGTAGCAAAACACAACACACATTAATATCTCGATGAATTATCCTGACGCATAAAATGTTGTGCTACATCAACTATCATCTCACACCAAATTCGAATATACGCCAGTCGCAAGAGCCAATGAGCTAGCAGGAAAGAACGGCGAGGGGGGAAGAGCCAAAACTAAAAATTCTATTTATTTGGGGCATGAGGGGTTTTATGGGGTTTTTTCTGTGAATTGGAAACAAGTTAATTTCTGTAGAAGAGAGTGTGTTTGGCAAGGCAGAGCAGACATGCCATGCTAAAGACCCAGTCACACTTTTATGTTGTAACAGTGTTGTGTTATTTTTTTTCTGGGAGTGGCCAGACGTCTAGCTTGTCAAGACAAGTAAACACATTTCTTTCCCCCGGGGGGATGGGAAAGAGAGCCAGGAAAATACCACCTCGCCTCATCTCCATCAGAGGTATCGAGTGCATGAAAATTTAATACAGATCAGCTGCATCTGCTTGGGGTGTTTAGCATTTCAAAATGGTTTCACCTCCGTTGCTATATTATGCAAGACTTTGCAAGCGTCAGTAACCCAGCTCAGAGCGACTAAGCCTAAAGGGCAATTTACTGACTGACATACCGTGGAAGTTCAAGTATGGCTTGATCCAGGTGCTCCCAAGACAGCATCTGGATTTGTTACATTTTGTTTTTTTTAAACTCTGTGTTGTTTTCGCTATCAGGTGTCTCCCCAGCTGACTGACAGCAGCTTCTTGCTCAGGCCCCAGCGGAAAAAGAATTCCTCTATATTAGAACCTCTCACAAGGGTCCTGAAACTTACTGATTGGGCTGGTTCTGCAGCCATGTGACTTGCCTGAACCAATCATTCTGCTTGGGAATCCAATAAGTGCTCTGATTGGCCAGGCCTAATGTTACCTTACCCTGGGAACCTGGAATGGGACTAATCCAGCCCCCATTGACTCAGAGTGGTGTTGCCAAAAGAGAGGAAAGGTATGCCAGGCAGGCATACACAACTCCTGCCACCACAGGATCCCCCAGCTATTACCTAATTGTCAAGGGGACCTATGATCCCCCCAAAAATGAGTCTGGTCATGGTGTGTTCAGAACGGCCAGGGCCTCCAATGAGAAGTATGGGGGCTCGGCAGCCGTTTTCTCTTTGAAGCTTGTAATATTGTGTAAACACTTATCTTGTCTGTGCCCCTTATGTGACTCTCCGTATGTGGCATTATAATAAGTCTGAGAAAAACAGCCAACACCCATAGAATTCTGTCTCCGAGGGTGTGGCCCTAAAATGCTTCATGTGCCACATACCCACAGCTGTCCTATACCATTATCAGCCCCATTTTACAGATGGGGCAACTGAGGTTCAGAGTCCCCAAGGTCACTGAGCTGCTCAGCAGTGGGGGTGAGGTTCAGACCCAGGCAGGCTGAGGACAAAGCTGATGCTTTAGGTCACTGAGCAGGATTTCTCCTGACCCTGGGGATGTCGGGGCTGAGTGAGGTCTCCAAGAAGTCTACTAGCTGGTTTCTGCCTTAATTTTCTTGACCCCGGGCCTCGGGGGTACAAGGGTAGCCAGATCACAGGCTTGGCAGTACACACTGAGTTGGGAAGAGGGTCAGTCCCACGTTGCACCAGAAACCCCTTCCCCTGTTCTGCAAGGAACAGGGACCCAGGTCAAACCAACCATGCCTGATGCCCCCAAATCCCACTCTCTCCCACAGGCAAGGAGGAAGCAATATGATTCTGCAGGCTCCCAGGATGGTAAATTTGCCCGTCAGGCAGGCTCTGCTGGCTGGGGAAAAACAAAGCACTCCAGCACCTAAATCTAATAAACCTGGGGGCGGTGGCAGCAAAGACTGCTGCCAAGAGGGGGGCCAGGGGCCAGGAGAGGTTTATGAGACTCCAGCCAAAGAGGAACGGGGGTGGTTGAGCCCATTCTTCTGCCAACCCCAGATTTATACACTCTGGGCCTAGTTCACTGTCCTCACAGGAGCTCAGTGACCTTGGGTCTCTCCTCCTAGCCTTGGGGAGATGAATCACACACAGAGCAGTGGCAAGTGTTGGTGATCGTTGTGGGTGTGCCTGGTGTGCTTGGATGTATGTGTAAATTGTGTCTTTGTGTGTATCAGCCTCAGTGTATTTGTGTGCCTTTGTGGGGATATGTGTTTGTGTTTCTGTTTTCACTACACTTTTCAAATATATGATATCAGTATCCCTTTCAAATAGCCTTCGGGGAGTTAGCCACAAGCTTCACGTTCCCCTCCTCTACTGAATGTCATTGAGCCTCAGCTTCCCTACTTGAATGTCAGGACACTTCCTCCCCTCCTGACCACAGAGCAAATCTTAGAGGTGGTCTTGGGTTATATTCAGAGATAAATGAAGGTCTGTGGTTGTGATAAGCTAAGAAAATGAGATGGGTGGTCCCAAGCCCCTAACCAAAGAATACTCTCCTTCCTTCTTGCAAGTCAGTTCTTATTTAGAGAAAAGATTTTTTAATTCTGTGTCTATAGTAATTTTTTTTTTTTTGCAACATATGCAGCCCTTAAATTTTCTCTCCCTCTGCTTTCATGACCTGGAAGCCACATGATGAGATGGCAGGATCACAAAACCCAAAGCAGCCGGAGTCCTTGAGTCATTGCATGGAGAAGGACCACCCGAGAGGGTCCGGCCCTCATCAGAATTTGCATAGCAGAAATGAAGCTTTGTTGTGTTAAGCCACAAAGATTTCTGGGTTTGCTTATTACTGCAGCATAAGTAAATTTAGCCTGACTAGTACAATATCTAAATCGTTGGACTTGACTATTTCTAAGGTCCTGTGCATCTCTGAGACATGCAGATCCTAACCTTTGATGATTGCATGACCCCAATCCTTTCCCCAGATTATACCACTGGGGTCTCTGCAAAGATTAAGTTCCTCTCTATGGTTCTGGCATTTCACAGCAATGTGGACTTGGACAAGTTACTCAGCCTCTCTGGGCCTCATGTTCCTCACCTGTAAAAAGTGGATAATAGTAGCTCCTACCATAGGGCTGTCCTGAGAATATACAGAACATGAAACCAGTGTGCCTTGGGGGCAAGGTCAAGTGAGAGCAATGCTTCATGTAGGCAGAATGGGGAAATGCACCTGTATTCATTGTTTTTTTCCTTCCTAACCTGGCAAAGCATCAGTTCTTTTGCCATTGGAGTCACTGGTTTGGATTAGAATGCTGCCTCCAGAAATAAACTTACCTTGAAGGATACTCACTGTTGGTCTCTAGCTAAGATTGGCTTCTCAGGTGCATCAGTTACCAGGGGTGGCAGGGAGTGGGACAGGGGACTAGCAGATTTGGAGGAGGGGGAGGAGGGGTGTCAGTGCTTGGAGAAGTCCTGGCCAAGTATGACAAGCCCCAAGTACTAAAGAGACAGCATGAAAGTGGTGTGTGAATCACCTCTCCACTTGAGGTCCCCGTTTCTGCCTGAGTAAAATCCATAGGATGTGCTAAGGGTCTAAAGTGGCTGTCAAAAGAAATTAAAATGCAGTGGGCTTGTGAGATGTTGTCACTGCCATGATTACTATGCACCCCTCTCCCCATGAACATCCTTACAAACCCAGCCTCTCCCTCAGTGGCCCCCACAACTCCTCATTTTTGGAGCCCCATCCTATGGGGCTGGATGAATTGAAAACCAACACCTTCCAATTTCCAGCACTCTCCTGCAATCATTGTTTGTTTTCGGAGAGGGAGGCCTTTAATTCCTCTGTAGGTGAGAGCCTGGCTTTTATTCCCTCTCTGCTGTCATGGAAACCAGCTCGATGGCAGCTTGGCGTGGGAATAAGAAAGCGGTTTTCTTCTTTCACCAGGCAGAGGAAAGGCTGGAACGACTTCGGGGCAGGTGGAGGAGACCTTGCAGCTGACTTGCTCTCCCTTTGTGAGAGAACAGCTGCTCAGATGCCAATGGCGGGGGATTTCTGAGAGCCCTGGAACTGGCTTCAGCACCATGGAAAGCTCCCCATGGAGTCGCAGGTTGAGACAGGAGGCCAAGTACTAAGGGTGGGGACTGTGCTGTGTTTAAGGCTGCCAGGACCTCAAAGAGGACATTTCAAGTATCAGTCGCTTAAAGTGTGTCCTGGAGCACTATTCCTTCTGACATCCCAAGGGCAGAGCCCTGGTGTATATTTTAACTTGTCACCCCAAAGAATTCTGATGCGCATTAAGGCTTGAGGCTAAATGATCACGTGTCACACCCACATTTTTCAGATGGGAAAGTGGGCTAGTAGAGGTGACCCATATTTCCCAACTTCCAACAGAAATTTGGAATCAGAGCCCACATCTCCCAACTCTAAGATTTGTCTAAACCACCCAGCACTGCTCTGGATCCTACCTCCAAATCCCACCCCACTGCTGGTGGCCCTGGATAGTGCATGAGAAAATTATGCCTTAGGTCATCATTCTGAGAGTTCTCTTCTGCCAGGCAAATTCTTCCTGGGAGAGAAGAAATCCTCTGACCATTATGTTCACATTCCTATGTTGGTTGAATTAACTAATCGATCATGTACTAATGAATGAACAACCCCGTGCTGCTCAGCGATGGAAAATGATGTCTCTTAATGGAGCTAAAAGAAAAACTCACATTTATTGAGCAAGTACCCTATGCCAGTTACAGGGCTAAGAAACTGATTTTTAGTAGCTAAGAAACTGACATTTATTGGCTCATTGCGTTTGATTAACTATCAGGTAAAATAGAAACTACTAACATCCTTAACTAAAAGATGAAACGCAGCTTGGACATGTTGAGTGACTTACCCAAAAGGTACACGGCTAGTGTGGCAGGGCTCGGATTCAAACCCAGGTGCACTCCATCCAAAGGCTGGGTTCAAAGCCACATATCCCTGGATATACCGAGGAAAAGGCACTTGTCCTTATGAATAACCTCTGTGCACCAGGAAGTGGGTTAAACAAAAGGACATTCAGTCCCTTGTGATGTTTCTGGTCACTAGCCAGAGCCTCTGCGTGGGGATTACTGAAGAAAAGATTCAATTCGCTCATTCACTCATTTCTTCATTCTGCAAACATTTGCTGGCCACCTAGTATGTGTCAGGCCTACTAGGGTACAGTTGTGAACACAATAGACAAGGTCCCTGCTCTAGTTGAGGGACGCGATCAATAACAATGAACTAACAAATAGGTATTACAGTATGGGGTAGTGATGTGTACTACAAGAGTACAGGAGGAAAAGGGGATGAAGAGTGACAGGATCTATTAGGAAACAGCAAAGAAAGCCAAGGACACACAGCAGCTGTGTCTTCAAGAGCCACAAACAACTGGCCGGAAAATAACGTGTCAGGCAACCCACCATTTGGCATCAACATGACCAAACTTTCTGAGTGATTTTCTCCACTAGACTGATCTCACTTTCCTTTAACAGAATTGTCCACGTGTAGGTGGAAATAGAACCTGAGAGCTGGGGGCTAGGACTCTATTCCCTGGCCTGCCTGGGTCTTGCTGCCGGTTAAGACAGCACCACTGTGAACAGTGAGGATTGGCGGGAAGGCAGGCTCAGGTCTCAGAAATAAGAACAGACGCTGGTCCACTGACACTGGGTTAGATGGGACTCTCTGGATGCAGGTAACAGAAGCTTTCCAGAAGGAGACTCTGGTATAAGGATATAAGTGTTTCAAGGAGCCCAGGGTGGGGACATGGCAGAGAGACTCGAACGAGCAGGCAGAGGCCCTCAGGATACCTGCTTCCTCTCCACACCTGACCCTCAGCCTGTTTCTCTCTCTGCACATGGGCTACAGATAGCTGCCCACAGCTCCTGAGTTTTATAGTTTTGCTCAAAGGCATCCCTTTGACACTGGTCCTTCCTAGTCCCAATCCCAAATTCCCAGAGAAGTCTCTCATTGGTCCATCGGAGGCTAGGGACTCCCACCTTGGCCAATCAGCTCTGGCCAGGAAGAGAGAAACTTCACTGAACAAATATCACCACTGAGTACACAGCTCAGGGACCCTGTGCATTAGGGGAGCAGTGGGGGGCACACGGCGTTTCCAGGAAAAGGGAATCAGTGAGAGCTGGGCGGAATCTCATATACTTGCCATGGCAATGATATATCCTAGGCCCCCAAAACAGAAAAAGTGTACACTCTGAGCGCTGAACCCCTTGGCCAGGCAAGAACTCAAGGTCCATCCTACGTGGAAGTCAGTGATGGAGGTGAGAGAGTTAACCAAACCCACACACTTTGCAGAGCACCCAGCTCCACTCAGCAGTCGTCGAAATGGCCTCCATGAAGCTCCGAGGCAAAATTACAGATCATCACTTTAATTGAGTGAATTCATCTATACATTAATATTCATGATTATTAGAGCAGCTGATTTTCCTCCTTAGGGAAAGTGAGTGGGGGATCATCTCAGCTGCTACTTACTTTTCCTACCTTAGATTTCTGGGGGTGGGGGGAGGCAACAGAAGATAAAAGACGCGGCACTCAGAACCAGCCATCAGTTGCTGAGCGTTGGGTAATAATTAAGAATTTTTAATTGCTTTGACCTCTCCAAGGGGGCTGGAGAGAAGCCCCTTGTGAATATAAAAACACGCCCATGAGCCTCTAGGATGGGCCCTTTGTGCTAGATCAGAGCAGGTTACCTCAGTGAGAGAAGCACCCACTCCATTGCCCACCAACCTACCGAGATGATGACAATAATAATAATAATAATTGCCAGCAGAGCCCAAACAGAATGAGGACAGCATTATCCACAAGAGGGTACTGCCCAGATGGGATAAGAGCACAGGCAAGGTGTCAAGGGCGTCCACACGAGATAGAAATGACAGCAGTGACAGGAGGATGGCCTCCTTGATCAAACAATCAAATACATTTAGAATAACAGCAGCCAGATTTCTCACCATCGGAGAAGGGAGCTACAAATAGGAAAAGAAAGAAAAGCAGAATAAACTCTTTGGTGATGGAGTAGAGAATCAGAGGTATCATGGTTTTCAACATATAGGGAAAAAAATCTAGAAATAAATATAGATGTATGCCCTGGCTGGTTTTGCTCAGTGGTGAGAGCATCGGTCCACGGACTGAAGGGTCGTGGGTTCGATTCCAGTCAAGGGTACATAACTCAGTTGCAGGCTCGATCCCCAGCTGGCCCCGGTCAGCGCGTGTGCGAGGCAACCAATCAATGTGTCTCACATGGGTATCTCTCTTCCTCTCTCTCTCCCTTCCAGTCTCTCTGAAAAGCAATGGAAAAAATATCCTTAGGCGGGGATTAGAAAATGATGATAGATGATAGATAGATAGATGATTGATAGATAGATAGATAGATAGATAGATAGATAGATAGATAGATAGATAGACAGATAGATAGATATAGATAGATGTAAACATGTATATAGGTGTGTATACACATGCAAAGACACACACACGCATGCATGCATATGCACACACATGTGCACACACACATCCCCTAGCTTTGCTCACTGAGGGCCCCTCGGAGCTGTGATGCCCCAATACCTAACACCAAGATCTTGTTTTCTAGATACCCTCCACTAAATTGAATCAGGGCTCCTTTGAGAAATGGTTGATTCCAGGGCTGGCTCACAGAAAGTACAAAATGAACCTGGAACATTTTGTGCCAGAAAGCAAAGAAGTGCTCACAGGACAATGGGAGTCACAGCAGGGGACACAGAAGGCAGCTCAAAGGGGCTCCCACTGGCCCCAAATGAGGCAATTTGAGCATCAAAGTAAATGGTAATAGTCATGAATTATAACCTACTCAATAAAACAGCAAAGAATGAGCTCATACCGATATGAACAAATGGACAACTAAAGTAAATGTTTCATGATGATAATAGTTTCAAAGCACCTTCCCATAAAAGCACACTAAACTCAGTAAATACCCCCCCTTTTTTGTCCGAATCTCTTCCACTTTAAGTCTCCCCAGCAGCTGACACCAGCGCGGTCCAGCAGCCCTTTCTGGAAGGTTCCATACTCTTGCTGTCCAGTCTGGTAGCCACGAGCCACATGTTGCTATTGAGCATCTAAAACATGACTAGCGTGGCTGAGGGACTGAATATTTCAGTTCACATCATTTTAATGGATTTGAAGGTAAACGGCCACCCATGACTAGTAGCTACCACACTGGCCAGCACAGGTGTGCACACGGGGACAGGCGCAAGGGCACATCCCTCCGGAAGCAGCACCCTCCCCCGGCGTCTGAGCTCTCGCCACACAGCCAAAGCTGACCTGACCTTTGCCACATGATCCTTGCCCTGCGGTCCCCAGGATCTTCCACAGGGCTTCTTTCGCCTTTGCCCCATTGAAACACTACTGTGTTCCTTTACAAAGATGCACGATCATGTTCATGGACCCGTAAGTGCTAAATTGCCTCTCTCCCTCTTCTTGTCTCCTGACACAGTCTCCCTCTAAGATTTCCCCAGCTAACCCACTTCCCAGCAGCTGTTCTAAATAGTCATCTTCCGATTGAACCATGAGTTAGGCAAGTTGGGGGGGGGGGGGGGAGGGCAGCGTGAGGCACAAAGCCAGAGGGATTTAGGTCTATTTTCTCACCTCTTTGGGGACAGCCAGGTAATATAATCAAGCGGAAGCCGATTTCCCCCAACGCCCGCTGCGAGGCCAGCTGACCAGCACCTGTCACAGCAGAGGGCGCCTTGGCCATGGGAGACGCAGGCCCAGGCCCCTCACTTCTCTGGAGTGAACCCTCCTTTGCCGTTTGAAAAATGAAAAGAGACCATTTGTTGAGAGACTATGAGCAGAATGTATCCTTCAGTAGGAGGCTGTGGGAGGAACTTTCAGCCCAATTTGTAGTCAGGCAATAATTTAAGGGACAAGACACTGGTAAGCTTAACACAAACAATTCTTTCCTATATCCTTTATGTCCTTTCGCAAGTCACGGCCGTTTTAGCTCCAACACATAACTGAGTCCATTCCTCTCTCCCACCCCCACACGACTACTCCAGCCCAACCGCCACCATCTCTCACCTCGAGGAGGGAAAGAGCTTTCTCAGTGGTCTCCTTGCTGGCTTCCTGCCCCCAACTCCCTCCCTCTCACCCAGAGTAACTAGTAGGCAGGACAGGCCACGCTCTGATGCAGTAACAACCGATCCCCAAATGTTTGTTACTGCTGACAATCAGGGTTTTCTTTTTGCTCATGCTGGGACATCCACTCCACGTCCCCACTTGCAGGACTCAATCACCACAGCCTCCTGGACCAGGTTGTGACAAAGGTCAGGAGGCTGCGGAATCTCTAAGGGGACTTCCATCAACTGCCTCTAAGTGGTTTATGTCAGGAGGGGAAAAAGGCACAGGGACCAGTCCTTCCCTGATTTGGCATATGGTTCACTCCCGCTTCCCTTGGGCATCCACGCCAAGAATGGCAAACTGATGCGTCTAAGCACTAATTAATCTGAGATTTTCATTTATGGGTCTTAGAATTGTGAAAAGGCCGTGTTGGTTGCACAGGGGGATAGGCCCTCTGATTTTTTATTGTTGAATAAAGATTTCAGACCAGTAACAGAGTCATCTGATAAACAGGCAGGAGAAATATTTTCCTGGCCTGGCCAGTGCCTGCTTCCCCCACCATGGGCAATTTTCCTGGCCAGGAAGAAAGAGATTAAAAAGGTGGCCTTTTTTTTTTTTTTTTTCCTAAAGCAGGCTGGGCAGAAGCCCGGAACTAGAATTCCTGAGTTTCTCTCTGGTGCAGGCAGCAAGACAGGGCTGAAAAGCCACCGCCCAGGCCAGGGCTACTGGGGTGGGCGCCGATCCCAGTCCCACCAATTAAGATCTGCATGTGACTTAGCTGAGCCTCAGTTTACCCACCTGTAAAATGGGGATAGAAATAAGGTTGTTTGAGGACTGAATGGGAGAGGAAAGGGATATGTAGTAGCTATTGATATTATGAAGAGTTTTCAGTTTGGGGGCTGTTTTGGTTCCTAATGTCACCGTCATCCCTGTTTCTCTACAGTCCCACTGCTACTGGGAAGCTCTCCTTGACTTGATGCCCTCAGCTCATGAGGACCTTAGTCATTTCAGAATCTCTGCCCACTCTTTAGGTCTCAGCTATGAACTCTGGCTAAGTAAATCTGTCTCCCCAGCGAGACCACAGTGTTTCTGGAGTTGTCACCAAGCTCTGATTTTTTGTGTGTGCCTCTTGCTGTATCCCGGACCGGCTAGACACACAGCTCAGTACCATCCCCTATGCTCCACCCCTCATGATTAGTCTTCAGACCACCAGAGAGAGCTTTTAAGTGCCAATTAGGCCCTGCCACGCCCCTGCTTTGAACAGGAGAAATTCACTCTCTTACTCTTCAGAGGGCAGAAGTCTGGAATCAAGGTGTCAGTTGGGCCCTGATTCCTCTGGACACTCTAGGAAATAATCCCTCCCGGCCTCCTCCAGCTTCGGTTGGCTCCAAGCCCTGTGTTTCTTGAACAAATGGGCAGCTGAGTCCTGGGCTTCTGGAGGAGGCCCCTCACGAAGGACACAGGCTAAAAGCCAGGAGCAAGGCCCCCAGCCTGCAGTGTGCTCAACACTTTACAGCCCCATAAATCCCTAGCCGGCGGCATGATTAGGACTGAGTCAAAATGCAAGAAATTTAATTTCCCAGGGCTCAGCCTGCAGGGCCTTGTAAACTCACCCCCCTGAACCAACAGCCATAAACGTTTGATAAAACACCTCATGGCTTCCAGTTTCCCAGAAATGGTTCCTGGGCCCAGGGAAGAAGCTACGTTTGGCGCCCCCTAGCTGTCTGTGACTTGAGCGTTACAATTAATGTTTGGTAGAGCTCTTCCTAATGGCCTGGGCTCTTTATGGCGGTGTCAATAGCAACGAAGGAAAGCACCCCACCAGTCCCCTCATGAGCCCATACAGATCCCAATTCAGTAAGTCTGGGCAGGGCCTGCAATGTGCATTTCTTCCCAGCTCTGAGCAATGCTGAGGCTGCTGATCTCTGGACCCTGTGAGTCATGGGTGGTGGGTGATATGTGCCAGGGTGCTGCAGGCTTAGAAGGGTCAGTGTTGGGTAAGGGTCCTCCCAGGGGGAGTTGGGTGTGAGCCACCTGGAGATACTGAGGTCAGCTGGAATGGTGGCCCCCTGCCCTCTGAGACTGTGAAGGATCTGGGTGTTCCATATTCAGGGACTTTCGGCAGATGGCCTCAAGGACCGTGACTGGCTTCTCTGCTTTCACAGAGGGATTTGCAGAGCTGACACATTTTTGGGAATGACACCCAAGGGAACAGCCGGGGTCAGGTGATGCCAAGTTCCCTAATTCACCTGAACTCAGATGAGTCAGCTGGAACAGAAGCCTGGGGACCACAATCCGACCTGGACTCAGGTTCTGGACCAGGCCCCCCTTCCCTTAAGGGTCTAAAGAACCCAGCAAACTCTAGTCACTTTTTCTCTGTGGTGAGAACCTCATATTTTGCCCTTAAGAAATGGGTGTTGACATGCTTTCACATTATTAGCGAAAATGGCCAGTCGAGAAATAAACCACCACTTTTATTTATGGTATATTTCCCAGAACTCACAGAAACGCCATGCTTTTCTGCATAGACCTCCGACCAAAGCATAATGTATCACAATACATCAAACCTCACAGTACATAAAACTCTCCCTACCTTATAAACACATACAAGGAATCGCTCACTCGTTACATAAATTACTTAACATCCCCTTTGTACACATCCTTTCAAAAGAATTTCTATTCCTGAGAAGAACTTTTTCTACCAGGAGTGGTCTTTGCAGTAGCTGCAGGAACAATTAAAATGGGAAAGGGAGAAGTTATAACAAAGCACTCAATGGGAGAGAAACCCATCCCAGAACAGCTTGGAGCAGAATGTGTTGTTCTAACCATGAAATGTCACCTTCTTATTGAAGTTCAATGTTTCAAAGTGAGAGATAGAAATAGAGCAATACTGTAAACAGCCTAAGGACAAGGACCATATCTAGTTTTGTTCAGCATTGTATCCATGGCACATAGTAGATGCTCAATAAATACCAAATACCATTTGAAGAGGGAGGGAGGAAGGGAGCCTGCATAGAATGTAAATGTATCAGTTACCAACTGCCACAGTAATGCTGCATAACAAATGTCCCCAAAACTCACTGACTTAAACCACCTACTATTTTTATTACTGCTCACTAGTCTACAGGTTGGCTGGCAGGTCTTCTGGCCTCAGCTGAGCTCACCCACATGTCTGACAGTCAGCTAGCCAGAGTTGGCTATTGGGCTGATGGCCTTAGTTGGGACAACTGAGCTCTCTCCTACATGTATGTGTCTTTTGTGTTTGGGTCTGCACATGTTCTCTGGCTAGCCCAGGCACATTCTCATGGTAACTGCTAAAGTCCAAGAGAGCAAGTGGAAATAGACAAGCACTTTTTCCAGCCTCTCTTGCATTGCTGCTAATATCCCATTGGCCAAAGAAAGTCGCATGGTCTAGCCCGGGTTAAGAGGGGCTAGGAGTTACAGGACAAAGGGCATGGATACAGGGAGGACGTTAACTGGGATCACCAATGCAGCCAGCAACCATAATATTGGTTCCAAATTCTCACCAGCCCCCACCTCACCCCAAATCCCACCCCATATTCAATGTGCTAAAAGCCCATGGAAAAATAGATGACATTCTAAGGGCCCCATTCTCTATGTGGGAAAAGTCAGGGCCCGAAGTCAGGCTCTTCAATCAGAGTCACAGTTATTTAAACCAGCATTTGCAAATCCTAATACCTACAGGAGACGGGCAGGTAATAATTACTGAACCAGACCAGGCAGGGGATGGAATGAACCGAAACGACTCTCCCCATCTCCCCAGGGGCAGCTTGGCAGCCATGCAGCTCAAGACAACGAAGGCCTCACAAGAATGCAGGCCCAGAGCTGCTCGCTCAGCTGATTAGCAAAGAGAAGCTGGTAACAGGCATTTTGAAGTTCATACAGTATAATCATATCTTCAAGTTAGGCACTATTTTTTTAAAAATGTAACCACATTCTAGGGCCTATCTATAGGCCTGAGTCTACTGGCTCTTATTTCAAACACTGCATTTTAGGGATCTCAAGCCCAATCTTAAATTCAATGAATCTGCTTCCCCATGGGTGAGAGGTCAGATTTAGAAATTGAGGCTCAGGGAGGGAAAGTGACTTGCCCAAGGCAACACAGCAAAAAAAAAAAGACACAAACCTAGGGACTAGAACACTGATCTCTCCACCATAGCTCTTGAGTCTTAATTCTTCCTGAAACCTAAAAGAGAACACACTAAGCCCAAAGTACAAAATCCCTTCTGGATTTCTCCAGGGGAGCACAGACCCTCCTGTCCTCTCTGGGTGAAATGGGTAGAAATTAGACTTGAAGCCATTAGAGGCCAGTGCCCAAAGCAGGAAGTGCAAACGCAGATAAGGGAGACAGAGTTTTCACCAGACAAATCGCGCTGCTCAGTTTAGACATTAAAATGAACTAACTTAATTTCATGCCATATGCAAATCCTTACCAGCTGTCGGCTCTGTAATCACAGGAGACTTAATGTAATAACTAAACAAGAACAGAAACGCAGCAAATACAGGCTATGGGCAAGTCCACTGACAGCGGGTTTCATGTTCCTGGGAGCTCAGCAAGTGCAGAGCATTTACGGCGGACATCTGGAAGCCCCAATGCCTGCCATCGCCTCCAAGAAAACGCCTGCCGTGACCATAAATAATGGCTTAAGGACTGATCGGGCTCCTGCATACCCTGAGGCCCCATGGACCGTGAACATCTCTCTCCAGACCCCGCAGCTTCTCTCCAACTGTCAAGGTTCAGATCTGTCCAGCCATCTGGACCGAGCACTCAGAAGTAGCCAAAAGATGTCTCCTGCTCACTGGAACCAAAGAGAGGGGACCAGGGACTGGGGGGTTGTCTTCCAACCTGAGGACCCCACGTTCCTCTCACTGCCCAAGCTAAAAATAATAGCAAACACTGAGCAAACACATACCATGGGCCAGAAGCCAAGCGCACCACCTTCATGAATTATCTCAATGTTTCCCAAAGCACGGAGGATGATTTCATGTTTTCTGTTCATTCATTCATCTATTCATTCAGTAAACATTTATTACACATCTATATGGGCCAGGCACACTGGGCTGGGGAAACAGCAGCAAAGAAAATACGCAAAAATCCCTGGCCTTGTGAGGCTAAATTTCCGGTGTGACAAACCTTTTAAAAACATAGTTACGGTGTATGTTAGGGAAAAAATCCTTTGCACCTACGATGGCACCAACATATTGCCTCACGGTGAAGCTCTAAGTTTAAAAGTTGACTAGGAGAAAAATGTTAAGTAAATCATAGAACAAGTGATTCAGAGATGGGTCAAAGGTGCTACTGTTAGTCCCATTTTGCAGCTCAGGAAACTGAGGCTCTGGGAGATGAAGTCATTTGCCTGGGATCACATAGCTGGGACATGGTGGAGTTCAGATATGCAAGTTATGCAGGTTCGGATCCGGTGTTTTAACCATGGGACGGAGCCAAAGTGGAGCATCAGGGGGCCTGTTTCATTCTAACATTCGGTTCTCTGTTCACACGGCTTGTGGCCCCTCTCTGAAAATCCTGCCAAGAGGTTATGCAATTTCCCCTTGTTCAGGTTTCAGGGTTGAGGATCAGCCTCTTTCATGTCCTTCCTTAAGTTTGGGGGCCAAGACCCCCATTCGCAACAGCCTGACTCGGGGCCCATGGCAACCACCAGGATCTCACTTACAGGAGACCCCCCTGCCATCCCCATAACCCACCGCTCATTCCCCACGCCCAAAGCGCCCGATCGCAAGTACAGGGTTCATGGCCGTGTCTGTCACTGGCACGCAAGCCTTTAAAATTTAAAGAGCATGGTATCAAGCTGGCCTCTCAGCAGTCTGTAAGGACACGTTGAAAGTGAACATTAGCAACGTTCCTCAGCCTTAAAAGGGAAGGAAATTCTGCCACATGCTGCCACATGGCCGGCCCCTGAGGACAGCATGCTAAGTGAAATAAGCTGGTCACAGAGACAGCTGCTGTGTGATTCTGCTTGTATAAGGCACTTAGAACAGTCAGGGTCATAAAGACACGAGGCGGAAGGGTAGGGTGGTCAACCCGGCTGCGGGGAGAACAGACCCAGATGATAGTCCCAGAGAAACATCTTCATGAAGTGAAAGAGGTGGCTTTTCAGTGAATCTCCGAAAAAGAAAAAAGGTCTGTAAGAATGCAATCGTCACAGTGTGATGCGGCGCCTGGCACCTGGCACTTGGCACCTGGTCAGCACTCACCCGTTGTGATCGTCCATCTCCCACCCCAGCCTCCAAAAGAGGGAGGCGTGGAGATCATGTCCGCTCCTGCCGCGCTCCCAAGGGGCCACTTTCCCCACCACAGTCTCAGAGCAGCTGGGAAGGCTTCAGATGGAAGGGGGAGGGCGGGGTGGTGGCCTTGAAGGAACCTGCTCCCTTCTATCCATCTCGAGCCCGAGGGCTAATCCGGCAGCTGCACCCCCGCCAATGAATTGTTCTCAGAGAGGCTGGAGACACCGCTGTTGTCGTTGGAGAAACCATGAAGAACCTTAAGGAGGCAAAGAATAAAAATGCTGAAAGAAGCCAGTCACAAAAGACCACCTATTGTGTGATTCCATTTATAGCAAATGTCCAGGACAGAGAAATCTATCCAGACAGAAAACAGATTGCCAGGGGCCAAGGGAGGACAGTGGTGGGGAAAGGGAATGATCACTAAAGGGTATGGGATTTCTTTTCGGGGTGATGAAATGTTCTAAAATCGATTGTGGTGATGGTTTCACAATTCTGTGTGGGTAATAAAAGCCATTGAGTTGTACACTTTAAATGAATGAATTGTGTGCTATGCGAATTATATCTCGAGAAAGCTGTTATTAACAAACAAAAGTTGCCTTGGCTCTGAACTTAGTTCTCTGATTCCTCTAAGCTCTCCAAAGCCGCCACAGTCTCTCTGATTAGGGCTGCCCTCATTTCACAATAATCTTTAAAGAGCATTTTCTCCCCACCTGAAAAGAGACCCCTTGATGTCCATCTAAAAGCCCTCCTAGGAATTCTTACCTATTTAAAAGAGGGGAGTGCCTATTAAAAGCTTGGCTTTCTTCGCTAGCCAAGCACCCATGTTAATTTCCTTGTCTCCACATTACTATGGCAACCGAAAGCTCCACCAAGAGAGCTTTGGGGTCCATCCAAAGGGACTGCGATCTGGACCCAGGGTGAAATGCAGACTCTCTGCACAGCAACCCCATGCCCTGGCTGCCTCACTGATGGATGCTGCCGGAGGGGCAGCCTGCAGTCAGTAGAGCAGGGAAGTCTGAGAAAGGGGAAGGTGCAGACAGGCCCCTGTAGGTCTGCGTTCCATGCTGGCCAAGTGGCCACCCTGAGTCACCATCACCATGCAGGTCACATCTTTTAGAGGCCGTGATATAAAACGGCATCGGGAACACCTGAGCTAGTCTCCATGTCTACAGGACCATATTTTTTGGCAGAAGAATGCAATGTCTCCGGCCAATGAGAGTGACACGGCCTGAAAGCTTTCATTAAACAGCTGGGGGAAAGGCAGTCAGCAAATGGGAGCCCATTGCTCTCACAGGTAAGTCTCAGGCCTCCAGGCTCCTGGCCTCCGGGCCCTGAAGACTCATCCACACCAGGCCAAAGGGGCCTGAAATGTGGCTCTGCCACTTGCTTGCTATGTGACCTCAGACTAATTACCTAACTTCTCTGAGCCTCACTTTCACCTTCCATAAAATGGGTTTAATGATATCTACTTCATGGCATGGTTAAATACTCAATAAACTAATACATATAAATTACTTAGTATACAGTAAGTGCTTAATAAATGGTAGTTACCACTACCCATAAGAAAATAATGTGACAAGTACAGTTATTTCCACTTATAGCCAAGATACAGGAGGATCAGAAAGGTTGGAGGACTTTATTGGTCTGGAGTGAGTCCAGGTGTGGGTGTTTTTTCTTAAAGGTCCCCAGGTGAGTCTTAGAGAAACTCTACCCTAGAAAAACTTCCATACACGTGCCAAAGAACCAGACAAGAATTTCACTGCTGTAATGTTAGTAACAGGGAAGAATTGGAAATGATCCAAATGCCCTTCATGGGGTACATGAGAAAAACATTCTAAATGGAATACTACACAGCAGTGTAAAATGAACGGACCAGATCTAAGTGTATTAGCATGAATATAAATCTCGAAAATATAATACTGACACCCCCCAAAAGTATGCAGAAGGATACATAGAGTATATATAACATGTCCAAGCATGCAGAACATTTCTATACATCATTCAGGAATATATACATATGGGGAGAAGCAAGAGGCCATTAATGGATATAGTAAGCATCAAATTCAAGGTGGTGGTTACCTCTGGGAGGGAGGGAAGGGAATGTAATGGGGGAGGGGATGCCCTGGAGCTTCGGTGCATTGGTAACATGATACGGTATTTTTTAAAGTGGGTGCAGGCACACAGGTACCCACTGTATTAGCTATGCCTCCTGTATGTCTGAAATATTTCATAATTTCATAGAAAAATATCTAGTAGAGTTGTGCATGGGTATTTTTCTTCTTGTTATTTGTGCCTCCTATTATATCTATAATGATTCATCTAGCTTTTAAGAAATACAGGAGTTGGTAATTTAACAAGAAAAAAACAACTTATGTTTCGTTTTTTGGAAGTAAGAAATATCACGTCGGCAAATGACTTGCTCTGAAAACAACACTCATTTGCATGTCTGAGATCTTAATAAATTGGTGAAAATCAGTTCAACACAGGATGTATGACATGTGCAACATCCTGAGTCCAGAGCATGAGCCATCAGCCCAGGGATACCCACACAGGGTCCCCAAAACTCTGCTTCTGGGAGGTGCCTCAAAAACTGGGCCTGACCTCACTGGGTATGCCTCACAAGAAGGATTAGTAGTCAGGGAGGAGGCTGCTGGAGTCTCTTCGGCAGCATCCTTAAATTAGGAGGGAAAAAAGTCCAAGCAGGCTGGGAAATGAGAGCAACCTGGGGTGAAGGGAGAGAGAACTAGGGTGGTGTATTTTCTTTTAAATGAAGTCCAGTCATTCTGGAGCCATTCAATGCAATACAGCCTTCAGTCGGGGAGTTTTGTGTTTTCTAAGCAATCGGATCTGCCTCTGCCAGCATGAAGTGCCTGAACGCTGTTTCTTAAAGACGCATAAGGGTTTTTTGTTTTGTTTTGCGTAATGGACACATTTCCCATGCAGCCACTTTTCAGGTTCTTTGTCAAGTGTCAAGGTAAGCTTTTAGAAAACTCCTCTGTGGGCCACTGGGAGGCAATTTCCACCCAATACAGAATACTTAAGATGGAGAAAAACAACTTTTCAATATCACTTCAGGGACCATATTTTGTTCATTTAATACAGCTGAATGCAGACAAAGTCGAGAAAGAAAATTGAGTGTGCTCTCCTGACAATGAGGATTGAAGGAGGGAAGCGACGCCCGGTGAGTTACTACCCCCTGGTGGCCACAGACAGGGGTGCACTCATTTGCCGAGGGTCATTTGTGGCACTGCTGCCTGCATTGCCTGCCACCATCTCCTGCCCATTTTATTTATTTTTTTCTTATAGCCATTTTCAGGGACCTTAATGACTTCAATGTCTTTAAGGCTCATAACATCGCTTTTCTATTGCCAGCTTTCTGTAAACTTCTGCAGAATCACATTCAGGTAAGCTGACTCATTGGCTGGCTTCCAGCCCCTTTTGAAAGCCTTTAAGCAGGGATCTGGCAACTCTCTGTAGCTGGCAGGCAAACATGCCAACTGTTTTAAAATCTGGAGATTCTGTTTAAAAATCTAGGTCTGACACATCTTTTGAAAAATTGGAAAATCTGTCAATTCCTGGACTGCGCCCTAGTATAATAAATGTAGGCTAGAGCTGAGAAGCTGCTGCCTGCATTGGACAAGACAGGTGCTCTCACATTCTCCAGTCTCCCCACCTCTCCCTATTGTCTCATGCCTGGGCAGTTTTACTCACTAACGGTTCTTATATAGCTTCTGGATTTGCACCCACGGCCAAAACTCATTAAAGAGTTTGCACTGGCATCCCAAGGAGTGAAGAAGGGATGGTACCTTTGAAAGTAGATGATTATATCTTATGCCTAGGAGAGGACAAAGGTCCACAAGCCCCCTAATACCTAGTTCAGTGCAGGTAAGTGAACTGCTCAAGGTCACACAACTAGTAAGTAGTGGGCCCTGCATTTGAACACACACACATCCGTCTGACCTCAGAGCCTCACGGCTTTCCACTACACCAACCATCCCCCATAATTAGCTGCTTACATAGCAGGCCTTCCTCTGGGTGTTTACATTACTGCTTGAGCCATCAGAAGTGAAATTCAGGGAACTCTGAGAAAACAGTGTTCAAGACCTTTGTTCAAAAGAGAGAAACAAGAAGCCTCAGAAATAACCACCATCCAGGCTTTGTTTCTTAAAAACGCCACGGTTGGTCCTACTTCAGATATTTCTTATTCAAGTCAACAACATTTCTCCAGCATCCTTGCCAAGGGCAGGGAATTGGGGGAATTGGGGGCCTGGTCTAAGCAATAAACAGGGAGCCCAAACAGCAAGGGCCAAAGCTGTTCGGTCTTCACCTCTCAATGTCTCCACATGGTGACTTTCACGACATCACACCTCTGGCCTGGGCCTGGACACTTCCTTTTGTGATGAAGGTCTGCGGCTTCCCTAAAACTGGACTCCGACTGAGGCCTACCAGGTTGCAACAGGGTCTCCCTGTAGTGGCTGGAGCAAAGCTGCAGCTCTTGACAGTTTCTTCTGCGGGTAACAAAACAGCGACGACTTGGTGTGTTTTCTAGGGACAGCTGCAACAGCAGACACTTGTCACTTCGCCCACACACAAAACCCTAGAGGATGTACTGTCATCACGTTTTCCCAACCTGACGAAAAGCTAACGGGATCCGCGAGGTCAAAGCGCTGAATGTACTCAGTTCCCAAGCAGTAGACGTGGGGTTTGAACTCGGGGCCGGGTGACTCCAGTGGTGACACCCACACCCACTCCTTCCCAGGGGCTCCCCTGAGGGAAGGTGCGTTGTGCAGGAGGTCAGATCTGGAAGGGTCAGGCCTTTTGCAGCCCAGGCCAGAGCTGAGCTGTACCACCCCCAGAGAGGAGTGGAGCTGTCACAGGGGGGCCCAGATGCCACACGGGGGGGCTGCCTCTATTAGGCCACCTCAGGGCCTGCTGTCCCCCAGCTGTGCTGTTTCACGACCGAGCTGTTTTCTCTGAGTAGTCTCCCACTTCACCACAATGAATTGACGCCAACGACCATTGGTTGACATAACATCTCAGTGCTCAGCATTTGGGCACCTCCTGGAGGTTTCAATATTTTGTGAATTAAAGTTGGAGGTTTCCAAAAATAAAAATAATTAAAATGGGAGGTTTCAGCTTTCTGCATGAAAGAAAAAACCCCTCTGTCTCTCTGGCCAAAACAAGCAGCCAGGCCCTGCAGGGGAGGGTCCAAATTAAAAAGCAGGGAGGAAAAGAGGGGGAAGGGGGAAAATGCAGCGCTGGAGGCGCAGGGAGGAGGCGGATTGCCGGGCAGGGGAGTCAGGCCACCGGGGTGCACGGGCGCACGTCACCGATACCTCAGGCTGCACCTAAGGAAACGAGGCCGGGAGGGACGCGGGCGGAACGGCGCGTTTCCAGCTGCCCGCACCTGCACCCGCGCCGCGATTCCCGCGCCGGCCCGGGCCCCGCCTCTCCCGATGCTCATTAGCTGCGGCGCGCACGAGACCGACGCAGGCTCCAGCCAATGGGGGTGGCCCACGGCGAGCCTTTCCCCGGGAAGCCGCCCGCGACGCGAGAACCCGGAAATGCGAGGGGCGGGCCAGCGCGGGGAGCCAACCCGCGGTGACGAGGCTGCCGGGCCGGCCAATGGCGAGTCGGCGAGGGCGGGGCCAGAGGCCGGCGGCCCCGGAGGTCCTGGGAGTTCGCGGGGCCGAGCCTGCGAACGCCGGGGAGGCGGCGGCGGGGCCAGGCCGAGGCGCGCGGTGAGGAGGGGGCGAGCCTGAGCGCTTCGGCCGGGATGAGCCGCGAAGGGCGCGGCGGGGCCGAGAGCCCTGGGCGGGGTTCGGAAAGGGGCGGCTCCCCAGAAGGACCTTAGCCCAGTCCCCTCCCCTCTCCGGGCCTCAGTTTCCCCCTCCCTAGCGCAGGGATGGGTGAGAAGTTCGCGCCTCCCGGGACGCACTGCGGCCTCCGCGCGCGAACTCCGGCCCCCCGGGGAGCCCGTCCCTCGGGGAGCGCGCGGACCACCTGGACGAAGCAGCCACCCGCAGCGTCTCGGTGCCCCCACAGCACGCCAGGCGTACCCCGTTAGAGCGCGTACCAGGCCGGGCCCCCCATTAGCCTCACAGCCCTGGGCGATCAGAAACCTAATCGGCCCTTTCCGGCTCCTGGAGGCCTAGCACCAGGAGCAGCCGGAGCAGGTGCACAGGGCCTGGTTGTGGACAAGGGAGAGGGGAGGACTCGGGCACCTTGGATCCAGACGCACTAGGGATTCGTTCCCGGTGCCTCTGTTTACTCCCCGCGGGCCTTCTGGGAACTGACTGACCCTGTCTGTGTCTTGTTTCCCTCTGTAAAACGGAGCTGGGGTAGCTTTCCTTCTTAGGGTACTGAGGGGTAAGCGAGATAACGCACGGCTAGCACCCAGCTCAATGCTCAGCACACCATAGTTGCCCAATAAATGCTTATTGTTAGCATAGTGGTGCTTGCATACCTGACCCCTCCTCTCCCACTGCCAGCCTCAAGCACAAGCCCACTGTCCCAGAGGGCAAGGGGTCACTAGCCCTGGCCCACACCCTGAGTTCTTTTTGAGATGCTCCACTGCCCTAACTCTAGGTGGCATCCCTGCTGGACAGTCCAGAAAAGGAAGGAAGGCCAGAGAGGGGATTGGTATAGTATCAGGGTGAGGGCAGGAAGGGATGGCCGACCATTTGGCAATAAATCAGGCCACCAAATAGTTGTGCTTATGGAAGAACGGGCCTCAGAACTGCCTTAGCCAATCCTGGAGGGGGGGGGAGGGACGCGGTATCTGTGTGTTATTTTTGTCCTGGACACTCAGTGTTTGGTTTCAGAGGCTGCAGAATTTGTGATGAAGGAAGGAGACTTTAGAGCCACGGGGGCCTGAATTCAAGTCCTAAGGCTGCCACTTGCTCACTGGGTGACTTCCGGCAAGAGACACATCACCTCTCTGAGGCTGTTTCCTCATCTGGAGAGTGGGGTGACAGCTTCAGCTCCTGTTGAAGGTTGCAGGAGGGTATGTATAGGTCCTTAGTGCTTAGCACAGCTCCTGGCACACAGTAAGTGCTTAATAATGCTGGGCAACTAACTGCAGCATTACTTTTTTCAGACATACCACCTGGAGGTGGCACCAGTCCTTCCAGGTTGGCACCTCCCCATTTAGATCCACTCCTAGCTTGCCCCCACCCTTAGGCTTTAGTGAGTTAGGCACCGGAGTCTCCAAGCCCTAGTGGGAGTCAGAAACGTGTCCTAAACATACCAGTTCCCCTGCCTCATCTCCTACAACTCTCGGTTCCTTTCAGATCCAGCTCTCTCAGACGACTGTGGGTATGTGCAAGGGGCCCACCCCTGAGTCCAGATGATACTCATGCCGATGGCTTCAATGATGGCCGTGGCTGAACCAAAATGGGTCCCAATCTGGGGCCGCTTCCTGTGGGTGATGCTGCTGAGCATGGTGCTGGGGTCCTTGCTGGCCCTGCTGTTGCCACTGGGTGCCATGGAGGAGCAGTGTTTGGCCTTGCTCAAAGGCTTCTACCTGCTCGGGAGCAAGTTGGACAGGGCACAGCATGCCGTCACCAAATGTACCAGCCCATCCACAGAACTCAGTGTCACCTCCAAGGATGTGGCACTGCTGGGGGTCAAGACCAAGTCCTCTCCAGGTAAGACAGAGTAGCTCTCTCTCAACTCTTGGTTTTTGTTTTTGGATTATGCCATATTTTATTTATCTGTCATTTGTGTTGTTTACACTATTTAAATTAAATTTATTGGCGAAAACATTGGTTAATAACCTAAGTTTTAGGTGTACAACTTTATAATACATCTGTATACTCTATTGTGTGTTCACCACTCGAAGTCTAGTCCCCTTCCCTCACCATATATTTGACCCTTTGACCCTCTTCATCCCCCCAACCCTTTCCCCCTTTGGGAAGCACCATTCTGTTGCCTGTATGAGTTTTTGTTTTGTTTGTTCATTTGTTGCTTTGTTGTATGTCCCACATATGAGTAAAATCATACAGTTCTTGCCCTTTTCTGTCTGACTTGTTTCACTTAGCACGCTCCTCTCAGATCCATCCATGCTGTGGCAAATGGCAGTATTTCATCTTTTTTATGGCCGAGTAGTATTCCACATATGTACGTGCCACCTCTTCTTTATCCAGTCTTCCATCAAAGGACACTTAGGTTGTTTCCATGTCTCGGCTACTGTGAATAGTGCTGCAGTGAACATAGGGGTGCATATGTCTTTATGAATAAGTGTTTTCAGATTATTTGGGTACTCAGAAGAGGGGTTGCTGGGGCATATGGTAGCTCTGTTCTTCATTTCGAGGAGCCTCCATACTGTTTCCATAGCGGCTGCACTGTCTGCATTCCCACCAGCATCCTCTCCAACTCTTATTTCTTCTCTTACTGATAACAGCCATTCTAGCAGGTGTGAGGTGGGAGCTCATTGTAGTTTTGATTTGCATTTCCCTTATAGCTTTGCCTACATGTGGAGGCAGGAAGGGAGATGCCTTTTCCTGGAGGGAAACTGCCCTGCCCCCTTACACTGCAGGCTGCGGCACTTCACCGCTGGAGCCACAGTGGGTGCTGAACCTCGTCTGTCCTTCCATCCCGCCTCCCCTACTTCCCACCTTCAGATGTTCCTACACGTGGATCTTTCAGACGCATTTGTGCGTTGAGCAGAGGATTCTTCTCCCCCAGGAGGATGGCTCTGGGGACAAATGGGAAACAACCAGACTACTGCCCGTAGAGCTCCAACACGTCCATACATATAGTGGTACCGTGCATGCTGAAAAGCCTGCCTAGAACGAGCCCTGAGGCCGTACCTTCCCCGGGCCCAGCACAGTTGACAGCTCACCTGAGTGTTCTTTGCCACTCCCTGCCCGCCCTGACGCTTCTTTGGCTCTTTTCTAGCCGCTAGGTTGGAAGCCAAAGCAGCTTTGAACCAAGCCCTGGAAATGAAGCGCCAGGGCAAGCGGGAGAAAGCCCACAAGCTCTTCCTGCACGCCCTGAACATGGACCCCGACTCCGTGGACGCACTCACTGAGTTCGGCATCTTCTCCGAAGAAGAAAAGGACATCATCCAGGCGGACTATTTGTACACCAGAGCACTGACCATCTCACCCTCCCACCAGAAAGCGCTCATCAACCGGGACCGGACGCTGCCGCTAGTAGAGGAGATCGACCAGAGGTACTTCAGCATCATCGACGACAAAGTGAAGAAGGTCATGTCCATCCCCAAGGGCAACTCCGCGCTGCAAAGGGTCATGGAGGAGACGTACTACCATCACATCTACCACACGGTTGCCATCGAGGGCAACACCCTCACCCTCTCGGAGATCAGGCACATCCTGGAGACCCGCTATGCCGTGCCGGGGAAAAGCCTGGAGGAGCAGAACGAGGTCATTGGCATGCACGCGGCAATGAAGTATGTCAACACGACACTGGTTTCCCGCATGGGCTCCGTCACCATCAGCGACATACTGGAGATCCACAGGCGGGTGCTGGGTTATGTGGATCCCGTGGAAGCTGGCCGGTTTCGGACGACACAGGTCCTTGTGGGACACCACATCCCTCCCCATCCTCAAGATGTGGAAAAGCAGATGCAAGAGTTCATACAGTGGCTCAACTCCGAGGATGCTATGAATTTGCACCCGGTTGAGTTTGCAGCCTTGGCCCATTATAAACTCGTTTACATCCACCCCTTCATTGATGGCAATGGAAGGACCTCACGCCTGCTGATGAACCTCATCCTGATGCAGGCGGGCTACCCACCCATCACCATCCGCAAGGAGCAGAGATCCGAGTACTACCATGTACTGGAAGTCGCCAACGAAGGCGACGTGAGGCCATTCATTCGCTTTATTGCCAAGTGTACGGAGACCACCCTGGACACCTTGCTCTTTGCCACAACAGAGTACCCTGTGGCACTGCCGGAGGCCAAACCCAACCTCTCTGGGTTCAAGGAGACGCTGCCTGTGAAACCTTAACCCTTTAAACCCTCCCTTGGTGATGGGACTTCCGGGGGAGAGAAAAATCAACTTATCATTTCTAGAAACCTTGTCACCTCCCAAAGCAAAAGGAGACAGATAAGGAACTTCAACACTTTACCTCCAAATGTTTTTTTAGTTAAAACAGAAAAAAACTAAATTATTAAGCCTTGTCGCTAAGATAACTTATAATTCAGACAAGTTATTTATTTTCTTCTTTTGAGCCAGTAAATGTGTGGTGTCTGCCAGCAGTGCTAGTGGCCCACTCTTGTGGTCATCCCAGCAGGTGTTGGGGGTACCAGTGCTCCTTGTGTGACCAAACCAGGTTCTGGGGAATTTGCACTAAGGTGGGGAGAGGCCAAGACCAGGACGAGGTCCAGAGACACAGGACTGACTCCTCCCGGTCTTTCCGCGAGACTGGCCGAAAGGTTCCGTGCCTCTACCTGGGATATCAGCACTCCCAGGGAGAACCTGGTCCCGTTTCTGAGAAGTGATGGAAAGCTTGCTTGCTTAGAGGTTTTTGCTTTCCTACGGAGAGATTAGTCCTGTGGCTAATTCTTACTGGCCAGGCAGACTTCTGAGATATAAAATGAAATGAGTATTGACAGCATTTCTGGTTCAATACCTTGCTTATTTCAGGGAAGAGCCATAGTTTGCAAACTCCAGTGTCAGGGGCTATTTTTCCATAAATTAAGAACAGGGGAATGGTCAGGTCAGCATGGTTTTTCTTTGTTGATGTTGCTCTCACTTCATTTGCAGCAACTCAGAGCAGATGTTTTAGTCTGAAAGTTCCCTGGGTTTTCACCAAACAGCTGAATCCTGCTGTCCATCAGGTACTGTGCAGGTGGGCAAGTCCGCCTCACTTAACCCCCTTGAGTTTTACATGAGAAAACAAATGCTGTGTCACCACCAAATAAGCATTGTGGTAGTGAGAGCTACAATGTACTGAACCATGAAAAACCTTTGACCACAGCTGGGACATGTCCCTTTTGTCATGCATTTTGATTCACTTACCTGACCCCCACCTCTGTACTGTCCAGCATCCCCTCGGGGAAGCAGAATAGATTGCCTTGGAGTGGCCTTACTTTTCTAACAATTTATAAAATGTGTGTAATACGGCCAAGCTGTCCTTCTATGGAAGTAGAATCTCTTTCAATCACATGTGGCACAGGTGCCAATATGATTGCTGCTATTTAGTGAGAATGGACAGAGCCCGTGACGTCTACCACTGTGCTGCACTTTGTCAGTGTCTGAATGAGGGTGAGAACATCCAGGGTTGTCTCTGATTTGAGAATTCAGATCCTGATAGTAATGAGGTCACTGCTCTTATGTAGCAAGTGTTTAGTTATTTAATTATATAATAGGCACATTCAGAATGGTTTTCTGAATTAAGGAAGATACGTGTAAAGATGTATGAAATGCCCCAAGTGATAGTTATTCAAACCTTTAAAGAAAATATTTTCATACTTTATGCTGCCATAAGGTATTTCTTAACCTTAAATCTTCTATTGTCCTGGTTTCATAAGCACACCAAGGAAGCCTGACGTGCGTGCTTGTTTGTACTATAGAATTGGCACTTTAGCTATATGTGAAGGATATCATTTTAACAAATAACTGACTCTAATAAAGTATTTTATTGTATTAAGTGCCTGAGACTTTGCTTATTCTACAAGAGATGGTCTGTCCCATTTGTCAGGAGGATGCAGGAGGGATTTTTTCAGGACTTCAGCCCTATTCTTTATAAAGTTTAAAGCTGAAGACACACCATAGCTGAAAAGATTTAAATCAAAGTGACCGTGGGAATCTGACTTACAAAAGTTCTATTTACACATCTGTTACGTAAAGCAAGGTACACGCATTTCAAAACACATCCATATCTGAATGCACAGCTGAGTGCCATTCTGCAAGAGGTTTTTAAGAGAACTTCAGTTTAATAAACAAAGCTAAATGAGGAAAATTTAAGTTTGCACTTGACACGGTATTTAAACAAAACCAAAGAGCTGAAACTCAATATTTAGACAAAGAACACAGTCCACTATCCACTAAGCAAAGAGAATGGTCCATAGCAGATGGCACACAGAATGCCTATATAAAACAAATGTCACAAACATTTTGCTTTCAGGAAACATAAAAGAATGGGTTGACATGTCATTTACAAATACATAATATAAAAACACATAGCCCCCTTGAACAAAATCCCATCAAATATTTTTTATGTGACTCCCCCTATCCCCGCCCCTTTACTAAAATAGGCCATTCTGGTGAGTTACTAGCATCTACCGTTTTGTCTTTTAAAAATTAAAAGAGTGACGGGCACATGTACTATGCAGAGTGTAAGAGAAGTGTCTTATAAGAAGGGGCCCCCGTTGGCCGAAAACATTTGGACAAGTGTGTCTCAAAACGATGTGTCCAAGTTTCCTCCCGTTTCTCTTAAAAAAAAAATCTTACAAACTACACTGGGTGCCCAACCTGTGGAGTGACTGTTTTCCTCCTGTCACCCTCAATGTGAGGGAACACTTAAAGCCTCTTTCCTTGGACCCCACTCCCTTTCTAAACCAGGGGAAACCAGGTGGCCACGCAGGCGCTACCCCAGGCCCTTTCATACCCAGGGTACAGCTGGGTGAGGACAGGTGGTCCTCCCAGCCAGCATGAAGTAAGGCATCTCCCTTCTCTGAGTCCCGTTCACTTTCTCAGAAGCAACTTGGCAAAATCAGCGTTGGACATCTTGGGAGCCTCCGTGGCCGCCGAGGTGACTGCTGGCTTCGGGGCAGGGCCATTCTCGGCCTGAGCTACTGCAGTGCTCGGGCGGTGCAGGGCGCGAGGCAGCAGAGAAAGCTGGGTCCTTCCCTTCCCCCGCCTGGAAGAGCAAACACTGAATGTACCCTTTTGAAGCAACAACTTGTGGCCCCTGGTTCACTGGTGAAAATAAGCCAGGAGTGTCTAAATCACCCGAAGTCTAAGGGTGAAAACAACTAGAAGGATACAACAAAGACCACATCTCCTTGACTGACCAGTAGGTAAAATCACATGAACTCCTTTGGCCGCCTTCCCAACTTTGGCAGGGCCCAAACCTGTGCAATAGTCACCCAGGGGTGGGTAAAGATGGCTGCAACCTTTCAGACCTCACCCAGTCAGTCACCTGGCAGTTGTGCTGGGTCACCCATCAGGGAGACAGCTTTCACACAATGACAGCCAGAGCCGTAGATTACCCTGGCCAGCATCTGGATGTCAGGCTTTGTTTAAACATGGATTCAACTGGGAAAGAGGACTTTAAAGTAATCAGGCTGAGAAAACTTGACCTTATATAAATCACAAGTGTAAACTGGCAAACACTAGGAAGGGTTCCACTTCTAGGCTTGCTCTCTGCAGGGACATGCTCTGACACCCTGCTCTGGTGACTACAGCAGACAGCAGGCCCTGGCTTTCTGTCCTACTACACTGTGCTAACAGGAAATCAATTCACCATGGTGCTGGCCAGGACAAAGCCTGCACTGGCTAGCATGCCAACACTTACGCTCCATACATCTGCCGTGGCACCATGGGGCCACTTGGTCCTTTCCTCGCTTCTGGCTTCTCTGGAACTTTCCTCTGAGGGGGGTTGCTGATGGCAACTTTGATGACGTTCTCTTTGATGGTCATGCCATCCATTTTCATGACCGCCTGCGATGCCTGGGATTCATTTTCATACTCCACGTAGGCCAGGCCCTGAAAGAGGCCAGAGCCAGGTCAGGTGCTGTAGAGCCAGGGCGCACTTCCTCCCTGAGGCTGGGGGGCCAGGGCAAGGCAGGCACCCCATCAACAGGTGACCTTCCTCACCACTGCCATCCTTTGTCTATAGGTTATTTCCCTGCCCTATTCTTTCATTTCTGTAAATGACTACAACTTCAATAGCCTTTATAAGTTCAGTACCTCTGTGCTTGCTCCAACAGAAAGAAAAAAAGAGTAAGACAGACAGACCCGTATAAATGCAGCAAACGGAGCAGCAACCCAGGTTTGCCCCAATGCCTGTGCCTTCATGCCCCTCCCCCCCCTTTTCATATCATACTCTTTAATTCCCTTAACCTTGATAAGGTGAGGGGGGAAGAAAGGTAATCCAAACTCCTGCTTCATCAACACTACTCAAAATGTGGTGCAAAGAGGACTTAGTAAGAGTCTGAGAAGGGGCTGCAAAGAAAGATGTAACAGGGAATCTGGTGGAGGGGCCTGGGGAAATGGCTGGAGGCCTCATGAAAAGGAGCCTGGGCAGGAGGGAGGAGAGTGCAGAGGGTGGCCCCTCACTCCGAAGCCCCACAGGCTGGGCTCTGCACTGCACTCCCCTGCGAATTCATGGTAGTTTGTGTTGTTGAGGTTTTTTTAGTACAATGAACTACAAATAGGTTAATCTGACTCCAAATGCAAGTAGAGCCTAGTATGCCTATCCTATTAATTTATTTGTTTCTTAGCAAACAAACTAGGAGCCCACTCTAGAACCCAATGACCTCTGCAGAGACGCAGAGCTGGGTTCACTCGAGCCTCAGAAGACTAAGAGCTGGCTGTCCACTCCAATGCTGACCTTTGGTTTGCCAGCCCGGTTGGTAACCAGCCTGATGTCCTTCACGGTGCCATGTGCCTTACAGATCTCTTCGAGTTCCTCTTTAGTGCAGGAAAAAGGCAAACCCGAGATAAACAACTTGTGTTTCTCCAGGGCAGTGCTGTACCTGAACACCTAAGGAAGAAAAGAGGGGAAAAACCAACAACTCGAGGCCCAACCCAGCACACCAGCCATGTTCCAGCTGGCAACAGCCTCATCTACAGGCCCACGTCCCAGCCGGGCAGACCAGAGCACACTCTGAGTGCTAGGAACTGTTAACTGGGGCACCCGGGCATGTCAACCTCTCGAAGCCCCCACTTCCCCCTCTGTAAAATGGCAAGAATGAAAGTAACTAATCTCAGAGTTTGGGGGAGGATCCATGAGGTAATACAGAAAACACTTAGCACAGTCCCTTGTCACTTCTATGCACTCAATGGACAGTCGTCATTATCACAATTCATTTTATGATCAATTATCAGCTAATGCAGCTCCAAGTGACCGAGCCAAGTCAGACCTCAATTAACCAGCTCAGAGCAGACCCCAATTAATGTGGTATTCCATGTATATTTAAAATACTAGTTGCTGCCCGGAAAAAAAAAAAAAAGTGTTTTAGTCAGCCTATACCAACCCTGCGTGAAAGGCATTCTTTTTTTCCACATACCTTAAAATCAGGATTTTTGCTTTTATCCACACAGGGGGAAACAAACATTGGCCTCCCGCCTACATTCTTCCGGTCCAACTCCAGTGCCTGCTGGGCCGATTTCTCCTCTTTAAACTCCACATAGCAGTAGCCCCGGAAATCGCCCCGGTTGCTAAAGATGGGGCGGACCTCAACCACTTCCCCACAGGCCTCAAAGAGCGGCCGGAGCTTCACGTCCGGCTCCTCCATGTTGTAGGGCAGGTTGCTAACAAACACGGTGATGCTGTCCTTGCTGCTGTCATGGGGCACCTTGGGCAGGTCCCTCTTCAGAGCAGCTGCCCTCTCCTTCTGCTTTGAGGAGGAGGCGACGTCTGCGGATGCGCTTTTCCCAAAGAGTCCCATTTCAGCCTCCAGGGCTGGTGCTTCTGCAGCTTGAGGAACGCTGTTCTCAACCCTTCGCCGTTTGGAAGGCTGATCTACAGGTTGTCGGGAGAAAAGCAACGATTACTTGTTTCTGCTCTTCACCGAGCTGGTGCATGTAGTGTTCTTCCACTGTGAACAGCTAGTCTGCAACAGCGGCACATGGTTGACACGCGCTCCACCCCGCAGATCTGCACGCACACCTGCCAAGCCTTTCTTGGCCCACCAGCTTGGCCCACTACTCTTTGGACCCTGATTACATCGGGTAAGTGGGTTGAACCAAACAGAAGTGGTAACAAGTCCTCACTGCCTACATTAATTATATAAAAGGTCAGGGAGTCTAAAAAGTACAGCTGACAAACTCCAAGGCCCCTCTCCTAAAAGGCCCAGGTCAGCAAGGGCAGGATGGGGCTTGGGAGCCTGTGTTTACACAGCACCTTAGGTGACTGAAGTGTGCGCTTCACATGTGGGCCACACTTTGGAAAGCTCTGCAAAGGGTCTATAGTTCCTAAAAACTTCCACTGTTGCCTCGTGTCCTTCAAGAGCTGAATGACATTCTACTCCAACCCATCTCCCCATTGTCTCGAGGCACGGCACTGAACCCAACTGGCGCTGGCCCCCCACTTCCAGACCCTTCCACCACTTTCCCGCTGTTCCTGATGAAGTCTAACCCTGCACGCTACATTCAAGAGCTTCTCTGAGTGGGGCCCAGCCAGCTGGCCTGCCTGCTGCTCTAGCCACACCACCCATACTTGGCCGCCAGCATGCATTGGGGCACAAATCCAGCTATCTGCTGCTCAGAGAAAATGCCACGCTGTTTTGTTCCTTGTGCTTTGCTGACACCGGCTCTGACTAGCTTCCCTTCTTTTTCACTTGACAGTTACATTCCTCCCCCAGGTTCCGAGGTGCATGCATCACTTCCCCATGACCTCTTTCTTGCAGGGCACTGACCCCACTAGTGCCTTCTTTGACTTCCACCGTAATTCACACCTACTCTGCCATAGTCCTGATTACGCACCACTGCAGTCACGTAGCACATTAGCCTTATCCTGCTAAACCAGGAACTCTGAAGGGCAATGAACTACTGTGGTCATCTCTGAAGGCCCCAAAAAGGTGTGCAAGAAAAGTCAACTGAATGATGACTCCATTACTATTTCCCTCTGGCTGACAACTTTGTACTAGGAAAACGTATCGAGTTATTCAATGTTAGAGACAATTCTTTACCTTGACTGGCTTTGCTGAAATAAATCTGACCCACACCTGCCCATTCCTGAAGTTGCAGGGTTGACAGAAACACTGGCTCAAAAACTCTACCATGTCAAAACTACAGGTGGGGACAAAAAGAAAGGTGTCCATGCAGGGTGGGGCTGGGCAATGGGCAATGGTACGGGACACTGGACCCTGAGTGGGGTGAAGGGACGTCCACACATGGGACAGGCACAGCTTGGGGTATGGGAGCCCGAGCAGGGTGAGGAGGGCACCTTACAGGAGGGCAGTGGAGGCAGCAGTGCAGGCAGTGGAGTGCAAGACTCTGTGCAGGGCAGTACCTGGCACAGGGCACAAAGGTGGTTAGGGACAGGAAGGGTGATGGATGGGGCATCATGGCAGCAACTTTTCTCAAATGGTTCAAGAAAAAAAGTTCTCTGTACTGTTTTTTCACAACTTCTCTGGAAGGCTGAGATGTTCCAAAACAGCTTCTGAAAAGCTTTACCTTCTTCATCATCGCCCCACTCCTTCCCATGGCTTTCATCTGCTCGGGGCTTCTCTGCGCCTCTGGCCTTCCTCTTCAATGCTTTCTTCTCCGCCCGGGCCCGCTTCCGGTGCTCAGCCTTTTCTTCTTCTTGCTGGGCAAGGGTGGCTTCCTTCTCTGCAGCCTGGAAAATTGGGCATATGATGCATCGCTTGACACAGTGATGACATGAAGTCTACTGCCTTGTGATGAGAGGCGAGATGAAGGGAGTCAGGGAACTCAGTACCCAAGTGACAGGATGAGATCATGAAGAAATGAGGGTGTGCTCACAACTTCCCCCGCCAGCACTCTTCCAGCCCCTCAGGAGTCGGTCTCTCAGATCCACAGTGTGTCTCACAATAGCCCCAGTAATCACTCACCAAGAGAAAGGAAATAATCTATGAAACTGGGACCCTAATTGGTTTGGAGGTATTCATATTCCAATCAGTAGGCTGAGTGAGGCTCCTTTGTATTATTTTTTTGTCTATTCTAGTAAATTTTAGGGCCAAAATTGCCCTACTACATAAAAAAGTATTTATTGTTGGGGCTAAAGTTTAAAGCTGTTCTAAAAAATAATACAAGACTAGTTTAAATATTGATGCAAATATTTCATAATAAATACTCTCTAAGTAAAAGATACACTTTTTAGAAAGACCTCAAAGGTTTTGACAAAAATTATTCATCCCAAACACAAAATAGCCATCAGAGGGTCCCAAGACATCAAATAAACAGCATCATTACCTTAATTCTCTGCTCATTAACACGAGCTAACCGAGTTTCAGTTTTCTGAACAGCTATATCCCAATCTTCTAAAGTACCTTGACAGAAAAAGAAGCAAACTTTCACTTTTAGGTTTTTGAAAGATATAATAATATAAGATGTTCTTAATTTTCATTTCCCCACACTCCAGAAGAGCTCTCTCCCATCAGACAATAAGAACTGGAGAGTCGGCTCCCCGTTATAAGACGATTTCATTAGGTACACTTGAAGTTTTAGAATTCCAACAGTCCTTCCAAACCTTCCAAGGTGTGTGTAAAAGGTTCCTTCTTTTAGAGAAGAGACCTGAAAACCAGAATATGGTCTACTGTGGGTGCTACCAGGCAGATTATGAAAACATCCCAATGTAGCAGGTAGAAGACGTGTATATTAAGACATTTGAAGAGCGTCTCAAGTGATAAATGTTGGAGTGTTTTGTAATTTGTTGTTTGGGTGTTTGATTTTAAGTTGAGGGGTTTCCACCCAAAATCCAGACCAATGCCCATGGATAAAATCTCTCTTTTCCTACTGGAAACTTAATATTGAGGCTCTAAACTTCGGCAGGCAATGCACGCATTAGTCGTCTGCCTCTCTCTACTCCTTTGACGTGATGTGCTCAAGCAGAAGGTCTCAACTGGAGTGATCTTGACCCCAGGGACCATTCAGCAACATCTGGAGTCATTTTTGGTTGTCATGACTGGCGGCAGGGAGGAGTGCTAGTGGCACCTAGTGGGTAGTGAGGCCAGGGATGCTGCTGAAGATGTTCTCATGCACAGGACAGCCCCTCCACAAAGAATTCTAAAAACCCACACTAGAACTAAACAATGGAGAGTTCTCCTTGGATCTGGAGAGTCTGAGAGGGTTCAATCTCATGGGGAGCACCACGATGTGACAGTCAAGTCACAGAGCACCACTCAAGGGGCTGTAGCCATTACACAGTCTGTCCTTACAGGCTCCAAGCCAGAAGCAGAGAGCTGAGGGTCCCCACCTTCTGTCCTCTCCATGGTGAGCAACACTTCACAGACGTGCTCTGGGTAGTCACTGGTGCACTGGACGGCCCGGTGCAGAGCCTTCCTGCAGTGCTGGGTGTCACCGTGTGCCCTAGGGCAGAAAGCAAACAGGTGCTGCCACCAGGACAAAAGCAGAAGGCACACAAGGGAGGGGCAGTCTTCTCACAGGTTAGAGCCACAGGATCAGCAGCTCTGCACAGGAGCCTCTAAGCTTACAGCACTCTCCACATAAAGCACTTCTGCACACCAAGTATAACGGTTGTTTGTTGCAAGAGAAATACTGGCATTGTCCAGGCTGCAATCTAAACTAGTTCTCATGGAACACCATTTTCACTTTCTAATATGGTAAATATCAGAGTCTTAGATAATTCACATAAACAAAAGCTTGGGGGGGCCCACCTCAAATTTTAAGAGTGCCAAGGGTTCAGAGAGCAGAAAGTTTGAGAACCTCTGGCCTAGAGGAAAATTCAACAAGCTTTAATAGTGTCACTTCTGGGGGTGGGATTATAGGAACTTTCACATTCTATGTTCAAGATATATTGAATAATAAAGGTCATATTCTTTATGTTTTCCCCATGTTATCAATATTACTGGGCATATCTTATTTGTTTAAAGTAATTTTAGATTTATAACAGGTGCACTATAACTGCATTTTCATGTTTTTAAACATGTAAGCTGCAAAGAATATACTCAAACAATTAACTAATGGTGGTTATGTCTGGGTCCATGACTGTAGATAATTTAGGGTCTTTTCCTCTATGCTTTTTAGTATTTTACACTTTTATATATATAAAGCAAATGTAAAAAATAAACAGCTCCTAAAAGTCAAATAAAACATTCATGTCTGAAAGTCAAAATAAACAAACCAAAAAAATTAAAGAAACACATAGCTATGATAGCCCAGGCACAAAACACTATGCTTGGTTCTCTAGCCCCACTCACTAATGAAAGAGGCAGGATGAATGAAGGAGGTGGCCCACTGCAAAGAGCAAGCCCAAGACGGCAGAGGTCAGCCAGAACTGAAGACAGGTCACTCCTGATAAAGCTCTGCCGCCCCCATCCCAGGTCCTTACCTTTCCAAGTTGTAATACTCAAGCCACATGTTGGCATACTTGGCGTTTCCTTTGGTCATGATGATATCCCAGAGCTCCCGAGCCTTCTGCATATTATTACACAGTCGAGCCTAAAATGCATTAGGAGGCTCAGTTAGGAAAGCACCTGAACCTCATGACACCAACACCCATTCCAAAACACACTTCAGAGACATGCCTAAAAAGCCACCCCCTAACTATCAGTGACATAAATCCCTGGACATTCCCTAGGCCGCCCTTCAAGGTAACAGGCCCAGTCAACCACTGCAGTCTTTCTGCAGTGACAAGCCCCATGTTGTCTGCCTAGATCTCTAGTTCAGAACAACGAGTGGGAGTCCATGGGCACTATAACAGTACTAGCTAGTTGCTTCGTTTTTATTTTTATCAAACTTAGTTACAAGTGGTTAATTTGAGAGGCAGTGTAGAGAAAGAAAGTCTGACCTAGAAGCAAATGCCAGCTCCTCCACTTACCAAGTGGCTTGGGCAAGTTGCTTAACCTCTTTGAGCCTCGGTTGCCTCATCTTTAAAATAATTACAACACAAACATCCCATGCAGAAACTATCTGGTAAATGTTTCTTTGACCTGACTCCCTCTCAGAGAATAAAACATTAGAATGTTACAATTCTATAAGCTGATGACCAAGGGCAGGTTCCATGTCCTACTCCCCCTGGGGTCCTTGGTCCAGTAATAACATTCAACCCATTATCTCCTGTAATTATTTATCAAATCATCTGTCTCCCCCGCTAGATTAAAGCCTTACTAGTACAGGGACATGTCTACCTCATTTCTCCAGCACCAAGTAAAGTGCCTGGCAAACAGCACACACCTAATGCTCTCATGAATGAGGTACTGAGCCATGGAGAGAAGTGCATGAGTGAACACCTGGCATTCAGACATCTGCTGCACACCTTCCTGGGAGCTAATATTTTCACTAAGATATAAACAAATGTGCATCAAGCTAGGTAAATAACACGAGTCCCCAGGGCCTAGACCATCTGCTGGGACTCAACTTCTGCCACACGATTAGACAAAGGTCCCTCAAAGTGGGTGAAATCCACGAATTTGTCAAAAAACATTTACCTCGATCCTGGCCCAGTTCTGCATGATCATGCAGCTTGGATCCCCACTCTCATTGAAACCTTTAAAAACAGAATTAGTCAAAATCAGAAACTACTTTAGAGACAAAGAGCCTCTGCCTGAAAAGGCACAACTGAGAACAGGAAATGCAAATGGACAAAGCAGGAGGTCGGAGCCACACTTACGTTCTTCCACCTCCTGTTTCAGATACTCCAGAGCGCGAGCGAATGCGGATCTCAACTCTTCCAGCTCTTTACTGGAGTCTGGAAGGAGAGGCTTGGCTTTATGAAACCATGTACATCATCTTTTTCTTTTTTTTTTTAACCCTACACTGAAATTCCCAAGGGCCTGTTAATGCACCTGGCATCATGCTGGGGACACAGAAATGAAACTGCGAGCCCCTGCCCTCATCACACAGTGGAAGAGAGACAAACTGGAGTAGAGCACAGCACGAGCAGAACAATGACAAGAGTGGGCACAGGGTGCCATGTGGGGTCTGCTCCAGCCAGTGGAATGGCTAAAAGGCCACGTGCATGAGCGTGCAAGAACGTTAGATGGGGGGGATTGTGGTTGTTATTCTTTTTAAGGGGGAAAAGGAGAAAGGAATGTGAGGTTGAAAGATTTAATAGAAACACAGCAGTCTTACTCAGAGAACTATTTTGGATAGAGAGAAGGGAGAGAGGAGAGAAATACAAAATGCGACCGAAGAAGCTGGTAGATGCCAGCATAAAATATAAGGACCATGACTCCCTTCCTTTACAATCCACAGCATGACTTGTTAAAGACTGAAATAGCTAAAACATCTGGGCAGGGTTGGGGGGGAGTTATCAATAGCTGCTCTAAAACATTTGTCCAATCACGAGGTATTTGCGCAACTAGGACATCTCACCAACAGATATGTTAAGAAAAAGCACAATTCTGACATAAAGCACATGAACTTACATACCTTGTTTGAAATCAACCCTTCTCCTCAGGTAATCAAGGTACGCTTGCCAAATCTCCACATAATCAGTGGCCTGAATGAAGCCAGCACTCAAAGCTTTCTCAAAGGTCACTGGAATTGAAGAAAAAGACAGGGTTTGTGGCCAATTCAAAGAGAAACTAATATAAAGTTATCAAGATTATAGTAAAAACCTCTACTGACTATAAAATACTGTATGATCTAACATCATAATAAGATGCAACAAAGTGAAATGAGCTAGAGAAACATTCAAAAGAAAAGCTACTACAGCAATGCACAAGCAGTGTTCTAGAAAAAGCATAAGAGTTCCAGGTCAAGTAAGTTTGGAGAAAAGAGTCCTAGAAGTTCACAATAAATATTAGCATGTTAAAAAGCTCTAAGCAGCCAAAAATACAACCAGTTTATCTCCCATTTAGAGCCCTTTTTGTCACTACTACCCACTATCCCAAAGGACACCCTGGGAATACTGACAATGACTTCATCAGAACTCTAGCTTCTAACTTGTAACAAAAAGCTCTGGTCTTCCCACAGAAACATTCGCACCAGAAATCATTTGATGATCAACTCCATGTCTTTCCATGGCCAAGAGGTACCGACTCCATAGGGCAACTGTCCAGGGGCAGTTTCTAACAGCACGACTATGTACAGATAAAACCAAGTCCTTTACTTTCAGCTGCCGATCCTATAATAAAGAATTCCAGGGTTAGGAGATAAAATTGTATGGTTAAGACTTCACCATCCACAAGACATTTCCAGCACAACCAAATGACAAAAGAAATTTCCTTAGAAATGTCTCTTGGGATTGGTTTCTTCAACAAAGAAATCACAAGGGGTGTGGGGGAGATGAGAGGTGCAGAAGGGAACCTATAGATTCAAGTAGCCTTAAGAGCATCAGCCAATCCTAATATCTGGATCTTGTTTGGATCCTGATTCAAATCTTGTATACATATATATTGAAATATGTACTAAGGAAATGGGATTTCTAGCTTTAATTTACAATAACATGGAATGAGGAAAGTAGGTAAGAATACAGATGAAACTACATTAGTGCCGTTAGGTAATTGTTGACACTGGTGATGAGGATGTGAAGTTTCATTTGACTAATCTGTCTACATTTATGTACATTTTTCCCATAATAAAAGGGTAAAAGAAAAAATCTGTTATAAAGTCCTCAATAGTAAGACTACGCAATTTTTTTAGTTACTGATCAGTTTAAAATAACCTGAAACACTAGAACTTCCTAAGTGAGCTGACAAAGGAGGAGGAAGGGAAAACGAGGACGAGCAGAGATGAGCAGCGTGCAACCAACTTGGATTCAAAACTGGTAAAAATAAAATGAAATCAGAATAGTCATCTTACTAGGTACTGACTGTAGCGGATCCATAAGTCTGGAACGAGGCAGTTCTCAACCAGGGCACGCTCAAAGATCAATTGAACACGAGCAGGGTCACCAACTTTCATCTCAAAGTCGATGTATGCTTGATATTCGGCCAACCTGGGTGCCTCTGCTTCCAACTGCGACACAGAAGAATGGCAATGAAGCTGAAATAGCTGCTTGATACTATCAGGAAGCACAACACATCTGCATATTCAACTTTGGTGAGACCAGCTACACCAAGATAAGAATCACCAATCCCCTTCTCAGAGCCTCTGCACCCCGGGGTCTACAATTTGATGGGCAGAGTGAGAGTCCAAAGAGCCCTTCATGGCAATAGCTACAAAGGCTCCTTAAACCCGTTTCTAAATCCATCCCTAGACTACAGGGAATTTATATCTCCCATCAATCAGGAACTGAATGAAAGAGAAACACCTTTGCCAATGACCAATGCGAGCCATTCTTCCAAAACAGAAGTTATTTTCATGGCCTACTGAGTGGAGAGAAAGCAACCACACTGGAGTAACCTGGTGCCTTGTGCTAGTTCAAGTTTCTCTTCCCAATAGCAGCCCCTGTCAGAGTACAGGTATATACAAAAGATAGAAGAGACTATGCTGAATGTTTACTGATCCAAAGATGTACAATCAAATGCCTTTTTAGACAAACTCGTCTTATTCAACTTGTCTTCTTTTCAGCCACTCTCTGCTGATAGTCAAAACAAAACTGAACTGGCTGAGGATGTCATTAATGAGGCCTTGTGAAATAAAATTACATACAAATCACTTACATGTAAAAAAGGGAGAGAGTGCACACGTGCACTAAACATAGAAACATAGAAAGATGTCTTAGAGCCACCGTTCCTAGTAATAATGACAAATTAGTTACCCAGACACACTGTACTACTGAAAACAACTAAAACTGCTGGATTAAATACAAAAAGAATCTTGAAAATCATCAACAAACTGGTAAAGAAACAAGAAACACTAAGGACAAGATCTAAGTGAAGGTGGTTAAGCCAAGTGAAGGTTAAGCTTTTGTTGGCTCAAGATACATTAAGACTTTGATCTTCACAACAACCCCAGAGGAAGGGATCATTACTATCCCCATCTTACACTCAAGGCAAATGAAACACAAGGAGGCTAAGTACTAGCACAAATCAGGGAGCTACTATGTGGCAGAGCTAAAATTCAAACTGGAAAAAGCCTGGCTCTCCAGTTTGTGTTCTTACTCATTAGGCCATGAGACCAAAATCAAAGCCAAGAAGCCCAACAAAGCACAAGGGGGATAAATACAGAGATATCCACAGCTGGACCTCCTGTAATGGAATTGCAGAACATCAAAACAAACCAATGAGGTATTAAAATCAGCTAGAGAAAAAATAAGGATTACCGTCAAAGAAGCAAGACCTGATTTTCCAACAACAAAAGAAGCCAGGAGACAGAAAGATATATTTAATTGCTGAGACAACACAACTGTCAGTCTAGAATTCTACATCCTGAGAAACTAATTTTCAAAAAAGAGCAACAAAGTAAAACCTTTTCAAACAAACAAAAATTGAGAAAATCTGTTACTAGCAAACGTCCAGTGTGGGAGACTCTAAAGGGTGGACTTTAAGCAACAGAAAAGTGAATCCAGAGGAAAGATCTAGGATACACAAGGTAAGAGGAAAGAAAGCAGGACGTGCATGTAGTAAATGTAAACAAACTAGATTGTATGATGCAAAATTAATAATGATGCCTGTGGTCAAACAAAAAGGCAAGAAATACAAGATAACAAGAGACTGAGTCTGAGGCACAGTAAATGAAGCTGAAAGTATTCTAAGGCCAGAAAGGGGGGGAAAATGCCACTTACAAATAATATTGTAAAAAGAAAAAAACTACAAATATTGTCAACACAGAAAACCCAAAAGAATCCATAAATTACTTTAAATTTTATTGATTTTTCAGAGAGAGAGGAAGGGAGGGAGGGACAGGCAGAGAGAGAAACATGGATTTGTTGTTCCACTTATTTATGCATTCACTGGTTGATTCTTGTATGTACCCTGACCAGGGATAGAACCTGCAACCTTGGCATATCAGGATGACACTCTAATCAACCGAGCCACCCGGCCAGGGCATAAATTATTAATATTAGTAAGAGCCTAGCTAGAGTAAAAATATTTTTTAAATTACATTTTATATACCAAAAACAATTAGAAAAGAAAATCTTTAAAAAGGTATTTTTTAATAGCATCAAATACCACGTTGAAATGCATCTAAAAATGTGTTCAGCCCGGCAGGGCGTGGCTCAGCAGTTGAGCATCGACCTAGGATCCGAGATCAAGATTCAATTCCTGGTCAGGGCACATGTTGCGGGCTCAATTCCCAGTCGGGGATGTGGAGGAGGCAGCCGATCAATGATTACTCTCTCATTATTGATGTTTCTCTCTCTCTCTTTCTTTCTCTCTCTCCCTCTCCCTTCTTCTCTGAAATCAATAAAGATATATATATTTTTTAAATAAAAATAAAAATGTGTTCAAGACACCAGATGAATTTATAAATTTATAGAACTTTACAAAAAGACGAGGCCAATTTTAAATAGCAGAAGCCTATACCGTGTTCATAGATTGGGAGATCTGACATTTAAAAGGCGTAAATTCTTCCCCAAATTGATCTAAAGATTCAACTGAATTCCAATTAAAAATCCAAGTTTTTTTTAATAGAACCTGAAAAGTGATTCTAAATTTAATGAAAGCATTAAGAGCTAAAGAAAGCCAGGATCTCTTGAAGAGAACAAAAAGGAAGAGACTCATGCTACCTAACATCAAAACTTATAAAATTATTATCATCACGACAATGTAATAGAAACCAGTTGGATGGCACAGAGGCTGGAAATAGACTCCCACATAAATGGACAGCTAATCTATGACAGATGTGGGGCTGCATGTGAGTGAGGGGAGGATATCAGAATCAGTACTCGACCAACTGGTTCTCCACATGGAAAAATGAAATTGGACCCTGCTTCATACCATACACAAAAACCAATTCCAAATGGAGGCCAAACATAAAATACAAAATTGTAAACTTTCAGAAGAAAATAGAGCTCAGTATATTAATGACTTGGGAGTATGGAGAGATTTCTTAAATGTAACAAAAGCACAAACCATAAGGAAAAGAACAAATGCAATTAGATTAAAATTGAGACTGGTCATAAACTTGGGGGAGGAAATCTGCAATACATGCAACTGAAAGGAAGAATTAAGTTCGAGGACCCCCACAAATCACTTAGGAAAAAAGATAAACCAAACGTAAAATGTGTCAAAGACATTTCACCACACAGGCACTTCACCAAAAAAGAAAATCTGAACAGCCAATAGATGTGAAAAGATGCTCAACTTCATTAGTAATCGAGAAATGCAAATTAAAACCCTCGTTTCAGATTCAACAGATTGGCTAAATTTAATTATGTCAATATCCAAGGTTAGCAAAAGCAATGAGAAATCTCAGCTACAGCTGGTAGGAGTGTAAACGGGTAACCTGAGTAACAGCTCCATTCCTAGGTATACACCTAGAGAAACGCTCTTTCATGTGCACCAATGGTCAAAGCAATGCTGCTGCTCCCAGCAGGACACTGGAAACAACCCAACTAAACATGGACCAATTGTTTACACACGAAAAACTTTATAGAAAAACAAATAGGCTGCAGCTATACTTATCAATGAGTAAAACCCCAAAACATGTTGAATGAAAGAAAATATACAGCACGATTCCATTACATACAAGTTCAAAAACAAAATTTAAACAATGTATTAATTAAGGATACGTTCATAGGTTGTAAAACTATAAAGAAAAGCAAGGGAATGAGTATCACAAAAGTCAGGAAAGTGATTACCTCTCGGGAGAGGGAAGAGGAGGCAATCGGAGAGGGGCACATAGGAGGCTTCTAAGGTACTGGCAATGTTCTATTTCTTAACCTGGGTGGTAGGTACATGGATGTTCACTTTATTATTAGTATGTAAACTGTAATACACATTTATACACTCTATATATTTCACAATAAAACAAGTTTTAAAGATACTGTTTTAATTGCAACTACCGATTAGGGAAAAGTTTACAGAGTTTAGTGTGAGAAAAAGCCAACACTTACCAGTGCTTCTTCATAGGGTTTATATTTCTCCAACTGCTGCAGTGCTTTGTTATAGTTCTGAATTACCGACTCTGGTATTGGGTCTTCCGACCACTCTTCATACTCTGCAAATGTCGCCTCCATATCTATTGAAAGATGGATTCAGCTCCGTGGGTCTTGCCATTGGGTTTTATCAATTCAAAATTAGATTAAATCATGAGACTTGAGCGCTACTAACACCTCCCACATCTGTGGCCACAGCAGCTCTTACTGATCAAATCCTGAGCTCTTCTGCTGAGTTCAGGCTTGGCCTTAAGACTGTCTCAAAGTACTGTCCCAGGCAGTCCTACCAACTAATCAATCAGTCAGAGTTAATGAAACTAAGAGCAATGCTTTAATAACTTACCTGGCACTTCCCAGGTTCTAACCCATCACATCCATTAATTCACCTGATCCTCACAATCCTGTGAGGTAGATTCTACTCTGATCTCCATTTTTCACTGAGTGTTACATCAATTGTCTATAGAAAACAGTAGAGCAAGGTTTTGAACCCAGGCAGTCTGACTCAAGTTCATACTCTACTCACTATGCATACTGTCTCATGCTGGTATGTGAAATGAAATCTACAAGCCAGCTCCATTTTAGCCTTTTCTGCATAATACCCAAAGATTCAACTAGAAAGACACTTTATAATTTGTTAAATCAAATCCAAATAAACTATAAAGTAAAAAGAGAAATAACGCCTGGGCTCAAGTGAAGTTGTCCAGAGGTTCTGAGGGTGTACAGTACACACTATGCCTAGGGAACAAACAAGATGGCAGCACCCAACTCCTCCCATGCTCGGAAAAATGTTCCCAGTGTGGCTCATGCTCAAGCTCAAGCTCCAGAACCTCAAAGGCTTGGCTTGCCAAAATATATTCCCCAAAAAAGAGAATCCTTACCAAACCTCCAAGAAATTCAGATATGAACACTGGCAGTCGACAGTGCTCCTGAACCAGATCACCCACAGAAGAATGGTATAAGCCCATGTAAACTCCCGTCATGGGGGAGGTTACTCCTCAAGGGAAAACGTTCAGAATGGAACTCGGATTCAATCCAGTTTCCCCAGAAAATGCAGGGAATCGGTTTCCATATTCCTTTCAGGGACACCCCCATGTCCCCTTCCCCACCGCCTCTCCAACAATGTCATAACTGGGACTTCTTGCCTCCGACCCTCATAACCCACTTGAGCATTAGTAATTCAAGATATATTTTTACCAAGGGACTCAGCCAGTGACACTGTCCAGGGAGAATAACACCAGCCACATCTATCTCACGGGATGCTGGGAAAGGCCTAATTCCATGACATACCCCAAAGCATTTTAAAAACCAGGAAGGGCTGGCTCTTGGCATGTCAGTTTCTCTTACCGTAGAGTGGGATCGCCAACTGTCGCCGGAAGAGACTGTGCACTTTCTCCAGCTGTGAATCAAAGGTTTGTTCCCAGTCAAAAGGGGAAAGGAAGCCAGCCATGGGCTAAAGAAGCAAATTCGTAGTAAATGACAAACTTTGGTTCTTCTTACCTCAAAAATTATTTCAACACATTTTTAGTTCAAACTAAAAAAAATGTATGACCTCTTACACATGAGGTATTGTGTCAAATACTGCAAGAGGTACAAAAATAAGTTACATGTGCTACGAGGTGCTTACGATGGGGAGAAAGCAAGAAGGAATATAAGAAAGGTATCCAAATGACTAACTATAATGAGGCAGAATACTATAAAAGCAAAGAATCACGAGTATCAAAGTGGTGCGGCTTGCTTTCAGCTGGTGTTTAAGCAGAGTTTTGCTGTTATGAAGGAAGAAAATCAGGAAAGCCTCCTGGAGCAGCTGGTATTTGGGATACGTCTGCAGGCTCTCCATAGGTAGAGAGGAAGAAAGTAACTCCCAGTTGAAAGAACATCATGAGTAAAAGTATGGTGGCCAGGAAGTGCAAGAATGTGGGGAGGAGAGTGAGGGAGCAGAGCCCATAAAGGGTTATGTCTGATACCAGAAAACCACATGTCAGCCAAAGGAGTCAGCCAAAGGAGTCAGCCCTGATGCCTCAATAAAGCTGAAGGCATCACCACCAATTTTTCAACATAATCCAAGAAGGGACTGGGCTACTTTAATAATGATCTATTACAGGGCTTCGCTGTGTATCAATAACTTTGTGTGCTCCCACACAAACACAATGAAGAGGGACCGTAAAATTCTATAAATTGTAGTCTAAAAAATGCAATTATAATGGGGACAAATCTCAGTGACTACTGGACATGTTTTTGGAGGGGGGAACGTTAGTGACACGGTCATTCTTATTCTCTACCCTAGAACCAGTAACTAAAACAGCAGTATTTTTAAATATCAGGAACAAGTCACCGGTCATGTGCTTTACAGTCAAAGAAATCATTCTTGCTCGTCCACAAAGATTACTGATTTTGTTTTACTGCCCGCACACTAATGGATTGGCAAAGACCAGTTTATTTTTATTAGCATGTTCTTCCAAGAGCACTTACAAAAACAGCCCCAACTATTCAAAGGCAAGCACTAAGCACTGGCACGAAGACAGGGAACTCACCCGGGCAGCTTCCACAATCGCACTTTCGAACTCCCGATAAGCCTCCCAGATGGCCAGTCCTTTGGTCATATGTAAACCGACGGATGACAGAGCCCTTTCAAACACAGAGCGGACTTTCTCAAGGCCACCTTTCTGACCAATCCCACCGACTGAGTACTGGCCATACTCTAGCCAAATGTTTGGACCTAAAAATGAGAAATGTTCTATTAGTTCACAATATGAAATACCCAAATATCAAAAATAATGCATAAAAGAAATGTGCGCACCAAAAAAGTATTCATGCAAAAAGGTAACAGCATCATCAATAAGCATCCCAATTTACCTGTACTAATGCTACAATTTCCTGTAAATGCATAATTATTTCAAAACAAGAAATTTTAGATTTTTTGATATTTAAAAAATTCTGTCCAAAACTTCTAAAAACCTATTCGATGTGTAAAAGGTTAGTCGCCTGGAAATAGCATGTAAATTCTTCCTGCCAGATAAATGCTAGGAGTATATTCATCCACTTACTACATATATTTCTTCTACTTGTACAGACAGACCTCACAGATACTGCAGGTTCAGTTCCAGAACCCCACAATAAAGCAAATATCAAAATAAAGAGAGTCACACACATTTTTTTGTTTTCCAGTGCATAGAGAAGTTACATTTACACTATACTATAGTCTATTAAGTGTGCAACAGCATTATGTCTTTAAAAATGTACATACCTTAACTTAAAAATAGTGTACTGTTTTAAAATGCTATCATCTGAAAGTGTTGGTAACAATGGTGCCAATAGGCTTGTTCAACACAGGGTCGCCACAAACCTTCCATTTGTAAAAAAAAAACAAAAAACAAAGCACAGTATCTGTGAAGTAAAACAGCTAACTGCAATACCATGAGGTATGCTTATATTTAAAACCAAGTATCTTCAACTGAAAACCACCAATAACAATAATAGCTGATCTCAAGTCTTCCTAATTGCTAGGCGAATGCTCTCTTTTCTGGGTAGTAGCATCTCACAACACAACCCATGACAGCAGAGACTGATGCGGGGTGACAAGGAAGACGCACTTGAAAAGGTCCACAGGGAACTTACATATGTAATCCTTCACAGCTTTCTCAAAGAGGTCGTACACGTGCTCTCTGTCCAGGCCGTCCAGGGCCATGCTGATCTCATCATGCAGCCACTCCAGCCAGAGCTCTACAAAACAACAGCGCCTCTTGCTTTACCACCTCCCTCTCCAAAGGGCAGTCGGAAAGCAGGAATTTACTGCTAGTCACCAGCATGCAACGTTTCATCCCTCTTATACAACCTGGCACAGTTCACAGAAATTCAATTCTTAAAACCTGCACCAACCACAGAAGTTTAGGGCTCCAAATAAAATCAAATCACTAAAATCAAAATATCCTGTACCTGCTGGGCACTTTCTATTTTGCAAATTCTGTGTTTACAGAAGCAGCCTGGCTGGTAAAGTGTTACCTTCAGTCAAAGGGAAGATCTCGCTCATCTTCTGGCGGGCCGCCCTCACTTTAGTGAGCTCCCCTTCCAGCCGGAGCAGCCGGATCAGGTCCACGTGGCAGTTGTAGTCATAGACGTTGATAGACAGCTAAAACAAAAAGAAACAAGTTGAAATTTAAAATGCCATCATCAAAATAACTTAGCTTTTTTCACCACTGGTGACAACACATTTCTGTCACAAACAAAATAAATGTGCTATCTGGGAAAGTCTCTGAAACAGAAATGAAACATTTAACCCCCAGGAAAAGGAAGAAAAAAAAAATCAATAAAAGAGGCTTTTTATAATACCCATAAAGTTCCTTCCAGTCCGTTACAATTCCATTAAGAACACACTTGGTTCTCTCTGAAATACAGAAAAACTTCTAATGAAACAAACAAACAAACAAACACAAACTGTGACCTTAGGCAAGTTATTAACTTTGGGAAGTCTCCATTTCCTCAAAATCAGAGCTCAATCAGCACTGACAAGTGAGTACACATGCTGGTCTATTCTGGCCTCAGAACTTCATCCACAACAAAGGATGCTTTAAACAAAGAGGCGGCTTGGCCAATGCACAAAGTGATCTGCTAACAGATTTCCTAGCTCCCTAACGGCACAAACTGCACCTGGGGGGTGCAGAAATAACACAGAGGCCTTGTGAAAGAACACATGCTACCACCACGGGAAAGTCGGGGAAAGGCGAAAGGCGAAAGGCGAAAGGGGAAAGGCGAAAGGGGAAAGGCGAAAGGGGAAAGGGGAAAGGGGAAAGGGGAAAGGGGAAAGGGGAAAGGGGAAAGGGGAAAGGAGCAGGCCTTGGCATGACACCTACTAGTGCCCTGTCCACACAACTTTTCAAAAAACCGGCCACTCCTCTCACCTCTTCGGGCCTTAAGGTGAACGCAGGTCCTGCCGTTGCTAGCCCTGGGAGACTAACCTTCCCTCCAGGTTTCCCTGCCCTGCCCCTTTATAAACACAGGTAGCCCCTTTACTAACCTTTCTCAAATTACCCCAATTTAAATGTGCCCCCATTTCCTGCTGGGACCCTGGATGACACTGGCGCTGACGGACTGGAGATCACGTTACTGCCAGGTGCCAGGCAGCTGACTCTAACTGCCGCTGTGACACATGACGAAGGAGCTGCTGCTCCGGGTTTACGGACGAGGCAGCCGAAGCTCAAGGGGATGAAGAAATCCGCCCGGGCGCACACAGGTGTGGAGCACCCGCGGCTGGCGCGGAAATCTCTCCCTTCCCATTCCCATCGCCACCCTCAAGGTCAATCTAGTACCTCCTACCACGCCGTCGCTCCTACGGGAAAAACAAGCCCCCCTCCCCCCCATGAAAAGGCTTTTATTCCCGCTGCTGGACATAGCTGAGCGCCGCGGTCAGGGGGTGGGAGCTGGGAAGTCGGTTCAGCGTTCAAGGCCCGACTCCCCACTTGCAAGAAGCATAACCTCGAGCAGGAGAATTTTTCCTCGCGTCAAAACGGGGGATACACTGCCGCCCCGCTGGGTCGCTGCGAGGATTCAATGGGATAAGCCTCGCAAAGCACCAGGCAAGCGGTGAGCGCCCCGAGGGTGGGAGCTCCGGTGATTCCTAGCGGTTCTGCGGCTTTACGACCGCTCAGGCCCGGGGAGGAGGAGCCTGAGGGAAGGCGCCCGCTGCCCACCCGCACCCACGCACCCACCCAGCCCCGGCGCACCTGCTCCTCCAGCCGCTCGATCTCCAGCTGGTTCTTCTCCTCCTCTTCGTCGTACTCCCACTCGTACTCGCCGGGGGAGCTCTCCGCGGAGGAAGCCATGGCGTACTCATCTCCATCGCTCTCACTCACGCCTTCCTCCTGCTGGTCCCACGCTGGCCCCATGGCCTTGTACGTGGCAGCGGCCACAGCCCGCGTTAACACCTTGCTCCTAGTCCTACCCGACTTAACCTCATCCTCCTCGCCCTCAGCCTCGGGCCCCGCCTTGGGCTCGGCCTCCGGTTCGGAAGCGGAGGCTGCGGCCGCCGTCGCCATCTTGCGCTATCAGTGACTCCCGGGTTTTCACTGGGCCGCCGAAGACCCCTTGGAGTAGAAGCTGTCCGCGGCGCGCGCCTGATCAAAAAAAAAACAACTCGCTTTCTTGCCACCTGAAGGGAAAACGTGAGCCTCAGATGACGGGGAAATCTCTAAACACGCCCAATTCGTGTTATTTTTATATACTTGTAAAAGTTCTCGGGAGAGAGAAAAAACACCCCTCCCTAACACGGCATGTGATCCGCCTCAACTTCGGACAGTGCTGGGGCTTTGGACAGGAAGTGGGGGGCCATTACAGGAAGTCACGGAGGGAGCGTGATGACCGCAGTTAAGGGTTTGCCGCCATCTTGAGAAGGTCAAGATGATTCTGGGAATCAATGCCCTACTCGCTGCCGAGTGTGACCTGGCGCGTGGTTCAAGTATCCCCAGCAACTGATCCTCAAACGCAGAGAAAACCCCAGTCCTCAGGGATCGATTGCAAAATTCATGAGAAAAATCCATTTCCCAAAAGATTCCTCCCCTTTATGTAACGCGTGGTTCCAAGCAGGGGCTAAATTACACGTGTGAGTTTCCTCGTTTTATAAGATCAAATTCTGCAAACCAGTATTAATAAATTACATTACTAAGCATTTAATTAGAAACTCTCAATTGCCAGGTATTGCCACATAAATTGAGTTTACGGTCTATACAGAAATAGATACAAACAGACAAAATCAGGACACGGTGTTCGATTCCTTCTTAATTACGCTTCCCATTCTGAGGTAGGAAAGTACAGGTGTGTCTCCTTATTGCCTTTCTCCTTCACGAGCAAGCTTAATGAGGCAGGAATTCCGTCTGTTTTTCTTTCCGTTGGGTCCCCAAAGCCTTGACTCACAGTACTCAACGCACATTTGCCCAGGAATGACAGAATCGTCCTAGAATTGTAGTATTACAAGAGATCGAAGCTTAGAGAGCTGATGTCATTTGCCCAGGGTCACACAACCAGGAAGGCGCAAAACCGGGATTCTAACTCAGGACTGTCCGAATTTGAATCCCAAGTGAATCTAACTCTGAACGAGCCTGGACAAGTTACTAAACCGCTCTGAAACGGAAAGGCCTTAGCTGTAAGTTAGGGTTAGGAAAGGTGGACTGGTTCATCCCCTGCTCCGTATCCCGACGGTGGGCTTTGTGGGCGTAAACTTGGGTCCTGCGCTCCAGCCCGAGCGCCTTTTCCATCCAGAGCCCAGCACCGAGGACAAGCCCTCCTGCGACTCCAGACCTTCCCGCTCCGCGCCCCGCCTTCCCCCGGGGGGCGTGGTCAAGGGGCGGGCACGTGCACGGAGCGGGAGGGCGCAGGCGCGCAGGCGCGGTGACGTCGTACAAGGCGCGCCCTCCAAGCTCGCGGTCGCGTCCCTCCCCTTGGCCTCGCGCTTGGCCTACGCAGGCGCAAGCCGGCAAGATGGCGGCGGCGGGAGCGGGCCGTCTGAGGCGAGCTGCGTCGGCCTTGCTGCTCCGGAGCCCGCGCCTGCCCGCCCGGGAGCTGTCAGCTCCGGCCCGGCTCTATCATAAGAAGGTAGGGATGGGCAACGGGGTGCGTGGGGTCCGCACCGATCGGGAGGCGGGAGTGCGAGGACCGTCGAGGGGACTCGTGCGTGCCGGCGCTGGACAGAGGCCCAGCCTAGGGAGGAGTGGCCGCGGGGTTCTGCGCCGCCTGGGGACCCCCTCCACGGTGGCCCTGGGTGGAGGGGCCGCCCGTTTACGGGGACTCTCTCAACTTCGCTCGCTGCGCAGTGACACTAACCGCGCATGAAGTAAAAATAACTGTCCACGGGCCCTACCCTGCCGCTGGCTGCGATGTCCCGGCCTTTAAACATCCTGACAGCCCAGGAAGGAGGGTCCTGTCCTGACCTGCCAGCCTGACTCCTGGAACAGACACACACCGGGGGGGGGGCTCCGGCTTCAGCCAGGCCACTGCCCTGGCCCGGTGACCTTGGGAAAGTCACTGCCGTCCGCTGAACCTGTTTCCCCATTTGTGAAGCGGATATCGCAGCCGACCCCTGCACGAGACAATGCCTGTGGAGCCCTCGGCGTGGTGCCTGGCACGTAGCGACCACTTAGGGTGCCGCTGCTGCGTGTGGTTCTTGTAGGAGCTCCTAGCCCCGGGTGGAGTCAGCCGCGTCTTGTTTTTAATTTTCATGTTGTGTCTGGGGGCGGGGGATAGGGATAGGTATGTCATTTGCAGCCCTTGCCTCCCGGGGGCGTGAAGTCCCTTAGGCAGGAGATTCTAGCACTCGGGAAACAGCTAACTAAAGAATGCGGTAAGTCAACATGGAGCAAAAAGTCCAGATTGGCTATATTATCTTGCAGGTCCTTGGGCTTGGCGTCAACATCCTTGTGGGATCGGGGGGGGGGGGGGGGGGGGCTGGGCGATAGGTATACTTCTGGCTAACTGGTGGGGGGGAAAAAACAAGGTTATTAGAGCCTTCTGCGTGCCCGTTTGAATAGACATTTATTTTCTTCTGGCTTCGGCTCGTCGCCAAGGACTTCGCTCCTCCCCCACCCAGGGGTGTGTTTTGTTGACAGTACCCGCTGAATGATTTCGGGCTCGCTGCCTCCTGGCCACCAGGGTGCGCTGCTGCACCGGGGAGGTTTCAGGGCCCTGCAATAGGGCGATGGAACTGATTTTATCATACAGAATTGGACACGTTCCATAGCAGCGTCTCCTGGAGGCTTCTGGAAAAGCCTTCAATTTATGGGTCATAGTTACTTTTAGGATTTCTGAATAGTAATGACTATCCTTTGAGAATAGATTTTATTTGGAAATAACAAAAATGCCGTTTGAGCCCGAACCTGGCGATTTAGGTGGGTAAAGGTCAAATAATTACATGTAGTTAAAAACCCTATGGAACTAAGACATGATCTCCCCCCAGTATCACAAATCTCTTAAGGTAGTTGGGAAGGAGATACAAAAAGACTTTGGGTCGTAAACGGTTCTCACTGACATGAGTGTAAGCCTTCCCACCCAGGTAAAAGTTGGTAATTAGTGATTGCCTACCAAGTTCAGCTTTCCAGCCTTGAGCTTACCATCAAGTCAAGTCAAGACCAAAAAAGAGTGGATCGTGATTTCTCTTAACTATCTCATTTCAGGTTGTTGATCATTATGAAAACCCCAGAAATGTGGGGTCTCTTGACAAGACATCTAAAAATGTCGGAACTGGATTGGTGGGGGCTCCAGCATGTGGTGATGTAATGAAATTACAGGTACAGCTGGTTTTCATCTTTCATGGGAATGGTGATCTGTTTGCTTACACAGTGCTTCATAGTTTACAGAGCATTTGCACACACCGTTTCACTGGGTCTCCATTTTGATTCCTGTGAGATAGGATGAGTCACTGTCACAAGTGGTCAGAGCAGAGCCCGAATCCTCATTCTCCAGCCAGCATACTCTGCTGACCCTTTCTGATATAGTAAACTGATCACACTGTTCTGCTCACTGAATCAGCTCGAATTCCAACGGCAGTTAAGTAAAAGGTTCTGTGAATTTTACCAAAGGAAAACCACAACTGTTGAGCTAGTAATCCCCAGTGAGATAAGAAATCTTATAAATCAAACCTCCCCCAAACTGAAGACAACCGGAAGGTAGTGACTGGCACTTTGGGTAAGCCATAGCTTCATCCACAGAGTACTTCATCATGGGGGTGGGCAGCTTGCCAGTCTTCATGCCTATCTTAGAAAACAGACGAGGCAGGGCGCAACCACTGAATACAATTTGGTGTCCAAGAAAAGGTAGAACTTCATAGCCAAAAAGCAAGCTAGGGTTGCAAAAAAAAAACCAAACCTGTGAAGGGGGCATGTTTTTCAGCTAATCTTTACCAGCTAGGCCTATATAATTCTATATAATTGTTCCTATGTTTAAATTTTCATCACTGAGCTCTTGGAAACAAAGCAAACTCAGCAGTTAATGCCAGAACTTAAAAGTGTGGAAACAAGACCAGAGTTCCTGGGGAGAGCCCCCAGTGAACCTCTGTGAGTGCCGGGCCCTACAGGGCAGTCTAACTCCTGTCTCTTTTCTAGATTCAAGTTGATGAAAAGGGGAAGATCGTGGATGCCAGGTTTAAAACATTCGGCTGTGGTTCTGCAATTGCCTCCAGTTCGTTAGCCACGGAATGGGTGAAGGGAAAGACGGTGAGGTTGCTCGCAAATCTGACAGAATTAAATCACATTTCCCACAAACGTGGCTCTCAGTTAAGGGAAGGGTCTAGTGAGTGGGGGGAAAAAATAACTATCATTCTAAGAATTTCTTTTTAATTTCTTCTACCCAGATATTTATTAAATTTTTCTCCATATTGGGAACTGGATGATTTTGTTAAGTGTTTTTTAGTTTGGGGTTTTTTGTTGTTGATCGTTTTTATTTGGGGTTTTCTGTGGTGATGTGTTTCTTATTAAATAGAAAAAAGGTCCTCACCTCTCCATCTGACAAAACAGAGCTTAAAAGAAACCTTTGGCTTTCTCCAAGGTTCCTGGTGTTGTAATTTCTTATGAGTCTTAGTCAGGTCAGGGGGTTTTATAGTGGTTTGTTTTCTTGTTTATTTCCTCCCATCCTGTTTCGGGAAAGATTGCAGGTGGCTTTTAAGGATTCATAAAATAACAAACTGGCCTGTGCTAAAAGAGGAATTGGAGAATCAAAAACACATCGAGGGTAGGGACAAAATGAGAAAATACATCAAACCAGTGATCCAGGTGGCCGGTCGCAGGCCCTCTGAGAGGAGAAAAGAAAGGCAGGGACACCTCCATCCTTTCTGCCAAAGCCTCTTTCCCCAATAGCTACAGAAGTAGAAGGTCCAAGCCCAGTGTAGAACTGGACCTTCTAAAATCTAGTCGTCATTAAAACCTCTCAGAAAAGCTGAACTGCAGGCCTTTCATCCTTGTATCCCCAGGAGACCAAGTTCAGAGTCATAGAAAAGAGTGCTTGGGGAGCTGGGCAGCTCTACAGCAAAGCGGGCTGCCACACCACATGCCACCTGCTTTCTGTGGCTGGCAAGCTCCTTTAGACCAAGGAAGCACAGACCTGACCTGTCTGGCAGGAGGTGGCTCTGCAGTGATTTGTCAACAGCTTCCTACAGGGAAAGAGGAGGGAAAGGAGACGGGCATCTGTGCTCCCAGGACCTGACCCGCAGGGGCCTGAGTTGTGATCAGAAAATGGGGAAGAGGGCCTTTCTTTGACCTTGAAATGCTCCCATCTGAGTTTCCAGGAACAGAACTTAACTCATAATTCAGTGGAGTTAAGGGCATTGGGAAGTTGGGACAGGTGAGGAAAGCTCACTTTCTTTAAGCTGGTGGGACTCTGTTCCACTGCCTCTTGCTCTGCCCTCGGGCTCTTGACCAAACCTCAGGCATCATTTTCAACTGTCTGGAGGAGCTGGTCTCCTTTCGAAAGAGGAAGAGCCTAAAGAGAGCTCCTAGCCCAAGACCTGCCTGTGTCATTGCCACAGTGCTGGAGTGCCACCGGCCTGTCCTACACCTCTCTGGCCTCCCCAGTCCCATCAGCACTTCAAGTTGAAGGAACTTATTCTAAACACTTGGTATAAGGATATCGGAGAAGCTGATGTTCACAAAACCAGCATAGGAAGTCACTGCCTCTAAAAAAAAAAAAAAGACTCATGTTTCTGGTTTCCATCAAATCTGATTCCTAAGTGACATCTCACAAGTTCTCTTCCGGCTCATAGAAGTGTCTGCTGGCCTTGCCTACCCCAGCCAAGTAGCACAGCTATGCATACTTCATACCCCAGAATCCCACCCGTAGCCTTGACATGCAAGGGGGAGTCCCGAGAAGGTCCTTGGTCCTTTGTTTGGGGTTATTCACAGAAACCATCCCCCAGCAATCTGTCCTGAGGTCCTCTTGGGCCTTCCCTTTTTTTATTGTCTCATCCCTCAAGATAGAGCATCGCTAACACCACTTGTCTTTCCCATTGCTCTCAGGTGGAGGAAGCCTTGACCATCAAAAACACAGATATCGCCAAGGAACTGTGCCTTCCCCCCGTGAAACTGCACTGCTCCAGTAAGTCTGCCCTCCCGAATGCCAGCGGCCCGGACAGTACGTCATAGCATCTTCTGTAAACCTCAGAAACATCCTCCATGCCACACAAGGTCCATTTCCTCTCCCCCTTATGGCTGAGGAAACAGGTTCAGGTTCAAGCACCAGTCACACGGCTCCTAAGTGAGAAAGCAGGATCTACGGCCCAGTCTCCAGTTCCCGAATCTGTGCTGTTCCCACCCCATTGCAGCCGAGTCAGGACCAGCAGAGGGGAAAATCCAGCTTTCCCCATAGTCCCGTTCGCTGTGTGTTTCCTCACTTCCTGTCCACATGCAGCTGCTCTCGGTGTGCATCTGTGTCTATGGGATGACTAAGCCCAGTTGTGCACTATTCTCCTCTGCACTGTCACACAGAGAGCCGGGATGCCTTAAGACCGACACGTGGCTTTCCAGCTCAGTCTGTGTTTTAAAGCTAAAGCTGTGTCCATCTTCTCCCAACCTTCTTGGAAAGGGGGGAATGAGAAATGGCATTTTTACCAGATTGATGGAATTTACTGACCAAATTAGTTAAAAACCAGCAGAGAGCCGGGCCTCTTGCCAGGAGAAGACTCACAGGAGAACCGAGTTCTAGGACAGGGACACGCTAACGCAATCTTCAGGAAGTCTGCTAAGGCCCAAGTTTTTTCCACTTGAGCTGGAATTTCAAGTAGCCCTGAGTAAAGGCCACAGCTTGTAAACTTTCCACACGCTTTCAGTAGGCCTTCTTGGGTCCTGAAAGCTTGAGCTAAAGTTCCCTGCTCTTGGCTTGCTTTCTGCTCTCATTCCAGCTCTCTCGATTTTTATTTTCCTTCAGAGTTTCACCCCTAAATAAGTGTTCAAATTTAGGATCGCTAGAGAGTGATGTGACAAACACCATCCTATCACAAATGATGCCATGTGCATTACGCCAGTTAGCTTACCCAGCACCCACTACATTTACTCCAGTCTTTCCTGTGAGCAGATGAGAGTGAACCTTTGTTGTGTCCCTACTATGTGCCAGCCACATAATAAGTCCTCACACAGTCCCAGCAAGGAAAACATAATTGTCCAGTTTTACGGAAGAGAAAGTCGATCCACAGAGGTTCAGAAACTAACCTGGAATCCCAGGTATTTAACCCCCACTCTGTCTCCAAAGCCGCTGCAGGAGGAATCTGGCTCAGGAGACACTGGGTTCCAGGCTCACTCCCTCCCAGCCCGTGCTAGGTGCCCAGCAGGCCCTGCCCAGCACCGCGGCCCTCCCTCCGGCTCCTAGAAATCCCCTCCCTGAGCCTGCTGTTCCCTGTCTGGAAACTTAGGCTCCCTCCTTCCTTCCCTCCAGTGCTCGCTGAGGACGCAATCAAGGCCGCCCTGGCTGATTACAAACTGAAACAAGCAGCCAAGAAAGAAGAGGCGGAGAAGAAATGAGCGCTCCGCGAAGCTTCCAGCAGGGCGCTTCAGCTGCTTGCCCACCCGCCGTTGTCACTGTCACCGTCACCCTAGATTTCAGAAATTCCTGCACTACACTGAAAGAGCGAGGCCGTATTCACATTCGCTGTTCACGCTGTGGCTCTAACGCCAGCAGAATACAGTTTTGTTGTTCTGAGCCCTGTGGTTTCTTTCAGCCCAATTTACTGCCTTAACCCACTTTGTGTATATTTTTGATTGTGTGTATGGCCTCAAAACTGAAATCAGTAATGAGGTCTCGAGTTTGGCTAGTCCACGAAGTGCATAAAGATCTATTTTGCCCGAATATATTTGGGTAGGATTACCTGTAGAAAGCCTTGGTGTGATTACTTGGTAGAACCAAGTATTGTACATAAAACAGATCTGCATATATCTAATAAATAAAGGAATGGAAGACAATGTTTTTCTCCTCTAAGCCTTGTCTCTGGATATGTATATTTTTGATTGTGTGTATGGCCTCAAAACTGAAATCAGTAATGAGGTCTCGAGTTTGGCTAGTCCACGAAGTGCATAAAGATCTATTTTGCCCGAATATATTTGGGTAGGATTACCTGTAGAAAGCCTTGGTGTGATTACTTGGTAGAACCAAGAATTGTACATAAAACAGATCTGCATATATCTAATAAATAAAGGAATGGAAGACAATGTTTTTCTCCTCTAAGCCTTGTCTCTGGATACCTTACCCCAAAGTGCTACCCAAAGCCCCTTGGGGTTCCCATGACAATACATGCACCTTTCTGAGCAACTAGGCCATGAAGACTACACAGATTTTGACAAGGCCCAATGTCACGCTTTATGAAACAAGGGTGAAGGTGAAAGGAGATGGCCATCACTTTTGGTTTCTCTTTGCAAAATAATAATAGATTGACAACCCAAAGTGAGATTAGATAATTTTTGTAATTTCACAGATTTGTGAAATCCTGAAGTCTGACAAATGCTGGCTTAGACGACACCCCAAATATAGGTAAAGAGCATCTGGGGAATGAGTTTAAAGTGCAGAGTTCTCGGCCCAGGGTCCTGTTTTAGGTCTGAGCAGGTGATGATAATTTGTATGGTGGCAGAGGAGCCATAGGGAAGAAGCTGCTTTTGTCCCATGCGCTGCCCTGCACGGGTGTGCTATTTACATAGTTCATTCCAAACTGTCTGTACGTGTACAGTGAGCTCAGGGCGGGGGTAGTGTTCTGGGGTACACAGCCCTGCACTAGCTAAGACCCCACTAAAGGAGGCCTCATCGAGTGAAAACGACTGGAATTCCAGCCAGCAGTCTCAAATCTCCAACGCTTCCAAAGCAAGACGTGTTTGTCTTTTTTTTGGTGGTGGTGAGTTAGTTCAGACAGAAGCTAGCTGCCTCTTTTCTTAAATATACCTCCTTTTAAAAAATACATGTATTTTAAAATCCGCTGGGTTCTGGGGAAAGGACAGCACTTCAAAGGCCATTGCCCTCCATGCACAGCCAGTGGAGACCGCAGAGCAGGGATCTCAAATTAGAGCCACCGGGTGGAACCGTGTCAGGCTGCCCTGTGTGGCATGTTCTGTTTAATTCACAGCCCCTCCCGGCTGCACCGGTCTCTCCCTTCTTTATTATATGTGACAACACTACAATTCCTCACCACATTTCTTTGTGATTTTTTAAATGAGATGTTTTTGTCCCTGTCAACATCCCCCGAGAGTTGAAGCTGAATTCTACACATCAGAAGCTACTTGTAAACAACCGAAACAATGTGACCAGAATAGCCTCAACCTCAAAGTATGTGGCGGGGCCGCTAAAAGAAATGAGTATTGTTTTAAATTTACATTAAAGACACTCCTGTTCCCAGACAAATCTAGTTTTAACCACACGAGGGCATCGTGTACCCTCCGATGAGCTCAGGTCTAGGGTTTCTTCTGTCCCCAAATGGGTCTTGGCATCTCCACGTGAACTCTCCCATGGAGACTGCATGAGTTACAACAGCCCATCAGGCTCCCGTGCTCCATGCCAGGCCCTTGCATCTCATGACAACCCACCGAGGTTTGTTTCAAAAAGGAAACGGGCTCGACAGGTCAACGGACTCCAGCCAGCTCACTTGGCCTGGGCGACCCCAAAGCCCTTGCTTCGCAGGCCTCGTTGCCTTCTGGCGGAACAGAGCAGGGATCCTAACCGCATATCCGGCTCGCCCGGGCCCTCGCATTCGCATCAAGAAAGTCAACCAAGAGGATGAGCCCAATTCATTCACTTGGCCGGCTCACCACACATACCCTGGCCCTCACCCTGGCGACCTATGCAGTGCAGCCAGTGGTATCCCGATGCCCGGGGGTAGGGCCTGGGCACTGGTGTTTTTTAAAACTCCCCAGGAGTCTCCAACGCGCACTCACGGGTGGGAACCACTGAAGAGCTGTGCACTGTGCTGGGCCGTTGGCTAAGGTTATTCTGGCGGATGCTCAGTCTTGTGAGAAGGTGTCACTTCCCATCTGCAAAGATCTCCTGAATCCCTTACTCTCTGCGTCGCCCACCGCGTCCCCACACCTGCCTTAGGCTGGGCCTCCATCATCTCCCCTCCGGCCTCCGCCTCCAGCCCGCCTGCTGGCATCCACTCCCCATGAGGCTGCCAGAGGGATCTTTCCAAAGGAAACTCTGACCCTCTCACTCCTCTTCCTAAAACCCATCCAGGACTGGCCATGGCCCTTTGGACAAATTCCAAACCTCCTACCACATTAATCGCTTTGTTCCAGCCACACTGAACCTTAACTGCAGACCTTTGCCCATGCTGTTTTTCCTGCCAGGAATGCCCCCACCAAGTATCTTCCTTTAACTTCCACTCAGCCTGGGAGCCTCAGCCCAGGCATCACCTCCTCCAGGAAGCCTTCCCTGATTCCCCCAGCTGAGCTAGGTGTCCCTCGGCGCTCCCACAGCCCCGTGCACTTCCCTAATCATATATGTATCATGGACAGCATTATGATTTGCTGTTTTCTTATCTTTCTATATCATTACCCAGAGACTGAGTTTTTTTTATATAAAATTATTTTTTTCAATTTTAAACAGATAACACTATTTTTTTAAAAAATGCAAACAGCCTGAAACAGAACAGCATAACATATGTTCCCTAGCCACCCCTACTACTTCCCTTCTCAGAGGCAATCTCTGACACTCATTTCTTAAGTGTCCTTCCAAAAATTTTCTAGGCATGTCCAAGTATGCATGTGTTGAAATAGACTGTCCCTTTTTTTCACACAAATGGTATCATACTTCCCATACTTCCGCATCTTTTTACTTTCCTCTTGAGCAGATTTCTCCATATCGGATCTGCCTCACTTTTATTAATAGCTACTCAGTATTCCACGTCTGATGGTCTGTCATTTAGTCGTCTGTTGGTGATAGTGTGAGGTCTTTTCACGGCAGTGTCTCAGGAAGCCCGACATCTGGTACAGCTCTTGACTTACTAGGGGCTCCAGGAATGCTTATTGAGTAGATGGATGGACAGACAGACGGATGGATGGGTTTGTAGGTAGGTGGGTAGATAGATGGTTGGGTGTGTGAGGGGATGGGCAGGTGGGTAGATGGACGGGCACAGAGCCCAGGAGTGGGTAGAGAGATGCACAGGTGGGTGGGTGGGAGGGCACACGGGTGGGTGGAGGAACAGAGGCTCAGGGAGAAACGAATTGCCCCAGGTGACAGCTGGAAAGTGGTGGGTTACAGCTCCAGCTGAGAGGCTCTGCCCACCTCTCACCTCTCCGAAGCACACTCCGCAGCCCTGACCACACCGCTAACCTCTAACTTGTTCTCCCTGGATTTGGGCCACTTGAGACCACATCAAAACACACAGTATTAGAAGCTCGCATTAAGCATTGTCCTGTCTCTAACACGGAGTCGTCCTGAAAAGCCAAGCACATGAGGAGGCGCCTCTTCATGATTCAGGCCCCCTGAATTTGAGGCAAGAGGAGTGAGTGTGTCCATCCTGTGAGTGTGACAGGACGGAAGACTTCCAGGTCCCGCTGAGACTCGATAGAGGAGCTCAAGTTGTAGCCGGGAGCCGGATGCGGAGCACACCCCCCTCACCAATGGCTCTGTCTGGCCTGTTTGCTTGCTTTCTCCACCCTCCAAGAGGACATGAGCCAACACCTTGAAAAGCCACCTCCCAGAGGGGACCATCTCCGCACGAGGACAGAGCAGAGCGAGCCTGCAGCGCTGGAGTCAGACAGGGTGTGTTCAAATGCTGGCTACCACTGTGTGACCTTGACCAGGTGCCTTCGACCACCCCAAGCCTCAGTTTCTTCACCTGCAAACTGGGAATGACAATGGTGCCTGCCTGGTGGGGATGAGTGACGATTAAATGAGACCATGCATGTAAAGCACGTGGCGCATAGAAAGAGGGCACTGTTGTTATGGCAGTTGTCATGGTCATGCTAAACTCCGGCCCCGGCTCGGCCAGGCACAGCTGCTGGGACCTCAACTGCTCCTCCCAGAAATCCTAAATACTGTGATTATCTCATTTCAGACACGAAGACGCATAAAAGTAAAGCGGCGCGTCTGAGATCACACCGCCAGGAAGTGGTGGAGGCAGGATTCTAGGCCAAGGTTGCCATCCTCCGCTGGGCTGCTATTACCATTGCTACTGTTAGCAGTGGGAGTATTATTGCTACCAGTACTAACAGTAGCTATTGTTACTATCACTACTATTAATACTAGTAGTACTATCGTTACTATTTTCTAAATACTATAACCCCCAGGTTCCCAATGTTGTCTTTGCCGTGGGACCAGCCCTCCCAGCAAGGCCTCGGAAAGTAAGCAAAGCTGTGGTCTCTCTGCGCTCATGTGGGAGACACAACGCTGTGACTTCCGTCACATATGACTTGACAGGCGGGCTCTCTCCACAGTGCGTGGCCAACCACAGGGCACAGCTATTCCCCAGGCCCAGCCTCAGATACCACCAGCACCATCCCCACCCAGCTATCTTTGGAAATGTCATGTAGACACTCCCACCCCTGGCCTCACTTCAGAGAAGCCCAGCTCTCAGAATAACTCCAAAAACCCATCCGCCCCCCCGGGGAGGAAACTCTCACTGCCCTGCACTATGGTACAAAAGAGCTTCCAGAGCCTCCCTTCCTGGCCCTAGGGCTTTGGGCCAATGGGTCAAAGGGTTGGGCTGGACACCCCTCTCTGCCCAACACCATGGGCAGCCCTGTGTCACTGGCCCCTTTTGAGCAGGACCTCAGAACATTAGGGAGCAACCTTGGATGGGGACTTGGGGGCTGGGGTTCCGATGGAGCTCCGCACAGGGAGGCAGCACTAGGGCAGAGCGGAGCCATGATCTCTGCCTGTGGCCTTAAGCAGGTATTTAACTTCTTTGAGCTTCGATTTCCCTTCTGGAAAATTGGCAGAATACTAGCACCCAAGTCACAGAATTGTTGCGAGGGTTAAATGATCAAATATATAGTAAAGAAAACATGCCAGGCACACGGTAAGTGCTCAATAAGCGTTAGCGATCGTCACCATCATAATGCCACCATGGTCATTGTCATCACCACCATCACTGCCACAATCAGCACTATCATCGTCACCATCATCACCATCGTCACCACCACCATCATCACTATCATCACCACCATCACCACCACCATCACCACCATCATCACTATCATCATCACCATCACCACCATCGTCACTATCATCACCACCACCACCATCACCACCACCATCACCACCACCATCACCACCATCATCACTATCATCATCACCATCATCACCACCATCACCACTGTCATCACCACCATCGTCACCACCACAATCAGCACTATCATCATCACCATCACTACCACCATCACCACCATCGTCACCACCATCACCACCATCGTCACCACCATCACCACCATCGTCACCACCATCACCACCATCATCACCACCATCACCACCACCACCGTCACCGAGAGCAGCAGCAGCAGCAACGCTGTCACCATGGTGGGCATCGCCATCACCTCACCATCACTGTGACAGGTCAGATTCCCCAGAAAGCACACTCTCGCGCGGCAATCAGCACCCAGGGCGTTTACTCAGGCGTGCTCAGGGGTCGGCGCCAGGGGCAGGCCGTGAAGAACGCAGGATTGGGCGAAGGGAGGAGAGGGGGAGCAGCGCAGCCCCAACAGAAGTCTCCGCGGGCCCACGGGGAGCTCCAAATCTGATGGCTCCTAAGAGTTGGCCAGGCTCCGGGGCCCATCACTTACAGCCTCTAAAATGTCTCGACCTCCCCCTCTCTTTTTCCAAGGAGATTTTCTCCTACAAGAGCAATGCTTACCACCAGTGAGTAAGTCCTCAGCGATGGAATCCCAGGCATCTGTTGGGCTTAGCATCTGGGGGCCACAGAGCGTTGTGGGAGCTTCTCACACTGTCCCATTGGCCCTGCAGCCCCAGAATCCTGCTCACTTTCCCACAACAGCAGGGCCCCTGAGGACCATCTCCCTTAGTGGCCGCTCATCCATTCTCACCCCAAAGGCTCAGGACAGCGTGGCCCTGCTTCCTGGCAAGACTTCCTAGGCAGCCGCCAGGACCTGAGTCCCCTCTCGACTTTTCCCACCCTTTTTTCTAGGTTGCTGAACCGAAGGGCAATCTGCTCGTGCGGGCGAGTCATTTTCTGGCTGAGCTGACCGAGCCGAGGGCCTCGAGGGAGACAGCCCGGGTCAGGGACGCCTGCACTGAGAGGTCCCAGGCCAGCGTAGGCCTCTCTTATTTGTCTTCCTCATATGGACGACCTGAGAGGGCTGTTGCAGGATGAAATAAGGTTACAGAGACGAAGCCCAGGACAGCAGGGCACACCATAGGTGCTTACTAAATGCTCACTCATCCTTAGCAGGCACCATGGGGCAGGGAAGGAGCCAGAGAGAGATAGTGCCTCTCTTTTCTACATAACAGGAGCTCTCCATGGGACTTCAGGCCTCCAAAGGCTCTCCTGACCCAGGCTCTGCCCAGCCCTTGCTGTCCCTCAAACTCATTCCTACCTCAGGGCCTTTGCACTTTCTGGCCCCCCTGCCCAGAGCTCTCTTCCCCAGAGCTTCACAAGGCTGCCTCTTCTATTCAGGTCTCACCTCAAATGTCATCTCCCCACACAGGTCACCCCATCCACCCTGGCTTAAGTAGAAGCCCATGCCTGCTCCCTCGGCCATCACACTCTTTCCTTCGCAGCACATGACACTATGATTTATGTTGCTCAGGGAGGGCGTGTCTGAGGTTCCCCATTGAATTTCTGAGGCCTAGAAGTCACTACGTGCAATATGGGACGTGCTCCCAGTGGCGAGTCCTGGCCACGGGCCTGCACCCGCAGTGAGGGCCCTGGAAAAAGCCAGGCTGTAAGAGATCCGTTCCTTACTCCCTGGGCAAACCTTTCTCCCGCTCTGTATTTGTAGTTTATCTGCAAAATGAGGGATTGGACCCAATGAATCCATATTTCTTTCCAGCTCAAACAAAAAAATTCCACAAACCGCACTTTAGCCAATACCCAGCTCACGCCAGCATATGATTCATCTCTGCCGATTTTGCCTAGCAACCAGCCCTTCTCCCCACATCCCAAACCAGCTCCCCCCCAAGAAAAATTCCTCCTCCACCACACACCCTCCCAGCCTCCCCAAGCCACCCCCACCCCTCTGGTATCCTGGAGAGGAATGCAAGGCTTCAAGATCCCCTGTCTGTCTGCCACCAGCATTTTAGCGCAACCTCAGAATGTCTCGGGCTATGTCTGGAGCAAGGAGGGGGAGCTGCTCCCCCCGGGGGATTAGTACAGGAAACAGAGCAGAAGTCGGGCAGGCGGAAAGCGCTGACCCAGCACCAGGAGATCATTTCTATTCCGATGCCTCACCCTCCTCTAGTGTCCAGCTCCCCAGGCCTTGAAAAGTGTCTGCATTTTAGGGAGAAAGAAGAGATGGGGAAAGTGGACGAGATGGAGGGAAGTTCCATGCTGGAGACAAAAGCGGCTCATTCAGGTTTGCTAGGAATGTGCTCATCTCGTGTCTCACAGCGAGCAAAAGAAACTGTCCCATCTCAGGAGGTACCGGAGGGCATTTGATAAACTTCGACACCTATCTGCGACACAAAATCTTGGCAGTCCAAGAAGAGGACCTGATTTCTACCCACCAGAAAAGGGATATTTACCAGAAAACTACAGCAAACATCTTGGCCACTAGAAAACTTTGAAAGCATTCTCACTGACATCAGGAACCAGGCCAAAAAATGCCCAGCACCACCATCAGCTCTGCCATCATCTCCACCATCACCTCCAACAACACCACCATCATCACCATCACCTCCACCACCATCACCATCACTTCTACCTCCACTATCATGGACCATTTCTGTCACCAGCACCTCCACCACCACCACAACCACCAATCATATTGAATTAGAAGTTCCAGCCATTGCAATAAGACACACACACACACACACACACAAACAACAACAAATAAAGTGAAGAGCACAGACAGGAAGCTATGAGTCACTCATGGGTGCTTTGATCACCTGTCTACCTAGAGATCCTCCTTGAACGGGCACTGACAGAGTCAGGTGACCTGGGATGGGGACTCGCCTCAGCCATCACCTTTCTGGGTGACTTCGGGTCTCAGTTTCCCCATTTGTAGCTTGAGTGGCAGGACTATACCAATTATTTGCACATTACTGAGCCCTGTGGATCCCTGCAGGGGGCAAAGGGAGGTGAACAGTTGCCCCTGGGTATCCCATCCCCCCTTCCAGGATGCAGCTCGACTTTCATTCAACTTATGTTAGCCTTCCTAGGAGGAGTTTATTAGAACAAAGGATTCTGGGACTCAGAGAAGTCGAAAATCAGCGGCTCCATAGCCCGTACTACCTGGAACCAAGGACAGAGGCAGGTAATTCACGCAGGAACGCCATAAGGAAAGGCCCCTGTGCCACCAGCAATCAGTAGCACAGCTAGAACAACGGCATCCCGCTCTCACCTGCTGGGGACACGGAAACTAGCCGCGCTGTTAAGCACGTGGGGAAATGGCAACACTCTCAGACCGAGACCAAGACAGGAATGGAAACGGGCGACGCATTTTGGAAAAGTCATTTGACAACATCTCTGAAAACGCCACGCATGTCCCCTTTGACCGCCGATCCCACCAATGGGACCCAGGAGCGTGCCACCTGCCTCTAAAGGCTTGCACATGCAGGATGTCCTTGGACACGTGTGATGACCCCAAGGCCCCCCAGCTCCGCCATCCGTGACCTCCCTTCCTGAGCTCACCCAGCGCCTGCCCTGGCCCCCGCACCTGAACCCAGAGGAACCCTGAGCTGGCTCCATTCCCAAGACACCCAAAGCCCAGGTGAGCTGAAGTCTGAGCTCAGACCTCAAGCAGGTGACTTTCATGCGCGAGTCCCTCACGCCCCCTGGAGCTCAGAGCTCCTTCCCCTCCCGCAAGGTTGACCGCAACCCGCAAGGAGGCTGAGCTGCCAGGTCAGACCTGGAACCTGAAACCTCTCCCCGCCTCCCCAGCCACCTTACCTCGAATTCGTCAACAATTCCCTGAGCAGAGATGGTTTCCTCGAAGACGATCAAACTGACTTCTAGTGATTTTTCACATGAAATCATTTATGTGAAAAACAAATTGGAAAATACTGACTATATTTATGCTCCAGTCGTGTGCCCCAAAGTGAATTCTCCCTGAGTATCCTCTCACTTGACAGGACCACAGTCTCCTTAACCAGCCCACGCCGATGGGCACGTGGGCGGCTTCCTTTTGTTCATTTATTCTAAACAACAGTGGCACAAACATCCTTGTGTGTCCATCTCGGGTACACACAGGTATCTGCAGGCAAAGGGCAAAGGGCAAAGGGCAAAGGGCAAGGGAACTTCAACACTGGTGGATGCTCCGCTAGGACCCTCCAAAGGGGCCACTTCTCTCTTACTCTAGCCTGCTCAGAACCAGACAGTGCGAAGAGCAGATCTGGACAAAGACAAAATGTTCTTATCTTAGGAGAGGTCATGGGAAAAATTCGAGTGTCTCTAACTGGCTGTCCGACGGCTGGCGCGGTCCTGCCGGCCAGAGCCCTGCCGCAGGCCAAGCTGTGTGGAAATTGGTCCTAGGGCCCGATTTCTTGGGTTAGCTCGAAGAAAGGACCTCCTGGGTTACTGAGATGCTGGTGGGGCGACCAAAGAGTCTGGGAGATCTTTTCTAGGGGTCTCTTAAAACGGGGGGAGTTTGATGTCTCTGGGATGAATTAAAGGGGGGAAAGAAGCAGGTTCTCCCAAGACCTTCTTGTCTGAGAATCAAGTGATTCCACTTATTTAGGGAAAAGCCATCTGCAGGCCTCTTGCCCAGGTGCTGGCGTTTTGCTCGGAAACACAGTTTGAGGCTCACCAGGTGGCTGAAATTCAGAGCAAGCCGCCCCCTTCCCTTTGTCAGAGGTGGCTGAGGCCCAGAGAGGGCAAGTGACTTGCCCAGGAAGCACAGCCGAGCCTCCACCGCGGGGCTCCAGGCCCAAGGCCAGTGTCTTCCCAGTGCCCCCCCCCCAATCTCCACGTTCAGGCCTCCAGAGCGCCCCAGGACTGTGGCTTAAACTCTCGGGGCCTCCCCTGCATGCAGCACCTTGGGCAGGGGCAAGGGCGCTGGAGTCAGCAGACTGGCTTGGTCATTCACTGGCCACGTGTCCTCCGGCCGCCCGTGGGGTCCTGGTGACCGGGAAAGGACGTTGTGCTGGGGGAGCAGCCCGAGATGCCGCCTCGGCCGGCTGTGCACATGCCCTGGGTGTGACGGGACAAGCCTGGCCCCACACTGGCGGGCTGTGGTCAGAGCGTCCCCACTGCCCTTCCGCCTGGCAGACCACGCACGGGGCACGCAGCTGTGGAGACGCCTGAGCCAGCTTGGCTGGGGCCACGTGGAAGTCTGGGCGCACTGGCCTCGGCCCGCCTCCCGCCCCCATCCTGCGCTGGGGCGCGGGTGCTGTCACTCATTCATGCACGAGTGGGTGGGCTGCGGGCAGCGTGGGGCCGTGGCTGTGGGGACCAACGCCCCGGAGGGTGAGAGCCCGGCGCAGGTCACACAGCCTGGATGTGGGAGATTTTAAAAAAATCACTTTATTGATTTTTAGAGAGAGAGGAGGGAGAGGGAGACTGAGCCCCAAACCCAGGCATGTGCCCTGACTGAGAACTGAACCAGCCGCCTGCATGGGGCGACACCCAACCGACTGAGCCACACCAGCCAGGGCTGGGCCTGGGGTTCAGACTCTGGGATTTGAACACCAGTCTTTCCGGATACAGACGCCTCACGTCCTCCCTCCGCTGTGCCGGGAGGCGTTTCACGCTGCCGGAGTTGGGACTGATAAGAATTCGGTTTGTTTTCTAGATGGAAACACAACAGAGAGAGGAGAGGACCATTCTAGGTCACCTGGCAACTAACCCCACAGGGTCCCTCTGCCCTTCCAGCCTCTTAGAAGTAGTCCTGGCCCCTGTCCCCGTGGGCCCAAGTCCCTGCCCCCCCAACCCCCGCTGCCAGCCAGGTGTCCAGCTATGCTAGCCCAGACAACGGCTAAGCCCTGGCTGGGGTCACCCCCCCCAGAGGGAGACAGGGAACAGCTGCGTCAGGACCCCTGGCTCCCTCTGGGCGCCAAATCCCGGCAGCGGGGCCTTTACATCGCCTGAAGGGCAGCGTTAGCCTGTCTCTCTTCTCTGGCCACGTCCTTCAGCCCTCCCCGAAGTTCACAGGACTTCCCGGCTGCTGGCACTGCTCTGGCTTCGCCAACACTTCTAGGACCCTCTGCCTTAATTTTCAAGCATCTGAGGATCACTGATCTTATGGTTCTGAAGCTTCTAAACTTAGACCCGGAAAGAAGAGGCAACTTACAGAACAGCCAGACATTTAGACAGAAGCTTTCTCCTCTTCTTTGTGCGCAGCACTTCATAGTTTACAGCTAACAGAAGCTCACGTTCATGGAGCACTTGTGGGAGGACAGCCCTAAGCACTCCAAGTGAACAAACTCTGCTTCCACCAACCCTCCAAGATAGGTACCACCGTTAGTCCCATTTCACAGGTGAGGAAACTGAGGCCCAGAGAGGTGGAGTGACTTGCCCAAGATCACACAGCTGGAAAATGGCAGGGTTAGGATTCCAGCCCAGGTCCTCTGAAGCCTGCACCTCTAACCACCACGCTGCACTGCCCTGCACATTGTAAAGTACATTTGCATCCAGTAACCTCTCAGCATCCTAGGGGGGTTGAGGGGACAAGGCAAGGGCTGTGGTCCCAGCTTGACAAAGAAGGGACCCATAGCTCAAAGAGGTGAGCTGACTTGCCCCAAGACCCACAGCTAGGAGGGGCCTACCTGGGCCTCCCGGTTCCTTATTTCCGTGTCCCACTACCTCCTCCCCTTGCTGTCCCCAATCACTGACCCCTTTATTATCCTAGTTTCTCCTTTTTCCCCTCCAGACCCTCCGGCTGAGTCCAGCTCCCCAAACCCTAAGGGAGGTGCCCCAGGCGGCCACCCGAGACCTGGGCCCTCCGGCCTTCCAGCGGGCGGGGGATGCTGTGCTGGGCACTGCAGTAGCCTCTGGCATCGGGGACCCTGGCAAGAGCAGACTTATGAGCGGGGCTATTTAATACTCTGCAGCTGCTTCTATAAACCCTGGACGGGCCTGGGGAGCGGGGAGCAGCTGTGGGGAAACCTCTCGGGCCCTGGAGCCAGTGCCAAATCCTTCCTGCTATTTCTGAGCAGCCGGAGGAAGCGGAGGAATCCTGAAATGAAAACCTCCTGAAAAAAGGGCAAATCCCTGTCCCGCTCCAGACAGGCCGGGTCCTTCCCCCACACCAGGTGAAGAGCCAGGGTGACGCAGAGCAGAGCTGGACACAGTGCCAGCCTGCCCACCAGGGACCCCGATTCTCTGGACAGGCCCCAGCTCTTGTCTGGTCCTCAGATGCCTGCTATAAGTTGAGGGGCTGGTCTCGATCAGGGGTTCTGAGACCCTCTGAACTGTAGGGGTCCCCTTAAGCCACTTAACTGAAACATTGCCACTGTTTAAGGTTCTATGTTCCAACTACTGGCTGTGTGACCTTGGACAAGTTACTTGACCTCTCTGGTTCTCTGTTTTTCTCATCTGTAAAATGGGGAGAAATAATGACGATCTCATTAACAAGGTTGGGAGGGAGAAATAACATAGCATCCATAGTTCATAGCAGGTTCATTTGTAAGAGCCCAAAACTGGAAGCCGCCCAAATGTCCATCAGTGGGTGAACCGACAAACAAATTGTAATACAGCCATACAAGGTAATATTACTCAGCAGTAAAAAGGAGTGAAATATTGATACATGCAATAACATAAATAAGTCTCAAAATATACGCTGAGTGCAAGAAGCCAGATCAAAAGAATACACACTGTCTGGTTCCATTTATATAAAATTCCAGAAAATAAAAATGAGTCACAGTGACAGAAAGCACTGTGACCAGAATATAGCCTCAGATCTGTTTTGCTAACGGTGTGTCCCCAATACCCGGCACATAGTAGGTGCTTGTTAAATAGTTGTGGTTGGAAAACAAAAGGTCTATGGCCCTGCTACTTGCTCCTGGGCCACCTGGGAACCCCGGGATTAATGAATCCCAAGCAGGGCGGACTCAAGGATTCCCAGCCTCTGTGAAAGAGAAATAGGCCAGGCCCACAGTGCCAGGCTGTCACTGTCAGCACCCCAGGGGGCCGGGCAGGGTCAAAACAAGGAAGTGGGACTCATGACGAAATGCAGTGGACACAAACTCATGTCCCCCACCCCGCTATCGGGAGAGGGGCAGGGCCTTGAGACCACAGGCTGTGGTAAGAATGTAGAGGGGTTAAATGGGGTCACGGTGGGCTGGTACAATGCCTCCCTCAGCCTTACACACCTGCATGCACGCGCATACGTGGAGCACCTACTGTGTGCCAGGCACTGTGCTGAGTACTGGGGAGACAGTGGTGCACAGAGCCCAGGCCCCTCTCCTCACGGACTTCACAACTCGGTGGTGACAGTTGCTCGGCCGCACCCTCAGACACTCGGATTTAATTGGCCTGGGTGGGGTCCCGGAGTCCAGATTTTTAAAAGCTCCCAGGTCACCCCATTGTGCAGGTGGAGACCCCTACCAGGCTTCATTCGTTCATTCATTCACTCATTCGTTTATCAAAAAAGCAGTAGAGCCCAGCAGAGAACTCAGACTCAGGAATCAGACTGCGGGGCTGGAATCCTGGCCCTGTGACCTGGGCAACTGACTTCCCCTCTCTGGGCCTCAGTTTTCTTGTCTGTGACATGGGAATAATAATAGTGCCCACCTCATAGGGTTGTGAGTCTCAATGAGTTAATGACGTCCAGTGCTTAGAGCAGTGCCCGGCACATACCAGGTGCTCATTAATTGTGAGCAATCATTATCATCATTGAGCCCAGGGGACTGTGGAAGAGAGGCTGGTCAGGGAAGGCTCCCAGGAGGAGGAGACGTCTAGGCCAGAAGCTAGAGAATGAGAGGGAGTTAACAAGGCAAGGAGGGGGTGGAAGGGTGTTATAGGCAGAGGGAACAGTAGCTGTACATGCTCAGAGGTGAGGGGGAGGTTGACTCCTACACTGGAGCTCAGGCCACTTCCTTAATCCCCCCACCAGTTGCAGGGGACACAGGCTATGGCTAAGGAGACTCCTCTGGAGGGCCCGGTTGAGCATTAATGGGGAGCCACTGATTGGGAAATTCACCCCCACCTACTCCCCAGAGATCTCAGGTGCCTGTTCCTGTCTTACTTGGTTGTTGCCTGTCTTGGGGAAGCTTAATGCACTTCCCAGCCACACCCCAGCAGGAGCTCAGGGACAAGCAGAGAGTTGGTCACACCCAGAGAGGCTGAGTGATGGTCCGAGCCACACAGCATCCGGACTCAGTGTTTGTATTCAGTTCTCCCTAAGTTCTTGGGCGGGAGCTGGTCTGGGCTGAGAAAGGGAGGGCCCTTCCCCACTGAGCCAGACAGAGGCCACTGTGTGTTATGAAACCCAAACCCGGGCCCCCTCCGGATGGCTGTGGGGTCGGAGGAGGAGAGGGGCGGCAGGGGGATGGCCTCCCTGCCCCCATCGCCTCGAGGATCCAGCACATGCTCCCAGCCCAGCCGCATCTGGATTCCAGCTGGCAGCTCCAGGGCAGGGGGGGGCAGTGGCCGCAGGAACTTGCCATCAAAGGCAAGGAGGAGCCTGGTGGCCACGGGACAAAGGCAGAGCTGCCTTCAACCCCAGGCGCCAGCAAGGGTGCGCTGGCAAGGGTTCGTGGCGAGTGTGGCATTGTCCGGGGCGCCCATCTCACCCTCGGCCACTCTGCAGGGGCCTGGGAGCCCCTCCACTGCTCATGTCTCCCCGGAGAAGCAGAGAGGTGGGTGGCTCCCCTGTGGCCACAGTAAGGAGCAGAGGCACCCATGGAGCCTGGCTTGTGGCCACAAGTCAGGGCCGGTGCTCAGCCTTGGGGGCACAAGCTACCACCCCCATTCCCCTGGGACACCCATCTGTCCTCCCTTTCCAGCCCCTAGGGCCTGGATGACGCATCTCCCCCAGAAAGATGCCCCACCCCCATGGAACGGCCCAGGGGAAATGCCCCCCATCTCCCAGGGGACTCGTGGGGTCGCCCCCGCAGAAAAGCATGGAGACTCAGCGGGAATAAAGGTTTATTGTGCTGGTTCGTTACAGCTCAGCACCTGGAGCGTCACACAGAGGTTGGGGGGCCCCAGGCAGAGGGACAGCGAAGAGGATGCCCCAGGGCCTCCCCAAATCAGGACTGCTCCCTCGTTGAGGACTAGAGAAGGCTGTGTGTGGGCGGAGGGTTGGGGACAAGGGCCCCCCTGCTCCAGGCTAAGCGTCAGAAACCCTCCCCCACACCCTCAGGCTCCCCCCAGCGTGGTCTCTGCACACACAGCCCCCCACTTCTAGGCTGCTTGGGAGCCTGACAGAAAAGATTTAATCCATTTGCCCCCTCCCCACAGCAGCAGCAGGCTGAGTCCTCACGCCCTGCACCCCAGACCAACCAGACACTGCGGGGCACCTTCGGGAGCATTGAAAGCAGTAATTTCCAGAGTGTGCTCTGAGCATTTTACACTGTAGCTGCTAAAAAAAAAAATGAAAAAGTACTCCCCGGTCAAAAGCAACTTGGGAAAGGCTAAGTGAAACCAGATTCCACGGGTCCTTGACTGCAGGACTTGTCAGAGCCCTGGGGTACTCTAAGGGGGGGGTTCGGGGAGTAGAGAGGCAGCGTTTCCTCTTTCATTGGACTCTAAAATCTTTTCTCCGCAGGGTGCCTCAGGGAACCCAGTTTGCGAAATGCTCATTTTTCGTACCTGTCGTGAGGCGTGCAGGGGCCCCTCACAGAAGCTTCCAGATTAACCAGGCCACTTCTGCCCCAGCCCCAGGCGCATCCATATCTCCCATTTAAAGTCTTCCAGAACTCCTAGTTAAAGTTTTACTTTTCTACCTCGATGAAAAGCAGAGACGCTGGCACTGTCACGAGGGACCTGCGAAGCGTGTTTCCGAATTGACTTGGCTGTAAGAGGGACACATCCCCAGCCCCACCCCCCAGGAGCTGTGCTTTGGGATGTCGCCCTTCAGGGCCGCAGGGGCAAATGTCCTAGAACTTGGTGAGGTTCCCGGGGTCCCGGGGTGGACAGGGGACCAGTGTCTCTGTTCGCTGTAGGATCGGGACACGCTAGGATTTGCAGCTGGGGGTGGCCAAGGAGGGGACATCAGGAGCATTATGGGCCTTGCTACGCCCAAGGAGGGGACCACTAGGGGTCCGACAGTCAGGGCCACAGCCCTGGGGGCCTGTTAGACACTAGGGGTGACACTGCCACAAGCACAGGGGCTTTCGGGGTGGCCAGCTGGGTCCCCAGCTTCATGGGCTAATGAAGGGGCCGCTTCTGGCTCCCCTGGGCCTTCACGGGCCCCCACGGCTCCCTCTGCCACCACCGAGCATGTTTCCTCCGGCACCGCTGGCTTCTCCACCGGGCCCCCACAGCCCTGGGCTTCGCGGTCCTCCTCAGGGCCACCCGCCTCCTCTTCCTCCGTCCCCCCGGCTCCGTCCCCGGCGCACGGGGCCGCCCTGGTGGGGGACTTGAGGTTCTGGGTGGCGGCGAGGATGTCAGCCTGGAGCTGCTGGGAGGAGTCCAGGGCCTCCTCGGGCCGGCCCTCGGGATCCCTGTCGGGGACCTCGCAGAAGGCGTGGGGGCCCCCGGCCCGGTCACTCTGGTCCACGTACTTCTTCTTGGGGAAGGACGAGGGGTAGTAGGCCGAGGCCTTGTGCTTCTGGCGGGTGATGAGGGCGGCGCAGACGATGAACATGGTCAGGAGGACCAGGGAGCCCACCACGGCGATGAGCATCGCGTGCTGGCGGAAGAAGTCCACGAGGCCGTCCAGGAGGTTGGTGGGGGGCTGGGGGCCCGCCAGGGGCGTGGGCTGGGGCCCCACCGACGTGAGGCTGAGGGCCGGGGTCCGGGGCGGCGGGAGGCTCGGGGAGGAGGCTGAGGAGTCATCAGCCTCCCCACTGCCCCCCATGTCCTCCAGGAAGGCGACCTGCATGGGCACGGAGTGGGCCACCGCGGTCAGGGCCCTCAGGAGCAGCAGCAAAGCCACGATGAGGCTGGGGGCCACGGCAGAAACCATGCTGCCTGGGACCTAGGGGGAATCGAGGCCGCAGAGAGGTCAGGGTGGGGGCTCCAGGGTCTCAGGGGACCCCCAGGGGGTACAGGAAACGCGCAACCTATTCTAGCAGCTGCTTCCCTTCCCCAGGCCTGAGCCTCCCCACCGTACACTGGACCCCATTCCTTCATATGTCCCCCAACTCCACTCTGGGGTCCTAGAGGGCAGGGGCTGAATCTTACTTATCTCGGCACCCTCGGTGTTTTGCACCATATCTGGTATACAGTAAGTGCCCCATAAAGTATCTCGACCAACTCGACTGAATTAATAATAATAATTTACCCCTTTACTGTTTGCCATGTGCCAGGTTCTATTTTAAGTTTTTTTTTCATGGAATTTCTCCTTGAATCTTGAGAACCACCCGATGGGACAGGTCCTCTTATTACCCCATTTTCCAGGTATGGAAACTGAGGCTCAGAGGGGTTCAGTGACTTGCCAAGGAAGAGCAGGGGTTTGAAGATGGCAGGACTGAGTGAGAAACTGAGTAACTCACTCCCCAGCAGCCCCTAGGGCCTCTGTGGCCCCCTTCCCTTCTTGGAAGATTCATAGGTTTTGAAGGCTGCACACTTTCTGACCTCAGGAGAGGGCCTGCACGCCAGGAGCATGCTGGGAGCATCTTCCCCTTGACTGACCTGCACCTCGAGGCTCAAAGCAGGACCTGGGGGCAGTAGGCCCCCTGAGAACCCCAGCCTGACCCAGTGGAGGGCACAGGACCCTGACATTGGGAAAAGCCTTAGGATCCCCTGTCTGAGGCCCTCTCTCAGGGAACTGAGGTGGGGAGACAGAGGCCCAGAGAGGGCAAGGGGCAGGCCCAGAGCCACACAGGAAGGTCCTAGGCTCGAGAAGGGAGTCAGGTTTCCAACACCCTGACTGCAGGTCCCCTTGAGTGCCTGGGCCCAAAACCCTGCCTCTTAGACTGGTGATGTACCGACCTCATGGTGACTTTGGGAACTCAGGAAATGAGTAGGAATGACAGCAGGCCATTGAGTGTCTTATTCCAAGTGACCTGGGGCCTCCCAATTAAAATGTCATTGGTTGAAATAAACTGTACTGACACGAATTTGGACAAACTGGCTGAGACGGCAACAACAACAGCTAGTTCCAGGACATAAAAGAGGCAGCACTGCTCAGGGGTCATTGTTAATGAGCTGGTCATTGCACCTTCCCCGCAGGCCGTTCGCCAGAGCCCTGCAACCCTGCAGAAGCCCTGGGCGCTGGCGCTATCGCTGTCTCCGTTTTCAGACGAGGAAACTGATGGACAGGGATTTGCCCAAGGACACACAGATGGTTAGGTGTCAGAGTGGGAAAATTCTTCTGTGTGCCTCCAAGAGCTCGTTCTATCTATCTATCTATCATCTATCTATCAATCATCTCTCATCTATCATCTCGTGTCCAGGGCTGGCCTCACATCCCCTGGTTGATGTCACCTGTCACTGGAAGAAAGATTTAATATGCTACATGAACTTCAGGAGCCTTCCCTGCCCTCCTCTCTCTGACAATTGTTGGCAAAGATTCCTACAGACAGCTCTGATCTTGGGGTCTTTGTCTCACCAGTCCCCACCCTGCCTCTACCTCCAGTCAAGCCCCAGAAGGGACCTTTCATGGTGGCAGCTGAAGCTTTTCACCATGACCAGCGGTGGCTGGAGACCAGGGGTTTTTCCCAGGGGTCCGACTGTGGGATTCCCTCACTACAGGTCTGTAGGCGGCAAAGGGGGGAGGCCGGTTAGGCCAGGATTCGAATCCTGGCTCCATCTCCGCCCTTCTGGGCCTCGCTTTCCCCATCTGTAAATTGGGGGCGTGCTGGGGAGGTGACCACAGGTCCTGCCTGGCACGGAGTAGCCACTCACAGAGGAAAGGTGGCATTCGGGAGCGGCCGAATTGCTACCCCAGCAGAGCTCCAGGGTCAGCCAACATTTTCCCACCGATGTCAATACATGATTATCCTCACGTGATGTGTGCATTTGCTCAGTATCTCCCCCACCTGCAGGGCAGGCCAACTGTTTCACCTCATTGTGTGAAATCTCAAGTCTGATCACCGAGGGGTCTAGGAACATACACACATGTGCACGCACACACACACACGCATGCACACGCACACACACATGTGCACGTGCACAGCAGAAAGCTGGACAGAGGAAAGTGCTCCCTCCCCTGAAGTTTCGGGTGAGGGACAAAGGATAAACAGAGAGGCCACGCAAACAATCTCTGGCTCACAAAGGCCGAGACCCCGACTCTCAAGAGGCCCCACACCCCACAACCCCTCTTGGCTCCCCAGGAAATGTGCAGGCAACGTGTAGGCGCTGGCCTGGCCTCACAGGAGATGACTGTGACCCTACATGATGAGCCCCCTGCCCTTTCTGGGCCTCAGTTTCCCATCTGTAGAATGGGCTCACTGGCTTGGGCAGTGAAATGGTTGTAGCCCATCAGTTGCCCTACCTTGTTCCTGGGTCCTATTTTTTTCCAGGACTCAGGAACTCACAGGCAGGCCATTAAGAGCTGGGGTCAGGCCAACCCTTTCATTTTACCCAGAGGAAACTGGGCTGAAACTGGGATTAGGCTGCTCAGGGTTGCACAGCCTGTGGGAGTGGAGCCCTGAACTTCGAGGCCACTCAGAATACCCCGCAGGAGGCCGCTTTCCAGCTGTGTGTCCAGCGCTTCATCTCCGGGCCTCGGTTTCCACATCTGCATAGTGGGGATAAGGGCCACCTCCCTGGACTACTGTCAGGATAAGAAACAGCAGTGCCTGGGGCACAGTGGGTGTCATTAGTGGGCCCACATGATGAACCAGGACCCCCAGCTTGGACCAGGGCCTTTCTTTAGAGTCTGTCACTCTCAGAGTTTACTGTTTTAAAATGTGATGGCCCCAGCTGAGGTCAGGGAGATGCCAATGATGCAAAATCCACCCCTAAGACCCAGGTACCCCAAGACCCGAGGCCGAGGGGCCACAGCAGCTGCTCCACCCCCACCCGGAGACTGGTAGCCAGAGGGGAAGAGCGGCCCACAAAAACCTGGCTTCAATTAGTGGCCTTTGGGGGAGGGGGTCTGGCTGAAGCCTGTAGCCCCTGCTCTGGGGCAGCCGAGGACAGGGACCTGGGCCCCTTGGAGGGAAGACCCGGGGAGGGACGGGGGTCCCGAAGGCTCACAATACACACACACATACACACACACACAAAGAACAGCAGCAGCCTGGACACACAATACATATACAGACACACAACAGATCACACGGCCCACCAGCACAGATCCACAGACAACATACACGGTCCCCACGGACACACGAGCTGATTCTCCAACAACACATGCACATCCACAACCCCCTGTCACACCATGGATCCCCCCCAGACGGGACAGTCCCAGTCCACATCACCTTCCTGCTGATCCTGGGAGCAACCCCTGTGGCTCCCACTTTCAAGAGCACATCCCCCTGAGCAAGGCCACATGGCACACACACAACATGGCACACAGGGGCACAGGAGGCCACACACACTCTGCTCCCTCACCCTCAGCACACATCACACACTACACAGCACCCAGCCCACCCTCAAAACTCACCCGCACTTAGAGACGCCCCCTAAAGCGCTCCTGCTGGCCCCCAGTCCCTAAACTCATAAACACCCCTAGGCTCCCCGGACAGAGGAGGGGACCCCAGGACTCACCGGTCCCTCCGCACACAGGCCGGGGCTCCGCCAGGTGGAGCGAGAGAGAGTCGGTGGCAGTGCCCGCTGCTCCGGGCTGGCCGCCCCGCCCTCCTCCCGCCCCTGCGCCCTCCCTCCTGGCTGCGGGGCCAGCTTGATTTCATTAGGGTTTGGGGTGGGGACAGGGGGAGGGGTGGGGCTGCGCCGGGCCACACACATCCCCCCTCTCTCACACTCCCGCGGGCGCCCCTCCACCCTCCGGAGAAGCCCAGATGGGGCACTTCCTCCCCGACCACGGTCCCCAAGGCGGGCTGGGGCGCACAGACAGGCAGGCGGCCCACAGCGCCTCCCCCAAAACAGCAGCCTGGGGTCTTGCCCCTTCAGAAGAAGAGATCAGGAGGCTCGGAGGCCCCTGGAAGTGAGGGGGAAATTCCCAGTCCTTGGTTCCAGTTGTGACTCAGGTTTTCCAAGGGTCGGGGTGCAGAGTGGGAGTCCGGGTGTAAGACAGAGCATGAGCTGAGGCCTGATGGACAGTCCCGGCTGGGCCAGGGAACAAGTTTTGAGCATTCGCTGTCTGGCCCTGGTCCGGCCCTTGCCTCCTCCAGGCCTCAGTTTCCCCACTTGCAGGGGTGGGTGGGACGCTTTCTGGGCTCCCTCTGGCTCAGACATTCTAATGGCCTCACACTACCCCAAATGGTGTGGCTGGAGCAGGAGCTGTGGCCCTATTTCACAGATGGAGAAAGTGAGGCAGGGTGAGTCCAAGTGGCTCAACCAGGGGACTGCAATAGGTCAGTAGTAGTCCTGGAACCAGCACCTCTGGCTGACCTGAGGAATCCAGTGGTCAGTGGCCCCTCATTCATTCATGACTCATTCATTCAGCAAATGAACGTTCTAGATGTTCTTAATAAACTCCTACAGTGCACCAGGTGCTGTGCCAAGCAGGTCTCAGAGGTGAACCAGACACAGCCCAGCCCTCAAGGAGCTCGAAGACTTCCAGGGAGAAGGGCACATACATGAATTACTTTTTTAGAAACAGAAATGGGTTTGTGGTAGTAGAGAGGCCAGGCCAAGGGCTCGGGGACCCCAGGGCAAAGAGAAGTCGAGTGTGACCTGCGAGGCACTCCAGGTGGAGGGACCAGCATGGATAAAGGCCGAGTGGCTGTAGGGTGACCTGGACAGAAGGAGGGAGCGGGTAATGAGGGCTGGGGAGTTAGCAGGAGCCGGGCGAACTTCTCAGAATGTCCTTCATCCAGCCTAAGACGGTCCGTTCTGTGCACAGAGCAGCCCCCACAAGGAGCCCAGGACCCAGAGGCAGTCAGGTCGGGGTTCAGATCCTGCCTCCACAACACCCGGCCCCACATGGAGCCTCTGAGGAGGGCGGTGGAGGGCGTGAGCGTGCCGGGCAGTATGGAAGCATTGGCCAGGGCCCGAGTGTATGAGCTTCCCGTTGCTGCTGTAACTAATGCCCACGCGCTTAGTGGCTTCAGACAACACACATTTCTTTTCCTACAGTTCTGGCAGCTAGGAGTCGGCGATGGGTCTCCCTGGGCTCAACTCAAGGTGTCGGCAGGGCTTCCTCCATCCTGGCATCTTCAGGGGGGACGGTCTGTTTCTTTGCCTTTTGAAGCTTCTAGAAACCACCTGCATTCCTCGGCTCACAGGCCTCTTCTTCCATCTTCACAGCGGCTGCCTGTCACCCCACCATCTCTCTGGGTCTCTCTTCCAATCCCTCTTCCACTTTGAAGGACCCTGGTGATGACACTGGGCCCACCCAGATAATCCAGGGTAATCTCCCCATCTAAGACCTCAGTTCAGTCACACCTGCGACTCCGTTTTGCCATGTGAGGTGACATATTCATACAGGTTCCAGGGACTGGGATGTGGACATCTCTGGGGAACGGGCATTATTCTGTCTCCCACATCGAGGTTGAATATTGTGCTTGTTCCCCGGAGAACTGGAATCACCTGCCCTCCAAAGCGCTGGGTTCCTCCTCCCATAGGGCCTCCCACTGCTCAGGCTCCATAAGTGCTTGGGGAGAGGTGAAGGGATAACCGAAGCCCATTTGACAGGTGAAGAAACTAAGGCTCACGGCAGCGTGACCTACTGAGAAGCAACAGCATGTTGAGGGTCAGAGCCCCTTCTTCACTGCCTCCAGCTGCCCAATTAAAGGGCTATCGGACCATGTCAACATACACACCCGCACACAAAGACACACACGCTCACCTTCAGCCAACCCACAATCCCAACCCACAATCTGAGGTCAGAACAGCAAAATATCAGCCACTGATGGGAGGGAAAAAAGGATCCAGAAGTTCCAGCCCCAGCTCACACATCAACTGTGGGTGGCTGGAAATCCCTGCCCCTCTCTGGGCTGCAGCTAAATATGGGGTCGGACTACATGTCTGCCACAGCCTGCCAGCACTGTTTCCAACACTGTGACATTCGGTGTCACACCCTGGGAGACAGTGATGAACAAAGGCAGAGTTTGCAAAGTAGAGGTGAGACCTGCAGTAATGTAAACCAACAAGTGAATATCTAACCGCAAACTTGGCTAAGAGTTGGAATGAGAGCTCAGGGGCTGTGGCAGGCTAGCGTGGGGGGGGACTAGTCTGGTCCCAAAGGTCTTGGAGGCTTCCATGAAGAAGTGATAGCAGAGTGCTCTTGAAGACGAGGAGGAGATATTTAGGAAGCCAAGGGTGCGAGAGGATTCCCAGCAGTGAGAACAGCACGTGCAAAGGCCCTGAGGTAGACGGGAACCCAGCAGCTTTAGAGTAGTTTCTGAAGATTATTATTGAGTGAGAGGAGATGAACCAGCTCTGCAGGGACCAGAAACTTTGCCTATTTTGTGCACTGCCTTCACTCCAGCATCTAAGACGGTGCCTGGAACATAGTAGGTGCTCAATAAGTGCTTGTTGCTGTGTGAATGACCACTCTGACCTCCACTCTTGAATTCCCACATTTTGACAACATAAAGCTCTGAGATTTTGCTTCAGCCACTCCTTGGCCTTCCCGAGGGTCTCACATTCCCTAATTCCAGGACCTGTTTCAGGGCGATCTCCACGACCTGCACTGCCAGGTCCCCAAGGAGGCACAGGCAGGTCTGTGGCAGGCAGCAGGCCTGGCCACTCGCTTGCAACCTGTAATTTCGGAGGCAGAGAGCAACGGGCCCTCTGCCCAGCCTTGAAGCCATTCAGAGGCCTCACCCTGGGCCTACCATGCAATTAGCAGCCATGACCCCCGCCCTGCAGAACAGCCACGGCCCAGGAGGCAGGAAGGGCCAGGCAAGACCCACCCTCCTCAAGTCTCTGCCAGGGTCTCCCCAGTTGGGCCCGAGGCAGGCCGCCTGGCCCACCACAGTCCCCAGCTCCAGCTTCTCGTGGGCTCAGAGCCCCTTCTAATTACACAGCTCCTGGGGCCACTGGGGCCTGCGCTCTGGGAAAAAATAGCCCAATTCTTTCATGTGGCCAGAGAGGCCGGGGCTGCGGCCCACAGGCCTGGCCTGCAGAAGGACACCAGTCAGCAGCCTCCCGCTGGCTGCTCCAAGGAGGCAGAGTGGGCCTCATCCACGCAGGCCAGAGCTCTGGGTGTGCTGTGAACCTCCCTGGGCCTCAGTTTCCCCACCTGTCAACTAGAGATGCTCACTTATTTCTCAGCTAGTCCCCAGCTGCCAAGCCCAGAGAGGTGCTGCCACATCTCTGCTCAGGCTGTTCCTCTGCCTGAAGGATCATCCTCCAAGCTCCTCCCCTCACCTGACCACCTCCCTCCACATCCCTCGGCTCAGTCATCACCACCTCCAGGTAGCCCTCCCTGAACCCAACCTCTGGGGAAGGAGATCAGCAGCCTCCTCTATGTTCCTACGCCCCAGGCTCCCCACTTAGAGCGCTGAGCATATGGGGCTGTAGTGTCCTATTTACATGAGTCTCCACACCGTCCACTTCTCGGGTCCAGAATCGGGGCCTTTTCTGTCAAGTATCCCTAGCACCAGTGCCTGCAACATAGTAGGTGCTCAATAAATTTCCTCCACCGGCTGAACAACTCTAGTCCCACCTGCCCATGTTACAGATGGGGAAACGGAGGCACAGAGAGGGGATACACTGACTATTTTGCTCTGCACCAGCTCCTGCAGGGGAACAAGACAGCCCCTGCCTCTGCCTCGGGGCCCTCCTTGCAGAGGAGACAGACAAAACACAAGCCAGCTGAGAAGGTTACCCAACACTGCAAAATGCTATCAGGGGGATTAAAAAGTTGAGAGAGGGGGATGCTAGCAGGCGCTCAGGCAGCTATTTCAGCAATTGTGGCCAAGGATGTCCTCTCTAGAGAGATGTCTTAACTAACACCTGCAGGATAAGAGGAACTTCTCAAGGAGCAGGAGGAAGAGCTTCCTGGGCCAAGGAAACAGCAAGTGCAAAGGCCCTGAGGTAGGGAAGGGCTTGGCATTAGGCCTCCTCCAGGGAAATGAGACTCAGTGCCGATGCGTTCTCACCAGGGAGCAGTTGGAGCTTGGAAATCGGGAGCATTAGCTCCTGCTTCTGCCCCTCACGCACCGTGTGACCTGAGCCTCAGTTTCTCTTCCTGCACCAGAGGTCAGCAGAGGCCCCTCCTCCAAGCTCTGTCTGTCTATGATTCTAAGTAAATTTTCCACTTGTTTCCACTGGTTTGCCCACCCCCAGCAAACACCCGGATGCTCGCCCGCCACTGACTGGGGAGAAAAAAGCCAAGCACCGGGGAGCACAGTCTCGCAGTTTTTATTACATTAACCAGACACTTCCCGGATGGCCCAGAAATCTCACTCCTAGGTCTTTCTACACGAAAACACACAGCCACACAAAACCAAAGCTGCCCATAATGGCTTTATCCAGAACAGAAAAAAACTGGAAACGACCCAAATGTCCACCCACGGAAGACCAGACGAGCAGACTGTGGTACGTCCAGCCGGTGGAAGGCGCCGCAGCAGCGAAAGGAAGAGCCCGAGACATACGGCAACGCAGGTGACCCCAGGGACAGGCCCAGCGAGCGAAAGGACCGGCCCGAAGGAACACGCGCTGGGCGAGGCCACTTACAGGGCCTGGAACAAAGGGGAAACTAAGCTGTGGGGACAGAAGTCCAAACAGCAGTCCCCGGGGTACTGCCTGGAGAGGGGCGCAGGGCAGCCCTGGGGCTGGGGCTGGGGCTGGGCCTGGGAGGGCGCCCCATCCAGACCTGGGCGCCCCATCCAGACCTGGGCTCTTAGGGACACACCAGGCCGCACACCTCGGCCACGCGCACTTTCCCTAGGTTGGGACTTCGCTAAAGGTTTTCTTAGACGAGTAAAGAACCCTCATCCCTCCTTTTCGGAGGGTCTGGGGAGGGGGGACCAGAGCCCGTAGGGTCCGGGCCAGCTGCGCTGTGCTGTAAACATTTACATTCCCCAGAGCCCGACCTGGGAGCCCGCGGGGAGGGCAGGAATGTAAACACCCGCAGGCCCGGCCTCCGCCCCTGGGTGCCCAGGAGCCCCCAGCGCCCTTCCCACCCCACCCCCACCCCATCAGCGGAGGAATCCAGAGGGTGCTGTGAACTTCCTTTGCAGGTCTGTTGGCAGTGGGGGGCCTCTCCCCAACTTTGAGAAGGGGGCTGGCCTAGAGTGAGAAGTGGAGAGGGATTGGAGCTGAACTTCAGGGCCCTGAGTCACCCAAACACTCAGTGTGTCATCTCACATTTCTCCTGCCCTCCTTCCCTCTTTCCCTTCCTTCCCCGCCTCCTCCCTCCCTGGGTCCTTCTCTCTCTCTCTCTCTCTCCCCCCCTCCCCCTCAGCAGGTATTCATTGAGCACATACTATGTGCCAGATACTTTCCAAGCACTGGGGCTACAGCAGAGAACCACACAGATAAAAATAAAAAACCCTTGCCCTGGCTGGTGTGGTTCAGTGGTTAGTGCATCAGCCTGCGGACTGAAGGGTCCCGGGTTTGATTCCAACCGAGGGCATGGGCCTCCGTTGCAGGCTGGATCCCCTGGCCCTGGTCGGGGTGAGTGGGGGAGGCAACCAATCGATGTGTCTTCCTCACGTCAGTGTTTCCCACTCTCTCTGAGAAGCAATAAGAAAAAAAAAATCCTCAGGTAAGTATTAAAAAATAATAATAGAAGATCCTCATCCTTATGGAGCTTACCTTCTGGTGGGACAAGGTAGACAATTAAACAGATAACAGTGATGTATATCTGGCATGGCAGTCGGTGGCGTGGGGCACAGGATGGCACTGGGACAAAGGCCGGAAGGGTATGAAACAGTGACCCAGGGAGATGGTCAGGGGAAGAGCGTTCCAGGCACAGGGAAGAGCCAGTGCAAAGGTCCTGAGGTGGGTGTGCCTGGCATGCTCAAGGGCTGGGAAAGGAAAGGATCTGGCGTGCGGCTGGAACAGACTGAGCGAGGGCAGCGGGAGGAAGTGAGGTCAGAGGCCCGGGTCTGATCACAGGCGGCCTCTGCGAGCGTTTGCAGGGAGGGCTCTGGGCTTTTGCTGTGAGTGGAGGCCGGCCGCGGTTCCCTGTGTCTGTGAGACCCTTCCCCACTCTTCCTCTCCCTGCATCAGGCCCCTGTCCTCTATGCCCTCCCCCCACACATACCCTTTCTCTCGGGGACGCTGGCCAGGAGATGGCTCTGGGTCCCATCTCTGGAGAGAGGAAGGGGCTCCGCGTGAAGCCCCCACGAAGGCCATGAAGATCCCCAGCCCAGACCACCAGCTTCTGACTCAGTAGGACCAGAACCTTGGCTCCCGGGGGCTCCCGATGAACCACCTCCTCCTGGAGCTGCCACCAGTCCACCTTCTGCACCTGGGCCCAGGGCCCACCCCACAGCGAGGGTCTTCGCGGCATCCAGCTCCACCTGCCACAAGAGACAAGGCCGCGTGGGGGTGACGGCAAGGAGGTAAAACCCACCCAGGAGAAGCCAAGATCACCTGCTCTTTGGGGAACCCTGGGTGATCTTGGGCTAAGTGACTCAACCACTCTGGGCCTCAGTTTCCTCATCTGTAAAATGGGAGGTAATAATAACATCCCATCCCTGGGTTACTGTGAGAAGGCAATGAGCCTTGGCACCTGGCACTAAATAATTAATAATAATAATAACAATAACAGCAACACAAATGGCATGTGGGCCTGAGACTACACACCACTGGGACAAGAGCAAACACAAAGGCCTGGCATACAGCAGGCGCTCCATAAGGTTGCTGGATGGAAGGGTAGAGCAATTAGCTACCCCAGCCCCCACCCAACAATGGGCGGGTCAGCAAGGGGCGCCCCCTATCCTAGGGGGAGTGTGCATGCAGGTCTGGGGCTTGCCTCCCCCCTCCCCCCACCCATCCAGTCCCCCCAGCTCCCAGCACCCGCCACGCAGCCAGGGATCCTGCATGTGCACAGCGGGTTGATCTCCTCTGGCTGAGTCCCGCCTCCCTGAGCCAGGACACACGCACGCGGGTGCTGGCCAGGGGGGGTGGGCCCCAACAGCTGGAAACATCTGGTTTGAATTGTCGGTTGGAAGCACCAGCCAGGCAGCCAAGGAATTTGTGAGCTAATTTTAGGCCAAAAGGCGGAGAGCTCAGCGGGGCTGGGGCTGGCTCCCCAAACCACAGGGGCAGGGCTTCGAGGCTGGGGGGATGTGGAGGCTCCATGGTGCTCCTCAGGTGGCCCACGCCTGCCCCGCAGCCGGGGGCTGTCTCTCCCAGGGTGGGCGCTAACTGGGCACCTACAGTGTGCCAGCCACGTCCCTGCCCCTGTCACCCTCCCACAGCCCCAGGAGGAGCGAGCGTCTTCCCATTTCACAGGCGTGGAAGCTGAGGCTCCCAGAGGTGAGCGAGACGCCCAACGCCCTGCAGCTAGTAAGTGGAGTGGGGATTTGAACCACCTGCCGGACTCCAAGCCTTAAACCTGAGGTTCTCTTGATCTCGGCCCCTGGCACTTGTATTGTCAGTCCCTGTGCCGTGCCTCCCTCCTCACACCCTCGCAAAGCCCCCCTAGCAGATGTGCTCATTCAGTAAATGTTTCCTGAACCCGTCCTGTGTGCCAGGCACTGTGCAGTGACAAGGAAAGAGTGAACGTGGGGGACAGAGGTCCCTAACCGTGTAGAGCAAAAATGAATATATCAGCCCTGGCTGGTGTTGCTCAGTGGTTAGAGTGTTGGCCCGTGGACTGAAGGGTCACAGGTTTGATTCCCGGTCACCTGGCATCCCAGGACCTGTCAGGGGGCCTGGCACAGAGCGGACATGCTATAACCATCGAGTTACGGGGCTTGGCTGTGTCAGCAGAGGTGGGATATGGAGGGTGAGTTTGGGGAACCTCTGACCAGATCAGCTGCTGAATGAACCACCCGCAGGGCTGGCAGCCAGAGCTCATAAGACAAAAGGGACCTGGAGTAAACCAACATGCCCCCCCCCCATTTCCTGTCTACCCGCCTTCCTTCCCAGTCACCAGGGCTGAAGTCAGCAGAGTCTAGTTTCTTAGCAATGTATCCTGATGGAACAAGTGGTCCAGCTTTCTGAACCTCAGTTTTCCCTGCAGTAGAATGGGGTGATTATTGCACCAAGGGCGCAGGGTTGTTGTGAGGCCTAAATAAGATAAAAGAGATAAACTGTTCAGCTTGGGGCTGGGCATGAAGCCACTGCCCAATAAATGCCAGCTTCTTGTCCCCAGCCATCTTCTCTTTGTCCTAGGCCCCAGTTTTGTTGTTTCCTTGCAAGGAGGGAGGGCTGGGTTCAACTTTGTCACCCTTCCAAGTGCCAATGTTGTCCTTCAGCAGTCAGGAGCTGCAAAAGGTGACCAATGGGGACTTCTAGGCGCCAGGGCTGGTCAGCAGGGGTGAGAATTTGGGACGTGGGATTCCCCTAAAACCCCATTGTGATCTCAAGGACAGTATGACATAGTGGTAAGAACATGGATTTATTTTATTTTATTTTTTAAGAACATGGCTTTCTGATTCAGGCCTGGGTTCCAATCCCAGGTCATCATGCATGACCTGGGGCAGGTGACTTCCTCTGAGCCTCAGTTTTCTCTTCTATAAAATGGGGAGAATGCTAGTTCCTCCTTCACAAGGTGTTCGAGGGGACTCGAGCAGACGTTGCAGATGTCCGTGCTCAGGCTGTATTTGCTGAGTGGATGAACTGGGCAGTTCGGACGCTGATGTTCAAGGACAGTGGGGGGTCAGGGCAGGAGAAAGGGCACAGTGGTGTGCAGGAGTCAGCCTCTGATAGCCAATTGTCAAATTTTCAGAATTTTGTGAGCCAGCTGTTGCATATGTTAAATTATATTACATTAAAAACCAAGGCCCTCAACGCTCTAAAATCATCACTTCCTGATTATTTTACTACATCCTACTATTATCTATGCTCCTGAGATGATTTCATGTGTGGTATCATCTGCTGTATGAATGGTTGGTTGCTCAAAAATCGTCCATGGAAGTATTTACACCAAGGAAATTGGCAAGCACCTCAAATCATGGCTTGGGTACCAGTCCACCCAAGGAGCCAGTTGTTGAACATTCATCAGCACCCCACTGGGTTTGGAGCTGGGTCCTGGCTACACAGTCCTTTCTCCCTCATCCTCAGACGCTGGATGGAAGGAAGATTCAGGCTGCCAATGGCTCTAAGAGCTGGTACTGGGCGCCCCCTGGTGGCTGCTTTAAGCACCCATCATCACCGACTGCCTTAAACCCTGCACCTGCAAGAAATAGAAAACCGGGGCACTCCAGGACCCCTCCGAGAAAGGGAGACCTGCTCCCTGCCCAGAAAAACGAGGTAACAAGACCATGGGAGAACTTCTCAGATGTCTCCCAAGTCTTTTAGCTTCTGGGTCCCCAACTTCATGATGGGGAGTCCCCCAGCTGATTTTTCAGATCACTCTCTAGGTGGAAGCGAGTGGTATGTTGCTCCTAACGCATCAGCCCTCCTCCAGGGCTGGCTGCCCCAGACCACAGTGGACTACCCTCCCCCACCAAAGCGCCTAGGACACACCTTCCCTGTGCGTCATACTCGTCCTAGAGGTTCGGGGGAGGGGTGGGCACTTCTCCACTTCTCCCGGATTCTATAGCCTGCCACGTTCCCTCCTGCCTTTCCCCGACCCCTCCTCTCCCTCCGGGCCCTCCCCTGAGCTGCATCCAGTACCTCCAAACCCAAGTCTCTCTTTGAAATCTCTCTTTGCAGCTTATGGCCTGAAGCAGAGGGGTCCTTTGCTTCCAAAGAGGCCACTGGAGGTATTTTTCTAGATGCAAAAAAGTCTCCCCTGAGATGAATTTCATTCCTCTTCTAGAAGGTAGAACAGCGTGCACTTCAAGCAGCAGGTCTCTACTCTCTTCAGGAAAATGACTGAAAGGCATCAGGGGGCAGAGCAAGAGTTTGAATCCCAGCTCAGCCACTGTCAGTTGGCCAGATGCTTCACCTCAGGAAGCCCCTGCCTTCTGATCTGACCCTCAGGGGCAAGGTGGGCTCACAAGCAGTAATGAGCGCATGTGGTTAAGTGTCACTTAAATAGGGAAGCCAACTATCCTGAAATGGGACTTCCAGGGCTAAAATCAGGAGGGTCTCAGACAAACTGGGACCTGTGGTCACGATATGCTTAGACCAGGGGTCAACAAACTTACAGAGCCAAATCCAGCCTGCCTCCAGTTTATAAATAAAGTTTTATTAGAACTCAGTCAAACCCATTTATTCATGACATATTATCAATCGCTGCATTCATGTTATGATAACAGAGTTGAGAACTTGCAACAGGGACCAAGTGGCCTGCAAAATGTAAAATATTTACTCCCTGGCCCTTTAAGAAAAAGTCTGCTGGCCCAGAACTTGAAATGACAGCTAGTCGGTACTCCTAGGAGCTGTACAAATGCCATACGAGTCCGCGCGAGGAGCGGGTGGGTACTGGGTGTTAATGGGAGACAGGCCCCAACTGGAACAGAGAGGTCGCGGTGGGCTTCTGGGGAGGCTGGCATTGATGTTCGGACTTGTCTGAGATTTGGGGGGAACCCAATTCTGTAGGCCAGGGCTGGGCCATGGGGGGGTTGAACAAAGTGGTCCTTCCCTTTACCCCCAAACAGCCTGAAATCTTTCCCAACCGCTCAGGGATATTTACCAAGATGCCCCCAGTGTCCAAGACACAATACTGAAGTCAACCCAACGGCTCGTGCTGGGGGCTTCCTGAGGAGGGAGGGACTGGGGTGACCGGCAAAGGACCAACTCCCCACCTGAAGGAGGCACCTTGATGCCTCGAAGCATCCAGCCAGCATTTGCTCGTCAAATAGTCACCGAGTGCCTGCACCGCACGGGCCTGGGCTGGGCAGCAGGGTGCCTGGGCGAACCAGGCGGAGCCCACCCCGCACCTTGGACACGGGGAAGGCAAGAGAGGACAGGACGGGGGTTGCTCTGTCACCAGAAGGAAGCTTGTTGGTCCACACAGTCTCAAAGATGGGGTAGCCTTGGGCTCCCCAAACTTGCCCCAGCCCTCACAGGCAAGACCTCACCCTGGGCTCCCGGGAGCGGTAGCTAAGAAAGTTCAAGCTGCCCCCAGTGGGGTAGCGGCAGGAAAGAGCCCTACCCCCAGGGGGCTTCGACACCGTCCAGACAGGCGGCCTGGAGCCTGGTGCTCGGTGGTGGCCAGGAGGGCCACGGAGGGATGGAGGCGGGGGCCGAGCCAGGGGCCTGGGCAGGGGGAGCTAAGGGAGGAAGCTGTGCAGGGTGAGGTCGTCCCCGTCATGATCCCCCCCTGACCCTTCCTTTAGGCCTGGCCTCTTGGTGGCGGGCAGGCTCCCGTTGGCTGTGGCCGCGGGCCCGTCCCCGCCGTCGGGCAGCAGGGCCGAGATGCAGACCATCTCGGTGGGCGAGTAGCTGCGCACGGGGTACATGTGCTTCCTGCGGGAAAGGCGGACGGCCAGCACCACGGTGCACACGAGGAAGGTGGTGGCCACCAGCGCCAGGAGGAAGATGGCCAGCAGGCAGTGCCTCACCGGCATGTAATCCAGGGCCCCCATGGGGCTGGGGGACGCGGAGCTCCGGGGGGAGAGTCCCTGGCTGTTTTTCCATTGTTTGATGAAGGCATCCGACGAATTGCTGACAGCCATGGTGGTGCCCCTGTGAGGGTCAGAGGGCACAGGAAGGGCTGTGGTTAGACCCCTTGTGGTAGCAGGTCCTGTGGACAGGGCCTCTGTGGTGGCTGGATCCTTAAACAGGGTCTCTGTGGTCCTGGGCTCTGTGGAAGGGGCCTCCGTGGCTGCTGGTTCCGTGGACAGGGCCTCTATGACAATGGATTTCACAGGCTGGGCCTCTGTGGCTGCTGCGCTTGTGGATGGGGCCTCCGTGGCTGCTGGGCTTGTGGATGGGGCCTCCGTGGCTGCTGGGCTTGTGGGTGGGGCTTCCATGGCTGCTGGGCTTGTGGACAGGGCTTCTGTGTCTGCTTGGATTGTGGACGGGTCCTCCGTGGATGCAGGTTGCATGGTCATTGCCTCCGTGGTGGCCTGCTCTGTGGACAGAGCCCCCTCTGTGGATGGAGCCTCCGTGGTGGGAGGGATTGTAGTGACCAGTTCTTTGGTCAGAGGGACCAGTGTGACGGGAATCCCCGGTGTGGCCAGTTCCGTGCCGAGAGTCCCAATGGTTGCCCCTCCTGTGTCCGGGCCAGCAGAGTCCCCTGTGGTCACCTCCAGAGTGGCTGGCGTGGGAGCACCAGGCCCCGCAGAATCTCTCTGCTGCAGTGTTCCCATCACAGCCTGCGGCTTGGGGCTCTGGGTCCCGGCCCCTGTGCTGTTGCTCAGCTCCTCTGGAGGGTCGGTGCCATCATACTCATTGTCCTCATCATTTGCATAGAAGTCTTCTTCCAGGGGCGCCTGTCTCCGGCCCCGGGCCAGCAGGTGGCTGGGGGCCCCCTTGGCCCCATCCTCCCAGCTCCCCCACAGCCCGAGGCTGCTGCCAGGACCCAGCAGGAGCAGCAGCAGCAGGAGTTGCAGAGGCATGGCACCTGGAGGGAGACATGGACAGAGGGACATCAGGACGGAGCACCCTTGGCCGCGATTCCGTGCAGTCACAGCTGGCCGTGTGGCTGTCCCTCCTTGAGTGACAAACTGACTCACAGGCCCCTCAGCTCCCAGCCTCCATCCGACTTCCTTCACCCACTGCTGAGAATTGTGTTGGTTTCCCATACGTCAGTCTGATCAGATCAGATCAGATCTTAAACCAGACTTTATGCTGTTTGCATCAGGCACATCCTGGCCCTCCCAATATCCTCACTTTACCAAGGGGAAATGAGGCTCAGAGAGGTGAAGCGATTTGCCCGAAGACACACAGCTGGCGAGTGGCAGAGATCAGAGTTGGAGCGAGTGAGGATTCAGGGGGGCTTTGCAGAGAGACCTAAGGTAGCTGTGGGGGCAGAGGGAGCAAAGGCCTGGGCGAGAGCTCAGCTTGCTGCGTTTGTAGCTGGGGCTGGGGGACAAGCTGGGAGAGGGAGGGCGGGATAGGAGTGAGAGGCCCTTGAAGGCCACATCCCCGAGAAAGGTCAGCCCCATATGTACTGGGTACCATGCAGGGCACAGGACTGAGGGTCAGACAAAAAGATGTTTGAGTCCTGGCTCTGGCTCTTATAAACCGCATGACCTTGACACAGACCTTTGCCTTTCTGAGCCTCAGTGTTCTCATCTGTAAAATGGGAGTAAGAAACAGTCCCCATCTCAGAGGGCTGTTGAGAGAACGCAGTGAGATGATGGATTCAGAAGCTCCAGGCTCACAGTAGGTGCTCAATAAATGTGTCACACACATCCATGCACGTTCTTTGCCCCCTAACCTGCCTTCCGGAGGCAGAGTTTCTCTGCGCATGGGGTGGAGTTCCTACTTGGGGGAAGGGTATACGGCCTAACCTTGGCTCCACTTTCCCGGGGGGGGCAGAGAAATTTAAGAAGAAGCCACCAGCACAGAGCCACATTTCATAATTATGAAAAGACTCACACACCAACCCTGCCCCCACGCTTGGGCAGCTTTTGGTTCCTGGAAGGCGAAGCCCTCAGCCACTTCCTGAAGAGAGGGAGGGGCAAAAAGTCCAGGCCCAACCCACCTGTTGATGAGTCTGGGCCCCACTTTCTGCAGCCTGGGGGCTGGGAGGATACCATGGAGGGGGCCAGGGGCCTATTCCCAAGGTGGGCCCTCACCCCTGCACCCATCCCCACAGTCCCCTGTATGAGGAGGGGAGACCACTTAGGAGCTGTGTGACCTTGAACAGGTCACTTCACCCTCTCTGGGCCTCAGTTTCCTCATCTGTAAAATAGGTAGTATTGCTTCAAAGAATGGTTGTGAGAATGGAATGAGATACTGCAGGGAAGGTCCCCAATGCTGGCATCCAGCAGGGGGCATTTTATTTGGGGGGCTCTCTTCGGGGCTGTGGGCAGAGGAAAGGCGCACCCCAATGAGGGTATAGAAATGGCAACCTCCCTGCCTCCCCTGTGTACATTTAGGGAAGCCACAGGGTCCTGTGTGAGAGCAGAGACCGTGTGTTGGGATAAAGACGAGCTCACAAGGAAGCCCATATCTCCCTGTCCAGGCCCATCTAGGGCCACCAGCTTGTCCTGGATATCCCCGATGTTAGCACTAAAAGTCCCTGGTCCCCATACCCTTCAGTCCCAGGCAAGCTGGGGCAGCTGGTCACCCCAGCCTGGTGCCTGCCATCCCATGGACACAGCAGCCTCATGCCAGGCCAAGGTTGGGCAGGCACCAGCCCATTTAATAGGAAGAAAACCCGGCTTCCAGAGGTCCTGTGACTCCGAGAGGCCACACAGGTAGCAAGGAGAGGAGCAGAGTGTGCGAAAGGTGGGACAATAACTAATATTTGCTAAAATAAATGTACTGTAATGAAAGATGTATTATAAAGCCCTCACTGTGGATGGATCATCCCATCATAGGAGGGACCTCACTCATCTTCACACTGGCTGTGAGGTGCCCATTATACAGGTTAGGAAAACAAGGCACAGAGCAGGACGTCATTTCCTCCAGGGCCCACCTTTCACCTCCTCTCCCCTCAGATGGCAGGAAAACAGCCACTTCCCAGAGGAGGGGGGCTGGGCGGGGCTCGGAGAGAGGTTTGTCCCTCTCTGTCAAGCTGTGACACCCTGTTTTCTGCTTACCTAGTGGAAGAGGTCAGACACTGCCTGTTTCCTGCCTTTCAAGCTAAAACCAAGTTGCTTCTGCCCCGAGCCCTACCTGGGCTGGGACGGGGCAGGCAGTCAGCTAGGGGGCCAACACCCCAGCTCCAGAGACCACACTGGGCCACCCTGGGCTTCCAAGAAACCTGGGACCTCCCATTCAGAATCTTGGGCCCCGCGAGTCCCAACATTCAAACTCTTAGAATCTTAGGATCCACAAGACTGAGCATCTCAGGGTGTGGGCTGAGCAGCCACAAGAGAAGGGAAGGCTCCAAACCCACAAGTAGTCAAACTGAGGCCCAGGTGACCCCCTTGACCCTCACACACCCCGAATCCCAGTGCAGGTCTAAGTCCCAGCAGACAGGACAGGGCCTGGTCCACCTTGGTATCAAGTCCAGTATCAAACCAGATCCAGACCAAGCCCTGTCGTTTATAAGCTGTGTGACCTTGGGCAACTGAACTCACCTCTCTGAGCCAGATTTCTGGCTGGAACGCAGGGACAATAGTAGCACCTACACCTCGTGGGGTTGTGGGTTGAAGTGAGCCCACCCAGGTTACATGTTTAGCACATAGTAAGTGCTCAATAAAGGTCAGCTGTTGGCATTGTTATTCTGCATTTAGGGCCATGTCCCTGAAAGTTCCCAACCCTGGGACAGCTTTGACACACCTCTGATATTGTCAGTCAGAGAGGGGCAGGACAGGAAGCCCTGGAAATCTCTCCACAGCAAGCCCTGGGTGCAGTGCACAGCCTCGGCCTCTGGTTTGCAAATCACATATACCAAGTGTAGACAGCGTGCCAGGCACTGGCCTAAGAGCTAAACATGAGTTATTAGCACACTGGGGCCCAACCAGAAGTACCTGCTTGTCCCCTCTGCACCTCAGTTTTCTCGTCTCTAAAAAGGGGACACAGTGTTCTGAGATGATTCCCAGCCCCTCTGAAGGCCCTGCTCCCACCTGGCCGAGGTTCCCGTGAGGTGCTGGGCCTGGCAGCCCAGCCCCTTCCCGGATCCGGGTTCTGCTTTCCCAGAGCTGCTGGCCAAGCCCGGGGAGGGAGGCGTCTGCCATTTAAGGTGTGGCCAGCCAGGCAGCCCCCGGAGAAAGCCCCTCTGGGGCCCAGGCCCGGGGAGTCACCTCCTGAACCCCTGCCCAGTGACCTTGAGAGGCCTGGCCCAGGGAACTCAGATATAGGAGAGGGAAGAAAGAGAATTCCAGCAACCAGAGCCCTGACCCGTCTACGGTGCATGTGTGTGCGCGTGTGAGCCTATGTGCACATGTGTGTGTGCACATGTGCAATTGTGTATAGGGGCCCGTTTGGCCACCAGCTCCCCATTCTTTTTGCCCCTGAAGCCCCCCAAATACAAATTAGTAAGAGTACTCTCATTATTATTTTCTTTTGCTGGCAATAGTACCCTAATTCTAATACTTTAATAATTTGCTATGAGCACACAGCATTGCCTCAGTCTTATAAAAAACCATGAAGAACACAGCTTTGGAAACAATATTTTTATGGACCATCCCTGCACCGGCTCCTAGGAATCGCCCAGACCCGACCCCAGCTCTGCTCCTGAACAAATCCCTTCACCTCTCTGGGCCCCGGTGTCCCACCCGTGAAAGGAGGGGCAGGGTGATTTTTAGGAAAATGCTCCCGATTTCTCCAATTTTTCAAATTCAGAAAGCTCCCAAGCCAGGAACTTCTGGCCAACCTGCCTGCAAGGGCAGGATGGCAGTGGAGGGGAGCAGGATCCAAAAGAGACGGCAGAATGGGGCCAGGGACTCCAGGCAGACCTTGGTCCCAAACCCCCAGATCTTTGATTTGCCCTCCCCAGGGGCTGCAGCTCAGGGCCTGCCCTCAGCCATCAGCAGGACCACTGGTCCCTTGGGCACCCCCAGAAACTCCCTGTGGTTTTGCAAGCTGGCACTTACCGTGCTCAGCAGAGCATGGGACAGCTGCTTCGTGGGCCCAGGAGAAGCGGCTTCTCTGTTTCAGGGACAACGACCCAGCCCACACTGCAGGGCACTGCTGTGGCAACCCCCGCCGTGGTCCTGGACCCTGCCAACGCCCAACGGCCGTGTGCGAAAGAAGGAAGCGAGAATGTGGTTACTCAGATGGGGCCACGTGATGGCCCACACCTCCTCGTTTGTGACAGCTTTGGTGACACTGTTGACTGGACTGGGTGGCAATGGGACATAGGGGCCCGCGGAGGCTGAGATCACTCTTGGATTATGGTAACCATGCAAACACCAAGAACCACAAGGAAATTTTCTGGGGAGCAACGGTTGAGGGGCCCAAGCTGAGAAAGGCCACAGCATTACGCCATGGTTGATGGAGAGTGGGGGTGATAGGGGACCCCGCCCTGGAAGGGAGTAATCAGATGCAAAGGATGGTAACCGCTTCTTAGAGCTCAGGAAGGGAGTGGGGGGAGAGAACCTTCCTGAGCTTCGCAAACACGAGTCCCTCTTTTGCAACAGACGGTTTCTCTGGGTGCACAGGGCGTCCCTCCTCTCAGCTGCAACCAGGAGCCTCTCTGGGGAGTTGGGCTGCAAATTCCATGAGGGCCACACCTGCCTGTTTTCTTTCCTAATCGGCTCATTTTGCCAACTTGGGCTGGACAGGCCAAGATCCAAAGGGGAGCAATTTCAGACTCCAGCCCTCTGGTAGCTCTTCGTCTGGTGGGAAGCCGGGGAGCTAACAAGTAAACAGACCACGATGACAGGGCGCGGTAAGTCACCCTGCGGTGAGCCAGGGAGGGGCCCCTAACTCCCCCTGGGTGGGGGAGGGCGTCAGGAGAAGTGGCCCTTGAGATGGCAGCTGAGGCAGAGAGCAGGCCATGGGCCAAGGCTGGGAGGCCTGGGAGTGCACCGAGCTCTCAGGAAAGCAGCCTGCGCTCTGCCCAAGGGGCTCAGGACACGTGCAGAGCGGTGCAGACCCTGCCCGGCCCAAAATGAAAACCGAGCCCGGTGGGTGGTGGCCTCACACAGGCCTACCTGGCTTTTGTCGCGCTTTGCTTTACTGCACGTCACGGGTATATCGCGGGAGGGATTTTTGGGCCTGTTTGCTCTTTTGTGCCGTTTTTTGACTGTTGACAGTGGAAGGTTTGTGGCAACCCTGCATAGGGCAGGTCTATCGGTACCGTTTTTCCAACCGCATTTGCTCACTTCTTGTCTGTTACATTTTTGGTAATTCTGGCGATATTTCAAAGTTCCTCATTGCCCTATCTGTTTTGGTAATCTGTGACCAGTGATCTTTTGAGAAGTCGCTCATGAAAGGACTCGGTGTTATTTCAAGAAATCGCCATAGCCTCCTCTGTCTTCAGCCACCACCCTGGTCAGCCAGCAGCCGTCAACATCGCCGGATGGGTAGAATATTTTTTAGCAGTATTTTAAAATTAAGGCATGTTCTTTTTTTTTTAGACAGAATGCTATTGCACACTTAATAGACTGTAATACGGTATAAACACAATTTTTAAATGCACCGGGAAACCCCAAAATTCGTGGAACTACTATATTGCGGAGGTCTGGAAGCCAGCCTGCAGCATCTCCAAGGTCTGCCTGTTCTTGGACACTCCTGAGGATCATCCGTGCACCGAACGGTCTTGCTTACATTAGCTGACAGATGGCAATGCTTGCAGCTGCCGAGTGGTGTGTCACACCAGCCCCACAATGGGCACCAAGTCACCGCTGCCTGCCCAGCTGTGCTCCTGCGGTTGTCAGCTCGGTTGCATTTTGCTCCTTTGTTGTATCGGGGTTGGCAGTGGAGTGGGGAACTGCTCACGCCAGTGACAAGACTAGCTCTAAAAAAAACTGAACGCCATAGACACCCTGGGCGGGCAGCTCAGTTGTTAGAGCATTGTCCCGATACACCAAGGTAAGCAGGCTCGATCCCTGGTCAGGGCACACAGGAGAAGCAACCCATGAAAGTATCAGTAAGTGGAACAAATCAATGTTTCTTTCTCTCTGCCTCTCTTAAATAAGTAAATAAATAACTTAATACCATAGAGACAAAGAGGGGAAGCATTTGGTGGCCAAAGCCAGCCAAGGTTAGCTTCCACCTGGCATTTACCAGGCATAAGCTGGCCAACCATGCCTTCAGTGATTACAGCGAGGGGAATTAAACGTTTATGGGGTCCTGGAAATACATGGCTGGGCAAGGCCTGTGTCTGACGGCCGGAGAGAGCTGGATCTCATCCTCTATCTGTAACTCACTGGACCTCACTGTGGCCCCTTCCCACGTGAGGCCCACTTCCCTGTCCGCTTCCCTGAAAATGGAGAAAACTTCCGAGAAGACGAGGGTGACGCCTCTCACAGGGCCACGCCTGCCTCCCCAAGTGCCTATTGTCCCACCAGGAAGCCGAGGCTCAGGGAAGGGCCCGGGTCGCCCCAACAGCAAGCCCACGTGTCCTTAGACCAACACGAGTGCAGCTGGCCCGGGAGCCCGGGTGTGCGGCCTGCTTCTCCGGGGCCGCGGTTTCTGAATCCACCTGCCAGCCCCAGGACCTTTAGTTCAAGTGAAAGCAAAGGCCTCATACAATAGAGGACAGAGCCGTTCCACTGCAAGGCCGGCCCTGGCAGGGAGGGAGGGGTCATACCCAGCTGCCTCCTGCCACCAGCCTCTCTGATTGGAGGCAGGGCTCGCAGGCTGAGATTAGCTATTTGAATCATCTGAAGGGGAAATGGCCACTCTGGAGCCGCCCGCAGCTAGGACGCAATTCCCCTTCTCAAATGGGAACAGAGCTGCAGGGCGTTCCTGTTCAGCCCCAGTCCAGGCCGTCCATTTGGGCAGCCCCAGGTGCAGGCTGCCTCGAGGGAAGAACAGGGCTCCCCAGGGGTCACTGGGTCAGTGTGGGCGCTGGGGGGTCCCAACCTCGGAAGGTCAGAGGGCAATTCAACCTAGAAACGTGCTCCAGACTCAGTGATTTTACAGGAAAGGGTTAGCAGCGGAAGGAAACCGTGCGTCCCACAGCCAACCTGAGCGCTAGGCCTTGGCAGCACCGGGATGGGGAGCTCTGGATCTCGGACCTCGGGGGGCTCTGAAACAGACCTGTGACAAGGTGTCAACCCAAACTGGCTTAAGTGGCAACAGGATTCCTGGGGTATCTCATGGGATTTCAGGTCAGAAATGCAGCTCGCCTGGCCAGTGTGGCTCAGCGGGTTGAGCGCAGTCCCATGCACCAGGAGGTTGCCAGTTCGATTCCTGGTCAAGGCACCTAACTTAGGTTTTGGGTTCAGGCCCCAGTCGGAGCGAATACAGGAGGCAGCCAATCAATGCTTCTCTTGTGTCGGTTTGTCTCTCTCCATACCCCCCACTTCCTCTCTCTCTAAAAATCAACAGAAACATATCCTTACGTGAGGATTAAAAAAAGAATCTTGCCATCCTGACATTTCGATACATTGCCTCCGCTAGAAACCGGCGGGGGGGGGGGGGTGAGATTTCCCTCGTTTTGGAACCGTAATTGCGGGTGGCAGTAAGCAGCCGAGGCGTTTGGTAACCATGAGACGCTTTGTGTACCGTCCACAACGCAAAGAGCATCTTGGCCCAGAAACAAACCTGCAGCAACTTCCTGTTATTTATGGGGCAACTTCCCAGTTCTCAGGCTTGTCACTGTAGCCCCAAAGCTTGGATTTTATTGCTGAAATCCTGGTGGCTGACTTCTCAGCTCTCAGGGTACGAAGCCCAAACACCTTTCCTTCAGGGCCCTTTGGCCACTTGCTCCAGTACAACTTCCTCCAGGGCCTTCAGCTCTGTAAAAATATTTACCCAGTGACAGCCAAGGTAAATAGCACCAGGTCCAGTGGGAGACAGGACCAGGAATGAGGGGAGCCCTGCTGCTGGCATCCGAGAGGCACCTGGCGGAGGCGAGGCTCAGCAGACTTGGCAGCACCCCTCCCCCCAGCTTCCACAGCACCGCAGGCCCCCAGGCACCTCGTTGGGGACCCCTTTGCGCAGTCATCTCCGCATCACAGGTTGGCCCCGAAGGCGGGGAAGGCGCCTTATTTGTATTTGATGCTCTAGCGAGCTCACACACCACCTTTTCACATGGTCAAGTCCTGCGTAACCTGATTTTTATGTAGCCAATCTACCTTTTCCTTTGTGATTTATTCCATTGCTTTGGGATTTTAAATGTTTTCCCCAGTCTGAAGTCTAGCTAAGGAGGAACTTACTTTTTTCTTCTAAATTTGAAAAAAAAAAAAAAGTTTCATTTAACTACTGACCTCATCAAGAATGTACACTGGTGTCATCTGGAGGCTGTGAGGAGTCCCTGCGCCCGGGGCTACTTCATGTAGCCACATCATTTCCTCCCACCACTGGTTTATGATGCTTGTTTAAACGTATTACTAATTTAGCATTTGTACATTAATTTAAATAATGTCTTCCTGGGAATGAAGGCATTCATAGCACATTTAGAAATTTAGAAGAATCCAATTAAATAAAGGTGACCCACGACCACTCTGTCCACATAGTAGTAACACTTGTGGCATTTATTCTACACACAAATATACACTGTATGTGCACATGCCCTCAAAAGGGTTTGTGAAAACCAATGTCTTCTGGGCGGTTACTCTATTTTATCCACTGTCATCCAAGGTCAGGGAGCTAAGCCGGGCCTCCTAACAAGAAATCTGGTCTCTTATGTTGGTATGAACAAGTCTAATGGACCTGACCTCCCCTCCCCCATCTTCCATTTGAAAAAGTACTTTTGTAAGTCAACTACCGTCATTTACCTCAAAGTGACTTCCTGGCAGAGAGAGTTGGAGAGAATTCTTTTTTAAACACAAATTTGACTTTTCTGATGAGGTGAGTAATACAGTTCACTGTGGGACGCTGGGAATATACTTGGTGGTAGACACCCAACACCCTGAAATAATATTAAATGACTTTAAAGAACGACGCAGCATTACAACATATGGATGTGACCGGTAAACAACCAACCCTGCTGGACTAATTTTTATTCCTCTAATTCCTGAATATATCTCCTGTTCGTTTCCTTGAAACAAAATTCCCAGAGGTGAAAATCCTGGGTCCCAAGTAGGAACACCTAAGCCCAGCCGGTGTGGTTCAGTGACTGAGCACCATCCTGTGCACCAGGAGGCTGCCAGTCTGATTCCCGGTCAAGGCGTGTGCCCAGACTGGGGGCTCGATCCCCAGGAGGGGGCGTGCAGGACGCAGCTCACCGATGTTTCTGTTTCTCTCCCTCTCCCTTTCTCTCCCTGAAATCAATAAAAACGTATTCTTTTTTGAAAAGTAAGAACATTTAGGACTTCTGATATACCCTGTCGCACTGCCCTCTGGAAGGTTGTGGCAATTTGCATAAACTCCTTCTAACAGTGGAGAAAAGGACTTTTAAAAATAAAAAAAAAATTTTAAAGGAACAAAGGGCACTGTCCAGCTTGGACAACAAGTCCGACCCATCTGAATAAGTAAAGGTGTATCCTTGACAATGACTCAGGTAGTAACCCAGTGATGGCTGCAGGACATTAAGGGCCACTTAGAGTTAACAAATTCTTAAGAGCCAACAAAGTTTTCTGGACACAGCATCAAGAACAGTAAGGGAAGTCACCTTTAGAAAAAGGGAAGTTCTAAGTTCTCCCTCAGTGGGGCTGTCTGGGGCCAACATGGTGACTTGTAGGTCTTCTGGCAAAGAAGCGAGGTGCCAAGTGAGCAAACCAGTCAGTCGTAAACACCCCGCACCAAGCACCCCCCCCCCCAACCCTGGGCCCCGGGGGCTGCAGATGGCATCTGCCAACTTCCACTTCCTGCGGCCATGGGCTGATCACGGACCTGGCCACCATTCTTTTCAGACAACAGCAACTTCAGAACTGTCTGAGGAAGGGCAGCCGTGTGTCAAGTGGTCATCATATTTATAACCATTTAGAAAAACCCAACTGTGGGAAATTCTTTACCACAATCACTGAAATGTCATGAGACAATGTTTTAGTGCAAAAAAGGGAAGCCCTTGAAAAAGGGCCATGACATTCAACGACCCTAAAAACCTGCTAGAATAAAAACCACAGCCAAGCCAAGGTATCCTCTTATCCACAAGATAAATACTCAGAAACCTAAGCATATACGTTCTTTTTTACAGGCAAAAGGAAAGAAACCATTATTTGTACAGTTGATCCTGGAAAATACATGAAGTTTGTATGATGCTGTCTTTTAAATGCCGTCTTTTAAAGGATAAAAAAAGGGACTCACTGAGGTCAGGGAATATGCTCAGGTCACAGCCCTGGTGAAGGCTTTGGGCAGGACTCAAATATCTAGGCCGCTGGAATCTGGTCCGTAGCCCTCTCCCAGACCTACTACGTGTCCCCTCTTGCTGGAGCTGAGTGGCCCACCCACACTTCCCCATACTTACCCTCGGGAGAAAACCGTCACCTGGCTGGTTCCACTGAGTCAGAGAAGCTGCGACAAACAGAGGGGTGTGGGACACCTCAAAGACTGCTGCAGCATGAAATAAACACGGACACCATTTTGTAATCAATGATTTTTTTATCTTTGAAAATGGAAGCAAGTGTTTGGACAGAATACTATGGCCGCTCTATAAGAGCCGATCTAGGAGTAATTCACTGGTTCTCCTCTGGGATAGCACGGCTTTAAAAAAAAAGAAGACAAAACAGGAAAAATAATCCACGATGCTTCAGGCGAGATGGAGCCTGGCGGGGCATCCATTCATTAAATAAGTCACAACGCTCACCAAGATCAGGATGGCCTCTCCTGCCCCCTCCTCTCTGAGCCACATTTCCTATGGTGTTGCACCACCATCAGCAACAACTTTGTTTAATTAATTTGACAACAGAACCTTAAAACATTTCTGAATCTTAAAAATGAAGGTCCTCAGCAGATTACAATGACAAAGAAACATGTACAGGTCTGAATACAAGTCACTGTAATTACTGTTTTATGTCCCGTTATCCATTTCAATATTAAAAATGCACACATACACATACACAAAACCACACCGAACATTCAGATGCCCTGAAATTATGGAGACAGCGATCCCAGTATCAGTTAAGAACACGGTACCTTTTCTATGCAGACATCACCCCCAGCTTGGCTGTGCATCTCAACCCACTGGCCACACTCTGCCCCATCCCAGTTCCCCGTGTTAGATGCTTCCAGCCAGGCCCATCCCCCCATCAGCACAAGCACGTGCAAACAAGTTCCCGTCATGGTCCCAATGGCACTAGACGTCGCACGTTCAATCACTGACACTTACTCCTTGCAAAACAGAGGCTCCTTAAATCTTGTTTCTCAAACATGCAGTATGACAAAATGGAAATGAGTTCTAGCTGGCCCTGGAATGGACAGGTGATCAGAGCTCAGGCTCCGGCTCCCCTGAGGCTGGGGAGCCTCTGTGCTTTGACAAAGCCTGGGTGCGAGCTGGAGGCAGAGCAGGTTAGTGTGCGTGGAAGGTGCAAAGGGACACATCTGTACACATTAAAGCTACAGCAGAGATCTGCGCTCCTGGTCTGGCTCCATTCTAGACCATTCTCTGTAGCCTCAGTCTTCAATAGCACCCTCTGGCCTCACCTTAGCCGAATGCAGTTAGGGCTGAAAGGCAGGAAGGAAAGAGGAATGGCTGGGGGAGCCCTGAGAGAGGTGGCTGCCTGGGTGAGGAAGAGGGAAGGCAGGAGCCTGGGTGGTGCAGGGAGAGCCACTTCTTCCTCCAGCACAGCACGGGGACAGCATGGGACATGCAGGAAAGCAGAGGATCACGCGGGGCCGACACTCCCCTCCGAGTTCCCTTGTTTTTAGTCCCTCACTGCACTTGGGAGCTAGGCAAGCTGCTGAAATGGGCAAGAAGGAACACTCCACAGTACGTGTGTCTTCTTGTCCCCGGCACCCTTGTCAAGTATTGACTGAAACCTGATGTTTAGTGATGAATGCAACCGAGTCTGCGTATACAACAGAACTGCAGGAGCACATGCTAGTTTAGGTTAGAGTATAATCATCTGAAGCACAGGACACCCAAGAAGCAAAACTCCATCCTGGTACAACCACCCAATTCCTACAAAAGGGAAAGGAAGGAAGGGAAGGGTACGGTGAGCATTTCTGATCAGAAGACTCAATGAAATGGGGGAGGGGGGGGATACGAATCCACGTGATTTTTCAAGTCTCCTTGTGCACAGTCATTACGATGACCAGGTTTGTGCTGCAAATGAGCCAGCACAATGTGGCTACTGCTCTGATTGTTCTCAGATGAATGTTTATACAAAATAACATCTTATTTTCATTTAGATTATAAACATACACAGTGCTGTCCCTTTCGAATTAAGGAGAAAAAAAACAACAAAAAAAACCCCACACACAAATACTGCAAAGTAGCAAAATACAAAGGAAAAATAAAAGCTACTTTTGGTTTTGGCAACATTAAAAAAAGAAATATAAAAAGCAATGTGGCATTGGTCCCTATTTGTTAAAAAAAGGTACTTGGGCACGACACTGAATTAGAATTGGTTGGTTTTCTAAAATTCAGAGTATCTTGGATTTTAAAAGTAGCACTTTTGTCTTAAAAGTTCAACAAGTCACATATAACACTTAAAACATCAAAAAAGCTTTCTGATAAAAAGCTCTGCTTTTAAATCACATTTTGTTTCTGCAAATTTGGGAGCCGAATTGCGTTCTGACTGGAATGTGGCCTATCGCTGGTGGACAAACCTGAAATGAATGTCTCCAAATGGCAGTGCCTCCCTCTCGCCCTCCCTGGGACCACACCAACAACCAGCTACCAAGCCCGAGTTCTTGCTCCCATTTTGGGGGTGGGGGGGACCTTCAGGCGGCTATCTTCGCCATCTGCTGTTCTAACTTGGAAATACGCTCATCTTGATTGAAGATTGTGTCTTTTATAGATTTAATCTCTTTTAAAATCTCATCCAACTTGGCTTCATTTTGCTAAGGAAACAAAAAGAGGAGGAAGGAGAGTCTTACAAATAGTGTGTGTCATCTTCACTGAAAGCCCCCCTGTCCACATCTGGGACAGCACTGGCCAGTGCCCAGGACCGGAAGGAGCTTTCTAGAGGCCCAGGCCCGAGCCAGCCACACACACCCTCAACCTCCTGCGGTCCTTACCACGCTGGTCGTGTCTGCAGTCTTCTTAGGGACGCTGATCAGGTCACACTTCTTGTTTGCAGGGGGCTTGCTATCCAGAATGTTCTTCTTGACCACCTTGAGGTCCCTGTTTTTGCCTGGGATATAGCCGTGCTTCAAGGAGATGAGGACTGGATCTGCGTTCTTCCCCTCAAACCACTCTTCTGCCTCCAGCGCTGCTTCGGGCCCCGCTGTGTCAGGATACAGGTCATCTTGGAAAAGGTCCGACTACAAGAGACAGTTTTGGGAAACCCTCAGGTGAAGAATCACAAAGGTTGGGGATCTGAGACACAGAGTACTTCGAAAACTGGGCACTTACCTTCCTGGGAACAGTCATGATAATAGGCTCACACTTTCTCTCATGAAGTTTGAAGAATCTTCAAAAAGGAAATAAAGGCAAAGTTGCATTAAGTAAAATAGGAGGCCAAGTAACAGGCTCAATAGCAACCACTTTTCTACAATGCTATAAGGGATCTGAAATGCTCCTCCCGCCACCGCAGCTGCCCCACCCTGAGGAGTGGGCAGAACTTAGCATTCCCAGTTTACAGGTGGGAAAGCAGAAGCCGCGAGCAGCTACACTAGGAAAAGGTGCTTGGGAGACAAGACCCAGGAGTAGATCTATGCAGGAAGGTGACAGTCAAATCCCAACTATCTGGGGGCAGACCCACTGTGGTAGAAATGGTAACACCACCAACAATGATTCATTTGTGTAAAGTTACCAGGTCAACAGACAGGAGAGAACGAACAATTACCTATCAGTATCTATGACTTAGATGACAGGTCTTCTGCCAACCTGAGGTGGTAAAACATTTATAAGTATAAAAATGATTGTTTAAAGGGAAAACAATACATTCCTAGGAATTAAAATTTTGGCATCCAAGCAAACCACAATATACTTAACATTTAAAAATTTAAAATCATCCCAAACGTGGAAAGCAGGAAACCTCTCCAGCCAGTAGAGTGGAGAAAGAGATGACCTGGGTTTGACTTCCAGCTCAACTACTGCACAGCCTGAGTGTGTGCCCACCTCACCCAGCCTCAAGTTCCTCATCCTTCCAGTGGAGGTAAAACAACACCTGCCTCACAGGGTTGCTCTGAGAGGTAGGAGGTGACCATGCAACGGGCTATGCAGAGCCTGACATATATGATAAGTGCTCAAGAAACAATAACTAGGAGGGGTCCTGAACGATCTCATGGCCTTTAAAACTTTTAGGCGACAATGAAATAAATGTGTTCCCAAATACTGAATGTAATATTAAATTCAAATTCAATATATTTTGAAGCACGTTTCGATTGGTGTGGTTTCAACCACAATCTTAAATTAGCTGAGACAGCTTTCTTCATTACTCCAGCTATAGAGTTAAATGTATTTAAAAACAAAACAAACAAACAAAAAACCCCATACTGGCTGATATAACAAAGGGCTTAAAATTTTATTTTTAAAGATGTGTTGATTATTTGACAAGTGAGTGACCAGAACAGCATACTTAGACAAATGTCCACAGAAACAGAGCGTCACATAACGTGGGCCAGGACCTTAGCCTGACAACACAGTGCTACTTGTTCTGTTGTTTAAAATGGCCAGTGGTGAGTCTCCTGAGTATCTTATGTTGACTAGTATGAGAAAAGAGTCTTCTCCCTAGGAAGCCCACTAGCATTATATATATATATATATTTGTAAACGTATCTTTATTGATTTCAGAGAGAGGAAAGGAAGGGGGAGAGAAAGAGAGAGAAACATCAATGATGAGAGAGTCATTGATCGGCTGCCTAGCCCGCAACCTGGGCATGTGCCCTGACCAGGAATCAAACCCCAATCTCCTGGATCCTAGGTCAATGCATAACCACTGAGCCACGCCTGGCCAGGCCCCACTAGCATATTATGGAATAGAATTTTTTAAAAATCCAGAGTAGTACAGAGAGGCAGGAGTTCTATAACACTTCCCAAATCAAGCCACGCCAACTCAAGACTCCACTGTAGGTCTCTGGTTTCCCTAGTTTAGGATCCGTGGGGTCCACAATCCACTTTGGAACCTAGTTCATCCCCTCAAAGGGTAGGAAAAGCATTCCTTATTTCCATCCCAGGGACAGGCTCTCCCCTGCTTGCCTCCCAGGGGAGGCTGGCCACAGCCTCAGCCTGAATACAAGAGATGATGGTTTCGCTCTTCAAATATGAGTCCAATACACACAGGCTGCACTTCAAGTTATAAAATCTGAAGAACAGAGAGGGGCACAGGTAGAGTAAATGATTTTGAAAGGTACCTCCCTGCTCTAAACTCCATGTCTCTAAGTGCGGGCAGGAAATGAGACACTATTCTATACCACACACAAGGGTAGAAAGACCCGGGCAGCACAGAATTACGTGGTGGTGTGTTCCTCTTGTAGAACATAGTCAGTATAAACAATTTCAATACTTTACAATGCTGCTTCTTTACCTGGCAATCTCACACTTGTTAACATCCAGTCCCCTCTTGGGCATGTAACCCATCCCTCTCTGAGGCTCCTTGCTGCTGAACGTGTTGAGGTAGTGGACATACGGGGATTCATCAGTGATCTCAAAATAGCGGATACTGCTGTCACCCTACAAGAGATCGGAGACAAGTTTGTGTTTACTATTAAGTGAAATATCTGAGTTAAGTGGGTGTCTCTTTCCCCTATAAATCCAGCATTAATTAGGACTCCAATACAGTGGCTGATTTTTCTTCCTCTTAAGAGGCCTGCCTAAAGCACATGATGGTTTCTCCTCCTGGCAGAGTAAGCCCTCACCAATCAAACACTAGCATGCCCTTTAAAGTCTCCTCGGCCCCCCCTGAAGCCTAGACACCAAGTCAGAGTCAGAGTCGGTCAGAGTCAGGGCAAAAATGTTACTGCCTCTGCCAAACAACTGCACTGCAATTCAACCTCAAGGACAAATGAAAGACCAGGAGGACTGTTGAGAAGGCAACTATTGATCTGAGTTATTTGTTCATTGGCATACAGCAGTGTCCTTCAGAGACCTGAGAGCACCAACACCAGACAATCTACATAACAATAAAAACAAAGACTTCCCTCATTAAGAGGCTGTAGTTTTAGTGACATCCTTGAATGCCACAAGGTTTGCTATCTCATTGCAATGTATAAATGCTGTAATAATCTTGCTTAGAATGGTCAGATTTTTTTGGAGATCTGAAACATATGCTAGTCTAAGTATAAATAATTGCCATGCAGTTATACCAACCTGAACAATGAAGGCAATAGGCAATTCTGCCTCATAGAAGATATAAATATAGGCATATATATATATCAGTGGGGACACACATGTGCACACGTATGAACACATAAATAGCTAGGCAGTATCAGACCCTCACAAACCTCTATCTTCACAATTTCCCTTTGTTTCAATCATATAAATAAAAATCTAAAGCAATGGAAAAGAGGCTAAACACATACTACTTGTTTTCTGCATACTAAAGATAATTTTCCACCTAGCGTTAACAACCTCTGAGTAACATTTCCTTTGGTCTGTTTTGATGCACTCCATGGCAGCTGTTAACATCAGAAGCAAAATGACTTTCAAGGAAACAGACAAGATCTCAGTTTCTAAGCGACTGACCTATAAAATGTAAAGCAGCCCTGCAGTGGTTCAGTGAACCACGAGGAGAAGTAAAACAGCATCCGGGCTTTGCCCAGAGAGGGGCATCCTACCAGATCCGAGGGACAACGTTACTCTACTTTTAGTAATTCATTTATTTCAACTACACAAATTTCTAAGGAAAAGTGAACCTACAAAAGAATAATACTGAGGTTACCACCTACTAAAATGAAATAATAATAATAGAGCCACCAGAAGTTTAGTTAGGCAGAGATTGATAGGTAGGAGGAGAGTCTTTTTATTTCAGTGTGGGGCCTTCCTATAACAACTGTCACCTCATGAAACTTGAATCAGGCCACATGGTTTCCAGCCCAGGGCCCTACCAATGAACTCCAGGAACAAGAACCTTCTGGAGAGTCCCTGAGGCCCTAAAGGCTCACATCCCCAAAACACCATCCTCCTTGGGAGTGCATGGCATGCAGCAGTAAGTACTAAATACCAGTCTAGAATTGCCCAGCAGACTTCAGCATGACAGGTGGAGAACTGGTCATTCATCCCCGATACCAATTAAGAGAAATCTGCAATCACCAACCACATAGCACCACCATGTAAAAGTCAATCAATAATAAATTTAAAACAAACAAAAGATCAAAAAACCAAAAACTTAAATGAAAAAATAAAACAAAACACCAGCATGTACTCTTTATCTCTCTGGAGTGCCAGAGCAGATTTTCCTGCCACATCTGCCCCAACCCTAGCCCAATCCCGCCTTCCATGAAAAGTACCGAACCCAGTATGTTATTACCACACAACTGGCAAGTTAGAAACAGTCCAGTCTCACCCCAAACATAACAAAATCATCCGTCCTTATTTTAGCTTAAGACACAGCACATGTCAAATTAATTAAAATGACACAATGCACTGTCTATCTACTAAATCTCTGAAGGATATACTTTCCTCCCACAGGATTAAATTTAATATTAAACATCAAAATGACTGCTTACCTTTCCACATAAGTAAATGATACTGGTGTCAGGGTCATAGAAAGGTAGCAACACCCCATTGCTAGTGTCCATTTCATGAAGAGCAATTGGTTCCTGCATATTTTTCTGAAAAAAAATTATACACACACACACTTTAAGGATAAATTTTTGTAACCTTACTATGCATTCTTTTATCCCTAATGAAGTTAGCCATCTCCCTACAATAATGAAAATTTGAACAATGCACATATAACACTCATACATGTAAACACCACTAGGGATACTAAAATGGCACCCAATTGACTGAAAATCATGTTGATTTGACCACTTAATTAATCACACATGTGTGATTCTATGACAAAGATGAGAGAGTGCCCTTCCCCTTTGTGACTTTTCTCTTTAAAAAGTACTTTTTTCCTATTATAAAATAAATATAAGTTCTTTAAAAAGTTACAAGGAACAACATAAAGATCATGCCATATGCCATCATCCTACAGCCCACTGTGGCAGAAACCATGACCATTTTGGTCTATTTCTTCCCAACACATGTACACATACAAATTGGGATCATACCATATGTGCAGGTTAGTATTTTTTCCACCTATGTGATTATAAACATTTCCCCAAGCATGACTACTCTGATTTAGACATTTGATCATATTCTTTATAAAATATAACTAAGTTTAGAAATCATTTCCCAAGTCTGGATTGCTCACGCATTCTTTTATAAAAATACAGTAAACACAGACTCTTGAGAGTACCACAAATACATATTTGGAAGACATTTAGCACTGAGTCTCTAGTGAGAATGAGAACTTCACATCCAATTTAAGACAAGTGGGAGTTCAGAAAACCATACTAAGAACCCCGTAATCTATGTAGCAACCCAAGACCCATTCGGAAAAGGGGGAGAGCTTGGGTGTAAGCTGGCGGGCAGGCGGGAAGGCGCGTACCGGGTTCCAGAGGGCCAGCTGCCGCTCACTCATGCGGCTGAAGCCCGTGGTGAAGACGTTGCCGTCAGCCAGGAAGATGGCTCTCATGGGCCGCGCGCCTTCATGCGCCTTCTCCTTCTCCTGCAGGCGGGAGCGGGGCACATCACACACATTCCAACTGCAAAAAGGGGGCCCACACCCCCAACCCGGCCACACCCCGCGTGCCGTGCATGTTAACCAGGTGTGTGTGTGTGTGTGTGTGTGTGTGTGTGAGATTAATAACCACCTCCTCTCCCCAGACAAGGAAACAAAGTGACACTACATGATTTGGTCAAGTTCCCTCAGCTCAGGTTAGCAAGTGTCACTCCTTCCACCATGCCCTGCTGCCAACCCAAGTCCATGCACTGCAAAAACAAGACACCTGGGAGGGCTCTGCCAGCTGTTTCTCTCCCAAGAGGATGATAACCTAAAGGAGAGTAGCCTGCTACATCTTTGTGAGACACTTTAACAGTCATTTTTGGAGCAGGGTGGAAATCAATTAATCAATTTTCAGTACTAAGCCAGGAATGCAGTTAACTTGGGTAGCTGATCTAGACTTGTCAACTCTTAAAGACTCTAGCAAACTGACAAAAACTTTGTTTCTTTGTGAAAATGGGTCACCAAGTGGGAGATAAGACTTGGGTAAAGCTGGAAATGCACAGCTCTGAAGAGAAGCTGGCTGGGAGGCAGTCAGAGCCTGTCCTGCCTTCTCCTGCACACAGCCGGGGCTCTGGCCAGAGGCATGGTCCGTCAGGAGACGCAGACCGCTCACTCCCTGGGGACTGAAGAATACTCACAGCAACGACCTCTGGTCCCCTGGGGTCGATCACTCTCACTTTCTTGTCTTTGGAAGCCGTGCAGATCAAGCTGCCGTTCCGGTTCCAGCTGACATTGTAAATCATGTCTGAATGCATGTCGTCCAATGTTATCAGGGCTTCCCCTGTGCCCACGTTCCAGATGATGATGGCATTGTCACAGCCTATGGGCAAACACAACCACGCCCCAGGTATTAGAAATACCTGGACAACGACACATTTGTTGCACTGAAAGGAAGGTGCTGACAAGAGGCCCTACTTACTGGGGGTTAAAAACTGAAGTGACAAAGAAAAAAGACATTTGCATAAGAGAAATCAATGTTAAAGTAAAAATACAGCTTGTTAAGTTTTGGTTCGTATGAAACAAACAAAAACAACCACCAAACCAAACAAAGAACTACAAGAAAATAAAATCCTATGTTTTTGTTTGTTTGTATGAATCCTCACCCGAGGATGTTTTCATTACTTTAGAGAGAGGAAGGGAGAGAGAGAGAAACATCCGTCAGTTGCCTCACATACACACCCCAAATGGGAACTGACCCCGCAACCTAGGTGTGTGCCCTGACAGGGAACTGAACCCGCAACCTCCTGGTGTATGGAATGATGCTCCAACCAACTGAGCCGCCCGGTCGAGGCCTACGTTTTCTTTTCCTTAAACATTTTTTTATTGATTTCTTAGAGAGAGGGGAAGGGAGGAAAAAGAGAGAGAAACATCCATGAGGAACATCAACCACCCCTATCAGGGATGAAGCCCACAACCCAGGCACACGCCCTGAGGGGAACTGAACTAGCAACCTATGGTGCATGAGACAATGCCCAACCAACCGAGCCACACCGCCAGAGCAAGGCCTATGTTTTTTTAAAAGTTAACCGGGCTGGTGGACCCCAAGTAATTGTCAATTTTCTTTTCTAGTAAAACAAGCATCAGAATGAATATAGCTCACTTCTTTTCCAGTGGAGCTAAAAATAAAGACCTTTAAAAAAACTGTTTAGGACACTCAACAAAGATGGTAGATGGCAGGCTATGCAAATCAACGATGCTGTACTATATGGTCTTGGATTAAAGTGCAGCTGATTACGGTAAGTGGAAAGGAAATGCAAGGACTGGCCTAACTGGCTCACAACAGATCTTTATCTTTAAAGGGGGAGAAAAAATAGGCCAAGACTGGCCTGATTTGAGAAGCCCAAGTTGTTATCACGTAGGCATGTGGATTCAGAAACTGTCCCCAAAGAGGCCACACTGTTGACTCGGCCACAACTGATCAAAACCCTTCCTTTGAGGGTCTGCCCCAAGTCCCCAAGTCTCCTTTAAAAAGAACATCATTTGTTGCTTCCAGAACATAATTTCAAGTATAAAAAAAAATAAAGGAGTGGACAGATATTCTGAAAGTGGATTCTTGCCAATAAGCCAATTTTGCAAGCATTTCAGAAGACTTAGTCACTAATATCCAGAACACCTAAGTACCTAAGAGTGAGAAGTAGGAAATGGGTGGAAAAACTGCACAACAGAAGAAAAGTTGGAGAGGAACTCTGGGCTGGAGACTTGACCCTTCCTCTGCCTCGTTTATCACAGGCAAATAGGTAACTTCAGCCACTGAGGATGGGTCGTATAGTCTTAAAATATGCAAAACACGGCAACCAAGCAGGGGGTATGCAGGAGGCAGCCAATCAATGACTCATCATTGATGTTTCTCTCTCCTTCTTCCTTCCTCTCTCTGAAATCAATAAAGATATATTTAAAAATAATAAAATAAATAAAAATAAAAAACCAGAATCCTATGTAATGTCTTTTTTGAAGAGTAATCAGTTCTTGACTTCAATAGGTTCCTGGCATTAAACTTTTTATTTAACTCACTATATCATAAATGTCCTTTATTCCCAGCTAAAAACTGAACTTACCTCCCCCTCGTCCTTTCCACTGGTGAAGAGAAAGATCTTTAAAATTCTAGGACTAACATTAGTATTCCTTTTCTCAGGAATTAAGGTATAATTTACATACAACACAATGCACTCATTTGAAGAATACACTCATAGAGTTTTGACAAATATATATATTCATGTAGCCACCATCACAATCAAGATATAGAACATTCCTGCCCGGCCCTCATGACTCAGCAATTGAGGATCGACCTTTGATCAGGAGATCAAGGTTTGATTCCTGGTTGTGGGCTCAGTCCCCAGTGGGGGCATGCAGGAGACAGCCAATCAACAACTCTCTCACCATTGATGCTTCTATCTCTCTCTCTCCCTCTCCCTTCCTCTCTCTGAAATCAATAAAAAAATTAAAAAAAAAAAAAAGATATAGGACATTCCTATCACTCCGCGAAGCTTCTTTTTGCCCTTTCTATTGCTTCTATAAAAGAAGATAAAATCTCAAATTTTAAACAAAGGAACTGAGTTTTTTAAGATGAAACTTGGAATTTAAAGTGGTTTAACAATGAGAAATCAGAAACAGCATCAATGTCCAGAAATAAGGGGCTGCTTTAAACAACTGAGGTTTAAATAGTCCAGACAATGGATTATTAATGGAGTCATTAAAAATATCATAGGGAGAATGGCCCATGAAAAAGAGCACACGTGCAAAGCCTCTGAGCCCATCGTCATGTTTAAAATCCTTGATGTGTGTGCACAGAAACATCTTCTGGAAAGAGACACCAAAATGGTAATGATGTTCCCTCCGGAAGGTCGGATTTCAAGTGATTTTTCTTTTCCTCCTTTTGTTCATATGTAACCTCCATAATACACACGTACTACTTGTATAAGGAGACCAAAATGAAAGTATTCCTTAACAGGATCGCCCTAAAGGTGGCCACAACACCAGAGCTGGGGCCCAGGGCTCCTGGTTCCCATCTTCTGTGTTCCTCTTACTACATTAAGGATAACTGAAACTCGCCCATGGAGGGCCCCAGCAGGAACCATGAATCTGCTGAAATTATAGGCCAACAGGTAAGCATCTGTTCATTTTTCTAAGCAGGAAGTCTTTATCTCCCACCAGACTGTCAAAGTAGCCTTAACACATGTGCACATATGGGTTGGGGAACCACTGCATCTCAGCACCTCATCATGGATTCCTAATGATCTGCTTCAAAACTGTTTAGCACACAGTCAAATGCATTTGCTGCTCCCCTCCACAAAAAGGGCTGCAAGAAGCAATGACGAGAGGAAAAGAGAAGACTGCTTAGCTCCTACCTGCACTAAGAAGCACGTTGCGGGCTGTTGGGTGCCAGGCCACAATGCCAACTCTCTTTGAGTGGCCTTCTAAAATCACCACAGGTTCAGTCAGGGAAAGGGTGAGTCCATTTTCTGGAATCTGCCATACCTGTTGGGAAAGGAAGAGAAAGACGACCCATCTTTCATTGTCACATTTACTGTGATCATCCAGTCTGAATACTTGTTCTGCATAAACAGAACATACAATGGTCTTTGGATAAAATGCAGAATAATACGAAACAACTGTGAACAGTTGTTTTTAAAATGTAATAAGGATTAAAGATCAAAATACCCACAAGGCCTGCAAAATGTTACCTCCCCATTTGCAGCACTGAGGTGAGATCCCCTAGCCAAGTCCAAGGCTTCTGAGGAAAGAGCAACTCCACCCACCAACGGCTCTTTGGGGATGGTGCATTTTCAAAAACATCATATTTTCTATAACTTTACATTTGGAAAATAAAAATATACCTAATAGTTTTGTAATATGTACCATAGAAAATAAATCTTACAAAAGTAAAATAAAGAGAACCTCATCAAAATCAAAAACTTTTGTGTTTCAAAGGATACTATCAAGAAAGTAAAAGACCAGCCAGAGATGGGAGAAAGTCATCTGCAAGTCATACATCTGATAAGGGCCTTTTATCTAGAACATACAGAGAACTTCTACAACTCAATAAAAGGAAAATAATCCCAATTTTTTGAATGGGCAAGGAATCTAGACAAGCATTTCAAGGAAGGTATTCAAATGTCGAAAGAACACAAGAAAAGCTGCTCGATATGTTTAATCATTAGGGAAGTGGGAACCAAAACCACAGTAACACATCACCTCACATCCACCAGGAGGCTGGAATGGAAAAGACAGATAACAAGGGCTGGCGAGGATGTGGATGAACCAGAAAGTCCTCAGACACCGGGGCGGAAGGTCGCAGGCTGCAGCACTGCACAGACAGCCTCGGAGCTCCTCAAATGACAGAGCATAATTACCACGCAGCCCTGCAATGCTGCTCCTAGGTCTCTACCCAAAGGAGACGAAAATATATGCCCATGCAAAACTTGTACATGGATGTTCACAGCAGCGGCATCTGTAACAGCCAAAAGGCAAAAGCAATCCAAATGTCCAGCAACTGACAAAAGCATAAACAAAATGCAATGCCTCTTCAGGCAATGGAATACTATTTAGCCATAAAAAGGAACGAAGTACTGATACACGCTACAACATGGACAGAGCTTCTAAGTATTATGCTAAAGTAAAAGATGCCAGTCACAAAAGACCACATATGGTAGGATTCCACGTATATGAAAGGTCCGGAACAGGAGAAGCTATAGAGAAGAAAGTAGACTGGTGGTGGTTTAAGCTAAGGAGTTGGGGGGACGGTGATAGCGCAAAGGTATGGGGTTTCTTTTGAAGGTGGTGAAAATATTCTAAAATTGTCTATGGTTGTACATATCTGCAAATATACTAAAAGACATTGAATTGTACACTTTAAATGGGTGAACTATATGTAAATTATATCTCAATAAAGCTGTTTTAAAGTTCCTCTTGCTGGGTGAAAACTCAGAAGATTTGCCATATCCTAACTGGGGACATGCCTGAGCAGCAGGGAGAGAAAGGCACAGAAAAGCATCAGAATGTGAGAAACAAGAAACTTTATGTTTAACAATGGGAGGCCTGGGTTTCCAAAGACTTACGAACCACCCTCCGAGAAGAAAGGGTCTGAGTCACAGATAAGCTGAATGGCGCCAACAGCCCTGTAGAAAACCAGATATTAATACTTAAGTTTGTGAAAGGGCTCAAATTTAAAGTAACTGTCTTCTTACATATGAAGATTAAAATAAGTAATCTAGCAGCAAAAAAGATTTTAAGGAACTAGTTCATGAAAAATTTAGAACTTGCCAATAAAAAGTCATGCTCAACAGTGCAACAAGTGAGAAACGGAATTTTCCTTTGTTGGGGATTTTTAAGAAGGAGACAAATGACTATCTGTTTTGAATTGCTTAGTGGAAGTCAGAGATCTGGATTTGAGGAGTGTTTAGGGTTCAACTCAGTTCTGTTGTCCTGAGAGAAATTAGAACAAAAAGTTTGCCATCCTAAAGAGTGGGAAAAAGTCACGAGTTAGGCCACCATTCATTTTTACAGCTAAATTCTGCCCCAGCTAAATACAACCCCTTATGCAAATCATGGCGAAATAAATATGGCTTTTGAAGGCCCAAGTTTAGGATGTCACCTATTTCTGCTGAACACTCATCATTCAGCAAAATTTAAACAAGGCAGGTACAGACACACATAGCAGGCAAACGAAACCTGCCTTGTCTCTCTCTGTCCCTCACCCAGACCACAGCCTCTCCCGTGGGAGACTGTGGGTTTCCGCTCCCCTTCCCCACCTGCCCAGCACTACATAATGCTTTCATCCTGACATGCACTATTTTTATTAAAGGGCTTATGATTAGTAAAACAGCTCCAAATTCAACTTGGCTATCTGAATATAAAGGGGAGCTAAAAATTTGAACAGAGAACAGAAAATGACTACTAATTTGACCAAAGTGTGAAGTCAACAGAGAAACAAATGAAATGAGACTTGAGTGACTCAACAGGAAATGCATCCTGACAACTGAAAGAGTGGTGATACCACCTGCTATCTCCAGATGGCACCATAACCAAGGGCTGCTGGGTTTTCTTGCAAGGATTGCAAAACCTCTGTGCCTGAGTGAACACGATGAAATAAACAGTGCGTTTTCCAAGTCCCTAAATGAAGGGAAGTGATGGGAGGCTGTGGCGAGAATCGGCATTTCCAGCTTAAATATTAGGGCATAAGCGGAGCTTATCAGGGAAAGTCACCTTTCCCTTTCTCTAGCTTCTTCATCCATCTTCTCTCCTTGGATTGTGAAGAAATTTTAATGATGAAGCAAAACATTTATTATATAATTTGCAGAATAAAGAAACTCCATTTCTTCTATATGTCACTTCTGGGAGATTCAATGGTTCCTTCAACTAGGTTTATGCAGTTAATATAGGTACCTAACCCATTTTACTACCTCACACATTCATGCAACACATTTCTTTCTTTCTTTTTCCATTAAAAGGGACTCTTATCCTTTGCGACAGCATGGATGGAATGGAGAGTATTATGCTAAGCAAAATAAGCCAGTCAGAGAAAGACAAATACCATACGATCTCACTAATATGTGGCATCTAATGAACAAAATAACCTGATGAACAAAACAGATCCAGAGGCCTGAACACCTGGAACAGACTGACAAATGTCAGGGGGGATGGGGGTGAGAAGGACTGAATAAAGGGAGGTGAAGGGATTAGCTAAAGACCATATATGCATAGCGCATGGACACAGACAACAGTGTGGGGAGGGCCAATGGAAAGGGGGTCTGAGTGGAGGTGGGCAACACATTTCTTGAGTAGCCACCATGAGGCAGTCCACTACCAGGTAATGTGGGAAGGGATGAGGAAAGAGGAGACTTCCAGGGGACTGAAAACCAAAGACGGCAAAGGCAAGGGGTGTGACGCAGAGGGTTAGGGCGTGGGCTCTGGGGCCAAAGAGATCCCGGTTCAAATCCTGCCCAGGCCGCTTACTGTGAGGGTCCTGGGCAAACAACTCAGCACCACTGTGCACAGAGGCAACAGCAGTGCCTACACTTCCTCGGGCTGCTGTAAGTATTCAATGGGTTAATAAGGCCCTTAGAACAGTGCCTGGCATACAATCAGTGCCCCAAAAATGTAGAGACAGTATAGAGGAGTGGTTAAGAACACAGGCTCCAGAACTAGAACAGACTGTTCAAGTCCTGATTCGGCTACATATCAGCTGTATGACCATGGGGACCCTCACTAACCTGTCTGGGCCTTAAGTCTCCTCACCTATTAAATGGGAGTAATAATAAACCTGCCCTCACTGGGTTGTTTTGAGGACCAATGTGGTAATATGACCCTAAAGCGTTTAGAACAACCCGGCTGGGTGTGGCTCAGGGGTTGAGGATCACAGGAGGTCAGGGCACATGCCCAGGCTGCAGGCTCAATCCCCAGTGGGGGGCATGCAGGAGGCAGCAGATCAATGACTCTCTCATCATTGATGTTTCTCTCTCTCTCTCTCTCTCCCCCCCCTTCCTCTCTGTGAAATCAATAAAGATAAATTTTTAAAAAATAAAGCGTTCAGAATGATGCACGTGTTATTACAAGGAAACCAGTGTATGTAACCAAGGCTACGCTGGTATAAGCCAAGTGCTGAACGAAAATACAAGTGTCATGAGGTATATCCAGGAAGGCTCCATAGGGAGATGACCTGACAATAAAAGGAGTTAGGTGACAGGAGGAAGGAAAGAAGGAAGGGGATGATGAAGGAAGGAAATCAAGTACCCAGTTTCCAAATAAAACGCACAGACGCATAGAGCAATTTTCTAAAAAGTGAATGCACCAAGGAGGCTGGCTGAGTGGCTGACAGGAAAAAGGCCAGAGTAACAGCACAGGCATGAGGATTTACAGTGGGAGGGGAAGGTGACTGGAAAAGCCTGTAAAACTAAATGAAAAGACCATGGAACCTTTGCCTCCACTGGTAAAGGTGGTGGTGGTCTCCACTGTGGACTGTGGAAAGAGCCTGCAGAGCGGTCAGTCTCTCCACACGAGGCATGCACCCCCTTGGTTGGTGCCCGCTGGCCCTACTCAAAGGCCTGTCACTATGCACTCTCTGCCCTCTTAGGACTGTCTGCTGATCCGGGCACTGGCCTTGCAGTTTGGCCTGAAGAGGTCTTGCTGTCCGCAGCACCAGGACAACAAAGCAAAAATGCCACTTGGTACATCGTCAGGATTTGTGTGCACGATCTGGGACACAGCCTGGCATGGAAGGGTGCTGGCCTAAATGTCAGCAGATATACGGCTCTGTCAGAGCTGGGACACTAACTGGCCATGTTTCATTAAAAAGGGAACTTCGCTTCTTAGAGCCCCGATTTCCTTGTTTGACACTGGGGACAGCATCAGCTCTGCTTCCTCACGGGTTACTGGAAGGGTCAAGTGAGCTAAAACATTTTGCATACCCAAGCACTACCTTAATATGAAATACTCAAATAGGGTGACCTTTGACAAAACTGTCACTCCCTGGGCCTGTGTTTCCCGAGTTGTAAAATGGGAGAGATTTCCGCCTGACTTTGCTGGTGCAATGATTCACTGTAATCATGCATGTAAAGGCTTAAAAACAGTGCTTGGCAAGAAACAGTCCCTACTATATGTTCATGATTATTTTTCTTGCTGTTACTATGACCACCGTGAATTTTTAAGTCTGAACATCATAATTTCTTAGAATGAGTCTTATCTTCAAGTTAATTCAGCACTGTGCCCAACAGTCTAATTTATATCCAAAATACCACGTGTATGAAGGCTCAAGTTCACCTAGGCCACTTAGCACAGATGAGGACAACTCTGATCTCTAGGCAGGTCCCTTAGCTTTGCTCTGCTCCAGGGATACAGGCTCTAATACCCAGCAGCTTTTTCAAAACCATGTAATGGGTAGAGAGGAAAAGGTATCACACATCCCCCACTGTGCCAAGTGGGCATCTCAGCCCAGCAGGGACTGGCAGCTCTATCCCCCTCCATTTGGCTTTTCATTTTTGTTTTTTAAATAATAATGTGTGTTCCTGAAATTTTCTATTTGGACGACACATTACTATGGCAGTGTTTTGTTTTGTTTTGAAAGAAAGGGAAAAACACAATCAGTCCCAAGGGCTTCCAGATGAAAAAGTGAATCAACCAGTGAAAACCCATCGTGGTTCTGGAAAAAACAACTTTAAGCACATGTTCAGGAACTGCTGTGTCACCGGCATCTCCTTCACATGTGAAATTCTGAGTACGGAAAAGGGGCAGCTCAAGAAAACACTTCCCACAATCAACACGGAAAATTAAGAAAGAGGTTTCTCACAAGTAGTAATTTTATTTTATTTTATTTGCAAGTAATAATTTTAAAGTGCAGTTTGCTTGATGGCTTTATTTCTCAAACACGGTGCAAATTTAAAGTGGACACAAAGTGTTTCCAGACACTGCTCCCCAACGTTAAACACCCATCATGAACTTGCTACTGGGCTAGGCACTAGAGTTACAGCCATAAAAAGGGCTATTTCTCCCAAAGGCCCTATTTTTTAAATGCTAAGGAAACCAATTCCAAAGGGAAAATGAAGGAAAAGATGATCTTAAGAGACAGGAAGAGACTTACAGATTCTGTAGCAGCTGCAGAGCAGCATAATCCCCTACAGATCCACTAACCCCACGGGGCAGGAGGCACAGTCACGACATTCATAAATGAACCATGACATTAAAACAACATTAGTTTTGGGAAAATCAAGAGCTGGGAGCTGGGGTCTGATTTGCCAAGGCTATAATACCTACTGGCAAATGGCCCAGATGTAATCTGTACAAAAAGGAAATGACATGAAGCCCTGCTGAAGCACTGAGAGGGACAGGATCCTGAGGAACGCGCTCTCACCACCAACTACAGCAGCACTTCCATTTTTACTTGAGGACAAAAACTGTATGAGGAAAATTTACAACAGAAGCAAAAATGTGTAAAATAGGGAGTTTGTTTTTGTGTGAGGCTAATTTGGGAGAATGGAAAAGTGTCCCTTTAAACTTGATTATTGGGACTATTCAGACCACCTAGCTGCAGACAGATAAGACACTTACTCTGCCTTCAATCTTCCCTTCTCCCAGACTCTGCAAGAAACAATTATGCAACTGTGCTGAATTAGCCATTTTTAAAATTCGTGTTTGATTACTACCCTGCAGGTAAGGGACAATGTTGAATCAATACCATCCACAAAACTCAAGTTGGCTGCTCTTTGTATTATTTAAAGCACAGTTCTTTTCTTGGAGCTAAAATTTTCCCAAGTACAATACCAGTAGCCAGATTCTCGAAAACTCTCTATGAGAAGATACTGGAGAAAAAACCCTCACAGTACCAAAAATATGGAAAACCGAGGAGTGAAGCACAGTTTCCAGGAGGAAGGTTCATGAAATTGCACTTGCTGGGATAGAACATCACTTGAAATAGCAGTTGCATTGAAAGCAGTACCTTACATGCATCTGAGATTAGTGTGTGCATACTGTCAAAGAGCCGATGAGCTAGATCAGGATGGTCTAGTCATCCTTGGAGTCCTTGAGAACCAGGGTTCTTAGTGTGGAAGAAAGGCTAAAGAGATATGATATTAAAGAGCTTACATAAAAACTCTATAGCCCTGAATTTTAATTGGAAATATTAAAATGAAGTCATAAGAATTACATCTTTAAACATATATGTATATTCTGGCTCCATTTACTACAGTCTTTTAAAAAAATTTTTTTGTTTTTCAATTGCAGTTGACATTCAATATTAGTTTCAGGTGTACAGCATGGTGGTTAGACATTTATATAACTTATGAAGTGAGCCCCCCTCCCCATCAGTCTAGTACACAACTGACATCATACATAGTTATTACAATGTCTTAAAAACAATGATCACCATGTAACAATGAGCATCCCTAGCACCCAGACTGTGACCTAGAAATACCATTTTCTATTAAAAGAAACCAAAGTTTCTGAGAGAAATGGCTAATTTGAGGCGTGGGGCAAAAGATGCCCAGGATGAGCCCAGGACATCTTAGCATCCCAAACAGTAAGGGAGTGATCAAGACCAGGCAGGGTAGTCCCTTTGTAATAAACCACTGAACTCATTTAACTCACTTCACTGGACTCACTAAACTTTAGTGTGTTTTATAATAAAAATATGTTTTTTAAAGGGGCAACATGACCAATAATCTGGAGGCAGAAAGAGATGCATCAAACCTGCTTCTTCCAGAGAGGTCAAGACTCTCAGTCAGTTTAAGATTTTGGCATTAGGTCGAAATACTGTTCCTCTGCCTAACCAAAATGCGTCTGCGGCCATGAAAATGACCAATTTAGCAAGGCACATTAAACGGAACAATTCCTTTTAACAACAGCATATTTCTTTAATACACTCTGGCTGCCAACATTATGAGATCACAGGAGGAGTTATCCTCAGCCAAACGTCCATGAGGAAAAATGAGTAGATGTTTCAATGACACAGTTTAGGAATTAACTTGTTTACGTAAAATATTTTAATTAATAAAGGCTTCCAAACGATGTTTCTAAGTCTGGTTCAGTCCCCAGGAAATGGAGAGGGAAATAAAAGCAGCGGTCCCCTTGGCTCCTCACCTGACGAATGAGGGACTGCCTGCAACTTAATGACTACACCTGCTTCAGCACTTGTTTTGGGTCTCCCCATCTGCGCCAGCTTAACCTTTTCTACACATGTTGGACTAAGATTAAAAATTGATCCAAACCAGTAATTACTAAGACTAAGAAGAACATGATCAAGAAGAAGCAGCATTACATTAAAAAGTACCCCAGCCCTGGCCGGGTGGCTCAGTTGGTTGGAGCATCTTCCCATGCACCAAAGGGTCGTGGGTTCAATTCTCAGTCAGGGCACATACCTAAGTTGTAGGTTTAATCCCCAGTGGTTGGGGGCACATTCAGGAGGCAACCAATTGATGTTTCTCTCTCACATCAGTGTTTCTCTCCTCCCTCCCCTCTCTCTCAAATCAATAAAAACACATACACCAAAAAAAATTAAAAAAAAAAAAAGGTTACCCCAAAGCCTGATTTCATATGTAACCTACTTTTGGAATCCAAATGAGGGACTATAAAGAAGTTACTTTAAAAATCTTTCAAAATGTTTGTACAGTTGCACAAAAAGGACTTTCTTAACCAGGGTCCATGAGACAGAACACATCTTCTGACATTAGCTTGGAAAGAAGTACTTGCAAAAACTCTTTACTATCTCTCAGTTCTGTCACATATTCCATTTTATCTGTATAACCTTTGGGATCTTATTTCACTGCAAAGTACAATTCTTAGCAGTGTTTTCTTTCTTTTTTAAGGGGAGAGGACGGGGCACATCATCCAATGGCATTCACAGAATTACTGGAAAGTCATTTCAGCTTCTCTAAAATCTTCCCACAGAACTGTCAAGCACATACAAACACACACTCATACAAAAGAAGAAAAAAGAAACATAGTACTTTCATGTCATTAAATCTTGTATAACCCAATGGGCAATCAAAACTGCTACAATTTTGTGCTTTTCAAGCCTCCACACACACACACAAACACTCTCTCTCTCTCTCTTTCTGGAAGCAGGAGGTGAGTCTCACTGGTCTGTGTGCATGCTACTTCCTGGGAGCTTACCATAACCGTGCAGTCCTCTGAACCGCTGGCAATGACCTGATCGTTATGTGGGCACCAATCTATGTCAAGCACTGGTCCTGTGTGGCCACATACCGTAGGGTAGGATTTGTCGATTCGACCAGTCTGAAAGTAGGGAGAAACAAATTTACTATGTAACATCAATACCAGAGTTTGTTTTCTTAGACCCATTCCTCCTTTATCACCTCCACCCAAAACTCTCAATGGTCTACACAGGATGACCTGCATATCAGTGTCAACTAGTAAGAACTGTTAATTTTCATTTCTAAAAATAGTTACTACTAAGGACACTCCACCAAATTAAAGATCCAAATTTCTAGTACCACAAAGAATTTAATCAACTGCATTAATAGACATAGCAAGAGAGAATACAAGTCTTTTACCAAAGTATTTTTCTATGATAGCCAAATTATAAATTATACATGTATTTCTGCTATAAAAAAGAAACATGGTATTATTCAAAATGCAAAATATAACTTTTAATATAATAAGTTAATATTCTTGAATACACAAAATAAGTTCTGGAAATGAAAGCACTGTGAGCAAGCAAAGTTAAGGTAATAAAAAGAAACGCTTTGACTATTGCTTAGGGACTAAAGGACATACTATGTTTTAATGTCTGTCTCTCAGCCGTCTTCAATCAACAGAAATGCCAGCCAGACAGCATAATTAAATTAACATCAGCTTAGATCTCATCCATTATCCAGTTCCACATCTCATTAAAAATACTATTTTTAATGTTGGTCATAAGTAGCCAATCACAATTTGTTCATAGTACACATTTAAATCAAACAAGCTGACTTGGCTTAGACCATTTTTTGTGTTAACCAGGACAAATGCTGTTTTAACAACAGGTGTACAAAAGGTACTTCCTTTTCAAACAGGTTAATGCCAGTCCATGCTGAGGCTCTACCTGTCCTAACAGCAGGTCAACAACAAAAAGGAATCACTGAAACACAAAACTGAACTCCTTTTTTGTTATTGTTGCACTCTTGTTATGGCAAGAAATCACAACACTGGGGCAGGATTCTTGGCAATATTTCAAGATCAATAAATTCTATGATTTCTCCACTTTGACGTAGCTACGGAAATCTCCAGAGAAGCAGTATGCTAAAGTGCAAAGGCCATCAGCTCCAGAGTCAAACAACTATGGTTCCAATGCAGGTTGTACTGCTTAAACAGTGGGTGGCCTTAGGCAAGTCACGAAATTTCTCTGAACTTCAGATCATCATCTGTAAAATGAGTAACAATAATACTTATTTCCTAGGATTACTGTGAGGATTAAATAAGAGAATGTTTTTAGATAAATCATAACTTAGTATTACAATTATCTGTACAAGGGATGTAAAATCTAAGTATAGTACCTAGAATAAAGTAAATACTTAATAAAAAAAAAACTACTGTCACTTACTATTAGTTCTTCAAGCATAGTATGTTAATTTACTCCATTCTTAAGAATTAAAAATATTTGCTACCTGTGCATTTTTAGGGGCCAAACAGTGTGCTGAGTGTTGCAGATATAGAAGTGAACAGGACAGCCCTATCCCGGCTAAGCATGGAGTGCAGGGAGAGGAGAGAAGACATTTAAACCAACAATTAAAGTGCATCATGAGACATGCCCCACCAGAACAGGAACAAGGGTGGCAGGAACACAGAAGGGCAAGGGCATTCAGGCTTGTGGGGGTCATGGTCTTTGGGGTTGTTTCCTGCAGAGAAAAGTTAGTTCTAAGTTGAGTTGCAAAGATGAATGGGCCTGTCTACAGACCTATGGCCTGAGTTATTTTACATGTTTTCCCCTTTTTCTTGCAAAACTAATTAACTCTACTTCGGCTCTCCTGAATTACATCCCCCAAAAGGGGAGATAAAAGAAAACGCCAATGAACAAACACAATATTATACAGAATCTAGGTGTTGTAAGAGAAGCCACATGGGTCATTTACAGGCAGCAAAGCACCAATGGTTCAGAACCAGACTGTCTGGGCTGGAGTTATGGCCAAAACAACAGTGAACAAAATACCTGGTAAATGTAAATAGGCATTGACTATAAAACAGTAGTAATAACGACTAATTGAGATACAGATAAAACAAGGCAGACTAAAATATTAGGCAATAACATGTAAGATAGAAAGAGATACGACCAGAGTTCAAAGGTTTCAGGGTCTTTCTCTAAAGAAAGGCAGAAAAATTGACTAGTTTTAGACTTTGAGCCATGTAAGCATGGAAATTAAGGGTAAACGCTAAAGGGAAAGAAAATTTTAAATTCATATATAAGTGGACCCATGCAATTCAAGCCTGTGTTGTTCAAGGGTCAACTATTTTCAATCTGAGGTTAAGAATCCGAGTATGTGGTGGGCCAACTAGTAGTTATGGGCAAATGTTTTTTTACTGCAAGGGAGGTTGGATCAACAGTACATAATTTCCAAAAGGTGTGCAGAGTGGGAGGGAGGTTGGTGAAATAAAACAACATATTCAATCCAAAGGAAAGAGGAAAAAAAATTTTAAAGGCAAGAAAAAGCGTGAAAACTAGAAAGCACAAAATAAGATGATAGAAATAAAACTAACTATAAATCATGAATTGTGGTAAATACAAATGGCTTAAATTTACCAGCTAGGGTGTCTCAGATTAGATTAAAACCAGTTACAAGACACATGTTTAAAATGATGACACCAAAGGCAACTAAAGGAGAGGCTATAAAAATATATACTAGATAGTTATACTAGAACAAACAGACTTTAAGATAAAATACATTATTAAGAATTAATGTCACATTTTAACATTTAAATAAACAATTTACAGGGAAGGTATAATCACTATGAACTTTAAACTCATCTGACTACATAGCTTTCAAATTTATTAAAGCACAGAAATAGACAGGGCTTGCCTTAAGGAAAAGATTCTTTTACTAGGGAAGTTATAGGCCTCAGGCTCGACTACCCACTATGACCTGTGCAGTTAGGAATTATGATCAGATCACCCTGTGAGGTTATCTTTAGTTAGATTTATTACAGAGCCCCTTTTTGTCCACAAGAACTACAAGAAGGAATGACAATGCTATAATCTTAAGAGATTTTAATAAATGTTTAGGAGATCAGGCAGACAGACGAAATTAGTATAAATATAAAAGACAAAAGTAACAAGCTTGATCTAATGCATATACACAACCTTATAGCCAACATTTAAAACACACATTTGTTTCAAGCAAACATTAAACATTTTTTAAATGATTAGGACACCACAAAGCAAATCTCGAAAAATACCAAGGAATCAATATCCTATAAAGCATGTTCTGAGTACAATGCAATACAATTAAAAACAGAAAAATATAAACCAAAACTCACCAATGCATCTAAAAAATTTTTAATTTACTAAATAATTCACATAGAAAATTATAATGCCCAATAGAAATTTAAACTGATCAATAAATACATGACTGCGATATGGTGATTTATAAGATAGTTTGGTCTTCACCTATAGTTCCTCTTCACAGCTCCCAAAACCCTTAAAATTTCCGGTGTTGAAAGTAATAAAGGTGCCTTTTGCTATGCTAATGAGGTGACTTTTGGATCCCATCCAAGGGTGGGGGCGAGTCTTCGGGAGATCCAACCATGTGATTAGAGGTTTGGAACTTTCAGTCCCATCCCCTTACCTCTGGGGAGGGCAGAGGGACTAGAGATTGAGTTCAACTGCCAATGGCCAATGACTTAGTCAATCATAATATGTAATAAGCCTCCATAAAAACCCAGGAAGACAGATGGCTGGTGTCTTAGGGAGCACTTCCCATGCCACTATGCCGGCCCCAAGCTCCACGGGATAGAAGCCCTTTGATGGGACCTCACCCTATGTATCTCTTCATCTGGCTGCTGATTCTTATTCTTTAATATCCTTTGTAATAAATCAGTAATCTGGCGAGTAAAGGAGTTTTCCTGTGTTCTGTGAGCCATTCTAGCAAATTAATCAAGCCCTTGGAACATCCAATTTGTGAGTCAGAAGCACAGGTACTAGTGACTAGCATCTGAAGCATGTGTTGGGGGAGGGGACAGTCTTCTAGGACTGAACCTTTAACCTGCAGAATGTGATGCTATCTCTGGGAAGACAGTGTGGGAATTGGAATGAATTCTCCAACACCCAGCTGGTGTCTGAGAATTGCTCGCTGGTGTGGAGAAGCTTCCATGCACACAGAGAAATTGAGTCTGGGAACCCTTTTCAATGACATATTAAAAGATGGGATATAGCTAAAACAGATCTTAGGGAAAATTTTATAGCCTTAAATGCATATATGAGAAAAGACTGAAAATTAATGAGTTAAGCACCTAACAGGAGAAGTTAGAAAATAAACAGAGTAAACCCAAAGAACATAAAATTATGAGAAGAAATTAACATGAAAGAAAATAAATAATAAACTAAATCAACAAAATTAGATATGGAAGACAGAAGGCTTATACAAACACCAAAAATTTAAAAAGGGACATAATACAAATATGGTAGAAATTTAAATGATATGAAAACACTGGAAATAACATTTGATAATAAATTTGAAAAGTCCAGATGAATTAAGCAATCTCCTAGATAAAAATCTAACTTATCAAAATTTTTTCAATAAAGAGAAAACCTAAATAGACCTATAACCATATAAGAACCAGTTAAGTATCATTCCAGACAGCCCCATAAGTCAAAAGCAGTCATTAAATACCAAAAATCACTAGGCCCAGGTGGTTTCACAGGTGAACTTTACCAAACATGCAAACAAATGGTCCCAGAAAATAGAAAAAAAATAGGAGCACCATTAAACTCATCACATAAGGAATGTACATCTTGATACGAAGGATGGTATAAAGAGAAACATAAGTCTATGAGACTTACAAATATTGATGCAAACTTCCCTAAAAAAAAAAAAAAGTAAGCCAAATTCAGCAGTGTGGGCTGTTCTCAAAACCCATAAGCAAGTGGAAAGACAAGCTACAGAGAGAAGATATGTATGCAACATGCAGTCCTGACAAAGTCAACAGCACCCTAGCAGAATCATGGGCAAGTGATTTGAGTGGAGAATCCACAGGGAAGGAAACCTGAACAGCCAACAGACGTATGAAAAGATAATCTCATTGTAATCAGGGAACTGCAAATTAAAACAATGAGGTAACATTTTATACCTATTAAAACTGGCAACAATTTAGAAGTCTAAATACAAGTGCTGGCAAGCATGTTGGGAAAGAGGAACTCATAAAAACTGATCACCGGAGAGACTATCCTACTCCAATGCCCTTTTGAGAGCAATCTGGAAATAGCTGGAGGTGAGGATGCCACCCCTCAGCAGTCCCGCTTCTAGGTGGTCTGTGAGAGGAAAGCCCCATATTCTGCACAAGGAGGATATTAATTGCAGCACTGTTGGGAATCGTGGAAAAAAAAAGACACACAAAACCAGAAGCAATTTAACTATCCTTCAGTATAGGAATAAATACCTTATAAAAATTTAACACAAAAAATAATAGTCTGTTTAGATATAAACACATGTAATAGAAGTACAAAAATATGATACATACCCACTTTGAGGAAACGATTACCTCTGGGGGAGGGAGAAGTAAAGGAGAATGGTATTTTAGCTACATCTGTTATACTTTATTGTTTTTCAAAAAAAAGATATGAAACAGACATGGCAAAACATCTGTTTCATCTTGTGGGTGAGTACACGAGTGTCCTATTATTTTATCTTTTGTTTGGTTTCCAAATTTAAAAAAAATAATAATACAATAAAGTTGAGAAACACATCAATGTCTTGTTACTAACTTAAACAATCTTTACTCTCAAGGAAAACAGTTTTCTATCTAAATTGTTTTATTTTATCCCAGGGTCTTTTCAGTCTTAGGCTTTCCCCAGCAAACCACGTCTGGCATCCTTAATGGCAAAGTACTGAATTCTGAACTTTCAAGGACACCAAATAATTTTTTTCAATTTGAGCTAAGAAGAGCTTTTGCTCAAACATAAAACAATGCTGAGGTTGATCTGGAAGTGCTAATACGAGTTCTTCTTAATTACATACTGAGAAGCTTTACTAAATGACTTTTTTAGGTTAAAATTAAGCAACCCTGGCTAAAAGTTAATAGCTATTAACCAGTATTTGTCAGTCAAATAAGATTTTTAATAATAATAATAAAGCATTTCTGCCAGTCTCAACAGCCCTGACAAGGCTACAGTATTAAAGCTCTAAAGAGTCCAATGTTTTTGTAGGAATTTGAATGTCATTTAAAGGGCAACTACCATATATTTCCCTCCTTTCTGTGAAAAACAAATAACAATAACAACTAACACTTCTAGAGTGTTTGTGTTACACGTTAGGAGCTGTTTAAAAGCCCTTATATCTTCACTCTCACAAGTACCTTTATGATATAGGTACTTTTTTAACCCCATTTTCTAAATAGAGAAACTGAGGTATAGGAAAAGTCAAGAGGCAGAGATCTAAAATATCACTAGATTTCTATAGGGAAAGAATTTCCACTAAGCCATGGGAATGTGAAAAAGGCATAAAAGTAATGCTGAAATTACCGGTAGCTGCTTATCAGAAACAAGGAGTTAATAAAAAATTATATCCTACAAACAGCTGCTGCCTCTGGTTGTGACATCATCATAAATCCTTACAACAAATAAAACAGGGAAAGTAGCATCATATCGCAGCACAACAGAAAGGGAACTGACTAAATGTCTGATAGTGATAAAGGAACAAAAAAAGATGAAAATGTGAGAAAACTGACATTTTAAATGCATACCGATCGTTTTACATACAGGATGTTGACAACACTCAGCCACGTATCAACTATCTCCATCTTTTCTTACCCATAAAAAAAATCAATTAAATAAAAAAAAAAGCACAACATAGTTCACCCAATGAGTATACATTATTAAAAGGGTGAAGCTGGACAATTATAAACAGCTGAGAGCTCAAGTACATGGAGACTGAAGGAAACCATACAATAATGGCCTTATATGGTAAAGAGGACACATCATTTCTGAAAGACATTTTGCGCCGAGATCTAAATAAGAATGCATTTCTCATTCATATCCAAGACACATCCTCATTTATCATCCAGTGAATAAACTAAGGAATCCATGTCTATTTGCTCGACTGTGAGGGACCATTCAGAAAGACATCCACTGAAGTCATGGTAACAGCTTACCTGCACCTCTGAGCAGCAAATCTAAATGAATGCTGAGACTGGAAGGAAGATTTATAAGAATTTAATGCCTGCCTTTAAGTGTCTTTCCTCCCCCAACTAAATGGTGATTTATTTTAAGAATTACTCATCAATTTTCCACAGCTTATCTACAGAATAATTTCATTTACTAACAAATCAGTCCCCTCTTTCATTAGGGATGTGTCACCTCAGCTGCATCTCCAGAATAGTACCACTTTTCTAGTATAGAATTGAACATTTAACTGAGAATAGTCACTCAGCCATTTAGACCTGCCACTTTAAACAAGGTTTATTTATTGATTATTTATTAGTCCCAATCACATGCCATAGAGGACCTTTTATTGTACTTCTTTAAGCTAAAATTCCAAATGGTAAGAAATACCATCAAGTCAACTCAAATGGTAAGAATGACCAACACACCAAGGTCCCCAAAAGCTCTTGCCCAGACTCCAATTCAAAATTTGTGGGACATTAGTGAAATAGGTCAGGGCACTAGCTTACCGACATTATCTAAAAGATCCAGTGGCCCGCCAGGGGCCAAGCAACATGAGCCCCAGGGAAAATTCCGCCTTCAGAGTGTGTGTACAGCTGGCACAAGAGAGGTGTGACAGCACAGTTTCCATGTGGCTGGCCCGAGCTGAAGCTGATGGCTTTGACTTGTTCCAGCCAGCAACCCTCACAGTGGCAGAAAACCTCCTATATACCAGCACTATCATTCGCTTTAGGTTTGGGGAAAGTCCTCAAACATTTCAAAGCAGAAAAAACAACAACAACTCAGCAGAGCTCCTGGAGACTGACGCTTCAACTAAACTCACAGTTAGGCAACACTTTCCACCAATGGGCATTTTTTTTAAGGGGGAAAGAGAGTGTAAAATAAAAATGTAAGCATCAGTTAATACATAACTTTATCTAACTGCTCTAAGGAGGAATGTCTGTAATTTTAAATAACTACAAAAACACTCCTCCTTAAGCATACAATATTCAACATAAGTCTCATGAAATATATCTAGTTGTAAGGATATTTGCCATCAATTTCAATGGAAAACCACCACTGCTTCCTCTTACGTGTAACAGTGCGTCTTATTTCTCACACCTTATTTCAAAATAGAATCAATACTTAAGAAGTGTATTCATCCTACATGCTGAAGCCAGTACTACACAATCAACACATTGTAAATACATACTAACAAACACATACATAAATCTCACAGATATGTTTCTGTAAAGAAGTTCCACTCTGGGATGTGGTTTTAAAGGAACTAATGGTGTATTACAAGGTGTACCCACAGATATTACAACGTTATCAAACTCTCAAAATTCAAAGCTAGATGCTTCCAATATGACCTATGTATTATATAAAAGATCATTCAGAATGATTATTTCTTAATATAAGAGTGGCCCTCACATGATAAATTGTTTTTGATCCACACTTTAGCTTTCTTCAGTATTAGGCTGAAGATGCTAACAAACTGGTACTAAGGAAAATCAACCTAATAACTACTGGTTCCTTCAAAATATAACATGTTAAAGTCACACAACACTACCCAGCCAGCTTACGCTAACTAACATGTTTTCATAAAGCTAATAAACTCCCTTGGTGATAAAGGTGACACACATTAATTTTATCAGTCAAATCAAATAATTCCCTTTAAGATGCTCAAGGTATTCCACATACCATTTCTTTCTAGCTTACATTCTGGAGTTCAATCATAAACCCCAAGCCCTTCTAGGGTGCTGAGTCCTGATTGCTTTCTATATGGTCTCCCTTATCTAGTCCAGCACAGGCAGCTTTCCAGTACTTTTCCAACTTCTAATCTACAGTCATCTTATTATCCAGCCATTTTATAATCCATTATTATAATCTGTGCTTACTATCCAGACTGGTTATACCACCCTCTGATGTAAGGGCCTAAACAGCCCTGCCCCAACCTGATGCAAGGAACAAAGTATAAAGATTTTCCAAACTGTTCATCCCCACTTTATATTCATGAAAGTTTTTGTTTTAGGAAAAAATGCCAATGAAAATCATTTTATGTGCCCAAATTTCAAAAACATTATCATACTGTCCCTAAATTAAAAGATCTTTTCAAAGGCATTGATAATAACTCATTACTGGCCTTGAAGTTATAAAGTAAGAATTTCTAAACTCCCAGTAAGGAGAATGGTAAATCAAACATGTGCTCGGAAGCAAAGGAAAAGTTTCCAGCCCAGGCATAAGGGCTCCATTCACACTGTGCAGAGTTCAAAGGAGTCAAAAAGGATGTCTATTGAAGTGGGTTTTCCTTTTTATTCAACTTCCTTTTTTTGGTAACAGTATTATTTATGTGGATACGTGTTCTGTTGAAAACTCTTAAGGCCTTGTTGTCCCACAGGGAGGAGATATAGTGACTGTGGTGGTCAGACAGGGGATAAGTAGCCCAGACGAGACCGGGCTTCTGCAGCAGACCATAAAGACTGATGCACGCAATATATGACTTGTTGACAGGTTGGTCACTGGAAGCAACAGCTCACAGCCCAGGAATAAAACATTCTGAGGAGGTTTTACTTTAAATGAACCAGAAATACCAACCTAAGAGAGAAAGTGCTCTGAAATAAAACACACAGATTGGGTTACCCAGACCTATAAGTGTAAGGTAAGCTAAGCACTAAAGCGGCCAGGGAGGGGCAGTGTGGTTCTGCAGAGACTTCACCTGCCTGTGAGTGAAAAAAGAGTCTTTATGGGCACAGTGAAAATGCCAAGCAAATCATTTTGCCATCAAGGGTCCTCTTTACAATTGGCTTCAGTGTCGAACAGACCATTTTTTAAAACCTGAGGGAAGTTACTCTAAAACTATGGATATTTTATTATCAGGAAGCAAAAAAGTGGAAGAGTTAACATCCTGAATCACACCTAAAGTCACAATAGCGACCAGAGAAGCTATACTTCCTAACTTCCTGGCTTTTATTAATAAAAAATGTATGAAGTGAAAAACCTCATCATTGCAGACAAATAATTTCATATGATACTTCTGGTCTGAGAACAAACAAAAACTAGAAGCCCAAGATGAGGTAGAACCAAGTTAAAATAAAATTCAGCTTCAAAGCAAAAGCTGAAATGCAAAAGATCAATGTAAGTACAAATATAGGAAATTAAAACGAAGCATCCGGTGTCAAATTAGAAAGGGGAGTAACTGGTTACCTCGCCCCTTGCACTGAGCAAATGATACTGGAGATAATCTCCCTGGGACCCTCTGAGAATGATGAAGGGCTGCAGGGCTGCTCCCCCTTCCATTCCCAGCTCTGCACTGGTTTGCCCACAAGCCTCAGAATAAAAATCCACCCTCCTTGAAATGGGGATGAAAGACAGAAAAAAAATTACAACTATTTTAGGTAAAAGCTTTGGGCTCCAGGACCAAGGCAGTTCACATCTTGTGGCGGTTATAAACAAGCAAGAGGACAGGAGTTGAGACCCAATTCAGTAGCCTGTATCATTTACTCAAGACTTAAAGCTCAGCCAGAAAAGAAACCCAAGTCACCACTCCTCTGAGAGTGCCAACACGTGCTCCATCACTTGTCCTCCCAGCTCAGCCTTCCCTGTACTCAACTCAGGTCCCACCCCTAACCAGCACTGATCTTCAACTTGGTACAAACAGAAAATTTGCTACCTATGATTATAAGGTGCTTCTGGACAAATCGGGACTAGAGAAATCTGTCCATAAAACCTGAGTCTATTTTAGAGTAGTCTGTACTCAAGAACCTTTTCTTCACTGCTTTCCCAGACTTGGGCTATCATGGTTATACGCTGAGGGCTTCTGCTAGCAGCACTCGCCTGTGTGCTCAGAACAGACTCGGGCTCCAAATAACCAGGAAAGAGTTAAACGTTCTTTGCACTTGACTCAGTGGCTTCCCTTCACCACACACTCCCAGATCCCACCATTCTCTGAGCCTCTGTGCAGCCAATCAAAGCAAAGGAAGGAAATTATCCTGGCTGGCTGACAGCCCCAGAGCTCTGATGGCCATATATGGTAAAAACCACTGTCAGAGCCCTGTCAAGCCTGCAGGCCGGCTGCTGTGGACATATCAGTGAACTGCAGCAGCTCTAGGAGCTGGCCAAGGAAACGCACAAAGGACAGGCGGCTGCTCATCTCCAGGGGAGGAGGGAGGGGAAGGGAGGGCGAAAGCCGTCATCTGCCAGGGCATAGTCTGAGTCACAGTCACTCACTGTAATCAAAAATAGCCTTAGGGTACATTGTGAGGTTCCTTCTGCCAAGACTTTGTACTCCATTGTTAAGCGAGGTTGAGTAGAGTATCCCCCACCCCACCCCTCCACAGCAAGACTATGGAAAACAGTCACTGGGAGAACATGAAAAGGCCCTTCTGTGGCACTTCATGTGATAATGAGGCTGTGCGAGGTTCACTCGTGTGGCTGGCAGCTCGTGACATAATTTGGAAGTCATTGTTCTGCACCTGGTGCCCTCCCCCTGCATCCTCCAACAGTCCCCAACACACACAAACACACCCCCAGCCTCCCAGCCTTTCAGGGCCCCCATACAATTGACAGTTTAAGGTGCTCAGGGCATTAGACAGTATCTATTTCAGGAGGCAGTGAACAGGCATTCCAGGACACATCAGGACACTGACAATGAATCCCCTGCCCATAACACAAAAGCCACCATGGGCAAAAAAATCCACATCTGTACAAAGGGCTACTTGCATTGCTACCCTTGTCCAAATGGAGTACTGCTATTTGTAGGAATGGAAATTGCCTGTCAGCAGTGTAGAGTAAGGGGGGGAGGAAAGGATGCAGCCAATGCAAATCCAGCAGGTGCTGGTTAAAAGCACCATCAGGGAGACTGCCACTCCTTTTGAACTAGTCCATGAAAAAAGACACCTATCAGCATAGCGCCTGGCACTTAAAGCAGCCCTCAAAAATGTGAACTGCTGCAATTTCATCATTGTCGCTGTTTCTGAACAAGGCATGGTATAGACAAAGTACTTTCCAAACCTAAAGACAATTTTCCAAGCTGACAGAATCAAAGCCCTGACAAGCCAGTGTTTTTGTTATTAAGTCTCTAATCCTAGAGAACGATGTAAAGGATTAAGTGTCAATTAGACGGCAGTTTCTATACCCCCTCATCCTCCCACAAAAAAAATCGAAAGACCCACAGCTCTGGGCAATCACTCAATCTGAGCTTCAATTTCTGCAACTGAAGAACAGAGGTATGACAGCAGTCCTACAATGTGCAAAAACAGACTCCTTTTAGGTAGGGGACCCTCCAAGCATATGATGTCATTTTGGAGTCTCATTTTTAAGACTATGGCACGAAGTCACCGCCTTTTCCTGAAGCTGATACAGAGGAAACATGCAATGTTGTTCCAGTTACAACAATAATCCAAAAAATGTTCAACATTGCTTATTCTGGTTCTCCTCCATAAAATGATCACGGAAAAACACCAATTTTGCACTATTTACAATGAAAGAGAAGGGGGGAAAGAGCCAAGAACTGTGACTTTTCTATCAAAAAGCTAACCGTCAGCCCTCTTAATCCCCCTCCAATTAAATACCCCATTTCTCCAATACTAGCGAAGTCCATCTGAAGTCCCAGAGACCCAGGGATCTGAAGGAGGAATGTGCCCCCCTTATTCTGTGCCCTCCCAGGACAGAGTAGTTCTTCTAATTCACTTCAGTGAGCTGGCTGGGCTCCTCTTCTGTTTCACCGCTAGCTCCTACACACAGGAAAACCTGGATTCCAACAGAATCCCTCTGTGATGTCTTCCTTGACTTCTGAGCCTCAGCTGGAACTCACCTCCCATCGCTGTGTCAGGGCACTTTATGCACACACAGCCCCCATTGGAGAAATCAAGGTCAACTCTTACCAAAGCTTGTTAAGAGCAAGAACCCAACACAGGTCATGGCACAGAGCAGGCTCTCAATTGTCTAATGAATGAGTATGTGAATGAATGTGTGGTTTTTTAAAGTACTATTTCAGATTTCACTAAAACCTTACAATTAGCTCTTTATATATGCTCTGGTACTATTACAGACAATATTTTTAAAAATAATCTTTACATGTAATAAGTTCACTGTAAAGCATTTTGAAAAAAGTACAGGTAAAGCATCTTTACACCCACCATCAATGTTAACTTTCCAGACTGCTTCAAATGTAACTTGAAGTTACGTATAAGATAGTGACTATGACCTTACAACACACTTTTTAGGTTACATGACAGTATCATGGAACATGAGGATCTTGCCATGTAACATAACTTTCTCTTGCTACTGCACAGAATCCCCCAATTATTCATAAGATTTAAGAATGTTATGTATCTATATGTATTTATACATCTACATAGATTTTTTTTTTAAAGTAAGTGAAAAGAGTGCTTAAAACTATGAAATGGCTTTTTAGGTCATTGTGAAGTACTCATTTATTTATGCATTATGTGACTAACATGAATCAAGCACCAGATTCTGAGAATACATTTATGAGTTATAAATTGCTGCTTAACCCTAAAACTCAGCTACTTAAAACAGTAATCACTTATTACCTCAGTTTCTCAGGGTCAGGAGTTCAAAAGCCACACTTATCTGGGTGGTTCTGGCTGTGGGTTCTCATGAGTCAAGGTGTCAGCCAGGGCTGCAGGATCCACTTTCAAGATGGTTCACTCATGTTTGTTAAGTTGGCGTTGGCTGTTGGTGAGAAGTCCTACAGACCCCTTCACAGAGCTGCTTGGAACACGGAGGCCCCAAAAGAGACGAAGTGGAAGTCAATATGCTTTATGACCAAGCCTCAGTCACACTGCACCAACTCCACCATGTCCTGGTGGTTATACAGTCAGCTCTATTCAGCGTGGGAGGGCACCACACAGAGCATGAACACAAGGAGGTAAGGATCACTGGAGGCCATCTGAAAGGCTGTTCCCACAACAGATTGAAGCCAGATTTTGGAGAACCTGTTATCAAGAGCTACCACTCAAACAGCCATCCAGTGTGCATCCTCCATCCAACTGAATGTCAGAGATCAAGAGCACATAATTCTAACCGCCCCCCCTAACTGTTAAGTAATGAAGAAAATAATTATGATACAATGTGATAATGAGGTCTGTGGTACCAGTAGCATAGACAAGAAGCTAAGAGAACCCAAAGAATGATTTCCAGTCCCAGCAAATTAGAGGTAACGTGAATTAGATAGTGACAGTTAGAAGAGACACTCAGAATACTGACTGAAATGAATCAAGATTTCTTCCTTGATAAATATGGCAGAAAAACACTCTAAAGCAGCCCCTGTCAACCCAAGTTCTATGAGGGAAGTAAGTCCTAATGCCCTAAGGCAGCTACTGTAGGTAATGAATTAATTTCTTTCCTATGCATCTAGAAGGCATAGCCATGCCCCATCCTTGAGAGAACTAAGAAATATTCATTGAAGTGATTTTCCGTAGGGCTGAATTTTTTCACAAAACCCTAGTTGAGAAAGAGCACAAAATGAATTGAAAAGATAGTTCACAGACATAAATACAGCAAGATCGCAAATATTCCCAGACACAGTTTCTAAAACAAATGGCAGAAATGTAACTGTACATAAGGTACTATAAAGCTATGCCAAAGGAGCCAGAAGCAGAGAGGAGATAGTGGCCCAAAAGGCTAACAGAGACTTGGCCACACCCATCCCCCTGGGCCCAGAGCAGAGCTGCTCCCCAAGGCAATGAAAGGGAGGCTGAAATCGCCTGCACTGCCATAGGAGTGGGCAGGAGAGGAAGAGAGAGAGTGATTAGGCAAGACAGTAGCCCTGCAATTTGCACCCTCCACCCAAGTGAGTATTATGAAATCAAGAGCAGAGGATTCTAACCAACCCCCCTCGCCCTTATTTGCTGAAGTTAGGGTTTAGTTTCCCTGCTATCTGACGTTTTGATGCATGTGTGCACGTGTACCTAACCACAAACACTGGTGTGTCTGAATGTCCCACATGGTTCACAACTCGGATGAGAATGCTTCAGTCTCACATCACGAGTGTGGCTACTCCACACAGGAGAGGCTTGTTCATGCCCACATGGTAGAGTGCACAAGGGACTGGAACTGGCACAAGGCAGCTTATGCATCTGGGGGGGGGGATCTCTATAGCCAAAACCACAAAGCCAACTTCTGTTCAGCAAGATTGCTATTTTTCTGCCTCTGAAAGACCAAAGAATAAGAAAATGTACTAAGCCACACCTTGAAAAGTGCTGACAGAATGGCATGCCATAGCTTGAAGAAAGCATTACAAAAGAGAACCTGAATGAATCACGTGTGCCAATCTAAATCACCCCACCTCAAGGCTGAGTACTTTCCATACTCCTCTGGCAGTGACCTCTTCAATTCCCACTCTGTAATAAAACCTTCCTAACAAATACCTCATCAGCCATATAGTTAAACATACATTCATTCCTAAGCTTACCTCTTGCTGGGTGTGTTTTTATGTATTTGTCCCTACTACTCACTCCATTTTTAATTTACGTCCTGGAAGACAGAGACCATGAATCTCCCAGAACCTAACCACAAGCCTCATGAGGCTGCAATAATAAACCCTATTTACTACTAACACTAACTAGCTTTGAAGAGAAATTCATGGCAGACAATATTTTTAAATAGGAGCCTTTCTGAAAGTGTCACAATACATCTTAAGATCAATACATGCATATTTAATATTAATATGCACAGAAAGCCCCCACAGCATCACCAAAACCAACCTGCCTGTCTATAGCTTAAAATAAATAAAAAAAGTAGGGGGGAAATATTACCAGAAGTCTGAGATAGTTATTGAAAACAATACCCCTAATTGAAAAATAAAATAAAATAAATAAACATACCCATCTAAAGTTAATGTTTATAGTAATCCCAGATGGCTATCAACACATACTGGAGCCCAATACACAACTAGAGCATCATTTCCTGCGATCTTGATTTCAAGCATCACTTCATATTATATGTGTGAATTTGGTTTTTCTTTACTTTTAAATAAAAGCAGCCCCTTATTATAAAACTATTTCAAAGTTGCTAAAATACTGAAGTTGTAGCAGTCTCTTTTCCAGGGCAGAGCTCTGCATTAGAATTAATGGGTTCCCCATCTACTTGGGGTCCCCACCATATTTATCATTCAAGGCTGCTAAGAGAAGACAAACACCTCAGTACCAGCAATCTTCTGGAGGAAATCAGGAAACTGGCCACAATGAAAACTAGATGCAAATGTTCCTAGAGGGCAGAGATGCTGGCAACGAGGAGACACTCAGTTTGGAGGCGGTCAACAAACTTGAACACGTCTAAATAGTCAGAGACAACAAAAAACTCAGTATTGTATAAAAATCCATAAAAATGTAAAACTTATGACCCTTATTCAAGTATTCATTATTATATCAAAATTATAAGGTAGAAAGGTATCAAGAGGGCAATCAGCAGATAGAAAGGTAGTAGGTTTCAACAATGTGGAACATAGTTCTATTTTCCAGCAGCTAGTGATGCCCAGCTGAGGTAATAACTAGTCAGGGAGACTGGGTCTTAGGAAGAAAAGAAAAGGGAGTGTCACCTGACACTTCAGGGCTTATAGGCTAAGCCCTGCCACCATAGCAGATCCTTCCAAGAGCTGAGAACCATAGGAGAGGCACTTCTGAGATTATCTAGAATTTCCAAGGCAGAAAATCACTTTTATATAACCCCTTCATGTTACAGACAGAGAAATGGAAGAGCAGAAAGACGGAGTGGCATATCCATGTCCCAGTACAAGTTAGTGACTAAGCCAGGAATGAACCCCCCCACTTCAACTCCCCAATTCCTAGACCCATGTTCTTTCCTCTATACCATACTGACCCCAAGGGTGAAATACACACTTTAATACACAAAAATCCACATAGTACATGTAAACCCATAGACTGTAAAAGTCAATAACCCCAAGTATTGACCTTAGTTCCAATGGCTATCACTGGGCTTAGTTTACACCAATGTCACCTCCTTCAAAACTAATATTTAAGGAGCAAAGCCACACAGATAGTATTATAGCCTGGAAATAAAGACCCTTGAGGCTCCTCCAAAAACCAACACTTCATCAAAACATGATTTTTTTTTTTTTAACCCTCACCTGAGGATATATTTACTGATTTTAAAGAAAGAAAGGGAGAGAAAGGCACATCAATGCAAGAGAGAAACATAGATCGGCTGCCTCCCAGATGCGCCCGACCAGGGACTGAACCTGCAACTAGCTAAACCTGTAACCTTCTGGTGCACGGGACAACGCTCCAACCGAGTTACCAGGCCAGGGCCAAATATCATCATTTTTAAAACAATCTATTCTATCCTAATCTCTATACAGCTGGTTAAAGAACAAAATACTAAAATCTATTTATTAAGTGTAGGCCACTTAATGCAAGTGAAAACCAAACTGTAAGATCCAGTTAGCTTAGGTACTGTATACAGGCCTCATAAATATGAAAATCACAGTTCCCATGGTCTGTAAAAGCAAAGGACTCACGGAGCCTTTTGAGGATATGGAACTTGAAGAGAACTGTCTGAATGCAAAGGAAGATTAGTCATTTAAAAGTTTACTCTGGGCTTCTTAATTGGCTTGTTCTATTTCTTCGAAGCAAAAAAAAGTCTTAAATTTATCGCTTAGTCTATAAAAGATGAAATAAAATCTCTTAACTCCCAAACAGATCATGGTACACCAATGCCTTATCTTGGTTGACAAAGCTGAACCGTCTCCTCAACTGGTCACCTTAAAACTCACCACTAAAAAGTCAGGTTTGCCTGGCCGGGTGTGGCTCAGCGGTTGAGCATTCACCTAGGATCCAGATCGCGGTTCAATTCCCAGTCAGGGCACATGCCCAGGTTGTAGGCTCAATACCCAGTCGGGACCGTGCAGGAGGCAGCCAATCAATGACTCTCATCATTGATGCCTCTCTTTCTCCCCTCTCCCTTCCTCTCTCTGAAATCAATAAAGACATATATATATTTTAAAAAAAAAAGGGTCAGGTTTCCTGATGCTCCTTGCTACTGGTGAACAAATAAACTTAAAAGTTGTGGAGACCCACTATAACTGGTATTAAATTCAAACTCCTACTCCAAAATCAGTTATAAGATTGTCATGTATTATTTGCCACTAAAACAGCAATGTTCTCCACAGAAATAAAAGTATTCAAGTAGAAATTTAAGTTTAATGAAAAAATTGTCCTTTAAAATATCAATGACTCTGTCAATAAGAAGATACATTTGAAAACACCTATCAAATGTGTTCCCCAAAGGCATCCATCCCATTTCTATAGTGAAATGGTCCTATTGTGTAATACCACATCAATTCAGTCACTAAAGTAAAAATCAGATGTTAAAATAAAACAAGTTAGTCATAAGCATCTGAGAGGGGGGAAAAAAGTACAAGAGAATTGGAAGTTTTCCCAGTGAGAGCTTTTCCTAAGGAAAAAACACCGAAATGGGAAACAATACTTTGACAGAAAACCACTTTATTGTAAGCATTTTCAGAATCACATGGTCTATAATGATGAGACGGACCCCTCAGAGGCATGGCTCAGACCCAGGGAGACCCACTGTTCTCAGCAGGGTGGAAACAGCTGTAACGTGACCCAGCACCTGCATCCTTACCAGCACTGAGCCTTTATCACTAGAGCTCAGGACTCACCAAAAGCTAACTAGCAAATGACTCTCTCCAGGCTCTCTCTCATCATAGCAACACCCCACCACCGCCACCACCAATTATTTGTGATTCTGAAATTTCCTGTTAAAACAAGTACAGATTTTTATCTACAATATTCGAGACGAGTCAGAAAAATCACGAATCTCCTATCTTCTCCTCAGTACCAGCGACAGCTCCCAGCATGGAGAAGGGAGTACTGGGAACTCCCTGAGGTAGGTCACATGAAGCCCCTTTCTGTAAAGATCCTTTCTTTCTACCACTTGTTAACACTGTTTAGATCCTATGCTGAAACTTACTATTATCCAGGCTTGAAATCTGCATTGTTGGGGACCTTTTCTTGAGCTCTCATCCCACTTATCATTCAAAAAACCAACAAGTCTCAGTCCTCATGACTTCACACAAACAAAGATGATCTTACAAATTTCTGCCCATTTAAAAACAAATGTTTTTAAACTACACAGTTTGTGAAAAGTAGATGACTACTAACCAAATCATAAACCTCCTTGCCTGCCCATGCTCAGAGCATCATTATAATAATCTTTTTCATCCACAGAGAGCACGCCCAGAACAGAGGTCACCATTCTGTTTAATGATTCTCTATTAGAGAAAAACTGATGTGGCTGTAAACTGCAAGGAATGAAATCTCAATTACATCAGAGTCTAATGGTCTGGGGTGTTTAATAGAAAGCAAAGTCAGCTTACTTACCTTGTGCAAAGGGAGCACAAGGAACGCGCCTCCCCCACTCGCTTCTATGATTATGGCAACAAATCTGGGATTAACAGCACAAAAGGAACTATCCCAGGTCACTCGAGAAACCCGGATGTCATCATAACACTGGTCATTTTTCACAGCTTGTCCAAATACATGCCGAAATTTGCTCTGTCGTACCACTCGCCTCATTTTGTCTGTAGAAGAACAAAAATTATGTTAAAATCATGCACGCAACTGAAAATTTTACTTTTACAAATGCAAAGTTCAAGTAGAAAAAACCAGAATGGTATGGCATTTTGTCTCCTCTCCTAAAAAGTAGCCAAAGGGCAAATTCAAAATTTCTTTAGCAGCAGATACCCAGAGAAAACTGGAAAATGCGTCAGGGAAAGAATTACAAAGAAATGAAAAATTCCTAATTCAAGATCCAGAAACTGCTCATCAGTTTTAATTTCAGGAAATGTATCAAGGTAAAGAATGAAGAAAAATTAGCCTTTCAGGATTGGGTGGAAACAGAAAGATAAGTAACTCCAATCCTCCCCTTTTGTAGATAAGAAAACTCCAAAGTTAAGTTATGTGGTAGATTTGAAGCTCAAGAAACCCTACTCCCCCTAAAAGCTATGATATTGTGGCTTTTTCCTCAGTCTGCCAAGGTAATTTTTCAGTCTTAAGCATTTTCCCCAGACATCAGCACTCTGCTGTCTGAGAACTCTGCCCGCTCACAAGTGTTTCCACAAGACCAACTATGTGTAGTGGAGAATTCAAGAAATATAAGCAACCGCCCTTGTCTTCAAGAGCCTTCCAACACAGGCATAATAATCAGAGCAATTCGGAACCAAACTCCTGGTGTTGAGTGCTATCAGGGATCTGACTAAGGCAGCTGATAGGTGAAAAGCCAGGTCTCGGAAAAGAGTAGCAAGGATTTAAATGGAGAGTGATGTGATAAAATGACGTTTAGGGTGACAAGAGCTCTGACAGTGGCATACTAGACATTTTAGACAGGAAGGAGCTAAAAGCAAAGTGCTAGGCTAAGCGCTGTGACAATAAACCAGGCCTGGAAAGGCCTGGAATAACTGTGGCAGTAGCAGTTGGACAGCGGAAAGGCAAACCTCAGGGAGAGGAAAGGGAAACCAGGATGGATTTTCACATCAGAGTTGATCATTCACCTGGAGGAGGGGTAGTATTCCTGGGCTTCCTCATAGGTCATTTAGACTCCAAATTCCACTGGGTTGTCTGATAGACACATGCACTGAAAGCTTCCTGCTTTAAGATCACCAGGCCCCACCTGGTGAGGTTTCCTAGACTGCATCCAATGTAATTATCCTACCTGCTAATGTGCAACATTCTGTTCACATTGGCTAGGATAGAAGGGGCCTGGAGAAAACATAAGTGGAACTGGAATATGGTCAAACCTTGACAACTCAGCTGAAAATCAGTCATCCTGACCCCCATGTACAGAGGAGGGCTAACACCTGTTCACTCATGCCAAATGGGACACATGGTGGGCTGTTGCTAATTCCTTCCCTCTAATTCCCTTTCTCATGGCTCTGGGCCCACTGCTAAATGCAGAGGGCGAGGATTTATTTTTACCAGAGCCTCTTTCTACCCTTCCATGGCATGTGCAAAAGTTGCCTCTCTCCAAACCTGGGGCATGTGGCTGGGCTGAGGCAACAGACCCTTGGCAAGCAGTTGAGAACCCACGTTCCTCCACCCAGCTGTTGCCAGACCTTTCCAGCTCACTACCAGGACCATACATTTAGAGTACTTGGTAGAGGAGATGGCCAATTATTTCCTTCCACTTGGCCAGGGTACTTCATTTGTGAAACAGTGTGAATAATTCTCAAGCATGAAGCGATAAAGAGCTTCCATGAGGTGGTGAAAGCCAGAAGAAAAGCACATCCATACAAAAGCCAATGTACAGCCAGCTGGTTTCAGGATCCAATTCCCTACACAATCATCTGTACAAGTTAGCAGAAACTCAAATCCCCACCAGTACCTTCCAGCAAGTGTTTCAAAAGTAAGTTAACACAGAACAAAGAATTGCACCATATGTCAGAGTTAATATCCTTCATATATAAAGTTTTTACAAATTCAAAACATAAAAATCCCAATAGAAAATTACACAAAGGCCATGAAGAGGTAATTTACAAAAGAAATACAAATGGCATTTATCTCCACTCCTTCCTGAAATCCTAATAAAATGACAGTCAAGGAATAAAAGCAGGTATAAACACCAGAAGACAAAAGAAAGAACACTGGAAAGGAGCCTAAGAAGAGAGCAAATGTGACAACAAAAGCTGACTGAAGTGTGAATGTTCTCCGCTCAGCTGAGTGTCCCAGGAGGAGAGGCTCAGAAAAGAACACCAAGGCCCACTGGAAACCCCAGAGCACTCAGAAGAGAAATTGTGAGTCTCCAAAGACAGGGATGTGGGAGAGGGGCTGCAAAGAAAACTGAAACCTAAATCAGCAGCAGCTAAACGCCCAGATCACCTTCTCCACTGCAGCACAATCAGAGGACTTCCCCGCACCCACTCCAGCAGAAGCCAGGCTGCATGTCCTGGGCAGGACGATGTGTAGCTCAGGTGAGCACAGGTATGAACAGGTGCCACACTGACAACGTGGTTCTGTACAGTGGAGCCTCCCTTGTTGCTGGGGCTCACAGAACACTGGCCGCCAGGTCTAGATACCACCCACCCCATTTTGTAGGAGATCAGGTCTCACCACCCACTGTGAGGCCCACCACTCAACCATTCCCTCCGCTCACACTGGCATGAGGCGGCTTTGTGTGCCTCCCTTTTAAATGTGAATGGACATTTGAGGAGGGCCTCTAACTTGAGAAATAAGAGACAACTTTTCCTCTTCACTCAGATAAGCTAGATATCATGTAAGCTCACCAACAATATAAACATTAATAAATATTAATATACATATTGAAATTCTTCAAATGTGTTCATTGAAAGATATTACACAAATCTGCTGGCTGACTTACATACTAAAACACTTTTAAAAGCTATTTCTGTATTACACAGAGTGACAACTTATTTTCATCCTAATTACATGGAGTCAGAACGATATGCAGGTTCTTTTGCTACAACTATGGATTAGAGTGTTAGCTACAGAGCAGAGACAGTGAGAAAAGTCAGTGCTTCCACAGTGCTGCGCTGACTGAGCCAGGCATGTCCACATGGAGCTTGAAGGGCATCGTGAACCCATTCACATACAAGGTTCAACCTGATCTGGGCTCAGCTGTCCACATGTGGCACAGCTGCTTTTGCTATACGTAACAAAGAAAAGCAATTAAGAGGGCAGGCTCCAGAGTCAAACAGCCTTGTGAGTGAGAAGCACAGCTGTACCATTTACTCCTGGCCATGGTTCAGTAGGGCAAGTCAATGAATCTCCTTAAGTATCAGATTCTCTATCTGAAAATGGGTACAATACATACAAGGTTGAAGGATCATTAAATGAGCACTTGGTGATGGGAGTGTAGCAGGAGATTATGTTAGTGCACCTTGTATGGTCTGACACACATATCTAATCACACAAAGTGTCTGCTCTTGCTATCACCCTAGGACTTTACATAAGGTAATCCAGATGCAAATCCTAGCTCTGCGTCGTATTAGTAAATTACTTAACCTTTCTGAGCCTCAGTTTCCTGAAGTCTATCAAACATTTAAAGAATACCAACTCTTTACAAAATTTTCCAGAGAATAGAAGAGGAAGAAATGCTTCTAAACTAATTTTATGAGGTCAGTATCACTGATACCAATATCAGACAAAGACATGACCAAAAAAAAAAAACAGACAAATATGTCTTATGAATATAGACACAAAAATTCTCAACAAAATACTAGCAGACCAAATCTAGCAATACATAAAATACACTCTACAACATGACCAAGTGGGACTTACCCTGGGAATGCAAGGTTGGTTCAACATTTGAAAATCAATGTAACATATATCAATCGAATAAAAAACAAAAATCACATAATCATCTCACACAGAAAGAAAAGCATTTGATAAAATCCAACACTCTAGCATGATAAAAACAACGAACTAGGAACAGAAGGAAACTTCCTCAAACTGATTTTTAAAAACCACAGCTAACAATATCCAATGGTGAAAGATGCTTTCTCCCTAAGATCAGGAACCAGACAAGATGTCCACTTTTGCCATTTCTGTTCAGCAATGTACTACAGGTTCTAGCCTGGGTAATTAGGCAAGAAAAAACAAAACAGAAAAACAAATAAAAGTCACTCAGACTGGAAAGGAAGAAGTAAAACTGTCTCCAAATGCAGATGACATTATCTTACATATAGAAAATCCACCAGCAAAAAGACTACGACTCGCTTTATTGCCACACTCACCTTATTGTATTGGTAAACCTGCAATACCTCTGAGATATGCTTGTACTAAAAACTGCAAAACTTTACAGCTGAAAGAAATTAAAGACACAATTAAATGTAAAGACATCTTGTGTTCATGGATCAGAAGACTTAACATTAAAATGACAATACTTAAACTGAGCTACAGATTCAATGCAATCCCTATCAGAATCCCAGCTAACTCTTTCATGAAAACTGATAAACTGATTCTAAAATTCATATGGAACTGCAAGGGACTCAAGAGTAGCCAAAACAACCTTGAAAGACAAGAACAAATTAGGATGATTCATACTTCCTGATTATAAAACTTACTACAAAGCAATGGAAATCAAGACACTGAGGTATTAGAACAAGAACAGGCATATATATATCAATGGAATAGAATTGGAAGTCCAGAAATAAATTCAGGTATCTTTAGTGAAGTGACTTTTGACAAGGTACCAAAACCATTCAGTGGGGAAAGATTAGTCTTTCTAACAAATGGTACTGGGATCACTAGATAACCACATACAAAATAAGTTGGACCCTGACTTCACACCATATAAAATAATTAACTCAAAGTGCACCAAAGACATAACTATTAACAGCTATAAAAACATAGGAGTAAATCTTCATGACCTTAGATCTGGAACTGCCAAGTCAAGTTATACACAGAAAATTTATTTCATAGACCATACATAAGAAATGTGTTGGGTGTTAGGAGGAAAAAATATATACAAGACAGGGTGTTCATAACACTCAAAACACCTGAGCAAATGTTACCACATTTTCTCTATTCTATCTACTTCCATCAATCTCAAAAAAATGACCACAATTTTGACGTTTCCTTGTTTATTGAGAAGTTATCTGTTTAAAGATCCCAGCAGATGTACTTCTATGGTTCATATGAAAGGAAACACATCCTGCTAGGAACACATATAGGAAAACCCCTACTAGTAGCAAAATCCTGCTCGGCGCATTTGCTGAGACCATTCCAGAGCACCAATTACTCAAGTGCTCACTAGACACAAGGTTCCCTAGCCAGGACCATAGGAAAACTCCAGAATATCCCAATGGGAGAAGAACACGTTCCCCCCAAGCTGCTGCTTTCATGGCAGGCACTTTTTAATGTGAAAGAGATTAGATACATTATTTAATAGAACATGGCAAGTAAACTAACCAATGGGGCAACAAATGTGCTAAACTCAGCTATTTAAATGGCAATCCAGCCCGGCTGGGGGTGGCTCAGCAGTTGAGCATCGACCTAGGATCCAGGAGATCAAGGTTCGATTCCCAATGACTCTCTCATCATTGATATTTCTGTCTGTCTCTCTCTCCCTCTCCTTTCCTGTCTCTGAAATCAATAAAGATATATTTAAAAATACTAATAAAAAATAATAAATGGCAATCCATACAGCAAAAAATTCCTTTTAACAAGTTAGAAATGTAAGCCTACACAGAATACACATTCACAAAAGAGCAGACACTCAAAGCAAATATGGGAGGTACTATGATTAAATACAAAAATTCAACATTCATCATTTCTGGATGTGATTTGTCTGAGCTTTACTGAATTTTCTTAAACAAAACCTACAAGTGACATTTGAAGAATTCACCTTAACAAGTCATTTTCGCTGCATCCATTTCCTTAATTAACAGATTCATACAACACATTCCAAGAAAAAAAATGCCTAATTTACCTACTTTAATAGAAGTTGTCTTAAAAAGGAAAAAAAAAAGACCACAATGCAGTTTCTGGTAAAAACACAGCAGAAAAGTCAGACATGCAACAGACCTCATATACAACAGCTATGGCTGAAAAGGATTTGCACTCCATTGATGACATTGAGGTGTTGGGGGAAAAATGTTTTTTCTTAGAAAACTGCTGACCACTTAAGACAACTGACTGCAAGTATTGAACAGCCTTGACGTTGTTTCAATTTATCATGACACCAAGAATGGTAAGAACAAATGGGGGGGAGGGGGGGAAAGACAAGTTTAAAAAAAAGAAGGCGGAAAATTCCAAAGAGTATCATCCCATTATGCATCCAGGTAATAGGTAAGATGCCAATAATGAGACATACCAATTATAAATGCCCTTTGTTTCAACTTAATAACCCAATACCTTTTTTTTTTTAAATGTTTCTAGGAACAAAAGACAAGCAAATGCAAGTAAGATCTACCATAAAGCATCCAGGCTGAGTCCTCACAGAAGCCTGGAGTGGAAAGGGTTCTAAAACTCATCAATTCAAGACCTTTCATTTTCAGCCCAGAGACATTATGTGACTTGCCAAAGATAAAGGACTTCTGAGAGAGACACAATGATCTCGAACCACAAAGTAAAGGACAGTTCAATTTCCCACCCTCTGAACTTTCATAGTTTTTCAATGATAAACTCCCTGTCATACCTACAATTTGGCGTTCCCACATCAGCCAAGAGTGCCACTCAGAGCTCTTTCATGGGGGTGCTGCCTCAACAATTCACGGTTCTGCTCAGCCTGTTTGTGCAATTTTTAAACATGAAATTGCATTTTGCTCACAAAAAACATGGAAAAATCAAAACACAGAAGCTGGCTGTAAGTATTCAAATATACTGAGACAAACAACAGAGAGCATTAGGCAGGCCAAACCTACTCTGATTGAAAACCCTTAGGCCTATGTACTCAACTATCCAAAACAACAACATGAAAGGACATGCATAAAACTCTGGAAATATATAATCAATGACAGTTTCTAAAAGGAGAGGTAGAATGATGATGTTTATACTTTTTAAAGCTTTCTAAGAAGAGAACCCCAACTTCTACATTTTACAATTTTATACTCATTTTAGGAACTTGTTACAAAGAAAAGCTGGGGACCACCTGACATCAACGTAAACACTGAATAGAATGTGAAGCTATGAAAAATGACCGCTAAAAATGAAGTCTGACAAGAAATGAAATGAGCTATATACATATATCCAATTACCATGATATACACTTTAAACACCTCAATAAAGCTGAAATTTTAAAAAAATTAAATGAGCAGGACTGAAGAAACCTCCATCACAGAGACAGAGGTAGACACTATCTGCCCAGAGAACACTGTGGAACTGTGTATATTCATCTGAGATTGCAGTCATCTCCGTAAAGTGCACCACAGGAGACTAGACTCAGAAGCTGAACTCCGCCTCTCTCTTCAAAGAGACAAATTAATCCCAAGAGTTCTCATACCAACTGCAGAACTTTTACAGACATGACTGACACAGTAATCTCACTTAAAAATTAATGATGAATGTGTTTCAAAATACTCTCTATACTGATGACCTACTTTTCTTATCAATGACTGGTAAAAAGCACACTGTATATGACTGTTCAAACTTGCTAAGTCTGTTTCCACTACTTAATCAGATGGAGTTTCTCTTGGAATAAAAGTTTAATACTTTGGCAATAGTCTTATACCAGGAAATGAAATTACTGGACTCCCAGGTCTTTTTGTTGTTGTTGTTTTAAGGCATTTTTATAAAGACACTCATAAGGCTAATCATAGGCAAAACTAGCAAAGTCAAAAGCAAAGTAACTTCACCTGAAGAATTTCAGTCTTCCCTTTTTAATACCTTATACTGTGGGCAAACTGATTAAATAAACACATACTCTTGACAACGCTTCAAGGGAATGGTAAGGTACAGTAGGAAAAACTCTGGCTTGAATGTCAGACACAAGTTTGTCCTGACACAAACACCTACCCACTGAATCACTTTGGTCCCATGATTGTTGGTTTCTCTATAAAATGGGAGAACTAAAATATAAATAACTTCTAAGCCCAAAGACCTATAGGGCATGCTTCTTTCACTGGGATCCAATCCACATCCCCCTGATAAAACACACAATTCACTGAGAACCGAATTAGCTACTAGCACCCATAGGGTTATACATATAACATGTACACTCATCTGTGAATGCTGAAGAGGTCTTTAATCCCAATCATTCATTACTCATTTACTGAACATTCAATTATTTGAGCTTTGACCGCGTACCTGGCATTATACTCTACACTGAAGACACAATGGGGAGCAAGAAGGCCTGGCCCTTGCTCTCACAGAGCTCACAGTCTACTGGAGGAGACATACCATAGTCAAATATTCACACAAACATTCATGTGTGGCTGGGACAAATGTTGGAACGATAAAGTACATGGGGAGAGAATCAATAATCTGGGAAAAGAACCACTACTGTGAGTGCCAAAGAGCCTTCTCTTTACAAGTAGGTGTCTGAAAAAGAGTAAAAACATAGGTGAAATATTTAAATTACTTATTGTACCTTTTCAGATTAATAACTAGATCTGTGGCCTAAAAATTAAGGAAGTTTGCCAAGCAAGATGCCTGGAGCTTAAAGGTAAACATATTGAGCATGCTGTTTGAAAATGAAACTAACACTGTTTAAAATAAAAATCTCCCTATGTTTCCAGAATTTTCAGACATCCTACAGAAACAGGAAAGTATACCTCTTAAAATGTTACTGCAACTTAGGACAAATCATTTTGTCTGTCTGATCCTTTTTGATAACATCACAAACTATTTCCTTATCAACAAATCTTTCTTTTAAAGGGGGAAAAATACCAAGAAACCACAGAATATCGGTATCTACAACACAATGCAAGAAACTGTAAGAATGTAATTCACTGGGGAAAATGTAGTTACAACCAAATAAATACTTTTTGTAATATCTAAAACTACCAGAAAGCCCTGGCTAGTATGGCTCAGTTGGTAGGAGTCGTCCTGTGCACTGAAAGGTTGCCAGTTCGACTCCCAGTTAGGGCACATGCACGGGTTGCGGGCTTAATCCCCGATGGGGGGCATGCAGGAGGCAGCTGATCGATGTGTCCCTCTCACATCAATGTTTCTCTCTCTCCCTCTCTTCCCTCTTTTCTCTCTAAAAATCAATAAAAATTAAAATAAAATAATAAAAACTACCAGAAATAAAGCATACACACAAACACACAATTACAAAAACAATTCTTTTTTTGTGATCACTTATCACAACATCAATCACTAACATGATTTAAACCAAAACCTGTCATTTTTGAAATTTTAATAAGTGCACAAATAAATTCCTCAATGATGAGACCATTCAGCAACTGAAACGGTGCACAAGTAATCCATCCTATTTTAACTTACTCAGTTCTTTTCAATTTCTCAAGTCAAAATCAATCCAATCATACTGAATCCTTGGAGCTCCAGGAGCCACCCAAATGACCTGAGACCTGCCCTTTGATTCCTCTGGTGTTGGCCCTAGAGCCCCCTCAGGACAAACCATCAAGTGGGACAATGACACTTTCCAGTCCGTCAAGGCATTAAAAGATGAGAAACTGAAGAGGAGGAGAAAGATGGTAAAGGGAAACTCCGCTGTTCAATGGCTACTTTAACTTTAAATTCTCATCTTGATAAAAAGTATGGTTCTCCCCCTATCTACTTTGACAAAAACTCTCAGGATGAAAGCATGCTTCCACTAGGATGTGGCTTCACTGATTCTTTCTAAAGTCAAAGTTGCTAACTGGACTATAATATCAAAGCCCTAAGAAACTCCATGCTACCAACATTTTCAATTTATTCAAGAAGTCAGTTAAGTAAATTTGCAATTAAGCAACAAAATGTAACATCACTCAGTTTTTCATCAGAATTCACGCTTTAAATAATCAGAACTCCAAAATTTGCTTTGCAAATAAAACGCTTCAATAAAGAAATGTGTACATACACATTTTGCTAATATCTATTTATAATGAAAATTATGATGTTAGCTTACCACAAAAAAATTTAATAAGCAAATGTTTACAATTAGCAGTCCTACACCATCGAAAACTTTGTTTTTATTCCCTTCATCTTCTAGGAAAATGGAAGACTGACAATCTCTACCACAACTGGATCATGTAAAACTGAAATTTAATTATTCAACTAACATTTACTGAGCACTGACTGTGTGCCAAGCACTGTTCTAGGAGCTGGAAATACAGCAGTGAACAAAACACACCCTGCTCCCAAGATCCAGAATCCCATTATCACCATGTTTAACACTTTCAAATGCTGTGCTGTGAATGAAACAGATTTCTTCAGTGGAGGCTGAGAACTGACTCACCACTTGTAATACTGAATCTACACCAAAAGATGCCATCTGAGTTCCAAATAACTGAGTTAGTCTTTGGATCATAACCCAATCCTGGGTTGGGGGCTGAATGTACACACCGCCTCCAAAACAGAAACTGCATCTAGGTTCTTCAACTGTACACTTTTAGAAAACCACATGGTTCACAACTATCCTTTGCAGGTAAGATGCATCATTTGTTCCACTTGACAGTGTAACTCAGCCCAGTGCACGCAAGATATCTCTATATTGCGTAAGATCAAACCAGGTAAAAAAAAGCCCACTAAACTTCCAATTTACCTTCTCCTATAGTAGCACTGTAAAGCAACAGTGGCCCACATAAGAGAAAGAGCCTAAGGGAAGATTACTTCTACAACAGACAACACACATCTTATTAACTGTCACCCCTAAAGAGCCATGGCTAGCACTCGCTGGCTCCAAGCTCTCTCTTGCTTGCCAAGAAAAACTAAGATGACAATGTTACGCTAAAGACACTACTAACCACAAAATTAATTCACCATCTAGCTTGTAAAGTGACTAGTCTCCTAATAAATCCTCTGCTTAATGGAGATGATAGCTCAAGTTTATATGTGTTTCTCAGTCACCACTCAGGCAGCATTTGAGTTTTTATATTAATAAATCAGCCTCAATTCTTTAAGTTCCTAAGAATGAAAGGAATTAGAATCTTTAACTAGAAAAGAATGCTTGACCATTATGAAAAGGAATTTAAGTGTCTTTCATATGAAGTAAGTAAATAATAGTGATTAAACATTTGTCTTAAGGAAGGGGTGCTTGTGAATTTTGTCAAGAACCCCCACAGTGTCAGTAGAAAATACACCCCCAAAGGTTTCCCTCTCCCAACACTTCCTTTCCCAAGTGTGCTATGGCCTTTCACGAAACTGAAAACCCACGGCTTTGTTAAGCCAGGATAAAGATCTCAGCAGCTGTCAGAACATGTGGACACACATCTGATTCCACAATGGGTCAAAAAGGCTCTTACCCCAAACTGCCACGTGCCTGGATTCCCAGTCTGTCTTGGTCCCACAGAGACAGAATGACCACACTGTAAAGCAATGATCAACTTCAGCTAATCCTGAGGGATTTTCATTATGTCTGTTACAATCGGTGCAGTTTATTTAGTAATGGACCTATGTTGTTCCTGTCAAACTTCGTGCTTGCATATACAAATGACCTCATGATGCCAATTATTCTGGCAACACACAATGCAGTGGCTTCTCTGCAATATTAATTGGTCTCTGAAACAGTTTAGATAAGTCCTTACAACCACCGCTTACTAATAGTAAGATTATAAGACTGAAGAAAGGGAAAGCCAATATCAAGTTCACACTGTAAAAAAAAACAAAAATAAAAAAAAGGTTTTTAATCCACACTATACTATAAACCCAAATTACCAACTATAAAAACAAATTCACACTGCTCATGGAAACAAGGTAGAGGGAGGCTCGGGGAGAGGGGAAGGGACAGTTAAGTTCCTGATCTTGAGCAAGTTTCTCAAGCTTCTGTGACCAGAGTCCCTTTAACTGTAAGACCAGATAGGTACTTCCCACTCTAGCTGTGATTCAGAGTCACCAAGGAGCTCGAGCCCAGGCAGCTATATCTATAAAGGTCTACAGATGATCGTCACAGAGCTTCAAGAACCTCTAGACCTGAGAAATAATCTCCCAACCCCTCTAAAATGATATATTTTTTAAAAGATGGTTGAGATACTGGTACTAAAATATAATTCGTTACTCATATTTTAAAAAAAGAAAAAAAAAAAAGAAATGTAGATAACTGCATGAACAAAGGGGGAAAATAAACATGTTGTACTGTGAAATTATTGCCTTCAGTCCTACAAAATACAAGCTTCCTACTCCCATTTATATTCCAGTTTCTCTCTCTCTGTGCATCAATTTGATTTAATTTTTCTTTACTGTGGCAAACAGGAGAACTGCCTTTGTTATTAATGTAAGATTCAAATGACAGGCTTAATTTAACATCTAATGAAACTACTACAGTGGCCTTTTCCCCACACAGAATATTACACTTTATCGCAATGCTGTCATTTACATTATAACTAGATGAGTATCTCATACACTGTAGTGCAATCTCCTTTCACACCCTAAGATGCATGGTTTGCCAGGAACTAAAGTTTTTCCCTTAAAATAGATAGACAAACACAGACATACTGAACACAAGCACAGGCCTGAATAAGAGAGGCTTGTCTGTACAGACATTTCCAATTCAGATAGATGGCAAAACACTACGTCATTTTTACCACCTTCCTTCCTATCCTAAAATTAGACACTTTTTTCCCCTCTTAAGTGATTCAACGTTGATTCAAGGTCTAAAATGCTGAGGTGGGAGTGGGAAGCCATACACAAATAGCTTAACATCAGAAATAAAATGTATGAAACCCACTCTATTAGACGCTCCACAGTTCCATTCACTAACAGACATTTATGAGTGAAGCGCGAGGGAACACAAGTTTATTCAGTGCTGCTCATTCTTAGGCACTTTACACACTTTTCCTCATTTAATGTTGACAATGACCCAGCAAGATAGCCATTAACATCCCCATATTGCAAAAGAGGAAACTAAGGCTCAGGGAGGTGAGGTAACTGGCAGAGTCCCAGTTAACTAAGAAATGGAGCCCAGCCCTGGCCTGCGTGGCTCAGTTGGTTGGGCATCTTCCCGTGCACAGGAAGGTCGACTGTTCCATTCCAACTGGGTCAGAGCACATGCCCAGGTGGTGAGCTTGAGCCCCAGTAGGGGGCCTGCAGGAGGCAGCTAAAGGATGTCCCAAATCACTGTTTCCCTCTCTCCACTCCATTCCTTTCTCCATAAAAATCAATGTAAAAAATATTTTTTCAAAAGGGAGGGAGGGAGGGAAGAGTAAAACCCAGCTCAGTCTGGTTCTGAAGGCCTGTACTCCTCGTTGCCTCAGTTTCTCTAAATACAAAACTCTCTTAGAGCAAGAAACTATATAAGGTATTTTTCTTCTCTTCTTTACTACCTTGCCACAATCCAACTACTTCAATGAACCTAAAGCAGAAAATATACCCCAAATGGCCAACTAGTTTCTCCTAATTCTCAGGAAGAAATTAAGTATTTTTAATTAAAGTAATAAAAGTGAACATAACACAAAATATATCTAAAGACTACTACTTGAGTCAGATGCTCTGGGAGAAGCGAGAGTATGAACAAAAGAATGAAAAGGAGGAAAGTACGTGTCCTTACAACCCAGTTTACACAACCTTTATCAGGCTGCAGGGGTAGTTCCAGCAGACAACTCGATACCATCAGGGCTGGCCTGCAGTGTTTGGTGTGGCTGAACGTACCAAACTAAATGTGTCCCCTGGCCATCTGCCCTACTGAGAACAGGCTGTGGGCCAGTCATTTCTGTTCATTAGAGGGAAAGAACCTGGACGATAATGTTTTGCCCTCAGGAAAATGTTTCAAACACTCAGTTTTACAACCTGAGCAAACTAGACTTGGATGCCAGAAAGGCAGAGGGGAATTACCTCTGCCCTTTGTGTTGCTCTAACACAGGCAACAAAGCCATGAATAAGAACCAGCGAAACCCACTGGCCGCGAGATCTTTCCAGTTAACTTTATTCAATAATCATTCGCTCAGCGCATACCCAGCAGGCCCTGGAGACTGAGCTGTGAGCAAGAGAATCTGGTCTGCCTTCCACATGAACCTCTCTCGCGCGTTCCACCTTCTATGAGAAGGCACCTCTCAAGACTGTAAGCTGGAGTTCAGGTCTAGATCCTTATAGAAGACAGGAGTGATGAACGTATGATGCACGAGGGCAGGGGCAATGTCTGCCTGTGAGAACAAGTAAGGTTTCACAGAGGATCCCAAAGGATAAGTGGGATTTGGCAAGTGGAAAGGCGGCAGAATAGTAAGCGCTTCCCAAGAAGATCTGAAGGCTGGGATGTTTCAGGGAGTAGCAGCAGGGATAAAAACCTAAGGGGAGTAGTGAGGGATAAGGCAGGCTGAAAGCACAGATGCCTCAACCCATAGCCACAATAAGAAGTCTGAACTTTAATCATAGACAAAGGGGCGAGAGATGACTAAAGGACTTAAACAGCAGAATGACACTGTTCCCTGATGTACTCTTTCTAGGACTAATTCAAATCTTTCCCTAACCCTTTCACCTTTGGCTTTTAATTTAAATAATCAAAACATTGATAAGAATATGATTTAAGGTCTAAATAATTCCTAACTGCATTAGTATCAATTTTGAGTCCATTATGCATAAATTGGACTTCACCAAAATTAAAAACTTTTGTGCTTCAAAGGACACCATTAAGAAGGTGAAAAGAAATGTTACATTGCTCTGGCCGGTGTGGCTCAGTTGGCTGGGGACAGTCCTGTATGCTGAAAGGTTGCCAGTTTGATTCCCAGTAAGGGCACATGCCCCAGTTGCTGGCTTAATCCGTGCAGGAGGCAGCCGATACATCAATCTCACATCAATGTTTCTCTCTCTCTCCCTCTCCCTTCCTCTCTCTCTAAAAATCAATTTTTTTAATCTTGAAAAGATAACCCAATTTTAAAATGAGGAAAGCATCTGAATAGACATATCGCAAAAAAATATATAGGAATGCCCACTAATCACATAAGGTGCTGGACACATCATAAGGCTGGAGCCATCAGGGAAATGCAAATCAAAACCACAATGAGTCCACAGGGTGTGGCTCAGCAGGTGAGCATTGACCTATGGTCCAGGAGACCACAGTTCAATTCCCAGTCAAGGCATATGCTTGGGTTGTGGGCTCAATCCTCAGTAGGGGATATGCAGGAGGCAGCAGATCAATGGCTCTCTCATCACTGATGTTTCTATCTCTTTCTCTCCCTCCCTCTCTCTGAAATCAATAAAGATATATTTAAAAAAAAAAAAAAAAAAGCACAAAAAAGAACAATGAGATACCACTTCGCACCCAGGAGGATGGCCAAAACCAAAAAGTCAGAGAATAACAAGTGTTAGCAAGGATGTAGAAAAACTGAAGCCTTTATATACTGCTGGTGAGATTGTAAAACGGTGTAGCTGCTTTGGAAAACAGTCTGGCAGTTCCTCTAACAGTTAAACATAGAGTGGCCAACATGACACAGCAATTCCCAAGAAAAATGAAAACGTATGTCCATACAGAAACCTGTAAATGAATGTTCATAGCAACATTATTCGTAATAACCAAAAAAGGGGAATCACCCAATGTCCATCAGCTGATGAATGGATAAACAAAATACGGTATATCCATACAGTGTAATGTCATTCAATCACAGAAAAAAAGTGAAGTACTGATAGATGCTACTACACAGATAAACCTTGAAAACATTATGCTTAATAAAAGACAGACACAAAAGACCCCACATCATATGATTCCACTTATATGAAATGTCCAAAATAAGCAAATCCAGAGACAAAAAGTAGATTAGTGGTTGCCTAGAGGAGGGAAGGGAGGAGAATAAGGCAGGGGGACTGCTAATGGGTATGGGGCTTCTTTTTGGGCTGATGAAAATATTCTACAATTGTAGTGATGAATGCACAACTCTGTGAGTATTCTAAAAACCAATGAATTGTACACTTTAAATGGGTGAATTGTATGGTATATGAATTATATCTCAACAAGCGGTTATAAAACAAAAAAGATTCCATTATGCACTGTTAAAATACAAAATAAGGTCTCAAAGAGGAGTATATAATCTTGTTCACTCACTTTAAAGGATCTGAACTAGGGCAATGAAAACCCAGAGAGATTCTATTACTTAACATTCTAGGTACTAGGTCATACTGAAATATTCATGACGATTTCCATGTTTTAATACAGAAAGGGCATCTTAAGTTTAAAAAGACATACAAGTGTCAGAAAAAAGTTCATAACTCAGGATAACACAAGGAACTCATCAAATGGATATAAAGCACTTGAATTTGTACCCTAAATATGGAAGAGGTACCCAAATTTACTACTGTTTTACCTCTGAAATAGAAGTCAAAGATAAAACAGCCCAGTTAATAGTATGTTTCTATAACACCAGTTTGAGGCAAATCAAAGTATTTAGAAATAATTTGCCACCATAAAAAATTGAATCTCCCATTCCCAGTTACATAACTAAGAACTGATCATTTATCCCCTTGAACATTCCATTCCATAGGCATGAGTGATGCTCCTCCTCCTGTTTGAAGTGGGTCCCAAAAGTGGCAGATGCATTAAGCATTAAACTTAAATAAGAAAAATAACCCAACAGTGTCTTAAAACTGTTATTTCTAGCCCTGGCCAGTGTGGCTCAGTTGACCGGGTTCGATTCCCAGTCAGGGCACATACTCAGGTTGCAGGTTCCATCCCCCAGTTGGGGTTCATGCAGGAGTCGACCAATCATCGATGGATCCATGTTTCCCTCTCTCTCTCTCTCTCTCAAATCAGTAAAAACATAGCCTCAGAAAAGGATTAAAAAATACATAAATAAAGAAGTAAATAAAAAGTGCTATTTCTCAACCCTAAATCTAATCCTAAACTATATATAAAGTAATAGACATAAATGCTGATTTGTGCAATCTGCAGGTAAACTAACAAATGATCATGAAAAATCCAATGCTGTGTGCAGTGATATCTCATTCATGTCTATTAAAATTCATCATGCTTTACTGTACCTTCCACAAATAATCAAAAACAAATACACACAGGGCGCATTCCAGATTTGTCCAAAACGTGTGTACCCGACCTTTATACCAATCTTTGTTCAATCCTCAGTACACAGGACTATCGCCTACCACAAAATACTGCCTGCCCTTCAAGACCTACATAAAACACAATTTCCAGTTTTATTCTACTTTCCCCCCTATTTATTTATGCAATCTCTCGGACCCAAAGGTTACTATATCCAAACACTTGCGACTCTGAAATTTACCTCCAAGCCAAAAAAATTAGTTTCCTTAAATTACTTTTCTGAAATACACAGAATTAAGTCCAAAATATATTTTTCCAATTCCTTCAGTTTTACAGGGAATGCAGAAAAAGAAGTACTATAAACATATATCTATTTGCCTTCACAACTGAACAGGCGGTACAAAGCAACTGCTTACACTTAATGACGTCTCTGACTATTCTAGCAGGCCCTGGTGTCAGGAGAGAGTTCTGCCAGATAAGGACAATGAAATGCATTATTATACAGAATGACTAAGATCCCAACAAGTGCAGTTTTAGAATATAAAGCCCGGCAGGAAGGCCCAGTAAGAGAGCCTAATATTTTGTGATGACTATTTCCAAAAGCGCTATATTCGCCGCCCGGGACCAATTTAAATAAACACGCACTATGTTCAATTCTTTCTCAATGTCTTAGAGGTAAGAAGGGCCTTTTTATCTTGCTGTCCTGGAGGAGACGAACAACTTGCAATTTGCTTCTCACACCAAATCCCACGTTTGCAACATGTAGAGCGAGGACTTCAGACACCACAAAACAAGGGCAGCCTACATTAAGGCCAAATATAGGATGTGATTCTAAACGGCCGCGCAGTAAAGCCCTACGTTTCCTTTTCCAGCCATCAAAAACCCTTTGAACACTCCCAAAAAAGGATGGCAGGGCCAGCGCCTCTCTCCGAGAGGAAGCCCCTTTCTTCTCAGCTCCCCGCAGCCGGCCACTTCCCCCAACGCATTCAGATCGTCTGAGCGGCCGAGAGCCGAGGTGCGGGCGCCGGTGCAGACGGGCGGGAGACCTCGGTTCCTGCGCTTCCACCCTCCACGGCTGACCTCATCCTCGGTCACCTAAGCGCAGCGGAGCCCCACCTGCACCTCGCTCCTTTCCACCGCGTCCCTCGCCAGTGGCTCTAGCTGCTCCGCTATTGGGGGCGCACAGCTCGGAATCACCCCGTTCACTCAGACGCTCCAGGCCCCCGACCCTGCAGCATTCCCGCTTCATTCTTCCTCTCTGCCCCCCTCCCCCCCCCCGCCACCCCGCCGCCAGTCCCAGCCCTCGGCTCCCACCTCTGGGCTCATCCTCTTCCCAAACCGCCCCCACCCACATTACTCCAGCTCTGGCCTGTTCCGCCCTTCCCGACCCCTAACCCAGATCTTCAGAGCCCAGAGCTAGCCTCTCACCCCAAGCCAGGCAACCCCCAGGCCGGAGAGTCACCCCCGCCCCTCTCAGGCTGGGCCCGGCTCGCCCCGGCCACACTGGAACCCGGACCCTGCCTACCCCCCACCCGCTCGCTCCCAAGGGCCGCTCGAAGTCCGCCTCCAGCCCCGGAGCCCCCGGGCTCTGCGCCCTAGCCTCCAGCAGGCCCTCCCCACCCAAGACCCCACCCAACCAGACGGGTGCCTGACCCCCGACAACCTTCCTCCGCCAGCCCAGTCCCCACTCGGCCCGCGGCTCCTCACCCGGCCAGGTGGGCTCCGGCCCCCAAAAAGCCTCCCCTAGACTGTCTCCTCCCCACAGGGACCAGGGTTCACTCTCCCCAGGCCAAGCGATTCTGTCCCCAACTCCCTCTTCCCAGGCCCCGAGCCTCGGGCAGCAGCCCCGACCCCAACGCCCTGCACACTGGCCAGGGCGAGCCCCCGGCCCAGAGACCCGCACCCCGCGCGCACGCCCCAGCCCACCCCCCCTACGCCCGGCCCTTCCCCACGCCCCGCCGGCTCCTGTCAGCCGACGCCGCACGCGCTGAGAGAACAGGTCCGCCCGCCTCGCTCCCAAGCGGCCCCGCCGAGCGCGCGCTGCTCACCAGGACCGAGGTGCCTGAGGCGCCGCCGCCGCCGAAGTCCCCGCTGCACAGCCCGGCGAAGCTTCCAACCGCTGTCGCCTGCCGCCTGGCACTGAGCGCCGCGCGGGGGAGGGGCACGGGCAGCCGCCACGGCCCCCGCCGCCGCACGCAGGCTCCGCCCCCGCGACGGGCCGCGCCCAACCAGAGTCGCCGGGCTGCGGCGAGCCACGCCCACTTCCGGCTGGGAAGTGCGCTTCCCACCGTCCGAGCCGCGCCGGGCTCTCCCTAACGCCCCCTCCGGTCGCGCCGAGCGATGCAGGTGAGCCCGCGGAGCACCACCGCCCACTGGTTATCTCAGCGCCCAGAGCGCCACACCCACGGGCGCCCCCGAGCCACGCCCACCGCTCCTCATAACCCGGGGCGGTGTTCTTAGAGTCCGCCCACTGACCTGCTGGGCTCCGCGGGGGCTACATCCCCGCCCCTCAGAGAGTCCCCGGGGAGCCCCTTAAAACCGGAACGGCAGCTCCCCTGAGCCCCGCCCACTACCCGTCCCAGCCCTCGGCCGCCCTCCTGGCTCCGAGCCCGGCCCCCGCCCACTGCTTCGGGACTGACCTATCGGCACCACAAAGCCCCGCCTCGCCCTGGAAGCCCCGCCCACAGCTAGCCACCCTATTCGCCGCATCCACCTCAAGCCCCGCCCACTCACCTGAATGCCGGAGCCTCCAAGCCCCGCCCCAAACCCTGGAATCCCCGCCTCTGGTTTCCGAAGCCCCGCCTCCGCTCCCGACATCCCCTCCCCCCCACCTCTGGGGACTCCCGGGGCTCTGGCCCTCCCCCCACTTCCATTGTCTTATTCCTAGTACCGGGCGGCTGACCCTGGGCTGAGCCACGCCCCTGTGCCCCTCCACCGGCCCAGGGAGGGCGCGTCTTGACCCCATTTCGCAGGTGAGAAAATAAAGGATGCACGGACCCTCCCTTCCTTTTCCTGGACCAAGCCCCCCACCCGTTTGCTCAATAACTAGACGGCCCCGGCCTAAAAGTCCCTCTTCCGCTGTCAGACTGTCCTGGGGCAGTTTCCTTCACCTCTATATGCCTGAATTTCCTTATCTTTAGCGTAATCAAGTTGTCCTATAAATAATAGCCAGAGTCCCTTTCTAAAAATGCCAAGTTCTGAAGAATCAGGATTTGGGGACATGGGCAAAGCTGAGGGGCAGGGCTATTTACTTCCCAAAGCAAGGCATCTTTGCAATTGCACAAGGGGATTTTTCCTTGTAAGCATCAGCCTCAGAAACGTGCGCTGTGTAAATCAATGTCCACCTGGACCAGAACAGCTCTGGCAGCAAATTATTTATCCCTCCTAAGCGTCAGTTTCTTTATCAGTGAAACAGCGAGTCTGTGGTACCAGCCCCTCCCTGAAGGATTCCGAGAGCTCGCTGGGAGCGATGCACTTAGCAGGGTGCCTGACTCGCAGTCAGCCTTCTTTCCAGGGTACCTGCTGCTCCACCGCAGGGCTTCAAGAAGGAGGGATGCATTTCTTTCTGCCACTGACCACAGGAGAGGAGGGACCGAGCACCCTCCCCGCATAGCAAGACTTGGCTGCTCACTCCACTTAAACGAGATGAAGGTGGCCGTGCGCCTAGTGCAGCGCCTGGCATTTGGTGGTGCACAAAAATGATGGGCCGTTATCAGGATGCCTGTCTTTAAATGGAGCGAGGGCACTGATGGCAGGTGAGTTCCGAGTGGTTCTAGGAAAACAAAGATTGATAAAAGCACCCTGAGATGGAACTGGAAACCAAACCGGCTTACTCTTTGAAAACAGATTACTGCTAACATTTTCCATCGCTTATACGAGCCGGGCATTTTCTGTGTGATTTAAATGCAAAATCTTCTGATATCCCCTCAGCAATACAATGGCTCCAAAGCAATTCTTAATACCCATCTATATAGGTGAGGAAAATGAGAAGTTAAACTACTTGTCCAAGGTCATGAGCTTGAACCCCGGAGGGGAGCTAATGATAGAACTGACATTCCTTTAATTGCAGAGTCTTCACTCTTAGCCAGCTAGTCATTACATTAAACAACCTCTATGGTAGCATAGACTTTGGATTCTGAGAGACTTGGCTCTAAATTCACTCTTCATTACTTACTAGTTGTGTCACCTTGAGCAAGTGACTTACCTCTGAGCCCTACTCTAGGTAGTGTTGCTCATTCAAATGCTTACCTCATCGAGTGGTTTTGAAGATTGAACAGTTTGGATTCCATGAATTAAGACATGGCAAAGCATCCAGCATAGTGCCCAGCACAAAGTAGGTGTTTAAAGTTTAAAACATATTGATTCCCTCCTCCCAGTTCTTTAAATGATGAAATTAGAAGTAAAATTTTCCATGACACCAATTCCCCCCAATGACATCACCATAGAACAGCCACAGAATACGCTGTGAAAGAAAGATCCCAAGGCCTTTGCCTTCCATCTGCCTGTTTCAGCTCCTAGTTTTATCCCTGGTTTGAGGGAGGTAATTCTTACGCAGGAAGCATCTAAAGCCAGAAGCTGCCACCTCACCACCCCACCTCACACCTGCTCCAAACATGGTCAGCCAAGAGCTGCTGTTCCCAGAAGCAGCAGGAAAATTGCAAAACCCTGTCCTTGCTGGGAGAGAACCTCCATCATCTCACTGTTCTTGAAGCCATAGCAACCCCTTTATGGGCCCTGAGGAAACCTTGGCTCTGTCCAAGCTGGCCCTGAATGGAGGGATTCAGGTCCAGGTAAGATACCGTATTTGAGAGTCTTTCCCTGCTCCCAAAAGGTGGCGATTTCCAAGAGGCCTAAGATAGATGCTAGATGGCGATGAATCTAATGATCAGGAAAAACAAGAGTGATTCCAAACCACTCATGTATGAGGAAGAAAGAATTGTGGGACGTGCATTCGGAGGCTCCTAAGCAAATCATTTTTCCAGTTTCTCTTAGTAGCAAATGGGGGACATTATTCTTAGGTTGCCAGGGCAACCTGGAAGCTCAGCGAATTACCCTGTGGAAACATTAACAAATAATAATGATATTAAAGAAATGAGAGTAGGATCCCCTGGAGTAATCTCAGTAGACAAGACCCCTCAGTGAGTGACAGAAGAAGACAAAACTTGGAGAACATTAACATTCACTCTACATGGATAAATCTTGATTGTCACTGCTTTCTGCAAATAAAAGCTGAAAATGGTAGACTGGCTACAGAAGGATGTATTTTTTAATTAAATTTTTTATTTTGAGAGAATTGTAGATTCACATGCAGGTGTAAGAAATAATACAAAGAGACCACATGTACCCCTTACCCAGTTTCCCCCTATGGTAGCATCTTGCAAAACCATAGTACAATATAACAACCCAGGTATTGACCTTGATACAGTCAAGATACAGAACTTTTCCATCACCACAAGGACTCCTCACATTGCCCCTTTAGAGACACAACTATTTCCCTCCTGCCCTGACCCCTTCCTTTATCCTTAGCAAACATTCATCTGCTCTCAATTTCTATAATTTCGTTATTTCATTAGTGACAAGTCATAGAGTATGCAACCTGTTGGTACTGGCTTTTTTCACTCAGTATAAATCTTTAGAGATGTGTCCAGATTGTTGCATGTATGAATAGTTTGTTCCTTATTATTGCTAAGTAGTATTCCAAGGTATGGATGTATCCGTTTGTTTAACCCATTGAAGGAAACCTGGGTTGATTCCAGTCTGGAGCAGTTTATTATTTTTAAAAAGTTGCTATAAACATTATAAACATTCATGTACAGGTTTTTGTGTGAACACAAGTTTTAATTTCTCTGTGAAAAATGCCCAGGAGTGTAATTGCTGGGTCATTATGGTAGTTGTGTGTTTAGTATTTTAAGGAACTGCCAAACTACTCTCCAGCATAACTGTATCATTTCACATCCCCACCCACTAGCAAGCTATGAGTGATCCAGTTTCTCTGCATTTTCACCAGCATTTCGTGCTGTCACTATTTTTCATTTTAGCCATTCTAATAGGTATATAGAATGCCCTTCTCTGGTAATTTTCTTTGCTCTAAAATATACTTTATCTAATATTAACATAGCCATTCCTGCATTCTTTTTATTTTTTTTTATTTATTTATTTATTTATTTATTTATTTATTTATTTATTTATTTATTTATTTTTAATATATCTTTATTGATTTCAGAGAGAGGAAGGAAGAAGGAGAGAGAGAGATAGAAGCATCAGCGATGAGAGAGTCATTAATCGGCTGCCTCCTGCACGTCCCCTACTAGGGACTGAGCCCAAAACCCAGGCATGTGCCCTGACCGGGAATCTAACCACAATCTCCTAAATCGTAGGTCAGTGCTCAACCACTGAGCCACACTGGCTGGGCCCTGTGTTCTTTTTTATTAAAATCTGCATGATATATCTTTTTCCATCCTTTTACTATCATCCTACCTATATCAGCATATTTGAAGTAAGATAACATACTTGATTGGTTCACGATTTTTAATGCACTCCGCCAATCTCTGCCTTTTAATTGGTATGTTTAGACCTCTTACATTTAAGGTAATTGTTGATACGTTAGAGCTTAAGTCTGCCATTTTGTTTTGTGCTTTATGTTCTTTCCGTTTTTCATTTGTTTTCTGCTTTCTGCTTACTTGTGGGTTACTTGAAAACGTTCTGGAATTCTATTTTGAGTTACCTACAGTGTTTTTGAGTGTATCTCTTTGTATAGCTTTTGTTGTGGCTGCTCTAAGTATTACATTATAGATGTGGAGAAGTCTGTATCTATAGATACATTCACAGTCTACTGGCATCATTTTACCACTTTAACTGTAGTGTAGAGCTCTTACCTCCCTTCTTGTTCTTCACCGTCTTCCATTTGTAACATACTTGTCTTAAAGATTTCCTCTATAAACATCTAGACAGTGATATACTGTTTGCTTTGCGTGTCAGTCATTAGCATCCTCAGATGTCCTCCGACACCGCACTAGAGCAAAGAGAGAGGAGCATGTCATTTCTGTCGGGCGGGGGTGGAAATCCAGACTCCTCCTGTGGTTTCCACTGGCACCAGTGGGGGAGGGCCTCACGACCACGGGTGGGGACTGAAGTCCCTGCTGCCCACTCAGCCTTCTCTGACACCACCTCATGGTGCTGTGGGAGTATCCATGAGAAAGTTTGCATGTGGCACACTTTGGCTCAGGGCCCTCCACATGCTGGGGGCTGAGATTATGTGTGTGAGAGCTCCTGCCACAGATCCTTAATGCAACCACGACTGTAATGGAGCTGGTACGTACTAAGCTCTTACCGATCACCTGGCCCAGTATTACCAACTTGCCAGGCACTAACTCACTGAGTCTTCCTACTAAGCTGATGAAAAATAATATGGCTTTTAAATCCCCATTTTGCAGAGGAGGAAACTGAGATTGCTTACCCAGCGAGATCTGATACAAACTCAAAAGACCTCAGAAGAGATATTCTACTTGTGCTCAGTAATTCCATTCTCAGACATTTATCCTAAGGCAATGCTCATGGTCACATGCAGAGATACAGTCAATTCTTACTATTTGCTGTAGTTATATCCTGTCAATCACCAGGAACACTGAATTAGCCAATACTGAATCACTGCTCCTGGAGGAAACACAGGGTCAGTTAGTTTCCTGGAAGCCAGTGATTCATTCACATTGAACTCATGGCCAAGAGAACCATAACTCCTGCCTGAGTGGAACTTATCTAACCCATGCATTTTCTCCCTGAGTCACACCGCAGCCTCCTTGTGCTTGGGAACACTAGACAGCACTACACTTGGGGGCCATTTTAAATAGCAAAATCATGCCCCAAAAAAGCACATGAATGCTAAAAATACGGCACTAAATATGCTGCGAAAGGACACTTGCTACAGGGAGAGAGCTGAGGCGAGCGGGCCGAGCCTTGCCTTGTTTGACCTCAGCTGGCAATGTGCAAATCGGGTGACTCAAATTTTCGCTACTCTGTGCATGTGCATGCACATGCCCACAAAGGACTGCAAAAACACCGCAAGCGTCGCTTTGGGCGGTACAAATACAATTTTACGAGTAAGTGAATTCCTGAAGGAGTCCACAAATTTACAAATATAGCTTCAAGTGTGGGTGTGTAAGGATGCTTTTCACACCACCGTTTCCTAAGGAAACAGCCCCGATGGAAGCCACAAGAAATACATTCTAGCGCAGTAATTGCAGAGAATGCTATCATGGAGAGAGCCCATGAGGACACCCCGAGGCTCGGCACTGGCGAGAATGGACCGCAGCCCAAAAGTCTGCACCTCATGCTGGGGGCAAAAGTGGGTTCCCAGAACCCAGCCTCGACCCTCTGGCTTCAGGTCTGTGGTCTCCGGCTCCACTTGTCCAGGTAACGCCCGCAGAGGACTGCAGCTCAACACAAACAATGGGGTGCAGCCTCGCCTGTCCCCCTGGGGAGCCTAATTATCCCCGGGCCACCAGGAGCCGCAGGAGGTTCTTAAGCAGGAAAAATAAAAGAATTTTGTGGAAGAATACCTGTTGCTTAATGATATGTAAAGGTGTTCCAGATGTGCTGTTAGATGAAAAAGGCAGGCCAGAAAACAGTATGTCCCATTGTCATAAAACACACACACACACACATATTTCAATAGAAATTATCTCCAAGTGACAGGATTCGAGTTATGGGTGAGTTTCCTTTCCACATGTCTTGTTCTGTATTTTGTAATTTTCCTTCAAAGCGCATTCAATGGCTTGAAATTTTTAAAAAGTTGGGGTTTTTTTTGTCCTAGCCAGTTTTGCTCAGTGGTTAGAGCGTCGGCCTGCAGACTGAAGGGTCCTGGGTTCGATTCCATCCAAGGGCACGTACCTTGGGCAAGTGTGGGAGGCAACCAATTGATGTGTCCCTCTCACATTGATGTTTTTCTCTCTTTCTCTCTCTGATAAAGCAATGGAAGAAAATATCAGGTGAGGGTTTCAAAAAAAAAGTTGTCTTTTTGAAAGAGGAGAAGGAATTTTGTAAATTCAAGGTGTCATCTCAAGACCCCCAAGCCCAATGTCACTCTGATGATCTCGGCAGAACCCCAGTTGGAAGAATTTCCAGACAGACAATGCTCCTGTGAAGATTTTTCAAAATTTAAACATAAATCTCGGCACACAAAGGGCTCACTCATCCGCGTAAATCTCGTTATTGAGGTAATAAACCTTGTAACTGCCTGTGTCGTCTGCAGTGGCAGGAGCTACAGCTTCCAAAGCCCAGCCTGGCCCGCGGACCCCTCGCCAATCGGATGCCTCAGCCTCACGTATAAAGGGAATTACTGTTCATTGATAACAATAAAAGCTTAGATCAGTGGTTCTCAGCTGGGGATAATTTGCTCCCTCCTCTCCCACCTCCCACCCAGGTAACATTTGGCAATATCTGGGTGCTACTAAATATCCTGCAAAGCACAGGGCAGCTTCCGTCCTGCCCCACAACAAAGAAGTATTAGACCCCAGATGTCCATAGTAGCGACATTGAAAAACCCTGGCTCAGACACAGGGAGCTTATTCAGCCTTCCTGGGCTAGGGGCTTTACAGGACAGATCTCATTGAATCTTCACAGCAGCCTAGGAAATGGGCTTATTACCATGCCCATTTCACAGAAAAGGAAAACTGAGGCTTCAAGAGGAGAAGGAGCTTGAGATTATAGAGCTCTGTCCTGCAGAATCAGGAGTCACATAGGGTTTCTGACTTCAGAGCCTGCACTGCCCACCCCATCCCCTGTGCCCAAATCGCTGTTATTGCCATTTGTTCTTTTTTTCCACCCTTACCCGAGGACGTGCTTATTGATTTTAGAGAAAGGGGAAGAGAGAGAGACACACATGGATGTGAGAGAGAGACATCGATCAGCCGCCTTCCCATGAGTGCCCCGACTGGGGTCACACCTGCAACCCTTCAGTGAGCCGGGTGCAGCTCCAACCAACGGAGCCTTTCAGATATAAACAAAAGCAAAGGAACCAGGGGGCCTATTCTCCAGTGTCGGGGCTGCACCTGGGACTTTAAGGACCTCATGCTTCTCCTGAAGACTCGAGACCCTGAACACGCCCAGAAAAACCGCACCAGGCCTGGGCCCTGGTTTGGAATCTGTTCCCTTTCCCTTTACAGGTTTTGATCATAGCCCCCATTGGCTGTTGCCTTTCCCAGCAGAAGTCTTAGGTGTCAGATCATCTGTTTTCTCCCCAAGGAAGTGTCCCCTCCTTTTCTGAGAGGGGAGAAAATGGCTCCCCCCCAAGGAGAGCTGAGCTGGGGGAACATATGCTCTGAGACACAGACACTCTTGCCCCAAATCGTTAGCAGCAGGGAGGAACTACTGCGATGTGGGAGCCAAGCAGCTCTCCCTCTGCCTCCATGTGTACATAAATCCTCGTGGGAACCAGTGGCAATATCTTTTATTCAAACAAGTGCTTTCCGGTTTCTACTTTGCACCAGGTTTGACTGCACTCAATCCAGAACTACAAATGACAAGCAATCGTCAGTGGCCTCTTTCAAATGAGCCGGACCCTCATGGTGGGATGAGTTTATAAACCAGGTACAGGCTCCTGTTAGTCCCTTTTAATGCTTAAACTGAATCACATGAGCTGGGAAAGCAGCACAAGGAACAGCTATGAACGTGAGCTTTGGAGTCAGACAGCCCTGGGTTCAGAGTCCAGCTGTTTCACTGATTAGCTGTGTGACTCTAGGTAAGTTATCAACCTCTCTGAACCACAGTTCTCTCACTTGGAAAATGAGGATTGTTCATTCACTCTGTTTTCTATTATCTTAATTAATGATTTCTATTCCCTTAATTACTACCTAAAAGCCTATCATGTTTTATTCTTCCCAGTATCTCCGCCAGGGACACTGAGGTGGATTGCAATAATGGCCTCAGATGGTTCACCTCCGTCTAGCCATGCCCTGTGGAGTTGCTCTCCACTCCGACTCTGGCCTTAACTATGTGACTGGCCTTGGCCAGTGGGACATCAGCAAACATGACACTCGCGAAGACTTAAAAGCTGCGTGCTAGAGAACTGCTCTGTCTTGCTGCACCCAGCACCACGTGAGAGAGCCCGGGCTCTCCTGCTGGATGATGACTGTCGTAGCCCAGTAGCACCTCATCGCCCCAGCCAGCAGCCCCCGACCACCAGATACGTGAGTGAAGCCATCCTAGACCTCCCCGCCGACCACAGGTGCAGAGCAAACACGCAGCCAAGCCAGCCCCCACAGACGGGAGCTCAGTAATGTGTGTGGTTTGAAACCACTAATACTTTGGGGTGTCTGTCACATGGCACTAGATGAATGAAACACAGCCTTTACCTCCCACTCGACGGGCGAAGACACTGAAGCTCAGAGAAGCTGGCAGAGGCCATGGAGCCACGCGGTGAGGCCCCCTCTGCCAACCCCAGCACCCTGAAGCTTTGGAGCACATAAACCAGAGAAACAGAAGCCGACTTTGTCACATCCCTCATTCTGGTTGTATGGCCTCTAATGAAATATTCTTTCAGCAGCCAGGCGTTCTGGCTTATACTCCTTTAAAAGCTTGAGAATCCATAGAAAGAAGCAATTAACCTACAGAAGGCTGGGCTTACTGTGGTGCCCGGCTTGGGCTGTCAGAGGGTTTAGCTGGGCACCAGAAACAAGCTGTGTACCCCCTTCTCCAGAAGTGCCCATGGCCACAAATCAAAAACCAATCTCTGTGGGAACAGCGTGGGAAGGGCTGTTGGTCACGCATGGGGCTTTCCAAATGTATTCCATACCCCAGAGCTGATAGGAGGCCCTGTCAGGAGGTCATCTCAGATCACGCAGGCCAACGAACAGCCAAAGTACCAGCTGACTGTCTGGCAACGTGAAAAAGAGAGGAAAAAAATGCATCTCCATCATGAGTCTTCAAAGTGCTCTGGTCTTCCATCCGGGATATTAGTGGCCTACAGCTGTGAAACACACCACCCAAAACGTATTGGCTTAAAGCAGCGAAATCATCTCTCCTCCCTGGAGCATAGGCCAGCAGTGTGGTTCTGGCTCAGGGCTCCTCGTGGGGCTGCGGTCAGCGACAGGCCTGACTGAAGGCCACTGCCCCTTCCAGAGGGGGTCACCCACATGGCTGACAAGCTGATGTGGTTGTTGGCGGGAGGCTTCAGTTCCTTGTCAGGCGGGCATCTCTGTGTCCTCATGTCATGGCAGTTGGCTTCCCCAGATTGAGAGATTGAAGACACCAAGCAATGCCTTTTTTTTTTTTTTTTTAAATATTCACCTGGGGACATGCTTACGGAGGAAGGAAGAGACAGAGAGACAGAGAAACATCAATCAGTTGCCTTCCAAATGCTGCCTGACTGGGGGGATCAAAGCTGCAACCCAGGTACGTGCCCCGACGGGGAATTGAACCAGCAACCTTCCAGCGCACAGGGTGACGCTCAACCAACTGAGCCACTCCGGCCAGGCTGCAGTGCCTTTTATGAGTTAGCCTTGAAAGTCACTCACTGTCACTTCTGTCATATTTTATTGCCCACTTAGGCTAGCCCTGATTCAGTATGAAAGGCGACTACATAAAGGCATGAATATTAGGAGGTGTGGATCGCTGGGGGGGGAGAAGGGGGGAGGCTTGGAGGGAGGCTGTCACTTCTGAGAATCTGGCCTAAGGAAAGATGGCAAGTGCTACAAATGCTTTAGGCACAAAGATGTTCATCACAGCATTGCTTACAATAGTAAGAAATCCTGAACAACCTGGGCGGGGCGTCCTCCGTAGGAGACTGGCCGAGTCGTCTCTAGCACAGCTGCACAATTCAATAAGGAATATATATGTGTAAATGCAGATGCTCTGGGAAGACACCGTCACACTTCGAGCAATGGTTATTTCTGTGGGTGGCAGGCATGTCACTGAGTAGTATGGGTAGGGTCAGGGTGCCCCGAGGTGGGACCAGGAAGGAAGAAAAGAAGTTGGGCCCGGCCGGCGTGGCTCAGCGGTTGAGCATTGGCCTATGAACCACGAGGTTGCTGGTTCGATTCCTGGTCAGGGCACATGCCCGGGTTGCGGGCTCGATCCCCAGTTGGGGGGGATACGGGGGGCAGCCGATCAATGACTCTCTCTCATCATTGATGTTTCTCTCTCTCCCTCTCCCTTCCTCTCTCTGAAATCAATAAAAACATTTTAAAAAATGAAAGTAAAGAAGTTGGTTCTTCATGTAAAAATCCATCCTGCTGGGCATTTTGTACTCAAGAGCTGAGCATTTTGGTTTCCGAGTACCCACGTGGCTGCAACCCCCCTTTAACCAGCTGCCTATAGGGTTTGAGTCCTGCCAGTAGGTAGCCCAGCTAGATGGCAGGGATCAGCCCTCATCCAGCTCCCTGATCCCCTCTGTTACCTCCAATTAGGACACTGAGTCCTCTCTAGCTCACAGGGCAAGGAAGGGCCACAGGGATCCTGCTTCTCTTGTTAATTAGAAACAGACGTTCCTCCCTTGCCCCCTTCCCCTCCAGCAGTTCAGTGGGAAACGACCAGCCTTTTTCTCAATCCCAACACATTAATTATCCAGGGATTGCAAAGAAAATGAGTTCATTTCTCAACAAACTCTATGGCCCCATCTGCTCCTATTTCCCTAAGGCTCCCAGGTCTCAAAGGGCTTTCAGTGGCTGCAAATACAGGTTTTTTCCAACCAGGCTGTTGCAGTCTCCCTGCAGATCAAACCCAGCCCTTTCCCACCCCTGAGGGAGAGGAAAGGGCTGATCCGGTGAGAGACTCTTCTCCAAGCCAGACCTGACAGAGAAAAACTACAAGCTTTTCTGCTATAATTTTAACATCAGTGACACAGTTTGGCAGATGAGCACAGGCTTTGCGATGAAGAGACCCCGTTTTGATTTCCAGAGACATGCTGTGTGGCCTCAGGCAAGTTACTTTGCCTCTCTGGGCCTCCAGTTCCTCACTTTAAAAAGGGGAAGGTAATAGGCCCTACCTCTCCTGGTTGCTGTGCATCGTAAACGGCTGTCAGATTCACAAGATAGCGTATTCAGGAGTGAGGTGACGATAGGATACACAGTTGTACATTTGGAAGTGCCAGCAGTAATGTGAGTGGTATCCTTTACTCCCTTTTCTCGCTGGCTAAATTATTCCCACTTGGGGACTATGGGCCTTGTTTTTTTCCCCCCCCCCTTAATGACTTTGTGGTTTGTTTATCCCAGAAGGTGGAAAAGTGTGGGGGATGCACCTGGGAGTCAGAGCCGGAGTTGGACTCAAGACCAGGTCTTGCTGGCCTAGATGGAGACTTTGTGAAATTAGGACAAGGTGCCCAGGGTGACTGTGGACAAATCGCTGAACCACTCTGAACCTCAGTTTCCGCATCTCTGAAATGGGCATAAACAAGACATACCCACCTCACTGGGATGTTCAGAAGATCAGCTGTTGGGTGTGGTGTAGTCAGCCAAGCAGGTTTTAAACCCCACTCATTGGACCTCCCTGAATTAACTCCTGCTCTCTCCCTCGGTCCTCAGCCCCCCCGTTTCCCCCTAACCTGTGAGCAGGCTCAGGTGTTGCCCATCTCAAGGGAGACATTCCCTTCCCTACCCTGCATCTCCCCTCAGCAGCAGCCTTAACCCTTTCGCCAACGTTTGTCAAGAATCGTAGCCACTTGCTGCCCCTGCCTCGCCAGATGTCATCCGGCTTCTCCCTCCCCACCCCGAGCCTTCTCTTTCCAAGGTCACCAGCCACTCCCGGGGCTGCATCCAGGGCTTTCCGGTCCTGGCTGACAGGTCCGCCTGGTGATCGTGGCACTTCTCACGCTGCTCACTCCTGGCTTTGCTCCTGTTCCTCCGGCCACCTCTCCAATGTCAGCATCCCCCTGCGTGTCCCCTTCTTCTTGTACCTGCACCCTCGCCTGGGCCTGCCCACCTGTTCCCAGATCTCCGCCTGGCCCACACCTCTGCCGGCCTCCAGGCCCAAAGATCCAGTGGCTTCCTGGGCTTCTCCATGTGGCTCCTCCGCAGGCAACCCAGACACAAGCTGGCCCTCATGCCCCTTTCCCATCGCCCCCTCCCCAGGTTCCCACCTTAGGCAATGGCCCCACCATCCACGCACCTGCTCGTGCCAGAACCTATGCCAGTCCCCACGGCCTAGCCCTTCAGCCTCCTGCTGTGCTCCTGAGACCATCCTCCCACGTCCATCCCATCACCTCACTCTCTGCCAGGCCATTCGTTTGTTCAATGAACATTTACTGAGCACGCACTGTGTTCTAGGCACTGTGCTAGGCTCTGGCCACTAGCATCTGTCACTGGATCCCTGGCACCCAGTGGGCATCTTTGCTGGTCTCCTCCAAAAACCTTTTCCACCCGGAACCCTGAGTGATCTTTCCAGCGCAATGATGCCCACAGAACTTTCTGCAGCGCTGGAAATGTTCTAAATCTGCATTGTCCAATAAGGTAGCCACGTGTAGGTACTGAACACTGGACGTGTGGCTAGTCCAACTGAGGAACTGACTTTTTAATTTAATTTTAATGAACCACACGTGTATTAGTCAGCTCATGCTGGGTGGCTTAAACAAGAGAGATTTATTTTCTCACAGTTCCCGAGGCTGAGAAGTCCAAGATCAAGGTGCCAGCCAATTCACTTCCCAGGGAGAGCTCTACCTGGCTTGTGGACTGCTTCCTCACATGGCAGAGAGAGAGAGACAGAGACACAGAGAGAGACACAGAGAGAGACAGAGAGAGACAGAGGCAGAGAGAGACATGGAGAGCGAGCCCTGGTGTTACTTTCTGTTCCTATAGCATTAGGGCCCCACTCTTATGACCTCATTTAACCTTTATTACCTCCTCACAGGCGCTATCTCTAAATAAAATCATGCTGTGCGTTGTGGCTGCGACATATGATTTGGGGGCATGAGGTCACAAACGTTCAGTCCCAAACAATGTGACCAGTGGCTACCAAATTAGGCAGTGTGGCGCTAGAGGGAAAGCTGACCACATTCCTGCCCAATTGCAGCCTCTCCACGGCTCCCCTGCAACCTCAGGCTCAAGCCCATGACCATGGCCTGACCATGGCCTACAAGGCCCTGCAGGGTCTGGGCCCCAGGCCTCATTTTACCCGTTAAACGGATTACTGAGAGTTTGTGGAAACTTGAGCGCCGGCCTTCACCCCTGGGTCTTTGCACCAACGCTTCCCTCTGCCTGAAACACTTTTCACCTCCAGCTCCCCACACAACCAATTCTTCACCTCACTCTGTCTCCCAAATCATGGTCTCTGGTGGATTTCTATGAGGGGTCCTCCCTTTTGTGTGGAAGCTTTGGGTCATGGGTTTAGGCCAGAGATGCAGTGTCTGGATGGGCTGCCCCACCCCCAAGGACAGGGCAGGAGCAGAGCGATGGTGACTAGTAATAAGAGGGAGGACCCCTTGCCATTGGCTGGGAATCCGGCCCCTGTGGGGTCAAGGAGACATGTGAGGAGGCGTTTTTAGTGGAAGGGTCATGGGCTTTGAAGTCGGACAGGCCTGGGGGCACCCTTTCATGCACATATTTTGAATGAGAGGTCTGAGGCCCAGCGTCTGGCTCCTACACCACGAGTGCAGCTCTTGCCACTCCTCTAGATCATGTGAGTTTGTTACAATGACTGTGTTTTTTGTGTGTGTGTTTTTTATTTTTTTTTTAAATTCTCACCCAAGGATATTTTTCCCATTGCTTTTCAGAGACAGTGGAAGGGAGAGAGAGAAACATCGATTCGAGAGAGACACATTGATTGGTTGCCTCCCGCACATGCCTCGACTAGGGCCGGGGATGGAGCCTGCAACCGAGGCACGTGTCCTGGGTTGGAATCGAACCCGGGACCCTTCAGTCCCCAGGCCGACGCTCTAACCACTGAGCCCAAACGGCTAGAGCACAATGACTGTGTTTTACTTTCTAATCAGGAAAAACGGTATCGGGAAAGCGAATTCCATCTTGGGAGTGGGATGGGGCCTCGGCGGCTCCGGGGGCCTGGTTGTGAGCAGGACCAGGACAAAAATCCAGGAGGGCCCAGTCCTGCCAGGGCTGCGCATTTGGGATCTTCTCCCGGGACCTCCAGGAAGAAAGTCAAGAATTAGGGACTCTTTCCTGTGGGAAGTCTGCCTGTCCTGGAAGGCCAGCCCGCGTGTATGTGTGTGTGTGCCATGTACGTGTGCTCGTGTGTGCGCGTGTTCGGGGGGATGGGTGGTTCCTTCCCAGGCTCCAGTCTTGTCGGGTCTTGTGCCCCTCCAGCCCTGCCTCCCCTGCCTGTCCAGGCCCTCACCCGTCCTCGCCCCGCTGCCAGCCGCCGTCTGTTGTGGCAGATGTTTGGCTGTGCCATGGCAACGCCAGAACAGGATGTGCCTCTGGATCGCAGTGGGGATAAGCCCACGCTCCCAGGCCGCCCTCGAGTTCCCCTCCCTACAGCCTTGTTGGGCAGAACTGCTGGGGTCCAGGTCGGGGACAAATGGTGTTTATGCGGGAGAGAGGCAGAGCCAGCGTGGTCCTGGGGTCAGTGGCGGGGGAGGGGGAGGACACGTGCACATCCCAGCTGTTCCTCCCAGTCCAGGGAGCTTGATTTGCTCCTTTCTGTCCTTCAAAGCGATTTTAAGGGAGCGGGGTGGGAAGAGAGGCTGGCAGGGTGCACGGTTGGCCTGGGGGTGGTGACCTGTGTCTTCCCCACTTTTATAGTGACTACTCAGGGAGGGATTGCTCTGGGCCAGGACCTTGTGCTAAGTACTTTATAAGGCAAATAATATATCATTTCAGGGATATTTACTTTGTGCTAATTACAGTGCTAATCTTTACAGCACCCCTTTGGGGTTATTCTTGCCTTTCGAATGAGGAAACTGAGGCACAGAGAGGTTAAGTCGCTTGCTCCAGGTCACAGAGTGGGTGAGTTAGGGAGCAAGACCCAGGGCTGTCTTGCTCCAAAGCCCTCGATGAGTGCAGTGACCGTGCCAGGACCAGCTATGTAATTTGCAGGGCCCGGTGCAAAATGAAAAGGCCTGGCCCTCGTTAAAGAATTGAGCCTGGCCTGTGTGGCTCAGCAGTTGTGTATCAACCTACGATCCAGGAGATTGAGGCCCAATACCCAGCACGGGGTGTGCAAGAGGCAGCCAATCAATGGCTCTCTCATCATTGATGTTTCTCTCTCTCTCCCCCCTTCTTCTCTCTGAAATCAATAAAACTGTATATTTTTTAAAAGAATTATTAGAAATATTAAGACAGGAACAGCAGAGCATTAGACCAACTGCAGGATCTTGTAAGTGTGGAGTCCTGTGCAACTGCCCACGAAGGCAGCCCTGGACACTACGCTTTCACCACGCCATGTGGTTCCACTGCCAGCCCCTCAGATGCTCAGAGTGGGCACAAGCAGCCTGGAGAAGCTTACAGCCCCCGACTGTGAGCCTGCCCGGCACCCCTGAGCCACAGAGATGAGAGCAGAGGGGAGAAAGACCCTCCCCCCACATGCCTGGGAGCTTAGAGTGCACATTTAGCTCCATACAAAACGCTCCTTTTATGAAATCTTTACATTTCCCTTTTTTTTATTATTATAAAAGTAACACGATTCTGGTGCAGAGACTTTGGGATAGAACGAGGAAAAGACATAAACCTCCGTTCCTACTTAACCCCACCGCTGTTAGCAGGTGGTGTGTGTTTTCTTTTGTCTTTTATAGAAGGGCTTTCCATCAGGGCCCCAGGGATGAAACAGGTGCCTCCACTTTGTCCCCAGAGCCCGGCACATGGCAGGGGCATCATGAATGGGGTGGGGGTGGGGGGTTGGAATGGATGGATGTTATAAAGTAACTTGGCTTGGATGACCTTTCAGAGTCTTCTGGACTCTGAGAAACTCAGGATTCTTTGATTCATAGCAAATTCCTGGCACTGACCTGGGTTTTATTCAGTCCAACATGCCAAGAGCTCTTGCTGGGGTCCTGGAGGGGTCAGGGACACAGCCTCTGCCCTGGGGGGACTTGGGTTAGGCAGTCGTGGGTGTTCCCCAACTTTCCAAGCCTTGGTGAATAAAACTGGGACTCATTTTCACAGCATTATTTCATTCATTCACTCAATTCACTCGTTCACTCTCATCAAATCTTTATTAAGCACCTACTACATGCTAATTACTGCACTAAGTATATTAAGGGCTATTTGGGGAAAAGACAATGAGGTGGAAGGCGGATGAATTTGGAGTCAGGCACCCTGGGTCTCTGACCCTTCCTGGCTGTGTGGCCGTGACCTGTTACCTAACCTCTCTGAGCTTCCAACTTTTTGTAAAACAGGGTCGTATCTGCTGTGAGGATCAACCCGGTGACATACGTGGAAGACGCTCGGTGTAGGCTGCTTCCTTCCTCCTCCCTCCCCTCCATCCCTGCCGCAGTACCGACGAGAGCAGCCACCACGGACTCCGTGTAAGGCGTGCCAGGCAGAAGGGGGTTTGCGTACGTTATTAGCTAATTCTCAAATTACTGGCCCCACGAGACAGGCAGCATCATCACCAACCCCGTTTGCTACCCAGTTTAAAAACCAGAGGGAGCTCCCCACCTCCAACAAGCCACTTACGGGAGAAATTGTCTCTTCAGGTCAGAGACCCCACACACCCTCTGTGCTGTGGGAGGCTGCTCATGCAAATGCCAATATTTTATTTGCTGAAACAGTTTACAAAAAAAAAAGAAAAAAAAGAATTTCAGGCTGAAATGGGGTCCTTTGCAGTATATTTGAGGATACATGGGCGGTTTCCCTTTAAAAGGCAAAACACGGTATAAACTGGGGGAGGGAAACACCTTGTGTGGCCCAGTGCGCCTTTGGAGCAGGGACGTGGGTCAGATTTCCCAGGGGCTGGAGGCTTCATTTCAGGCTCCTGTGAGATCAAGATGCGGTTTCAGCTTGCTTCTTGCTACTTCTGGGCTGGGGGACAGCTCTGGACAAAGGTTCAGGTGGGGAAGGAGCAATACCTGTCCAGCTTTACCACTTCCGAGATGTAACCTTGGGCAAATGACGGGCGCCCCGCAGGCCTGTTTCTTCACCCGTAAACTGAGGACAGTGTCAATAAGAGGTTTCAACGGACAGGAATCTCTTATGTGCAGTGCTGGGCGTACAGCAGGTGCAGCGGTGTATCCGGCTCCCTTGCGTTAGGGTGTATGACAAGGGCGTGGTGTTTGCTGGGCAGGCCTCACTTTGGGCACTGTTGGTGGACATCCCCTTTGGAAAGGGCTTTCCCACCATGAAGAAAATCCTCCTAAAATGCAGTCATCCTGCCCTGCCTGCTTAGCTCAGGTGGTTCGAGTGTCATCCCCATATGCCAAGGTTGTGGGTTCAATCCCCAGTCAGGGCACATACAAGAATCAACCAATGAATGCATCAATAAGTGAAACAACAAATGGATGTTTCTCTCTCTCTCGAATCAATAAAAAAATTTTTTTCAATGCAGGCATCCTCCAAGATCTTCCTGTTGGAGCCTCTTCTAAGCATCTTGCCAAGAGGGGCTTCCCCAGGCGTCAACACAAGGGAGCCCGCACTCCCTGCAAAATGACCCCTGCGGGAGGTGTGACCTGGGATTGCTCGCTCCAACCTCAGGACTGCTCCTCTGCGGGCGAAACCAGGGTAAAAACAGTTCTGGGAACATTCTCCTAGGGCGCAGGGGAAATGAGTATCTGACGAGTTTTGGGAACACCCATATTCTGCGAGGGTGATGTGGGTGTTGTCTCCAGAAAGCATGAGTGGAATGTGATTGTAGCTAGCGAAGTGGAAGCCTGCAGGATTGCATCACCTTTTTCTTTCCATGGCCTCTAAACTCGGCCAACAGAACTCCCAGGGACCCCACTGGAAACACAGTGCTGGGCCCCATCCCTGGGCTCTGATTCATGTTCGGAGCCCGAAGAGAATTTACTAGGTGTGTCCAGCTTTGCTGAGGAAGAGTGTCCAGAACCACAACCCTCAGGTTGTTTCGAACACATCCTACAGAGGAGGCTGCGTTTCAGCTCCACAACACTCACCATCAGAATCAATCCGCTGGCCAGTTCATTTCGTACTCAGGAAGCAATGCCTGGCCATAATTTGACTTCACGTGGAGATTTATCTAGAAGGGCTCAATGTGCTAATTGGCAAGTGAGAGTAATCTGGCCTGCTCCGCAGCTATAATTCTTGTTGTAAAGCACAAAACTTGCATTTCAGTTTATCCATCAATCTCCTGAGTTCAGGTAACAGACAGAGCAAGCCCAGGTAAAGTATTTTCTGGACCCGCAGGCACTGGAATGCAGTGGTCACACCGAGGTCCTGGTGGCGGACAGTTAGTGCTCACCAGGCCTATATGCACCTTTTATCTCCCAGCCCCCGCAGTTGGGCTGGGGCCAGGTCACAGGTCTCACCCGCTGGAACATGAGTAGACATGATGTACCACAGCCAGACAAAGGCAGTTAAGCGTGAATGCGAGTCCCCATGCTCCTTCCCCTCACTGCACGGCTAGAAGCAAAGAACTCCAAAGCAGGGTTTTAAATGCAAGCAGCCGGCTTTGCTAGTCACCAGGGGAGGAGAGCTGCCAAGAGGTCCTGACCTGCGGTGGACTGTGACCTGAGTGTGAAATAAGCCTTAGCCATGTTCAGTGATGGGGACTCTCCTGGAGTCCTGCCCTGGACACCAGGAGTAACCATCTCCACAGTCCCCTCTCCCACAAAGTGCGGTCCCCGAGCTTAGGTGGTCCTCTGCAGCACACCTTGAGCTTTACATTTCCTGTTTGTGCAGGAAGAGACATCACCCAAAGTCCCAGCCCCACTCCGCTGGGAGACATTTTTTTTTTTTTTGGTATACAAATGACTACCCACAAGTGGGTCTGCTCTTCCTCACTGGCAAAACCAGGGGAAAAGACAATTCCTGGAGGAGCTATTTCTTCCCTTGTATCTAAACTGTCCAGGATTTAGACACAAGGGGAAAAGACAATTCCTGGAGGAGCTATTTCTTCCCGTATCTAAACTGTCCAGCATGGGGCCTAGCACACAGTAGGTGTTCAGTAAAGACTGGCCATCATGGCTATGAAGATGTGTCCAGCTATCTCAGCAGGGCCTGAAGAGGCAGTTTCCTTTTGCACGAGGTTATAGGTCATCAGGCGTTTATAAAGAAAATGTTTATTTTCATCACAAGAAGCACACGAACTATATACAGTACACACCAACAGAAGTAAAAAAAAGTGCATTATGCATCTTCTACTGCAAATTCACAGTACAAAAGATACTGCCTTTTAAATATATACTATAAAAAAAAAACACAAGAAAAACCCCCAATATGATTAAAAAAAATAACTGATATCATTACACAACACACTGGAACCCACTGGCAGCTTTTGAGAACCAAAGGGCAGCCCATCCTGTGGAGCTCCTGATTCCGGGGGGGGGGGGGGGGGGGGGTGTCTGTACCTGCATTTTGTTGCAAAGAGCTCAGGACACCAACAGAGAAGAAAACAGGGTGGCCTAGGTGGTAATAAAAATTTCTATCAAAGAAGAGTACAGCTGTGTGACGGGGGGAATGGGTGAAGCTGCAGTCAGCACCCCTCAGCTTGCGAGCACACCAAGTTCTAGTCTCTCCTCGCTGTGGGCCAGTGCGAGCCAGTGCCTCCCGGAGCCGTTCCTAGCGTGCTGACTGGACGGGTGCGGGTGCGCGCGCAGGACTGCACAGCACAGGAGCACAAGCACAGGACGGGGCAGCCCCAGCCCTACCACCACCACGGACAATCACAGAAGGTGAGGGCTTAGCAGTTTCCCATAAATACACAGTATTTGTAAACTATTATTAAGGCACTCAATTGTAAAACAATAATTACAGTGTCAGAAAAGAGGGAGGAAGCAGCCACCTTCTCGTGCGGTAGGGCCGACGGAAAGGACAGCAGAGGACTGGTGGTCTGGTTAGAAAGACTCCTGTTTAAGAGACTGATGGAAGCAGTGCCGTAGCGCCTCCTCCAAGACCAAAACAAGGCAGTCTGTCCAGAGCTACTGAGGGTCACACTGCACAGCGTCCCTCCAGATCACTCCAGGTGATCTGCTTCACAGCTTGGGGACAGCGTGTGTGAATGACGGTATGATTCAAGTTATGTATATATATTCAAATATATATATGCAGAGTGAACACAAACACACAGGTATTCAACTGTAGAGCTGACAATAAAAAGACCAACTAGCTGAGCGTGGGGGTCAATCAACTGCCTTTGTTTCGCATCCAGCGTCAGCAAGAACCTGCAGGGTGGGACCAGGGCAGGTGACCCTGCACCATGCTGCCCAGATGTCATAATTTTCCCAGTCTCCCTGGCTCTCTGGCCAGACGCACTGTGTGCATCTGGGGCGCCCTGCTAGGTGGCAAGCCAGAGCAGGGTTGGGTGAATGTATTCTGGCACCAAGCACTTATTTCCGGCCAATAGAGAGCAAGTCCCTCTTCTGAGAACTTGGGGGAGGTTACTTCTATGATCTTGACTAAATGATGCAGCTTTTGTTCCCAGTGGAGAGAAATGGCCCTAGGGGAGCAGGGGGATTCATCAATCTTCCAGAATCGGGCCTGTGCAGAGGGCGGGGGGGAGTAGAAGGGGGTTGGACAGTGCAGCCACATGAGGACCCGGTGAGTGATCTGCATGCCAGAGGGACAGGGTGTCACTACCTGGCAGAGAGCTGTCACCAGCCCAGAGGTCTAAGACCAAGGAGGCAGGAATTCCAAGAGTCAGGACCTTGTTCTTAAGAAGCTCATGCTAGGACAGACATTGCTCCGAAACAGAGAAATGGAAATCGACATTGTCAGAGCATGGCCAGAGGGCAGCACAGTTTCTCCTGGCTCCAGGATCACTTTCCCCCTTACACTTAACAAAACTTGCCAAGATGACCTCTCTGTACCAAGCAACATGATCTACTTCAGTCTTAACTTTTGACATAAAAGTGAGGGGAAGGTGAAGTGGGAGATGAAATGCAGCTGTACCAAGCTGAGAAAATTTTTGTTTCCTCCTAATGCGACAGGCATTCCACGAACATGGCAGTCACAGGTATCAATGACTTCCAGGGCACACACCCCAGCCTCACTTGTGCCACTCGTCTTAGGAATTCCCTCCATTGGCTAAGATTACAAGTAGAACACTGGTCAGGACGTGGCATACCTTATGGAGCAAACCTCCCTTTCAGAGCGTGGCATGAACCTGGGGCCCTAAGCCTGGCAGAACGCTCCAGCCAGTGTGTTTCAAGCAGCGACCTGCCACGTGCTAACGCCGCTGGCCCAGGTGTGGGAGAAAGCCTCTCCCCTCTCCCCCAGGCGACCCAGCACGCCGAGAAGGCTTCTTTGCTGTGCTCTGATGATGGATGGGGCCCTGGGCCCTGGGCCCTGGTCTGTTTCTATGTTAATATACAAATTGTGCTTCTGGAAACGCACAGATGATTTTGACAAAAGCCAAAAAACCCACTCAGATCTGTCAGCCTCCTCCCATCCTTTAACTGGGTAAGAAAAAAATCATGGCTTTCAAAATTAAAGTTTTCAAAAATATATCATACACATGATTTAAAAACAGACTGTCATCACCAAACCTAAAGGATTATTTTGACACAAAAATTGATCCACCACATGAAATTGAATTTGGCAAGACATACTGAACTTGATTTTTTTTGTTGGCTGAGAGAGAGAAAAACCTAACAGGGTTTTTGGGAAAAGTGAATAATCACCTCTTAAGGTGATTTCAATTAATAGCGGTGGGAAAACAAATTCCTATGAAGTAAAATAACATATTTTTAAAAATTAAAAGGATAAGGCCAGGAAGAAAAAATTCCTGGAGAGGTTTTTGCAAAAACCTCTCGCACTAATTGAAATGCGGACTAGCCTTGCTCCTGAAGACCCTGCCTGGTGCTCTCTAGAAATGTTGGAGGCCGGGGTCCCATTCTGACCAATGTCAGATGGCAACTCATTCAGCCACTTTCTAAATCTGGCTGGTCCTTGAAGGCTTTCTGGTTTCATGGAATTAGTCTGGCTGACCCACCTGAGGACAAGCTGCAACTGCGGGTAAGCTTCAGCCAGGGATGTTCTGCCTCGAACACAGCTGCCCACCCTGAAGGAGACACGCTGGGGGTGGGCTGGCAAGGGCTGGGGTGGGGTGGGAGACGGATTTGGCCTGAGGTGTCAAGAGGCAGGGGAGGCTTCACATTTGCCCAGTTTCTTCCAAGAGGGCCCTGGGAAGCCCTATGCTGTCCAATAAAACCAGGGGGTCAGCGAACTTTTTTCTATAGAGGGCCTGCTAATAAGTATCTTAGGCTTTGCAGGCGATGCGGTCTTTGTTGCTTATTAGTTCATTTTTTAGAACCCCTGAAAAATGTAAAAACCATTCTTAGCTCATGGGACCATATGCTACAGTTTGCTGACCCCTGAATTAAACCTTTCTAATCAAGCCCCTTTTCTCTTCTCAAAATATTTTAATGTCCCATCTTGTTGACTGACACCAGGCGACCCTCCACTCCAGCCCAGAGCTGGAGCGGCTTGATGTGTTGAGCTCCCGAGTCTAATGGGGTTGCCCAGAGCCCAGGCTGGGACCGCAGGCCCTCCCGCGCCCCTGGGAACAGCCAGAGGGGAGCAGGCAGCGGGACCCCCTGCGCAGGACAGGTGACTGTAAACATCTGCAGAGCTTTCCGACAGTCTCGTTTCTTTCAGAGGGGTTGCTGCTGAGTTGCTCTTAGAGAGGAAGCGATCGTTTCTCACTGCTGGATTCTCCTCTTCCTCCCCAAACACGAGCAGATGTGACCGAGTGAACCTGAGTGCCAGGGCTCCTGGCATGACGGTCTGCACCTCAGGACCGCCACCCCACCAGGTACTTTCAACACCTCTTCACAACCACTGGGCTCGACAGCAGAGCAGACTCAGCAACGCTTCATGGGCCTTCTCCCCAGGTAGGGCGCAATTCAAAATCCACCATAAGTGACAACTGGGGACATCATATACATTTTCCCACCTGACCCCAGTGTGATACACCAGGACCGAGCAGTCAACTGCACAGATGGTCATGCACCATGGAGTTGGTTCAACAACATCTGACACCTTACCTAGCAGTACTTGGTGGAGTCCAGCTAAAAATTCTAACACTTTTTTGGGGTCCCAAGCAAAAAAAAAAAAAAAAAAAATTCCTTTTTGGAAACCCTTTTGCTGACACAGCAGTATTCCCTGGAACGAGCCTTTGTCATCACTGTATTTTAAAAATACGAAGCACAGCAAGAGCAGAGGTAGGACTTATATTGCCATCCAAGACTTTTCCCACAAGGGCCTGAATGAGCTAGGAACGTGTGCCGCAGTGACGAGACCATCATCACAGCTGCTTTCTGGCATGTCGCAGACGGAGTACTTTTGACGTGTGTGCATATCTCTATATGCCCTTAAGACACGATTCTTCTGGAAAACATGTGACCTGGGCTCAGAGTCTGCTGGCCGACAGCCTCTGGTTCTAGCCACACAGCCGACACTCCCCTTTCTTCCTGGGCCACGTGTGTCTTAAACGCCATTGTTTAAGGGAAATGAAGACATGAGGGGCTGACCAAAATCCAGTGAAACTAAGGGGAGGGTCATGTGATCAACTAAAGGTGGGTCAGCTTTTGCTCAGCCACTTGGGGCTTTTCAAGTTTTCTGGGGCAGATTTCCCTGATGGTTTAGAGGTGGAAGCTGGGTTCCTGGGGGTTCCCTGGGGCTCATGCAAGAAGGAAGCCTCGCTCAACTTGGCATCCTGGGAGTCGGCGACGGTGGACATGTCAGCCTCACTGGTCAGGTCTTCTGTTGAGAAGTCAAGACTTCCGAGCTTGGCAAGAGAGTGTGAGCGCTTGAGTGGGGATGAGACGGTGAGGCCCGCCAGCCGGAGCCGAGTCTCGATCTCCTGCGTGCGCTGCTTCACCAGCCCCGGCTTCCCGCGGACGCTGTGGATGCTGTCGCTGCTGGAGCTCCTGGTCAGGTTGGAGCTCATGGATGATGAGGTGGGAGTGTAGCAGATGGTCTTCAGGAAGTCTTTCGAGAAATGACTGGTGTGGTCCAGGCGGCAGAGGAGCGGCGTGGGGCTCTTCAGCGAGGCTCCTTCTGACGGAACGGGCGTGGCCTCTGACTTCTCGTCACTCGCCCCTGGCGGGGGGACAGGAGCCAGGTCCTGGCTCTCCTCTGGTATGCTGGCCTCCAGCCTGCTGGGGGTGCCATCCCTGAGGGGAGACGCCGGGTCTGCGGGTGTGCCCTTTAGCCTCTCAAGTTCTTTGGTGTGCTTGCGGACCAAGCCTGCCTTCTGCAGCTGGATGATGGACTCCTGGTGCTGCATCAGGTAGCTGTGTGTGGTCGGCTTCTCGGCTTCTTTGCTGAACAGAAGTCGCAGGTCCTTGGCCGGCTTCATGTCTTTCCTGGGTGGCGATTCCTCCTTCACTACTTCCATGCTGGGAGTGGTCTTATCACAGTGAGAATTCTTCAAAAGGAAGGACTTTGGCAGGACTTTTTGGGTCTCCCTGGAAGGTTCCAAAAGGCCAGCTGGTAGTTCTGGGGCAGCCCTAGCCCCAGAGCCACCAGTGTCCAGCCTCCGTGGGCCTGCTGGTGGTAGGAATGGGGGCGTTTCAGTTGGGCCGGAGGCCAGCTTCTCCAGCACTCGGGACCTGATGGACGTGGGGGCGACAGGGGAAGAGGCGAGGTGGGGCAGGAAGGTTGGCTGGGTGCAGATGGCGGGAGCCCCAGGGCTCTCATGTTGCTCCCCAAAGGCCTCGGAAGGCCCACTGGCTGCAGGATACATGCAGTCGGCGCAGGATTTGTAGGGAGGCTTCACTTTGTTGAGAATCCCAAATACAGCATCATGCTGGAAGGGGACACAACGTCGTGAGTGTGCAGCACGAGCCAAAGACCACAAAACACGGCGGGGGGCAGTGAGTGCAGGAGGAGACGCCTTTCAGAACCCACTCGGCCATGACTGATGCAGGTTAGAGACGCTGAATCAAACTTGCCAGAAGCTACGTGCCCACGGTCCTGGGCAAACCCTTGGCCACATGGCAGGCAGGGTCACCAGGCTCCCTTCTCAGCCCTGACTCTGCCACCTGCACCAAATGACCCTTTTCTGAGCCTTGGTCTCATCTTGAAAACAGGGTGACTGTGACCTCACGGCCCTGTGAGAATTAGTGGAATATTTCCTGTCCAGTGGGTGCCTCTTCTTCTCTTTCCCTTTCAGAAATGACCTGCATTTGGGAAACCTGTAGTCTGACAACTAAACACTTCCCTTCTAGCACGAAGTATGGCTCCAAAGATCAACCATCTAGCTGTGCTCTGAACAGAGAGGTGGCAAAAGGTAAGAACAGTTTTGGAAAGACACTAATTCAGACCCAAACATGGGTGCCCACAGCCTCAGTGAGGGAACCAGGCTGAGGTGGCTTTTATATACCAACGTAAAATATGCTGCCATTGTTTCCAGAGGAATATCACCTGCCTCTATACCCGTTCATGTCCCTCCTGTACCCATCGAGAGGCACCAGTGCTGCTCTTCTGAGCTGAGATGGAGTTGAGAACAGCAAACGTGGAAATAGGGGGAAGCAACCCTCTTCCCTTGAGAGCTGTTTAGCTGTTGAGATTCCTAAGCTAGTTCCTGGCAAAGGGCAGACGTTGCAAGTTTCTCCTGCTGGGCAAAGCTTGGAGTGCCCCCTGCCATGACTGTCAGAGGTTAATACCATCCTGTGTGGCAGACCGAGGTCCTCCTCCACGAAACCAGCCTCCACTTAAAACAACTGATGAATTCAATAAATAAATTGGGGTGTAAAGTGGGGCGACTCAGAGGAGGGAAAAGGCTGGATGATTCATGGTTTTCTGAGTCTGCCTGCAAGGCTGAGGCTAAAACCTCGCTGCTGATAACCCACCGAGTATGACAGCCGCAAGGGACTAATGGAGTTTAGCATCAGAATCTGAATACAAATCCAGGCATTTGAGGATGTTGGGAAATTACTGTCAATTTATCTTAGAGGTGGGAAAGGTATTGTGCTTATGTTACAATTACAAACTGAAGCATTTGTGAATGAAATAATGTATCTGGATGTCTCAAAACTAGGGTGTGAGAAAGTGGGCGGGGTCTGCACGCACAATGAGAAACATTAAAGCTGGGTGACAGGTGTGTATTTTACATTTAACATAAGGAAAAAGAAAGAGGGCTTGGAGGGATTAGTGCTGTCCCCTGTAGGTTCCCGATACCCTGTATGTCTAAATTCCCAATGAGACTGCAGAATCCCTCTCTGAAGCAAACCCACGGGTCGCTGGGGGTGAGAACTGCTGAGCTGGCAGAATGAAGGAGCAGAGGGGCTGGAGGGGCTGCTCTGCGGGGCAAGACAGAAGTGATGTGGTCTGCCACCCCGACATGCTGGTCCCACACCTACCTCAAAGTCATCCGGACAGCTCCTCTTGCTGTTGTTATTATTTAGGTTTTCCCGGTTGAGCAGGTTCTTATCAAGTTGGGTTGGGGACCTCCCCCACCTCCCTATTCCTGGGGCCTCTTCCCTTTCCATCTCCTCCACCTGTGGCAAGGGGCCACTCTGGGTTTTCAGGCTCCCAAACTCTGGTTTCTTCCTCACTTCCTTCTCAGAGAGTCCGGGGCCTTCCTGGGGAGGTCTGGCTGGCTTGTGCGTCTCTGCTGGCTGAGCCGCTTCCTCCAACAGAGCATCCTTCTCCAGAGCCTCCAGCTGGACCAGGCTGCCTGTTTCGTCGCTGGGGGAATGCAGGAGAGGGTCTGAGAGCCGCCGGAAGCAGCAGGAGAGAGAGGGTCCTCCTCTTCCAGGGGCCCTGCTGCCTGGGAGCCCAGGCTGGGTAGTATTGTCCAAGCAGGGCAGCCGGGATTCTGGGGTGTCATCCAGGGTCTCTGGCAAGAAGTCCCCAGACCCCGTGAGGTCATCCACAGGCTGCTGGAGGCAGCTCTCAGTCTGCTGGCGCCACAGCTTGTTGTGCCTTTGTTTGCTGGGGGAGGAAGGGCAGAGGAAGGTCATCAGAGGCCAGTGCTGAGGTTCCTGGGAAGAGGGGTAGGGGTGAGCCAGCAAGGGGCAGCCCAGGCTCTGGTGGACGCTGGGGGCTCATTATGTAAAGCCTTTCTCTGTTCATTTGTCCCCAAGAAATGAAAGGATGAGAGAAACAGCACCAGAACCCAAAATCGTTGTGGCCCTCACAAGAAGCCTTAAAAGATTTTGTCACATGACAACAACGTGGAAAGTACACGAGGGCGTCTAGAACTGAAATGCTAGCATGATCCTAATGTCCCATCTCATCTGGTCATGCCACTTAATGTCACTTAATGTTCCACCTCTCAATTTCTCCATCTGTCAATATAAACATTTATAGCATTGTAAGCACATAATGCATATGAATAAAGTTGGGAAGATTCCAGAAAATTGTAAGTATTTGTCTAGGTCAGAGAGATTACAGGTCTATTTAAAAAACATGTCTTCTAATGCTATGGTGTTATTTTTGTAATGCATTTTTGTAACATAAAGGTAAAAATAAAAGAGAAAGGCTTAAAGTGAAATAAGGTAAAGAAGTCACCTCCAAGGGCCTTAGAGCAACCCCGACATCATGGGGTTGTGAGGGTTAAGACAAGAGAGCGCTAATTGTAAATTAACGACCTGCTGTTGTCAGTCAATTCGAGAGTGTCACCATCACTCTACTGTTTGCTTCCTGTGCACACATTTTGGGTGAGGCCATGGGGGCCCTCAGATGGGGCTGTGATTCAAGGTCAATACCACGCAGTTACGAACCCAGCCTGGAAACCCCAGGACAGGCTACAAAGGGCACTGATGGGAGTGAGTGACTGAAGGGCTGAGGGACGCAGACTTCACCTCCTCAGCCCTGCCTGAGGATCTGTCCAGCTGCTCTCTGGTTGACAATGCAGGTGTCTGGAGCTGTCCTCTGGACCCTGTTCAAGCCTGCTTCCCCAAACACAGTCAAGAGGCCAAGACTCAGCCTATGGCTCCCTCACAATACCCATCAGAAATAACCCAGGGAGGCCTCCTACAGACTGAACAGAAAGTGACAAGAGACAGTGAGTCCAGGAGTACAGCAGGGATCCTCCTGGGGTGGCTAGAGGATCCCTCTCTGTGGGGGCAGGAGAACCTCAGGGCCTCCCTGCCTTAGAGGCCAACAGACCTAGGTATGTGCTCCCTTCTGCCGTCCACTGGCTGTGTGATGTGGGACAAGTTAACCTCCTGCGTCAGTTCCTTACGCCCCAGACCTTTTTCAGGTGGGGGTTAGAAATTTATAAAAACTACATCACTGTTTACTATGAGCCAGGTTTAGCAAAGCCTCTGTAAAGGTGAGCCTGTGTGGAACTCATGTTTATTTCCCAACAACCCTACCAGGTGGGTGTTGATTCTTTACTTAGAAAGAGACAGCTGAGGCTGGGGAGACTGACGAGCTCACCGAGTTGCCCAGCTCGTCAGTGGGGGAACCAGGTCAGCCTCTGCAGTCCTTGGGACTGCCCTGCGGTAAAGCCTGGCACAGCCCTCAGCCCCAGAAGATGCTGAGAAAACGGCATCCACATGCTCGTGCCGCACACGAAGTCGTGCTTTAGATTAGAAGTCAGGCACCGTTCCCTCCTGCAGCAAAATAGCTGTGTGTGCCAACAAAATCAGAACAGATCCCTCCTGGAAACCATTTATCAAACGCCAAACAATAGCTGTTTCTCTCCAACCAGCCCCCCCGCCCCCGAGTCAGGGTTTTGGCTGCGGAGGCCACTGCTCAATGCGACGGCAGCTTCTCGAGCTCAGTCCTGCCAATCCTCTGCAGACGGTCACCCACCTCGCGTCCAAGATGCCTTCATACTCAGACAGCTGCCTCATAAAGCCTGCGTTGGGACGGGTAATGCTGCGCTTTTGCTTCACGTAGTTGTACGCTTTCTCCAGGGGCCAGCCGAATTCCTTCATCGCGTAGGCGATGACCGTGGAGGCAGATCGACTGACGCCCATTTTGCAATGTACCAGGCACTTGGAATGGTTCCTCCTGGCGGGGGGAGGAAGGGAAAGTTTTTTAAAAACTTAATTTCGTTCTCTTGGGTTTTACACAGCAGACCATTTTAAACCTAAAGTTATGTCATTGACCAAATCCTCCCAGTCCTGATTTTTACACAGCATATGTCCACACACCCGCTAAAGGAAACCAAGTCACTGCGAAATCAATGAGCACACAATGGGAAACCAAGATCAATCTGTCCTTGCCCAACAAGTTTTGCAGGGAGGGTTCCAAAATCGGGCAGACTTCAGAGACAAAGTGGGTATCTTCCCACATGGCTGGGACAGACTAGGAGACCAAAAACCCTTTTGCGGGAAACAAATGGGCACTGAAAGAGAGATCTGCGAGAGCTACTCAACAGCTAGGAGTAGCTAGGAGAGAAGGAATGGGTTATACAGAGAAATGGGGTCAGAGAACCGAAAGCCGCAGGGCCCTTGGGAGACAGGAGGGTCACGGAGCCAGGGCGCGAGGGCAGCAGCACCAGACTTGGCCAGGGCAGAAAAAGGCCAGGAGAGGACGGGGCCCAACGTTGTGAGGAGGCAGTGCTGGCCCAGGCATGTCTGATTTAACGGATGCAGCCAGGCCAGACATAGTGTTTCTCTAGGGATCACTTGCTCGAGAATGTGAGGGAGCACCAGGCTGGAAAGGGCAGCACCTGGCAAACTTTATTTGTACAGGAGGGGAGCCCACCTGCCGGCCTGTTTATGTTAGAGGGAGACAGCCTGTCAGGTGCGAGCAGACTCATGTCTCCTACCTCAGGCTTAATAAAATTCATCCCCAAATCTCAGTGTTTTCTTTCTTTCTTTTTTTTTTTTTTAGACTGCTGGTTTGAAGTCTGTCCCTGGGGAAAGCAAACAAACTATGAGGAAACATTGGTAAGAACAGTCGGTTATGTAGCTTTGACCTGGAGGGGTGCAAAGCAGAAGATGGGGTCTCAGAGGGTCATGTCCTTCTGTCCCTGAGTGCAGTATGACAGGGTTGTTCTGCAGAACAGGGTGAGGAGAAAAGCTGCGTGAGACCAGTGACAGGCTCACGATCCGCCCCATTCTGCTGGGAGAGGAAAACCGCACTGACTCCGGCCAAGGCGGCTGCAGCTCAGGGCACCTGCCTGAGTGCACTTCTCTCAGGAAGCACCCCCAAAGGTGCTCTAAGTCCACGCACAACCCGGCCCTCCCTTCTTTCACCGTTGGCTCAGTGTCCCTGTGGTGCTGGGTTCTTAGAAGGAGCCAGTGCTGATGATGAAACTGGGGTCAAAGGTCACAACACATGCTAGGTGGGCAGAACAAGCTCATTTGGGCCCCCACCTGGAAGTCAATAGCTTTGCCCCTGTGATGCTAGGGGCCTGGTGGTCTGAAACGAGAGGTCAATCAGACACCCGAGGCCCCCTAAGGCAGCAGATGTCTGTGCCTGGGATTGTCAATAGTTTCTGCCCACCCAGCACCTGCTAATGTCTCCCTCAGACCAGTGTCTTCTCTGCCCACTTACTTTGCTTTGTTTATGAAATGGTACGCCTCGTTCCAGTGGGCAAGAAGGTCTGTGGTCTCTTCATCATAGACTCGGATGTTATGATATGCAAATAAGCCAGGAAAAAAATTATCTATTTCTCTAGTGACATTTAAAATGTAGTCAACACTGCAATGAGAAAGAAAAAAAACAAAACACAAATTTGGAGACCCAGAATGAAGAACTACAAAAAACAAAGTAACAAAAACTTGCACAGAGGAAAAAAAATAAAATATACATTAATAAAGGGTATATGTTTTTATGGTAGGAATTCTGCTTTTTCTTAATAGTAATTTTTTTTTTGGTATTTTCTAAATGCCCTCTTTATGATGAGAATGTATTATATTTATAATAAAAAACAAACTTCTTTACAAAAAACTTATAAAAAGAAAACAGTTCAAAGCACTGCTAAGCAATGTTAACTCTGGAAGGTAGATACATGTATCTACCTTAAACATATTTTTAAACTCAAAATGTCAAAATTCATAACTATTACAAGCATACAGAGGCTTTAAGAAAAAACAAAGTTTCCACTTTTAAATAGTCAAAAAGCAGAATATGTCTGTCCATTATTTATGTTCTTGGGAATTACTTCACATCCTTTTTGAAACAGGCAGGCTATAAATAAATAAACAGGTGAGAGGATCTGCTAACCAGGTTCTGTAGGTCTCTAAATTTAATATTTATATTCCTCGAAGACCAAAATAATTTCAGGAGTTTGAAAATACCTCAAACAGATTTCAAAAGTGAATACTTATAAATGCTTTAAAAAATACCTTTGAAATAATTCTCTTATTCCCAGCAAAACAGAAAGCATAGACAGTATTGCCCTACATTTTAAGGATACTTTCTGTTGAAAGCACACATCTTAACCAGTAGTTCTAAAGATATATTTTAAGATTTGTTTAGTCTTGATTTTTAAATGCAGTAATTCAAGGATGCCATCATGTCAGACCCACAGGATGGTGATTTTGTGGCTGTGTTGTTTTTTAAAAAAATGTCCAGACATCTGTTCTTGAAGGTCTAGATTTAAACATTTTTTATTCCTGCTGCTGGGCGTTTCTCAGACTGAGACAGGCATGTATTTCTGCCCGATGCTGAGTAGTTAGCTGCAAGGTTCCCTCCAGGTCCAAAAGTATATGCTTAGATAGAAGCAGCAGTGGTCCAGGGATCAGAAGTGCTGACTGGCCCAGCAGATAGGTATGCCTACACCAGGACTCTCAGCAGCTCTGTGGGGCAGTGGGGTGGTAGGAGGGGGCTCGTGGCCCTTCCAGCATCCAGGCTGTCTATACCACTGGACTGTGATTTAGGACCATTCTCTGGGACACACACCATCACACAAACCCCAGGAAAATCTAAAACCCGTGAGTTATTCAGGAGTGGCATTCTGAAGCACATCTGTTAGCTATGCAAATCAGCCTGCCTACTGGGATGCAGGCAATTATAGGCACAGGCAGGTAACACAGGGCTGGACCTGACCTTGGCAGCAGGGCAGAGGGCTTCTAAGCTGCCTAGAAGGACAAGGGAAAACAAGGGGAGCAGACTCACCCTGAGCCCTGCAGCTCCTCCAGATTGGATGCATTCCATTCAGAGCCCTGGGGGACAGATCACACAAACCCCTGTGAGTGTCACATGTTGGCCTCAGACTGCTTACGGGATACGGGGATGCTAGCCCTGACGGTGATGGTGATTTCACTGGCGCCTGGCCTCAGAGAACAGAGGTATCAAAGCAGGTCCCCGAGGCATTCACAGAATTGTCAGCCCAACAGGGGAAGGGCAAGTTCAGGAAAACCTGCTCCCCTCTCACCAATTCCTTTCCTGAGACTCCAGCAGGGTCTTCTCATCAGAGGCAGTGACCTTTGACCTCCCACTCGGGAGAGGGCATTTTCACATACCTCTAATTAAAGCAGGAACCCATCTACCTTTTCTGGGAAGTATTCTGGCAATGTTACAAACGTTCCCACCCACTGACCTGGAAATTCCCCTTACAAAAAGCTACCAGGAGGAAGTACCCAGAATTTGCAGAGATTTATGTACGAGGATATTTAAAGTTATTTATAACAACAAAGTAGTGGAAACAACCCAAAGGTCCAACAAGGAGATATTAGTAAAATAAATGATGATGGATCCACATGATGGGGACATTAAAATAACTCATACTTTTGGAGGGTATTTAATGACACAGGGAAACACCACATAATGACACACACAAACATTAGACATAAACAGTATGGTTCTTTCCTTTTTTTTGTTTTAAAAAGTTATATATGTATTAAAAAACCCCAGAAGATTAAAAAATAAGTATACCAAAATGTTAACTGTGACTACCTCTAGATTTGTAAAATTGGTAAGTCCTTTAATTTTGTTCTTTAGACTTACTTACATTTACTAACTTTCTATAATGTGTTTTCATACTTTAAAAATTATATTAAAAAAAGCAAACCCTCCATTTCTGAGCATGCAAAGAACATGGAAGAAAAAACAAAGAAAAAAACATCACTTTGCTCTTAGGAAATGCAAGTAACAGAGTCACAAAGAGCAAAAAAACCTGGGGTAGTCTCTCTGTAAACTTCCTTTTCCAGGGGACAGACCCCTCAGGAGGCAGGGGCTTCAGGGACCCTGAAGAGGCTGGCCATGTGTGGGTGCTAGCTGGATGTTCATATTGGAGGGAAAGGCTCAAACACAAAAATTCCTTTGGTATCTCTCATGGAAAAAGTGACATAAGGCACAACCACATTGAAAAATAGCGCTTCGCTAAGGCTGAATGTCCTCTTGCTGTGATCGCCACCTGGTGGAGGGATGGGCAGAGGTGCCTCGTGTGCTGTCTCCACCAGGGAAAACCAACTCCTCAGGGAGGTTAGAGCCCAGCGCTGCCACATAGCTTTCAAGATATAGGCTTCAAACCCACACACTTATATGCACTTTAACATATACATTAAGTGTGTGTGTGTATATATATATATATATATATATATATACACACACACACACACACATATATATAGACTGATATCTATAAACAGATTAAATATATATTTAATAATCAAGACATATACGTTTGGAGGACTATTAATTACTTCCTACAGGCAGAGAACAAAATTGTTACACCTTCCAAACCAAACACACACCTCCTCAACTTTCCCTGGAAGTGACTTCTGCTCTAACGATGGTTACCATTTATTAGTGCCTACAGAAAATGCACTTGATGCCTGAAATCTGCACTTTACTGAATCCTCATAATCATTCCACAAGGTACAGGGTGAAGAAAAAAAAAAGGCAGAGAGACTTGTTCCAGTCACATGGCTGGTCAGGCTGGGGAGTGGGAACTTGGCCTGGTGGGGCTGACTTTCACTACTATGCTGTGCTGCCTCTAATTTTAGTAACGTGCCGTCCTCTACAGTCTCTCTGACTTTGAAAACTTGCCAGTTGCCTTCTATGGAGATTTACAGCTTTAAGAAAATCTGAGCGGGAGATGAAGCTGCATCACCAGGGCCTGTTCCTTCAATGGGCTCTGGGGGCAGTGCACAGAATGGCTGCATTTCAGGTGTCTGTCTAGTTTGCTTTCCATTCTGTTTCTCATGTCTCGGGATTCCTAGGCATGATTCTGGGGTTTGGCAAGCATGCTCTCTTTAGTAACTGGGGGCTTTTAGCCCACAAAGCACTTGGAGGTATCTGGATGGGGCCTGTGTGTTAGTGCCTGAAGAAGGCAAAGGGTGGTAAGACTCAGAAAAACAGTTGCCAGTGGACTATGCCAAAGAGCTTTCACACAACTCCCCACAGCCCAGCAAGGAGCCACATCGCAAGCATCTGGCTGGAGAGCAAACCACGAGGCTGTAGGCCAGAGGAGGGGAGTTCCCGTAAAAGCCAGGATCGAGGCTCCAGTAACTCAAGTTTTCCCCTCTCTGACTTGCTCTAAACAATCCAGGTCAGATTTATATTCCCCAAGCCAGACCCTGACATGTGCTATGACTCTTACGAGATAAAGATGATCGAAGATGAGGGAGGGCTTGTCCATCTGTCCCAAGATAAGTAGCATCTCGTTGTCTATGAATTCCTTGAATTCTTTCAAGTTGCAGTTCATCTGTTTCTCCAATTCATTACGGATCTGTGGAGTGGCAAACATTAGGAAAAGTGACTTGTTAAAGAAAACAGTTGTCACCCTCCAAAGAAGTCAAGTCACAAAGCAAACCGAAGCTGTTTTCAAAAAAGGTGTTTTTTTGCACTTAGAAACACGTGGCACAGAGGCATAGGTGGCAGGAATACAGGCTACCTAGCCTCAAAGTAAATCTAATGTGTGTGGGGGGGTAGTTTATTATTTCTGATTCCCATGGGATCTTTTCTGAGTTTAAAGCACTTATACTTTTACAATTAAATATCAAACACATCACAGTGAAAACCCAAAATCAGTTTCTTCTTGCTTTGGAAGGTATTACAATATGATGTTGTACACGTACTAATAAATAAAAAGATTATATATAACTTTTAAAAATGGCCACTTCAACCTCTTAGATCTACCTGGTTTAAGCTGTTATTAAAATTCATCGCATTCCTTGAACAAAAGCAACTGGGGGAAAAAAAGTGGTACAGAGACTTACTGGTAAGGCGATGTGGGGCAAAGAGGGTGCTAAGAGGAACTGCTTCTTGGTGCAATCTATAGGCCTCATGGAATTCTCGCTAAAGGTCTTACAGGTTCAGAGAGCCCAGGAAATCTGCCCAAGCCTCATAGCTGGCATGTGGCAGGGCAAGGTTCAAACTAGAGTCTGAGTCTAAGGCCTGCGCTCTTTTTGCTAAGTCCTGCAAGAAAAAGCCTTTGAGAGCTGCCGCACTGATCTTGGTAAAGGAGACAGGGTTTGGGCAACACGACAAAGGATGCCACACAACCGCTGGCCTGCTAAGGGAAGAGCTCTCTTACTTCTTTGGAGGTCACATTTTCTAGGTCCTGGCTCATCATGATGCTCCGGAGTTTGGCTTTGATGAGGCGCTCAGTCCTTTCCCCTTCCGTTGGCCTGGAGAGAAATTAGGTTAAGTGCAGAGCTGTAGGAAGCCCAAGGTTGGAGTTTACAGAAACAGCCGGTGTTCCTGGGCTAAACTGAACGTGGCTTGGGTTTGCAGAGACCACCCATAGGACACAAGTTAGGGGCCTCTGCTTGAAAGGCCAGTTCTTGGGGAGGTGGCCTCAATCAGAGGAGTACAGAGGAGGTGTGACATTGTGCAGACAGAGTCGGGAGAAGGGTAGAGGTGGGAGTGGGTCAGGAGGTGCCGCACTCACGTGTCGACATACAGGGCCGGGGAGTCGGGCCGCGTCGACTCCAGGTCCTGCATGGCGTTCCACTCGTTGATGCAGCTCTGCTCAGAGCTGATGCAGCTCTCGTAGTAGGTGGCCCAGATGAGGGCCACGCCCCCCGGGAAGTAGTTGTGCCTTCGTGCCAGTTCACAGGCCTTGTGAAGGACCTGCAGGGCAGACCTGGGGTGAAGAGGGGAGAGAGTCAGGCCTGGGAAGCAGAAGGAGTGTTGGGTTCTTCCCTGGACAAGGGCTTTTTAAATGACAAAGGGAAAGGCAGTTCATAAAGGACTGGCTACTGAGGACTCCCAGCCGCCAGGTAATACGGCTCCTCTCCGTGACAGACTGAACATCCTTCACCATTCCCAACAAGAAAACAAAAAAACTTCATAATTCTCTCCATCGGGCTGGTTCACATGTCATTTTATAGTGCAGCGATTAACTCCCAAGGACTAAGATTTACTTCTGAGGCTGTGGGCGTCTTAAACATAGGAGTTATAATGAAACCTCACCGTTGGAAGGAAAGAGTCATTGTTATGCAGCAGAGACATTTTACTGCATTCCAATAACTTGATTTCTAACCCCCTCCCATCAATGTGAAAACAGCTTAGATTTCCTATGGAAATGAGTTCTAGAAAGTCATCTTAATACAGAAACCAACTAAAGAGGCGGTTTGGGAAGGTGGTGGGACAGAAGGAACAACATTAAAAATGTGTGTCACAATGGTCAATTTAGTCATTCATGTTTTACTTCTTTTAACAGAAATATAGGCTGAACATCTCTCTGTGAATGGGGTGCATTAGGTGTCAATAAGGGAGGAAGAGTGCAGCCTGGGGTAGAGGGAGAATTATCAGAGAATGGCTCAACAATGATATAAAAACCATTGCCATCCCCATCACTTTGCCCAATGATACATATTTGTCTGCTCTTAGGCACAAACTTGAGCTGAATATTTACTAAATTTAGTTCTGGTTCTGAAATTTTGGAAAAGCACATGGGCCTATTTTTTACTTGCCTGTAGAGCTGCTGTTGAAAGAGATTAAAAAAAAAAAAAAAATCACCCAGGGACACAGAAAAATATCTGGGACATCTAGAGAATTATGGTTTCATGATTTTCTCCCAAAGTGATCCTGAACTAACTAAAGAGATAAAAATGAAGCCATGGGAGACTTCTGCATAACTCTTGCTGTCCTGGAAAGAAGAGTAATTCTTTTGAAACACTGGGCAGAAGTCTTCCAATAAGGCACCATCAGCTTTCTCCCGAGTCTTTTCCAGATTATTCGAGAGAGGCTGTGAGTTTGCTGCATGAGTGGGTTGTGCAACCCTCCGAGGACGAGGGAGGCTCTAAGATACATGTGCCGAGACCAGAGAGGCTCTGGGTGTGACTGATTTTGCCCAATGCAGCCTTGATCCACAGCAATCTGATCCTTACAGCAGAATGTCCCAGGAGGCCCAACCCCAACCCAGGCCCCTGCATGCTGGAGAAAGTATCCCACAGCCCAGCACCCTGTGAGAATGTCCTCCCAGGACCCCTCAGTGTAACACGTGACTTTGTTTTATGTTTATGGCCACCTCCCTCTACAGAATTTAATCTCCACGCCGACAGCAATTATGCCCATTTTATGTCTCTCAAGATGCTCAGTGCCTAATCAAGCGCCCATCCGTTCATGGAGCAATGCCTACTGTGTGCCAGGTACAATGAGCAAGTGAATTTATGCTGGGGTGGCATTTGTCAGGAGGGACTGTACATATGCAAAAACAACACACCTTCCACAACAGAAATCAACCAAATTAAAAAGTCGCCAAAACACAAAATAGATATTTCTTCAAAGAAGATATACAAATGGCCAATAAGCACATCAAATGATGCTCAACATTAATAATTAGGGAAATGCAAACCCAAACCATCATGAGGTACCACTTCACATCCACTGGTATGGCTATTATGAAAGGAAGGCAGAAAATAACAAGCGTTGACTGGAATGTGGAGAAACTGGAATTCTTGCGCATTGCTGGTGGAATTGTAAAATGGTACAGCTGCTGTGGAAAAGTTCAATGGTTCCTCAAAAAATTAAACATAAAATTACCACGTGATCCAGAAATGCCACTCCTAGGTATAGATCCAAAAGAAATGAAGGCAGGGACTCAAACAGCTACTTGTTCATCAATGTTCACAGCAGCTCTATTCCCAATAGCCAAATGGCGGTAACAACTAGAAAGTCCATCAACAAATGAATGGGTAAACAAAATGTGGTATATCCACATCAGGGAATATTACTCAGCCTTAAAAAGGAAGGAAGTTCTGGCACATGCTACAGCAAGGATGAACCCTGTAAGCATTACGCTAAGTGAAAGACGCCAGACACAGGAGGGCAAAATGATTCCACTTACATGAGGGACCTAGACCAGGCAATTAGAGAGAGTAGGACAGAGGTTACCAGGGGCCTGGGGGAAGGGGGATAGAGAGTCAGAGTTTAATGGGTACAGAGTTTATGTTTGGGATGAAGGAAAAGTTTTGGAGATGGATGGTGGTGATGGCTGCACAACACTGTGAATGTATTTAATGTCACTGAATTATACACTTGAAAATGGTTAAAATGAATAGTTTGTCAGACACACAAAATAAATGTACCTAAATGGGCATCTGAGTAGAAGGGGTTTTTCTAGTCATGCTGTCAGCTAGGAAACTATTTCCAGGGAGTTAAAAGTCCCTAAAACCACACTTACCACATGGCCTGGACAGACACGGGCTTGAAGACGTGCATCCTCCCTGCTGTGCTGACGCTGAAGCCACTGACAGTGAAAAACAAAGAGATACCTCGGTGACAAACCAGACCCTCTAACCACACCACTGCGAGATGATGGGGCAGGCCCGCCGGGGACACTATGAGGACAAGTGTGTCTCTCTCATGCCGCCTGATGAGGGACTACAGGCCGGCTGCATCAGACAAGGGCAAAGCAGGAAAAAAAAAAAGATAGGCTCTCAGTTCCGGCAGACTTGTTTTTAGCCCAGCAATGCGAGGTCTACCAAAAACCAAAATCCCAGCAGAGGGTGCAAGGCAATGACAGCATTTGACACGGTCTTATTTACACTCCTGCAATAGCCCAACCCATCTGCTACATTCCGCCTCAAGTATCCTATCAATATATTTTTGCAATTGCATGGAAAATATATTAATGGAAAGTCTTAGAAAAGGAAAAATATTACCATAATCCTATGTCTCCAAAAAATCAAGTTTTTATTTCTCTCTCCCAGTGCTATCTATGAGGCAGCGTAACTTCTACTGTTGGAATCCTAGTAGGGACAACTTCCCATTCTGCTTTTCACACATCAAAACCATGTGTTTCCCCTGGAGGCAAACGCATGAAGAACCCAATCTAGGTAAGTGAATGACTGTTTGTGTACTGCTGTTCTTGAACTTCACACAGCAGTGATCTCCAGTATGCTTCCATTGCTACTTCATGACTCAAACTCCCTCACATAATGTCCAGAATGTCCCTTTCCTTGTGTGGCTCACTGGAGGGCAACATTACTTCTCCTGATGTAATAGACACATCACATGATTCTGTTTCTAATGATTACCCAGTGATGCCCAAACTCTGACACTCATGTTTCAGAGTTTACAGTAGTTAAAAGAATCTTTTAAAGACATCTGCTTACCCGTCGCCATCAAGGTGGATTTTCGTGTCACTCCACAGTCGGAGAACCATCCCAATGGTACAGCTTTTACTATGTGGGAGGAAAGAGAAGACATCTACAATCAGAGTTCTCCTGCTTACGCACACACTTCTGTGTATCTTCACCCAGCTCGTCTAGCTCAGAGGGAACCAGCCCCTGACATGGGTCTGGCCGCTGGGTGTGTATCTGGGAGAAGCTTTCAGGCTGTCTGTAGGGACTGCTCGCCACTGCATTCTAGAAGACATGGATCTGAGGTGGCCCCACTGGAGGGAGTTGCCAGTGACCCTGCTTGGAGATAGTCAGGGTACTGACCCCACTGCTTGGTGTGGCTGCAGCTCCATAAACACCAGGTCTCAGCTGCAGCTCTCAGGGGACAAGGAGCAACCAGCTGACCACAGGACCTCAGTGCAGCAGGGGTGACGCCATCATGGGCTGGCGCACTCCTGGCACAAGGCCACACGCACTCCAGGGGACACAGGCGAGCAGCGCAGCCAAGCCAGCCTCCTGTACTGGGGTGAAGGGAGGGGCGTCGTACCAACACCCTCACTGGAGTTCAGTTCTAGACCTCTGCTTCTGTGCCTTTTGTGCAGCTCCTGTTTTAACAGCTAGCTTAATCTGCTTTTGTTTTGCCCATCCTAACAGTGAAATGATACTTTAGAGACTGGCGCCGCTGAAACACACAGAGGGAATGAAAGGGCTTTATCGGAGGGGCTCCTCAGACTGCTATGAACATTCTTCAGGAATTCAAAAGAGTCGGCTCGTGAGAAAGTGCTGTAACTGTGCCAAGGCCAGCTCCAACAACCTCCAGGGATCTCCAGCTTACATCTCTGCTGCCACTTAACAGCCCACCCGGGGAGTAATGTTACGAGCATGCAACTGTGCAGACAAGGAGCTCTGGGCTCACAGAGCAGCTCCTCCTCAGAGCATCTGTGGCCACACCGGACTCCTCCACTCTCTGCTTCTGAATCTGCAGGAAAGGTAGTTTCAAGCCTTCATGTAAAATCAGACTAAGCCTTTTGTGTTTGGCCAATTCTCTGGTCCCACCTTGCAGTCCTACCCATTCTTGATGGGCTAATTATAGTTCCTTTGCAGAGCTACAAAATAAAACTTGTGTTGAGACTCAGAGCTCCTGGAGCTTCTTGGCTGTCAGTGCTAGGATGAGGCAAATAGGGCACCCTCAGAGCCCTAAACTGAGGTGTCCCTACTTCTGAACTTGCCCCACTGCCCGTCCTTTAAGACTTGGCTTAGCCACCGCATGCTCCAGAGGCCTTTGGCATGGCCCCTCCACGCCACCCCTCTCCTGTGCTCCCACAATCCACTGTACATCTCTGCATCACTGAGCCTGTCGCCGCAGCATCTGACTGTGGCTCATCTTCACTAAGCTTACAGGCTTTCTGAAGTCAAGAACTGTGTGTACGGTTGCTTCTTTGTTTACCTGGCCCTCGCCTATTGCCTCATACACAGGAGAATGCAAATAAACTGCTTGCTTAATGAATGAATAGATTAATGGAGATGACTAAGGAGAGTCCATTTAATCTAGTTTTAACAAATCCAGGCTTTGCAATGATCTCACATGTATTAACTTATCCTAGATGTAAGGAGAGCCGTTCGCCTTCATTTCACACAAATAATTGGGTCTATGATATAACAAACTTGGCCTCTGGTTATTGGGAAATTCCAAACCTCTCTAAGCCTCTGACCCAGGACCATCTCCAAGTACTTGGGAATCCATGGGAAAGCGATACTGGATAAGGCAGGCGCTCAACATGATGCCTATCAAGCACATACTTCTTATGTGGGTCCGTCTACCTGGAAGGTGTCCTCCCTGCTTCACTGGGCTGGCTCCTGCTTTACTTGAGTGTTCACCACAGCCATCATCTCCTTTAGGAAGCCCTCCTGGCTAAGGTGCCCTCTTCTAGAGCACCCCCAATAGCATCCAGTGTTAGACCTCTAAGCACGGTGTAACTTTCTATCCTCTTGGGAGACCGTGAGCTCTGAAAGCAGAGACTGGATCTAGTGCAGCAGCCGCACACAGGAGCTGAAATGCAGTGCTCTACTGTTCCTGGTAACCCCGTCACCTACCATCATGCATCCCACCTTCACCTCCCAAGGATATGTGGTCATGGAAATCTTTTTCCAGCAGCAACTCTTGTCCCCATCACAGAAGAGAACCACTGTCCCATCAGACTCACCTTTCCTTACTGGAAAAGTCGACTCCCAGCAAGATACTCTCCTCTGTGTCCTGCCGCCCGCTGCTGTCCACCACCACCATGTACCGGACCCGTTCCGCCCAGGCGCTCTCCAGGCGCACGGCCTACACGGGCAGAGGTACTTTTACTGGCCGGCCCTTCCAGGTCGTGCCCCTTCCTCCACCCAACCAATGTCAAGGATGTCTGTTTTCTACTTTTCCCTTGGAGGTTTAGGAATTAAGGTGAGATTCTCAGGCACAGGGGCCACATCTCATTTATACCCCTGACACAAGGGTCAGTCCCTGGCTCAGGGGAGACCCCCTCCCCAAGTTCATTAAATGGGTGAATAACAAAATCCAGAGAATGAAGATGCCATCTTAGCACAGAGATCCGATCCGCCCTTTCTCTGGAACTTCTGGGTACTGAGGACAGACTCCACTTGGGCTTTTGTGAACAATTTGGGAGAATTTTCTAAAAGGTAAAAACTCATCCCCCCACCACCACCACACCTGCTGCTCATGAGTAATTCCCTACCAAATTTCCCAATTAAAAATTAAAACTTGCCACTCTCGTCTCTTCTTACCAGTTTGATTCTATCCTCACAACGCAGAAGATTGATCATTACTTGAAGATGTTGGGGCAAATCACCTATTGGACCAATGAAGAAAGTTTTAAAAGGTCACTCACTTACTTTCCAGGCAGAAACCTCTGGGAGGCTAATTTTAAGAGCATGGGAGAGGATCTAGACGTTAAATTTCTCTACCAGCCCCACAGGAGAAACATTGCAAAACATAAAGCCTCGATCTCTCACTCCACCCCTAAAATACATAATGAGGACAAGTGAGATACAGCTTTCTGCTATGTTTTAAAAACTTGCTTTTATTTTTTGAAATATTTGCTATGTGGGTTTTAAATACAAAATCTGGCAAATACAGCGAAGCCTAGAGGAGAAATACTGTTAAATTCAAGCAAACGTTATTTTGCAGGGTGGGGTAGCAGGAACCACGGACAGGGCTGAAGTAGGAGATTTGCTAGGAGCTGGTCTGAAAGAAAAGGGACTGGGTGTCACTTTTCCTCTCTAAACTCTTCAGCATTTTCCATAAGAGACAGATAAGACTTCCGTGACCAGGAAGGAAATGCCCCGTGACTGTAGCCAGCAGGTACGGGTTGAGTGCCCAGACGAATAATCTGAGCAGACAGCAACCTGTCATTTTTTCTCCTCTTGCTAAAACTGACACACTCTTTTCCACCCCCTTGGTTATTTAAAAGAGGCAGTACTGTGGGGCCCAGTTTCAAACCTCTCTGAGTGGTCCCCGTGTCCAGCAAGTGCCTCTGGGCTGGAGTGAGGGGAGGAACATTTCTCAGAGGTGTTGAGTCTCCATGGCCACGCAGGACCAACCTAACAGGAGAAGAGCGTCCCAGGCTGAGGGGCTCCAACACTGAGCTTTCTAAGTAGTACGCAGCTATGACTCTAAGGCCACTTTTCTCCTAGCTTTTATACATTAAAAATATGTTTGCTACGCAGCAAGTGTGACTCTAAAGCCACTTCTCTCCTAGCTTATACATTAAAAATATGTTTGCTACGCAGCAAGTGTGACTCTAAGACCATTTCTCTCCTAGCTTATGCATTAAATATATGTTTGCATGGGTTTCTTTTGGAAGAAAAGGTTCATCTGTGAAGATGCTGATGTAGAAAAGTGGAAGGAATAACTCACAGAAAAATCTGTACTAATTACGATTTGTTCCACACCCCGAGGCAGCAACTTTCAACCTTTGTCATCTCGTGGCACACATAAATTACTAAAATTCTGCAGCACACCAAAAAATGTATTTTTTGCTGCTCTGACAAAAAAACAAAAAAAAACAAAACCAGGTATAATTCTGATTCATCCACACTGAACAACTATTGCTGTATTGGCTGTTGTCATTTTTTATTTGACAAACTAAGGGAAAAGAGGTCAGTGCCTCTGACTAGTCAGGTATTGCATGTTTTAAAAATTCTTGCGGTATCGTGGCACACGGGTTGAAAATTGCTGCCCTAAGGAAACAGAATTATCATTTTTTTAAAAGTACCCTGTAGAGCACAATGAGAACCCCAGGAGGATTAGTACATTGGATTCATTCCTTTTGCAAAAGCATCGTTTAAATTTTAGGGCAGATTGACATATGACGTCCAAATTGTACTTTCTACCTCAGAGCAATCAGGTCGTTGGAAAATTGCCCCTCACAAAATAAACCGACAAACAAATAGAAACAGACTCACAGACACAGAGAACAGACTGACAGCTGTTAGAGGGGAGGGGTTGGTTGTGAAGGGATTAAGCAGTACAAACTGGCAGTTGTAGAAGAGCACAGAGCTGCAGTTTACAGCACAGGGAACACAGTCAATGACATCAAGATAGATATGTATGGGGCCAGGTGGGTACTTGAAGCAGGGGGAAAGTAACTCTGTAAAGTATACGATTTTCTAACCACTCTGCTGTACATCTGAAACTAATACAAAATAATACTGAATGTAAACTGTAATTGGGGAAAACATTTTAAACAGGCAAGTTGCCCCTCCTGTCTGCACTCTCCATCACAGGGTTCCACAGTGTACAACACCCTACATTGGCACCACTTTCTGTAAGAAATGACTTGGAGGTCAGGATTCACGTTAAAGGACACAGAGCTTCCTGTCCCTTCCTCTACCTAACAGCACCCTCACCTGTCATGTCACCAACGCCATGATGGTTCACAACCACCACGGTTGGTTCCTGGCTTGCCTGGGCCCCACCACCACCCAACTCTGAGTCACAGAAGCACACAGATGAAAGCAAAAACCAGCCCCTTGTCAGATGGGCATCTCAATGAAAGGGACATTCTGCATACAGATAGACTCCTTTCAGGGGGATTGCTTGTGGAGAGTGGAATGGCTGACAGACAGACATCCCAACCCCACACACAGTCTCTATATGTTCACGTGTTCACTAAGTACTTGCAAAAAAATCAGAGCATATAAACATATAGTATAGGCCCTAGAAGAGTCTCAGATGGATGGGACTGGCTGAACTGAACTACTTTTACATGGACAGAATTAACCCTCAACTGTACTCAGTTCTACATGGTGATTACTGAAGGGACTGTGGTCATCCAGGGAATTTGACTGTAAATCTAGAAGAGAAGGAATTGACAGAAAGTCTAGTATGTGACTGCCCCAGGGTCATTTACTGAAAGTCCTTGGACAGTCAGCAGTCCATCTGCCTTCTGAGCTCAGCAGTCATTCCAGGCCCTAAGGGCAGAAGAGCTGACAAGCCAGAGGCTTTCTTCCTCCTCTCACGTACACTCAAGAAACGCATGATCCAGTTTGACTTAGGGCTCTTGCAAAACAGTTTTGTACTTACTTCCTTAAGCATGCACACAGTATGAAAACACTGTCTGACCGAGAGGAAGGAGACATTTTATACGGAGTGAACAAACTGAACATTTGCTTTGCTGTATATGTTATGGCTAAGACATAAACAATGGTTAAATTCCTAACAGGGCAAAATCTTAGCAAATTCAACAATAAAGGTTCTGTTTATAGCTTTACTGTACTAGAAGTCACCATAGTAATCATTATAGCTACCGAATTCTGAGTACCTATGAGTAGGTAAATATGTCACCTGCATAAATTTAAAATTCCATATTCTCTGAGGTACTGGTATTTGATGCCCATTGTAAAGATCAGGAAACTGAGGCTCAGAGGTTGACCATAGCAGCACAGTAAGCTGCAAACTGGGATCAGAAACCAGGTCTGTTTGGCTCCCAAGCATGTCCTTTCCCCAAACCGTACTGCCTCCTTGTGCAGGACAATTGTTTTCTTGGCTTAAAATAGACTTAAATCTTGATGATAAATATCATTCTGTGAAAATACTGATTGAGTCTTGGTGTTTGCCATAAACTGTAAGATATGAAATTCTAACCTTGGCACTCAGATCCAAAATGAGGCTGAGTGACTTGAGGTTAGACAAACAAAATGATCAAAGTGAAAAGAATCCTGGCCCCAACTGCTAGTTGCTTTCACCTGCTGTCTTGAGAGTCCGAGGCCTTTCCAGCTCCCATTCAGATGTGTGCTGCCCACCCAAGAAGTACCTGGAGTGTGACCCACCTATTACAAAGATTAACTTGTACACAAATGTTTTCTGAAGTCTTCTTTTCAAACTGCCTTTGGTTTCAGATTCACCAAAGAATACCAGTCTTTTTACTTTATAGGCATTCCTTATTTATTTGCTTTTGCACCTACATTAATACTAGATTTGATCCCTACTTTACCACTTCCCTATTTCTCCAAACCAAATCCACCATTAAAAAATAAAGACTTCCCATCTCAATGCGTGCAAAAGGCTCATAAAGAAATTCCCCTAATGAGGTTGGCTGGAGCTCTCTGCATTGTAAAAGTAATACATCCTGTTGTAGAAAATTTGGAAACTAGAATTTAAAAACTTTATCACCCATAAGCCCAACACCCAGAGACAATCAGTGTTATGACTTTGTCCTATTTGAAGGCCAGTTAAGAATCTTGCTCTCTGTTGGCACTGGGGTTCCCTCTGCCCCTGGTTAAATAAATGAGGATTCCATTCATTCTATCTCTGGGTATCCTCTTTTCCCAGCCATGGGGTGGGAGAAAGGGGGGAAGGATACATAGATGGGATGCATGTTGCTTAACAAAGGTAGGCAGGCTATCAGCTGCTCAAGTCAGATGTGTCACTAATTTTGTTTCTTTCTAGATGATCTTGGCAAAGTGTAATGATTCTTGTTTTCTCACTCCACTGCCTTTTATAAAAACAGGTTTTTTTTCTTTTTGTATTAACTGTTGAGGAATAGTGATTGGGGGGGGGGGGAGAAATTCTCCAAATGAGAGTTTTCCAAATGCTCAGAGAAATGACAGCATCCCCAGACTAGGTATAGAGCACCTCAAGGTGTCAGTTTTCAAGGGGACGATATCTGGCTATAACGTGTTCTGGTGCATTTGTTAAAAAAGTCATAATACAACTTAAAATATGCAGTTAACTGATGAACTGTGAGTAGAAAATCTTTACATCCACACTGAATGCTGCTGACTGCCTTGTTAGGCAGATATGAATGCTCAAAAGGGTCGCTTGTTCCCAGAAAGGGTCGCTTGACCTGCCTGCTCAAGAAAGGGCTCCTACCTGTACCAGTTGTTACAAACCTGGTCCCACTATTTCTCTGGCCTTGAAAACCAACAAATAGCTCACCCGCAGTAATGGAAGGTTCCTCTAATGGCACAGAAAATGAGTTACAATGTGAGAAGGTCAACTTACCTGCATGCTTGTGGGGATGCTGAAGACTTCGCTGGCCTTGGGGGCTGCTTCCCTGTTGTAAGAAGAGGGCTGCTCCTTTCACCATGAAAAAGCTCTCACTTAAGCTGGAAGAGTAAAATCAGAGCACAGTTAGGCTGGAACTCAGAGAGGAAAACGGGCAAAGACATGCTACAGAGTTGAAAAGGTGAGGTGCGGACAAACAGCACGTAGAATTCAAATGCGATAAAATAGCCTTTAGAAAAATTTCACGAAAGTCTTCCCAGGTCTTTGCTACAAACTTGCTGCTGGAGAGAGTGCATCATGAAACAATGCTTCTGTTAAAACACCCAAGGTTCTACGTGGGCTCTGCTGGGGCCAAGAGCACCTTCCTGCAGGACACTGTAAGGGCATCTCACAGTAATACAACATCTTCTAAAAACAGGGACTGACTCTCTGGTTAGGACAGGGGGTAAATTTTTTGTACTCTTACTGTTGATTTCTGTTTCTAACTCCAGGACTTTTAACAACTTCACTGCTTCTTGGTGCCCTTCCTTGATGGGACACAAGGAAGAGGAAAGTACACTTTCACTGTTTGTTTGCATCTTAAGAAAAGTGAGTGGCTATTGATCTGTGATTTAACTTAGTCAAGGCTGCTGCGCCCACTATTGCTGAGGAAATCCTCAAGCTGACCCAATGAATTTCTCAGCAGAATGAACCTTTGGTCTTCTGTTATTTTAACTACCAATAACATCTACATTCAACCTGTAACTTAAAAATGTGCAATTAAAGTTTTTCAAGATTTCCAAATGCTCAAAAAAAATCACCTTTAGCTTATGCAGAAATTAAAACTGTATAAAGTGAGAGACTGTATTATCTATTAATTACTACCAATTATTCAAAAATACCATCAACTCTGAAAATTACCCATAAGATACACCAAAATTATTGTTTTTTCAGGGGTTGAACTATGATTACCTTCTTTCTGCCTCTTAGTATTTTCCAAATCTTCTACACTGAGCAAATATTAACTTTTTTAAATGATTATTTTTGTTTGATTTTCAAAGGAATAGAAAACATGCACTACGTGTTATAATGGAAAAGAACATTTAATTTTTTATTAATTTTGTGAATGAAGATCACAGTTTAAATTCTAGGAAACTAAAAATCATTCATTCTCTCTTGAGCAACCAATTAACATATAAATGATTTGAAGGGAAAATTCTCTAAGAAAATGTAGCACTTTTTTTGTTTTAACAAAGAGCAGATCAATTCCTGATAGAAACACAATGTCTTCTGTAACATAAAAAAGCAAGATCACCTTCGTCCCAGACATCTAATGTGAGTAAATGTTCTAATCCTGGATTCAAGAAACTCCGCTAAGTCTAATGTGTAACTAAAACTCACCACACAAACTAGCAAGTCAGTCAGTAGATCCTGGTTATCTTCTAGAATGTAAGTCCACAATCAAATCTGTTCCTTTTCCTGGTTGAATTCCCATGCTAAAAATAGGGACTGCTCAAATATCAAATAATAAGTCTGAGTTCTGCCTTTGAATTACTGATAACTGGCTTTACAGATGTCACGATAGCAATACTTTACATCTGTACAACGCTTCTTTATTATGATCACGAATGTACTGCCAAGCCATCCTTCCCACTTAGTCACATAGTTGTGCTGCAAGTTACAAGTGCAGAGGAGCCCAGGGTTATAAATAATGGAAGAAATGAGAAACATCCTTTCTTTGCTGTCTCACTCTCACCCAGGGAAGGCAAGAAGCTTTCTAGTGCCCATCTGGCCACTCTGAAATCCAGGTTGTCTTATTTTAGCAGGCAACAGAATCACCCAAGACGCTTCGACCCTTGTTGCCCTCTCCTTCCTTAAAATTTCACAACTAAGTTTGTTTTCAGAACTATTCTGTTTTAGACACAGATCGCTTACTACTTATTCTCAGTGAAATCTGGAAGGAGCTGCCCAAGGGACTCCAAAACCCATGAAACTTAACAACTAGTCCATCGAAGCAGCTGGGGCAAATTTTTGCAAGGCAACATCAGCCTCTTTTGTTCATGAGTTTTTAAAAAAAAAAAAAAAAAAAGAAAAACAAAAAGCCATACTGACCAGAAACCCAAGCACTCTGGAAACAGCCAGTCATTAACGATGACCTTTGCCTTGGAAATCATGGGAGAAAATTCCCCTTGGTTTCCCTTACGCTTCCTTTGGAAAAACAGGGGAACAATGCAAAGGAACAGGCTGATTTTATCCTGTGATCGCTGACAAGGCCAGTTGTTCCTCAGGGTTCCTGGGACTGATAAAGAATGAGGGCCTCCCGTCTACCCATGAAGTTGGGGGCTGCATGATGGGGCCCTGGGACACTTTGCCTCTGCCCTCCTCCCGGCAATCAGTCACAGGCGCTTACTGGAAAGAGAACACATTATCGCAAGCCTGTGCCATCGTCCTGTGCCTGGGGAGAGAGTGAGGATGTAGCACGAGGGTGACCACACAAGATGACTCTCGGGACCAAAAGGCTGCAGAGCAGGGGCAGTCACAGGATTCCAAAAACCAGATGCAGACGTTCTCCGTGACCCTGTTTCCCGTGTTCTGTTCCGAGCTCACTGCAGGCCCAGAGCCTCATGTGCCCTCTGGGTGGCTGATGTGAACACTATTTCCCACTGCCAGGCTTCTAATACCCAGCGGGACTGTATCCCGATTCATCGGTCTCAAGGCATCCCTTTGGGGAAGGAGGCCCTTTAACAAATCCACTTTGGCAATGGCACACACTCTCCTAGGTACACAAATCCACAAACCACCCATCCCCCAGCTCCAGAAAACCAGTCATCTCCTCAAAGATGCTGGTGTCCTCAAAAGAGCTACTCAAGTTCCAGAAGGTCAAACGCAGACAAACAAAACTGAACTGCTTCCTCCATCACTGTTAAGAAAAAATCTTGAATTAAAAACAGTAAGCCCCTGTCCTCCCGACCCCCATCCTCAACGCTGTTAACTCCACAGGACAAACGTATTCTCAGACACTGGCTCCTGCTATTCTAGATGACGACGTGAGATTAAAGTTTCTAAGAGGCTTGAAGACAGAGGAAAAAACCTCAATTGCTGCTCCTCAAAAAAGCCCCAGCCCTCAGAGCGTGAACAGCCAGTCATGTAGACACCGAGACAGGGGAGGAAAACAGAAACCAGTGGTGGGTGATACGTACTAATTCAGGCTGGAAACCTCTGAAGAACAAGTAAGGAGGTGGCTGAAGGGAGATGCAGAAGTCGGCAAAATAAACAAGGTTCGTGGCTGCCGTGATCACATGGTCAGCGACCCCGGCTCCTGCCCTCCACTCCCCTGGGGGAAGCCGGGAGGTGGGGAGGAGGCTGAAGTCCTTCGGCGAGGAGCCCTTGGCCTTGGACGATGCTTCCACACGGAGAGCAAATGGCTCTTGTGGAACTCTCGTCTTCGCCTGATATTTGGGTTGAAAAAGGCCCTTGTCCCTGCACATCCTGATGAAAGAGGGCTATTCAGAGGGAGCGAAGCAGCTGAAGTTCCTCTAATCACTTTCCTCCCACGGCTGTTTTGTAGGCCTCAGCAAAAGGCAAGAGGGGGTGTATTAGGAACTGGGAGGGAAAACAGCTGGCCGCCCGGACGCAGATCCCGAGCAGCCAGGACCCCATGCTTGCTGCCACTGACACACTGAAGGATTTCTATTTCTTTCAGAGCCATCCATTCACCCCACAGTGACTGTGGGCAGCTGCCACAGTTACTTGGAACTTTCAAAAGCAAGTTTACATTCTGGAAATTCTTCAGCCATGCTAACTGCTACTTGAGGAGGCAAGTCTGGAGAGGGGGCATTCCAGGAAGGGGGGACCTCACGTGCGCACGTGAGGAGCTTTGAGAATGGCACGCAAGGTGCTGCGCAGGTAAAGCAGGCCCAGGACCCCGAAATCTACCCAGCAGGAGCCAGCTGGGAGCTATGTTTTTAGAGCTTTTTTCAGCTGGTGAAATAAATTAAGGATATGAATAACCATAATGCAGGGCAGGACGGGATACGTATCCTAAGAAAGGAACTTGGGAAGGTTTTATCTGGAAGGTTCCCCCGGTTCCCAAGTCCTCACAAAAGGATTAGGTGAAATACATACTACAATTACTCTTATTTTGCAGCTGAGGATACAGCTTGCCTAGAAGCACACATCTCTACAAGATGGGACTAGACCCAAGTATGTTTCTCCCATGCCTACCTTCTTAACCCCTGGATGCCCGTTGTCCCTACTCGTCCAGATGGCTAACTGCAGTATGGCTGCTTTGGTCCCACTAAAGCACACACTACTGCAAAGTCAGAACACGGACTCATCTTCAGTGCCTGTTCCCAGCACATGGAAGCTTCGTTTGCAGGAAACAGAGAAAAGGAATCACTCAGGGAAATGGGACCTCAGAAAGAGAAGCCTCAGCGTTAGAGTTCCTCCACCAGCCCTGGGGACAAGCAGAAGGCTTGGGGGACAACCCCATTCACCCTGCCCACAGCCACCTACATAGGACACATCATTCGATCCTTCCGGACTGCATGGGAATCCTGAAGAATTCTGTGGGTGGCACGGCCACACTGGCCAAGCTGCTTCTCATCAGCAGTGCTGTCATTACTGAGCACCTGCCACATGGTGGGGACTGTACAGGGCACTTAGCTGTGCCACAGCGTCCAGCTCCCACAGCTCTGGCGGAAGGAATGATTTTCTTCCTATGACAACTGCAGGAAGCCGGTCAAACTCCTGAAACAGTCTCCAGAGAGAGCCAGGGCAACCTCGTGTTTCACCAACTCCCTTAGTGAGTCTGGTGCACATCGAAGTTTAAGAAAATAAAATACACTGGTCTGGGCTGTGATTTATGTTCTACTATATGTATGTTCTGATATTCACTTACTGGGTTCTGTTCATTCATTCAAATAGCAAATATGTGCAGACTAAGAAGTACAGTGTTAGGCCAAGCCTGCCCAAGTGTACACAGGGCAAAGGTAATGATCCTCTTTAAGGGATAGACATGTGTTTGGGTGGTTTGGGTGTGTGCCAGGCCACTTAGAAACTTAATTCCTTGAAAAATAAAAATACGAAGTATAGCAACACCACTCTACAGAATATTATGCTAATGCCCCGATTTCAACTTCTGGCTATCCATCTGAAGAACCCACGAAACTTCTAAAACATATTCATGCCCAGTTCTACCCTTAACTGATCCTAATTCAAAAGGTCTGCAGAAAGTCTGAGCACCTGCTTTCTACAAGTTCCAGAAGTGTTCCTGACACACAGACAGGGTTAAGAACCCCCGAATTTCACAGTAACAGAAGACAAAACTGGTTTCTCCCATGAAAATACCTTACACATAGTAGGTGCATAGTAAATGTTTTCATGAAAATACCTTACACATAGTAGGTGCACAATAAATGCTTTTTGCTGGTGAAAAACACCACCACTAAAAACACATGTTCCTCTAAGGAGAGTAATACAACAATGACCGGAGGTCATGCCAGGTCAAAAAACAAAATAATACCCTCCCTGGAAGCAGCAGAACAGGTTGGCAGGTAAGTGCGCGTGTCCATCTCCTACCAAATACTTTCAGAATCACAAGTGTCCCTGCCCTTGAAAGGCAGCCCTGCATTACAGTGATATGAAATGACAACAATGACAGATCAGACCTCTGATAAGCCTTGCTGTTGACAAAGCACTAGAGCTAATGTCAACTGATCTGATCTTCTAGAAACTCTTCCAAGCAGACCGAGGAGGTATTATTGTGCTCATTCTATAGATGAGGAAACAGGAAGTTACTTCAATGGTATGATTTTAGGATTTCTGACACTACATCTCACACAAAATCAGAGAATATGAGCCTAAAATACAGGCTCTGAAAAGATTCCAAACTGACTGGAACTAACTGGTTGAAACTAACTGAACTGCTTCTTCATGGACAGAATTAACCCTCAATTGCATTTGGCTCTGCACGGTGATTACTGAGTGGACTGTGGTTTGTCTAGCCAGTGTGATGACAATTCCAGAAAAAAAGGGAACAAATGTAAAGGTGGGTACCACTGAACACCCAAGAGGAGGTTCTGCTAATTCCATTGAGATTCACAAATATCTACTGTGTCTGGTCAGCACTAAGCCCTGAGCATTCAGAAATAAAACAGACATGGTTCCTGCCCTGGAGCAACGTTACATTCTAGTGGGTCAGAGAGACACAGGACAGTAACTGCAATGCAATGCAGCAGGCTGCACACTAGAGGAACATAGACGGTGTTTCAGGTGCACACATACATGCATGTACGCACACACATACACATACACATACACACACATGCACACACAGGAGGGACGCCCAGCCCTGACTGGGGGTCCCAGGAGATTTTCCTGGAAGAAATAACCCCAATCTGAGCCTCGAAGGATCAACAAATAAAGAAGAGGGGAGCAGAAAAGTTGGAAGATTATGTTACACTTCCCCTATAGTGAACAGAGAAGGATTTGTAAAAGGTCTGGCTATGAACTCATAAATATCTATTCTGGTTTATAAGTCAGTTTCCTATCAATTTGGTTAGTACAAGTTGGTCCTCGGAACTTGATCATCCCTGAGTGTGGTAGTAAATTCGAGTTTCAGAATGTGCAAAGCTAAGAACCAAACCTTGGGCTTCTGGTTGAGCCACTAGACTGTCAACCTAAGAAGTTCTCAGCACCCGAATGCCTGGTATGCCATAGGCACTTGATGAGTTTAGTTTTCAGTAAGTAAACAAAACCTTCCATCTGAATGGTGCTTTATAGCTTACAGAGGGCTTGCCCCTACATATCTGCTCTTAATTCTCAGGACAATGAGTTTTTTCATTCTCGTAATGAAAGAACAAAGACGGAGATGATAAACGACCTATGTGCGGTCACATGGCTACGAAGGGGCAGAACTGAACCGAGAGGCTCCAAGGTCAGTGGTCTTCCTGCAGAATCCCTAGGTAATGGGGCAGGATGGTCAGACCTGCAGCAACAGTAGTAGCAGGCAAAGTTGGACGGGCACAGATCTACCTCAAAACCATGCCTAATAATGGTTTAGACAAATCCAGAACCCCATTCCTAGCCAAATGAGGTGAATGAAGAGGTAAAGGATGGAAGACTTACTGTTTAGGGAAGGCTAAGAAGATTGCAGGTGGAGACAGAGGATTCTTTCCATTGCTCTCGAACAGGATCTCCCCTCATTATGAATTCATGTTAGAGTCGCAAAGGCCCTGCATTGTACCAAGACCTCGCTGTTCTTATTTTGTGCTCCATAGTATAGTTTGGCAGGGCCTTGCTCCAAACACCATTCCTTGGAGTGTAAGAAAACAAGCAACTCACTTGACACACCTATCAGTTGAACTCCCAAACTGTTCCCTGGAACACATAATGTTCAGCATAGGGACATTCCGGCTCTGCAGGGCATTCTACTTAGGGAACAGGGTCACGGGCAAGAAATGCTGGCAGGGCCCATTACAAATGTCTTTGCTGCTGGGCCATGTATTGTTTGGCTGGAAGGCGTAGGCTTCTCTCAGACAGAAGGAATGTCCAGAAGTATTTCAGACAGCAAGAGACATTCTCTAAAGTCAGCTACCCAGCTCTCCTTCATACCAACAGGCAGGAGCAAGCAGTTGAATATACTAGTGAGCTCGCAAAAGCAGGATTTCCCCCTGCTGCATAAACAAGACAGCAAGTGATGTGCCTTGAGTTGGCTGGATAAACCTTAGAATAGTTTCTTGAGGGCACCACCCCCCAAGCACCCTCAGGCCCTGTCTATAGAAGCCAGTCTATAGAAGTAAATATAGATGGAAAAGAGTGTGAGTGTGTGTGTGTGTGTGTGTGTACACACACGCATATTCCCTCATTCTGCCCCTGAAACAGCCTAAGAATAGCACCCCTCCAATAGTAATCAACACACCGACCTCCACTTCTAAATTCCATTTTCCACTCAGGAACCAGGGCTCCTTGGAGAAACGATTGATTCCAGAGATGTGGGAAAGACAGTGCAAGAAGAGGCCTGAAGCATCTGGTGTCAGAAAGCAAGGGAGTGCCTCAAGGGTGCTGTAGACATGTAAAGTGCCAGGGAAGCCAGCCTGAAGGTGACCCGAGTGGCCAAATTGGGTATGATTTGAACTTTGAAGGCAGTAATACAGTTAACTGGTTATAAACTACCAAATAAAAGACAATGAGTCCATACAGATAAAAATAAATGAAAAAGTAGACGGGGGACAGGATATTAACATAATTTCAAAGTATCGTCCAAGAAATACATCTTAATGATAAATAGAAGAGAGTCATTGTTCGGTAGAGAAGTCAGGGAAAACCCACCTCAGTGGCCAAAGTGACCACCACCAGTGACGGAACAAACTGAAATCAGGTGCCATTCGGTGGGATTCTATGAGAAGGACACAGCCCCATTCCTGTGTTACTCCTGCTTGGCCCGAATCTAATTATGAGGGAACGTCAGACAAACCTAAACTAAGGGACAGTCTACAAAATGATGTCCCCTTCAGAAGTGTCCAGGTCATGGGAGTCAAAGAAAAACTGAGGAATGTCCAGGACTGAAGGAGACTCAAGAGACAGGACAACAGGCAACAGGTGATGCTGAACTGCACGTTTCCACTACAGAGGATATTACCGAGTCCAGTGGTGGCCCCTGAATGGGGTCTGAGGATTAGATGGCAGTAATGTTTCAGGGCCAGTGGTCCCTGGTCTTTGGTCAAAGGTCTGCTCTACAGGGCATCAGGTTGGCAACTTATTCTCAAAGCAGTTCCAAAAAAAGGTCTTTGTACTGTACTTGTAACTTTTCTGTTAGTTTTGTTTCAAAATGTTAAAGATTACTTTTTTAAGTTCCAGTTAATTATATTCTGGTAAAGCACCTGCATTGGCAGGTGATAAGAGCTTAAGGCCATTTTACCCACTGGTTATTGTTACTGGCATACTTCTTGGCTTTCTCCTTCTGTCTTGGATACTTCCTCCCTCCCCATAGGAGATCTCTCACAGCCCTAGGACCATTTTCCCTCTTGCGTTTTCCAGATGACAGCAGCCTCGATGTGTGCGCTAGGCAGTGGAACACGATGGGAGGCCCTGCTTTCCCAGTCCCTCTTGGTCCATGTGTGTCCAGGTTTTGTAGACTCACACACACACAGCCCCGGCCCATATAAGACCTAATTTTAACATTTTCCTGCCCTGAGACCATGCTTTGGAACAGTGAGGGGCCAACGTGCCCATGCGAGCCTTCCATTGTGAAGGGCACGCAAAGTCAGGATGCTGCAGGCCTGCAGGATGTGACTCAGCATCCTGTTTTCAATGTCTGGGGCGACCAGCAGCTTTGGAGCCAAGCACTGCAGCTGACTTCACCTCGCAGGACCACAAATACCCAGGTTAATTAGTGGGATGGGCACACAGCATCAGCTCAGGGCCTACACCCTGGCTGTCCACCCCTCACACTGGGTTTCCTTATAACACCCACTACTTACTAGGATTATCTTAGCAGGGTATCTGTCAGGAATTGTTCTTCAGGGGAACTGACCTGGCGGTGCTTTAAGGACACCACGAATCAGGCAACTGATCTTGTTTCTCCCTTTGTCTGGACTCCTAGGAAGCTCCAAGTCAGACAGGTAGCCAAACTTTGGTAACTGTAGCAACATTATACCATATAGTCCACATAAAAACCTTCCTATGACCTCATCTTCCCCCCCCCCCCACTTTTCTAATTTTAAATTACATTGTTTCTATGAATTTTCTAAGCTGTTTCAAATCCCCTTCCCACAGAGCTATGGCAGACACAGCACACAGGTCACCTCCAGAGGGTAGATTCTTTTTCTAACTTAACATGGAATCCCCCTATTCAGCACAGAACCCATCACATACACTGGTTAAGTTGATAAATAAGGCAGACAGTTAAGTAAAACCTGCTTCCATTACTAGGTTGCTTCTCAAGAGTCACTGCTCCTCTCTACTGCATGTGGCAGGGCCTGCAAAGGGGTGCCCAGGGCTTGGGGAGCAGGTGCCTTAGGGGGCCCTCTTGCATCAAGTTTAGGGGACTCAACCCCAGCCCTAAAGAGCCCACTCCCAAACTTTACTCGCAATAGAACCGGCACAGAACAGGTGGGTCTGGACATTTGGGAAGTGACAAGTGATTTCCAGAGGTGGCAGCTGTCCTGGTTTCCTCCAGACCATACCTACTGTCCCTCCCTTATGGGAATTCTGACTGGGCCCAGATTTGGGGAAATGCCTTAAGAACTCTTGGCAAGCATGTGCCAATCCCTGACTGGGAATTCCTTCTGCTGGTGCAGGGTGGCCCCCACCAGGAGAGCACCAGACCTTTCCTAACAGGACTTCCCACAACATTCTTTGAAACAATGTCTTTTTAAAAATAGCTTTGAAAGTAGCCATTGACGAAAAAAAGAGAGAAAAAAATCTGTAAAAATAAAAGCATACAAGACATGATGAAAGTCTGGTACAGAGTTCAGTAGAACTTGGAGGGAAAATAGGTCAAGTATTGGTTGTTTTTCCTTTTAGCTTGCACTTGGTTGACCTTTTGATCTTCGTGGGGAACTGGCCTTGAGTCCATCTATGGAGGGGAGGGTGGTCAGGAAGGGCAACAGGAGGGGCCCTCACTACCACCAATGAAAATAACATACAGTACCCTGTGTCAGGCGGTATCAGGCAAGGACAAGGCACTAAACACAATACAAGCCTCACTAAGCCTCACAAAGACTCTCAATTTCAGGGAGGGCAGGTGGCTGGCCCAAGGTCACAGTCATGCAGGTAGGTGGTCAGGTGGCAGGGCTTATTCCCATCCAAAGGTCCTGCTCTGTCCAGGCACAGGCTGGCCTGTGTGACTCTGTAATTCACACAGCTGCCTGGCCCATCATACTGCGATGCCCGCGGCCACACCACAAGGCAGGCCAGCTTGGTTTTCTAATCAGCGTATCACTTCCACCATGCGAACCACTGACAGCACTTACCATCACTCCCAACAAGTGGGAGCCCCACAGGCCAGACTCACAGTCTTGCCCCCATCCCTGGCCTGATCACTCAGCACATCTTGAAGATGACGCCTCCTTATCTTGATTAATCCTATTTTGATTAATCTTGTTTTCTTACTGCAGCATTCCTTAAAGTAGAACCACCTTGTTTGGATGTTCTCCTAGCCCTAGGAATTTTCTAATAAGCTGTCCAAATCCAGAGGTATGACCGCAGCATAACGTATGCCAACAATAAGATCTGAGGGCAAAGTCCCTTGTTTCTAAATGGCCACCATTATGCATGTGGCCCTGCTACTGAGGGCAAGGCCTGCCTGACAAGGTGGGTCCACGCAGAAGGTCCACTTCTCAGTGGTCAACTTGTTTGCTCTGTCTCAGGGTCAGACCATAACAATGACCTGGCCAGATGCCCCACAAATGTCTGACCTTGCTGTTAGTGTGGGGAAAAAGGAGAAACTCTTGACTGTATGTTACAAATCTACCACAGATGATTAGAAGCACAATGTAACACGGAACTAGACTGGTGGTTCTGAGGACTCTTATTCTTGGATTTAGAAGCCATCATCTAATCTGTCCCTTCACTTTACAAAGGAGGAAATGGGGGCCCAGAGACGTTTAGCAACTTGCCTAAGGATGCACAGCAGATGACATATCTTGGAACAGAACCAAGGCTTCCTGACTCCTCTCCCAGCTTTCTTCCATTTACCAGGAGGGTGATCACTGCATCACTGTCTCCTATGAAGAGCTGGCACAAGCATTCTATTGTGTGCACACCTTCCTATGGTGTGCCAAGCATGTGGGGAAAATGAGACAGGAGCCCTGTGGCACTCTTCTGAAGTCTAAGTATTAGTATTTGGAAAGTTTAATGAAACCTACTACTCTAAGCAAAATTCATTTTAGGTTAACCTTAATAATAAAGTTAATTAAGTTCCAACAGAATCAAATTAACTCTTCACCTCTGTTCTCATTTGTTCCCCCTTTAGGACGAGTTTTCCAATAACAAAAATATTTAACGCATACTGAAGGCCAATTCTGACTTTAAAATCAAATGTTCTACCAAACTATCAGGAATAATACTTGAGTTAAACCAAAAGGAACAGCAAAACTGTATAACGGCCCCAGAATTTTAAAAGTCTGTGTGATCCAATATTATTTTTATAATTTATCTTATTGTTGAAAGAATTACAGATGTCTCCCTTTTCCCCCACTGACTCCTTCCACCCAGCACCCATCCCCTGCCCCAGGTCTTCACCACACTACTGTCCGTGTCCATGGGTTATGCATTCATGCATATAAATTCTTTCCAATATTTAAAATTTGGAGTCAATGGGAGGCCGCTGCCTATGAAGCCATGGAGTTGAGAACAGGAAAGGATATGATGAACACTAATTTGCAGGTCTCCTGTGAGGAGTCAGATCAGAAAGGAAGGGGCATGGGTGTTTGAGTCACAGTGACCTGTGTTTAAACCCTGGCTCTGGTCTGTCACCGGCCTCCCTAAGCTGCAGTTTCCTCAAATGAGGCAGGCACCCACTTTCCAGGCATGTGGTAAACACAAAACGAGGTCAAGTGCACCAAGTTCCAAACCCAGTGTTTGCACTTATGGGTACCCAATAAACAACTAGCATTATTATTCCCAGGGTGCTCTTCCCAGGTGACCATATGGGAACAGGATATATTACTCTAAGGGTATATCTTGGTCTAAGTAGAGGTCAGAGAGGTCACGTGACAGGACGTGCCTAAAGCACACAGCTCACAGTGGGACCGTCCACTGGGGTTCAAGCAGAATGGGCTGCATCTTTGGGATGAACTCATGAACTCCACGCTGCCCCCTGGTGAGAGATCTGAAACTGGGAGTTGGGTTGGTAGAGATGGCTCTTGAATGGTGGGATTAAGAGAACAGGTTTTGGAGTCCAAGACATGTAGAGCATGAACGTCTTGGCTCTGCCACTTCCTACTAAATTAAATTAGGCCAGTTATCTCTCTGAGGCTCTGTCTTCTCATCCAGAAAATGGGAACGAAAGTGGTGCCTTCCTTACAGGATTTTGCATGGACTGAATGAAGTGATGCACATAAGGCAACACACAAAGCAGGGTGCTGGAAGTGTTCACTTCCATGTCCTCAGATCCTGCTTTTCTTTTCTCCTTAGCACCTCCTAACACACTTAATGTACTTGTTTATCTTACTGTCTTGGCTCCCCCAACAGAATGCCAGCCACCAGGGCAGGGTTTGTTTTGTTCACTGCTGTATTTCCAGCTCCTAGAAAAGTGCTTGGCACACAGTAGGTGCTCAATAAATGTTTCCTGAATGAATGGCTCATAAGCAGACAAACTAGGACAGAGAAGTATTGCGCCTGATCTAACAGTGCCAAACCGCATGGGGAAACTGCAGGAAAAAAATCTCTTGTCCTCTGTTCCCATGTTGTCCAAGACCATTTTGAGCTCAACATGAAACAGAGCACAGACAACTCAATTTATGAGGCCTCGATGGCCCATTCAGAGCACGCCAGGTGCTATGAGGGTAGAGGCCAGGAAGACCCTGTTCTTAGGGTGGGCATGTGGTCCAGTGGGCACGTGCCCTTAATACTACAAAACAAGGACCAAGTCCCAAAGAAATACTAGAGAGAGAAAAAAGCCTGTGGGAAGAAAAGAGAAGTCATGACTCACCACCTACAGAAGCTGGCCCGGAAGAAGGTGCAGAGAGGGGCCTGCTGAGTGTCTACTGTGAGAGAAGAGATTCACGCAATGATCACATTTAATTCTGACGGTAACCTACGAGTGCTCTATGATTTTGCCCATTGGAAACTGAGGACTGCCTGAGGTCATGTAACAGCAGCTGAGGTGACAGATGACAGAGGCTGGAGCTAAACCCAAGTCTATTTCCCCCTAAGACCAAAGCTCAGGGAAAAAATATAAAAGGGTCAGTGGAGATGGTATTTCAGAGGCCAAAATATTCAAAGTAAATGAGAATCCACCAGATGCCATGCCTCCAGATGCGGACAAGGATGCGGGTGCTGAGTAGAGAACACCGTTGTCACCAGTGTGGTGGTCAGTTCCCGTGGGGTCCCGAAGCTCCTGGCCTCTCCTCATGAGCACTGAGCATCCCTGAATTGGCATCCCCTTTACATAATACATACCTGCTACTTCTATGACACTGAATGGGAAGCCACTCAGGCCCTGGCTGGTTTGGCTCAGCGGCTGGAGTGTTGACTCTTGGACTGAAGGATCTGGCCAAGGGTATGCACCTCAGTTGCAGGCTCAATCCCCGGCTCCAGGTGTGTGTGGGAGGCAACCAATCGATGTCTCTCTCTCACATCGATATCTCTCTCTCTCTCCCCCTTCCACTCTCTCTGAAAAGCAATGGAGAAAACATCCTTGGATGAAGATTTAAAAAAAAAAAAGAAACCTACTCGGTTACAGGACTGCTTTCTCTACATGGGATGGGGGCATCTCAGGAACTCCCCCAGACTGAGACTGGTGGGCAGAATTCCAAGGTAGCCCAAGACCCTGGCCCCTGGTGCAGGCACCCCGAGTGAGACCCTATCCTGACTATTGTGGGACCAGGGGACAGGATGGGACTCCCTTAATTGGGTGCCCCTCTCTGGGGAAGGTGATGGATGGTCACTCACACAATGGCATTCAGTGCCAGGACCCCATGGCAGCAGCTCTCCTGTGGCCTTGAAGCAGCAGCCATGGCATCGACAGCAGAAAGAAAACGAATTCTGACAAGAACCAGTGTGACTTTGGAAGAGGACCCAAGCCACGGACAGACCCCAGGACCGGCCAACACATCCTGACTGCCGCACGTGAGGCTCCAAACAGAGGACCCAGCTACACTGTGTCCTGATTCCTGACCCGTGGAAATGGCAAGATAAAAACGAAGCACTATTTTGGACCCCAGAGCTTGCAGTAACTTGTTACACAGCAACAGCTAGCTGAAACAGCGACCCGCTGCAAAGAGCCTGGATGCAGCGGACACCTGACACCTCCAGGCAGAACCTAACTGGGCAGATTATCATCAGGGATGATCAAGTTCAGGCTGGGAAACCACCAAAGCAGGAAGGGACCTCAAAGAATGGACAGGTGTCAATGAAGAGGTGCTGAGTGGAGATGAGGAAGTGTGGTCTGTGGAGGGAGAAGATACCAACCCCCACCCCATGAGATAGGGCAGGAAGAGAAGGCCCAGCCACACTTCAAAAGGTTAGACAAAGAATGGGGGCCTCTGGGGAATTCCAGGTCAACACCAAAAGGGGAAAGGAGCAGAGAGGGAAAGGCAGAGGTATAAGGGACTTTACAGTTTACCACTGAAACCAGATAAAATAAAGAAGACGAAATCCTGCTGCTCTGGCCCAAACATTTGCTTAGGCGGGCAAGAAAAAAATGAAAAGAACTTTCTGAACATTTTCATGCGCTTGATTTGGAAACACAGAAAAAAAACATTCACTCCTGATCCACACGCTGGAGACGACACAAGCATATTCTCTCCTGGGGCCCTGCCTGGCACACAATCACTTCCATCTCATGCCAGGCTGAGGCAGCTCCCAGGATGGCGAGGGAGCCAGGAGCTGCTGCCAGCAGGGCCATCTGCTCACCAATTCCCACAGTCTGAACAGCACAGTTTCCAAAAGGGTATTGCCGGAGGCCGGCAGCAGTCTGCACACGCAGAGAGCTGGGGAGAGGGGTGAGAGAGCAGGATCTATACTGTGCTGCGTCAACTCCATTCTGGGCAGGAGATGATCAGTTCCCAAGACATTTTCCAGACGGCCTTCGGAGAAACAGTCTGAATAACAACATTGATGCAGCCAGTGTGCATTGCTATCTGCTTCTTATAGGGATACAGCCAGGCAAAGGATGCAGGCTGCTCTAGGTCATAGAGCACGCACTGGTGGCCCACTCAGGGCTGGCCAGGTGTGACACAGCAGACACAATACCTGTAGGGGGTCAGCCCCTCTAATTCAATACTGTGAACTAACAGTGATATGAGCAACATCTTATGAAGGCCAAACGCAGCAACCGCTCTCCAAGCCCACCATGGACTGACTCTGTGAGAGGAGCCCCATTCAAACTACTGACAACCCTGAAAGGTCAGAGTTTATTTCTATCTTACAGATGAACAACTAACTGGGAGGTGCAGTAACACACAAAGGTAAAGGAACTCAGTTGGTAGTGCAGGAGCCAGATCCCGAACCTGCATCTGCCTTACCCCAAACCCCACGTCTTTCCTCTACTGCTCTTTCTCATACATGTACACAATTTACCGCAGGCTCAAAACTAAGTTAATATATTTAAACTGTTGAAATGTTACATGCAGGCAGGGAACTAAGGCCCTATCACCAAGGGAAGCACCAAGAGTTAGGGACAACACGAAAGCACATGTACCTGTCCCATCAGGCAGGTGTGGTACCTGGAAAAGATGGAGAAACCAAGAGCGACCTGTTTCCTCTGCAGAGAGGGGAGTGGCAGACCTTTGGGGTAGGAGCACCTGGACCTGGCTGTGAGGACTGTGGCCAACAGAAAAAGGAATTGGCTTAGAGAGAGAGCATGGTAAGGGAGCAGGAAGGACTGAAAAACAGCATGTGCAAGAGGGGGTGATCCCATAGATGAACCCATCAATTAAGGGTAGACAAAGGGGAGAGAAGGGGAGAGAGGAATATCCTGTTGTCCCCAGTTTTCCTCCCTCACCAACATACTTTAGAAACAAAATCATGTCAGTTTACCTTCAGAATCAATTTGAAGCAAAGAGAAATTGGTTCTCCCTAACTTCTGCCCCTCAAACAAGCAAACCAACCGACTATTCCATTCATTTTTTTTTTTTTTTCCTCTAGGAGAGGCTTAGAGAGAAAAAGCCTGAAGACGCAAAGTAATACCCGGATGTGAAGGAGTTTCAGTCACAGCTTAAACCAGGACACCAGAACTTTTCTTGTCTGGCTAGAGGGTTAGAAAGCAGGCTGGTGTCCTCTGCCTAAATGGGGGAGTGAAATGTCAAAGTGAGTGAAGAGGGACTGAAAAAGGGAACTGCGAGGACAAGCTCAGAACCAGGCCAGGCCCCCAACTCCAGCCCAGGGTCTCCCAGAGCTCACAATGGCGTTGGGGACCCGCTGAGAGCAGTGAAGAGGAACTCAGAGTGGTCAGCAGAGTGATCTGACATCCTGGGAGGCACTGCCACAGGTTAGTGGTGGCCCTCGGTTCTGGCCTTGGTGCTGCCTCTAACCACCTGGGTGACCTTAGGCAAATCCCGTCACCTGTACATCCGAGACAGCTGATTCAACTGAACAAGTGAACTGGTCCCAAAAGGCAGAGCAGCATGATAAACTCAGGTGTTAGAGGCACCAGAGGCCTCACTTAGAATACAGTAGGTTCCCAAGTACAATCTTGGGCCTCAGGTTCCTCACCTGTGAACTGGGAAAATCACACACACACCCCTGCCCCCATAGGACTGTTGTGGGATTAAATATGGCAACATAGAGAGCTGCCATCATGGTACTTCCTTTCCTTGTAAGGTCCTCTCCAGCTCTAAGCTGTGAAGGGAAAGGGGTCTTTTATTGAGCCAATACATATTTTCATATCACAGCTGTTTGTAAGTTCTTAATTGAAAATATTTCAAAACACTATGCTGTCAGCAATTAAGGGCAATTAAAGAAAACCAAAAATAGTTCTTTGCCCTAAAGACAATCTAAGTGAGAGATCTTCTTCCTTGGCCAGAGCCCTGAAGGAAAGAAATGGGGAGTCAAGGGGCAGAAGAGATTCCGACTCCACGTAAGGGCTAGAGGGAGGCTGGGGCAGGGACATGGGCTCCTGCAGCTGCTCTGAGGGCCCCACACAGTGCTCACAGTGATGAGCCCTTTTCCCAGTTCTGCCCCCACACAGCCTCCAAGGAGCACACGTCCACTCCTCCCCTCCCTGCCTCCAAGCAGAGAGCCCTGTGCCAGTGTGCTCTGCAACACTGCCAGAGGCTGCCCCAACTTGGGAATCTGGCTGATTCCAGCCTTCCAGCCCTGACCAAGACCCTGAGCTACCAAAAACACCAGGTGAAAAAGTCAATATGTCATCAGCACTGCTCCTTCCTTGAGTATAACATGAAAATGAGGCCCCAGCAATTGAAATAGGACATCTCTTTGATTTTTGCAGGCTATTTCCCTACACACACATGATCTTTAGAAATTATGTGTGCAAGCAATAAAAGTATTTTCCCTCCCTTCACGCAAACACACAGAAACTTCAAAAACAGGTTAAGTAGATTCCTACCACTTCTGCATACAGCATTGGAGTTTAACCAGGGGAACATCCTGCTCTCCATAATGAATGCCTGACCCCCGTTTCTGAACACATATTTCCTTTTCCAATTAATCTGCCTCCTCCTCCTCACAAGATGAAACAGACATTTTTTTTTTTTTAAAAAAAGGACAATGTCCCTGAAACTGTTTACTTTTTTAAGCTGTAAGAGTCAGAGTTTAAGAATGGTTCCTTGGCAAGAAGGAATACATTATATAATGAAGCGCTAAATCTTCTGTAAACCAACAAAATACCCAAAGGGAAAGCCTTAATTTTGGGCAAAGAAAAGCAAAAATGCTTTTGGTGTCTACTATTGAGTATTGCTACTGAGGACTACAGATAGCTTCAGGAATTTTTTTAATGAACATAGCTAAAGATTTCTCACAAGCACCAAAAAAACCCCCACAAAAACCCAAAGCCCCACCTTGAATTAATAAACTTAGGGAGTTGAATGTCTGTTTTAAATCAGCAATGTCCTTACCACAAAAGACATTTCTTACCAAAAGCAGGATAGAAATGTGAGAGCATATTACATGATTCTTTTTTTAAAAAGCAAAAGGTAAAATCTGGAAGAAAGTATATAAAGGTAAAGCAGGGCAGCAATGTTCCCTTCTTTTCTAAACATTATATGATGTTATAAAACTTCTATAGTTACACATGTAATGTTTCAGGCACTACTAAAAAATTGGTGTATTCTTCTCTGAGGATTTTCTCTTTGGAAAGAAGCAAGAGTATGTCTTACCTGCTTGGAAGAAAGACTTCAGAACAAAAATTAAAAGCCTGCTCACCTGAGGTTTAACTTCCGATCTTCATCGCTGCCAGCCTCCAGCTACAGAGAAAGAGAGAGAATGTCACACCAAGGCGGCACTAGCAATAAGCCTCCGACACGAGTCTCCCGTTTTCTGCTCTGGTGTCTGAAGAAGATACAGAAGTCCAGGAAACCTGGCTATTTCTAAACAGCCGCGCCCTTTCCTTGCCAAGCTTGCTCCGCAGTTCCTTGGGGTCATTCCCTTGGAGGAACTTAGGAGTTTCCCAATGTTTACCCACATTCCTTCCGCAGTATCCTGGATCGATATCTGGACATTGCTATCTGGCATTGTTGCTCAACACACCCGTTCAGCCCTCTGGTCTCAACTTTCCAGAGGGGTTTTGGGTCTTATCCTGTTTTTCTTTTTTAAGGGGAGGGGGCTTTGTTTTAAGAGAATGCATTTTCCCCTTCAAGTTAGGCCACAGCTGAGTGATCAACACCATTCTAAGCCTCAACAGCCAGGTTTAAAAAACAAACAAACAAAAAAACCCCACTCCAGGCAAGTCTTTCACAATGGAAGGTGGCCAAGATCAGGCTGTCTGTGGGTATGAAAAACTCTTGGTGACTCTGAAAAAGGCTTAAATGTTGAATATAAAACTTTCTAGGCAATTGGTTTATTTATATAAATGAAAGAAAAGGGATTTAATATTTTCTAAAAGTTAAAAGGCCAAGCGGGGAGGCTCTAAAAGTAACCATGACTTAAGCCCTGGCTGTAATTTTTCTCCCCCTCCCCCCCCTTCAAGGAGAAAGCTGAAATGAGAATACACAGCACCCCCACCCCACCCCAAACAACTGCACCACTGGGACTTGGCGTGTTTTGTATGTTACACAGAGGAGCCCATTGAATGGGAAAGAGAAACCTGGAAAGCAGTGATGGCTGGGAGAGATGCACGGCTGATCGAGGACAGAAACCTGACAGCGATGGGAAAAGGGAACACAGCTAACGTAGGGAGGGGCCTGGGTAGCAAGGGACACATGCCAGAGGGTACTGGGGTCCCTTAATTTTACTAGGATAATGTATGTACAGAATTATGCAGAGGCATGCACGGGTGGCCAGTTAGTTCTCACACTCTCTACCCCATACTGAAGAAATGGAAAAATTAAGGAGGGCTTTGCTGGCCACAGGGCCGTGAGATTTGGTCCTGAAGTGAAACATACACAAAACCACTCACACCAGCACCACCACAACAAACTTCAAAGAGAATGTTGGGTCTAACCTAGTGGTTCTCACCCAGTGGCAATTTTTCTCAGAAGGGGACACTGGGCAATGCCTGGAGCCCTTTTTTGGAGGGTGCTACTGGCATCTAGTGGGTAAAGGACAGAGTGCTACTAAACAGCCTACAATACACAAGACAGCCCCCCCCAACCAAGAATGTTCAGGCCCCAATGCCCGCAGTGCCGAGGTTCAGAAACCCTGATCCAAACCCACCCCTGCAAATGGACTGGAGATCTGCCCATGAAAATTAGTCATCTTGAATGTCTGTCAAAAATAACAATGTGATGGTCCATTCCTGAAGGTTATTGATTTATCAATTCTCGTGCTCTCTACCTGTTCTCACAAAGGAATGAGATAAGGTTAACCGTAAAATGACGTGAGTGGGATAATTAGATTGGGTGGGGTGGGGTGGGGGGAGAGAAAACATTTAAAGGAGCAAGAAGCATTGTTTTGCTGGCCAGGCTGTGACTTCCCTCAGTTCCCACGCCATGCGGCAGGACAGTCTGGGTCAGGAAGCAGCTGCCCTAAGTATCCCTCACTCCAAGAAGAATTTTGACAAATGAGGAAGTGATCTGGGGGCAGATACTTGGAGACCATTTAATTCTTGGTCACTCTCTGTGATTCTCAGGATGAAAGGCAATGGAAGGTCAGTTATATTCCAAAGAAACAAACCACCTATGTCAAAGAACATGCAGCAGAGGGAACTTGGCCGTTCTGAACGAGCAGAGGCCCAGAGAGGAGAAGTAGCCTGAGGAAGGTCAGGCCCGAGGCAGAGCAGCCTAGCCGGGTCTCTTGCCTGCACCCACGCGTGCTGTCTGCTGGGTCCTCCTTCTTTCATGCCTCATCCCATCTGGAAGCCCTGCCTTCCAGGAAACATCCCTGCCTCTGCGGGCTCGCTCACTGGGCAACTTGTGCTCTTGGTTTGCTCAAGTCAAATAAAAGCTGACTGAGTTCGATTCTATGTTTATCAGGACACCAGCACCTTGTGAAAATGATGCTTCATATAATCATTTAAAACATCTCCAGTGGAAAAAATCCAAATATCCAACAAAATGTGGTACAGTCATACAACGGAAATAAAAAGGAATGAAGTACTGACACATGGTACAACGTGGGGAGCTTTGAAAACATGATTTAAGTGATAGAAGCCAGAAATGAAAGACCACATAGTAATGTTAGCCCATGTATACGAAATGCCCAGAATAGGCAAATCCATAGAGATGGAAAGTACATTAGTGGTTTCATAGAGTTGGTGAGAGCAGCTCAGGGGTTGGGGGTGGGAGGAGGAAGGCTCTGGGTGATGGCTAAGGGGTGTGGGGCTTCTTTCTGGGGTGATGAAAATATTCTGGAATTAGACAGTGGTGATGATACACAACCTCATGAATATCCTAAAAACCACTGAATTATACACTTTAAATGGTGAATTTATGGTATGTGAATTATAGCTCTGCTAAAAAAATAATAAAAAATTTTAAATGTCTGAGGTAGGAATAGATCAGGCATAAGAAAAACAGGGAACGTGGGGTTTAGAAGCAGAGACCCAGGTTGAAAGGCCCTTCCTCAAGCTGAAATCTTCACTCATCTCACACAGTTTTCGAGAAGGAAACATGAGATTAAGTGCATAGAAGTCACACAGTTTTGGGGAAGGAAACATGAGATTAAGTGCATAGAAGTACTTTGTCAACTGCAAGACAGCAATGAGAGGAGAACAGATGTCTCTGTGGGGAAGACAGAAGCTACTGCAGCCCGACTTCTAGGTTTCAGGCAACTGGCCACCAATGTTCTTTCTTAGCATGTAGAGAAGGAACTACCAGAATCTTCCGTCTGTAGATAAGATAATTCATTATCTGCCTCTCCTCATGAGGAGAGGGCAGCCACTCTGAAAATGTTCCTGCCAGTCCCGGCAAAACAGGCCAAAGAGCTACCCGGCCAGGAGCCGGTGGGACAGACAGGGCTGCTAAACCAAATACAGGCTCTCATCTCTGTGTCTCTCACAGATGCACACAAACCTTTCAGTGCTATCAGTCAACTTCCCCCACAGAAAAGGGGCCTGAATGGCTCAGATGCTGGCAAGGCCACTTCCTGGGCCTGCAGCAGGGCTCCTCCTCCTCCAGCCTTCTCCAAACAGTGCACCGTCTCCAACTCCAGCTGCTCTGTCTTCAAGCCAACACTCAGGCTTGCCATGGACATGAGTTTAGAGGCCTTAACCAGTTCTCCAAGAGAAGGTGAGCAAGAGTAGGGACAAGAGGGTTGGCCCTGCAGCTGCAGCAGTGACCTGCTCAGAGGGCTGAAGCCCCAGCGTAGCACAGTCCAGCCTGACTTGGAGGACCCATATCCCAATCCACCCCAGAACAAGGAGCCAGCCACACATAGGCCAGGTCCCACAGTCCCACAGAACCCTGTGCAGGACAACCATGCATCCCCAGAATGCATCCGTGCAACCAGGGAAACCCTAGAATCAGCCTCTGGCACACAGCCAGGTGCATGTAAACATGCAGCCCCAGTGATATTACAAAAAGGAAAAACCCAGACCCAGCTGCACACAATGGCAGGAGACACACAGTCGGACGGCACCCTGAGCTTACTCGGTCACTGACACTGACACAGGTACAGCCACGGACACCAAGAGCCAGAGCTCCAGGGGCGTGCAATCAGGGACGCAATCTCACACACTCACAGGGCACCCTGGTGGCCTCTCTCACAGCATCAGGCAGGCGCAGTTTCCTGAACACAGGCCACAGAGTCACATGCACTGAAAGTCACACAGTCTCACGTACACACGGCCAGGCACTCAGGTAAAGGGCCTAGACCAGTCACAGGGTCACAAATCTCAGAACCCGCGTCTCACACAGCCACCTAAGTAGGTGTCCCTGTCGCACATCCAGTCACCCCCAGACGGGAGTCACTGTCACACACACAGTCTGCACAGTCACCCTAGGCAGGGGTCACGGCCAGTTTCAATGCTGTGGGTCACACCCGCACATAGTCACCCCCAGACAGGAGTCACCCGCACACACAGTCACCCCTCAGACGGGAGTCACACCCGCACATACAGTCACCCCCAGACAGGAGTCACACCTGCACATACAGCCACAAGACTGGAGTCACCCGCATACACAGTCACCCCCAGATGGGAGTCACACCCGCACATACAGTCACCACAAGACTGGAGTCACCAGCATACACAGTCACCCCCAGACGGGAGTCTCACCCGCATACACAGTCACCCCCAGACGGGAGTCTCACCCGCATACACAGTCACCCTCAGACTGGAGTCACCAGCATACACAGTCACCCCCAGACTGGAGTCACCAGCATACACAGTCATCCCCAGACGGGAGTCACACCCGCACACACAGTCACCCTCAGACACAGTCACCCCCAGACGGGAGTCTCACCCGCATACACAGTCACCCCCAGAAGGGAGTCACACCCGCACACACAGTCACCCTCAGACACAGTCACCCCCAGACGGGAGTCACCCCCGCACAGTGTCCGCAGTCCCCTCAGACTGGAGTCACAACTTCACAGCCTCCCACAGTCACCCGGGCCCGGCTGTCCATGCGGGGTCGTCCAGCGGCGTCCCCGCCGGCCCCGGGCCGCTCGCAGCAGCCCCCTCACCGCCCCGGCGCCCTGCACCCCGCACTCGCGGCCCAGGCCTGGCGCGGAGGCTACTCGGCCGGGCCGGGGCCGCGGGCCCGGGGCTCACCTCGCTGTTGCTGGCGGAGGAGGCGGCGCTGGGCGTGGGCGAGCGCTGCAGGGTCACCAGGGCCATGGCTGTGGCGCGGCGCGCGGGTCACCGAGGCCTCGGGCTGGAGCCGCCGCCGCCGCCGCCGCCGGGGCCGGGCCCGGGGCGCTCCAGGAGCCGCGCACGGGCGGCCGGGCCGAGCCGCGCGGGGCCGGGCCCGCCCCTCCCCTCAGCGTCCGCCGCCCCCGCCCCCCGCCTCCCGCCCCCCGCCTCCCGCGCCGGCGCGCGCCGGACCTGGACGCCGGCGGGGGCGGGCCGGGGCGGGGCGTCGGGCGGCGCGCGTGCGCGTGCGCGGGAGGCACGGCGACGTCGGAGGCCCCGGCGGGCCCGCCAGTCACGCTCGGCTCGGGGGGCGCGGCTGCGCGCTCCCGGCATCGCGTCCGGCTCCCAAGTCCCGCCCCCTCGCTGCACAGGCGGGGAAACTGAGGCCGGGCGGCGGCGCGGCCGGGATGCCCGGGAGCGGGTTGGGGAGGAGCGGGGGCCAAGGAAACGACAACCTCCCCGGTCCGGGCGCAGAGCCCCTCAGGCGGTCTTTGCAGAAATTCATTCATTCCCTCCTGGCCCATTCGCTCCTGCGCCTGGTCATTCATCTATGAAATCTTTATTGAGCACCTACTGCGGGGGAGGGAACAGTGAGCAAAATAGCTCCGGAGAGCCCTCAGGGGCTTTTACAAAAGTGAGTCACATGGCGGTGGTCCTTCCTTACCTGAAGTTTTGCTTTTCCTGGTTTCAGTTACCCGGCCCGAAAATATTAAGTGGAAAATTTCAGAAATGAACCATTTATACGTTTTAAATTGTACACCCGTCTGAGTATCCTGATGCCATCTCAGACCATCCCGCTCAGTCCTGCCAGGACATGAATCATCCCTTTGTCCAGTGTCGCTCCCGGCCTGTTAGTTACTCAGTAGCCGGTTATCAGATCGACCGTTCCAGTGTCACAGTGCTGCTGTTGAAGTAACCCTTATTTTACTTAATAATGGCCCCAACGCGCCCGGATAGTGACGGTGACCATTTGGACATGCCACGGTGAAGCCGTAAAGGTGCTTCCCTTGAGTGACAAAGCCAAAAGTTCTCTACCAAAGGAAGGGAAAAAATTGCATGCTGAGGTTTCTAAGACCTACGGTGAGAACGACTCTCCTAGCCATGAAACTGTGAAGAAAGAAGGAGAAATTCATGCTGGTTTTATTGTCGCACCTCATACCGCAAAGTTAGAGCCACAGTGTGTGATAAGTGCTTAGTTAAGGTGGAAAAGGCATTAAATTTGAGGGGGGGGCGGGGCATGAACAGAAAACGTGTTGTGCCTGAAAGCGTTAACCCTCTAGTAAGACTTCAGCAAGGGACCTCTGAAATGAGTCACATCAAACCATTTACTGCAAGTAAGAGACGGTGGCTTCAGGAATAGCTTTGGCATTTTACCATCTCACATCATTACATGAAAAGGAAGGGTGAGCGCAGTACATAAGATATTTCGAGAGAGAGGCCACATTCACAAATCTTTTATTACAGTATATGGTTATAATTATTCTATTTCATTATTAGTTATTGTTGTTACTCTCTTACTGTGCCTGATTTATAAATTAAACTTTATCATAGGTATGTAGGTATAGGAAAAATTGTAGTATGTATAGGGTTTGGTACTATTCAGTTTCAGACATCCACTGGGGGGTCTTGGAACATACCCCCCCACACAGATAAGGGGGGTCTACTATGCTAGGCATATTTTTAAAAAATTATTTTGCTAATCTTTTTATATGTGTCCAGAAACCCAGTGTCAACTGAGCAAAAGTGAATCAGGAGACTTTGGCTAGAAATAAATGATAAAGATTTATTCAAGGGTCTTAGGGTTTGCAAACTGGAAACACAGCTAGGGAAAAAACCAAAAATATTCCAAAGATGAAGGTTAAGACTTCTTACATTCTTGAGAACACTCAGTCCTGCATTCTTAGCCCTAGGATTGGTCCAGGACCATTATCAGATGAGAGGGAGTCTGGTTGATGGATGCCAGGTGGTGTGGATATGTGAGTCCTTCCGGCAATCGGTAGTCGCTGGGTAATCTGGAGGCACAGTGGAGTCAAGATGAAGACCACAAGGGGGAAGAGTCTAGCCTGGGAAAAGGCCTGGATTGGATAAGGGACGGGAACCTGGAAGATCCAGGAAAGAGACTGGATAGCGGGAAGGCCCAGCACAAGCCTGTCAAGAGCCGAGAAAGAGATTGGTTAGTTTGAAAGAAAGCCTGTTCTTTCCCAAGCCAGAGATAATATAAGCAGAGTTTAACAAAGGCCTGATGTTCATTCCTTAGTATGTTCTGTGGTTTGTGGCAGCAGTGAAGGCCCAAGCACCAGCCCGAGTGCTGCATCGGTCATGGCCCAAGTGCAGCCTCGGCAGTGAACATGCAGATGGGGAAATGAGACACAGGGAAGTTTTGCATCTCTGGGCCCCTGCCCTCCTGATAGGCCCGAGTGCGGGCCTGCAGCCCCAGAGGCTGGACTTCCGCAGCCTAATGGAACTGAGCCACCTGGTTGTGGATGAGACACCTGGGGACAGTCCTTTGTTTTCACTCCAATAAATCTTAACCCCGTTGCTCACATCCTCCTATGCGTGGGTTCCTGGAATACTTTTCTTGCAACTCCTCATAAGAACTCTTTTCTCACCGGCCACACTTAGAAGGCATCCAGGCAAGTGGGGAACAGAGTCAAACATTATAAGCAAAATATATTTACTATAACATATGCAATATATTTAATTTTTGTATTTAAATGAATTAATATTGGTAAAGTTCTTAGAACAAGACAGGCACAGATTCAAATAAATAAAATATGATGTCGAGCAGTAGAAAGGGCTTGGGAGAAAAACAAAGCAGGCTAAGGGGACAGGGTGAGGAGGGGGCTTTGTAGGCAAGTGGTCAGGGTACCCTCCGGACAAGGTGACATTTGAGCGGAGGAATCACAGGACAACCCCACCGGGTTGGTGTGAAGACCCTGAGATCTGGCCCTAACCGGTTTGGCTCAGTGGTTAGAGCGTCAGGCCACAGACCGAAGAGTCTTGGTTTCTATTCCAACTAAGGGCCTGTACCTCGGTTGCAGGCTCCATCCCTGGCCCCCGTCAGGACACATGGGGGAGGCTGCCAATCAATGTGTCTTTCTCACATCTATGTTTCTCTTTCCCTCTCTCTCTCTATCTCTCCTTTCCACTCTCTCTGAAAAGCAATGGAAAAAATATCCTTGGGTGAGAATTAAAATTTTTAAAAAGACCCTGAGATCTGCGTGCTTCAAACTGGCCTTCAAAGTTGGGAGCCAGGGCAGGCACTTCCTTCATCTGAGGCTTACTTCCTTCTTTTATGAAGGGGTAAGAATGATAGTTCTTATTTCATGGGTTGGTTGAGAGCCTGAATGCTGAAGTTTTAACCATCCACAACCTGTGAATGTGACCTTATTTGGAAATAGGGTCTATGCAGATGTCATTAAGTTAAGATGAGGTCATTAGGGCGGGCCCCAGTCCAATATGACTATGTCCTTACGAAAAGGGGAAATTTGGACACAAAGACAGAGACACAGAGTAACCGCCATGTGGAGGTTGGAGTTTTCCTGCTACAAGCCGAGGAACAGCCTAGGTTGCCAGCAAACCCTAGAAACCAGGAGAGAAACATGGAACAGATTCTCACAGCCCTCAGAAGGAATCAGCCCTGGCCTCCAGATCGGCGAGGCAACAAATTCCTGTTGTTTTTAACCCCCCAGTTTATAGTACTTTGTTAAAGCAGCCCTAGGAGACAAATACACCTAATATTTTCATTTCCATGGACTCAGAAACTGAGGCTCTGAGCAGGGCTGGGAATTGAACCCAGGCCAACCAGGCCTCAGAGCCCATGCACAGGTTCCTGGCCTTTCTTGCCCAGGAGGTGACAGTTTGGATGTGCACCTGTGTTCAGGGAATGATGTTCTGGGACTCGAAGCCTTGGCCACTTGGCCCATGGCGTCCAGGTATTACTGGTATCCAGGGCTCCTGCCAAGGCGTCTCTCTGGACAGGTTGATGGGCTCCAGCAAGCTTGTGGGCATAGTGATTCTATTTTTAGGAATTGACCCCAAGGAAATAATTAGGCAAGTGCGCCAAGAGACACACCCAGGATATTTGTTTGTCATATAAAAAAAATTTGCAGGGACAGTCCCCATAGGGGCTGACTTTAGAGATTGCGATGTCCGTATTCAGTGGCCCTGTGAAAGGATGTCACTGTTTATTAGTCGAGTGGAAACATGTTCAGGACGTACCATATCGATAAGCGAACCGGGGGTTGAAACAGCGTGTACCATGTGATCCCATTTCTGTCACACGAAGGGGTGTGTTTATGTTCATGTTTGGGGATAATTACCCAACATGTGAATGGCCCCTCTTTCCTGGTGCTGGGATTGGTTACAGGGGATTAGTACCTCCTTCTTTCTGCCTTCCGTATGGTATAAATTACAGAGGTTATGATTATCTTAATACTCAGAGAAGTTATAATAAAGCTGATTTTGTCTGAGAGAGTGTGTGTGTGGGGGGGTTAACTTGTTAATCTACGACTTCATGTGGCCCCCACAGAGTTCTGCCTCCTAGTGAATGACCCTTTTACCCTGGCCTGAGTGTATTTCAGAGCTGCTAGGAGGCCACGTTGTTTTTCAATCAGCCAGTGGGTCAGAAGGATCCTTCATTCCTAACACTCCAGCCAAATAAACAAAAAAATGCTTCCAAAGGTCCTTTGGGGCCTCCTAGCACAATCAGTGAACTCTGGACTTCAGAATAGTTTCTCAAGGGCCTTGCAATCACCGAGCGAGCCACATACCCCTGGGGGCCTGAGGGCACATACCTTCCTCTCTTTGGGCCTCAGTTAACCCAGCTGTAAAAGGGGCAGATTCAACCAGTTCAGTTTATTTAAAAAAAAAAAAAAAAAAGTTCATGCGCTCTTCATCACGACAAAGATGAAAACTGCACATTCCTACTGGGGGATATCTTCTACTTAATCCAGTAGCCAAGACTATTCTGTGGAACTTTATTTTCTGAAGTTCATATCCTGAAAACAATAGGTGTCCCCCCCCCCCATTTTCTGAAATTAAACAATGATACTGAATATAACTTTTACATACAGTAGAGGACTCTCTGGAACCATAGCCCACGTCCAGCCCTGCTGTGTGGGAGGTCCCTGCATGGTCCCTGAGACCCTTCTCTAGGCTCCAGGGTGATGGCCTCGTGCTCCAGCTCTGGGTGCAGATTGCCTGGGTGAGGGTCACCAGATAAAATACAGGGCGCCTTGTATTTTTATTTGCTAAACCTGCCAACTCTAACCTGGCTTCGAATATGAGCTTCTGCTTTGTAGGCAGTGTTACTATGAGCAAGTCCTTTCTTCTTTCTCTCTCCCTCTCCCTTCCTCTTTCTTTCTGATTGTATTAAGTACTCTAATCTTAATCTTAAATGTACACCTCGATGAATTTTCACAAATACACACACTTATAAGCACCACTCAGATTAAGGTGCATGTTTCCAGCATCCTAGAAGCTTTCCTCTTCCTCCTGCCTGGTCAGAGCCTCCCCCAGAGGTAGTCACTCTTCCCATATCCTTGATCACCACCAGATTGATTTGTCTTTTCTTGAATTTCACATATGTGGAATCATGTGGTATGGATTCTTTCCTGTCTGGCTTCCTCTGCTCCACATGCTGACTGTGAGATTCATCCAAGCTGTTGCATGCAGCAGTATTTGTCTTTTTCATTGCTGTATAATATTCCACAGTGTGAATGGCCTGAGAAAACCACAATCAGTTTATGCATTCTCCAGCTGATAGAGATTTTGTTGTTCCTAGTTTAGGGCTGTGAATGTCCTTGTACAAGCCTCTTGCTTGACTGTTTTCATCTCTCTTGGGGACCAACGTAAGGCTAGAGTTGCTGGGTTTTAGACGAGACATATGTTTAGCTTTTATGGATACCGGGAGCAAGTTTTTGGATTGAAGGAGGGATGGTAATAACAGCATCTAGTTTACAGGGCTTTTGTGAGATTAAATGAGATAATTTGAGTACTTAAAATTGGCACATTGAAATTCACAAAACATAAATCATTGCTAGGATGGGAGTTGGCGGTGGGGCATGAAGATACCCGATTAAACTTTGTTAACATTTAAGCGTTTCCACCTTGAACTAGAGGCACGAGGAATTTTCGTAAGGTTGTGTGATATACAAGTGATAAATACTATTGTTTAAAAAAATCAAACAAAATGGAAGTGTATAGAGTAAAGGCAGAGCTCAGCCCATCCTTTCTGAATGAATTAAAAACACTATGCACTAAGCATGTTGCATACATTTTCTTATTTCATCTTTACCTTATTATTTGATGATGCTGGAGGTGGGGGCATGGGGACTGGAGGCTGGACCGTCAAAGCTGACCCAAAGGCTGCCTCACCGAGGTATCTTGGTTCTTCTCTCTGGGCCTCAGTTTCCCCCCCCAGACAGTGATGTGCCTGATGATCTTTGGGCTTTAATAATCACAGTTCCAGGTCTAGCCCTGCAGAGGAGGGGTCTGGGGTCCTGCTGCTAGCATCTCTGGGATACGGAGCAAAGAGCCACTCATCCTCATGGCCCGAACAGGCATCACTTTGAGTCTCTTCTTGGCCATATCCACCTAGTGTCCCAGAATGGCACTGGGCTGGCCGGCTGGCCCTGGGAGCCCTGGTCCTGGACCTCTGGTCTCCACTCAGGGGCTGCCAGGATGACCACCCCCACCCTGCAGGCCAGGGAACGACCCTCCCCTCCCTCAGGGTAGCAGCAGAAAGAGAAAAGAAGGAGGATTCTCTCCAGCTGGCCCGGGAGACAGACCTGCTTGTGCCCATCAGCCCTCCAAGAACCCCCGCCTGCCCCCTCCCTTCCACCGAGGCCTGTACCCAGGGGCTTGGGATCAGCCAGAAAAGTCAGGCAGCTTTTCAGGGACTGGGAGTGAGGGGAGGGGAGGTCTCCCAGCCCGGCCTGTCAGCAGCACAGCGCCGAGCAGTGCCCCGTCTATAACTCCAGACTTTGACCCTGAGCTCCAGTCCTGCTGGCAGGCAGAGGGCTGAGGACAGGACGCCTCCGAATCGGGAGCCTCCCCTCTGAAAGCAGGACTCTGCACCCACAGCAGCTGCCTCTTTTCTCCAGAAGTTGGGCACACCGGGTGAGTGGGGATTTTTTGGGGGGGCCGGGTACAGCAAAACTCATGTCCTCCCGGTGTCAACGGAGAAGGCTCCACGTTAGAGCCTGAGGCAGGTGACAGCCGTGGAGTTGGGCAGGGATCATAGGTAAGCACCTTCGCTTTTCCAAGCCTCAGTTTTCTAATATGAAAAGCAGGATCATAACTCGCCTCTTACAGGGTCAATCTGAGTATTAGAAGAGGTGATGGCTCAGTGGGTGAGCACAGTCTCATGCACCCAGAGGTTGCAGGTTCGATTTCTGGTCAGTACACCTGCCCGGGCTATGGGCTTGATCCCCTGTAGGGGGCGTGCGGGAGGCCAGTCGATATGCTGCTTTCACATAGGTGTTTCTCTTTCTCCCTCTCCCTTCCTCTCTCTCTAAAAAAGCAATAAAAATATTTTTTTCAAAAACCATTTAAAAAAGAGGTGATTAATGTAAACTGCTTAGCACAGAACTGGGCACACAGCAGGTACTCAATACATGGTCATTATTATTTTGTGGGCAGGGAGCTGGGTAGCCTGGTTGTCAAGTATTTATAAAATCTGTTCCATTATAAAGACAAACTCTGAAAATATCAGCTTCATAAGCAGTAGCCATATGGAGCAACTTGGAAGAGCTAATAATGTTCATTCAGATACCTAACCCGTGACTTGTGATTTTTTCAGAACCATCTTTCTTATTCTTTGCTGCCATCAAAGGCAGGAGCTGCCTTGAGTTACTTTCTAGGGACAAGGGAGATTAGAAGCAAAGAAACACAGGGCCGAAAGGCAGGCAGAAGGTGTCTGCGCTGACTTATTGCCAGCGTCCTGAGTGGCTTTACCGCACGGTGCAGAGATCAGATCTGAACCCTGGCCCACACTGCTGTGTGACTGTGGGAGAGTGGTTTCCTGCCCCTGAACCTCAGTCCCACCTCTGTAGAACCTTCTAGAACAGTTGAGAGTATTAAGGAAGAGGGTGTCTATACTGTATCTACGTGTGTCTGGCAAGCCGCAGATGACCAGAATGATCCCCTTCCTGCTCCACCCTTACATAGACATTATAGTTAGACACACACACACAAAGTTGCTATAATCACTATCAAATTTTGATTCTAGGCCCTGGAAAGAGAGCAGTAGACAAAAGTCCCAGCTCTCCCAGAGCTGATATTCTGGTGGGGAGACAATAGTCAGGGAGCTTTGTTAACCCTTAAAAGTTTAAAGAAGAGGAAGCCGAGGCTCAGTTACAATGAGCAACTCATTCTGGTTTGCCACGGGACTCTCCTGTCTTTAGCACTCGGAGTCCACATCCCGGGGACACCCTCAGTCTTGGGAAATCGGGGAGGTTGGTCACCCTTGCTCAACGAAGTTAAGTGACTTGCCCAGGGTCACACAGGTGGTATGCGCCAGAGCCAGCTGTGAACCTGGATGTGTGTGCCCCACAGCCTGAGCTGTTATTGGCGTCCCCCCATGCCGTGCCATCTCCTGGACTCATCATGAGGAATTTGGAAAGTACAGAAAAGCCCTCTATCCCTGCCTTCTTATTGTTAATGTACAAAACTGGTCAACTCTATGGCAGTTATGCAGAGACAGAAGGCCCAGAGAGGGGAAGTAACTTAGCCAAGGTCACACAGCGAGCTAGACGAGAAGCCAGGCTTGACTCTCCCTTTTTCCCCTCTCCTCCTCCGCATCCAGTGTCCTTTTCTTTGTTATTTCCAAGGTGCTGGGGGACAGAAGGAGGCTGCCATGTATTGAGGGCCTACTCTGTGCCAGGCAGTGTACCAGGAACTGTGGCCTTGCTGGATGCCCCTGTGAGATCAGGTTACTTCTATTTTAGAGAGAAGAGATTTGGGGAGAAGGCTGAGGGTCCCTGAGAGGGTCTGGCCCCACATTCCCCCAACCACACCCGGGGTCAGAGCTGGACGAAGAATCACTGAGAGCAACGACACATTTTTGTTTTGGGGTTTTATCTCCAACTTGGCCGGTGAAACCCCAGCAGAGTCCAGTTTCTGTGGGCTGGAGCCATTTCCCCCTTTACAAAACTAGGCCATACTGAGAATGTCCTGCCGTTCAGGGCCACAGGCTGGGAGCCAAGGTCTGTGGGAGGAGAGTCGTGAGTAAAGAGGAGGGAAAGTTGAATTTGGCCCTTTTGGGCACAAATGTCCCCTTGTTCTGTCTCAGCAGGAGCCGGTAGAATATACCCCTGCTGTGCGGGCCCAAACAGATTCAAGGTCAAAAGCTGCTAGGCCTTCTAAACTTCTGAGGACCCAGGCAGCCCAGCACCCCAAGGCAGTTTCTGAGGGGGTGCACTGGAGGACCTGAGTTCTGAGACCAGCTTTTGCAGCTGATGCATCTAATGTTCTTAGAGCTGCATCCACTAGCTGCCAGCCTGGCACACAGTAGGTGTGCAAAAAGGGCATGTGAGTTTACTTCAATTGAAATTCAATCCCAGCAGCACCACTTCTTGACTCTGTGACCTGGGGTAAATGACTTTACCTCTCTGAGCCTCAGTTTCCTCATCTGTAAAGTGGAGCCAATAACACTGGTCCCTACCTCATAAGAATGTTGGGAGACTTAAATGAAATGATGCATGGGAAGCACTTAGTGCTGAGGCTGGCACACAGTAGGTACTCTGTGAATGTCAGTAAGCTTCTTTTGTACTAGACACTAAGTTAAACGTTTTCCATTTGCCATCTCAATAAATCTTCCATCTACTCTCTGAGGCATGAGTTCATCTCCCCATTTTCCAGAAGAAGAAATTGAGGCGTATAAAGCACCTTGCCCAAGGTCAATCAATGGCCAGTAGGCGGCAGAGCTGAGATTGGAGGTTTGAAGCCAGAGCCCATTGTCCTGACCATTAGACTCCCCAGCCTAGAGCTGGCCAGGTACTCTGCTAGGCCCTTTCTATGTTCTCAGATGGATACAGTGTATTTGGGGAGGCTTTTCTGGGAAAGTAGTTCACAAGCTGTGTGACCTTGGGCAAGTGGCTTTGCCTCTCCATGCCTCCGTTTTTCCATTTGTGAGGGTCACAGAGAGGATCGACTATTAAAAGGGTTTCGCAGTAGCCGGCACTTTCTAAGCCTTCAGTGGATGGTGGCGATGGTGGCGACAGTGATGGAGATGATGGTGGCACGCCTCTACCCTTCCTTCCTGCAGGCTGGCACAATGCGCGTGGTAGTGATTGGAGCGGGCGTCATTGGTCTGTCCACCGCCCTCTGCATCCACGAGCGCTACCACTCAGTCCTGCCGTCGCTGGACTTGAAGGTCTACGCAGACCGCTTCACCCCGCTCACCAACACCGACGTGGCTGCTGGCCTCTGGCAGCCCTACCTCTCCGACCCCAGCGACCCACAGGAGGCGTGAGTGAGGGTCCCAGAGGGTGGTCAGGTGGCCAGAGGAGCTGAGTCTGCAGAGGGGATGCCCCCTCTCAGGGTCCCTGTCACCAATTACAGGCCCTTTGTGGATGCGATGGCCTGGCATGATGCGAAGAAAACAATCAATATTAAGCCCCTCCCGTGCGCTAGACGGTTGCTACGCTTGATCTTAGCAGTGACAGAAGTGATGTGTGCCAGGCAGATGGAGGCTTTGTCTCCATTCCTCCCCTAAGCCAGGTGGCTGTGGATGCCGCGTAAGCCGGAGAATCAGGGGTACTTCTAAGCGGGTCGATCGATGCTCAGGTTTAGCAAAGAAGTCGCAAGTGTCATTATGGTAGTTTTGAAACCCTTAGCTGCTTCAATAGAGGCAGCCTCGGGTGCATACTGGCTCAAAGGGAAGTTTTATTCTTACTTCCCACACATTCCAAAGCCAATGCTCCTGATCAGCAGGTGGCAATTCAGGGATCCGGCGCCCCTCTAACTCATGGCTCTGCCATCCTCCTCTGTGGCTTCCAAGGTTGCCATTCTCACAGCGGCGCCTGCACAGGGAGCACAGCATGAGGACCACGTGTGCACGGTCTTTAGGATCCACTGGCTACAATGCAGTCACATGGCCACACCTAGCTGCAAGGGAGTCTGGAAAATGTAGTTGAGCTGTGTTCCCAGGGAGAAGGGGAAGTACTTAAACATTTGGGAATGCAAGCAGGTGTTTACATTGTGTGTGTGTGTGTGTGTGTGTGTGTGTGTAGCATGTAACGGGGGGGTGGTGCCCAGAGAGAGTATGAACCATGTGGCTCACAGTCCCCAAAGCAGTTCAAAGCCTTCATTTAAACTTGGCAACTACATGATCCCAAGCCAGAGGTAGGAGCATCCTTTGTTTCCCTCTTCTCTATTCTATTATTGGGGAAATATTGGAAAGTTTGGGGAGGGGGAAGACCTGTAGGCATTTGGGGTGCTGCAGGAATGGAACGTGGTAGATTTCTGGATTTGGATGCATCCCCACCAGCCTGATCACAGCCCTGTGCAAGCTGACCTTCAGAGCTGTCTTATCCAGCTCAGGGTATTACGTGATGAGACTCTGGGGGACCCTTCCAGGCACTGGAACCAGCAGACCTTCAACTATCTCCTGAGCCACATCCACTCTCCCAATGCTGCCAACATGGGCCTGGCCCCGATCTCGGGCTACAACCTCTTTCGTGAAGCTGTTCCGGTGAGTGAGGAGTCCTTGACCGTGGGGCAGAGCCTTGATCACAGACCAGGGCTGGGGCCTCGAGTCTGGGCAGTACTTTGAGACTCCAAGGAGACAGACACCTGTGTCCAAAACAAGTTTACCTTAAATCCTATTTTTTCTTTTAAAATTATTTTTGCTTCCAATTTTGTGATTAAATTGTCAGAGACCAAAGAATCTTCTGAGGAACAGGGGGGACTAGCCTTTGATTGGTAAGGGTAAAACTTAGTCACATCCTCTAGTGGATGCTCTCAGGTTGCTTGGAGAGGGTGACTGGCTGGGTGCCCACAACCCCAAGCCGGCTCTCCGAGGTTTAGTCAATATTTAGCACTGTGCTAAGAGCATTACCCATGTTATGTTACCTTCTGTGGGACCAAGAGTGACTATTAACTCCATGACACAGACCAGAGAACTGAGCCTCAGAGAATTTAAGGCAGTCAGTGGTGAGGTTGAAATCTCCATCTAAGTTGTCTGACCCTATGGTCTGCTGCCTCCCACTCTCAGCCCTTGGTGACTCTCACTGTCGCCCTTTATTTCTCCCATATTTCTAATCCTTACTCTATCACTCACCCCAAGTCTTCCTCTTACCTTTAATATAGCATAATGGTTAAGAATTTGGACTCTGAAGCCAAACTGTGTGGGTTCAGATCTCAGCTCCACCATTTATTAGCTGTGGGACCTTAGACAGGTTACTTTACCTCTCAAAGCCTCAGTGGGCCCATCTCTTCAGTGGGGATAAGAATAGTATCTACCTCAATGGGTCGTTGTGAAGGTTAAATGGAGTGACGTACGTAAAATGCTTGGAACACAGCCTTCTACACAGTAAACATTATATAAATTTTTATTATAGTTACTATTGACTTTCGCCCATCCCTGTGTCCCCTTCTCTCCTTCTTCTGCAGGACCCTTCCTGGAAGGACATAGTTCTGGGATTTCGGAAGCTTACGCCCAGGGAGCTGGACATGTTCCCCGGTTACAGGTAAGGTTACTGTCAAGGACAAAGGGACAGAGGCCCAACAACTCAGACAGGCCTGTCCAGAAGGCAGCTGAAGATGAAGTCCTGTCCCATCCTACACGTAGGGCCCTACGTACCTTGGTCTCCTGGCGCTCTGTTCAGTTCCTTCGGAGAAGACCCCCACCCACACTGGGCCTTGGGCTAAGGAAGTGGGGGAGGGGGTGGAATCACAGATCCCAAGGCCAGAAGCTCCATAGCACCCTCTTCTTTGGTAGAAGAGGAAACTGAGCTTTAGAGATGGGATTCCAACCCAGTCGGCGTGACTCCAAACCCCTCTATACTTTTCCCTACAGCCCAGTGTCTCTCCGGCCCTCTCCTCATCCCACCCCATGCTTGAATCCCCTCTACCAATGTCCATCCAGCCTCCAGTTGCATCTCCCTATGTCAGGGATGACTTTGTAGGACAGAAAAATTTCCGTTGCACTGAGCTCAAAACCACTTCCCCCTTGAACTTCACCCAGAGGTCCTGCCTCGACCCTTGCCCCCCCCCAACACCTGACACTGCTCCCGTCTCCATTTGAGAGCCTTCAAAGATAGCATTGACCCTGACCCTTTATTCCCACCCTTGCCTCCTGTGACTCTAGCTATGGCTGGTTCAACACAAGCCTGACTCTGGAGGGGAGGAGGTATCTGCAGTGGCTGACGGAAAGGTGAGATTTTCCACTTCAGTTTCAGGAAAGCAGCTCCCAGGGACCAGGGTGGTGGTAGATGGTTGTTAGTGGGTTTCGTCTGTGTACCGACCAGCCCCAGGTGCTAACCCTTAGGCGTGGTGGGAGCTATCCTTGGTCCTGTGCACTAAGACAACGGTCCCCATGCCTGGGTGGGCAACAGAACCACCTGGGCAGCTCTTGACATGTGATATTTATTATCGACCTCACTAAGAGCCATAATATTTGTGTAATAGCTTTAAGTGGATTCCCTTAAGTGGACTCCCTTTTCCAGATCTACTTACATCACCTATAAAACATAAGTTGCCTATATAGCTGTTTTCTCAAGGAGCATCCTGTGGGAAATGTCCCCCACGCTGTCCCTTGGAGAGGTAGGATAGAGAAGTGAGTAACACGCTTTTCCATGTGTCTGACCGCCCCAGGTTAACTGAGAGGGGAGTGAAGTTCTTCCATCAGAAGGTGGAGTCTTTTGAGGAGGTGAGCTTCAGGGCTGGATGGGGGAGGCGGAGGAGGGAAGGCCTTTGCTTCCTGTTGCTGAGTTGAGGGTCCCTTTCTCAGCCTTCCAAGGTCCCCTTGAGGCCCATCTGAGACTGAACTTTTGTCAACCCCAGAATGACTCCGGCATTTTGCCTTGATATTGGTGGCAGAAGTAAAGGGACAGTGGGACAATGGTGGCTGATCTATATTTAAGCTTCAGTGAGTTGTAGGGCCAGAGAGCTGGCTGCCTCTTCCTGGTATCAGCTGCACCCCACCCCCAGGTTCCAGACACTTGGATTGCCTCCTACCCACATCTGGGTTGATGTTTCTGCAAAGTCACGGTTCCCAGCTGACTTACCCCCAGAGTAACCCCACTGCCAATAATAATGATAGTAGCAGCTACCACCATCCGGCACTGACCATGCACCAGGAGCTTTGCTCTATGACTTCACTCAATCCCAGCAGCTAGGATAGTGCTTGGCACACGGAAGGCGCTCAGTACACGCGGCTGCTGGCATTTGGGTCCAGCCCTGATGGGCACCTGGGAAATACAGCTGACTCAGACACAGCCCTTATTCCCAAGGAGATGACAGCCCAGCGTAGCAAACACTGGCTCATGAGCAAGAACGGTGCCTTGTGACATGTGTGTGTGTCCCAGGACTGACCTGTGAGGGGAGGCCCGGGGGCTGGGCTGGCAGTCTGGGTGCCCATCAGGCTATATCTGGGACCTATCGAGTATCTCATCCATGCCCAGAACTAGGGGTTCACACATGCCTTCTGCAGATGACTTGGTAGAGTGGAAGGCCAGAGAATGAAATAAAAAGCAATCAGAAGGAGGAAGAAAACTATCTCTGCTTGCTTTCTGACTTCTTCTGGAAGGTTCCAGAAAGTTCCCCCCTTTTCCGCAGTATCCCTTTCTGAGCACTTTTACACCCAGAGCCACACTGGGTCCTCACAGTAGCCTATGAACATGCATTACCAGCCCCATTTTATAGCTGAGGCAGATGAGCCTTGAGGAGGTGACGGGGCATTTCTGAGGCCACACGGCAGGTAAATGGCAGAGCAGACATTGGAGCCAGGCCCATGAATTCCTCATTGAGCCTCTGCCCTGCTGTGCCCCAGGGAGCTGAGAGCTCTGAGGTGGAAGGAGGGAAGGGGAGGAGGCAGGGGATACCAGGGTCCTCACCCCCTTCCACCCCACCTGCCCTGTTGGCTGCCTCCAGGTGGCGAGAGGAGGCGCCGACGTGATTATCAACTGCACTGGCGTGTGGGCCGGGGCGCTGCAACCCGACCCCCTGCTGCAGCCCGGCCGGGGGCAGATCATCAAGGTGAGTGTGGAGGTGAGGAGGGAAGAGACCTCTGCCTTTTGTTGCTAGGAAGATTGTAGCTGCCTGCTTATTGCATCTCCAGAGATAGAGGATGTGTCGGGGACACCTCTTAGAGGCACCGCACCTTGGAGGCGCAAGAAAGACCAACACAAGCCACCCAAAGTTCTCTTTTTATTTCAGAGAGAGGAAGGAAGAGGGAGAGAGAGACAGAAACATCAATGATGAGAGTCATTGATCGGCTGCCTCCTGCACTCCCCCTGCTGGGGATCGAACCCACAACCAGGGCTTGTGCCCTGACCAGGAATCGAACTGCGATCTCCTGGTTCATGGGTCAACACTCAACCACTGAGCCACGTGGGCCAGGCTGAGGTTTCTTCTTAATAGCAAAGCGTGTGTGTATATGTCTGTACATATGTGGGAGCTGTATACATGTACAAACATGTCTGTATTATAATAAAAAGGCACTTTATTGTGTCCGTCATTGAATCCTTACCACAGCCCTTTGAGATGGGGAAATTGAGGCCCGGAGGACTTGAGTAACATGCACAAGTTCACGCAGGAGTAAGTGGTGGAACTGGGATTAGAACCCAGGCAACCTGGTTGAACAGCCCCGTATAAGCACTGGCCCACGCGCCTCTCACTGTGTGCGTGTGCGTGGGCGTGGGGCATGCCTCCCTATTCGTGAATGGGCATGGGTGCATTCACAGGTGTGCAGGTGTGTGGGGATGGGCGTGTGTGTTCCTGAGGTGGGCCAGTGTGTGTGTGTTTGCACGTGTGCTGGGCTTTTCTGTGGCCATGTGGGTGAAAATGCGCGACGCTTCAGGGAGCAGGTTGGCTCTCAGTCGGGGTGCTCTTCCTGTGAGAGTCAGGTGCGGACTTATGGCAGGGGATCCTGGCTAAGGAACTGGCCACTCTTCTCAGATCATCTGGTTTTGGAGGGGAGCAGGGCGGGGGGCCCGCTGGTCCATCTCCCCTGATGAGACCTCTCTGTCCTCTGTCACCAGGTGGATGCTCCTTGGCTGAAGCACTTCATCATCACCCATGACCCAGAGAGAGGCATCTACAAGTCCCCGTACATCATCCCAGGGTAAAAATCTGACACCCGAGGCAGAGGACAGGGCATCTTTATGCCCTTGTCAGGCTCCTGCTTCCCACCCCAGGCCCCTTGCTTGGTCCCTTCGGCTTTTCTCTTTCTTTAAGTGTGGTTGAGCCATTAAATGCCTGGGAAGGCAGGACTCAGGCTTAATTGGACTCTACCTTGAGCATGCATTTGGATGGCAGTGATGCAAGAGACAAAGGTGATGCTGGAGACAGAGACGTGATGACAGTGGCTCTAGAAGTGGTGTGAATGGCAATAATAGGAATGGTGGTGGGAATGGCGATTGGAGTGGATGGCCGTATTAATGACAGAGGTGATAGTATTCGTGAATGTGGTGGTGGTGTTGATGGGATGACAACATTGTTGATAGTGAAATAGTGTGGTAATGATAGTATTGCATTGATGAGATCAATGTTGATGACGGCGGTGACCCGGAGTGGGGGAGGTAGGCGGTGCTGATGGAGATGACAGTGTCGATGATAATGTTAATAGAGTGGCAGAGATGACAGTCTCAAGGGCAGTGTTAATTTTGTGACTGTGCTGACTGTCTCAATGGCGATGGTGGTGGTGTGGAGGAGATGACAATATCACCACTAATGGTGGCCGTTGAAATGGTGACTGGGGTTGATGGTGGTGGAAATGGTGATTGGAGTGGATGGTGATTGGAAGGAAGTGGTGCAGATGATGTTGTTGATGGCTATAACAATATTTTTTCCAGCTTCACTGAGATATGATTGACACATAACGTGCTCATTTAAGATGCATAAAGTGATTTGATATATGTATATCTTGTGAAATGATTACCACAATATGGTTAGTTAACACATCCATGACCTCACATAATTACATTTTTGGGGGATATGGTGAAAACATTTAAGATCTACTCTCAGCAATTTTCAAGTATATAACACAGTATTATTAGCTATAGTCCCCATGCTGTACACTGGAAGAGGTGACAAGAATGGCGATGGCGGAGGTGGTGGTGACAATGGCAATCGCAGTGGTGCTGATGGCACTGTGAGCGGGGATGACGCGTTGACGGAAGTAGTGATTTAGGTAGAGACGGTGGTGAGGGTTAGCATGGTGATGACCCCCATTCATCTCAAAGGCTTTGTTTCCCTTCATTCTTGACCCTCCTGATTTTATGTAGGATCCAGGCGGTGACTCTTGGGGGCATCTTCCAGCTGGGGAACTGGAGTGAGGTGAACAACAGTGAAGACCACAACAGCATTTGGGAAGGCTGCTGCGGACTGGAGCCCACGCTCAAGGTAAGGCGGGGCAGGGAGCCGCTCCCTAGGCCAGGACCCTGGCGGCTTGCTCATGAGGACGCTCGAGGAGAGAAGATTCCGCCACTGGATGACTGGGCGACCTAATTCCAGCAAGGGTCTGTGGAATACACCAGAATCTGGTGATGTCCAGGGCCGTCCTGCTATGGGCTGATGAGGCCTGAATGGCCATGACTAAGAGTTGCTCTCTCTTGAGGTGACACCCTCAAAACACCTAAGTCTGTGTTCCCAAGGAGCAGAGAGCTACATTTTCACACTTGCCTGCAAGTGGCGATGACAGTGCTGATGGTGGCGAGGGTGTGGGGCGCGGGGGAGGCCGTGGTTGGCACCGACAGCGAGGGAAACGCTGAGGGTGGTGGTAAGGATGGTGGTAAGGTGGCGACTGTTAATAGTATCGTGGTGGTGACTGGTGGTGTTCATGGTGATAACGATGGGACGTTGGTAGAACAGATGGTGACTGGTGACAGTAATGATGTTGGTGGCTGACGAAGGTGGTGACGATGGCAGGGGTGATGGGTGAAACAGCGATGGTGTTCATTTAGGTGGTGGTAACGATAGTGAGTCTCACAAAGTGAGCTCTCTGTCCCCTGAAAACGGCAGCAGAAAGGATAATGCAGAGATGGGTCACTGGCGCTTTGCTTTCCAGGACGCCACAGTCGTTGCTGCATTGACTGGCTTCCGGCCAGTCCGCCCCCGGATTCGGCTGGAGAGGGAACAGCTTTGCTTTGGATCTTCAAACGCAGAGGTGCGCTCCCTGGCGAGGGGAGCAATGCCATCCCCACTCCTAAGAGGGCTCTTGGCTGTGGTGGCCACTACCCCCTCCTCTCTACACGGGGAGACGGAGGCTCGGTGATGGTAACGGGCCTGCTCAAGGTCACATAGAGGGCAGCGCCTTGGTTGGCTAGAGGCTGTGGTCAAGCAGAAGGATGGGCACTTATTGAACATCTACTTTGTGCCCGTGACACGAACGGCCTGTGGGGCCTCCCCTACAGCTCTTTGGGGTCAGGACTGTTCTCCCCATGCTTCAGATGAGCCACCTGGGGCTCCAAGAGGTGGGCCATTCACCTAAATCAGACCCCTAGTGAGGGACAGGCCTGGGATGTGGTCCGAATGTGACTCCAGCCCCATTTCCCAGTGTCCATTTGCAGCTGCTCCATTGACTCTCTGGGGTCCCCTCTCATGTCCTCTCTCGTGGGGTAGGAACTGGGCTTACTGAAATGGTGGGAGATGTCCTGGGCTGAAGGCACTGACCTGAGGGGGTGGGGGTGGGCTCCCATTAGGAAAGCAATCCTTCCTATCTAGGTTACCCTTCCTTTCTTACCTTAGTTTTAGCTTTAAGGCCCCAGGGCCTTGTCTCTGTCCCCAGGATGAATTAGCACGTTACCCAGAGTCCACTCACACAGTGCCCCTGGTTTCCTTTCCTCGGGGTGGGTAGAAGAGTCGCCTACCAACACGGGAAGTTCAGCAGCCCGGCGGAGGATGGTAATGAGGAAGGTGACTTAGAGAACTTCAAACAATTTGACGTGTGTGGGGGAGCATCTCTGACCTCAAGTTCTAGATGATTCTACATTTCCTGTGCTGAGTGCTTAAGGCAGGTTCATCTCCTAAGTAGAAGAGGAGTCTAGGGTGTCAACCTCAGCTCCCCAGTCTCCTTACTGCTGTCCCTGGGGGCTCTACCCTCCCAACAGGGTGCCGAGAAGAGTTCCAGAGTCATCTGGCTTTGCCCAGGACTCTTCAGAGAGCTCCTGAATCCTCCAGGGCAGACCAGGCCACCTTCTCTCTTCCTCTCCCAGGTCATCCACAACTATGGCCATGGAGGCTATGGGCTTACCATCCACTGGGGCTGTGCCCTGGAGGCAGCCAAGCTTTTTGGCGAGGTCCTGGAAGAGAGAAAGCTGCTCAGGATGCCACCATCCCACCTCTGAAGATGCCAGTGACCACCGCCTCCCCTACAAGGACTTCCCGCTTTCCTGGGCCAGCTAATCAATGTGCTTCTCTCTAAGTCATCGCTTACCCCCCACCCCGCCCCTGGCTCCTGTCCACAAGCAGCAGGAGGTGAGAGGGAACCACAAGGTCATTCCTGGAGGTGAGTCCGGCCCCATCTGAGGTCTTTGATCACTGAGGTCTGTCCACTCCCTCTGGGCCTGACATCCCTAAAACTTACTCCATGAGCCCTCAGAAGAACGGGAAGCTCAGAAAATCAAGAGGCAAGCAGAAAATTGAGGTAGTTGAGGTTAAGTAACTTGATGACAAGTCACACTAACATGTTAAAGGCTCTGAAAAGGCCTGCAGCAAAGACATGTATCTGATGTTGTTTAATCCAGTCTTCCTAAACCTAGCTGGCTATGGAAACCTTTTGCTCAGAGAATGAACTTGAGGGAATGCTTAACAGATTTCATAGGAAGTTATACGTAGAACTGGAGCGTGGAGGAGGCAGAAGAGATGAGGCATGAAACTAGCAACATGTGATGCCCGTTCCACATCCAGGATCCCAAATGGCATTGACGGCCCACTGAACGGCCCCAGGGGCACCATGTAACGCTTGAGAAGGGGCCACTGCAAGGATCGACCCACAAGGAACCCCTTCATAGAGCATAAACCCACTAAGCATACTCGTTGTTTGGGGGCAGACCTAACATCTATCCGAGATGTTTGCCTCTGAGATAGCAAACAGGCTTCCAGATGTTTCTAGGTCCTTTGCGTTTCCATATGAATTTTACAATCAGCTTGCCAATTTCTGCATGAGAAGCTAGCTGGGATTTTGACAGGGATTGTGTCGAATTTATAGATCAATTTGGGGAGTATTGATCGGCATCTTAGCAGTTTTAAGTCTACCAGTCCACTACCCTGGAACGTCTCTCCATTTATTTAGGCCTTCCATTTCTTTCAGCAATGTTTTGTACTTTATAAAAATCTTGCACTCCTTTCGTTAGGTTTATTCCTAAGTGTTTTGTTCTTTTCGATGCTCTTGTGAGTGGAATTGCTCTTACTGGCGAATTTAGAAAACATTCTCTGGCATGGTGGGGGAGGGGGTGTTTAAAGCGGTTCATAATCAAACATGCTTGATTAACTGAGAATGATTGTATGCGATGTATGTTCAAATGTCAAAGAATCCAGATACAGTAAAGCACCACCAGAGGCTCAAGTCTGGCTGAAACCACTGAGTCTTTGAGGAGCAGAAGGGGCCTCAGGACCTGCCAGAGCTTCAGGGTTGGCATCTGTGTCCCTCCCACAACACTCCGCACCCTTCCATCAGCGCCCAGATCACACTGTATCACAACGACCTCTTTATGCCTGTATCCCCCATTGCACCCTAAATCCATGAAGACCATGTCTTATTCATTTTTTTCTTTTTAAATCCTCACCTGAGGATATTTTTTGCATTGCTTTTCAGAGAGAATGGAAGAGGGGAGAGAGAGAGAGAGAAACATCGATGTGAGAGACACACGTCAATTGGTTGCCTCCCTTGTGTGCTCCAACAGAGGCACGTGCACTAGGCCGGAATCAAACCCCAATTTTGTTCCAAGAGGCTGTGGGTATCCCTCGATCCTGTGGGAAGTAGGTCCTTCCTTCCCCAGCCCCAGGGAAGAATTCATGCTGGGATGGGCACGGGACCCAGGTCTGACCAAGGCAAAGCAATGGTAAATCGGCTGACGGGTTTCCATTTTAACCAAAAACAACAGGCCCTTTTAAAGGAAAACCTTTTGTGATTGTTCCTTCCCCATTCTACCTCCTTTGAAAATAAATACGATGCCTGGCACTTCAGCAGCCATCTTGTGACCATGAGGTTTCAAACGGCCAACATGCAGAAGATGGCAGGGAAGAAAGGCAAAAAGAAGTTAGGTCTTTGATGACATTGTTGAGCTGCTGAACCGTTCCTAGAACTGCCTGACTCTGGGCCTGTTGTTAAATGAGCCATTAATATTTTAATGGTTTAAGCTGCCATTGACTAGTTTTACTGCAGCTCAAGGTATCCAGGCCTTTGATGTCTATTAGTAGTAACGAAGGGAGACTCTTGATCTCATCCTTCAAGCCTCTCTGTTGCTTAATATTATTAAAAATAATGACTGTCCATATTCATTTCAAAGTCCACCCCTGAGATAGTCTTTCATCTCATTGCCAACACTGCCAGGGTCACTTAGGTGTTCCTGAGAGGATCTGAAGTAAGGGCAAGAAACTATATAACCCCTGCTACACTGAACATCTTTTGCCATTTTCTGAAATCTTTCCTAATACGCAGAGAAATAGATGACATTTCCATTAATGGAAACAGACGCTTTTGGAAAGTTCAAAATTAGATACAAACGTCCTCAGCAAAAGGCTTGGGCAACTTCTGTGGCAGCTCTTGTGTCATTCAGTAATATTGATTTTTTAAAATAAAGGGCAGGCGATTCAGAAGGCAACGAACTTTTCACTTTCATTTTCTCAAGAAGGAAAGTTCTCAATTGCAGGCCTCTTTACCCCAGCCCCTGGAAAACATTTCTGCCCACCAACCACTCCCCCCGACCTCAGTCCCCGGTTCCTCCAGGTTATTTGAGGGTAGAGGGAGTGGACATGCTCATCCGGCAGTGTCTGGCCAGCTGGAAGGCAAGCGAAGGTTCTGTGTTACCCAGGAGGGTTCAGCAGGCCAGAAGTAATTAGAGCTAGAACCACTGGGGGTTCAAGGGTACACCCGCATTGCCAGGGAGCAGATCTGCCAAGCCGCCTCCTCTCTGACGGACAGCCTGGGCCGAGGGGGCTGCAGCCCCTATTTCAGGGACATGGGGTTGTTTGCAGTCGACCTAGGACTTGAGCCTGAAGAAGTTGCCCACGGTGACCTCAATACCATAAGAAGAACGCATCGCCTTGGACAGACTCAAAACCACAGTGTTGGCAGCCAACTGTACAACATTCCCCCGATGGGAATGATCATATTAAAGCATATTCAAGCGTTGAAATGACCCTAGATGGACAAATGTGGCAAGGCATTATTAGGCCCAACTGTCACTGGGACATTATGACAAACGGACAAACTTCGCCCCTTGCGATGTCCATCACCAACATGTTTTAATAAAGAGATGAACGTACACATTTGGCTTCCTCGCTATGTTGACTTCAAGCAGGTCCCTCCAGGCAGAGCGTCGAGCTTCCCTGGCCTTGGTGGATCCAGCAGCTTCCTTCCTCCTCTAGGCTCCCTGCCTTCCCGATGGGGAACAGGCTCCCATAAACCAAACCCAGGAGGTGGGTGATGCCAGACACCTCGGCCCTTCCTTCCAAGGCTGGCCCCCAAGCCAGCCTCCTCTCTCTTCCTTTGACAATGTACACATTTCACGTATCTGGGTCCCCCCTCCTCCCTCCTCGGGCATCCCTGCTGTGGGGTCCACTGCTGGAACCCCAAGAGCTGCCTCTGTGTAAAGACTGAGCCAACCCTTGCTAGCAAGGGAGACGGAGAAACCAGAGGGAAGGGTTCCTGGTCCCCTGACCTCCCGGGAGTGGTGGCGGGTGTAGCATCATTTTTGTTTTCTCTGTCCGCCCAAGCTCAAAATCCAAAGCGCTGAGACCTGAGTTAACCGTTTTCTTTCTCCGAGAGTCACCAAATCCACCTGCTGGAGGAGAGGGCCAGGGAAGGAGCCCCACGTGACCGCCACTGCTTCTGAACCAGGAGACCCCGTTTTGGCTTTGGCCTCAGTCCCCAATGCCTGGGGTAACAGCTTTCTGGGGTTATCATCTGTTGCAAGCCCAGCTGTCCCCATGAACACATTTGGATCCCTTGGAACCAGGGATGGCAACTCCATAGGGGCCAGGTGGGGCACGTGGCTCAAGTTCAAATGCATGTCCATCTGCCAGAGTCTCCACGAGTCAGGCCCTGCCTGGGGAGGCAAACCGAGAGGCCCCTTCCGAGGGAGCGTTTCTCAAACCCAAGAAAATGCTGCTCAGGCCCTACCTGAGTCACCTGCAATTTTGAAGAAGAAAGCTGGGGGCCTGGGGTGCAGGAGAAACCTACTGGACAGGTCCCGTTGGTGGGTGGCAGGTCTCACGGGGCCTGGGCCTGGACTGTATCTATGGAGATCTTTTGGTTGTTTTCACCAAAGGTGTGGCTGGCTAACTCTGGATGGTGTCCCCAGGCACTCCCAGGGTGGCAGTTTTCCCATGCAGATCCACAGGTTATTAACAAACCTCCCCCCACGCATACAGAAACCCCCCGGGGCAAATGCCTCCCCATCTGCGGGTGGGTCTCAGTGAATATGAGCAACTGGGGTCCAGGGTGTACTTTTGGATGAGTTCTTAGTGTCGGCAGTGATGGTCGGTGCCCCAGACAGGCTCCCCCGGCTTTCCGCGCTCCACAGCCCTGAAGACCAGCTCGGCCCCCCCAGGTCACTACTCCTGAGAGCCAGAGTTCGACCTGATGACGCCTGTGCCGTGGGCCCCTCGTCCCACCATCTCCTGGCCCCACTCCCGGTGGCTGGATTCCTGCAGTCCGCGGCCTTTGGTCTCGATGGGCAAAAAGCAGGAGGCCAATGCAGCCAGGACACAGCAGCCACTGTAAACCGCCAGCGACAGGTACACGGAGGACTCCAACATCACCTGGGGAGGAAGATGCATGTCAGTGAGAGCCTCTATTCGGAATGGACCGGCGACCATTCAGATGACACCGATCACGCCAGGCCCTCTTGTAAACACTGTGTGATTGTCCCGTTTATCCTTCATGACAGCTCCATGAGGTAGGTTCTTTGTCCCCATTTTACAGAGGGAAACACTGAGACTCAAAGAGGCTTAAGTACCAAAACCAAGTTCATACAGACACTAAGGATGAGGTTGGGATTTGAACCCAGACCCCATCAGGCCCAAGAGTCTGTGTTCCTTATAACGACACTCTCTCCCTGAGCAGTACCTCTGCTGACTTCCTAGCTTGATGGCACCAGGAAAATCACCCAGCAGGGCTGCACCTCATATCCTCACTTGGCAAATGGGCCTAAGGGCAGTGTCCGCCTCCTAATGAGAGGATACCGTAGCAGTACTTGGCACCACGCAGGCGCATGGCAAGCTCTCAACCAGTATTAGTTAGCAGTGACATACAATGGCCATCACAGCAGCCCAGAGCAGCGCTGCTCGGCTAAAGCACGTGGAGGAATTCTACGTGCACGAAACACCCAGGATAGGTGAATCCACACAGGCGGAATGCAGCCCGGTGGTTGCCAGGGGCTGCAGGGAAGGGGACATGGGAAGTGACAGCTCAACCGGTACAGAGTTTTATTTGGGGTGATGAAGATGTTTGGGAACTAGCTAGGGGTGGCGGTTCACAACACTGCGAATGTGCTCAATGCCACTGAACTGTTCAGTTTAAAATGGTTCATTTTTGTGTGATGGAACTTTTCTCTCAATTTTTAAAAGTGATAAAAAGAGGGGGGAAATCAATTAGATATTTAAAAAGTAAAAAGGTTTCAAAATAAGATCCCTAAAAATGGGTCAGAATGCTTCAAGACACACAGAGAGCTGCAAAATTCTACAGCTGTACCGAATGATCCTACTCAGAAAGCGGGGACAGGGGCATTTGTTTCCTGCAAAATCATGTTGGCTGACTTGTTTTCATACAAATTATTTTTGGCCAAATCATAGGATACCCTAGGGGTCTTCTGCATGGGAATGGCCTGGGTTTGATCCCCAGCTTTTTTACTTCCCAGCTGTGTGACCTTGGGCAAGTCCCTTTACCCTTCTGAGCTTAAGTTTCCTCATCTGCAAGCAGCATTTCTTTTCTCATAATGGATTGTTAGGATAAAATTAATGCACATAGAGGGCTCTCCCGAAGGCTCAGCATATAGTAAGTGCCTTCCACGCACTGGCTTTTGTCAGACCCATCCCCTCTGTATTTGGGGTGACACCTACCTGAGCAATGAACGGAGTGATGAGAGCACCCACCCTTGCCATGCCACTGCAGGTGCCCAGGCCCAGGGCACGCGTTGCTGTGGGGTAGACCTGAAACACAGTCACCAGATGCAGCCTTGAAAAAATGCAGGTCCCTCCTTCTGCTCCAGCAAAGGGATGATAGGACCGACCCCCATGATGATGGGACTGACCCTCATGGGCAGGCCTGAAGTTAGGGTGAATCCCTCAGGTGTTGGTGATCCCACTAAGGGGAGGGATCCTGGGGTGAAGATTCTTACCCCAAAGGGGATAGGAAGTTGAATTGAGAAAGAAGGGGAGAGGATGAGCTGTGGGTGGGAACCCAGGAAGAGGTTCCTCCTGCCCTGGTGGTCACCAAAGATTCTGCCAGGAACTCCGTCCAGGTTCCAGGTACTGTCCTACCTGCCACTTTCCACTAGTTGACCTTGAAGCACTGGTCATGGACTTTCAAGGCATTTCATAAAGAGAGAGACTAAAATGTTTACACGGTTTCTCAGCTCATACCCAGAAGGGGCCACGTGCTTAGTCTCCTCTAGGCAAATTGAGTGGGAACTATGCATCTTCCAGGACACAGTGATTAAAAAATAAGCATGTTTTTCCACTCCCTTTCCCTGTCTGCTGGCTGGAAGGAGGACTCTGAGGCCCTAGGGCAGGGTGTTTCAACTTTGGCTCTATGGAGGTGGGGTAGGGGGCTGTCCTGTGTGCTGTAGGATGTTTAGCAGCATCCCTGGCCTCTACCCACTCAATATGGTCACACTTCTGCACCTGCCATCCCAGTAGTGACAACCCAAAATATACCAAGATTGCCAAATGTTCCCTGGGAGGCAAAAATCACCCTTGGTTCACAATCACTGGATAAGGGAGTAACAAGATGGAAGGAGCCTGGGTCCTTGAATCACTGTGGGGAGGAAAGCTGTCCATCAACCTGGAACACCTATATTGGACTGTTTCATAAGTGAGAAACTTCTGTTGTGTCAACACATTCTGTTTGGGGGAGTTATTTGTTGCAGGAGGTAGCATGCCTCTAACGAACACAAGGCTCAGTGTAGAAAGCTTAAAAGGAATGAAAAGCCTAAAGAGGAAAAATAAAACTCATACACAATCCCAATACTCAGAGACCATTGCCACATATCCATGTATATTCTAGGGTTTCTGTGATTGTATCCATATATTCATTCTTTTTTTTTTGGTTAATCCTCACCTGAGGATATTTTTTCATTGATTTTCAGAGAGTGGAAGGGAGGGGTGAGACAGAGAGAGAGAAACATCGATGTGAGAGAGACACATCGATTGGCTGCCTCCGGCATGTGCCCCAATGGGGCCGGGTATCGAGCCTACAACCGAGGTACATGCCCTTGACCAGTATCGAACCCAGGGCCCTTCAGTCTGAGGACCAATGCTCTAATCACTGAGCCAAACCAACTACTCCCAGATACCCCCTCTTACCTCAGGCGTGTAAACATAGGCTGCTTGGAAGCCTCCAGAAATAAACGCTCTTGCAATAAAGAGTAACAGAGTGAGCATAGTTCTAGGGAGAGGAAAAAAGATTAGCAGGAATTTTTTCCATCAGCTTGTTTCAGCAAAGTCCTATCTGCTCAGGCAGAATTTACACCCCAGAAACTGGCAAAGCCCACCTCTACCCAACACGCATGGATGCAGGCATGTAGGCACTCACATCCTGGTTCCCTCTCTAAAGGCCTGCTTTTTAAAAGTGTATCATTCCCCAAAGCACCAGGCTGAGAGATGGAGACATCTACGGCGCCCGGGTTGGGGGCAAGACTGAGCAGAAGTGATATAAATCATCAAAAGTCTAGATAGGACCCAGTGGGGCAGGGTCTGAGCCAGGAACCAACTGAGCCAAGTAAAGTAAACTTCTATTCAGTATTTTTAGGATAATCCTGTTCCATTGTGCCCATAAATATCTCAGGATATCAGCATTTCGTGGTCTAAGCTATATCTTCAGACCTTCCCCAGATCCTTCATCAGGTTTTCTCTGGGGCCTCTCACAGGTCAAGAGAGACACGGGCCACTTCCATATTTTGAGCCCAAAAGGGATTATAAAACAGGGCTGATTTAAAATATTTCCATGGAACAAATGAACACTTTAACCCAAACACAAATTGAACAGCTATTCACATGATCTCACTGGGAAATGATATCCAAAGTCTAAATATGACGTATTGGAGCAGAACCTGGATCAAAGCGCCCTCACACCGCCCCCCCATCAGAGGCCCCAACTTTGAGCTTGATCCTTTGGTTAGTTTTAAGGCAGCCAAGAGCCTCAGTCCTAGTGACGGGCTGGAGGGAATCCTTCAGATGACCTCCGAGGGGTGCAATCTCCAGCTGCAGGCCCGAAGAGCCACTGCCCGTGGCCTGAGAAATGAGCCTGCTGGCCAGAGCGAGCTGGTTTCACCCACCTGCCGACACAGATGAACAGCAAGAGGCTGCACAAGGAGAAGACGACAAAGCACAGAGCCATGGTCTTCTTGCGGCCCAGGCGGTCGATGATCCATAGAGTCACGAGGACACCTGGAGGGGAGCAGGGCGCCAGGGCACGCGGCGTCTGACATGGCTCCCACTGACCCCCACCCTCCGGTAGCCACACCCTGTACAATCTCCTTGAGAGTGGGCCGGACCTAGTGACTCACTTCTCAGGACTAGAATACAGCCAAAGAGATGGGGGTTTAACCTCTGAGATGAGGTTATAAAAGGCTGGGACTGTTTGGGGTTATTATGATTTTTATTTTTGCATTCTCTCTCTCCCTGGCTCTTCTCATGTGCTTGCCTTGTTGGCCACCTGGCAAAGAACTGGAGGTGGCGTCTGGCCAACAGCCAGTGAGGAACTTGCGGCCCTGGATCTAATGACCCTGGAGGAACTGAATCCTGCCAGCAACCACGCGAGTGAGCGTGGGAGCAGGTCCTGCCCCAGACGAGCTTTCAGGTATTGGTTAAAGGCTCTTCCCAGGTGTTAATTCCCTGGTACTTCTGACCACTTTGCTTGCTTGTAGGTTTTCCCTTCCTCCTGAAACAACCCTTAGTTACAGAAACGCGGACACTGGCAGCAGCAAGTTGCAGGAACAGTTTCTGCTACACCTCTCCAAGCCTCAGTTTCTCCAGTTGCAAAATGGGAGTAATTATACAACTTCACAAGGTTAAATGAGAACTTGTCGGTAAAACATTGAGCACAGTGCCTGCTATACAGCAAGCACTCAATAAATACTAGATATTTTTTATCACTATCATAATCATTATTCCTTCTAAAGTGAAAAGATAAATCACCGTTGCTTTATGTGCAGGTCTGGATTTTTGACATCCCACTGATCCTTTCCAGTGTGACTGGTGTCGGGGGACAATTCTCCGTTGGTCTCTCATGTTTCTCTACATCTTGTGAGTGGAGGTACTAGCTACCCTATCATTTCAAGGTTGTTGGTATAGAAACAGCCTTGGGAGATAGAGATACTGTCTTCTTCGAAGGCAAAGGGCATGTTTGTTTACTGTCCAGTATAATAAAAACAGTGTCTCTCCCTGGGACAAAGGCTGGCAGGTTTCCGGCAGCCTAGTATAAAAGATTTAGGTTCCGGAAGCTTGAGACTCTGCAGCTGTGTTGCAAATCCATTGCACTGTAGTATCTACCTGGCCCCTTTGTCATCAACCCCATGGGACTTGGGGCAAGGGGAGCTGACACTAATACACTACTCGTGCTATTTGCTATGCTCGTGAGTCTTTTGTCTCTGACCCAGGAGTCTCATGTCGTCTGCCAGCAGGCATGAAACTGGACAGCCTAACTTGCTAGCCTTCAAGTAGAGTAAAATCTCAGCCCCTTCCCAGTTCTCAACAATTTGTACCTCAGAGTTGAAAAAATAATCCCCGGTTCCCCTGGAAATGGGATTTGCCTCCAGGTGGCACCAGGAATGTGACACTGAACAGCTGCCACATCCTCAGGCTTCCTTGCCCCAGCCCCACTTCCCACACATCCCGCACCTGGGAATTCGGAGAGGGTGGTCCACAGCAGGTCCATGTAATCCTCCTCACTCAGGTACTCACAGGCCAGGCTACACTTGGCCTCTACTGCCTTCTTCCTGCTGGAAACTGGGAGGTGGGAGACCGAGAGAGAGGATGAGGCATGTACAGAGCCTTGGATCACACCCTCCTGCTCCCCACACCTTCTTCTCAGTACAATTTGGCTGGTGTGCCGTGGAAAGAGGCCAGGCTCAGGAGTCAGACAGACTCCGGTTTGAGTCCCGACCAACAGTCTATAGCTTCATCGCCTTAAGTATCAGTTTCTTCAAAAAAATTGGGGCTAATAAAACCACTGGGCAAGGTGTTGCTCTTAAGGCAGACAGACTCCAGGGTGGCCCCAAGGAGCTCCACCTATATTATCTGATCCCCATTACTTCCTCGATCTCTCTCTCTCTCTCCCCCCCTTCCCTTCCTCTCTCTAAAAATCAATGTAAAAAAATAATAAAATGAGATGAGTTTTAAAAGCCAAAAGAATAACACTTCATGGCATAAAAAAATGATATGAAACTCAAATCTGTGTTTGCAAATACGGTTTGATGGGAACCCAAGCGATGCTTGTCATTTACAGTTGCCCACAGCTGCCTCCCTGCTGCAATGTTAGAGCTGCGCAGCTCACCAGGCCTAACATGTTCACTACCTGGCCCTTCATAGAAAAAGTGGCCACCCCTGCTTTCTAGCATTCCACTGGATCCCCTACTTGTTTAAGCAGGTCCACTGCTAGGGGCGTGCAACTTATGCTCCATCAATACCAAACCCCAAATCTACAATCGATCTGCTTTCCTCAGAGCCGTTCATTTAGACTCCCACGCCCCGCAGTGAGATGTGACTCCACTGGCTCACTAAATCCTTATACCAATAAACAAAACTATTAACTGAGATTAAAGAGGCTTAATACAAAAAAGGTAATTGGGCAAATCCTGCAGACAAGCAAGAACTTGACCCTTTTACCCCCCACCCTGGGCTCAGTGCTAGGAAGTCGGTGTTCTGTTAAAGACAGAATGATTTGAAAGCCCAGACATCGGCCTATAGACTTTGTTTTTAATTCATTCCTTTTGTCCGATGGTTCCCACCTCCAGCTGCACAATAGAATCACCTGAGGAGCTTTTATAACCCACCAATGCCTGGGCTCCACCCCAGGGATGCTGATTGAATTGGTCCGGGCATTGTTTAACTGGCACTGGCATTATTTAAAAGCTCCCCCAGTGATTCTGTTGTGTGGCCGGGGTTGAGCTCCAACCTGGTTCTCAGGCTTAATGTGCACACGAGAACAGCTGCACAGGGTCACAGCTGTCAAACCCAGTGCTGCACTTCAGGGAGCTCTATAAGATGTGACTTACTGTCATGTCACTTCTATAATGACAGGATGGTCCAGGTTTCAGTAGAGCCCCTTAGAAACCACAGCCCAGATTTTCTATGCTCAGATTTTGTAGAAACTTTCTCCCTGGACTTTGTAGGGTAAAGTCACTGGGATTTGTGCAAGATCAGGCCCTGTAAGGGCAGAACCTGGGGTGGGAGTGTGTGCGTGACGGTGTGTGTTGGGAGTAGGGGCGGTTAACTGGCAAACGGGGCTGCGATACTCACTGCTGCAGACGTCCCCTGCCTGGAAGAGCTCTGTGGTGAGCAGAACTAATCCATAGTAAGAAAACGCATTGGAAAACCTGCCAGGAAGGAAGCAAGAAAAGTAATGGGATGGGCCTTTGGGGGCTTTCCTGCCCCCCCCCCCCCCCGAGCAGGAAGATGGCAGGTTGCAAACCACAGCGTTGTGATAAAGGGAATTAATCTTGTGTCCTTTGAAAGACCAAGAGCTGTATTATATCACAGACATGCCACCCCTAGGCTGTTTACTCAACTAGCAATAGGGGGGAAAAATGAGGGGACCCAAATTTGGAAGAAAACACAGTGTTGACACCTGTCAGGGCTTCTGGGTTGAGCTGGTCTGGTCAACTTGGACAGGGAAGGAGGGGAGAGGGGAACTTTAATAATATACAGCTCTTTCCCTGAATTCCTGAGAGCTAAATCAATGCACCAAGCATCTATCAAACACCTGCTGTGTGCCCAGGACAAGTGTGGCGTCTGCAGACTTCACTAGAATTTCAGATCCGAACAATGCAGTTAATTAATTCCCGACTGTCCCAGGAACCAGAATACCCAAGTCTGTAAGACCAGAACGTTACATCCAGGGTAATACAATATGTGGGAACTCAGTCACAATCAGATGCTGGTGATTAATTTCTTCAGGTTACAATACGTGCTAGCAAATTTAGTGATTTCTATAGTGTGCTAAAATAAGCCTCTACTTAATTGCTTCCAGATTTAAATAGTATCGGCCCAACAGAATCACATGCACGTAAAGATAGATACCCTCAGCTCTGTAACAAACACCCCCCCCATGCTTCAAAAATCCTGCAGACTCCACCCTTGTGCTGGGCACACAGCAGGTCTTTAATATATGCTTGGTGAGTTGAGTCAGCTCTTAGGATTGCGGGGGCAGAGTTCTGTATGTGGGATTCTGTAAAGGGAGCCCAGTTCTGTATGCCATCAAAGCCTTTCCCTCCTGCTCCCTCCAATTGACCCCTTTCACTGACACTCCCTTGCTAATTGGCACCTCTGTTCAAAGGTGAGTAGGAAAGGCGAGACCAGGTTCAAATTGAACACAAGGCCTTACCGGGTCAACCGCCCGCACTGGTAACGCGATGTACAGGATTTGGTAGAAAGAGAGTTAAAGAATAGCTGAAATGGGAATAGTTGTGGAATTAAATGCCTCCCCCTCCAGCCCCTGCCAATGGCTGTTATTTAAGAAAAGCAGAACACGATCCTGACTAAAAGTTCTAAGAAGGCCCGTGTTGACCAAATCAGTGGTTCCCCAAATATGGGCCCTGTGCCACGGCTGGTGCCCAAGGCAATAGGGGTGGAGCGGGGAACTGATACAGCATTAATATGAAATCTCATTGGGGGGGGGATCCCTTTTAAGTTTCCTTTCAGTTCTTTTGATTGTATCCGGGTCTTACTTAAGTGATGAGTTACTTCTGCCAATGAGCCCTTAGCACCTCCCCTCTCTGTTTCTCCCTCCCATAAATACAGGCACTCAGGGCCCTGGCAAATCATCAACTGGCAACTTTTCACTGTATTTATCTTTAAGAGCGCCTTCTATCTATGGCCTGAAATTAAGTTTTGGGTTTTTGGTGTTTTTTTTCTTTAAAGAAGACATATAAAGTTTCCCTTTCAAAAGCATTTATCTGAGTAACAAGTGAGTCAAATGAAAGAAAACAACAAGGAAAAAAATAGTCCAGGCGATATCTGGGTAACACAGAGGCCGGGAGAGTGATGCTCGAGCACCTGAATTTTGCAAACGCTGCCTGAGATCAAAAAGTTCTCTGTGCTTTGTGTGAAGACAAAGCCCCAAACAGGGCACAGAAGAAGGGCATCAAAGTGTCAAGAGATGGCTCTTACCATATAAACCACAGCAACAAGGTCGTCCATCTAAAATGGGGTGTGAAAAGGTCCCTCATCTTGCCTCGGTCTTCCTGTAGCGAGACAAAAGTCATGCGGATGTGCGGGGGCTGGCTCAGAAAGTCTCACCGCTGCGGGGTCCCTGCCGGTGTCGCCATCCCGGCCATGCCCCATCCATTAAGGACATCTTCCAAGAGCAGTTTGGCGCCCTGGATCTAAGCCTATCACGGCACTTTCTAATGTGGTTTGATTGTCCAGCCTCTGGCGATCAATCACCTTTGCTAATCAGACCTCACAGGCGCTGAGAGGTGAAACCGGAGCGGGAGTCGCCACAGGATCCATTAGCGACAGCGCATGACTTTCCCCTAATCGCTGGCTGAATTCTCCAGGTGGCGCTTTCAGGACTTGGCAGTGGAAACACACCGATGGGAGCTGCCAGGCTCCCCTTGCAGGATCGCCCCCCTCCCCGCACCCCCATCCGCTCCATGTACACCCGGGATCACACACACGCACGCCCCACCCTGCCCCCTGCACGCGCAGGGACACGCAAGCCACTGGGCCCGTGGCCCAGAAACTGACCTGTCTGGAGATGATGAGTTTCCCCAGCGGCATGGGGGCTCCATTTTCCGTGGCTATCCTCTTTAGGGTGGCGATGGCCTTTTCCTGGTTCCCGGACAGCACATCATACCTGGCACTCTCGGGCAGCCACTGTGGGGACAGGAGACCCAGGCGTGGCAGTTCTGTGTTCCAGCCGCACACTCACCCATGTGTGGAGACCATGAGGGCGGGGGCTCCTGGCTCTGCCACGGAGCGTGTTGGTTGTGTGACCTTGAGCAATGATCTGACCTCTGTGTGCCTCCCTTTCCTCATCCATAAAATGGGGCTAATAATAGATCCTACCTCTGGGGGTTATTGAGAGTATTAAACAGGGGGCCCAGGTAAGTGCTTAGCACAGTGCCTGGAATGGGTTAGGGCAGCCGTTGCTGTTGCTGTTCCTATTACTGTTATTTGGTGTCGGAGTTCCAGCTGAAGGCTGAATGCAATGAAGAATGCCACCAAAAAGAAAGAAAAAACAAAAAAGACTGCCTCTCTCACGACCATCATCACCAACCCCATCTCTCAAGAAACTACCTCACCTGTCTTCAGCATCATCTTGTAAATTCAGTCTAAGAGACAGAAAGAAATCAGAAAGCCCTTTAGGCCTAATAGAGTCCAGACCCCAAGTGGGACTAGATAACTATATTTCTGCAAAATGAAGCAACAGCCATTTGTGAAACGAGAGAGAAGACCTCCTTTGACTTAGTTCTGTTGTTCATTTCGCTGTGTGCCTTTGGACAAGTCAGTCAACCTCTCTGGGCCTCCGTTTCCTCGTGAGTAAAATGGCAATGTAGCAGAGGTTGCTAATGTCCATTAAAATTCATGCTGCCTTTCCCGTAGTTTATAGAGTTATCCTTGGATACGGCTGCTCAGCCAGGAACTACATTTCCCAGCCCCCCTTGCATCTAGGTGAGAACATACTTTCACCAATGGCATATGGGCAGAATATTCCTGGCAAAGGTATTTAAGAAGTGAATGTGCATCTCCACCTGCCCTTCCCCAGTCTGCATGTCGATGATGCCAAAGCCCTAGAGGATGACAGAGCTATAAGCTAGAAGGAACCTGGCTGGGCTGGGAATCATACTTGCCAAACGGGAGCACTCATCCTGGACTAGTGAGTGAGAAACAATTGCATTAAGTACTGAATGTGTGGGCTTTATTTGTTACAGCAGCTGGTATTATCCTAACTAATGTAAGTTTTCATCACAGTTCCCCCTCCTACGGTTATTGGGAGGAATAAATACGATAATGCATGTAAAGAGCCTAGCACAGAGCCTGCTACTCAGTTTCACTTAGTAATTATCAACACCTATTGTCATGACCAGGAGTTATGATATTATTTACCATGGATGAGGCCCACCCACCTAAAGGCTTATTTGGGGGCTCACTGGCTTTAAAATATTTCATGCATGTTGTCTACACATGAACAGACAAAAGGTGTGGCATGATCTCATTGGGGGTGTAGTTTATGCAGAGCTGAGATGGAACGATCATTTGCGCTTCTGGGCCCAGCCATGCAAATATTTAATCCTGTGTTATTATGTGCCTCTCTCTCTTTTACTCAAGCTAGTTTGAGTTGGGTTTCTGTCACTTGCAACTTAAGAGTCCCAATTATTCTAATACAGTTGCCTTAAGTGCACATCTTGCAGTGGTGGGACCTAGGTAACCCTCCATCCTCGGTTATCTCCCTAAAGAACATCCCAGCGGTGTTTGTCTGGAGGAAACGCAGTCCCCCATACAAAGCCCACCTCAGGCTGGGTTCCTCTGTCTCATTTCCTGATTAAAAAAATCATCTTAAAAGGTGGCTTAGGTGCCCTCCTCCATGCCCTCCCTGCCAAAATATCTCGAACAGCAGAAGGTCCCATAGCGAAGGCTGAGATCTCGTAAAGGGTACCTACAAAACACAGGACAGCAAAGATGAGGAGCGGGACGGCTGAGAGGATGAGCAGCCAACGCCAGCCCAGGCTGGGCATCACAAACACAGCCAGGATGACCTCGAACACTGTCCCGATGGCCCAGAACACCTGGCACAGAGAATGGGGGTTAGTGACAGGGTCAGCACTGGTCAACACAGTGAGCAATTTCAGGGTTATGGGAGACGGGGTAACCCATGTGGGTAAGGGGTCCTTGAGGCCAGCAATGAATTTGCCCTGAGATCTTGGCTGGAAAACGGGTCACAGGATCCTGGCAGAAAGAGGGCCTGAGAGGGACTGGCTGGACCAAGAGAGTTTTAAGGCAGCCCATAGGCCACAGAGATGGCCATGCATGGAGATCTCCGACAAGACCCCGGGGAGGTGGAGTGTGATGATAGGGAGTTTGGTCTTCTCACGCTGTGCCATTCAGCACCGACTCTCAGATAAAAGTCATTTCCAGTTCAAGAAGGACATACCACCTGCCGGGGACCCTTTTTAAAAAAATTATTATTATTAAAGGGATGGTAGACTGAATTTTCTTGTCAATTGTAGAACTTATCCATATTTCAAAACAATTATGTCAAAATCAGCAGAACATCCATCTAAGTTTTTGCAAACTGAGCCTGTTATATTTTTTTCTCCAACTCCCTTCTCCTTGCTCTGTGACTCAAGACACCTGAGAACCTCACGCCAGAGACAGAACTCTCCAGAAACCCAGCCACCCTTACCTCAATCAGCAAGATACACTTAGCTCTGGCTTTCATGGGAAGGAACTCAGCATACAGCGTCACCCTGAGGAGCAAAGAGACAGACAGGGGGTGAAGGTGGGGACTGAGGCGGACGATGGCTACAGCTTCCCGAATTTCTAGGCCAACGTTACTCTGAGTGCAGCCGTGGGCCACTTACATCAGAGTTTCCTGGGCTGATGAACCTAGACCATGCGGTCTTTTTTTTTAAGTTGAAGCAGTACATGGATGCATTTTCATGGGAAAACAATGTAGGAATACCTAAATATACAATTTGTAGTGTATAACAATCCTTCCCTTCCTCATGACCCTTCTTCCATGCTGGAGATGTATGCCACCGTCTCCCAGAACCACACGAACCTGAATGAGGCGGGTCCACCTACACCCGGACTCCAGCCCTTTCGCATCCTTGGGTTTCACATCCGCAGGTTCAACCCCCCTTGGGTCAAAAACTATTTTCCCATTCCCAGCAGAAGGTGCTTTTCATCCACGGATGGTTTAATCTGCAGATGCGAAACCTACGCATAGAAAGGGCCGACCGTGGTTAAGCTTTTGGGGAGTCAAAAGCTATACTCAGATTTCCGACTGCACAGTGGTGGGGCCCCTCACCGCCCCCCCTCCTGTTTTTCAAGGGTCAACTGTACTTGGTCCTGAGTCTATGTCAGGATCCGCTTCCAACAGGACAGTTTGGGAATCTTTCCCTATTTATACGTAGATCTACAACATTCTTTTTGAACAGCTGCAACCCAGGCGATCGATACGTAGATGGTTTGCAATGTCCTGTGTTTGCAGCAACCCAGGCCACAGAAACATCTTGTCCTGGAATTGTTGCGCCCGCCCCGCCCCGCGATTCACAGCAGTTTATAATGAAAGCGAGCTGTGTGGTCTTCATCCAAAGGGTGGCGATTATGACTACAATGACACTGAAAAATAAAGGAGCTGGTAACAAAATCAGCAGCGCCAAGAAGCAGCCAGTACCGGCGCAAATAAACCCCGGCTGCAAATAATCGCATTTATAGCGCTTCGGTGGCAGTTAGAGATTAGCCATCTGGATCCCACGCGCAGAAAGACGCGGCCTGCCATCGCCACTCGGCATTTCTGCTGAACCTTCGGAAGAAAAGGCCGGGCCCAGGACGGGTTGGCGAGCCAGCTCCTCGCAGGCAGCAACCTGAAGGACCTCCGGAGGCGAGCTCCAGGTGGAGCGGGTGGGCAGCTCCCTGGGGGGGTGCCCGCATTTTTAAGAGCGGCTAAAACCCAAGTCAGATGCCAGGGCAGGAAGGTTTCCACCCAGCCTTTGAGGTTAGTGGCGTTTTTTGTTGAAGGACACAGCACCCTCTGCTGGAAATAAGAAATGATCGGCCAGGGGGCCCACCTGCAGCTGATGTTCTTCTTCGGGTGCGAGGGGGTAGGTGCAATTAAAGGCAATTAACGTTTGGGAGGGAGGAAGATTATTTAAAATAATAATTTAAAATTTTTTCTAAAGCAAAAATGTATTGTTTGTAATGATAAAAACCAAGCTGCATTTAGCTCCCTTGCTTGAATTAAAGTCCCTTCCTTTTAAAGCTCCTTCATAGACAGAAAATGGAATTATTTGGTATTCTAAATGTGATTCCTCTTTTTACCTTAATTAAAAGAATAGCACCTGCCCTGGCTGGGTAGCTCTGCTGGCGAGAGCATTGTCTGGATACGCCCAGGTTGCAGGTTCGATCCCCAGTCAGGGCACATATAAGAGTCAACCAGTGAATGCGTAAATACGTGGAACGACAAATCCATCTCTCTCTCGTCCCTTCCTTCTCTCTAAAATCGATTTTAAAAATTTTTAAAGAAAAAGAACAGCAGCTGTTCAGAACCACCATTCTATGTTCCCAGAATCATCTCTAAATCAGTGCTCGGGACCCATGGGCATTAACGATTTACCAGGACCTCTGGCTATGTAAGCCCAGAACTCTTTCCCAATATTTGTTTAAACGACAGAAAGTGCTTTGGCATTTGGGCGACCTGGATTTGAACCAGCAGATGGTTTGCAAACATCGCCCCACCGTTTTCCCTCCCTGAATCTATGCTCCCTCGCGATGAGGCTTTGCAGCTCACTCACTCCATCCCTTGAATCTGGGCTTCGTAACTTGCTTTTTGTGATCACTAGGGATGTTGTAGAAGTGACACTGTGCCAGTTTCAAGCTTGGGCCTCAAGAGGCTGTGTGGCTTCTGCTTGCTTTTGGACCCTGCCCAGGCAACATGCGACCAGATGCCTGGGCTAGCCAGCCGGAGGGTGAGAGGCTGTGCAACACGGAGGAGTCAGCCCTGGCCATGCTACCTTAGCCAGTCGCCATTCAGTTCCCCAGTTGACCAAAGACACATAAGCAAGCCCCACTGAGACCAGAACAACCAGAATCACGAGTTAAATAAATCAGTGTTTTAAGCCATACGTGATGGGATGGTTTGTTATGAAGCAAAAGTAACTTCCACACTCCACTGAATAACCATCTGACCTTAAGCAAGTCATTTACAACCTCCGAGCCTCAGTTTTCTTATCTGTAAAATGGGGGTAATAGGATTATTCAATTGTTCAGTATGAAGAGAGCACTTAGCATAGGCCTAGCACTTGGTGAGCACTCGATTAACATCATCATCATCACCATCATCACTATTAATGTTATTATTAAATAATAACAAAATAATGTTATTTTTGCTCATCAAGAACCAATGTGAACCCCTACTTTGGGGGAAGAAAGAAAGGAAAGAGGAAAGAGAGAAGGAGGGACACAGAAAGGCACAGATCAGGGCAGAGGGATGGGCTCCTTATTAATAATATAATATAATATAATATGAGATGATGGATGTTACCTAAACTAACTGAGGTCATCATTTTGCAAGATATGTAAGTCAAGTCATTATGCTCACTCCTTAAACTTATAGCGTGCTGCCTGTCAATTACATGTCAAAACTGAGAGAGAAAAATTTTAATTAAAAAATTTTAAATTATATAATTTGTATTTGTACTGAAAACTTAGAGTACATTATAAGGACTTCTGATTGTTGGGCTTTTAAAAATTACACAGCAACCCCGCCAGCATGGCTCAGCGGTTGAGACCTAGGATCCAGGAGATTGGGGTTCGATTCCCGGTCAGGGCACATGCCCGGGTTGGGGCTCAATCCCCAGTCGGGGGCATGCAGGAGGCAGCCGATCAATGACTCTCATCATTGATGTTTCTATCTATCTCCCTCTACCTTCCTCTTTCTGTGAAATCAATAAAAAATATTTCTTAAAAATTACACAGCAAAACCCTACTCATTTGGTTTCGTGAGGTGGTGTAATTGGGTAAAGCTATTTATTCTAAATGAGTGGAAGCTCTTAGTTATATTTAATTACATAAAAATATCTTCAACTAAATGTTTCCAAATCATGAACTTAGGGGAGCCATTTTTATAACTAGATAAGAACATTACATAATTAAGACGATTATTTTCATGTGAAAAGCTGGGAAGCCAGTGGCTCTCTTGGGTGGTTAAATATTTCTTCCGTAATTTTGTCTGTGGTTTTCATTTGCTTTCCTCATAGACAAAAGAGCTATAGAATAGAGTTGTTAAGAAAATACATTTGGAGAATCAAGTGACGTTTAAATCTCCGCTCTGCCAGTTACTAGCCGTGTGACCTTGGGCCCCAGTTTTCTTACCTGTAAAATGGAGATAATAATACCTATGTCTTAAGGTTTTATGATTTTAAAAAAAAATAAAGCACATGGTCCTGTGCCTGGCATGCTTTCACCCAGGGGACACAGCCAGAGTCCCATTAGACTTTACACCACAGCTGCCACTTAGTGACTTTGGGTTCCTTGTGTCACGAAACAAGCAAGCAAGGAAAAGAGTGAGCAATGGGTCCTGGACAACAGCAATGGCAAAACAACACCCAACTGGAAAATGGCTAGCCCCAACCCCTGCTTCCAGCTTGCACAACAAGGGGGTGACAGGCAGCACCCACGGTCCTTAAAAGCAGATAAACTTAGGTTCTTAGTCCCGCCTACATGCTGTGTGACTTGGGCAAGTGGTTTCACCCACAGAGTCTCGGTCTCCTCGGCTGGAGATTGCGATAATCCCACAGCACACTTCCTGCGGCTGCTGAGATGTGTCAAAGCGTAAAGTCCAATCCATGCTGGATCTATTATTTTTATAATTATTGTGCATTTACAACCTTCCAGGCTCTGCGCTGCTTTTGTTGTTCATCGTGACAATACTGCTAATGACGCTACTCTCTGGTGACATCTCGGCTCCCTGGTACCAGAGGCCCCGCTGCAGCCGGCTTCACATCCCCCCAGGCCATGAACACAATCAACACAAGGCCAGAGCTGTGTATTTACTTACGACTGGGGGACCCCTCCGATTCCGAAGCCCACCAGGCCCCGGAGCACCAGGATCCAGCTGTACACAGGCGCGAACGCGCTGAGGATCCCGTAGTACAGAGTCCAGAGCACGCTGATCTTCAGCCCCTGCGCGAAAGGGAGACACCAAGTCACAGGGCTGCTCGGCGCCTCCAGGACACATGGCCCCCCCCATGTTTAAAGTCACCGATGGGGTCCTGTTAAAGGGTAACCCATCCAACCAAGGGCCCTCTGTGTGGCTGCTGCCAAGCCCTAGGGGCTACGTGGCAAAACTGTGGGGCACTCTCGGTTGTCCCAATGACTGGCATTTACAGCCGTGCCCAGAGGTGTGAGGTGTCCCACCATGCATGAGACCCAATAAGACTCGTCCTGTTCCTACGCCAGCTCAAATCAAACTCCCCACCCAACCGTCACGCAGCTGACAATTCTGTTTATGACGATCTAAACCTACATCTTCGCTCCATTTCACATATGAACAGGATTTGGGGAGGGGTCTAGTTCCAATACACTACACTTAATGTTTTAGGAGGGCAACTTCCAGGTAAATCAAAGGGAGATTGTGCTTTGTTTTATCTGGAAGTTGGCAAGATTGCTCATCTCAGAAAAGCGTGTTGTCAATGGCAACGCTGTGTTGTTTGAGTCACCGAGAGAGCAACACTTGAGCATTCATCTGCATTCACAGGGCTTCGGTGTGTACCTATGAATAGATCTGGATCTTATTTCCAAATGTCAACTCTAAAGAAAAAACATCAACAAGATTCAGTTAAATTCAAGCTTGTTTATGATCAGGGGCAAAATATTCACTACTTCCTTTTATTATCTAGGCAGAGTTGTACATGAACGTTTATTTGCATATTGAAAAGAAATCTTACATGATTAATTATCTCCTCCCTCATATAACAGGGCGTTATAACTGATTTTTTTTTTTAAATTATGTGAGTGGCTATTTCATTTTCTCTTTGAAATAATTTCTGAATAATTAAGAAACATTATTAAAAATTTTAATAATTTTTTAAATAAAGGGGACAGGGGACATCTGTAATACTTTCAACAATAAAGATAAATTAAAAAAAAAAACAATAAAGGGGACATTGTGTTTGACAAGGTTAAGAACTATCTAGGGACACAATGCTGCAAGAAAAACCTGGTGTATCTTCCTGGAGTGTAATTACTCTTAGAGATTGAGAAAGAGTTGAGGGTAAACATAATTTAAATGATAGCTTTTACATAACAACCAACACCAACCCTATTATGGAGTAGAATGCAAAATTTTTTGAAAGACAAGAAGGTAGAGAGAGAAAAACATCGATTTTTTGCCTCCTGCATGCACCCTGACCGGGGACTAAACCCACAACCTAGGTATGTGCCCTGACTGGGAATCGAACCCACCACCTTCCGGTGAGCAGAACAATGCTCCAACCAACTGAGCCAGGGCTAGAATGCAAATTTTACATGCATTTGAGAGCTGCAACAATAAGAGGTCTGGGCAGGCCTCTCTCCGAAGCACTCCTTCCAGATCTCCAGGGGTGAGTTCACTCTCCAGCCCCCTGGGGAACACTTTAAGTAATAGAATATTTTAAATGACTTTGAATCACCTTGCAAGAAAGTGATTTCTTTTTCATGTCAATATTCTGAACTGTTTTTTTCTTTGAGTTCCAACCAATAACAGTTACCACTGACCACGGGCTAACCATGCGTCAGCAAACACGGCTCTAAGTGCTTCACGTACATCGTCTTATTGAAACAGCCCTGGAAGCTCCTACGTTGTCGCCCCGATTTTGCAGGTGGGAAGCTAAGGCTCAGAGACGTGAAGTAACTTGCTCAAGGTTCACCAGGATATGACCTGGATGTGTTCATTTCCATCCCTTCAAGGCCACACACCTGTAGCTCCCTTCCTTTCCGTGGCTGCCACAGGCCCCCCCAGGCTGCAGGAACTTCTGTGGGGATTGAAGTGGCCCGCTGAGTCCCAACCCCATATGTGACTCCCCTGCAAAGTCACGCAGCGGACGCCCTCACAGAAACCTCCAGTTGGGCGGAGGCAGACCAAGGAGCTGAGATGTTCAGCCAAAGCTCGCCAGCTGCCTGGCCCGCCCGCTGTTCCTGGAGGAGCTCTGGGGAAGGTTTATAATTAGAACCTGATCTGTCGTCCCTGAGGCTGGGCCTGAATCCCATGCACAGGATGATGGGCTCTGCAATCTCGGGGTGCTTTCTTTCCTCTGTCTCTGGTCAGGCCAGCTTTCCATTAGCTAGGGGATTTAGCAAGCCCGTCAGGAGAGAGAGCTGGAGAAGCACTCTAGGCAGCCCCCCAAGCTTCATTTATTTGAGATGGATGAATGTCCTACTGATCCACTGAGTTCTGGGGATAATTCACTCATGTCTCCCAACAGCCAAGGTCAGGGGGAAGGATGTTGACTCTGGAGCCTGCATTTGAACACTGGCACTACCATTTATTGGCACCACGAGCTTGGCAAATGATAGGACTGATAATGAACGCTTTTGAAATGCTTCCTTTGGGCCAGGAGCTTTCTGTAGAAGGGCCCATTTACTCCTAATAACAGCCCGGAGAGAGAGAGATACTGTCATTATCCCATTTACAGATGAGGAAACTGAGGCACAGCAAGGTCGAGTCAGTTGCTGAAGGTCACGTAGCCTCTAAGTGGAGGAGCTGGGATTTGAACGTAAGCAGTTTGGCCTCGGAGCACATGCTTTTCACAACGATGCTACGTCAATATTGCATTTGTCCAAATGAGCCCCTTAGGCAAATGTTAAAATGAGGGTTGATAGTCCCCAGGTGATATGGGAAGATGATGAAGAACTAATTCTGCTCATTTCTTCTCAATACCTGGTTCCTCAACCTCAGCACCATCCACACCTGGATGCGGTCATCCTCTGTGGTGGGGACTCTCCTGCGTACTGTGGGATTCTAAGCAGAATCTCTGACACCTACTCACTAGATGCCAGTAGCTCCCTTCCCCTCAGTTGTGACAACGCAAATCACTCCAAGACATTGCTAAGTGGCGGGGGCAAGGGGAAGGGGAAGGCGAAATTCACCCCCCTTTGAGAACCGCTGTTCTAGAAGGTGCCAAGATGTGTTTAGAAGTCGCGAGTTTCAGTAAATGGCACCACTGAAAACCTGTCTATGAATCTTTTTAAACTCCAAGCTTACAGCTTTCTCCTCTGATGCCCATTATAAGCACAAAGGCATCTGTATTCTAGAGGGCGACCTCCTGGGAACACTATGAATCATTGCCCTTGGTAGATAAATGTGCTCTTCCAGGGGAAGTCAGGATCCTAAGCTAACAACCTTCCTGAACTTGTCGGGACAATTCATCAGTAAGGTCAGTGGTTGGTCTGGTCTGGAGAGAGGGCAGAAAATAGAAACATCCAGCTTAGTCACTCAAGAAATATTTATTGAGTGCCTGCTAGACGCCAGGTGCTGTGTCAGACACTGGGGCCACCTCCGTGAACAAAACCAGCCCCTTTCCTTGGGGAATTTACTAAAACTCACCTAAGCACCATCCTGTGCTGTGCCCAGAGCAGACATCACTAATCAATCACAGCACTGTCCTACTGAGCCATCCGGCTCCTCGGGTCCAAGTCTCCATCATCCCCTACTGAGCAATTAGAACAGACCCAAGGGACAAAAAAACCATTTGCCCTTGAGTTGGGGGAACTCAGTAAATGGTATCTGTGAATATCAGCTATTATCTAACCCAACCTGCTTCGATATAAATAGGGAAACTGAGGCCATAGATGGGGGAATGTCTTGCTTTAGTCACCCAGCGGCAGATTCGGGCCCCAAATTAAGGTATTTTTACTCCTTTTCCCTGTATTGCTCACCGCTTCAGTGTTTAGCAGTCGGGTAACAGAATTTGGGGCACAGTAAAATTCCTCAGAACAGGTTCCTCGAGAACAAGTAAATAAAACATGTTTTTAGCCGGAGACAGAGAAATGAGCTGTCCGCCCCCACGCCCAGCCTGCTCAGGACGGAGCCACGTGAAGACTTCAGAAGAGCTTTTCCCTTTTGTTATTGAATAGGCCTGAAGGTTAATGTCAGGTCCAGCAGCAGCCAGCCAGGCGGCCACAGGTTCTCAGTTCCAAGTGGGTGGGAGGGTGGATGGGCGCAGAGTCTAGAAAGCTGCCCCCTGAAGACCACAGTAATCCAGCTTCTCTTCTCCCTGGAAGGCCCGGAGAAGTCTTTCCAACTAACCTCCCCAGCCCCTAAAACCAACCAAGATCTTTGGGGCTACGATGCCTACAGCTAGTTTCCCAACGTGCCTCCTCCGGCCCTGCCACAGCCACTTCCCCGTGGTTTTCCTAGTCACCATCTCCCAGGAATCTGCTGGCCCACATGCTTCCTGTCATCACGGGAGAAGGGGCCGCGGCTGGGGTCTCCTTCCTGCACAGCACTGTTCAAACATCCATTCATTCACTCATGGAGCCCCCCCTATATTTACTGAGCACCTACAGCTTCAAGCCCCTACCATCATGGTGAAGGGTGTAGACTTAGAGTGAGACCTGGCTCGGTGACACTCCCTGTGCCTCAGTTTCCACTTCTATAAAATCAGGGTGGAAACAGGACCTGCTTCAACAGTGGTCCATGGCCTGCTGGCCGTAACGGACCTTGTCAGTTACCCACCCAGCAGTCACATCTCGCTTCTTCCATCCTAACAAAATTCTGAGTTTGTTCAGCTCTCTACCCCCGTCCTAGTCCCAGGTGTAGATTTTTATTAGTCTAAGCCAGTAGTTCCCAAAGTGCGGTCCCCGGACCAGCGGTATCGGCATCACCTGGGAGCCTGTGAGAAATGCGATTCTTGCAAAGCCGGCTCATGTGGGTCTCTGCCTGGCGTTGTGCAAAGCGAGTCACCCCGGTGACCTCAATTAACCCTTCAATGTAGAGCTTGTTATTTCTTCTTTATACAGATGAGGACATTGATGCTCAGAGAGGTCAATTGACTTGCCCAAGGTCATGCAGCCAGCAGGGGTGCAGAAGGAGGAAAATTCCGAGTGTGCCTTAATGAACAGGTTCCCCTGGTGGCCCCAGAGCTCAATCCTGCTGGGTTTGAAAGCTGATGTCTTTCTCTACCAACCCTCGGCTGTGTGAATAAGAGCCACGGCGACCGCGTGGGGCCAACAGCATCTTCTCTACCATGAAATGCACTCGCCTACCCACCCCCTCCAGGGAATGCGTGATTCCAAGAACCCACAGTGGCCTCGGGGCCATGTCTCCTCACAGCGCGTCAACATAGCTCCTAATTAGGCCTCCCAAGCGCTCGAGCAGCATGAGCTTTACTACGAATTGCCATTGTCACGGAGATGACCTAGGGGACATGCATGTAGGAGAGGTCGCCTTACTGTTTTCCTGCCGTACTGGTCTGAGATGTTTCCCCAGAGGGTGGAGCTGGACATCATGCCGACAAAGACCACCTGTGGGTAGAAAGAGGGTTACTTGTTAGACCTCGACACGGAGAAAGGGGACAACCGATTGAACCGGTGATGTCACACCCTAATAATAATAATAATAATGAGGCAACATTCCCTGAAAGGCCACAGGTTCGATTCCTGGTCAGGGCACACGCCTGGCTTTCGTGGCTCGATCCCCAGTCGCGGTGCGTGCAGGAGGCAGCCAGTCGGTGTTTCTCTCTCTCTCCCTCCCTCTCTCTCTAAAATCAATGAAAACACTAAAATAAGTAAGTAAATAAAGGAATTAATTTCCCAGGTCCTCAACTTCCCTACAGACTCTTTCCCGAGCACAGGTTAGAGATTTCACCTGTTCCCTGTTCCAGTCCCCGCTTCTCAACCGCCCTCCCTCCGCTTCTCCACCCCAGTCTCAGCAGCTCGCCTCACATCGCATTGCTTTGAGCTTAAACCCTCCAGGATGCCTCAAAAGGGACACCAATGACCCTGCCACAAATCCTTGTGGAAGTCATCCAGATTCCAATTCCTTTTTATTATTATTATTTTTTACCAAATTGAAGAAGAGCCTCATCGAGCAGTCAGCAAATCAGATCACTAAAAAAATAATGTTTCAGAAGCAACTGCTACGTGCTCTTTGGCATAGAACTTGGAAGTTGTTGAAAAGAAGTCAAGTGGCATACAAACTGCCATCAAAAAATAAAATCCTCAAATCACCCTCCTGTGGGAGGTACTGGCATCTCCTTTCTGAATGAGCGAGGTGTGTAAGGTCTAAGTGATATACCCAGGTGGCTTCCAACCTCCCAGCCATTGAGCAGGATGCCTGGGGGGGGGGGGGGGGGCAGGAACTTGTGGATCCCCGGGTGCAGTCCAGTTGGCTGCCAACCTCCTGGGGAGTGAAGGAAGCTGAGGTCATGGTGTTTCCATGCAGTTTAATTCCTTTCTGCTGAGCCTTTGGCAGCAGCAGGAAGAGGGGGACACCCCCACAGACCACCCCAGGGGACCGGAACTGTACACAACAAGAGAGAGCCGCCTGCTGCCTACCGAGGTCAGCAGTGCCACCTGCCAGCTGGGCAGCCGCCACTCGCAGTGCAGCTGGGGCGCGAGGATGCTCAGGATCATCATTTCCATGGCATCGGCCATCTGCAGGGAGGAAGCAGATGTCGTGAGGCCAGGATGCTGCCCGGTGCCCGGATGGCTGACCCCTCGCTCACTGACCCCTGAGAGCGTGTAGAAACCCCTCCTCTGCCCTACCACCCATCGAAACACTGAAACCCCTAGTAGTTAAAACGGTGTGGGGCCTACCATACCGCAATGGACAACTAGACATTCAACATTCTTTCTCTGTGTTTTTCTGTATTTAAAAAAACCTAGGCACTCTCTTCAATGAAATGGGAAAACCTCACATTTCAAAAATCTGAGAAAAGCTTTTTTTTTTTTTTTTACAGAGGTAGAGACGCAAGGATCTTTTCTCTTTAGTTCAACTAAAGACTAGTTTATCTTTGGTTTAGAGGTCATTGCTCATGTAGAATTCTCAGCCTCTTTAACAAGTGTAACCTTTTAACATATTAACACGTATTAGGAAGCCCCAGTAATTAAAACATCCTTTATAGGACTTTATAGAACAATGGGACAGAAACGAGAGTCCAGAAGCAGACCCATGTGGCCGAGGGAAGGTGGACGACATGGGGAAACTGAAGAGCTATTTGGAAAAGCATTTAATTAGGTCACCCTCTTGCACCATTCACAAAAATCAATGTCGGCTGTATTAACGGTCTAGGCGCCTTATTTGCCATGGGTAGCTGAGGGGATTTGGACAAGAGGTCACGGGCCTCACGAAGCGAAGGGCTCATTTTGACCCGTGCATGTTTCTCTAGGCTGAGCTCCACACAGGACATCATAATCTCATCGTAGCCCTGAGCCCCAAAGGATTGAGAACCACTTAATTAGCCAGAAGCTTCAACTCCTCCTTGAGGGCAACTGTCAACATTACCCAGCTCCCCCCAGGCACCGACCTTCATTACCGCCAGGGTCGCTCAATATAACCCGCATTGATTCAAGCTAAGGCTCTACGTAGAGGCCTGTATCCTTCCTCGCAGATCATGGAAACCCACTGGGGCAGCAAAGTTAAGCGTTTCTTGGAGCCTGAACGGGAGGCCACTGCCCCAGGAATACTTGCCCAGGCCAAGCCGGTGAGAACAGACAGCTTCCATTGGAATTTTCCAAACCCAATGGCTTCCACTGCATCTTCCACCATGAAAGTATCTGGAAAGAAGGGGGAGGGGAAGACGGAGTCAGGACATCTTGCAGTTGTCCTAGTGTGGGGGTGTCCGGGGGGGTCCCCAGCCACGCTCTTTAAAGGGAGCACATGCTGCTTCTAGAATTTATCTTAGAAAAACATTCCTCCAAGTGTGAAAAGATATCTTGCTATAAAATCCACTGCAACATTGTTTGCAAAAGGGAAACACGTAACAGGGGGTTGGTTAAATAAAGGATGACATACATTATAATTTTCTATAGATGTTTAGGTGGCCACATTATGAAATATGACCCAATTGTTAAAAAGCACGTGCAGATGTAGAAAGATGCACACAATATATTGTTAATTAATTTTTAAAAACAAAGCAAGGTAGAGAACACAATATTTAGTATGGTTCTCTTCTTGGAAATGGACGCATGTGTCTGTGTAGCATATGTGCATACGCATAGAGTACATACAAAACTTTTATGGTTTTATTTTTGTTGTCTTTGGAGGGAAGAAGGGAGAAATCCTTTGAGACTTTAGCTTTCTTCCCTTTAAATGTATTACTTCCCTAATCAGGAAAACAAAGTACTTTGTAAAAGTAGAATTTCATCTTTACTCAGACGGAAGGATGTCCACACTCTATTGTTAAGTAAAAGAAGACTTGGGGAGAGGTGCCTACTAAGAACTGTCTTTGGGATAAAATTAGATATGTGTGTGAGTGCATGTGCCATGCAGGGGAAGTAAGCCTGAGTGTCCACGGGTTATCTCTGAGGACAGTATTCATCTACTTCGTACATCTCTATAACGTCTGAATGCTTTCCAAATAAACACATGTTACTGGTATGCTCAAAAAACAAGGAGAGAATTTATAAGCGAACGAGTGTTTTTGAAAAATACAAAAAGACTAAGTACAGCGTGGAATGCGGGGTTGTATCCTGCAACGGCACTGCTGGAAAAACTAGTGAAATTGGAAAATAGTCTGGGGTTTAGTAGAAAGTACCGCACCAGAGTTCATCGCTGAGCCGTGACAAACGTAGGTAAGATGTTAACACGGGGTGAAACTGCATGAAGGCTATATGGGCATTCTCGGTAGTATCTTTGCAACTTTTCTATAAATCTAAAGTGATTTCAACATAAAAAGTTAATTAAACAATAAAAATACTAAAGGAGCCTGCTGGTGGCCCTTCTGTGGGCTGCCTCTCAGGATCTCGATGGTTCCTGCTGGCAATTTCCATCGTTTCGGAATTTCAGTCATGGGCCTCTAACGTCAACCATAATGTTCTCCAGAAGCGTGAGCTCATGTTTATCACACCAGCAGGTTGTGGTTTTTTTCCAGCAAAAATATTGAGAAAGCAGAGTGAGCCCTGTAACTATCAATAATTCAAGGAGTAGTAATGATATGACGGTGCACTGTGGAGTGTTCGCCATGTGCCAGGCACTGAGCTAGGGGCTCGATGTGCATGATCTCATTTAGTCCCTGACCAGCTCCACTCAGAGGCGGCACAAGGTCATGGGTAAGAATGTGGATTCCAAGGCCAGATCACCTGGGTGTAAATCCAGCTTGGCTCATTTCTAGCTGTGGAATCCTGGGGAAAGATGTTTAACCTGTCTGGGCTTCAGTTTCCTCTTCTGTAAAACGGGGAAGATGATTGTAATAATTCCAGTTAGAAATGTTGTGAAGATGAGGTGGGTGATATGAGTAAAGTGCTTGGAACAGTGGCCGGCACAGAGTAAATCCTCAGCTAATGTCAGGCATTCCCATCACTATCATCATCATCACCACCATAACCTTCATCATCATCACCACCATCCTCACCTTCATCAAATCACCACCATCCTCACCATCCTCATCACCACCATCATCATTACTATCACCATCATCACCACCATCCTCACCATCACCATCATCATCATCACTATCACCACAACCATCATCATCACCATCATCACTATCATCACAACCATCATCATCACCATCATCACCACTATCATCACAACCATCATCATCACCATCATCATCACTATCATCACAACCATCATCACCATCATCACCATCATCACCACCATCATCACAACCATCATCACCATCATCATTATTGCCACTACTACCATCATCATCATCATCATCACCATCATCACCACCACCATCATCACCATCACCATCATTGCCACTACTACATCATCATCAACATCATCATCATCATCATCATTTATTGTGCTGGCCTCAGCCAAGTGTTATGCGGTGATGCTGATGGCAGGGATTGTGATGTCACCTTGCCTGCTGAAGTAAGCCATGTAGGTTCAGCTCACATTTCCAGTGGGCCCTCTGAGCCCTCCTACTTGTCCCTTCACGAGATCCCTCTGAGAGTGCCAACTGGGGACGCAACCCTGGCATCTCAGAGCCCCTGACTGTGGCTGGGCTGATGCCTCAAGCGCAGGGCCCTCTCACCGTCAGTGGGATTGGCAAACTCCTTGGGCACAGCTGCCCCATCGTCTAGCTCGACCGCCTGTAGGCCCGTGCGGACCCCTTCAATCTGGACCTCATGCTCTCCCGAAGCCGTGTCGTCCTCTGACCTTGCACTCTCGCCCGTGCGACGAAATTTCACCACCCTAGAGGACAGAGCAGATCTGGTCATGAAGGCTACAGCTCCCCCTCAACAGCCTTGCTGCACAGCTCTTGTGCCCAAGACAGGTGAAAGGCTTTTTTTCTCATGGTCAAGGGAGTTGAATGGGTAGGAGGCTGGCATGTCTACTGAGTTGGACTGTAGGGGGGTGACAACTTCAAAAGTTGTGCGTCAGGGCAGCGGCCTACAGTTGTACAGGTTGGGCACTGCACAACTCCAAAGGGACTCTATTCACATGGTAGGCTATGGGATTGAAGATATCTCTATTCTAGACTTGAATACTGTTTGGAAGCACACGTGTTTCAGAATTTAGGCTCATCTCTCTGTAACAGAGATAACAATTTGGTCGCCTAAAGGTTACGTTAGGCCCACAAAAAGTTGCCTACATGGTATTTTTTTAAAGTGGTTGCCAATTTTTTTTTTAATTGAAAGAATTCACTTAAAAAGCAAGACTTCTGATGTCTCTTAAAACATAGACTATCTGGCCATGTGGGGCCCGTATTCCTCTAAGAGTCTAAGGGAACAGTATGGCTAGATCTGGGCAGTGTGGTCCCTGTAGATGGGACATTTCAACTCTGCAACCCACTGAGTAAGGGATGGTGTGCAACTTATTCCAGGAAGGGGCTCTCTGTCCCCAAGAAGCAACCCCAAAATGAAAAAAACACACCCATAAACAGTCCCCCAAGATATTTGTACAAGATAAAAACATAAATAAGTATTAGGCAAAGGAAGGGCATGAACATTTATGCATATTATCACTTCATCTTCAGGGATGAAAGAAAGGCCAGTGGATCACCCTCGACTCTGAGGGTCACATCAGAGAAGGAAATGACTATGTGACCTGATAATCTTCCTTGACTTCTGCTTCGATCAAATCCTCTCCTCAAGGACTGTCCAGGGCTCCATACTCCTCCTGCGACTGATAGCAACCACTGCACCCTTTTTGGAAGGTAATCTGTGATATCTTTCAAAATGTAAAATGCTCTGTGCGCCCACCTAGAATGGTCGTGCTGGTAAATCAACGTAGGGATAGACACAAGTAGGTGACGATTTACCGCACAAATAACGGCTGGAATGGATTCTTAGTTTGCCACGTGTCAGGTCCAGGGTGTGCACTTTACATTGATTATCTTATTTAACCTTCACTTTCACTATCCCATGTTCCAGATGAGGACAGTCAAGCACAGAAGGGCTGGGAGCTTGTCCAAGGTCACACAGTGGGTGTCTAATAAGTCAGACTCTGGCAAAGCCACCTGCCCTCCCAGAGTCCCAGCCCCCAGCCACTCTGCTGGTGCTGTTCTCCTCTGAAGCTTGCAGGCTGTTTGCAGCTCTGCATGTGATAATTATTCAGTAAATGTGATAAGTATTCACGAAACGAGGAACCATCATCAGGAGAGGAGTAATGATAGGGATTATGGCACATTCACTTAAGAAAATGTTTTAAAAGATGTTTTTTAAGTTGATCTGTATCGCAATAGCCAAAGACGGAAACAATCCAAGTGTCCATCAGTGGATGAATGAGTCAATGGATGAACAAAGTATGGTCTCTATACAATGCAGTGTTATTCTGCCTTAAAAAGGAGGGACATTCTGACACATGCTAGAGCACGGATGAGCTTCGAAGACATTACGCTAAGTGAAATAAGCTTAACACAAAAGGACAAATATTATCCATCTATATGAGGGGGCCCAAAAGAGTCACATTCACAGAGATAGAAAGTAGGTGCTGGGGGAGAGAAGAATGGAAAGTTAGTGTTTAAGGGGTCTAGAGTTTCAGTCGGGGAAGATGAAAGAATTCTGGAGATGGGTAGTGGTGATAGTTGCACAGCAGTGTGAATGTACTTAATGCAACTAACTTTACACTTTTAAAATGGTCGAAACGGTAAATTTTATGTCATGTATATTTTATCACAACACACGCACATACATAAACACACACACGCGTTGATCTTACGGAAGAGCCGACAGAAAAAAAGTGGGGGCTCATTATTAGATATGTTAGAATATGATCCCGTGATCGAGGTCCTGGCTACTAAGGCTTGAGATACAGTCTCAAACCAGAGGCCCAGCTTCCCCTAAGGGCTTCTTAGAAATGCAGTCTTGGGCCCCGACCCAGACCCACTAAATCAGCATCTGCATTTTAATCAGGTCCCCAGGCAATGTGTGCACGTCGGGTCAGGGAAGTGCCGTAGATTATTTATGCTTCTACAGCCCAGATATTCTGGAAGGATACATAAGAGCTGAAGACTGGCTGCTTGTGGGAAGGAGGAGAGGATGGAAACAAGGTGTTATGAGGGATGGGAAACATTCTTTACTTTTTATTTTGGGCCCTTCTGTCATGTTTGCAATTTTCAACCTGGGCATCTATACTTCGATAATAAATACACATACCAACAGCGAGTATTTACAGAGCTCTTGTTCAGTGGGCAGCACCGGCTAAGCACATCACACCTGTGAAATAGGGACAGTGACTGGCTTGCAGGACCATCGTGAAGATGAAATGAGCTTTATGAACAGGCAACTGTGGGCATGGAGTTGATATTAGTTTCTCTCCCACCTGGCTTCACTCAGGTCGCCTTTCTGCCCTGAGCACAGAGTACGTTGACCTTCGGGGAATGTGACTTTGAGAAAGCAACTTAGCTCCCTGCCGTTATAAGCCAGGATCTGCTCACACTCCTTCGCTGGCAAACCGCAAGGAGCCAGGGCGCCTTTATTTGTGAACATTTGTTTGAAGACAGACATTAAAGGAGACCTTTGACATTAAATTAGATTCAGAGAGCCCGGCTCCGTTTTGAATGGGTTGGGTTTCTCAAAGTATGTATCAACCCCACGAGCCAAGATTTTCCCAAGGAAAGAAAAAAGAAATCTGAAGGAAAATAGCGGTGGCATATGTTAAATATGTGAGGGCTTCAGAACAGGCTGGCGCACAGCTCCTTGTCATTTGTAGGGTATAGATAGCATATAATCCACCAAAATAGCTGGGAACATTTATTTTACATAATTTTGCTATTCAAAGGAGAGAGGAGCGTGAGGAAATAGCTGTCAATATGAAGATCTTGTTTGTCCCATCATGAAATTCATTCACCTCGTACCTTAAGTTAGGGTCTGAGACTTGATTAGGGTATTTTGGATAAGGAAGGTGTGTTTTTTCCCCTCTTTTCATCTGAGTTTCTGGACTTTTATCCCCCTGAGTTCATGAGTCTATCAGACTGAAGAGGGAGCTGAAATCTAACCGTGATGATCTCAGGGTGCCATTTACAGCCTCGCGTGAGGAGAGGTGGTCCCCCGTAAGGAAAAAGGCCAGCTCTAGCATACAAATGGACCTGGCATACGAATCAGTCCCATGCCCATGCTATCCAGAAGCTATGTGACCCTGGGAAGGTTACTTTACTTCTCTGAGTCTGTTTCCTCCCTGGGAGAATGGAGATGAAAATTTCATATCTCACAGGGTTGCCATGGAGATGAAAGGAGTCAACAGAGAGAAAGCATCATGCAGAGCTTGGCACAGTCATTCAGTATTTCACTAAGTGTTTACTGAGTGCTAAGTATGCGCCGAGTGCTGGGGGACAGAGGGAGACAAAAGAGACTTGGCCTCTGTCCTCAAGAAGTGGACTCTCTAGCCCGGATGGCGTGGCTCAGTGGTTGAGCATCAACCCAAGAACCTGGAGGTCATGGTTCGATTCCCGGTCAAGGGACATGCCTGGGTTGCGGGCTCGATTCCCACTGGGGGGCATGCAGGAGGCAGCGGTCGATGATTCTCTCTCATCATTGATGTTTCTCTGTCCCTCCCTCCCTCTCTCTGAAATCAATAAAAATGTATTAAAAAAAAAAAAGAAGAAGTGGGCGCTCTAGTTGAGGAGATGGTTAATATACAAGTAAACAAATTTGCAAATGAATCGGTCTTGAGAAGAAAACAAATAGGATGCTAAGATAAAGAACAGCTGCAGTGAGGAGCGATCAGGATAGACCTCCCCAAGGAGGCTGAGGTCAAGAGGACAAGGAGAGTCGCTCACAGAGGGGGGAAGAGTAGAGAGAACAGCTAGTGCAAAGGCCCGGGGGTAGGATTAAGGAGTAGAGGCCAGGGATTCAGGCTGGATCATGCAGAGCTCTGGAGACCACTGTGAGGATGTTTCGTGTTATCCTGAGGCCAACAGAATGCCATTGAAATGTTTCAAACAGGGCGAGAGGGTAAAAGATCATCAGAGTTGAGTTTTGAGGAAGGGGGGGGGGGAGAGAGAGGGAAACATTGATATGTTGTTTCACTTATTATTATTATTGCTATTTTTTTTTTTTTTTAGAGAGAGTGGAAGGGAAGGGGAGAGACAGAGAGAGAGAAACATCCATGTGAGAGAGACACATCAATTGGTTGCCTCCTGCACACACCCTGACCGGAGCTGGGGATTGAGCCTGCAACTGAGGTACATGCCCTTGACCAGGAATCAAACCCAAGACCCTTCAGTCCAAGGGCCGACACTTTAACCACTGAGCTAAACTGGCCAGGGCTGTAGTTCCATTTATTGATGCATTCATTGGTTGATTCTTGCATGTGCCCTGACCTGAGATCAAACCCACAACCTTGGTATATCGGGACAACATTCTAACCAACTGAGCTACCCGGCCAGGGCCTCTACTTACTCTTATATGATCCCTTCAACAACCCTAGGAGGGAGGTGGTATTAATATTCTGTTTATACACAAGTAAACTGATGCTCAGAGAGGTTACACCAGTTGGTCCAGGTCCCCTAGACAGTATGCAGTGTACTAGGTCCCTGGGCTGAGAGGCTCCAGCACCCATGATCTTAACCAATCCGCTGATGCTTCTCTGAGGCCATGAACACCCTAGCGAACCCATTAAAATGCTGGTTCCTGGGCCAATTTCTGCACTTAATGCTTTTGCATCTCTGCAGAATAGGCCTGAAATTTTACCAGATGTTGATGGTGGCCACAGACATTTAGAAGCCCCAAGGCCACCCAGATAATAACTGGCAGAGCTGGGATTTGAACCCAGATCTGTCTAACCCAGAACCCACACTTTGACCCCTGCTGCTGACCGGCCTGACTGAGCTTTTCCCCGCACGGCTCCCTGCGTCTGGAACGCTGCTCATCCCATCTCTTTTCCTGGACGACTCCTACCCATCTCTGGGGACTCAGCTCCAATGTCACTTCCTCAAGAAAGCCTTTCTGATCCTTTCCCTCCCCCTTCGAGAACTAGCCTCATTGCACCCTGAGCTTGTCCTTTGTAGCCTGTAAGACAATTCTAATTATTGTGCAGTTATGGGTTCAGGGTCCGCCTCTCCCACTAGCCCGGTGCTGTCCCACGAAACTTTCCACAGTTACGCAAACGTTTCAGACCCAGGCTGTTCATATAGCAGCCACGAGCCACATGGAGCTCTGGAGCAATGAAATATGTTAGTGCAACCGAGGGATTGGTTTTTCAGATTTGGCATATTTTATTTATAAATTACATTTATACTATATATTATATTATGAAAGTTATTTCAAATACGAATTACATGATTCATGTTTAAATGTAGGTAGCCACATGTCACTAGTGATTACTGTATTGGACATGGCAGCTCTAGATTACAAGCTTCTAGAGGGCCAGGATAATGTCTCTCTTACTCAGTTGAAGAGTCTCTTGCATCAAGGAAGGCACCCAAGTAAAATGAATGAATGAATGAATGAATGAATGAATGTTGTCTGCAAAACTTGCTTTCAAGAAATCATCCTAGAAAGGCAAGACTCAGAAAATTCTAACTTGCACAAGGTCACACAATAAGGCAAAACTAGATACAAAATCTCAGCCTCCTGAATCTCCTGTACCTGGTGCTGTGCCTGAGTGGACAGCAGGTAAAAAGCAGAGGTTGTTCATGGTCTCAAATGAACCATCCTTTTAAGGAGTAAAAAATAAGTAAAAGCTTCTTATTATTTTACCTTTTTAAATTAAGTAAGGAATTGCCATGCCTGTATGTGAAGGAGCCCCCCAGTACAGGAAGGACTATCTTGTTAAGTACCCTCACCCCCTTTTCCCCTCCCCTGACCCTGTAAACTACTTAGTGGCTTCTAATCTAGCAACACTTGGCCTCCCACGGGACTGAACCTGTTCCAAACCCCACTCTTGCCAACCCTCCGCAAGGCACTCTGATTTTTAAAAGCCATATTGCTCTCAGGAAATCTGCTACCTGCGATCTGTGGATAACATAGGGTGTGGTTTAAAATCATCTCAGTCGTGATTCGTAACCCACTCGGATTCATGTGGCTGTTCCTTTTACTTTATTATTTTTTAAATAAGTCAAGGTCAACACATTTCAGGGCTAATTTTGACTTTATTCAAATGTAGAGTGGGGTTTTCAGATAATAATTTTTGGAAGTCCAACGTAAGGCGCCTATATATTCTGTTTTTATCAATGATCTTCCAGATGTAATAATAATAATAATAATAATGTGGGTTGAATGCTTTGTATCTGTCAGGTATATAGCACACACTGTCTCACTTGAGCTTCACAATAACCCTATGAACCAAATACAATTGTAACCCCCATTTCATGGCTAGGGAAACTGAGTCTCAGAAAGGAGAAGTCACTTGCTCAAAGTCACATAACCAGGAAGTGGCAGAGTCAGGATCTGAACCCAAATATGTCCTACTCAGCAGGCAATGCTCTTAACAGGTACACAACTTGGCCTCTCTAATAGATGTTCTATGTATTTATGTGCATAAAATATCAGAAAGAATAATTAAGAAACATAAAACTGGGTTGTGGGAAGAGAGAAACTTACTTTCCATTCTTATGTTTCTTTTTTACCTTTACCCTATTTGGATGATATAGTACATTATCTTATATATTAATAAAAATGAATTAATTTTTAAATTTAAATAAGTAAACACCTCTTATTATTTTACCTTTTTTAATTAAGGAAGGAATTGTCACAATTCCTGTATATTAGTGAATTAAATATACACTTTGAGTAATTTACAAGGTTCGCATGCTCTGACATTATTCGAAAATTTATCCCAGTAAAACTGCAGTTCTAATATGAATAGTATTGTTATCGTGAGTACCAAATTTCATATTTCAGTTTCTAAATTATTTTTTCATTTTGAGGTAATAGGTTGGTTTTTTAACATGATATTTATTTTCAATGGAAGTGGTGTGTTTTCCTTGAGAGATCTGCACTCAGCTATGTCCATTGTGATGTGTTCGTACGTCGACCTCTGGCTATGATAACTGAGCATCCTTTAGCACTTGTGAAATAATGCTGTGTTATATAAGCTATGCTATTTGTGGATCAATTAATAAAAGCTTAAAAGTAAAATCTGAATTAATTAAACACTTGAAATGAAAATTAATTTTACACTGATTGAGAAGTAAATATTGCAATATCCTTCAGTACTCAGAGCCTCAGAGAGCTGTGTCAGTCACACTAAAAGTCACTTGGGAGAATTCCTCAGTGGCATAGAGAGAGAGAAAAAAAATCTTCAAGTCAAGAAAATACACACGTACCAACAATATAATATCCTTCCCAACAAACCCAAATGATGTCTACTGCTCCCATCTGGATGGCTGGTGCTTCTAAAAATTAAAACAACAGTCCCCTTAGTGTTCTTTTTAATGCCCCATCTCATACTCTCAGAATTTGCTTAACAAATCCCCGTTGGCTTGTGGCAGGAGAAATCCTTAAGCCCCTCTGCAAGGCCCCGTCCTTTCCATTGCTTGGTTCTATTTCCTTAAGATTCTCAGAATAAACTTGGTATCGCTTTAAAATGCCCGTCCTCGAGGCAGAGCATCCCCGATGTTCCCAAGGAAGCTGTTGACAGCGAGTCCCACTCCAGCTGCTACAAAAACCTCCCATTCAGAAGAAGGCAAGAGGCTCGGGGAGGGTGCACAGCCCTCTCATTCACACTCTTCGTAAACAACTGGACTCAGCCCAAGCCTCCCCTCTAGGAAGGCATCTCTCTCAGCGTGTTTGGAAACCAGCTGGCAACATCCGTCACCATCCCCTTCCAAGAGACCTTGCAGGAAAATTAGGAATTTCGCAGCACTAGGGATAGGCGTGAGGGCTGGAAATAGCCGGTGTCGTTGCCCGGGCTCCTAAACGCAGCCCACATTTCCAGACAGCGGCTGATGCTTTCCTAAAAAATGCACATCTCAGAAATCCCTCTCGGACCGAGAGCAACGAGAAGGGGAAAACATAACGCCCTGTAGGCCCGGCCGCCCCCCAACCCCCCAAGATTCAGGCGGTACCGAAAACAAATGGCACTGAGTCAGAGGGGCAGAGGCTGGGCTCGGGGGGTAGGAAGATGGCTTTTCTCCTGCATCTTCTCCTGCAGGCCTGTCTGCCCTGAACCGGTTCCCTTGCAATTCAGGCGGCCACGCAGCGATCCTCCCCCCCCCACCCCCCCGCGCCCCTGCGGGTTTCCATTTTTCAAAGGGGAGCCTGCCCGCCTGTCCCCCGCCCCCGGGTACTCACGGCAGCTGCCTGAGCTGGAATAAGTCCTGGTCCATGTCGGCGCTGCGCCGGGACGAGCCCTGTGCGTGGCCCTCACATGGTGGTGGCGGGGCGCGGGCGCCGCGCTTTCAGCACCGGGCGCCGGACAGCTCCCGCGCCGCGCGCTCCCCGGGCCCCGGGTCCGCGCCCAGCAGCCGGGCGCCCGCCCGCGAGACAAAGCGGCGGGAGGGGGCGGGGCGCGCCGCGCGGGGACGGGGCGCGGGGACAGCCCTCCTGCTCCGAGGGATCCACAGGCTCCCCGGGGCCGCCGCTGGTGGCGCGTCGGGGCGGCGCCCGGGCCGCGGCCGCCGGTGCGGGGGCCGCGCGGGGAGCGCGCTCCGGCTGACGGCGCCTCTCCAAGCGCCGATCGGCAGGGGTCCGTTACTGTTCTGGGGGTCACATTCTGCAAACGCGGGCTGCCATGACGAATGCGGAGAATGAAAAAATATATGTATTTTTTGGAACGTGGTCATGCATTTAAGTGACTGTGTATTGAGCATCTGCTGTGCGCCAGGCAATGTCCTAGGCGCTGGGCGTATGACACAGAGCGGGTGAGACATGTCACTGTCCTCGCGGGGCTGAAAGTCTAGTGAAGGGAACCAAGAAAAAAAGGTTAAGTATGAGAAGGCCAGAGATCGCTCATGCATTCATCCAACAGCCTTACTGTGCGGTTTTTACAGCCCCGACGCTGAGAAGCAGAGACCAGTGACAGGGCATCCCTGCCCTCAGAATTCCCCCCATCGGGTTCAGCGGGCAGTCACTGCGAACGCACGCGAGATTTCTTCTACAGGGGACAAAGGTGTTCCAAAATTAGATTTAAAAAAGGTTCCACAGTCGCATATATGAATTATACTAAAAAGCATCGGATGGGACACTTTAAAAAGGTGAATTATAGGGCGTGTGAATTATATATCAATAAAGCTGTTCCTTTTATAAAAATTATTTTTCCAACATTTAAATAGAGAGCTTTTTATGTAATTGGATTATTAGCTTCTTGGGAAAGGGGGGCAGCATTTCTCCGCTGGGTCTTCCTTTCTCTCTGGCCACTAGCAATTGGGGCCTCAAAATAGCCTGGCCGCAGCAAGCTTTGCACGTTTCTCTTTTCTGCCTGCTCTCTGGAGACTTTTGAGGTGCACCCCTTGAACACTGGGAGAATACTTAGTACAAAATAGGCATTGAAAAAATCTTAGAGGATTAAATTAATATGTATTGTTTAAATTTATAAAATACAATGTTTTTTCTTCTTTCTTAGAAATGTGGTTATATTTTCCTAAAGCAATGGTGGGTCAGCATCCCCCAGAGGACTTGTTAACACAGAGGTAGCTGGGCCCCACTCCCAGAGTTTCTCATTCAGCAGGTTTGGGGTGAGACCTGCTTTTGCATTTCTAATAGGGTCCCAGGTGATACTGATGCTGCTGAGAATTGAGAATCCCTGTTCTAAAGTTGCATCTGGATGATATTATCAGCCAAGAAAAACATGGCTCATATTTTTATACCTCTGATCTTTGAGACATCCTTGGGCAGATGGAATATTATAAAGGCCATTGCCTCCAGCTAACCACATTACCCATCTGTGTGGGAAATGGGGGCATGCCAAAAGCCAGATGGGTTTTATTTCACGTTGGTGTAATGCACCATGATTTCCCCCATCAGCTTTTTGTGTGTGTTTTTTTAAGTGAATATTTTAAAATAGAGGCTGGCACCCTGACCAGGTGGCTCTGTTGATTGGAGCATTGTCCCATACACCAAAAGGTTGTGGGTTTGATTCCCAGTCAGGGCACATTCCTAGGTTGTGGGTTCAGTCTCCCCACCTCTCTTCCTCTCTCTCTCAAATCAATAAAAAAACATATCCTCAGGTGAGAATTTTTAAAAAATTAGAATAGAGGCTGGAATAGAGCCTGAAATACTGAATGTAAAAAGCATGTGCTACGTACAAGCGGTTCTCCAATCAGCTGAGTTTTAAACCCTATTTTTATCAAGACAAAATTCTACTAGTTATAAAAATGGCACTTATTTTTTAAAAAAAAATGTCTTTATTGATTTCACAGAGAGAAAGGGAGAGGGGGAGAGAGAAATAGAAACATCACTGATGAGAGAGTCATCGATTGGCTGCCTCCTGCATGGCCCCCACTGGGGATCAAGCCCGTTTGCATGTGCCCCAACCAGGAATCGAACAGCGATTCTGGATAATAGGTCGATGTTTAACTGCTGAGCCACGCCAGCCAGGCAATGGCACTTAATTTTAAAAGGCAAGCCCATGGATTTAAATTCATAGAGATTTTATTTTTTTATTTTGAGAATTGACATTGGATAAAAGACTGAAAGGGAAAACTAAAACTTTGGTGGTAGATTTCTGCTCTGCTAGCCATGCCCAAGGGATGGCACTGCCACCTGGAGTCACTCCCAGGTCCCTGGCATTGTGCTGGGAGGTGTAAGTACCTCTTAGCTTTACCACAGGAGCCAACAGAAAGGCGAGGCTTGGCTAGGAGGTTAAGCCCTTGTTTAAAAATGTCAAGGCATCCCTGCCAGGTGGGTCAGTTGGTTGGAGTGTCATGCACCAACACTTCTGACACCAGACGAGTGGGCTTTCCCCCCTCACTAAGCAACTCCCTCTGCGACCAGCTGGATGTCCTAGAATTTAAGTCAATACTGACACTATCTACCCGGAGATAGTGTCATATCCAATAGGCCAAGGGCTCAGCGTCACAAGACCACTCCCACCTCACTTCAGATGCCACTTGCAAATAGGAGATCCTCAGGTTACCCAAAACTTCTGATTCGACTACCAATTGGAGGTTCCCATGGCCTTCTCCTCAAGTTCGATTAATTTGCTAGAGTTGTTCAGGCAAACTCCCTAGAGCCCAGGGAAACACTTAGGGAAACACTGCAGGGAAGCATCTGCATCCTTTAGCGTATCCTTTAATTACCTTAACCAACTTCCTTTTTGTTGTTGTTAATCCTCACTTGATATTTTTCCCCTTGATTTTTTAGAGAGAGTGGGAGGGAGCGGGAGACAGAGAAACACCCGTGTGAGACACATCAGTTGGTTGCCTCCCGCACGCATTATATTTCTATTGAACAGCACTGTTGACTGCTGATCATGTTTCCAATTACAAGCTGTGTCAAAAGACATTACTTCTCTAAAGTTCTTGGGTTTCCGAGGATGTAGAATGCAGACAATGTTACGGTTGGCCCGAAGACCGACTGTGAATGAATAATGCATGTGACATGCTTAGCAATGCCCCCAAGTAAAAGATAAATTTGATGGCTATTTTTAAATAGTTTCTCTATTGATGCCGTCAGAGATGGGCCGTGTCACACGCTCGGTAAAGGCCCTCTCTCTGCGACCTTAGCAACTCTGACGACAGAAATAACTAACGCTGTTCGCCGCCAGAGGCCTGACGCCGCTTTCGGGCCGAGGCCGCCCTCTCCACGCCAAAAAGATGAAAACGACCCAGGCTCCCTCCTGAAAGCGGGGTATCTGTACTCATGAAAGGAGCCCCGGCAAAACCCTGAAAACAAACCGTTCCCGGGCCGCAGGGCTTCCTTTAGCGACCGCAGCCCGGCCCATCGCCATGGGGGGCGGAAAAAATAAAAAGAGGGAGGAAAAACAGGATGTGGTCCGGCGGCTTTTCGCCTCCGGCGGCGGCTGTTTCCGGTCCTCCCGGCAGCCTGTCCTTCGCTTCCCCTTTCCCCCGAAGAGCTGGGACTCTAAGCGCGGGTTCCGCCGCCCCAGGAGCCCTCGGAGACTTCTGTCCGTCAGCGGCGGCGGCGGCGGGGGCGCGGGCGGCCGGGCAGCGGGGCGGCGGCGGGCCTTCCGCGCGGCCGCGATGCTGAGCTCCGGGGCGCAGGCGGCGATGAGCGCGGCCGACAGGGCCCTCCAGCGCTTCCTGCGGACGGGGGCGGCCGTCAGGTGAGCTTTGGGGGGCGGGGCGGCCGGAGAGGCCGGGCCCGGAGCCCCCGGTTTGGGCCTCGCGCGGCCTTTCGCGTCCCAGCCGGGGGGTCCCCAGCGCCGGGGTGAGCTTTCTGGAGGCTTTTGCGTCCCGCGGGGTTGCAGGCCCAGGCCCTGCGGCGGGAGGGCCGCCAGGTCTCCGGCCACGCCAATTCTGTCTGCACTCCCCCGCCCTCCCAGCGCCCCCCGTTTTACCAGCGCCCCCCACGCCGGCGTACCAGTGCCTCCTGCAGCCCTGTCATGGTCCCCACAACTTCTAGGGACCCTCAGGCTTAAGGCTTCGAATCCTGTCAGTGCTCCTCGTACCTCTCAGTGCCTCCCAGGACCCCTTTTAACCCTTTCAGGAGACCCCCAACCCTTATGGGTTCCCGGCCTTGTCAGCTCCTGGCCTGCCCGGGGTCCCCGGTCTTGTCAGGCTCGCCAGCCTTGCCATGGTTCTCAATCCCGTCAAGTGTCCGGGGCCTGCACCCCCTCCCCCCATCCCTGTCGGTCCCCCTCCCAGTTATTCCAGGGGTCACCTCTTCTCTCTGGGTCCCCAATCTCATCAGTGACTCATTATTTTGCAAGGGTCCCTAAGTTACTCAGGACCCCTTGTCCTGTTAAAGCTCCCAATCCTGCTAAGGTCCTCCATTCCTGTTAGGGCCCCCCCCATAGTATGGTCCCCCAATTGTCAGGGCCCCTATTTCCCTCCTGTTCTCCACCGTCCCCAGGCTCCAGGCGTCAGAGCTGAGCACTGCATCTTTATTACTGTCCCTAAGTGACCGGGACCTGTTGTTCAGGTCCACTTCCTGCCTCTGGAACTGGAGCAGGTCTGAAGATACTTCTTATCCCAGGCTGGGAGCCGTCGGTGGCTCTCCTGTCCGTTGTCCCCATTCTGTGGGTGGGAAACGTGTCTTGAGACGGCCTTGCCTGGGGCCCTGCAGCTGACCTGATAGCAGAGCTGGGGGGCTAGGCCAGGTCATTTCACTCCCAGGGCCCATATTCTCACGTCATTTTGCAGAGGAAAAGCATTTCCAGAGTCACTGCTTGCCCCTGGGTCTTTTGTCCGCGCCCCGCTAAGGATGTGGGCGAGGCCTCTTTCCCACCCCTCCAGCACTGTTGTCCTTCGGTTTCCCTCATGAGCTTCGTGGTTTTTAAGCACAGGCCTGGCATCCCGACAGGCCGAAGTTCAGATCCACACCCCCTCACCCACTTTGACCAAGTTGGCTGCGTCTCTGAGTTTCCTCATCTCTAAAAATGGAGATGATAGTGGAACCTCGCTCCGTGGGATTGTTTCCAGGACGAGCTGAGATGATCGCGGTGCCCGACACAGAGTATGCACTTGGAAATGTTAGTGTTTGAATAGGGGATTTTACAGCTTATGTATAAGTGCTTTACCATTTTAATGATGGTCCTTTTTAGTCTTTCCAGGCACTTCTGTGAATGCACCTATTGTGTAAAGTCAGCACGGTGATGCATTGAGAAACTTTAAGGATAATTTTCATAAATGAACTGAGATTATAATAATCATAGCAGCTGACGTTTACTAAGCTCTTACATATATATAGATAGATTATCTAATACATTTATGGTTTGCTTTATTTAGTGGAAATGCATAACTTTGTATAAAAACAGTGTTTTAAATTACTGGTGAAATTTCTCAGTGTGTAGTAAAAGAATAACTTCATTATTCAAGACAAGCCTAAAATTAAGAATCTTTAACCTAATAAATACATAGAAGATCTTATATGCTATCGTATGCCTCCTCTCCATTAGTACTCTAAAAGATACATCCATTTCTATGTTTTCTCCGATAGCAACCATTCAGTGAATATTATTGAGAGCCTACTATGTGCCAAGTATGATCTAGACACTTGGGATGTGTTAAAGAGTAAATAGACAAAGATCCCTGCCTTCAGGGACTTTGCATTTCATTTGAGGGAGATAGACAATAAACATAGTGCATCAGTGAATTTTATATTAGAAGGTGGAAAAGAAACTGGGTAAAAGGGACCAGGAGTGCAAGTTCTAATAGTTTGTTAGAAGTGAAGGGGAAGTGAGGGAGTGAGCCAGGCAGTGACCTGGAGGAAGAGCATGCCAGGCAGAGGGAACAGCAGTGCAAAGGCCCCGAGATGCGAGTGTGACGGACGGCGAGTGTGGCAGTGGAGTGAGAGGCCGTGGAGGAAGAAAACCCTGGCTTCTCAACTCAGTGAGATTGGACTTTTGAAAGGTTATGCTCTGACTTAGGTTTGAAATCCTAATGTCGAACTGTGCTGATGTTCAAGACATCAAATCCTATGCTGTATATGACCTGAACTCAAAAGTTAGGTATGTGGCGGGCCTGTGGATTATTTTGATGAAATGTAATTTCTTCATATATCTGTATATACACATAATGTGTTTGTGATGAGCGAAGACAGTAAACTGATTTTCTCTTTTAGATATAAGGTCATGAAGAACTGGGGTGTTATAGGCGGACTCGCTGCTGCGCTTGCAGCAGGAATATATGTTATTTGGGGTCCCATCACAGAAAGAAAGAAACGCAGAAAAGGTAAGAGCATGGCCCTGGCATCATGGTCTGTGGACTTGGCCCAAACCCTTATTACCCAAAAACTGTACAAAAAGAGGAGGGCATTCTTGGTTCTCTTGTATCTTCAGTTTTTGAACGGTACTCTTTTTTTTAAAAAAATACATTTTTATTGATTTCAGAGAGAGGAAGGGAGAGAGAGAAACATCAATGATGAGAGAGTCATTGATCGGCTGCCTCCTGCACGCCCCACACTGGGGATTGAGCCCGCAACCCGGGCATGTGCCCTGACCTGGAATCGAACCATGATCTCCAGGATCACGGGTCGGTTCTCAACCACTGGGCCACACCAGCCGGGCTGAACAGTACTTTCTTTTAAACAAAAATTAATTTTAATGACTGGTTATTTTATACCCTGTAGTAAAAAGATTTATATTTCATCTCTCAAGTCCTGAGTTTGAGACATGCTTTGTAATGAAAAAATTTAAGTAGCTTAATTGCCTAGTGTTCTCATTAATATGGCAGTTATGTTTTCTAGTAGTACAACTGACTAATGATACGCGTTGTGGCTTCACTGACTAGCTGGTAGTTACTAGTAAATGTTTCCAGTTAGTTTCTCCATTAACACAAAACTTTCCTTAGTTTTTAAAATATGCCCTTTTGTAAATGTTGCTCCACTTACACTGATTAAAAGTCAGCCTTGAGGGGAGGGAGGGATAGTTGTAGCAAAATGTTGGTCATTGTAAAATCTGAGGATGGTTATAACTGGAGTTGATTATATATTCTCTCTTTTTTTGTGCATGTTTGAGAACTTTCATAATAAAAAGTTTTTTTAAAACATCCGCAGAAGAGGGAAGTATGTCAGATTTTGTTGCTCTCTCTGCAGAAAGACTGGTCAGAATTGCTATAGTGTCTCTCCCACTGATTATAAAAACAAAATCATTGTCGCCAGGGAGCAACAACAGAACGATTGTTTTCTTCTATGCTGAGAAACATTGCTTTCTTATCAAAGGAGAGAGAGGGGATGTGGGAGGGAAAGAGAGCGAGGGAGAGAGAGAGATGTTACCGTGTGTTTTTGTACAATGTGGGTAAACCAAACTGTACCAGACACTGTGGTGGGTTTCAAAAGTAACGCTCGACATGGACCTGTCCTTCTGTCACTACAGTCTCCTGAAGGGGCAGTACTAGGACAGGGCCTCGGCATGGACGGAACGCTTGGCTCCGGATCTCTGGATAAGGGTTTTCTCACATTCAGATTTCAAGTTCAAGGTCACGATGCAGAAAGTCTGGGTCACAAATGGGAGAGAGTAAAAGTGTTGGTCCCATGTGACGTGCTATTCTCTTTCCCGCCCCCCTTTTTCTAGGGCTTGTGCCTGGCCTTGTCAACTTGGGGAACACCTGCTTCATGAACTCCCTGCTGCAAGGCTTGTCCGCCTGCCCTGCTTTCATCAAGTGGCTAGAAGAGTTCACCACCCAGTACACCAGGGATCAGAAGGAGCCCCCCCCGCACCAGTATTTATCCTTAACACTGTTGCACCTCCTGAAAGGTATCTAGCTGGGAATTTAAGGGGGACTGTGTACATTTTCAAAGCAGCAGCCCAGATGACAGACAAAGGATTAATAGCCTCTGGGTAGAAAAAGACCATATAGATCATTATGGAAAAAACACAGTTTAGTCACAGATGATTATAAAATACTCTAGTTTCTAAAACATTTAAGTATGGTAGCCTAGGAAGGAAGGTAATTTGCCAGAGAAATAATCCAAATTCTATTTCAATAGATACAAAGTATATCTAACAGACACCCAAATATTCAATTTAACTGTCATCAAAGAAATATAAATAAAATAATAGTGAGCTACCATGGTTTTTTGCCTGTCGGCAAGGATTGAAAAACAAATCTATAGTCATGACCAGCTGGTCCGGGGTGGGGGGGTAACTTTCAGGAAAGCAGTTTGGAACTACGTAGTCATAGCTTTCCAGATGTTCCGTACCATTTGACTTCAGTGAAGCCAAGACGTCTACAGGTAAAGACTGGACAGAAAAAAATCAAAATGTTAGCCATGGCCATTTTGGTATTGTGTAGTTGAGAGTTTAAAAACATCTTTTTTAAAAAAAAAACTATACTTTTTAAAACTTTCAACAGTAAGCATATGTTATTCTCATAGTCAGGAAAAAATTGGATTGAAAAAACACTCAGCTAAATATCATTTCACTGAGGTATTTTCCCATGTGATGTCAGCTGAGACAGAAATCTTTATGAAGCAAGTCCTGCTTCTCTGAATTTCTCTTACTGCCCTGTTAAAAAATACTGTTCCAAAGACTGGGGCGGGGGGGGGGGGGGGGGGGGGAAGGAACCACACACACCAAAAAACAAAACAAAGACTGTGTGAGAAGCTGAAATGTCCACGTAGGTGTTATGATGCAGGTTTAGGGGTTGTCGTAACCATGAACACAGTGTGTGACCCAGTGCTAGGATCCAGAGCCTTCCCTGGGCAGCTGTACCTAGACTGTATCTTCCTTTCTCTGCTTTTGCTTCTCAGTGTCTTTTATTTTGACTTTTAGAAGTAAATTTTAATTGTACAAGTAACGCATGCACAAATTCTCCTTGTAAAAAATTAAAGCATTACAGATAAGGCTGGGGTCCCTTTAATCACTACCCCAACCCTGTTCCCTCCCTTCCTTCCCAAAGTATCACATAAGTGTATATACTTCCAGACCATTTTCTGTGCATTTAAATACGTTTCTGAGTACCCGTAGGAATTGTATATTGTTTATGTTTTTATGACCCAATAACATAATATGCATTAGAGAAATGTCCATTTCAGGACGTGTAAGCTCTACCTCCTTCACTGTCGTTGTGTGTGTGTGTGTGTTTATTGGCCTTATATATGTTGTCTTCTGTGAATTGCTTGCACATATCCTTTGCCCATTTAAAAATACTGTGGTAAAACACTCAGAACATGAAATTTGCCATCTGAATGATTTTTAAGTGTACAGTTCAGTCCTGTAGCATTAAGTACATTCGCACTGTTGCGCAGCTACAGCTGTTACTCCCTCATCTCTGGAACGTTTTCATCCCCATATCGAAACTGTACTCATGAAACAGCTCCCGGCTCCGTGCTGCTCCCAGACCCCAGGAACCACCGCTCCTCTCGCTCTGAGAACCTGACTGCGTACGTCCATTAAGGGCACTCATCCGTATCTGCCCTGCATCTGGCTTATCTCACGTAGCCCGATGTCTTTAAGGTTCATCGCGCTGTAGTATGTATCAGAACGTCGTTCTTTTTTAAGGCCGAGTGTAAACAGTTTCACATTGTGTCTCCATTCGCAAGTCAGTGGCTGTTTGTGTTTTCCCCACCTGTTGGCTATCACGGGTGACGCTGTTATGAACACCGCTGTACAAACTTCTATTCAGGCCCCGGCTTTTAGTTATTTTGGGCATAAACCCAGAAGTATATGAATCAAATGGCAATTCTGTTTATTTTATGAGGAAGCACCGTTTTGCTTTCTGTAGTGTCTGTACCACTTTCCGTCCCCGCCAGCAGTGCGTAGGGGTTCCAGTTCTCCCCATCCTTGCCAACGTTTGTTATTGTCTGTCTTTTTGGTAACAGCCATCCCATTGGCTATGAAGTGATATCTAATTGTGGGTTTCATTTGCATTTCCCTAACGATAAGTGATGTTAAGCATCTTTCCATGTGTTTATTGTATATTTGTATATCTTTTTTTTTTTTTTTAGAAATGTCTATTCAACTCCTGTGTCCATTTTTGAATTGTATTTTTGTTGAGTTTCAGGAGTTCTTTATATATTCTGGATATCAATCCCTTATCAGTATGTTATTTGCAAACCTCATTCCCTTTTACAATTGCATAGTATCTATAAACATTGAGACACCCCAGTTTATTTAGCCATTTGCTTCCGGTGCCTTACAACAAACAGGCTTGTAGCGAACACCCTTATACATGTTAGATGTGTGGGGTAGATCCTGAGAAAGTGAAATTGCTGGATTGCAGGGTGTGAAAATTCATAGACATTGCCAAGTTGCCCCACAGCATTTTAGGCAAAATTGAGCTAAAGGGAACATTAAAATGTCCCCTTGGGTGGGAAGAAACTGATGAAGGGCTGGCCGCTGGGTGTAGGAGGAAGAAGGAAGGTACAGTTCCTTCCCCTGTGGGCTCCCTTTGTTCGGGAGGTGAAGGTCAGACCTCAGAGTTTATTTGTGCTGGTAACACAAGCCTCAGGACGTCTCCACACTGGCCGCCAGGGCTGCCGCTTCTACACAGGTCACCGCACAAAGTCGTGGCCATGTTCAGACAGGAGTGTGGGTGGCAATGTTCTGAACCTCCAGGGTCAGGAGCCTGAAGCATTCAAAGGAATCCTTCAAGTTCACTGGCCACAAATCAGGGAGAAGAAACAGGCCGGCTTAGTTGATCTGGGAAGTCATTAAACTCCCAGAAACTGCACTCAGGTGATGGGCCCCTATATTTTATCTCCCACCGTGGGATAGGGAGTGGTCAGGATCAGGAATCGGCAAACTGTGGCCCATGGGCCAGATCCGACCCACTGCCTGTTTGTGTAAATAAACTTTTATGGAAACACAGCCATGCCCATTTGTTTAATACTGCCTGTGGGTGCTTTTGTGCTCTATCCGCAGAGTGGAGGCTTTGCCACAGAGCTTAAAATGTTTACCAGCTCCTGACCTACTTGTAATTATAATATAAATTCATAAGCCCATCAAACTTTTTTTGGGGGGTTGCACTGGAATTAAAAAAAATTTTTTTTCCAATTACAGTTTACATTTAATATGTTAGTTGCAGGTGTACAGCATAGTGGTAGACATGTTACAGAGTGATCCGCCCGATAAGCCTAGTATCCCCAATGCCATACGTAGTTATTCCAATATTATTGACTGTGTCCCCTCTGCTGTACTTTACATAAGTGACTGTTTTGTAACTGACGATTTGTAGTTCTTAATCCCTTCATCTTTTTCACCCAGCTCCCCAAACCCTCCTCCTACCTGGCAACCATCAGTTTGTTCTCTGTATCTGAGTTTGTTTCATTTGTGTTTTAGATTCCACGTATAAGTGAAATCATATGGTATTTGTTCTTCTCTGTCTGACTTATTTTACTTAGCATAATACCCTGTGCTAAGGTATTAGCAACGTGATGCCATGTTGTCACAAATGGCAAGATTTCACTCTTTTTTATGGCTGAGTAATATTCCATTTTATATATGTACCACCTCTCCTTTACCCATTCACCCATTGATGGACACTTAGGTTGCTTCCATATCTTGGCTATTGTAAACGATGCTGCAGTGAACATAGGGGTGCAGGTGTCTTTTCGACTTAGTGTTGTGGATTTCTTCAGATAAATACCCAGAAATGGAATTGCTGGGTCTTTGTCTCTTGTTAATAGCCTTTGTTTTAAAGTCTATTTTGTCTGATATAAGTATTACTGCCCCTGCTTTTTTTTTTTTCCATTGCATGAAGTATCTTTTTCCATCCCTTTATTTCCCGTCTGTATGTGTCTTTCTATCTGAAGTTGGCCTCTTGTAGGCAGCATATGGATGGGTCTTGTTTTCTTACCCATTCAGATACCCGGTGTCTTTTGATGGCAGCACTTAATCCATTTACATTTAAAGTAATTATTGACAGGTGGTCTGTAGTTATTGCCATTTTTTATTCATGTTTTTTATTCCCCCTCTTCCTCCTAAGTCCTTTTAACATTTCTTGTAATATTGCTTTGGTGGCAATGAACTCCTTTATCTTTTTCTTGTCGGGGAAGCTCTCCTTTGATTCTAAACAACAGCCTTGCTAGGTAGAGTAATTTTGGTTGTAGGTCCTTTTCATCACTTTGAATATTTTGTGCCAGTCCCTTCTGGCCTGCAAGCCCATCAAACTTGTATTTTTGTTTATTAGGCTTGATTCTACTTATGATTTAAAAGGAAACAAATCAGCAGACCCACTTAAGCTGCCACGTGTAGCTTGATGCTTTACCATGATAATCAGAGACTCACATGGAGACAAAAAACTCACTTTGGAGACAAGCAGAGGCCTTATGGCCATGGGAGGGGAGTTAAGCACTGAGTGTGGGGTTGGACTAGATGAGTGTTTAAGGATCCTTCCACCCCTGAGAGTTGTGAGTTAAAATTATTTTATTCAGCAAGAATGTTGCAACATTAAATTCATGTTGATGATCGTGCAAATAACTGAAAAGCAATTGCTTTATATAAATGCTGCGGCCTTATGAAAAATTACATTCATTCAACAAACACAAAGTGCCTAATTGTGTACTAAGGTTACCAGAAAGAATGATGAAAGAGATACAATTCCAAGGTGGACGTTACAGTTCTTAAATTCTTAATTAGCTTTGATATGTTGTGCTGTGCAGGTTTTCTGGTTAGTTGTAATAGCTGGTGAATTAAAAACTGTGTTACCTTTTTTGTTTCCAGCTTTATCCTGCCAGGAAGTTACTGATGATGAGGTCTTGGATGCAAGCTGCTTGCTGGATGTCTTAAGAATGTACAGGTGGCAGATCTCTTCATTTGAAGAGCAGGTGAACACAACATTCAGGACAGGTTTACTTAGAGCATCCTTCCCACCGAGTTGGGGTCTGAGCTCACAGTGAGGGCTGGAAAACAGCTGCATTGCGGCAGTGGGGAGAAGAAATGGCAGGATTGACCGTGCCCGCGCCTTGCCCACATGTACACTTCTCTGACATTTCAGACAGCCTTCTGTTCTGGGCTAGAAAATGAGCTTTGTTCCTGCCCTCACGATCAGAGGGGAAATAGCTTCACCTGATGGATGGAAGGAGGGTTGGCAGGATAGGGGGGGTCATAAGCACAGTTACCAAAGAGCAAAAATCTTTTCAGTTCTTGCGTGAGTTTGCACTTCAGTGGATGATAGGGCATCTGGGTCCTCTAGAGAAGGGGCAGGTGGCTTCACCTGAGGGGCTCAGAGGTTCAGGCAAGACGCCTTTTTGGACCACACCCTCATTAAAAAGACAAAACAGTCTTCAGAAGCTGGCTTAAGGTGGCCCCAGACTGGGAGCAGCTGTCACTTGCGGCCCCAGGGCCTTGTTTGTTCCAGCCACTTCCACCGCCTGGTCCACAGCTACAGCTTCACTGTCTTCGTTGGTGCTGGCCGCCCTCCTCTTCCTCCCCAGGCCAACGGCAAGTCAGAGGCCGTGGCTGAGACAGATAAGTTCTGGGGACAAAAAGTCCAGTGCCCAGTGGTGCACTGGGACATCCTCACTGGCCACATGTCCAGGTGGCCTCGTCCAGTTTTGTGTTGGCTGCTTCTGCCTGAACCATCAGCCACTGAACCCGAGAAATGGGAGGTGCCTTTGGGCCCCCAAAACTGTGGGGCTGGAAGGAAAAGCATTTCAAAGCTCTGAAAAGAGGTGGGAGGGCTTTCTAGCTCCCCTTATTTTTAAAGGTTATCTGTTTCCACTTTACTCTGAAGCCATGCATGTGTTACTTTTTTTTTTTTAAGTACATTTTTATTGATTTCAGAGAGAGGAAGAGAGAGAGAGAAACATCAATGATGAGAGTCATTGATCGGCTGCCTGCTGCACGCCCCCTGCTGGGGATCGAGCCCGCAACCCGAGCATGTGCCCTGACCAGGAATGGAACTGCGATCTCCTGGACCCTAGGTCTATGCTCACCCGCTGAGCCACGCCAGCTGGGCCTGGGTTTACTTTTTAAACATGACGTTGATGATAGCTGTACTTTCTCACAGTGCACCTCGATTAATCTATGGTACAATGCGAAAGATTTTTTTCATCTAGAAAATACTTTGTAAACCCTCCTCTAACTGGAATTATTTAGCTGCATTTTTCATTCCTCTAAACTGAGAGTGACTGAGATTTAGTTCCCAAGAACATTAGATCCTCCCTGAGCGATTCCGAGTACATGGGGTTCCTAGAGTAGCCAAATTCACAGAGACAGAAAGTAGGATGGTGGTTGCCAGGGACTGGAGCGGGGAGGGGGCATGAGGAATTAGGGTTTAATGGGTATGGGGTTCCTTTGGGAAGATAAGAACATGCTGAAGGTGGATGGTGCTTATGGTGCATAACAATGTGACGTACTGAACACTGTACACTTAAAAATGGTTAAAATGGTGAAATTTATGTTATGCATATTTACCACATTAAGAAGGGTAGTCAGGTTGAGCGGAGGTCAGGGCCATCTGGACGAAGCTAAAACAGACGCAGAGAAGCTAGTGTGAAGGCAGCCCTGCAACTTCCTCTCCCCTCGGGGCTCAGTCCGTGGTCTTGGTTGTGAAAATGTCTAGGATGTAACTGCTTCAGTTTATGGAGCTGGGCCCCCGAGAAGGCGGATAGCACATCCCACCCACATTAGCTGGAAGGGGGCTGCCCAGTGGTCCCCACGGGGGTGGTTCTGATGCCGCCCTGGCCTCCCGGGGCCTCGCTGAAGAATGCTTCGCCCTTTGGCAGGATGCTCACGAATTATTCCACGTCATTACCTCGTCCTTGGAAGATGAGCGGGACCGCCAGCCCAGGGTCACACATTTGTTTGATGTGCATTCCCTGGAGGTAAAACCATTAACATTTCCAATACATTTAATTCGTTTCGTGCATATTTAATAGGTGTAGAGACCACAAGTACAATCTTTGTGCAACTTTAAACTCAAAAGTCAGAATCAGTAACAGTTGGCAGTGGGGGTGGGGCTGGGGGAGGGTCTTAACTGCACACTTTGCAGGGGGTGACTTGGAAGCCTCTTCAGAATGATCCATTGCTGCAATTTGTGTTGGCTTGAAAAAGAAACAATGTATTTCCCCCCCTATTTAATATAGGGGAACACAGCCCTGGGAATGCTAAGTGAATCTTCATTTCCCTGGAACATTATAAAAATTGATAAAAATTAACTAGTAAAAGGAGGCAATATCCTGGAGAGAGGAAGTGTGTTTTGATTGCATTTGATGAAGGAACTGGCCCAGTAGCCAACCAGAGAGGATGATTAGGCTGCTTTAGGAAACCTGTGTTAAAAGTTGGCTTCTTGGTACAATCAGCACAGAAACGCGTAAGCTGTAGGAGGAGTGTGGGTGGGAGAAGGATGGCAGTATTGTTTTCAGTCTCTCTTTTTACCCCCTACAGCAGCCGTCGGAAGTAACTCCCAAACACATCACCTGCCGCACAAGAGGTAGTCATTTTCCGTTGAACTGCAACACACAAGATGGGTACTCTTTAGATATGACAGTGATTTGCTTGTTTAAACATTTTTTTCTGGCGACATCAGTTCCGGCTTGACCTGTGTGTATTTGTGTTTTGGAAACAGCTTTTAAAGTGTTCCCTCACACCTCAGCCCACTCAGTTTCCTCCAGAAGGACCTGTTTCTACTACAAACAAGGGTTTTCTTTTTACCTTCTTGAAGTGATCCTGTGAGGAACTTAATAAGCTGAAACTCATGTTCTCAGCATTTCCACTGTGGCCGACTTACTGCAAATGATCACAGTCCTCCGCAGAAGGAATTCATTGTTTTCTTAAGACTTGGGGGGGGGGGGGGGGGAGACATCCATTCTTTTGTGCATTAGTGGCAATAAGAACGATTCTCTTTGGGGCCCATACTGTGTGCCAGGCACTGTAATATCCCATTTAAGTCTCATGGCAACTCTATAAAGTTGATGATACTGGGGAAAATGGGACAGTAATCATCCCCATTTCCAGTAAACCAAGGCTTATAGAGATGAAGTGAGTTCTCAGATTACATAACTAGTAAGAATCCAAGCCAGGCCCAAGGCCAGACTGCCAGACTCTAGGGCCTGTGTTTCTAATTAACATACCACACTGTGTTTATTCCACTAACGCCCATTCTATCAAAAACCCCCACAAAAACCTGTCAGAACTTGCTTATTCTGATATTTCAGAAGTTCATCTTACTTTATGGAATGTTCACTTATGGTATCCGTCTTCTGACATCTCAAACATTTCAAGCATATGTTTATAAAAAGACGTTACTAAACACAAATTCCTTTTTAAAATGTGGCTGTGCCCATTATACAGGAACCACACTTAAGGACCCGTGAGTTCTGTGATGGGAATGGCGTGTCTTTTTGATGTACGTCAATGAGGAAAAGCTATTTTCAGTTTCATTTTCAGGGGCGTTTTTTTTCCTAAAGAGGGCGTTGCAGCCACACACGAAAAAGGAGGGTGAATGTTGAGGTCGGTGCCAGGGGGCTGGAGGTGGCAGATCGAAAGATGTTTTGTGTTCCAGGGGCACCTCATCCCACTTCCAGTCACTGGAAACCTCAGCATCCCTTTCACGGGAGACTTACTAGTAACATGGTCTGCAAACACTGTGAACACCAGGTAAATACAATGCCCGCGCTTTCGTGCGAGGTTTTCTTCTAAGTTCAGGTTCATGAAGGATGGAGAGAGTGTGGGCGGACGTTGGCCTGTGGCGTTTGTGGTTGCCTGGGCTCTGCGCACCTCGTGGACGGACTGCCCCCCTGTGGTCGGCACTGACACGTCCTCTGATCCTCCGCGGCGTCTTCTGCGCCAAGGGCCACTTGGGTTGGCAAGACTTTGCGTCCCGAGTTTGGGTCTATGCCGATGGGGGACACAACAGATTCTAGGCTGTTGTGTTGTCTTTTGCTTTTGGAGTTTTAAAATAATTTTATCTTTGGAAATTTTCCAACATAATACAGAAGCACAACCGTCACCTCAGACAGTTTTAGGATCTTTTCATCACCCCCCCAAAAAGACCCGCGTCCATTAGCAGTTACTCTCCACCCCCCCCCCACACACACACATTTCCAGCCCCTAGGCAACCACTAATCTTTTTTTTTTAATTTTTTTAAATCTTCACCTGAGGATATGTTTTGTTTTGTTTTGTTTTGTTGTTTTAATTGATTTTAAAGAGAGAAGAAGAGAGAGAGAAGGGGCTTGTGCGGGAGGCAACCAATCGATGTCTCTCTCACGTCGATGTTTCTCTCTCTCTCTTCCTCTCCTCCCCCTTCCACCCTCTCTGAAAAAGCAGTGGAAAAATATCCTCCAGTGAGGATTAAAATAAAGAAAAGAAAGAAAAAAAACCACAATTTTACATTTGTTGTTTCCAAGTGCTCTTCAGTCCTTTCTGTAGACTCAAGTCCACTGGATGTTTTTTCCATTCAACCTAAAAAGATGCCTTCAACATTTCTTGCAGGTCTGTTGGCAACAAATTCACTTAGATTTAATTTGTACAAAAAAGGTTTACGTTTTGTCTTTTTTTTTTTTTTTTAAGGAATAGTTTTGCTGAGTATAGAATTTTTGGTTGACAATGTTGCTGTTGTTTTGGTTTATTTTAAATTCATCACTTTATAGGTATTGTTCTGCTGACTTCTGACCTGCAGTTTTTCTGATGCCAAGTCAGCATCAGTCATTTCGTCCCTTTGTACATAAAGTGTCATTTTTTTCTCTGGCTGCTTCCAAGATTTGCTCTTTAGTTTTGGATTTCAGCAGTTTGTCCATGCAGTGCATAAGTGTGGTTTTCTTTGTATTTGCTTGGACTTTGCTGAATTTCTTAAATCTGTACATTTATGTTTTCTACCAAATTTGTACATTGTTTTGGGGAGACCTTCAGACAAAAAAAAACCCTGCACAATGCAAATCTCACCCATGGAGCTCCTGTTTTTCCAAAACTTAACTTCTCTTCCATTTCTGCCTGCTTTTGGTAGCTCTCCAGTCTTTCAGATAGTTTTGTTTTGGTCCAGATTTTATAATTGTTATCTCAAGGAGAGTTAGTCTAGCCAAGCTACTCTGCCATCACCAAAAAAAGGCAGGGACTCTTACCCTATTTTATAATGTTTTTTGCAGTTAATAATATAACATGCACATCTTTGCACATAATCATGCATTCTTCTACTACACTATTTTTTTTAAATTTATCTTTATTGTTGAAAATATTACAGCTGTCCCCTCACCTTCTTCCCTCACTGACCCCCTCCACCTCTACAACAGTTTTTAATATAGTATTCCACTCTGATAGAATTTAATTACTCTAGAAATTTCAACTATTCACATTTTGCTATTATAAATAACGCTGTAGTTATGTGCATGGTTATTTCCTTAGGATAGAAATCCCCAAATTGCCGAGTCAGCTGTGGCATCTTAGTTTTCCCAAGCTGTTCTTTAGCATCATTGTACCTCTTGTGTTTACAAGGTGGTTTTTAGTAGAATTTCCTTCTAGGTAAGTACATTGTTTCATTGTGTTAATGTTGGAATCTAAATATTAAACTTTAATAAGCATGTATCTTCCTGTCTACAAAGTTTTGAATTGAACTTCAGTCCTTTCTGGATTTTCTGCAATATTTGTTTCAGAGTCCGGTTCGATTTGATACCTTTGATAGCCTTTCACTAAGTATCCCAGCTGCCACGTGGGTAAGTACTGATCTGTGGTTTACTTGGGGTCTGTCTTGGAGAAGTTGGAATCTGAAAGGGCACTGAGGCATTTGTGTAGCTCAGGTGCCATGTGTTACTCAGACCTCTGGTTGGTTGAACCCATCTTAGTTTTAATGTGTGGTACCGTGGCCTGTTGGGGGGGAGAAGAGGTGGACGGTTTTTCTTTCTGCAGAAATTTTGGGTTCTTTGCATACACACACATATTAATCTCACATTCAAAAATAACTAATAAAAGAATGTGGGAGTCCATAATTGCCTACAGTATTGTCCCCTCATTTCCTCTGATCCATCGCACTAGCAAGTCAAAGGTTTGAGCTCCACGTTTGTTCAGAAAGCACCCAGCCTGTGACGCTTTTTTGCCTACATAAGCAAAAATAAAGCTCTGAGATTCATGATGCCACCTGTCAGTCGTTTCAGTGTAGCTCCCCTTTGACTTGTAATAATGAGTTTCCTTCGTCTCGTGCTGTAGGGTCACCCACTGACCTTGGACCACTGCCTTCACCACTTCATCTCATCAGAATCAGTGCGGGATGTTGTATGTGACAACTGTACGAAGGTAGGCCTTCCGCCCCAGATATTGTCCCCCCACCGGCCTGTGTGCCCTGACGTAGCGCCTCGCACACCACTGACCCTGAGCTCTTCCGACTGTTCCCGGAGGGTCTTTTCAGCTGCTGCCATTTTTACCCAAGGCTGGGAAATTGGCAGCCCGTGGACCAAATCTCTTTCCCTGATGAGTTTTGTTTCACTCACCAAATGTTTAAAGAAGAAATCTGAATGCCATGCTTGAGATTGGACATGCCCTCTCCGATTTGCTACAGTCCCCTCTATCCCCACTTGTCTCACACCCCACCCGCTTTAGCTGTGCTACCTGCCGAACTCCCTCAGCAATTGAATTTCACCCTCTGAATTGAGAGAGATTGTGTGGAACAGAATTTTTGAAGACAGAATGGATTACATGCCAGTGTCAGAGCTGCTCCATTTCTCTTGCCTCCACTGCTGCTGTTACTTAAGGAATAAAAGTGAAAACAACCCACAAATAATTGGGCAGCTGAGTTGATTTCAGCAGGTAGAAGCCAAGTGCCAGCTGAGTAGAGGTATAAATCCCACCAACCGGATGGGCAGCTCTCCATAGATGCCCTCCCAGGAATTTCAGCTGAGAGATGCTGTTTCTTTTATTTCAGATTGAAGCCAAAGGGACGTTGAATGGGGAAAAGGTGGAACACCAGAGGACCACTTTTGTTAAACAGTTAAAACTAGGGAAGGTGAGCCCACACCACACACCTTGTCGGCTCTGCTTTCGAGGACTCTCGGTGGCCCGCGCCTGACACTCAGCACTTGCGGTCTCTCCCCCACCTGCAGCTCCCGCAGTGCTTGTGCATACACCTGCAGCGGCTGAGCTGGTCCAGCCATGGCACCCCCCTGAAGCGGCATGAGCACGTGCAGTTCAATGAGTTCCTGATGATGGACATCTACAAGTATCACCTCCTTGGGCATAAACCTGGTCAACACAGCCCCAAACTGAACGAGAAGGCAGGGCCCGCGCTGGAACTGCAGGACGGGCCGGCAGCCCCCAAATCAGGTGTGTGTCCGAGGAGCTCAGCTTAGGCAGCGGGAACCCGCAGCACAGAGGAAAGGGATTTGGCATCACCAGCTTCTGGGGCCTTTATGCCATGAAGGCTTGTCCAGTGGTTGCTGAAATTCTTGAAAGCAGCAGGATTGGGGGGCGAGAGGGGTCAGATTTCTTAAAAGAGATTAAAATTATATAGTAATGAGATGTATAGTTTTAAAAGCTTTCACAGTTGAAAAAATATAGGAAGAAAAGCTTAAGATATTTGGTCTTTTGACTGAGCAATAATTGGCTCATATATCATTCCAGTGAATTTCTTCTTTTAAAATATATTTTTAATGATTTTTTTAGAGAGAGTGGGGGGAAGGGAGGGGAGAGAAACATCAGTGTGAGAGAGAAACATTGATGGGCTGCCCCCCACCAGCCCCCCAACACTGGGGATCAAGCCCGCAGCCCAGGCATGTGTCCTGACTGGGAACTGAACCAGCCACCTCTTGGTGCACGGAGCCACACCAGCCAGGGCCCAGTGAATTTCCTTGTCCTTCCCCCCCGCCCCGGACAATCATCTCATTTATACAGAAAACGTGGGGAGGAAACGTCCTGGCTGGAGACCACTGAACATCTTACTGGAGCTGAAGCTTCTCTACCGAATGACTTTCTGAATTCTATTACTGGCCTCACTTGAGGCTGCTCGTTGAATTGGGTCCCAGTGCAGCAGGTAGCTGTTATCACCCTCAGTCTTACTGAGAAAGTCAAGGCTTCAGGAGGTTAAGTGACTGGTCCAGGGGCAAACAGCGGACGGGAGAACTGGCAGGAGGCGGCAGTGTTGGGCAGCTGTATAAATGTGTCTCATATACCTTGTAGAGGTCTTTAGAGTCAGAGGTGAGGAAGGCCCACCGACTCGAAGGGCTCCACGCCCGATCGCACCGCCTGCGTGCCGCCCCCACTCAAGTCACGACTGTCTTCCCTGCACCCCAGGTTTCCCCCACTCAGCGTCCTTACCGCTTTCTTCTTTCCTGCGTCCACACTTGCGTGGCCTGGCAGGACATCATTCACGAGGACACTGTATGTTGCCCTTTCTCAGTGGGATCAATAGATTAACATTGGAAACAGCTGGGGTGGGGAGCGGGCCCAGTCCTTGGCCTGTTTTAAATCAACCTCTTCACCCCAGCGCCCTCCTCTCCTGGGTGGGAGGCAGTGCAGGCCTGCTCGTGTTCAAAGCATGGTGGCTCTGGTTAGAGGCCAGCAATCAACTACTTGGTACTTAAAGCCCCTTACATGTGACACTTGAGAGAAAAAGAGGTGCACGTATCTCCTTAATTATTTTATCTACACCCATAAACATTTATTAGCACTGTTACATGTTGGCGTTCCTTAGAAGCTGACAGATGAAGGAGAACGTTTAGATCAGTGGTTCACAACAGGGAGTTTTGCCTCCCGGAGGACATCGGGCAGTGGCTGGGGGCATTTCTGGCTGTCACAACTGAGAGGGGTGTTACTGGTGTTTAGCAGGTAGAAGCCAGAGATGATGTTAAATATCCTACAGTGCACAGGACAGCCCCCACGACAAAGAATTATCCATCCCAGGTGTATCATGTCAAGGTGGAGAAACTTTGGTCTAGGTCAAAATGCCAGTCAGTTAGCTACTGTTTAACTCTGACACGGGCCCTTAGCAAACGGATTTACAAAGCTGTCAAAGCGAACAGTGGGCCAGGAGCTCAATGTGCTTTTCCTACTGGGGATTAAAACAGGGACAGAAAGGTGGGGAATTTTATAACATAAGAAAAAGAGAGATTTTTCTTTGTAGCATTATTGGGTAGTTAAATTTCAGCATAATCAAAACCGCGTTTTGCTTACCCACACCCGCTGCTAATTTTAATTGCCTCGCCTTTTTCTCTTGCAGTCCTGAATCAGCCAGGGGGCCCCAAAAGCCAAATTTTTATGAATGGTGCCTGCTCCCCATCTTTGTTGCCTACCCTGCCAGCCCCAGTGCCCTTCCCCCTCCCGGTCGTTCCAGACTACAGGTGAGCCGCTCTTTAGAGGCACAGTCTGCGCTCCTTGTAGGCTGCTGTTTCTCTCCGTTTCCAAAATTAGCTTTTCACGGAAATGAATGACAATGTAGAGATAGCTTTCTTTCATTTTAAGGTGGAACTTCACTATTACACATTCCTGTTTTTGTCCAAAATGGAAGTCACTTAAAAGTACATAAAATTTAAATATGTTATGTGCATGTGTGCACATATGTACGAATGTATGTAGAAAAAGTATAAAGCAGAAAAATTTTAATTCCTTGGGATACCACCTAGATATCACCAATTAAACCCTTAAAGTCTCCCCCTCTGTAGTGGGCGTGTGCACGCTCATAGACGTGCTCACAGAATGGACACCCTGCCAGTAAATATAGGTCTGTATTTTAATGGTGGTGTAATGTTCACTTGTACGGATGTACCGTTGCATTGACCCCCTGTCGTTGAATATCTAGGATTGTTTTACATTTTTGTTTTTGCCTGTAAACCTCTTTGTTGCATTTGTAAACCACTGGCATTTGTTCCTACCATTTAGCTCCTCCATGTACCTCTTCCGGCTGATGGCAGTTGTCGTCCACCATGGAGACATGCACTCTGGACACTTTGTGACTTACCGACGGTCCCCACCTTCGGCCAAGAACCCTCTCTCGACCAGCAACCAGTGGCTCTGGATTTCCGATGACACCGTCCGCAAGGCCAGCCTGCAGGAGGTCCTGTCCTCCAGTGCTTACCTGCTGTTCTACGAGCGTGTTCTTTCCAAGGTGCAGCACCAGAGTCGGGAGTATAAGTCTGAAGAATGACTGTGTCCCGGCCCCAAAGCTAGACCTGATGGCACTGTCCACACTGTCCAGGAAAAAGACAAAATCAGAGCGTGTGTGTGCAAGCAGCCCCGCAGAGTCCTTCAGCCTTCTGGTGTGTCCTCAGAGCAGGCTCCACCAGAGAGCCAGTGGCCCCAACTCAAACCAAATCGGGCTCCCTGAGCAGCTCCGCTAGTGTGCACCGGAAGGTGTTGCTGTCGTGTTAGGAAAGCATTCATTGTGTCTAGAGCGTCTTTTTACTCACCTGATACAGGTAATTAAAAGAAATCAGGCTCTGGAAGACATCTTTTTTATATTCTAATATGCTAGGTGTTCTCAGAGGGCAGGTAACTTTGTCAGATCCTCTGGTGTTTCAGCACAGATCTTTTATTTTTAATAAGCAGGCCCATATGAAAACTGTTGACAAGAATTGAAATCATTAAAGGCAGCAATTTAGAAGGAAAAGTGCCTTTCACTTCCGCTTGCTTTTGTAGCACGGCCATTCCGGAAAATAAACGTTCTCTAGGAGTCATAGCAACAGTTTTTGAGAAGTTCTCTTCCAGGTTTCTCAGTGGCTAGCAAAAGAAGTTAAAAGATGCCTAAAGGACACCCGCCTTTCCTTTTTTGTATGTTTTTCTAATCTCCTGATTCTTTATATATAGTAAAAGCTTGTCTGCCAAATCTGCCCCTCGGGGAAATTCTTTCACCAGTTCTAAGGGAACTGCTCACTCGTTGCTTTTACCTTCTGTACTGGACAGAGATGGGATTATATTATGAACCCGAGAAACAGCCAGAATGGAGTGGTCTCTGGACACCTGCGATTCCTGGCTCTGTAGAAGACCCTTTCCCGCAGAGACCCGTTTTGGATAGTTATTCTCATCTGTTTATTGCTCACGAGGAGCTCTTAAGACTTACAGGTGGGCCCGGGGCTGTGTAAGAAGACATCCCTGCCTTGATCTGAGAGCTTGAGTCCGAAGGAAGGGCACCAGCCGCGGGGCTGCAGTCTCCATGGACCTCTTCCCTCATTTGTAAAGTGAAGGGGTTAGATTCGGTGACCAGCAGAGGCCAGGCTTTTCCACAAAAAGCAGTCTAAGATATTTTTCAAACTTGTAACTACAGCTGACGCCTGGAATTGCCATGCTGTTAAGCTCTATGTTCTGAATGTACTCGTTTCCAGCAGCCTAATACAAAAACTAGTGAGCTCTCTCCCCCCCCTTCAGGTAAGTCTCATGAGCACAGCCCAGGGCCCAAGGCATTTTGATGACACAGGAGTAGCTCCATTTTAGCTCCATTTTTGTATTTGAGACAAAAGAAAAAGGGTACCAAACTCATGAACTCTTCAGAGATTTGGAATCAGACTTGTCCAAAAGGCCACCTGAGGTGAGGCTAAGAACCGTGCTTCCTCCAGTGGAGGTGAGCTGGCGGATACTTCTAGACAATGCCTCGGCGTCAGCTAAAAGCACAAGAGGCCCAGGTGACCACCCTCCCGCAGGCCCAGCACACATCCTGAGGACTGACTCGCTGCCATAGAGCGGACTGTGAAGGTTCTCCAGGCCGTGGACATCGGGATGGGGGGAGCAGCTGGAAATGTCTGATCCGTCCCTTCACTGCGGCCCCCTCCTGATTGTTGCAGACCCTGGCTTTGATGCTGAGACGTGCATACCCGTTTTACCTGTCTGATGGAACAAACACCCAGTTGTATGACCTTAAATTGCTCTCCAAACTCATAGCTTTGAGTAACTGCTGCTCTGCCACTGCTCACTCTTTGAAATCTGCCACTAAAGAGAGACATCGGGCATGGAAGGGGCTAATCCTGTGAACATGTTGTAAACAGATTGTTGGTCAGAGGCCAGGGTGTGAGCCAAGGTTGTAAATGTGAATGATATCTGTGCAGTCTCATAACCTGACTTAAAGCTGACTTCATTTTGTAAATTATCAGGCATTAAGTAGCAGCCAGATAATCTGATTTCTAGTTTTAAGTTATTTACAAAATAGCTTCTAAGTTAAACTAGTAGTTTATGCCATAATAACTGATTTATGTACTTGCTAAAGGTACCTTTTGTATCTGCTGTGTATTATAGCAATAAAAGAATCATTTTGTTAGGAAAAAAAAATCAACTTGTATTCTTTCATAATTTTTTTTTAATCCTTACCTGAGGACATTTTCATTGATTTTTAGAGAGGGGGGGAAGAGAGAAAAAGAAACATCAACCGTTTGCCTCCAGCACGCGCCCCGACGAGCGCCTCTACTGGGGCCAGGGATGGGACCCGCAACCTACACGTGTTCTGACCAGGAATGGAACCCGTGGCCTTTCAGTGTGTGGGACGACGCTTCTACCGACGGAGCCACACCCGCGGGGCCCATAATTTACTGATTTAACGTGCACATCCCCTGTCGAAATTCTGCGTTTTGTGATGTTAAACCTCTGCTTTCCCTGTTGGTAACGGAAATGCCAGCTCCATCTTCAAGTACAGAGGGAAGAACACAGAAGAACTAACTGGAAAAGTTTTACTTTCTAGTAGGCAGAATTTTCCGAAAGGTCAGATTGACCCGTGGCGCCAGAATCTTCCTGCGGACGGGGAGACTGTGATACCAGTGAGAGTTGGTCGGGGGGTTCATCATAAGCAAACTCCCGTGGGCCAGCGCAAGCCTGACCGCCTCCAGCCTCCGGGAGGGGCTTCTCCCTCGGGAGTCCTTATGCCGGAAGACGAAATCTCTGCAGGCCCCAAAGGAGACGGAGGCGATGGGGCTGCCGGGGGCCAGTTCCCTTTCGTCATCTCGGTGCTCCCCAATGTGGTCACAGCCATCTCTGTACCTGCAGCGAGAAGGCAAGCACAGCTCCCAGGACAGCGCCCTCCCGAAATGCGCCCACCCGGCAGCATCGGCCCTTACAGTGGGCAACGCTGCTCGGGGCACCCAGGGTTCTGCGAGGCTGGAGGGCTCCCCAGGAGAGCCACGCCCGGAGCCTTTCCACTGTGACCTAGTCCTAGTTATGTGCTTGAAAACCCAACCACCAACAGAAGCCAACAGCGTGTCCTCTAGGTCTCCTGGTTGAGGCAGGTAAACGCCTGTCATAAAAGGTCTCCCCCTGCACCTGGATAAAATCCATATTCCTTGCACAGTCAGGCCCTTGCCCACCTCCGAGCTCACCCCCTCCTCCTCCTCTCATCCACAGCTTTCTGGCAACATCGATGGGATTTTCACTCCATAGACTCTCCAAGATCCCTCTCTCTTCCTCCCAGTGGCTCTTCATTTAGTTCCCAGCTCCAACGTCAGCGCCTCCATGAGCCCTTCTCTAGCCGCCATCCCCTAAACCCAGAGCTCTCAACCTGCAGGATTCTGCCCCACCCCGGACTGGGCAAAGTCTGGAGACACTTTGGCTGCTGTGGCTGGGGAGGGGTTGCTACTGGCATGTAGGGGGTAAAGGCCAGGGACGCGGCTCCTCAACATCCTCCAATGCATAGGATGGCCCACCACAGAATTAGCTGGCCCCAAACATCAGTAGTGCTGCTGCTGAGAAACCCTGCCCTGAACCCAGACCCTTCCTCCCAGCCATTCTTGGTCAGATCAGCAAGACACTCACCAATGTCCGAAATTATTTCATTCCACTGGTCATCAGTTAATCACCTCTCAGTCCCCCCTGCGCAACGAGCTCCATGAAACCGGACTGTTCATCCTAATCCACCCCCACAGCCCCGGTGCTCTAAAGAATTACCTGTTGTGCAAATGAATCCAATATGGTGGGATCCTAAACTCTCCCTTTTGGAAGAGGCAGAGGATAAAATTCAGTGCAGTGGCCTAATAAGGTAAAAAACAAGTAGGGTGTCACCTGTTCACGAGCACGAAGTTGAAGGTCTGTCCAGTCACCAAAGAAACACGATCCCGGACTCGCTCGAGAACTGGGATCCAGGGCTTTGGAGACAGAGTAAGGCCTGAAAACGTGTAGGTCAGCCCAGCGTCGCCATACGTCGCCTGCTTCCTGGGCACGCTGTGCCACTTCCCAAACACCTGCACCTTGGCCAGCGCACCTGTGCGGAGGAAACACGGCAGCTCGGAGAGCCAGGCAGGGGGGTGCCCTCAACACTCACTCAGAGTAGTCAGGATTGAAAGGGAAGTAAAACGGGAATAACTTTTAATAACCTGACCGAGGACCCCCTCCTCAAAAGTCATCGTGGCTTGCCCCAAATTTTCATTTCAGAACAGTGATTCTTGTCCTCCACTTAGAGAAACATGGTCTTAGTCCAATTTTTTCAAGACACCATAACTTAATCGCCTTAACTACAGAAGCAGAATAGAGGCCGAAGTGTGAGCAAGATAAAAGTTAGGGTACACACTAGGGTGATTTTGCCCACTGCGGGGACCAAGGGTATGGAGCCCCATGAAAGATGGGGCTAACACAGCTTAGTCTGTAGGCTGGGGTCTCCTGTGGGCTCTTCTGTGCCTCCTACTGCTCTGCCACCTTGCAGTGGTCCCCAGCAGCATCCGCGTGACCTGAAAATTCAGACACTAGTCTGTGGGAGTGGGGCCCAGCCGTCGGAGTTCACACAAGCAACAAAGACCTCCAGGTGATGCTGAGAACACGATGCAGAATTACCCGGTCGTTTGCTGTCTCTCCTTCTAGGCCAGTGGTTCTCAGCCCTGGCTGCACATTGGAATCACCTGGAAGGTCTTTGAAAACACTGAAGCCCAGGCTGCACCCCCAGCTATTCCCACTCAATTGATCTCAGTCAGAGCTCCGCATCTTTTTTCAACTTTCCCAGATGATCCTCCCAGGGGAGATTCACTCTAGTAATGTGTCAGCCCCCAGTGGGCAGGCAACCCTGGGTATTTTTGGTGTGTTTTTTTAAAGTTTGTATCCCAAGCGCCTAGCAAGGAGTCTTGCCCCACAGGGGCCCAGAAAATACGTGTTGAATTAATTAACGAACTCATCAGTAATGAATGGCTCCTGCGCTCCGATTACTCTAAACAGACTTGTTTTATCAGGCAGGCCTTCAACACACACCCTGCAGTCCTCTGCTTACCTGTAAAATATTCCACCTCTTGCTCCAACTCTAGGAAAATCTCGTCCGCCTCGCCTTTGCCAAACAGGACTGTGTAATCGCAGTCCAGGCCCTCGGACCGAATGCGGCGCCAGCTGAGGGCTGCCGAGTCAACACCATTCCCCGGGCTTTCTCTCCTGGGCCTTTTCCTGGTGCTTCCCCCATCTTCTCCCAACTCTGCTGGGCCTGCTCCTGTCTGCTCCTGCTCCCTCTTTCCCAAAAGGCCCCCGAGAACCCTCTTCACCAGGAATCTGTCCATCCTGTCTCCCCAAAGCGAAGACCGGGAGTCCGTGGTGGGGCAAAGAGAGACAGAGACACTGGCCAGGCTCTGTCCCAGATGCAAAAGTTGGCTCTATGGCAAAGTGACCTACAGCGGCATTCCTCCTTACTGTTCTCAAGTTTCCATTGCAAAGTTTAACGCCGTGTCCTAGAAAGGAAGCAGAGGGTTAAAGCCGGCATGGTCCAGCCCAGAGTCTCCCACACCTGGCTGTTCTAGAATCAGCTGGCTACTTGCAAAAACCCAAATGCCTGCACTCCATCCCCAAGCACCCGAATTTTTAAAGACACCCCCCCCCCAACACACACACACACCAGCCCCGGCCAAATTCACGCACCACAGCCAAATTTGGAAACTACACTCCAAGCCCTCACTTTACAAACGGGGAAACTAACACCAGGAGAAGGTAAGGGGACTTGCCCAAAGTCATCCAGAAAAGCAGCGTGTCTGTCTATCTATCCCCCACAGCCGCCTGCCCCTCCGGCATCAGTATTAAAATAGGAAAGATCCTCAAACCGATAGGATTCTGAATCTACAAGTAAAAAAACAGTTCAACGTGACCCCCAGGCAAGCACGCGCAGCTCTGATAGGAAAGAACTGTAAACACGTGCGGGCGGTGGGGGTGGGGTGGGTGGGGGTGGGGTGGGGGTGGCGAGGGATCCGTTTAAAATCTCAAGCAGCACCAGCGCAGCTCCGAATCCTGCAAACCCAGCAGAAAGGGGGGAGGGAAGGAGAAAACACTCACCCCCAACGCCGCGAGGCTTCCGGGTGGAGCTGCACAACCAGCTGCTGCAAAATGCAGGCCGAGCTGCATCACAACGAGGCGGCGGCGGTGTCCGGGCGCCACCTGCTGGCCGTCTGGGCGCGTTGCACGCGCTACCGCGCCTGGAGCTTCGTAGTTGCTCTGGAGGTGCAGAGGCTCACCTGTGGTTTGGGGGCCGCTGTTCCGGGCGCCTCTCCGAGAGAATTCATTTGTCGTCCCGTCAGGGAGGTGGGCTACCAGCATATTGTCGCAGGTAGGAGCACGAGTCCTGTAGCCCGACCCAGTGGCTTCCATTTCTGTCCCCTCCACTCTAGCTGTGTGGCTCTTAACAGGTGACTGTCCTTAAAGTCTCTGGGCTCGCATGGCCTCATCGGTATAGGGAGGACTGTTAAACCTATGCCATGAGAGCACATGACCAGGATTAAATGAGAGGGCAAGTGCAAAGTGCTTTCATGTTCCAAATGTCAGGGCCTGTTGCTGCTCCTAATTTCGGTTACTCTCTGTCTCCCGCAGTGGAATGAAAGCTCTGCAAGGTTGGGGCTTTGTTTTGAATCTTCGTCGTGTACAGTTCTGCAGGTTTTGACAAACGTACACAGTTGTGTGACCACCACCGCAATCTAGATCTAGAACAGTTCCATCACCCCACAAGATTCCCCGAGTCCCCAATCACTGATGTGTTTTCTTTCTCTATGGTTTTGTCTTTTCCAGATTTTTATTTTTATAAATCATACCATATATAGCCGTTTGTGTCTGGCCTTTTTCACTTGACAATGATTTTAAGATGTATCCTTGTTGACTGCTGAATAGTATTCCACTGCACTGGGGCCCCACAGTTCATTACCCACTCACCCATTAGGGGACATTTGGGTTGTTTTCCAGTTCAGGACAATTACAAATAAATTCACTATAGAAGCTGGCTTTCTATTTTAAGCATATTTGGGAACTAGGATTTTCACCTGGGGATTATTATGATCTCACATTTCAAACAGATCCTTTGGTAGGAAAGAGGGTGACCAGCTGGGATTGTAGCCAGGAGATGGAGAGCAGCAGCTGAATTCAGGCTTTATTTTGCAGACAGAACCAAAAGGCCCTGTTGATGGTTTGGATGGGGGAAGGGGCGGGGCAGAGAAGAATCCCAAGTGTTTGGGGGGGGTGCAGTGGTTTCAGAGGATAACTAGGTTGGAGTTTAACCTTCATGACCTCAAAGTCTCCCCCAAACCTTACAGGCTGGGCACAAAGTCTGCCCCTTCTTAGCCACAGTGTGTAATACTATTTTAATGCTAATTTCACTCCCACCACTACTCCACCCGGGGGTACTTTTACCTCCCGCCCCCGCAGGGGTGCGAGGCAGGGACTTGCCCCCAGGCAGCGGCGTGGAGAATGAATGAATGAATGAATGAATGAATAACAGCCCTGCCCGCGGCCGCCCCTCCCGCACATGCGCACCAGGCCCTCGCCGCCCCCAGCCCAGCCCACCCCCCTCGGTCGGAGCATGCGCGCGCGGCTTGGCGCCAACTGCAGAGCGCCGCCGCCTGCGCCAGCCTAGCGGGTCCCCGGGCGGCGCGCGGTCGCTTCCCCCTCGGCTTCGGGATGATCGGCCAGAAGACGCTCTACTCCTTCTTCTCCCCGAGCCCCGCCAGGAAGCCACGTTCCCGCAGCCCCGAGCCGCCAGCCCCGGGGACCGGAGTGGCTGCCGTAGCCGAGGGGAGCGGGGATGCAGCGGTGAGGCACGGCGGGGACCTCTCGCGGGGCCGCGGAAGGGGGGAAGGGAGAGAGAGGGAGGAAGGCGGCGGGCCCCGCGCGACCGAAGAGTTGCAGAAACCCGCGCCTGACTTGGTAAACTGGGGTCTCGCGTCTCTAAAAACAGCCTCCACATGTTCCAAACCCGCTGCCTAGGTTCAAAACAGCCGCCGGCGGCCATGCTGAGGGGGCCAGCCAATAGGGGCGAGCCTCGGAGCCCACGGCGCCAATCAGAGGCGAGGGGGCCGCCCTTCTCGGCTGGCGCCCAATCGGAGGAAAGGAGGGGCGGGACCTCGGGGAGGGTTTTTGCCGCGAAAAGACCGCGTGGGGACGCCTAGCGGCGGGGCGGGGCGCCTGGGTGCGGGGCTTCCCCTCCTGCGAACCGCTGCCCTCCGCCCCTTATCGGTGCCAAAGGCGAAATTGGGGACGTGGGCCTGCGAGTGCGGGGCTAGGCTAAGGCGTGCGTCCCCAGAGTCCGGTTTTGCAGCGAGCGCCCCTCCGAGCGCGGCTGAAACCCAGGGATGGGCGTCCTCTGCCGTGGGCCTCTGGGCTGGGGGCGGAACCTGCGGGCGCCCGGGAGGGGCCCGCTGCGGCGCCTGACTCGTGTCCGCGGGGACCCCTTGCAGGCCAACCCCTCCAAGAAGGCCCGGGCGGAGCAGGAGGAGCCCGGCACACCGCCCTCGTCGCCGCTGAGCCCCGAGCAGCTGGTGCGCATCCAGAAGAACAAGGCCGCGGCCCTGCTCAGGCTCGCGGCGCGCAACGTGCCCGTGGGTTTCGGCGAGAGCTGGAAGAAGCCCCTCAGCGCAGAGTTCGGGAAGCCCTACTTTATAAAGGTAAATGAGCGGCGGCGGGCCCAGGCCTCGCCGTCTCCTGTTTTCCCTCCGTTAACGTCCTTTTCCCGTGAAGGGTGTAAAATAAAACCTGTGCTGTTTGGAATCCGCTCCTTTAATGTTAGTTAGAGTTTGTGACTTTTTTAAGATGATACCACGGCTGCTTTTAATCCATTTAGTGAGTCTGCTATCGAGGGAAGGGCGTCCCAGTAAAAACCACTCGCCAGACTGCTTGGAACCTGGCTCCGCCCTTTAAAAGGGGGGAGGGGTTGACAACAGGAAATCAAAGCGCGGAAGCCAATCAGCTTTGACCCTGTCCAAAGAAAGGGCGGGAATTGAAGAGTGCTGTTTTTTATTTGCTGGGTTTTCCTTTAGAAAATTTAAAATTTTTTTTATTGATTGGTTTGAGAGAGAGAGAGAGACAGAAACATCTCTAAGTGCCCTGACTGGAGATCGAACCTGCAACCTTAGCTTAGTGCTCTAATCAACTGAGTTCTACCCGCCAGGGCAAAAAAAGAATTTGGATGTAAAACAAAGCGAAGAGTTAGATAATGCTTAAGTTAGCTTCCTTATTGAATTCACGTGCTTTTCATTGAGAACCTGATTTTAAATCTAGTTTCTCTTTCAGCTAATGGGATTTGTTGCAGAAGAAAGAAGACATCACACTGTGTATCCACCCCCACACCAAGTCTTCACGTGGACCCAAATGTGCAACATAAGAGACGTAAGTACAGGTTGTGGATGAGATTTCGGAAAAGAAGTGTGGCAATCAAGTAGTATTTCTTAATTAGGGGCACTGGGGTTAAGCCACTGTCCATAATTCAGTAATAAGTAAAGTAATAAAACTGGGAGATTTGTCAGGCTATATTTTATTTATTTATTTATTTATTTGTTTGTTTGTTTGTTTGTTTTTAAACATATCTATTTCAGAGAGAGGAAAGGAGGGAGAGAGAGAGAGAAAAACATCAATGATGAGTCATTGATCCGCTGCCTAGCCTGCAACCCAGGCATGTGCCCTGACTGGGAATCGAACCCCGATCTCCTGGATCCTAGGTTGACACTCAACCGCTGAGCCACGCCAGGCCAGGCTATATTTTAACCTATATTTACTCTTTCTTTTTTTAACATAGACCGTGTGTCTCTATATGCTCTCACTGCTTGTATTTTATTTAATCCTGAAACCAACCCCAGACCAGTGTTAAATATTGTGGTGGTAGTGAGGAAACTGAGGCATGAAGCAGTTAGTCCTATTCATTTGGTTCTAGTCAACCCCAGCCTTGCCTCCACCTCCTTCCTGTTCTTGTACTTCAGAGTTGAACAGTGGGGCAGTCCTCTCCTCACTTCGTCTGTTGAAAACCAACTAGATCCATGGCACCACACTGAAGCCAGTTTCCCTCCACCTTTGTGATCTGGTTTTCCTCTAAACCTCCCAACTATGTTTAGTGTTTGCTTACACCAGAGGTTTTTACACTTTGTTCTTACTCTTTTCCCTCCCCTCGTTCGTAAGTTGAGAGCAGGATTCCTATTAGATAAAAGTGAAATAGGTGAATAAGCCATCTTGATAAGGCTGCTGGGCCGAATACTTAGCAAACTTCACAATTTTCATTTTAGAGGAAGGACTTTGGATATAGCTCCTCGTTTCTGAAGTTAAAAAAAAACAAAACTAGTCCTTTTAAATTCAGTACTTTTCACCTTTTTCCAGTAGTATGTCCAGTTTGGAATTCCAGGGATCGATGTAAATAGGGAAGAGTAAGAAAAGAGCATGAAATTGGATCAGATGGCCCAGAGTGGCTTCTTTGCAGAAGAGCATGCGGAGGTTACCTGGCTCCTCCAAGGTTGTCCCTTATCCAGGACCAGGACTGAAAAGCTTCCTTGATGGGACAGCTTGCTTTATGCTGGGGACAGTGTGAGCACCAGCGAAAGCTTCCTGATTATGGGAATGTCAAAAGCTGGGTTTTGAAGGGTGAGGTGTATGTCGGCTCTGGAAGATTGATTCTAAGGTATGCCTTGAGCGGAAGCGTGAGAATGAAGCAGAGGTGGGCGGCCCGTGACGGTGACCTAATTACTTTTCACTGCGTCTTGCCGCCTACTCCCATGGCTCTTGACCTGAACTCATCTGCTCTCCTTCCTTAGAGGATCTAGGGAAACGGGCCCCTTTCGTAGGCTGCCAGTGTGGCACTCGAATTGCTTCAATTCATTGGACAGCAACTTGTGGTGTGTCTATGGAAATTTAAAATACACTTACTCTCTGACCAGCAACTCTACTGTTATGAATATTCCATAGAAATAAAACCAAGAGTGTGGAAAGATATATGTACTGGGGTGTTTACTGCTTGACTGTTTGTAATGGGAAACAAGCTGACTGCCCATCGGGGACTGGGCTCTATTGGCTTGAAGGATGCCCAAAGTGTGTGACATGAGAAACACGAGGACGTAGGGTAGTGAGTGCAATAACCCCTATTCTATAGGTAATTAAAACTGGTTGAATCAGAATGGGACGAGAACTGGGAGATAACTAACCACTTGGTATGTTTCTGGGTGGTAGTACTTGTTTCCAAGGGTGTATTTACTTTTGTAACTTGACAAATGAACGGGATGAAAAGCAAAGTTGACCCCAACTAGTTTCAAATACCTGTGTCAGAAGGGAGGGGGCAGTGTGGCAGGGTGACTGAGTGAAGGAGAATTTGGTAATGGAAAGGAAGGTGCAGGTCACCTGCTTTCTTCTGTGGGTTCTTAGTTGGGTCAGCTGGGGAGGCTGCCCTACTCGTTAC